>NC_062224.1:22739662-27539662 GCF_902686445.1 Sciurus carolinensis
CCCAATCTAAGGAAATGCAGGTCTACACATGCAAAGAAAACGATACAACACTTCCATAACTTATAATTAAGTTGAAGTCTGCCTAACATTTGACTTTCTAATGAGTGTAATGAGATTACATGCCTGATGGAAGCATTTGTGCAAAAGCAACTTTCGTGTTTAATGAGGCCCTAATACGGGACAAAATCGAATTATTTTCTCTCATTCTCAAATTCGGTCTCCTGTGTGAAATCATCTTTTAGGGGAGGATGCGAAGACTGGAAGGGGTGAGAGGGTCCATGGCCAAAGCCCTCCTGGGAGCCTCGCGACCCAGAATCTCCGCGTGTCTGGCCAGGCCGCGCTGCGGGGTCGGGCTCGCGGCCTCGCTTTAATTGCTCTTGGACGAGGGCCATGGCACCCGCGGCGCGCGGGGAACCCCTCGGTGGGTCTGAAACTAGGTTAAAGCAATTAGCATGCTGCCGGCATATTGTCCTTCGGCAAGGCCGTGGGTACTGGGGGCGGTTCGCGATTGTACCTTGACTGACCAGGCGGCTGCTAGGCTACACAGGAGCAGCTCGCCTTGGCCGGGTCTTGGCAGAGCCTGCGCGGCCGGCGCGGGGACCGAAGTTCCACGCAGAGGTGCGCGCCTCCTGCTCTGCGCCCGTGCGCTCGCGTCCTTGTCATCCGCCGCCGCGCTACCAGGCTCTTGCTCATAGGTGAGGGCACAGGGGCCGGTCACTGCTTAGGATGCTAGCTGAGCCCAAGCTTTCTGGGTTTTCCAGCTGAGTGACACCTGGCCTCGCCGCCGCTCCTCTCCCCTTCGCTAGGGGGCGACCCTGTGCCCTCTGCCCCAGACTCGTCTGCTCTCCAGATTGCTGACGGAGGAAGACCAGGTTCTGGTGTAGGCAAAACGAAACCGGATTTAGAAATAACCTAGTTTAGGGCTGGGGGTGTAACTCAGTGGTAGAACGCTGGCTTGGCATGCGTTAGACTGGATTCCATCCCCAGCACCGAAAAAAAAAAAAAAAAAAAAGTTGTAGAGATGCCAGGCAGAACAGGCTCCTTCCTCCCTTGCCTCAAAAACCCTGGATTGGGTTGGCAGCGCAACCCCCCACTCAGTGTTCTCCCGGATCTCAATGCCATCGCCGGTTCCATTCCTTCTGAGAACCTGAGTTTCAAATATCCGAAACTGCAACTGCCCAAGGATGAGTGACAGGGCAACTCAAGAGCAACCCATTCTCTCCACCCAGTGGAAGCAGAAAGACCCGTTCCCTTTCCCAGCCCAGAAATTAGCTCTCAGCTCCCACCAGGCACAGCGCCTTCACTTTTATACAATGTGATCAGGCAGAATGAGGGTGACCTTGGGAAAACCATCGTCTGAGCCTCAGCCTTCCTCTCTGAAAAGTGGGAATAACAAATACTATGACCTGTTTGCCCCATGGGTTATTTGAAAGGTAGGATAAATATGTTACTAGTTGGAGTGGATGATGCAGATGAAGGACTACCATGGAGAATCGAAGGCCATCTAAATAAAAACTCAGTTCCCTACTTGATAGCTACCATTTGAGTTCCTGATTTAGTTTTTACCAAGTTAATTATTTTTAAAGATATAGTTTCTCCCATCATGTACTAAACAAATAACTTGTAGAAAAAAAGGTGTAAATAGCATTTATTAACAATGCTTAGAAATAAACTGTATCTGGCAATAAATAAGCATGGAATTTTCTGACCAGAGTTTTTTTCAACAATGCAGAGTTCTGCTAAAGGTGCTGGGGGAATCATTCGCTATTGCATATTTTTAGAAACTCAGGATAAATTATATAAATTATATATATAAAGAGATCATCTATTTCATTAACTTGACAGGATAATAAATAGATAAATAACAGTTGATTGCCATTAGAAAATTTTGATTCTTAAATTACATTTACATTATAGGTATTTACATGTACAATATGCACAGGGACATAATGAGATCCTCAGCCAAATATGAGTCTTCTCAGGACACAAATTCAAAGGGCGGTTCATTTTCTATGTTGTTAAATGCAGATTTGCTGTTGAGTTTTCTGGGGTCCTCTGGGGTCCACACTTTGGCTGTTCGGATAATATTTTGCTCTTTGAGTTGTTTCTCATCAGTCCACGAGAGAGAGTGTCCTGCAAGGGGAGGGAGACCATAATCCGGGTCGCTAGGGGAGGGAGGCCCTGGGGAGGTGAAAAAAGAAAAACAGAGTGTGAATATCCAACCATCTTCCCAGAGGTCCCCTCCGAACTTTTTGGATCCCCCCATGGGCACCTCGACTGAACGGGAGCCTTACAGTTATATTAGAACGACCCTCTTAGTCCACCCCTCAAGCCCTAACCGCCCCCCTCCCTGGAATCTTAGGAGCTGCTGGTGTGGCGGGGACACTTGCCCTCCAGGCAGCCGTCGTCAAAACTTCAGAGGTAAAAAAAACAAAAACAAAAAACCCACGAGAAACACAAGCTCGTGCTCAAGGTCGCAGGTGCCCACCGACCATCCGCCCACCCGTCGGTCCGTCAGTCTGCTTGTCAGTCTGTTCGCCCGACTTTCCCGGGTCTTCGCGTGCAGGTGTCAGTGCCCCCTCTCCCTGGGCTGAGATTCGGACGCACTTACTGGTGCCGCGATGGCAGATGATGACCTTCTGGGCCTGGCTGCCCAGGCTGTCCCCGCCCAGGCGCCCACCGCCGCCGGGTCCCGCGCATCCGCCTGCGCCGCCACCGCGCAATGGCAGATCCGCCTGCACGAGCTCGCTGAGGAAGTTGATGTAGCCGATGGCCAAGCGCAGCGTGTCCACCTTGGAGAGGCGCTTTTCGTAGGGTAGCGTGGGGATGTGCGAGCGCAGCCCCTCGAAGGCGTCGTTGATGGATTGCATGCGTCTCCGCTCGCGGACGTTGGCCGCCTGCCTCAGCTGCTGCAGCTCTGCCTCAGAGCGCACACGACGCCGCCGCCGCGCCGCCGCCGCCGCCGCGCCACTCAGGCCACGCAGCCGCGCCCCTGGGGACAGCACGGCCGCCGCGGCGCACGGGTAGGCCAGGCAGGAGGGTGGCGAGCCCGGCGAGTAGGGGAAGCCGCCGGGGGGCGCCCCTGTCTCGCAGCAATAACCGGCGCCGTCCTCAGGCTCTCCCGGACCCCCAGGGGGCTGCGGGGCGAGCGCATGCGGGGCTACCGAGGGCGCGGGCTGCAATAGCAGGCATGCCCCGTCGCGGTAGCAATACTCGTGTAGCTGGTGGCTGAGGAACTCCACCTCGGCCTGCTCGTCTGCCAGCAGCTCATCGCCATCCTCCAGAGGGTCCCGGGAGGACTGGTCGGTGAAGAAATCTTCCTCGTCAAAATAAGCAGACGGAAAGGCGTCCAGGGCCCCGGGGAAGTGCTCCAGCAGCACCGCGTCCATGCTGTCCGCCGCCACGGGCCAGGGGTCCAGCCGGACTGCCTAGGGTGAGGCTTTGTAAGTGCTGGGTTGCAGTGTTCTCCGGTCCGCCTGCCCCTCCCTACGGGGCCCTGCGCTGGAGGCGCGCGGCGGCAGCCGGACTGCCCGCCCCCAGGCCTCCCTGGAGTGCCCGCCGCCGCGGCGCTCTGGCTGGCGCCCGCGCTGCACTGGGGAGGGCTGGGACCGACTTGCTGAAGCTGAGGGCCGGCACGCGAGGATTCTTATAACTACATCCACAGGCGCGTGCCAGGGACCCGCCGCGCCAGCCAATCAGAGCGCGGGGCGCGGGGAGGAGGGGGCCGGAGGCCCAGGGCGGCGGCAGCGACCGGTGCGCTTTGCTCCCTTTGGGAGCTCCTGGGGCGAAGGGAGGCCGAATTCTTCCCTCTCCTCTGTCGGTTGTTCTCCACCTACCTGCCAAAGCGCAGCTTCAGGGGTACCTGTAACCCGCGGCGCCCGACACTTGTCCCCGCGCACTCCCCAGCGCAGTGCTCTGTCTTTCCACACCCGGGCTAGGGCAGTCGCACGCAGCCATAAAAGATCCTAAGGGTGCAAGAGTTGACCTCCAGCGGTGTTCATACCACCTTTGGAGTCAGCGCAGAAACCGCTGGCAGCCTGAACCGTTAGAGCGGCTGCACTCAGGGGCCGGGTTGGTGCATTTCGCCATCCCATACCCGGCGCGCACGGAGCTCGGACATGGGTTCTACTGGGGGCTTCTATCCCATCACCAGGCCTTTCAAGGGCTCTGGTGAAGTTTTCAGGATGTGCTAGTGGGGTCGGAAGGCGACCTAGTCCCACTCCTAAAGAGCGCAGACTCAGCGCACTGTCTAGGAGCGCGCCTAGGGGACGCCGCCCTTGGCTGGACTAGCCTCCCCTGCCCTCCCCTGCAGGGGAAGAGGGGATGGGGAGAGGAGACGAGGGCTGCCTCCGAGAGCAGCTCAGTGGGGCGCATTTCTTCTGAGAGCAAATCGAGACCCTAGGGGATCTGAGCAATAAACCCGGTACAAAAGGAGTCAATTGAAGCTCCTGCTCTGGAGCAGTCCAGAGGGAGGGCATTGAAGTTAAAGGGCAGAATGTAAACCATTTTAAAAGCCTGTCTCTCACCTTTCTGGCCACTGCGACCATTCCTCAATGATTTCTTTCTTTCTCGACCTTTCTCTCCCTCTCTCTCTCTCTCTCTCTCTCTCTGCCTCTCTCTCAGACACACACACACACACACACACACACACACACACAAACACACTCACACCCCGCGTGCATTCTCTCCTAAGACGCTTTATCGCAGACTGCAGGGCAACTTGAATTCCTCACTTTAAAAGCAACAAAGAAACACTTTCAGCGTCCGGGCAATTCGTGTTAAAAGCCAGGCTCCAGTTCCATACCGGGAGAGTTAAGAAGGGCAGCCACCATGCGTATTGCCTCAATAGAGCACTAGAGGAGTTGTCTTCCAGGGTCAGACGCTTCCTTTCTTAGACAATTGTCCCAGCAGAGGTTTCTATAGGTTACTCAGAATCCCTTCAAAATCTAAGTCCATGCCTCTGAAGAACGGTGACTTAACACACTTCTCGGTTTCAGACATTTCACTTTCTTTAACCGTAGTGTTAAGCCCAAAAGAGATATAAGATTTGAAGATGAGAGGTACCCTACCTTGAATTGTCAAGAACCCCACTGTTTTTCAGCTGCTTCTTTCTTATGGTCATGCCTCCTTCATAGTGTGGTCGTTGTTCATAAGTGGATGCAGATATGGTCCAGGTTTCCTGTGATGAAGGCTGAGTTATAATTTTCTTAATTTGGATTTCTCTTTGTGACCCCAAAGGCAGAGAAGCTATGGGATGTTGGGGGACGTTTGTAAAGACCAGGGTTCTAAGCTACCGTTGTGTACCCAATTCCCTTTACATTGGAAAGGTCCTTTCCTGTCCTTACTTGGTTAGAATAAAACCAAATGGATTCATCCAAAGACTTGCAAGAGTAACAGATGACCAGAATTCAATACCTTATTGAAATATTGATAACCACTCACTAAAGAAAAGACTGACTGATCCTACAAAGTCCCTCTTTCATTGACTGAGAGACTTCTCTGATAGCCTAGGTGGTTCTTGAGAAAATGTTTGGGTCATGAAGATGGAGGGAGGGTACTGGGATACTTGGGAGTGAGTGCATAAGTATCTTTTTATTCAATATGATTATAACAGTCTGCATCCACAAAATTGTCTTACATTTGTTTGATGAGTTTATGAGAGAGTTCCAGAAATCTGGGGCACTTAGGTGACCTAGTGGGAAATCAACAGTGGGAGGGAAATGTTGCTGTCTGGTGAGGTTGGGCAGAGCTCACATTGGAAACTCCAGCATCTCCTGGGCCCATGTGGATGAGCAGGGTAGGAGGAAGAAAGTCCTCATTTGTTGTCCCCATAACATTCCCTCCTTCTTTTCCTCTTCCCAACTCCTGACCCCAGTGTTTTCTCTTGGAGAATTGCTGGCTGTCTGCACACTGGTCTTGTTGAGAAGCTAGGACTAGACCTGTAGACACACACACACACACACACACACACACACACACACTCCTTAAGTAAGACATGATTGTTCTTTTCTCTAATAAAAAGAAGAAAGAGTTCTCTGCTAATAAAGGAAATTTTCTCTGGGTCACTGGAGGTCAAAACAGTGTGGATGGCGGCCCTCTGCCACTCGGAGCAACAGGTTGGATGAGGAAAAGACTGGAACTGAATGTTGTCTTGCCCTCCTAGTGGCTCCAACTCTCATTCCAGCCTTGGCTCCACACTCCAGGATCCTCTGGGCAGTGGGGGATCCTGTGGGGGACTTCTATGGAAAGGTTCCAGTTAGTTTATGCACAGAAAAAACTGATCTTAGAACTTACACTGCTCCATCCTCTGCTAAACTCCTGCTTCCCCTCTTCTCCACTCTGTCCTCATGAGAAATGTCCCCAAGAATCTTATAAAGAACCCCTGCCTCATTAGAAGGTGCCATCCTACTGCCGAGATGGGCAATGGAAGGGACACTTGGCTTCCCTACTGCCAAACCCTGGTAGGACTTTCAAGACTTCTTCAAACCTTTCTGCAGAGGTTCATTGCCAACTGGTTGTCCTGGGCCTGGTGGACTCCCAAACCTCCTTTGGGCTGCCTCAACCCTCTCCTGGGTTCTCCATTCCAGGAAACACCCTAGCAAGGGCCACTGAGGTTGAGCCTTGACCTCTTTCTTTCTCCACCTCCCCTCACCTGTGACCTGTCCCTGTTCTCCCCCCATTCCCAGGAGTCTCAGGGACCTGAACGTGTGTTCATTTGTTTTCCATCAAACATTTTCCAACTTCTCGGAGCAGTGATGGTGGGGTTTGAACCCAGGCCCCTATCCCTTCCTCGGGTGAATCTGGGCAGAGAGCATAGTGAAGCAGGTACTTATGGTCGTGACTCATGGTCTATTTACAGTTTGAAAAATGGGTCCATGAAGCAGGGTGCGGTGGTACACACCTGTAATCCCAGCTGCTCAGGAGGCTGAGGCAGGAGGATTGCAAGTTCAAGGCCAGTCTCAGCAACTTAGTGAGACCCTATCTCAACTAAAAAATAAATAGGCCTATGTTGTTAAGTACCCCTGAGTTCAGTCTCCAGTAGGCCCCAAATGGGTCCACGTTCATTCTTCCAGGTCCTCCTGTCTCCTGCCCACCTCAGCTTGGAAACTCAGGGTGAGGGTAGGTGGTGGTTTGTCCTTTCCTTTGCCCCATCCCCTTTCTTTAGCACTTCCTCAATCCCTGACCCAAGGTATTTTTCTTCGCCCCACTTGAGGACCCAGTACACTCATCAATCCGTTCCTTTATCTTTATGCTCTTAGGAAAGAGGATTTGAAAAATAAAATCAGAGTTCATAAAGTCCTCTGAGGCCCAGCAAGATTCTGTGACTCCCCTAAGACCACACAGCAGGATAATGTCGGTCCCAAACCACCTCAGCACAGTGATGGTTCCACAGGCTGCTGAGAGCAACTCAGCTTCTCTCACCCATAAAAGGTGTGTTTATATTCATGAGCACTGTGGTCTATCCAAACCTCTTCTAAAGCAGCCCAGAATACCAATCACTACCTCCTGGCCTTGACTCCTGGCTTCACTGCATGGACCACAGCACCAACTGAGATCAAGGAATGATAATGGCTAAAGAAGAATTTGCTAAACGTGTGGTTTCCTGAGTAAGACAAAGTATGCTAAGTCGAATTTGAGATCAGGTGATGATCTCTAGTCTCAGAAATCACATTCCACTTGGAAGACCTACTCTGTTCTCATGATCTTGTGGCATTTTCTCCCATTCCAGAAATGACTGGTATAGATGATGTTGAACTCTTGGTTTGGTGCATGAAACCAGGGCTTTGTGCATACTGAGTTGAGCACACAACATAGCTGAGTTAAACCCTCGGTCTTTTGAACTCCTGCTCCCTCTCTGTTCTCACCATACTCGATCATATTCTGAACCATCTCATTCTATCCTATGATAGAAGGAAAAGATGCTAGAGAAGATGAAACATGAACATGATGGACTTGCAGATATCTTTATCACCTAGCCTCATAATTCTGCAAGCTAAAAAGTGTTCTTTCTTATTCAACAGGTGACTAATTAAGGCTCAGCCTTCCACCCAAGGTTATGAGCTCAGTGAGAGGAGCCAGACCCAATGCCAGGTTTGGCTGACTCCATCTATGTGTGTTTCATGTCATCTCTCTGCCCCTTCCTTGTCTCTATACTTAATATATTTTGTTTCATATGAGTTTCACAACCTTGGCTCCTATGGCAGTCCTTTGAGAGAAATGGGTCAAGTATTTTTATCATTTCCAAGTGGAAACAGATTCAGAATGGCTAGCTTGCCCCCAGTGGCAAAGCTGGCACCAGGGGCCATGAGTGCAAATGAGTGGATTTCCAACTCCAGGGAGTGTGAGGTGGAGGGTCTCCACACCATGTGGGAGGGTTTCCCCTGACACCCTCTCCATTCTGAAGTTGCTCAGGCTAAAATATAAATAAAACTGGGCTATGTCCCATTGGGAGATGAGGGTTGCCTTGAGCTAGAGCAAGTCCAAGGCTGAGTGCCTGCCTCCTTCCTTGTGGCCTTGTGTTTCTCATTGTTAAACATTAATCATTAAAAGGAGAAACACCTGAATGTTGATAGAATGACCCAAGTAAGTGTTCTCTGTCATGCCAAAGTTTATAAAGCTCCTGAGCTTTGTCCTTCAGCCTTGTTATTCTGGAAGGTGTTTGAACTTTAGTAATGTAAACATTGCAAGTCATTATTATCAGACTTCCGCATCTTGACCTCCAAAGTAAGCAGTGGAAAGAAAAAGAAGGAATTCAATAGAAACAGGAATTTATTCCCCACATCTATTCCTTTCTTTTCAAAGCTATGTATTTTCTTGCTTCACATCCGTCAGTGGGGTCCTTTAGTGAGTTCTGTTACAACCATATAATGGAATATTTAGCTAAATAAAAGAAGCAAGAGGGACTAGCATGGTCCCACCTGCATTTTAAGAAGAGGACAGTAAGCATGTGTCAGTGCATCTGTGTAGTCATCAGTATCCCTAGATGAACACACAAGAACCTGGTGGCATTAATTCTATCAAGAAATGAAATGGGTAGTTTGTGCATAGAATTTTTCATTGTATAACTCTTTTACTTCTTTTGATTTTTGTGAACATACACTCAGGAAGTTTTTAAAAATGTTAATGAACTTATTTTGTAAAAAAGAAAAATGTTGGCGTTCATGATGTCTTCATGAAATGGATATTAGCTTGTGCCATTTTCAACAAGTACCCTTCAGTAGGTGGAATCAGCATGGGCTGGCAGGGACAGGTAGATACAAGGTAGGTTCCTTCTGTAACTGATTTTTGCGTGATGTGCAGTTGAAAAAGGATGACATGGGACGAAATGTTGTTACCTGCATGAAATAAATATTGAATAAAATCCAGAGGGATTTGATGACATAAAGGAAATTGAAAATTACTAAATACTCATGAAAACTACCACATGTTCTACATTGTTTGTGGTTCCACAACCTCCAGGTGAGTACTACTATCATTGTGGTCTGTTTTCTTCCATTCATTTCTAGTTCTGTGGCTTGCATTTTTCACTTGATAGCATTTCCCCATAATTTCCCCTATATCTTTACGGATAGGTTTTAATGGTGGCAGGATGATTCATCACATGCCTTCGCTGCTGGATAATTTTATTTTCTTTAGCACCATTCACTCCATTTAAGAACTCACAGTTCATTCTGCTCATGAATTTTGCAATAACTAGGAAACCTTTGTATTCTATCTGTGATCTGATCTTACTCCTTGCCTGGTAGGTCATTATTTTGCTTTCCCTCAGAATTGTTCCACTTCTTATCCATAACACCTTTCACTCATGTCTGTGGTCCTGAAGATGTTGGGGTATTGCAGTGAAAATCTCGTTGTGGCTCCTTTTTAAAACCCCATGTAGAACAAAAATGTTTGCTCAGCTGGGTGAATCTGTGCTTAAAGTATACATTGAATGATGCCTGGTTCAAGCAGGGAAAGCACCCAGTATTATTTAAGAACAACAAATTTTTAAGGGAAAGCTTTTGAAGATCCCAGACATCAGTTTCCATGCTTGAGCTTTGTAAGAGATAAGAATTCTGTGAGTCCCTTCCTGTGGATCAGGTTTTGTCACCTTAGTGTGCCTCTACTCCTACATATGCAAAAAGAAATTATAATAGTTCATTTGATTATTTTTAGGATAAACTGAACTAATAAATATAATTCATATATGCAGTGCCAGGCCCACAGTAGTAGCTGCTCAGTTAGTTATTTAGTAATGGTGAAATGGATGAGGGTATATCATTGGTGAGAAGTAAGAACACTCTTACTTGGATAGAGTTGTTCTGGTGATTGTCCCCCTCTAGCCAACAACCTAGATTTTCAGTGGACAAATAACAACAAATACATCAACAAATGCTGAGCTTGATTTGTTATTGACATTGAATGCAATGCACTGGTCAGCTGCTCTCCTATCTTGGGAGTCATCAGGATTAGGCCTACTTCTGGATTTTTGCTAATGCTCATGGCTCAAAAGTGCAGTCTGGAGAAGTAGTCCACTTACACGGTCCAGCAAAAAGTGGTGTAGGGGCAGAGCAAGCCCTCAGCACCGGCAGGGGCCTCCAAGCAGTCTTCCTCCATCTCTCCTGCAGTGTCCCTCTCTGAGCCACTGTTAGACAGACACCAGGACCTTGAGGGCAGGTGTCCGGTAGAGGCTGGCATTTCCCTCTCATTCTCACCAGCCCTGCAGAGAAGTCAAGAGTGTTTTTCTCAGTCAGGCTGGTCATGGGACACCATTGCAGCCCCATCTGCTTGTCCCTCTGTGGTCTCCTCCCCACAAGGGGACTATTTCCATAATGGGGATGGGTTTTGCTTATGGAGACCTATCCTTGGACCTGTCATTCCCAGGGGCCTCTCATTTTCTAGAATAATATTTCTTAAATGAATGCTGCATGACTTCATGACAACAATTTTTCACTTTTGTGACATCATTTAGATGATTATTTCTAAAAACTATGACGATAAAGCATGAGCAGTCTCTGGACCATCTAGTTGACGCCTTCTAAATGGGTCCTGCCATTGGACCATTTACGCCCATGACTCTTGAGTTTACACCCATGCTTTGGACAGCAGTGGAACCAACTGGGCTACTGGAACTGGTACAGCTAAAGAAACACACTTTGCTTGTGCAAAGAAAAGACCAAATGGTCACACAAGAAAGATGACAAAGCAATCGTGGTAGTTGAATTAAACTGGGGGTAAAGACTGAATCATCACATGGACAGGGACCAACACTGTGTCAACTCTGTAAGAGGCATATGTCATTATGACAATGTCATTATCATCTGTCACATTAAGGTTATTTTGAATTTTATTCATTAGATTTTTTATAAATATTTTTTAGATATCGATAGACCTTTATGTTATTCATTTATTATATGTGTTGCTGAGAATTAAACCCTGTGCCTCACACATGCTAGGCAAGTGCTCTACCACTGAGCCACAACTCCAGCCCCTGATTAATTTTTTATTTTACTTATTTTGGGGTTTGGTAGTTACATAAAAGCAATGCATACACATTTTATATTTGTAACTATTTATGGAATTTCATATTAATAATAATTTACTATGACACTGAGGGCCCATTAAAGTTTTTGCCTGCTTTTGAGGTGCAAGGGATTGCATCCAGGGCCTTCTACGTGCTAGACAGGCACTCTACCAGTGAGCTACATCCTCAGCCCTCATGAAAGGTTTTATTGGTCAGTGTTTTGTTTTTCTATGAAAAAGATGGAGATTTTCTAGATAGCAGGTGTACACGTACATGTCAATAATCACATGTATATGCATACCTACATACGTTACAGGGACAGTTTAAGAAACACTGCTCCAGATGATTATCTAATACACATTTTTGGCTTTAGGAGTCAGCGGGAAGGAGGGCAGGAAAGTGAAGAGGAAGTGAGGCAAGAGGAGGGAGAAGAGGTGAGGGGAAGTCTCGAGGGCTAGAAACACATGGAAGGGTGCAGGTGGAAGAATCTGAAGTCACATTTGATATCTGCTCCACCCCTTACAGCTGTTTGTTCCTGGATATGTTATTTAATATTGAATGTTGAGCTCATTTCCTTGGCTCTGGCAATGGAAAGAAACAATCATGTCCACCAGAAGGACTGTGGTGGAAAGTTAATGAAACCGTATGTACAAGCACTCTGAATCACAGCAGGGACTCAATGCCACTTCCTTCCTGATTCCTTGTACTCAGTGGTTAATCTGTAGCTTTTTAAATGTCTATAGAAAGAAAAAGGCTTGAATGGGAAGTGATACCGCAGGCATGTGAAGAGCTGAAGAGGTCTCTCTCCCTTGGCATTTTTCTCCTTGAGCCTCAATGTCTATGTAAAGGAATCACCTTGAAAGCCAGTTGTCTCACAGGGGTGGTGGCACACACCTGTATTCCCAGTGGCTCAGGAGGCTGAGGCAGGAGGATCTCGAGTTCAAAGCCAGGCTCAGCAGCTTAGCAAGGCTCTAAACAACTTAGCGAGACCCTGTCTCAAAATAAAATACAAAAAGGGCTGGGGATGTGGCTCAGTGGTTGATTGCCCCTGGGTTCAATCTCCAGTCCCAACAACAACAACAACAGAAAAGTTATCTCCCAACTTTTTTGGCTGAGCACCTCATAATATTTTGGATAAAAGTCCTGACTTCTGTAACAAATATCTAACTATAAGAGTGATGAAAATACAGAGGGTCTCTGACTTATGATGGTCTGACTCACAAATTTCTAACATTAGGCTGGTATGAAAGCAATACATGTACAGTAGAAACTGCACTTTGAATTTTGATCTTTTTCCAGATAGTGAAGCGTGGTGTGATACTCAGGGTGGGACAGGAGCAGCCAGGGACATCCAGTTTCACATTTGTTCAGGAGGGTGAATGGCTGGTACTTAAGTGACGGTCCTGTGTGGACAGCTTTCTGGATGTTGTGGTTTGGGTTTTTGCATCCCGTCCTGTCTACAAAATGTCCATCCATGTATGCATGTGGGATATTCACCACTTTATTATACAATAGGCTTTGTGTTAGATGATTCCCCCAACTCTTGGCCAAGGTAAGTATCCTGAGCATGTTTAAAGCAGGCTAGGCTGAGGTATGATGTTTGGAAGGTTAAACTGTGTTAATTGCATCTCTGACTTAACTCTATATTCATCTTACAATGGATTTATCAGAATGAAGCCCCACTGTAAGTTAAGGAGCATCTGTACAACATTATATCTCTCTCATATAATAGTCTGAGCATAACAAATCCAAAGTTTATATGATGGCAAAATGGGTTGGAGGACCAGCTTCCTCTTAACTTGTTGCTCTGTCTTTCTAAAACATGGCTTCTCATCCTTCAGTTCAAGATGGCTGCTCCTGCTCCTATCATTGTGTCTGCATCCCAGAAGAAGAAAAGGGCACACTTTCTGGAACATAACCTGAAGGTTGCACACATCATAGTAGTCATATTTAATTGGTCTGAGCCATTGTATGACCACATCTAGCTGCAAGGGAAGCAGACCAACATAGTCTTGAGTTAGGTGACCATGTTCCTAGTTAAAACTTGGAGTGTTGTCAAAAAAGGAGGGGAAAACATTATGTGTTGTGGGAGTGGGATGGAGACTAGCTGTGCCTGACATAGTTAATTACCATTTTTGAATATGCACTCTTGTGATTCCTATATGTATTTATGCATTTAAAATAGTATACCCATAAGACTCTGCTAATACGTTTGGCACATTTTTAAAAATGCACAAAAAGAAGTTTTTATGAAGATGAGTAAAAATATAAGTGACATTCTAATGTTTTTTCCTGTACCCCAACAGAACACCTTAGAGCCTACTAGTTCTATATAATGCCAAGCAATCACTTAAATCTCTTTTTAAGTTTTGTTGATTTTCATTCTTGTAATGAAGTTATAAGCAATGCAGAAATACTGAGGGCAGGTTCCACACATCCTGTTTTAAGCCCTAATTAATTTACTTATCCCTTTAAGAAATATTTTAAGCACCAACTACATTCAAGACACTGTGTTAAAGGTGAGGGATACAGAGATGAATAAGATGCAGTTGCTGTCCCAGTAGGAGGGGAGGGGAGCAGTTAATTCCACTCCAGAGTACTAAGGGGTGTAGCTGAGGTTCAGGGACTCTGCCTGTCCAAGAGAGGGGACAGAGGAGGCTTGGTGCAGGGGGCGATGTTGAGCTGGTGGTGTAGCTTAGTGGCATATCATGTGCTTAGCATGTGTGAAGCTGTGGGTTCAATGCCCGGCACCAGAAAAGGAGGAGAATGCTGTCCAACTATTTTAGTGCTGGGGGAACATGACCACAGAGGAGGGACAAAAATGTGAAACTGAACGTATTGTCCAAAGCCCGGAGGTGTGTGATAGCTGTTGGGCATTGAGCTCCCAACTTTAAGCAATGCCCAGGATCAGTGCCTTTTAAGAAGGCTCTTTGTACCCCCTCCCCATCCCGGGCAGGGAGTGGCCTCATGATGACCACATGGATGCCCCACCAAGACCCGTGTCCTCAAAGAATACCCCGTGCTCCAAATTATCCTTTTTGCCCTCTTTAAAAGCCGATTATTTCAGGGCCATTGATCTCAGCTAGAGGCCATAAAGGAACACATCTGCTCCACTAAGGTACGAGCAAAACATAGCAACCAAACTCTATCTCTCTGGCACTTGGTTAGTACCCTTGAAAGGTAATGCCATAAATCACAGGAATGATTTTTTTAAAAGTGAGGCATTTGTGGCCCTACTGCATTGAAAGCATATGTGGGAGGTGGTCAGGGATTGTCTCATGTCCCTTGAATCTCACTTTTATTTAGCCTTTGCCAGACTTGGAAACCTGTGGCCCTCGTGGTAAAATGTCTGTACTCTCACATGTCCTGATCCTTGGTGACTTTTTTTTTAAAAGGTTGGTGCTTGCCAGACTGGAACACAAACCCACTGTAAAAATCCATGATGCAGCTAGGAATATGTGTGGTGAAACAGAGTGCCTTAAATGGAGCCGAAGCTGCATGGTTTTGATATGTCCCTACCTCAATTTAGACAGGCGTGAAGGATAATTGATGTGGTTGACTTTAGAGGCCCCCAAAGCACTGGACACTTTCCCTCTTCAGCCTGACAGGTTTGAGCAGAGAAGAGAAGGGGCAGAGGGCTCACAGTGCACATCCAGTGCTTTATGAAGATACTAGTAGTGACTAGAAGTTGGCCTGGAAAGCTTCCATCAGAGCTGGTGGGGGAGCTGGTGGGCACTGACACCCCAGACCTTCTTCCAGATAGATGAGAGTTCATCCTTCCCTAGACTCTTGGAGGGGAGATGGGGCCCTGTGACTTGCCCCATGTGGCCTCTGGAAGGAAACATGAGCCGTACATAGCGTGTCTCCTGCTTCTCCTATAATGGCCGTCCAAACAGCTTGAGACAGAGTACCTGTTGCCTGAGGACCTCGAGGGACTGTGGTGATCAGGGTCCCTCTGCAAACTGTCATGGAACAAGCAGAGGCTAGAGACAAACTGGTTGTGCGAAGCCACCAAGCTTTGGGGGTTGCTGCTATGGCATCACCTGACCTGTCTGATGCACCTGTGCTGTGGCACCTTGGGTCACCGAACAGCCACACGGTACATTGTGCACTGGGTTAACAGCTTGAACTAATTCAGACATCAAATGGGGCCTGTGGCCTGAGGTACACAGACCTCCTAGGATCTGAGGACAGAAAAATATTAAGGCTTTGGGAAGGCAGCAGTACCACAGGCTGCAGGAGCTGAAAATTCTCTATATCCATTCTCTTCTTCATTTAGTAACAGACGTCTTAGAATTTTAGTCCGGCACAGGGTCACCCCAAATAAAAACATTTCCTAACTCACCCTTGCATCTCTGTGTGGCTGTGAAACTAACTTCTAACTAATGGGTTGTGGACAGAAGTAAGGTTCATCGTTGGGACTCTGTTTTTGAAAGAGAAATACATGCCCTGTGTTGTCACTTTCCCTCTTTTCCCTTGTTGGAAGGCTGAGGCAACAGGAGTTGGAGCAGCCATTTTGAATCATGAGTTGATAAGCTATATGTTGAGGACAGATGAGTAATTACAGAGAAGGAACCTGAGTGTCTGACATCATTTAGACCCCATGCCAAGCCTCAAACACCTAGTCAGTTTT
This sequence comes from Sciurus carolinensis, assembly GCF_902686445.1. Classification (NCBI taxonomy): domain Eukaryota; kingdom Metazoa; phylum Chordata; class Mammalia; order Rodentia; family Sciuridae; genus Sciurus; species Sciurus carolinensis. Next base: position 22,755,799 of record NC_062224.1, read on the forward strand.
GTTTTGTCTATAATCCTAATATATATGTATAATAATTTTTCTTATGCAGAAGTCAAACTTGTATCCTAGTTAACAAACCGTGACCTGGAAGTGTGTCCAGATATTCTCTTCATGTTTTCTGTTGCCTTGCACATCTTCATTCTTTTTATTTTCTACGGACAATTTCTCTTCTTTCCAGTATTTGTATAGAAAACAGAAGTACTATGTTCTCTTGTGCAACACACATTTATTGAGTGTCTATTTTATGTTGGGAACTATGATACTCACTAGTGGCATATCAATGAATGAAACAGATTATTTTTTTCATGGAGCTTATAGACTAGTGAGAATACAGAGAAAAGAGAGATAAACTTGAAATTGAATTGTTGTGGCATTTGAAGAAATAAAGGAATTTATTGAGGATAAAGTAAAGAGAAGGAAAGATAGTGGACTGAGACAAACATCATTACCCTGTGTGCATGTATGATTCCATGAATGGTGTGAATCTACATTGTGTACAACCATAGAAATGGGAATGTTGTACCCCATTTGTGTACAATGAATCAAAATGCAGTCTGCAAAAATAAAAATAAAACAGGATAAAGTAAAGAGATGGGATGAGGATACAAATAAATATCCTCCACTTAGAATAAGGAAAGCCCTATATGTTTTGTTATGGAGTTTGGCATTATATAGACAAATCATTTCTAGAGTGGATAAGCTCTACTGGGATATGGGAAGAAAATATTAGAACTATCATTTGTATTTTGATCTCATTTTCTTAAATGTGTATTTTATGCATTCTTCATAATGCACACTATTGAGTAGTACAGTAGCACATGTTTGTAAGTTATAAATAATCAAGGAATGAAAAACCACAAAAGAATTTTAAATGGGGGAATAACATGGTAAATCTTACCATTTAGAAAGGATATTTAGGCTGCACTGTGGGGAATGGATGGGCACAGAGCAAGCCTGTAGTGCGGAAGACCAATCAGAAGGCTGCAGAGGGCTGAGAGAGTGATGGCCTGATTGGAGCCATCCTGATTGGAGGTGGCGGGCAGATTGGAGCAATATTGTGGAAGGAGGATTGTGACTACTGACTGTGGGGCTTGGAAAAATACAAGAAGCAAAGAATGAGACCTAGGATTCTGCTTCTGGCATGGAGACAAATGTTTGACCTGTTGCTGAAATTGTAGGCAAGAAAAAGTTTGTAAATTGTCCTTAAATTGGGGGACATGGAAATGACTGGCAAGAATGACTAAAAACTTTCAGTGTGTGAGCCTGAATGCATCAGATTGAGGACTGCATCAAGATGAAGAAATAGAGACAGCTATTTGAGGGAACTTACTCAAGACATGGTTGAGAATATAGTAAGAGGCAAGTGGTGATTTCCCTTTATTTTTTACAAGGGAAAAGACTTTTTCTTCTCTAGTCTCTCCCCTTTCTTCTCCTCTTAAACTATCTTTTTCAGACCCACAATCATCTTTATTTTTTTTTTTTTCACCACCCCTGGCCTAACTTTTCTCTTTAAGATGACTCAGTTTTACTCAGTCAAAAGCTAATGATTTTTTTTTTTTTACAAATAAAAGTAATGATGGAGCTGCACACCTGTAATCCCAGTGACTTGGGAGGCTGAGGCAGGAGGATTGCAGGTTCAAGCTCAGCCTCAGCAATTTAAAGGCCCTAAGCAACTCAGCAAGACCCTGTCTCAATCAATCAATCAATCAATCAATAAAAATTTAAAAAGGAAGGAAGAAAGAAAATTAGTATGCAATGGGGCATGTGTGTAATCCCAAATACACAGGAGGCTGAGGCAGGAAGATCAATGATGAGTTGGAGGCCAGAATGGGTAATTTAGTGAGACCCTGCCTCAAAATAAAAAAATATAAAGGGCTGGGTACAGAGCTCAGTGGTAGAGCACCACCCCTGGGTGCAATTCCCAATACTGGATAAAAGAAGCAAAGAAAATTACCAGCTAAAATTAGACACAGTAAGGAAACATCTAGGACCTTTGGAAGTTCCTTTGGACACTCACAACTTCTGTTTGCTTCATTCTTTCTCAAGTTAGAACTGAAAATCATCTAACAGCTCTTAAGAGCCTTAATATCATAGTGGTATTTTGTGTACTATTTTCCTTAATATTTGAACCAGGAAAGCCTTTGGGAACCGACTTGGAAAGCAGATTTCATTCACAATCTCTTTCTTAACAGGAAAAGCATTTTGAGGTTTTGCATTAGAAGACAATTTGAGGGGCTTGAGTTTTTGGCTTGCCTGGATTTTGTGGGCACACAGAAGCACAGGAGTGAGGGCACAGCAGTTCCTGGAGATGGAAGGAGCTCATACACCTTCCTTGGTTTCTTCTGGGCAGAGAGTGACTGGCACTGGAGAGAGAAACACTGCTTTAAATAAGAGCAGCTGCTAAAAGAGGATCAGGTCCATCTTTGCACAGGAAGACAGACAAGGAGAGGGTGGGTCTACGTGGGAAGTTGAAGCCTCTCCCCTTTATTCTCTTCTCAAACAATCCTTTTCAGACACACAGTCTTCTTTATTTATTTATTCATTCCTTTTTTACCATCCCTGGTCCAACTTTTCTCTTTAAGAAAAGCACTCAGTTTCACTCAGAAGGTAATGATAGGGGCTGGGGCTGGGGCTCAGTGGTAATGCGCCCACCTGGCACACGTGAGGCCCTGGGTTCCATCCTCAGCACCACATAAAAATAAAATAAAGGTATTGTGTCCACCTACAACTAAAAAATATATATTTTTTAAAAAGGTAATGATAGATAGCACAAATAAAAGTAATAATGGCCTTTGCGCCACCACTGATGACCTTGCACAGGAAGTCAGACGAGGAGAGGGAGGGTCTATGTGGGAAGTTTATGTCAAGTCCAGGCAGGCCGCTGGGGGACCAAACAACCCACCATGTGGGCAAAAATGCCCCTTCCCTGACAGCGCTGGCCTGGGATCTTTGCTTTAGAACTAGGTCTCGGCTGGGGAGAAGCACCAAACCTCTCCAGACTGCCTTCTCCATCGAGCGAAGCCGGCAGATAAGGTCCAGGAGGCCCCCCACATCTCGCTGCTTTCTCTATCAGCCCCTAGGACCTCCTTCTGCAGGCTAGGCTGGCTGCTATGGCCGCAAAGGAGCCAGAGGCCACCGCGGGAGTGGCGGTTTAGCCGGAGACCCCTCCCCGCTCGCTCCCTGCCGGCCCTCCCTCCCCCTCCCGGGGCGATTGTATAGCAGACACCTGCAGCACGGGCGGCCGCTGGGGCTTCCCGACACAAGGCGCTGGTACCTGAGCCCTTGACTGGTAATGCACCATAAACGTCTCCTTTCAGGCCCTTTCAGAGCTGGAGCGCGGAGGTCACCGTGTCTACAAACCCCTCTGTGTCCTCCAAGTCTCCCGGGCCCCGGCGCCCCGGCCTCCAGCCGCAGAGCACGCCGGTCCGTGGGAATCCCAACACTTGTGCTCGGCGAGGCCGGCGGGGCGGGGGCGGGGGAGCGGGACCACCCGGCCCTCCCCCGGCCCAGCCTCCTGCCCGCCCAGCCGCCCGTTCATACAGCTCAGCCAGTGGAACGAATGGGGTGACGCGGTCCCAGACGCTCGCGGAAATCAAATCATAAGGCTGGACCCGACCCCTTCCTCCCCGGTCCCGCGGTCGTCGCCCACTCGGTCCCAAAGATACAACGTGGGCTCCTGGCCTGCCATCATTGCGCCCCAGCTTCCTCTTCCTCTTGGGCGTGCACATCCCAAAGGCGACTTTATTCCGTTTGGGCCCCAGCGCAGCTAAAATCAAGGCTCCCTGGGACGTGACCCTGGCCTTGGGCCGGCCCCTGCTTGGCGCACATAGTCACCCGAGGGTTGTACCTATAGTGCAAGTGCCTTTGACCACGCCTAGTGCTGTCAGCAGATATGCGTGTTCTGGGCCCGCTCTGGCGCCAGAGTCGCTGTTGCAAAGGGAACGTCGCTGGCTGGCGGCGGTGGCAAGCGGCCATTAGCCATCTCCCAGACCCAGCAGTAGAGTGCTGAGACGCAGAGGCGGGTTATGGGGAAGGTGTGCCAGTATTTCCCCAATTGGGATTAGGGAGATGCCAAGTGTTTTAGAAAACACCAAGTGTCCAACTCCCGGGCTGGCCTGGCTTTGGCGCAGCTTCCGAGAACTGGTTGCGCCGGGGGATCATGCGAGGGGCTGGCAGAGTCCACTCAAACCTGGCGGGCGAGCCGTGGGTCATCGGTAGAGTTGGCGGGAGGGCGGGGGCTTGGCGGCGGCGCGGGAGGAAGCGCGCGGCCCAATACGGGCGCTTTAGCGCCGCGCGCCCCCTGGGTACGGGGTTACCTGGGGAGCCGGGCTTTGTCGGCCACGCTGGCTCTCCGCGGCCCCAGAACTAATTAAACGCCTCTTTTGGCCGAGGGAAGCCTCGAGTCGGACGGGGGTGGGGCCGTGTGGGGGCGGCATGTGGGCACGGGAATAATCAGCCCCATTCTTGCGCTTCTACAAAACCCGCAGCGCAGCGAGAAGTGAACAGCGGCCGCCTGAATGGAGGTTTCAAAAGGCGACACCTGCAAGCGCGGCCGGTTGTGAATTGAATGGAGTCAAATGCGGCGCCCGCTCGTACCTGAGCCGCGAGCTATTAGCGTCCGGCGCGCCCGTCGCCCGGGCGGGGAAGCGCTCGGCCCTGCCGCCCGCGCTGAATGCAGCAAGCTGCGGCGCGGCCGCTCCATGGGAATGTCGCCACTTGTGCAGCTCGCGGTCGGGAGGGGGTGCGCTGCCCTTTCAGAGACAGACACAATTAGGCAAAATGCTCAATGAACATTATAAATGATGTGCGATCGCTCTGCAGATTGCCTGGCAAATCAAATTATATGGTCGCTCGCGGGCGATTTCCATGTGCTTTAAAAACTTAAACAGGTATTCGCCCATTAAAAAAAAAAAAAGTCAACTCAGGGATTCCGGAAAATAACAACTGAAAGACTCGGTGTTGAATATTCACACGTCCCCTTTGTTAGCGATTGACTTCACAATGGGCTCGGGGAGGGGGTGAGTTTGGACGAGACACATTTTTTACTGTCTTACATACTGCAGAGGAAGGCACCAGAAGTTTGCATTTATTACAACTCACAATTACAGTGAGACTCTCTTTTTTTCTTTTAAGACTAAAATTCTTCTCATAATGAATGACTTGAAAGCTACTGTCATTCTAATCAGATGGAAGAAACATTCTAATCAGATGGAAGCGCGCCCAGGCACACTTGGGGAGGGGGTAGGGAGAGCCCCGCTCTTCTCCCTGGCACTGACTGTTAACCCGCGAGGGAGCTGGGGAAGCCGTGGCTCCGTGCAGTCAAGATTCTGGGACTCCGGAGCGGCCCTGCGGTTCCTTGGCTGCCCACGGGTCTCCCCGCAATCTGCAGAGGTCCGGGAGGAAGCGGCGCTCGCAGAGCGAGGGGAAGCAGCTCTTGGTGCAGTGTACCCAGGGAGGCTTTGGCACCGACACCAGGGCCACCCTTGCTAGGCTCCAACTTGGCCCTGCGCTCTGTGTCTGGCGACCCTGGGAGAAGAAGGGGCAGCTGGAAGCTCCTGAAATGTGCGGACTCCCGCGGACACCAGGAGTTGCGCCGCGGGCTAGGGACTGTCACCGATCGAGGGCACTGACAATTTTGGCTTCTGAAAGAGAAAGCAAGGAATGGCAGCAATCCATGGCCTCACGTCCCTGCTGACTTCCATCTCACTTTTGATTTTCTACTCTTTCGGTTTTTAGATAATTGAGCTGGAGGGAGAGGTGCAGAATTGTGGACCCTGGAGACAGTCATTAAATATAGTCGTAGATAGCCGAGGAACGAGCAGAAAAGAAGACTGGAAACTCGGCTTTTTTGGTTTATCTGTTCAATGATTCATTGTGTTATTTGGAGTAAGTATGAACTTCTTGGGCTCAGTTTCCTCATCCACGAAATGGGAATCAGTGTCTGATCTGATTTCCTCACAGGATTTTCATTACTTTAGTGGGGGAAGGCAATCTTTTTGGTAGATTGTTATTGTTTATTAACTTTAAGTCGGGAGATTCACACAAAACCCAGGGATGAAAAGCTGTTTAGAAGACCCAATCTCAGAAAGCCAGAGTCCTGAGCTTTGTGCTCCTCCCTTCCAGTTTCTCCGTCCTTGCACAGAAACGTGTCCGGGAGAGGACAAGAAGCAAGAAATGCTCTTCCTAACCGCTTCCCGGTGCAAGAGTGGCTGGGCTCCTGAGGAGTGACAAGAGCAGAATTCAATCAACATACAGCCTATTTGGTGTTGTGTATTTATGTGTGTGCGTGCGCGTGTGTAAGGGAGCATCTCCAATAAATTGAACATTTTCATCTCTCCTTCTGGAACACTGCCTGCTGGTACCAATGACCACTTTGTGAAGATCAATAAATGATGTGCAATTCGTGAGGGAGAAAAGCGCGTTTCTTTAAGAATATTTATTACAATTCTGGGCCTGAGAGTTCCCCGATAGGGGAAGGTTGTGGGAGCCCAGGCGAGCCAGGTGCGCTGGCCTTGGTGCTGAAGGTAAGGCGGTGCCTGTGGAGGCAACCTCCTTCAAACTGATAGCCATTGGCTGAAAGAAATTGGGTCACACCTTCTTAACGCATCTTGCCCCGAGTGTGCTTATTACTTCCGTGTGTATGCGCGTGTGTGTAAAATGGAAATAGCATACTAAAGCACACGCCATGGAATATGAATAAGTCCCCAATACAATTTAGTTAATTGAATGGATATTTAGATATTTTCCTTTCAGTCATCTTCATAACTTACTTATTAAATTCATTGTGGGAAAAATTTATCAAACAATAGTCTTAAGAATGCCTGAATTCTTTCTAGTTTTCTTTGCACCATTTTATTTAAACATTATTATAGAAAAGTTTGGACAACAATTTATCAAAGCCAAGAGCTGTTCTCTGAACACTACCCCCTGGTGGTGTTTCAGGTTTTTGCTGTCTTTGGGCCCAGAAATGAGGCCTTTCCATCTCAGTAAGAGAAGACTGGAACAGGGTAATCTTGGAAAGATACAGTTGGATGGATTTTCATTCATTTTAAAAAAATTAATTAATTTATTTATTTTTGGGCACTAAGGATTGGACTGAGGGGCACTCAACCACTCAGCCACATCCCCAACCCTATTTTGCATTTAATTTAGAGACAGGATTTCACTGTGTTGCTTAGTGCCTCCCTGTTGCTGAGGCTAGCTTTGAGCTCTTCATCCTCCTGTCTCAGCTTCCTGAGCTGCTGGGGTTACAGGTGTGTGGCACTGCCAGGCTGATTTTTTAAAAATATATTTAATTTTTTTTTTCTTCCAGTGCTGAGGAGTGAATGGTGCTCTACCACTGAGCTACATACCCAGCCCTTTTATTTTATTTTATTTTATTTTTTATTTTTTTTACTTTGGGACAGGGTCTCACTAAGCCACAGAGGCAGGCCTTGAACTTGTGGTCCTTCTGCCTCGGTTCCCACCCAAGTACTTGAGATTACACAGGCATACTACTGGATCTAGCAACATATGGTTTTAATTATTGAATTTATTCTAAAATCTCTGAGAAAACTCAGTACTGGATTAAACCCAATGATGATGTATGTCATTTGTGGGGAACATTTCCCTTGGGATAAAATTTAGTCAAAACTCCAAGGACCAATATTCTGTTTATTTTGTCATAATATAATATTTAATAATTAAAATCTATAAACTTTTCATTCCAAATAGATAGTAAGTAGCATATGAAATTATACTTCACCAGAATAAGAAAATAAGTAAATGAGAATGTTTGGTTTAAATATAGGAAAAATGAGATGTAACAGGAATTGAGTTCCGTGTACTTGCCAGATATTGTCTACGTTTTTTGGCTCCAAACTTCCCAGCAGCCAATACATAGAAGAAAAACAATAAATGTCCTGATTCATGGTGTCTAAAGTAAAAGTAAACTGGTTTCTCACACAACAATTATTGGTGGGACTGACACTTGATAGAAATTCTTCCATTTGTCCCCAGAAAATGATGTCTTCCATGGTGACATCACCAGTGTCCCTAAAACAAATGGATTTGAGTTTATGGTCTAGCTCCTCTTTGTGTCACTCAGTATAGCCCTACAAAATCCTCTGTGTCTGAATAAGAATAAAATTGGTGAGAAAAAAAACTGGAAAATACCAGATTTAGTCACACCCTCATGGGATGTTGGAATCTGAGCGTTGGGGGCAACCTGGGAGTCCTTACTCTACAATTATTACAACTTCTGAAAGATTTGCAAAACTAATCTGAAAACCCAGTCTGATATTTAAAGTAAGGTCAATGATAATGAAAATCCTTGGAAAAGAAGAAGTGTTAGTTATACTTAGTGCTGGAACCATAAAAGCCATCTCTGACTTTTAGTACTCATGAAAATCATCTGGTTCAACTTTTTATTTCCAGGCCCCAGAGATTCTGATTAAGTCTAAGTAGCATCAGGGAAAAATATATACATATGTAAGATTTTGGAAGAGATTTATCATTTTCATATACATTTATATTATAATGAGGTCACTAAACTTTTTCCTTTTCCTCTTAAATAGAGCTGAACTAAGGTTTCCAGCCTCCCCTTCAGCTGTGTGGGACAGTAATTGAGTCTTGATGAATAAATACAGGCAAAAGTGATTATACATTATTTCTAGCATTAGTCTTTAAAATGTTAATGTGGTCTTTTCTCCTCTTGTCATTTGATGGTGGGTATAGAGGATCCCATAAAGGACTCTGAAATCTTGAGTGATGGAATAGACATTCCCTTCATGGATGAGGAAGGGAACCTGGAACCTGAAAGATTGCATCATTCAGTCCACTCTTACAACCTGCCAATGCACATTCAACTATTTAATCAGCAGTAAATAAATCTTCTTTTATTTTTTAGTAACTAAATCTTTATATTATTAAGCTACTGAGATTTGGGGACTGTTTGTTATAGCATATAGCTTTACCTAACCTAATATATCAGATGATTCTAAAATGGTCCAATAAGGATCTTTGGGAAAATACTTGACAAAACTCGAGAGGCACATGGTTCAGTCTTTTGGCAACAATGTTTTAACTTCTAAGAATGACTCAAATGGTAAGAATTCCAAGTAAGGTGGTAATCCAAGGGAAGGCAAAAATCGGGGTTACGTGCCTCTTTAATTATACCCACATATAAATACTGCCTTCTAGTAAAATATACTGGGAAGTTATGCTTTCTTTTTTCTTTCTCCTTCCTTCCTTCCTCCCTCCTTCTTTTTCTTTTCTCTCTCCCCTCCCTCCTTCCTTCCTTCCTTCCTTCCTTCCTTCCTTCCTTCCTTCTTGCTTGATTGAACCCAGGGTCTTGCACACCAAGGCAAGCACTCTACCACTGAGATACCTCCTCAACTCTTTTTATTTTATTTTTGAGACAGGATCTTACTAAGTTGCCCAGGCTGACCTTGAACTTATGATCCTTCTGCCTCTGCCTCCCAAGTAACTGGGATTATAGGCATGTGCCACTGCACCTGGCTGGAAGTCATGATTTCTATGGTACTATTTGATTTTCTGAATATTCCCTTTTTCTTTCTCTCTCCTCTCTGATCCTCTCACCTCTGTGGGAGAAACGTAGCTCTGAAGAGAAAAGGAAGGAAGTGCTTCCTTCCTGTACATAGTTTTCTTTGTGTACTGTTATTATATGACAGATCTAAACCGAAGGCTTTTCATATATTATTTCATGTAAGCTCAAATATATTTCTCAAAACAGGCATTAACATTCCCATTTTTCTATGAAGACTCTGCAACTTTGTTAGAATTGGTGTTCTAGGCATTTAGGCACTCACTGGTAAACTGAAAGTTCTTCAATTCTTTAGAGAATCTCATGGAATGACCTAAATATACCTGGATTAGGGTTTTCCAGAAAAAAACAATAGAAGATAGAAGATAGATAGGTGATAGATGGATAAATAGATGGATTGATAGGTAGATAGATAGATAGATAGATAGATAGATAGATAGATATAAGAGGATTTATTAGGGGAGTTGGATCACATGATTATAAAGGCTGAGAAGCCCCATGATAGGCTATTTGCAGGCTGGAGACCCTGGTACATCAGGAGCATGACTCACTTAAAGTGTGAAGGTCTCAGAACAAGAAAAACTGATGGCAAAACTGTCAGTCCAAGGATGAAGTCCCAAGAACCTAAAAGTCTCAGGTGTGAACCCTGGAGTTTAAAAGCCAGGAAGCCTGGCATTCTGATGTTCAAGGGCAAGTGGAAGAAAAGTGTACCTAAGACCACCATGAGACAGACATATTTGCCTTTTCTCTGTTTTCTTGGCCCCTGACTAATTGGGTGGTGTCCACTCACCTAAGGACAGATCTTGCTCACTCAGTCCACTGACTGAGTATGCTAATATATACTAATTTCCTCTAGAATCACCCTCATGGAAATAATAATACCATATCCCCCCAAATAATACCATATCAGGTTTCTGTGTATTCCTTAATTTGTCAAGTTGACACCTAAAGTTAACTATCACAACACCCAAGTTATGCATCTCAGTGGAAAGATACACAAAGGGATGTAAGCTCATTTTTATTGGTATCAGTAGACCAAGCAGCAGCTTTGGAAGAGCTGTGCTCCATGCAACAGACCAACTGGCCCCTCTCAACAGACCTAGGATTGACCTGTTTGAAGTCATTACACTCCTGAACTCTGGTCCTGGAGGAAGGACATGCCTTGTTTAGAGCCTATAAGTGCTATATTTTCTAAGGTAATACATAGAAATTTGAAAAATACTGTACACAAAAGCTTTGTCACAATACTATGAATAGAAAAAAGAGGAAATAACTATACAATACTAAATGTTATGTAATATTGTATTGTGTGAATAGACTGATATTTTCATTGTTCCATAGATGTTTCCAATATGGACAGCTGTGAACAATACTGCTATAAAATTCTTGTACATGTCTCTTAGTGCAAATGTAGAAATTTTGAGTATGAACATAGGAATGGAAGTTTTGGGTCATAGAATGCACATATCCTCAACTTCAGTAGATTTAATGCTGAACTCTTTTGCACAGTGGTTCTAGCACTTTGCACTCCCATGATCAGGAAGTGTGTGCTTTAACTTTATTTGGCCCATAAAAGGAGATTCCAGAGGATTTGCTTTTAACCTTTTCTTTCCCAGGTACAGACTGGGGAAAGGCTCTGTATCAGATCATAGGATTCTCCAAGGCTTACAGTGGATGTTGATATTGCTGGGCATTTACCAGGCCAGAATCTAAGCTGATCTTGAAATGAATCTCCCAATACAATGGGCTGGAAGGCTCAGAAATAACCCTTGGATAAAGGTTATATATCGAGGGGATAACATTCTAGACACAAATGAATCACACAAATGAAATGTCTTTCCAAAGTTCACAAAATCTAGAGCCTTTAGGAATCCATAGACATTGTAATGGGGCTCTACCAAGTACAGGTTGAGCATTCCTAATCTGAAAACTCAAAATCCATAAAGCTCCAAAGTCTGAAAAGTTCAGTGGACCCATTTTGAGAGTGCTGGCTATTTCATGCCAATCACAGGCTTTGGTTGAAAGTCCTATATATTCTGATTAATAAAGCTGAGGAAATTAGTTAAAATTAATAAATGAATACTCTCTTAGGCCTTGGAGTCTGCAGGGTTCCTGGTTATGAAGGACTGGAAGCATTAAAGGTTTATCAGGGAGAACATGAATGGTCTTGGCAACCCATGAGTGTCCTCAATCACCTGCATCTGGTTCTCAGTCATTCTGGGTACATGGATCCCATTAGGATTTCACCCCTGTATTTGTCAGGCACAGGTGCCTTAGCAGCATTTGACCAGTCTGTTACACTAGAATTAAAAATAAATTATATAGGGCTGGGGATATAGATAGCTCAGTTGGTAGAGTGCTTGCCTTGAAAGCGCAAGGCCCTGGGTTCAATCCCCAGAACCACAAAAAAAAAAAAAAAAAAAAAATTATATAGAGATGGTAAGTGCCCCTTTCTAAGAATTACAGTTTGGAGGCAGAGTGGATATTGCCAGATGATCAGGGGAAGACACTATAATTTCTGTGGTGCCATAGCAAGTTATCACAAACTGGTGACTTAATGCCACGTATCTATTATCTTTTAATCCTGTAGATCTGATGTCTGACCTGGGTCTTGATGGGGCAAAGCTGATGTGTCAGCAGGGCTGCATTCCTCTCTGGAAGCAACAGGGGATAATCAGCTTCCTTTCCTCTTGGACTTGTGGTTCTTCTGTGGCCTGAATGTTGGTGTCTCTCCAAAATTCATATGTGAAACTTAATCCCCACCAAGATTGGGAGGTTCAGGGAAGTGGTTAAGTCATGAGGGCGCCTATAATAGAGATGGAAAGGAGTGCATTTGCCACTTCCATCACGTGAGGACACAACATTGCCTTTTCCTTTTTATCATGTGAAAATGCAGCAAGAAGACACCATCTTGGGAAAAGAGAGTGAACCCCACCAAGTCTGCTGGTGCCTTAAGCTTGGACTTTTCCATCCTCCAGAACTGTGAGAAATAAAGTTATTTTACTTATAAATTACTTAGTCTAAGATATTTTGTCATAGCAGCAGGAACAGATCAAAACACACTCTCTTCCTCCATCTGCAAAGTTACTAACAGCATGTCTACCTGAGCTTTTTTTCTAATCCCATCTCCTTCTACCTCCCTCCTGCACTTTCAAGAACTCTAATTGCTTAGGGCCACCAGGATCATCCCAGAGAAACTCCCTATCTTACCGTCCACTGATTAGCAGCCTTAATTCCACCTTCATCTTTATTTCCCTTTTGCCATGTCACCTAACACATTCATATGCTCCAGGGGTTAGGGCACGGACCATTATTCTCCCTAACATAGGCCTTTAGTTACAAAATGGTTGATTCTTGAACCAGGTGGCTGCAGAAATAGGAAGAGGCCCTTGGTGCAAGTAGGGAAATATAGGAAGCTGAATTTCTGGGGTATAAGAGCAGTTTTCTGCCCCACCTCCACGTCCTCCTATTGAGGCAGAATGTGAGTGATTTCAATTCTGGAAGCAACACCCTTGGGTTTTCTGAGCTCCATGAACTTCCAAAGAGTTCAGAAAACAGCTTGACTTCTTGTTGAGACACTGGTTTGCTGAGGACTTCTTCGTGGTGTTGTATTTGAACCCTCCTTCCCTTGCATCTCAGGAAAGATATATCAGTTAACTTTGTGTCACCTTGACAAAATATCTGAGATGAATAACTTAAAAGGAAAAAATGTTTATTCTGATTCATGATTTCAGAGGTTTGGGGCCATGGTCACTTGGACCTGTGGCAGCACAGTATATCATGGCGAGAGCACGTGGTGAAGAAGGCCTGGTCACATTTTGGTGGCTGGGAATCAAAAAGAGAGGAGAAGGGACTGATGTATCTATCAATGTTTCCTTCAAGGGCATGTCCCCAATAACCTAACCTCCTCCCACTAAGGCCCTATCTCTTAACAGTTTCACCATCTTGTGATAGCCCCACCTTAGGGACCAAACCTTTAATATGTGAACCTTTGGGGGACATTCAAGATCCAAACTATATCAGGAAATGTTGTCTAAGTGTTGCGCTAAAGGGTGGAGGGACTGAAATACCAGAACTCAACAGAGTCATAGCAGCGCACATTGGTGCTTCCATATGGCAGCTATCAGTCTTCGACACTTGACCTGCTTTGTCTCAATCTCTGCATAAGTAGATACTATCATTATGCCAATGTAGAAGTGAGGAAAAGAGACACATGGCCTCTACGTTGATCACCACAATCCTGCAGTCACACCCCATGAGCAGGATCAGGAAGAAGAGCTGGGCCCGTCCATGCTTTTCCTTGGCCCATGCACATCACCGGAGGTTGCTTTCAGTTGTGCTTCTTCAGCTTGTGCTGAGCAGCCCCAAGCACATGTGGCTGTCTGCACTTCCCCCTGCCAGCCTGGCCAATGGAAGTGAGCAGTTGTTACATTCCTAATTGAGCAGATTAAAAATGCCAGTTCCCAGGAACCGATGGCAGCATTGCCCTCAGTGCCACCTGGTCCCTTTGAGGCCCCAGCCAGGCAGAGAGGGGTGGGGAGTCGGGGATGGCCCAGGGATTTAGCTCTCCTTTGTCCCCAACCTCTCTTGTTTGGGTGGGGCTGCATCTGTTGTGGGAGCTGGCTGTCCTGCAATGAGGCCAGTGTGGTGGCCGTTTCTGCCTCCTGGTCTTGTTGGCACAGGACCAGCCTTGCCTGGATGGGCATGAGCCTCGTGCCCCTCGGTAGAGCAGGCTGGTCAGAATTCTCAATACAGTGTCTCTAGACCGTACTTGTGACCCTTCTTGATTTCCAACTGTGGTTCTCAGGATCTCACCTTCTAGAACTTCTATGAAGGTGCAGTGTCTGGTTGCTGCCCAGGTCAGTATTTGAGTTTGTTTTGTTTCAAGTTATGTCATGTGTTACCTCCTAAGTTTCTGGAAAGTGAACAGCATCTTCAGACTCTAACATCCCAGCAGAGATGCTCATCATCGCAGCCCAGTACTGAGCCCAAAAGGAACATAATGAATTGCTGATTTATTATGCTTTGGGAGCTGAATTATCACCAAAATTAAGTAGTTTAAGATGACTTCTAACATATATGGAGCTTTGGTAGAAATGACCAAAAGGTTAGAAACTTCTGAGCAACACGTATAAATATAAAACTAAAAGTTTTGTTTGGTTGAAAAAATGATTTCCCATTTCTCTATTTTTTGTCTTCTGAAACAAAAATCCACAGCAGCAGATTCTTTAGATATTTTGTCGGTAAATCTTTCATTCCTTGAGAATTTGATATGCTTTCTTCCTTCTGAAAATGAGAACTATTCATTCAAATAGCTTCTTTTAAATTAAATAAATAATCATTAAATCACGACTTAAACAATTCTGATTTTTTTTTTTTCTGACCGGAAGCATAAAGGAAAAGTCAAAATTGAGTTGTAGTAATAATAGTTCTTCCTGTGGTTCACATTTTCCATTCTGTCCTCAGGTTACTTTTGGTAAGGGAGGGAATGCAAATGAGGAAAGGGAAAGTTGATGTTTTAGGGGTTAAAAGGCTTCAGAGGTTGGTTTATGATAAGGAAGCCTAACTGGAAGGTTTTCAGAAATAGCATACCTGTCACTATTTTGACTTTCTTCTTTCAAACCCATTTGATTCCTGGCTCACCCAGCCCCATTGCCTCTGTGGTTGCTGTGCCCACAGGAAGCCTGGCAATATGGCTGTTAAGGCAGATTCCCCGCTTTCCAGCCAGTGGCTCCCAACGGCAGGGACCTCCCTACTTGGCTCCAGTGAGAGGAGACACAACAGGCCTGACCTCAGAGGCCTGCTCAGATGACCAGAGGCCAGTAGGCTCTCCTGATGGGTTTGTCTTGATAATAACAGCCCTTAAGAGGTCAATTTTTCATGTACATTTTTCCTACCAGTGTATTTCCTGTTTCCTGTCTGTTTTTTTAGAATTCCCAGTACCCAAAAGCTCCTATCAGCTACCAGAAGTAAAATTGGAAAAGGACAGCCTTCCATCCAGCATCTGGACTCTCCTGGCAGCAATGTCCCATCAGCATCATGATGCTGAGTCCTCCTGTCAGTCCCCTGGACATTGGAGAGCCCTGACTCTCCCAGTCTGCCCTCATGAGATGGGCTTGCAGGGCACTGGAGCTGGGTCCTACGTGGAGCTGTGAGCATTCATCATATTGGTTTGCACCCATGGTCCCAACTGATTATCATTTTTAAATAGCTGTGTTGAAATACAATTATCATGCTATGCTACTTACCCATCTGAAATGTACAAGTCAATGACCTTGAGTGTATTTAATATCTTCACTAGATACTATGACTATAATCACAATTTTAGAACATTTTTATGACCCTCCCAAAGAAATCCCACAATCCTTAGCTGCAGCCCCTTCCAGCTGCAGGCAACGACTAATCTATTTCTATATATTTGTCTATTCTGGTCATTTCATATCATTGGAATCATAAAACAATACGTGGTCCTATATGACTGGCTTCTTTCACTTGACATGTCCAGCCATACACAGATGTGTCAGTGTTATTTTTTTTTTAATTTTCCAGATAGTATTCCATTATACAAATATGTCACTTCAGTTGATGGACATTTGGGTTGTTTCCACATTTTGGCAATTACAAATTATACTATTATGAGTATTTGTGTACAAGTTTTTATGTGAATGTGTTTTTATTTTGGAGGGGAGCTTATACCAAGGAGTAGAACACAGTAACTTTATTTAACCAATTGAAGAACTGCCAGACTGTTCTCCAAAGCTCTGAACCACTTTGCATTCCCACAATTGGAACCAGGTATGTGGGTTCCTATTTCTCCACACCTTCGCTGACACTTGAAGTCATTCACGTGAGTGTGGAGTGTGGAGATATAATGGTTTGGGTTTGCATTTTCCCGATGATCAATGATCATGCGCTCATTGGCCGTTCATGTATCATCTTTAGAGGCATATCTATTCAGTTTGCTCATTTGAAAATTGGGTTATTTTCTAGATGCAGTGGTGCATACCTGTGATCCCAGCAGCTTGGGAGGCTGAGGCAGGAGGATAGCAAACTCAAAGCCAGCCCTAGCAACTTAATGAAGTCCTAAGCAATTTAGTGAGACCCTGTCTCTAAATAAAAAATAAAAAGGGCTGGGGATGTGGCTCAGTGGTTAAGCATTGCTGGCTTCCATCCTCAATACCAAAAAAAAAAAGGGGGGGGGTCTTTTTCCAATGGAGTCACATGTTTCTTCATAAATTTTAGAAAGGAGGATTTTCACCATTCTGTGGGTTGTCTTTTCACTTTCTTGACGCCTTTGAAACATAGAAGTTTGTAATGTGGCTGATGTCTGGTTTACTTTTTCTTTTGTTGATGGTGCTTTTGGTGTTCCATCTAAGAAACCATTGCCCCAACTTGGGAACTTTTTATATGATCACCCAAGATGCTTCCCTCCTCTCCAGACTGTTGTCATCCTCTAATTTAATGAGCAGGTAACATCTGTCCTCTGGGAGTGATGAATAAAATGTTGGTTAGTGGGCTGGGGTTGTGGCTCAGTGGTAGAGCACTTGCCTAGCATGTGTGCGGCACTGGGTTCGATCCTCAGCACCACATAAAAAATAAATAAAATTTATTAAAAAAAAAAGTTGGCTAGCACAGGTTCAAGGACCAAGTGTGGCAGAAATAGCAAACGTCCCACAACATCCCCGTTCGTTCTCCCCTCCCGTAAAATGGACTGTGTGCTTGGCTGCCCAGCGAGACCTGATTTTCCCAGCAGTTAAATGTGGCTATGTCACCATGTTCTCCCCAGAGTCGGGGCATTTACGGTGACGAGTGCACCTCCCTGTGCTCTCTTCCCCCTTCCTGTTAGGTGAAACCTGGACCCAGTGTGGTCCAGACTCAGTCACACAAAGCATAAGGCCCTGGGGATGATGGGACTCCTGGATGGAGGAGTTGGGGTCTTCAGTTGACCACATGGAGGACAGCCACCCTGTGACCCAGAACACTCACCCTGCACATAAGCGAGCAGTAAATGTTTTTGATCTGTAAGCCACTGTATTTGGAGGAGGGAAAGTTTCTTATTTCAGAAGCTTAGTCTTCTGTCCTACTCCGGATGCTGATGTAAGTAGCATGTCACTCTGTTGACGCTTTCATCAACTGTGAGATAACCAACCGGGTTGAATGTGCAGCTCTGCCATCAGCCTCTAGGTTCAAACCCAGTCTCAGCTCACACTACTTGAGACTGTGGGTGCATTACTTAATCTTTCTTACCCATCTCCTTGGTGTTCTTGATTTTATGCAGCTAATAGGAGTACCTGTTACCTGACTCAAAGGGCATTTCTGTGGATTGAATGAGTCCACACATAGCTAGTACTTAGAGAGAAACTAACGCATAGGAAATACGTGTTAAATAGCTTTTACTTCTAATTATTACATACCTTGGTCCTGATAATATTAATTTCACAAACATTGTTTGGTTGTTCTATTTGCCCTGCACCCTGTTGGGTTCTGGGACTAAGACAAATTTCTTTCCTCAAGGAGTTGACAGTTTAATAAGGAAGTCAGAATTAAAATAATTGTATCATGGGATTGGAGCAGTACTTAGAGAAGAATCTATTGCCAGCAAGATGTGGATAGCAAGGCCAGGGTAGGTATCAGGAAAGAGGGAGAATATTTTGAAAAGTTGGCTGAAATTCAGATGTCATTTTTTTTTGGCAGAGTAAACACCAATGGACATGGGACAGATTTCCTCATCTGTCTGAAGTGGGACAGAGTGGGGAAGATGGGTTTGCCTGTACGGTTCCTAAGACAAAGCTAGCCAGCATCCAAATGTAGAAAGAAAAACCCATGGTCAATTTCTCTTTAAAGTAAAACAGATGCTTAAACCAAATGGTGTCATTCACCTATGATCCCAGAGACTCTAGAGACTGAAGCAGGAGGATAGCAAGTTCAAGGCCAGCTTGGGCAACCCTGTCTTAAAATAAAAAATAAAAATGGCTGGGGATGTTGCTCTGTGGCAAAGCACCCCTGGGTTCAAGCCCCAGAACAAAACAAAAACCCAGATACTTAAAATGTTAGTCAGCTCAGTCTGGTCAGGTGGTTTATGATCATAAGTGATGCTCTTTGCCTCACCCATCGCCTGGCTGGCAAGTGGACTCGGCTGGATTTATTCCTCACTGTGCATCCACGATTTTCCTTTTCCCCTTAGGTTCCATCTCTAATTGTTCTATTTCCTATTTTGACAATAGTCACGCTTTATCACAACATATTGTTTGTTTAATGTCTGTAGTCTGTAAAGTAAGAAAACAAGGAATGCATATTTCTAATGCTATGATTATTTCTGATTTTTTAAACGTCTTGGGCCGCCAGAGGAGGGAGAAAAGAGCTCAACGGATTTTATTAAGCAGCCACCACAGGAGGAAAATCCAAACAGACGGTGAAGGCGCTAAGGCAGTCATTTGGCTCCCTCTGGTGGGCTTTTGCAGAATTACTCATTCCCCCTGGACAGCCATGTCGCACGTAAACTCACTTGTTTGGAAAATAAAAGAAATGCAACTACACAGTCTGTCAGCCCAAAACCTTGGTCTATGCCAAGGGTAGGGAATTGGCTAAGGACTTTAGGTCAATCTAGACGGATCTAATTTAAAGGATAAAATTAATTTGCAAAAAGATAAGGCATTTCCGTAATACTCGTATGCTAATTTTGGAAGCTACCTCCAATTCACTCTCCTCCCAGTAATGCCTTAGTATAAAAAAGCCCATTGGACTCTGGCGTTACACTCTCCTATCCCTCAGCCCGCAGACGAAGCGCTCAAGACTCGTAAGGGTGAAGGACGCCCTCTATTGGATCGGATGAGTCCCACGTGTGAGGTTCTGTGTCCCTCCCCTCCCCACCTTGGAAGTCAAAGGAAATGGAAACCCGAGTTAGAGCTACGGTTCTCAGTTTTTTTAGGATTCGAGGGCCCTCCCCCATTACATGTTATTAGTTGTACATTTATACCTGGTTAATGCAACGTGTTTATTAATAAAAACGATATTGAGTTAATGCATACTTTTGCGTTCTAACCGTATGTGTGTGTGGGCGCGCGCGTGCGTACAGAATTTCTAAACTACAGCAGGTCAGTGGGGTACGGATCAATGAGGTTTTCTTGCCCTTGAGGTAGAAGGAGAGACGTGGCTTTGTGGCGCAGCTCGGCTCTGCCCTTACACAGCAATGCCGTGATTCTGGGGCCAGGGGAGCCCGCCCCCTGGAGGACAAAAGCCGGTACAGCAGGATTCCGCACATCCTGGGGTTTCCTTTTCCCTGTGGAACAGCTCCACTCCTGCGTGCCCCCTTGACCAAAGGGCGTTTCTCTCCTGCCTTTTAATGACGCTGCATTAATCAGTGTGACCATCACGTGCCTCGAGCTCACTGCTCATCGTGATGACAGAGTCACGGGACGTTGTTTTTCGGATGCAGCTGGTTGCCCACAGACTTTGAGTTCAGTCTGCCCTGCACTGAGGGGCATCAGAGGCGACTTTCTCCTAATACTTCATCTCATCAGGTTCAAAGTGCCTTCTCTCACCTGACTGTGGATGGGTGGGTGGTTTTTTGCAACTCGTGGTCATTTGACCAGTGACGTCTTAATTCAACTCTCTGAGAATCTCTCTGGCTTGATCCTGCTGTTTAGTTTTTGTTGTATTTCCTTCTTTCTTTTACTACCACAATTTTTTGTTGTAATGGACAAAAAAGGCTGTTTGCATATGTCTGGAGCCTTCCATCTCTTCCCCTGCACCAGGTACGCGGCAAACGTGCGGTCACTGCTGCTCACTAATGGGCCTCAATCTTCCCAGGGTGAAACCTGAGGCAATGGGCGGTGGGCCTCAGCTCGCTGCGCAGGCTCGGGCTTACGAGACTACGCCCTCCTTCGGCTCCTCCCTCCAGCCCCCCGCCCACCTCTGCCTTCTGCTGCTGGGTCCTCGCCCAGACTTTCCCCAAAGCACGCCCGCTTTCCTCCATCTGTTTCCCCAACTCTACAGCTTCTCAGGTACAACTCTTAATTGGACTGTTTTAAAAATCCTTAGCCAATCCCAAAAAAACCAAAGGCTGAATGATAAGTGGGTGATGATACATAATGGGGGTGGGGTGGGGGGAGGCAAGAATGGAGGAAGGATGGATTGTTTAGGGAAAAAGAGGGGTGGGGAGGGGGTGGGGGGGAAGGAAAAATAACAGAATGAGACAAACATCATTACCCTATGTACCTGTATGATTACACAAATGGTGCGACTCTACTTCGTGTACAACAAGAGAAACAACAGTTGTACCCCATTGTGTACAATGAATCAAAATAAATAAACTTTAAAAATTCTTAGAAACTGAAAGCAGACACATTAAGCATTTTGCCTTTTTAATATATTTTTAGGGATCCACTCTGAGTTGTGAACTGATCTCAAATCCAACAGAGAGGGAGAAAGGAAGGGGATGAAAAAGATTTTAAAGTAAATACACACTTTATTTATATGCATGCCTAGATATCCCAGCATAAGGATATAGAATGGAGAAGACACTCCAGAAATCTCAATCATGTTGACCATATTCCTCTATTTGGATATTCTTTTGGCAACAAAAGTGATTTGCTCTCAAAACTGTATTCATTGTTTTTTGGGAAGTGACCCCATTGTTCATCTCAGTGATAAAAATCCAGGACTTACTCCAAAATGAAAAAGAATGAATCATGGTGGTGCGAGGAGGTTCTCCCTGGACATGCAGACCTCCAGCTCAGGTGCTCACCACCAGGGCTGCAGGCAGTGCCCTGCTATGGGGACCCCATCTGGCTGGCCGTACCTGCTGTTGAGCCTGGCCAAGGCCTGGAGCACGGAGTGCAGGTGTGTCCCCACTTGCTCTGGGTGAGAGCATAAATCATAGGAACAGCAATGAGTGTAAGAGTCAGAGCGTCTAGAGGCCACCTGGCAACGTGCATATTTTAGCCATGCCCAACCTCACCACCCCGTGAGGATTCTCTGACAATTAGAGTCATCGATTGATTAGTGGCCACAGTCATGCATCAGGTCCCTATAAGGAAATGAAGACAGACTGTCCTGGTAGGCAGGCTCCTGTTTAATAGCAGAGAGCAGAATACACAGGCCTGCCCACCTCAAGGCCCTGGCATTCAGGCGTGGCGGCAGAGTCCTGCAAACTCAGGTTAGCACCTACCTTGTTGTGCCCTGGAACAAATCTGCATTCAGCAGAGACTGGTAAGCCAGCAAATGCTACTACAGCAGCCACTTACAGTATGCAGGGAGCCTGGAACAGAGCGTGCTGAAGGGACAGGACTTGTGTGTATACATCTTGCATTTCATCTTCCATCCATCCCAGTAGGGCTCAAGCACAGAGAAGGCATCTGTTGACTGTCCTCATATTATTTCCATCCCTTCAATGACAACGAATAACTGTGGGACCTCAGGCCAGCCAATCCCTAATTCTTCTGGGCTTTATTTTCTCCATCTGAGAAAATGAAGTTAATTACAATGATCCTGTTCAGTACTGTATTTTATTTCAACATTTAGACATGAATAGTGTGCATATAATGAATCCTAGGTGTCATTAAACGCCAAGCACCGTGCTAAAGTCATCCATTATATTGTGTGCTCTTTCCAACAACCCTCTGAGATAGTTCATCATGTTATCATCAATCCTAATTTTAATATAAGGAACCGGGGCACAGAGAAGTTATGGAACTTTCCTAAGGTCACATAGCTAGTCAGTACCAGAATCATGACTCACACAGCAGCTGGTTCTGAAACCAGAGGCTGAACTTTCAACCACCATGAGACAGGAAGGGACAATGGGAATCCTGTTTCTCTCTGAAAGACCAACCTAGGGCTGCAAAGCTGGAAAGAGGGTGAGTCCCTGATCGAAAATCAGGGTTTGTCTGAATATCAAATCCCCCTCCCTCACTGCCCTGCAGTAATATTGCCCCTGTGCTGACTATAATAGCAAACTCTGGGAAGCATAAATGGAAATGTCCGATAATGGGGCATCTGTTAAATAAGCAGCCGTATAGTCATACAAAATAATATGCCTTAAAGTGATATGGAAAGATGTTTATATGGGAAGGTGTTCAAGACGTGAGTATAAAAAGCAGTTACAAACAGTGTGCAGCACATATTTATGCGGACGAGGCCATCAGAGAGAAAAGTGAAATACAATTCTATTAGATCAGTGGAAATGTAAATGTTCTGACAATACCCGGGCTGATGGAGATATGCGGAAATGAGAACCTTTATCTCTGAGGGAGGGAGTGTATGTTGGCAAAATCACCTTGGAAATGAACTTGGCGATCTTAAACAGTGTATGCCTTCCAACCCAGTAATTTCACTTCCAAACACACATCTTTGTTTAAGAGGTGTTCAAGACAGGGCTGAGGGCGTCCCTCAGTGGTAGAGCATGCACAGTCCTGGGTTCAAACCCCAGCACCAAAAAGCCAAAAAAGATCCAGAGCTTATCACACTGCAACAGTGGTTGTCACACTGGAAACAACTCAAATTTTGACAATAGACAATTAACTAAAATGTGCTATATTAATACAACAAAATACCACTGTGATGGGCTGACAGATCTGGTTCCATGAGAATGTTATAGGCCAGACTATAAAGGAAATAACTAAGCAGACTCCACTTTGCTCTGAGACTTCATGTTATGTAGGAAATAAGCTTCTCCCATGGGAACACCCCGCCTCTGTCCCCATCATAAGTTACTTGGTGTGACATGTTTAATAGCATACAATGGCAACTCCTATGTAGTAAAGAATTGCTCTCTTTTGATTCCTATTGCTCCTAAACAATGTACCATGTAAACAGTAATTGTGTGGATGTTAGCAACCATTCTATAGTTTGTACCTGGGTAAGGGTCATTTGACCCACTTCCCCCTCTGTCGATGATCTCATGATGTTAGTTTGTAATTTTGATTCATAGCAACAGACACTTATGATTGATGTGATTTTTGGTATAAGAACCCCTACAACCCTGTGGTTGGGGCTGTTCTCCCAGTAGTCATTTTTGGGGGCATTGTGTGAGACAGTCAGCTGGCCAGCTTAATAAAGACTCTCAAATTTGGACTTCTCAGTGGTGATCAGTCTGTTCTTAAGTTGCGCCCCATAACATTTGAAGGCCCCAGCGAGATCCTCGCTGCCTGGTGGGCAACCACCGCTCACCACTGACCTGGGAACTCCTGCAGAGGGGAGAGGCCACAGCGTTGCTCCTAGGGGAAGGCCTCTGAGAGACGTTCCTCAGCCGCAGGCTGCACGGTCTGTGGAGCCCCGCCCCAGGACTGGACTAAATTCTCTGAGAGAGTCACCTGTTTCTGCACCCCTGGGGGACCGGTAAGTCTGTTTCTGGAGGATCCACATCTGGGGACTCTGAGGAAGCCTGGACACAGCATTACTTCCCGAGTCCAGGACTGGCAAGACGTTGCTCAGTCCCTCTGGTCTGGAATCTGGAGTGGCCACTTGTCCGTGTCTTTGGTGTTTTATCTGTTTTGTGTTTGTTTGTCCTTTTGTTTTTTTGTTGCCCTTAAGTGTAAGCATGGGTCAGGCTCCCTCACGTCAGTCATGTGCTCCCCTCCAGTGCATGTTAACTCACTTCCAGAAATTCCAGGAGAGAGCCAGTGACTACGGAACCGGCTGCAATGTCTTTTCTCTCTCTAAATTCTGTGAGAGAGAACGACCAACTTTTGAGGTCAGATGGCCCCCTTAGGAGTCCACCAAATTGTCTTTGGGCAGCCTGAACATCCTGATCAAATGTTTTATAGTCAAATTTGAAAAAAAAAAATGGTTAAAAAGGTTTTTAACCATGTTCACTAAAGCTTTCATTAAAATATAAACTTCTGCCAATTGGAACTTCCAACTATTGGAATTGGTCCACCAAAATGCCAGGCTAAAATTTTGATGGCTGCTATCCAAGAGACTAGAAAAACTGGTTTAGAACAAGACCCCAACCTGAGGGGACTCTCCCAGGAGACCAATGGAAGCAGGTTCCCTTGCTGTCTCTTCGGGAAACTTCTTCAGGGAGGGATAGGGCCTAACCTTTGTCTATATTCTCTTAAGTCCTTTTCATCTCTGATGAGAGGGACCACATCCGGATGGAGGCCAAAAAGACTTTTAAAATTCTGAGTTCATGATTTTGATCTGGTGCACCTAGGTTAATTTTTGATCAGACCTATTTTATCCAACTATGGGTTTTCTTAATGCTGTTTCATTCAGAGGCCAACTCACAGGGGTTAGCTCTCTATCTAATGGGTTTTTAAAAATAAGCTATAAGGCCTTTGTCCATCTATTTATTTTATGTATATGTACACTGATTTATTGTCATGTCTACATGTATTTGGTATCAAAATTGACATGTGAGCTCATAAATTAAAATTTTAAAAATGGTTCCAAATGCCTTTGCTTACATGATTTAAGAGCTTTTAAATTCAGTAAACAAAAATATGGCTTTCAAGTTACTAATACAGTTTTGTTTCTAGGTGGTCAAAAATAATAAAATGTTAATTTTATAAAGCATCTAATATCCATTGTTTCTAGATTTTTCTTCAACAGGAAAGAAATGATTGATATGGCCCAATACACTTCTCTGACATCTTGGTTTTTAAAAAATAACTAAATTAGATTTAACATATATGGGATTGATCATGGTTGTGTTTGTTAGAGACATCCGATTGGTTTAGAAAGTTAAAATGCTAACTGTTAAATATAACATTAAATACTCTTAACTCCTTAAATTCCACAGGGTAACATACTTAAAACATTTTTGGTGTTTTCATAAATTGGTAAATAAAAAGAGGATTTAAACTTACTTAATGTTATCACTGAACACATGGTTACTAAAAGTCTTAACAGGTATTATTCTATATAAAGTGTCCAAAAGTTTCAACTGTATTTAAATAGAATTCTATAAGTAACAAAGTATTTCATCAGATTAAAATGGAGTAATTTATCTAAATTCAGAAATTTATAAGGGTTGATTCAGAATATAAATTTTAAAAAGGGATCAACAAATTAAATATTATAAGGTATTAGATATAAAAATATATTCAGTAAAAAATGTTTCTAGGTAAAAATGTCTTTATGTGATAAAATAAAGCTGTAATACAGCTAAGTAAATAAAAGGGTCTAATTAAGAGATTTAAAAAATGTAAATTAAGGATAAATTTTAAGAGGTTTATATGTATGTTTAAGTAACACAACAGTTAAAACTATTCAAGGTTTTTTCTTAAGGTCAAACGTTAATGTACTAATATAAACAAAACTTCAGTCTATATGCTAAAATGGCCAATAATTCTTAAAACATTAATTTACTCTTAACATTGTATCTGTTACATTTTATTCTCTAGAGCAACCAGTCTTAAAAATTAGGGGTTTGTACAATTCTGGTTAAACAGCAACTGTTATTTTAGAGTATTGTTCTACATTACAAAGTCCAAATTTTCTTTAAAAGTTAAACATGGTTAATTAAAAAACACCAATGCAATTATGAATCTATTACTCTTCTTTTTATATTAAATGTGTTCATATCTTCCAGGCATACAAGTCTTTAAAAGGTTTAAAAGAACATTTTATCAAGCTGCTGTTCTCCAACCTAAAGTTGTAATGGTAATTTTAAACTTAACAGAATAAGAAATTTTATTGGGGTTTTATTTATATCATTTAGTGTTCTGTAACTGGACTGGAGCCTTATGTTACTTCTACACTGGGATAAAAATATAAATGTATTTCTAAAAGATAATTAGAGTCTGATCTGTTTCAAGGTTAATATCATGAAACAGGAAAACATTTTGCCACTTTACTACACAAAAGGAAAGTTAAAAACTCTCTCAACTTTCTTTGATTCATGTTTTAGGTTTAATATCATATTATGTCAACTAACATTGATATAGACTAAAAAAATATGTAAACTTTCTTAAATGATATTTAATAAAGATAAATATCAGCTTCAGAACTAGACCACTTTACCTATTATGAAGAGCCCTGCCTTACCTGAGATAAGGCTCTGCCTCCCACCTTGCTACATGTTACAGTGGCTCCAAAAGTAAGCCAGGCTTCAGCTCACTTATACTCGAAAGACTGGTTTTTTGTTGTAAAATCACTGTGATCTCAAACAGGGGACATAATATATAGCTCAGCCAAAATTTAAGACAGCTATTCCACAACTAAATATGTTTTTACTGTTGTTAATTACATTTTGTATTTTCCTTATGAACTCTATAACTGTTGCCTAATTAATGTTTTGCAGAGGTACTACTTCAAGAATGATCTAAATTAATTTGAGGTAATAAGCCATCACATAGGACAGATAATATAGACCCCTATTAAACAAGAGTAGGTAAATAACTGTACATTCACAGACATTCAACTTAAAGCCCAGTTCTCTTACTATATGACTGGTGAAACTGACTGGCAGGATATTTAAGGTCAAGACTTAAAGATTGAGATTAAAATAAAGGGGCCAAGGGAATAATATTTGACTCTTGCCCTCAGAGTCAGCCTGAACCCAGGAAACAAGAGAACTTCTCTAAGGAGTTTTACAACTATGGGTCACACAACCTTCCAATCAGGGAAATTGATAAAACCACTAGAGGATAAAAAAGTCAATCAGTGAAACTGCTGCAGAGGAGGATCCTTGGAAAAGTGAACCATCCCTAATGCTTCCAAAGGAAGCCACCTCATTAAGGAGACCCTACCTAGTGAATGGCACTAAAGGAGCTTGAACACTGCTCTCAAGTTCTCCATGAGTGACCCCTGTGCGAACTCAGCTGACTCTTAACAGCAGATGGGACCAAGGTCAATTTGACCAGCTTGGTCTTAAAGGCCTAGCAAAACACTTAAAACTAAAACACAGTCATTCCTGGACATTTAAAAAACTAAACAATAGTTATTTTAATGTAACTTGAGATATACACTTATGTTACTCCCCAAAAAAATAAGTAAAACTGAAGGTGACAAAAAAGATTCTAGACAAAAATGCCTGATAATTATAAAAAGAAATTGCCAGAATTATAAGTTTTTAATCAGTTTAAGGCCTACAGATCTTTCTAACCTCTGATAAAGGTAGACTTAATCAATGTTTTCTAGTACGATTCTCTAGCCCTAAGTAACAAAAATAAAGGGATCTCTACTAAACAAAGAGATCATGCCAATAAAAAGATATTTTACAAAAATCAGATGACATTAGGTAATTTAACTAAATGTTGTGTTTACAGTCCTGATAACTCCGACAAAGCTAAAGATTTACAATTAAGACCTTATCCCTCTCCAGCCTTGTTAGACTTTGATAGGCCTTTTTATGTGATCAACGTCTCAGCTCTTCCACCTCCTAGTAAGAGATTATTGATTTCTATCATCTTCATGATATTCATTGACATGTTCCGGATGCTATTTATCTTGTACTCATGGTTTTTTGTATCTTTCATAAAACAAGACTTTTACCCCTAGAAAGATCCAATTTCTAAAAAGGAACTTTTTACTGCTTGCCCCACCCCACATTGCCCCCTCTCAGCTCGAAGCAGCAAGAGTGAGCATTGCCCTTTTTCCTTACAGCAGTAAAAAGTCCCTAAAATTAGAGGGGTAACAATAAAAATTTTAAAAGACAGTCAATATAGATAGGTAAATTGGGTTAAATCACAAAAATAAGGGCCAGTTTGGGTGCAGAAAGTTGGAGACAAATGGCTTCTGAGAGTTTAAAATGTTAATGCTTCCAGAGCCCTTCCTACACCCTTACCAAGAACCTGCTCCTGTTCTAACCTGTTGTCAAGTCTAATAGGTTCAACTTATGAGAGAACCAGCCCCAAGAGACCACTGATTTCCAACACCCATTTCAGTCAGAAGACTATGTCTATGTCAAACAGTTCCAAGAAGGACTAACACCCTGCTGAAATGGAAGGACTCTTACTCACAACATGGACTCATCACATCTGAGTCAAGACAACAGAAAAGTAGACAGCCCTCAGAGACTCCAACCACCATCTAAAGATAAGACTGAAAAAATGTTAATCATGTTTTTTCTCTTGTTTGTACTATGTCAGGAATAACTCCATGCTTAGCCCTTCTACTTTTTGAGATTACCAAATGGGATGAGTTCTGTGTTCACATCTTTCCCCAGGTGTACAATTATGATGGGGAGGGGAAAAGGGAATATATGGGACTCATGCATTGATCTAAATGAGTGGCCCCTGTTTTAGTTCCCCTCCTAGTGGAAATAAATGTAGCAGGCTCCAAAGCTATAAAGGACCACTACACTTAAACCAAAATTTCAAAACCTTAAGTAGACAAATAGATCTGAACGAAAGTAAATTTAAAAAAAACCCTGTAAGCCACTTAAAAATTCCCTTGATTCACCTGCTGAGGTAGTTTTACAAAGCAAAAAGAGGGTTAAATTTGATGTTTTTAAAATAAAAAATTATATATGGCCTTAGGGGAGACCTATTGTTTCTATACTAACCACTCAGGTGTCATTCATCAAAATTTATCTTTGATTTAAAAAAAAAAAGGTTCAAAAAAGTGAAAAAAAAAGCTAAAACCCTGACAAAAATTGGTATCAAAATCTGTTCTCTTGGTCCCCCGGGTTAACTATTCTAATAACCACAATGATGAGACCTCTCATCCTAGTTATTTGGGGACTTTTAATCATGCACTATAAACTGTTCAACTAAATATGTTAGAGACAGAATCCAGTCTGTTAAGTTAATGGTGTTGCACACTCACTACAATCACCTATGCACTACTAATAAATCAATGATTTGATTATGTACAAAAAAAAAAAAAAACAAAAAAAAAAACCAGTGGGGAATGTGATGGGTTGACAGATCTGACTCCATGAGAATGTTACAGGCCAGACTCTAAGACTATGACTAAACAGACTCCATTTGGCTCTGAGACTCCATGTTCTCCCATGGGAACACCCCGCCTCTGTACCTCAGTTACTTAGTGTGACAAGTTTAGCAATACAGAATAATAATTCCTATGTAAAGAAAAATTGCTCTCTTTTGATCTCTACTGCTCTTAACCAATGTACCATGTGAACAGTAATTGCATAGATGTTAGTAACCATTCTTTAGTTTGTACGTAGGTAAGGGTCATTTTGACCCTCTTCCCACTCTGTTGATGATTTCATGATGTTAGTTTGTAATTTCAACTTTTGTGTGTGTGTGGTGCTAGGGATTTGAACCCAGGGCCTTGTGCTTCTGAGGCAAGCACTCTACCAAGTGAACTATATCCCCAGCCCAGTTTGTAATTTTGAATCATAACAACAGACACTTACGATTGATGTGATTTTTGGTATAAGAACCCCTACAACCCGGTGGTCGGGGCTGTTCTCCCAATAGCCATTTTTGGGGGCATTGTGTGAGACAGTCAGCCAGCCGACTTAATAAAGACTCTCAAATTTGGACTTCTTAGTGCTGATGGGTCTGTTCTTAAGTTGCGCCCCATAACACTGCAATGTGTGATCTTGGATTTTTAAGTTTCTTTTTCCTCTTACTTATGGATTCATGTGCATGGATATTATACCTGGTTCTGCTGAACTGTACTTAATTCCCTTACACCTGGGTTTTCTTATCAGTCCATACCTCAAAACTTATGGAAACGCTTTGACATTTATTTTCAAGTTTCATTTTTAAAACTCTTTAAAAATTAAAACATTGTATATATAGCTAAAGTCTCCCTGAAAGCAAAACAAAGACTAGGTCACTCCCCATATCAGTGAACCACAGCAGAATGCAAATCTTAATTTTATAAAATGGGCACAAAATAAACAAGATATAAGGGAAAATGGGGATAGGGTGAGCTTAAATTGTGGTTTCCAATTCCTAAAAATTTTCTGAGAACTGAAAAATTTTTTTGTTTTTGCAATCTCCTGTTAAATGACATGTTCAGTCATGTTTTCTTATTTACTCTTAATTATGCTCTAGTATTCTTTATATAATGGAAAAACTGATTTTATTAGTATCGCCAATGCCAAAAAGCCTTTAAAACAATTAAAATATTTCATAAAGCATAAAGATATTTTCACATTAGCGACAATCATAGCAAATACATTTCTTGGCATAAAGGCACAGTCTTTGGAGTTTAAAATATTCCCAGCTGCAAGATTATGTATATAAAACTACCATTGTTAAGTAATAGTGGATTAATCAAATTAAAAGTTATACTATAAGATAAAATGGAAATAATTTACTCAGAAGATTCATATTTAAATCATCTTTATTTATATAATATTATTTTTGGAATTCTAATTGAATTAAACTTTGGTTGAAGCAAAAATACAATAACTAAAAGCAGTTAAACTAAAAATGAGATGTCATATTTTGAGGAGATATCAAATATATTGTCAGGATTCATGTTGTGAGGCTCACACTTAAGGTGGAATCAGCCCTGAAGGGAATTCGCTTCTCCTCTCAGAATGTGGGGGTAGGGGGGAAAAATCCAGCTCTTGGCGGAGGATGAGGAAAACGCCTCAGTGAACAGACATTTTTGAATTGGACTGGAGGTGGTTCTCCTGGTTCCGATGGTCTTCCATAATAATAATATCCATGTTGCCGTCTTCCATAATAATAATATCCATGTTGCCGTTGTATCCATGTTGGATCAGAATGTGGTCGGCCTTGTGGAGGGATCATCATCTTATGTTCCAGTTCCCATGGCGATGACAGGGGCCCAGTGCCAGCAGGTGCTCTGTGTGGATCACTTACTATACCAGAGCTTGCTTCTCCTCTTTCATTGTTAATGTGATGGTCCAGAGGATCCTCTGGGCCTCCTGAGCCTCTTCCTCCTTTCCCTGGATATAAAGGTGACAATCTGGGTGGACCCTTCTTTTTGAAGGGAAAAGCTCTCATTTCAGATGAAGGTCCACTCAGTGGTGAGGGACCATATGGGGACTGCCCTCTGGCAAATGCTGTATTGAAGACATTAGGTGCATATGGATCTTCTAAAAGTTTAAATTGCAACTCCATGTCAGTTAACTTTTGTCTCTTGTTAGCGTTTACTGTCTTGAAATAGTTGAGGTTTTTTTCAGCTCTCCAAGCTGCTAACGCATTGTCCTGTGCTTTTTTCTCATAGAATATACTCCGCCTCTCATAATAATGCACGATGGTATCCAACTCTTCATCAAGATCTTTGGCTCGATTTCTGTAGGTCTCCAGCTCTTTAGCTGCATGGTTGATCTTTCTCTCGACTTCGGAAAACCTCTCCTCTTCCTCCAAACGGCACTTTTTCTCTACTATTAATTTCCTGTGGAGTTTCAATGTATTTTCTTGGTGTTCTTCCATCTTTAATTTAAATTTCTCCTGAAGTTTCTGATTCTTGTTTTCAAATTGTGTGTTTTCTGACTGCAAAGATTCTTGTTCGTTCTGCAGATTTTTTATACGTTCTCTCAGATCTTCTTTTGTTTTATCTACTTCCGATAATAAAGTGTACATTTGACGTCTTTCTCCTTCTAAGGTGTCTAAGGAGGCATTTAACTCAGCTGCATAAAGCAGCTCCTTCAAGGCTTCTTTTGGTTGATTACCTAAGTGAGCACCAATTTCTAATTCACTCTTCCTCTCCATCTCCAAGTTACCATCACCTGTTAGGTCTTCTCCAGGCACAGGAGACTGATCTTTGATCTTCAGCAAGCGTTCGGTCAGAGACTTAATGTGACTTTCTTTATCACTTAGAACTTGTTCTGCCTGTATTTTAGAATTTTCGAGTGTTATTTTCTGTTTTCTAAGGTCACTCACTTTTTCCTTCCACACTTCAGCTTCTCGTAAAAGGTGTTTCTGACTTTCCTGCAGTTGGTAATTTTCGTTCAAAGTCTCTTTTATTGCTTCCTTAAGGTCTTCTTCGTTCATTTGAACTAGTCTTAAGGTTGTTTTAGCTTCAGCTACTTGTGTTATGATGGATGTTGATTCGTCTTCTAGGGACTTTATCCTTTTTGATATATCTCCCATCAATTCATCCTGTTCAGAACGTTTAGATTTCTCTTCTTTTAGCTTTGTTTCTAGAGAGAGTGTTTCATCCTCTAGTTTAGATTTGGACCTATTCAGCATTTCAAGTATTATCTCCAAATACTGCACTTCTTTTGATGCCTTCTCAGGATTGGCATCCTTGAAAGACGACTGTAAGCCTTCATGCTCTTTTTGAAGAAGGCTAACTTTATCAAGTAGGTTACATTTTTTTTCAATTAGTTCAGAAAGTTCTAGAGCAAGCTTTTTTCTCTCCTCACATAAAGCCTGCTTCTAACAGACTGAACACTTCTCCACAAAAACAAGAAAACAGTAAAAAATCCAATAGCTGCACATATTACCAGCTCTGGACGAAAGGTATCAGGATTAGGGCCTGGTCTTCCATCTTCAGGCAATGCTGGCACAACCCTGAATATTTTTTCCAGACCCAGGTCCCAGTAAGACTGAGGGGCGGCCTTTGGCCCCTCCATCGCACCAAAACTACTTTGGCAACTACATCCTGCCCAACCACGAAA
This sequence comes from Sciurus carolinensis, assembly GCF_902686445.1. Taxonomy (NCBI): domain Eukaryota; kingdom Metazoa; phylum Chordata; class Mammalia; order Rodentia; family Sciuridae; genus Sciurus; species Sciurus carolinensis. The sequence goes on from NC_062224.1 coordinate 22,788,807, forward strand.
ATAGGCTGCGGACACTAGACTTTGGGTGGGAGCCCAAACCTGCACCTGCGACCAAGTCGATCACTAGGAACAGAATGCCTGAGGCAGGTGGGGAGCCGGGCAAACCGGCCCCAATGGGCTTTGTGACCTCACTGCCCTGTGACCTCACTGCCCCGCCCCGTCCCTCCCCCCCCACTATGACCCGCCCACACCCCAAGCCTGGCAGTTTCAAGCTGGTCCCACTGGAGCCCCCTTGCTGCCCACCCCTCTGGTTTGGGCCAGGCCACCATGGCACTTATTAAGCGCTACTTATTCTGTGCAGTCAAAATATCATCCAGTTGATATAACTAAAATTCTAAAGCTTAGTAAACCTTTTTGTAAGAGCTTTAATGCCGTACATTTATATTTGTACCACATGCCCTTTTGTTTTGATGACTCATTCCTTTCTGTCCTCTCTCCTTTCCTTCCTTTTTTCTTTTCCCTTCCCTCCCTTTCCCTTCCATCCCTGTCCTTTTCTTGCAGTGTTGGGGGTTAAACTCCAAGGCCATGTGCATGCTAGGCAAGCTCTCTACCACTGAGCCTCATCCCCAGCCCTGTTGACACTTTCTATGGAAGTAATTTGAATTACTTCTATAGAAAAACTCTCCTGTGAGACTATTTGAAAAGTAACTTTAGAAGAGTTTCTAACATGGGCACAAATTAGTTATGGCAAGTTTTTTTTTTTTTTTTTTTTTTTTTAAAGTACAACATATCTAATGTTTTTAAAAAGGAGGAGCTTAAAATGAGTTGTTTTTCATGTCAGTTTTTCTAGACTACTATTTAAGAGTCTTCAAAATCTTTTTTTCAGATGTTCTTTTCTTTTGATTTCTCATAGGACTTAGAAACATCTAAATAACTTGGTGATTATGAATATATAGCAAAGAGAAGTTCAGGTATGACACTTAAATGGTTTTAGCTCCTGAGGGTGAATTATGTTGTTCAGATAAGTAGTTCATTGCTTTGTGTAAATAAAAGATATCCAAATAACATTCCTAGTAATGCTGGTATTGTTGATGAGCCAGATCTAATATTTGAAGGAAAACATTCACTAGTAGTTATTGGTTTTCTAAATATCTCTAAATACATGACAAGTTCAAAGGCATTATGCCACCATGTATGATGACACCAATTATTATTTATACTTCTATGGCCAGAGTTCAATCAGTGTAAACTAAAACACTTATCCTGTTCTGTATGGTATGAAAGTTTAGGAACTTTTTAACGAATGTAATTACATTCGTGAGGTAATGGATATGTTAATTAGTTTTATTGTAGCAGATATTTCACAATGTATATATGTGTATCAGAATCAAATTATCAGCTGGGCATAGTACCACACACCTGCTATCCCAGCCACTGAGGAGACTGAGGCAGGGGGTTCACAAGTTCAAGGTCAACCTGAACAAAATTAGTGAGGCCCTAAGGAACTTAGTGAGATCCTGTCTCAAAATAAAAAATAAAAAAAGGGGCTGGGAATGTGACCTAATGGTTAAGTGTCCCTGGGTTCAATCCGTGCTATGAAATAAAAAATATATATATATATATATATATGTACGTAAGTTATATATATAAATGAACCTTGTCCAATGCAAGTACCTTCCATATAGAGATAAAATACAACTTTGGGTATTATAATTCAGTACCCATTACATCCTAAACACAAAGAGGCTTAGAGATGTTATTTTTACAGCTTACAAAAGTATTGTCACATACATTATCTCGTTCATTCTTACAACAATCCTGTGGGCTAGGGATGCACAAGAGGAGAGAGTTAATACTGTGAAAACAAAAGAAGAAAAAGAATAAGATGTCCAACAGCTACTTTTCTACTCTCTACAAACGTGACGGGCTGACAGATCTGGTTCCATTAGAATGTTCTAGGCCAGACTATGAGGGAAATGACTAAACAGACTCCATTTTGCTCTGAGACTCCATGTTATGTAGGAAATAAGCTTCTCCCATGGGAACACCCTGCCTCTGTACCCCTCATCAGTTACTTAGTGTGACATGTTTAACAATACAGAATAATAATTCCTATGTAAAGAAAAATTGCTCTCTTTTGATTCCTATTGTTCTTAAACAATGTACCATGTGAACAGTGATTGTGTGGATGTTTGTAACCATTCTTTAATTTGTACTTAGGTAAGGGTCATTTTGACCCTCTTCCCCCTCTGTTGATGATCTCATGATATTAGTTTGTAATTTCGAATCATAGCAGCAGACACTTATGATTGATGTGATTTTTGGTATAAGAACCCCTACAACCGGTGGTCGGGGCTGTTCTCCCAATAGCCATTTCTGGGGGCATTGTGTGAGACAGTCAGCTGGCCAGCTTAATAAAGACTCTCAAATTTGAACTTCTCAGTGCTGATGGGTCTGTTCTTAAGTTGCGCCCCATAACACTGCAATGTGTGATCTTGGATTTTTAAGTTTCTTTTTCCTCTTACTTACGGATTCATGTGCATGGATATTATACCTGGTTCTGCTGAACTGTACTTAATTCCCTCTCACCTCAGTTTTCTTTATCAGTTCATACCTCAAAACTTATGGAAATGCTTTGACATTTATTTTCAAGTTTCATTTTTAAAACTCTTTAAAAATTAAAACATTGTATATATAGCTAAAGTCTCCCTGAAAGCAAAACAAAGACTAGGTCACTCCCCATATCAGTGAACCACAGCAGAATGCAAATCTTAATATTATGAAAATGGGCACAAAATAAACAAGATATAAGGGAAAATGGGGATAGGGTGAGCTTAAATTGTGGTTTCCAATTCCTAAAAATTTTCTGAGAACTGAAAATTTTTTTTGTTTTTGCAATCTCCTGTTAAATGACATGTTCAGTCATGTTTTCTTATTTACTCTTAATTATGCTCTAGTTATTCTTTATATAATGGAAAAACTGATTTTATTAGTATCGCCAATGCCAAAAAGCCTTTAAAACAATTAAAATATTTCATAAAGCATAAAGATATTTTCACATTAGCGACAATCATAGCAAATACATTTCTTGGCATAGAGGCACAGTCTGGAGTTTAAAATATTCCCAGCTGCAAGATTATGTATATAAAACTACCATTGTTAAGTAATAGTGGATTAATCAAATTAAAAGTTATACTATAAGATAAAATGGAAATAATTTACTCAGAAGATTCATATTTAAATCATCTTTATTTATATAATATTATTTTTGGAATTCTAATTGAATTAAACTTTGGTTGAAGCAAAAATACAATAACTAAAAGCAGTTAAACTAAAAATGAGATGTCATATTTTGAGGAGATATCAAATATATTGTCAGGATTCATGTTGTGAGGCTCACTTAAGGTGGAATCAGCCCTGAAGGGAATTCGCTTCTCCTCTCAGAATGTGGGGGTAGGGGGGAAAAATCCAGCTCTTGGCGGAGGATGAGGAAAACGCCTCAGTGAACAGACATTTTTGAATTGGACTGGAGGTGGTTCTCCTGGTTCCGATGGTCTTCCATAATAATAATATCCATGTTGCCGTCTTCCATAATAATAATATCCATGTTGCCGTTGTATCCATGTTGGATCAGAATGTGGTCGGCCTTGTGGAGGGATCATCATCTTATGTTCCAGTTCCCATGGCGATGACAGGGGCCCAGTGCCAGCAGGCGCTCTGTGTGGATCACTTACTATACCAGAGCTTGCTTCTCCTCTTTCATTGTTAATGTGATGGTCCAGAGGATCCTCTGGGCCTCCTGAGCCTCTTCCTCCTTTCCCTGGATATAAAGGTGACAATCTGGGTGGACCCTTCTTTTTGAAGGGAAAAGCTCTCATTTCAGATGAAGGTCCACTCAGTGGTGAGGGACCATATGGGGACTGCCCTCTGGCAAATGCTGTATTGAAGACATTAGGTGCATATGGATCTTCTAAAAGTTTAAATTGCAACTCCATGTCAGTTAACTTTTGTCTCTTGTTAGCGTTTACTGTCTTGAAATAGTTGAGGTTTTTTTCAGCTCTCCAAGCTGCTAACGCATTGTCCTGTGCTTTTTTCTCATAGAATATACTCCGCCTCTCATAATAATGCACGATGGTATCCAACTCTTCATCAAGATCTTTGGCTCGATTTCTGTAGGTCTCCAGTTCTTTAGCTGCATGGTTGATCTTTCTCTCGACTTCGGAAAACCTCTCCTCTTCCTCCAAACGGCACTTTTTCTCTACTATTAATTTCCTGTGGAGTTTCAATGTATTTTCTTGGTGTTCTTCCATCTTTAATTTAAATTTCTCCTGAAGTTTCTGATTCTTGTTTTCAAATTGTGTGTTTTCTGACTGCAAAGATTCTTGTTCGTTCTGCAGATTTTTTATACGTTCTCTCAGATCTTCTTTTGTTTTATCTACTTCCGATAATAAAGTGTACATTTGACGTCTTTCTCCTTCTAAGGTGTCTAAGGAGGCATTTAACTCAGCTGCATAAAGCAGCTCCTTCAAGGCTTCTTTTGGTTGATTACCTAAGTGAGCACCAATTTCTAATTCACTCTTCCTCTCCATCTCCAAGTTACCATCACCTGTTAGGTCTTCTCCAGGCACAGGAGACTGATCTTTGATCTTCAGCAAGCGTTCGGTCAGAGACTTAATGTGACTTTCTTTATCACTTAGAACTTGTTCTGCCTGTATTTTAGAATTTTTGAGTGTTATTTTCTGTTTTCTAAGGTCACTCACTTTTTCCTTCCACACTTCAGCTTCTCGTAAAAGGTGTTTCTGACTTTCCTGCAGTTGGTAATTTTCGTTCAAAGTCTCTTTTATTGCTTCCTTAAGGTCTTCTTCGTTCATTTGAACTAGTCTTAAGGTTGTTTTATCTTCAGTTACTTGTGTTATGATGGATGTTGATTCGTCTTCTAGGGACTTTATCCTTTTTGATATATCTCCCATCAATTCATCCTGTTCAGAACGTTTAGATTTCTCTTCTTTTAGCTTTGTTTCTAGAGAGAGTGTTTCATCCTCTAGTTTAGATTTGGACCTATTCAGCATTTCAAGTATTATCTCCAAATACTGCACTTCTTTTGATGCCTTCTCAGGATTGGCATCCTTGAAAGACGACTGTAAGCCTTCATGCTCTTTTTGAAGAAGGCTAACTTTATCAAGTAGGTTACATTTTTTTTCAATTAGTTCAGAAAGTTCTAGAGCAAGCTTTTTTTCTCTCCTCACATAAAGCCTGCTTCTAACAGACTGAACACTTCTCCACAAAAACAAGAAAACAGTAAAAAATCCAATAGCTGCACATATTACCAGCTCTGGACGAAAGGTATCAGGATTAGGGCCTGGTCTTCCATCTTCAGGCAATGCTGGCACAACCCTGAATATTTTTTCCAGACCCAGGTCCCAGTAAGACTGAGGGGCGGCCTTTGGCCCCTCCATCGCACCAAAACTACTTTGGCAACTACATCCTGCCCAACCACGAAAATAGGCTGCGGACACTAGACTTTGGGTGGGAGCCCAAACCTGCACCTGCGACCAAGTCGATCACTAGGAACAGAATGCCTGAGGCAGGTGGGGAGCCGGGCAAACCGGCCCCAATGGGCTTTGTGACCTCACTGCCCTGTGACCTCACTGCCCCGCCCAGTCCCTCCCCCTCCACTATGACCCGCCCACACCCCAAGCCTGGCAGTTTCAAGCTGGTCCCACTGGAGCCCCCTTGCTGCCCACCCCTCTGGTTTGGGCCAGGCCACCATGGCACTTATTAAGCGCTACTTATTCTGTGCAGTCAAAATATCATCCAGTTGATATAACTAAAATTCTAAAGCTTAGTAAACCTTTTTGTAAGAGCTTTAATGCCATATATTTATAGTTGCACCACATGCCCTTTTGTTTTAATGACTCATTCCTTTCTGTCCCCTCCCCTTTCCTTCCTTTTTTCTTTTCCCTTTCCTCCCTTTCCCTTCCATCCCTGTCCTTTTCTTGCAGTGTTGGGGGTTAAACTCCAAGGCCTTGTGCATGCTAGGCAAGTTCTCTCCGACTGAGCCTCATCCCCAGCCCTGTTGACACTTTCTATGGAAGTAATTTGAATTACTTCTATAGAAAAACTCTCCTGTGAGACTATTTGAAAAGTAACTTTAGAAGAGTTTCTAACATGGGCACAAATTAGTTTTTTAAAGTACAACATATCTAATGTTTTTAAAAAGGAGGAGCTTAAAATGAGTTGTTTTTCGTGTCAGTTTTTCTAGACTACTATTTAAGAGTCTTCAAAATCTTTTTTTCAGATGTTCTTTTCTTTTGATTTCTCATAGGACTTAGAAACATCTAAATAACTTGGTGATTATGAATATATAGCAAAGAGAAGTTCAGGTATGACACTTAAATGGTTTTAGCTCCTGAGGGTGAATTATGTTGTTCAGATAAGTAGTTCATTGCTTTGTGTAAATAAAAGATATCCAAATAACATTCCTAGTAATGCTGGTATTGTTGATGAGCCAGATCTAATATTTGAAGGAAAACATTCACTAGTAGTTATTGGTTTTCTAAATATCTCTAAATACATGACAAGTTCAAAGGCATTATGCCACCATGTATGATGACACCAATTATTATTTATACTTCTATGGCCAGAGTTCAATCAGTGTAAACTAAAACACTTATCCTGTTCTGTATGGTATGAAAGTTTAGGAACTTTTTAACGAATGTAATTACATTCGTGAGGTAATGGATATGTTAATTAGTTTTATTGTAGCAGATATTCCACAATGTATATATGTGTATCAGAATCAAATTATCAGCTGGGCATAGTACCACACACCTGCTATCCCAGCCACTGAGGAGACTGAGGCAGGGGGTTCACAAGTTCAAGGTCAACCTGAACAAAATTAGTGAGGCCCTAAGGAACTTAGTGAGATCCTGTCTCAAAATAAAAAATAAAAAAGGGGCTGGGAATGTGACCTAATGGTTAAGTGTCCCTGGGTTCAATCCGTGCTATGAAATAAAATATATATATATATATATATATGTACATAAGTTATATATATAAATGAACCTTGTCCAATGCAAGTACCTTCCATATAGAGATAAAATACAACTTTGGGTATTATAATTCAGTACCCATTACATCCTAAACACAAAGAGGCTTAGAGATGTTATTTTTACAGCTTACAAAAGTATTGTCACATACATTATCTCGTTCATTCTTACAACAATCCTGTGGGCTAGGGATGCACAAGAGGAGAGAGTTAATACTGTGAAAACAAAAGAAGAAAAAGAATAAGATGTCCAACAGCTACTTTTCTACTCTCTACAAACGTGACGGGCTGACAGATCTGGTTCCATTAGAATGTTCTAGGCCAGACTATGAGGGAAATGACTAAACAGACTCCATTTTGCTCTGAGGCTCCATGTTATGTAGGAAATAAGCTTCTCCCATGGGAACACCCTGCCTCTGTACCCCTCATCAGTTACTTAGTGTGACATGTTTAACAATACAGAATAATAATTCCTATGTAAAGAAAAATTGCTCTCTTTTGATTCCTATTGCTCTTAAACAATGTACCATGTGAACAGTGATTGTGTGGATGTTTGTAACCATTCTTTAGTTTGTACTTAGGTAAGGGTCATTTTGACCCTCTTCCCCCTCTGTTGATGATCTCATGATATTAGTTTGTAATTTCGAATCATAGCAGCAGACACTTATGATTGATGTGATTTTTGGTATAAGAACCCCTACAACCCGGTGGTCGGGGCTGTTCTCCCAATAGCCATTTCTGGGGGCATTGTGTGAGACAGTCAGCTGGCCAGCTTAATAAAGACTCTCAAATTTGGACTTCTCAGTGCTGATGGGTCTGTTCTTAAGTTGCGCCCCATAACACTGCAATGTGTGATCTTGGATTTTTAAGTTTCTTTTTCCTCTTACTTACGGATTCATGTGCATGGATATTATACCTGGTTCTGCTGAACTGTACTTAATTCCCTCTCACCTCAGTTTTCTTTATCAGTTCATACCTCAAAACTTATGGAAACGCTTTGACATTTTTTTTTCAAGTAGCATTTTAAAAACTCTTTAAAATTTAACACATTGTATATATTGCCCCATAACACCACATAGCTGTTTAAAAAATCAGTCAACGCCACATTAATTACACGGAGAGATCTGAGAAATGTAGAGTGGAAGTAACAGATTACAGATCAATATGCACAATAATTACCTTCTGTGTAAATAATGCAAACATGCACACCAGATACACACATACACAATAGCGATATACACACACTATTGCATTCCCATTTATTCCTTCTGCTGGTAAGTTAAATACCCTGCACTTTCCATTTTAAACTTTTCAACACCTCCCCCCAAGTATGCTTTCATTTTTACAATATCAAAAGTATGTATTTTTGTGGGGAAAATGATCTCCCAATATTCATAGTGGCCAACTTTTGGGGATGGGATTACAGAAATTTAGATTTACTTCTGTTTGAATTTCTAAAATTTTCAAATTGAACATCTATTACTTTGATAAGAAAAACAAGGGGATTTACATGCAAATTTTGTTGAATGCAGGATCAATGTGAGAAAGGAGTTTAGAGGTCCCAGGTGAGGTATTTTCACCATTTTCCCTCTGGATGGTCGATGTTTCTGTTCAAGAATTCAGGGTTAGCTGTTGGATGCTTGATCCCCAATGCAGCAATGTTCAGAAGTGGAACTCAATAAATGATTGATCATGAGAACTTTAACTCTATCAAGAGATTAATCCATTTGATGGGTTAATAATTATTTCTTTCAGGGTTGGGGGATATAGCTGAGTTGGTAGAGTGCTTGCCTCACAAGCACAAGTCCCTGGGTTCAATCCCCAATACTGCAAAAAAAAAAAAAAAATTATTATTATTTCTTTCTTCTGGTACTGGGGATTGAAACCAGGGGTGCTTTACCACTGATCCACATCCCCAGCCCTTTTTATTTTGAGTCAGGGCCTCACTAAGTTGCTGAGTCTGGCCTCAAACTTGTGATCCTCCTGCCTCAGCCTCCTGAGTTGTTGGCTTTATAGGGCTTGTTCCACCATGCCCAGCTGGATTAATAATTTGAATGGCCTATTGGGAGGTGATAGACACTGTAGGAAGAGGGATGTAGTTGGAAGAAGTAGGTCATTGGAGGCATGCCCTGGAAGGGTGTTTCCTATGCTCAGTCCTTCTCCTGGTCTCTTTCTTTCCCTTTCTCTCCCCGGTCCCCTTCCTCTCTGTGCTTTCTGACTGTCATGAGCTGAGATGCTCTCCACCATGATGTTCTACCTCATCTCAGGCCCAAAGCAATGGAGCTAGTCGATCATGGACTGAAACATTTGAAACCATGAGCCACAATAAATCTTTCCTCCTGTTGTAGTCAGCTCTTTCACTGCTGTGACTAAAGGACCCAACCAGCACAACTGCAGAGGAGGAAAAGTGTATTTGAGGGCTCACAACTTCAGAGGTCTTAGTCCATAAACAGCTGACTCCATTCCTTGGGGCTTGAGGTGAGGCAGAACATTATGGCAGAAGAGTGTGGCAGAGGGAAGCAGCTCATGTGGTGATCAGAAAGCAGAGAATGAGAGAGACTCCACTCCTCAGATACAAATATATACCCCAAAGCCATGCCCCAATTCCCACCTCCTCCAGCCATACCCTGCAACTTCAGTTACCATCAAGTTAATCACTATCAGGGGATTAATTAATTGACTGGGTTAAGACTCTTACACCCCAATCATTTCTCCTCTGCCTTCTTGTGTTGTCTCACATGTGAGCTTTTGGGGAACAACTCACATCCAAATCATAATACCTCCTTTTTTTTCAGGTATTTGTGAGTGATGAAAAAACAGCATCTAAATAAATTGTCATCTGAACTAGAATATTCTTGAGTGAGAAAGGACAGTTGCTGAAGATCAGCACCATTCCAGGCATGGGACACGAGGTCATCCTATGACCATTGGAAGCATTTTACGCAGTACACAACCCAGGTTGCCATCTGTCCAATGTTCAGTCATCCAGTGAGTATTTTGGAGCACCTACTGTGAACCAGGCACTGTGCCTGTCCTGGAAAAAAGCAGTGACCACAACATATTTAGGTGGTCCCATTGAGTCCATCACCTCCACCAAAATGATCAGTGCTGTTTGTGGAGACTCCACAACTGCTCGGAGAAAAGCCACATCAAACTCTGGCTCTTCAAGTCACCAGTGAGACAAGCTACTCTTGATGGCCTTTGACTCTGCCATAGGTGGTAAGGGAGGGGAGGACTTTGCTAAGAGGAGCTGGAAAACCATACTGGGATGCTCACAGCCCATCAAGAGGGAAGACTGCTGATAAATAAGTGGTTATAGTTTATGAATTGCAAGCGTAGCAAACGATTGGAGAGTCCGGGGCATATAACAGGAGGATCTGACCTGGTTCGGAAGCTCATAGGTTTTCCCAAGGAAATGAGTTGAACTGAGACCTGAAGAAAAAGAGGATTTAGCCTGAAGAGGTTCCAGGCAGAGGCCCCGCATGAGCAAAAGGCAGGAGCATAGCGCATCCAATGTGGCTAGAGAATGAGACATGCAGTGCTTGGCTTATTTCTTATTTCTTTTTCATATCCTGTTCTTGAAGACCACACTAAGAACCTTCTATATAGCACCAAAGGCTTTCTGAAGGTTTGGGGCAAGGCAATCTACAAGCACACTTTGATTCCTGGGAATTGCACAGGAAGTGGTGTCCTGGCCAGGCAGCAGTCTGAACAGAAGCCCTTCTTGGTGCTGGCGATGGAGGAGAGAACCAGCCCTGTGCGACCCAGCTCTGTGTGAACCCTGCTGTTGCTGGGTTTAGTTGCCTCAGTCCTGGGCTGGCAGCTGGATTCTGTCAGGGCCCTCTACACATTTTTATGAGCTTCCTGGTTTTGATATCTCAAACTCCCTTTTGCTGTTTCCTGGATTAGGGTTTTGTATGTCAAGTGGCCTGAAAATCCTGTGTCTGGGTGCAGCAGGGCAAGAGGTCTCAGTTCACAGGGGCAGCCAGAGAGGGGGACAGCTAGTGCTGATAGAAACAGGTTTCTCATCTCTGCATGACTGGCCTTGCCATTTTCCCTGGAGTAGTAGTTCCCTATGGGTTTGGCCTTGACTGTGTGTGCCGTAACCCAGGAAGTTTGATCTGCAATGTTTGATTCATGACACTTAACTGGATGGGGACAGAGGCCCATCGGAGTGATGAGCAGAGCTCTGAGGAGCATCCCAGGGTCCACATACTGACCCCTACACTCTGGGTGCCATTGGTGGGCAGGGGCACCAGCTCTACCACCATCGTTCCCACCTAGCATGAGGACAGGACACAGGGGTGGGCTCTGGAGAAGTGCTTGTTAATGTGTGTTGCTTATTTATGATTTTTCCCTTCTTATTACTAAATTATAAGAGCCCATTACTTATAATATACTGTCCCCATTTTGTTTTTTTCCTTTTCATGTTGTTGGATACGAACCTGTTGCCCAATTCAATAGGCATTTCCAGTCTACATCTTGACCTCCAGAGAGACTTTCACAGATGGACCACATAGGGCCTCTCTGGCTACTCCTTTGCCCTGGCCTTTCATGACCTCACACTCTTCTGCTTTTTCTCCTCCTTCTTTTGCTAGTTCTATGTGCTCTCTTGTGGGATGCCTCCTTCTGCCCTTCACTTAACCGTTCATGACCCCCAGTTTTTGGCCATGATTCTTCTCTGTTGCACTCTCCACAGGGGATCACCCCATCCCATTACCCAGTTACCATTTTGTGCTGATGACTCCATGTCTATGGCATCACCTTAGATCTCCCTCCTGAGCTTCAGACCTATATGTCCAAGTGTCCACTGGACGCCTTTCCCTGGGTGTCTTCCAGGAACTCTGGACTTGATGGGAATCACCATCTTCCTCCTTGTAACAATTCTCCTTCTCCTCCCTTCCTTATAGTTTTAAATGGTCCCATCAATCATCCTGTGGCCCAGTTCATAAGCGTGAATACCATCCTGACTCCTCCCGTGACACCTTCCACACGTTGAGACGATCAGTGAGAACGGAACATCCAGTCTCCTAAACCTCTCCAGGTCCATGTTCTCCATCCCATGCCAGCAAACCCAGCCCAGATCATGCTCATCTTGCTCTGGATCATACCAACAATCTCCTAAAACATCTTCCCATGCTCCCTTCCAGTTCATCCTCCCCATGACCAACAGTTATTTTCCAAAATAGGCAAATCTGATCAAGCAAGTCCCCTGTTAAAATCCTTTAGTGGCTTTGGATTACACTCAGGACAAAATCCAGATGCCTAACACAGTCTGCCTGATCTGCTCACCTGCTCACCTTTTCAGTCTTTTTCCTTCTTGCTTCTTACTTGGTGCTTTCCTCTTAAATCTAACAGGACCACCATATTTCATTAAACCTGAAACATTGTCAACTATAAGATGCAAAATTATTTTATGTGACATTAAGGAAAAAATTGTATTGTAAGGCATACCAAATTTTAGAGATAACTGAAATGAGGAGAAATATGGGTTTGGTATCGATGAAACACTTCTTCCAATAGCTCCATAAAACCAGCTTCAATCCTATCTGGACCCTTTCATGTGCAATTTCCCCCTCCTGCTCCTCCAGGCTCATGTCTCCTCTCCTCACACAAACACTCTTTCCTGTCTTCAGGAAATTGGTTTACTGCACCCATCTTTTTTTGGGGAGGTGTGGGTATTGGGGATTGAACCCAGGGGCACTCAAACACTGAGCCACATCCCCATCCTTTTTTGGATTTTATTTAGAGAGGGTTTCGCTGATTTGCTTAGCACCTTGCTAAGTTGCTGGGAGAGGCTTTGAACTTGTGATCCTCCTGCCTCAGCCTCCTAAGCCGCTGAGATTATGGGCATGTGCCACTGCACCTGGTCCCATCTTCCTTTTGTCTTCTTTTTTACCTAAATCCCATGTCCTTACCCTTCCCAGTTGAAGTTTGCAAGGGATCTTTTTGGAGATTTGATTTGGGGTTTTGACAGGGAGCATCCTTATTCCTAAGGCAAGATCTTTCTGGAATCTCAGCTGGATGCCACAGGTATTAGCAAGAGGTAAGGGAATCTCTCTCTCCTCTCTGCTAGGTCTGGATCCAGCATCTCCCAACTCCCTTCACCGTCTGTTTCGCCCTCAGTGCTACAGAGCAGCTCTCTGGTTACGAAGCCAGTACCGTCCACGATGGGATAGCAGTACTTTGTGCAGGTACCACCCGGTCCCCACCACACTTTCAGTGGCACGTTCTGCATGTATCCCTTCCTTCAGTTGCTCTTCTCTGCAGATTCCAAACATTTCAGACCACCCAAATTTTGATTTATGATCTCTGCCTCCTCAACTCAGCAAAATCACCATGCTCTGCTTGGGCTCTGGCTCTCTGCTTCACGTGTAGATACTACCTACCTGATAGATAATGTGTAGATTCTACCTAGAAGGCAATCAGATTGATGCTGGAGTTTTTTGATGAGAGACTCCTTCAGATGCCTGCTTGTTTTTTTGTCCTTACCTAAAGCCTGTATTTCATTAGGGATTACAAAACAGTAATACAGAACACTGTATCATTCCACTTATCTAGATTAATTCAATAAAAAGAAACATCCAAACTCAATGATTCAACTATCCTCAAATTCATCCCCATAGGAAAGGGAGGAACGATGCTTGAGGTTTTTTTTTCTTAATTTACCAACTTTTAAAATAATGATTTGGTTACCTAATATCCTCAACAAGGAAGCAATGAACATTTTATTTCCATCATTAGTAATTCATGGACTTAAACATATTTGAATTGTTTCATGCTATGTTAGATACTATTCATATTATTTCTCAAACTGTCCCCTCTCCAGTCACCGTGAGCCCTTTGCTCTCAGATTCTTTAGATGTGATTCTAGTGAAGCACTTGATAGCTCCCTCACTTCCTGGTAAGGATACTTTGCCCCAGGTTTGTTTTTGTGTATTTTCTGTCCCAAATCTGGAATCGCCCATCACTCCACTTAAGGAGCCCTGGGTCCTTTCTGTGGGAAATACTTAGAGACCACAAACTGCTCCCAATGAATTGCTCCTTGTTTTCAGTGCTTTTTAGGGAGCATGTTGGGGGGGGAAATTTTTTTTAAAGAAAAGCATATATCAAGTTCTATATCAGCTATTTCCAACTCACATTTTAAAAACAAAAACTATAGGGTTTTTATTTACCTTTATCAATCTTCCATAAGGCTTTTCTTCCTTTTATTTTGATCATCCCAGTTTCCAAAGACACCAAAATATCACTTTTATGCCAAAAGTATGATACTGAAAACAGTCTAACTTTTTCCTTTGGTAGTTCTTCTGTCCTATGTAAATAACCCCTTCTGGATATACAGTCAAATAACCAAGTTTTAAATGACTCCTTCCTGTGTGGTTATGCCACTGTATAATATAGAATTAGGTCCACTGTGTCACTTTGTCCGTGATTGCTTGGGGATTGCTTTTTAAAATTTAATTTAGTTGTATAATGATATAAAATATTTCCATAGCTTCAAAAGGCAAACCTACAAAAGAAGGTTTATTTGAAGAAATCTTCCTCCTTATTAGACATACATGTTACACACACTTATCTCCATTTTGCTTTTTCCCCCACTTAACAATATATCTCAGAGTTCTCTCCATACAGGTTTCCCCCACTTAACAATATATCTCAGAGTTCTCTCCATACAAGTATCATTCATTTCTTCTTTTCATTAGGTAGTGCTCCATTGTGGGGCCAACCCTACTGATGAACACTTGAATAGTTCCTTGTCTTTTTCACTTACAAACAGTATTGCAGTGAATATCCCCTTGCACATTCTTTTAAAAATATTTTTCCAATATCTCTTCAGCAGCTATTCCAAGAAGTGGAATTACCCTCTATAGGGGTTGTGCCATTTTGTATTCTGACTGGTGATTCATGAAGGTTATCTGTTTTTCTATGGTGTTACCAACAAAGTATGTTAGCAGACTTTCAGACTTGTGCCAACCTCACAGGTGACAAATAATAGTTCAGTGAAGTTTCAATTTGCTAAATGTAATTTGTACCATTGAAATTAGAATAAAGGTAAGAAATGTTTTGTGTGTTTTATTTTCTCCTGAGTGAAGCATTATACCCTTCATAGATACACAGGCTACACCCAGGTTTCTCTAGCCTGTGGTTACAACACCAAAGTCCATTTACTCTTCCTGGGTATGTGTGTGTGTGGGGGGGTGTGGTTTTTCAGGGAGTGAAGCCAGAGCCACACACATACTAGGCAAATGCCCTGCCATTGAGTTACTTTGCCAGCACCCCACTGTTAATGCCCAAATTACAACAGACATACCTTGGAAGGAACACAATCATCGAATGACTCCCAGGCATTTGTTGGGGTCTCCAACGGGGCTGTAAAGGCAGCCACCTCCAGCCCATTGGCTGCTGTCACTACTTGGCAGCCCATTTTTTTCTTCCCTGCGATATAGCGCCCCCCTGGCGTCTGTCTCTGACAATGCATCAGTGGGGCTTGCTTCTGCTTCCGGATGGAGGCTTCTGTGAGACCACAGATGCTGATCAACCTACCCAACATCCTTGGAGTCAATGGGACAGTGCAAGGCTGCCTGCAGGGACTGGGAGAATGGTTGCCCCTGATGCTCTGCTGTCCTCCAGTCCATTCCCCTAAAGTGCCTCCCCGAGAGGTCTGACTGTCTGCTTCTGGTGTCTGATCCTTATCCAGTATTCCACAGAGATTTTCATGAGAAATCTTCCCTCTGTAGATGACTCAGATCCCATTCAAGGGGCCAGAGGAGAACTGAGACCATTCTGAACTCCATTTAGCACAAGTCCTAACAGGCAGGGCGTCCATGGAGCAACAGACCCGGGCCACAGTGCGTCCTGAGAGAGGGTCTTGGCCGCACCAGCAGCTTCAGGTTAGCCAGGGTCTTGTCGCTTGGGCTTTCCTGCTCCTCTCACTAGCACATGGGCCTGAACGTACAACGAGTAGACGGCAAGTGGTAGTGGTGGAGCAGGAAGTAATAGAAACTAAACTTCAGCCAGTTTAAAAGGAAAAACAGCGAGAGTAGATAAAATTACCTGAAACTACATTTAAATGCAAAACCGTCTTTGAGTGCAGATGTTCACAATACAAATACTAGGATTTGAAAGGTGAGTTTTTGATGAATATTCTTTCAGAAATGTACTTAGAAACAAAAGGAAAATTAAGAATTCATGAAAAACATTGTTCAGCAAGGAGAGTCACATAGTGATTTAAACAAATTTGAAAAAAAAATATATGCCCTAATCTGGAAAAAAAAATTTTAAAGACATCTGCAAAATTTAGAAATTAGCCCTAGGATGCAAATATTGCCATCCCCCCCATATTTAAAAAAAAATCTATGGTAAGGTTTTAAAATGTTCAAAGACACACAAAGGCTGCTAGAAACTTTCTTTTTTACTATCTACTCCATCACTTGGTTATTCTGTGTCACAACCTATCAACCTTTTTGTTTTTTAGTGAGTCAGAGCCACTTTTGGTTAAGTGCTAACTACTTATGGAGGGTCCCTGGCCTCCTGGTAGCTTATTGTCCATGGCAAAATCATGTGACATGTACCTTGTAAACTCGGCGGGCTCAGTGGGCTCAGTGGGCTCGGTGGGCACAGTTAGTGGCCAAATAAAATTGGACAGAAAGTGGCCAGAGCCAGCTTTATTGGAATTTGGCTCTCGGGCGAAATTCCCAGACCCCCCGGGTACAGCTCAAGTAGGGTCCTGGAGAAAATCGCACGTGGCCCTGGCTGCCCAGGGTTTTTGTAGACTGGGATGGGAGGGGGTCCTGTTGAGTGACAAGCCAGTAGAATTTTCTAGTCTCCCTTGGTGGTCCCCTTTGGCGGGCTGGCCTTTGTTCCAGCTGCTCAGCTCTGCCCTCTACAGTCGCCTAATTTCTGACCTAACATACCTCAGGCATTCTGTGTGGTTAAGCTTAGTTTCAGTCTGAATTTAATCAGCCTATTGAAGACATGTTTGGGGGGGTGTTGTTTGTTAACCAGATGCCCAGTGTGACCTGGTAGTAAGTGACCCTCAGAGTGTTCTCTGTCCCACTCTGTTTATGGATTGCCCAAGGTACCCTGCCTGAGCCCGGGGGAAAGATGTCAGGGAGAGGCTCTGTCCACTGTCCTCATCCTGGGATAATCATTTAGTACAGGATCCAGGGTAAATGTCTTTAGGTACAGGTGGAAATTGTCACTGCAGACCTTCTAGAAGGTGATCCTCCCTCATATTCATAACACACACCCAGGGTCCAGCAGCAGTGGGCTGAGAGTCTGCAGGGATGTTTTTTCTCCTTTGCAGTATAACTTGGTGACCCTCCTCGGTACCATTCCCTGCCTTGCCCCTCGATGTTTTAATTCTCCCATTCCTATGCCCTTTGGGTACACTTGCAGGGACAATGGTGAGGCAAGAGGTGTGTAGGATACCAGATTTAAGACACTCTCAGGGTCTGAGAGTGAGGTGTCTCTCCTGCCCCATCCTAGTCGTGGCTCTGCTGCAGGGTCCCAGCCCTGACGCACAATGTCCCAGCTCCTGGAATGCAGGTGGGGAATGAGGTGGTGCAGGACAGTGGCCCACCCACAGGGAACATCACACCTCTTTTTCTGAAGCTGTCAGAGAATCTTGGCAGTGAGAAGTCATCAAGACCATTCCTCTGCCTCAAATCAGGGTCATACCTGAACCATTTTGCAGATATAAACATCTTGCTTTTCCAAAAGAGAAGTCACCTAACTCAATTTCTACCCGTAAAATGCCAGCATGAGGTCTCAGGAACCTGGGGTGTGTGACAGTCACCGGCCAGTGAAAGCTCTCTGGGATTTAGCTCCTATCTGCAAACTCCACAGAATTTGGGCTCAGTGACTTTCCATTCTTTTCTATCTGTGTTGCTTCATGGCTCTGAGTCTACGGCTCCAGGAACAGCCCTGAGGGGACCGTACCTTTAGGCAACGTGGGTCATGGGCTGTGGCTGGGGATCAGAGGGAAAGCAGCCACACCAGGTCTTTTGCTGGCATTGCTTTGGCCAGCTTCTTTCTTACGAAGAAACCAGTCCTGAGTCATGGAGATGAGAGGGCCGTACTGGGGAGCCTCGGTAGTGCTCTCTCTGGGGAAGCACGGAGTCCCATTCCGAAGTTAATGATGCACTAATGAGCGCCGAGAGCTGCCTTGCCTAACACTTCAGATGCCTCCGAAGAGTCTCAGGGCTGCAAACTAGCGAGTATGCAGAGCAAAGCAGCGCCCGAGACTGTGAAATCAATCAAGCAGCCGTGTTTATACAGCAAAACGTAGAAGATAGATTATTTTAATTGCTAATTGTTCTTGAGACCCCTACCAAGATTTTTTTTTTTTTTTTAACGTGGCCTACATGTTCTCCTTGGCAGGCACAGTGAAGGAATTACCGTTTATTCAGAGGCTGACACGCTGCTGATTGAAGTACAAAGAGGAGTAATCAAGGTGGTTGTTTTTTTTCATATGGCTTTTAACAGTGACAAAGAAAATGATTTCAAGGGGTACCCGCTAGAGAGAAACAAGTCTGTAAACAGTTTCCAATCAGCAAATACTCCGATCACAAGGAATATTCCCTCCACCCCCGTCCCTTACCAGCCCCCATGCCCTGTAATCAGCATCTAAATGCAACATGAATTATTCTTTTGTTCGTAACTCCAGGGAAGGGGACGAAGGGTCAGACTTAAGGGCATTCTGTGCTCTGAGACGCCAGGACCTCATCTTGGATAACTTCACAGAGGCAAGTCACCAAACACGGCCTTTTGCTGTAGTCCTGAAACCCCAGTGGTGTCTCATAGGACACCTTGCCACGTCGCTCTGGGATAGAAGTAAGAATCTCGGTCACTGTTGTGTAATGGGTTTCAATTACTCTTGCATCATGGGGAATGGACGACGTTGCTTAGGTTCTGTTCCGAGGCAGAGTGGAGACATGAGGACCTCTGAGGCCCACCCTTAGGACATTTTTAAAGTTAGCTTCCTTAAAAACCCCTCAGATAGTGGGTTCCAAAATGCCTAAACCCACAGGACGAACATCTTCAGGGGCCATTGACCAGCCTGCAGACTGAGGCCTCCACCTTCTTAAGGTCACAAGTGCCTGTTGGACCTGTTTGGACAAGAGAAGCAGTTGTGCATCCTGAGTGCCACGATTTTATCTTTAAAATTTAAATTCACTGTTTCCTAATTAACTCACACCTGCCATTCCCCTGGGATGTTGCACTCCTTCTGGGTTAACTCTCTTGGCCGAGGAGAAACCAGATTTGGGGACTTCCTGGTGAACCTTCTTCTCACAATGGTCCTTACTCCACAAGTCAGGGAAATCATGTAAGGTCTCACCAGTGGGGAAGTATGTCCACCCTGACTATGGTCTCGGGGACTAGCAAGATGACCACAGGATGGGTCCATGGACTCTGTGGCTCTCCTGCGAGATGGATTTGGGCCAGGCCCATTTGCCTCTGTGCACTACATCCCCGCTGGAACAGTGGAACCACAATGCCTTACAGATTCCTTGAAATCAGCGACAATATGATCCAACAGAACTTAAAACTTCTAGACTTTTCTCCTCTCCTCAGTGTAGTTACTCTAGTAATTGGATGATGCTCCCTTTGGAAAAATGATTGAAGGAATTACTAACACCCTCAAACACTTAAAGGATATGGGGGAGTGTCCCCAACTATCTCTTCAGCTCACCATACTGAAAGAGCGGATAGGTCACTATATAGACTCGTTCTGACCTACTATTATTCCTTCCCTCAGAGGTTCCTCTTCACCATGCTGGTCCCCTCATTGTTCCTAAAGCATTGCATGCACACTTCGCCCACAAGACTCTGTGTGGGGCTCCCTCTACTGGTATGTCCTTCCCTTGTCTATTTGCACGGCTAGCTCCAGCATCTCCAAGCCTTTCCACTGTACCTCCTCAGGGAGATGTTCCCTGACAACCTTATCTAGAATGGAAATCCAGTCAACATGCCCTTCCCTTCTGTGCTTAATTTTTCTCCATAGTATTTAAAACTATCTCGAATTTTATTATATTTACTAACTTATTGATTCCCTGTCTCCCCTACTAGAAAGTAAGTTTCCTGTAACAGCAGAATCTCAAAAGAGATTTTCATGTGTTTTTCAATACTACATTTCCATCACCTAGAAAAGACCCCAGTATATGGCAGGTGCTCCATCAATATTTGTTGAATAAGTGATGCTGTCTTCATCTCTCCAGCATCTCAGAATGCTTCGATTTACCACTGCCAGCCCCAATCTACCTGGAAGATCTCACTTATTTCCTGTAGGTCCAGCAATGCAATTAGAAAAGACAATTTGCTTTAGACAGTTTCTATTTTTGTTCTGTTTCAAACTGGAGCATCCTTCAGAGAATCTAATTCATTGTACTAATCAAAGTGAAAGCTAAGTCAGATGTAGTGACTCATAACTGTAATCCTGGTGACTTGGAGGCTGAGGCAGGAGGCTCACAAGTTCAACAAGTGGAGGCTAGCCTCAGTATCTTAGCAAGACCATGAGTCAAAAAAAACCTAATTAATCAATTAATTAAAACAAAAAGGACTGAGGATGTAGCTCAGTGGTAGAGCACCCCTGGTTCAATCCCCAGTACCACACACACACACACACACACTGAAAGCCAAATTATTCTTTTAACATAATGCTAATTTTGTGCTAACATTTGTAATAATTTGCTTAATGTTTTCACATCTAATGTCTTAGGCATAACTGGTTTATAGATCCCCTTCTTTTATGTTATCTTCTACCATTGACAGGGTTTGATGTCATTTTTTAAGCTATTTTCCCAAATACTAAAATTGCTTTCTTCCTTCTGCACTCCCCATCCTAGGAACTATGAATATGGTTCAGGAATTATTGGAGGATTAAAAGAACAAAACCATAAAACTCTCCAGGCCCACAGTCAGTTTGGGGAGGCAACACTGAATAATTTCTAAAGTTTTCTCCATGCTTATTAGTCTATTCAGATATTATCAATTATTACTATTATTGTTTTAGTAATTTTGAGCTGTGTTTGTGTTTAATTTTTTTGGTGCTCGGGACTGAACACGTGCTAAGAAAATGCTCTACTACTGAGGTACATCCTCAGCCTTTCTTATAGCAATTTTGATAAATTAATATTTCCTGCAAAAATCATATATTTTATCCTATTTTTTCCATTGAGCTCTAGCTACAGAGTATGTTAAACTTTTCCATATCTATTTTTATACCCCATATTTTATTTCTAATTTTAATTCATATATTCATTTTTCTTGATTAAAATTATTAGAAGTTTGCTTTATTGCTGCTGTTTTTCAGAGATCCAGTTATTTGATATCTTATTCTATTTCTCTAATTCATTTATGTCTTGATCTTATTTTCCTTAAGATTACATTATTCTTTAAAAATTTATTTAATTGAATCTTTTACTTCATCTATTTTCTTTTATAAATAAAAACATTTAAGGTTATAGATAAAGTACTACCAACACCCTATAGTTTTTTTCTTTTTTCTTTCTTTCTTTTTTTTTTTTTTTTTTTTTTTTTTTTTGTGTGTGTGTGTGTGTGATAGTGGGGATTGAACCCAGGGGTGTTCTACCACTAAGTTACATCCCCGGCCCTTTTTACTTTTTGATCCAGGATCTGGCTAAGTTGCCCAGGCTGACTTCAAACTTGCAAACTTTCTGCCTCAGTCTTTTAAATAGCTGGGATTATAGGTGTATGCCCTGACACCTGGCTTTTTCTGTCTTTATTTTCAGTGCTGGGGATGAAACCCAGGTCCTTTAGTATGCTGGGCAAGTGCTCTGCCACTGAACTACATTCACAGTCCTTTATATTTTTTACTATGAGACAGGTCTTACTAAGTTGCCCAGGCTGACCTCAAACTTGAGATCTTCCTGCCTCAGCCTCCCCATTACTGGGATCAGAAGTGTGTACCCCAGTGATAGCTTATAATTTTTTTTTTTTTTTTATCACAAGGAGAAACAACCGATACCCTACCCACATGATGTTCGGTAGGTCCAGGGTATTAAATGCATCTTCAGCTTTCAATTGATGTTTTCAATTCATGATGGACTTACTGGAGCGCAACCCCACTGTAAGCCAAGGAGCATGTGTACTGGTGAACAGAGTCCTACCTTTCCCCTTGTGGATATAATGACCGAGAGCCCTGCAGACTACCGTGCTCCTGTAGAACAACTGCGGACCCTGGCAACCGTCTGCAGGACTGGGGAACAAACAGAAGCAGACGGTCTCTAGTGAAGAACTTGAGCTATCCAAAGGGCAAAGGGTGGTGGGGAGCTCATCTGTCAGTTCTCATCTGTCCGGATCTTAGCCTGAGGCTGAGTTGGGTCTGTGTGGTGCACACAAGGCATCGGGAGGCAAGCAGGAGAAAATTCTGCGGTGTTTGTCGGGTCTGGAAAACCAGAAATGTATAGTCAGGAAACTGTGAACACTGGAACAAGAAGAAGAATCTGACAAGGGGAAAAGACAGTGCCAGACCCCAAAATTTAGTCTGCCCACAGCTCTGAACCGTGAACTACGGATCATGAAGTAGACTCAAAGTATCTCAGCTAACGAGATTGTCTGTGACAACCACAGACAATCTGAACGGGGACTGATGCCTCTATTCAAGAAAAACAGTTTGAAGTTCAAGTCCAGCTAAGAATATTTCCTGCTAAAACAATGGGGGAAATCCCCATGTTTTAGAGAAAATAAAAAATCCAGCATCTCCAAAAGTTAACCTTCATACTACCCAGGACACTATCCAAAATTGCATGACACAGAAGAAAAAAAAAATTAACACTCTCAACAGAAAAGAAAATAAATCAAGTCCAAATCCAAGAAATGAAATAACACAAAATATGCTTTCAATGAATCAAAATATCAGCAGGAAGTCTCAACAAAGAAATAGAAACGGCAAAGAAAAAACCAGAAGTTTAGAACTAAAACATAATTTCTGAAATATTTGTATCTGAAATAAAAAATTCACTTAGATAAAAACTGAATGGCTGCAACAGAAAAAAGAACAAGAGAACATGAAGACAGATCAACAAAAACTACCCAAGGTGAAGAACAGAGGACAAAAGGAATGGAAAAAAGAGAAAAAAGATGAACACAGCCTCAGTGAGTCACTTGGTGAGATCAATGGTAAAACACGTGTACCTGGACACCAGGGGGACGTGAGGGGGAGAAAGAGAAAACACCTACGTGGAGAAATAACTGAAAGTTTCCCAAATTGAATGGCAGATGAAAATTCACAGATACAGGATGCATTAAATAGAAAAGCAAAGGCACCCACATCAAGGCCCACCCGTTGGGTCCCCCCAAATTTACATGTCGAAATTTCCTTGTGGGTGTGAAGGTGAAGCCCTCCAGGAGGGCTTGCAGAGAAGCCTGAGGGAGTAGGTTCATCCCTTCAATCTCTTCTGCTACGAGATAAGACAGTGTTCACCACTTTTGTCCTTCCACCAGGTGTGGACAGCAACAAGGGAGCAGCCCGGAACAGGGGACAGACCCCCTCCAGACATGAAAATTGCTAACACCTTGGTCTCAGACTTCAAGTTTTAAGAACTGTGGGAAAATCATTTCTGTTCTTTGTACATTACGCAGTCTGTGGGATTTGTCACAGCAGCACAAGCAGACTAAGACAAAATCCAAAGACAGTGAGCATGACTTGAAAGCAGCAGGAAAATGACATATTATATACAGAGGAGCAACGATCCTACGATCAGCTGATTTTTCTTTCAAAATGAAGGAAGTCAGAAGAGAGTGGGCCACCATTTTTAAAGCCCTGACAAAACAGAAACAAAATAAGAAAAAAATCTGTCAACACAAGACTCTCCAGTCAGTGAAAATATAACTTAAGAATAAATACTAGGGCTGAGGTATATAGCTCAGTGATAAGAGTGCTTAGCATGTGTGAGGCCCTGGATTCAATCCCCAGCACTAAAAAATAAATAAATACATGTAAAGGGAAGACATTTTCATTTTTTAAAAAATTTAGAGAATCAGTCACCAGCAAACTGGCACTATAAGACCTGCTAAAGAAATTTCTCCCATCTGAAGAGAAATGATACCAGACAGAAACTCATATTCTCAAAAAATAGTAAAAAGCATTAGCAATGGTAAGTATCTGGGTAAATGCAAAATAAGTTTTTTTCTTTCTGTCCTTTATCTTTTAATTCCTTCCATAAACTGTGCTTAAAAATTATAAAACATATATAAAATAAATTATAAAATATATATTATAAAATAAACATAAATTATAAAATTTAAATATATAAAATAAGTATATATTATAACATGGTCTTGTAGATTTAAAATATATGTAGATGCCAGGTATGGTGGCTTATGCCTGTAATCCCAGAAACTCAGTAAGTTTAGGCCGGAGGGTCTCAAGTTTGAGGTCAGCTTGGGCAACTTAGTAAGACCCTATCTAAAAAAATATATGTAGATGATTATATATAAAATCTATAAATAAATAGGGGTATAAACTAAGAGGGCTGTAAGTGAATTTCTATATTTTATGTGAATTAGTGCATTACTCATTATAAGTGCTCAATAAAAAGTTAAGATTATCTAGCTATCTATCCATCTATTATCTATCATCTCTCTTCAGCAGTCACTAAACAGTGGTCCCAAATGCAACCATATCAATGTTTGTAGTAAATGTTGATAAACTAAACAATTTAGTTAGAAGGCAGCATTTTAGTAAGCTTTTGAATTGCTGTGAGCCAAATAGCCAACAAGAACAACTTAGAGGAGGAAAAGTTTATTTTGGCTCATGGAATTGGGGTCTCAGTCCACAGATGGCTGACTAATGTCCTGGGCCCAAGTTGATGCAGCGCATCATGGGGAAGGGTCCAATAGAGAAGAGCTGTCGGCTCGTGGCGGGTCAGGAAGTGAGGATATTGGGGGTAAGGGGGAGCCACAGGGAAGATGCGGCCTTCCAGGGCACACTTCCAGCCTCCTTTAGCCATGCTCCACCTGCCTATATTCAAACTTGGATGGACTGAGGTCATAGCTCTCATAGTCTAATAATTTTCCCTCTGAATATTCCAGCATTAACAGCACTGTAAGTAAGTGGGGCCACTTCATATTCAAACTTTAATAGGCAGATTGTCAAATGGATTAAAAGTTAAAAATGAAAGCCAACTATATAATGCCTACAAGAGATAAAGTGTAAATATAAAGATATAGATAGTATGAAATCACTGAGTGTGGTGGTGCCTACCTATAAGACCCAACTCTTGGGGAGGTTGGGGCAGGAGGATCAATTGAGCCCAAGAATGCAAGGCCAGTCTGGACAGTATTCTAAGACCCCAGCTCAAATACAAATAGCAACAACAGATAGTTTGAAAGAAAATGGAGCAAAAAAAGTCAGACTGTGCACACAGCTGATGTAAGAAGGCTGAATTGGCTATATTGATATGTTAAAATAGATTGAAAACAAAATATGTTCTAAGTGTATATACTTTTACATGGTAAACTTTATGTTTTGTGAATTATATCAATAAAAATGTATTACTAGATAATTTCATTACTTCGTAATGGTAAAAGGCTCAATGTTAAGGAAGATACAATAATCAAAATCTGTATGTGTCCAATACATGGGAGCCAAAAACTGACAGAATGAGAGGGAAAAAGAAAAAAATCTACAAACATCCCTGGAAATTTTTAACATCTCTATTCTCTGCTAGAACAATTCAGACAAAAAAAAAAAAAAAAAAAAAAAAAATCAGTGAAGACACAGAAGCCCTGAACATTATCAAATTGTCTTGATATTTTAGAACTCTACACCAAGAATAGCAGAGTAGACATTATTTTCAAGTGCACCTGGTGCACTCATCAGGATAGACCACATGGCAGGCCATCAGACCATCTTAATAAATCTAAAAATTTTTATATCATGCAGGCTATGTTCTCTGACCACAATGGGATTAAATCAGAAATAATTACAATAAGAAACTCAGGAAAATCCCAAATATTTGGAATTTAACATACTGCTTAATAATTACTAGGTCAAAGAGGAGTCATAGAAAATATTAGAAAATGTTAATAGATCATATAAACATGATGATGAAGATATACATATCAAAATTTGTGCAATGTAAGTAAGGCAGAGTGCACTGGAAAATTTATAACTTTAAATGCTCATATAGGAAAAGAATAAAAGTGTAAAACTCAATGTTCTAAGTTTCTACCTTAAAAAATTACAAAAGGAAGCATACGTTATTTTGTTTTGTTTTGTTTTGGTTTGCTTTTTTATTCTTTTACTCTCTTCTCTTCTCACAAAGAAACTGATCATTGGTGACTTTAGTTCAAAATAGTGTGCGATTAAAAAAAATGTCCTAGGCCAGGGTCAGCAGCCTTCTGAAAAGGACCAGACGGTAAGCATTTTAGGCTTTGTAAGGCTGTCTTGTCTTTTTTGCAACTGCTCAACTCTGCCAGTTTAGTGCAAACACAGCAGCTGTGTGACACAGGCTTGTCATCTTCTCCCTCTGTATCTTATGTTCCTCATTTCCAAGGAAGGGTCAATGTGGTTTCAGAGGTCTCAGTCCACAGACGGCTGACTCCATAGCTCTGGACCCAAGGTGAGGCATCATGGTGGAATGGCCTGCAGGAGAACAGCTCAGAATATGGCAACAAGGAAGCAGAGAGCAAGATGCATAAGTTATATCCAAAGCAAACAAGAAAGAACAAAAGAATAAAGAGCAGAAATCAACACAACATAAAACTGAAAAACAATAAAATCAAAAGCCTTTTTTTTTCAAAAAAATAAAAAGATCCAATAAAACTGATAAACTTTTAGCTAGATGAATCAAGAAAACAGAAAACACGAATTCCCAATATTAGGAATGAATGAAGTGGTATCACTATACCTAAGAAGGGAATAAGTCTGATAATCTAAATGGAATATATTCCTTAAAAGACAAAATTTAACAAAACTGACTCAAGAAAACTTGACAGCTCTATATAAATTAGAGATTTAATTCATAATTTAAAACTTTCCACATAGAAAATTACAGATCCAGATGGCTTCCCTGATGAATTCCACCAAATAATGAAGGAGGAAATAATACATCTTATGCAAACATCTTTCAGAAAATAAGAGGAGAAAGTATTTCCAAACTCCTCATTAATTTGACTACAAAATCAAAGAGATCACAAGGAAAAAGAATTCAGAGCAATATCACTCATGAACACAGATACAAATGTTCTTTAAAATATTAGCAAATAAGAATCAATATTATGTAAAAAGGACACTATATGCCATACCCAAGTGAACTTTATCTCAGAATATAAGGCTAGTTTAAGGGTTGGGGAGATAGCTCAGTCGGTAGAGTGCTTGCCTTGCAAGCACAAGGCCCTGGGTTCAATCCCTAGCACCGCCAAAAGAGAAAAAAAAAAAAGACTAGTTTAACATCAGAAAATCAATAAATGTAATTCACCAATATAGAATACAGATGTAAAATCATATCATTATTTGAACATATGCAGAAAAAAATTTCAAAGAAATCAATATTCCTTCATGATAAAATCTCTCAACATCTAGAAATAAAAGTCCTCTTCATCTGATTGTTCATCTATGAAAAAATCTGCCAACATTATACTTAACAGTGAGAGGTTTGATCTTTTCTACCTAAAATCACAAAGCAAAGCAAAGATATCCACTCTATGGTGGTTTAACTTTGTATTATAAGGCCAGGTAGTAACTAAGGGAGGGGAAAGAAAAAGACATATTAAAAAGGTAACAGTGCACTATTTGCAGATAAAGTGTATGCAGAAAACTCTAAGGCACCGTCGTCAGGGGAGCAGGGACTAGGACTAATAGAAATCACTTTAGCAAAGTTGTAGGATACAAGTTCAAAACACAAAAATTAACTGTATTTCTTTATAATGGCAACCAACAATTAGAAAATGAAATTTAGGTAAATCAATTTAAAACAGCCTTAAGAAAATTAAAATACTTTGAGATAAATTGAACGAAATGTATGTGAGACCCACATGCTGAAAACTACAAAATGTTTTTCTCTTAAGTAGAAAAACTGAAGGAGAAGTGGAGAACTATATAAGTCTCATGGATTGGAGGTACGACATTATTAAGATGTCAATTCTTCCAAAATTGATGAAGATTTTCAATGCAATCCCAATCAAAATCCCAGCCAATGGCTGGGTGCTGTGGCACACACCTGTAATCCCAGCAGCTCGGGAGGTTAAAGTAGGAGGCCCTCAAGTTTGAAGCCAGCCTCAGCAAAAGCAAGGCACTAAGCAACTCAGTGAGACCCTGTCCCTAAATAAAATATGAAATAAGATTGGGGATGTGGTTCAGTGGTTGAGTGCCCCAGTTTTCAATATCTGGTACCAAAAAAAAAAAAAAAAAAAAAATCCCAGCTGAATGTTTTGCAGAAATTTACAAACGAATTTAAAAACTTACATGAAAATGCAAAGGAACTAGCCTAGCCCAAACAATTGTAAGAAAGAACAAAGATGGAAAACTCTTACTCCCTAATTTCAAGATTGGCTATCAAGCTAAGTCAGTCCACACAGTGTGGTGAGTGCTGTCAGACAGATGTATTGATGAAATAGAAGAGTCCAGAAGTAGAGCCCCATTTATATGGAAACTGTTTTTTGATAAAAATGCCAAAGAAATTAAAGAAAGACTTCAACAAATGGTGCTGGGCAACTGATTATCTATAGGGAAATTTTTTTAAAAATTTTCCAAATTAGCATTTTATACCCAGGAAAAAATATTCTTAAAAAGTTAAAGGAGAGTAGAGACATTTTCCCACCAACAAAAACTAGAGAAATCCATCACCAGGAAACATGAACCAAAGGAAAAATAAAAGTAGTTTTTCAGGCAGAAGAAAAAATTATCCCATAGGAAAACATGGAATTCAGGAAGAAATAAAGAACAACAAAAACAAAAAAAAAATGGGCAAATAGGTAAACAGGTAAGTATCAACTCTATACTTTAGTAATAATTACTACTAGTAATTTAGTTTAAAATGTAAAATTAACTACATGGAAATAGTAACAAAATATGGAGCAGTGTTCATGGAATTCATGTTAGCATTCTTGAAGAAGCCAAGAAAAGCCATGATTTGCATATAAAAGTAACAAGGTAAGGATGCATGTTGTCATTTCCAGAGCAGCCACTAAAGAAAATGTCAAATGATGTATAATAAGGTAATGAGAAGAAAAAATGGAATAATTAAGTTTCCTTTCTGTCCATAAAAAAAAAGGAGAATGACTTAAATACTTTTACTAACAAATTTTACTAACTTTTACTAACAAATTATTGTGAAACAGTTGAGTTGCTGTTCCTCTGGATATAACCAAATGCCTGCTAACATGTGTTCTGGTTCTTATTTGTCATATTGACTGAGTGTCATGTCTATGATTCACAGACTTAGACAAAAAGCAAACACAGTATCAGTAAATATTTTATTTGAACATTTTAAAGTTGAACTTTGTAGCCAGAAGGTATAAAGGTGAACATTTATTCATAATCACTGAAATCTAAGAAACTCATGTTGGAACTGATTTATGGGTAGTGAGACTGGAAGCAGAAGTTTGAGATATTCAAAATCCTGAAAGAAAATTACACAGCTCATCCATCAAAATGTGCCTCCAAAGCACGCTCCTAGCCAACCCAGCTCTTTCTGCAGTGCTGGCCTTTCCATTCCTCTGATCCTGTGTTTTCCTTCCTCTTTTCACCTGATCCCTCTCCTACACATGTCCATGAAGGACTTAACTGCAATGGAAAGTTCAGGGTCATCATGAAAGATCTTGATGTCCAAGTCCATAAGCCTCCTGACATCCCCCAAGAGTCCTGCTCTGAGGTCCCACCCAAAGCCTATGGAAGCCAGTTGGTGGGAATGGCTGCCCCTCTATCATTGTGTGAAATTCCCAAGTCTAA
Source organism: Sciurus carolinensis (assembly GCF_902686445.1). NCBI lineage: Eukaryota > Metazoa > Chordata > Mammalia > Rodentia > Sciuridae > Sciurus > Sciurus carolinensis. The sequence goes on from NC_062224.1 coordinate 22,818,713, forward strand.
GGATGAGTCAGGGTCGAGTTGATTCCAGGTTAAGGAGAGAAGCTGTGACTCCCTTCAGGTAACCAGCAAATTTAGCCTAGTTTTATAGTAAATAAAACAAGCCATCCACCTGAATCATGAAAATCAAGGATACATGAGGAAGAGTGGCGAAGCAGGGGACTCTTAGGATGTACAGATGTCACGATGTCACTGTTCACTTGGCTTGAACTTCAGGGCCACACTGTTGATGCAGAACCTCTGTCCTGTGGGTGCAGGTCCATCAGGAAACACATGGCCAAGATGAGCTTCACACTGTAGTGGAGAGAAGCCTGCATCACTTCTAGTGGAACCAGAACCCTTCACATAGAGCCAGACAGATGGACCCTGTGTGGCCACCCAACTCCAGAATTTGACATCTTTGTGGGTTAGGGGTGGGGAGAGTCTGTCACATCAGAATTGGATTAAGATATGGAAGAACTTAGAGTACAATAGTGGTAAATAGCCCTACCTTACAAGTAAGAACGTGTGCCAATTATCAAATTTACTCATCTGTAAAGTGGGGATGATAATTATACCTACTTAATAGAGCTGTTGTGATGATTGAGACAATGTACAGAAAGCAGCAGCAAAATTCCTGCTGAGTACTGAAAAATGTTGTTGTGGACAGGGTATTATTATTTTTATATTACAGGCAAAACTATGCTGCTGCATCCACTTGCCTCTGACATTTTACGAAACACAGGCCTCAGAGGACGAGAGCACCCAGGGACAGCAAAGGGATTTTTCCATCTGTATGTAAGCCACTCCTTCCAATCAGGCTCCCAGAAGGAGCAAAGTGCTGTTGTCACCTGCAGTGTCCCTCTGCCTTCTGGTAACGTACTTCTGAGTGGGGAAAGAGACAGAGAGAAGCCAACCACATGGGTTTTCCTGCTGCCTGTCACAGCTCAAAAGCATGTGACCTGCCACTCTTTTAGACCCTACCGCTTCTCCGATCTCTGTGGGAGGTGAGAACCAGGAAAACCTACTTGAGAAAATGGCCCAGGAAGCCTTTCAACCTGCAGGGCCCAGAATGATGGAAGAGAGGGGTCAATATGGGCATGAGTTTCTACTAGTCTATTCTTCTACTTCATTTAGTTATTTATTTAGTTCTTTAGTTTTTGTGATGCTGGGGACCAAGTTTGGAGCCTACCACTGAGCTTCATCCCCAGTTCTTTTTATTTTTTATTTTGAGACAGGGTCTCACTAGGTTGCTAAGGCTGGCCTCCGACTTTCGACCCTCCTGCCTTGGCCTCCCAAGTAGCTAGGCGTGTGCCACAGTGCCGTTTCCCAATGCCTTTTGATAACAAAGTGCCTCCATGGAACAAGAGCAGAGGCCAAGCACAGGAGAGTTCTCTGTAGCACTTGCAGCAGTATCAGCGAAAATATGAAGCAAAATACACCACCTTCTTGCAGACCACCTCTGTGCGAGTTTTTCCTGAGGAGGTGTCCAGACGTCTCAGGATTCCACTGTTACTTTCATCAGAGTCCAAGGTGCCATGAGCCTCAGTAAATGAAGGCCATCCAGTGCCAGAGCAGAACTTCTTCTCAGAACTGTGGAAGGCAGTACCAACACCATGACTATTAAAGATGCTGTTATTAACATACCCAGGAGCATTTTCCCCCTAATTCATTTTTCCAATAAGCCAGGCCTAATTCCCACTTTGCTCTGTCAGATTGCAAGCTTGGCCAGGTCAACCATCAGTTCCACAGAACTATTCCCACTGCACCCCTTCGCTATTAAGGACATTGCCTGGCCAGAGTGAAAGGATGTCTTGTGCCTTTGATGCTAATGGCTTCTTTCTCTATGTCTGATCTAAAGGACTGAAAAACACTTGGAGCTTTGTGAACTCTGCTGCATATTAGGAACCACAAATCAAATCCATGTGTTCTGAATTCAGAAAAGGGAGAAATCAAACAGAAGTTAACAGTGGTCAAAGGGGGTCAGCGTGATCTCAGCACATCAGAGAAGCAGCAGATCTCATGAAGCAACCATTTTTAGCACAGGGAACTTCCAATTATCTAAACATAGGAGGCTGCCTGCCTGGGGGACTCAGTAGCAGGAAATTGGACAAGCTGCTCGACCTCCCAAGGCCTGGTTTTATCGTCCAGGAAATGGGACAATTGTACCTAACCTAAAGGGGACGCTCTGCAGAGTGTGGTATAAAGCTGGGCACGTATATTCGCTATGATTATTTTTATTAATAAATAAGCCCAGGCACCCAGTGAAGCCCGACATTCCAGGGGAGTCTCCAAAGAACTAACAATGCTGAAGGCTAGAATGGGTCAGAAGAGCTGGCAAGAGGAGGAGAGGAGCAACTCGAAAATCAGCTCACCAGAGACCCCATTCTCAAGGGTAGGGGTGCAGCTCAGAGGTGGAATACCTGCTAGCATGCACCAGGCCCTGGGTTCCACCCCAGCACCACATAAAAAAAAAAAAAATGAACAAAGAGCCCATTCTCTAAGAGGTTGGACAGATAAGCTCCTGCAAATGGCTCCAGGAAAATAGATTTTTAAAAAATTTTAGATGGTAGGAAGATGACTTGCTCTCTATCTAAGAAAGAAATAATTGAAAGTTAAACCCTGCCAAAAATTGAACAAACAAAAAAAGAGTGGTAAATAATGGAATCCTGAGCTCTGAACACAGAGGGAGTGGGCAGAGAGCGCAAAGTCCACCACCAAGAGGACATCGTGATACGGCGAGTTTAGACATTTTGGTCTAAATTTAGACACCCCCGGATTCCTGAGGATTCCCTAGAGTTTCAGTTTACATGAGTTACAGATGTTGATACATAACAAATTAGAAATGATAACTGAGAATTTTAAAATATGTCTGCATTATATTACTTTTTAAAATAAATTATTACATATTAACATTTTATGACAATACTGTTTTCCAGAATGAAACAGACACTGAACGAGAAGGATGGCGCTGTTTTACAATTCTGCACATCTCTTTACTGTCTGGCTTGAAAAAAGACAACTGAAACTTCATATGTGCCTCTGTGTTTACTCTGTTGCAAGACTGTTTTGATACAGGAAGGGGACAGGACAGCTCAGTGGCAGAGCATGCATGAGGCCCTAAGGTTCAATCCCCGGCACAAAACCAAAAGGACTTCGCCTCACGTGGATGGAGACATCCTGGGAAAGGGATCACCTGGTAGATACCCGAGGTGGGTCCCAGGGACCCTCAGGAATCCTCTCTGAGAACCACAGGCATGTCCCCTTAGTGGTAAGGGCTTGACTTCCAAAAGATGTGGTATGAATCCACAGTTAAATCCGTGTGCTCTTGGCAAGTTATTCAATAGTTATTTAATCTTTTGAAGACTTGGTGTCCTAAACTACAGAATAGCAGCAGCATTATTAAATCACATGCTTGCTGACAGAATTCACTGAGATATGTCTACATATGGTGTGTTTAGAGTAGTGCTTGACACATAGTAAGTTTGTAGCTATTCTTTCCCATATCATTATTACTAATAATAGACATTAATGAAATTTGAGTAGCCATGAGTCCAACTAGAAGTGTCTAAACACTCAGGCAGGGTTCAAAAATATTCACATGGAGCTGAGGGTGTAGCTCAGTGGTTGAGCACTTGCCCAGCATGCATGCTCAAGGGCCTGGGTTCAATCCCTAGCACTGCAATAGAGAAACAAAAACATCTGCCTTGCCACTGTGTCCCAGGGAAGAACATTATAAGAATCTTTTAACCAACATCTTTCCATCTTCAACATTAAATAAACTACTGATCATGAAAGGAATTTTGATAGGGAATTATGAATATAATAAATTTTTTAAATGAATGAATTTTAGACTAATAAAAAGTCATTAAACATTTTATGGGAAACAATAAACCTTTATTGATGCAATTAGCAGAATCTGGAGATTTTACCAAGTAATATGAGAGGGGCAACATGTATCACTTAAGACTGAGGACCTAAATATTAAAGCTAATTAGAAATTATGATATACATATTTAAATGACCAGCAGGTGATAAGACTCACCCCTGGAAAACTAAAACCATTCTGTATCATGTACTTTAGAAGGTATTCTCTTGTTTATCTGGTTTGTTTTTCCTTTTTCTGGATATTCCATAGCCCCCAAAGTAAGAGCAGAAGCACCAGATATAACTGACAACTCTAAGCCTAATTTCCTAGAAGAACCTGCATTCAATTGAAGGAAGGGTGCACACCAGAGGTTTTCAATGTTACCTACTCAGGACATTAGAATGTCACATAAAAAGTGAATTAGCCTTCAGTTTTCTCCTGTTTTAAGATTTATGACCAGAAAAATATGTGATCTCACAAAACACTTTCATAAACCCTACCAGAAGCTGCCAGGAAGAGGGAGCAGTCGGGGGGCAACATCACTTAATTCCAAGGTTATCCACAGTCCAGAGTCCCTCAGGAGTAATGACATCCTGGAAGGCACTCCTGACCCTAAAACCCTCAACCCACAGCTACTCATTAGGAGAGGCAGTGCTCTCCACGAATGTGCTGTGATCATTTCCAAGATGATGGAATCGGCGGGGGACCACGTTAAGCGTGACAGATGCATCTGGGAAAGAGGCTCTGGACAGGGAGCCTGTGGGTCACACTGGCTGGGCATGCCCACTGGAGGCCAGTCATGTCTTCCCAGGGACCTAGAGCTGTAATTTGGATGGCTGGCACCAGAAAGTGATAGAGTCTGCTTCTAGAGCCCTGTCCAAGTGACCTATGGAAACCCAGACGACAGCGTGGGCTTCAGAGCTCTAGTGCTACGGGCTGGTGTTTTCGTGGCCGTGGCACCACTCTGGACAAGTTAACCTTCCTAAGACTGTTTTCTGCCGTGAAATGAAGGTAGCGACACCACAGAGCGCTGCTGGGAGGTCTGACGTAATGCTGGGTGTGAACAGCACAGCGCCGGCCACGTGGGCTTGTTCACTGCTGGGCCTTCTGTCCCTGAGGAAGGGCACGCTCAGGGTCTCCTGTGGAGCATGAATCCAGTGCTATCACTTACTAGATGTGTGACTGCAGTGGTCTGAATGTGGTTTGCCCCTCTGAAACTCAAGTTGAAATGTGACTGCCCTTGTGGCAGTGCTGGGAGTTGTGGCCTTTAAGAGGTAACTAGCTCATTAAGAGGGAGCATGGGAGTTCTCATGGGACTGGACTAGTTACAGGAGCCAGCTGCTGCAGAACAAGGCCACCCTTTGCATTTTGCTCCTGTCTGACCTTTGGCTTTCCCACCATGTTATGATGCAGCAGAAGACCTTCACCAGAAGCCAAACATATGCCAGCCCCATGCTCTTGGACTTCCCAGCCTCCTGAACCATGAACCAAAATAAACTTATATTTGTTATAAACCACTCAGTCTCAGGGACTCTATTATAGCAACAGAAAAAAGAATGAAAACATGAGCAAGTGACTTAAAGAGATTAAGCATCAGTTTTCATATCTGTTAAATGGGGTATATGAAAAGCACTGAGTCCAGTGCTTTAAGTGCTCAAGCAGTGCCAGGTGTGGTGGACCACACCTGTAACCCCAGCAACTCAGGAGGTTGAAGCAGAATTGTAAATCTGAGGCCAGCCTCCGAAACTTAGTGAGACCAGTGCTACAATGAAAAGTAAAAGGGCTACGGATATGGATGCAGCTCAATGGTTAAGTGCCTCTGGGTTCAATCCCCAGTGCCAAAAGAACCAAAGACCAAAATCGAACAAACGAAAGAAACAAGAAGTTGCAGCTTCTTTTCTTACATCTCCATGGTGCTTTCCATCATCATTGCAACATCTTTAGGTAGTCTGCATATTGCTACTGCTGCTAAGCAGTAAGGCAGATGTCACCTGGTGAGCACCTCCATGTTAGTTTCTTAGCATGACTACAGAACATGACCATGAAGTACTTGGGACATACGCTGGGTTCTGGAGGCTAGTCCAAAATCAAGATGCCAGCAGGGCCATGGTCCCTTGAAGGTCCTAGGGAATCCCCCTGTGCCTCTTCCTAGCTTCTGAAAGTGGCTGGCAATCCTTGGCTTACAGCTGATAAACTAACCACTGCCTCCACATCTGCATGGTATTCTCCTCTTTGTGTCTGACTTTTTCCTCTTCTTATAAGGACATCAGTCATATTGAATTAAGGGCCTACCGTACATCAATATGACCAATGTCCCTGTTTCCATTTACAGGGACGAGGATTTCAATACATCTTTCGTGAGACACAGTTCCGCCCATAACAACCTCCATGCGTATGTACAAGGAGTATAATGGCTAAGGAACTTGAGAAGCTTATCAGTTTTAACTCCTCAACTAAAGAAAATGTTAAGAGTCAGCAGAATACTTAAGTCCTAGACTGTGTGCTACTGACAAAGTAACGGGAATTTAGAGCAGAAAAACAAATCCAAAACAACATGTGCTGTCAGAGAAGGCCTCAACAAGGAATCTAGCCTCCAAGAATAAATGAAATCTAAATTACATACAGAAGGGGCAAACAAAGTCCAGAAGGCTGGCCCAGTCCGAGATTCTGCAGGTGGGAGGCTGCCCGGTTGATGCAAAGCAAGAGGTGGTGACCCTGCATTTACTTGTAATTTTTTTAAAATATGTCTTTACAATATATTTATTTATTTATTTATTTATTTATTTATTGTTATGTGGTGCTGGGGATCAAACCCAGTGCCTCACATGTGCAAGGCAAGCGCTCTACCACTGAACTACAACCTCAGCCTTCATTTACTTGTAATTTTAACTAGAATTTAATTCTGGCTGACCAACTTTTCACTTCATTTTGACTCTATCTGAATTCTTAAAGGAATTATTTTTTCTGTTCCCCTACTTCCTATAATAGAAGCTTGAGAACAGAAACAGAGAAAGAAAATGGTCCCAGGTTGGTGATACAGCTCAGTGGTAGGGCACTTGCCTCACAAGTGTAAGGCCCCAGGTTCAATTCCCAGTACTGTCAAAAAATAAATAAGTAAATAAACGCTTGGGTCCCAGCTTGGTGCTATTGCGAGTTAGTAGAACCTTTAAGAGATGGGGATTACTGGAAGGTCTTTAGGCTACTGGGGGCTTGCCCTTGAAGGGAATCGTGGTATCCTAGCCCCTTCCTCTCTTTTGCTTCCTAGCCAAGAGCGGGGGGTTGCTCTACCACACACTACAATGTGCCACTGCAAGCCAAAAGCAATGTGACCAAGTAATCACAGACTGAAACCTCTAAAACTCTTAAGCCAAAATAAACTTTTTCTCTTTATAAGTTGATTATCTCAGATATTTGTTACAGTAATGGAAAACTGACCAACACATGGATATACTCTTATTTCCTTCAGTTTTAGCTACAGTTACAGGAGCAGCAGAAAAATAGAACAGAAATTCAAAAGTTATTGAAAAGAAAATGGAAACTTTTTAACTAAAATTAAATATTTACAAAGAAACAATTAAGGTTCATGAATTGGCAGTTCAGTAAACAGGCTGCATGATTAATAGGCTTTTGGGGATTTGGCTGATTTTCCTATTAGTTTTGGTTGTTTCAGTCCCTCAACCTGGAGTTGGTTACTTAACCTTCTAAATTTGAACTACCATTGTGCTAATACTCACTGGTCATATGTAAAATTCAGTCACATTTCAAATGCTCAATAGTCACACGTGACTAGTGGCTACCATCAGGGGCGGAGCAGGTACAAAACATCTGCCCCATTCTAGTGAGTTGTCTTGGACAGAGCCTTCTGCTCTGGTCTCTCCTAGCTCCAACATTCTGTGACTCTGTGACAGCTTATATGGTGAGGGGACAGGACATGGTGAGATGGCCTCCTCTTTACAGATGTGGAACATCAATGAAATCAAAGAAGGAAGGCTAACATTGAGGAGAGTTCTCTTACAAGGATGACTTCTCATTTTTTGTGGTCACAGTCCAAATATAGAAAACAGAACATCTCTGGTGACTGGGTAGTAACAAAGTATACTTTTACTACATGGTCCTCTGGCTCAAGGCAAGTCAGTCAACTTAACACTCTACTTCTCTTTCACAGAACCGAAGGTCAAGGAATAACTAATATTGCCAAAATATGAGTCTCATGTTGATACTTTGAAATACATATTTGGCCTTCCTCCCATTTCCTGGCATATACAACTTCTAAAATTTTTGGACTCTTAAAAATTATAGTGATTTTTCATATGTTAATAAGTTGGCCCGTGGCAGACAGCCCATAGGGAGCTTTAGGGTGGGGACTGGTCACCAGAAAGAGCAAGGCATGGTCAGAGGGTTAAGACTTTCAGCTCTGCCCCCAACTTCTGGGGAAGGAGAAGGGCTGAAGGTTAAGTTGATCACCAATGATCACAGATAGTCCATCATGCCTATGTCAATGAAGCTTCCATAAAACCCCAATGGATAGGGCCGGGAGCTTCCAGATAACTAAACACGGGGAGGTTCCTGAAGGATGCTCCACTCCCCACAAACCTCATTCTGTGTATCTCTTCATCAGTGTAAGTGTTTTCCTGAGTTCTGTGAATTGTTGAACCCAGGGAGGGGGTTACAGGAAACCCAATTTGTAACTGGCAGATCAGAAGCGCAGGTCACAACTCTGGGATTTACAACTGGCATCTGAAGCGGAGGGAGGTCCTTGGGGACCAACCCCTCAATCTGTGAGGTCCGATGCCATCTCCAGGTAGGTCATGTCAGAAAAGAACTGGATTAGATGACACTCAGCTGGCATCCACCATGGAACTGGCTGCTTGCTTCAGAGGAGAAAACCTCACAACTTTTGAGGTCACAAAAATCTCCAGTGTTGATTGCTATGGTATGGGGGTGGGTGGGACGGTTTGTTTTTCCAACACCACTGCGTAAAAATTAAATTCCTTCTAGCTCTCCCCTGTGCCATCCTGGACTGACTGCCTTCCCAGATACCGCATCGGCCACCAACAATGTGAAGGCTCTGGGCCAGGGCTGGTCCCCTTCCCTGAGCATGAAGGGAAATCGATCCTAATGCCCCTCGTCCTTGCAGGCGGGGTCTGGCTTCCCTAATGCTGCCCGCATTAGCAGCCAGTCAGCCAGGAAACCCCGTCTGCTCAAAGCCCAGAGGACAGAAGGAAGCACTGGCTAATGGAAGATTTGCAGAGCTGGCTTGATTTATATTTTATTCTAAACCAATTTAGGGTTGATGCAAAAGAAAGGAAAACATCTTTGAAGTTCTGAAAAACAGGACTTCAAAGATGTTTCCTTTCTTCTTCATTGAATCTACTTTTTTTTTTTAGACTGTTTCCTGCATATCTAAACAAAAAAGCCTTTGTTGAGAGATTTTAGATCCTGATTGACTTAAAAGAGGCTTTGAAATCAAGGGACAATTAAATTTACTTTTAGCTACATAGGAGAGGGCATGGTATTTACTACTGTCAAGCACTGTGGGGAATCTATTCTCATAAAATTCTACATTTCCTAAATTAAATTATAAACCCATTTTCCCGGGGAGAGGTATAGTTTTAATCACATGGCCAAGCAAATACTATTAGGGTTTAGATTTCTTTAAAATACTTTCTTTCTAAAAAATTCTAATAGCTTTATCGTAAGGTACACACCAAGAAATAGCTTAATTGCTATTTCTCGGGGATACATAAAGGAAAAATATAAGCCAAGAAGTCTTGTTAACTGTTTTGCATGTGAGAAAAAAATCAAAACAGACAGGTCTCTTCTATAAACAGCTCTCTTTTTTTTTTTTTTTTTTTTTTTTTTTTTGTGGTGCTGGGAATTGAACCCGCGGCCTTGTGCTTGCAAGGCAAGCACTTTACCAACTGAGCTATCTCCCCAGCCCATAAACAGCTCTCTTTATGCAACAATGCCAAAAGAGAAGGAAGACAACATGGCCAGGAGGTACATGCCTGGAACCCCAACTACTCAGAAGGTGCGTGCAGCAGGACTGCCAAGTTCCAGGCAGCCTGGGCGACACAGGGAGAACCCCATCTCAAAACAAATAACAACGAGACCCCCACAAAAAACAGGCAAGAACAAGGCGGGGGACTGAGGGTGTACTCGAGTGACACAGCACACACTTGGCATGTGTGAGACTCTGGATTTGATTCCCAGTAAATAAAAAACCAATAAATCAATGAATAAGTAAATATATAAAAACATTTATTCATCCAAAACCTCAGGTGAGAAGGAGTGTGGAATAGGAAGGTTTGCTCTCCCTCCATGGCTCTGTCCTCACCTTACCTGAAGAGTGGACTGTCACAGCACACACAGTGATACATTCCTGACTCCTTATTGTCCAGGTAGATCCCGCTGAAAGGCTGAAAGTAAATGAGATACATCATGTGCTGGAAGTGACATAGCAGATTTAAAAACAAGGCGGGGGTTGGGGGCATAGCTCAGAGTCAGAGAGTTTGCCTAAAGAAAAAAGAAGAAGAAAAGAAAGAAAGAAAATAAATACCTAAGAAGCACAGCTGGGTGAGATCAGGGGTTTGTGCCTTTCACACACTTTGCATGGTGTTGAGGACACTGTATATATCAGGTTCTCGGGTACCAGGGCTGCTGCTTAGATGGAATTACTCCATTCATTATGGCTTGAAGAGCTTTCAGGTTTGTAAAGTGATTCCAAGAGGAACACAGCAAGACTCAAGGCAATGTATGGGTTAAGTCAGTTTATTTTTTTTAACATTATTTTGCAAACTGAACGCCACTGTTGAAAAACAAAATACCATTTTGCCCAATTCCTTTTATCATCTTCTCTGTCAAAAGAAACTTTAAAAGGGGGAAAATGTGAAGATCACACCACAGCTCCCAGTGGCGCGCATTACCCAATTCCACAGGATGGAGAAGGTCAAGCTCAGAACAGCTCATCAAGAGGGTTGACTCAAGAAATAGGCTGGACTTTTTCTGCCCACTCCAGTTTCCCTAACTGGGAAAACTCCAGGTCAAACCTTCAAATTCCCTGGGGTGGCACTAACGGTCCATTTTCAATGAGATGCCCAGCAGACACTTTCAAATTAACCTACCAAGCCTCCTACATGGGTACGCTTGGACATTCTCCCTCTTTATAAACCCTCCATTTAGCTGCAGAAATCCCAACGGTAGTGAGCTGGTCTTTTATGGCCCAGTCCCATGAATGCAGGAGAGGCCAGATCACACAGGGCTGTGAGGAGACAGTGCACACACTCTGTCCTGCTGAACACAGGGAGCCTCTAGAAACTTGTACAGTGGGTGTGCACATGACCAGAGTCAGCTTTTAGAAAAATCACTTGACATCCAGGTCAAGAATGGACTGAAAGGACTAGAGACACAGCCCAGCAGCAGAATGCTTGTTCAGCATATGCAAGTACTGGGCTTAATTCCTGACATTGCAAAAAAAAAAAAAAAAAAAAGAATGAACTGGAAACTGAAAAAAGAGGAGAGAGTCAAGAATGATTTAGAAAAGGGAACTGAAGTGACTGATTGCACAGGGGGGACAAGGTCAGAGACAGAATGAAGTTCAAGCTACCCTGGGATTTCAACATCTGTCTGGACCAATGACATTTCTTCCTTCTTTGGTTTTGTCAATAGAACATACCTGCTGGAAAGAGGACACACTTAAAAGGGATGACCGCAGATAATTTCACATGGGACTATTTGCAGGGGTGGGGACAGGGCCAATGGAAACCAATGCAGGGGGATGAAACACCCCTGGGCTAGTGATTGTGAGAAGACACAACCCACTAAGCCTGTGGAACAAAGGAAGGGGGCGGTTGCTAGAACCTGTGTGGGGGGAGGCTGCCTACAGAAGCAGCCACCTGCAGTGGAGGAACACAGCCACTGCAGACCTGCTTCAGAGAGGACCCTGGATCCAGACGGGTTTCTCTGTCCTCTGATCTCTCTAGCATTCCCTGCTGCCTAAACTAAATCAGTGGCCAGAGGGCAAGAAAGCTAGTCCCTCCTCCCAGAGCAGGGAGAAGTCCATGGAGACTGGATCAGGAAGGCAGACAGAGAAGGACCTGCGGGAAACCTCCCTCTGTGGATGCCAAATTCTTAGTTATTGCTCAATTAGGCTGAAAATTCTTTTGTTGGTTGCTAGCAGAGCACTAGCATCTTACTGCAGCCCAATAAAAAACATACACAACTGAATTTTCATGTGGAGTCACAGAATAGGATTCGATGTCTTCTCTCTCTTCCCTTAACCTAATGGTGCTAAGGCTTCCAGTTCTGCAATATTCTAAAAAGTTCCATGTGGAAACAGAGCAATTGAACAGGATTTATAACATTAGTTAAAATAATGGATGATGCTCATTTTGTAAAATGGCCAAATGCACAGCATATATTGCACCATCTGTTTCAGAAGCCCACGGATTTATTCTCCTAAACATCTGGCAGCACATCTCCAGGCTCCATGTACACACTGAACCCTGCCTGGCTCTGCACCTGAGAAATCAGGGCTTGTTTACAGCATTCTTAGCATTCACACGACTGCTCACAGAGTATCAAGTGTACCTCCATTGTGCTATATACAAAAGTGACGAAGGTGGTCTCTTTCCCAAAGAAGGCTCTATTAAAATTTCACTCACAGGAAGTTGTGAAAAATACTAGCATTTCACAAGAATCCATTGGGATCTGCCAGCCTGTCTGATGACTTTAGCATCAGAGAAACTGAGGTACCACCATGATTGTGAGGCCACATACACTTCTTTGGTTGACTGAATGAAGCAGGTACTGACGAAGGAAAAATAAAAGTACTCTAGAAGGTTGCGAAGCCACAGTGCTGGGGTCCAGATTCAGTGGATTTGTGAATCTGCTTCACAAATGAAAATATCTAATAATAAGTTTCAATAGGTAACTGACAACAGCTGTATTTGGATCTGAATGAGATTACTTGTTAAGAACCACAGCAAATGGTGCTGTGATGAGGAATCGCTGGGGGCTGTCGTCTTGGGAAATAGATGAAAGTTGGGATTGCTGAATGCAGCCTAGGTGATGTTTCCACCTCTAAGCCCCCAGTCACTCAACATTCACAAAAATTGAATTTTTGAATGCCTACAACAGGCAGGCACCACGTTAGGTGCTAGAGGATAGAACAATGATGGCAAACACTATGAAAAAAAAGCAAACTTTGTGAGAGCTTGAGAAAGTGAGATGTGGGCTAAAGTTAAAAGGCAGGTCTGAATTAATGAGCAGGAGGGGTGATGGGCAAGAGAAAGGAAGCCGGATGCAAGGTCCTTAAAAGGGAAGGAAGCCCAGGATGTGTGAGATCTAGAGAAGGCCCCAGAGGAAAAATGGCTGGATTTAAGGATGGGATAGGATGCAGGGGACTTCAGTACCCAACCAGTCATTCAGTACTTTCCTTTCTGTTGAAGGCAGTGGGAAGCCACTGCAGGATGCTGAACTGGGAAGCAGGGTGGCCAGCTCTGTGTTTTCAAAAGGTTTCTTTGGCTGAAGTGTGGGGGTGGCCCAGCAAGGAGCAAGAATGGCTGCACTCCCAACAGCTGCAGGCTGCACAGTCACCAGAGGTAACCTGGTCCAGCCAGCAGCCAAGGACAGCAGAGGGCACTCAAGTGACTGGAAGATTTTTTAGGACACAAAAGGATCCTCCAGACAATGGAGGGCACTGTGTCTAAGGAAAGAGGTGGTTCCTACTACGAGACAGCCACTGATGTCCTGAGCAGGGGGACCAGGGAGGAGGCCAGGATCTGGATAGCAGCTAGTGACGAATCAGGGTCAGACAATGGACCTATTCCAACTCCACCAACACATCTGACCAGAACATCATAAATCATACCCCATCTGCTTACCGGTTCAGTTCCTTTTTCTCTTGTGACATGGAACTGCTCTGGAGTCAGCTTCTCTTGCCACTCAGTCTTGGTGAGAGATGGCCCACATGGCTCACATTTTGTAACAGACTCTGTATTATCAAGTAGAGGCTTTTTTTATTAAAATGAAAAGGTACAATTAATTTTTTCCCCTTGACTTTCCTCCCAAAGCACACCAGCACCCAGAGGAATAATCCTGTCCCTTATTCTCTCTGTCACTTCATTCTTAACAAGGACCAGAAACTCAGGTACAAAATGCCTTGACTATTTAATTTAATAAGAAATTAGTCATAAATAGAGAACTGGTTTTCAGTCCTCTTGAGGCATGGAAGCCAAAGAGGTAGCAGAAAAAGGAAATAATGTGGAATAAATTCTCCCCAGGTACCTAGGGCTGGAAATTGATCCTCTGACTTTCATCGAAGCAGTTCCTGTTGAGACACAGCTGGGAGCAGTGGAGAGATCGGACAGGACAGAACCTTGAGATAGCAGGTTATTAAACTCCTTTTCCTTCCTGGTTTATGAAGATACTTCTGATTTTGTTTGTCAAGGGAGGTCTTTACTAAAAAATCTTGCGTGGACAAGAGATTCCTATTCTATATACCCGCAAGGGAAACTGAGACCTACCACAGTCTATGATAATGCTTCATGGTTTTCATCCATATTTTTCTCTTATTCCTTTCAGCTTTTGTCTTATTACTTTTATTTGGGTGATCATAAAGAAAATAACTATGACAGTACTCTTTCACTAAACCAGGTAGAAAGCTCAACTCTCATAAAAATATTTTAATCATCCAATATTAAGAATGTGCAAGGAATTTTATAATCTGTCCAACTCTTCAACTGACAAATGAGGAAACAGAAGCCCTAAGGCTTAGTAACTACCTGTGACATTGAAGGTGAAAAGTGATAGATCAGTGGTGGAGTGTGAGCTTAGCACGCTTGAGGACCTGGGCTTGATCCCCAGCACAAACAAGAAACAGCACCTGTGACGTCTGCACCCATAAATCAAACAAGCCATAAAATTATTTTTGAAATTCATTTTTTTGTTTCTTATTTTTTGTTCTACTTAGTTATACATTATAACAATGTATTTTGATTCATTGTACATAAATGGAGTAAACTTTTCTCTGTACAAAATGTTGAATCACACCATTCATGTATTATTTTTTAATTTACTTTTTTATTGTAAACAAATGGGATACAACTTGTACCTCTGTTTGTACACAAAGTAGAGGCATACCATATGTGTAATCATACATTTACCTAGGGTAATAGTTTTTGACTCATTCTGTTATTTTTTTTTCTTCCCCCCCACCCCTCCAACCCCTCTCTTCCCTCTATATAGTCCCTCCTTCCTCCACTCTTGACTCCCTCCAACCCCCGAAATTCATTTTTGGTCACAAAAAATAGTACTAAATAATCCTTTAGCAAGAAAAGACTTATTTTTATCACCAGTTTATAAGACTACACAATAGTGTATTTTCAGTATTGTTTACTATAGATTGTTGATGACTGTTTACATTCTTAAAAGGTTTTTTTGAAACTGTTAAGTATCAAAAGTTATCTTTTCTTTTTATAAGATTACAGAGATTTTTTCTTAGCATGGAAACAGACTTCTGAAATTTTCCTATGAAAATATACCTCAGTTAACACAAATTTTCAGGAACTCATCTCTTTGGGAGCAAAGCAAAATGTATTTGTGTAACAACTACTATCACCCAAGCTCTTCAAAGTTATCATGCAGAAAGCCAAGTAATGGAGAAGGAATGACAGGAATTTAAAAATCATTGCTTTTACAACCACCAAAATGTTAACTGATTTGAGTAGGAATCACCAGGGGATTCTAAAACCCCAGGGTGAAAGACAGTTTCTCTAAATTTCCTTAGTAAACTCCCTGGAATCTCAATGACCCATGGTGATTCTTGTATTTCCTTACCAGATCACTTTCCTTTTCTCTACAATTGGTATTTAAAGCCTTTTATAATGTCCTTCAAGCATGGTCTCCACCACCTCCCACCTTACTCTCAACAGATGACTTCACTTCACAGGAATAAAAAACCACAAAGGACACAAGACCCTGGGTTTGATCCCCAGCATGGCAAAAAAAAAAAACCACACACACACACACACACACACAAAGGAAAGTCCTCCAATGTGCTACCCGGCTGCCACATTTACTTATACCTGTCCCCATCTGTCCTTCTGTCTTGTTTCAATGAAACAAGTGACCTCCTCCTACTGTCCGTCTGCTGCTGCTGTTTTTCTGGAGTGCATCTCCTTCTGCCTAAGGACCAAGGTCCACTGTCTCCGTTTCATAACCATCAACTTGCACTCCACTGGATCACTGCCCTCTGTACCTAGACATGCTGAGGCTCTTGGGAGAAGAAATTCACACAAACCTCGTTTTCCTTACATGGTCTCTCCTACCAGCTCCTGACAGAGGCCTTCTTACTTCCTCACCTCTTTCAGTCACACCTCAAAACATTAGCTTCCACCCCTAGCCCTGCACCGAATCTGTTCTCAGAGAGCCAAGGACTTTCCTGGTAAAACCACCAACACTTCATCCTGACTTTGTGACTTCATGACTATCTGACACTACTGACACTCACTTCCACGACACCAAATTCTCTTACCTCTCCAGTTACTTCCTTCCTTTCAATGTCCTTTTCCAACTCTCCTTCCTCTGCCCATCCTTGATGCTCTTCAAAGGATCTTTTGTCCTAGACTTTCTTCTGCCCTTCCTCCATGCCTGCCCCATGGGTGATTTTATCCACTCAGTAGCTTAAAGCACAAGTACATGATGAGGACTCCCAAATCTACTTTTCCCTACATCCTAGATCTCTCTGCTATTCCGGTCCTATATATAATTGCCACTGGGATGTCTCACCTCAAACACACACAAAAGGACCTCCTGCATCTCCCCATTCCAACCTGAATCTGCTTTTCACATTTGCTCGAGCTCATCAACTACATTTCAAGCCGGAAACCTGGGCCATTATCCACAACTGCTGTTTCTGCAGCGAGGCCTATTGGCTCAACTTTCTAAATAATTCTAGGATTTGCTCCTTGTCACTTCTCCTCTGCCATTACCTTGGCCCATGCCACCATGATCTCCAGCAAGTTTCCTAGTTCTCCTTCTATCCTAAGCATTTCTGATTGGTTTTTTTCTCACTGCCCAAACAGTTCAATGTGACATGATACCCTCAAGGTCAATCCCAAACTCTTTAATGTGACAACCAAGGCCTCTGTGCCTCCACCACAGTTCTACTCTCCCATGAGCTCCTGTGCTATACTAGTTATTCTGGACCACAGCCTTCCCAGTACCCACCGCGTGCGCACATACACATGCACACACATAAACACACACACATCGTTTCTGTGGTCCCATATTCCCAAGTCTTGTTCGTTCTACTTCAATACCTCTTTCCTGCTCTTTTCCTACCTCCAACCCCTTTCGGAAGAAGCAGTCTATAGACGTCAACAGCTGATCCATGGTGCCACTGAGTTCAACTATGCCATTACTGATTCTCTGCCTGTTGGACCTGTCCATTCCTGATAGAGGGTGTTTAAGCCTTCAACTATGACAGTGAGTACTACACTTCTCTTTGCAGTTTATCATTTTTTGGCTTCACATAGTTTGATACTCTGTTGTTAGGTGCATACACATTAAAGACTCATATCTTTCTGGAGAATTGATCCCTTTATCATTATATAATGCCCCTTTGTCACTGATAACTTTCTTTGCTCGGAATTCATTTCTGTCTGACATTAACATGGCTACTCCTTCTTTCCTTTCATCAGCTATTGTGTATCTTTCTCTATCCCTTTACTTTTAGTCTATATGTGAACTTATATGTAAAGTAGGTTAGGTCATATTCACAGTTACTGAGGAGGCTGAGGCAAGAGAATCTCAAGTTCAAGGCCAGCCTCAGCAACTTAGGGAGACCCTGTCTTTAAATCAAAAATAAAAAGGACTAGGGGATATAGCTCAGTGGTGGAGTACTCCTGGGCTCAATCCCTAGTGCCGCAAATAAATAAAGTAGGTTAGGACATGAGAGTGGGGTCACCACGATGGGAATTAAGTCTGCTCTCTCCATGCACATACGTTATGGGGAGGCCGTATGTGCACAAAGCAAGATGGACCCAGGGAATCCATTGCCACCTTGATCTTTGACTTCTAAGTCCCCAGAACTGTGAGAAATAAATGTCTGTTGTTTAAGCCCCCCGACCTATGGCATTTTTTCATGGCAATGCAAGTGCAGTCACAGAGCCAGCAAGTGACAGGGAGCCAAGACACAAATACGGGCCCATCAACAACCAACCTTTAACCACAGAATGATTACCTGCTTATCATTTTTAATGGATGTCTAATGGTTTGTTGAATTGAACTTTTATGATTTACTTAAGCATTCCTTAACTGATTTGGGTTGAAGCCAGTTTCCGGTCCCTAAGAGTAGCACTGTTAAAACTGTCTTTGCACATATAGCTTTGTTCTTTTTTTGAATTATTTCCTTAGTACAAATTCCCAGGAGGGGGTGTCTGATAAGTTACACAGCTCCTGCTATGCATTGGTGTCTGGCCAAATTTTAATGTGGCTGAAGAACTTCCAATCCCAGGGCAATTCATTAGGCTGCTTCCACCATGTCAAGTATAAGCATAAAGAAGTTTCCGCAGAAACCACTACCCTTTCAAGGGGACAAGGAGAATTCCGAACCCACAATTGTTTCCATTACCTGTGGTTCTCAGCAAAGGAATGCTTGCAATATAGCAGGTTTGCAGCAAATATCCTCAGTCTGGTTGACTGAGACATTGAGGGGTCAGTAAATTAATAACAGAAAGTTCTGTTGGATCAGCTACCACTCACTCTACATTGCCAGTGCTTTTATTTATTTATTTGACACTACAGTTTAAAAAATTTCATGGAATTAAAAAGAGTTCCAAATAAGTTGGTACATTTTCAGCAGTTAGGTATCCCTTAATGTATTCAATGGACCCATAAAATTGGACTCAGGGCGGAGGATGGAGGATACAAGGTGCTTAGGGACTCAAGGTCCTGAGTGCAATTCGCAGTAAGGCAAGAAGAAAAAAAAAAAAAAAAAAAAGGAAGCAGAGTCAGACCTCTTGTGAAACTTCCCAGGAGGTCAACCCCCACGAGCAATAAACTGCCCTGAAATATATGATACAGTTCTCCACAGTGACTGGGTCCTAATTGGTGAAATGTCAATGTCCTTTCTGACAAAGGGCTAAAAGCATTTAGCAAGCAAGCAAGCAAGTAAGCACACACACACACACACACTCCCCCCTGGTCTCTGTCTTAGTCTCAAAGTCATTAATAATGACTGTCAGACCGGTGGCAGTGGTGCACACTTCCAGAGACTTGGGAGGCTGAGGAAGGAGGATCATAAGTTGAAGGCCAGCCTGAGCAACTTATTAAGACTCTGTCTCAAAAACAGGGCTGGGAATGTGGCTCAGTGGTAAAACATTCCTGGATTCTATACCTAGTATAGAGGAAAAAAAAAAAAAAAAAAGGCTGCCAGACCGAAGAGGGAAAAATGATGATTTGCCTGCACATCTCCCTGGGTCTTAGATACACACAAACAAGTACAGAATCCAAAGTCTGCACTGCTAGCTTCGCACATGCGAAAAGAGCAGAACTCTGAGTGGAACAGACCAACCGCCAGCGCAGGAGAGGGCACGCAAGGTCCAGCTGACCAACCACCGCGTTCTTTACCCAGAGTCCAAAGGTCCGCGGTTCTCGGGACTCGCATGGTATGCAAATAAATGAACTTTAAGAAATAAAAGAATTGTGTGTACATTTGGGAAAGAATCTGACCTTTCCTTGGGTTCTCACAGAGCCGGGTGCCCCCAGCTATCCCAAGTTTACGAACCACCGTCCTAGACCGCAAGGATAGTGCGGGGACCCGCAGCGGCGCACGCAGAAGGTCAGGAGAAATGGGGCGGCGCGAGCCGCAGCCCGCGAGGGGAAACCACAGGCCGTAGGCGGCGGGGCCCGCGTCCTACCTGCGTCCCCGCGTCCGGCCCCTGGGCCGCCCGCTTGGCCCCGCACCGCCTGCCCAGGTGCCTCTCGGGAGGACCAACCCCAGAGCGCTCGGAAGAAACGCGCCATGACGCCGGTGGGCTCGACGCCGAGGCCCCGCCCTCAGCCCCGCTCCGCCCCGCCCACTGCCCCGCTCCGCCCCGCTCCGCCCCGCCCATTGCCCGCTCTCCGCCCCGCCCACTGCCCGCGCTCCGCCCCGCCCATGGCCCGCGCTCCGCCCTTAGCCAGCTTGCCCTTGACCCGCCCCGCCCCGCTTGGCGCCCTTCCTGGCCCCCTCCCCAACTTGGCTTTCTAACCCGCTTTCAGCCTCCTTCCCTCCAGCTCCTCTCCCTCCAGCTGTTCCCGCGCTGGGGCCCCATTCCACCCCCACTCCCCTCGTCCCTAGGGCAAACGGGGATCAAGTTTAGTTTGCATTTTCCGGAGTTGTATATAAATGGGATCATTACATTTTGTACTTGATTTTTGTCTGGCTTCTTTCAGTTGGCATAATTATTTTGACATGCTTGCAAGTTTTTGCATGCAACAAATTGTTCATTCCACCTTGGCGCTGAGTAGTATTCCATTTATGGATATGCCAAACCGTATTTATCTGGACACCAGTTGATTCAGGCTGCTTCCAGTTTCTCCTTATTAAAACCAAAGCTGCCAGGAACATTCCTGTACGAATCTTTGTGTGGATATGTGAGGTCTTTTCTCTTGGGTAAATACCTGGAAATGGAATGACTAGGTCGAAGGTAAATAATTGTTTCCTCCCACGTCCACTGGCAGTATGTGAGCGCTCCAGTTCTCTGTCCTGGCAATCTCTTGAGTGTTGAGACTCTCTGCTGCAGCCCTTCTAATTGATAGGCAGTGGCCTCTGTTGTGGTTCTATTTCACGGTCTCTAATGGCTAATGTTAAAACATTTTTTTCTGCAGTAGATATATTTTCTTTGGTGAAGGTCTAAGGTTTTTGCCCATTTATTCTTAAGTTATTATTGAGTCTTGAATATTCTTTAATGTATTCTGGATACAAATCACTTCTCAAACGTATGCTTTACAAAGCCCTGTCCCACTTGTCTTTTGGATCTCTTAATAGTATCTTAGAGCAGTTTTTAATTTTATGAAGCTCAACATCCTTTTTTTTTTTTTTTTTTTTTTTACGGATTGTGCCCTTTGGTATTATATTTAGGAAATCTTAGTCTAATCCAAAATCGAAGATTTTCTGTGTTTTTTTCTGAAAGTTTTATGACTTTAGGTTTTATATCTAGGTCTTCTACCTATTTTGAGTTAATTCTTGTGTATGGCAATATTTTTGTTTGTTTCCTTTTTCTTTTCTGTTATTAGCATACCAGTGCCTAATTTTTTCTGCACCATATGTTGAAAAGACTATGCCTTCTCCACTGAACTGCCTTTGAATCTTTGTCAAAAATCAATTTTTTAATCAATGTGAGGTTTTATTTCTGGTCTTCCTGATTTGTCCCATTAATCCATTTGTATGAATGAACACAGTGTGCTGATCACTGGACTTGGAATTAACTAGCATTTGTTCTGTAATTCTGTTATTTTTCAAATTTATTTTGGCTATTTTAGGTTTCCTGCATTTCAACATAAATTTTAGATTCAGCTTCTCAATATTTGCAAACAAACTTGCTTGAATTTTGACTGGGATTGCATTGACCCTGTTCATAAATTTGAAGAGACTTGACATCCTAACAGTGTTGAATCTTCTGACCCATGTGTCAGATATGCCTCTTGATTTATTTGGGTCTAATGTCTATCAGCATGTTCGGGAGTTTTCAGAGTACAGGGTTTGCACATTTTTGGATAAAATTATGCGGACATGTTTTATACATTTGATACTGTTAGGTTGTTTTATTTATTTCACTGTAGATTTTATGTATTGATCTAGTGTTCTGCAATCTTGCCAAACTTGTTAGTTTTAGTAATAGTTTAATGGATTTTATGAGATTTCCTACCTAAACAATCATGTCATCTGTGAAGTGTTTACTTCCATTTCTTTTTTTGTTTGTTTGTTTCATTGCACCTGTACAATGTTGAATTAAAGTAGTGAGCATGAACATTCTCGTCTTGCACCTGGAACTTAGAGGAAAAGAAGGCAGGATTTCACAATTAAGTATGATAATAGTAGAGGTGTTCATAGATACTCTATCAGATTGAGGAAATTCCCATCTACCTGTAATCTGCTGAGTTTATCAGGAAGCAATATTGGATTTTTGCTTTACTGTAACTACTGGTATAATTCTATTTTTTCAGTTTTCTTTTTTAGTTTGTTGGTTGATTTTTAAATGCTAAACTTAGTAATCCTGCAGTAAAGCAGGTAATGTTATTTATTTATATATTGTTAAATATTACTTGTTCTCTATATCGCTGGATTTCATGAAATAAAATTTTTAGAATTTTTGCATCTTTGTTCATGATGGGCATTGGCCTATAGTGTATTTTCTTCTTGTCATATTTGTCTGGTTTTATGTCTGAGTAAAAGACATAGATGCAAGTGAAGCACTAAGCAACTCAGTGAGACACTGTCTCTAAATAAAATACAAAATAGGACTAGGGATGTGGCTCAGTGGTCGAGTGCCCCCGAGCTCAATACCTGGTACTCCCCAACCCCCGGAAAAAAAAAATAGAAAGACCGTGCACTAATACCCTGTTCTTGGTCACATGTTCTTAGCCTGAACAAAACACTACTTTATATTCTACCTTTCACTTCATTTACTCAGCAGCACAAAATACCCATTGCCTGGATAATCACCATTCTTCTCTCCCTGTTTATAAATAGAGCTTTTATTTTATTGAGAGCCATAATGTGCCTAACTGAAAGTTTACATCCATCAACTCCTTTGTAGTCAGTGATGGTCCTAAGATTTAGTTCTGGGCAACAATGGACTCCAGAACATCACTGAACTGCTGCTAGAAAAGTAGTTAAAAAAGAACGCCAGCATTTTGCCCTTCCTTTTCTCTCTACCTGGAAATTAGTCATGATGGCTGGGGCACTAACAATTGTATGGCATACGTGAAGCTACAACTGACAGCCTGGTATTAACATAGTAGAAGACATGAGGAAGCCTGGTTTTTGTTTTGATTTTGATTTTTGGATTTTTTTTTTTAGTTGTAGATGAACACAATACCTTTATTTTATTTATTTATTTATATGTGGTGCTGAGGATTGAACCCAGTGCCTCACACATGCTAGGCCAGCACTCTACTGCTGAGCCACAACCCCAGCCAGATCCTGGGTTTTTGACGATGCTGTGGAGTTAATATACCCACCTGAATGGCCCAACCTTCAGATTTCACAGTACATGAGAGAAAAACACGTCCTTATTTTGTTTAAACCACTGCTATGGGCGTTTTCCGTTTTGTGAAGCTAATACAGTGCGTATCTGAGGTCCTACTTTTGATTGTGAGAATCTTCAGGAAAGGCAAAGTTCTATGACTTCGGCTCTTTGTATACCTAAGGTACTTCTCTGAAAACTATAAACACAAGAAAAAATTATCAACAGTAAAATCCCTAAAGAGATAAGATGTAGTAACCTCCAAAATGAGAGCTCAGCTCAAAAGCCAGTTTGTTTCTCTCCATCGAAAACCATTTGGGAGAGTATGGGATGGGTCAGTTTGGCACAGTTACTTCTCACTGAAGAACTGTAATCTGCCTTTGTCTACCCAGAGTTCAACATCAGGGCTCATTCTTCTACCATAATCTAGACAATTCCTAGGAACTGACCAACAGGATATATCTAATTAATACTCTAAAAGACACCTTAAGGTTTAAAGACAGAGTGAATGAAGACTTGAATAAATGGTTTAATAGAAAAAGTATAGCTTATCTGGGCACCATGGTGCACACCTGTAATCCCAGCAGCTCTGGAGGCTGAGGCAGGAGGATGGCAAGTTCAAAGTCAGCCTCAGCAACTTAGCAAGGCCCTAAAGCAGCTTAGAGAGAGACCCTGTTTCTAAATAAATATAAAAAAGTGCTGGGGATGTGACTCAGTGGTTAAGCATCGCTGGGTTCAATCCCTGGTACCAATAAACAAACAAACAGGGCCAGGGTTGTGTCTCTGGGTTCAAGCTAAGGACCAAAATAAGAAGAAGAAGGACAAGAAAAGAGAAGAGGAGGAGGAGGAGAAGGAGGAGGAGGAGAAAGAAAAAGCAGGGGATAGGCTCTGGATTCTATTTTCACCTTTTCCCCTACAGGATACAGGTGTTTGGACAAATCAGTCTTTGACCTTGGATTCCTCACCTGGAAAGTGGTATGGGTGTTGGGAGGGTGGCCTAGAACTGAAACTCAAAATATCTAAACTCTTAGGTCTGTTATTATACAACTTTCAATGAAAAATAGAAATATGTACCCTTCTGGGAACCAGAGAGTGAAAATGATGAAGATTAAAATAATGTTCACTGGTAGTAAGAGAGGAGATGACTCAGCACCAAATTTTTGCCCTTCCTTTTCTTTCTCCCTGGAAGTTAGTCATGATGGCCGGAGCTCCAGCAATCCTCTGGTGTTCTTAAAGATAAGACTCACAGCCTGATGTTAAAGAAGTACAGGAGCGGCGTTCCTGGATATTTTATGTCATTGTGGAGACAACACACTGGTGCTGTGTTGCCAAAAAATTTAAAATAATTGAAGATAAGAAGTATATTTTGGGGCTGGAGGTATAACTCAGTAATAGAGTGCTAGATTAGCCCTGGGTTCAATCCCTAGCACCACACACACACACACACACACACACACACACACAAATAAATAAGTAAATCAATCAAAATCTATACATATATATTTATATTTAAATAAATGAAATACCAAAAAGGATAATGACTACCAATATAGGGAAACTATAAAACCTTAGTGTTTAAGGCTTAGACTGGTAAGTCACTTTGACCAAAAGAAGTTTTGATTTAGTGTGTATACACACACACACACACACACACACACACACAGAGACACACAATAAAACAACACTACACATATCCATTTTAGAATAAAAATGATTTTCTGACAATAGAAACAACAGGAAGAGTTACTAATTGTGATGGTTAATAAGCCAATCTCCCAAATCCCCTTTTATAATCATATATATACATATCCTGTGGTTCTGTTCCCACAGAGAATCCTGAAAAACATACTAATAAACAAATGATAAGGTTGACAAACAAGTTCAAGTGAATGAAAATTTAAATACAAACACACATACACAGCACGAAATAAGGACCAAAAGTGATTAGTGTCAAATTGGAAAAATCAAAAGGATCATAAGGAAGCACTATAATAAACATAACAGAGAAACACTTAATGTTCTGCATACAAGGGAAGTTAATGTTATCTGCATGGTCAATAGTCAGGTCTGACTGGACAGATGGTTTAAGGGTACGAGCAGATGGCTTGCACAGGGAAAATACAAATAGTGAATAAACACTTGGGAAAATGTTCAGCTTCCATAATAATTAAAGAATTGCAAATTAAAATAGCTCAGTAGCTGAGCATGGTGGCGTACACCTGTAATTCCAGCAACAATCTCAGGAGGTTGAGACAGGAGGATCGAAAGTTCAAAGCCAGCCTCAGTAATTTAAAGAGTCCGTTAGCAACTTAGTGAGACTGTCTCAGAATTTAAAAACAAAAATGGCTGGGGATGTAGTTTAGTGATAAAGCACCCCTGGATTCAATCCCCAGTACCAAAAGTAAATAAGATAGAATAGCTTAATACATCACCTCTCACATTTTGATTATTAATAATGGATTTTTAAGGAACCAAAGCTAACAGAGCTCTGATGATTGAGCTTTCCACTTTGCCTGTAGAAATTGTAGCATAGTTTTTCCAGAAGAAATTTGACAATATGGACATAGACCATAGAACTCATTCTCTATCAATTTGGCAAATCTGTTTTGGAGAGGAAATCCCAGGGAAAGAAGCACTGAAAGGAACATTATTTTTTCAAGGATATTTATAGTTGTACTTCTCATAATGGTAGATGAATTCAAAATCATTAACCACCAGTAAATGGCTAGGTAAAGCTTCACGTGGTAATGCAAGGAAATATAGTCACCCAAATGTCAAATATAAAGACTATCTGGATTTATGGAATGGTCTACATGAAATAATGTCAAGAAAAAACAAAGAAGACATAATAGTTAATAGCAAGACTTGGACAACTTGGTATTGTTTGTTGAAAAGATATTTTTTTGTACTATTCATGATTTTTATTGATTGATTTATTTTTGGTACCAGGGATTTAACCCAGAGGTACTTGACCCCTAAACCACATCCCCAGCCCATTTTTTTATTTTTAATTTTGAAACATGGTCTTGCTAAGTTGCTTAAGTCCTTGTTAAATTGCTGAGGCTGGCTTTGAATTTGCAATCCTCCTTCCTCAGTCTCCCAAACCACTGGGATTATGGGTGTGCGCCATAGTGCCCAGCTTCAAATGATTTTTTAAAAATTAATTTTATCTACTTGAAGCATTGGGGATTAAACCCAGAGGCACTCTACCCCTGAACTGCATTCCCAACCCTTTTTATTTTTTTTATTATGAGATGGGATATCACTAAATTGCCAAGTCTGGCCTCAAACTTAAGATCCTCCTCCTCAGCCTCTCCAGTCACTGGGATTATAGGCATGTACTGCTGCACCCTGCTCAAATTATTTTTTTCAAAATTTCATTTGTTTTAGATACACTGGAAAATAGAAGTATGCAAAAAAATTCTTGAACACTATCTCAGAAATCATTACTGATTTTTTTAGTGTATTTTTTTCAATCTTTGTCACATATACTCTGACCAGTGTTTTAATTATTTCTTCTCCTTGAACTGTGCTATTTTATTTTGTTTGACAAATTATGCTGTTGTCCTTTGCCTCTATTTTTTGTCATGCCATTTGGATAGGATGAATCTGTAGTAGGGTTTTTCGGCCTCGGTACTGAGAACATTTGGGGCCAAATAATTCACTGGTGTGAGGTGTGAATGGATAAGGGGCAGTGGGTTCAGTCTATAGTTATTCTGTGCATTGTAGAATGTTCAACAGCATTCCTGGCCTCTACCCTCTGGTTGCCAGTAGCCTCCTATTTCAGAATTACGACCAAAAATGTCTCCAGAAAATGACAAATGTCCTATGGGAAGTGAAAGACCCTAGGTTGAGAACCACTGATCTAGACGCAGACTTGGAAGGATGTAAGCCACTGTAATGGTTAATCTGAATTGTCAACTTGATTGGATTAAGAGATGCCGATGATTAAGAGGCTCTGGGTGTGTCAGTGAGGGCATACCTAGGAATGATTGGCATGTGGGATAGTGAACTGAAGTGGAGACCCTGCCTAAGGGTGGGCAGCACTGCCCAATAGGATGGTGGCTTGAGTGGAATAAAAGTTGGAAGAATAAGGAAGCAGGTGCAGATACAGATGTGAGCTCAGCTCTTCTTGAATGGGTTCTTGATTGCTGCTTGGATCATCTGAGGATATGGGATTCTCCCTTTTTCATTCTTCCAAGGTGGACTCTACCAGTGATTCTCCAGATAGTTCCCAGAAGCCTTGGTCTCAGACTAGGGTAGCCCTGTTGATTCTTCTTGTTCTTGGGCTCTTGGACTCTTGGACTGCACAGCTGCTGGTTCTTCCAGCTCTCCAGCTGCAGGCAGCCATTGTGGACTATCCAGCTTCTGGTCATGAAGCCAATCTAATAAATCCCCTTTTATAATCATACTTCCTGTTGATTCTGTTCCTCTAGAGAACCCTAATATAGCCACTCAGCTGCCTCCATTAGTCAACCCCAGGATCTGATCGGAGATGAGCTCACAGCCAGACAGAACCACTGAGGAGAAAGGAATGGTTGGCTGAGCCCCCAGGAAAAGCAAGCTTTGTCTTTCTTATCTCGATGGTATAGCATGAGAGGGAGAATTGAGATCTGGAAGCCCCAGGATGGAGTGTGTCATTTTGGAGACTGAGTTGGAGGCATGAGTAGAATTCAGGATGAAGCCCATAACTTGGAAAACAGAATTAGTGTGGAGAATCTTAGCCGTGAATATCGTGTGAGCTGATGGAACCCATCTAAAGGTTACATCTTGATTTTTACTTGCCTTTATAAATTTCCCAACCCTCTTTTAAAAAATTATTTATTTTTTATTTTTTTACAGACTGCATTTTGATTCATTGTACACAAATGGGGTACATCATTTCGTTTCTATGGTTGTACACGATGTAGATTCATACCATTCGTGTAATCATACATGTACATAGGGTAATGATGTCTGTCTCATTCCACCATTTTTTATACCCCCCTCATTTCCTTCTACATAAAGTTCCACCACTCTTTTCTCACTCCCCACCCTCACCACCCCCATTATACCCACCTTTTGACCCAGTTATCCCACTCCTCGGTTTATACCCAAAGGACTTAAAATCAGCATACTACAGTAACACAGCCACATCAGTGTTTATAGCAGCTCAGTTCACAATAGCTAGATTGTGGAACCAACCTAAATGCCCTTCAACAGATGAATGGATAAAGAAACTGTGGTATATATACACAATGGAATATTATTCAGTCATAAAAGAAGAATAATATTATAGCATTTGCAAATAAATGGATGGAATTGGAGAATATCATGCTAAGTGAAAATAAACCAATCCCCAAAAACCAAAGATCAGATGTTTTCCCAACCCCTTTTTAGAAACTACTTTGAAATGAATCTTTTATCTTTAAAAACTATAAGTCTGAACAAAATGTTACATGCATATTTTTCACCTAACGCATCAGGAATATCTTTATAAAATTATTATGTAATTATGAGATACTTAAAATATCTAGAAAACAAGGCCTACAATGTAACAGACATCAGTGTAGCCAGAATAGTATGTTTACATTGTAAATGTTTAAAAATTTATATTTGCTTTCAGATTTCTGTCTCCCTTCATCACCATCACAACCCCCCACTCCACACCCGCCACCATCCCCATGAAGAAACTAAATATGAGATCAAGTAATTTCCACTTCCCTTTCTTTTTTCTCTCTCCCCATTTCCATACGTGTTCTTGTATTTTTACAGCAAATAACTATATTCTAAAACAATTTACATTGCTGTTTAGTATATTTTTAAAACTCACAGATGAGGTATCATACTGTTAGTATACTTTCACAACTTGATCTCATCATAAATCAGGATCATGGTTTTTAAAGTTTCATGAGAGACAGAAAAGAATTTAGTGCACTAATATTTTTAGGAGTGGGCTGTGGGGAGGAAACCCAAATCTTTGGCTTGTTAGGCAATTGCTCCACCACTGAGCTGTACCCGGAGTCCTGAGTTCATTCATGTTAATTGCTGAATAGAATCTACTGTATCAATAAACCAGAGACTATCTTATCCTGATGGAACCCATCTAAAGGTTACATCTTGATTTTTACTTACCTTTATGATTTCCCCAACCTCTTTTTAAAAGCTACTTTGAAATGAATCGTTTTGTTTTTGTATCAAGAATTGAACTCAGGGACTCTTTAACTACTGAATCACATCCCCAACCCTATATTTTGTATTTTATTTAGAAACAGGGCCTCACTGAGTTGCTTAGAGCCTTGCTAAGTTGCTGAGACTGACTTTGAACTCGAGATCCTCCTGCCTCAGCCTCCAGAGTTGCTGGGATTATAGGCATGTGCCACTGAGCCCTGCTCAAATCTTCTTATGTACGCAAGATTTCTCTAGAAACACCTAGAGGAGGAACTAGTTGATCAAAGAATAATGCTCTTCAGCTTTCCTAGGGTCCCCCCAATGCTCTTCCCACTGGTGATATTACCAGCTCCCCATTTTTACCAGTGTTTGATGTTATGCAATTTATTACTACTTTGGGCCAATATGATAGGTACTAAATAGTGTCTCATTGATTTTCAATTTTCATTTCTCCAAATGGTAATGTAATTGAGGATCTTTTCATTTACTAGCCACTAAAGTTCTTCTCTCTGTGAATTATGGGCATCATGTCTCTTTCTTTTAGATTATTTTTCTTTTATTGTGGTCTTGTTGGAGTTCTTTATTACCAGGTCTACCAATTATTTGTTGATTACATGGGTTTTCATTATTCTTACCCATTTCATCCATTGGATTTTTATCTTGCTATCCTTTGTATACATGTTTTATATATTTTTTTTATGCTGAGGATTGAACTCGGGGCCTAGAGCATGGTAGGCAAACTCTCTACCATTGAGCCACAGCTTTAAATTTTTAATTTTTAAGGTTCAAATTTATCAATCATTACCTTTATTTGTTTATGTCCATTTGTTGTGTTTATCCCTAGATTTGTGTATAATTTTCCACAAACAGTACACACTGTTACCACCACTGTCTGTATCCTTTTCCTACTTGCTTTTCTAACACAATATTTTGTTTTAAATTTTTATGTCCATCGATTTTTAGATCTATTTTATTAATTTTAATGGAGCTTAATGTAACAAAGATTTTCTCTTATGTTGTCTTCTGAAGTTTTACAGTTTTGCTTTTTCACATTTTAAGTTTTTAGCTCCCTCAAAACTGGTTTTTGTGTGCAGTGCAAGTTAGGGATCTACTTTTGCCTTTCTTTATCTGGAGATCCAGTTTTCAGAACCACTTATTATATATGTCCAGTTATTAAACCATTTTGAAAGTGTGTATTCTATTCCATTGCCTTGATTTGCATCTGCCCCAATACTACAGTGTTTCAATATTGTAGTTTCATATTAAGCCTTGGTACTTGATATGTATCTCTTTTCTTCAAAAATTTACTAAATATTCTTTGCTCTTCATTCATCAAATTAAGTGTAGAATCATTTTTCAATGATATTGAGGAGCATAAAAGTATTGGAACATTGAACTTGCACTGCATTTATGTATTAACAGGCAGATGGTTGCTATTTCTTAATAGTTTTATTATCAAAATAGTAAGTAAGCAATACCGCAATTTTCCACTTATATGTGCTTTCTTTTATGTTTTTCTATAATTTTATGCTCTTATTCATAAAGGACTTGCACATCTATTGTTAGATCTTTTGTTAGAAGTATTGGTAGAAACCTTGTAAGTTTTGTTGTTGTTTTTTTTTTTGTGTGTGTGTGTGTATGTGTGTTTATACAATGTTTTAGTTATCTTTTTTGCCTTTGAGACCAAAAGACCCAACAAGACCAATGTAGAGAAGGAAAAGTTAATTTGGGGTTCAAGATTTCAGGGATCTCAGTCACAGGCAGCTGACTCCATTGCTCTGGGTGAAGGTGAAGCAGAACATCATGGCAGAGGGTGTGGGTGGAGGCAAGTAGCTCAGGACAGGACAATCAGGAAGCAGACAGAAACTAAGCTTGTCTCACCAGGGACAAAATATATATTCTAAAGGCTAACCTCCAGTGACCCACCTCCTTCAGCCACACCCTACCCACCTGTAGTTAGCACCCAGTTAATCCCTATCGGCAGATTAGTGCACTGATTAGATTAAGGTACTCATAACCCCATCGTTTCACCTCTAAACGCTCTTATATTGTCTCACACATGAACTTTTGGGAGAGACCTCATATCTAAACCATAATACACAATTTGATTTCTAATCATGTGTCGTTTGTATATTTGAATGCAATATATTTTCATCTAACAAGCTTACCAAAACTCTCTTCTAATATTCAATAGTTTGTCTTGAAGAGTTTCTTGACCTTTCTATAGAAACAATCTTATCATCACATTAACTTTCTTCTTTTTCTGTTATATACCTTTAATTTCTTATTGTGCTAACTTGGACATCTAATAAATGTTGAACAGAAGTAGTGATACCAGTGTTGTTTCTGATACTAAAGGGAATGTTTTAAACACTTCCCTGATACATATGTTTGTTATAGATTTCTGGGAGTTAATTTTATCAGACTATTAAAACTCCCTTCTATTCCTAGTTTACCAAGAGTGAGGTTTTTTTTTTTCGTTTTTGTTTGTTTGTTTGTTTGTTTTTCTTTTTTGCGGTGCTGGGGATTGAACCCAGGGCCTTGTGCATGCAAGGCAAGCACTTTACCAACTGAGCTATATCCCCAACCCCTACCAAGAGTTTTTGAATATTGGATTTTATTTCTTGCCTTTTCTGCACCCAGTGCAATGATTGTATGATTTTTTCGTTTACTAAATGAATGTATATTTTATTAATAGATTTCCTGCTAACATTAAACCACCATTGAATCTCAAAATCCACCCTGATTGGTCATGGCGTAGGGGTTATTTTTACTAATTTTTAGATTGGGTTTGTCAATATCTTAGTTAGGATTTTTGTATTTAAGTTCAAAACTGAGTTTACTTTGCAACTCTCCTTTCTCATAGGGTCATTCATTACCTGGTTTAAATATCAAGCTTATACTAACTTTACCAAAATCAAGTTTATACTAACTTCACCTAGAAGCCTTGCTTGGATGTATCACAATTTATCTGCAAATAAAAAAGATACTTGGTGTATAGTTTGTTGGTAATTTTAACAGTAAAGATTGTAGATATTTAAAGTAACTAGTTTTTAAAAATGTGTTTTTTAGTTGTAGGTGGACACAGTACCTTTATTTTTATGTGGTGCTGAGGACTGAACCAGGGCTTCATGCATGCTAGGTGAGCGCGCTACCACTGAGCCACAACCCCAGCCCTAATGTGACCAATTTTTAAATAATAATTTTTCTGATTTGTGTCTGCCCCTCACAGAGGTTCCTGTCCAAACTGTTTTATGACTGGCCCAGGCTTTTTAGCAGAGGTCACTTCCCCTCTAGACTGGCATCTCTATTACTCTAAAGACTGGCTTCATTTCAGAATGACCTAAAACTCTGGTTTCCACTTGACTTTGTTCATCAGCTAGGCTCATGTCTGGGCCTTCTCATGTTTATCTCCAGATTCTGCCAATTGGTTTTCTTCCCTTAAAATGTGAGCCTTTCTCTGTTTCTAGTGCTTCTCTGGGTCCTCTACTTTCTGAGGTTAATTTAGTTCTTTATTTCTCAAGAGAGTGAGCCTTATTTGGCCCTCTAGACTGTGTCTAGAGAGCCAGAGTCTGATTCAGTCATGTCCCTAGTAGTCCCCACTCCAGTCCTATTTGCCTTTTTCTGACTCTTTCTGCTCACTTATGCACAACAGTTTCAGGAACCTTTCCACTGGCTATGTGTTATGTCTTTGCAAATACTCAAACTCCTCCTTGAAACCCAAACACTACCCTCTCTTAGCAGGATTATTTCAGCACAGAAGGAGGTCTCGATTTTCTCCGAGTTGCATTTTAATTTTACCAGGTCAACTGAACAGGCTTTGGGGGGAAACATCATTTGTGGCTTCGAGCACCAACTTCCTGCAACTTCTTCAAAATCATGGTGGCAAATCTCTGAACATATTTATGGGGGATGGTGAATCTTTCTCTCCAGATGGCTTTCCACAACAAGTTAATCCCACTTCATGTTGCTGGTAATTGAATTCTCCCCTGAGAAGGAAATTGTATGAGATCCATGAACATTTGATGTATGGATGTTTCTAAACAGCCTGACTTGGAAAAGATTAAAACAGCCTTGTATTCCCAATCCCTCAGACCTCCTTACCGGCAGGACCCAGATTTTAATCTGCTCCAGGTGGCTGTACTCAGGAAGGCTTACATCTCTCAGCATCTTCAATGAATGCCAAGTGCAATCATAGTTGGCAGAGTTCAGGGTGTTCTGGCACATTGAAGGGATGGGCATGGAATCTCACTGCCAAGTCTTCAGAGTACTATCTTTTGGACTGCACTTTCCACAATCAAAAGCTACTGTGATTAATGAGCTACGGGCAATGAGCAATCCCTTATACTTAAAAAATTAGAATTATGGGTGGGGGGAGTAAGAGTATATTTTTGTACATAGCCTTGAGTTGCTTGACCTCAAAAGCTTTGTGCAGTCTTTCTTTCAGGACCTTTGCCACGTGAACAGCTAAAATCTGATTGAGTTGTTCCGTTTCTTTGTGCTAGGGTTGCTGCAACTCTGCATCACTGTGTGAATTTGTTTTCATGTTACTCATGAGCTCAGAAGTGTTTGGAATTGGCCAGATTTAAAAGTAGACCAAAGCATCAAAACATTGGGTTTAGGAAACAGTCACATAACTGGACTTGCCTTTGCCTCTTTGATCGATTTCTGGTTCCAGCAGTAATGAAGCAAATATTTTTAAAGGAACAACATAGGTAATATCTTGGCTTTTATGACTTTCAAGAGGTCATTTGAGGACAAGAAAATAGTGTTCATTTAGTTTGATTAAAGTGAAATAATGTAGTAAATCCTTTGTGTTTTCTTTCCAATTTTACAAATTACTAAAGTTTGTATTTAAACTCAATTTCATTAGTCATTGTAAAATGGCACATTGACTTCATCACACTTTGTTTTAAAGGCTGGAGAAATGGAGTCGGTTCTATTTTATCACACGCAACATAAAAGTCTTGGTAATTTGTTTTATGAGACTCCCCATCAGCTGGGTATATTGTAAATATCCTATTCCACAGTTTATAGATGGAGAAAACGAACCACGTGGAGGTTAAGATGCTCATGTGCACGTTATAGCAACAGCAAAGAAATTAAATTGGAGACATTATTTTTAAGGGAAGAATCTGCCTCCCCTCGTGAAACTCAGAGCCTTCCGAGTGTGTTTTGCAGACAGGAGCTCTAGAAAGGACACGTCCCAAACTGGAGAGGGCGAGGGAGTCCACAGGTGCCTCCTAACCCTGTCCCATGGGTGTTGCCTTTTCCTTTAGAGCGACTAGTGGCCAGTGTCCTACTGTGTTGTCAATGACAACCCCAGAATTTACTGTTCAGGAAGACTGACAATTCCTAAAATACACAAGTAAATACAAAAGGAAAATGGGAAAAGAAAGGAACAGAGAATCAGGACTTCTCCACGCACCTGTTCTGTTTTATAAGGTGACTTCTTTGTACCCCAGATTCACCCTGCCTCCCAGTGTGTCCTCTGGAACTCCTGTTGTACCACAAATGAACTGCAGCTTTGAGGGTCAGGTCACCTATGTGTATAGGACCCATGACCCACTTCTCAGTCCCACCATCCATCAATCCTCAGGTTGCTCCCACATTCTGTGATGGGTTGACATATCTGACTCCATGGAACTGTTATAGGCCAGGCTATATGGACAATGACTAAACAGACTCCATTTTACCCTGAGACTCCCTGTTATGTAGGAAATGCTTCTCCCACGGGAACGCCCCGCCTCTGTACCATCAACAGTTGCTTAGCATGACTTGTTTGACAATACAAAATAACAAAATGGCAATTCTTGCATAATGAAAAATTGTTCTCTTTTTGACTCCTAGTTTCCTAAACGATGTACCATGTTAACGGTGATGTCAACAGTGATTGTTCAGATGTTACTAACCATTCTTTAGTTTGTACCTAAGTAAGGTCATTTTGACCCACTTTCCCCTCTGCTAATGATTTCAGATGTTAGTTTGTAATTTTGAATCATAGCAACAGACACTTATGATTGATGTACCAGTTTATGGTATAAAAACCCCAACAACACTGTGGTCGGGGCTGTTCTACCAATAGCCATTTTTGGGGCATTGTGTGAGACAGTCAGCTGGCCAGCTTAATAAAGACTCTCAAATTTGGACTTCTCAGTGGTGATCAGTCTGTTCTTAAGTTGCGCCCCAAAACAATTCATTGAGGACATTTGTACCTGGCTCATTGTCTCTCTCTCCAAGTGACCTCATGGTTCTTGCAGGGGACTGTTCAACACTAACTGCAAGTCTTTTGGGCTCCAAAGTCTAAGCTCCTCCACTGTCTCCTTCAGAGCCAAGGGTATCAGATCTTCAGATTCCCTGGCCAGGTGACATGCATAAAAGGTGACATCCAAAACTTTTTGTATCAAGCAGCCACAGTATCCTAGTCTTTTGTATCAAGTATCCTAGTCAGACAGTTGGAAATACCCAATCACTGGGGAAATAATTCTTAGTCTCAAAATGGATTTTAACTGTGACAATACAGAATTTCCAAGCCTCTTGTTGAAACTACTGAGTGTGGAATTTCTAAAAATTTCTCTTGAGTAGAAGAGAGTAAACAGAAATTATTAATAACTCAAACTAACTTAGTAGGTATGAATTATCATATATATTACTCCTGAGTTTGTGCAGTGCATTGATTTTGATATTTAGTGAATACAACAGTGCTTGTAAGGGATTTTCCCACATGAACTGAATTCCCTCAGGAATCATTACATTTGGCTCAGGAGTTTATTTGCTGTTTGGGTTCCATTTGTCCCACCTTTTTTTTGTTTTTGTTTTTGTTTTAGTTTTATCTCCTTCTTTGATTATCTTTTTTTTTTTTGGATGAAATTTTTTGGTTTTGGGGATTCCATTTCCTTCTCTATAAGCTTTTTGAGTTATTCCTGTTTGTTTTCATGTTTAAGAGATGCTCTGGAGATTACCGTTCCATCCTTAACTTGTCAGCCTATTATATGACTTCCTGGTAAAATCTTAGACCCTCTACTCCATTTACTGCCCTCCCATCTGTGTGCTTTTGTATTATACATCTTCTGTTAATAATATTATACACTCAATTTTAAAGACTATAATTTCCATTTGGTTTCATATTTTATGTTTCATTTTTTGATTGAGATGTTAACTCCTTATGTTCATTTTTTCTTTCATATCCTTGAATAAATTTATAACGACTATCTTAGAGTTCTACCTAGTTATTCTAGCATGTGTCATTGCTGACTCTGTTTCTGTAAACTTTCTTTCCTCCTAGTTGTGGCCAGTGTTTTTCTGCTTCGTGTCACATCTAACAATTTTTTGTTCTATGCTGGTCTTTGAGAATGCTACTTAGCGTTAAATTTTGATACTTTTCATTTAAAAACATTGCATTTACTCTGGTGTCTGGTAGATTTGTTGATTGATCAATTTGGTTTTCCTGATTATTTTAGGCTTTGTTAGGGTAGGATTTGAATGGACTTTGTTCTAGGTATGCCCTTTCTTGGTTCTTAACTGAATGTCTGAGTTGTTTAGCAAGTTCAGGGTGGAACTCCAACATCTTCCAGCCTGCCTGACATCTGAAAACTCAGTTCTGCTCAGAGGCCTCCGAGAGTTATTATCTTCCTCAAGGGTCTCGCCTTGAACATGCACAGCTTAACCTTTAGCCAAAGACTCAAGGATCTAAGGCACTCTGTGAATCCAAGATTTTGGCAGCCCTTCTCTGAGAAGCTCCTGTGTTTACAATGTTTAACCCCAAATCTGTTGCCTTAAGAGTCTTTAATCAATCTGTTGCCTCAGCTCAGTAAGACCACTGCTATCTGTTTGGGCTTCATTTTCCTATGCCACAGTTTGAAAAGTGCTGTCAGTGAATGTCCTATTCTCTTTCCTTCAAAGGCCACATCTGTCTGTTGTCTACTGCCTGAGAAGAGCTGCTTCAGGTATTTTATCCTGTTTTGTTGTTTTTATGTTTTGGAGAGTGAGTCTGATACTTGTTACTTCATCATGACCTCAACTAAAAATTTAGTCGGGTGTTTTTAGAAATATAAGTCTTTACGTTTTGGGGAAAGAATATTTTATTTTCATTTGTTCGTTCATTTTTTTTTTCCCCTAAGAGGACACTGAAACATTTTTACTGCTCTTTAAAATTTTTCCACTTTCCTCTTCTCTAGATCCAGATCTTTCTTTTTCCAATTTTCCTTAATAGGAGTGTTGCTTATATATGCACTGAAATTCTGGCAATTACAGAACTGTTTCAAACAGCATTAAGTCTGCCTGTAGTAAAATTTTGCATATAAGGAAGCAAAGGGACTTGTGTATATGGAGCATATAAACAGCTAGGTTTAGAAAACTCAGGTAAATAGAGCTTCATCCAACTTGCTTGCCTTAATTCCCTCCCAGGTCCATGCTTATGTCCTGAGGAGTACAGTCTTCTTTCTCACTAATCAAGTGAGGTCTCAGAATCCTGTCTCTCAGACAAGGTCAACAAACTTCCATTCAAGCTACCTAACTTCTTCAAAGCTTCTGTTCTTTTTCTAGTCTTGCAAAAAGCCTGTTACCAAATGAATAGCAGAACTTTTATGATCTATAGTGTGACTTTAGTCATGATTAAAATGAAACCCTGCCTTGAACCCTACCCACACCAGGCTAGAGATCAGTCAACCCATTCCAGATACATGAAATGAGAGTGTTTTAAGGATCCAATAATCTTAATGTCCATAACTTAGAACCGAAAACATAGTATAGTAGGAGTTGACCCTCCCCAGGCTATGCAAGTATTGTACTGAATGTTTGAGAAGGAAGAAGGGACCTTATTGGACATCAAATTCAACCCCTTCATTTGCATTTTAGTAAAATGAGATTCATAAAGGCTGTGCTTTCCCCAAATTCCCCTACAGGATCAGAAGTAGTATATTTACGGCTTCTGTTTTCTGACCTTGAGTGCAGAATTTCTTGGGGTGCTGAGGATCAGATCTAAGACCTTGCACATGATAAGTGAGTGCTCTTCCACTGAGTTATACCCCTGCCTCCTTGTGAAGATTCTTTATGCTTCTCTATGCAAAAGAAGGATTCACTCCTTCTAGTTTTCTTGTTTCATTAAAGGCAGGTCTGTTTTATCAGTAGTTCTATGAACCACAGAACTCTGTAGGAGGGCTACAGTGAACTAAAAATGACTAAAAAGGATCATATTCATTTTGTCTTAATTATATCAATGCATCCTATTTCTTAATGCTCAGTTTATTGCTCTAAAGACCCATGTTTTAATTAAAAATATTCATTTTATGTTATAATGAATGCATACTTTTTATTTAAAACTATCCATTTTACTGCATGCCTTCACAGCTGAATAAGCAGGCTATGGTAGCCTATTTTGATTACATTTTACCTCGCTTCTCTTTACTTACCTAGATACTCCTGGGCTTTTGGATGATTGACTTACAAACTGAAAAGCAGAACATTACACACCATTTCTCTGAAAGTCAAGTTCACATGGATCTAGCAATTATCTCCATAGGGCATCATCTATTTTCATGCCTTTGCAAATAAATAACCTTCACCTGAGTGAAAAATCATTTGCTTCTTGATTCCTTATTATTTATAATTTTATTGAACTTTATACTTATGAATTATGAATTAAAGAGGCCTCCTCTGTAAACTCTTCAGACTATATAACTGCTACCTCATTTAAGGACTGAAGACCACAAATATTTATTAAGTGCTTGTGAAATGTCATTTAAAAAAAAAAAGCCTGTTATTGTTTGTCTTCATGATATGTCCAGGTTTGGCAATCAAGATGGAGATTCACATAATGGAAACACAAATGTGGATAAATTTCATAGAAGAAGTGAGTTTAAGGGAAGAACAGGAAAAGCTAGAGAATTTGTGAGACTGGAAGGAAAATATTCAAAGCAATAGATGCAAACAAGCAGACAGAAAAGAATGAGCGGGTTATTTGTAGGAGGTACACCAGGTGATAAATAAGAACCACAATCAACATAGCTCAACTTTTAGGAACTCTATTGATTTCTGCACATCCTGGATTTTATTTAACCTTCCAACAGTGATTCAGAGGTTGTC
This sequence comes from Sciurus carolinensis, assembly GCF_902686445.1. NCBI lineage: Eukaryota > Metazoa > Chordata > Mammalia > Rodentia > Sciuridae > Sciurus > Sciurus carolinensis. The sequence goes on from NC_062224.1 coordinate 22,858,025, forward strand.
ATCCAGCTTCAATAGAAAATAAGCATTATCACTCTCTGCAGTGGTTTGGATCTGGAGTGTGCCCCAAGGCTTGTGTGTGTTAGGCTTGGTCTCAGCTTGGTGCTGTTGGGAAGTAGTGAAAACTTTAAGATGTAGGGCCTGGTGAGAGGACTTCCTGTCACTGGGCAGATGCCCTTGGAAGGGATTGTGAGATCCTGGTCTCTTCCTCTTTCACTCTTTTGCAACCTGACCATGAGGTCAGTGGTTTTGCTATGCCAGACATTTTCACCACGATGAGCTGCCTCACCACAGGCCAAAAATAATGAGGCCAATGGAGCATGGACTAGAACTATTGAAACAATGAACTAAGATAAACCTTTTCTCTTTATAAGTTGATTATCTCAGATGTTTGTTATAGTGACAGAAAGCTGACTAACATACTATCCTGGTTTCAGTGATGGAGAAGTTGAAATTCGGAGAGACATGTGACATGCCTTATGGTCCACAACCAATATTTGAGGGTTAAAGATTTGATGGTCCAATTGCATCCACTTCATGTTTTCTTCATTATTGTGCTCTAAATCTGCTTCTATTAGGGAGGTCAAATATGGTAGGAACCAAATGTGTGGAAGTTTGGGACTGCCTCTGATTCAGGATTTTCCAGGTAGGACCAGTCTTCTATACCCTTGCCTGCCCTGCAAACTGAAAGGTTGAAGACTTAATCCCACTTAATAATACATCCTAGTTCTCACTCAGAGTGGAGTTCCTTAAATCCAGCTCACTGCAGATCCTAACCTCAGCCTCCTATTATTTAGTTTAATATTTAGTTATGACTAAATTTCTTGCCATAACTATGATTATGATAGCTTCTAGTACTGAATTTTTAACTTCTGTTAGAAATGGGAGGTGACACTTGAAACAGGTGTTGAAAACATCAAGTTGAAGATGTAGAAGACATAAGAGGGAAACCTCACCAAGTCCCAGGGTCATGAAAAATAATTTTGCTGAGTTCACATTCCATTGTTAAATGTTTCAAGTTCATTGTACAAGTTTGTATCTGAGTGAAAATGTGCAATTTTTTTCCTGTTGATTAGGTGGTTAGAACTTCTTGCAAGCGAAGTTCAACTTTGCTTCTGCAGAACTCTGGTGTTCTGTTTTATTCTGTACTGATAAAGAATAAAATCAGGGCTGGGGGTGTAGCTCAGTGGTAGAGTAGTTGCATAGCACGTTTGAGGCCCTAGGTTCTATCCCCAACAAACAAACAAACAAACAAACAAACAAACAAACAAACAAAAAACCAACCTGAGATGTGGTTATACTTGATTTTCTATCTGTCTTTTGCAGATGTGTCCCTTTATGTATTAACAAAAACCATTGAACATTCAGATGGGATATCTGAGGATGAAATTTCCAACCAAAAAAATATATATATATAAATATATTGCAGTAACCAGCTTCTAAATACTTTCTAAAAGCAATAGATTGGTTAACACTTTAATCCTTCAATTTCTTCAGCACTTACTATATTCAAGAGCAAGAAGTCCTTATCTGTAAGAAAGTATCAATGTGAATTAATAATAAGTTAGCTGTCTCTGGTCTCTGGGTGGGGCTGAGTTCTCTGTTAAGTGAATGATGATACATAATGGGGGTTGGGGAGGGGGTCAGGGAAGAATGGAGGAAGGATGGATTGTGCAGAGGGAAATGAGGGATGGGGAAGGGGTGGAGGGAAGGAAAAATAACAGAATGAGACAAACATCATTACCCTATGTACATGTATGATTATGCAAATGGTGCGACTCTACTCCGTGTACAACCAGAGAAACAAGTTGTACCCCACTTGCACAAAATGAATCAAAATAAATTTTAAAAATGCAAATAATAATAATAATAATAAGTTACTGACATCTATTGAGTGCTACAGGGCACTGAGACAGGTGTTTATAATTGGTATGTTTGTTTGCTAGTTGATACAAAATATATTATGCCTGTATTAACTCTAGATTGTTAGGCCATCTCTTCAAGAGAAAGTTCTGTTATTTGTTTTCTAATAAGACTGTATCATGGGCCAAAGGAAATAAGTAAAAAAAAAAATTAATGCACACACCACCCTATCCCCAGGCCACCACTGAAATGCTTTATTCATGCATATTCACCAACTCCCCCTACCCCCCAAGGAATGCTCCATCAATCTTATATAGAAATGCCTGACAAGCACAGAGAGCTGAAGTTTCTCTTTGGTCCAGGAGGTGATATCTTCCTGTGTGGTAAGACACGATGCAGAAGGAGTTTTCTCTTGAAAGACTGAGAGGTGGCAGGGTTCCTGGACATCAATGAACAGAAGTCACAGTGCTCGCATAATGGTGAACAGTGGGGATGTGGAAGGTCCTGTGTATGGGGGTTCCTTTTCTTCTTTATGTAAATTTTTTAGGAACTAAGCTTTCTGAGAGCTCCACTAAGGGAATTAGAATCTATTCCTAGTTTAAATCAATATTCTAAGAATTTTGAGGCAGGAAACACCTTTGAGAGCAGTGAAACTGTCTTCTCGTTCATGCCCTGAGGGTTTTTATTTGATTCCACTACCTGATTGGGTAAGATGTGTTCAGGAACAAAATTTAAGCAAACCCTGCTTTCCTTATCTCAAGTTGAACTTCATCTCCTTTTCTTCAAGACAATCGTTTATGGAAACTGGAAATGGTGGTTTCTGATCCCCTGGCTAAAGGATTAACAAGTCAAACTAAAGTATGGTGAGAGAATTCTTTACAGAAATTGACATGACATGAATTCTTTGAACTGGGGCACACAAGCACATGGGAACTATGGTCCATTTTTGGTCCAGAGTGTTCTGAGGGAGGAAGGTCCAGTGGAGTCCTCTGCATCAGCAAGTCTTAGACCGTGGCAGTGGCCACAACTCTGCCCCAACCAACTTCTCTCTGTTCCCTGGGGAGAAGGTGGAAATACCCTAGTCATCCCACGATTCCACATGAAAAAGTGCAGAACTTAGAGAAAGTTGAGAGCTGACAGGTGTCCCCAAAGCCACCAAAACAAATGATATGGTGTGCCATTGTGAGAAATAGTTGGTAGTGTGGGCTGCTGGTGAGGCTAAAGGGAGATCAGACTACTGGTCTCTGAGGTCTTCAGGGATGGAGGGGGCTGAGATGAAACTAAACGCCATCCAAGGAAGGAGGATAAACTCTCTATGTCATGTCAACTACATTAGATTAGATCACCAAGTTTGGAGGCCAGAGAGCTGTCACTCTGTATTCTATAAAACAACATGTGAGATTCATCTGCTCACTTGCAGTTGGATTAATATCCAGTTATATATAGTTGTAATAGTTCATTTTCCATAGTTGTAACAAAATACCTGACCTTAGGTACATTACAGAGAAAAGAGATTTATTCATCTCACAGAGCTAAAAGTTGAAAGTCCAGGGAGTATGGTACTGGTTCTGGTGAGGGCTTCCTGGCTATCACATCATGGTGGATGGTATTATGGCGGATGGTATTATGGCGGATGGTATTATGGCGGGAGCACATGGGAGGAGAGATTATAGTAGTGAGACAGGAAGCCAGAGAGTGGAGAGGGGCCAGTCTTGCTTTTCTGTAACAATCCTTTGAAGGGAACTTTTCAGGATCCCATGAGAACTACCTTAACTCCTTCCAAGGGTGGTGCTCTTAATGATGGAATGATCTCCCTGACTTGGCCCCATTTCTTTAAGGTGCCGCCAACTCTTAACATCACATGCTGGACCACATGGACCCTTGGGGGATAAATCACATCCAAACCATAGCAACAATGTTATTGCAAACTGTCTATTACTGTACCCACTGCTACCCACCACATGCCATGAGCATGCTGCTATGGTTCTGGTACCTGCCTATGCTTCCTCTGCCTCCTCCCTGTAGAGCAGCTGGACCCAGGTGTAGGGCATGATCCCTTCTACCTGCCAGCCAAATGCAACTCACTGGGGTGAGAAGAAGAATGAAAAGACAAACCTGACCCTGTACCACACTCCAAGGCCGTGGTCCCCCAAGCCTCACCTATATCAAGAATTGAAGGATCTTTGAATTTAGCAGATTATCTTTCAGTAGCTGAAAATAACCAGAAATTATGGATTCTGACTAAGAGATCATTATGGGAGTGAAAAAGTCTTATTTGGCACTATTGCACTGAAAGCCATGGTTAAGGGAAGAATAATATCTTTATAAATTCCTTGATAAATCAGTCACATGTATAATTCATTTTAGAAAGACTGTCATTCCAAGGTGTCTGATTTTTTTTTTCTAAGTTTGGGATTTTAAGAAGGAAAATTAGGACTGGGGATGTCACTCAGTAGCAGAGCACTTACCTAGCATGCCTGAGGTCTTGGGTTTGAACCCAAGCACTGAGAAAAGAAAGCAAAACTAATTTATGAGGTATCACAATTTTTCAGATACATCAAGTATTAGTATATTTTTATTTCATCCCTTGTTCTCAAAACAAATGGAAAATTCTTAGAATTTGAAATGGAAATTTTCATAAATAGAAAAAGTACTTAAGTAGGAGGCATCTTCTGTCTTTAAGGCACCACTCTTACTCATCTTGGTCACTGCCTGTGACAGCAATTTTCCGAATGGTGGCCTCATGCTTGAAATGCACTCACATATCTTACAAACTCCAGCCATTGAGTCCCTCTCACCTGAAGGATCTGTCCCCAGGTGTCCTAAGAGGAGGAAGCAGAGCTGATGAAAAATAGCAGACCCCAAAATAGATAACCCTTCCTCTTTGTCCTGCCTGAGCCCCTTTGTTTTAGTGAGATGGTTTTCTCACCTTGCACAGTTCAGTCACCCATCACCAAGATCAAAGTACATCTCAACAAATTCCAATGAGGTCAGCAAATTATTTACAAGTCGGTGTCCCTCTTTTTGAAGTTCCTTTGGTAAAATTTTCACCTCAACTTGGAAGGCTTTTTTTTGTAATTTGTATTTTATCTTTAGTATTTGGGGACTGGGGATCAAAAACAATCTTTCATCACACGGAACCTTTTAAAATAGGCAATTAAATAATGCAGCTTTAGGAACAAAAAGTGACTTTTAAAAAACTGAGTGTACACAATAAAAGTTTGCAAGATCCTTCATTGCTCGCATTCTGCTGTAGACCTTACTGCCTGTGTGGAGCTTCCCAAATGTTGTGTTAGGCTCCGTTCTGAAGAAAGGATGGCCAGGAAGGACGAACGGAGTGGGCGGGTCCTAAAGCAGAAATCGTGACAAACGAACTCGAGTAGATTTTTTCAGATTAAGCTCTGACTTGCTGATCAAGGGGTTGAATTTGGGAAGAACTGGGATAAATCAGGGATTATTCAGTTACTGAGAGCCAAGAGCAAGGACCCCACAGGAAGTTAACTTTCCAGGATGTAGCCTGACTTTTGGATCCATTTATTTAGATTGTGCTGATGGACCACAGAGACTCAAGAGCATGTGGGAAGGTCTGTCCCTTACATCTAGGACAAGCAAAAACAGTCAAAAGGAAGCACAATTTTAAGAAAACCTTACCTCTGAATAGCATGTTGCAATCTTTATGGAAATTCTCATGCCAGGGTGGAGTATGTTTTCCTACCTTATATTAAGTGACAGACCCAATATCACCTAAGGAGCCAACATTCAAAGCCTAGGTCTTCTGATAACAACTCATGTTCTTTTCCTAACAGGTTCAATCAGAAGGATGGGGCTAACCCAGAGTGGTCAGGGCATCTCCCATAGGAATATACATGCATGCAACTGATGTTGGGAAAAACTTTTACTCTGATGAAATGGTATGTTTTCTTTTCATAGACAATATGGTTTTGGCATCTCTCCTTTTTTGCTTTGGTACAACTCTTTGGCTCTAGTTAATGGTCTCAGTTATTACTTGACCATTGAAAATTAGATAATGGCACTAATAAATTGGGTGGTTGGTAGTCAGTTGAGTGGAGTCCTCAGCTAATTACCTGACCATGACAAAAGAGTATATTAAAGACCAGCAACCAGACACTGTAGCCCACATTACCTCTTAAACTACAAGCTTGATACTCCATACAAAATATTTTAATGCTTAAGACAGAAAACCTCGGCCTTTTCTCTAGGCTTCTGTGTGCTTTAGTCAATCTCTAGGGCCCTTGTTTTCTGTGCAGTTGGTGTCTGCATTTTACAATGACCCCTATAAAATTGTGACAAGAATCTTACAGCAGGATATGCAATTAAAAGGTAAGTGCTAGGTTGGAGGCTATAGCTCAGCAGTAGAGCACTGGCCTAGCATGTGTGAGGCACTGAGTTTGATCCTTAGCACTGCATAAAAATAAACAAATAAAATAAAGGCATGCTGTCCATCTACAACTACAAAAAAAGAAAAAAAATTGTTTAAAGGTAAGTGCTGGCATCAGCACTCATGGTGATAGATCTTGCTGGGCCTTAACTTCTAAGAATAGCTTAGAAGAGTGTGTTTACCTAGCCCACTCAGAAAAGAGCCTTTTCCCTTACCAGTGTGTGTTTGTATATCTGTGTGCCCTTTTGTTACTGTGAAATCCAAGGGCCACAAATCAAATCAATTGAACAAGGTAGGAATTAGCATGGATCAAATAAGACCAACGAGTAATTACTGCTTGTACAAACCTATTAAAAAACAATCAACTGGTTGCATATTTACATCCTGCCATTTGTCAGAAACGTTTAAGCCTCTATTACCATTACCTTAAAAATGTCTAAGTAGAAATACTATCCCCAACCTACCCTGAACTTGAGCCTGCTACTGAGGAGCAGTCTGCCCAGCTTCTTAGAACAAGCAGACAGTTACTAATGGGAACGGTCTACCAGCTCATGTATGTACTAACATCTGTCAAAGTTGTACTTGTATGCAACTGCATGAATTATTGATACAAGAACATATCGCTTTAGCCAAGCTCAAGCTTTTATGATTTCATGATGATGCCTCCCAGAGTTCTAACAACCTGACTGTCCAAGTTCCAAGTTAAAGCAATCGGCTTGCATCCTGAGCTGACGGTACAGAAGAGATATTCTGGTGAAGCAATCTTCCACTTAAAGAGAATAAGGTCTCCAGCCGTAGAGGGAGTCAGAATGTGTGGTTAGGACTCGTTCTCACTCTTGGGTCTCCTGAAGAAGCTGCATAGCTTGGCCCAGATGACTCTTCAGAGAAGGGAATATTATGCTGGGAATGGAGAATTTGCTCATGAGCATTCTTAAGTGCATCTCAGTGTAAATCAGCAAGTGCAAAGGGCCAGCACTGGGTCAAGGTTAACTATGGGCTGATCAATATCTCTTCTACCCTCTGCCTTTCCCACTCCCACCTCTGCATCATCATTTTCTGCAGAGTCCGTTGCATCCTGCTTTTGTGTTTCAAAATTTTACAGAACACTCTGGACAGGTTAAACATCACTGTAAAATGCAGTGGCTCTGTGTTTAACAACTTTCTTTTTACTCTGTCTACCTTCTCATAAAAATGTTTTCAAGAGTGAAGGACCAGAGAAACCTTCATTGGTGCATTATTAGAACAGGGCCATTATTGTTTATGCTTTTATTTGTGTATTTTAGCTATACATAATAGTGGATTTCATTTTGACATAATCACACAAGTGGAATATAATTTTTTCCATTTTTGGTCCCTGCTGCCTCCTCCTCCCTCCCTTTCCCAACCCCTCTCCCCTGTTCCCCTTCCTCTACTCAACTGGCCTTCCTCCCATCCATTTGTTGTTCTCATAAACTGGTACTTTGTAGGTATACATAAAGGAGGAATTCACTCCAAAATCCTAAGGAAAATCATCCTTCCCCGCTGGAAAAACAGGTCTTCCAGTCTGTAGGAGTTGGTATAACTGAAGTGACCACTAGGGGGCGCACGGCACCTCGGAATGGTTTATCTTTGCTAAAAGGCGAGCTGAACTCCTGCCCCAGTGTTGGTGGGCTCTAACTCCTCCAGGCTCTGGAATGTTCCTGGAAGGCCATTAAAGGTTGAACAGAGAAGACCCCAGAGGAGAGGTGGAGAAGGGGTGTTTGGAAGAAAGGAAAGGAGAGAGGGGAAAGGGGCAAGAGAAAAAGGGTGAAGGAGAGGGCAAAGGAAGGAAGGGAGGAGAAAGGGACTGGAGAAGGGAGACGGGAGGGAAAGGGAATGTTGCTTTTAGTAGGACTGAGGAGCTGCAGAGACATTGCAGGATGGCGTTTCCATGGACCACATGGTGTGGCTGGGGACAGGGAAGAAGCCAGGGTTGGGCTTCACCAGGGGATGCTGGATGTGTCCCGGTCTGGAGAGTCTTGGGCATCCCGTGGGCCTGGCGTCTGGACTTCCCAGACCACAGCAATCTTAGAATCTTTTTGGTGCAACTTGCCTTAATATTTTGTCCTCCTGGAAAACAAGGATCCATTCTGATGTCAGCATCTTCCTAGTGGAAGCAGGAGGTGAGGATATAGAAGGTGGGTTTTAGAACAGCTTCCAGCCCCTTTAGACCCACATCTTGCTGTAACACAGGGTCTTGTGGGTACTGGAGGGCTCTGCGTCATGCACCAGAAGGAAGTATCCAAATGATGGAGGGGGAAAGTTCAGTAGCAGATTTATTAGAAGCAAGCAAGGAGAGTTCCCAGAGCATGGGAGGGGCCCCAAGAAGGTTCCATCAGTGACTTTCTGTCTATACTGTTTTGATAAAGAACTAACCTTTCATTGGAGAGTCCCCCTTGATTGTTCTCTCTCTCTGACTCAGTTTTAATTGGGACAATCTAATGTGTTTGTTAACCTGAGTTTGTCCTGTCCATGTTCCTCTAAACAAAAGAACTGCCTAGGTTCCAAACAACTCTCTGAGGTCGACTAATGGCAGGGTGGTAAAAGAAACATCAATACCATTGTGGCTTGCCTTCTTGGGGCAGTGAAGAATATATGGGTACCCAAGCACAAGTGGGACTTTACAGTCAGACAGTTTTCTGCCAAAAACAAACAAGAAAGCAAGCTTTAGCCCCGAGTTTAATCTGGAGTAGTGGGATCCCATTCTCCAAGGTCCCCATTTCTATCTACCTATAGGACATCTATCTCTTGCCTCATTATTACTGACAATTTTGAACCATGAGATGATGAACAAGAAAGGGATGTTTTCATATTTGAAAGCATTTTTAAACTTGTCAGAATTTACTGAACTCTTACTGTGTTTGGGGTATAGTTGTAAGCTCTGAAAAAGTCTAATGCCATTGAAGACTCACTGCAGCCTGATAAAGCACGTCCTAGAGACCCTATTGACAGGTCAAATGACTCACTCAATGTCACGCTGTAACAAGGACTTAGACTCTTCACTTTTTCCTGCAAATGTCTGATGGGTGGCTAAAAGCAGCGTTCAAGACTTGACATCTCTGCCTCCATTTTGCATCCATCTTCTTTTCTCTGAGACACCTTGGGTTCTGGTATCAAGGTCTGATCCAATAAACCTCTTGTGATGAGTGGAATCTACCCCCTCCCGGCAATAGCAACTTTCTTCTCAGGGAAAAGGCCCCACCTGACCAATCCTGAGATAATGATGGACAGGCTATCAAGATCACCTGTTTTGGCAGCTGTGCAAATCCCCTAACCCTTGCCCTCATTCTCCTTTCTATAAAACTCAAAGTCATTGTCAACCCCTGGAAGACAGAACTAAGGTCATGGGTCCCCTGTCTTGGTGGTGTAGCTACATTGTTTAAAGTTTCTTTCATAGTTTTCACTATTACTTTTTCTGTTTGGCTTCTGGGGCTGGTGACCAGACCTGGTTAGTTGAATCCCCAGAGGCAGGCCTCTGGCCTAGGACCCAGGTAAAATCACCAGGAAGCAATGGAACCAAAATTATGAACTAGGACAGTCCAACTTTAGAACCTGAACTGACGTAATTTCACTAAAATTAATATCAGTTAAGTGATAGAATAGGAACCTGAATTTAGATTCTTCATCTACAAGTCTTACTGTAACCTCTCTTAGATTTTTTGGCATCGGGACACCTTCATAGTCTAATTATTGAAGACTCCAAGGAATACTGTTTCTGCAAGCTTTATCTCTCTCTTTTTATAACAGGAGAATTTATTTATGAATGTATTTGAAAATGACAGAAATAAATCCATTCCACAAAAACATAAATGACATCTTTATGAAAAATAACTTTTTCCAAGAGAATAACAAAATTACTGAGAAAAAAAATTGCAATTTTCCACTAAATGTAAGTGTAGTAGTATTTTACATTTAAAAAACTTAATACAGAAAAGCAAGAAGAAAACATAAAAACATGCTGGGAGCAGTGATGCATACCTGTCATCCCAGCGACTCAGGAGGTTGAGGCAGGAGGACTGCCAAGTTCAAAGCCAGCCTCTGTAACCTAGCAAGGTCCTTAGGAACTTAGGGAGACCCTGTCCCAAAATAAAAAATAAAAAGGGGCTGGAATGTGACTCAGTGGTTAAGTGCCCCTGAGTCCAATCGAAAGAAAGAAAGAAAGAAAGAAAGAAAGAAAGAAAGAAAGAAAGAAAGAAAGAAAGAAAGAAAGAAAGAGAAAGAAAGAAAGAAAGAAAGAAAGAAAGAAAACAAAACTAACAAAAAATCCCACCACTTAAGGAGAAAACCACTATGAATATATATATTATATATATTGTTCCAGTCACTTGGAAAGACTATTGAGTAGGCAGGAGAGTCAGATAGTAAGGGAAAGGCCATGGGTTAGGGCAGCGAGCCCCAGGTGAATTGCTCTGTAGGAACATTCCAAACACCAAACCCTTTGACCCAGAAAGGTGGAAAAAGTGAAAGCTGGATAAACCAGAGTGGGAACTACGGAGAATTTCAAACTCAACAGCTAAAAGGGCACAACCAACCAAGTGGAATATCATGGACTTGACCAATGAACAAGTCACCTTCCTGACACTTAATTATCACAGAAGTTAGGCAATGCCCTGAGTCATGGAGATAAAAACTTCGAGGCCCAAATCCCTCCTCATCAACCCTCTCTCAGGACCCCTCTCGCTTGCTGAGAGCTGTTTCTTTTTCTCTATATTGAATATATCCTACTCTTTCACCTCACTTTCCACTGTCTATGGATTTCATTCTTGGAGTTTGTGAGACAAGAACCTGGAAAGGAATCGTTGGTGGTCTGCTGCTGAGCAGTAACACCAGCAGGCGTTGCCTCCTGCAGAGAAAAGACCTAGAACAAATAGGCCCTGCCCATTGCCACCGAAACAGAAGATCCATTTTTGCTCAGTTCCAGATATTGTGCCTTCCAGGCACGAAAATAGTAACCTTAAATTGTAGCAATTTAAAAGTGCCTATAAAACGAGAATAGGACATCTCAAGGCTGCACCTTGACTTGGAGGGGAAAGGGGGTGACCTTGACCACATATTTCCAGACATTATTGGACAGCACAGAACTTGGAGCATATTCTACCTTGTTATTAGTATAAAGCTCACACCGTAGTGAAATGATCTATCCCTCATAAATGTTTCTTTTGCCAGGAGTCAAAGGAGCCCCTTTGTTGTTTTAGGCTAAATATATACTAAATTGCTGGGAGAGCAGAGAAGTTTCCTTGTGTTTTTCTCACCCAAACAGACAGTCCAGGCCTGCCTGTTTCCAACAAGGGAGGGTGTGGCTGGTTACTCTTGAACTTGGGGTTAAAGAGAGATGGGCATGAGTGGGTGGGAACCCAGGAAGGTGAGGAAAACTTTTACCAACCAGCTGCCTTGTTGAAATTCCTTGATCTGTGTCCCTGCAACAGGAGAGCTGAGACTCCCAGGACACCACGTGATGAGTGTATTTTACTCAGCACCATGTTACGGTTTGGATGTGCGGTGTCCCCCAAAAGCTCATGTGCGAGACAATGCCAGAGGGTTCGGGGGGGGAAATGATTGGGTTGTGAGAGCCTTAACCTAATCAGTGAATTAATTACCTGATGGGATTAATCGAATGGTAATTGAAGGCAGGTGGAGCATTGGGAGCTTGGCTTTGGGGAATATATTTGTATGTGGCAAGTGGAGGTCTCTCTTTCTACTTCCTGATCATCATGTGAGCTGCTTCCCTCTGCCATACTCTCCGCCATGATGTCCTGCCTCACCTCGAGCCCCGAGGAATGGAGCCAGCTGTCTATGTATTGAGACCTCTGAAACTGTGAGCTCCAAATAAACTTTTCCTCCTCTACAGTTGTTCTGGTCAGGTCCTTTAGTCACAGTGGCAAAATAACTGAATAAAACACCATGCAAGCATGCCAGAGAGCTATCCTGTAGCTTTGGTTAGGGCAGGGGTCTGACTCAGGGTTCCTGGCTCTCTGAAACCTTCCTAAAGTTATATAGGGATTCTAGAACTCACTACATGTCCCAGCAAGACAGTTGGTGAGGTTAGTACAGAGACAGCAGATAACACACAGAATCCGAAGCAGCTGACTGAGGCCATGGTGCCAGGATAGTAATCCCCTCTCCTTAAAAAAGGCCAGGACTCAGCTGAGTCCTCACAGGACCCTGTGGCTCTGCATACCAGTGTACACCCACATGCCATCTTGAGGAGAAATTGGGGGGGGGGCATGTGGGGAAGAAGTCTATGGCATCGAGCATTTACCTGAAAGAGATTGGGTCATCCAAGGAGAAATACTGAATGACAGATCACAAATGTAAGCATTTGGAGGTGTAGCTCGGTGGTAGAATGCATGCCTAGCACCCACAAAGCCCTGGGTTCAATTCCCAGCATCACCCAAAATAAACTAATTTTTCCTGACTGCTGTGGACATCATGGTGAGTGCACTTAAAGAGTTCAAACCAGTTCCAGAGAACGGTTTATTCTTTCTTAGAAACTCATTCCTTCTAATATTGTTTTCTCTGAATGCTAGCAAATGTAAGGTTTCAGTTTACAGAGGGAACCAAGTGTGGTAACCCGCCCGAGACTTCCGCCTACAAACACCTGCTCTCTGCTGCCAGGGCAAACATCTTCCTTCAGCTGTCGGCTGTCAGCAAGTCTGTGCAGGCAGGTTTCAATTGGGTAGGAATGGCTCTTAGGGAAGGCCATGGCATCAAATTGTATTTTCATGCAGGGAGAACAGACGCAGGGTTCCAAGTGGATCTCAGACCAGTTCCTGATTTTCACGCTCAGGTCTCAGACCTGGTTTCCCCGTTCTCATTTTACATTTCAGCGAAAGTCAGCGCTTTGCTATCCCCGAGTTTATTTGGCCAATGTCATCGAAGAATGCAACAGGGTGATTTGTGGTGGGAGAGATGTGTTAACTGGGTCCAAACTGCTATCCAATATCCAAAACGTAAAACTCTTCCTGCGGGGTTGAAAAAGGAGCCAAGCCTATTGGAAAGTTTACATTTCATTTCCAGAGGCCTTCCAATTTCTTGGTGGCAGCTGGAGGTGCTCTCAGAGAGAACGAGATGCCCTGGGAAAGCAAGGGGGGGCAGGGAGAGTTGGTCTGTTCCTGGGACGGCACCGCCACATGCCTGGATCCAGTGCTGGGTCAGGGCACAGCCAAAGATGGCAGATCCCTAGGCTGCTGGGAGTCTCCAGAAATGGCCTTATCCTACCAAATGACTATGCAGTCCCTAAATATTATTATTATTCTCCCAAGCAGCCTTTCATAAATATTTATTAAGCATCTACCAAGTGACAGACACCGTGTTCAGTGCCAGGGATACTTTTGCCAATTGTTTCCTTGAAATTCATTTTCCACTTAAAAGGAGATGTGGAAGGTGAGCTGCAAGGTTCACCTCTCTCTAAAGTACTTCTTGACTTACGCTCAGCTCTTAGCTGTTGGAAAGCATTCACTTTTGAGACTTTAAAACCAACGTCCAGAGTTTATTTATGATAGAGAGAATTTGATTTGTTCAAAAGAGAGAAGAGAGCCAAGGGAATCTGTGAGAAATGTAACTTCTACTTTTGATGTTCTCTCTCCATAACGGGGAAGGAATTCTGATTGGTAAGTAGAGTCTCCCCAAATGTGAAAGGAGTTGGACCGGAGGGAGGGGCCGAGGTGTCTTGCTGGTGCTGTGGCTTATTGGTAGCATCTGTACAAATCACAAGAGAGGAACAAGAGCAGCCACTGCCCACCTTTTGCCCCCGTGACTGCTGAAGATTTATCTCCTTCAACCATGGCCTCCCCCATCTGTTCTAGCCTCTAATTACAAATGCAAAAATTAGCTAATTTGCAATGGCATCATATAAAAGGGAAGGAGATGTGATTTAAGACTGCTCAAGATTGCTCATGTTTTACCCACTCCAGTCAGACAGCAGTCATTCTCGTGTACAGAGAGAATTCTCTTCCATCAGCCACTCTGACTTGGCTTGTCCCCAGAAGAATGCCTACCATGTTGCACAGGAGGAGGAGCTGGCTCTGACGATGGGACGCTCCTATCTTGCTCTCTGAGGAAGAGACAGGCCATTTGAGGTTTGGATCGAGGTCAATTGCCTGCCAGGGTTTCTTGAGTTTTTGAGCTCCTTAGGAAAAACTGTAATGCACACACAGCGTGAGCATCTGCCTATGACCACAATACAAATTATTTTCATTTTGAAAACATTTCAAAATTAATTTTATTTTTTAACCCACACCAAAAAAAGTCTACCTATTTGTGGAGTATCATGGGATGTTTCAATACATGCATTCATTATGTAATGTTTAAATCAGGTTAAAAATATCAATCTCCTTAAATATCAATGATTTTGTGTGTGTGTGTGTGTGTGTGTGTGTGTGTGTGTGTGTAACCGGGGATTGAACCCCGGGCCTTGTGCGTGCGAGGCACACACTTTACCAACTGAGGTATATCCCCAGCCCCATTTATGATTTATGGCAAAACATTTCAAAATCCTTTCTTCTAGTTTCCTGAAAACAACAGTCCACTGTCATTTTCTATCTTTAGTCACCATACTGTGCAACAGCACACCAGGGCTTCTTGCTCCTATGGAACTGTCACTTAGTACCCATCAACCAACCTTTCTCCCGCCCTTCCTCGCCCATTTCTTTATAGTGGTGCCGAGGATGAAATGATGAGGGTGGTGGGTAGAGGGCGCGATGTCCCCACATGAGGGAACCTTGGCCTAGTCTTTTAAGCTGAAGGAATCTGAGAAAATGGCAGAAGCAGGACTGACTCTGAATTTCTCTTGTCGTTCTCTCCTAAAACAGGTCATAAAACCTAGGAAGGGATTTCCATCCATCCGCTGAAGCTGGTCCTCATACCCCATGTGTAACTGGAGGAAAGGAACATCCTTATCTCTGAAGATACGGGAACCTGAGAAGAATCTGAACAAACAGTCTTGCTAAGCACCGCCCCCCCATTCATTACCATTAGTGCAGACCCTTTGTCCACTCGTACTTCTTCGCAACTATCCACTTCCTAATCGAACCCAGCCTAGGAGTACACAGGGTGTCTTAGCCATGTCTTGGCTTCATGTCATTTTCTCATGGAGTCTCTCCTGTCATATAAAACTGATCAATTAAAATTGTTTCCTTTTCTCTTGTCAATCTGCCTGTTGTCATAAGGCCCTTAGCCATGAACCTGGGATGGGTAGGTTCTTCTCCTCAACGGGTTTTTCATGAATTTTCTTAGAAAGGAGATGTACCAAGATACATGTACCCACAGAGTCACAGTTTTGAACCTCCTTTTCTGCCTCTCCTCCCCTCTCCCATCCCCCCAACCCTGGCCATCTCTACCTCTAACCATATGGAACTTTAGAAATCACCACCAACAACGTGGGCTAGAGCAAGGAGCGAAGGAGCTGGAGTCAGGCTGCTTCAAGGGTCCTGCTGCCCTTTGCTGCTCAGCAGTTGTGTAAAAACCATCCAGGCAAGACCGTCCCTGCGCTCTGCTTCTCTTAGGTGGGAGTGGGATTGAGTGGCACCTGCTTTGTCTCCCTGGTCCAGGTAACCATCATGTGGGCCCTGACGTGACAGTGCTTGATAAACCTGGAAGCACTTCAGGACCGTTGTTTTCAGCTCCCACTTTTTATTTTGCACCTCAGAAAAAAAGATCCAGGCTGCTGCAGTGCCAGGACAAGAACCTGGCCTTTCAGTTGGCCACCGTCACCTCCACATCCAGGTGGTAATGAATATGCTCTTGGCATCCAGCACTGTGCTGGTTCTGGGGGATGGAAGGGCAGCTCAGGGGGAGGCCACAAGAAAGGAAGACACCGTCTTTGCTCTTGAAGAGCTGGTCGGTCCTGCTTTGCCCCTCCCTAAGGGGTGGCAGGAGAGCTTCCCTGAGAGTGCCAGGGCAAAGTTCTGAACCTGCACGCCCCAAACATAGCAAATGCCTTGGGCAAATCATTTTGGGCCTCAGGTTTCCCTCCGGACAATAAGAAGGTTGAACAATATGATCTCTATGTATTCTTGTAGCTCGAAAACTCTCGTTTTAGATCTGGCTCAGCAATACAGCACTTGCCTAGCACATGCAAGGCCCTGGGATCAATTTCCAGCACTGCGAAATATAAAAAATAAATGAAACTCTATTGTTATAATATTATTGAATGGAATGGGGCAATAGTCTTTGTTTTATTAACTTTAGATTTGAAACATGCCCAAGGGATCTATATGACAGTATATGAGAAATATGGAAGATACTGTATAAAAGTTCTTTCTGAAAAAGTAAAAAAAAAAAAAAAAAAATCAATGGACAGTTCATATAGATGAGCTTGAAATAAGCCCTAAGTAGATTATTTGCAGGAGGGAGAATAATCTATTTTCCATAACAATATAATCCCCTAGGTGAACTTTTAGTGCAATTATCAGATGATGAGTTATTCATAGCTGCTTTGCAAGTAAATTAAAGGGTGGAGGAAGGGGTGTAGTGGGAAGACTTCCCAAGCCCCCGTTTGGTTAATGATGCACAAATCCTAGATTCCCAGCTTGGTAAGCCCTTGACATCTGCAGGGAGTCAGCAGAAATCCTGGATTACATGATATGGGGTGAAACCACATCTGAGTCAATCACCTCGACTAGGCTGAGCTACGTGAAGAATGGTTGGCCCTTCATCCTGCTTAACAAGTGAAGATAAGCACAAGAATGTCTCTTCCATTGCTCGCAGTTCCATTTTTTTGTACAAGGAAAGTTAAAAACCTGTGTACTACTATTCAGTTGTGTTCAATACACTCAGTTAATCTCACATATCACACCATCCATACCACAAGCCTGCACAGCCTGTTTCTCCCTTACTGCTCTAACTCCATACACACTGCTCTTCAGTTCTGAAGCTCAATGAGACTGTTTATTGAGCAATTCAAACACATATAAAGTATTTATGGATTACATGTATAAAAGACTTTGTTCCCAGCCTGTGGCACTATTGGGAGGTGAGAAACCTTTAAGAGGCGGGGCCTAGTGGGAGAAAGTTAGGTCATTGGGGAGCATCCCATTGAAGGGGATATTGGACACCAACCCCACCTCTCTCTTTGCTTTCTAGCAGCTTTGCTCCACCATGTGCTTCCTACCACGTACTTGCCTCAAAAACAGGCCCAAAGGCAATGGGGCCATGCAACCACAGACTGAAACCTCTGAAACAGTAAGACAATATACACCTTTGCTCTTTATAAGTTGATAATCCCAGGTACTCATTATAGTAACAGAATGTTGACAAACCCAGCCTCACTCCTTGAAGTTTCACTAAATTTCTATCATAGGAAGGATGACCAAGGAATGTCACCACATCTGCACAAACTTTGTCAAAGCTATTGTTTGTCTCCAGGTCCATTATTCTCTTAAAGAGAATTATTTGCAAACTAGTGTCTCCCCTCTTCATTCATTTTTCTGATAACAACCTGCTACCTTTCAAAAAGGTATATATCTCCCAATTCCCTTCTCTATATGCATCTAAAACTTGCTGGGTTATTGGGTTCTCACCTTTCTGTGATGCTCCTGTGCATGTTATAGATGTGCATGTCTTTCCTCTTATTAGTCTGTTGCCAGTTCTTTGCAGTGCCTCTGGCCCCTAGGGCTTAAGTGGGCAGGTTTGGACATACTGCCTTAAGGTGCACAGAATCACTGGGGCCTTCAGTGTGTTAGGAAACATTCAAAATAGAAGAAAGTTTGGCACAAATGGAAAAAAAAAAAAAAATCAAAGCCTAAAACACTACCAGTCAATTTAAGAAATAGGAAGGAAAAATTTCACTTCCATTTAGCATTCTTAGCATTTCAAAACCTTTCAGAGACAAAACAGGAAAAAAAAAATGGCAAAACAAAAGAAAGAGCATCTTCCTCAAAAGAGAAAAGAGGAAAAATATATATATTGGCCATTCACCCTCACAATATAAACAGTAGAGAAAATTAAGAAAATCAAAAGGCTTTTTACTTCTCATTTATATGTATGAGTAAAAGTAGGTCCCTCATTTTTACCTTGTTGTTTTCAATAAAAGAAAGCAGTTTTCAAATTGTATTCACAGATTGACTTTGCTGAATAGATGTAACTTCATTTGATTCCAGCAGGAAAGAATTCTCTTCTATTAGAACTCTATTTGAAAACAATACATTTTTAGCTATTGAACAGAGCTTTCGGAGCTGTGATCAACTGGTTCTTTGGAGCAATTCCTGAATTGAGGTGTTTGTGTTAATGGGGTGCAGGACACGCTACCTCAAATTATGGAATCTTGGCATTTGAGAAAACAGCAAAAATAGGAAGGTCACTCCTTCCCCTTCCCTTTTTCTCCTAAAGTGGGACATAAGACCTTCATGGGAGGTGTGTCCATGCTACACCCCTACATGTGTCCTTACCTCTGAAGACACATGGACCCATAGAAGAATGTGAACACAGGTCTTGCTAAGTTCCCCATTTCTTCCCTTCCATCATCCCCCCTCTCCCTAATCTACTTCTCCATAACTGGTAAGGGGCACAGAGACATGAGCAGTAGCCACATGAAGTTAAGGGGACAATTCTATAAACAGGGCCTACATGTTGGATTTCCACATGTTTTCTCTTAAAAAGCAATTTACCCAGAAAACACTTACCTAAGGCCAACTCTGGGCCTGCTCTGGCTTAAGTCAATAGGATGTTACATTTCTTGACAAACAACCTGTTATCCTTAGGGCTATTCTCTCAGGGCTGAGGAATTTAAGACTCCTCCCTGCTGATAAGATCACAAATTACTCTGAGAGGGGACTTTGGTGATGACCTTTATACAGACCCAAAACTCTAAGACCTGTTTTCTAATGAAAACAGGACAATTAAAAGCAAAGCCCACACCATAAAATTTGTAAAAAATAAGTTCCAATTAGCACAGGTCGTGTGGACCAAGGTGAGCAAGAGTTACCTTTTTATCTTTAGTATGTGATATTAATCTCATTATAATAGTAAAATCTTGCCCTCACCCCTATGGATTCCACTTGGGCAGCTGTGGGTGAAAGCACATGGGAGGGAATAAAAAAGAAAATGAAAAATGGAGGCAGACTTCATGGACCAGTGATGTTTTATTTAGCACCAGAGGGGCACAAATTTAGGGACAAAATGACCTGGGCCTCCACGAGGGTCTGGGTTTTATATGCAGCCTTAGCAAACCCAGCTCATGGGAAGTGTGTTACTTTTGGTGGGTACTTTTGGCAAGCAGGGGGCAGGGCCACTTCATGGAAGGAGTTTTGGTGGTGGGATCATTTAGGGTGGGGCAGGAGGACAGGTAGGTGACCATGTCCTTCAGTGGGTAAGGCCCATGCACAGTAGGGACTTAAAAATCTGAAGCAAAATTGTCTGTCAGTCAAGAGTTAAGAGGTGGTACCTGGGCCATACTCTCTAGAAACTTCCCTTAGACCCCCAATAAAACTGGGGAACAAAGGGGCTTGTAGTCGCTCTCCTCTCAGAGATGATTCATGCTCTCCGTCCCTCTTGAGAGTACTTTCTTTCCTAATAAACTTTGCTATACTTTGTCTACATTTTGTGACCTGCTGAAAAGTTTTTCCAGGAAGAAAACAAGAGCCAAGAAATACAACACAGCCCCCACATTCCCAAGACCACCACCAATAACATAACTTTTTCCCCCCTATCAAACTTAGCAGAAAGACACACTGGCTTCTGTCTTTGGCTCTTAATTTCATATAAAGCACCCACATCATGGAAAATTTCTATTTAATACATTTGCGTGCTTTTCTTTTGCTAATCTATCCTTTGCCGATGGAGTCTTAGTTGTGAACCTAGCTATGGGTAAAAAAAGATATTTTCATGTCCCCTACAGTTTTTTTCTTGGTTTCAGGCACATAGGCTTCAGGGCCTGAGTGGAAGCTTCCCTAAGCTGTAAATGACACAGAAAAAATAAATAAATAAACTGTTTGCTTTTTATACAGAAATCCACCATCAGAGCAACCCAAGATCACATTCTCTGGTTAATCTGACATGACTAATTCAGCTAAAATGGATTTTTTTAAAAGTGACTTTAAAAATAGACTGTATTTCAATTGCTTCTGTGAAAACCATCTGCATTTCCCATTCCTCTACTCAGGCAGGCAAAAGCCCTTGGAATTCTGACCTGGCATTTCCATAACACCTCAGTGAGCCAAGGAGCTTTCTGGGAAATTAGCATGCAAATGCGCATCTCAATGCATGATCATAGACAAGCTTTCAACTCTCCTGCTGAGAAATTGATTTTGTTAGAAGGCCTGGGAAGGTGTGTTTTTCATTTAGACATGCTTGTGTGACTATGAACACAAAGAGTAAATTCTATCTAGGCAACAATTGATAAGGAACCATACGTGAAATGAGATATGTCACCATAGCAAGTAAAAGTATCCGGGCCTCAGGTTGGCCAATAGAGACTGGCAGGAAAGTGAGGGCATCTCAAGGAATATTAATTTTCAGCAATTCTACTTCTCATGTACTTAAAATGCTATAAAGGAACTTTTTAAGAAAGTGTCAGTAGTCACCTGCAAAATAGTTGCAGTAGAGTGTATTAAATCATACGAGCTTCATTTTTCAGTACTAAGTGGAACAGAACTCTCTTAAGAATGAGTGAATGGGGTCTTTTTCCTTCCACTTTTAGTAAAAGGAGGTAAGTATTGGTTTATTCTGGCAACACTTAGAAGGATGGTGCACCATTCTCTCTCCCGAACCATTCTGTTTCAGAGGGCTTTTGTTTTGTTGCTTTTTTCAGTGGTGTTTCAGCTTTTTCACTGCTGTGATTGAAAGATCTGACAAATACAATTAGAGGAGGAAAAGTTTATTTGTGCTCACTTTCAGAGGTCCCAGTCCATAAATGGGCAGCTCCACTCCCCACGGCCTGAGCTGGAGAAAGGTGTGGTGGAAGAAAGCAGTTAGGACATGGCACCAGGAAGGAAGGGGAGGGGGAAGGGGGAGGGGGAGGGGAAGGGGGAGGGGGAGGGGGAGGGGGAGGGCTCTCCTCACCACCACGAAATAGAAACCCCAAAGGCACACTGCCAATGACCCACCTCCTCCAGTCACACCTGCCTACAGTTACCACCCAGTTGCTCCCTATCAGTGGATTAATACATGGATTGGGTTAAGGTTCTCACAACCCAATCATTTTACCTTTAAACTTCCTTGCATTGTCTCACACATGAGCCTTTGGGGGACACCTCATATCTAAACCATAAGAAGTGATAAAATGTGTTTCATTTTGGGTGGATATTTTGTGACCGGGATGGCACATCTCTTACTGTCTGTTGTCTGAGCAGGGAGGACTTTGAATCTCACAGGCATCAGGGAAATCAAAAGCTTTGGGCAATAAAACAAGTGCCTGAAATTTGTACTCTCTGCCTTTCCAGGAAGGGAGAGCTGAACCTGCCCAAGAGACACACAGGTGGAGAGCAGAGCTTTGTCCTTGAGTGGATGGAGACCTCAGGTGAAAGTATCTCTTTTCTAAGCAGCCAACCTATAAAGGGACCAAATGTTAACAGTGGTTAATTGTCCCTGGCCATGGGGCTATGGATGATTAGAAGCTGTTTCTTTATATATATATTCATCTTCAGTTTAAAAATTCTCTACAGGGCTTAGCTGTAGAGTACTCATCTAGAAGGTACCAGATGCTGGGTTCAATCACCAATATGATAAAACAAAACCAAAAGCAAGTTTTCTACAAGAGGACTGTGCTACTTTGAGAATTCTAAAGCTTCCATTATTTTTGAAGCTTCTCATTCTGGAGGAGGTCAGTGTAAGCAAAAGTAACCAACACTGTTTCGGCACCATTATGAAAACACAAATAAGCAGGGCGGAAGCTGACCTCAAATGATCCGCAAGCTCTCCTTTATTTTGCAGCAGAGTCAGTCAGGCACTGGGCGGGGGCTCATTTTTGGTGCAGAAAAATGGCCACCAGTTGCAGAAGGAGTCTGAGCTTTATAGTTTACAATGAGGATGAATTAATCATTGGACACTGAGGCAGAATGTTGGTTTGGGAAGTCAGGAAAAAGTTGTAAGAAGTCTGAAACTTACTGTTCCTGGGAAGGGATGAAAGCTCAGAACTTAGTGGAGTTCACTGTTTCTCCTTCCAGGATTCAGCAATGGGAAAGGGTAAAAGTCCAGGGTCCAGGGTTTTAAGGCAGCTTCTCCCTTCAGGATCCATCGTGGTTAGGAAGGAACAAATGTTTGCTTTTGGTGGAGATTCTGGGGATGGACCCAGGAAAGGGTAAAAGTTTGTTTTTTTTTCCCCTGAAGACCCATTGTTACCAGGAAAGGATTTATTGGGAGAGGTTAATGATTGCCTTCCTCCCTCCTCTTCCTCCAGGTCAAACAGTTTTGCGGGGATTGTCATTTTTCATACCCTTCAGTCAGGAGGTACTGTTACAGAAATCCTTGGGCAAAGGGCCCAGCCCCAGTTGTCCCGAGAGACCAGGTTCAGCATCTGTCCCAATATGCCAGTGAAAGACCAGCAGTGAAAAAGGGCAGGAAAGGAGCTTTAGTCAGCGTGGCCATGCTGGGAAGAATAGATACTGGGGTATGGTGACCAAAGATCTTGTCCTAGGAGAAGAGATGTCTTTAAATAAGGAGCTGAGGGGTTCATGGACAGAAGGGGGAACCTGACTCAAGACCAGAGGGGCTCTTGCAATATGTGGTGGAAAAGAATTTCAGCATGTGCCAGTCAAAACCTAGATAGAAGTTTATTTAGGAAGATAGTTACATATTCAAGGGAGAAAAGGGAGATCTCAAACGACTTTGTGCTAAAGTAAGGAATATCTAAGGAAGAATGTGGGCTACCTCCAGAGGAAGAGACAGCCACTGTTGTGTGGGGTGATAATATTTCTAAAGGGATTTCTAACAGGATGGTTTGTGGGGGTTGGACTAGAGGTGAAGCCAGGGCAGTCGCACAATTTCCCACCAATTTTTCCTGCCCTTGCACATTGTCCTTGTGATACATTTACAGACAAGGGAGTGGGCTGTCACTCAAGAGTTGCAACTGTTCATGGGTGCTTTCTGCATTTCAATGGTCCATGGGTCTTTCCTTCATTTCAATGGTTCATGGGCACTTCCTTTGAGATTTATTATTCCCAAATTTTTATCTCAATCTGTTCTCAAGGAACTGACAGAAACTTTGAGGTCTTAGAGAAAAGGAGAACAAAGGCGAGGGTTGGGAGCTTGCTTGGCTGGGGTTTGCGCATCTGGCAGAGCGGTCATCCCGGTTGATTGTTATCTCAGGACTGGTTCTGTGAGGCTCTGGGAGGGTCATCACTGCTAGGAGATTTCCCACTGTTAGACAATAGTGCCTGTTTAGGGGGTCAATCTCATCATGGGGTGATCTGTCCTGTGAGGCTCACCCATTGCTTAGGGGTAGTTTTGATCCTCTGTTTCAAAGATGTTTATCAATCAGGCCTGTCACTCCTGTAATCAACAGTAGCAGCATAAGAAAGTGGCTCAGGAGGAAATAGTTAAAAGGTCAAATGTAGTCAGAGAGGGCCACAGTGGAATTGGTTAGGTCAGTGACCAGCCCTCCTTTGGTACCATGGGGCAAGTCAACAGGTAGTTTGGACATGACCCCCACCAAGTGCCACCTGCCCCAGTGCTACCTGCCTTCTGTGGGGTGCCCTGGCCACAGCAAGATGGGAGCCAGAGAGTCTGCACTATAGAAGGGTCCTTCCTCTCTGGTGCTCAGGAGGGCCACCCCTGCTCCCCATCTTCCCCTTGCAGGTCTCTAGGGCTGCATTCCTTAGAGCTGTACTGGACTGTGCTGCCAGCTTCTGGCAGGTTGATATATGGAGCTATTTTGTGTCAGATAATTGCCCATCAATATCCTATTTATCACCTGGCTTGTCAAGGGGTTGAGGTTGCTATTACAGAAAGCCAAGGTCTTTGAGAAAAGACCAGTGACACTAAGCCCAGGAGAAGGACCATCCGAGATGTAACATGCCTAAGAGCTTTTCTCCTTGGTTTGCTTTTTACCACTCAGCTTCCCTTTGAAAGAGGGGAGTGACCCAAACATTTGGGGCTGCGGGAATAGCTCAGTGGTATAACACTTACCTAACACACCTGTGGGTTCAATCTCCAGCACTACAAAACAAAAAAAGAAACAACAAAACCCACAAATACTCTGGTTATCAGAAAAATTCTTCTTTCTTTCTAGATTGTTCATATTTCTTTAAGGAGCATGTATCTCTTCAAAACAAAGCAATCCATTTTATACATGTTCATCAAAACGATTCCACAATTAAAGAGTCAATCACTGGGCAAGGTTTTCATGCTTTCAAAATGCATATTCTCTAAGGAGGAAGTGTCTTTTACAATCAGGCTGGGGAGTTCATACTTCTAGAAGGATGGTGTTGGAATTCATGGACCTGGAAGAACAGGTTCTGATGTGCCTATGGAGTGTGGGGGGCAGAACTGAGAGAAGAGGGTGGAAGTTGAGTTATAAAGCCAGCTTTGTCCGTCGTAGAGTTTGCCAAGTAGAAACTCAAAGGATTCCCCTCCCCGACACCTCCTCCCTGACCAGTAATGGAAAGCTCAGCTACAGTCTGAAACCCTGGAGATCAAGAAATACTGGATCTTCCCAACCCTCCTGTGCCCATGAACTTCAAGTTTCTGACCTTGAGCTTCACCCTACCAGGCCTTGCTCTGTCTGATTCTCAAAGGAGAAAAGGAGGGTAG
This sequence comes from Sciurus carolinensis, assembly GCF_902686445.1. Taxonomy (NCBI): domain Eukaryota; kingdom Metazoa; phylum Chordata; class Mammalia; order Rodentia; family Sciuridae; genus Sciurus; species Sciurus carolinensis. Next base: position 22,882,986 of record NC_062224.1, read on the forward strand.
AGTCTCCAGTTGATTCACAACAGAAAGCCTTGGCTCCTGAGCTAAGCAATTAAAAGTGATTTTTCTTTTAAGAAAGAATCCTTTTATCCTACTTTTAGGGCTGACAGAAACTGTTTAGGCAGATTTCCCTACTCTCGTTCTTAAATGCAAATGTGGGAAGTTATTAGAGGGGAAAAAAAATCTTTTCCTTCTAACTACCGGTCTTAGGTTCATTGGCAGGTACCCTGCACATTAGACCATTAAAGACAGATTAATAAGAGGAAAAATACTGATTTATTTAACATTTTACATGATACAGAAGCCTTCATATGAAAATGAAGACTCAGTGAACATTGAACTTGAGTGGTTTTTTAAACTTGTTTGATGAAGAATGAAAGTCCTTGACTGGCATGTGACAGGACAGGTGGGCAGGTAAGGCAGTGACTGGAGGAAGCCTGAGGCCAGGTCAATCTGGTCCTGCTGAAGCATTTCTACCCAGATTCCTTTATATTTCTGTCTCAAAATCCAGCTTCTGGGGCACAGCTGAATGGGCTGAGGAGAGGTAGCATTTGATGCGGCTCTTCCTGGAGCTGCCTTCATTCATTTATTTAATTTGCAGGAGAACCTACCAGAAGGGAGCTTTTGACATTGGCATTATTCAGGCAAAGAATTGTAACAGGGGTTCACTTGATGCTTTGACTAAATCCCACGTCACTTTGAAACTCATGTTTTTTTCTTTTTCTCAACCTTCTTTACCCTGACCTTCTCCTCCCTAATCTCATTTCCTCCGAATCACCTCTTTAAAAGCCCCCTGTTCCTGCTGATGGGCAGAATCACAGGCTCTGGGACAGGAGTCCCCTGTGTTTTTCCCTTACTAGCAAAACAATAAAACATTTTCCTTTTTCTCAAGACCTTGTCTTCGTTATTGGATTGACTTCAAGGATGAGGACCAAGCTTTGGGTTACAGAAACACAGGGGCAAGAAGTAGCCTGCCCAAGGCCACTTATTCAGGGGGGTAGCAAGCAGATCCAGGAAACTGATGGAACTGGTCTTGAAAATCAGGATCAGGTCTCATTCCCCTGGTTTTGAAGATTGAACACCCGAGAAATTCTGAGGCAAGAGCAAAAAGTTTTAGAGGATAGGAGAGAGACGGACAGACAGACAGACGCACAGACAATCCTCTGGAGAGGAGGGGGTGCAGAACTGGTACCCCTAGGAGTGGAGGTGTCCTGCCCCTTTATAGATTTCAGGTTTCCTTTCTTCTCATGCCCCCTCCTCCTTTTATCTTGCTTATGTGGCCAAAGGTGGGAAAGGAACCTTCCAGAGGTACTTCTCCCTCTTCTCCATATCTGCCCGGAAAGGCAGTAAGGGAGCTGCCCAGGAGGCATTCATTAATAGCTCCTTGCAGGGAGGAACAACTCCTTGGAGGCAGGTGACCTTGGCAACAGTTTGGAGGAGGGGGAAGTGCTCTGGAGGTATTAGCATTTTATTTCCTTTGGAATCAGTCCCCACCTTCCTGACTGTCCTTCTGCCCTGGTCTCACTGGGACACTCGGGGCTGTGAGCTGAGAATCAGGGCACATCTCACCTGCACTCTGGTGCTCATGAAGGGTCATTTCAGCTTTTGCTCACTCTGGAAGTTTTCTTAAGTCATTATAAGGAAATCCCCTTATGGGCGTTGTGATCATTGTATCGACTAACGATGTACATTTGTAATTTTGAGAAGGAAAGAGTAACTGAAACTTGAAAGAGAGGGGACACATATTTCTTCCTATGACCACATGCCTGTGTCCCGAGAAGAAAGCAGCAAACTAACAGGCACTGGTGCCCAAAGGGAGCCCACATCTAAATATATTCAAGCCCCGGATTTCTGTGATCTAACATTCCAATGACATAGGCACACAGAGACAAGGAGGTGGGGCCAGCCCCCTGGAGTCTATCACCTCCTCAGCAAACAAGGAAACTGGAATGACAAAACCTTAAACTGATGGCATCTTGCAGTCAAGTCATTCAGTATAACACAGGTCTCAAATTTTCTAGACAATGTGTTATTGTCTTTTAAAACATAAATAAATACGGTCTTTTTTAAAAGTCCAAAATTTTAAACTCTTAAAGAACAATTCCATATTCAAGGTTCAGTATAGATATGAAGATGTTAATCCAAGCAGATATTTACATGTAATCCTGACCTGAGGGAATAATTTAGAGCCAACAGGGTCCAGAGTACGCTACTGTGGCATAGAAATTACTTTGGGCAGAGGACATTCGAGTTCCTGAAATTTCTTATCTAGTTAAATGCTGACCTCCCAAAAGAACTCAAAGGAACTCAGTTGTCCTAAATCTTTTCTCCAGGAGCAACACGGGAGGACCGATTCATCACCTCAGACCTGAGGTCAGCACCACCGCATGGCACGACGTAAGCAGACATAGTCACAAAACTATCACATCTCCCATCTCTTCCCCTAAGGGGCTGTTTATCTTTACAAAATATTTTTTTTCCCCTAAGTATCCTCTGTAACATGGAGCGTGGAGTCTGGTGGGTTCTTTGTTTCCCAAATTCAAAGAATGAGATTCATGGACAGCAGCAGGTGAAAGCCAAGTATAAGGATTTATTGAAGCAAAGCTTCCGTGGCTGAGAGGGGACCTGAGAGGGTTGTCAGTGAATGGCTATGACCTAGGGGTTTACATGGACCTATAGGTTTAAGGAAGTCAGTCCCTGACCCATTTCTGGGTGAGATCCTCAGTGTCTACAAGGTATTCATACAGATGTTAGTCCAATCATAACTGATCAGACGGTTTTTCCCTCTTTGGAGAGGCCATGTACTCCAGGTGACATGTATCCTGATTTCCTATGAACTCTAGGTCACATATGTCCTGATTTTAAAATAACCTTTTTGCAAGTTTCTCAGCAAAAATCTGCAGCTGCTGTTTGTGCTCTGCCGCCGAGGAAGTTGCTCAGGGACCCATTTCCCTACCTGCCTAGCCTTTTCCTCTTGACCTCACTTCTCCCTATTAAGGTGGTATATAAACCCCCAATTCTAAGCACCTCTTTGGGCCACTTTTTCTGTTTTTCCTTACCTGTGCGATTAAATTTGTCTTTTGTCTTGTTCACCTTAGTCAGTTTCTTTTGCAGAACCCTGACTATTGCACCCAACAGGGTAGAGCAGAGAGCGCTTGCCCATATCCATTCTGACCATCTCTGTGGGAGTTATTAGTTCATATTCAAGCTCTGTCTATGGGCTTTTGTTACCCTTCTGCATAATTTTTAACAGAGGTGCCAAAGAAACATGAAAAAGGATACAATTTGTCCTTTGGAGAGCTGCTCTCCACATTTCCCCAGCCCTCTGACTGTGAAGCTCATCCGTGACATAGTCTGAGAGCAAGTGTTTTAGTCAGTCAGCTTTTTCACCACTGTGGCTAAAAGACCTGACCAGAACAACAGCAGAGGAGGAAAAGTTTATTCAAGGGCTCACAGTTTCAGAGGTCTCAGTCCACATACAGCTAGCTCCATTCTTCTGGGGCTCCAGGTAAGGCTGAACATCATGGCAGAAGAGTATGGCAGAGGGAAGCAACTCACATGATGATCAGAAGGCAGAAAGAGATCTCCCCTTGCCAGACACAAATATATACCCCAAAGCCACAGCACCGATGCCCCACCTCCTCCAGCCACACCCCACCTGCCTTCAGTTACCATTCAATTAATCCCATCTGGTGATTAATTCACTGATTGGTTAAGGCTCTTGTAACCCAATCATTCCTTCTCTGAACCTTCTTGCATTGTCTCACACGTGAGCTTTTAGGGTGCACCTCACATCCAAACCATAACAGCAAATTTTGGCTTTTCCCCTGCAGAGGCTTAATTTAAGGCTCTGAACTGGGGTTCCCAGTGGAATGTCATTCTCTCCTACCCCTTTCAAGACTTTGAAGAGAGTGGAAACTTCAGCATTTTACAACTATGCCAACACCTTGATGGTGAGACTAAAATTAGCCCTAAAAGGAATCGGAAGGCCTCAGATGGTCAGTATTAAGAGATTTGCCAAGCTTTCCCTCAGTTCTTAATTTCCTTTCTGTAGGATTTTGTATGAGTGAGTATATTCTTCAAATGTGATGGTGTAGCAGCTTTGGACAAAGCAAACTTGAGTTTAGGGCACCTTTTTGTGGAGCACATGTGTGAGAAGGGAGCATTTTCGTTTCCTGTGAATGTTTTCAATTCTCTCATAGTGTTTATACAGCTAGTGATCAAGTCTCCAGGGTCTCTCGAGGGCTCGCTGTGGCCAGGGGCAGCCAGGTATCACACTGCTCCTTAGAACCATCTAGAAGGGTTTCTCATTATAACTTCTGAGAAGGACTCTGAAGTCTATTTCTAGCAATTTTTAGCTACTCTAACTTTTTGTTTTTTCTCTTTTTCGGTGCTGGGTGCAAGTGCTTTAACCACTGAGCTACATCTCCTGTCCTTTTAGATCCTTTTTTTAAAAAAATCTTTATTATTGTCTTATTTACTAGGAAAAATAATAACTACATAAGGAAATCTCCTCATTCAGTCGTTAACTTTTTCCTCTCCTCCTAATTCTTAAGGTAGTAAATAATTTCATATGAGAAATACAATCTAAGCTTTCTATTCTGTAAGAATCTAAGGAGCCAACCTAGTTAACTCTCTGTCTCTCTCTTATTTGTATTAATAAAATGGGACTTAAATTTTTTTTCTGGAAAACTAAATGAATGAAATCATACAACTAGAAAATTGTGTATGCAGATAATGACTATTAATGAGTTAGCAGATAAATAATTTGATAGTACAGATGAAATGCATTCACCTGGGTTCTTCAGAGTTTTCTTAAAAGACTATGGAATCAAAAGGAAAGACAGACATTAACTCTTTTTTTTTTTTTTCAAAGAAAGGAGCCTATATATAAACTAATTGAACTATCACTTGATTTGTATGTCAGATATGTAAGTACTGAGAACACTGTGTGTTTCAGCTGTTCTCATCAGTATGATTAATGAGTACTTAAAGAGCTCGATTCCATTTGTATGCCAGCTGTTCTAGTGTAAAACAAACTGGGACTTTCTCAAGATAATCAGAACCCAGCCATCTTCTGGGGTGGGGGGTTGCTACCTAGGAGCTGAGCTGTGTATAGTTTGGGTTGCCTTTTTTTTTTTTTTTTTTTTGTAACAGGAATTTGAACCCAATGGCACTTAAGCACTGAGTTGTGTCCCTAGTCATTTTTTTTTAATTTTGAGACAGGATCTCGATAAGTTGCTTAGTCCTCCCTGTAGTTTGGTTCTTGAGCATTTCCCCAAGTCTCATGTGTTAAAGGCTTGGTCGGCAGCCTGTGGTACTATTGGGAGGTGGTGGCCCCTTTAGGAGACAGGGCCTACTGGAAGAAGGCCAGGTCGTTGGTTGTGCCCTTGAAAGGAATATAGGGGCCCCAGCCTCTCCTCCTCCACTCTCTTCTTCCCTGCTGTAATGAGCTGAGCAGTTTTGCCCATCCCACGCCCCGCCATGGTGTTCTGCCTCCTAAAGGAACATGCCAGCAGACCACAGGCAGAAACCTCTGAAACCTTGAGGCAAAATAACCTTTTTCATCTTAAAAGTTGATTATCTCAGGTATTTTGTCACAGTGACAGAAGGCTAACAGAAGCCAGAAAAACAATCAATGACTCTTAGCTCGTGGCTCTGAGGTCAGACCCAGACACTCATGACTGAGGTATCCCTGAGAAGATGCTGCTTCCTAGGGATGTGGAAAAACAGGCCCCTGCTCCTTTGTAGGTTCTGGTTGGCAGAAAGGTATTAGTCAATGTAGAACATTAAGTTATATCATATGCATGTATGAACATGTAATAAATCCTACTACTATATATAATTACAATGCACCAAAAATAAATTTATTTTTAAAATTGGAAAAAAAAATACAAAGTCATGCATTTTTGGCAAGTTAACAAGGACCTAGGATACCTTAACTTCACAAATAGTAATTTAAAGGGTAAATATACAAGGAGAGTCATTCAAATCCATCCAAGCAGTAATACTAAATCATAAAATCTAGCATGTTGAACCCAGGGCCTCGTGTATGCTAAGCATGCACTTTACCACTGAACTATACCCCCAGCCTTCAGTATCCTTTTTAATAAAACAGTCGCACATAGCTTCTGCAGATTATCTGGGGTAGGCAAGGTGTTGGAGGAATGAACATATGTACAATGAGGAATAATTTCAGACATAAGCTCCCAAGGCAGTAGGAATTTTTGTATTTTCACATCCTATTATAGAAGTTCAAAAATAGCCATGCAATCATCATACCCTCTACACTGATTGGCAAAATGAAGTTGGTACCTAATTAGAGATAGAAGTGATTTTCTTTACCACCCAACCACTTCCGAAAGTATCCAATGAAAATGAAACTAATTAAAATCCCATTTTAGACATTCTTCATAGAACTAGAAAAAAACAGTCCTAAAATTCATTTGGAAGACTGAAGATCCAGAATAGCCAAAGTAATTTTAAGTAAAAAAAAAAAATTCAATGCTAGAAGCATCACAATATACTACAGAGTTATAGTAACAAAAACTGAATGGTACTGGTATATAAACAGATACATAGACGAATGGTACAGAATAGAAGAGACAGAGACAAATCCTCACAGACACAGTAATCTGATCATAGACAAAGGTGCCAAAAAACAAACAACAAACAAACAAAAAAAACAACCCAGCCTTTTAACAAATGGTGCTGGGAAAACTTCTTATCCATATGTAGAAAATATGCAACTCCTACAAGAAAATGTAGGGTCAACACTCCAACATTTAGGCACAATGACTTTCCCTAAAGCTCAGGAAGTAATGCCAAGAGTTAACAAATGAGATAGCTTTAAAAATCTTAGATACAAAAAAGGAAACAAGAATATGAGGAAAGAACCTACAGAATGGGAGAAAATCTTTGCTAGCTACTCTTCTGACAGGATTACTATCCAGAATATATAAAGAACTCAAGAAACTTAACACCAGTAATACAAAGAACCCTAATTAATAAGTGGGCAAATGAACTAAACAAATACTTCTCAAAATAAGAAATACAAATGGTCAAAAAAATTCAATATCTTTAGCAATTAGGGAAATGCAAATCAAAACTACACTGAGAGGTCATCTCACCCCAGTCAGAATGACAGTCATCAAGATACAAGCAATAATAAATGCTAGAGAGAATGTGGAGAAAAAGGAACACTTTTACCCTGTTGGTGGGATTGTAAATTAGTACAATCACTATGGAAATAAGCATGGAGTTTCCTCAAAATACTAAGCACGTAACCACCATATGACCCTGCTATACCACTCCTTCATATTTATCTTGAAGATTAAAGTCATTATACTATAGCAATACATGCAGGTTCAAATTTATAACAGCATAATTCCAAATATCCAAACTATGGAACCAGCCTAGGTGTCCATCAATGGATGAATGGATAGAGAAAATATGGTAAATGTACAGAATGGAGTTTTAGTCAGTCATAAAAATGACATTGTCATTTTTGTGAAAATGGATGGAACTTGAGGACATTATGTTAAGCAAAATGAGCCAAATTCAAAAGGTCAGGAGTCATATGTTTTCTCTCATATGTAGGATCTAGAGAGGAAAAAGAAGAAAGGTGGGGGATGGGTCCCATGGAAATCGAAGGGAGGTCAGTAGGGTAGAGGAAAGGGACCAGGCGAGGCAGGAGGGAAAAGAAAGAGGAAATACTAGGAAAAGATATTAACCAAATTATATTTTTATATTTTATATTTAAGATCAGTTAGTTTAGGGCATAAAGACAGACAACAAATATTGTTCAAGTATCCCTGTACTAATAATTGACAGTAAGGTACATGAGGACCAGAACTGGCTTCCCATCTCATTGGGGAGATTAAAGCATAATAATAGACAATAGTTGTCAAATGTTTGTTATTGTTATTAAAAAATAATAAAAACAAAGCCCCCAGTTTAAGTAACACAAAGGTCAGCTGCCCAAACATAGCTAGGTAATAAAAACATGTCATCCTGATTTTCACCAAACACTAACCCTAAACCTAAACAAACACAAACATAAAAGTTTTGGACTGGGGATGTAGCTCAGTGTGAGAGTGCCTGCTTAGCATGCGCAAAGCCCCGGACTCAATGCTCAGCACCACATAGAAAAGCTAATCATCATCATCATCATGATAAATAAATGAAATAAATGTATTGTTCTTATCATTATTGTTAAAGAAAGTTTATTTAATGACACTTGTTACAGCACAGCAATGAAGACTTTATCAGAACCATGGAGATAGAGGTAGGGGTGACTGCAACAGGGTCTTGCAATGGGGGAGAGAGATTGGTCCCACTCTGACCACAGCATGGGTAAGTGGGCTTCACTCACAAGCAGCAGGTGAGGGCCAGTGGATGAAAAGTAACCAAGGAGAAACATCAGGGGCCAGGGGCCTTCTGGCTACAATGAACTAACAGAAGTTGTGCTGAAGTGAAGACAGATGGGGGCTGTGGATGAGGAACCTGATCAGATGTCGAGGACCATCAGGTATTAAGGATGGGAGTTCATAGTGTTCAAAGTGACATAGAAGAGTTCTTTGCTGAAACTGGATTTTATAAGGAAGTCCACAGATGGCCCGAGAGGAAGTTTCAGATGTAAAATTTGGCCAAGCAATGAATCTTTGTCATCGTGATTCAATGAAATTAAACCAGTTGGCTACAGGCTAATCAGCTTAAGACAGCTTAAAAAGGAATGTATGACAGATAGTTGTTAAAAAGATAAAAATACTTCCTCATTTATGCTCCATAAACTGTGCTGTGACTGCTGTAAAACAGAAAGAGTCAGGCCTCCCAGTTTGTGAACTGTTCTTTTTCATGTACCATAAACTCTTAAAATTCTCACTTTGATCTGTTTTTATTTGGGGCACCATGTTTCACACCATACATGCACTGTCTTATTTATTCCCAAGATCAACTTCATGAAGTGGCTACTGGTATTAAGTTCTCCATTTTAGAGATGAGGAAACCAAGGCATTTGCTAAAGATTTCATAGCTAAGGAAGGCAGAAGCCGGGAATCAAGTTCAAGACTCTCTGACTCCAAGGACCGGACATGTTTCATGTGCCCTTCTATCCTGTTAGGTTTTCCTGATGCACATTGGTATCATGTAGCTAGAAATGACATAAATGTACATTAAGAAAATAGCAATGCCAGTTAGAAAGCATATAAGAGTGCCAAAGCCAAAGACACTCTTATAGGTCACCAGATACAGAAACATCTGGGCGAGCTTAGCAAAGTAGAGACTTGATCTGAATTTGGACGTGAACTCAGAGAAGATGCACAGGATGATGATATCGTGTGGGATGGTGCCAAGGATACCCACCATGCTCTCTCACAAATGGTCCTTTGGTGCTGCCAGAGAAAGAAAATTGGCCTCTTGACTCATCGAGTTCATCTATTGTGATCTTTCTTGTATAATTAGAAATATATATAATAAACTTTAATATATTTTTACAAAGCATATGTAAATATTCATATTTAAGGCATACTGGCTGTGACAAGTTCACATAGCTATGTATCAATCATTTCTATTTTATTTTTGTAGTCCTGGGGACTGAACTCTGGGCCTCACCCATGTGAGGTAAATGCTCTATCTCTGAACTACAACCTCAGCCCTTTTTTTTTTTTAGAGAAATTTTTTTTTTTTAGTTGTCAATGGACTTTATTTATTTATTTATTTTCTGGAATTTCAGTACTTTTATTTATTTACACTTCAATCTTATATTCATAAAGAATTTCTTCTATCATATGACATGATGCAAGATATAACTTATCTAAATAATATTTACTTGATATTTCCTTCATTTATGGTTTTTTTTTTAATTGTTCGATTTATATTGTAAACAAATGGGGTACAATTTGTTTCTCTGGTTGTGCATGGAGTAGAGGTGTACCATTTGTGTAGTCATACATTTACATAGGGTAATGGTGTTTGATTCATTCTGTTGTTTTTCCCTTCCCCCCCCACCTCTCCCACCCCTCTTTTCCCTCTATGACAGTCCCTCTTTCCTCCATTCTGCCCCCATTATGTATCATCATCTGCTTATCAGTGAGATCATTTGCCCTTTGGTTTTTTGAAAAAAAAATTATTTTGAGGCAGGGTCTTGCTAAAGTGCTAAGGCTGACCTTGAACTTACCATCCTCCTGCCTCAGCCTCCCAAGTAGTAGGGATTACAGACGTGTGCCACTGTGCCCAGTTTCATTTCAATTTTATAGATGAGAAATTCTATGCAGCCCCATACACTGTGAGAGTTGATGAAGGTGTTGGGAGACGACTCTCCATGGGTCTGCCTTGTTTCTGCTTATCTTTCCAACTGCTCTTTGTTTAAGACCACCTTTCAAGGTAGTTAGTGATCAGCCTTGGAAGATAGAAGTAGTGTCTCCCTCACTGTCCATTGTAAACAATTTGGGTTCTCTAAGCTGAGTTCTTCTCCTGCAACGGAACTCACTTTATCTGCAGATGTCCATCCCAGCTGATTTTTGTTCCCCGCAAAAGACCTGGGAGAAAAGAGCAAGCTAGCTGGTCCAGGCCACTTACTTTGCCATGAGTAATAAAGTCCTTTATCTCTGATCCAGAAATCTCATGTCTATGCCAGCAACCATAAAACTGTGGCAGTTGGCTTGCAAGTAGTATGAAACCACAGACTTATGTAGATAGGTCAAATCGGTCCTCATCCTTATTGAAAAATAAAGTATCTTCATTGACATTCACTGGATTGATATCACATTGGTCCACCCTATATAGCTCAGAGAAACCAAGAAAGATAAAATGTCTGGGCTCCTTAGCTAAACATCTGGGGGTGGGGGTGGGGCTCCCGGGATGCTGAGCTAAGGTGTCCAGAGACTAGGTTAAGGAAAGCTCCTTCCGTGTCCATTCCCTTAAAATGCTCATCATATGAAGCAAGGGTTGACAAACTATGGCCCATGAGCCAAATCTGGTCCACCATCTGTTGTAGTAAATAGTTTTATTGTCTATATATTATCTATGGTTACTTTTGTATAGGAATAAGAGTCGAGTGGCTAAGATAGAGACAATATTACCAACAAAGCCTAAAGTAGCTACTGTCTATCCTTACACAGGAATCTAAAGGAAGAGGTAGACACACAAAAAATAATTTCCTAAAGACAAACAACATTATGTGAATGAAATACTATAAACACACACACACACACACACACACACACACACACACGGGTACATGTGTGATCCCAACCTTCCACATGCCTATCATTTATATGCCCAGTCTTCTTTCATCCCCACAGCAACTTTATGAGACATGTGAGTTAGAAATATGGCTTCTGAAGTCAAATTAGCTTCAAATTTAAAGCTTTACCACTTAACTAGCTGAGTGACCTTAGGTAAATTACTTAACCTCTCTTACATCAATTTTCTCTCTTATTAACTGTGGATTGTTATATCATAGGGTTCCTGAAAGAGTTAAAACTGCATAGAATGGCCTGTGGCACATAGTAAACAGTATGGAAATATTTGTTATTTTGATTTATTACCACTTTCCATTAGGATAAATGAGAGACAGAGAGATAAGTGATTTTTTTGAAGGTTACATGGCTAGAAAAAAGAACATAATCTCAGCTCTGATTGCAAAGCCTGGGCTTTTGTCTGCTGTTAATATGTCACCTCTTATTGAATTTATAAATAAAAACAGTACAATAAAATTTGCCCTCTCCAATAATGCTTTTGTTTCTAAAATTGTGATTCATGGCTTATTTATTGGCAGATCCTACAGGTTTCTCTTGTAATGTGTGAGTTCCTAAGGAGCTCTCTTTGAATTTGCTTTATTAATAGAGTCATACCTGACACTTTGATGATTGTCCTCCGGAGTGAAGTTCCCCATGTATTATTGAACTAATTATATCCATGACTTTAAAATTAAAAGACTAAACACAACTTTTACTAATGAGCTCTAAAATTCTCAAGTGATTTGAAATAAAGAATAGTACTTGTAAATACGAAGCCATAAAATAAGTGATTTGACACTATTATATTGATCTAAGAATATACCAAGGACAGTGATATTTTCCATAGAGTCTTTAGTCAATTTTCAAATTTTGGGTTTAAAAACAAGCATTATGTGAATCAGATACTTTCTCTGAACGGTTCTAAGTACAGTATCCTGATGTCCTCTACCTCCCATCTCCAGATGGCTGTCTTGGGCAGAGGAATACCCTGGTGCTACCTTCTTCAGAAGCACGTGACTATTTGTAAGAATCCCATCTCAATTAAAAGAAGAGGACACTGTCCATCAGATTTCACATATTATTTTGAGCTTCTAGAAAAGCATTTTTTCCATGGATGAGAGTGTTTTTTCTTCCTCCCTGATGTGCATTTGCTATAAGCACAGTCAGACTTGAACTCTCATCACATACAGAAGCATCTACCTGGAGATCGGAAGCTTGTGGGAAGGATTCTATTTAACTGCTGATTTCTCCACTAATTAATAGCTATTTCTAAGTTAGATATGAATTTTAATGAAATGTTTTGATCCCCAGAAGTGAAGCTCTAGTTAGATTCTGACAGAATAACAACTACAAGCTATGGTATAGAAATTGTTTCAAAAAACCTCACAACCGCAATACTTGCCAGGGTTTGGGGGTTTGTAAGCCAGTTCATTCTGATTCAAAGCTCTGTAGTTCCAGATATTACCTCCATAGTGTCTCGTCTAGTTTTGACCAAAGTTATGCCATTCCTGGCCAAAGCACATAATTCCTGAAGGAGATACTTAGAACTTTTCCCTCCTACAATAGTGACTGAGAAGGTTGTATATTCCAGATAATGCTGCTACAAAATGGAGTGGCTTTGTCTTAGTTTGTTTTCTGTTGCTATAACTAAATACCTGATGCAGGGTAATACATAAAGAAAAGAGGTTTATTTGGTTCATGATTCTGGTAACTGGAAAATCTAAACAGCATGTTGTTGGCATCTGGAATGGGTCACCTGGTAGAGTTATAACATAACAATGGTATCACATGGCATGAGAGCCAGAGGGAGAGAGACTGATGATAGTGACAGAAAGTAGCCCTGTGGTGCGAGAGGAAACAAGAGAGTGGGGAGGGGCCAGGCTTGCTCTTTTATAACAAACTGCTCTCCAGGAACTAATTCATTCCAGTGAGACAGAAATCACCTCACTAGATTAGCCTTATTCCCTTCACAAGGATGGTCATGAGCAATCAATTTCCTCCAGGCCCCACCTCTTAAAGGTTCTAACACCTCTCAATACCATTTCAAAGGGAACCAGGCCTCCCGCACATGAATCTTTGGGAGACAAGTCATATCCGGACTATAGCAGGCTCCTGTAAGCACAGGACCACGTGGAGCAGAGCCCTTTCTAGAAGTTGAATTGTTTGATGTGTAGTGTGATAAGACTTTTAACTTAAGCTAGTGAAGCCCAGGAATTGTTTATCACAACTATAGAACCATATAATCAACTTCATCTATTTTCCAACTGGATTGTCTTTTTCTCAGTAATTTATAGAAGATCTTTGCCTATTAAAGATATTAACATTGTGTCTTTTACATATGCTGCATTTTTTCTTGCTGCTGTAATTTTGTTTACAACGTATTTTGCTGTCAAGAGTTTAAAGGTTTTATATAGCTAAACCTGTCCTATACGTTCTTTGAAAGTTTTTCTGTCTTTATAGAAAGGGTCTATCCCCTTGCTAAGATTTAATTTTCCCATTACTATTTACTGCAAAGGTTATCATTTTCCCCACTGGGAAAAAAAGCTACTTTTATCAATACTAAATCCCAGCTATGCATATATAGATCTATGTCTGGAGTCTTTATTTTTCTATTTTGATGTCTGCACCATTCTATTTTTTTTGTATTTCTTTTAATACATGTTCTGATATGTGGCATAGCTTATTCCCCTACATTATTTCATTTCAAAATACTCTTGGTGTTCATACACATTTATTCTAGATAAATTTTGCTGTCTATCGAATCTAGAAAAGCAAGTGTTAGGATTCTAGGGGAAATTATACTAGTTATGTATATTAGCACGGTGACTATCAAGGTGGCACATGACTATAATTGCTACTCAAGGTGGAGGCAGGAGAATTATAAGTTGGAGGTCGGCCTGGGCAACTCAGTGAGACCCTACCTCAAAATAAAATAAAAAGGGCTGGGAGTGTATGTAGCTCAGAGGTCAAGCACTTGCCTAGCATGCCTGAGGTCCTGGGTTCAATTCCCAGGACCCTGCTCTGACCCTCCAACAAATAATGGGGAATACTGACATTTTGTACTTCTTAGTTTCCTATCCAAGAATATGCTGTGTCTTTTTTATTCAGATCCCATTAAAATTTTGTAATTTGTCTTGCTTATTTCTTGCTAAATTTATTACTAGGCATTTCCTGATCTTTGTTGCTGTTGCAAACATATTTTCTTTCCATAATTGGCTGATTATTAAATTTTACAGCACCGTTTAATGGGTAAAACAGAATATATGAACTTCAAAGACCTGTCTGAGAAAACAATTTTAACTATTCCTGCTCAATAATTACCTAGAACCTCATTGAGAGAAATACTGCAAATAACTGTCTCGAAGATGCAAGAAAGGAATAGTGTCTTTGGCATGCACCAGATATCAAAAAGTTATGTCTACCTGGGCCCTGTCACAGTGGCTCTGCTCAGAACACTTACCTGATTTCACCTTGATGTTAAATCATCCTTTTCAGAACTTACTAGAAGGTTTTTTCCTACATCACATTTGGTCATCTCCATAAAACTCCCAAAGAGAAAAACTTGCCCTGGTCTTTGATTGTCTGAGAAATTGCTCTGGACTTTTGCCTAGTGGACCCTGGGGTAAATTCTTCACCAGAAAGCATCTCCCTCTGCATTGACTGCGAGAGTGTTTAGAGTCAAATTTTCATTCATCATCATTTTCATGAATGCATTTTGAATTCTAAACTTATTCCTGGCCTTGAACTTTCTTATGTGTAATGCCCATTTTTTATTTATTTTCATCTTGTTACACCTTATGTATCTTTGTAATTCACTTTAAACATTTACTTCACCAAAACAGACTTGAAAATGCTGAAATGGGCTATCCTATAATCCATGTTCTAATTTCATAAAATTGTGAGACAAACACTATACCATTTGAAATAAAGAACTTTATTCTGAAATAATTATTTTCTTTGAAATTACATAATAGTTCATAAAAAATAATCTCAATCCTAATTTCTTAAGTCAAATTCACTTTAAAATACCTTTTAAGCAAATGATTATATGGTCAGCCATGGTGGGTCATGGCTGTAATCCCAGAGATTTGGGAGGCTGAGGCAGGAGGATTGTAAGTTTGAGGTTGGCCTCAGCAACTTAGAGAGATGCTGTCTCAAAATTAAAAATAAAAAGGGCAGGGGATGTATTACATTGGACCCCTGGAATCAACCCTTAGTACCAAAAAATAAAAGAAAATAAAATATAAAAAGAAAATGATTACATGGGTAAATTTTAGACTTGAAGCCTGGTTAGGAGATACATACATCATGAGATTCATCTTACTGCTAATGTTTATTTTCCTCATTGAAATGTGTTTACTCCCTGTTTTGTGCTCAAGACTGAAAAAACAATTCGTTGGCAAAGATTATTTTTTTAAGTTGTATTAATTTAAAACTTTATTTTGGTGACTCAGCCTAATAATGTGTAAGAACAAATCGGGATCGTTTTTGACTGAAAGTCTATTTTTTTCTTTCCTTTTAATCAGTGCAGGTTAATTGTACAAAATAATGGGCTTCACTGTGACAACTTTGCACATATATGTAAATGCAGTTTGGTCCTACCCATCCTCCCTGTTAGCCTAGAGCCCCCTTTTCTCTAGTGGTCCTTCTATTTTCATATCACCATTCCCCCACCTCCACTGAAGGTCTGTTTGCAAGTTAATATAGACAAGACAAAGACATTTTTGGGAAATATTTTTTAGAACTTTTGGTTTGTTTGCTTATGGTGCTGGGGATTGAACCCAGGGCCTCACACATGCTAGGCAAGTGCTGTACCACTGAGCTACATCCCCAGTCCCTAAAAACTAATTTTAATTCAATGAAGTCTATCTAAGTAGTGTTGTTAATGGTAAGTTTTAAAAAACATGAACTAAAGAGTTAGAAAGGAATTTGTAATATTAAGGTCTATAAGTCTATCAATACTCACACTATCCAAATCTTAATGAAAGCAAGAAAGGGTGATTGAAGACATTAAAAATCCTCTGACTTAGTGTCAGCAAGTGCTCTCCAAGCATCCTGGGTGTGAAGGACAGAGTCTGTCAAGGGCCAGAGTCTTCCTGGGAGCAGCTGAGAGTTTGTACTCATGAACCCTAAAGGGACAGAGAGGCACAGTGATCCGGGTTGGTCCAACCACAGTGACTTTTATGTGACAGATTGTGAGTAGAGAGGACCTAATAACGACTCTTTGCCACCAACCCGAATCCAGCACACAACAAAGTTCAAGAAAGTTCCTCATTTCTGCACAGAACATTTCTAATACTTTTATTTATAAGATCAATGGATGAACTTCTTAGGGTATGTAGCGAATTTCCCATTTGAACCCCTCTTGGATTCCTTGGCTAGCTCAGAGAAACCGGTAGAGGTCGGCCTCCCTGCTCTGTAGCCTCAGCAGCGACCCTGGGTGGAACATGACGTCCACGATGTAGACCTCGGGCTGGGGCAGGCCCCCGGTCGCGCCCTTCCGAGACTCGTTCTGCAGCTTCACTTCGTTCCACGCGCGGCCGTACTCCCCTCGAACCAGGCTGCAGCCCAGGCCGATTTTATCAGCCAGAGCCTGTGGGAAAGAAACCCAGAGACAACATCAACCAAGGGACGCGGCAGTGGGATTGAGGGAAGAAGCCCTTAGCTGTAAGCCCACCGTGGCTGAAGGTCAAGTCGACCTTGCAAAGCCATGCTTAGTTAGGAGGCTGAAAAACGTGGAGGACTGTGACGGGAGCCAATCACATGTGAGACGCTCCCTGGTGACTGTGGCCTCAGAGGGTCCTGTGGTAAGTGACATTTTTCAGGCAGTTCTGCAATACTGAATCAGCCTAAGATGGATAAGGTGTTGGAGAGAAGCTATTGCGAGGCTCTTGGTCCCAGTCCACCTATCAATCTTTCCACACCTCTAGGTCGCTCTTGGCTGTGATTTGCAGTGGGATTGAATGGGGGAGTCAAGTTTGTGGGGACCTACTTCTAGCCAACTTATTCTGTGTAAGGTAGGCCAGGACTGACCTAGAAAGGGAAGCAGAATTGTGAGTGGCCAGTCCTTCTTGGGCCACTTGCTGCCACCTCACTAGAGGATACTTATGTTCCTTAGCCACTGCCTCCTCAAATTGCCCTGATTTTTCCTGATTTTGAGGTTATATATATATATATATATATATATATATATATATATTTTTTTTTAAGTGTCTAAAATAATCTGGAAATTTCTCAGCCAGTTTATAGTGAATAACAGAACTGGGAATAACTGCCTGGGTTTAAATTTCCCCTCAGCCTTGAGGCTTACTAGCCCCTAACCACAAGCCAATGATTCAGCACATCCAGGCTTCCGTTTCTTCATCTGTGAAGTGAGAACAACCGTCCCTTCCTCATTCAGTAGTTATGAAGGTGAAGTGAATTAATATTCATTCAGTATTAAGAGTAAGTACTCTGTAAATGCTGCTCTGTTCCATAAGGCAAGACTTGTGTTGTTTTTAATGATCTTCATATTCATATATTAATTTAGTTTATTGATTACTTACTATGTAATTACTGCCAAGTAGTTTTGGGTAGGCCAAAATGATTAAGACGTGGTTGTCATTTTCAGGACTATATATTCCATCTAACCTGACACAGCCTAGTAAACAGTTCACTGCAACACAAATAGTATCTAAATATATGGCCCTCACAGTCCAGTGGGGTATAGAGACCAAAAAAAAAAAAAAAAAAAAAAAAAAAAAAAATCATCTATCTATCTACATATGAAAAATAGTATTTACTGATTTTTTAACACCATCTCAAAGCACTTTAAATCATCAAAACAATCCTATGGAATAGGTGCTATTCCCCATTTTATAGAGAACAAATCTGAAATCAGATCCTTTCTCAAGATTACTGTAAATGGTGACCCAAAGTGAGAGCCAGGGTACCAGTCTCCAGAGTCTGTGTTTGGGATCTTGGGGAAATATGTCTGAGTGAGTGAGCCAGCTAGCAAGCAAATGAGCTTGCATGTTCTTTGTGGAGTGGGACACAAGGTTATCTGCTTAGAGGGAAGAGGTGCAGATGAAAGGGCTTGCACAGATGGAGCAGATGTGGGGCACAGCTGCTGAGGAAAATTAGGGAAAAGTCCGTGATAAGCAACTGGAAGGGTGGCCATCGACACTCACGTCCACTCGAGTCTGAGCACCCTGACTCTGCTGTGGCGCTCCCCTCTGTCCCTTCTGCAGTCTCGTGCAATTGGACTAGTCTAGGTTGGCTGGGAGACAAATGGAAGGAAGGGGAGGGAGAAATTTGGGATAGCAGCAAGTCAACTATTAGGAGGGAGGCTGCCTAGGGTAGGGTGTAAAGCCAAAAAAGGGTCCATCAAACTGGGAGAAAAGGGGGAGATAAAGAGGGAGACAGGAGGGGTGGGAGGATGAGGGGTTTTATCAGTGAGTATTGGTGCTCAGGATTTCAGTGGTGGTAGAGTTCTGAGTAATTAGTTGCATGACCCAGTTGAGTTATGAAGGTTACAAGATCAGTTTGGCATAGTGAGTTATGTTCTGAATGCCCCCCACCAATCTGTATGTGATGATATTTGGAGGTGGGGGCCTTTGGAAGGTGATTAAGTTTAGATTAGGTCATGAGGGTGAGACCCCATGATGGACTTGTGCCCTTTAAAGTATAGGAAGAAACCAGAGCGCTCTTTCTATCTGCCCGTGAGGATGTAATAAGAAGGCAGTTATCTGTTAACCAGGAAAAAAGGGCCCTTTCCAGACACTGAATCTGCTGGTACTTTATCTTGGACTTCTCAGCTTCCATAACAGTGAGAAATAAGTGTTTGCTACTTAAGCCCCCAGTCCATAATAGTTTGTTACAGCAGCTAAACTGTCTAATATAGTGGCTATGAGATACTCATATGGAGCTAGTTGTAAGGGAATCAGATACCAAGATCTGGAATGGGGAGAGTTTTAAGGAATGGAAGAAAGAAATTGTAAACCTTAGGCATTTAAGTACTATATAAGGCCACACGAAGAAAGACTACGATGTGAAATTCACGAAGAGAGAACAGAAGAAAGCCAGGCCCAGAATCTAGAGAAACCCCAGTATTTTAAGAGAGGGGTGGAGGAAGAGAGGTCTCCAAAGCAGATTGAAATGAAATGGCAAGAGAGGACAAAGGCAGCCAAAGAGGGCAGTAGAATGGACAGTGACAGTTTTTTTGACATATTAAGTAAGAACAGATGTTGTGGAGGTCACTATGGTCTTTATCAAGAGGGTTGGAACAAGGCCAGACAACAGTGGGTTGGGGAAAGTAAGAGGTGAGCCAAGGAGTGGCTAGAAATTGGTAGACTCAGAATTTTGACCAGGAATGGGAATTATCTCAGGATAGAAGCAGTGTGGTTGTTTTTATGTTTGTTTTATTTTGGGGGTGTTTATTTATTTATTCATTTTTATTCAGATAAGCAGGTGTTCAAATTCTAGTTCTACCTCTGACTGAACTTGGGTAAATTATTTTTCCAACTATTCTTTCCTTGTTTTTAAAGCAAGGGTAGTGTTTCAATCTTTGGCATTTTTGAGGTTCTTCACAGTGGTGTTTATCAAGCACCTGGTACACAGTTCAAAATGATGACTGTCATGAGACTAGGCTCTGTAATAGCACTTGTAGATACTATGAAAAGAGATTTATGTTTTCTCTTTATATATTATAGACTTAAGCCTCTTTATATTTTAAAGGGGAATGGTTAATAGAAAGAGATTTAAGACAGGAGAGGGAACAATTAGTAGAGCAAGAAATCCAAAGAAACAGGAGAGGATTTGGATCATGAACGGGATTAGCCTGGACCTGGAGGCAGGATACTGGATGCAAGGAGGCTGATGGGTATTTGGGAGAGGGTAGGAATTTTGCATATTTGGTCTGTAGTATAGGAGACTTTCTCTCAACTCCTATTACATGCCAGGCACTGGATACAACAGAGCAAAACATCTCTCCCTCTTTAAAGTGAATATTCTAGTGCCCTCATCTCGGTGAACGAGGCCATCTTCCCTGGTTGAGCCATTCTGCTCCTCTCACGCAGTCTCTCACGTCATACTCCAGCAGCCACCAACTCCTTTTGGTTGTTTCTCCTAAATCTCCCTCTAGGTCCATCACCCCTTTGGTACATGTCGTCTGCACATGTTGCTCCAGCCACCTTCTAATTGGTCCTCCTGTCCCTGGTCTTGCCTCTACTCTAATTCATTCCTCCTTCAATCACCTGAATGAGCTTTCAAAATCATGTTCCTCCCTTCCCCCTTGACAGTTTTTGGTGGCTACTCTCAGATTTTAGAATGAAGTGCAGACCTACATGGTGCTTTAGAATTGTCTTTATTTAACTCCTTTTTTTTTTTCATCCAGATAACCTACTCTGCATTACTCAAACAGACTCTCACACTTGTGCTATTTTGCTAAGGGTGTTTGCTCTCTGTAGAACACTGTAGTCTTTCTTCTTTACCTTATGAAATCTTATATACCCTCTAATATTTGAACTATATACCACTTCCTTCTCTGAAACCTTCCATATCACCTTAGAGGATGCCTGGTACCCCTTGAATGCAGGGACTCCTGTTTTGGTCTCTCTGTACTCCCAGACCCTAGCAGAGGCCCTGGCTGTACTAGGTTTATGATAAATGCCGAATGAATATGCTTCCAATAGTCTGGATA
The DNA here is from genome assembly GCF_902686445.1 of Sciurus carolinensis. Lineage (NCBI taxonomy): Eukaryota > Metazoa > Chordata > Mammalia > Rodentia > Sciuridae > Sciurus > Sciurus carolinensis. The sequence goes on from NC_062224.1 coordinate 22,903,902, forward strand.
TATATGCAGGCATGTGTATATGTATATACACATATATGTATTTTTGTACATATATATTACAAATATGTCAAATATAAGCCAATCTAAGTGATAAGGCCAATATTACCCAGTGAAATGTTAGCAACTGGCTCACCCTGATATGCTAAAGACAAAACATATTAACTTAATGGCAAATAGACAAAATATCTGAAATACCTTGAAAAGCAAAGCTCGATGGTAGAAGATTCCTTTTTTGATATATCCAATTGGTATAACGTTGGATTTAAGTTGAAATTTTAGTTCACTTATGTGAAGTTCCCAGCCAAAATCAGGCAGTTTCTCTTTTGAAATCTTACCACCCATTTTTTCTGCCACATACCTGTGTCAATTACGTTGAAATAAAATCAATCAAGTTTAATAACTCACTTTGGATGGTTTGCATACAATTATATATGTATTATTGTCTATGTAAAATTCCATGATTTTTGGTGTTTGATTTCCTTTTTTTCTTCTTTTTTTTTTTGGCTTTGGGGATTGAACTCAGGGGCACTCGACCACTGAGTCACATCCCCAGTCCTATTTTGTGTTTTATTTAGAGACAGGGTCTCACTGAGTTGCTTAATGCCTCGCTGTTGCTGAGGCTGGTTTTGAACTTACGATCCTTCTCCCGAGCCACTGGGATTAGAGGCGTGTGCCACCGCATCTGGCCTTGATTTACTTTTAAAAATGTAAAAATTTACTTATAATGAGGTTAACATTATGCTTACTGTATGTGTATACATATATATATATACAAATTCTAGCAACTTAATATAATGTGAAGAAGAAAATCAAAGCTACTTTCCCAACATTTATAGCAAGATACAAATCAACATTACACCAAATATAAATGCAGTTTTAAAATTTATCTCTCTCAAAAGTATTTTTAATTATAATGTTTTAATCTCAAGTCCAAGGTGTTGCACTAACATAAGAATCTTCTTTCAAGAAATTTAAACTCAGAGACAAGACAAAAATTTCCCATTAGATTCACTGACATTTTCAAGTCTTTTAATTTTACTTTTTTCTTTTATATGTATATATAAAATAAAATATAAATAAATAAAATAAAATATATATACATTAATTTAAAGAAAGACATGACATCTTATATATATATATATATAAAATAAAATATAAATAAATAAAATAAAATATATATATATTAATTTAAAGAAAGACATAACATCACATAGCATTGAAGTTAGAGAGAGAAGAGGAGGAACTGGAAGAGAGCAGTGAGCAGTGATTGGGGGGGGGGGCACTGTGTTTATGGTTTTCTCCTAGTGCTGGGAAGTTAGCAATTGCACCTGCAAAAATCCTCTGTCAACTAAGGTCACCACTCTCTGTAGAATTGCAAATTTAAAAGAATTTCCTCTTGCTGTACTATGAAGAACACTAACTTAAAAAAAAAAAAAAAAAGAAAAAAGAAAAAGACTCAGTGGCTCACACCTATAATCCCAGCTACTCTGGGGCTACACAGGAGGATCGCAAATTTGAGAACAGCCTGGGAAATGTCATGAAATCTTGTCTCAAAATATTTTTTTTAAAGGACCGTGGCTAGAGCTCAGTGGTAGAGGGCTTGCCTAGCACGTGTGAGGTCCTGAATTTCATCCTCAGCACCATGAAACAAAACAAAAAATCTAACGAACAAAAACCCAAAGGGAAAGTGTTGAGAAAGTTGGAAAACGGCCCACAGTTCTGTCCAGCCAGGAGGGTGTTAATGAATGCCAAAGGGCCAAGGGCATGGGGATGAACTTCTGCATCTCTCTTTGGCTTGTAGTGGGCTCAGGCTTAAAAGGACGATGATTCGGGAGTGATGGAAAGTACCACGGATGGGAACAAAGCCCGGGGAAATTTGACAAAAGTCTACAGGAACTGAATCAAAGGTTTGCTGAAGTCATCACTTCTCAAGGACACCAGGAAAAACTTCTGTCGCCAAAAATGCTGTCTTTCAGTCCTGGCTGACATGAAGTCAGTGATCTGGCAGCTGTGACACTTACAGTTGTCACATCCAGGTTTGATGACTGCTACTCACTTCTACTTGGAGTAGACGCAGGCTCCCATGGAGACGGCAGCTGTTGTACCAGCCAGCCGCTCACCTCCTGGCTGGTGTCAATCATGAAGCCTCTTCCTCCATGTCTAGGAATTCCTGATCCCTTACAGCCACCAAGTCACATCTCAGCCTTTCCTTAGTGGCATCTGATTCAACACTCTCATGAGGACCAGTACACCCCAGGCTCTTAGGACACTCACACCCCACTTTGGAGCAATGTGAAACACAAAGTATCAAATATATAGTAGAAAAACAGAGGATGGTTATTTGTATGAAAAATCACTTTTGAGTTACAAATAATTCACGGTGGGACTTCTTTAAATTATGAGCACTCCGTACACCTAACAAATGATATATTTCTCAAACTTTTGATTCATTCATAATATCTCCAAGAGCACACTGAAAGATGCTTTCAATGGTTTAGCTGCAGAAAATAACACGCATTTTTCTCTAAACAATTCCTAGCTCCTAGCTCTGATTCTTCAAGTAAAAGTGACCTAAAAGAAACACTGAAATGTTTTGAAGTGCATCATGCTTCAGCTTCAGAGTCAGAACAAGGATTCTACGAAGTTCAATTTTATTGTGATGGAGTTGCCTAAAAATGTCTTAAAAAGGAAAGCAAACCACTAACAGAAACAACATTCAGAAATTAAAAATGTATATGTATACCTAGAGAACTTACTTGGCAAGAGCCTCAATCTGTTCCTTAATATTGGTTATGGGCAGTATTGATTTGGTCACCTCATATACATAAACACAGAAGTCAGGATCGGAGGGAGGGAACCATTCTTTATCAGAACTTTCTCCAGTCAGTTTTGGAACTGCCAGAATTTCTTCCTCCTCTTTCAGTTTTTCCTCTTCTTTTTTCCCTCTGCCTTTCCTTTGAGAGCAAAGAACAATCAAAATCATATCTTCTGCTAGACAAATGAATGAACACTAATTATGCTGAAGAACGTTAAAGAAATATTTAATTTCTCAATAACCATACCATATGCAGTTTAGAAATTTTCATTTATTGTCTATGTTATCCTGGAAAAATCAATTTTGAAGAGAATCTACATTATTGGTATATATTATAAAAATCATATATTGGGCTTCCACACAATTGCCCAGCAAGGTTTCTGACAGAGTGTAAACATAAAATAAAATATTTATTGAATTGGAAAAAATTGGTTTGCCTGAGCTGGACTTATATCTTGCTTCAGTTAACCCTTCTACAAAAATTTGGATAATTAAATTTAAGAAAAATTATACAAACCATAAAAGAAAATAAGAATGGTATATAATTTCCAAGTCACATAGGAGCAAAGACTTATTCAAGATTTATTGAGAGAACATACTTAGTAAAAATAAAATTACTTAGCATCAAAAAACTATATACTATTAATTAAAAGTTCTAGGCTTAGAGAATTACTACTTACCATGCAGCTTTTGTTTAGTAAAGATTAATATAATTTCCGTTTAATGGAAAAGGTACTGCACTGTAGGATGTTAACCAGTTTTGTACAGAACTCAGCAATTTTTTTGTAATATTCCTTAATTAAATTGGATATAAATACCTCATAACTCAAATGTCTTTTGAACCAGTATTAACATCTTACTGGTTCCCTCACCAATTAATGAGTTGAACAAAAAACAATGACATGTGGTCTCATTCCAGGTAGCAAGGAGTAAGCACATTCCACTCTTTCCCACTGAACATAGTCATACAACCTGGACAATATGCATGCAACAGCTATTTGAGAGTCCGCAAAGTCAGAGACCAAAATATGAATTATTACTAAATCGACAATAGGTATATCCTTTTATTTTCTTTATAATTCCCCATGCTGAACTAAATCTACCCCAATAACTGGAAGTGAGCATCAGCGCAGGCAGAAAGAAATCAAGGAGAAACACTCTTGAGAAACAGGTAAGATAGTGGAGCAAAGTTCCTGTTTCAGTTTTCTCCTTATTCTCCATTTTTGTGCACCCCAGTCCCAAAGGAATGCCAGGACAGTGGTGGCACGAGGGTCCTGTAAGAGCTAATACTGTTTTATTTGCACTCATTCCTCTGACAGTTTGTAGATATTTAGACAATCATACAAGAATGCAGCAGGGAAGAGTAAATGAAGTTTTCTGGCTGGAACACCCAAAGGGAAGCTCGAAGAGATGAGGGGCATGAGGAGAAAGAGATAGAGATCATGGAATGGAAGGAGCTCAGAAAAGTGACCTTGTAGAATTGTTTATGAATTCTTAGGCTTACTCTAAGCTATGCATGCATAGCTTAAACAGTGTATATACTGACTTTGAGAACTGAACTATAGTGTAGACCATCACCCAAGCTTCCAACTGGACACTGGTATGCAAGCAAGACTGATCCAAATGGAACTGCAAGGACTTTGAAAATTGATTGACACTGAAATGACAACCCACAGAGTTGAAGCCTTGAACCCAACTAGGTCATTTAACAGCTGAAATACATACACGTGTGCATATACACACACACACACACACACACACACACACACACACACACCCCTAGAATATCCTTATGACGCATATACGACTTATGGGACTTATAATATTGCAATTTAAAATTACTATGCATATGAACGATGAGGGAATCTCAACTCATGTGGGAAATGGTGATGACTGGTAGATACCAATGCCTAGATGAAGCAGATGTTTTACCCCACAAAGACTTTAAAAGTTTTCCAAGAAGAAAGGTCAAACAATCTTGAAATGAATAGTGAGTTAGAAAGTTGTAGGAAAAAAGGGAAAACATAAAAATAGAATTTTGGACTTGAAAAACCAACCAACAACAACAACAACAACAAAAAACACAACTCCTTGACTGGGTTTAATAGCAGAATAGAGACATATAAATTTGAAGCTAGAACAATAAAAATCATCCAATATGAATAACACAGAAAATAAAAGATTGAAAATCAATTGAGAGACTCTCAGGGACCTCTGGTATTAAAAAAAAAAAAATAAGTGAAGACTAGTGTCATCAAAGTCTCAGGAAAAGAGACAAAAGGGTGCAGAAAGAAAAAAAAATTGAATAGGGGCTGAAATTGTTTCTTATTAGTATAAGGCAAACCAAAGGCATCTACTCCTCAACACATCAAAATCGAACAATTAAAAATTAAAGACAAAGCAGATGATATGACTAGGTACAAAAATTCCAAAGAATGTAACAAAAAACTCCTGGAACTAACAGTTGAGTTCATCCAGGTCTCAGTATGGAAGATCAACACACAGAAATCAGTTGTTTCTAGACAGAAACAACACCTGGAAATCAAAAGTTTGAATTCCTGCCTGATCTGTATGCTCAATAATGAAAAATGCTAATGAAAGCAATCAGAGAAGACCTGAATACATCATGAGACATGCTGTGTTCATGGATTGGAAGACACAACATGTTAATAAGGTCAGTTCTCAAAAAAAAAAAAAAAAAAAAAAAAAAAATCTCTAGCTGTTTTTCTTTCTTTCTTTCTTTCTTTTTTTTTTTTTTTTTTTGGCAGTACTGGGCTGAACCCAGGACCTCACACATGGTAGGCAAGTGGTCTACTACTGACGTACATCCCCAGCTCTTTTTATTTTGAGGCAGTCTCAGTAAATTGCTGAGGATGACTTCAAAATTGGGATCCTCCTATCTCAGCCTCCCAAGAAGCTGGGATTATAGGTGTGTACCACCACATCAAGCTGATATCTAGTTTTAATGAAATGTCTATCAAAATCCCAGTGAAGGGGTTTTCTAGACAGAAAATCTTATTCTAAAACTTATATGGAAAAGCACAGGTTGTAAAGTAGCTAAATTCATCTTGATGAAGAAAAATATTAATAAGAAGACTCACTCTCTGTTAAGGCTTACTATATAGTTACAGTGATTCAGACAGAGTGATACTAGTGGGGGTCAGACAGGTAGATTGATGGAAGAGAGAATCTTGAAATGGAGCCACACAAATATGTTCAACTGATTTCCGACAAAAGTGCAAAAGCAATTCAATGGAAGAAGGATAGCTTTTTAACAAATGGTGCTGGAGCGCCAGTTAGACAAGAGGGATCCATGTGGTGATAAACCTGTTGATTATTTTAATTGTGGTGGTAGACATATAAGCCTACACATGTGATAAATTTGTATAAAACAGAATAGAATCGTTGGATTGTACCAATGTCAATATCCTAGTTACATATTGTGATGAAGTTTCAAAATTTTATAATTAAGGTACATGGGATCTCTCCATATTTTTTTTCCTACAGCAACATGAAAATATATAATTATCTCATTAGAATTTTAATTAAAAAATCCCTTTGGTGTACTTGTGTCTTTCTGGTCTGTCTGTTTCTGTTCATTCCTCTGTCCTTTCACCAATACCACACTATCTTGGTTACTGTAGTTTTATTTTTTAATTTTTTTACAATGAATTAATTTTTTATTTGACTGTTACAATGGAGGGAAATCAAATACAGATCTCTGAATTAGTGTTAATAGAACTAAAACAGAAGTCTACTGAATCAGTATCTTAATCGGCGCATGAGTCAGACTGTACAGTGATATTTTGAGACCCACGCATATGATGTTTTCTCCAATTGTTACAAATCATGAAAATTGGAATTATGAAGGATGGAAAGAACTATTGATCCCTAAATGCCTTTTGATCTATATCCATAATTACTGAAAACACAGTCATCAAAATATCACTTTCACGTAGACAAACTCTGCAGTGAGTAACTCATGCTTCTAAAGAGTTCCAGAAGAATACTTTGACGTACCCGTACTTTCCTCCTGCGGGGTCTGAGAAATGAAACCATACTGCTACTTCAACTGCACCTTCAGTGCCTTGATGTCCTCCACCAACTGGACCTGGGTGTCCCTGATCTCCTGCAGCTCCTCCAGGAACATGGTGAACTTCCCCTGTCTGTCCAGCGTGCCAGCCTCGCCAGCCCCGAAGGACTGGTTCCCACTGCTGTCCGCGGAACCTGACGTGCCACTGGAACACTTGTCGTCGCTCCCATTCTTGGGTTTGTTCACAACGGTGGAGCTGCCCACGTAAACCCTGACACTTGCCTCAGGCCTGAACTCCTCTAAGGAATTTTTTAAGTGCGCGATGTCGTCGGCACTGCCAAACTTATTCCGGATCAAGTTGGCAAACTCTCTGGACTTATTGAAAACAAACACAAGTGGAGTGAGGGGTCCCCCTGGCATGCCCGATTTACCGCTCTCCATGCCGTGGGGGGCAGTTCGAGACTTCACATGGGCATCCTTCAGAGAGTGCTGTATGTCCTTCAGGTTGTCTTTGGAAATGTCCTTGGAGCTTCTGGAAGCTCCATTCTGCTCCATCTCTCTGCGCTTTCTGTGATACTGCTCTAACTTCTTCTGCAGCTGCGCAATGGAGCGAGCTGACTGCTGGTTCTTCTTCTCAAGACTTGTCTGATGCGCCCAGCCTGCTGCTTGTCGGAGCTCTTGTTTCAAATATTCTGCCACGTACCCATCGCGGGATGCCTGCTCAATTTTTATCTGTTCTGTTACTTTCAGGATTTTTTGTTTCAGGTTGTCTGCACCCAGTTTGACCTTGTGGAAGTCCAGGATGACATTTGGGATATCAAAGTTGAGGTTGGTGTCCACCCCCCCATGGCGTAGGTTCATTTGCAGGCTTAAGGTATTCATGTCATGACGTTCTACAGTTTCAGAGGTCTCCGTTCATCATACACAGCTGGTTCCATTCCTCAGGGCTTGTGGTGAGGCTGAGCATCAGTTGGAAGAGTGGCAGAGGGAACCCACTCACATTGTGATTGCGGGGGGGTGGTTACTGTAGTTTTAAAGTATGCCTTTTTTGTGGGGGTATATTAGGGATTGAATTCAGGGGTGCTTGACCACTGAGCCACATCCTATTTTGTGCTTTATTTAGGGAAAGGGTCTCACTGAGTTGCTTAACGCCTTGCTTTTGCTGAGTCTGTCTTTGAACTCCAGATCCTCCTGTCTCAGCCTCCCAAGCTGCTGGGATTACAGGCGGGTGCCACTGCACCTGGCTTAAAGGAAGTCTTAATATTTAAAGTGGAGTGGTTCAACTTTATTCTTCTTTTAAAAAAAATTTTTTTTGGCTATTATATTTAACTTACTGTAAAACTTTTAAAATCAGCATGTCTATCTATGAAACATCCTACTGGGATTTTTGATGAAAGTGTATCCAACCTATAGATCAATTAGGAGATCATTTTGAATATGTTGCATTTTCTAATATTTGAAAGTATATCTCTTCACTTAATTTAAAAATTTCTTTCATAAGTGTTTTGTGGTTTTCAATGTTCAAGTCCTTTAAATGTTTTGCTTCATTTTAATTTCACTTTTCATCTCTTAGGGCTATTGAAAATGATATTTTAAAAGGTTTTGGTTCCAATTTTCATTACTAGTATATAGAAATACAATCGATTTTTGTTTTTGTGTGCTGGTTTTATAGCCTAATACATTGTAAAATTCACCTAGTATTTTTAGAATTTTTTTTCTTTTACTTTAAAAAAGTAGATGATTTAAGAATTTTCTACTTAGACAAATTATGACATATTGTCTGCAAATAAGAATTATTTCCTTCCCCACAGTTTCCAATGTGTTTAACTTTTAAAAAATGCCTATTGCAGCATCTAAGACTTCCAATATAATGTTGAAAAGCAAGGACAGATGATATCCCATCTTGTTCAAGAACTGTGCATTCTTTGATGTAATCCATTCCTTTTCTTCAACTTTCTAAAAATCATTAATAGATGTTGAATTTTGTCAAATGCATCAATAATATGATCAAGTGGTTTTTCTTCTTTATACAGCTAATATGAAAGATTACAGACTGATATTTCAAATATGAACCAGTCTTGCATCTCAAGGATAAAGCTCTCATTTAGATAAATTATATATACTTTTAATATACTGCTGGATTTGATTTTCTAATGTTTCATAGAGAATTTCTGCATCTATGTTCATGATGGATTTTAATCTGCAATTTCATGTAATGCCCTTGGTCTGGTATTGACACTGGAGTAATGCTGGTCTTGGAACATGAGTGGGTAAACATTCTTTCTTTTTCTTGTGAACAAGACTGTGTAGAATTGGTGTTAATTCTTCAAGTGTTTGGTAAACATTTGGTGAAACTTGTGAGTCAAATTTCTTTTGTGGAAATTTTTAATGAACTCAACTTACTAGTCAGAAGACTATGGAGGTTATTTATTTTATCTTTCCCGAGTTTTGGTAGTTTGTAGTTTTTGATGAATTGGTTCATTACATCTCAGTTACTAAACTAATGTGGGTTATTTTTTTATCCTTTAATCAGTGTGGGGTTTGTTCTTTCTTTTCTTGTCAGCCTTGCTAGAGGTTTATGGATATTTCTGATATTTTTGAGGAATCAGTTTTAAATTTCATTGATTTTTGTTGTTATTTTTTCTGTTTTCAATTTCATTGACTTCTGATCTTTATTGTATCTTTCCTTCTTCTTTGTGTTGCATTTATTCTTTTTCTAGTTTCTTGAGCTAGTATCTTAGATTATCGATTTGAGAACTTTTTGCTTTTGTTTCTAGTGTAATAGATTTTGCATTTAGTGTAATCGATTTCTGCTATAGTTAGGATCTTGAATGTCCTTCAAAGGCCCATATGTTAAAGTCTTCGTTACCAGTTTATGGCACTAATGGGAGATGGTAGAACCTTTAAGAAGTGAGGCTGAGTGGGAGGAAGCTAGGTCATGGGAGGTGGCCCTTGAAGGGGATGGGAAAACTTGAAAGCCTGCTCCCTTGCTTTTAGCCACCATGGGGTGAATGGGCCTCCTCTATCATACACTCTCACCATTACATGCTGTGCTGCCACAAGCCCAAAGCAAAAGGTCCAAGTGAACATGGACTAAATGCTTTGAAATCTGTGAACCAAATAAACCTTTCCTTCTTTTGATTATCTCAGTTATTTTGTCACAGCAATGGAAAACTGACCAACACAATTTCCCTCTCAATACTGCTTTAGCTGTGCCCCACAAATTTTGATATATTGTGTTTTCACTTTGAAAATTCACTTCTGTGTTCCTTTTCATTTCCTTTGAGATGTCCTCTTTGTTCCATGGATCATTTAGAAGCATGTCATTCGGTTTCCACATGTTTAAAGCTTTTTTGTTGTTGCATTTCTGTTTTAATCCTATTATGGTTAGAGAGCATATTCTGTATAATTTGAATTATTTAAAATGTACTGAAGCTCAACATATGGCCCAGCATATTTGTGAATGCTCCATGTGCACTTGCTGTGGTACTGGATTTGCTTAGTATCGTCAGAGAGACTACTAGATGCTTTCCGCTGCTAGGTTGGTGGTCTTCTCTTGAGGGAGCAGACATAAAATGCCTTGCTGCCGCATTGATCCCCGAGTTCTCAGGTCTCAAGTTGTTTGCTTCTTACCATCTTTGGAGTTCTCCTTTGGTTACATTATTTCTTGCATTCTTTCCAGGGTTAATAGTTGTATTTAGCAGGGAGGAGCAGACAAAAACTAGTCTGTGCCATCTTGACCAGTGTCAATCATAATCCCCTCAAACACAATTCCAAATGCCATAATCCATCGTGTTGAAATCCTGAAAGCCAAAAACCTGCAAACCACAAATCTCATGGGGTGGGAAAAAAAAAAAAGTGCATAAAAGAGGTTAAAAAGCTGCATTCTGAGGAGATGGGATTGGCCATACAATATAGCAATCACAATTTCAGTTTAAAAATGCATGATTTTTTTCTGCTTTGACCTTCTTTCCAGCTGATAAAATTACAGGCATTTTAATGAATTGAAGTTGCATTTGCTTGAAGATGTCAACAAAGTTACCAACTGGTTTGAAAATGATTTTGTGCACCGGGGGATAAAAGGACACACAACAGTTTACTGTTCCCTTACCAAGTCTGTCATCTTATTTGAGTGCACAAGGACTTCTATGTACCCACAACAGCCTAAAAGCATGGCACAGGAGTTGGGAATTAAGTGGGAAATGCCTGTGTAAGAGTAGGTCAAATTGTGGTAGAATTTCAAAAGGAGCAGTACTGTGTGGGAAATTAACATGAATGTATTCTTTAAGGTGTGCCATCCCCTAAAAGGAAAAAAACAAAAACAAAAACAAACAAAAAAAACCCCACACAGCTATTGATTGATATGCAAGACTTTAAAACATAACCAGCCATACCAAGAGTCATCCAGTTAACTCTTATGGACTACCTCCATGCAGTTGCCCATAATCTATCCTTGTAATATACTTTCACTTTTCCATATATCATGTTTCTTTTTTAAATTTTACTTTAGTTCCTCCCCCCACCCAGCATTTTATATTATCGGCATGCCTTTTTTTTTTTAAACAATTTGCAGTGCTATGTATTTCGTTTTTGTGCCATTTCCAATAGGAGGGGTATGAATGGCATAGGCTGCTAGAAAGTTCTAGTTCATTTTATGCATTTTCATTTTTGCAGATTTGACTCCTTAAAAGTGCATTATCACAACATTGAATTTGTGTGTAAACGTTGTGTGCATATATAAAAATGCTGAAACTTCCTCAGTTAATAAAGAGATATCCTATTCTTACGTATGCACTGTGGAAGATAAAAAATCTTTTGAGATCTTGACTCTTCGGGTAACTCCATATGTGGTGGTAAATCACTGTGATATTTGATTGATCTGATCAAGATTTAGGCAGTCCATCCTGGGTTTTCAGAAGAAGGTAGTTATAAAACTGGGTGCGCATAATTACCAACCACAGTGGTATGTTTATACATTCTGTTTTTTGGCCTATTTCTTTATGAATGTCATTTGCCTGCTCTTAAATGTCACCTTGTGCAACTGTCATTAGTTTACCAGAGTGTTTCTGCTTGCAAAAATATGTTATTATCACCTGTTTTATTGTGTACTTGACCTATGAAGTGTTCTGTGTGTTTTTATAAGTTTCTTACATAAATCCCCCTTTTTTAAAAATGCAAATAAATCTCTTTTAAAGAATGCTAAAATTATTTTTTCCAGAATTATATGCTTGTAATTTTGATCTTTCAGGATTTTAGACTTTAAGGATTTTGATCTTTTCAGATTTCAACACTCAAGTTTGTAGCTCTAAGGATTATCTTTGGGAATCATGGCCCAAACCCTATCTTGAGCAGTAGAAATTCACTTGAGTGATTTTTGACAAAGATGCAAAGAAAATTCAAGGAAAAAAAGGGAAGGTCATTTTTCAGCAAATGTTACTAGAATAATTGGATTCTCAGTCTGAAGTATTTCCATATGTAAACTGAACTTCAACCTAAACCTCACATCCTCTGCAAAAATTAACTCAAAGTTGATGCTAGATCTAAATATAAAATCTAAAAACATCCAATTTTTAGAAGAAAACAAAGGACGACTCTTGACTTGGGAGTAAGTCAAGTTTTTAGACATGACACCTAAAACAAAATCCATAAGAAAAAAATTTGATAAATTGGATTTCATCAAAAGCAAAAACTTTTGCTCTAAGAAAGATACAGTTTAAAAAAATGGAAAGACAAGGTACAAACTGGCAGAAAATATTCACAAACTGCGTGTTCAACAAAGGACTCAAAACTAAAATATATAGAGATCTTAAAACTGAACAGTAAGGAAATGAACAGCCCAATATAAAAAGTGAGCAAAAGACTGCAATAGATACTTACTTGAACAGAAGATATTAGGATGGTAAGTATGGATATGAAAAAATATTCAACATCATTAGCTTTTATGGAGATGCAAATTAAAACCATGAGGAGATATCAGTTTTGCTTATTAAAATGTCTACAAAACATAGTGACAATACCAAGTGTTAGCCAGGATATGGAGCACCTAGAACTCTTAGAAATGCTGAGAATGCAAAATGCTATCACTACCCTGGAAAATTCTGTCAGTGTCTAATATAGTTAGACATATATTTCTTACATAATCCATAAATCCCACACCCAGATATTTGTCCTGCAGAAATTAAAATTTACATTCCTAAAAAACTGTGTATGTTACAGCAGCTCTATTCATAATTATCAAAAGCTCTAAATAATTCACATGTCCTTGAATAAATAGGTCAATGGATATACTATGGTACAGCCATACAATGAAATGCTCAGGAATAAAAAGGAATTCGCTATTGATACAGAAAGCAGCTTGGAAGAATATCAAAAGTACTAATCTGGGTGAAGTTCCACTTGAGTCTTCCCATTCCAATGGCATTCCCAAAGAGACTGAACTATAGCATCACGCAACAGATCCGAGAATAGCAGAGATTAGGTTCTGGAGCGATGGAACTGTTTTGTATCCCGACTGAATGGATGGCTATATATATCTCCACTTCTTTTAAAATTCATAGAATTGTAAAGTTTGATATTTTGATATGTACATTTAAAAAAATAAAAATTTCTGGGTATTAATTTTACATTTGTACAGAAGTTATGATCTTGCTTTTACGCAAATTATATTTTTACAGAGATGGAAGAGCTCGCTCTTTCCTGTGGCTAACCCCAGGCACCTTGCCCATGTGATGTGATGTGATCAGTCCATTTCCTGCTCTGCACCCCTCCCCCCACTGGCCTGAACATTTTCCGGGTGCCGCCATCATTTAGTTAAAACTCCTCTGGGCCAATGCATAATGTCTTATCTGTCGCTTGTATTGCTGTAAGGTTCACCTTATCAGACTTTTCCTGAGGGATCCCCAATAGTTGAAAGCCCGCATCCAGAGAACAGATGACTCTCAGGGAGGAAGGAAGCAGGGAGGATTTCCCAGCCCTCTGCCAGAGCCACTTTGTAAGAATTTACAGGGAAGATGCCAGTTAGGAGAGTCACAGACTTCTCACTTCATGGGACTCAGATCGTCACTTTTCACATTTTTTTAGCTTGAGCTCCCCCCCCCTTAATCATTACTGAGGTGCATGAATGGTATGTTTAAAGACTTCACCATTTTGAAGTCTGTTGCTGTACCCACAGTCACAAAGAAGCAGATCAAGAAGTAGTCTGCTATGACCCCAGACAACCGTGGGGATTGGGTCTAAGAATGAGAAAAAGGAGACCAAGTTCCTAGGATTCTAGGCTGTTTTTGGTGGAGTGTGGGCTGGAAGAAGCCCTGTGTCCCTGGGCACAACCACAGACCTGCTTCCCTGCCCGGGGACTAGCTCCCCAGTTCTCCAGAATGGGGTGGTGTGGGACTTTGGGTGGAGTTTGGAGAGGGACAGTTCAACTTTTAGATCCTGATTCACAGGCAACTACTCCTAGTTTGGCCAGCCTGTTCTCTAATTTTTTTCCAACAGAGTTTTATCATTTAGTAACTAGCAGTATATAAATAAACATTTGTTTATGATTAAAAGTAATTGTTGTTTTATCTAAATATTTTCTCTTCCTTACAAATGACGTTCTTTCCAAAATTTGTCTCCTTTTTTTTGAGGGCAAATCTTCTTAACACATATTGTTTATAATAATAGGGTCTGGTAATATTAAGATTACATGGTAGCTTTTCTGCAGTTTTTATTTTGTTGTGCTATTAAGAACAAAGCACTCAAATCTGTCCCAAGATCAAGAAGGCCAAGAATACAAAGCTCAACAGGGCAGATTGGATAATCACCTAAGATATACATATACACTCACTTATGTTTTCTGTTCTGCGAGTAGTAAACGGGGAGTGGAAATTATCGTTAAATACTACTTAAAGCATAAGGTGGGAAGGAGGGATCAACTGAAGTCCATGTGAATATTCTTTTTAATTTATTTCAAGAAAAATATAGAAAGACAATCCTGTCAATTGCTATTTGAGAATTATAAAACTATTAATCACAAGTACCTAAAGGTTTCATATTTTCAAATTAAATACTATATTTGCTTAGCTGAGTAGAAAGTATAATCACGTATCATTAAATGCATTCATCGTATATTATGATAAAATATCTAAGTAAAAGTTATTATTTCTCAGATATATTATCTTAACCCTTTTCCTTTTTTTGTAAAATAAATTAAATATCTTCCCATAAATAGTTAAGATCTTAAGTTAATATTAGAAAACAACATGAGGAAAGTCAGAATTGCAGAACACGTGGTTTCACCTTTATTCTGAAATTTCAAGGGAGTTTTTTCTTTATTTTATAACAATAATAATTAGTACTAGTAGTAGTAGTACTGGGGATCTAACTCAGGGCCTTGTGCATACCACGCAAGTGCTATCCACACCTTTTTTCTTTATTTTTCCTTATCTTGAGACAGGGCCTCGTGAAGTTACCCAGGCTGGCCTTGAACTTGTAATCCTCCTATCTCTGCCTCCCTAGTAGCTGGAGTACAGGTAGGCAACAACACAGTAGCTTGCAAGGGGCTTTCTAAGAGTGGATACCTCAATTCCTGTGGTTACTCAGGGCCACCTATAAAGCAGAAGCATGAGTATTTCCTACTGAACATGCTGCAGGAAGTAAGAAGCAAGAACCATTTGGCTCGCAGGTGATACCATCTGGTACACCTTCAGGGGAGGACCAAATTATTGAGTGATGTAAGAGATAATTTACTGGAACTCCAGAACTGTAGTTTCCTGCTATAAATAGAAGCACTTTCTTTTTGAAGGCACCAAATTGTATTAATAAGGGTTTTAATACTTAAATAAATTTTACTTCTAAATGAATGTGGAAACACTTGGAAATTGCAAAATTAGCTCTTCTACAAATTAATCTCCAGGAAGAACATTAGTTTGTGATAAAAGACAGCAGCATTTCTAACTTTCTTGCACAAGCTTTAGCAAAACTACCCCAGAAAATATGGATTTATTGTGAGATCAAGAACTGTAGGGATATTTCTTTCTTTCTTTCTTTTTTCTTTTTTTTTTTTAAGGTTAAGATGAATATTTATTTACATGCAAAAGAGTGAGATTCCTGTATTTCTACAGTCATAGGTGGATGACTAGGAGGGCAGGCAAACAGAACAGTTGGCTGGTTCCAAACATGTGAGCAGCTGCTTCCTAAGAAAGAACAATAAATAAACCCACACCAATCAGTGCAGGTTATAGATAAGAGAAATGACCCACAGAGAGGTTTCAGTTATGCAAGAGGAGGGTGTTTGGAGATGAGATAGATGGGATGGTGACATTGTGATAATACTGTACTGTAATTCTTGAAATATTTTACAAAAGTAGGTCTTAAGGGTTCTCACCACAGACACACACAAAAAAGGTCACCCTGTGGCGGTGGATATGTTAATTAGCTTAATAGTGGTGAACATTTCACAATGTATATTTGAACATCATGCTGCACACAGTAAGTATGTATCATTTTTATTTGTCAACAATACCTCAACAAAACTAGAAAAAAATACATTGACTAAAGATTTTAAAATCCCAATTCACAAAGGCTTACCAGGGGTGGTCAAAGAAAGCTCCACAAACACAAAAATATAAAGAAAATAAAGAACAGGAACTAGCGAGCACTCAAGGCAGGGCTACCCCAGCGTATGCCACCGGGAGGGCCTGGACTCCACCTGGGAGATGACAGGGGGTCATTGTTTCAAGCAGAAGCAGAGGGAAAAAAACAGAATAATCCCTCTAGACTTAATCGGTTTCACCTGCTCTTAGTTACTTGCTTTAAGTTGACCTTAAAAAACATCAACAACTTTAGCAATAACACCTCTGTCCTAAAGTGATGAAGTTTGATTGCGCCTGCGCAGACCACCAGTTATGGCCTAACCTCCACCCACCTTTCCCCAAGTTTCCACCCATGAATACTCATCCTCGGAGAGGTGGATTGGAAATGAGGTTTGTTTTCTTACGTCCATGCTTGGTCACTTCATGGGAAAAAGAAAAAGAAAAAACTGTTTTGAAAACCTTGTTTCAGTGATTGGCATAGAGTGCGGCAAAAAGGTCCTTTTGAGTAACAATATGATCAAACTTTCAAAATAGTAACTCTTCAGGGCACAGGAAGGATAGGTTAATGCACAGGCTGGCAAAAGGCAGGAGGGGCTGATCCTAAGAAAGTTGCAAGCTTGAGATTCAATATCAAGGCCTGAACTGGGGAAGTAACGGAGGAAAGGAATCAATTTAAGGGACAATAATTAAGAATGGAATGGACGGGACAGAGAGATTGACTAGGTATCGGCGTGAAGGAAAACTGTAAGATGATGGCGGGGTTGGCAATCTGTGGGAGTTGGAGTAACATTAAACAGCAAAGGGAAGAGAGGAGGAGGAGGAGGCTTGGGAGTGGGGGCAACAGTGAATTCAATTTGGGACATACTGGACTTGAGGTGCCGGCAGGGGCGGTGCAGAGAGCTCCAACAGGCCACAGGATGTACAGGTCGGGACTCAGGAGAGGGCTCCTAGCTAGCATACAAATTTGAATGAGAACGAAAACTCTGGAGAGAAGAAAAGGAGATGAAGAAGCCTGGCGAGTAACAGTATTGGAGGTGTCACAAAGAATGGGGAGATGGAAGGAGCCAGTAAAATAAGGGATTTGCTAGTAGACCAAAGTGACACAGAGCAAATGAGATTAAGTTGTGAGTGCTTCAACATGTTACAGAAATGGCCCACACCCATAATCCCGGGGTCTCGGGGAGGCTGAGGCAGGAGGATGGAAAATTTGAGGTCAGCCTCAGCAATTTAGAGAGGCCCTAGCCACTTAGTGAGCCCCTGTCTCTAAATAAAAAAATAAAAAGGGCTGGGAATGTGGCTTAGTAGTTAAGCACCTCTGAGTTCAATCCCTAGTACCAAAAAAAAAAAAAAAAAAAGCCCCCAAAGCACAATATAATTGTTCCAATCAAGTAAGAACTTTGTCCTGTTTCCCTCTTCTGGATGCTTCTACCTTGAAGGGTCAAGGCTCTGTGAGCACAAGGGGAGTAAAAGGCAGGACCCGAGCAGGTGGCCCTGCAGCCAAAAGTAGGCTGGGTAGGAATGTGTGGGGCAGGGCTGGACTCATGGGGTGGCTAGAGCCTGCAGTTCCTGTTGTCATTTCTTACTTCAAGCGGTAGGATCTTACAGTTCCTATCAGTGACCACAGTGACCCAAACTCTCAGTTAGAGTCAGAAGAAATTCTCTCTGGGTAAATTTTTTATTAGGGGCAAACTAAAGGTACTTTTTAATTACATCTCAGGAGTCTTGCCTCCTTCGACACACCATTTCAGTCATAAATCTTCCTGTTTTGACTTCCTGTTTTGGAATCCAGTGTCTCAGACTCACATGTGCTAGACAAGCACTCTACCACTGAGCACACCACCAGACCCCAAAACCTCCTATTAAAAGCCACCTCTGGGGCTGGGGGTGCAACTCAGTGTTCCAGCAGTTGTCTCGTGTGCCCAAGGCCTTGGGCTTTATTCCCAGCACTGAGAAAAAAATAGAAGTCACCTCTCCCTGTCACCACTGTAATTTGGCTTGATTATCATGAGAAGAATACAGTGACACATTCCTACCTGGGTCCTTTTTCCTTTGCAGCACTTCTGCTAGCAGCAGTGTTTCTTCCAGAAGCAGGCTCTGCTTTCTCTTCTGTGGGAGATCCAAATCCAGCACTAAAACGGAAGCTAAAAAAAAATTTTTTTTTTTTTTTTTTTTTTTTTTGGTCATTCAGAAAACACCACAATCAATTATAATCATTCAGAAAATAACAGTATGTTACATTTGCGGGACATTTCATGGTATATTAGGCCTTTCCCCTTTCATTCTGCTTTGGTTCTTTTTGCCATTAGGAACCTGGTGCTGGACATCATTTCATCCACAGCTGTCTGCTCACAGAACTGAGTCACAGTCATTCAACATACTGTAGGGGCAACAGCAGACAAAAGGGGAAGCCTGAATTTCCCAGCTCCTTTTACAGACTTCTTTGCCACAGCAATTTAAAAAGCGATTATGCAATTATATTATGATAAGAAGAATAAGAATCACGTTGCTACAATCTAAAAAAAAAAAATTTCCCTCCCAGATTCAGGGGAGAGTTATTCGAGTACAAATAAAACATCATTTTCTTACTTGGTCTTTTCTTTACTTGCTCTTCTTAAAGATGAAGAAGAAGAAATACTTCGTCCATAACCCATTTCTGATGATTTATCATCCATAGATGGAGGTGAAGAACTAAAACTTTACACATTTGAAATTACTTATGAATTCAAGTAATTTATTTGTCAATATTGGTTTTATCCTACAGAACAGATTTCTTTCTGAAAGCCATATTTGGAGCAGACTTTTAACAGGAACATAAACGGCATAAAGGAGAGAATACAACACAAAGAATGCCACAAAGCATTTATACACTAGAACAGGAAATATTTATATAAAATTTATCACCTTAGTACTATATTAGATATATAGATACATGATCATTTTAAAGAATGTTGAGTTTTGATTTTTTTAGTTCTACCATGTACTTCTTATTTTAAAGAAAAATGCTGGGTGGTTATAGTCTAGTACACAGTTCTAGAGACTTGTTAACAGAACTTATCTTGGTTGACTCCTATCTACACTTTCTGCAGTTATTCCCAGAGTGAGAACCCTGACTTCAGAAATCCCCTGGAAATTGACAGCATGTGTCAAAGGAAAAGAGCAGAGAGCAGGTTGCGTTGGTGGTGGTGGCTGGTTATTCCATGTCAGGTTGTGAGCTTATGGACCAGTGTTTATTTCATGGGAGTGTTAGATACAGGAGAAAAGAAAGACACCATGCTGGGAATCTGTACCTTTTCACATACTAACAAACAAAAAACCAAAATATGTGCTTTTCCTGCATCCCCTGCCTCCGCCCATAGACTCACTTATCAGAAGCTTTACTATTGATCAAGAGTACGGCTCGTTGATCACTTGGTTCTTGAAAGCAGAGTTCCTTCAATGGCAAAAGTTTGGTGCCAGGATTTATCTGTAAGATAGTTTAAGAACTGAAAAGTATTCTCTGTACGAGTCAATATTTTTTTTAAGTAAATTTTGATGGAATATGTTCTTGACAGTTTGCTTAATTCATTCACATACATGTTATATATATGTGTGTGTGTGTGTGTGTGTGTGTGTATACATATATTTAAAACGGGGAATCTGACGCTGTAGGGCATTCTTGCCTTTGGGTGGGATACATCTCTCCAGTGTCCCACGATTTTCACAGCCTAACATTCAGCTGTTTCTTAGCTCCTGAAAGTATCCAAGTTCAGCAATCCATCTAGATGCCTCAGAGAGAATTTGCCGTCTGTAAAAGTAACTAAGTGCTAAAACTGACTACTCAAGTGTCACGAGGACATCTGAAAAACAGGTTAGACAAAGCCCTATGCAGGCAATTTTATCAGTCAGGTAGGAGAGGATGGACTAGGATCAACCTCTGAGATCTCTTTCCAATCAACTGATGGTTAGGTTCCGTTCTCATCCAAGATACTTTTTGTGATCCTTTTAGAATAAGGCAAAGTGATCTTTTGAAAAATAAGGCAGATCTTACCCTCCTGCCCCAGTTTCCCATTTCATTCAGATTAAAGCTCAAGTCCTTCTGATAGTCTTTGGCATCCCTTTACCTCTCTGATTTAGTTGCTACTGTTCTCTCACCGGGTCCCTTCAGGGATGTTTACCCCTTGTGGCTTTGCAGTGGTTATGTGTATCACACACAGGGTGTCAGAGTATAGTGGTGGTGCTGGAGGAGGAGCCAGGGTAAAGTTTTAGACTAGTTGTTTTCATCATTCAAATTTTCTCACATTCTCTGCTGCCGTGATCGAGAGCTCCCTCCCCAATACAGCTCAGCTATCTTAATTTTTTATGGCCTCGTCTCTTCTGCTTCTGGTCCAAGAAGGCTTCTGCTCCAGCCTTGCTCAGTCTGGTCCTGAGTTCCTGCACCTGCCCAGCCAAGTACACAGCTTGTGCTCCTGGGGTTCTCCTGGGGCCCAGGAAGCATACATTTGATGTCACTCTCTGAGAGCTGCCACCACTAACTCTTGATTCTCTCTGTGGCCGCCCCCCGCTTTGTCATTTTTTTCTCCTGCATAGGTTTTAACTGACTTCAGGAACTTTGAGTTACACTTATATATATATATTTTTTGAAGTCTGCAAATCATATTGGGTTTCTCAGCTTTGCGGAATTCTAAAGTTTTGTCTATGCCTCTATGCCCCTTACTGTCTTTGGTTTTTAAAATAAGTATAAAAAAAAAAAAAAAAGAAAAAAGAAAAAAAGGAAGGAAGGAAGGAAGAAAAGAAAAAAATCCTAACTTAAGAAACCACATCAAAAAGTCCTCAAGATATTACTTTTTCTTTATATTTCTCTCAATATTAATGCTGAATTATACCATATGTTCTTTTAAAATTGCATCAAAATGTAATTAAGTAAAATAATATTCTTCTACATTTTAAAGTCCAGTATTAGAATATGGTTAGTTCCAAAGTCTAATTAATGAAATAAAAAAAAATCCTTTTTTTCCACTAAGCACAAGAAGTAATAGAGCCTCAAATTTAAAATGTCCCTTTTATAGCTTATTTGACACTTGAGACTGGCATTAGCAAGATGATTAAACTACAAATAAAAAGATTCTGGTTAAAACTATTAGAATGTGAAATCTTATAACCAAAGTTAAGGATATTGTGCTAATTTTCAAATTTCTGTCTGTAAAAATATAAATCATGTTTGGTGCTTGTAAAATGGCCATGTAATGGCATCATGATTAAAGGAAAAATTATTATCATATACACTAAAACACAAATAAGCGCTGTCACTTACCCGACCATAATCATAGAATCCATCACTAATTATGTTACTTGACGACAAATAGCCAATCTGGCTGTATTTCAGAGAGAGATTATTGTTGAGCAATTTGTTATAAGCTGCCTCGCTGAATTTATTTTTTCGTCTCACTGATAGATTAATTTCTTCAAGGATATCTAAAGCCCTGTCAATAAAAGCAAGACATTATTTGCTTTCTATGAGCAAACCAACGGTGAGCTTCCACTTACATGCTTAAGATCCTGAAGGAATTGAGATGCAAGCTGAACACCTCCCCCACCCTCTTAGATAAAGTAATACTGACAAAATTATGAAGACAAATCAGCCCTTTTGGAGAACACATATGCCAGGTAGTGACTCATATTCAAACAGTTGTGAAAGAAACTACCCTGATTTGGATAAGTGTCTGCCAGAGGCTCATGTGTGAAGGTTTGGTTTCCAAACTTTGGTGCTCTTGGAAGGTGATAGAACCTTTCAGAGTGGGTCTTATTGGAGGAAGTTAGATCATGGGGGGCATGCCTTTGCAGGGGATATTGGAACCCTAGTCCTTTCCTCTTTATTTTTGCTTCCTGGGTGCCATGAGGTGAGCAGCATCCTCTGCCACTTACTTCCTGCCAAGATGCCACAGGCCCAAAAGCAACAAGGTCAACTGATCATTGACTGAAACCTTCAACACTGTGAGTCCAAACAAACCTTTCCTCTTTGTAAGTTGAGTTATCTCAGGTATTTGTTACAGTAATGGAAAGCTAGCTAACACAGACACTTCCAGGGGAAAAAAAGAATCATTATCCATTTAAAACAAAACTAGTATTGGATCCCAATTTTTCAGCTAACCAGGCAATATACACAAAGAATAAAAATTGTTAGGAATTAGTTGAGTAAATTTTAAAACCCTATTTGCTGCTATGCTAAGGACAACTAAATGCATCGGCTGTTCATAAGGAGAACATATGAGGTGAGGGAAATTAAATAGAGAATTCTGGTAAAAAAAAAAAAAAATTGGTTGGGTGAGGGAGAAAAACAGAGCTGATATCATGGCTTGCGAATTTTATTTTAGTCTTAGAATAAAGAGAGAAATAGGATAGTGTTTGGTAAGAGCAGAGAAAAATGAAAGAGAAGCATGTCTCAAGATAAAGACATGGGAAAGGAGGTAATGAAGATGGCTGGGTAAAGGGCAGTGGGCAACCTCAGCTGGCGAGGGATGGGGAAGACACCCGCCTCTAGGCAGGCCCTTCGGGGCTCAGGCCCTCACTGTGGAGACACAGGTCTCCTGAGCGCTCTGCTGGCTGGGAGTGGCGGCGTAGAGTCTGCCGGGCCATCCTTGGGCCTGGAGAGCGTACTTCTCCAGCTTCAGCTCCTCATCTGAGCCAGAGACAAAGATGGCGCCCACTCACCCCAGCCTGCAAAACTCGACAGCCATCAGCTCGTCGCCGGCACAGACCATCACAGCCCAGCTGGCGTGCCGTCTCACTTCGTCATTCTTGGAGTACAGGAGCTCCACCAGGGGTTCCAGTCCACCACAATTTTTTAACTAAAAGCAGAGACCAAATTTTTTACACATTAAGAACATAAAGTTTCTTTTTTTTTTTTTTTTTTGCGGTGCTGGGGATCGAACTCAGGGCCTTGTGCTTACGAGGCAAGCACTCTACCAGCTGAGCTATCTCCCTAGCCCCATAAACAGTTTCTTTATCCTTTCATCTGTTGAAGGGCATCTCCGCTGGTTCCGCAATCTGGCTATGGTGAATTGAGCTGCTGTAAACACTGATGTGGCTGCTTTACTGTAGTCCTTTGGGTATAAACCAAGGAGTGGGATAGCTGGGTCAAATGGAGGGTCCATTCCAAGTTTTCTGAGGAATCTCCACACTGCTTTCCAGAGTGGCTGCACCAATTTGCAACCCCACCAGCAATGTAAATGTGTGCCTTTTCCCCCACATCCATGCCACCATTTATTATTCTTTGTGTTCTTGATAATAGCCATTCTAAATGGAGTAAGATGAAACCTCAGAGTTGTTTTAATTTGCATTTCTCTAATACTAGAGATGTTAAACAGATGAATGGAGAAAGAAACTGTGGTATATATACACAATGGAATATTATTCAGTCATAAAAAATAATAATATTATGGCATTTGCAGATAAATGGATGGAATTAGAGAATACCATGCTAAGTGAAATAAGCCAATCCCCCAAAAACCAAAGGCCAATGTTTTCCCTGATAAGTGGATGATGATATATAATGGGGGTGGGAGTATGGGGGGGTGAGAGAAGAATGGAGGAAATGAGGGGGGGTATGAAAAATGGTGGAATGAGACAGACATCATTAACCTACATGTATGATTACATGAATGGTATGAATCTACATTGTACACAACCATAGAAATGAAAAGATGTACTCCATTTGTGTACAATGAAACAAAATGCAGTCCATAAAAATTTTTTTTAAAAATTAAAATAAAGAAAAAAAGAACATAAACATTTAGGCTTTAAAAAAACCTCACGGTTTGATGGTTAAATGTTTTTATTATCTAAAAATGTTTTAGAATGTGTCTATATTTAGATTTATTAAATCTAGGGGAAAATCTATTATAAACCTTTACAGACAGGAACCTGGCTTTCCATAAGAAGAGACCCCCCAGTAGAGAGGGAAGTCAGCATGAGAGCACATGGTAGGAGAGTGGGGAAGGAGCCTGTCTTCTGGCCCTACATGAGGGATGCTCTGTGCTTATTCACGCTGCTCCTGAATACTGAATTTTCACTTGGTCCTATGGCAGACAGAATAATGGTCTCCCCCCAAAACGATGTCCTTATCCCTTCACACATGGAATAAAATTAAGGATTTTGAGACAGAGATTATCCTGGATTATCCAGTGGGCCCAAGATAAATACATGAATCCTTATAAGGAGGAGACAGGAGTGCCAAAGCAGTAAAAGATGTGGTGAAATTTGAGATTGGAGTGATACACTGTGCAAGTGGAGGAGGGGGACACAAGCTGAACAATGCAGGTGGCTCGAGGAACTGGAAAGGGTCAGGGAATGGACTTTCCCCTCAAGCCTCCAGAAGGAAAATAGACCTGTTCACATTTTGACTTTAGTTTATAAGTCTCACTTTTGGATTTCTGACCTCCCAAAGATAATAGCTTTTCATTGCTTTAAGCTACTAAGTGGTGGTAATTTGTTACAGCAGCAACACGAAACTAATACAATCCCCAAGCCTGGATTAAGAGCAATCAATGTGGGCAAGCAGCACCCACATCACTGGGCATAGTCCCCAAGTCAGCAATGTGGCCAAAGCAATACTGATGCAATTCTCTAGAAAAGACCCACCTTTGCTATCTGTATAGTGTCCTTTTGTTTCTTTAAGGAGTGGAGAAGAAAAAGAACAAGAAAAGAATTGGAGGGAGCTATATTAAATACTCTATTAAAAGAAATTACTAATGTGTAATTGTTCCAATCGGGGGGAACAAAAGGATCTGACAGAGCTCTTGTCTCATGTCTAAAATGTAATACTGTATTATCTGAGCCTGGAGGATCAAAATAATATTCTATCAAACATTAGTGTCAAAGACAGTATCCAAAGTCGGGAGCCCTGTGGACCATGTTCCACTTTCAGTCATTCTCGTCTCAAACTTGGACTCTGGCAAGACTTTCACATTAGCAAATGGAACTGGGGCAGCTCAGAAAAGTTCTTTTAGCACCCTATGCTTAGCAAGTCAAATTTTTGAACGTCTTTATTTCTGGGTAAAATACAAGACAGTTATCAAACTCCATGTGTTCTCTTGGCAAAGACCTCATTCATTTATTAATCCCTCCATTCACTGACACTCTCATTCATGTAACAACATGAAGTCTACATTATGGACTGGGTATGTATTAATGACATGGACACAGGGAAGAAAAGTCTCAGTTCCCTTATCCAAAACTTCAAAGAGTCTATAGTCCTTCACACAAGATTCATGAAGCACAAAAGGGACAAAAAAGAAGTGATGTGTGGGGTGTAATGGAAGCATCCAGAGAGGAGAATGCAATCAGATTTGAAGACTGACAGAAGCCCTTCAGGAGGACAGGACAGTTGAGCTGGTTATGTATGTATATGTACGTACGTATGTGTGTGTGTGGTTCTGGGGATCCTACCCAGGGCCTCGTGTATGCTAGGCAATCACTCTACCACATAGCTGCATCCCCAGCTCCTGAGCTGCCCTTTGAAAGAGAATGAGAAAGAGGAATTTATCAGATGGATGACAGGGAGACAAGCTTCCCATGCAGAGAAATCAAGGAGGTATGAATGAGAAACTGGCACATTCTGATAGAACAACAAACAGTGTGGTATTTCTGGGGTGTGTAGCGTTCCACCTAGGAAGAGCTAGAGTCTAGGCTACGTAGGTAGGCAGGTGAGGATCATCCAGGGCCCTCGCATGTGACACTAGGCAGCTGAACTCTCATTGCGTGGCAGTCGGGGACTTGGCAATGGTATGATGAGGGTCACGTATTTGGAAGATGGGTCTACAGGAGAGGTATGGGGAGAAAAGCAATAAGAAGCCTTCTGCGATCTTCCAGGAACTAGATGGGTGCTCTGCAAACTCATGAAGATATGGCCGTGACACTTGAGTTCATCACCGTGTTCACAATGCCTCACAGAGTACCTGGCACTTTGTATGTGATAAATAAGTATCTGGTGGCTACCTGAATGGACGAATATAAATGAACTGAGTCAACAGGACTAAGGGAAGGAGACAGACTAGATGTCTAAGAGACAGAAGGAAAAGATTAGAACAGCCTAAGTATGAAGCTTGGGCTCTGGACTTGGATGTGTTTTCACGTCTCTGATTTGTCACTTACCGCCTCTGCTTTGCACAGCTTATTTCTCTAAGCCTCCTCTTCCTCGTCTGTAAATTGGGATTGCAAACATACCTATTTCAAGTGGGGTTTAAATGCTTAGCAAGTGCCTGGCACAGAGTAAGTGCTCAATTTAAGTGCTAACTTTTATTATTTTTATTGGGAAGGAGGAACAAAGTCCTTGGCCATTTGAATGAGTTCCATGGTGCCACAGTAAAAAAGGAGAAAATTTAGAGAAAAAGAACGTTTGTAGGTTTACATCAAGTTTTAATAAAGATATACTAGAATCACCATAAGCACCAAGATTTTCATGTGATTAGCTTTCAGAGAAGAAACTTCTGTTTTAAAGTTATGATTTATAAGAGAAACAGCAGAGTAATATAATCTATATATGTGTAATTTGAAGAATCCTCATAAAAAGTGCCTGTTTGTCTACCACTGTGCAATTCAATGACCTTGAACCCATGTGTGTTTCTCCCAATCTCATCCACATCCTTACTCTTCCCAGGGCAACCATCATTAATTATCACCTTGCTTATCTTTATAGTTTTAACTTTTATATTTGGATGCCTAAACAACATACGGCTTAGCTTTGCCTATTTCTGAATGCTAAAGTGGAATAATGAGTGTTGTACTCTACAGCTTGTCTTTACTCTATGTAAGGTTTATGAAATTCATCCCTGCCGATGTCATGCTTCACTTTGACCTACCTGAGATGCTATTTTGTGACTACACCATAATTTATTCATCTGTTCTCTTAACACTGGGACTAATGATTTGTTTCCAGTTGTTTAGCTATTATAAACAATGCTTCCTGGTACACAGAGGTGAGAGATTCCTTTAGGTATATATACACACAGAGAAACAACACTGCTGGGTTGCTAGGATTTGCTCACCTTGAGAGCTCCTGCTGAGGGTGCAAGGCCCTGGGTTCATTGCCCGGTACTGGTTTAAAAAAAAAAAGAAACAGAACACCAAAAACTGTACAAAATACCAACTTGGTTTTTCAACGTGGTGTTCCAATTCTGAAAGGACTAACATCACAAAATAGGTTCAAGGACTTGAAAGTGTTTCAAACGAATCTACTAATAGGTACTGACCAGAAAAACGAGAGCGAATGCTGGGAAAAGTCTCACCTCTGCCCGAGCCTCCACGTCGCACGCGGTGGCGGCGACGGTGAGCGCGGCTTTGCTCTGCACCACCGGGTTGTCGGAGTGCAGCGGGCCCATGAGCGCGTGCATGATGTCGTGGCTCTGGATGCTGGTGCGCAGGGGCTCCTGCATGGCCATGTTGGTTAACACGGTGGCGGCGTTGGCGACCGCTCCGTCTCGTTTGCTAGACAGGATGCTTATCAGTGGATCGATACCATCAGCTTCAGCAGCAGCACTGAGTAAATGAAGGAGGAACGGTTGCGACTCATCTGAGTTCAAGAGATTGTCTTTGGAGCATTCGACAAAGCTTATGCAGCAAATGCACACAGAAATAATGATTTTAGAAATTAATTGTGTCATGCGATGAACCCAGTATTAGGTGTGCTGGTAAGTGCAATCTGGGGAAACTTCGGGTGTGAATGAATTCAAATAATCCTTTTTTTCTATTTCCAAAACTTTTGGTTATAGAAAAAATATGCATAATACTTTTTAAGGAGCTCTATTATAATTTTTTCTTTTTCCTCAGTGATACTTACAAAGAAAGTCTATTAGACTATTCCTGTTAAAGGAAACAAAACCTTAAATAGGAAAAATAAGGAAGCCTGGGAACTCGTGATTTCAATTATAATTCTTCAGTTCATTTTCCCTTCCTTGAAATGAGAGAGTTAGTTGTAGGCAGAGGTTCAAATGGTTGAAACCAGCAAGTAATTTTACATGAGAATTTTAATTTTACAAATTAAACATCAAACATCAAAATCATGGTGTTGCTATAACTAATTTAGGAATGCAAGTACATTCAAATTTTTTAATTTCAAGGGCTACAGTTAACCATTAATATCTTAACATTCTTTTCACAATTCAAAAACCTAAATCATCTTTTAAGAACATGGTATTTTCTATGGTCCCTGCTTTTTAATCATTTAAAAACTCACAAAATAGTGAAAATGAAAATTAGAGCATTTAATGAGTGGGAGACCACGTAGATTCCTTAATATCTGGAATTACTTTAAATAGATGGTGTTCAAGCAATGAGATAGAACTGTTCAAACAGTAAGCTATGCTCTCCGCAGTCCTTGGTGTACAGGTAACGGTTCTCATGATATCTCCTTTTCTTTCTCTAGGAAAATGGTCCTTGAACTTTGGCTCACTGAGAGATAACCGACATTTACTTGTTTTGTATAAAATGTTGGAAGGTCCTGCATCTCACTACAAGAGCCCAAGGACTAGCATTTAAATTCCTTTCTCAGGGGATAAAGTAAATACTCTTTTAAGATAATTTCACTTTAATTCTCTCTCCTGTTATTAATTGACATGGTGGTCATTTTGGTCTTATGAATAAGGAAGAATTTGGAGTTTCTAATTTCATTAGTTTGTCAGAAACTTCTCATATTTTACATTTTTTTCTAATTACATATTCTTACTGTTAAAACGTCAAATTTTAAAAACTTCTAGCAGGATTTTGGTTGTTGCTATTGCTGGGAATTGAACTGAGGACCTCGCCCATGCTCAGCATATGCTTTACCACTGAGCTATATCCTCAGCCAGAATTTTAAACTCAATATATTTTCTAATTAATATATACTTAAATCTTTCCAGAAATCATTTTCCCTTTTGAGTATCTTTTCAGGCACCCAATTAATCAGTCCCTTAAATCATATACTTTATATTTTTTCATCATTATACACATGCCTTGACCAAAATGCATGATTCCTTTATTAAGTAATTTTTTTTTCTCTTTGACAATGTTCACTTTTTAAAACATCTCGGTAAGTTCAGAAAGAGCACACAATGGATGTATTTCAACAGTATTTGTGATAGAAGCCAGAAGTATCTTAAGAACATGTATATCAAATAAGTTCTCAAAGGCTTTGTCTTTTGTGTGCATTCGGGAGATTTTGGAACATTCAAGGAGTACATAGGATCACTCCCTATCATTCTACTTTCTCTTGAAACTGAGAAACTAAGAATTTATTGGATCAAATACAGAAATTTCCATCAGGTGTAACAGAGTTCTCAGCCTTCTGCTTTGATTTGGCTTCCTTCTCCTGCACGATGACACATTTTGCCCTGGTCCATGTATCTCTGCCTTTTGCTCTTTCCTTTGCTCTTTATGGGGCAGTAAAGGGAAGTACATAAAAATCTAACTGTTTAAAAACCCAAAGATTCTAGTACACAGGAAGATAGCTTTTACTATGTTGAACATAAAAGACAGCACAGGAAGATAAATCCTGTCTTCGCATCTGGGAAGAACCACCTTCATTATCTGCACATTATCTGTCTCTCATTTGCTATGCATCTCTAAGTCTAAAAAGAACAACTGAAATTAACTTATTATGGTAGGAAATCAAACTATTATTCTTACCTAAGAAAACCAATTTCATTAAAGAAAAAGAGTGTAGAATTTGTACTTTTTACCAAAAAGAATTGCATTCGTTTTGTTTCTCTCAAGTCAAGACGTTGTTTTATTTTTCTCTGCCTCTAAAAGGGGAATAAGCTGAAGCCTGTCATATTTTAAAAACATATTCCAGTAGTAGAGTACTATCCAAATGAATGGGACAGAAGTCAAACAGCTTTGTTATAAAATCCAGAATTATAGGACCATATGTCACCACAAATAATTTAAAAATATTATCTGATATTTACTATCATTAGTCTCCATCCTGTTCAAGTTTAATCAAGTAAGTTTAAAATGCAAATCGGAAACAAAAACTAAAAGTCAAACATAGGAATGTATAAAAATATCTCTTTACATCATGTGATACATGTAAACAAAGATGAAGTTTGACACATCATGTATATCCAATTTATTACCAGGTCCGACTATTTTCCCCTTCTGCTATTTCTCAAATCTCTCTCCTCGCTCCATCCTTCCACCAAATTTAATCCAACATCCTTTTTTGTGGGTTGATATACAGATTGTCCCTGACTAATAGTTTAGGATTTTTCAACTTCACAGTGATGTGAAAGCAATATACATTCAATGGACGCCTTACTTCAAAATTTGCATTTGGATCTTTTACCAGGCCGGTAATGTGCCGTAAGGTACTCACCATGTTGAGAATCACCCACCAGCCATGGCTCTGTCAGTCAAACAGTCTTGAGAGTTAACAACCGATACCTACAGGAGGCTGGTTGCTAAGCTATGGGGCCAGGCAAGTTAGTGTATTAAATGCATTTTGGACTTAGGTGCTTTCAGTTTACAATGGATTTATAGGAACACTCATTGTAAATTGAGGAGCACCTGTAATCTCATCTCCCCTCCAGTCCTTTCTCCATCTTCCAGCTAAAGTGATCTTTTAAAAATCATAAATGTAATTATATTGCTTCCCTACTTAAAACTTTCAAGGGTTTCCCATTGCTCAGGATAAAACTCCAAATTTTTCACATGGACTCCAAGGTGCCATACCAGTGGCCCTGGCTCCCTCCCTAGCCCCACACCCCTCTTCCTGCTGCTCTGCAATACGCCCCCACAGTGCCTTTCAATATGCCCAGCTCCTTCTCACTCCAGGGCATTCCTAGGTGGTCTTGCCACTTCCCGAAACCCTCTCCCCCTAGATAATTCCCATCCATCTTTCATACTTCAATACAAATGTCTTTCCCAAGAATTCTTTCTTTCTTTTCTTTTTTTTTGTGGTCGTAGGGGCACTTTACCATTGAGCTATATCCCCAGCCCTTTTTATTTTATATTTTGAGACACATTCTCGCTAAATTGCTGAGGTTCTAAGTTACTGAGGTTGGTCTTGAACTTTCAGTCCTCCTGCCTCAGCCTTCTGAGTTGCTGGTGTGACAGGTATGTGCCATTGTGCCTGGCCAAGGGAAGATTTCTTTATCCCCAAACTGGTCTCTTTTTAAAGGTGAGCTCAGTGACTTTGTTTGCTAAATATGTACTTTTCTTTTTGTTTAAAAAATCATGTTTTAATGCTGGGTACAGTGGTGCACACCTGTAATCCTAGCAATGTGGGAAGCCGAGACAGGAGGATTGCAAATTCAATGCCAGCCTCAGCAATTTAGTGAGACCCTCAATAATTTAGTGAGACCCTGTCTCAAAATGAAAAATAAAAAGGGCTGGGGATCTACTCAATGATAAAATGCCACTGGGTTCAATCCCTAGTACCTTACAAAAAAAAAAAAAAAAAAAAGATGTTTTGGCATAAATGTGCACAATCAGAGAAAGGTAACAATCTTTAAGTATTATTTTACTGCATTTGTGATGGGTTAGAATTCAGCATTTTTTTCATGTCCCAAAGTTCCACAATGAAAAAACATTTACAGCTCATGCCTGTAATCCCAGAAGCTTGGAAGGCTGAGGAAAGAGGGTTGCAAGTTCGAAGCCAGCCTCAGGACCTTAATGAGAATCTAAGCAACTTAGCGAGACCCTGTCTCAAAATTAAAAATATGGGCTGGGATGTGGCCCAGTGGTTAAGCACCCCTGGGTTCAATTCCTGGTACAAAAACCACCAAATTTATAGAATGGGTACTGAGAAGAAATTCAGTTATACAAATGAGCCAACTTATAGCTCACTGACACATACCGTGCTGTTTCATGGCTGTCTTTGAACTCGTGTTCCCTTTGTCTGAAACACCCTTCCCTACCCCTCCTGCACCTCTGCCTGAAGAACTCTATCTAGTTCACTCTTCGGTTTCTGTGTAACACTTCCTTTCTCTGCGACTGCCCATGACCATCTCTGACCCTTTTTGTCAATTACTCCTTCCTCTGTGCTTTGCCTACATCTGGTAGTACTTCCTAGAGACAATATTTGAGTCTTATTTATATCTCTAGTTCTGAGAAGATCAAAATACTTTAATTGACCTAAATTAACTCAAGGTGAGTGAAGAAAAACCTGCATGTGTGAAAGAGAGTGAGGCAGGAAAGTGCTTAGCTCAGCTTTAAGTTTGCAAGAAAGGATACGATCCAACAAAATTGGGATCTCCACTTTTATCACTTACAGCTGTCCTTGAAATGGGTTCATTTCTTACCCAATCTTAAGGCTTCTCCAGTTATGTTGGGGTAATTTTTAAGTGAAGTTCAATAAATGAAAGTGTGTACTTTAGATCTTAGGAATAGATCCAATTTTTAAATCGAGGGGTGTCTCTTTTTCATCTTTGCAAACATTGTTGACTCCGAGTGTGTCATCAGATGACACCATTTGGTACCTCTTGGAACTGGATCTTTGCTGCAGTTTGAGGTTCACATGTGACCCATCTGTAAGGGCTGGTTACATGAATCAGGGGTGACCTTGGGCAGTACGGAAATCTGTTTAACAGAGCCCACATACAGGGTAATAGTGGAACCCGATGGAACAGATGGTAATATTGGCAATAAGACCCTTGTTTGTTAACAGTGATTACAACCATTTCCACCAGCTCGGCTTTTCATATGTCTCCGCAAGTTTTGTCACACCAAGGAAGACACATCAGCGGCAGTCATGCTGCAAGTGGTCGGGAGAGGGGCACGTGTGGGGGTGATTTAGAGGTGGCATTTTTAAGCCTCACAGGCTGGCGGTAAATCCACACTGGTTGAACCCTGCCCGTTATGATAAGCAGGTCCTCTGGTTAGCACATCCAGATTTGGAATGCACAGAATAGGATTCCTGACTCTTGTTCCAGCCAGCTTTTCAACAAAGGTAATGATCCGAGAAGTGGGGTGTGTTTGCTAAATTGGTCACTTTCAGGGCTCAAAACAGCCATCCCCCGGCTGCAGCCCCATAGCTGCAGAATGCTGGAATGTGTGCCCTCAAACTCTGGCTGAACTCCAGGATTGACAAACTGGTCAAGAGAATTTCCCCTTTTTAAAGAAACATGATTTAAAGAATTTTTTTTTTTTTTTTTTTTTTAGGGCTGGGGATATAGCTCAGTTGGTAGAGCGCTTGCCTTGGAGCACAAGGCCCTGGGTTCAATCCCCAGCACCGCGAAAAAAAAAGAATTTAAAAAAAATCTTTTACTATTAAATGAGAGAATCACAATCAATTGCAGGCAAATGCTTAAAATGAAGGGTTATAAAATAACACGTAATTAGTAAAGTAAAACTTAGCCACAGTTAAAACTGTGGTTTGACTCATATAGCAAAATAAGAAAAATGCAAACACAACAACAAAACAATCTAAGAAATGTGTGAAACCCCTGGACATGGTGGTGCTTGTCTGTAATCCTGGATATTCAGGAGGGTGAGGCAGGAGGATCACAAGTTCAAGGCAGTCTGGGTAATTTAGGGAGATCCTGTCTCAAAAAAAATGAAAAAGGGCTGGGGATGTAGCTCAATGGTAAAGTGCCCCCTGGGCTCACCACTACAAAAACAAAATACATGTGTTATTTACCACGGCATTACCAGGTATGATTTTGAGACTTCCAGAATACTCTTTTATGTTACACCTGCTCCGAAGCTGTGGCTTCTCCAAAAGAATCACAAAGAGAATATAGTCTTGTTAACGTGGTCCTTCCAAAAATAGCACAAGTGTTTTTGTTACTGATTCTGAGGCAGTCAATCAAAGTCTGGGGAAATCAAATGTAATTTCCTTACATGGAGTAACACTGTCTTTATTGACCTATCCATTCAATCAGTTCTTCATTTCCCTCCAATGCTCCCCTTTGTTTCAAAAGCTGGACCACCCTGCCAGTAATTAACTACCTGCCATCAGGAAAAACAACTCTCTTTACTTCATATGGATGACTTGTCTCCTAATAAAATAGGAATCATGGTCAAGGTATTAGGATATTCATAGTCAATGACTTCTGCTTAGCCTGGAAATCAGCTTATTTACTTATTATCTGTAGATGACAAAAGACACAATCCCAAAGTAATGAGATATACCATGTTGTTGATTTTCTTCACTAAATAATAAGGAGACTACTGAATGTGCTAGAGTAACAGAAAATAAAAAATCCCTAGCACTGAGCTATAGACCCCTGGGTCAGGGCTTGTTCTCATCAGCTCAAATATCCTTCTTCAGGGAACATTTTCTTGACTAGCCCCATGTCATTCCCTAAGAACTCTTTCAAGACCCCAGGTTCATGCCCCTTTCTACGACATTGTACTGCTCTATTTTATTTATACTGCTATCATTTCTGAAATTACCAGTGAGAGTGACCTGTGTATTTGCCTCTCTCTGACTAAAATGTAAGCTTGATGAAATCAGCTTCATGGGGCATTTGTCCGCTTCCCTACTGTACTCCCACAGCAGAGCAGCTGAGCACACGAAGAACCCCAGAGAATGGTGAAATGATTGCAAAAGACATCTAGGTTAGTAGGTGACTTTGAGGCACAATGAAAAAGCCACAGAGAGAGATCCACTCCAGCCCCTGGTGGAAGCTGAGCTCTAGAATCCAATGCTGCATAGAGGGAAATTCGTTAGAGGCACAAAATAGTGGATAATCTAGGTTCCTTTGGAGGTTGTTATTTCATAACAAGGAAGATAAAATTCAGACAGAAGCTTGTTCATGAAGCAAGTTAATCAACGGACACAGGATTAAAACCACAGTCTTCTGACTTACGATCCATTATTGTTTTATATTTATCAATCTTTTAGGCATTAAAAAGCACAGGATTTGGGGGAAAAAACAAAAACAGAACTGCTGGTCTGTGGTAGAATACTCAGTGAAAGAATACTTGCCTGCCGTGCATGAGGCCTAGGTTCCATCCCTACTGTCTCTACCCCGCAGCACGCGTGCGCGCACGCACACACACACACAAAGTTAAGGGTGAATAAAAATAAACATATGCTCAACTATGCTTCCAATAAAAGCAAGAGAATCACACAATATAAGATATCCAAAATGATCATTTCCTCTGAAAATCAGTAATGCCAGAAATTAAACCTGAAGGTACCAGGAACTTTAAAATGATGGTATGCAGATATCAGTCTGTTCTGTATATTATAAAAATCACACTGATGATTTTCTAATTGAACATTTTCTGAGATTCTCCGAGCTTCACAAAGCTGGAATTAAATCAAAAGCAAACGATTTGTCAAGGTCTGGGAGGAATCAACTGACCCCAAATGGGGATGCGGAATCAACTGATTTTATTGCAAAGTTCAGATTTTCACTGCACATGTTTTTCAAATCTAGTGTTTGTTTTCAATCTAATATAACCAAAGTAAAAACGAGACTATCAGACAGAGAAGACTCTAGGTTCTAAGGAGTAGAAATGAAAAGTATCAGCAGTAAAGTTGGACGGAAATAATGCAGGAATAACTCACGAGTTTAATATGAAGTTGCTTCTCATCTATTTTATCTCTAAAATCCCAAAGGACTTTTAAAATATTAAATAACACTTTAAATTCTTTGAAGTCTCATCCTTAATAAAAAGTCCAAAATGGAACCTCCTAACACTTGCTCACTTTATGTGCGAAGACACTCATATTGTGAACATGTTAATTCAAAGGATCTAGAATTTTACAACAAAGTTATGTAAATAAGATTTCTAAACAAAATAATCTTTTCTATTATGTAGACTCAATAGCCAATATCAACTCTGGGGAAACTATGATAGCAATGAGATTTATTAATGTATGTGGTTCAGTTGTATCATGTGTGTCGTATAAGGTCATACAGCACAGCGTATATATTCACCCACCGGTACAACGAGGGTGCCGAAACAGCTTGATATGTGTCTACCTTAGGAAGAACGGACACAAATACAGAACGTCTATTAAATACACACTGGGCAGGGGAATCTCATCTCTGTAAAGGCATCGCAATGAAATGTTCCCCAGATCACAGTGTTTTAATAATGTTTAAAAAATATTATCTTAGGTGCATCGGAGAGTGTTTCGCATTAGTGTGAGTTTCCTTGAGACGCGGAGCGACCCTTCCGCGGCCTTTCGCCCCTCCCCCAACTTCCTCCAGAACGGCCACTAGGGGTCAGTATGAAGACGCGGTTCCTCGGCTGCGCAGGACGGAAAACCAGAGCCCGGAGAAAGCATCTGTCATAGGAAAAACCCTAGGCGACAAAGACAATAACCGCGCAGCTTTGGCATTATTAGGTACAACCCGCCCATCACGTCTAGAACATGAGTTTGCACCTTTCGATGTTGCTTTAATTAAAAAAGTATTCTAAGTCACAAGTGTCCTTGTTCTAAGTGAACCTAAGTATTGGCCAAGAAGAATGATTCTAGGCACCTGGAGTTAAAATTTATTTTTCAAAGCGTGATAGGATACATATTTAGCCATCTCAGAGGTATTTGCATCACCCCTTCCTGCAAAGGGATGGAGAGGGAGAAACTTACAGTGTTTTGCCAACTTTGAGAGAGCTTTGTTTTTTCTTCCCTTCAAAGTGACCCCACACTCCTCATTCCACAGTAAAATGTAGGCTGGTCTAGGGAATAAACATTGGTCTACAACCTCCAACTTCACAGAAACAGAAGGAATGACATTTCCTTCCTTTATGTAAGGGAGTAAGAATGGGTGGGGGCTTGGAGAGTGCTCTCTGTACACATAAGGGTAGAAATCCCTTAAGATCCCGCCCTCCCCCAACAAAACTGAAGCCACTGTTTTGGAGTTGAGAGTAGCACTGGCTTTTCCTGACGCATTACATGAGGTTCTGGCTTCTGAAATACGATATAAAATTCTGAACGTGGGATTCTTGTTACATTTTTCTCTACCAGTTATATGGCTCTCCTAGGCATGATATTCCATGCCTAATTCTAGTGGGCATTAAAACTCTTTATTTGTATGTTAGTAAAGAGAATTTTTAATACTGACAATATGAAATAACAGTTCATCCATATACAATGAGGACATTCATTTAAATGAAGACATTCAAAAAAGCACTCAAACACACATCCATATAATTTTGGGGCATTCTGTCGATTTCTTGAGTCCCTTTGGGGTATACTCCTTACTCATGTCATCATTTCCTTTGTGTGGTCCTGGCCATAGGTCACACAATAGCAGAACAGTCCCTAGAGAAGAGCTCTTTGTCTCCAGTATTGTGGAGGCTTGGCAGTGAGCCAGCAACCAATCAATCATTTTTTTTTTTTTTTAAGTAGCCATTATATATGCTACCATTTAAAACTTTCTTGGGTCACTGCTATTGTGGAAAGTCAAGAAAGAGTACAAAAAATAAAAAATAAATAATAAGAAAATGAAGGCGAAAGGGTCTCTAAGATTTAGGGAGATCACCCAGTTCTTCAGGGAGATAATATGGAATAAGTATGAAGGATTAGGGTTAGTATGACCTAACGCATTTATTATGTATAATCAGTAGAGTCTTAGTTATACGTTTACTACAGCTAAACCAGCTTTCACTTACATATCTGTAGGTTTTTTGTTTTTATTTTAATCATTGCCTCTTATTTTCTAAAATAATTGCATCTTTTGAAAAATGCCCTGCCAATATTTATACTACTTTCCTAATCTTGTCATAGTTTACCAGTGGCCAAATTTAGTAACATTGGCAAAGGAAAACTAAAAACACTAAACTATTCATTCTTGGAATAACTTTAAAAACTCTAATTCTGATCAGATCCAACAGATGGCAGTGATGTTATAAATTAATAGTTTAAAATATTATTATATGTAGGATCGGCTCCTCAGAAAGATGTAAATCACAAGTAGTTCTCCCAGTACTTGCATAAATAATATAAAATTTTGATATGATTAATTGGATAGAAGTGTACAGGGTAAACATAACATGAAATTCAGTCTAAAATAATATATTTGCTGTTTCAAAAATTAATAGCTTTTCATTCCAAAAAAGTATTACACAGTGAGAACTGTCAAATAGATTAGCAGTGTACCAAGAAAGGACATCTGTGTCCAAGTTAACAAAATGGATCACATGTTTATATGAAACTCATTATTCCTTCTTGGTTTCCATTTTCATCTATTCCTTTAGATGGGGATTGTTTTTGTCTTCTCACTTTTTACGTACTCATTTAAAAATAATTTTCCTTTCTCCTTTCACTTCTGTTAAATGAATGTAACTGTTATTATCCTCTGCATGCTTTGTTAGGGTTTTTTATTCTTGTTCATTGTCTTGTCATTATTTTTTTCCACAAACCTTTATTCTGTAGATGGCAGAGAATGAAAACTATTGATAGAAGGCTCTTATAGGTAAACCACTGTCTACCCCACTGTTCCTCCTGTGATCCAAATTACATGAAAACAAATGAGCAAAACAACACTATTTTAAGTTATGGGCATTGCTGGATGTTTTAGATTTTGAAATAGACTGCCTGTTTTTTTTCCCTATTTCTTTACATTTGGTGTAAGCCTATTTTTCCCCAAATACCTACTGTGGGATGAGCTCTACTTTACATGCTTGGGGAGGAGAATTAAGAGTAGGAGTGTAAGCGGGTCGGGTCGCAGTGGCATATGCCAGTAATCCCAGTGGCTTGGGAGGCTGAGGTAGGAGGATCGTGAGTTCAAAGTCAGCCTCAGCAACTTAGCAAGGCTCTCAGCAACTAAGTGAAAATCCGTTTCTAAATAAAATATAAAAGAGGGTTAGGGATGTGACTCAGTGGTTAAACTCCCCTGGGTTCAATGCCTGGTACTCAAAAAAAGAAAGAGTATGCGTGTATGTGGTGCAATTTTAAACACTGTGTTCACAGTAGGCCTCTTTGCCAAGGTGACTCTTGGAACAGTGACTAGGGGTGGGGGATGGGGGGAATGAGCTGTAGGCTGTCTGGAAAAAAGCATCCCAGACAAGAGGGCAGCCAGTTTGAAAAACCTACAGAGAAGCACTCTTGGAATTTGAATGCACTTCCAGAATATATCTTAAGGTTTACTTGACAATATTAGCTTATTTGTAAACAAAGGGATTTGTGTTTGTTAATAATTTTTTAAGCCTACAATCTCATTTATGCATAACCCAACTACCTGGATGCTTCCTACATCTGGGACATAGGTGAGAACTACCGTAGGGGCTGGACGGAGAGGGCCTCTGAGAAGCCAAAATGTGATCTCAGAGAAGAGGTCGCAGGCCCTCCTTTATGGCTTTGATATAAAATTAGATACAGTGGTTACCTGGGGTCCAAGTTTTTAACTTACAGAAAGGAAGGGATCTGAAGGCATCCTCGACAGGGAGGAAGGTAGAGGCTCTGCCAACCAGATACACTGGCAGCAGTGAAAATTAGCAGCTGATAGCCTTCCAATAAGGGCTGCATCACAGCCTCAAGGGACACCACCCAGAAGCTACACCCAGTGAATAAGGCCAGTGGCTCCATGTTCCTAAAGAGCCCTGAGAATGTCCTGAGGACCAGTTACACTGATGCCCATGACCCTCCTCCCCAAAGCTATCAGTCAGAAGGGTGGGAGGAAGGATTTTAGAAGCTGTTGATTCAAACTCATTGCAAACATTTTAAAGTATTAGTGAAGAAGTGAAATTTGAAATGTCCAGAAAACTAGACTACCAAGGAAGGCTTATTCACAGAGAATACCACCAAATAGGTGAGATCTTGGGCACCAATTAAGGTGATGTCACTTTAAAGTCAAAAACTGTCCACAAAGGGACAGTATGGTTGTTTATTCATCATTGCTCATCATCATGCTCCTCTTGTCACAAGAATCAAGATCATGAAACTGTGAAACTAGGTATATTAGATGACAAATTAAAATCCCAAGATTATAAATCCTATTTCTTAATTATAAAAGCATTTGTCAGTTTCACAAAGAAGCATCACAAAGTATGTTTCTCCTTCCTCTGGCTGATTTTCTTTAATTTAGAAAATGTAGTTTCCCCCACAATTTTCTAGCCCCAAACCCGTTACATAAAGCAAATTACACCAACATTGTGTACCATAACACACCAATGATTGCTCAATTCAGGAGACCAACCTCCAGCTCTAGAAGCAGCCCTGAGTTGAAGAGTTAGAAATTCATTTCAGGAATATCAAGACGTGTGTTTAGGAGGCAGGTTAAGCTATAACACACTCCCAATTGGTATTTGCAGTGCTTGAGTACACTTTTAAAAATTAGGCTAGTGAATATCAGATACCCAAATAGCTACTAAATGCATATGGAGGACTTTAGCTCCTAGCTTTTACCCTCTTCCTTTACTATATACCATAGAAAAGCAACTAGGAAACCCTGATTCGAAGCACCCTATCAGCAAAGCCGCAGTGCATGCTGGGAGAGAGGCTCCAGTAGCCTGTTCTTAAAAGGGAGGCGGGAAACACCCATCCATGCTGAATTTAACTTTTTTTTTTTTTTTTTAATTTGAGTAGAAAAATTTTCTATTAAAACGAACCAGTCATCTGTGTTGTCACTGCTGTTGTGTCTGGCTTTAGTAATTAATACTCGGGGAGGCTTGCTGGAAGGATTGACAACGTGACTTATTATTAAGTAGGGAAGCAATATAATTACATTTATGATTTTTAAAAGATCACTTTACCTGGAAGATGGAGAAAGGACTGGAGGGGAGATGAGATTACAAGTGCTCCTCAATTTACAATGAGTGTTCCTATAAATCCATTGTAAACTGAAAGCATCTAAGTCCAAAATGCATTTAATACACTAACTTGCCTGGCCCCATAGCTTAGCAACCAGCCTCCTGTAGGTATCGGTTGTTAACTCTCATGACTGACTGACAGAGCCATGACTGGTGGGTGATTCTCAACATGGTGAGTACCTTACGGCACATTACCAGCCTGGTAAAAGATCCAAATGCAAATTTTGAAGTATGGCTTCCATTGAATGTACATTGCTTTCACATCACTGTGAAGTTGAAAAATCCTAAACTATTAGTCAGGGACAATCTGTATATCAACCCACAAAAAAGGATGTTGGATTAAATTTGGTGGAAGGATGGAGCGAGGAGAGAGATTTGAGAAATAGCAGAAGGGGAAAATAGTGACTTATCAGTGCTCATGCCTCTGGAATCTTGTGCGTGTGGCACAAGTATGTCAAATCTGACTCCTCAAAAACATTTATTTTCAGCTTCTTAGCTCAAAAAATCTAAAGTAAAAACTCTTATAGACCTCAATGAACATCCAGGGAACCCTTACCAAATGAAAACTAGAAAAAATAGAAATAAAAAAGGAATGGACAGTATATATAATAGGTTAAAAAAGCAGCAATTAA
Organism: Sciurus carolinensis; assembly: GCF_902686445.1. NCBI lineage: Eukaryota > Metazoa > Chordata > Mammalia > Rodentia > Sciuridae > Sciurus > Sciurus carolinensis. The sequence goes on from NC_062224.1 coordinate 22,945,617, forward strand.
AATTTAATAATAATAACAGTAAATTACAAAAACAAAGTTGACTATGGTAGAGGGCAGCCAATTACAGTTTAGTTCTAATTGACCCATATTGAAAAAAATGGAACTATAGTCAAAGGACAAAAATCTGTGAAGTAGATAATTAAATGGGAAGAGAAAATATGAAGCCAACCCCTTTTAGAACTCTTTACCATCCTAATTGTCTGTGATTTTACACAAAACTGTGAAATGATATAAGTCAGGCAAATTCACATCAAATCAAGGCATCTATACACACTAGGGACCTATGAAATATTTTCAATAATATATACATCTAAGTGGACTAGAGATAGAAGTGTTTCACTGTTGCTGTAAGATTTTTTGGCAGTGGCATGACTGTTCTGGAAAAATTACAGAATATGCTATCTTCAAATTGCTACTTCCTACGACTCAATACTCTAGAAATTTGTGTGCTTTCATAGAGATAATCGGGACCCTTAATTTAGGAAATTATTATGTCAAAGATTGTAGCTGACAAAAGAACACAGTTTCATTTTGATGCTATGCGTTTCTGCTATTTTTTAAAAATCAGGCTTTGTTAGAATTTTAGTCATTCCATTAAGGGCTTACAAAATATTTGTGTGGGAGTAGAGAAAGGGAAAGAAAGTTTGAAAACTAGGTTGAGTATGTAATGGGGGAAGAGAAGGACACGTTTCAGATTAGGAAAGGGTAATTTTAGCCACAGTGTCACAAAACAATAACAAATGAAAGTTAACTCATACAGCAAATGAGATGTAAGGAGGGCAAATAATTATTTTATTTATGAAACTTGCCTTCAAAAATTCATCCTCTTTTGCAAGGCAATCTTATCTTCTGTAGAGGAAAGATCAGACTTTGGAATTTGACACATTCGGGTTAAATTTTCAGCGGGGCTATTTAGTGAACGTGTGCATCCTAAGCAAGCGTGCAGGATCTCAGCTTCCTCATTTGTTCATAGATTACTTTGATTATTGACTCTTAAGATAAATAGAAATCACAAACCTCAGTGCTCATAATACAGAGGACATTCCTGTCCCCCAAACATTCTTCATGACATTTGTCTATAATATGTTCCTCTTAATTGACTTCTAAAAATATTTCTATACTTCTCTAATACTGACATTTTTTCCCAAATGGATCTTTAACATTTTTATGGATTTATCAGGTGTTTATATAACGTTGTCTCTGGTAGTTCCAGCACTGTCCAGCTCTTGCCCCAGAATCATCAACAAGCATCAACCTGGTGCCTGAAACAAATGCCCGGCATGTTTCTCCAACAAACTTGGAAATGGCTAAGATTTTGTAATATCTTTGGAAAACAGGCCAATCTGATGATTCCATTTTCATAAGGGACCATGAAGAATAACATAAGATGACCTATCTGAAAAAATATGTAACTATCTTAAAATAGTAACACCAAGCCACCTTAGACCATGGACTGTCCTTGACAAGTCAGGGGCCAGCCAGCAGTTTTGCACTTACTTGGCATTGACGGGATTGCAGGTGGTCAGGTTTGCCAGGGCCAGAGCTGCAGCCTCCCTCACCTCTTCGTTGTCACTTCTGAGCAGCTGAACTAACTGTGGAATCCCTATGGATAAAGAAAGGCAAAAAGGGACTTTAAAAATGTCCTTTTGCACTTGACTGTGGTAACCTAAAAATGTTCAAAATGCTCGTTTCCAATTTGCTTACCCTGAGTATTGAAAAAATCTTTGCTGCTCGAATTCTCAGACATTGCTGAAATCGCTTGGGAAGCAGCGATTTTAGGTCCATCGCTTTCAGAACCCAAAAGGGTTACCAGGCACTTTTCAACCTCAAGTTCATGAAAAAGTTTCCTATTTTCAGCTTTCATAAACCAAAAGGAAAAAAAAAATTCAGAATTTGACTGCAAAAAGTATGCAAGTATTACTACTAATCCCAAAGCATGATAGCAGTACCAACAATTTGCTAGCTATAGTTCCAGACTCTAAACAAAACATAAGCCTACTTAACCTTTAGAACAAAGTGATCATGCAAAATGAGTCATAAATGCTGCATTTTCCTCTTATTCCCTTAAATGATATATATCAATACCATGGCAAAGAAAATTCTGTAATAAGGAGGAGGCAGGTTATTAGACTTAGCAGGCACTTATTTAACCCCAAGCATGCGGTGACATTGCTCAGATACATTGTTTTCTCACTAAAGATAAAAGCTTGTTTATTTGACCGTTGTTTTAAATACAAAACCCAATATTTGAAGACTGCATACACTGTACAAACTGGTGGTCTTCAGGAGAAGCATGACCAAGGGAGTGGGGGGGTAGCAATGAGTGCTGGAACAAGTTCCTGAGTCTTAAGGACGTTACAGTCTTATATAAAAAATTCATAATCATCTTTTTCTCAAATTACAATACATGCTCTTAAGTAGAAAAAATTGAAACAATTGATAAATTACCATAAACAGTTTAAAAATGTGTTAGAATATTTCTTTATTTGAAAATAAGTTTATGATTCTATATTCATATCATGCTGTTCATTCCATTATAAGACAGTAAATTTGTTTGTTGAGTCCTGGAGAGCAAATCCAGACCCTCAGGTGTGCTAGGGAAGCACAGCATCACTGGGCTACATTGCCAGCCTGAAGAGAAAGCATTTTTAAGGTTCTTTAGTTCCCTAAACATTTTTTTCTTTTGACTTAGTTTGATTTTTTTAAAATAACTGACAGTCTCATTACTATACTAAATATTGCATTAAACTAAGAACATTAAAACCTATTTTTTTCAGTTTGTGTTCCATTAGTTATATCTTTAAAGCATTTTTCGTCCTATTTAATTCTAAGTTACTATCTTTTTATCTTTTTAGGGGCATAAAGCCCTAAAGCCATAAAGAGGTACCAGAGACTAGTGTAAAAAAAAATTTTTTTTAAGTTTACAAATAATTCCTTGCTAAGTTACCTCCAGTTCCTTCAAAAAGCTTTTGTGATAGATTTGATTCTCCATTAATTACCTTTGTGAGGTTTATGAAATTACCTTTTATAAAGTCAATTTTCATAATTAAAATAGAAGAATGTGTGAATATGTGCTCTTAGGATGTTAATGAAGGAGAATATTCTGTTAGAATACACGACTCTGCCAAAAATGCTGGTGATAATTTATATTACAACCTCTACATGTGGAACTAATTCATTGCTTATACATATTTTAATTAACTTATTTTTTTTTCAGAAATCTTTCAGAAATTAACAGCAGCTAGGTTTCCAGTTTAAAAGTTGTGATTTTTCCCTTCTTCAATAATGATTCCAGAAAATCATCCTTTTTTCACAGAATAAATATCACAGTCTGGTGGTTCCCTCTTTGCAAATCATTTTTGCCTTTGTTCGTCTGATGCACAGATGTTTACCAGGCAATCTGGCCCAAACCCACACAGGCTAAGTTACTAACACAGCTACTCATTCGTTTTAAACCAATCATGAACCATGTCCTGTAATCCTATCATTTTAATCCCATGCTCCTTTCATTTAACATTAGAATTCAGACAGGTCAGAACTGGTTCATAAAAAAAGCTGCAGTTAATACTTAAATCTCAAGTATGTGGCTCCTAAAACATTTTAAAATTTATGTAGTCCTGACTGACTTTCACTGAAAAAAAAAATATTATCTGAAACTTTTCCAGAGTCTCTGACCTAAAATGCTCAGATTTATCACTAAGACTTCCCTGATGACTCTAACTCAGATTTCCTAAACAGAACACTCTTAGCACAGAGTCTATCAGGAAAATTGGCCAAAATACAGTCGTAATTTATTTGAATAGACTGACTTCGGAGTATGTAATTATTGCATTCAAAAAACAGTATATATGCAATTATTGGAAAGATTTTTTTAAATAATTTAAATAAATACTGTGGGCAATTAGTTTCTCAACCCTGCTGGGAGTGTTCTTAAAATCCAGCTGTGTTCACCAAACCTCAAAAGTGCTGACTGCAGCGTGCCTATAATAGATTTAAAAGATGAATTAACATATTAACCAAGTACTTTCATTGAATTGCTACACCAAGAAGTAAAGTATTTGTGTTTTAATTACACAGATAATAAAGATGGCAAGACAGTTATGCTACTAATAGAGTAATGACCTTGAAAAATAACACTTGTGCAGTATCGCTAAAATAAAAGCATGAGGTTTTGCAGCTAAAAATAAGTGTGCATGTAATGATGCTTTTCTTGCCTCTGCTCAGAAGTGGCTATTGTGCCACCTTTGCCCCTGCTGAGATGTTAATGCCAGTTCATAAACCTCATGGCAACATGGTAATTAACACCTTCTTCCTACTGGTACCAGGTCAAATGCACACTGACTTGGGCTTCCCGCAGCAGGGAATGCATGTTAAAACTTTACTCCACAAACAAAACTTGAAGAATGCCTGCGACACATTTGTGTGTTCCAACTGTGTTTTTGACATACAGTGACGATGTATGACCACATGTTTAAAAAAAGAAAAAAAATACTTGTATGATGATGGAAAGTAAATGAAAATTAGAAACAAATATTGACAATTAGATTGTTTTAACAGTATAAGGAGTAAGATTTGTCCAAACTTACATAGAAATGGAGTTTTCTAACGGGGAAAAATTTTAAACCTTTTCATGAATACTTATTTTCAATACAGAAATAGTAAGAGATACCTTTGTGAATCCTTGTAAAGTTTTAGAGTATACTGTTGTAACTAATATAAAATAAAGCATGTCTGGTTAAGATGATGGGGTTTGGTAGGTAGAGGTCAAAAGGCAAGCCAAAAATTGATAACAAAAAATGAACAAGAAATACAGGTAAGACCTGAAAAGAAGACAGAGTCCAGAATAGGGCAGGGAGGAAGAGGTAGCTGTTATGGATCTGGTCAGGTTAATAGAGTTAAGAAGCAAACAAATCAATAAATATAAAGGAGAACAGTCAGGCAAATGAGGGAGATGCCAACCTAACCAATTATACTGTCCCTAGGGATGTTGACTCTGACCACATTGAGATCCGAGAAACAGGCAGTTGTGCCTCGAAACGCTGTGGCAAAGGCAAGCAGCTTGAAATGGAGATTGTCTCAATGCCCCATTTTTCCAATCAGAAGACAGTTTTCTCTTAAGAATTCCTTGGGATATGTGGATGGAGAGGAAGCTTGACATGTTATGGAATGAACATTTTATGATCTTTCTAAAAATATCAAGAATCAAGCTTTCAGAACTCCTAGGCTATGAGAAAATTAAACTACTTAGACCCTGAATTTGAAGATGCATATGACATGTTTTTCCAGGGTTAGTATAGTCACCAAAGATGGAATCAATTTAGGAAGGAAGGAGACTATGCCAGAAAGGATGGAGGAAGGTTACCAGCTGCATAAATTGAATTATAAAAATAGGTTGGGCTGGGGACCTGGCTCAGTGGTAGAGTGCTTGCCTAGCACGTTCAGGGCTCTGGGTTCTGTCCCCAACACCATGCGGGAGGGAGGTTTTATAGTAATAAAAGAAACCTGTGAGACAATGACAAAGGAACTATACTGTCAAACAGATGGGTAGTTGGTTTAGCGTTGTTAGAGTAGATGTAAATCTTTCCTGTCTGGAAATGGAGGTTCTGCTAAGCAATGGAAGTTCACTTTTATGCTGTGCTTGCTTGGTATTCCATGACACTAGCATTAGCTTACTGTGGTTCATGCACAGGTGTTTGCTTTAATTTATCACCATAGGGATGGATGAAGTTCTGATGTGAGGAACAGATAATGTATTTGAAGCAGGGTGGAATATGCTAGATTCAATCATATAAAAGTACATATTTTAAAGAGAAACCTGTTGTTTTTATTGACACCTTGAAAAGCAAGGACATTACAAAATTTAATTTTCTCTCTAAATCTATCCATTTGAAGAACTAAGATACCCATTGGCCAAAACAATATTTCTAAAATCAGCATCAGACCAAGGGCCAAAACCAGAACAAGTTAAGCATAAAATTATAGTGTATCCTAAGTTATATGACTCAGAACACAACAAAGAGTGCTTGGCAAGAACAAGTTGATAACCAATGCCTGTGTGATTGTAGAAAATAGAAAAATCTCTGCTGCCAAGTGAGGTTATCTGGACCTGATCCTGATTATTCTACTCTAATTTGAGGACCAGGAGTCCTGAAGACAGATGAACTTTAGGAAGTCCACGAACTCCCTGAAATTACAGGCAGAATGCTGTGCCTATGTACATTTAAGAAGGTTACTCATTGACCAGATTCTCAGAGGACTTCAGGACTCCTCAAAAATTGCGTTTGGGCAATGCAGTGGGATGTGCTTGAAAGCTGTCAGAAATACAGGCAGGAATTCAGAAGACATGTCAGAATTAGAAACAGATTGGAGATTCATAAGCAAATAAGGAAGCAGTTGAAACATGAGTCATAAGTGAGATTGCTTAGGAAGATTTTAAAAAGAATAAGACAGAGGACAGGAAGACAAGTCTGATATTAAAATGGTCAGTAGAGAAGAGAGAGCTGGTAAAAGTGAAGGGTTGGTCTGATAGTTCATTAGGAGAACAGTCAGAAGAGAGGAGTGTGTAAAAACCCAGGGACAAAAAGAGTTTTAAAGAGGAAGGGATAATCAACAGTGGATGCCACACACACATCAAGCTTAAAAAAAAAAATGAAGATATCTTTTTCTCTAGAATTCAGCATTAAGAGGTCAATGTCAAATTCTACAAGGACTGCTTTAGAAAGAGAAGTCACAAGCAGGCCAAGTGATGGAGATGAGATGAGGAGGTAGAGTTATTTAGAATTGCTAGTGTCAAAGGCTGACTAAGAAGGAAGGGAGAAAAAGCAGACCATGAGTCAAGGGCAAGAAGCAACTTTCTGTAAATCACCCCTGTTCAACAATTATGGGCTCTCAGGATATTCCAAATGTCTAATCAACTTCCTCCAGTGGGATCTGGGAAGATAGAACGTTGGTGCATGATCCCACATTTAAAGGAAAGTCCCCTCATCATCCAAAACGGGGCTGAAGGATTCCATTGCCATCTCAGTTGATGGGGAGAACAGACAGAGAGCACCCCTGAGTCCATCTCTTCCTTAACACCAGGCCCGGCAGAGCGCTCTGTCTGCATTCCATGTTGAAAACTGACAGCGGAAATCATGGAAACAGCATAATAGGTATGGAAGAAAGAAGAGAGACGGTCTAAAGACAAGTATTTCTGAAAAGAAAAAAGATCAAATGAAGCAAAAACAATAATGAAAAGTATACCAGAAAAAAAGATATTTCTTGAGTTGGAGAGAAGGGTCCCCACTCTGGAGATCAAGAGGTTTTACTGTGTAGTTCAGAGAGTGGGAAGAGGGACTCAGGCACGTTTCTGCACAATTTTTGAACTCAGAGCATAAAGGGTTCTACTCATGCATAGGAAGAAAACATCACAGATACGAAATAATAAAAATTGGGTTATTCTCAGACAAGGACTCTTCAAAAGCAAGGTTCAAACAAAACATATTGTGTGATGCAAGAATTTCAAACACAGCTAAATTGTCATATGTGTTTGAAGGCAACATTATATTCACAAATAAGGCAAGGTCTCAAAAACACACCACTCTTGGATCATCCTGCAAAAACAATTTTTTTTCGACTGAAAAACACACTGTGGTTAATTTGAAAATGAACCAGAAATAAAATCTTAAGAAAGGTGAAACTTTATCATGAGAACCGGAAATGCACACTGGAATGGACTCAACATATATTTAAATCCAAAAGCAAACGTGGACAAAATTGATTGCAATGGCAAAGTTATTCTTTAAAAAGCGAGGCTTATAGAATTTGGGGGGAGGGGAATCTGTAACCCCCTATTAAATTTGCAAACACAAGAAAGGGGATAAGTTGTGGAAGCAAAATTGCTAAATATCTTACTAACTATAGTAACTTTATCTTTACAATAACTATTTTTAAAAATTTGAAAAAAATCTGTAAAAGGAAAGAAACAGCATAGAAAAACAAAGGTCAGAAAACATAAAACATGAGGTCTGTAATAAGGTCGCATGTAGTAGTTGTGAAAATAAACCTGACACCTTCTCCACCTTACCCTTTTGAATCTAGTGGCAGGGAAGTTTCCCCAGTATTGATAATCTATCCCCCACTCCCAAGTTCCTGTTGGTTCCCCGAATCTTAACTATACTTCCATAAGTAGTCCCTTCACCGATCTCTATATAAGCCCTCTGGAGCTTACAGAACTTTTCTTCTGCTAAAACCACTTTTGATAATACATAGCAATCTTAATATCAAATTAGAATTTGAAGGGAAACAGCAGTAATTGAGATTTTTTTTTAAAAAAAATAATCAGTAGTGAATGTAAAGCAATATCAAATAAAGCAAAGTGGGTTCAAGTTACAAGAGAAAATTGATAGAAATAATAACAGTGGGAAACTTCTAACATACCATTCTTCATCTGTGATAGATTAAGTAGATAAAATAATAAGAAAGAACAAAAAAAAAACCTGTTCACTATAATTTATAAAGGCGGACTAAAAGATAAATATCAAACCCTCCATTCTATGGGAAATACATCTGTTTATTTATTGAACAAATACTTATGCATCTATCACTTTCATTGTCCTTATTTCTGGAACAGTGCCTTGCATGTAGCACACATACAGTAAACACTGGTTCAGTCACAATCGAATATGCCTCCTCCAGATTTATAGATCACTTGTGTACATGGATCATGCTCCAGGCCTCAAAGAAAATGCCACACTAGTCTCAAAGCAAAATTTGCATTTTTAAAACTATGAATCAAAAATGTTAGAATTTAAAATGAACATCTTTGATCCTGATTGAGAAAAGATCCCTGGAGCACACTGGTCTGTCCCTCGAAGGGTTGGTATAATCGAAATACCTGCTTCATAAGATTGAAATAGAAAATAATTGTAAAACAACCGATCTTTATATTATGTAAAATCATGGTGCCTATTTTAAAAATACTGTTCATAATACTTATCAACACACTTCAAAGAGGGTATTATAAACAGGAGAAAGTTCTAAAAGAGGAAAGAGAATGATCACAGGATAGTCTGAGGACAGATCTACAGGCAAAGACTAAGCAAGACAAGGATCCTTCACTCTGTAAAAGTCATGGTTGATAGGAACGTGATACAATGACAAATGGCAAGGATGCAGATTTAATCATTACATTCTAAAATAAAGACAGGAGACACAATTTGAAACCAGAATGTTGTTATTTAAAACTAATACAAGGAGATCAAATCAGAAAACATTAAAGCCAAAAAGGACTTAGAGAGTATCTGTTTGAACAGCTCTGTGCTATACATAAAAAATGGATTTCAACAAATGTTAGTAAGACTGGATAAATCTATGAGTTAGACACCTTCCCTATATTATATATCAAAATTAACTCATTGTAGATCAAAGACCTACCTACAAGAGCTGAAACTATAAAATAAATCTTTAGAATAGGGATAAGCTTTCATGACTTTGGATTTAGTAATGAGTTCTTGAATATGATGTCAAAAGCAGAAGAAATAAGTTGGATTGTGACAAAATGAAAAACTTAAATGCATCAAAGGATGCAACCAACGGAGTGTAACATAACCCATAAGATTGTGAGAACATTTTTGCCAATCATATATTAGACAAAGGGTTAATGTCCACAATGGATAAAGTAAAACTCAACACCAAAAAGAAAACAAGCCAATTAAAGAACAGGCTAAGGATTTGAGTAGACATTTCTCCAAAGAAAACATACAAGTGGCCAATAAATAGATCAGAAAACTTCTTGACATCAGTAATTATTAGGAAAACGCAAATCAAAACCAAGATGAAATACCACCATTTCATACACACCAGGGATGGCTACTAACACAAACAAAATAACAAGTATTGGCCAGGATGTGGAGAAATTGGAACCCTTGTGCATCATTGGTGGGAATTAAAAATGGTTCAGCTACTATGGAAAATGATATGACAGTTCCTCAAAAGGTTAAACATAGAATTACCTACCATATGATGTAGCAATCTACTTTTAGGTATACATCCCAAAGAACTGAGAGCAAAGATTGAAAGAAATATTGTTCATCCATGTTCAGGTGAGCATTCTTCACAATAACCAAAAGGCAAAAACAACCACCCAACTGTCCATCAGTGGTTAAATGGAAAACTAAAATGTGGTATATACATACAATGGAATATTAATCAGCCTTAAAAAGCAAGGAAATTCTGACATTTGCTGCTGCAACCTGGATGACCCTTGAGGACATGCTAAGTGCTATACAGCCACAAAAGGACTAAATGGTATGATTCCGCATACATGAAAAACCTAGAGTGGTCAGGGTCATAGAGACAGAAAGGAGGATGGTGGTTGTGAGGAATTTTAGTTTTGCTGAATTAGAACATTCTGTGAATGAATGGTAGCATGAAAATGTGAACATATTTAATACTACTGCACTATACATTTAAAATGCAAATGGCAAACTTCCTATTAAGACTATTTTATCACAACTTAAAAAAAAAAAGAATGAAACTCATTTCCTGTCCTTCAAACAAAACGTGCTCCTCCTCTTTTTTTTTTTTTTTTTTTTCAGTTCATATTCAACCAATGTTTATTAAGAACCTGATATGCCAGGTGCAGTGGCAAACACCTGTAATCCCAGTGACTCAGGAGGCTGAGACAGGAGGATTGCAAGTTCGAGGCCTGCCTCAGAAACTTAGTGAGGCCCTAAACAACTTAGCAAGACCCTGTCTCGAAATAAAAATTAATAAAGATTAGGGATGTAGCTCAGTTGCAAAATGCCCCTGGGTTAAATTCCATTACAAAAAGAAAAAAAGCCTGATATAATTTTTTTAAAGCCTAATATATGCTAGACAATTTCACATGTTTATAACATTTACCCATACAACCACCTTTTGAGGGAGGTATCATCAATGCCGTTGAACAAATGAAAAACTGAGGCTCAGAGAGACTAAGTAGCTTATCCAAAGCTCCCTAGCTAGTTTAGTGCAGAAGCAAGGATTTAAATTCAAGCCTTTGGAATCTAAGTCTAGAAATTTCCCCAGTATATCACACTGCCTCTCTGAGAGGGTGAAGGCAAACTCTGCCATACACATACCACCAGGTCCTAAGCTGCTGCCTCCTAGACTTAGGCTGTACCCAACAAGTGAAGTCCACCAGCAGGAAGGGGAGGAAGGAAGAAGGTCCCAGAGGTGATCTCCCTGATGGGTTAGGGAGAAATGTAGAGGAGAGGAGGCTACAATCCAACCCAGGGCTTCCCCCTAGTGCTCCCTTTCAGTGCAAGAATGTGCCAGGTTAATAGGCCAGAAGCACAAGGTGCCCCATCCCCAGAGGGAGATACTCAGGGGCTGTCAAGTTCAAGCCAGAGAAGGGGGCCCAGACGATGTGCCTCTTGAGGATCTAGGGCAAGTCCACCTAGAGGAAACTGGGAGTGACAACCTGAACCAGAGGAATGGGAAGGGAAGAAAAGATGAAAACAACTTGTAGTGTCATACTTAAGCAGTTGGATAGCCAATGGAGGAGATTGGAGATATGTAAGTTGTCCTGAATAGGCCCCAGTTATGTGCCTCTCAATCTAATAACCTCCCACCTTGGCCATAAAAGAAATCTTTCTACTGAGATACTGCCCTACTCAGTCTATCTTCTCAGGCTTTTTCCAGGACTTGCGGGCTTCCAAGAAGATCTTAACAAGTGACAGGAGGATGGGCACAGCCATAGGGAGGAAGAGTGGGATGTAGATGGCAAATTTCTGGTCATCAGGGAAATAGAGGAGGTGGAGGAGCGAAGGGTCAAAAAAGGCACGCTCAGAGGATGTCACAGCTTCCTGGCTGGCAATGAAGGCAGATGACAGGTGCCCAGAGGCCAACTCCTCTGCCGCCTTGTGGACTGCAGATACAGCCTTGTACACCTCAGATGCCACATCATCCTTGATGACAATATTGCTGATCTTGCCAAGAAGCTGGGCCAGGGAGGTGAGAGTGGTGGTGGCTGTGGCCAAATTCTCCACTGACCGAGCCCAGAGCAGACGGTCAAGTTCCCAGGTCATTAGTCCTTCACTCTTAGGTCCTGAAAGTAGGCATTTTGGAGGCACTTGGGGTTGAGAAATCCCAAAAAGCAGTCGCAACTGAGACAGGAACACCTCCATCACTCGCACCATGTCCACCTCAACTCTTACTGGCAGCTCCGAGGAATTATAGGCTTTGGGGTCAACATTATACACCATGATGCCACCCCAACGGGGACTGTGAAAAGCATTGGTGGCCACTGGAGCCCCATCCTTGTCCTGAATGTACAGGGGGGAGTGGGCAAGCTCAGGCACATAGAGTAGAAAGTTGAGCACAGGATACAGGGAGGTAGCACTCGATCCCAGACGGGACTCCACTGGGTTGATGACATGGGGGAGGCTATTCATGGCCAAGTAGTAGCTAGATGAGACTGGGTCAAAACGGGGATTTACCCCCAACATCGCATAGTAAAGGATCTGAGAATCCACAGAGAAGTTGCCAGCAGCACTAAGGACATTTAGGAAGGGCTGCACATAGCGCCGAACAGCCCCTTCGATGTCCCAGTGGACGTCATGGGACTTGGGGTCTGGGTTGAGCAAGCTGAAGGTGATCTCATAGCCCAAACTGGACTTGAGAGGACGTCTCTTATCAGAGCTCCACTTGTCCTCCGGGAGGTGGTCAGCAAGAGCAGCAGCAAGTACATCCTCAGTCAAGGACATGGCCTGGGCTACCTGGATTATGCGGTGGCCAATGATGTTAAAAGCTTCCCGGTGCATTATCCCCCGCACAACTGCTGTCCTCCCAGGCCCGATATAACTCATCATGTCCTGGGGAAGAAGTGAGGAGTGTTCAGAGATCACATACACAATCAGGGAGCCCTCTGCTTGCTCATTTTGCTCAGCTAACATGGCTTCTGCCTCTTGCACACTGCCCAATGACAGGGCCTCCTCCTCATGGTCCAAAGCCCTTCGATAGGCCTTCTGGAAACGACATTTGATTTTCATTTTGTATTTCAAAGGGATCTCTCTCTCGTGCACAACGGTAAAGGGTAACTTCTCCTGATCGTCCAGGGGCACTGATTCCCGTGCAAACACGACAGTGACCGGCACCGTGAGCCGGAGCTGCAGGGCATTGAGCCCACTGATCTGGGAGTAAGGCAACGGGGCCCGGTACGTCTCCGTGGTCTTCCACCAGAGCGGTAGCCCCAGCACGATGGCCACCGCGGCGAAGAAGAGGGCGGCACGCTTGCCCCGGACCACCTCTCAGTCCCCACCCCTGCATTCCTCCCTCACAATCCAGGAGCCGCAGCCCCATCTGATGCCCACCGCACCTAGATCCGTAGCCGCGGCCGCGGCCGCAGAGGCCGCCATGCTCGCTTCCGGATCGTGCTCCTCCTCTTGAGTGCCCAATTTCTGTGACTTGTGACATTTTATGTTCAGCGGTCCAAGTCAGATACTTGGCCTTATCATTAATGGTGCCTTCTCCTTCCCTCAGTCCAGGTGGCCGTTTCACCAGTACTCATGCACCAAGAGCTGTGTTGGAGGTTCTACTTGCCAAATACCTTGAGTGCGTCAGAACCCGCCCCCCACCTCTGTTTCAGGGCACCTTCTTCATGTATCTATATGTATTTTGCCAGCTTCTAATTGTGTAAAAACTATATACTTGTCTTTTGATTTTTGTTTCTATGCCCTCCATCTACACTAGGTAACCTTCCTGGGGGATTCTGTGTTTCCATCATCGAGCACTTTAAACACTGTGTTGTGATTGCCTCTTTACTTGACTGTCTGGGTTTATTGACAGAAAGTGGGGGCTCCATCAGTCATTAATGGATGACTCGACAAACAGGTCTGGAGGGGCTGTGGTTCACACAGAGGCACATAACTAGGTCACTGCAGTAGAACTAGCGCTGGACTGAAACACCAAAAACTCTTTGTCCAGTGCTCTTTCCAGTGCTTTCCATGACAGGTAGACATGAAGCTCACCACCTCCGAGTGGGCTGGAACGGACATAGACTGACCCAACCACGCTGGGACATAGAGAAGCTGAGATATGCCAAAATTCTAAGGTTGGCATTGTCCGTACCTTCCCTGCACACCTCTCTTTGGGTCTCAATTAGCTAAGAATCTTGGAATAGAAGAGAAACAAAATTGACCAACTCTGATAATATCCAAGTTGCATTTGACAGATAAAGAACAAGCCAACTATTGCCAGTATTAAAAACGTTGATTTCATAGCCTGTCTGCAGATTGGGCATTGATGATGTTACTCCATGCGACCCTTCTGGGTTGACAACACACTAGAAAATGAAATTCTGCTTACTGCATTAAAGCTTGGCCTTGAAGAAATCCAGTATGGGCCGGAAAAAAAATGTTTCCCACAATATACACATAGACATACATAGAGCTGCAAGTATATATATTTAGAATATAAGTCACTTAAAATAGTCAAAGCTGTCGTCATTTGTAAGAGTAGTGATGCAGAAGGGGACAAATAAAATCACATCTTTTATTAAACAAAATACTCCAAATATACATAAATTAAAACTATAATTTCATCTTCAGTGCTTGGGATGTAATTAATCTCTCATATTTTACAGATTTATGTCAACATAGCTTGTCACTGAAATGAAAATTGTATTATGTATATAGTACAAGGATATTATTTTTCATGGCACTACTAGACTCCGGCTGAAACTTGAAATTACCTTATGGATGTCATTCTGAATGTGGATTTCTCAAAACAGTGTTTTCAGGATCACAAACAATGCACACATTCTCTACCACTCCAAATTGGAGCGAAAAAAAGGCTTAGAACTTAATTTAGGAATGAATTGTTTAAAAATTAGGATTATAATTAAGACATAGAGTTTATTACATCCCTTATAAAGCAATCTCTACGTTAACTCATTGGTAGTTAATGAGTTTTGGCCTTAGGGAATAAGTATAGTGTTATTCTCAAATGGTTATATAAAAGCAGATACTCTAGTGTTTGTTAGTACTAATCAAAATTATGAATATAAGAGGAAGAATGTTTGATTAGTTTGTCTAAAACAAGACATACGCTCATAAGCTGCTTTAGTAATTGCTTTTGCTGCATTCTTCTGAATATCAGGAATCGTAGAGTTTTCAGCAAATGATAGGAATTTTTTAAGACCCCCTGATTGCTGAATTAGCGTCATAGTTTCCATATCTTCAAAGCAATTGGCTACCACTGCAAGTGCTTCTACGTGAAGGTCATTCAATTCCTAATAACAAAAGCAAACACATCTTTAGAAAGTTGTATTAAAAGAAATTTACTCTTCCCAATTCACTACAAGAGGAACTGAGATCCCTCTGCACATAATGTAATAAATTTTGTTGTGGCAGAGGCCTGAGGAAATGGGAATTCCTTGACCAAAGTAACATCCCTCTCCCAACCATTTGCCCCACTTTTTTCATTTCCCTTATTCCACAAGGTCTTATGAATTAAAGATAATGCTATAGAGGAAACTTCCAATAATGGTAACCAAGTGAAAGTTGCTCATTTAATTTTTCACCAAAATTAATCTTAAAATCTGGATGAAAAAAAATTATTTTTTCCAGAACTGGAGATTGAATCCAGGACCCCACAGATGCCAAGAAAATATCTTTTGAAACAGCAGACAAAAGCTGAAGGAAGATATGTTCCCTAATATCTGCAACTACTAGAAGGATATTATCGTAAATTTTGTGGCTTTCTTTCCAGGTAATCTGACTCTCCATACGCAGTGGAAGACAGCAGCCTTTCTGCAACAAGAAATTTCAGGAAGAAATCCTAAAAGGGAAAGAGGCACAGGAAGGATGATCCCCCGTGGTGACGTCCCAGTCAGCATTGCTTCTGGCCGAGGAACTCACTTCACTGCAAAGAGAGGGTAGCCATGGGCCCACGCTCATGGAGTTCAGCCCCATTCCAAAGCAGTGGCTTGATGGAATGCTGGAATGTTCTTTTAAAGGCCAGTTACAGCACTACGCAGGTGTTAGTACCTTGCAGGGCTGGGTCAAGGTCCTCTATGAGGCTGTATGTGCTGTGCATCAGTGTCTGACGTTTGGTGCTCTTTCTCCCACAACTGGGATCTACTGGTCCAGGAATCAGGTCATGGAAATGACCATCATTATTGCCCCTAATGACTCACTAGCAACATTTTTGCTTCCTGTGCCTACAACCTTATGCTCTGCTGATCTAATGATCTTCATTCTAAGGGGAGGAACACTTCCACCAGGGGAACAATGATGATTCCATTGAACTGGGAGTAAGCCGTGGCCCCCCTGACACTGCGGGTTCCTCATGTCCCTGAGTCAACACGCAAACAACAGAGCTACTGCGCAAGGGGAAATTGGACTTCTCTGCACAATGGAAGTGAGGAAGAATTTGTCTAAAAAATATGAGATCTCTTAGAGTGTCTCTTAGCATCCTGTGAGTGAAGCTGATGGAACTCCATAAGAACCCAATCCACACAGGACTACTAATGACTCAGGAATGAAGGACTGGGTCATCCCAAAGTACCAAACTATGATCAGTTGAGGTACTTGCTGAAGGCAAAGCAAATGTGGAATAGATAGCAGAAGGTGTTGTGAATATATCAACTATGACCATGTGACCAGTTATAGAAGTGAAGACTTTATCATGAGTACTCCTTACTTTGCTATGGATGTGTTTGTGTGCATGCATGTGTGTATGTTCATGCGTGTTTATGTATGTTTATGTATATGTATGTATTCATATAATCTTTGTTTCCCCCCCTCTTATCCCATTACGTAACACAAGGTGTATTAACTTTATACTATAGTATTTAATTTTTGTTAACTTTATATCATAGTATTTAAGTTTCCAAATATTAAGGAGAAACAAACCCCAAGGACTTTGGGAAAGGGTTAATGCATTTTTGGCTGGACACAGGATAGCTGCATCATGTTAGGTCAGTATATGGCCTTGGCCTTGTCTTATTTGAAGATTATGATTTAAGGATGTATATGGAGGGCTGGGGATATAGCTCAGTTGGTAGAGTGCTTGCCTTGCAAGCATGAGGCCCTGGGTTCAATTCCCAGCACTGCAAAATAATAATAATAATAAAAGGATGTATATGGAGAGAGAGAAATGACAAATTGAACAACTGGTAGAGTTATAATGCTTAATTTTTATGGACTAAGTTGGTATACTGGGTTAAACATTATTCTAGATGTTTCTGTAAAGACATTTTTTAGGTGTAATATTTAAATTAGTAGCTTTTTGGTAAAGCAGATTACTCTCCATAATGTGGGTGGGCCTCATCCAATCAGTCAAAGAGCTTAATAGAAAAACATTGACCTCCATGGAAATAGAGGAAATTCTGCCAATAGACTGCTTTTGGACTCATATTGTAATGCTTGCCTAGCTCTCCAGTCTGCTGCCTTACCCTGCTGACTTTGGACTTGCCAAACTTCCACAACTGAGTGAGCCAATTTCTTAATTATCTATTTTATTCTGTGTCTCTGGAGAACCCTAGCACAGGATGTCATCCAAGTTCTGAGTATAAACAATGCCCAGGCCTCTGGATGACCACTAAGTTATATATGCATGGAGGAGACGCCAGGAACCCTAGTGAATATAAACAGGCAGGGACTAGAAAGCAATATTTCTTATCCTTTTAAAAGGAGAGAACCAAGTTGGTGATATTTGTAAATGTACTGCTTTTCAAATACGATGATTCCTCAATCTATGTGCAACTCAGCTGGCAGGAAGCTGAAGCCTCACTGCTTAGGGTATCAGAGGTCAGAACCTAGGGTTCATAGAGGGGCTACAGACTTCAAGGAGGGAATGCTCAGAAGCAAGGGAGCCACAGAGAAATGATCAGCCCCCAAACTAAGTTAAGATTCTTTCCACATTCACAGCTGATCTCCAAACCACAGAAGCACTGGAGAGACCCCCAAAAGGTCAGGCTAAAAACAGCAGCACTTAGAAACTGTAAGAACTGAGAAGAGATACCAGTTTTTGGACAACACAAGGAGAACAAAGTCTATAGCTACTTGCCTACTAGAACAAAATATCAGTACTCCTCAGGAAAATACAACAGAATCTGAAATCACTGGAGTGTATTTCCTACAATGTTCATTTTGAACCAAAAATCACTAGACATGCAAAGAAACAGAAGAATGCAAATTAAACACAGAAAAAAAAAATGGTGGTCAATTGAAACCCACCCTAGACAGGGTCAGATGTTGGAGTGAGCAGTGAAACACTTTAAAGGAGCTATTGTAAATATGTACAAAGAGGAAAGCTGAACAGAGACATGTAACTTATAAATGAAAATTTAAGATTTGAAAAACACAAAACTAAAAAGAAAAATTCATCAGACACACTTTGAAGATGACAAAAGAGTCAGAGAACTTGAATACAAATTAAAAGAAAACATTTAATATAAAAAAGTAAAAAAAAAAGACTGATTGTGGTGGTGCACACCTGTAACCCCAGTGACTCCGGAGGCTGAGGCAGGAGGATCGAGAGTTCAAAGCCAGCCTCAGCAATGGTGAGGCACTAAGCAACTCAGTGAGACCCTGTCTCTAAATAAAATACAAAATAGGACTGGGGATGTGGCTCAGTGGTTGAGAGTCCCTGAGTTCACTCCCTGGTACCAAAAAAAAAAAAAAAAAAAAAGTAAAAAGTAAAAAATAAATAAAGGACAGAGTCTTATGGTTGTATAAAGCAATATCAAAAAGACAACAAAACTGTAATTGAGTCCTAGAGAGGAGAGAAGGAACAGAAAAAATGTTTGAATAAATAATGACTGAACCCCCCCATATTTGTGGAAAACATTACAGATCTAAGGATTTATAGATCCCAAGCAGGATACAAGAACTTTATAACTTCTATGCAGAGTATAAATGCAGGAAACCAAAGATAAAGGAAGATCTCAAAAACAACCAAAGGAGACACATTATACTCAGGGAAATATTTTAATTAGTGGCCATATTCATATCAGAAATAGCGACCTTCCGAAGAAATAACAAAGGGCTAAACAGAAAAAAATGTACAAACTAGGAGTTTTGTATTAAACAAAAACATCCTCTCAAAAATGAAGGCAAAAGAAAGACATTTTAAAATAAAATTAAAAACAGCTAATTTTTGCCAGCTTATCTGCACTATAAGAAATGCCAAATGAAGCTCTTCAGGCTGAGGGGAAATGACCTAGTTGTCAACTTAAATTTACAGGAAAGAATAAACAATACCAGAAATGGTAAATAAGTGGGTAGATAATAAAGAACTAAATATTAAAGGGTGGACAGACACTACACACATGCATAAGTGAATCCGTGATTTTTCTTATTGCTTTAAAAACACATATGACATAGGACTATTCAAAACAAAAACACTATTTTGCATCATTGGGTTTCTAATGAACATAGGTGTAAAATATTTAACAATAGTACTTAGAATGGGAAAAACAAATAGACATATATTGCTATAAGGTTCCAATATTTCATTTGAAGTAATTCGATATTAGTTCTAAGTAGACTACAAGTTTAAGTTGTCTTATTGTCATCACCAGAGTAAGCACTAAGTGCAAAGAGGTATAGCTAGAAAGTCAATAGAGAAATTAAAATGCAACATTAAAAGTTAAATTAACATGACAGAAGGCAGGAAGATCAAAGAGAAAACAAGTCATAGATGGTACACCTAAATACAACCAAATCAATAAATCATTATATAAAAATTGACTGGAAACTTAATTCATAAGTAATTTGGTAGAAAATGACGTTAATTTTGTGTATTACAACCCACAGGCTTGTTATATCTCTTCATTTATTTAAGCCTTCTGTAAAACTGTTTTGTATTTTTTGGTGAAGAGATTTTGCCTATATTTTGTTAAATTTAACTCCTTGTAGTTCATGCATCAGGAATACACCATAAATCAAATTGTATGAATTTTCCTTTTCAGTTGTTTATTTTTAGTATGTAGAAACTCAATTAATTTGTATGTACTGAGCTTTTATCCCTTGACTTTGATAGATCTACATATTAGTTCTATCAGGCTTTGTAGCCTCTCTGGATTTTCTCCATACAATCAGGTTTCTGTGAATAAATACAGTTTTATTCCTTCCTTCCGAGCCTGTCAGTCTTTTATGCCTCTCTTTCTCTTGGCTTGTCACCTTGACGAGGAAAGCCAGAATGACAGTGAACAGAAGCCATGAGAGCAAACATCTGGGCCCTGTACCCCATCAGACGTGAGAATAGGGAGAATTGCTTCCATTTATCACTTTAGATATTTTTGTATCGTTTGAAATTTTTCCAACTAAAACACATGTATTGAATTCCGAAAAAGTATCCTTCTTATGTATTTCCTACCTCTGTGATTGTGGGCAAGTTATTTAATCTGTCAGCTTCATTCTTCTTACCTGTAAAATGGGGGGTTAATGATTCAGTAATTATATGTGATATGTATAATGAAATAATTATCATTTCTTCTCATCTTATAGAAACAATATCACATTCTCAAAAGAATTACAAAATTAATAAAATCATGTGATTTTATTAAAACATCAAAACAATGTCCACCACATAATATATGTTTCCATCCTATTGTTTATTTAAAAGACAACAGATGAAATAACAGACAGGTAAAAATGCCATGATCTATCAGACAAGTCTAGGTTCAACCCTGCAGTTAATCTCTTTCTACCTGTGCAACACAGGGCAAATTAAATAACCTCTCTGATTTTCAGTTTCCATTTTTAAAATGGTAAAAAAAAAAAAATACTGGGTTTATAATGTAGTCAAATTCTATATCACAAATGTAAAATGTTTAACACAGAAACTGGTAAATAGGGGATCAACAAACCAAAGGTGGCTAGATTTACACAGCTGAGAAACACACTTATACCAGTACTGCTCTTCTGTATTTTACCAGTTTGGTACTATTAAGCTCTGAGATTTATTATTATTTTTATGCTTAGGTAACATGAAACTTAATATTGTTAGCCAGGGAACCTTTACTCTGTCCCTAGTTCATGAATTTCTAAGAGACACTGAGTAGATTTTTGTCATTAGAAAATTCATTAAATTTACTAAACTATGAAAGTGGATATAAAATCTACATATTACCATTTCACTCTGAAGTTTAGACAGTGGACCCTTATGGAAGTTATCTAAATCACTCTAATACATCTAAAGAATTCAATAAACTGTTAGATTAGTTTCTGTAACTGGGAAATAATAAAGAAGGCATATAGATTCTGAAAGTGCACAATTCATTCCTAAGGAGCTTACTGGGAACTACAGAAATTCAGCTCCAATATTTCTCAAAATGTGTTTGCAAGGTAAATTATTCTCACTTTATCCTGAAGAAAATCATGGCAGATAAAGGTTAAAAGATGAATTCTAGGTATTTTAGGGAATTAGAAGGAAGATTATAGATGAGTTAAAAATTTTCAAACCTTCTATTTTTTAAAGTAGCTTAAAATGGCCTCAGTAATTGGTCTGAAGCCCGGTGTGGTGGCACACGCCTGTAATCCCAGCTACTTGGGAGGCTGAGACAGGAAGATCACAAGTTCAAGGCCAGATTCAGCAACTTAGTGAGGCCCTAAGCAGCTTAGTGAGACAGCCTCAGAATAAATAAAAGTCTGATTTACAATCAGAAAAATGAGAAATTACACTCCATTTATGTATGGTTTATCAAAATGTATAGATGCATTCTACTGTCATGTATAACTAATTAGAACAAATTAAAAAATTAAAAGAAAAAAGTCTGATTTAATCAGGTTAATAACTTTCAGTAGCAATTAATTAATTACTCCACTATACTTTGTACCATACTTAAATATAATAAAGTTTTCACTTAAATATTATACTATTCACATTTTATAAAAACATTTAGAAGAAATATGCTTTCTACAGAGAAATGAATGAGCATTGCAAATACCTTAGCCTCTATGATCTTAATAAGTTGGTCCAATCCTTGATTTTCTCTGAGCATTATTCGGGATTCCTTATCATTTGTAATGACATTTAAGGTTTTGAGAGCCAACAACTGAATAATTGGATACTCTGACTTCAAGAGCTCTAACATAGGAGGGATTGCATTTAGTTCTTGAAGCGCAGTTCGACACTGAAAATCCTGCCATGAAATATAAGCGATCACATCAGTAATTTCTGAAGCAAAATAAAGTCCCAAGAAGGAAGAAATTCCATTTTCTAGCAAAAAACATTATAAGTTACAACTTCTCCATCTTTTATTCCAGATTACTTCCAAAATAACTTACGAAAATAATAAAACTCTCAGTGGACAACACCAAAATATTTATTTTAACTATGCAGACATTATCAACAACCAGAAATAAACATGATCAATGTCTTTTGCAGTATTCATTGTTTCTTTATGATGCGGCAAATTCTTGTTATCACAAATAGCATTATGATAAAAACCTATGCATAATAAAATTCTTTTCACACTCTGATACGAAGTTTCAAATAGTATTTGATAAAATAAAATGATGGCACTGGTTCCTTATTATCTTCAAATGGATTGTTTATGAGTAGCTATGTGCATGCAAGCTATTGACAGGTTGTCTGCATGCAAATTTACACAGGTTTAGAGCAGATGCATGACCTTTCCTTACGACATTTATGATATCAAGGGGTCATTGTATTCTAGACAAGTTGTTCTGCAAGTGTCACTAATAGTTCTGTGTGTGTGTGAGTGGGAAGGAGGTGACTGGTTGTGGTGAATAGAAGAAAAAAACATGAAAAGAAGTCCCCAAACTCTGACTGTTAAATGATATTTTTACCCAAAACATGGTAAGTATAGAATTGCATTTAAGGGGGAAAAGACTCCACTTACAACTTAGCCTCCTCCTCCTGTCCATCCTTCAACTGACCTCAGCTTTCTTTAGACATACAAAGTATAGGTTGCTCTTTATTAAGGGTTGAATTGTATCCCCACAGTCCTTCAGAATGTGATCTTATTTGCAAAGGTAATTAGGTAAGATAAGGTCATCCTGCGGGAGGCTGGGTGCTTAAGGGTGTCCTTCTAAGATGGGTGTCTTTACAAGAGAGATGCCAGTGAGAGAGACGGGAGTGACACAGAGGGAAGCCAAGGGACACCAAACACTGGCTGTCACCACCGGAAACCAGGAAGGGGCAAGGAAGGAGTCTACCCAGTCTCGGGGTGCAGCCCTACCAGCACCTCATTTTGGAACTTCCAACCTCAGAACCGTTGTTTGAAACCAGCCAGACTGTGGAACTTCACCACAGCAGCCCTGGGATCCTGCTACTAGCTGGCACTTCTGCTATTAAGAATTGTGGAAGGCAATGCTTTTCATTCCTGTCCTACTAAAGAGAAATAGGGAAACACAGCTAAAAGGAGTCTTGAGATTTAAAACACAAACACAGGTAAGGGAATATTTAAGCCTGTCGGATGAGGGAAAGCCTCAGTAACCAGAGAAGGCAGAAGGGAGCAGGGCTTTCTCTTCAGGGCATCTCTTAGGAGTGGGGCCCAGTCACATGCTAAGTGGGGCCTTAGCAGACATGCTAAGGCCAGAAATCTTTTGAATTCATTCATGTCTCCGTGCCTAGATACTCTGCTTTTGCAATTAATCCTCTCCCTCACTCTTGCTTCCAAATCTTTATTTCACACTCGATTGATAGCCTTTTAAAATGGGGCTTTTGTATTTTCGCCTCATCTCAATCTTATCAAATGGGTGTGGTAATTATTAAGGAACCTGAGCAGGAAAAGCAGCAGAGAAGGCTGTTAAATGTTCTGGGAGACTGACCTGCTGTGGGTGTTGAGAGTGGGTTGGGGTGAGGGGCAGGGCAGAGAACAGGATGGAGGAGGGGAAGGTGGTAGTGTCTTCACATCAGGGTCTGGCCTGCTCGGTAGTCTGGTGAGTGGCTGTGATCTGTTGTGTTCAAGCAGTGCCCTTTGGTTGTACACACTACAGACATGTTTGCTAGACAAAGACTTGCAAACTCAGATAACTACTTCTTCTGTGTATCAAAAATAAATAAGACATTACGGAGGAAAACAGCCCAGTGCAGTAGTTTCTTGCTTATGTGAACAATGAATGCAGAACATACTCAAATCACTAGCTTTTTTCCCCCCTCAATAAATAAATCTAATGGAAAGGCTTGGTATATTGAATAGGGCATAGATTATATCCAGTGTGTTTAAATTGCCAGGGTTAGATCAATAGGTCACTTCCCAGGTTCAACATGAATCTTAGATTTCCTGTTTCAGAAGAAGCACATTTTATCTAGCTAATCCTACCCTAATCTGCATGCCATGCTATTCTTTTAAAACAGAAATATATTTCTAAAATATGTTTTCATGGGAGGCAATTACTTATAAAATGTGACAATATATCTACACTAAACTTTTTTGAGTTTGATAAATACTAAATGTATCCGGAAGAACTGATGATGCAAAACTGGTGAATTTTTGTTTTTAAAACTTTTGTTTGCTTTTTTTAATTGGAAAGTAAATTCCATAATTAGTTTTTGTCAAAATGCTTTTTCTTTTCTCAGTGCTGGGAATCAAACCCAGAGCCTCAGGCATGGTAGGAAATCTCTCTACCACTGGGCTACAACCCTAACCATCGAAACACTTGAACAATTTTTACAAGTTAATCTTACCTGAACCAAATTGTAAATGCATTCAATAGAATTCTTCTTCACATCAGGGTCTGGGCTGCTCAGTAATCTGATGAGTGGCTCTAATCCACCATGTTCAAATATTTGCACTTTACCTGTATATTCGACAGACATGTTCGCCAGACAAAGACTAGCAAACTCATGGATAACTACTTCTTCTGTGTAGCAAAAATAAATAAGAAAAGTATGTTAAATGCTTGTTCAAACCCTACTTTAATGTATGCTTTGAAAACAAAACTCCACAAAATTTCATTTAGAGTCCACCTTTTTCATAAAGTCAAAATTAAGCTGTGGTTTACAAGATTTGAATGACAATTCATAAGCAATGGTTCAATGTGAACTATTTTCAATATGCAGTTTTTAAATATGTAAAAAGAAAACAGTTCCATTTTTGAAGTAGCTGTAGGATGCAAAGTTACCTTCTGGAGAGAGCTGAGCGATAACAGAATTCATGACGTCTAACTCCCTTAACAATTTTTTAACATCATCTACAAAGGAAGAAACAGAACATCCATATTTATTAAAATAATAATGGCAATATCTATTGAACAGTCCCTCAAGAGGTAGATATGATTGTTATCCAATTTCACAGACAGGGAAATTGAGGTTCGAAAATTATCCAAGTAAGTGGCAGGGACCAGCTGGGCTGAACCCACAGGAACTCTGGCCTATGCTCCTTGACTATTGGGCTACACTACCTCCCAAACACTTCAAGCGATAACCGTAAAAGTGCAAAACATGCAAACATGCCTAGAACACATATCAGTAGAGTTAAGTTATTGTGCCCTACACTTTTATTATATAATAGTAATTCTTTTTTGTTTTGCTGCATGGTCATTTTAAAATTTTGATTTTAATAAAATTTATATAGAATGCAAAAAATGATCATCCTAGAGTTGGGGGTATAGCTCAGTTGGTAGAGTGCTTGCCTCGCATGTCCAAGGTCCTGGGGTCAATCCCCAGCACCACACACACACAAAAAAAATTATCCTTATTTCAATTAATACATCTTGATTGCTCACATTCCATTTAATGGAAATGCCAAAAATGCTTAAAATAAGTATATTGATTGTTTTAAAGTTCACTTTTCGGAGGAATTAAGGATCTCTGATCCTTTAGTTTTACAATTGTTCTTCTTGCTCAGTTATCTTTATCTGTAAGCCAAAATCAGCATCATGAGAATTTTGGAAAAGTTCACTTTGCAGCAGCCAAAGTAGGTGGTGTCTGCATGAATTCTTTCTTATTACCTGCTGAATACACTTGGCTTTTACTGGATATCATTTCCTGAGGAATTCAGGACTATGACTTTTATTCAAAACTTCTGCTTTTTCTGTTTCTGTTGGAAGTGGCTAAAGGAGATCAGCCAAAATCATAGCTAGGCATATGGAGGTAAAGAGACTTGAACTACCAAAGAATAATCGCAAGTCTAAGAAGTGTGCTGTCCCAAGGTAGAGGACTTCTTCTTGTGGTTAATACTTATTGTGCCTTGGCATAATACTGAGATCCTTCAGGTAAACTGAACCCCGCCACCCAAGGTAAGTGGTGTTCTTATATGAGTCCATCCTGTATTGCTTGGAATGATTTTTGTAAAAGCTGTACCAAAGTCTCCTATTTTTCCATGCTTGAAAAAAGTAATTATGGAACTTCAAATGTCCAAGTACAATCTCCACGTGGTATAAAAAATACTTCCATATACTTTAAAATTTTCTGTTGCAACACTGACTGCAGCATCAAGGAAATTCATGCTGTGTCTCTGCTCCTCTTGTTTCTCCACATGATTGGCTCCCACAGGGAGAGGTCACATTGTTGCATGTCTCTTGCAGCATTAGGTAACACACCTTGGTTTGCCCAAACAAGCTAAAAGTTTTCACCAGAGGATTCTCCATGTCACAAAACTCTCTTCTAGGTCTGAATTTAGCCCGAATGGCAAGAGACGGTCAACAACAGCTCCACTAGGTCTCTTCTAAACCATTTCATTACAGCTAAGTGGATGATTTCGGTTTATTGGCAGCTCTTGTAAGCTGGTGACACTGTTGATTGATTTGTTATTCTGATTTTTGACACAAGACTGTTCAAAGAATCTTTCTTTAAACATTTAAGCTGCTGTTTCCATAACTCTAAACATGGTATTGATATCTGTCCCTTTTTTTTTTTAACAGAAAACTCAGATCGGACAACTGAATAGAAACTCTGATTTATGATTGGACCACGTGAACAAGTTCTGCCTAGGAAGGGTGCCACCTACAGTTTCAGGTTGTTTCAGGGTCAGCAACTTCACTTCCTGGAGTACATTTCTGCAATGTTTTAATTGCATTCTTACTCACAATTTTTGGGGTGTTGTCTAACATTGACCATCTAATTTGTTCTTGACCTTGTACACTCTGACTTCACTATCTTCCTAAAATGGCAGGCTCTTCAGGTTGCCTTGAGTAAAGTTCGGGCTTCCAAGACTACTTCTCTTATGGATTCTGGTGACCTCTTTTTAAATGGCTTTATTAAGTGAGCCTGATTTGTGGCTTCATTGAAATAAATACAAACTGACAGGTGAAAGAAGACAGCAATTCCATTTTGGTCAAAAAAATCAAAATGTTCAACAAAGTGATACCATCTTGGTCTTACCCCAGCTTGACCTAGGCAGAGCTCAATCTTCGCAGTGTGTCGGGGAATGGTGGAGGGCAGAAAAGGAGGAAGAAGAAGAAGAATGAGGAGTGGGGTAGGGGGAAGAGGAGTCTGCAACTGCAAAAAGAAAAGAGGACTCTCATAGGAGTACCCTTAGGATCTGACATTCTGTTGGAACATCAGATTTGCTGACCCGGAACACAGTGATATCACTGAGTACAAATCCCATGAAGATACAAATCTGTGAAGAAGCATCAGTTACATTTAGACTGGCCAGTGATGATGAATTTACTGCAGCTGCAGACGTACATTTATTTACATATTTGTCTGGAAACATGACTTTTCATTTAGATTCAATGACTAGTTGCTCATTTTTTATTTCAGATTTTCTTGGACATGTTTGAAAAGTGAAGTTGTTAATGTGTTGACCCTATTAAGAAACAGATAACCTCACAAGGAGTTGGGTCTGCCGTGTACTTTATCCATATCATCAGATGCTTCAGATAGAAAGCAGTCAAGCTAATTCAAATAAAGGTGTGATTTTTTTTTTGTCCTATTCATGGAATCAAAAGGAAGCTTCTGGCAGTTGATTCATCACACCTGAGATCCAAGTACTTCTTGGAGACCACAAAAGGCAGGAACGTTCTCTGCACTAGTTAAGCTTTGCAGTTGCAGACATGGGGTCTCCTCCTAGCACAGCTAAGAAAATGAAATCCCAGAGGTCCTGAGAGCCACAGGATATAACAGTAATTCTTAATATTTTGAGGTCACAAACTGTATTAGAAACTCACAGAATTCAACTTATATATTCTGCTCTGAAAAATTCTGCAAATAATTTAAAGAGTTTCACAGGTTAAGAACTCCTTATACATTAGAAGATGATAAATTAATATGAATAATAGAAATTAAGAACAAAAGTCAACAGGAAGTCATGGAGACCTAAATATTAAAGTCAAAAATGTAACTATAAACAGGAAATTCCAACTCTGCTCTTCAAATACAATGCATTTCTCCCCCGAATTATTTAGGAGAACTTGACTTGGCACACATACTTATGTTAAGGATCATAAAAGATTTGATGAGTAAAAAGTTATTAACTATGAATCAGGGAATACATTTCTACTTTTGACTTTAATCTCAGTTCTACTGCTAACTAACTGCATGACTTTAGGCAAGTAACCTAATGCTTTGGGGGAGTCTCAATTTTAAAATGAGGAGTTATACAATAGGTGTTACAAATACCCTTGTTCCTCAAATGCTGTGGTGTGTAAAGAGACTAAAACGTGAGACATTTGAACATTTCCCTTTTC
The DNA here is from genome assembly GCF_902686445.1 of Sciurus carolinensis. Lineage (NCBI taxonomy): Eukaryota > Metazoa > Chordata > Mammalia > Rodentia > Sciuridae > Sciurus > Sciurus carolinensis. The sequence goes on from NC_062224.1 coordinate 22,974,191, forward strand.
TGGTTATAAGTTTTCTCTGTTTTTGGCTATATATTCAACATGGCACTATGCACAGTTATGATACAGTTAATCCATGAGATAAATTTATGAAGGCCTCGATACAAATGATTACTCTTATTCATTTCTCTATGCCTCAGTTGACTCACATAATTGGGGTAAGAGTTGTACGTTAGGATTAAATGACACAATATCCAAATAGCACTTAGAACGGTGCCAGTAAGTGTTAACTAGTATTATTATCACATTCTAGTTGGCATGACATCCATCCCCCCACAAGTGTCCTCATCCTGCTGCCATCTGTGGAAATACTCTCAGAGCCCCTGCTTACAGCCCTACTCCTATTGTGGCTCCTGATGTCGCTGCCTGCCCCTGAGGACCTCAGCAAAATCCTGCCGTTTCCAGAACTGCAGACTCTTATAGGCAGTCTGTGTAGCTGAGGTTGTAATGACACACAGAACACCCCTACCTCTCCTCTTTCCATCCTTCATTCATAACTGTTAGTGAAAACACTAATGCCACAGCCCCTGCTGGGCACCACGGGACCAGGAGACCTCGCTATCATCACACAGCATCCAGAGAACAGGAAGAAGGGGAAGGGAGCTGTGCTTGGGTTCTGCTGAGACCATGGTAAGATTAGGTAAGGTTGGGAAACTTGTGATTTCAGCTATGGACCATGTCAGACTTTATTCCTAGCAGCCTGAATTTCATGGCAGAATTCAGTCTCCATTAAGAGTATTATTTTAGTTTTTTGTCAGTTATAAAACTTCTGTAGGCTGGCTCCCAAACTACCCTTATAACATAAGGAAAATGGCTTGCACTCTTCATAAGTCAGAGACTACCTTTATTGGCATGGTTTTGGCCAAAACCAATATCCTAATAGATATAACAGCATATTTTAACTAATGCTATTATACCACCCTATCAAATATATGAAAATATTCCAAGCAAGCCCTAGATCTGATTTAAGAATAAAAATGTACACATTTGAATTTATTTTTGGCAACAATATGATACAGAATTGTGATACAGCCAATATCTGAGATAATAGTTTGCAGTTTAAAAAAATCAATTCATCAAAACTCTTTACTCTAGGCTTCACCCACCATGAAATATAGATGAAGTATAACTTACATGTAGGCAGCAAATGACATTACACTAACTTCAGAAAAATCCATTTTAGTTTTAAGAGATAATGATTACTTCCTCCAATTTGTAAGACAGGGATACACTGTATCATCAATTTTGAGAGGAGCTTTTGTATGTGTGTATATGCACATGTTTTTATATTTTAAAAAATCCCTTAAAATATGAAATCATTTATTTGTTGCATTGTACTGATGTAGCTATTTTGTTAACATTGAAGTCAGCTTAAACACAAGTAAAACAAATCTCTCAAATTAAATGTAAAAGAAGAACAATACACTACATGCAATGGTTTATTTTTTAAAAGTTGATACTTACTGTTAGAAGCCAGGATTCCAAATATCATAGTAGCATTTCTTCTTACAATTTTGTCTTCATGAGTGAGAAGCTTGGTTAAAGGTTCCACAGCTCCCAGTTCAAGGAGGGTTGCTTTATTTTCCTCTCCTGACATCACAGGTAAAATGGAATCACACATTAGATCATCAGTCTCAATGACCCTCATCTTTGTATCATTGTGATTTCTTTTTCACCACGTGCCTTTCTCATACCTCTTTGCTTCCACTCATATTTCTCTCAGAATAAACTCAGCTCAGTTACCCTGGATGTTGCTGCTCTCTACCCTCCCTGACGTTTACAGAGCTGTCTTCATCTCCTCTTCAGTTCAGAAGAGCACCCACAAGAGGGGCCTCACCACCCTATCTAATGTCACTGTGCCCAAGTATTTCTTATGTTTCTTTATTCTGTTTATTTTCATCAAGCCACTTAACAACCTCTGAGTTTTTGCTTGCCCACTCCACTATAACTTAACTTCCCAGAATAAGTACTCTTGCTGTATCCTTGGTGTGCAGCACAGTGTTGGTCACGTAATAGTATTCCATAAACTCACAAACAATTAATTTTAAAGCAATTCATTAGCATGTATAGTCCCCACTTAAAGTGTCTGTGTTGATCAAGGGAAACTAATATTTCACAAAATGGAGACGCAGCTCCTGTTACATCATAGAAGATGAGCCTATAGCCATCAGGTCCACTGGGGAGTCTAGATCACCCCAGGATCACTGGGGAATCTAGCCACGGCAAGAAGCCCCAGAAAGCACAAGTCCAGTAAGGCCAGAGTCTAGCCTCGCTTCAGAAGCAATTTATCCCTACCCTTCTAAGTGGGATATCATGCTGCAAAGTTTGGAATAATGTTTAGGACTCAATTAATTTCAGCTATTCAATTTCACTGGGCTATGAAAATGTATCTTTCATTTCCAAAATTAACTTCAGAGTGTTGTAGTCACTTTAACTTAGAGGGAATTTGCTATGTCATATGGAAAGACTGTTTAGTTCTAGAAGATTGCCAAATTGTCTTCCAAAGTGGTCATGCCATTTTCTATTCTCACCAACTATGAATGAGAGTTCTCTTTGCTTCACATCCTTGACAGCATTTGGTGGTGTCACTGTTTAGAATTTTAGCCATCTAATAGGTAGGTAGTTGTTATCATTTAGATATGAAGCATCTTCCAAAAGCTCATGTGTGGAACAATGCAAGAACTTGCAGAGGTGAAAAAATTACATTATGAGAGTTGAAACCAAATCAAAGGCTTAATCCACTGATATGAATTAGCCTGGTGGTAACTGTAGACATTAAGGATGTGACTGGGGGAGGTAGGTCGCTGGGGGCATGCTTTTGGGATATATATTTTGTCCTTGTGAGCAGAGCTCTTCCTGCTTCCTGATTGCCATGTCCTGAACTTCTTTCCTCCACCACTCTCTTCAACCATGTTCTTCTGCCTCACCTTGGGCCCAAAGCTATGGAGTCAGCCATCTATGGACTAAGCCCTCTAAAACTGTGAGCCCCAAATAAACTTTTCCTCCTCTATAGTGTTTTTGTTAGATCTTTTAGTCGCAGCAATGAGAAGGCTGACTAAAACAGTGGTGGTATTTCATCATTGTTTTCATTTGATATTCCCTAATACTTGTGATGTGGAACATTTTTATATGCTTACTAGCCATCCATATCCCATTTTTGGTGAAGTGTGTGTTCAGAATAAATTTAATGTAGTACAATTTATTAATTGTTCTTAAAGATCATGTTTTGGCCTAGAAGTTTTCTTTGTTCCACAACCATTTATTGAAAAGACTGTCTTCACTGAATTGCCTTTGTGTCTTTGTTGGCAAATTTGTTCATATATATAAATATGCAACACTATTTCTGGACCTTCTATTATGTTCCATTGATCTGTTTATCTTTGCCATAATAACACTGTCTTAATCACTGTAGTTTTACAATAGTCTCAAATTACATAGCATAAGCCCTCAAATGTAAGTCCTCAAACTTTGTTCTTTTCTTAAAGTTTTTTTTTTTTTTTTTTTTTTTTTTACTTTCTAGGTCCTTTGCATGTACATATGAATTTTAGAAGTCATTTGTCAGTTTCTGTTAAGAAATAAAAAGATTGGTGAGATTTTAGTAATAATTGCATGGATCTATAGATTAAATGATCAACTTGTGGAAAAACAACATCTTAACAACTGACATCTTTCGCTCCATGAACCCAGGACATCTTTTCAATTCATTTGAATCTTCTTTAATTTCTTCCATAATATTTCATAGTTTTCAGTGTATGAGTCTTTCCTATACTTTGGTCAGTGTATTCCTTTGTATTTCATACTTTTTTGTGCTATTGTAAATGGCACTTTGTAATGCTGATTTCCAATTGTTTATTGCTGGTTTCTAGAAGTGCAATTGAGTATATTGATTTTGCCACTACAACCTTGTTCATTTACTAGTTGTAACAGCTTTTCACAGACTCAACTGAATGTTCTACATAGGTGATGGTTAATTTTATGTGTCAGCTTGACTAGGCTAAAGAATGTTCAGATAACTGATAAAACATTATTTCTGGGTGTCTATGAGGGTACTTCTGGAAGAGATAGCATTTGAATTAGTAGACTAAAAAAGACCTACCTTCACCAATGTGGTCAGGCAACATCCAAATTGTTGAAGATCCAAATGGAACAGAAAAGCAGAGGAAAGTAAAATTCTCTCCCTCTCCTTGAGTTGGAACATCCATCTGCTCCTACCCTTGGAGGTCAGAGCTCCTAATTTTGGGGCCTTCAGTCTCTAGACCTTATACTAGCTGGTTTGGTTCTCAGGCCTTTGAACTCAGACTGACTGACACCAATGGCTTTCCTGGTTCTCCAGCTTACAGATGGCAGCAGAACATGGGACTTCTTGGCTTCCACAATCACACAAACCAATTCCCATTATCTATCTAGCTAGCTAGCTAGCTAGCTATCATGTTCTACTCTGTTTCTCTAGGGAAACTTGACTAATTAAAGATGGCGCCATCTTCTGCGAAGCAAATGAAGATAGTTCTACTTCTTTTCTAATCTGGATGTCTTTTATTGCTGTTCCTTGTCTGATTGCAATGGCTAAAGTCATTAGTATATTAGTTTCCTATTGCTGCTGTAACAATTTCCACAAACTTAGTGGCCTTCATAAAATGACACAAATCTTGTCATCTTACGGTTTAGACATCAGAAATCTGAAATAAGTGTAAGTGAAATTCAAAGTGTTTCCTTCCTTCTTTTGGGAACATCTGTTATCTTTTCTTTTCCAATGAACATTCCTTGGCCCACAGGGCCTCTTCCATCTTCAAAGGTAGCAATCCCACAGTTCCAACCTGTTTTCCCTGTCACAACTTCTCCAGTTCTGGCTCTCCTGCCTCCTTCTCCTGACAGAAAGGACCCCTATGACTGTGTTAACTCCACCTGGATAATCCAAGATAATCTTCTCATCTCAAAGTCAGCTGATAAGTAATCTTAATTATACCTGTAGTCTGATTTCCTCCCGGCTGTGTAATATTATCTATTCACAGCTTCCAAGGATCATTATGTAGATGTTTTAGTGGGTATTTTTCTACCTACCACTCATGGTAAAATATCTTGATTGATCCTTCGGATGTGAAACTAGTTCTGCAATCTTGGCATAAAACTCATTTAGTCAGGTTATAATCACTTTTTAATATATTGTTGAATTCAATTTATTAACATTTTCATTAGAATTTTCACACCTATGTTCACAAGGCATATTGATCTACCTGCAGGTTTCTTTTCTGATAATTTCTTTTTCAGTTTCCAGTATGAGGGTAATATTGATTTAATTGGGAAGTATTTCATCTTTTAATTCTCAGAAGTGTCTGTGTGCGATTAAATATTTGGTGCAATTCACCAGTGAAGCCATCTGAACCTGGAGTTTTCTCTTCGAGAAGATTTTCAACCGACAACTTTCAATTTTTGTAATAGATTTTTTTCTTTAGTGAGCTTTGAGAATTTGTGTTTGAAATGAACTTGCTTGCTTCATCCAAGTTGCATTGAGATTAAATTGCCATAATATTCATATTATCCTTTGTAATATCTGTAAAATTCATAGTGATTTCCCCATTATCATTCCTAATATTGGTAATTTGTCTTTTCTCTCTTATTTATCAGCTCAGCTAGAGGCTTATCTTTCCTACTGGTACTCTAAAATATCCAGCTTTCTATTTCATGACTTTTGTCTATTTTCCCCCTCTTTTCTATTTAATTGATTTCTGTTCAGATATCTAATATATGTCTAATATATGCATCTATTATATATATTATATATAATATATATATTTGAGTTTAATTTGTTCTTTTTTGTTCTTAGTTTTTTTTAAGGTGGAAGCTGAAGTTATTGTTTTGAAACCTTTTTTTGTCTTCTAACATAGGCATTTAGAACAATAAATCTCTAAATACTCCTTTAGTAGTAGCATCCTACACATTTTTACATATTTTAGTTTTCAATTTTGATTTTCCTTTTGATTTGTTCTTTGACGTGTGGGTTATTTAGAAGTGTGTTACTTACTTTCTAACTACTTAATAATTATCCAAATTTCTTGTTATTTTTTTTTTATTTAATCCCACTGTGGTGTGAAAATACATTTTTGTATGATTTGGAATCCTTTAAAACTTATTTAGGCTTGTTTTATGACCCAGAATATGGTTCATTTAAATACATGTTCTGAATGTACTTGACAAATAACATGCACTCCACTGCTCTTTGAGGGTTCTATAAATGTTAATGAGGTTAAATTCATTGATATTCATGGTCGAATCTTTTCTCTCCTTACAGTCTACTTTCTGTCTAATTTTTGTCTTTTCTGTCTAGTTATTGTCTTCTTTTTCTTTTATTTTTTGGGAGAGGGGTATTGAAATCTCCATCTCTAATTGTGGATATATATATTTCCTTGCGTTACTAACTTCATGCATTTTGAAGGTCTGATAGTAGGTATTTAACAGTTTAGAATTTTTCACAGTCTTTTGATGAACTGACACCTTTTTTATTATAAAATGACTTGATTTATTGCTGCCTCTTTTCTCTGTTTGCTTTCCTGACGTTAACATGACCACTCTGGGTTTGTTTTGATTAGTGCTTGCAAATAATATCTTTCTTCATCCTTTATTTGTGTCTTTATACTCTAGGCACATTTTTGGAAGGCAGCACATAGTTTAGTCTTTTTATCCAATATAATGGTACTTCCATGTGAATTGAAATATACAGACCATTTATATTTTATCTGATTATTGGTATGGCCTTCTATCTTGTTATTTTTCATACACCCCATTATTCCTTGTTTTCTTTTCCTTCATTTTTGGCCTCCTTTTATACAAGTTGAAAGTTATTTATACTTATTTTATATCCTTCGTTGACTTACTTGATATTATTGTTTGTTTTTGTTTGTAATTTCCTAGGCAGTATGCAGTATACTGACATCCACTTTCAAGTGGTATTACACCACTTCACATGTAGTACAAGAATTCTATCACAGTGTACTTCCATTTTTTCCCTTTTACCTTAGTGTTGCTGTTGCCACGTATTTTACTTCTATATAGGTTTCAGATTGCACCATGTATGAGTATTATTTTTGTTTAAAGTAAAATTTGCTTTTAAAGTGATTGAAATGATCAGAAGCAATCTTCCTTTGTTACCACTTCTGGTGCTCTGTATTCTTTGATGTGGATCCATATTTCCATCTGGTGTTACTTCCCTTCTGCCAAAGGGCCTCTTTTACCATAATTAGTAGTGGGGGTCTGCTGGTAGTCAATTATTTAAAAAATTTTGTATGTCTTAGAAAAAGACTTTACTTCACCTTTGTTTGTTAAAAAATATTTTTTGTGGGTATAAAATCTAGTGGAAAGTTTTTATTTTTCTTTCAGTACTCTAATTTGTTGGTCCACTGACTTCTTGCTTGCATTGTTGCTGATAATAAATCATTCTTCATGATTATTTGTTATATGTTTTCATCTTTATCTATGTTCTGAATATAGTGTGCCCCCCATATTCCCAGGGACTGCATTTAAGAATTCTGTCTATATCCTATTTTTTTCCCTTTATTTTATTTTTATTTGTTCTTTTTAGCTATACATGACAATAGACTCTATTCTATTATATTTACACAAGCATGGAACACATCTTACTCTAATTAGGATCCCAGTCTTGTGGATGTAAATGATGGTTTCAAGTGATCAGATTGTGATGCACCTTGGTTTGGTTTACTTCATATTCTTTGTTCTTGTATAATGACGATCTTTGATCTGTAGACCTAGAGTTTTCATCAGATTTTGGGAAATGTTGGCTATTATTTTTTCAAGTATTCTTTTTGTCCTTAGCTCTCTTTTTTTCAGAGACTCCAGTTACACATATAATGGCCCCTGAATTTTTCCCAAGTTCAGTGGGACTCTGTTCATCCTTTTAAAATATCTTTTCTATGTTTTATTTTACATAGGTTCTCTGTCTTTAGATTCAAAACTATTTTCTTCTGAAGATTCCAATCTGCCATTAATCCAAGTCCATGTATTTTTATCTTGGACACTGAAGTTTTCATCTCTACAAGTTATATTTGGAGCTCAATATTTGTATATTTGTAGCTGTTTTATATGTTCCATGTTTCTACTTATTCTGAACATATGGAATACAGATGTAATTAATCTTTTAATGTTTTCTCTGCTAATTCTAATATGTGTCAATTTTTATTTACTGCTTGATTTATATCTTTATTATAAATTTTTTCTACTTCCTTTCATGTCTGGTAGTTTTTTGGGTTTTTTGTTTGTTTGTTTTGGATTAGGGCATTGTGAATTCTACTTTGTTAAGCAATGGTTTCTGTGTTCTTGAAATTAGGGGGCACAATTAAGTTATTTATAAGCAATTCTATCCTTTCAGGTCTTGCTTTTAATATTCGTTAGGTGGTAACGGAATAGTTATCAATGTAGGACTAATTGTTTCTCATACTAAGGTGTGACTCTGTATGTTCTACATAATGCTCCATGAATCTTGAGGGTTTTCAGTCTGGCTAATGGGAACAGGTACTACTAGCCTGCGTGAACACCACGCCCCTTACTACTGAGTAAGTAGTTCTCTCACAAGCACACACTGTTCAGTACTGCGTGAGTACTTGAATAGTAGTTAACTAGTCTCCTGAGTTCTCTCTCTCTCTCTCTCTGTGCAAGTCATTTCTCTGTCTAGAAAACTCTGGCTGGTTTTGTCTCTCTGGACTTTCAGGTCTGACTTTTCAACTCAGAGTCCACCAGGTTTACCCTATTCTGTTCTGTGGTCAGGAAACTCTCCAAAGTCAACAAGATGGGGGTAGTCACAGGACACATTTGCTTCTTTTCCCATCTCTCAATGGTTACTGCCTTGTCAGATGGTCAATGTCTTGCCATCCCCTAGACCCAGTTTCCTCCATCAACATTTGACATTAGTATGTATGGTGGTATGTTTCTTATAATTAATAAACATTATTACACTATTACTAATACACAGATTTTGGGGTTTCCTTTGGGTTTAGTGGTGGTGGTTTTTTTTTTTTTTTTTTTTTAATGCTACTGGGAATTGAACTCAGGACCTCACACATGCTAGACAAGTGCTCTACCACTGGGATACCTCCTCAATCCTTTCTAATTTTTTAAAAATATCTTTAAAATATCTTAGTATTTTGTAGTACTGGGGCTTAAACCCATGGGTACTCTACCACTGAGCTACATTCCCAGCCCTTTATATTTTTTGAGATAGGGTGTCACTAAATGGCCCAGGTTGGCCTCAAACTTGCAATCCACCTGCCTCAGCCTCCCGAATTGCTGGGATTGTAGGAGTGTGCCACCATGCCTGACTTGGATTTTCTTGGTTTTAACCTAATATCTTTTTTCTGTTTCAGAATCCTATTGAATTTCTGCCTGTCATTTAGTCACCTTCTATCTAATCTAAAGTAATTCTATTTTTCCCTAACCACCCCCCACGCCCTATTTTGAATTAGCATCCACATATCAGAGAAAATATTTGATCTTAGGTTTTTGGAAATTGGCTTATTTTGCTCAGCATGATATTCTCCAGCTCCATCCATTTGCCAGCAAATGCCATAATTTCATTCTTTATTAAAGCAAAGTAATATTCCATCATATATATATCACATTTTTAAAAAATCCATTCATCTGTTGAAGGACACCACATTGATGTGGCTGCATCACTGTAGTATACTGATTTTAAGTCCTTTGAGTATAAACCGAGGAGGGGGATAGCTGGGTCAAATGGTGGTTTATTCCAAGTTTTCTGAGGAATCTCCATACCGCTTTCAATAATGATTGCCCCAATTTGCATTCCCACCAGCAATGTACAAGTGTACCTTTCCCCCCCACATCCTTGACAACATTTATTGTTGCCTGTATTCTTGACAATTGCCATTCTGACTGGGGTAAGATGAAATCTTAGTTTTGATTTGCATTTTTCTAATTGCTAAAGACGTTGAACATTTTTTTATATATTTGTTGATTGATTGTATTTCTTCTTCTGTGAAGTGTCTGTTCAGTTTCTTAACCCATTTACTAATTGGGTTATTTGTTTTTTTAGTGTTAACACCACATAAGCTCTTGAAATTCTTTTTCATGGAAGATTTGTCTTTTCTCTTCCTTTATTTATTCATTTATTCAATCAATCACTTATTTATATCAGTATGGTATGGACTCAGGGCTGTTCATTCTATACTTTCGGTTATAATCCAACACTTTTATTTTTCCAGTTCTGACTATTCGGGGCTCTGTTAAGTACTGTGATGCTTTCACAATATTTTTCTAATTGCCTTAATTCTTGGGACATTTACAAGTTTTAAAACTACAATAAAATCTTCCAAATGACTATTCTATCTAGTGACCAACTTACCCCTTAGGATTAAGGTAGGCACTTAGGGAGAAAAACTACTTTCAGGTGTACTTTAAATGAGATTCCAGCTGTCAGAAAGAATTCATCTGACAGGAGGTTAAGTGGAAGATTAAGGAGAAAAGTGCCCATTATATAGTAAATATTTTAAGAAACTAATGAAGTAGAAAGATAAACTGAAAAAATCCAAACCTTTTAAAGCAAATTTATAAATAGCTTCACATGCTTTAGCCAAAATTTCTTCTTCAGGAGAATTAAGCATTAACACCACGGTTGCTGCTTTTTTGCTTTCAATTGTTAATGGATCAAACTGAAATGCAAAAGGAAAAATATCAGGTTCACATATGAGCTTTAAAAATCACATAAACAGGGCATGGTTAGGCATCCCTGTAATCCCAAGAACTGGGGAGGCTGAGGCAGGAGGATTGTAAATTCAAAGCCAGCCTCAGCAATTTAGCAAGGCCCTACACAACTTAGTAAGACCGTGTCTCAAAATAAAAAAATAAAAAGGGCTGGGAATGTTGCTCAGTGATTAAGCACCCTTGGTACCAAAAGTAAAATAAATAAATTAATAAATAAATAAATAAATAAATAAATAAATAACTTTTTATTGTTATGATACGTCCATCTTTTTCTTTGGTAATATCCTTTATCCTGCAATTGTAAGCTACTTTGTCTCATGTTAACACAGTGACACTAAATTCCTTATAATTAATCTTTGCATGTATCTTTTTCTATGCTTTAAATTTTAATCTATGTGCTTTTTTTTTTTACCATTTGACAATTTCTCAATTTTTATTGGAATATTGGGTCATTTACATCTAGTGTAATTATTGATATGGTTGGAGTTTAACTGATCATCTTATTTGTTTTAACTTTGCCCCATTTGTTTCCTGTTCCTCTGTTCCTGTCTTTTTTTGACTTACTGAATTTTTTTAGTATCCTATTTTATCTCCTCTAATGGCTTATTGATTGACTGTTTTCCTGGTCATGGTCATATTATCCTTTTTTGCATACCTAATCATTTTCTGTTGGATACTTACATTGTGAAAACTACGTAGTTGAGTGTATAGATTTTTATTTTTATTTTTTGTAGCAGGGAGAGAGGAATCCTCTTTTAAAGGATATTGAATTTTGTTCTGGTGGGCAGTTATCTTACTTATGGATCAGTTTGATTGATTTAAGGTCTGTTTTTAAGCTTTATTATAGAAGGCCTATGGAGTCTTTACTACAGAACCAGCTCAGTCATGCTACTATTAAGGCATGATCCTCTTGGAGACTCAATGGAATGATACCCCAAGTAATCAATGTGGCTCTCCACTCTTTCTGGTCAAAATTACAATGTTTCCCAGACCTGTCTGAGCTTTAAAAATTATTCAGTTGACAACAACTTCCTGATAGTTGTTCATGCATGTTCCTTGATATGTGTAGTTCCATCCTGTCAAGCTTAAAAATTCAGACTCAAGAGGACCTTAACCAGATTTCAGGAGCTATTTCTCTATGTTCTCCCCTCCATTTTTGTACCCTGTCCTGCAAACTGCAGCTACCTTAGTCTTTCTGAGCTATTAATTTCTCAAAACTCTCTTATTTTAAAACAAAAACAAACTTTCCTTAGATATGAATCATTCTCCCTATGCCAGTTTACCTTTCCTTCCTTCTCACAGACAAAATCTTACCAACTTTTTACTTTTCTCCATTTTCTCACTCTCACAACTGGCTGCCCAATCCAGTCTGACTTTCCCCCTCATCAAATCACCTAAATAGCTCTCTCTGAGGCCACTATTAGTGATCACCATGTCACCTAACACTTTTTGATAGTTTAATTTTATTTCTGAAGGATTAAAAGAATATTTAAGACTACAGAAGATTATGGTTTATTTCATTGTTAGACCTTCAGTTTTCTGCACAAAAGTTGTTTGTTTTTTCTTCATTATGGTATGGGTGTTGAGAATCCTTGAACTTTCTTTTTTAATTTATCACAGTTATATTCTTCTGAACTACTCTGTAACAGCACTTAACACACTGCATTGCTTCTTTGATTTCCACGTCTATTTAGTATGTTGTACCATCATCCACTCAGTTGCTAAGGTCTGAAAATCTTGAAACACAACTCCTCTCCTTCCCACATTACAGAAATACTCTGTCAGTAAATCCTCTCAGCTTCCCTTCAATGTACATATACTCACTCTCACCTCCTTCACAGATACCTCTTTTTTTGTGCTGGGGATTGAATTCAGGGCCTTGTGCACTCTACCAACTGAGCTATATCCCCAGGCCCTCACGGTTACCTCTTAAGATACTGCCATGATATCCTAATGGTGCTGTGGAAATGGTCTCCAAATTAGCCTTCTCGTTTTCACACTTCTTCCACATTGTAGCTAGAATGATCTTCTTTTTTATTTTAAATATAAATTAGATGTCACTGCCCTTCTCCTGGCAACCTTCCAGGGAATTCTTTCTGCACATTAGGAAAAAATGTCCAACTTCCTTAACATAGGCTAAAAGGCCCTGTGTGATCCCTCCCACCATCTTGGTGACCCAGCTCCTACTCCTTGTTTACTGATCTCCAGCCACACCAACCTCCTTGGCATTCCTTAAACACACGAAGTAAAGCTGTGGTTATTGGTTTTTGGTTACAATTTCCCCCTCAGATACTTTGTCATTTAAGTCTTTTTCAAATGTGACCCCACTAGGAAGTCTGCTTTGACCTAGATCCTATTTATAGTAGCCCCATTACTCTCTATCCCAAATCTCACTTTATTTTTCTTCATTGATCTTATTACTTTCTGAGTTATATTATTATTTGTTAAGTGACTGCTTCTCTCACTATAATACAGTTGCCTTGGGGCTGAACTTTGCTTATTTCCATCTTTATGCTCAGGATATAGAACACTTGCGATGGTATGCACTCAATATTTGACCAATTAGTGAATGACTTTCTTTAGGCAAAGGACCATGCTATTATTTCTCTATCTCCATTATCAAAGAACAGTACTGGAATATGGAAGTACTTAACACATGGTTGTAAAAGAATGTATTAAAGGACCCCTGGAAACTGTTTATGCATGTGATCTTAAAGTGCTTTAACTGGGTATTGTCCTCTTTTGTCAGGAAACCTAAATCTGAGTTTGTGGAGACATTCATGGGCTCCAAAGGCATTGCATCTGTACAGAAAAGATTTGCAGTGCATTTTTGTGGGGGATGGGTCTCCAGTTTCCATCCTACCTTCATAAAGTTCCCTGACTATCCACCAATCTCCTGAGAATCACAGCCTTAGATGCTTTCCTACTTAAGGCAGCTTCCCTAATGTTCCATCTGGTCACCACCTCACCAACGTACCTTCAGAACAGATTTCCCCTTCATTTAAGAACTTTCACTTTCTAAGTCTGTTTGCTTGTTGTGTGGTACTGGAGACTGAACCCAGGGGCACTTTTTCAAAAGTTTTCATTTTGAGACAGTTTTCATTTTGCCAGGGATGGCCTGAACCTTGTGATCCTCCTGCCTCAGTCTCCCAAGTAGTTGGTAAGGATAGTGTTGAATTCTCAGACTCAGGCAACCCTCCTGACTTGGCCCCCTGAGTAGCTGGCACTACAGGCATGTCTGTTGCCTGCCTTGACCTAGAGCCTATTTAAAAATACTTTAATATTTTAAAATAAGCATGTGATTAAATCTTCGATGATTAAGCATGGCTATGCTGTGATCTGCATAGAGTTATTACAATTCTCAAAGAAGTAGAGTACATGAAAATACATTTAAACAAAAACTATAGTAAATATCATTTAATCTCTGAATGAATTAGAAAACGCTCCAGTATTTTGCCATACCTTCCGGACATCATTAGGAAGGCAATTTGGGGTATGAGAAGCTTAAAGGGAAGATAGAGAATATGAAAATTACAATCAAAGAACTGTCAAAGCAGAAGAAATACCGATGTTTGGCAGAGAATGAAGATTCTTGGCATGGCATTTGTTTCTCCTACAGTGCCTACAGCATTATAGTAATTTTTTATTTAAAAAGGCGCTGAGAATAAAATGATAGCTATAACAGAATGCCACATGACTAAATAAATAATACTGTGCTGTAATTACATGTCCCATCTGCTTTCCCATGAGGAAGCTACAGTCACCAACAAGCTTGCTGTGAAATTATAATTTCGCGCTCTGTACAAAATAAATGATGAACCAAAATTATTTACAAAAAGATCGAAGAAAGGGGAAGCATTTTTGGCTAAGCTTTGCATTTTAAGCCCAGTCAGTTGGAGAGGCCAGAGACTCATAGGGACATTTTTATATCTCTGTTAAGGAAATAAGACTGTCAAGAATAGTGGTGTCCATGAAACTTCACCGATGGAAATGTTCCAAGTTTGTGTTGTTCAATATGCCATTTACAGGTCACACGTGACTCCTGAGCAATTTAAATGTAACTAATGTAACTGAGAAACTGAATTTTAAATCTGTTTTTAGTTGTTAATTTTAATTATAATAGACTTAAATTAAAATAACCATATATAGCTAGTGATTACTGTATTATACAGCCAGGTCTAAAAGAATATAAAGCTGTTAAGTTGAGCTCAGTGAAAAGAGACCATGAGAGTCGAGTGACTTTTATGGTGGCAATATGTGCAAATAAAAGGCTCTTTTGATTTTTAATGGAATGTGTTTACCACATCAGTGGTCTCAGATCATGAGGATCCAATTGAACAGGAAAGAGACAGATAGCAGGAAGTAAGTTGCACTCATCTACTATGAACTTTTAGTAGATAAATCTAGACATCAGTAAAAATCTGCTACAATATCTAATGGTTAAAATGAATATAGCTTAATTTGCCTTTAGTTTACTTTACAACCTAAATAAAAGGGGCAAACTTTTAGAGCAAAGAAAGCAAACTGAGAATGAACCACACATGTGTGTCATGATTTATGTGTATATTACTTATGTGTATGTCATTTATGAATTGAGTCTTTTTAACTAATTCATGGTATTTTTGTTTATCTGCGATGAGGGAGAAAGATCAGAAAATAAGTCCCTCTGGGTCTTTGTTAAAAAAAAAAAAAGTGGCAGTGCTATCAGCCCATGACAAACGATTAAAGGTTAAGTTCTGAGACTGATGATGAAGGTCTGGGAAAAG
Organism: Sciurus carolinensis; assembly: GCF_902686445.1. NCBI lineage: Eukaryota > Metazoa > Chordata > Mammalia > Rodentia > Sciuridae > Sciurus > Sciurus carolinensis. Next base: position 22,989,679 of record NC_062224.1, read on the forward strand.
CAATTCCCCAGGAGACATTTCACTCTTGCGAGGAAATGGATTTGGAGCCCAAGGGAGGGAGCATCTTCGACTATTTTCTGTTGCTCTGATTCGATAATCATCATGCTTAGAAAGTGCTGACCCATTAATAAAAATGCTCAGGTAACTTGATCCTTAATCATTAAGATTCTAGGGCCAGGTGTTGGTCTCTTGAGAGCTTAGATACTGTGGGTTTATCCACTGATGCTCAGCCACCTCTGAGACATTGAGAGAACACAATTTCCACACTTGCAAACTCAAAGGCCTGACCATGAATCACGGTGGCCAAACACCAGGCTGCTGGGAACTTGTGGAGTCAACTGGCTTCCCACATCTGATATCCCTGCCTATTTGGACAGTTGATACAAACTTGTTCAGTTCTGTAGCATGATGAAAAGCACCCTCAACTACATCGCTACTATCAACAACATTTGCTAAATTCCTTCCTAGTGTTAGGCACTGTGGTTAGATCCATTTCACCACCATAAAAGGGTATCCCTCTGAAGCAGGTATCATTCCAGCCTCACTGTGGTACTCAGAGGGCACAAAACTCGCCCAAGCTGGACATCAGTGGGTTGTGGGATGAGGATTCAGACTTAGGGTAACTCAGAACTCTGAGTCACTGAATATCTTGCCTTATACTAAAGAATGCTTTGTACAGTCCTTACTACTAGGAATTATTTCATGCAATCATTCCACAGAAACTTTGTCCTTTATTAAAGCATCCCAAACAACCTTTCAGCCAGACATGGAAATGACTTGGGAAGGCAGAACAGCACGTGTTGGGTCATTCAAGCTGTATCTTCTCCACACCCAGGCAACTTCTTAGCTGGTGTCTCTTTCATGAGAAGGAAATATAGATCCGTGAACCACATATGTGAACATTAGTGAATGTTACGACCAATGAGAATATTATGAAAGCAAAGGGAGTGTTTTGTTCTAATTGTATTGCCAAATACTCTTGATGTCTCTATTACCCATGTTAATCAGTAGACAAAATGCTAATTAAAAGTTAAAATCATTGGAAACAATGCTCAGGAAATATATGGTGAACAGATTACCATAAGTTGACTGAGAAAAGTTTATTTCCTTAAGAATTTGTGTATTCCTCTTTTAAATCTGGTTTTCATTTACAATTTGTAGAACCGACTTTTTCCTACACTGTGAAGAGGCATACTCTGAAACAAGTTCTGAGTTAGGATACCTGTTGTGAAGTATTTGAATTTATAAGGCAGAAAAGGGATTAGATATTTTCATGCTGCTTTCTCGGCTTTATTAACATAAAGTCAGAGTAGAAGAATAGAAGAAGGATGGAAGGCCCTTGGAAAAGGTAATAAATAGTCAAGGACCACTGGTCATTGTTATAGGTATCTTTGGCTACCCCCAAGGATGCTGGGAATCCAGGAAGTAATAGTTATTATTTTGCTGATGCTAGGATTGCATTTTTTAAGACCTCTACTGTGTCCCCAAAGACTGGAGTATAGAGAACTACACAGTAAGACATTATAAAATTACAGAAAGGGTATTAGACAAATATATCTATTGTTTATTCTAAATCAGAATGTGTTTCTTGCCAAGAACTACGTTCATGAGTTGACTTTCTGCTAAGATGCCAATAATGCTATTTGGCAGAAAAGAGCGGGGTAATGCAAACCTAGGATACACTGAGTAAATAAGGTCTACCAGGTTTTTAGGAGTATGTCCAAAGGAAGGACGCCAGAATGCAACGACATCACAAGACCCCAGTGATCACGTCTGTGAAGACTTCCTGGACTGAAGCAGACAGCTGTGTCTATAGTTTTTGTTACTAACTGTTGACGTATCATACTCATGCAGTTGATAGGGTGTGTGTGTGTGTGTGTGTGTGTGTAAGTCATAGTCCAGGGGATTCCCATAATAGATCTTATTTACTGAATACTAACTCTCTCCCAGGTACTGAGAATTTTATGTAATTTATTTTGGTTTGATTCATACAACAATTCAAATGAGTTTGAGAGTACAATTCCCATGTAAGAGATAAAGAAACACTGAAATAACTTGGCCAAATTTGGCAACTTGGCCAAAATAACACAGCTCATTCAAGGCCACCCTGGGACAAAGCTTTCCATCTTAATCACGATGCTCCATTCTGGAGGGGAAGTTTCTGAAGGAAGAAGCTCAGAAGGTCCTGCAAAGTTTAAAGTTCTGTGAGTCTGGGCACTATCCTCATTTCTTTTCTATTCAGATCCCATCTGAAGAAAATCACATCAAACGTCTGTTTTGAAATGTTTCTAAACCGAAAATTGTCAAAGGTCATTTTCTGTTTTTAACACAATCTTTCAGCAATTGATTAAAGAGGGCAAATAAAATTGTGCTATTAAGAGAAAGAAGGGCCTACCATAGTGAGAAATGATTCCAGACTACTCTTTTGTTAGAACTAGAAAATACAGGACTTCTCACGTCCAAGGATATCCATAGCCAATACTTTACATGTCTTAGAGCTATAGCATGACTTCTAGTTGTTTTTAAAAATTCACTTGGATAATTCACATTAATGAAATATTGGCAAATGTAACCCTGAGGTATTTAAAAGAATGAACTAAAAGTATTTATTCATTAACGAGGCTATAAACATGCCATCCACATACTGGAAAAGCTAATAATTACTTCTTAATTGTGCTAATTATGTAATGACAATGTTGTAAATGTTTGTTTATCTAATGTTAGATTTCTCTGACTAATCTTATCATTAGTCAGACTTTGGATTTCTGCCACCATGTATTCATGTATGTACTGGTATATGCCAAACTAAACAATTTATTTTTAAAACTGGTGGTTACAGCTACTAGTATTCAAATCAGAAACTTACCACATCCTTAGGAGGAGGTTCTACTTCCTTTTTTATCTTTTTACCCATCCTGGAAAAAGATGTGAAAAAAAAAAAATGCTTTTTAAAGTGCCACTTCTGCTTTATAAATCTTTCAGTTACCCATGTTCTTGGAGGGGGTTTACTTTCTGTTTTACATTTTTACCTAATAAAAGAATTGCAATACCTGTAGGAAATTATTGCACATATAAGAACATGTCACCAATATCCCTGTTCCAAAATCCATAATTTTAAAGGAACTTACAGCTAAGATTGTTGAGCCTTAGTCATAGTGTCCAGGTTAGAAAGGAAGAGAATATATTAGTGACATAACTTCTGCTCACATAACAGAAAATGCTTTCCCATGCTTACAGTTCACTTGCATTGGGCTTGAGAGACTAAATTCAAGTTACTTTTGAGATCTGCAAAACTGTCATAAAATAGGAATTTTTGTCTATTTTTTGGCACTCATCTCTGCTAAGCACCTACAACAGTGTCTAGTACATATTAGGCATATAATATATATGATTTTTATAGCTATAAAAATCATTAGCTGCACTTTTCCGGGAAATAATGATTTCAGGAATGGTATTGAAGATCTACTGAATCTGAATCAACATTTGTGTTATTTTCCTAGATAACAAAAAGTATAATATAATCTGTGGCTTAATAAAAAAAATTGAGAATCTGAAGAAAAGCATTCTGAGGAAGTTAGGGTTATTCCTTACAAAAACTTTTCCCCTTGTTCTTGTATGCCCAAGGCTGTATGGAAAAAAAGGCAAAAGAATAATGTATGTATATAGTTAACACATCACAGAGGAGTAACTCAACTGGGCATAGAGCTTCCCAAGATGTTGGTGCCTATTAGAATGACCCAATCTCCCTTGTTTTCTTCAATGAGAGTTTTTGGGTTATGCTGGCAATCTCAGATGGTATACATTAGCTCCATAGAAATTTCTATAGTCTCAAAAAGAAACCTTGGGGAATAGGAAATCTTTGGGAGAATGTACAATGTACCGGTTAGTTCAAAGTGCCTATAAAAAGCCAATAGCAACTTCTAGCATTGGAGACACTGAGGAGAATTTATTAAGCACATCAAAAGCCACAAGTTCATTGAAACTCATAGAGACATCTGAAAGCCTTTCACTTCCTGGTCACTGACTTTAGGTCACATAAAGTATAAGACATTTGAGGGACTGGAAGGTTTATTTTGTAATGTACTACCTTATACTATATCCAGTATTTAAAACACCAAAATGAACTCACATCCTCCATTAAATTACTCAGTATTAGTATGTATACTTGGAAATTCTTGCAAAATGAGAAAACTGGTTTTAGATGTAATGAAATTTTAATATTAATAAAAAATTAATTTTTTTAGTTTTCTTTTCATAAATTAGAGCCAATATATATATTTTTTTCAAATCTCAAATATCTTTCTTTGGTGCTTGAAAAGTACATTGACCCTAGACCTTGTGCCTATAATATTTCAAGCAGACACACCAACTATTCTTATTCTGGACAAATGAGAAGTTCTCAATCTCTAGGAACAAAAAATGAATTCATAGCTCTTTGTAATTCCAAAATATAGCAGCCTCTGACTTCTAAAAGAATATTATTCCTTATGAATAACATTCAAGAAGCAATTAAATTATATCTGCATAAAGTTGCTTTGAATCATATGATTTCCACTGAGAAACTAATTTTTCTTATTTCAGGATAGTATTTGTAGCAATTGCATAACGAAGAGCACAGTCTAAAATAACCTAAATATACAGAACTGCCAGTTTTAGGCAAGAATGTGACATTAGCAACCTCTGTACTTTATCACCACCTTGGGTATGGTAGTTAGTGGGGAAACAAACAGCTGGTATAAGACTGTGTAAGGGACATCGCTATTTCTTATAAAGGTAATACATTTCATTGTAGAAAATTTGGAAAACAAAGAATGGCACAATGAATAAAATAAAAACCATCCTAAAGATACACTCAAGGAGATTAGTGTTATTTCAACGTAATTTCTTTTTCTTGTGCTTTCTATAGTGATTTTGCCATTCTAACCGGGCGTCTATTTTCTACTTTTATTGTCCATTCCTGAGACCATCTTCCTATTAAATTCTTAAATTTCAGGCAAGTTCATGAAATTTCAGTCTCCATTTATCGCTAAAATCATCTCCAATGGATTAGCCTAGCATGCCACTGAAATAATACTTCAAAGTCCATTATTTATCTAGCCAGTCTTCTTTCCCATTCTCTGGAGTTATGTACAAGGCTGCAATAAACATCTCTTAAAATTTCCACCCACACCTCCAACCACTCCTTGAAGATAAATCTCCAGCAGCAAAATAACTGCGCGAAAGGTACCAAGTTCTGGGTGTGGGATACGAAAACGAGTCTGCTTTAAATCTGCCTCTTCTAGAGCCACCTTGTTTTTCACGAGTCTGTTGATCGTCTGTATTTCTCCTGCTATCATCCTAAAGATTTTCTAAGGCCAAGATTCGTGGTGCCCAGACTGAAGGAGGAGGAGCGCCAAAGCAAGTGGCCCCACCTCTCTGGTCGTTCGCAGTCAAGTAAAGGGATCTCAGGCCCTCAGATCCCCTCTCGGGACCTCAGTTTGGTCACCTCTTAAATGTGAGGTGGCCTTGAAGCTCAGGAAAACCATCCTTTTCCCTTCTAGCACAGCGGATGCTGGGAAGGGACAACCCCTGAGGCGTTCTCTCAGTTGTCCCAGCAGTCCCCACCCGCCTGGCGCTTTCCCCTTCCTCAAGTTTTGCGCAGGGCTCTGTCCTGGGTCTCTCCAACCCACGGAGGCCCGTATACCTGCTAAGAAGTTCCGCCGAGCAGCTGCTGCTCAGAACAAGTAAACCGCACTTCCAGAGAGGCGCACCTCCGGGTCCACGGTTGTCCCTGGGTTGCTAGGCGACGCCGCGCTGCGCCTGCGCGCCTCTGCCGGGGAGCAAACTGGGCTCCCGAGTTGCCCCGTGTCCAGCCCTGGGCGGTATTCAGTCAGGGAGGAGCCAAGTGCATCTCAGTTCTCCTGTCCAGTGCTTTGGGACAGACTAAAAAACTGGAAATTCACTAATTAGAGCAAATAAAACATAAAAAAAAATTAAAAAGACCTTTCCAAAATGTAAAAAAAAAAAAAAAAAAAAAAAAAAAAATTCTTTTTTTTCTAGTTGTTGAGTCAGCTAAAAATTGTAAAGCCGGAGCGCGCAGTTCAGCCTCATAAGCAGACACTGTTGCATTCTCTCATCTTCAAGCCTCAGCCAGATCTATGCAAATGACACCCAAATCGCCACCTGCGGGGACTTCAGTAGGCTGAATTTCCAACTTTCTGTGCACTAAGCTGTCCAGTCCTCCCGCACCGAATGAACCGCACCTCTTAAAAACCTCCCCCTATCCCACATTTCTCCCCCTTTCTGCCATTCTTCCAAATTGCCCAGATAAAGAAACTTTTTTCTTTCTTTCTCCCCTGACCCCAACTGTTAACCAGCAGTTAAGTCACCAATTGACCACCCACGTGTTCTTCCCTGCCTGTTCCCTCTCATGTTCTTGCTGACTCCCCAATCCAGAACACTGGGTTTCGTCTTGTAGTTGATGACTTTGGTTTCTCTTTCCTTCCAATTCTTTCTACATACCACAGACAGACCAGCCTTCCAGAAATCATTGTTATAGTCTTGTCATTTCCTTCTCAAGTGTCAGTGGCATCTTAAGATAAAGTGTGCCACTCCTTGCCCTGGTCTGAAGGTTGCTTGCCATTCCTGTTCTACCCTTGTAGATTTCCGAGCATCTCCACCACTCCGGTCCCAGCCAAACTCCTCTTCCCTCCTATTTTCCCATACTTTTCTTTCCTAGGTTTTTGATTATTCTATTCCCTCATCATTTCATTTTTCAACAATTACTTATTAGCATCCACTGTTTGTCAGGTGTGTGCAACTCTCAACATATTCTTTCATTTTTATTTAATTAAGCCTGACTTGAATGCCATCTTTATAAAATACTCTTATTTATAAAATCTTTCCTTCTTTACACTTTGCAAACTCTTGCCCTCATTAGTCCCTCAGCATGTAAGATGCTTCTTAGAATTGCTATATTAATATGTTTTTAAAAATTTTTTTAGTTGTGGATGGACACAATACCTTTATTTTATTTTTTTATTTTTATGTGGTGCTGAGGATCAAACCCAGGGCCTCATGCTGCTAAGTGAGCACTCTGCCACTAAGTCCCAATCCCAACTCTATTAGTATGTTTTTATGTTTCCTTCCCATTTTTAAAATTACCTGACAGTTTTATACACATCTAACAATTCTTTATATTAAATTTTTTATTGTCAAATATCTGGTGTATGACTTCTGCCTCCTGGTTGGACTTTGAGTAATACCCTTTTGTGTATTGTCTGTTTTTCTTTTCCAGTCTTTTCCCCCATCAGTATATAAATATAGTTAAGTCTCTCCAGTGCCTCACAAAAACAAACAACAACAACAACAACACAAAACTCATTTCCTTCAATCCTGGTGTTAGTCAGTTTTCTGTTACTATAATTAAATACCTGAGGCAATAAACTTATAAAAAGAAAAGACTTAAATTTTTGACTCCTAGTTCTGGATGTTGCAGTCCAAGATTGAGTGGTCTCATTCTTTGGGCCTGTGGCCAGGGTGGCATATCATGGCAGAAGCATACAGCAGAGCAAAATGCACTCCTCATGAGCTAGAAAGCAGAAGAACCAGACAGGAAGGGGCTGGGGTACCACAATTCTTTTTGAGAGCACACCCCCAATTACATAAGGACCTCCCATTAGACCCCATATACTAAAGATCCACAGCACCTCCCAATAGTGGCACCATGGGAACCTAGCCTTTAGCACATAGACCTTTGGAGGACCCTTATCAAACCTTAGCAATCTTATATCTCCTCTAGCTACGAGTCTATTGTTCTTTTTCTCCTCCTGATCATTACTTTCCAAAAATGTAGGCTGCGTTAAGTACTTCCTCATTTTCAAATTCCCATTCGCTCTTCAGAATATAGTGGTCTGGTTTTGTCCCAGCACTCAAACTACTCAAATCCTTCAGATAGTTCTCAGTCTTTGTGTTCCTTGCCATCGCTCCTGCATAGAACACTCTTGTACTTGAAACTTGCTCTTGGATTTCTGTGATACCATTCACTCTTGATTGTCCTCCCATTTATATGCCCATTATTTAAGGTCTTTTCTATAAAGCCTCAAGTGTTGATATTTCCCAGATATTTGTTGTCACACCATATGTTTTTCTGGGACAATCTTATTCATATCTGTGACTTCAATTGCCACATACACAGCTCCCCATCCAACTCTGACACTGAGCTCTAGGCTTGTATATCTTTCCACTTGCTGGGTAGCTTCAACCAGAAATCCACAGGCGACACCTCAAACATCAACACTCTCCACCTAAATGCATCAGATTACCAGTAAAACATACTTTTCTGCTTATCAAGGGGATACCCACCCACATACCTACCCAAACACAAGATCTGACACGCATGCTCCTTCATATACAATTATTAGATTCTAAACATCTTTTGAGTTTATTCTCACTTTTCCATTCTTACAGCCCTTGTTCAAAACATCACCATCCTCTACCTGGATTCCTTTAGCAAGCCTTCTGACAGCTCTCTTGTCCCCTTGCTGCATCCCTGCTTTGATCTCTCTTCTCCAGGGTTATCAAAGTGATCTTTGTAAGATGCAAGTCTAATTTGTCTCTCTTTGCTGATTCCCAATTGCTCAGCTGCATGATGGGATGCAATTATCTTCTAAATTGGCATTCAAAACCCTTCTTGTTCTGACTCCTCCCTTCTATAATAGTTTCTTTCATCACTCAAAAAAATTCTCCAAGCACACCATGACATTTTGTGCCCTTCACTCCCCAATGAGCCTGAAAAACACTTATTTGTTTTTCAGATTTATCAAAAGATTTATCAAAGTAATGATTTCCTGCAGCAATTCATGGTGCTCACCATTGTGAAACATTTCTCATTTTGTGCAATACCTTACACTTGCTATATTTGTTATTTTTACCTGATGTTATAATTTATTTGTTTATACATATGTCTCCTCATTGAGGTCATTTTTAAATGTTCTTTGAATAATTGACATTAGGTGAATATTTATTATGAGCCAGTTACAAAATGGTTAAAATGAATCATTATATCCCCACCATAGGAGGCATGAATGAAGTCATTGGCATAAGGTCCCTCTTCTAAGAAATGGCAGGAGCAAGACTTGAATTGAGGTTGGCTTAACATTTATAGACATGTTCGGAACCAATACATCATTCTGGCTCATTCTGGAAATACAGTATTATAGCAAGTCATAAAGAGTTTTTAATGAAATAATTAAAATTGTTGTTTTGATTTTTTTTCTCATAGACTTAGTCTTTCCTGAGTGTGCCTCTTTTTGTCATGTTTGTTTTAATATATGTGGTTGGCGAGGTCTGATGAGGGCTTGCAGCTGTGTACCACCACAATGAAGACAGAAGATTTCCATCATCCTAAGTTTCCCGCGTGGTCCTTGGAAGTCAAACCTTTCCCTCCACTCCACTTCTCTGGGAACAACTGATTTATTTCCTTCCCTATAATTTTGCCTTTTCTAGAAGGTCTTGTAAGTGGATTCACACAATATGCCACAATATGCAGCCTTTTGCGTCTGACTCCTTTAATTCAGCAACATGCTTTTGAGATTTGTCCATGAGGTTGTGTGTATCAATAGATTGTCTCTCTTTATTGCTGAGCCGTATCTCACTGCATGGATATTCAATATCCAGACATTCACTGGTTGATGGACATTTGAGTCCTTTCCAGTTTGGGACTGCTATAAATAAATCCTGCTCTGGACATTTATATACAGGTTTTTGTGAGAACATATGTTTCTCCTTCCTTGGGAAAATACCCAGGAGTGGAATTTCTGGGTTTTATACCATGAACATGTTTCATGTTATGAGAACTGCCAAACTGCTCTCCAAAGGAACTATTCTGCACTTTATCCCCACCAGCAACGAAAGAGAGATCCAATTGCATCACATGCTCTATAGCACTGGATATTGTCGGTCCTTTTCATCTCAGCCGTTCCAGTGGGCATATGATGGTGTCACTTTCTGGTTGTGATTTGCACTTCCTTCGTGGCTAATGATGATCTCATTCTATGTGCTCGTTAGCCATTTTTGTACCTTCTTTTGTGAAGTTTCTGTTCAAATACTTTTTCCTACTTCTAAATGGGTTGTTTGTCTTCTTGACTTGGGTTTTCTATCACCTCTGATACAGGTCACTTATCAGATATATTTTTCCACCAGTGTGGGGTTTATCATTTCTTAAAAAATATCTTTCAAAGTTTAGAATCTTTATATTTTGATAAAGTTCCAATCATTCATTTTTTTGAAGGCTAGATTTTGTTGCTTTTATGTTCAGTTTTGCTTTGGTACCTAAGAACTCTTTTCCTAACCCAAAGGGGAAAGAATAAGAGTCTTTCTCTTGCATTTTGTTTTAAAGTCTTATAGTTCTAACTCTTACATTTAGATCTATAATCTGTGTCATGTTAATTTTTGTATATGTTATGAGATGGTTTGAGGATCAGTTTTGCATATGGATGTCCAAATGTTCCAGTACCACTTGAAGAAAACATTATTCTTTACATATTGAATTCTTTGGCACCTTCGTCCTTTGTAAGTAGGTCTATTTCTGGGCTTTATTTTATTCCTTTGACTAGCCTAACAATACCACAATCTCTTGATTGTTGTAGCTTTACAGTAAGTCTTGTAAATTTGTTTTTTTTAAAGTTGTTTTGGCCATCTGAAGTCTATTGCATTTCACAGTAATTTTCATTTGAAACTAATTTGTCAATCTCTGCAAGAAATCTGCTGAAATTTTGATTAGGATTGCATTAAATCTATATAGATAAATTTAGAGAGAATTGACAACTTAACAATATCAAATTGTCCAATTCACGAGAACCATCTATCTGTTCATTTATTTGATTATTTAAAAATTTCTCCTCTGCATTTACAGGACTCACATTCATGGTTTTTTTGTTTGTTTGTTTGTTTGTTTGTTTTGCAGTGCTGGAAATTGAACCCAGGGCCTTGTACATGCTGGGCAAATGCTTTGACCACGGAGCTATATCCCTAACCCTGTGCTCATGTTTTTTTTTTAAATGCTTGCATCTGAGTATTTTGTGGATTTTTTAAGCTATCGCAAACAGTATTTTTTTAAATTTCAATTTTGAAATGGTCATTTATAGTATTGACATGCATTTGATTTTTTTATATTGAACTTGCACCCTGTGACCTTGTTAAGCTCACTTATTCTAGTAAGTTTTTTTGTAGATTCATTAGGATTTTTGAGGTAGTAGAAAATTAAAGACATTTTTATTTCATCTGTTCCAATCTGGATTTCTTCCTTCCTTCTTTCCTTTATTTCTGTCTTTTTCTTTTGTTTTCTTTCACTCTGAATTTATTGCCTAGAATTTTAATGCCATCTTTTTCTCATCAACTATCTGATTACTGTGAAATATACCTCATGAAGAAAAGTTTTCCAGAATGAATTGTCGCCCTGGCACCTCCAGAGATAATTAATGAATTTAGAAACCATAACCTAGACACTAGGCTGCTAATTGCTGCTGGCCCAGTTATTGCTCCTAAGCTGTTTTGGAAGCCCAATGACGTTATGAATTGTTGCACACTGTAAATCAGAAATCAGAGGTAAGGTATCATTGGGTAGCAGTCACAGGAGCTCTGGGGTTCTCTAGCCATGACTTCTTCCAGGAATGGAAAACTCTAAATCTTCGTTTCCTGTCTCAGAACTAACCAGTGTAATTAGAAATAACCTACCCACCCTGTGCCCTTTGTAATCCTTTTGTTCACCATATTGTGCTAAGGCAGTAGCCACTTGGTCTGTCAAAACTATCTCCAACAGATATTTCTTATCCTGAAATCACAGTGACTTTCAATAAGACATTTTCTCAAGATAAATGAACCCTCACCATTTTCAAATTTAACCAGGTCAAACAACAGGCCCCAGGTTTACATCTTTGAACTTCTAAGGGCAAAACTCTGCCTCTGGTTCTACGTGTTATATCACTTGAGGTTCCCTTGCAGAAAACAAAATGAATTCAAACAGGAAGTTAGAGGCTTGTAGTGTTATTACAGAGACTAAAGGAGTAGGTTCTAGGCTCGACTTTCAGAGATGACTTTAAAACAATTCTGCAGAAATGGACAACCAAGAAAATCAAGGAATCAAGAAGATTAAGTCACTCTGGTGCAGAAAAATGAGGATTGTCTCAATTTGGCATTTATGCTCTCCATTAATTCCTCCCCCTATCAGCCTACTCTGTCTGTCTGTCTGTCTCTCTCTCTCTCTCTCTCTGACAGTATACCCAATGAAACAGTGTGCCTAGCAAATCAGAACAGCTCTACTTCTCAAAGCAAAGTAGATGTGAAATTCTTGAACCAAGCTCAAAATAAGAAACAAAATTATTTTATGAACTCAGTTACACCTAATATTAGGTGAAGCTCAATTTCATAGCTAAAATCAAGTTACATACACAATTGCAAAAACTCTGAAATAACAGACTAAGTGAATATTGCCTGTTTGAGATCAATAAGTCAAAGACATAGAATCAATGTCACCTATGAAAAGTACTATTAGTGAATGCACTCATGACATGTGAGGTGACAGAGCACAAATCTAGAAGAAAGTTAAATGAAAAAGACTGATGAATCTATGGACTGACTAAACATGCTTAGCTAATAGATCTAATTAAGAATGCCTAAAGAGACATGCTTGGGAAAAAAAAACATTGTTCAGCAAAAAACAACAACAACAACAACAACAACAACAACAAAAAACACTTACCAAAGCAAAGTACTTGAGATAAGCTACTTAAAGCACAACATGAATATGTTGAAACAAATAAGATCTATTCAAAACACTGCTTAACCATGTGTGATAATGCTTGAGTTGTAAACTAAACCCTTTATATCAACAACTTATTCAAAAAACCCCATCAGTGAAAAAACTCATTGTTTTAATTACAAATTTGGGTGTAAAAGATTTTCCTGGATCTATAGTCAACATTAAGTGATAGTCTCAAAATGATGCATCCAAACCACTATAGTCCGACCTGTTTACAGTTTCATGCAAATAATTAAGATCAGAAAAATACTATTTGTTGGTTCATACCAAAGAGGGTATCCAATGAAATATTTTGTTATGCATTTCTGAGCCAAAATAATTAAAATATGTGTGGGTATAAATGCTTCTTACTTTGCAGAGTTGAAGGTTAGTTGTCAGTTTTAAAAATGTAGTAAGAGGCATTTTGAGCATCTTAATGAACATAATCCAAGAATGCAGGATCATAGGAAAGATAATAATGTACACTATCAACATTAATCAATTAAAAGAAAAGATTGCTATTGATATTTATTTAAATGTTCAAATGTGTAGTCCAGAGTTAGAAAGACCAGTACAGCAATATCTGTTTATGTAGAAGAAAATCGTTAGGATTTTGAAATAATATGAAATCATTTTAAGGGACTTAAAACCCAATCATCACAAAAAATTTCAAGGCTGTATAGATTAAAGAAAGAGAAGAGTAATTATATTTTTAAAATGAACTGTAACATACTATTTTTAAAAAATCAAAGTTCAAAGTACCTATAAATGGCAAGAATGCCATTTTAATGCATCAAAAAATAAAATAAAATAAAGGTCCATTGACAACAAAAATATTTCAAAAAAACATAATCTGATGCTTGATACCACTGCTTCTGTAAATATACTTTCTCACCAAGGTGACTATCAAGAATATGAAAGGTTTTGATCCAGAATTACATATAGAAATTTAGAGCTATAAGTCAGTAGTGTGAGTGTGTACTATTTCCAAGGTCAAACTCAACTTTGACATTTAAAATTTGAAGATATTTTATTTGTAAGTGTTTTACAAACTCAATATTTGGTATTTCTGAATTTCATTTTTGTTTTAAATTTATTTCATTTTCAATTGACTAAATATTTATGGGGTAAAATGTGATGAGCATTTTAATGAACACCTTCATGTTTGGATACATATATACATTTTGGAATAATCAAATCAGGCTAATTAGCCTATTGCCTCAAATACTTATCACTTCTTTGTGGTAAGAATATTTAAAATCCACTCTTTTAGTTTTTTTGAAATATGCAATACATTATCACTAACAATAACCACACTACTGTGCAACAGGATATCAGAACTTTTTCCTCCCGTAAAACTGCAACTTTGTACCCTGGGACCCATAACATATCCACATCCACCCTCACCCGCCTCTGGTAACCACCATTCTACTCTCTACTTCTCTGAATTATACTCTTTTAGATTCCACATGTAAATGAGATGGTACAGTATTTGTCTTTCTCTACCTGGCTTATTTTTACTTTCATAATGTCCTTCCATTGCACCCCTGTTGTCACAAATGACAATTTCCAGATTTTTAAGGCTTAATGTGATTCCACTGTGTGTATATCCCACATTTTCTTTATCCTTCCCTCCACTGATGAGTACTTAGGTGGATTCCACATTGTGGCTCTTGTGAATAAGGTTGCCTTGAACATGGGAGTACAGATGTCTCCTCAACATGCTAATTTCAGTTCCTTAGGCTATACACCCAGAAGTGAAATTGTTGGATGTTATGGTAATTACATTTTTAGTTTTTTGAAGAAATTTCATACTACACTCCAGAATGGCTGTGCTAATTCACAATACCACCAACGCTGTGCAGAAGTTCCTTTTTGGTTTTTCCCATACTGCCTTGCCAGCACTTGTCATCTTTCATCATTTTGATCATAGCCAGTCTCACAGGTGGGAGGTGATATCTCATTGCGGTTTTAACATCTCTGATTAGAGATGTTATGTATTTTTTCATATATCAGTCCTTTGTATGTATTCTTTTGAAAAATGTCTATGCAGATCTTTTGCTTATTGTTTTGATAGGGTTGTTTCTTATTATTGAGTAGTTTGGGTTCCCTGTATATTTTGGATATTCGCTTCTTATGTAATTTTTGCAAATAACTTCCTCCACTTTGGGCTATCTCTTCACTCTTCTTGATTCCTTTTCTGTGCAGAAGCTTTCTAGTATGGTGCCATCCCAAGGGTCTCTTTTGATATTGCTATTTTTCTTTTGGGATCATGACCAAGAAGTCACTGCCCAGACCAATGTCATAGAGATTTCCCTTTATGTTTTCTTCTAGTAGTTTTACCAGGTAAGGTCTTAGATATAAATCTTTAATCTGTATGAAATTGATTCTTACATAAGGGGTAAGATAAGGGCCCATTTTAATTCTTCTGTAGATAAATACTCAGTTTTTTCCAACACCATTTATTGAAGAGATTCCTTTCTCTGTGTGTGTTCTTGGCTCCTTTGTCAAAAATCCATTGATAATGTGTAAAATTATTTCTGGTCTTTCCATTCTATTCCATTGGTTGGTACATCTATTTTTATGCCAGTAATAAACTCTTTTGATTACTATAGCTTTGTAATATATTTACTTAAAATTTTTCTTTAGTTGTCAATAGACCTTTATTTATATGTGGTGCTGAGAATCAAACCCAGTGCCTCACACACACCAGGCAAGCACTCTACCACTGAGCCACAACCCCAACCCTGTAATATGTTTTAAAATCTGATAGTGTGATGCCTCCAACTTTGCTCTTTTTGGTCAAGATGGCTTTATGCATTCAAGTTCCTTCATGGTTACTAATATTTTAGAATTATTTTCTCTATTTATGTGACATTTTATTTGTATTGTATTGACTCTGTAGATTTCTTTGTATAGAATGTACATTTGAACAATATTAATTCTTCCAATTCTTCAACATGGGATATCATTCTATTTATCTGTGTCACCTTCAATTTCTTTCATCAATGTTTTATAGTTTTTAGGGTATAGATATTTTTCCTTCTTGATTAAATTTACACCAAAGCATTTTATTGTTTTTTGATGCTATTGTAAATGGTTTTCTTAGTTTCTTTTTGTAATAACCATTGTTACAATATAGAAATGCCAGCAAATTTTTAATGCTGACTTTGTATCTTGTAATTGTACTAAATTGTTGATCAGTTCAAACAGTTTTTTGGTGGAATCTTTAGTTTTCCATATATAAGATCATGTCATCAGAAGAGACATTTTCACTTCTTCCTTTCCTATTTGGATGCCTTTTATTTCTTTTTCTTGCCTAATTACTGTGGCTAGGACTTCCAGTACTATGATGAACACAAGTGATGGGAATTAGCATCCTTGTCTTATTCTTTTTTTTTTTTTTGTAAACAAATGGGGTACAACTTGTTTCTCTGGTTGCACATGAAGTAGAGGCATACCATTTGTGTAAACATACATTTACATAGGGTAATGGTGTTTGATTCATTCTGTTATTTTTCCTTCCCCCCATCCCTCCCACCCCTCTTTTCCCTCTATACACTCCCTCCTTCCTCCATTCTTACCTCCCTACCACCCCCCATTATGTATCATCATCCACTTATCAGTGAGATCATTCGTCCTTTGGTTTTTTGAGATTGGTTTATCTCACTTAGCATGATATTCTCCAATTTCATCCATTTGCCTACAATGCTATAATTTTATTATTCTTTATGGCTGAGTAATATTCCATTGTATATATGTATATACCACAGTTTCTTTATCCATTCATAAATTGAGGTGCATCTAGGTTGGTTCCACAATCTGGCTATTGTAAATTGAGCAGCTATGAACATTGATGTGGCTACATCACTGTAGTATGCTGATTTTAAGTCCTTTGCCTTGTCTTATTCTTGATCTTAAAGAAAAATCTTTCGACTTTTCACTATTGTGATGTTAGTTGTGGACTTGCTCTATCTTTATTATGTCAAGAAACATTTCCTTTATATTTGATTTGTTGAGAGTTTTATCATGAAAAGATAATGAATTTTGTCAAATACTCTTTCTGTATCTATTGAGATGATCATATAGTTTTGGTCCTTTATTCCATTAAAATGGTCAAATTTATTGATTTTCATACATTGAACCATCCTTGAATCCTAGGGATAAATCTCATTTGGTCATGAAGAATAATCTTTTTAACGTTCTGTTGTTCTGTTGAATAGCATTTGCAAGTACTAATGCTCCTTATCTTACAATTCAATGTGTGTCAATTAACCTATCGTAAGATGTAAACATCATAAGTAAAAAAATGCATTCCATAAATCCAACCTACTACTGAACATCTTAGCTTAACAACACTGATACTGAGCCATGATGACACGGTTGAGTGGTAACTGTGGCTCACTGCCACGGCCTAGCATCATAAGAGCATTATATCTCATGTTACTAGCTTGAGAAAATCATAATTCAAAATTTGAAGTATTTTGTCTATTGAATGTGTGTTGCCTCTTTCACACCATTGTAAAGTTGTAAAGTCATAAGTTGAAGTACAAATGAAAAGTTGGGAAACATCGGTCTTTTGTTGAGGATTTTTCTACATTCATCAATGATTCTGGCCTGTAGTTTTCATTTTTTGTGTCTTTTTCTGGCTTTGGTATCAGGGTAATGCTGGTTTTTTAAATGAATTTGGAAGTTTTACCTCTTTTTCAATATTTTGGAAGAGTTTGAGAAGATTTGGTTTTATTCTTTTTTAGATGTTTGGTGGAATTCAACTGAGAAACCATCTGGTCCTGTATTTCTGTTTGATGGGAAACTTTTAATTATTGATTCAATCTCATTACTCATTATTCATCTGTTAGGATTTCTATTTTCTTAATGATTCAGTCTTGGTAGGTTATATGTTTCTAGGTATTTGTTCATTTCTTCTGGGTTATCCAATTTGTTGACACATAATTGTTCATAATGGTCTCTTACAATTCTATTTTGGAGTTGAATGTTTACTCTAATTTATTTATTTGAGTCTTCTTTGTCTTAGTCTAGCAAAGCGCTTGTCAACATTTTTTAGCTTTCAAAAAACCAGTTCTTAGTTTTGTTGATCTTTTGTTTTTCTCGTCTCTTTGTTTCTTCTCTGACCTTTGTAATTTCCTTCCTTCTGTTAACCTTGGGCTCAGTTTATTCTTATTTTTCCAGTTCCTTGATGTGTAATATTAGGTTGTTTATTTGAGATGCCATAGGCATTCAAAGTAATTTTTGATAGGTGGGGACTTACTACTGCTGTTTTGCTAATTGTTTTTTGATTGTTGTGTAGATCCTTTGTTCCTTTCTCCCTCTCTTGATTTCTTCCTCTGTGGTTTGATGGTTTTCTGTAATTGCATCTTTGGATTTTTTTTCCTATCTTTCATGTCCGTATTACAGGTTTTTGCTTTGTGTTTACTCTGAGGCTTACATAAGCATCTGATACTCTTAACAGCCTATTCTAAGCTAACAACAAATGATTTTGATTGCCTACTCGTGTGCTTTTACTCGCCCACCCATGCTTCAAGTTCTTGGTGTAACAATTTACATATTCTTATAATTTGTATACCTTGCCAAATTATTATAACATTAGTTAATTTTGATTGTTTTATCTTTTAACCTTTATACTAGACATAGAAATGATGTTCCCACTACCATTACAGCATTAAAGTGTTTTGGATTTGACAGGGTACTCACTTTACCAGTGAGTTCTATATTTTCATGGTTTTTGTTTGTTTGTTTGTTTGGTACTAGGGATTGAACCCAAGAGTGCTTTACCACTGAGTTACATCCCCTGCCTTTTTTATTTTTAATTTTGAGACAGGGTCTCAGTGAGTTGCTGAGGCTTTCACCAAGTTGCTTAGGTCCTCACTACGTTGCCCAGGCTGGCCTTGAAGTTGTGATCCTCCTGCCTCAGCCTCCTGAGTAGCTGGGATTAGAGGCATTAGCCACTGCACCCAGTCCATATGTTTTCATATTATTAATTAGCATTAACTTTCTTCAGCTTGAAGAACTCCATTCAGCATTTCTTGTAAGGCAGGTCTGATGGTGATAAACCCTAGGTTACCTTTTGTGGCTCTTTCATTTTTAAAACATTGGATTCCTGATTACAGTATTTTTGGTTGGCAGGTTTTTTTCTTTGAGGATTTTGAATACATTATCCTTTGATTTACAAGAATTTTACTGGAAAATCCTCTTATGGAATATACTAATTCCTAATTTCATCGCACTTACCATAAACATATCAAGTAAATAATATTTAAAAAATTTTCACCAAATTGACTATCCTTTTTAGATCATCTGATTGTGACTTAAAAATATTACCATTTTCTACCTATAACTTGATGTTTGAGAATCACTAATATAAGGGCTTGTTGACCAGTAGAAGTTCCTTTTTGGATCTACAGAATTTTGTTCCCAACAATCCTGGTCCAGTAACTTACGGTATCCATATATGAAGAGATCATTAATTATGTCTCTATACAATTTGTAAAGAAAGCTATTCCTACCTCTCCTAGTCAGTAAGCCACCTTTACTGGTACTGAGGTAGTTCAGGAGCAAGTTAACTATGTTAATCTATAATGTTACAATTAAAATTGTGGATGAATATGAACCAGGACTAAGGGAGGTGAGAAATCTGGATGGATTGGCCTATGCCACCAACAGATAATTTTGCATCTAGATTATTACCAACCTTCAGGCTCAACACCTTTCTCCCAGGACTATGTCACAGTCACCATAGCTATTTTCCCAGCTAGGAGTCATTTTGTCTTCTTATATTCTCTGTGTTTTAAAATGCTTGTCCTTAGGTACTGTCACTCTTATGCACCACCCATCAACACTTTAGTGTTATTAGTATTGAAAACTAATTAAAGCACCTAATGGCATCATCTCTCCCATGTTAAAATCTTGTAAGTCTTAGCATAACAAACACCATTCCATTCAGTACATAGGTTCTGGAAAATATTTTTTTGAAAGGAATTTCTGAAATCTGATTACACTTTGAGAACATTAAGATGATTCACTGCTTAGAGAAATCTGAGGAAAATAACTCTTGCTGTGAATTGAATGCTTGTACCTCCCCAAATTCACATGTAGAAGCCTTAATCCCCAATGTGATGGTGTTTGGAGATAAGGCCTCTGAGAGGTGATTACAATTATTTTAGGTCATGAAAATGGGTCCCTGATATTTGATTAATGCCCTTATGAAAGGAAGTGACAAGAGACCTCACTCTGCACATGAGGTTTCTGTGAGATGACAACATTATGCAAACCCAGGAATTGTGCTCTTATTGGACATCAGATCAATCAGTGCCTTAATCTTGAATGTCTCAGCCTTCAAAAGTGTGAAAAATAAATGTGTGTTGTTTACACCATTCTGTCTGCGTTGTTTGTTATAGCAACCCAACTAAGACAATTCTTCAGTAAAGAAAGCAATCATCTGTTATTTATCTACTTTATATATCTAAATTTTCTTCAAATGAGAGAGTACATTTGGAAAACATTAGGTGATTCATCATAACTCATTCCTTTTTAAAGTATTTTTAAAATTCATTTCCATTTGAATTCTGTTAGTCACGTGGTTGATTATCGTAAATCAGTTGAAATTGGCCAAAGATCAGTAATAAAAAAGTAAGACTTTGTTTTCTGTAGTGATGAATTCAGTGTAAGAGGAGCCATAAGCTACAGGGGTAACCTTTCACCTTTTCCAGAGCTTAAGCATACAGTTTGCCAACATGCAAATGGTTGCTATTTCTCTCAACAGTAGATTACCACAAGGCAGTTCCTTCCATCACACTATGTTGTTTAAAAGTTATCTGCTTTTTTGGCAGCCATTCAAGGGAGTTCTTTGCTTGTAAATCCTCTTTATCTCATGCTATGGTTGAAGCGAAATCTTGGCACACTTTCAGTGCATTTGTCTTCTTGTACCAGGGGAGAAAAAAATTCAGGGCTCCAGAGACTGACACTGTGCAGCAAATGGTGATGAAACAGTGGGGAGCCCTGTAGGCTATTCAAAAGGGTAATGCTACTAAGCACCCACAGCGGAAAATAAGATCCCCTCTCACGAGAGGCAGACACACCATAAAAAAGATCATTTAAAAGCCTGAATGATAGAGTTTCAAAGTAAATAATGCTCATTGTGTACTTGACTTCAAGCCTTTAAAATCAGCTTAACTTAGAGTGAACTAGGTCCATAAGGACCAGTCATTTAGTCCTTAGTCAAGTTTTTACATTCTTTGACTTTGAACTTGTTTTCGGTGATTTGCACTATGGAGATATCAGCTTGTTTGCTAGATGTCATGAGGTTTAAAAGAAAAGAGGGTGCATCCCACTCAGAGGAAAAAAGTGATAACAGACTTCTGAGACAACATATCCTTTGAGATAACATCTCATTCTGTGAAGGATGCTCTGGAATGACTTTCCCCCCCACTGGAATCCCTCTGCATGAAATGTGTAATCCACCCTGATGGGTAACGTAGAAAACACTGTCACAACATCCCTTTGACATGAAGTTATTCCCCTAGTTTGACTTTTGACATTTAATTTGTCTTTGAAAAAAAAGCTGACCATAGTGTCTGTTTAGGGCAGGAGCCCTTGAACTGAGAATAGCTAAATTGATCTAAATACAACCCAGATCAGAATCACCAGAGTAAACTGTGTTGACTGCAATGTGGTTGAGGGCTGTCCCCAAGAAAGCCAGTGTGTGGACAGTAGACAGATGGTTCTATGAGTCCTTCTCTTCACCCGTTGTACTAAGTTGTTAGTGCTTTAAAAGCTCATGAAACTATTGAGATGGGACCTGAGTCTGATCTTCCATGGGTTTTCTTAATCAAATTGGGTTAGAGATTTTGACTGGATCATGATTAATATTTGATTACTGCTAGAAAAGGAAGTCTGAGCTCACTCTCTCCCATGGCATATAATGACCATGATTTTACTCAATGGAGCGGTCCTTTGGCATGAGTTTACAGGACCTTCCATATTTAAAGGGACAGGCCAATCCACATGGATCTAGTCCCAATCCAGTTTTATTTGGAGTATATTAACTCTAGTTTCCACAGATTATTGGAGTCCTGGGTCCATTGTGGACAGAATTGTCAGTTTTTTTTCTTTTCAAAATTACACTTTCTGTCACTTATTTCAGGAAATAACAAGTAAAACAAATTTTTGTTTTTTTTTTTTTAAAAAGGCAAGTACTTAATACTTACAATGAACTAAAGTTTGATGAAAATATTTGTACAATCAGAAAAAATAGGCAAAGGAAGATGCATCACAGTCAACTGGAAGATCATTTGAAATAACGAGAGGTGCAAGAGTCTCTGGTTTTGTTTTTGTTTTGTTTTATATTATAGCTGATAGATCTATCTAACAGTGAAAAGTCTTAATTATTAAAGATATAAAGATTTTTAGTTTCAAGTACAGTCCAATCTACAATAAGTGAAATTACTTAAATTGATGAAAATTATAACTCAGAAGAGATTATTCACCTAAGTTAAAGAGTTAAAGAATCTTTAAATTGGCCGAGACTTTAAAGATTAGGTTACCTTGAAGGAGTTAATAACTCTTTGAGTAATTGATTACAGTGATCCAGGGCTTATTTTAAATATAACTCCTTCATAAGACTCAAAAAATTAAATCACTTCAATCTCATTTAGTTTTTCACCATGAAAAAAATTTATACATTGAAATAAGGAAAAAAGTTCAAAAAAGAAAAAGATACCAAAAAGAAAAGAGAGATTTAGTTTTTTTCTATTCAAAAGAGAGTAAACTCTTCACTTCCATTTTAGTCTCTATCTTCTGTAAATGTATTTTTACTCCTACAGAAAAGAAAAATGTGGGTCAACATATATTCCACTTACCAAAAATTTTGTTTTTATTGCAGCACAGCATATGACATGGTCCTTATACACAAGAAAGAAAGCATGACCAATGTTGCACTACTGGTCTAACTAACTAGCATTCGAAATCTGTTATTAAACAACACAAGTCTTTGAGTCCATTAATGTCGACCATATACATTATTATGTCATGAGGGCCCCGCAATCTTGGATTATGTTCACTACATTTTTATGAAGCATTTTAATGAATGTAATCTAAGTCAAAAGTCACTGTTTTAAGTTTGGCATTACTAATAGCAGTACATTAATTCAAACAAAGTTTGTACGTGTTATATTTATTTAAAAGAACATTGCTGAAGAATATTAGAGTTTTTTGAAGAAAAATATTTGTCATTTCAATTCTCTAACTAAAAAATGTTGCCTTTTAATTGATTTTCTAGAGAGGACAGTATACAGGTACACAAGAAGTCTTATCACCCCTCAGTCCTGAGTGCTACAGTTTATGATTTAACAGTTTCAAGATGGTCCTCCAAGTATCTTCAATCAAGAAAAATTCATCTTAAGGGCTAAAGTCAAGGAAATGATCCATATCTGCTAAAATAGTCAGCAATCATTTGTTATGACCTTAAAAGCAGGGCTTCTGAATTCCATTTTTGTGACCGTTTGCCCTATGGCCCAATTAATGCTCCCAGGGTTTTGTAGGTGGATAATTGATACAAATATGTAGATACGTATTTAAGCATGAATGTGGATTTGTCAGTATTATGACTATTGGGAAATTTTCTTTTTTTTTTTCAAATATCTTTACTAATTTAATCTTTTTTAAAAATTTATTTATTTTGATTCCTTGTAAACAAATGGGGTAAAACTTATTTCTGTGGTTGTACATGATTGGGAAAATTTCTTGATGGTCAAAGCTACTTTATAGAGTACTGTTGTGCAATACCAGAAATATTAATGGAGAATCCAAAATGCTTTATCCAAAATACTTTAAAATAATAATTATATTCCAAATTTATACAGATTTCCATGCCTAAAGATAAAGAAAAACCTAAATTTTGAAGATGTATGTGCATATTAAAACAGTAAGAATGACTATTTCTTTCTTAACAAGAAATAATGAAATCAGTGTTTGGATGACTAAGTAAAAATAGATTCCACCAACTGACACTTAGATTATTAGAATGCTTATGGTGTAAGTGTTGAAAATAAATTTGTTGACCCCCTCAAACTAAAGGATATATCAATAGGATGCGTAAAGAACTTCTGGATTTAAAAAATGACTTACTATGGAACCAGAGTATGCATTTTAAATAATCAGAAAAATAAGTTAAAATTATCTGAGTAATAATAATCCTATGTCCCTATTAATTTCCCCATGTTTTTGAATGTAATTCAAGAGGTATTGGTTACTGGCCCCTTTACCTAATAGGAGCCTTAATACTACTGGAGGGTCAAAAATAACTTAAGGAAATAACATAAGATAACATGGAGAAAAAGCATCATACTAATTTCCAAAATCCTTTTCTCTTTTAACCCATAAACATCTTTGTCCATATAAATCAGAGATTCAGTAGTTTTCTTGATCAGGGGTCTGGATCTTTCACTTGGAGAGTTCTATCAACTTATTTCTGCTATTTATATTTTGAATGCTGCTATCAATTGTTTCTCTATTATTATTTTTAAAAAGACTGCAGTTACAGCTCTTTTTTGCAAGAATTAGATTTACTTATTTAATAGATTGAGTTTGACATTTTTTTGAAAAAGAAAACTAATTGTGAATTGTTTTGGTAGATAAAAAACATTAAATTAATTTATGACTGCATTTACTATTTCTATGAAGAATGTCATTGGAATTTTAATAGGAATTGCATTAAATCTGTATAGCATTTTTGGTAGTATGACCATTTTGAAAATATTAATTCTGTGTGTCCAAGAACATGGGAATTCTTTCCATCTTCTAAGGTCTTCTTTGATTTCTTTCTTTAATGTTCTATAGTTTTCATTGTAGAAGTCTTTCACCTCTTTTGTTAGATTGATTCCCAAATATTTTATTGTGAATGGGGCAGTTTTCCTAATTTCTTTTTCAGTTGATTCATCCCTAAAGTATAGGAATGCATTTGATTTTTTTTTCCTGCCACTTTGCTGAATTAATTTATGAGTTCTAGAAGTTTTCTGGTGGAGTTTTTTGGATCTTCTAAATACAGAATCATGTTTTTGGCAAACAGGGACAGTTCAAGTTCTTTTTTTCCTATTCATATCCCTTTAATTTCTTTCTTCTGTCTAATTTCTCTGACCAGGACTATGTTGAATAGAAGTGGTGAATGATGCTATCCCTGTCTTGTTACAGTTTTTAGAGAGAATACTTTCAATTTTTCTCCATTTAGAAAGATATTGGCCTTGGGCTTAGCATATATAGCTTTTACAATGTTGAGATATGTTTCTACTATTCCTAGTTTTTCTAGCGTTTTGAACATGAAGAGCTGCCATATTTTGTCAAATGCTTTTTCTGCATCTGTTGAGATCATCAAGAGATCCTTGTCTTTAAGTCTGCTGATGTGATGACTTACGTTTATTGATTTCTATATGTTGAACCAACCTTGCATCCCTGGGATGAACCCCACTTGATTATGGTGCACTATCTTTTTAATATGCTTTCGTATGCGATTTACCAGACCTTAAATTACACTACAGACTCTTTTTTTTCCTTTGTAATCAGCAAGCATCTTGTGTAATTAATGAGATACTTTAAATCTGTGCAATATCCTCTTTCTCATCATAAGTTCACCCTTAACTTTAGCACCCACAATGTTCTTGCCTGTAACAATTATCACTATCTTGTTTGCCTAGCAATAATTCCGTTTCCATCATTTTTCCTACAGATATTAATTAGAATTCTATGGTAAAGAAAGACTCTCCCTTTTTTTCTGATTCACACAAAAACACTATATGTCACTTCTAAAAAATTTTGGAATCAAGGAGAACTTTCTAAATAAGATACAACATAAAGTAACCATAAATGAAAAGACTGAGTCTAGCTACAAACCAAATGCTATAAAGTCACTATAAGCAAAATACAAATACAAAAAAATTTAGAAAAAAATTTCAAATTCATACCGTCACCTGTGTGGTAAGTAATATATAAACATTAAAACACCTACAAAGTAAAAAAAAAAAAAAAAAAAAAAAAAAAGCTAGAAACAGGATTCAAGGGAGCACTGGCCTTATTAAGGTAGATGTGAAATGCTCCTCCTGGATTTACTCACACCACAGCCTGCACAGACGTCCAGCAGTCCTGCATATAAGGTCACCACATTTGTCTCATACTATTTGTCACCATGATTCAAACTATTTTTCACTTAGAATGTAAAAAAATCAAAGTTTGATAATACCCTCTATATGCAAGAGTATAGGAAAACAAGCACTCTTAAGCTGATGGGATTTTAAATAAGAACAACCTCTGTAGAATAAATTGCTAATATCAAATATTAAATGCACCTACTTGCACATATAAGAAAAGATGTGTGTTCCAGAATATTCATTCCAGAATTATTTGTAATTGTAGGGGAATGAAATCAACATAAATTCTCCTTAAGAGGGGATTGATTAAATAAATGATGGTTTACTTACTGCTGGAATAATGTATTGCTGTTTAAGAAAAGAATGAGAGAAGGTAGGAGATGGTGGAATAGAGCGGTCACTTCCCTGGTGACTCTGTGACATGAAACCAAGAAAAGCAGTCAGTCAGCTTTTCAACAAGGTGGGCAAATGAAAAAGAACTAGGAGTAGTTTTACTGGAATTTAATAATGAACAGTCAAAACAGATCAAGGACTCAGGAGATGAATAACATAAAATAAGGAAAAAATCCCCAGCCCCACAGCATGACAGCAGCTAAAGATATAAGCAGAACAGTCTCTCTGTGAATGCAGGAAAGCAATACGGGAATTAAAGGAATCTCCATTCTCCGAAGGACTGGGGTATGTGGAGGTACAGAGAGTTTAGAGATCAGAGTCACTGCCCAAATAAACAACAAGCTACACAGCACGATATTCCTTGTATGGGAAAGAAGCTGCCATCTCTGTCCCTGTGGCATGAAGAAGACAACAGAAGGAACCATTTTGCAGCTGTGGCATGGGGGCCAGCAGCTAGGGGAGCTGATTTCTGCCAGACCTGAGTCTGGCTCAGAAAACCAGCCAGAGAAACCCACATGCATGACAGAGAGTGTGCCTAAGTGACCAGGAGAAAATCAAGAGAGAGGTTTACACAGGGGAGTACTGGACATGGAAACTCATCAGGCTTCCCTCCACCTCCAGTCCAAATGCTTGCAGTACTGGCTGGGAGACAAGTGCCTGACCAGGAATCTGAAAGGCCGGGAGTGGGAGGATTGAGTTTGGAGACTGAATCAGAGACCAGGAATCCTGGGATCTGCAGATGATGTAGTGGAGTAAGAACAGGCTCCTACACCATGTGAGTGGAATCCAAAGGAGATTCCTGAGGTGCAGTCTTCTAGCATGGACCAGCAATTGCTGGACCCTGGAGGTGTGCTGATTTAAAATCTCCAGGCCAATTCACATTCAGTGAAGAGACTGGAGCCCACCTAAGCCTACACCCTGCCTCCAGGAGTTCCACCTCCAAGAGTAAACTTCTCACCCTAGAAACCTCACCCTGAGGGTGAGCAAGCATCAAACTCTAGACAACCCCACCTAACTGCTGAGAAGGGGAGCTGAGAAACTTTTGAACTCTGGTGGAAACAACTATTCAGTTTTTCATAGAGATCTTTTTTTTTTTCCTTTTCCTTTTCTTTTTTCTCTCACATTTCTACCATTTTTGAAACCAATTATTTTTCATGCATCAGGTTATTGAGGACTGGGATTTTTGAATAGTATTTCAGTTTTGTTTTGTATTCTTTTACTTTTTTCTTTCTACCTTAAATTTTTTTCAATTTTTATTTTAAATATGTTTTTTCTCTCATTTATTTGTTTCCTTTGATTCTTTTTCTCTCTCTTCACCTGATAACACCCAATCTCTATTATTCACTCTTTCACTCTTCCTGTGATTTATTTTAATTCTATCTTTTCTCTTCCTTCCTCATAAACATCTCATCCTACACCACTTTTGTTCTCTCTTTGTCTACCATTTGAAATTGTAAACCTTGTGAAAACATACTGTTTTATTGTAGGCAATAACTGAAGATATCATTTCTATTTATTGTGACAAAACTGTAGATGTTGTAGTAGGAGCTATTTTGTTTATGGCTGTATATTGTTTGCATTGTTTACTGTTATTTTTCTCCCCCTTAAAGGCAAGTTACTGGAAACCTTTAGGGACACTATAAGTCTATAGGGTAGAAACTGTACTGCTTAAAATCCACACTGCTAGATAGATAGATGCACACACAACATGAAAAAACAAGGGAACAAATTGCTCCAGACAACCTAGATGCTCCAATACACATAGACACCACAGTTGAAGAAATTTCAGAAAAGGATTTTAGAATGTACATAGTTAAACTGATCCACGAGGTAAAGGATGATCTAAGAAGTGAAATCAGAGATAAAAATGCAGGAGATGAAAGATCACTTCCATAAGGAGAAATCTAAAAATAAATCAAGCAGAAATCCTCATAATGAATCAATAAATCAAGTTAAAGATTTGATGGAAAGTATCATCAACACATTAGACCACCTAGAAGACAAAACTTCAGATAATGAAGACAAAATATAAAATCCTGAAAATAAACCATGGAGAGAAGATGTTAAAAGAACATGAATAGAACTTCCAAGAAATATGGGATAACATGAAAAGACCAAATTTAAGATTTATGGGGATAGGTGAAGGTATGGAGATACAAACCAAAGGAATGCATAAACTTTTCAATTAAATAATATCAGAAAATTTCCTAAACTTAAAGAATGAAATCAAAAATCAAACACAGTACACTTACAGGACTCCAAATGTACAAAATTACAACAGACCCACACCACGGCACGTTATTATGAAAATTCCCAACATATAGAATAAGGATAGGATTTTAAAGGTTGCCAGAGAAAAATGTTAGAATATGTTTAGGGGGAAACCAATTCAGATCTCAGCTGATTTCTCATCCAAGACCCTCAAAGCTAGGAGGTCTTGGAATAATGTATACCCAGGTCTGAAAGAAAATTGGTGCCAACCAAGAATACTATACCCAACAAAATTAAACTTAAGATTTAAAGATGAAATAAAAACCTTCCATGATAAACAAAAGTTAAAAGAATTCACAACTAGAAAGCCTGCACTACAGAACATTCTCAGAAAAATGTCCTATGAAGATGAAATGGAAAAAAAAAAAAGTGAAAACCAGAAAAGGGAGGAACTACACTAAAGAAATAGTCAATCAAAGGAGAAACTAATACAAATTAAAAACCAGAAATAAAACAAAATGGGAACACAAATCATATCTCAATAATAATCTTGAATATAAATGGCCCACACTGATAAATCAACATAGATTGGCAGATTGAATTAAAAGACAAGACCCAACAATATGTTGTCTCCAAGAGACTCACCTCATAGACAAAGACATCCACAGACTGAAGGTGAAAGAATGGGTATCACTCACATGGCTCATGTAAACAAGCACGGGTTTCTAAACTCATATCAGATAAAATGAACTTCAAGTCAAAGTTAATCAGAAGGGACAAAGAAGAACAGTTCATACCACTTAAAGGAATTATACATCAACAAGACATAATAATCCTCAATATTTATGCCCCAAACAATGGAGCATCTACTTATGTCAGACAAACCCTTCTCGATTTCAAGAATCGAATAGATCACAACACAATAATACTGGATGACTTTAACACACCTTCTCACCACTGGATAGATTTTCCAAACAAAAACTAAAGAAAGAAACTATAGAACTAAATAATATAATGAATAATTTAGATTTAACAGACATATATAGAGTATTTCATCCATCAATAATCGAATACACTTTCTTCTCAGCGGCACATGGATCCTTCTCTAAAATAGAGTATATCTTATGCCATAAAGCAACTCTTAACAAATACAAAAAAATAGAGATTCATTCTATCAGATCCTAAGGGAATGAAATTAGAAATCAAAGACAAAATAGAAACTACTCTAACACCTGGAGACTAAATAATATGATATTGAATGATCAAAGGCTAGCAGAAGAAATTAGAGATGAAATTTTAAAAATACTTTGAGGTAAATGAGAATAGTGACACAACATATCAAAATCTCTGGGACACTATGAAGGCAGTTCTAAGAGGAAAGTTCATTGTATTGAGCTCATTTGTTAAAAGATTAGAAAATAGCCAAATAAATAACCTAAAATTATACTTCAAAATCCTAGAAATAGAACAAATCAACACCAAAAGCACAAGACAGAAAATAATTAAAATCAAAACTGAAATCAATGAAATTGAAACAAAGAAATAATTGAAAAAATTGACAAAATGAAAAGTGGGTGCTTTGAAAAAATAAATAAAATTAATAAGTCCTTGGCCACATTAATAAAGAGAACAAGAGAGAAAACTCAAAGTACTAAAATTTGTGATGAAAAAGGAAATATCACAAAAATGGATCCTACAGAAATACAGACAATAATCAGAAACTATTTTGAAAACTTATACTGCAATAAAATAGAAAATCTTGAAGACACTGACAAATTTCTAGAGACATATGACCTACCCAAACTGAACCAGGAGGACATACGTAATTAGAACAGATCACTCTCAAGCAATGAAACAGAAGACAGCTATCAAAAGTCAACCAACTAAGAAAAGTCCAGAACCAGACATATTCTCAGCAGAGTTTTACAAGACCTCCAAAGAAGAATTAACACCAATAATCCTCAAATTATTCCATAAAATAGAAAAGGAGGGAATCCTTCCAAATTCATTCTATGAGGCTAGTATCACCCTGATACCCAAATCAGGCAAAGACAAGTCAAGGAAAGACAGTTTCAGACCAATATGCCTGATGAACATAGATGCAAAAATTCTCAATACAATTCTGGCAAATTGCATACAAAAACATATTTAAAAGATAGTACACCATGATCAAGGGGGGTTCATCCCTGGGAGGCAAGGTTGGTTCAACATACAGAAAACAATAAACATAATTCATCACATCAGCAGACTTAAAGAAAGGATCACATGATTATCTCAATAGATGCAGAAAAAGCATTTGACAAAACACAGTACCCCTTCATGTTCAAAACACTAGAAAAACTAGGGATAGGATGCACATACCTCAACACTATAAAAGCTATATATGCTAAACTCAAAGTCAACATCGTTCTAAATGGAGAAAAATTGAAAGTCTTCCCTCTAAAAATTGGAACAAGACAGGGATGCCCTCTTTTACCACTTCTATTCAACATAGTCCTGGAAACTCTAGCCAGAGCAATTAGACAGGAGAAAGAAATTAGAGGTATACGAACAGGAAAAGAACTCAAACTACCCCTATTTGCTGACCATGATTCTGTATTTAGAAGACCCAAAAAACTCCACCAGAAAACTTCTAGAACTCATAAATGAATTCAGCAAAGTGGCAGGATATAAATCAAATGCATTCCTATACATCAGGGATGAATCTACTAAGAGAGAAATCAGGAAAACTATCGCATTCACAGTAACCTCAAAAAAAAAAAAAATTGGGAATCAACCTAACAAAAGAAGTGAAAGAATTCTACAATGAAAACTACAGAACAAAAAAGAAAGAAACTGAAGAAGACATCAGAAGATAGAAAGACCTCCCATGTTCTTTGATAGGCAGAATTAACATTGTCAAAATGGCCATACTACCAAAAGCATTATACAGATTAAATGCAATTCCTATTAAAAATTCCAATTACATTCTTCATAGAAATAGAAAACGCAGTCATGAAATTCATTTGGAAAAATGAAAGACCCAGAATAGCCAAAGCAATCCTTAGAAAGAAAAGTGAAACAGGATAGATCATAATACCAGACCTTAAACTGTACTACAGAGCTATTGTAACAAAAATGGAAAGGTATTGGCACAAAAACACGCACATAGACCAAAGCTACACAATAGAAGTCACAGAGGCAAACCCCCATAAATACAATTATCTCATCCTAGACACAGGCACCATAAACATATATTGGAGAAAAGATAGCCTCTTCAACAAATGGCGCTGGGGAAATTGGAAAAACATATGTAGCAAAATGAAATTAAACCCCTATCTTCTCACCCTGCACAAAACTCAATTTAAAGTGAATCAAAGACTTAGGCATTAGAACAGACACCCTGTGCCTAAGAGAAGAAAAAGTAGGCCCAAATGTACATCATGTTGGTTCAGGAACTGAATTCCTTAACAAGACTCCTAAAGCCCAAGAAGTAAAATCAAGAATCAATAAATGGGATAGAATGAAACTAAAAAGCAAAGAAAACAATCAAGAACATGATGAGAGACTACAGAATGGGAGAAAATCTTTGCCACCTGCACCTCAGATATGGCATTAATCTCCAGTATATATAAAGATAATCTCCAGTATATATAAAGAACGCAAAAAACTTAACACCAAAAAAATCAAATAGTCCAATCAATAAATGGATTAAGGAACTGAGCAGACACTTCACAGAAGAAGAAATATGAATGGTCAACAAATACATGAAAAATTGTTCAACATCTCTAATAATTAGAGAAATGTGAATTAAAACTACACTGAGATTTCATCTCACTCCAATCAGAATGACAATTATCAAGAGTACAAGCAACAATAAATGTTGGTGGGAATGTGGGGGAAAAGGTTCACTCATACATTGTTGATGGGAAATTTTTGCAACCACTATAGAAAGCAGTATGGAGATTCCTCAGAAAACTGAATGGAACCACCATTTGACCCAGTTATTCCACTCCTAGGTATATATCCAAAGGACTTAAAATCAGCATCAGTAACGCAGCCTTATCAATGTTTATAGCAGCTCAATTCACCATAGCTAAGCTACGGAACCAATGTAGGTGCCCTTCAACAGAGAAATGGATAAAAAAAACTGTGGTATATATACACAATGAAATATTACTCAGCCATAAAGAACAATGAAATTATGGCATTTGCTGGTAAATGAATGGAACTGGAGAATATCTGCTAAGTGAAATAATCCAATCCCCAAATACCAAATGCCAAATGTTTTCTCTGATATGCAGATGCTAATTCACAATAAGGGATGAGGATTAGGAAAGAATAGAAGTACTTTAGATTAGACAAAGGGGAATGAAGGGAAGGGAGGGTGAATGGGAAAAAGAAAGATAGTAGAATGAATTGGGTGTTACTATCCTATGTGCATATATGATCACACGACCTGTGTAATTCTACATCGTGTACAACCAGAAGAATGAGAAGTTATATTCCATAAATGTATAATATGTCAAAATACATTCTACTATCATGTATAACTTATTAAAACAAATTTAAAAATTGTGGCAAAAATAAAAATAGAATAAAATTTTAAAAGAATGATATTTGCGTATTAATTTGGAATAATCTAAAAACGCTATTAAGTGAAAAAAAACAAGAAGAGTACCCACAGGGATATTTTGCTATCATTTGTGGAGAAAAAACTCTGGGAGACACACAAGAAGGTGATACCAGTTGTTTCATCTGGGGAGAGGAATTGGATGCCAGAGAGCAACGACAGGAAGGAGACTGACTTTTTAAGATTTAACATTTGGTGCATGCAATGATATTACCCATTTAAAGGTACATGAAATAAATTTTCAATGTAAAACTAAGGAACCAAAGACTAATGGGGGACCTGTGTGTGGCGACCGGGACACACAGCATGCCTTGTCAGACTGGATGCAGCCAGGGTGTACCAGCTGGCTGCATTAGCCAGCGGTCATGGACCTCCCTTCTAGGGACAGCCCGAGGTGACAGGACACAGAGCCAGCCCATTCTTCTGTGGCTGAGGCCACTGAGGCCAGAGTTCTCCTGCCTAACCAGCTGAGGAAGACTCTGGTTCTTTAGAAACCCATGAATTTCAGAAAGCAGCTATCCCTACTCCTCTCCTTATGGTGGGCGCTTATACCACCTGAAACACTCTGAGCACCCATCTCCTGTAGAGTTAGAAATAGATGTACCATATTTATCAGAAAATCTTAGCCTTTTATAGAAGCTAAATCTATAAGTCTAGATGATTAGCCTTAAGAAGAGAGAACAAAAGCACTGTTCTCCCGGGTTCACAAAGGACCGATCCAGGGAGGAGGTGGTAGAAGTTGAATTTTAAGACATGATTACATTTTTTTGCTGCAGAGACAATAGGGGGATCTCATTTCAGATAAAGGAAATAATATTAATTAAACACATTTTTCAGACTGCAAAAATATTATCATGACATGAACCGGCCAGCCTGCGAGAAGGGGCAGGAGGTGAAGCTGGGGAGGTAATAAGGGACTTCACACCCAGTGGGTCGTGGAAAGCATTTTGAGTTCTATCCTGTAGACACCGGGAAATCGCTTTGTAAAATCAGCAAACTGTCCACAGAATGGAAACACACCCGTTTTCACTGGAGAAATTCCACCCAGAGACAGATGTAGGGATCATCAGCACATCCGAGGCCTTTCCTCATCCACCAGGCGTCCTGCACCCCTGCTGGGGGAAGGAACCTCAGAGAAACCAAGGGTGGGGCGTGGTCCTGTGTGCCCAGGGAAAGCCCCAAAGGTGACCTTCCTGGTGATCAGGAAAAGCAGCAGCCCTCTTTAAATATTGCCTTCCTTTCCCTCCCCTACATCAAACCATCTTGAACTGGGATGGAGGTGAAAGCAATCTCTACTAAAATAAAAGATGAAAATGTTAATAACCCCCGTGTTCCAGGAAGCATCCCAAAGCAGCACACCACCAGAAAACTGTGGCTGGGGATTCTGCTGGCTAAACCTCTTTATGTGACAAATTTGGGGGAATATTGGTTATCCCACAACATAAAAGAACCTCATCCCCAGGTTCTCTTTAGGTCTTGCAGAATTTGCCAAACCAAACCTCACTTCGGTGTCAATGGGTTTTCCTCTGCCAAAATGCGGCCTGGCTCTGAAAGAATAAGAAGAGGCTCTGATTCCTTGGGTGTTGAGCAAGACCATTCGGATTCTCTCTCTCTCTCCCCACAGTGAGCGATCACATCTGGTTTCCCTGGAGGCCACTAAAAATTCATATTCTTCTGAAGACCACAAGACAATGTTTTCCGCCTATGACTGTGACTTAGGCCATCTATTTTACCAAATAATACCTCTTACTGTGCTAGAAGAACGTTTGTCTCTCACCTGGACCTGTTTTCATTAAAACATGCTCTCGAATTTCATGACACCTTTCTCAACTTATTTTACTTTGGTTTTTAAATTCCTTGTGGGAAGGGAGGAGAAGAGGAATGTCATGGGTTGGATTCTCCAGGAAGCAGCTGTGGTGACAGAGTTAGTGGAATCAAAATTTTATTGTGGAGTCAATTAGAAAAGAAAAGGGGACAAAACAGGACCAGTCAGGGGAGCCATCAGACCACCTGTGGACAGAGAAAGCTCTAGAGATACCAAACTTGAATTCAGGACCATCCTGAGAATTGGCTAAAAAATTCAGGCAGATCCTGCTAAGCATCAACTAATGACAGCTGCCCTGGAGAATCTACGATTACTTAGTGCATGTGAGAAAGAAGTCCTTGTTGCTTTCAGCCACTGTGACTTGAGAATCTCAGATACGTGTGTTTATGGTTTTCATCAACTTGGAAAAAATTTTGTCCATATTTCTTCAAATATTTTACCGGTCCCCCTCCCTCTCTGGCTTCTCCTGCCTGGTGCAAGGTACCTAGGTCCTTCCATCCACTCCTAGTACATGAGCCACAGCACCCCTGAGTCCAGGAGGAGCTTTGAAGTCTCCATTGTGCAACCTCTTCCCTACGCATTTCCACCACACCATGTCTGGAAGCTCCTATTAGCTTCCTAGGCCTATCACGACAAAGTGCCACAAACAGGGTGGTTAGAGACAAGAGTGATTTCTTCTTTCATGGTTCTGAAAGTTACGGATACAGAATCAAGATGTAGGCAGGGCCCTACTCTCTCAAATCTTCTAGAAGATTCTTTCTCTGCCTCTTCCTAGCTTCTGGTGGCTGCTGGCAATCCTTGGTGTTCCTTGGCATACAGCCTCTGTCTTCATGGGAACTTTTCCCCTTCGTGTCCCTCTGTTTCTGTCTTGGTGTGGTGTTCTCTTCTCTGTGCATCTGTGTCTAAATTTCTCCCCTTTTATAAGGATTTCATTCATTGAGTTAAGGTACACCATAATTTAGCATGACTTCATTTTAATTTGATTACCTCTGCAATGACCCTATTTCCAAATTAAATCACCTTTACAGTTACCAGAAGTCAGGATTTCAACATAACTTTTGAGGGAATATGATTAATCCACAACATGCAATATAGTCCTTATTTGTTTATAGGTAGATTTCCTCTAATAAACAATTAGCTTCTTGAGAGCAGGAATTTTACCCTTATATTCACATGTCCAGCATAGCACCTGCCTTAAATTTAGGCACTGCATACATGTGTATAGAAGCCAACTGAACTGACTTAGAACAGGCTTGCATCACTAAAAATCCATTTGCAGAAATGATAGTACACTAAATAAATATTCCATTACAGGATGTGAATCCAAGTCTTTGTATAGTGTATCACTTAGTATGCACAGTTTGGTGGTTGCATTAAAAATATCCAACTCTTGCTACTTAAAATAAAAGGAAATTTATTTCATGCATCCAAATGGTCCAGAGATAGTCATTTTTCATGTGATTCAGTGTTTCAATGAGGCAACCAAAGGAAAAAGTAGATTTCTTCTTTCAGTCATGATAGAATACCTGGTGCTGAACTAGCCATAAATAAGTAGCAATTTTTGGACAAAATATCTGAAACTATAGGTCTAGACATTGGGAAATATTCAGGACTACAATGCCCGAGAGAAAAGGAATACATAAAATGAAACTGGTGATCACCATTGTTTCTGCCTTGAGGCACTTTCCGCATTAAAGCATAGAAAGGGGGAACCAAAGAGTTCGCTGTGATCTCACTGAATTGAGGGGACAGGGACTAGAGTTTGGGAATTCCACAGTGAACGGAAGTTGCAGGTCAGAATACTAAAGTAGAGGGAACTCCAGAAATTTGAAAACTACACAAAGGTCTTAGTGTAGTTTTTTCCTGTTACTATAACAAAATACCTGAGACAGGTCATTTATAAAGAGTAGAAAATTTTTTGACTCACAGTTCTGGAGGTCAGAAAGTTCAAGAGCACACTGCCTGCATCTGCTTAGCATCTGGTGAAGGTTTTTTTATTGCTTTATTATGTGACAGAAGGCATTACCTAGAGAGACAGAACAAGGATGGGTCAGCTCAGGTCTCTCTTCCTTTTCTTATAAAACCACCAGTCCCATTATGGGGATCCCTGCTCTGATGACTTTATCAAATACTAATTACCTCTAAAAATTTCCACCTCCAAATATTATCAACATATGAATTTAGGGATTAAGTTTCAACATGATATTTGGAGGGGATTTTCAGATTGTGGCAGATCTCTTGAGCTTTGGACCAAATACATTTTTTAATTATTTTTTTTTATTTTTACAGACTGCATTTTGATTCATTGTACACAAATGGGGTACATCTTTTCATTTCTGTGGTTGTGCACAATGTAGATTCATACCATTTGTGTAAACATACATGTAGATAGGGTAATGATGTCTGTCTCATTCCACCATCTTTCATACCACTGTCCCTTCCTCCCTCATTTCCCTCTACGTAATGTAAAGTTCCTCCATTGATAATATATTAAGCAGCATGGGTGCAGTGCAAAATCCAGGAGGTTTTGCAAAGGAACAAGGAGCCAGAAAATTACCAGAACTCATAGGGGCTGGGAGGTATTTGATATTTTATAACTAGCTAGAATGGACAGACCATTTCAAAAACCTAGATCATTCCATAGAGACCACAGAAGGTCTGCCACTTAGTAATAGTGCTAAAGCAGGCTGGAGGAAAGGAGCTTGCAGACATCCCTTACTAAACCTACAAATAAGCCTCAGAAGGATCAAACCAATACACAAATGACTGGCCTGCCAGTCATAACAAAATCCAACACTCTTTAAAGAAAGCCTTTAAAAAATACCACATCAATGTTTATAGCAGCTCAGTTCACAATAGCTAGATTGTGGAACCAACCTAGATGCCCTTCAACAGATGAATGGATAAAGAAACTCTGGTATATATACATAATGGAATACTATTCAGCCATAAAGAAGAATAATATTATGGTATTTGTAAATAAATGGATGGAATTGGAAAATATCATGCTAAGTGAAATAAGCCAAGCCCAAAAAACAAAAGGCCAAATATTTTCCCTGATAAGTGGAGAATGATATATATCATTATATATATATATATATATAATGATATATAATGGTGGGGTGGGGAGTGAGAGAAGAATGGGGAACTTTAGATTATGTAGAAGGAAATGAGAGGGAGGGGGTATGAAAAATGGTGGAATGAGACAGATATCACGACCCTATGTACATGTATGATTACACGAATGGTATGAATCTACATCATGCACAACCATAGAAACAAAGTGATGTACCCCATTTGTGTACAAAGAATCAAAATGCAGTCTGTAAAAACTTAAAAGATAAATTTTTTAAAAATGCAGACATGTGCTGGGACTTAGAAATGATATCCCAAATTGTGCTACTTTAGGTCAACTGAGGAACAGAAAAGGCGGCGGTGGCGGGGCAGGGGGCAGTTTCTCTGAAGTTTCCTGGTCTGACTAAGGGAGCTGCTTCAGGAGGAAGGCAGTTGTCTTGGGTCCCCTCCCGATAATCTCGTCAAAGAGGAAAGACTAACTCCCAGTGAAGAAGACCAGACTGACACCATACCCACAGCCCCAATGAACTTTGTCCCAGACTGTTGTCTCTTCTTCAGACCCATTCATCACCCCTAAAAACATTTACTAACCCTCTGAAATTAACTACATCCCTGACTCCCACTCCTTTGTGAAGAGGACATATAAACTTCTAAACCTCATGGGTGATCCGGAATTCACTTTCCTGGGATGCTGTCATGCATGTAATGAACTTACTTGCCTTTTCTCTTGTTAATCTGCCCATTGTCAGGTTATTTCAGCTGATTCAATTACCAAACCTTCAGAAGATGAAAGGGAAATTCCCTTCATCCCTACCCACCCAGCAACATAACATTCATAACATTCAGCATTCAATAAAAAAATTACTAGGAATGCAAAAACAGCATAATACTGTGACCTGTATCCAGGAGGGAAAAAAAATTGGCTAATAAAAACAGACCCAGAATGATAGTGATGATAAAGTTGGTAGAAAAGGCCTATAAAATCACTATTAAAAATATGTCAAGGAATGAAAAGAATACATTAACATAATGAAGAATAAAATGAAAATACATACAAGGAAATTCTAGTGCTGAAAACTACAAAATTGGATATGAATTCGCCAGGCAGATTTTACAATGGATTGAACTCTGCAAAAGAAAAGATCAATGAACCCGAAGACATAGCAAATAAAAACACTTTAATATGAAACATGGAGAGAAAAATGGCTGGAAAAATAATCAAAGATTCTTATGGATCTAGGAGAAACTTACATGTGTATAGCTAGAGATTCAAAAGAACAAGGAGAGTACAGATAATAGCCCCCAAATTTCAAAATTTGATCACAACTATAAATCCAGAGATCTGAGAATGTTAACAAATCACTGTGAGGATAAAAACAAAGTCACCAAGACACATCATGATCAATTTACCAAAAACCTATGATAAAAAGAAAAATTTTAAAGAAACCAGAGGAAAAAGGGCATATTGTGTACAGAGGAACAAATACAAACCATATAGATACATAGAATTTTTGTACATTTTCAGAAAGGACATGATGAAATTTCTACTCATTAAGTAGGAAGATGGGTACATAAACATTTCATGGCTAAAATAAAATACCTGACACTATCTACCTGTGAAGTAAAGCAGTATATTTAGCTCACAGTTTGGGATGTTGAAAGTCCAAATAGCATAGCAAGGTGCTGGGGTGGCCCAGAGCAGGGTAGTGGGAGAACGTGAGGGGGGGTGGTCACATCTCAAACCAGGAAGCACAGAGAGAGGGAGGTCAGAGATTTGCTCCTTTTATAACAACCTTCTCATTTCAAAATACCAGGGGTTTTCCAGGAAAAATGCCTTAATCCATTTATAAGGCAGGGTCCTCAATGACCCGAGGATACCCCGCCACCCAACCCCCACAGGCTCCTCCGTACCTCCCACCTCAGAGACCAACCTCCCAGCACATGGTCCCTTGGGGACACCCAAGCTACACCCAAACCATAGAAAAGTGTAAATAATCTGATTAAATAGGGTTGTCCCCGAAAAGCGCCTGTATTAATGCAGGAATGTTCAGAGGTAAAGTGATTAGATTTTGAGAACTGTGACCTAATCAGTCCATCCTAGTTTGAGGGGGTGGTAACTGTAGGCAGATGGGACATGACTGGAGCAATGGAGTTGGCCATCTGAAACTGGAAGCCCCCCAATAAATTTTTCTTTCTCTGAAGTTGTTCTTGTGGGGTGTTTGGTCACAGCAACAAAAAAGCTAACTAAAACAAATAAAAAATAGTTTCCTTTGACAAGACACTTTTGTGTGTTTTACCTGAATTTTTTATGTCACACTGTTTGATTTTAGAGGAAAAAAAAAAACTCTCAAAAACCTACTGTCTATCAAACTTGAACTTTTGAATTCATGAAAAATCTTGAATAATATTAAGAAAGCATTGTCACATAGATTTCATAGATGAATCTTAATTAGCATGTCAATTATTATGTAAATGATGCTTCTGCTGTGCTGGAAAAAAATGAGTTCTAGAACAATTTAATTCTTAAATAAGTTAAATAATCTTTTTTGCTCTGTTAATTGTCACTTGATTTTTGAATTATTTATACTCTTTTTATGCTATGACATTAACAATTCAAGGACTGGGGTATATGAAGCACATTGTAAACTAGAAATCATTAGGAAAGCGTAAGGTAAAATTATGGTAATCTTTGATTTAACTAAGTTCTGCTATAATGGACATTGTTTTTAGAGGCATTATCTTTCATTTGTATGATTCTCTGACTTTTACCTTTTCAGTAGGAAATTATACCATGAGGTTTAACATAACCAAAGACAAAATAAAGACTAAAATTTCCCTAAGTTCCAATCTGCTTTTTATTGACCCTTGTCTATATGTGTGTATATAAAATATTATATATATAATATTTTGTATATTAAATATGTTTAAATATATATTTACATATACATTTATTTTATATACACATATGTGGACATATACATATACACACACATAACAAAGAAAGAGAGAGAGAGAAAGAGTGTGTGTGTTAGGGAGGTGTAGGAACAAAGGAATCTTCTCTCTCCATCCCTTGAATTGCTAGCGAGCTTCTTAGATTGGCAATGATCCATGTGTATAATGCCACATATCAACACCTAGTAGCTCCTGAAGGCAAGGAAGTTTTGTGTTTGACCCTCCCTGTTCTTGATAAACCCTAAGAGTTTGGGAGTGTTTTTCTGAAGGGGGGTGTCTAGTTCTGATTTGTGTCCTTTGCTATAATCTAAATATAGCACTATTCTGAGTTCTCTGAGTCAGTTTAGCAAATTATTAAATCTGATAGATTCTATAATGAACCCTCAAATTTGAAGCCTTGTCTAAAATGAGTGTGGCTCTGAGGACCCTGGAACTTTCTCATAGTGTCAGAAGTCTTAGGCACATGTGACCTTTTGGAGGACTGTCACTTTTGTCTAGAGTTTGACTAACCCTGAGTTGCCTATTTCCCTGCTCTTTATTTCCCCTCTGCTCAGTGATTTTCTTCCATTGAGTGTCTTTTCATTCATTCAGCAAATATTCATTTATTGAGTGTCTATCATACACCCAGCAATTGTACTGTAGGGACATACATGTTACCTTTCCCAGTCTACCACAAGGGTCACAGTTAACACTCCTATAACAAAAGACAAGTTAACAAGAGAAAAACATAAAAATTTATTGAATCAAAATTTTATTTCATATGGGAACCTGCAGAAATAAAGACAAAAATGGCCAAGGGAAGTCTGCCTATTTTTATGTTCAATTTTAAAGAAAGGACAGTCATGTTGAAATGGGATTGGATAGAAGGGTAGTGTTATGGTTTAGATATTAGGTGTCCCCCAAAAGCTCATGTGTGAGACAATGCAAGAAAGTTTAGAGGTACAATGATTAGATTATGAGAGCCTTAATCTAATCCACTTGAATGGATTAACTGGGTTAACAATGGATTAACGATAGGCAGGTAGGGTGTGGCTAGAGGACGCAGGTCACTGAGGGTGTGCCCTTGGGATATATATTTTGTCCCAAGTGAGCAGAGTTCTGCCCACCTCCTGATTGCTATGTCCTGAGCTACTTTCTACCATGATTTTCTGCCTCACTTCGAGCCCAGAGCAATAGAGTCAGTCATCTAGACTGAGACCTCTGAAACATGAGCCAAATAAACTTTTCCTTCTCAAAATGTTCTTGTCAGGTCTTTTGGTCACAAGCTCACTAAACAGGTGTGACCTTATATAATAGACTGAGGAGGGGAAACCCAGCAGGGCATCTCTGTCCAGACTCTTTTAGACCTCTCTGTGTAGCATCGCTTCCTCCCTCCTCTCCTGTATGGGGCAGGTCCCCTCTGGAATGAGCACTTTTAAGGGAGGAGGGAAGAGTGACCTTTCTAGATTATTTTTGTTACTTTGGACAAAAAGAGTTCTAGTTTCTCTGACCCACCTTGGATAAGAGGAATTCTGATTCCTCTGAATCATTTTGGAGGAGAAAGAGGGGCCAGAGAGAGGAGGTCAGGAGAGGATCAGAGAGTCCTTGCTTCTGTGGCCTGTCCAGTGTCTCTCATTTAAAAATACTCAGTATGTCATAGCACCATACTTTTGGGTATTGCTTTCTGAGTCCCAACACTACTAACATTGGGCAGTCCCTGTTCTTGTGAGCTTTGTAGACCACAGAAAGAGCTAAACAGATAAAAATAATCCACATGAACAATGATATATAATGGTGGGCCCTAACACAGTCCTGGGTCAGGGAAGTCTCCCAAGAAGTAGAAGAGCATTCTAGGAAGAGGGACTAGTACACAAAGGCTTGACAGGAAGAAGATCCTCACATGAGAAGAACTGGGGCTACAAGGGCTGGAGAGTGGAAGGCGGGTCAGCAGAAGAGGGAAGAAAGTATCATCTGCTTATGCAAAGCCAGGTGCAGCCCATTGGGGATTTTGAAGCTGGTTTTAGAAAAGCAAGAAGACTTCAAAGGGTTTGAAGCTGCGACACTTAGATTTGTGTTTTTAATTGTTACTTGGCATATGTGAATATCCACTCTAGGGACATGACTAGTGCAGGAGTATCCTCTTTTGAGATAATTGGAAGAGTCAGAGAAAGGAGAGTTTCATGGTGTGTTTTTTTGTTTGGTTTGATTTGGTGTATTTTTGGCTTTTGTTTTTACACGAAGTCACCATCTTTTCCTCCTTCTTCCTCATGCCGAAAGAGGTAGGAAGGTTTAGAATGGAAATGGTTGGGTTTTAGGGCTTGGCTGGGGGTTATTCAAGGTCAGGCTGCTGTTGAACACCTTCACAGAGCTGCATCTCCTCTCTTGTTAAACCCAAGCAACTGCGAAGAGGGTTCTAGTCTTTCTGTCCACCCCTACTCTAACTCACAGACTCTGATTTGTGAATCCAGCATCATATGGTTTTATTATTATTCAACCAG
This sequence comes from Sciurus carolinensis, assembly GCF_902686445.1. Taxonomy (NCBI): domain Eukaryota; kingdom Metazoa; phylum Chordata; class Mammalia; order Rodentia; family Sciuridae; genus Sciurus; species Sciurus carolinensis. Next base: position 23,033,156 of record NC_062224.1, read on the forward strand.
CTGCTTTGTGGTTGGCATTTAAAGTAAACTCAGAACTCTCATTGGCCTTTTTTATTTTCTTCATTTTTAAAGAAACAGCTTAAAATCAAATTTATTTTGTTAATAATATAAAAAGCATTTGATTTTGCTAAATTGCTAAGAAAATTAATAACATTTTCCAGAGCTCAATGCAGATATAAATGTTTTAAAATTTGATTTAACAATAGGAAGCAATAGCGAGTTCTGCTTCATGTTTGACTTATTGATTTGTGTTTTGAAATGTTCTTTGCACATAAATATTAAGGTTATATTGACTTATTCCTGAATGTTCTAGTGTCATTAGTCAACTCAACAAAGTTCCCCAGAGATCTTCAATCAAGAAACAATCTCCTTCCCCCCAGAAAAGGTTTTGTGGGGCATTGTTACCAGCTTCCCTGATAATATGGCTCTTTTTCATGTTCAGATACATAAGCGGTTTAATCATAGTCTATGAAACAGAACTAATGTTAAAACATGGACTACTCAGCCTCATTCCATCTACACCAATATTATAAAATGATTCCACCCTTTTCAGAATAGGGTATGACACAAGAGTCACCAAGCTATGGAAAGACTGGGTTTTAGCCAGTATCATGTTCTATCTTTAACCACTTAAATAGCTACTTGGCCGTCCAGCTCTCATTATGTCCTTCATTTCTCAGGTGTTTGAAAATAGTTGAGACACTTTTAGCTCCAAAGAATGATGCCCTGGTGGAAAAGATGAGCCAGAAAAAGTGGGGGGAGACATGCCACTCACAGCAGAAATAGGGGTTCTGTTTGTGCTGCTGATGGACTTCACATTCCCCGCAGCAGAAGGCTCCTAAAGGAAATATCAGAGATGTGTGTGATTTGATCTCTAGCTTGGCAAGCCTTGTTTCCCTGATTTATGCTTACCTCACTCTGACCCTTTCTGTGCCCTTCTCTAGAAAGACCTACTGCATCTGTAGGCTCTAAAAAGACACTGTATCTATGAACCTCACAGTCAGTTTTAAAAAAAAAACTTTTCAGAAAAATACATTTATGCTTGCTCTGCCTCTTATCTTCTCAGCTATGCAAAATATTTATACAGCTTGTGCTGTATACCCAGGTAAGAGAAAACTGCCCCATTAAAAACATTTTACAGACTTTACAACATCCCATGGAAGTTGAATATTAAGGTTTAGATATGAGGTGTTGTCCCCCAAAAGCTCATGTGTGAGATAAAGCAAGAATGCTCTGAGGTGAAAGATTAGATTACGAGACCTGTGACCTAGTTAGTGAATTAATACACTGGTATGGATAACTGGGTCTAACTACAGGCAGGTAGGTGATGGCTGAAGGAGGTAGGTCACTGGAGACATGACTTTGGGGTTTATATTTTGCCCCTGGTGAGTGGAGCTCTCTTTGCTTCCCGTTTGCCATGTTCTGAGCTTCTTCCCTCCACCATTCCCTTCCGCCATGATGTTTTCCTTGCCTCAGGCACAGAGCTGTGTGGAGTCTGCCCACCATGAATTGAATCTCTGAGAGGATAAACTTTTTCTTCTCTATGTTGTTCTTGTCAGGTCTTTTGGTCACGCAATGAAAAAGCTGACTAAAACATTACTACACCTGAGAACTAGCTTCTCATCCTTACTCTACACTCACATTAATGATTGTGCAAAGAAACAAAGCACATGGAGAAGAAAATGGTTTCTAAATCACCCTCTATTTGAAACTAAATGAGAACAGGATTAATATAGATACACCCTGATTTTTAAGTAGTCAGGGATATCCTTCTTCCTCAACCCTCCTGTCCTGGTATGACTCCATCAGGGCTTCATATTTGCAAGATCCATAATCCAGTTCATAGCCAGGGGTGCAATTTCCCTGAGCACCAAAGGATTGGCTTTCAACATGTCAGCAAAGTCCTCTTCCTGGCTATATAAACGGGTCTACTTCAGGGAGTGCTTGCTTGCAAAGAAAGCAATCTCTTACTATTTGTGACTTCATAAGAAAATCCAAGGGGGGCATAAGGGACCCATGGGGGTCATGATCCACCTCATGATCTGGGCTCTAGTTAAAACATCTATATTCTTCATGAAAACTCATCAAAATGCCCCAATGATCTGTCCATTTTTCTGTGAGTTTTTAATGCATCAATAAAACACTTTAAAAAAATCTATTTATCTACTTTGTCTTGAAAAAGTAGAAATACTTCATAAAAGTAGGCATACCTGGAGCCGTACTAGCCACATATGGTATCTACTAGCCACAAGGGCTATTGAACACTTCAAATGTGCCTGTTTAAAGTAAGATGCATTGTAAGCATACTACACATGCTGATTTTAAAAACAGAATAAACAAAAGAATATAAAATGTATTAATATTTTTATACTGATTATAGGTTGGAATCATAAATTTTTTATATATTGGATTATCCAACATATTACTACTATTAATCTCAATTGGTTTGTTCGTTCATTTGCCTTTGTTGATATGGCTACTAGGAAATTAGAAATCACATCTGTGGCCCTTCCATGATCTCTTGGACAGCATGACCCTAGAGTCTCCAGGCCAGGTAGGAGGTCAGTTATTATAAATCTCAGCTTCATACACTCACATCAATGTGTATTTTCAGTTTCCATTGATAAAAAAGAATATTTTATATTCTGAAGAAAAAGGACAATTATTTACCTTTATTTATAAACTTGGCACATATATATATATATATGTATATATATATGGCATATATATATATGGCAAGTTTATATATATATATATAAAATACTTGATCCTTTTATGATGAACACATCATTAAATTGTGGATTACTAACAGTGAATAATATTGTAAAATATTTTCAAGTTAAAAAGAGTCAAATTAATGGACAAATCTGAATGCTTTGATTCAGACATCATTCATCCAGCACCATGATAACAGAGAAAAATAATACATTCTATCTTGGTTTGTAGTCCTCCTTTTGTCTAATATTTCTGCTTTCTGTTGATTTTTTTTTTTTAGGATTGATAGGTTGTGATTCTATCAGCAGAATCTGGCACTATTGCAGGCCCTTCAGATAGCAGACTGGAATTTCTAAAATACACTCTGGATTTGGTAAGTGGTTTGTAGCTGAGAAAAAAGATGAGCCGACTTTCTGCCATACACATTTTGAAAACAGTCAGTAGCAAGCGTTTCATTAAAAATTTCAATAATCTCTGGGCCATATAATTAGCACATTATCAAAATATATGTTCTTTTGAATAGTATAGTAATTATATAATAGTGCACTAACAAAAACTTAATTACAGAAAAGCACCATTCCATGTGTATTTCAGTTATTGGCAAATCCTAAAACTATTTACAGGTTATTCCTGGAAAAGTTAAAATTTGTTCCAAAAGCATTAGACCAGTGAAAGTTAGAAATGCTTAAATAGACTTAGGAATACTACAATTTTCTTCCATTACAGCATTTAGGGAAACATCTACCAATGGAAGTTTGAGAAAATTGGGTCTGGTAAGCAAGAGTAAGAAATCCAGCAGTTTTTGTTGTTCTGTGCTGAGGTTCTAATCCCCAGGTTTAGATTATTCCATTGCAAAGGGATTGCAGTAAGAGCATTTTTTTTCTTTTTATTTGTAACACTCACCATGTTTACATCTAGCCATCTTTGAAAAAAATCAAAGATACAGCAAGCTTATTCTTTGAAAGTAGCAACACTATCAAGCAAATGTCATTTGCTCTTACACTTCACCCAAAGATTGTTCTACCATGTTATTTCAGAACAAAAGGACTGGGGAAAGAAAAGTGTCAAGTCAGGGAGTGGGGGAGAAAAGGCAGGGTGTGTCCTCCGGAAGTCATGAAAACCATTAATTTATTTTTATTTTTTTTTATTATTTTTTATTTTTACAGATTGCATTTTGATTCATTGTACATAAATGGGGTACATCGTTTTGTTTCTATTTGAATTGATCTAATATTTGATCTAAATGGTATGAGGGTTGAGCTGATCCAAGTTCCTTGGAAATTTCTCCAATTAGAGAAAACAGCAGGTAAACTAATGAAATAGTGATAGTTAATTAATGCTAACTAATTAATCCTTAAGAGGCTCTAAGCTTGAGAATTCAAGATATATTATGCTTCTGTCAACCCTAAAGCCATCTCTTCCTGGCATTTGTTAGTTGGCTCCCCAGCATACATTTGTGATTAATTTTATGCGTCAACTTTATTAGACCATAGGGTGTCCAGAAATTTGGTCAAACATTATTCTGGGTGTGTCTGTAAGAGTGTTTCTGGATGAGATTAACATTTGAATTTGAAGAGTAAGTGCAGCAGATTACTCTCCCTAATGTGAGTGGACCCCCCCATTGGAGACCTGAACAGAACAAAAAGGCTGAGTAAGTGGGGACCCTTCCTGCTTCATGTTTGAGTTGGGATAATAGTCTTTTCCTTGCCTGTGGAGTTGACCTAAAACCTCCTCTTGGGATTTCAAGCCTGGCAGCTTTCCAACCAGAACTTACACTAACGGCTCTCTTATTTCTTCTGGATTTGAACTGGAACTTCACCATGGACTCTCCTGGGTCTTCAGCTTGCCAAGTGCAGAACTTGGGACTTCTCAGCATCCATAGTTATGTGAGCCAATTCGTTATAATAAATCTGTTCTATATGCATCCTATATTTACACTTGTTTAACCCTTGGGATGGATGCCATCTTTTGGTCTCCTTGTGTTTAGTTCTAACTTTGTTCTGAGAAGAGGAAATATGTAGAAAAGACATTTTCATTTCTCCAGCTACGTCATTTCTCTTAGGTAGATGAGCTTTGCTAGAAAGAGATTACTTCTGTTCATCATCGCCTAAAGCGAACGATGTACAGCATCTCCCAACTCCCACTTGAGGGCACCTGTCTGAATCTAATACATGCAGGAATCCATGAATGTTTAAACAGTCCTTGACCAAAAGGGTTCAAATGCTTACAAAGTTGGGATGTTCTGGAATAAATATAAAAATTTATGTTTTTTCCCTTAGCATCATTTTTTCCCTTTATTTCTTGCAAATTAATGCCCTGGTTTTATTATGTACAGAGAACATTAATATCCTCCTTGACAAGAGTTACTTTCACAGAGGAGAACCTCAAATCCTAAGCACTCCTGCAATTCTCAGAGAAAAAGAGGGAGATGGGAGTAATGAAATCAGAAGGGAAACTCCAGTTTATATACATTTCACACAACACATCCCACAACTTAGTCTAGAGGATGAACTATCTTAAATTCAAGATTTTTCCAATATGTGAATCACACAATCCTTCCTTTTTTTAAAAACTCGTTTTCCAACATAATTCTGAGAAGTCTATTGTGTCAAGTGATAATCTCTAGCAGTAAATGATAGTGTTTTTCTTTCAAAAAGGAACTGTTATTATATACTAAGACTCCACAAAACTGGAGATGTGATTCTTAATTACTCCATTTTTCTTCTACTTTTTTCCTTAGTGACATCCTAATCTCTCCAGATCTGGTTTCTCTGTGGAAGCAACTGAGATTGTTCACTAGGATGATTTGCTTTATGTGTCTTTCCACCTTTATCTTTGTAAGGGGCAATGATTTGTCTACAAAAATTTGCTGCCCCTCTATTAAATTTTAGAAAACAAGACCTCCTATCTAATATATATCACTTATTCTCAGTGCTTCTGTTTATCCTGAAGGCAAATAAATAAATAAATAGCTGGTCTAAGCCCCTGGTCAGTTCTCAACTCCTTAAATGATTTTTCTTTTCTTAATTTAAAAGAAGGCAGAAATGATTTTTCTTTTTTTAATTTAAAGGAAGGTGATTTATCTGAGAATTGTCAACAAATAAATGATCCCAGGCCATGTGCAATCAACTTGACTGAGTCAGAGTCGTGTACTATTAAGTACCCCGAATCAAAAGTGAGAAAACTCTTAGTATTGAATCCTAGCCCTTAAACGTAATAGATGTGTAACTTTAGGCATAGCATTTATCTCTCTGATTTTGTTTCCTCACCTGTAAAAGGGGATGCTAATATCTAACACAAAGATTTGTAAGGAGTGGAATAAGATTTACATATACCCAGCACATGGTATCCACTCATTCATTCATCCATTCAGAGTTACTGTTTATAATTTACCACTCCCAAAACATATTTTGAAGATCAACCTTATACCTAACGCTTACAGTGATTAATTTTTATCCTTTAGAAAATGAAGTTTGATGAAAAACTTGCAAAAGAAATATTTGATATAGAATTTTAAAGTAATTTGACCGACTCCATTTGTCGTTACGTGTAACATCTTTTCCCATTGACGTCAATTATAATTTCCAGGAATATAATTAGTACCCTGTCTTCAATTTTCTTTCAGACATATCCTATTTAAAGTTTATGTCACCTTACATTTAAGACTGACTGAACCAAAATAACTATCAATAGCAGAGCAGTTAACTATGCTACCTGGAAGAACAAGTGCCCGATTCTGAAGACTCCCACATGCTAATGTGGGAGAGATCTCTCTACTGTTAAACCGGAAGTGCAGAACACTGATTGGCATGTAACCATTTGTGCAACCAGAGGTGGAGTAACAATATAAATCTGCATATGCTTTATACACATAAAATAATACTGGAAGGATATATTCATTTCATTACAGAGGAGTATAGGGTAGATAGGAATAAAAATAGGAGTGAGGTTTTTTTAATGCATATATTTTTATATCATTTTGATTTCTCCAAACATGATGATGTGCCTATGAAAATATTTTTCAGAACACCCTGAAAATAACACAAAAATACACTAGCTGAAAAAGCAGTTATAAAGTTGTGTATTCAGCATGGTGCCTTTCTTGGAAAATTGCAATTGAAAGGTGTTCATTCATGTGCACAGTGGAATTTTCCCCCAAATGATAATGCATGGCCACATTTCAGGTCACTTTTGCTTTCTTATTTATACTTCTATGAATTGTTTGAATATTCATGTTTTGAAAATCAAAGCACTTAAAAATATTGACTTAAAAACCAGGGAAATAGTGTAGGCTAAAAAATATTAAAAAAGAAGAACAGGAGAACAGTATGGCAGAGAAGGCCCAGAAGAAGGTTGTGGCTAGAAAAATACATTGGCTATTCATTTCCTCCAGAATATCAAATCTTGATTCACTTTTCATCTTCTCTGATCTCCCTATTTTATTTTCTTATTTTTATTTTTTAGTGTTATGTGTATAATACATAATGAAGGATATATGTGCTCAATACATATATAGATGTGTAGATTAAATTAAATATCTATTTTTATATAATTTTTAAAAAAATTTTTATACATGTATATAGGGTAATAATGTCTGTCTCATTCTATCATCCTTCCCATCCCCATGGCCCCAACCCTCCTCTCACCCCCTTCTGCAATCAAAGTTCCTTCATTCTTCCCTACCCTCCCCAACCAATGGATCAGCATCCACTTATCAGAGAAAACATTCGGCCTTCAGTTCTTTGGGATTGGTTTATTTCACTTAGCATGTTATCCTCTAGTTCCATCCATTTACTTGCAAATGCCATAATTTTATTCTTTTTTTAAGGCTGTGATCTCTCTATTTTAAATGTGTTTTGCAATCCCCCCCAAATGAGACCATACCTCATTAATTTTCCATCACTTATTACCTTCTAACACACTTAAGAACATAGAAAAAAGACTGGCATTTAATACGTGCTCAATACATGTTTGTTGAATGAATATATGAATTACATTTCTTGTCTGTAACGAAAGTCAGTGCTCTTATAACCAAATGATAAAATTTGTTTTACTGATTAGCATTCCTCACTTTGAGTTTGCAGTTCTATACACATGCTAATGTAGTTGGTTGTCTTTTGGAATGGTTTATAGAAGGAGAGTTGTGAATGCATTCTGTATGTTGTCAAACGTCACTAAGGAGGTGGTTGTTCAGCTTTCCAAAAGGAAAACTGAATCACTTATTTTCTCTCTCATTCTATTTTCCTTTGTTCCTATCATCTTTCTTTTCCTCTTTTATCTTGACATTCATGTTCGTTGGAATTTATTCTTCTGTTGATTGCAACCTCAGCAATATGAGATCAAAGGACAGAAGATACAGAATTTGGGTGGTTTTGGAGCTGGAAGTTGACCCCTTTAGAGAGTGCAGGCCATGTGTTCAGAGGAATGCAGCAAAATCCAGCTTGACACCAGCAGTATGATATACAAAAAGCTTTAAGAACAAGAACCAATGGAATAGAACAGCAGGATTCCAAAAAAGAGAGCACAGGAAATGTTGTGTGTCACCATTTTCCAATATGTATTGTGAAGAGTACAGATTTCAAGGGTTATTAACAGATTTCTATGGAATAAAAAGGGTTCTGCTTGCAAATCAGTGCAGGGAACACCAAGTTATGTACCTAGCTTGTCTTTAATGTCAGGTTTCCCCAAGTCTTTAAGAAGCAGCATGTAATCTGAATCTCTAAGAGGTGACTTTGCATTGCAGCATCTTCCTTTTTTAGTTTTAAATTTCTTTCCTCTGCAGAACATCTTGTAGTATAATTCTTCTATCAGGATACCTCAGGGAAAGACTGCGGAGATTGCTTAAAACCGAATGGGTTCCCAAATTTTCTGGCAAGCACTAAGATTCAGACGGGGATTCCAATGTCAAATGACCCAGGGGCAGGCCCTGTATTCCATGGGTCAGGGTGTAGAGATCAGGCAGGTCTGCTTTGGATCGCTAGAACCTTCATTCACTATCTGGTTGATTTTTAGCAAGTCTTTTAATTCTCTGAAATTCAGAGTTTCTTCAACATTAAAACGTGGATAATAATGCCCCCCATTAGGTGATGGCAAGGAGTTTAATGAGATGCACTCATACAACATTTAGCATAATGCCTAACACAGAGTACAAAGCCCAAAAACACAAGTAGTTGTATTTAGTACTTGGAATGGGTTATATTTTGTTAGTGTTGATGTTCTTTAGGTTGGTCCAACTCTTCAAGAGGTAGGGGGGTTTGGCACCCCGTTTCCAAATTTCCCTCTAGACTTTCCTTCCAGACCCAACCAGACAAAGGGTTCAGGCTCTTGTCTTCCTTCCAGAAGTTCAGGTGGAAAAGTCCAGCAGCCCTGTGGACCCCGTCCTGTTGATTTTGCACTTGGGAAGGCGGTCAAGAGATGCTGCAGGAGGTGCTGGATTGCAGGGTCTTCACTTCCTCTTCCTTCATTCTGCATTTCCCGAATCATGAACGAGAGAAGCTGCTGACCTTTCATTAACAGAGCAAGTAGATGAGGTGCTTGAGCAGATGATTATTTTTTATGTAGTAACTTTTTTTTTTCCTAATCAGAAAGTTGAGGACTTATTTTGTGTGAACTAGGAATTTTTAGAAATTTGTTAAAAAAAAAAAAAAGCCAGGTTGTAAATGTGAAGGATCCCGGGATGCTGCTATATCCTTTGGGACACCGCGTATTAGACTGTCTGACACATAAAAATTATTTATTGAGAGGAATTAATGGTACACATAATAATCATGATAAACAATAGATTTCTTTGTTTGGTTTAGAGATAGTATGTGTAGAGATAGTATACAAAATATCAGATTTGCATGTTTAATGCAATCTAATTTTCACTTTTTAAATGCAATCTAATTTTCATTTTTTAAATGTGTACTTTATCCAGAAATAACTAGTGCATGATTTTTCTGCTCATAATCAGATTGTTTGGGACTATTTAACAGGATCCAGGCATATGGTTCTCACTGACTTGCTATTATAAGGAATTATTGGAGCTCCCTCTCACACATTTCCAAACATTTTGTCCAGATTTGAGAGGCAAGCAGACCTGGGACTCCCCTTACATTTGCTTGTGAAAACTGACTTAACTCCCTTTTAAAGAAAATTCACAGAAATTCCCCCTTTTCCACATCTTCCTTTCTAGATTTCCAATTGATTTTTTTTTCCATTTGTTAAACATTTCAATCAAAGTTCCGGATGAGAAAGCAGAAAGACTTTGATGAAAATTAAATTAATTTGCCAACTCAAAAGTCCACCCTGAGACTGAACTTTCCTAAATCGAATATGTCCCTTCACTGTTCAGTCCACAAATATTTCTTGAGCACTGACATTTATAAGGCATTACATAAAATACTGTGAGTGAAATCAAGACAAATTATTCGTCATACCTTCCCACAGTTGGGCTGAAGCTTCCCAGGGAAAACAAGATTTATATGTAAATATTTGTAATGACATTTAAAAGGAATCATGAGAAAGAGAGGAAAACAAGAGAGATGAAGTGACACCCACTGGAACTTGGATAGGAAGAAATCAGCCCTGTTGGAGGGAGGATTTGTACCTGCTGAGGTGTATCCTTTCCAGAATTCTCTGACACTACATTCCCTCTGACTGCTTAATGATGCTCTTGCTGTGTACAACAATAAAGTTAAAAATTAACCCAACATCTCACAGACTTGCAATCTCCTGGATGACATAAGGGACCCTGAAATATGCACTATGTACAAAAACTTTAAAAAAAAATAATCACAGTGCTGATTTTAGGTTTAAAAGATTAAGTTCTTGTTGTCTACACATATTAACTAGGAAATAGCTTTTTTTTTTTTTGTACTGAGGATTGAACCCAGGGTGCTTAACCACTGAGCCACATCCCCAGTCCTTTTTATTTTTTATTTTGAGACAGAGTCTCACTAAGTTGCTGAGAGTCTCTCTAAATTTCCTAGGCTGGCCTCCAACTTTCAATCCTCCTGTATCAGCCTCCCAAGTTGTTGGGATAATAGGTTCACACCACCACACCCAGCCGAAAATAGCCCTCTTTAACAGTCACATCTATAAGTTTGACCTGAGATTTGAAAAATTAGGGAATTGGTTCCCTGAATGCTGATAAAGGTCAGAAAGAAGATGATCAAGATCCTACCTCCAACTGAAAGGGCTGCAGTACAAAGCAGCAGCCCAAGACCGAAAGATAACAATTCATGCTGGAACTGTTTGCAAACAAATGTTCTCAAAATGCGTTGGCATGAAGGAAACTCAGAGCACATTAGTCACTACCTTGGAGGAGGAGTGGGAAGGCCAGCCCCAGTCTGCTGGTGAAGGGTAAAAGAGAAAAGTGGTCAGAATGTTTTTTCAAGTTCACTGAAGATAAATGCAGGATAAGTAGTACCTTTCGGAGAGGGAAACACATTACACAAATAGAAGACGGGAAGCTGGCAATGAAAACAGATTAACTGGGGCCGGTACTAACACCAGGTTTTTTTTTAATGGCACAATTAGGATACAAAAACAAGCCCCGGGCGGCACGGTGAGGTCATCTCCCGTGATACTTGGAACTAGTCAAACCCTTCCTGAAGCACTGTGTCCATTTCTGAGTCCACGGTTAGATGGATTGAGAGCTTGGAGAACATTCTATCCCTAAATTCAACCAGGATCCAAAAATAAGACTTTTGCAGAAGAGTAAAGGACAGCAATTGTTCAGTCTGAAGAAGAAAAATCCAAGAGGGGATTAAAGTGGCCTCTCTTTACTTGTCAAGCATGTGTATATTTTTTTCTTTATTAATATGACTTCTTTTCACTAGAGTACAACAAACTTTGTTAGCTACGCAGTGAATATTTAGAGTTAAATGTTAAGAGAATTGTCTAATCCTAGTCTCAAACCCTAGTTTAGACAAATTCACCTCTAAGTTGAAAGTTCCCTAGGGGGTCAGAGACCTCCTGGGGTTCTGCTCTTCTTGGTTTGATTTGGCTTAACCTTGGTAGAGATCTCTTGCGTATCTCTTGTGTATCTCTTCATTCCATTATCCTTTTAAGGCCCTTCCCCTCTTCCTGACCTACAGTCTGTAGTATCCTCTTACCTGCCTGTGTTCACAGTACCACTCTGTGCTTCCGGGTCAGGATTTGTCCTTCAGTCATTTTTCCGCTGCCATCTAAGAGACTCCTCTCAATTCCTAGTTTTCCAGAGCTTCCTTCCTTTAGTTTGCCTCTAGCTCAGGACACTTCCTTTATTTTGTGTGCGGGGGTTGGTACCGGGGATTGAACTCAGGGGCACTCCACCACTGAGCCACATCCCCAGCCCTACTTTGTAATTTTTTTAGAGACAGGGTCTCATTGAGTTGCTTAGGGTCTTGATTTTACTGAGGCTGGCTTTGAACTCACGATCCTCCTGCCTCAGCCTCCAGAGGCTCAGGGATTACAGATGCGTGCCACCGCACCTGGCTCAGGACACTTCTTATTCCTCACCTGTTCCTCCCAATTTGTCCCCTGACCCCATACTGCATGAGTCCCTTAGTAAGAGGAGGAGGCAGAATTGCTGTCCCTCAGCTCTGTTTCTGCTTCCATCCACTGCTGTTATTTCCTCTTGCAAAAATTCCACCTTTTTCAGCTCTATTTCTCTGTCTAGTTCTGATTCCTGGTCACTCCCACCCCTGTCATTTATCAGTCTTACTTAGCATCTGGCCTCCAAGGCCAGCCACGCTGCCCAGCGCCTCACTGCACACACAAGAATCCATTTGTTCCGTCCTCACTCACCCCCCTCAAGTCCCCCACTCCAGGGCACATGCATCGGGTCTGGCCCTCACCCCGCCACCCAGCTCGCAGTCCTTGATGGTCTTCCGCCTCATGCTCCATCCTCAGTCTCACGGTGCCTTGACCTCCTGCTGCCTTCTCCTCCTTCCTCATCTAGTGGAGCCCAGGGTTCAGCAGTTGATAACCCCTTTGCCAACACCCTGTATTCCCTTGCTCTTCCTCGTCTGCTCAAATCTCAACCCGGAGGAACCCGACCATCTCTATCCCAGATCCCAGCAATGGTGTCTTTTAAAGAAAGCCCACACAGCAGCCAGCACAGGGGCACATCCCGCCATCCCAGCAACTCCGGAGACTGAGGCAGGAGGATCCTGAGTTCAAGACTCTGTCTCAAAATAAAATCAAAAGGAGTGGGGGTGTAGCTCAGCGGTGATGTGCTTGCCTAGTATGTGTGAGGACCTGGGCCCCATCCGCAGCACCACAAAGGAAAAGGGAGAGAGAGAGGGGGGGGGGGGGAGGGAGGAAGAAAGAGAGAGAAAAAATGGTAGTCAAGTTCTTCCAAGTTCTTCCTTCCAATGACAGCTGCTCTGCGTGCACACACACACACACACACACACACACACACACACACACACAGAAACCCAACCTGAAGACTGAAGTCTGGATACCTCACGCTCCTGTCTAGCACCCCACCGCAGCCCGCCCGGAACCTCCCCCTCCTCAGTGACCCTCCCTCGCGGTAGACCTCCTCCTCCGCCTCCCTTCGGGTCCCCCTCACACTCGGCTGCTTGGGCCCTGCAACCTCTTCAGCTCTTTCTCATCACAAGGCGCTCGGGTTTTCTATCTTCACCCTCTCTTTCCTGGACAGTCTCCCCACACTGCCCGACTCCTCATTCTGGCCTCCACTCAGTTGCTCATTTTCACTTGTTAAGGTCCCCATGACCTTGGAGTCCCTGGAGTGATGGGACATTTGCAGTCCTCATCTCGCTCATGGAAAAGCAGCACTCCACTGCTCTCACACCCCCGTTGTCTGAAATGCTCTCTTCCCTGGGCCTTGGTGACACAGGATTCTTCTGGCCTCCCCTCCCCTCTCTGGCTGCCTCTAGTCCTTTGTGCAGACCTGGCAGTGACTGTGAACTATCTGCCACTCGGTGGCAGCCCTCTCTTCCTTTCACTCTCCATGCTCTGGCAGCAAATAGGAACTCACTCAGATAACTCACAAATGACAAATGCGTGACCCCAGACCAGGCTTCCATTAGCCCTTCCCACCCATCTGGCCACCTGCCACAGTGTCATCTTCATGCGATGTCTTGAAGGCACACTAAGAGTTCCCAAACTGAATTCTGCCTCTTCCCACACACCAACCCTGGGTTCTCTTCCACTCCTTTGTTTTAGCAAAAGATTCTACCATCTTTCCTGTTGCATAAGCAGAGGTGGAGGCATCTCCCAGTACCTCCACATATCGATTCTAACAGCTGGTCCTGTCGATTGTATTATCGGCTGAATATCTTACAAATCCATTCGCTACCTAAAGCACACCACCATCACTTCCTGTCTGTATGACTTCAGTAGCTTCTTCCTGCAGTGGCTTAACCCTGCACTACCCATAACCACACTTTACCTTCTCCTTCACTTAGAGGGCAGAGTGAGTTTTGGAAAACTTAAAACTCTTCAACTTCCATTCTTCTAAGATAAAAATAAAATTCTTTATCCCACTACTTCTTCAGACAGGTGCCCACGATGACCTTTTGATCATGATGGTCTTCAGGCCACCTGGCCTTTGTTCATGTTCCCGCAACTTAAAGTGGTCAATTTCTTAGCAAAAGTGTCCCATGACTCTTTCTAAGACATCTCTTCCCCCTATGAAGCATCTTTGGTTTTAGTTTTACCATGAGCAAGATGGTTATTTGACTAACGCCTGTCTCCCCAGACTGGGTCTTGCTCTGTGAGCCCAGGAACCTTGCTGGACTTGGTCACTATTGTATGCTAGTGCTCCACACAGTGCCAAGACAAGGTGGGCATTCAAGAAACATTTGTTAAAGGAACAAATGAATAAATGCATGACTGGTATTATTTCTTAGTGTATGTCTATGTAAATACTGATTTATTTATCACCTAACTCGTAACTTATTTCTTAATAAAGAGGATAGGTGTGGGGGGCCTCTCTGCCATATCCCACATGGATGAGAAAAGGGTTAACTGCTGGAGGAGGATGTTGGCTGTTTTTCAATCTATTACCCCAAAACTTATCTATTCCATAAACACACAAGAGCCAATACTCTTTTTAAATGAGAGGGGGTGTGACAGGTCTGGCCATACCAGCTCTGGCCTTGACAACCACAACCTGGAGTAGCTCGACTCTCTTTTATTTATAGACAGACAGGTAAAGGGGGTAAGACTGGGAGGAGCTTCTTCTGTGATGGACAGGACAGGGTGGAGTTACAGGAGCCATTTTCTTAGGGGAACTAGACAGGGAACCATCTGATTCTGCTAGATAAAGGCTGGCTTCCCACGGATAGCTTTCTTTAAAATCAAGTCATTGTAGAAGTAACATTGCAAGAATTTCTTCATTACCCCACATCTTCCTCCTAGGTAAAAAGAAAAATACCTAAATAAATTCATGTGCTGCATGACCATTCAGTCAATGAGAGGTACATATACCATGGTGGTCCTATCAGCTTGGATCTATGATGTCTACACAATGTCTGCTATAGGGTGGATCTTAAGTGTCTCCCAAAGATCCATGTGGTTAAAAGCTTGGACCCCAGCATGGTGCTTCTGGAAAGTGGTGGAAACTTTAAGAGGCGAGGATTAGTGGGAGGTATTTAGGTCTTTGGCGGTGTACCTTTAATAAAGTCTGTGAGACTCCAGTGCTGCTTCTTTCTCCCTTTTGCTCCCTGGACATGATGTGGGCGATTTGCTCCATCGTCCCCTGCCATCAAGGAAGGTTGCCTCACACAGGCCCCAGAACAATGGGACCAACCCATCATGGACTGAAAACTCCAACAATGTGAGCCAAACAAACCTTTTTTTATTCCGATTGTGTCATTTATCGTAGCAGTAGAAAGCTGTAAGCCAGTGTCAAAATCCCAAAAGGACACACTTCTCAGAACACATCCTCCTGGTTCATCGATGTGTGACCGAACTCTGTTTATGTGGCGATTTCATTTCTGAGCTCCCTAATATCATATGTTGTTCCACTTACTGTGGAAGTTGAATATGGGGAAATATTTGGGTTTTCGGTTTAGATCACTTGGTTCCTTTTTATTTTTTTCACTCACTGATTTGCATTTAAACATCTCCTTCCCCCTGCTAGCCAGACTTTCCCTCTTTGCTGAGTTCTCCCAGGATGAAAGGCCTCTCTGGTGGTTTGGAGCTCTGCCATGTTGGTTCCGGGCAGTCATAGTGGATGCATTGTCTGGGGTGGCGCCTGTTCCTGTCAGAGCCCAGCAATTCTCTGCCCAAGCTCTGGTACAGCGTGTGCTCATGGGTGTTCTCTGATTAGTTGTTTCTCTGATTCTTAACTTGCCTTTGCAGTTTGGGTTCGTTTGGACTGTAAGTTCATGTCTGTCCATATCTCCTGAGAGGGTTTCAGCTGAACGCTAAAATATACCTTGGTCCATGCAGGTGAGCCAGCCCCTCCAGGCTCCGTCCTCTGGGACAGGAAAGGGGTGCTCCTTGGTGGAGGCTGGGGAGCAGGAGGGGTCCAGACCCAGACCTAAGCACATTTGCAGAGCAGATTTGTCTTAGGATCCCTGTTCGCTGCATACTCCTGCTTCTTCTTCCTTCTTCTCTTTCCCTCCAGGCCACTCTCCTCTTGGGGCACCATAACCCTGAAGCATCAGCTTCTCCTCCGGTGGTTTCTGTGATGACTTTCTTGCTCGGAGCTCTCCCACTCTGTCCAGTCACGTGCACTTTCTTCACCCACTCCTGCCACTTAAACATTGTATGCCCCAGGCCACCATGTGAAGTTTTGTCTTTGCACTTCACCCAATCTCCTTGGGAAATCTCTCCAAAATACGTATCACCAACTCAAACCTCCTCCCTGATGTTTGGATCCATATACACACAGTGCCCAACTTTTATCAGTTCAACTTAAGGTTTTTCAACTTTGGGACATTGCAAAAGTGTGTCTAGTCAACCATTCTGTTTCTCACGTTCCATCCGGTATCCAGTAAATTGCATGAGATATTCAACCCTTTATTATGAAATGGGCTTTGTGTTATATGATTTGCCCAGTTGTTGGCTAATGTAAGTGTCCTGAACATTTTTAAGGTAGGCGAGGCTGAACAATGATGTTTGGTAGGTTAGGCACATTAAGTGCATTTTCGACCTAAAAGATTTCCAACTTACAGTGGGTTCATTGGGACATAACCCCACTATAAGTTCAACACCCCCTGTATTCAACATCCACTTGCAAAGTTAATCATTCGCCAGTGTTTTCAATGAACATAAAGGCTTGACAGGCAGACTAGGAAGGCTGCCAATTTCACAGAAAGCTGTAGGAAAGATGCTTACGGGGCAGAAAGCCTTTCAATGACCTTCAAGTCCCATCACATAGTCTAGTTGACTGTATTAGCAACCCAGGTATGCATCCTCTGCAGAAGGGACAATCTTTCTGCATGATGACATCTTTTGGAAGTGACAAATGACATTCCTGTAACACCACTAGCATGGCCAGGATATTAGTATGCACATTGCTTTAATCTGTATGTTCACTCTTCTGAGATTATGAAAGATACAGGACAAGTCTTACAACTCCAGGAAAAAAATTCTTATTGATAATGTCCACAAGGAAGTCATCATCTGATCATCTAATAATAGAAATGTTTGGGTACTAGCATTGGAGTACATTTCATAATTAATGCTGTTTTATGAACTTACCCTTAGAGTCAGGCACTATTTGCAAATTAAAAGAATTACTGCCATCTAATTATTAATTATCAAATGTCTATTTTCTTTATGGAAAAAAATGACTCCCAGAAGTCACTGGTTTTGCATTTAATTTAATCAATGCATTTAATGTGTGTTCCCCAGATTGTTCATCTATATTTTTGCTAAAGGAAGATCAGAAGGAATTACTCACAAATTGTCGCATTAATTGCTCCAATCCTTATGTGATAAGAGTCACATGAAAATGGGAAGGGCATTCTGAGGACAAACAAACAAAATATACCTGCACAGGCACCGACTCCTTGTTATCGGCTCCAGTGATACTATTCACAGGAATCTAGTCAGTGAAAAAGCTGCTTCACTAATGAGTCAGATGAGCTTCGGGGGAAAAAATGCACATATATGGAAATTTTGATGGCTTCTTATAATTAGAGAGTAAATGATATGAGAACTTTAAAACATTTAATAATTAATATACACAGATATGGACAATGCCCATATGTAACCACTGGTGGAAGAAACCAGAACCAAATTAGAGACAGTTTCTCTGCAAAATTATTTATATATTTACCAGAAAAAAACAGTGGGATCCTGAGAGATTTAGATCTTTTTAAGCTGGGAAGTTCGAAAAGACCCTAATGCTGGTCTAATGTATCATTTTCCTGAATATGGGATGTCATCCCAGGATTTGAACTGCATGAACAGCCTGCCATGATAGATCTTAGACTTAGAAAGTCATGCCAGCATTCCAAAATTTTACAAATGATGTCACAGTATTGCCTGAAATAGGTCCACACCATCTCCATCCAAATTCAATTCATAATCAAGCAGCTAAAACAGTCCCCTAAAAATAAACTGTCCATCAACTGATGAATAGATAAAGAAAATATGGTACATGTATACAATGGAATACTATTGTATACCCATAAAAAAAGAATAAAATCCTGTCATATGCCACAACATAGATGGAATTGGGGATCACTGTGTTAAGTGAAATAAGCCAAGCACAGAAAGACAAGTTCCACATGTATGTGGAATATTAAAAAGTTTATGTCAAAGAAGTTTAGTGCAGAATTGTGGTTACCAGAGCCAAAGAGAGAGGAGAAAAGAAGGGATAGAGAGAGATTGATCAATAGGTACAAAATTGTAGTTAGGAACAAGAAGTCCTGGTATGCTATTGCACAGTAGAGTGACTATAGATAGCAATTCTGTGTTGTATGTTTCAAAAACTAGAAGAAATGTTTCCACCATAAGGAAATGTTAAGTGTTTCAGGAAGCAGAAATGTTTAACCTGATTATACAATGTTTGCATATATCAAATCGTCACGATACCCATTAATATGTACAACTTTCATGTTTTTATATATCAGTTAAAGCTAAATTTAAAAGCTAAATTTTAAAAAATTAAAGACCGATTACTACAGATAGACATGGGAACTTTTCCCCATCTGACACCCTACTGGAGTACCACTTCTGAGGATCCATGCCTTGGACTTCTCTGATAATACATGTTTTGTGAAAGATACCTCATTGTCAGAGCGTGACATGCAGACTCCCTAGTTTACCATTCAAGACCCTGAATCTCTGAATGATACCTTTGTTGTTGTTGTTGTTTTGCTTTGTTTTTTTTTTTTTTTTTTCAGTGCTGGGGATTGAACCCAGACCCTGGTGTATGCCAGGCAAGAAAGAGCTCTGGTACCGAGCTACGCCCCCAGCCCATGAAGCACACTCTTGATGACATCTAGTGTCCCACCTCTCCTCCCAGCACTCCCCACTTGCATGAACAGTGGAATGGATGTAGCAACAGATTCAGCAGTGTGTCACAAAGCTGATGCCTACAAGAGGTGAGGGCAAAGGTGCAGACCCTGGTCTTGCCTGTGGTTTCTGGAGTTGTTCCAATAGCCATCATAGTTGATGTCACCATCTTGCATTTCCTGAGCTCAGATCTATGCTGTGGCACATTCCTAAGGAATTCTTTTTTTTTTTTTTTTTTTTTTGGCAATATGAAGAAAAATTTTTTAATGATAACTATAAATGCTTGAGAAATAAAATTTTCATGTTCTAGATTAAAACACTTATGCGTGCACACATACACACAGGGAACTATCTTGGTTTGGATTAGAGAGCTGAATTCTGTTAGAAAGTGACCTTATAGTCGTCTGTTTTGCCTAAGGCATTCTTAAAGATCAAGGAAGTTCCCCCAGTTCATCCAAGTTGGTAGAAGAATGAAATACAGAGAATGTGATGCATGGGTGGATAAAAGAGAATATGATTCTAGTCTCTTTCTTTTCACTGCTATGTCCCTTTACAGACCAGAAGATTGGAAACTGCTTTTAGTTTTTTAACTATTGGCTACAACACCAAGTCACTTTCTCATGATACCAAAGTCAGGACATAACTTCCATAATCAGATTTTTAAAAGATTAAACTTGCAGTATGCATGGTTTGGAAATGTTGTCTTTGGTGTTAAACAACAAAGCATGTGTAATTCTCCTGGACTCTGGGGCTTTCATTCATTCATAAATTTGTTCACACAGAGGCAGAAGAGAAAATTAATATTTGGCCTTTATGAGTTTAAGCCCAGTTAAGTCTCTATAGATGTTGGAATGGTTGCGAAATGTAATACTAATGACAGAAATAATTCTTAAAAACAAGATAAACAAAATGTAGAAATATCATGACACTGTGCTGTTAATTGTGTCAGCCTAAAAGGCCAGATTATGTCAACCCCAACTGGGGAATGAAGAAATAAAATCCTGCTCAATTTTTCATTTGACCCCTAAAGCAAGTCAAAAGTTCTTTCCAGTAAACTATGATGTAATTACTGACATCCAAATGAGAGAAAGGCAGGCCACGGATTTTTAGTTAGCAGTTACGTGCTGGTAGAAGCTGTGTGCAGGGGGTAGGTGGACTCCACCCAGATCCCATCTTCTCAACCGAGGTATCCATTCTCCTGGCTGCTGGGTGTGCTGCCTGCTCAAGGGTCATCCTGGGCCTTTCCCCAGGAACTGCCCTCAGCTGGCAGAGCTTTCTCACTCCTAGGTCATGACCCCTCTCCCAGAACAGAACAGCCTCATCCGGGACTGGCCAAAACAGGAGTATAAATACCTAGCTGTCCTCCAGTTCCTCCACCTCCTCCCTCTCCCACTTTAATCTGGAACATTCTTGAAGGACCATCCCCATGTCAGAGCCCCGTATAGGTTTGGCAGAGGTCTCTGTTGCAACTGCAGCATGATTCAGCTTCTGTCTCCGCCCCCTCTATAAGAGGGTGACATCCCTCACGCTCTTATAGATACTGTTGTCTTCCCCCCATCCCTTGGGACGGGGTCTCCCCAAGTTGCCCAGGCTGACCTCCAACTTGCAATCCCGCCTCGGCTCCCGAGTAGCTGGGATCGTGGGCCGGTGCCACCATGGCAGCTACAGATGGTCCCTTAGTGCACTTTTGGCCTGCCATCTCTCTGTTTCTCAGTGAGCCTGACTTATGACAATATGTGGCTTCCAAATTGCTCTAGGGTATAAAGAAGAAAGTAAGCAGAGTCCTTATAAGTAAAGCAAAGCAAAAAATAAATAAATAAAATAAAATAAAAAAACAATAACAATTTTTTAAAGAGTAGTAGAGTATTTTTTTTTTAACTGAAAGCACGGAACAAGAAAACATATACATATTAAAATCCTGCTATTAGAAGATAAAGAGTCCCCAATGGATCAGAAATCAGAATCTAACTTTGCGCGCTGTTTTGTCTCTGTTATTTATTTCATAGATGTCAGCTGAAGTCATCTTGACCTTTTAAAATTAAAATAAAATTGGCCTGAGCATTGAGTTCTATGTCCTTAGGGAAGCACAGTGCCCTCCTCTGATATTTCTGCACATTCTTGGGCACTTGCATTCTGGCTGTCTCTTTGGTCCACGTCTGGACACTTGACCTCACTCATGACTCACAGCAACTGTTTTCTGCCCTGCACCTCTGCCCCAACTCGGGACTTTTCCTTGGTTCCACCCCAAGCCTCTCACACAAAGCCGAGGTGTGCAGTGTCTTATGTTGATCTGGGTGTGGGAGAATATTTGAAGTCCCAGCAATACACACAACTTAAAATTGGGTTTGCTGTTCATTTTCTTCAGATTCTTTGACCACTCAAGGCAGAACATCAAAGTTCCCTGAACAAAGACAATTTCTTTTCTAAACAGAACTCTGAGACCAGCCTATTTTCATCCTATTTTCATTAAAACAAAAAAGGAGGCTACTAGAAAGTCCAACTCTAGTGGGAGAGTTACTGAAATTAGAGTAGTTCCATAAGGTGGGAACCTGGAGAGCCATTTTGAAATTTTGTTTTCAAGGAATCCTTAATGGCTTGGCCAAATGCTCTTCATATTATAAGTGAAAACAAAATTTAAAAACAAATTATATGAACATACACAAATACATATATGATTATATATACAGTCATATATTTTATGATTTAAAATATATAGTTTCATGCATATTAATAAAAAAGATCGATTAAAAACACACTACATTATTAATCATGATTCCTAGGTAATGAGATTAATGATGGCATTGATTTTGTTTTTTATACTTTTTGGAGTTTTTTCACTTTTAAAAAATGAATATATACTGCTGTTAGAATCAAGACAAATCAAAATGCTCTTTTGAAATTTTATTGTGTACTTACTGTGGGAATTTGAAATACCTAATTATTTGGGAAGAGGCAAAAGCAATCATTTATATTTTTCTATCTTCAAACCTATCAACTTTTTATCAGGATGGGAAATAAAGTTCTTGTGGAAAAGATGGCAGTGTTCCCTGTGGCTTTGTTGAGCATTTGTTGTAAGAGAGAGATTCTTTACCAGGAAAGTAATATAAATGAGTTGATGTTATGTTTTGATGTTCACAAATAGTAGAATTTTATATTAAATACAACAGTATTAAGTACAATTTATATTAAATACAAATAATATTTCTATTATCACCAATGCAGTTGTCTGATTTATTTTTTTAATTGACTATCAAATATTGACGTCATAAAAGTAATGTGTTCTTTTGTTTTGTTTTGTGGTCCTGGGGCTCAAACCAAGGGCCTTGTGCATGCTCGGCAAATGCTCCGCCACTGAGCCCTAACATGTTCTCTTTTAAATAAACACGAAGGTTGCTTTTCTGGGGATGAATGTTGATTTTCATGGCTCTTAAGTATACCAAAACCCCTACTAATGTTGCCAGTAAAAGGCCACATAATCACTTAATGGTGATTAACATAGAAGCCAAATTAAAAGTGATTAAGAACTGTGAAAGTGGAAAATCAGTGACAGTTATTGCTTAGCAATCAGGCTTTCCCCCTCTCACCTTAAACAACTCTATCATGGTCCTATGGCAATAAAATCACCAATGGCACATTTCTTAGTATCCTATCCTTAAGCAACAGGGGGGGACTAAACAGTAGGTAAATAGACACTTAGAGACTCTGTAAATGAATCATTTATTTGTTTCATTCATCATGTCCATGTTTATAGATTGCCTTCTAATATGCCAGGCACTGTGCCAGACTAGGGGATCACTGTCTTTAAAGAATTTCAGTCTAAAGCAGAGGGAATGGGGTGATGGTGTCTAATGACACAACTACATTAGATAACCTAATGGTTGGAAATTGGGTTTCAGACTGAATTTATGTTTCATACACTACCTCATACTTTCTTAATAAATCCTTCAATGTATTGGTTAACTCATAGCATCATGTTTATATTATAAATTCAATTTTTATAAAGTCTATAATCATCATTATTATTACTATTCTTTTGCAGTACTGATATTTGAACCTAGGGCCTCATGCATGCTAAGCAGGCATTCTATCACCAAGCTACATTCCTTCCATATTATTTTGAGACACGGTCTCACTCAGTTGCCCGGCTGTTCTCGAAATTGTGATTCTCCTGCCTCAGCCTCCCAGGTCACTGGGATTACAGGTGTGCACCATTGTGCCCAGTTTAAGAAGTTCATTGACCCCTCAGAAGTATATCTGCCAAACTGAGTGTAGTGGTGCACACCTGTAATCCCAGCTATGAGGAGGCTGAGGCAGGAGGATCATAAGTCCAAGGCCTGCATGGGCAACTGAGCAAGACCCTGTCAAAATACAAGAAAAGGACTAGAGGGTATAGTTCAGTGGCAGAGCACTTGCCTAGTATACATGAGGTTCTGGGTTTTATCCCCAGCACTGCAAAAAAAGGAAAAAAGGTGAATCTGTCCATAACAGTGACCACTTCCCAAGAGGTAGGAGAAGTCTCCTTCTCAGCCACAGAACTACCAGACTTTACCCAATGGCACAATTAAGTATGATTCTTCATTCCTTGTTCTTTTTATCAGTGTGATAACCCTCTACTCAAATAATAGAAAACACTGCCTTCACAAATAAAATAAAGCAAGGTTGATAAGCAAGAAGCTTTCTTCTTCACTACTAGCAACCGCTGCTGGGTGTATCATGGACTTCAACCCTAAACTTGATTAGAAAACTCACTTGACCGAGTTCTTGGGAATTCAGAACAGCCTGGAATCTACAGCTGCCTGTCTTTCAACGTTTACATCTGGTAAGCAGACAGTTAGCCTATTAGACTGTCTGTGCTGATAAATCAAATGAGTGTGGTCAATGGAGTTTTCTTCAGTCATAAAGAATGAAATGATGTCATTTACAGGAAAATGAATGGAACTCAAGAATGTTACGTTAAACAAAATAAGCCAAACTCAGAAAGTCAAGGTTCGTTATGTTTTCTTTCACCTGCAGAAGCTGGAGAGGAAAGGGAAAAGAAAGAGTGATTAGATCTCATGAAAATCGAAAAGATGAGGAGACTAAAGGAAAAAGACCAGGGGGAGGGAAGAAGGGACGGAAATGGAAAATAATGCGGAATGATATTGGCCAAATTATATTGTTACATCATGTGCATATAAAAATACATAACCACGAATCCCACCATTATGTATAATTATAAAGCACCAACACAAATATAGAAAAGAAAAACAAATCAGTTGACCTAACTTTAAAAAATAAATGATAAAGAAGAGTGTGTGTGTCTGATGTACACAAGGTATATAATCTGTATTATGATATATATGTGTGTGTATATATATATACATATATATGTATAAAATCTTTCTAGTAGTGCCCTATTCGCTCTGAATCTCTTGCCACTCCTGACTTCACACAAGCCAGAGAATAAAACAAGTAATCACATCTTTATATTGACCAGAGCGTGCAGAACTTTTTTGGTTAAATCTTTCCAAATCCTGAAGGTTTTGGAAGTACACCTAACTACCCCTGTTTTATGGTTTGAATGTGAAGTGTCTCCCAAAAGCTCATGTGTGAGACAATGCAAGAAGGTTTGGAGGAGAAATGATTGGGCTATGATAACCTTAACCTAATCAGTGGATTGCTCACTGTTGGAATTAAATGAGTGGTAACTGAAGGTATGGCTGGAGGAGGTGAGTCATTGGGGGTGTGGCTTTGGGGTATATATTTTGTCTCTGGAGAGTGGAGTCCCTCTCTGCTTCTTGATCACCTTGTGAGGTGCTTCCTTCTGCCACACTCTTCCACCACGAGGTCCTGCCTCACCTTGAGTCCTGAGGAAGGGAGCCTGATATGAACAGAGATCTCTGAAACTGCAATCCCCCAAATAAACTTTGCTCCTCTATAGTTGTTCTGGTCGGGTCCTTTAGTCTCAGCAGCGAAATAGCTGACTAAAACTCCCTGTACCTTCAATTATTTATTCCTTCCCATTTGAGAAAGAAAAGCCCTCCCTCATTTAGCTTTATTTTCTCCCACAAAGTCATTTCTCTTACTAACTCCCTATTGATTTGCAGTTTTTATGCTACTTTTAATATATATTTCAAGTATAATGTAATATATTGCTACCACTCAAATAATTAAATCGTTTTAGATAAAAATCTATTTAGAACTATTCCTGGATTTAAAATTTTAAAACAGAAATTTATCTCACTAGCCTCCCAAACCAAAACAAAAATACACACTTACATTTGCTTGCTTCGTTCTTGACAGTGCATTCAACATTACTAAGTGTTAGATGGGGCTCTGGCTTCTAAAGATCCCGCAAGGAAACTGCCCTTACGCATTTGCCTTTCGCTAATTCAACGT
Organism: Sciurus carolinensis; assembly: GCF_902686445.1. Taxonomy (NCBI): domain Eukaryota; kingdom Metazoa; phylum Chordata; class Mammalia; order Rodentia; family Sciuridae; genus Sciurus; species Sciurus carolinensis. Next base: position 23,058,662 of record NC_062224.1, read on the forward strand.
GCATTGACTTGGTTCTGCACCCCAGGGAGATGAGTTATGCAGACATCAGGACAGTTGCTGCTCTCAGCAGAACCTTCTATCACAAAGCCAACTGTTTGCCAGACCTGCCCAGTAATCTGTTCTACACCATTCTTCAGAAAATTGTAAAATATCATAAAAGTTACCAGGAGAATCACTGCCGTTACTGATATGTTCGATTTACAACATTTATGCACCTCATCTGTTAATTTCTTAATGTTTTTTCTTAAACTAGGTTACATAGTCTTCCCCCCCAAAAAAAATCTTAACTATTTCTAAATATTCTGTTATTTCCTTATTTTTTGTCTTTAACTGATACATAAAATTGAAATATATTTGTGAGATACCATATGATGTATGAAGTACATGTATACATTGTATAATATTCAAAATGGGGTAAATATGCCTAACTCCTCAAACAGTGGTCACTTCTTTTTTAAAAAATATTTTTAGTTGTAGATGCTCACAATACTTTTATTTTATTTATTTTTATGTGGTGCTGAGGTTCCAACACAGTGCCTCACACATGCTAGGCAAGCACTCTACCACTGAGCCACAACCCCAGTCCCCAGGGGTCACTTCTTTATGATGAAAGTATCCAAAATCCTTTAAGCATCAAAATATAGCTGTAAAGTGCACTGTTGTCACCTTTTGTCACCCAACTATGTAATAGAATACCAGAACCTTTTTATCCCATCTCACTGTAGCTATGAAAGCCTATTAATCTACCTTTCCCAAGCATACCCCCTCCTTACTCCTGTAGCCTCTGGTAACCACCATGCTACTCTCAACTTCTGAGATTGGCTTTTTTAGTTTCCATCTATGAGTGAGATTGAGCAGTACTTGTCTTCCTATGCCTGCCTTATTTCACTTAATATAACAACCTTCAGTTCCATCCATGTTAACACCAATAACAGTATTTCATCCTTTTAATGACTGAATAGTATTCCATTATGTACATGGATTACATTTTAAAATTCACTATAGTTGATGAACACTTAATTTCTTGGCTATTGTGAATAGTGCTGCAATAAACATGGACGTGCAGATGTCTCGTTGACAGTCTGATTTCATTTCCTTTGCATCTATACCCAGTTAATGGGGTTACCAGTATATGGTAGTTTTATTTGTAATATTTCAAGCAGCTTCCATTCTATTTTTCACAATGGCTATTATTAATTTATGTTTGTACAAATATTGCTCAAAGATTCACTTTTCTTCACATCTCACCAGCATTTGCTATTTTTAGTTATACACATATATAATAGATAAACCTATAATACATATATATGTATATATATATATAGTGTGTGTATTTATATATATATATATTGTGTATATATAGTGTATATATATATATATATATATGTGTGTGTATATATAAATACACACACACACACACGCAATAGTCATTCTAACTAAGGAAAGATTGCATCTCATTGTAGTTTTGATTTGCATTTCCCTGATGATTATTTTGAGCTTTTTCATGTGTCTGTAGCCATTTGTATGTTTCTTATGAAAAATGTCTCTTTAGATCTATTGTCAATTTTATAATTGGGTTATTTGACTCTTTTCTTGCTATGGAGTTGGTGGAGTTCTTATATATTCCGGTTATTAATTCCTTGTCAGATACATAGTTTGCAAATATTTTTTCCCATTCTATAGATTGTCTCTTCACTCTGTTGTTTCTTTTGTTGTGCAGAAGTTTTTTTAGTAAGATGAAATCCCATTTGTCTATTTTTGCTTTTACTGCCTGTCCTTTTGGGGTTTTATCCAAAAATATCCTTGCCCATTCTAATGTCCTGCAGTATTTCCTGTTTTCTTTTAGTAGTTTCATCATCTAAGGTCTTACATTTAGGTCTTTAACCCACTGTGAATAGTTTTTGTATATGAGGACAGAGAGGGATCTAATTTAATTCTTATTCATGTGGATGTGCACCATTTCTTGGAAAAGATGTCCCTTCTCTAGGGTGTGTAATCTTCACCTTTGTTGAAGATAAGCTGGCTGAAGATGTGTGGGTTTACTTCTAGGCTCCATTCTCTTGTGTTGTCTACTTGTCTGTTTTTATACCAGGCTATTTTGATTTATAGAGTCTACTAATCAGGTAGCATAATTCCTCCTGCTTTGTTCTTTTAGCTCAAAATTGCTTTGGCTCTTCAGGTTTCTTTGTGGTTCCATTTAAATTTATTAAATGGGAAAAGATGGTTGAACCAGCAAAATTTCTTAGATGTGCAAATCTGTGTGAGACACCTGGAAAAGTTTATATCCACAAAAAATGTGAAAATACCAGTCAGAAAAGGATTTTCACAAGAAAGAAAGTAACCCAGGACCACCTAGCTGTTGATGACAAAAGCCCCTTTAATGCTTGCAGATGATTCCTGTGCCTATTTTTAACAGTTAGCAACTCTAGTCTGAGCCCTTCTGTCGGGAAGAGTGACCTAATAGAGAGACCTAGAAAAATACTACCCTAAAGAAACAATCAAGTACTTGGGAAATAGGCAGCTGACAGATATTAGAACTTAGGCAAAACAGCAATATTTTGGAAAGCAAAAATGGTGGCCCAATATTTTATTGTTATGTCTTTGATTATACCTGAGTCCCACATCAGAGGATGCTCTGCCATGATTGTGGTTGAATGACTTCCATCTTCTTCCCAGTTACTAAGGGATTTACATACATGTAAGGGGGAAATTCCTGCCAGGAAATATTCAGATGAGGGGTATTGTCAGGCATATTTTAGGAACTGCCCTAAAACGACTGGCTCCTCAGCTCTGTTCCCATTGTTTCCGCATGTTCCTATGTTTTTCTAACATTCGATTATTATTGCATTTATCAAATTTATCTGTGAAAGGAACACCTGTCTAACTTGCTTGATCATGAAACTGTGTCCCCCCTATCTTTGAGTCCCCAATACCTAGTGAGTTCCTGGTCTACAATAGGTATTTGGTAAATGTTGATGAAATGCATTTTAAAGGTATTATGATTTGGTAATTTCCATAAAAGCTTTGTATTAGATAGATGAAGGTCCGGTGGTAAATAAAGGATTCATTTTCTGCCAAAGCAAGAGAACACTAAGGCTTTAACTAAAAATAAGACCAAAATTACACTAAGACAGACATTAGATTTCTATAGGTTTTATTTTTCTTCTTAATTACATTGGATAATTAAAGATCATAAGGTATTTTCAAAAATATTAGAGGTCAAGAAAAAAAATAATAATGCCAACCTATTTGGACTATGAAAGATTTTACTCTTTAGATCATTTTCAACATGCTTTTGGAAAGTCCTGAATCTTTCTCCAATATTATAACACATTTTAATAAACAAGGGCAATTAAACATTTTCATTCTCTTTCAATCCACAAATGGATGACAAAACGCTGGTAACACATATGGAGAACATAACATGAAAAAACCCTGATTCACATCTGAAACGCTGGCTTATCCTCATTTTTTTTTTTTTTTTTGGTTCATTAATTCATTGATCTACAATCACTGCTGCCTTTGAGCAAGCCACATGTGAAAAGTGACCCTCTATGCTTTTCTAAAAACCCTTCCAAGTGGTCTAAGTTGGACTAAGGTCTTGTCCTGGTTTTGAATGGAGAAGAGGAATGTTTTGACTCAGGGTTAAAGGTACTGCTCCATCCATTTTACCTCTTATTCTAGGTTCAGGAAACCACAGATCTGCCTGCAGATTCAGTCCACCACTAGGTTTTGATGTTTAAGGAAGAGTGACATGAGCACATGTGTATCATATTTTCCTCAGAACATACACAGTGGTGGTGACAGCGAATCGAGTCTGCTTGTAGCAGGTATCTGATTGTTCTAATCTCCTGCTGTCATCCCTGCCCTTCACACCTGTGCCTTCTCTCTATTGGCCAAGTGGCGCAGATTTGTTCATGACATAAGCCTTCAGGTGCTCTTGTTGGTACCACATGGGAAAGTCATAAATCTTATAGAAAAGAAACCAGGATTGCATTGCAATAAATCCTCCTTTATTAACTACCAGAGCTTAGAGGATTAATCTAATATGTGAGTGTATTATCTAGTACCTTCACTGCCAAAGTGCCTTCCCAAGATTTTGCTTTTATCCACATATGTTTAATGACGCATTGACCTCAAGGTCTGGAAACTTTCATTTTGCTTCACCAGGACAATCAATATACTACCCACTTTGTCTCTTTGTCTTTTTCTACAATAAATTCTTCAAGTAAGATCAAAAAGAAGAAGAAAGGGGAGGAAAAGGAAAAAGGAGGAGGAGGAGAAATAATTCTCTTTCTAATATTCACTGAATCTGTTAAGGGAAAATAAAGGAAAAAAATTCACATATATTTGTGACACATGCACAAACATTTGTTCAACTTCCTTTTTAAATGCCTTATTTCTTGTCCTGAATTATTTTCTGTGGGTGTAGACAAAGTGATTTGTGTGTATATGTCAAAAGCAATAAACAGAAAACACTTAAGAAAGCACTACCTAATATACTGTGAAATAAATTTTGGTTTTTCATTTAAAAAAAAAATCAACAAAGCTTCTGTTTTTATATAGAACACCAAAATTATTAGAATGTATTTATTCTGTTTTCAGTATGTCATTCTGCCAGGGAAGCAAACACAAAATAAGGGCTCTTTCAGCCCCGACTGTCATAATTCATCTGCATCCCAAAGGCAGGGACCTTTTGGAAACAATCATTATGATCGTCCTTTCAGAGATAATATACTCTAACACTTCCCAATTGTTTCTTCGAAGTCCAAGGGGTTGATCCAATAGCACTAGCCACAGGCAAAGCAGGAGCACCACCAGTACAAATGCATCCTTTATGGCTTCTCATGGAGAAATGTGAAATCGGATAGCGTAAGCACAATGCCACAGATTATGACAGGCTATTCGGGCTGCGCTGGAGGTATAGGTGGCACTTCTCAGAAAATTAGAATCAAATAAAACAGTTCCTTTCCCTCAAGAGCCTAACATCTAGGCCACCTGAGCGCGTGCTTATTCTGTCTCGCTCTGAACGGCTCTTCTGTAGTTTTGCCTATCAACACACACAGGATGCCACCCTGCCCTGTTCCCCAGGGGACTAAATGGCCTGTTGGGAAATCCTCTGCAGCTTGATGGCCATTCCAACACCACTTCACTCCTCACTGGCTTGGTCCCAATTCCTACTCCTTCATCAAGAGGATGAAAGTGTGATTTGGTGTATTTTCCGTTTGGTTCTGTGCTTCGTTAGACCCATATGGGAAAAATAGAACAGGTCCCACACCAGGTTCACCTGTACCAACAGCCCTCACGACTGAGTCGACCAAATCTGAACTGATGATCTCTCGAATCTTCATTAAGGCGCAGAAGCTAATTCGATTGTTGAGATAATCACTGTTCTGCAGGCCTATTTATAATTAGACCTCAGTTCCTAATTCCTATCCCCAACTGAAAAACAAAAACAAAAAAATCATAGTCGTGACAGGTTGAGTTTGGGCACATCATTCTTAATCTACCAGGTTCTAAGCTGTCATTACAACTGTCTTGTTCCCGTTTACCCGAAGAGCTCAGTCACCACAGTGTGACCCAGTGAAAAGGGACAGGGCAGAGTCAGACCCAGGTGGTCATCGTGCAACAAGGGGTAATTGCATTCAGTTTTCTTCTTTTTTTTTGAATCATTTTTTTTTGAATTCTCAGAGTAATATGCTCATTTTAGAAAATCCAAAAAGATAATTGCAAAGACATAAGCAATGGCACACCTGGAGACAAATACCTGTTCTATCCAGTAGAATAATTTTTCCTGGTTCAAGAGTTTACCAACAATGAAGACAGTCAATAAATCTCCACAAAATCTGCTGTGGTTTCTCTGGTTTCTCCGTGATAGCCCAGGCTGTGGTGTTTATTACACTACTTTATAGTTGCTGATTTACTTGTATATTATGCCTTTTCTTTGGGTTCCTTAAGGGGGTATCTACCACATACTAGTTGCCCAATGAGCATTTCTTAAATTGAAGTACATTAAATCAATCTAATCAGCCAGCAATGGACTTTTACACAGAATTGGAAGCTGGAATCAAAAGTTTAGTTTGGGTCCACAGTGGTAGCCAAGAATAAGTTGAATTTTTAATCTTCTGAGGAATATTTTTTTTCTTTCAAAGTGAAATATCTCCCATAGTCATTAAATGAGCTATAGAATATTCTATCTCAGATGACTCTAACAATTCCTAAATGTCCAGAGAGAGTGGGAAAAAAACAGAATAATCCTATTTATCATTTCTAATTAGAATATTTCCTATTGTCAACACAGATAACTTATCTTTAAACTTTGCTCATGGATCTAAAAAAAAAAAAAAAAAAGCAGCATCATATTTAACCAAGTGATTTAGAGATGAAGGTAGAGAATGTAGATTAAAATTTGGTTCTCCCATTTTTTTAACTCCTGATCTTAATCGAGTTTCTAAACCATCGTCATTAAGAAGGCCTGCTGCATTTCTTCAACGGTGAAATGTGGAAATTAGTCACTTTGCTGAGTCGTTCTTAAAATTAAGTGAGGTTACAGGTCAAAGCACCTGGCAGAGCTCCGGAATACACTGTAGTTGTTCAGAATACGTGTTCTCTGCATCTGAGCTGTCCTTCTTTTTTACTTTGTTTTTAGGTGACACTTTTCTTTCTGGGATTATTCAAAACATGGCATAAAATGATTTTACATATAATGAGTCGTTTAGATAATTATGATCCTCCTTTTTTGTAAATGGAATAATATTCAGACTCAGTGATTAGGGTTGTGTCTACTTGAGACAATTATGCCAATCACACAGGATAATTTGGGTTAAGACATTTTTCCCCTTTATTTTAATATATCTTTAGAGAGAATTTGCATAAGACAATTGTCTTCTTATCCGAATAGCTGATTGAGTCACACGATCTTGCTGGGCTGATTCAGGGAAGACCACACTAGTCTCATTCTCAAGCTAAGATCTTCGTATAAAAGTTTTAGACAAAAATGAACAGCCACATCCGGGTGTCTCCTTGGAGAAAGACAACAGAATAATCACCCGAGTGGTACTATTTCCAATCCACCACTGTCCAGGACGTGGCTCATAAACTTGTACACCCACAAGCTCACGCTGGCCACCGTTTCAAGTTGACCGAGTTCAGGGTGGCTGAATCACCCTAACCAAGGTCACTGGAGATAAAGTTAATAAACCAACATGCCAATGGGTTCATTTTTAATGAAAGAGATACAGGGTATATCTGTACCCCCAAAACCCCCACCCCCAACCCCACCCAGAATTGAACTGTGTGGAAAACCAATTTGTAAGAACTTTGGTTAGCCTAGAATCAGAACGAAAGGAATTTGTGGTACAAATCAAACGTCCAATGCTATCAAGCTGTTTGGGTTCTATCGGTTTCAATTCATTCTTTTGTTGCCTTCTAATGTCCCAGGTAAAATGAAACTCTTTCTGGCATCGTTATCAATAACAATTTGGCCTGGGTATACTGTGACTCTGTGACTGAATGTTTCAGCAGGATTTTAATGCCTGGAGTGGTCAGACCAGTTAATAGGACCTCTCAGAAATGTTCAGTTTATTGGCCAGATTCCTTGAATTAAACAAACAAAAATTTTTTTCTTTAATTAAAATGGGAGAGCATAAATTAATCCAAATATTATAAGCTCCTTGTTGTGGTTCTTAAGTAAACACAATCTTAACATACCTGGAACCAGGCAGGATGAGGTGCCATGAGTCATCCACCTTTTGTTACTTGACTATACCTTGTGGCCAGAGGTACAGGACCTGTTGAAGGAAGAGGAGAGAGAAGGGAAGAGGCACAGATGTGGTCTGGGATAGGATTGTAAATGCTATGAGCTGGGATCACCTGTCTCCACTCCCTGGTAAGGAAATCAAGTGTTCGTGTTCATTTAGTTCATTTCAGTGTCCATCTTTATTTGGCATTTCTTCCTTCTACCAAAATTATCAGTGAGAACACTTGAAAAAGTCATTTTTAGATAACATGCAAAGTCTTCAGATCTACAAATTGTGTAGGGAAAGACACTCTAATGTAACTGAAACCCTGCCCGCAAAGAGAACAGGCAGAAGCCATGAATCCCAACTTAAATCAGACCAGAAACAGCAACGTGAGCCAAAGCCATGATCAAGTTCCCTTGACCCACTGGGTACCATTAAGTGCCACTTCATGAGATCCAAGCTATGTGACTTTGGGCAAGTAAATTATTTAACCTACTTCTGGTTCTGCTGTTTTAACCTATGTAATATGGATAGTAATAGTACCTTCTTCATAGAATTGTTATGAAGAATAAATAAAATAATAAGTGGGAAGTGCTCAGGACAGTGCCTGACTTATAAAGTCACCATGAAATGGAAGCTGTTATATCATAGTTTATTCATCTACTCCAAAATCACAAAAGGCTGATTCCACAATAAGCTTTCAAATCTCACATTCTCCTCCACCCACACTTAAAGAATATCTTACAAAGTGTCTAAGTATACAAATCCAACAACCTTGCATTTGTACATGTAAGCGGTTGTTTAAAACTGTTAAAGAGGTGGTTAACCCTGTCTATCAACTTACATATTTATAAGATCCAGTTTTCACTCACTTAAATGTTAAGTACAGAGAAAGCTGGAATGATCTATATTGACTCTCAGACTTTTCTTCTCTGACAAATGTAAAACTCAACAGAAAGCACTGTTTCTCAAAAGCTCTGCCAAAGGATCAGATAAAGCACTGGGAAGATCAGCAGGGCATTAGGGAAATATTTTAAAGATGAAACCAAAGAAGGGAAAAATTATTTTCCTTTTTGCTAAAAACAGTAAACAATTGAGAAATAGCTAAATTTGTTTTTGTCTAAATTAACTTTTTACTAGCCATGTCCCAATTCTGTAAGTAACAAAACATCCCCAGAAATGCCAACAGAAAGAGGAGAACCTATTCTAGATCACAAGATTTGGGAGGGGTAGGGGTGACTGTAGGCAATGTTAACTGACCTTGAAAGAATTTCCAAATTGACTTTAAATCTCTTTAGATGGAACTGGAGGACCTTATGTTAAGTGAAATAAACCAGGCACAAAAAAACAAGTACTGCATGTTCTCTCTCATATGAGGAAGCTAAAAAAAGTCAACTTAAATGTGGAATAGTGATTACTAGAGATTGAGGGGAGTTGGTAGATAAGGGAAGTTGGATTCAAACAGTGCGTGCTGTATGCACGTGTGCAAATATACTGAATCCTATGAACAGGTACAATTAAAGCACGTTAATAAAAATTAAAATAATAAATGCCCTCCATGAGATAATAGGTACAGGGATAGCCTTCGTATCTTTGCAGATGTGAAAGTATGTGGAGACTGTTTTGTGATAAAAATCTGATCATCTAAATCACAAGCTTATTATAATCAGAAGGAAACCCCAAGGAACTTTTGAAAAAGAAATGTCATTTCACCAGGACATGTGACTGTGACCACCATCTATTTAAACATCTTATGATTTGTGGCAAACAACTAACAGATCACTATTCCTCCCCCTGCCACCCAAAGAGTTTATCTAAGTACTTTCTGGGTAATCAGATGAGCCCAGAATTTAAGCCTCCCTTTTCAAGCACTGAACTAAAATCATGTTGTATGCCGAAGAGAATTTAAGTTAAATAAAGTGAAAAGCATTAGGAATTCATCATTCAGCTGAAAAGTTTAATTAAGCAATAACCTCTCTAAATGCAAAATCTAACAATGTTATGTATGTGGCCCTAAACCCAAGGAAATTTAAGTCTCTGGTGGTACAATGTGAAACTTATTAATATAAAATTGTCATTGGAATTAAATGAAGTAGAGGCTGAGGCCTGAGGAGCGCAAGTTCAAGACCAGCCTCAGAAACTCAGTGAGATCCTGTCTCAAATTTTTTTTTAATTAAAAAAGTGCTGAGGATGTAACTCAGTGGGAGAGAGCCCTTGGATTAAATCTCCAGCACCAAAAAAAAAAAAAGAAGAAGAAGAAGAAGAAAGAAAGAAAGATGGAAAGAATTGAATGAAGCAAAGATTCCTCAAGTTGTACATTCTCCGCTTTGATTTGTTTATTAAAACAATATTAAGCAAATACTGCAGTAAGGTTTATCCATCTACTCTGAAATCACAAAGTCTGATTCCACAATAAGTTTTCAAATTTCACATTCTCCTCCACCCTAAAAGTTTTAAAGTTATAACCTAAAACAGAAGTTAATTTGAGGTAAATATATGATACTCATTCTGACCCTTATCACCTTCCACCTCAGAGACATCAAAGACTTTTAAAGGAAAAGAAAGTTGGAATAGATACACACACACACACACAATGGAATATTAGTCAGCCTTAAAGAAGAAATACATTCTGGCATTTGCTGGTAAATGAGTGGAGTTAGAGAATATCATGCTAAGTGAAATAAGCCAAGTCCCAAAAAACCAAAGGCCAAATGTTTTCTCTGATATGAGGATGCTAATTCACATTAAGGTGTGGGGATAGGGTAGAATAGAGTCACTCAGTATTAGGTAGACAGGAGTGGAGGAGGGGGAGGGGTATGGGGGAAGGAATGATAGAAAGTGAAACAGACATTATTACCTCATGTACATGTATGACTGCATAACCACTGTGATTCTACAATATGTATAATCAGAAAAATGAGAGATTACACTCCATTTATGTATGATCTATCAAAATGTATAATGCATTCTACCAACATGTGCAACTAATTAGAACAAATAAAATTAAGGAATAAAAAAATTGACACACTAGAGCTAAATATATCAGGTTAACAATAATTCTAGGTAGGTTAATCTAATGTCAGTGTTTAAGATTCAGAAATTAATATAACAAAAAAGAAGCAATTTCTGAAAGGATCCCCTGTGGCTTAATTCCTTACCACACATTTGATGGGACATGGATTGCTGTGTGCTAGAGTTACAAATAGCCTCTCCCCTCATGAAGATCCAGGTCAGGTGAGGCAAGTGGACAGAAATATGACACATCTATTAGTCAAATATTATGCACGCCCCTCCAGTGTCTCAGCTCTGCTGTGAAAGTCAGCAGTTGTGAGGCTTGGACCAGAGTAAAGGAGAGTCTCCCCAAGTTCAGCATAGGGGGATCCTGAGAAGGGAAACTTGGAGATCTAGAATTTGGGGTCAATGACTGCTCTTCAGTATTCCTCAAGGATCTTGGGAGAACAGGGTATTTTCTGTTGAAAGATAATGACATTTCCTTACATTGTCTTAACCTCTCTGCTTCCAGAGTCCCTGGTCTTGACTCTAACTCAGAGCAGATTTTTATGTAAGGTGTCTGGAGCCAGATGGGAGAAAAACTTAGATATGCCTGAGCTCTCAAGAGTATTTCCACATTGGAATGTCTGTTCATTGACCCAGTTCTTTCTGAGATTGCTTAGATGCATTAGATTGCTTAGGTTTCACACAACATGGATTTCACAAGGTACATTCACCTCCCCCACTCCACATATCCTCCCACTTCCTTCCACCATCAGTGAGTTTATTTAAACATCTGTTTCTCTAAAATATCATGGTGGACTTATTTCTCCCAACAGAATAGATTTGGGGTGGGAGAAGGAACCATAAGATATCCTCTTCCCGGTCTATCACATTTTTCACAGAATATAACCCTGGAGGACATGGAGCACCACCATGAGCCCAGAAGTAGGCAAAGGTGAAGATAAACTCTTGATCCCTTGACAAAGGAAGGGTAGGGGGGAAATGAATGGAAGTACAAGTTTATGGAGAAGTAAACAGAAACTCAGGTATCAAGACAGAAGAGCATGGACCCATTGAACATACAAATCGCTGTACGCAAGCTCTGTGGGCTCTGAAGACATCATTGGATTTCAATATTTCATCTCACTTGATGTCCATGATGAGGATCCTAAGATATTGAAGGAAGGTTAAGTTCTTTTATATTCAAGGTATATTTGGTTTTTTAAAGTTTTTGTTTTGATTGACATTTTCCTTCCTTTCTTCCTTCCTTTTCTTTTTTTCTCTCTTTTTAAAATTTTTAAAATGTTTTCATTGCTGGTGGTGGAACCCAGGGCTCACACATGCCAGGCAAGTGCTCTACTACTGAGTCATTGCCCGAGTCCCTGATTGAGGTTTTTTCATAGCTATATGCATAATTAGGTAAGTTTGAGCTATCTGGAAAATTCATGTGAAAACATGATTCTCTTTTGAGTGCTAGATGAATGGCACTTAAAATCTGCTAGTTAAAATTTAGCAGAAAAATCTGACATTTTCTGTAGCTCGTATGCTAAAGTTTTTAATTTCTTAGACTATATTCTATAACTCACCTAATAAGCATAATATCTAATTATATAAAAATTATTTTTTCTGCTATGAATTTAAGGAAACCAAATCAACCAGGATTTAGGGTTAGAGACATAAGCGTCAATGGCAGAGCCATGAAGCATACAAGAGAAATGGGACACACACCAAATCTATGTTTTGTTTTAATTTTAATTGGTATTTTATTGCACTTGAAAATTTACAAGAGAACAAAGCTATGATGTAGTTTTCGCTTCAATCAGGTTTAAGTCCAGCCCAGAGTTGAAGGTTATAAGAATTTTGACATTATTACCCAATGTACACACATGACTATACAACTGGTGTGATTCTACAGTTACAATCAGAATGAGAAATTATCCTCCATATATGTATGATGTGTCCAAGTGCATTCTACTGTCATGTATAACTAATTAGAACAAATAAAATGGAAAAAATGAAATCATAAAAAAAGAATTTTACTTTGCTAATGGAAGTGGACTTTTATTATAGAAAGTAAACCACTTTTTTGAAGACAGAAACAGGCTATTGTAGTCCTTTATGTGGAAACTATTTGTCACATTTAAGGTAGTATTTTTTTCTTGGCATATATTTAAAGATATGTCTTAAAAATTTGCCATATGTTTGATCTGCAAAATTGTTTTTATTTTTTAATTTAGTCTTGGAAAATTTTTAATTTCTTTTTCTTTCTTATTTTTATTTGTTCTAATTAGTTGTACATGACAACAGAATGCACTTTGACTCATTGAACACAAATGGAGCACAACTTTTCATTTCTCTGGATGTACACAATGCAGAGTCACACCATTTGTGTAATCATACATGTACATAGGAAATAATGTCTGTCTCATTCCACCATTTTTCCCACCCCATACTACCTCCCCTTCCCCCCTTCCCCTCTGCCCTGTCCAAAATTCCTCCATTCTTCCCTTTCCCCTGCCCCCATTTACTGATTCATAATGGTTTACTTCCATAATGGGACTGGCTTACTTCGCTTAGCATGATATTCTCCAACTCCATCCATTTACCTGCAAATGTCTTAATTTCATTCTTCTTTAAAGCTGAGTAATATTCTATTGTGTATATGTACCACATTTTCCTTATCCATTCATCTATTTAAGGGCATCTAGATTGGTTCCACAGTTTAACTATTATGAATTGAGTTGCTATAAACTCTGATGTAACTGTGTCACTGTAGTATGCTGATTTTAAGTCCTTTGGATATGGACTGAGGAGTAGGATAACTGGGTCAAATGTTGGTTCCATTCCAATTTTTCTGAGGAATCTCCATACTGCTTTCCATAGTGGTTGCACCAATTTGCAGTCCCACTAGCAATTAATGAGTGTGACTTTTCCCCTGATATCCTTGCCAACACTTATTGTTGCTTGTATTCTTTATAATTGCCATTCTGACTGGCATAAGATGAAATCTTAGAGTCATTTTTATTTGCATTTTTCTAATTTGCTAGAGATTTGAGAATTTTTCATATATTTGTTGATCATCAATTGTATATCTTCTGTGAAGTGTCTGCTCAGTTCCTTAACCCATTTATTGATTGGGGTTTTTTTTTTTTTTTTTTTTGGTGTTAATTTTTTTTTAGTTCTTTATATGTCCTGGATGTTAGTACTCTATCTGATATGCTTGTGGTAAAGATTTTTTCCCATTCTGTAGGCTCTTTCTTCAGGTTATTGCTGATACGAAACTTTTTAGTTTGAATCCATCCCATTTATTAATTCTTGATTTTATTTCTTGCACTTTGGGAGTCTTGTTAAGGAAGTCAGGCCCTAAGCCAACATGATGAAGATTTGGACCTACTTTTTCTTTTATTAGGTGCAGGGTCTCTGATCTAATTCCTACATCCTTGATCCACTTTGAGTTGAGCTTTGTGCAGGGTGAGAGATAGGGATTTAGTTTCATTTTGCTGCATATGGATTTCCAGTTTTCCAATCATCATTTGTTGAAGAGGCTATCTTTTCTCCATTGTATGTTTTTGGCACCTTTGTCTAGTATGAGATAATTGTATTTATGTGGATTTGTCTCTGCATCCTCTATTTCATACCATTGGTCTACATGTCTATTTTGGTGCCAATACTATGCTGTTTTTGTTACTATTGCTCTGTAGTATAGTTTAAGGTCTGATATTGTGATGCCTACTGCTTCATTCTTCTTGCTAAGGATTGCTTTGGCTATTCTAGGTCTCTTATTTTTCCAATGAATTTCATGAGTGCTTTTTCTATTTCAATGAGGAACGTCATTGGGATTTTAATTGGAATTGTTTTAAATCTGTATAATGCTTTTGGTAGTATGGCCATTTTGACAATATTAATTCTGTCTATCCAAGAGCATGGGAGACCTTTACATCTTCTAAGGTCTTCTTTGATTTATTTCTTTAGTGTTCTGTAGTTTTCATTGTAGAGGTCTTTCACCCCTTTTGTTAGGTTGATTCTCAAGATTTTTGTTTTTGTTTTTGAGGTTATTGTGAATGGGGTAGTTTTCCTGATTTCTCTTTCAGAGGATTCATCATTGATGTATAGGAATGCATTTGATTTGTGGGTGTTGATTTTATATCCTGCTACTTTGGGCTGAATTCATTTTTGAGTTCTAGAAGTTTTTAGGTGGAGCTTTTTGGATCCTCTAAGAATAAAATCATGTGGTTGGCAAATGGTGAAAGTTTGAGTTCTTCTTTTCCTATTCATCTCCCTCTAATTTCTTTTGTCTGTCTGATTGCTCTGGCTAGAGTTTCAAAGACTGTGTTGAATGGAAGTGGTTGAATGGAAGAGGGAGGGCATCCCTGTCTTATTCCAGTTTTTAGAGAGAATGCTTTCAATTTTTCTCCATTTAGAATGATGTTGGCCTTGGGCTTAGCATAGATAGCTTTTACAATGTTCAGGTATGTTCTTACTATCCCTCGTTTTTCTAGTATTTTGAACACAAACAGGTGCATTTGTCAAATGCTTTTTCTGTATCTATTGAGATGATTATATGAATTTTGTCTCTAAGTCTATTGATGTGATGAATTACATTTATTGATTTCTGTATGTTGAAACAACCTTGTATCCCTGGGATGAACCCCACTTGATCATGGTGCACTATCTCTTTTATATGTTTTTGGTATGTGAGTTGCCAGAATTTTATTGAGAATTTTGCATCATATTCATGAGAGATATTGGTCTGAAGTTTTCTTTCCTTGATGTGTCTTTGCCTGGTTTGGGTATCAGGGTGATACTAGCCTCATAGAATGAGTTCGGAAGGGTTCCCTCCTTTTCTAATTCTTGGAATAATTTGAGGAACATTGGTATTTAGTTCTTCTTTGAAGATCTTGTAGAACTTGGCTGAGAATCTGTCTGGTCCTCGGCTGGTTAAAGTTCCAAGGGACTTTAACTCAGATGACAGAAAGCTAACTCAGGTGACAGAAAGCTAAAATAATTGGGAAGTCTAAAAATGAACAACTTTTTTTCCTTTAAAAGAAATATTTAATAGAAAACGAATTCCTATTAAACCAAAGGATAGCACAAAGTATGTGACCTCTCTTCCAGCAATATTCAGCGAAGGTGATTGTGCAGTCTTAAACATGAAAACAATGAATTGTTATGTGGTAACAAAAGACCAAGTGAGAAATAATAACAAATCAAAATGAGTGACATGAATCAATTGAAATATGCGATTTCATAAAAGATGGAGGTAACTGTGCCATACAACCATTAAGAAAAGCTCCATAGACTTGAGATGAACCTTAAAATACAGGCAGGATGTAGATACAGTCAGAGAAGGAGGAGCATCCAGGCAGGAACACAGCAGGAGCAAAGAATTAGAGTTGGGAAGGACTGCATGTCAGGTCAGGCTGTGTCAGAAGTTTCTTTGTGGGACTAATGGAATGTGATTTTTGTCTCATGATCTTTGAAGGGCTGAAGTGTGTGGGCAATAGTGATAGTTTGTAGTATGCTGGAGTTTAAGTGTCAGAATAATTTATCTGGTAGAAGGTATGTATTTCAGTGAGTTTTTTTGCTTCTGTGACTAAATGATCTGACCAGCACAATTATGGAGGAGGAAAGGTTTATTTGAGGGCTCATGGGTTCAGAGGTCTTAGTCTACAGAAGACTGGCTCCATTCCTCGGGGCTCAACTCAAGGTGAGGCAGAACATCATGGCAGAAGACCATGGTAGAGGGAAGCAGCTCGCATCATCAGGAAGCAGAGAGAGTCTCCACTCTCCAGATACAAAATATATCCCCCAAAGTCATGCCCCAATTCCAGTCTCCTCCAGCCACACCCTATCACTTCAATTAATTCCATCAGTGATTGATTCACTGATTGGGTTAACTCTCTTCCCACCCAATCATTTCTCCTCTGAACCTTCCTGCAATGTCTCACATTTGAGCTTTTGGGGGACACCTCACATCCAAACCATAACATTATGTAAGTGACGATATAGGACACCAGAAAAAAACAGTCAACTTATTGCAACAATAGCCTACATGGTGAGTGTCTGAAATGAGTTCAAAATAACCATCACACAGTGTGATAACAAGAGGCATTTTAGATGAAGCATCCATGGGGTTTCAGAACTGGTTTGCTTTGGGTAACAAAGGAAAGGGAGGAGGTGAAGATGATTGCAAGGCTTGGAATGTCAGTTGTAAGATCCCTCACTAGGTTAATAAGGACACAGAGAGAAAACACAGACCTCTCAACACTCAAGACTGCCTCTAAGCAGCTTCTTGTTAGGGTTATAACCACAATCTTAGGCTAACAACCTAACAGGAAGGAAACCTCTGTTTATTTCAACCATACAGTCTTACAAGAACATACCAATTACTAAGATAAATTTAAAAAGACATTTGATACAATTTATTTTCAGAAGCATGGCTCTACATTGCTTTTGATTCAATTAGCTTCTGACTGGAACTGCCCACTCTGATTGCTGAGAAGCTTCCAGAGTACATCAGAGAAAAAGATATTCAGTAGCACTGTCACAGATACAACGCATTCTGAAGATTTAGATCATCCTCGGACATCTTTAAGTGATCCAAATGAAACATGATCAGAAGGTAAAAGAATAGAAATATGTTTCTGTATCAGATACACATTCAAAAAGAAATTCATTGGATTGAACTCTTTCTGGTGGTAAAATTAATAGAATCATCAGTATTCTTTGGCAGGGTAATCTGGAAGATATGCTTTTTAAACACTCCTAGTGATAATGTTTCCATGATGCATCAAGACAAACACTAAGACACCTACTACCATTCAGTAGTTCTGGGAAGCACTGCCAGTAATTCTCCAAATGACAGAATTAACCTAAGGTGTAGGTCAGAACTTCAGCTGTCCTTTTATCTGAAACTTTATTCATGGTGCCATCTCACTGGGATTCTCAACCTGGTTAACTATCCAGGTTCTACTCATATTTAAGGATCTTCTCAAATATCATGTCCCTTTGCTGAAGATTTTGCACTTCCTGTCTTTCTGCCTCAGAAATGACTTACTTGTCATTTTCTATGCTTATTACTTGTTTTCCTTTCACTGATGACTATGGAAGAATCTCCCTGTAGGATGAAGAAATAAACTAAATGATACCCGCTTTAGGCAGTTCCACATAGATCCAAAAGGTGGGACGTTCTGTGGTTAACTGGTCACAGCAGGTGTCCGATAGCCAGTGTTTCTTTAACAAGGCAGTATCGGGGTGGGGAGAATACCATGCTGTTTGAAATCATGTCTGTGATATGCAACAATCAGGTGCATTTTGTGGTTCTATGTTAGAACTGGATTTAGACAAACCAGGCATAAAGGACATATTGAGGATAAAGAAGAGAATTTATGAACAGGAAAAAGAGATTATTAATTTTTTTAAAAAGTAACTAAGAGACGAGAGCAGACAGTCTGATCTCCCAGAAAAAAAAGATTTAGAAAGGTATAGGCTAAGAATGTAGTAGGGATAATGGACAATTGAAGGGGATCTTTTTCTTCTACTTTTGGTTTCTCTGCATTTTCTAGTTTACTATGATAGTCACTCACATACTGCATTTATGATAAAGTGCTTTTTTTTTTTTTTGGCTGTACTGGGGATTGAACCCAGGGCCTTGTGCTTGCAAGGCAAGCACTCTACCAACTGAGTCATATCCCCAGCCCTAAAGTGCTATTTTTTAAGAGCAAGAAATCTCCCTGCACTCCCAGCTTCCCTATCCCTGTATCTGCTGAGCTTCCATGTTACATGTTCATCTCACCAGGATCCGTCCAGCAGCCCAGCCAGGCTACTTGCTGGGAGAAAACCCAGGTATCTTGCTTTCCCTCACCTACCACAGTTTTCACCTCCTAAATGTCCCTCCAATCTGTCCACTTCTCCCCTCCTTTTCTGACCTCAATCCTATCTTTATTATCTCTGTAACTGATTCCCATCCAATCTCCATCTTGGCAGGTAGATTCTCTTTTCCACCTGCCATCAGAATGAGTTATCTAACATGCAAGTCTGGCGATATTATTCTCTTGTTTAAAATCCCACATCCCCCGAAGGATTTGGTCCAGACTTAGCGTCTTTTTATAATCTGGTCTTTGGGGATGTCTCCCGTCATCCCTTGCTTCCCACCATCCTAAGCTCCAGCATCAACAAACTGCACATTGTCACTACACACTTCGTGTCCTGATCCTTTTCTCTTTCCCTCCTCTCTCTTCTTTTAATCACCCTTTCTTCTCACCCTTACCTACATGCAGCAAATTCCTCTTCTCCTTTGAGTATTGTTTCTTCAGCAGCCCTGGCCCGGACCCCAGGCTGAGTGTTGTCTCTCCTTCTGCACTCAGGGCGATATGCAGACTTCTGCTCTGCATTTACCATACCCCACTGTACAGAAATCACCTGCTGGCATGTCTCTATCTCACTCCAAACCAGAAGCTATTTCCACATGGGACCGTGGGGCATCTTGTTCAGACATGGCAGGTGCTCATACACATTTCAACAGCTGATCTGCAACAGTGCTACCCACCTATAAGCAACTTCAGTGGTGGGTTTTCTCAGTCTGTTGCAAGCTGCCACCATGGCCCAGAGCATGCTGAAGACATGCAGACAGAAGGCTGCCCTCAGAAAAAGTAGTGCCCACCAAGCTGTGGTAATGGTGTGTTTACTTTGCCGGATTGGAAAACCATCAGTGCTGTGGGTTCCATAGGCCTGCCTGACCAACCCCTGGGATGTGGCTGTTTCCACCTGGCTTCCTACCTGACAAACACTGTTTTCTTTCTGGCCAGAGATAGATACAGATTTTTCCAGAACCTTCTAGAAAGTATTTTCTTTAGAACTTGACCCACTTTATTCAACTTCCTATACTCTGGTTTAGTCCCTGAGATGGGCTCCTGCACAGCATGAAGCCAGCTGCTCCCTAGTCACAGCCTTAGACAGTAAGCCTTGTCTTTCCAGCAACATCATAAACTGCCCAGGGACAGGCCTGTGCTTTTCTACATCCTTGTCTTCCTTATTGTGCCCAATTCTGCACTTTGCATGTAGTAAGCTCTCAACTCAGGTTTAAGTATTCACTTATGCCTTGATGCTATCTTTTGAGTCACTCAGTTTTGTACTTTATCTGCTAACACTATTTTTAACTTTCCAAGAACAGACCTTATCCTAATCAGTGGTTAATATCTTTCACCATATCTCCATCTTCAGATCAATTTGAATTCTACTCTCAGTTCTTTTTATCTATACACTCTCCATGAATTCAATTCTCCTCTGATTAATCTCTTAGTATTTGAAGCATATTTTAAAGCAAATTTGCTGGGATCATGTATATTCTGAATATATGCATATTCCAGGGATTTTTTTTTTTTTTTTTTTGCCTTCCACTGGATTATTACATTCTCTTTTTCATGCTAAGTTCTCTAGATGTTGTTTCGTTATCTCTTATGTTCCACTGTTGGAGAGAAGATGTTAAGCTAAGCTGGTCTTAATTCCTTTAGAGGTAACATCTTCCAAAACCTTCCCTTCTCCCACCTTCAGGAAACATGGACTGTCAGCCATAAGGCCAGGCTGGGGCCTAGATTTACCAGGCTTTCTCTGAGACTTGCTGGATCATTCACCACTAAGAAAACATGAGATGAACACCTGAAGGGTAAAAGCAGAGGCAAAGACTGGGTTCCAGGAGGCAGATATCACAGGGTTCAGAACAGAACAAGTAGAAAAGCAGGGCGGAAATCAGGTCAAAGTCAGAAAAACATCCTAGTCTCTCATTTCAGGAACCAGCAGGTGTGTGATCTAAGAGTGGATGAGTCGGCCTAGATTCAAGGGTTGGGGCTACAAACATAAGATCCTTTCTAAATTTAAATGTTTAGCTATAGTATATACTTTGTTTTTTCATCATCTTTGGAACATGCGTGGTATATTTTCTCTCTTTTTATTCTCTGCCTGTGTCCTGCCTATGATTACTCATCATAAGATCCTGTTTTTAGATTTGTTTTAGATTTAAAATTTAAATGCCTTTAGATTTCTAAAAGATTTTTTTCTCTATTTCCTTTCATTTATTATTTCTGAACCCTTTGCTCCACTTATTTTTTTGTAACAGTAGTTTATATGTTGGCAGCTCTCCATAATCCATTTTCCGTATTTTCTACTTTAGTCAAAATATTGGCTTCAGAAGAAAACACAGGAGAATATCATTGCGGCTTTGATGTAAGCAAAGAATTCTTATATAGGAGATAAAAAGTACAAACCATAAAAGAAAAAACTGATAAGCTGAATGCCACTAAAATTAATAATGTTTTCTCCTTGAAAAGGACCATTAATAAATGAAAATGTAAGCCACAAAATGGAATATACATACAAAGAGACGTGTGTGCCTGTGTGTTATTTGTCATGTATCTGATGAAGCACTTGTACCCAGAATATGAAAATAAACTCCTAAAACTCAATAATAAGACAAATAATCCAATTGGCAAATGGGCAAAAAATAAAAGTTTTGACTAGACATTTACAAAAGAAGAAAAATGAATGGCAACAAACCCATGGAAAGATGCTTACCATGGATCAAAAGAGAAATACAAATTAATAATGAGACACCACTACACATTCACACAAATGGCTAAAATTAAAATGAGTGATAACAGTAAGTATAGGTGAGGAAGTGGTAACAACTAGAACCCTCATCTTCTGCTGATGAGAGTATAAAATGTTGCAACCCCTTTGCTTTAAAAATCAAACATCCAGGGCTGTGAGTGTAGTTCAGTGGTAGAGCACTTGCCCAGCATGCACAAAGCCTTGGGTTCAATTTCCAAAACTGCAGGAAAAAAAATATCTATTTGTCATGTTTATACCAACATATTAGTGTATCAATATTTTCATCCCTCTGTACCTACCCCAAAAGAAATGAAAATATACCACACAAAGACTTACATGACTGTCCACAGTTGCATTGTTTCTAATAATCCCCCAAATGGGGTCAGTCCAAATGTTTATCCATGGATGAACAAAATGTGTTAATCCTACAAGGAACCCAGCAACAAAAGGAAAGAACTATCAAAATGCAAAACAACATGTATGAATCGTTTTTTTTTTTTTTTTTTTTTTTAATTTGTTCTACAGATTGGGAGAAAAACTTTACCACATGCACCTTAGATAAAGCATTAATCTCTAGGACATATAAAGAACTCAAAAAACTTAGCACCAAAAAAAAACCAACATGTATGAATCTTAAAAACACCATGCTAAGTGAAGGAAGCCAGACACGAAAGTGTACACATCCTGTGATTCTGTTGATAAACAATTGGATAAAAGCAAAAGCATAGTGACAGAATGCAGACAGTGGTTTCCTGAGGCTAAGGTTGAGTGGGGGTGGGGATTCATTGCAAAGGAATACAAGGGAGGGTCCTGGGCTGACCAAAGTGTTCTTAAAGTTTTTTGTGGTTGCGATGACACCATAGCGCACATTGACCAAAACTCATCAAACTATATGCCTAACATGGGCAAAGGCAATTCAACCTCAGTGAAGCTGTTAAAAAAAAAAAAAATCATTCAATTATTTCCTTAAGCTAGTCATCTACACCTGGTTCAGTTTTCCAGTCTTAGGTCTGTTTTTATTGCTTTTCATTAAAGTTTGATTTCAGTTCATATGAGTGTGTGTGTGTGTGTGTGTGTGTGTGTGTGTATGTTGTGTATTTCAAATATCCTCTTTTATTGAGAACTAAGGAGATATTAACTATGTTATTCTTCTGTGTCACGAGTGAATCTATTTCATGGGGGAATCATTTTTCTCTAGGTATTTATAAATTTGTTGGTGGATTTTTTCAGCGTTCCATTTGTTTTCTCCTTTCTCATCCTAGGGTTTGACTTGCCACCCTATGATGACTCTTGAGAGGCCCTTTCCACAGCCTGGAAGGCTGGAAGGGGAGGCTGAGCAACATGGAGGACGTGGTTCATGGAGCTTGAGATGGAAATTCACCAAGTAGAAAGAGGGGCAGGCTGAAGGTTTTGTAGGCCATCCCCTGAACATGGACACCCCTACTCCTACAAGTGCGACCCAAGAATAGCAAAGCAAGGTACAGCTGCCCAAGCACACTCATCAGATGCAGAGGGCAGATATTGGAGGTTAACTGAGGAGAACTTGAGCCATAGGGAGGAGAGGAAAGAAAGATGCTAGTGAAGGTGACAACTGCAGAGATACCCATGTGATCGGGAACAGTGGCAGCTAATGGGATACTCACAGTGGCTCCTGGACATTTTCTCCTTTTCAGATGAACATGTCTGGAAAAGGAGGATCCTGCTTCTCCTGCCTCTGCAACATACTCTAAGCACTCCCTGCTCCTGAAATCCCTAAGCAGAATGTGTTCCTTGGTAAGCTCTCAAGGTGCACATGTACATAAGGAGATGAGTTTTGTTTTGTTTTGTTTTTTAAAGAAGAAAGAGAGGGGAAAAAAAACCTTGTGAAGTATCTAGAGAAAAATTTCCCTTCACTTTGGGTGGGCAATATGTCCCTAACAAATAGATAATGAAATACAAGTGAAGAGTATTCCTAAGTCAAACATCCAAAATTCAAAATACTCCAAAATCTGAAACTTTTTGAACACGATCATGATGCTGCAAACAGAAAATTTCACACCATAAAACTGTTTCATGCACAAGATTATTTAAAATATTGTCTAATGTTACATTCAGACTACATGTGTAAGGTGTATATGAAACAAATAAACATTGTGTTTATATTTGGGATATATCCCCAAGCTATATCATTATGTGTACACAAATATTCCAAAACTTGAAAATGTCCCAAATGTCTGAAATACTTGTGATCACAAGCATTTCAGGCAAAAGGGTACTCAACCTGTAAATGATTTTCTGAGTTGCTCCCCAGGAGTACCTGCTATTAGAAAAGGCTTGTTAAAACCCAATTCATCTAAATTCCATCCTCACCTACACCTCTGCCTCCTTTCTTATTGCTTACACCAAGCAACTTCACTTTGCATCCTGGCCGGGTTTGTCCTTTGAGATGTTCTGTCTCTGGAAGACAGGGACCACGTTACAGAGCATCTTTGCATTTTCAGTGGGCTCTGGGAGTGCCTTGTCCTCCTAGTGACTGCTCCTGAGCTATTGCTGTAATCGGGCTGGGATAACCATTCGGGACAACCAATGGGGACGACGAGCATGCAGAAGTCTTTTGATAGGCCTTCCAGTATAGGTTGAAAGAGAGAAATATGAAGGTCTTAGAGGATAATTCCAGCAAGTGGGAAGGAACAAAGGACCTGAAGAACAAGCAGTTTCTGAGAGAGTCTTGTGAAGCAAGCAGCATCCGCTCCCAACTACAGGAGGAGACGGTTATTATCTGAGGACTCCAAAAGACTGGGGTATTGTTCTGGCCCAGTGCCATGTGCACATGATGATCTGGCTGGGATTATCAGAGCTCTTCTGTTAAAGCATAGATCACATGTGTGCTGGAAATGTGTTCTTTCTCTGGATTTGAGGTGACAGACAGCCATATCACATGCCATCCCTTTTTCTATCTTGGCCCCAGCCAGGCAATAAACCAAATCATCACCCAGTCTGTCTCAACCATGTGGTTTTCCTAGCCAGCTGAACAAAATATTTTCAGAATGTGGAATGTAAACAAGGTCCCTACTGTTAGCAATTCTGTGTCATTTACTTGTGGTTTATTTTATTTTACTTTAAGTCACATTTAAATTCAAAAGATTGCCAGCCTGCATGATGCATGTAAACAAATCAGAAATATAGATTAGAATTGCAACTCATTAGTCCGCCATGAAAGTATCTGTGTAAATGGAAGAAAGGGGCAGGGGGATCTATTATGCTCCTGGGATATTGCTTCTCCACAGGAAATTCAATTGTGAAAAGGGTTTTTAAAGCAATGACTTTAGTCATTTGTGTTTTCTACACACTGGTTACAGTAAATGCTAATAGAACTCCTAGGCAGAATCTCCACCTGGGCCCATGTGATACAGCCTCACAAGGAAAATCAGAGAGTGATTCTGCAAGGAAAACTCCTGCAATACACACGGGCAGACGGAGATCGCAAAAAATGTGTTGCTTGTGCTATTGAAGTTTTTTTTAAGAAAATACAATTTTCCAGGTCCATTATTTCCTGTGGTTTAAGAATCCATGTCTCTGGCGCATGATTCTAAATGATAAAGGTTGTATGAACCCTCTGGTACTCACTGAGAATCCAAATCAGGACTAGCCTTTGTTTGTAAATTTCCTTGGAAACACACTCTATCTTTCCAATCAATAGGGAGCCAAATGAGGCATAACGATTTCATTATCTACTCATGGACCTACACGAAGTTTCCCTCGCATGAGGTCATTAGCTGTTCGTTTTCTAAAATTTCATTTACACCTAGTTTCAATATGTATCCTTCTTATCCTATTTGATAGCTGGTAAACTAATATTAAAATTAACTTAATTAGGCCTCTCTTTGAAATGTTTATGGTATCTTTTGAACGGGGTCAAGTAGCAATCTGAGGGTCCCAATGCATCAAGCACAGCAGATGTGAACCCCTGAGCTCAATGTATTCCATCCTCAGTTGTTACTTCCTCCTTCACTCTAAAGTAATTGGTTTCCAGCTCATCCAATTAGTCTCGTCACACTTTCTCAAGTGATGCCAGCTGTATTGTGATTCACAAAAGAATCTTCCTCAGAATAAAGCCCTGGGGAATAAGGTTTTGTGCCCTGTAAGATTAGGCACCTGGGGGATTGGAGGAACAATCAACTCAATCCACAAATTATTTGGATCATTTGGCAAAAGGAAAAGCAACTTCCTCTAACAGGTGAGATTTTTAAAAGTTTTCATCCGAGAAGGAGCAATGGATAGCTCAAGAATGGGATTTAAGGCACACTGGGCAATAATGGGAGAGGATAACCCACATTTCAAGTTGAGTGACTCTGCAGATAGATTTTGGTTCCACACCTGAGCATTCTGACAAAGAAGTGAAGCTTTATTCTTCAGGAAAGCCCTGAAACCAAACAGAACACTCCTCCAATGGAACTAGCAGGACTTTAGTTTTCCCACACATTTCTGGATGCTTTTGTAAACATAAATTTCAATTCAATCTCTTGTTAATTTGGTCTGAAGACAAATCATTAGAATAGTTAGAGTCAATGGATTAATGTATCATGTTTTGCTATGCTTTCTGTACCTAGAATCTCCTATTTTTCTTTTTCCTTCCATCCCCCTCCTTTTATTTCCCATAGTACATGCATGAACAATATGGAAACCTGACTTTAATTAGGCACTGGCTCACAAGTCACGTTTCAATGAGAACTGTTTTCATTGTGAAGAAGTCTTACTGAAAAAACACTCATGGATCTCACTTGAATCTCCTTGATCTAAATTAAAACCATGCTCACTTGTTTTACCATGAGGAGAAATATTTATTCCTCCTACTCGTAATTCCAATTTGGCCCATGAAGGAAAGGGCATCTACTCGCACCCCCATCAAGGAATGTTAGGGAGAAATATTCAAGAGCTTGATGTCCATCAACCATGTTTCACACATACAAAGGGTCACTAAGCTCTGTCTTGCACAAATCCTCTATCACTTGATGGATGAGAAGGAACAGTGCTCTTTGCTGCTTCTTCTTGTCCCGAGTGTCACAATGTGCACTAAAACTCACCCAGTAATTCTTACCAGCAGAACTCCAGAGCCTGGGAAATCTTCAAAGAAAGAAGCCAATACCTCTGCTTTGGCCCCAGGTTAGAAATACGTTCTCTAACACAGTTTTCCTTTGTGGTGGGTAGGGAAGAGGGAGAGGTGGGTCATTGATCCGGCCATTTTGAAAAGTGTGCCTATTGGTCCCCATAAGATAGTTGTTAATTGAGTGAAACTATCAGAGGTTGAAGCAGATAGAGGACTTAGGCCCCAACACCAAAAAGGCATCCCTTTTTATAATTGTTTCACATGCAAAATAAGGCTGTTCGAGGTTGTCATCCCTTAATGAAATTTTGAGGAGTCCAAAAGAAAACAAGCCCCATTCTCTCTTCTCAAGAAGTTTTCAGTTTTATCTCGGTTGGTTTAATGACCCGTAACCTTACTATTATTTCCCTTAGGCCTTATTTTATGAAGTATTAAGAATTATACAGCTTTGGACTGGAGTTATGGCTCAGTTGGTCGAGTGCTTGCCTTGCAAGCACAAGGCCCTGGGTTCAAACCCCAACACCGCAAAAAAAAAAAAAAAAAAAAAAAAAAAAAATACATTTTGCTTTTGGATACTTGTAGCTTCTAAAATGCAATTCTGAGAGTGCACTGAGGCTCCTGCTAGGGTCTCATCCAAATGAAAAGCTGCTTCCTGATCTCGTAGAGCCAAAAGCTTTCCATTTGTGTTAAACTTTAAAAATAGCTTCTTTGTCTAAACAACAGGCACCGCTTTGGCTGTTCCTGCAGCATCTGCGAGTGTATCGTGCTTGCCACTGTTCTCACACATCTAGTGTGATCCAGCTGGGCACCCCTCTCCCTGGTTCGAGCACATATGTGACATGCATTTTACCACTTGGGCCATCTTTTCTTGCTATTTAAAGAACAGCATACAAGTCATGGGTCTAAGCTACTATAAAAGTTCAGATTCAATGTCAATGGCTGGTTCAGATTTTAGTGTTATATAGAATGCGGGGTATTAGTACCTCTCTAGATTTTTTTTTCTTTCAATTTTCCATAAAAAAAAAAAAATGGCTTGCAGTTCTATTGATAGTGTGTTGTGATACTATCTTGGTTCAGCTTCCTGAAGACTTTTTAAAAATTTGGTGTTTTATTTCTTTTATGAGTTCACCACTAAGTAGTATTTTCTCAAGCTGAAAAAATAGTGCTTAGGATGGGTGTAGGAAAACTACCTTTCTCTCTCAAAGACAGCTAACAGCTCCTCCAAAAATTAACCAGGAACTCATGTTATTTTTTTATTCAAAAGAGCGCACATACTGGGGTATGAAAAATGGTGGAATGAGACAGACATCATTACCCTATGTACATGTACATGTATGATTACATGAATGGTATGAATCTACATCATGTACAACCATAGAAATGATGTTCCCCATTTGTGTACAATGAATAAAAATGCAGTCTGTAAAAAATTTTTTAAAAATAAAAATAAAAATAGTGCACATACTGTTATAAAGAAAAGAGAATATATTATTTGATTTAATAAAAACATCAAATAATAAAATGCATTAATTAAGTCTATGTATGGACTAATTAAAGGAACCATAGACAGGAAGAGAGAAAAAAAAATTGAGGGAAAGACCAGGTGGAGACTGAGATATGGAGAAATCCACACACATGTGGGTGGGGCAGGGGTGCTCGGTAAGAAGGGGAAGCTCAGATAAGCCAAGTGCATAAACTTTAGAGTAACTGGCCCGAACTATGGCTTTTTAATATGTTACCATCAAAGAATGAAATATTTTTACAAATGGAGCATAAATGAAGAAAAATTATGCTTGGGAACTTCACTCTCAAGAGTAGATAGTGGAGGCAGAACTTGAGGCTACTGTTCCCTTTAAAGAAAGTAATACTAGAAAATGGAAAGGTTGTAATGTGCAGCATTTAGAAATGGAGCTCATGTAGCCAAGAGTATGGAGAAGGTGATAGAAGGGGGAAAAGTATGTCGTAAGAAACGAGGGTATTGCTCTAAGCTGGTTTCTGTACACCATGTAACCAGCATTTCCTATGAACCTGAAGATTCACAACAGAAAAGCACAGGGAATCCTGCAATAAAAACCAACAGGGACTCTGGCTGAGCACAGTCCTCCCCACCTCCCATCCCTCTGGCTTGCTTCTCCACTTCCTTCTGGTTTCCTGATGGGGTATCTCCAGGGTACTCCTTCTGTGGATATCAATATAGCTCTCATAGAATAAAGCACAGAAGGGCTACAGCCAATTCACACTGACTGTGAGACTCAATGATTAAAGGCACAGGAGTTTGGTACACTAGTTGTTAAACACGACCAGGATTAAAAACTAAATTACATGCACATAACATTAAATTATGTTAATATCAAAGGTAATGAATACTGAAAACTCATCATGCTCCAGTTATTTCCTATCTTTGACTATTGCCTATGTTCATGTGATTATTTATGTTTATTGCATCTTTTCAGCGGAAATACTACACAATGATAACTTCCTAACTCCATAATGAGTGATGTCAGACTGGTGGCTTGAAATCAGCCACAGTGAGTGTTTGCACCACACAAATTAGATTCTGCACGTGTGATTATGTCAAAATGAACCCCACACTGTCATGTATATCTAAAAAGAACCAAAAAAGCTTTTAAATGATATTATTTTGGGACTGGGGTTGTAGTTCAGTGGTAGAGAGCTTGCCTAGCGCATGTGAAGTACTGGGTTTGATCCTCGGCACCACTTAAAAATAAATAAATAAAATAAAGGTATCATGTCCATCTACAACAAAGATTTTTTTTAAACTTTTCATTTGTTGTAATTAGTTATACATGACAGTAGAATGCATTTATGCATTTTGTTAAATCATACAAAATGGAGTATAATTTCTCATTTTTCTGAATGTACATGTTGTAGGATCACATCAGTCGTGTGGCCATATATGTACATGAGGTAATAATGTCTGTTTCATTCTACTATCCCTCCTACCCTCACACCCCTCCCCTCCCTTCACTCACCTCTACCTAATCTAAAGTAACTCTATTCTTCCCTATCGTCCTCCAACCCTTACTGTGAATTAGCATCCTCATATCAAAGAAAACATTTGACCTTTGGTTTTTTGGGTTTGGCTTTTTTCGCTTAGCATGGTATCCTCCAACTCCATCCATTTACCATCTAATGCCATAATTTCATTCTTATTTAAAGCTGAGTAATATTCCATTGTGTGCATATATACCACATTTGGAATGGAATCACCATTTGACCCAGTTATCTGGTTCCTCGGTTTATACCCAAAGGACTTAAAATCAGCATACTACAGTGACATAGCCACATCAGTGTTTATAGCAGCTCAACTCACAATAGCTCAACTATGGAACCAGTCTAGATGGCCTTCAACAGATGAGTGGATAAACAAAAATTATTTTTAAAAAATGATTTTATGTTATGTATAGCTCTAATGTACTAATAAAAACATTTAAAAAAAGAAATCAGCAAATGCTATAAATCAGGTGAAGTTATGCTTTTTAATTCCCCAGAGAACTAGTTGTTAAAACATTTACCAACACACCACTAGACAGAAGGAAAGGCAACCACCATTGCCAGATTTCTCCCCCCAAAATGAAGTTCTGTAACCACAGGAATGAGATAGAATATTACATACTAAATATTCACCAGGAGTTAGCAGCATCCCAGGCGTACATTCATGGTTTTCCCTCCATCTGTTATATTGTGTTTGTTACTCTACTCTTGGCCAAAACTCATCCCATGGCCAGCCCATTGTGCACATGGGGTGTTATGAACAGCTTGGAGTGGATCCTGAAATCAACACACTGCCCAAGCATGACAGAAGCACTAACATCCCCACGTTTCCTCTATAACATTTCTCAGATACCCTCCCACGAGGGGAATGGCACAGCTGTGAACTTAGAAAGAGAAACCAATGATAAAAATCAATATGGCGTGTGCACACATGCGCATGTGTGTGCCTATATAATCGGGAGAGGATTTCTAGAAATAAGGAGATTACACAGAATGTGAATTACAATGGGTGCTACATGACAATTAGGCACATTTTTTTGTCAGCTATATCCAGCATTCCTCTGGACATGTATTATCTTATCCTTCAGTTTTTCCCCTTCCATAATTACTCAGTACTTAATTATATCTCTATAAAGCTACAGTTAACCAGATAGATAAATATTTCCCTTCTATATAAAATATTTTTATTTGGTTTATCCCAATATAGCCTAAATTCTCAGGAATTATTTGCCTCTTTCTTAAAAAATAAAAATATTTAAAAACCTCAGACCCAGTAATTCATGAACCTGATGAGAACTGATCCTATGAGAAAGCAACTACTCACCCATGTGATGTAATTGGAGGGGTTTCAGGAAAATATTTTACTACCCCAATACTCCTTCATTTCCCTGATGCACTTGATACATGCTTAATAATCTCAAATGAATCTTTCATCAGAGTTTTACTGTTTAATATTTATCTTGACTGCATTCAGCTCCCCCCCCCCAAAAATGATACATTAGCTTGGTATGTGGGACTGAGAATTTTTTCTAGAGAGATATCAGAAACAAAGAGAAGAAAACATTGAAGAGGGATGTAAAGAGATTTTGTTAAAAGATAACTGTTGACTATTTTTAAATGTAGCTGAAGTTGATTTCAAAGAGGGTTGGGGATATAGCTCAGTGGAAGAGCCCTTGCCTAGCATGAAGGAGGCCCTGGGTTCAATCCGCAGCACTGCAAAAAAATAAAAGAATTTACAAATAAACTGAAAGTCTGTTTACTGATATGGATTCTGGGATTACCTTGAATCCTACAGGATTCCCAATGTACCATATGGGTAATCCCCTAAATAATGATCAGCATACACCAGTGTTGGTTCTTAAGTTACAGTTGTGCCCAGTTCTGTTCAAGAGGGATGTTTTTTTCCTAGTGTGCTTTAGAGCATTGTGTGAAGATCAGGTGTTTGTCCCCCTTTGGGTGGAAGTACTGAGTGAGCAGCTGCAGCTCTTACTTCTATGGCTGATTTTTTTTGCAAACACCGAAGCACACTGTTCAAAGTTAAAAGAACAACTTAGGAACTGTATTAAGTTTTCTCCTCTTAAAAATCTTTTTTTTTATTATTATTGTACACAAATGGGATACATGTTGTTTCTCTATTTGTACATGGAGTCAAGGTATACCATTTGTGTAATCATAAATTTACATAGGGCAATGATGTTTGATTCATTTTTTCCCTTCCCCCCCACCCCTCCCACCCCTCTTTTCCCTCTATACAGTCCTTCTTTCCTCCATTCTTACCACCCTCCTTAACCCTAACCCTAAACCTAACCCTAACCCTAACGCTAACCCTTCCCACCCCCCATTATATGTCCTCATCCACTTATCAGCGAGATCATTCGTCCTTTAGTTTTTTGAGATTGGCTTATCTCACTTAGCATGATAATCTCCAATTTCATCCATTTGCCTGCAAATGCCATAATTTTATCATTTTTCATTGCGGAGTAATATTCCATTGTATATATATGCCACAGTTTCTTTATCCATTCATCAACTGAAGGGCATCTAGGTTGGTTCCACAATCTGGCTATGGTGAATTGAGCAGCAATGAACATTGATGTGGCTGTATCTCTGTAGTATGCTGATTTTAAGTCCTTTGGGTATAGGCCAAGGATTGGGATAGCTGGGTCAAATGGTGGTTCCATTCCAAGCTTTCTGAGGAATCTCCATACTGCTTTCCAGAGTGGCTGCACTAATTTGCAACCCCACCAGCAATGTATGAGTGTACCTTTTTCCCCACATCCTCGCCAACACCTATTGTTGCTTGTGTTCTTGATAATCGCCATTCTAATTGGGGTGAGATGAAATCTTAGGGTAGTTTTGATTTGCATTTCTCTTATTACTAGAGATGTTGAACATTTTTTCATATATCTGTTGATTGCTTGTACATCTTCTTCTGTGAAGTGTCTGTTCATTTCCTTAGCCCATTTGTTGATTGGATTATTTGTATTCTTGGTGTAGAGTTTTTTGAGTTCTTTATAGATTCTGGAAATTAGCACTCTATCTGAAGTATGAGTGGCAAAGATATTCTCCCACTCTGTAGGCTCTCTCTTTAAATTATTGAATTCTCTCCCAATTTCTCAAAATGTGGAATTAATGACCCCACCCTAACTTCTGTCCATTTACCACCTCACTATCATTGAAAAGAAATATTTCCTTCCATAAACTATCTCACTGAAGAGAAGTAATTCAGATTTACAATGCCACTAAACTTTATTTTTAAAGACTGGGGCTAAGAAGTTCTTCCCTTCGTAATGTCATCTGTATCTCTCCATTCCCAGAAACTGTTTCTGGGTCTCTGTGTTTTTTTAATTCAGTCACATTCATTTTATATTCTTATTTTATCTTTCAACTACTCATGAAGAGAAGGATTGCTTAAGTAAAAAATGAGCAAGTTCTCAAGTACAATATCTGGCTTACTTAGGCTAAGAATTTTCAGCAACTTTATAAGACTACACTTGCTCACATTTAATATAAAAATACAAATGCATTGTTCATGGGAATATAAAACTGTACAGCACTTTGTAAAACAGTTTGACAGCTTCTGGAAAAGTAAACATACACTTACCATATGCCCCTGCAATTCCACTCTTAGGTATCTACCCCAAAGCAAAGAAAACATATGTCTGTCCAAAGACTAGCACAACAAATGTTCACAGCAGCATTTTTTATGATAACAAAAAAAAAAAAATTAAAACAATCCAAAATCTATCAGCTGGTGAAAAGATAAACAACTGGTGGTATGGATATACAATGGGAAATTATTCTTTCTTTCCAATAAAATGGAGACAACTATTCATGCACCCAACAACATAAATGAACTTCAAAGCATTATGTTAAGTAAAAAGCCAGGTACAAAATACCATCTATTGTATAATTCCATTTATATGAAAAGTCTAGAAAGGGAAAAATAAGACAAAATGAAGATCAATGGCAGCCTTGGGACTAGAGATTGGGGACTATCTGGAAATAGTCATGAGGGAAGCTGTTGAATTCTAGCAGTGGTCTCAAACTGAATTATGTTGATGGTTGCTGTCTTAGTCTGTTTTCTATTACCAAAACAGAATACCTGAGGTTGGATGAGTTTATAAAGGAAGAAAGTTATTAAACTCATAGTTCTGGAGGCTGGAAGATTGAGCAGCTGCATCTGGTGAGGGCCTCAAGTGCATCCTAACAGGGCAGACAAGCAGAAGGGCAAGTGGGTGCATACAGAAGAGATAACACACTAGGAAAAACCTCACTGTGCAACAACTGCTCTGGCAAGAAGTAATCCAGTCCTGCAAAAGCTGCATGAATCCCTCCTAAGGATGGAATCACCTCTTAAATTTCCAACTACCCTTCCGACACTACCACAATGACCATCAAATTTCAGCATGAGTTTTTTAGGGTGTAAACCAGACTCAAAGCATAGCACTTGCATGACTACATATAGTTACTAAAAGATGCAGAGAGACACACTCAACGTGCATGAATTTCATGCTCTGTAGATTATGCCTCAATAACACTGTTTTTAAGGAGAGCACACGTGGTGTTCTACCAATAGTATAAGGAAAAACAAGAAAATACATAAATATCTTTTTTCCTTTATAAAAAGAATCACAGGAAAGGTGAGAAATAAGCCAAGCAAGAAGTTGGTTACCTGTGAGGGGATTGTGGCAGTTAGAGATGGAGGACAGAATAGCCCTTCTTCAATATGCCTTTGTATAGTGTGTCTTCTAGAAATATAAACTGTTACCATTTAGGGGTACTGGCTTCCTTGTCTCCATTCAGCAAAGAACTGAAGAACAGGACACAAAGATAGCAAGCAAGAAGTGGGTTAATTGAAAAGAGAGAGAGATAGAGACATAGACTTCTCTGAAGAGAAGGGTTGCAGAACTGGGAATCCAGTCGGGGAGTTTGGGCCTGTTCTTTTTATGGTCTCTGGAATGTCCTCCTTTCCTTGTCTCCTCCCCTGTCCACAAGCTCCTCACTAGTATTGATGGGTGCCCCCTCTGACCACGAGTCTGAGCCTGTTTTAGTTTTTCTGTTGGATCCCCCATTTAGGAGCATGAGTACGGAAGAGTCTGTCTGATTGGGTCCCACCTGTGTCCACCAGCACTGTCCTCGAGCAGGAAGTTGACCTCATTGGAAGACCACCGTCTCCATGCTCCTTTGTTCTGGCCCTGCCCCCAACCTCCTCATTCACCACCTTGACCTGGCTGCCTAAGCCCTTCCACATCTCCCTGACTTCTACATACTCAAAAACTAATTAAGCTAATAAGAATGGGATGAGGCAAACAAAATGGAGAACAAATGGAAAGAATCATTCAAAATAGGTTACAAATGAATTGTATAATCACACAGATGGAAAATAGAAAAAGAAAGACCTGGTCCTAGCAATGAACAGAGTATTTGACTATGTACCTTCATGGTAGGGTAATTGGACAGGGAGCAAAATTACAAACAATTTCTTATCCCCCCTCCCCAGTGACTTGTCTTTTGCAGAGGCAAGAATGAAGACACTCTGAAACTATTTTAAATGTACTGAGAAAATAAGTACAAGTGTTGTTGTAGAGACCCAAAGCACTAACTGAAAAAAAAAAAAAAAAAATATATATATATATATATATATATATGAATTAGAAAAAAGCAAGAAAAGAATTGCAGGGAATCATAGAAAAAGATATTGCTATGAACTCACTAAAATATACATGCTCCCTGTATATGTATTTGTCTATAAATATTCATGCAGGTTCATGTGTATTTGTATGCATGTATATAGGTGTAAATATCCTTGTTCTCTCAACTTAAAGGTGAAAGAAACAAAGATTTGCCAGAAGCAATGAGTATATCTTGCACCAGATGTTGGGCCCTTTTACTTCCCTATAAGAAGAACCAAGTCTCTTCACAGAAATGATTGAATTTGGGACTGGGGCACGTATACACAAGAAAAGTCTGAGTAATCTTCTTCTGTTAGATATTAAAGAAGTGCCCAAAATGACAAGGATTATCACATATCACAAGAACAAAGGTGCCCACTCATAAGGGCTTCACTAGCCAAACCTAGGGCAATTTGATCATCAAAATAATTAAGTACAGTATTATATTATAAATAGTGGGGAAAAAACTGTCTTTCATGAATCCACACCTATGGTAAATATATAAATATCTATGGAAAACAGGAAGGGCTTCTTCTTAAAGTAGAATACCAAGTGCCAAATGGTAAAGGGGGAGAGAGTGCTGGCATTGGAAAATAGTCATTCACAGTAAGACATCAGAGGAAAAGACAGGTTGAGTGGGAATTATCAATTAATGATGAATCAAGAAGAAAATTTTGATATGGAGTATTTGCCTGGGAAAATGTGTCTCCCCACAATTTGCACATTAGTTGCAAGTAAAAAGATAATCATTAAACAGTGGGGTGATCAGATGTCACCAAGAGCGAGTGACCAAAATCAACATCACAGCTTCCGTTTCAGTTTCACTGGTGAGGAGCTTGGAGGTCGCCATTCCATCCTAACAACAGGTAAAAACCTGAAAGATCCACTCTTTGATCTGTGAGAGATCACAACCTACGCGTGACCAGGGGAAAACTGACGCTCCCCAAATTGGCAAATACCAAGAATCAAGACTTAATAGAGCAGAAACAGGATCAGAAACCTACCTGTGCCAAGGCAGGAAAACCTAAGCTGTAGTTGATGAATCACTAGATGCTGAGTGTGAACAACACTTGGAGTTAAAATCTCCAGGGGGGGCAAGTTTTAGAGGGTCCCACACATTTGTGAGCTTCACCTCCGGAAGCTTTACCAAGTTTTCATAATGAGTACTGGAAAAAAAAAAAATCTCTGTGCTTTCAAAAGAAGGAGAGAGAAAGGAATAATGATTTCAAAATGTGTCCGAGCATTTTGTTCTTCTTAACAAAATCTATCCTTGGGAGAAAATGTAACCAGAGTCTAACCTGCGTGAGTAACATCAGAACCTAATTAACCTGGGGGAAGGGAAACAGTCCACTTCAACCTTCTCCAGTCATCCTGTCCCTTCCACGGAGGAGAAACTTATGAAATAAGTTGTGAAGTTCATAGTCCAGAGGTGCAGGACTCCTAAGAGACTCAGGTCTGTGCAAGGACTGTAGGTTACCTCAGCTCCACACATTAATACCACTTTATCAGAGGCCTATTTACAAAAATTCTTTTACTCAGTACATAATTCCATCTATCAAAAAATTGCATGGCATACTAGAAAAAAACATAGTTTAAAGAGACAGAGTTATCAAAATCAGATATGGCGGAAATATCGGAATTATTAAATAGGGAAAATAAAACAACTATGATTAATAGCCAAGAGTTCCAATGCATAAAGTTGACAGCATGTGTAAACAGATGGGCAATGTAAGTAGAAAGCTGGAAATTCCAAGAAAGGAACAAAAAGAAATGCCAGAGATGAAAAAAAACTGGAAGAGAAATGAATAATGCCTTTGATGGGCAGAGTAGTAGACTGCGCATGGCCGAGGAAAGACTCTCAGCTCAGTAATATTTCAACAGAAATCCCCAAGACTGAAAAATAGAAAAAAGACTGAACAACAAAAAGCAGAACAACCAGGTGCTCAGGTGCCTGATGCAGGAGGATCACAAGTTCAAAGCCAGCCTCGGCAACCTAATGACACCCTAAACAATTTATCAAGACCTTGTCTCAGAAAGAAAGAAAAGAAAGAAAGAGAGGGAGGGAATGAGGGAGGGAGGGAGGAAAGAAAAGATAACCAATCTGGGGATATATGGTTCAGTGGTTAAGCACTCCTGGGTTCAATCCCTGGTACAAAAAAAAAAAAAAAAAAAAAGCAGTATAAATGCATTTAATAGGAATATAAGCAGGAAATGAAAGAAAGAAAGAAACAGAAGAAATATTTGGAGCAATGACGATTGACACTTTTCCCCAAAATTAATAATTAATATCAGTCACCAAATCATGGATCGATAAATCTCAGAGAACACTAATTAAGATAAATATAATTCATTCTCTCTTTCCGTCTCTTTCTCTCAGGCATAGCACATTAAAACTACAGAAAATCAGACATAGAGGAAAAGAAATCCCAAAAGATGCCAGAAAAAAATAATTTAAAAACTTACCCATAGAAGAGCAAAAATAAGAATTACATCTGACTTCACCTCAGAAACCATACAAGCAAGAAAGTGGAAAGATACATTCAAAGTACTAAGAGGAAAGAACTCACTATCCTAGAATTCTGTTCCTGAAAAATTGACCTTCAAAAGTAAAGAAGTGAAGACTTTCTCCTACCAACAAAAAGTAAGGGAATTTGTTACCAGTATACCTGCCTTGCTAGGAATGTTAAAAGAAGTTCTTCAAGGAGAAGGAAAATGACATGTCAGAAATTCAGATCTACATGAAGAAAGGTTTTTAAAATCTCAGAGAATGAATAAGTGAGAGAAAAAGAAAAACTTGTCTTATTCTTAGTTGATGTAACAAGTTTGGAACAATGAAGGCAACAATGTGTTCAGTGTGTATGTGTGTGTGTGTGTGTGTGTGCACGCACCTGCATGCAATGAATCACAGCAAAGATGCATGAGATTGCGGAGTAATCAGGATTATTTCACTGTAATGTATTTGCACTACCTGCAAAGCAGCTTAATGTTATGTGAACAGGATTTGGATCAGTTATAATTATGTAATACAAACACTAGAACAACCACTAAAAAATAATAATATAATTGATATGACTAAGGAAGGAGAAAAGGGAATCATACTATATGCTCAATTAAAAAAATAATGTGTGAATATGCCACAAGGAAACCTATTATTGTATGTAATTAACTTGTACTAATTAAAAAAAAAAACAGTCTCCCCCACACCACCAAAAAAAAAAAAAAAAGAGGCAGAAAGGAGTAAACAATAACAGGAGTAAAGAACAAGTTCAACAAATAAAAAATAGTAATAAATATGGTAAACAGTAATCCAACTACATCAATAATCCTTTGAAAATCAAAGGTCTAAATGCACCAATTAGTAGATATTGTCACCATGAATCAAAGAATTTTTATCTGTATATATTATCTACAAGAACCCCATTATAAATATAAAGACATGTAAATTAAAATAAGCAGATAAAGAAAGATATACCATGCTAACATTAATCAAAAGAAAGTAAGAATAGCTGCATTAATTTCAGACAAAGTTGGTGTCAGAGTAAGAAAAGTCACCAGGGATGAATAGGGACATTACAGGACTGGGGTTGTGGCTCAGTGGTAGAGCACTTGCTTAGCATGTGTGAGGCACTGAGTTCAAACTCAGCACCACATAAAAGTAAATAACTTTACACCAAGAATACAAATAACCCAATCAATAAACGGGCTAAGGAAATGAGCAGACACTTCACAGAAGATCTACAAGCAATCAACAGATATATGAAAAAAATGTTCAACATCTCTAGTAATAAGAGAAATGCAAATCAAAACTACCCTAAGACTCCATCTCACCCCAATTAGAATGACTATTATCAAGAATACAAGCAACAATAGATGTTGATGAGGATGTGGGGGAAAAGGTACACTCATACATTGTTGGTGGGGTTGCAAATTAGTGCAGCTACTCTGGAAAGCAGTGTGGAGATTCCTGAGAAAATCTGGAATGGAACCACCATTTGATCCAGCTATCCCACTCCTTGGCCTATATCCAAAGGACAAAATCGGCATACTACAGTGACACAGCCACATCGATGTTTATAGCAGCTCAATTCACAATAGCTAGATTGTGGAATCAACCGAGATGCCCTTTAGTAGATGAATGAATAAAGAAACTGTGGTATATATACCCAATGGAATATTATTCAGTCACATGGAATAATAAAATTATGGCATTTGCAGGTAAATGAATGGAGTTGGACAATATCATGCTAAGTGAAAGAAGCCAATCCCCCAAAACCAAAGACCGGATGATTTCTCTGTTAAGTGGATGAGGATACATAACCGGGGGCAGGGGGAGAGGGTCAGGGAAGAATGGAGGAAGGATGGATTGTGTAGAAGGAAATGGGGGGTGGGGAAGGGGTGGGTAGGAAAGATAATAGAATGAGACAAACATCATTACCCTATGTACATGTGCGATTACAAACAGTGGGACTCTACTTCATGGAAAACCAGAGAAATTAAAGTTGTTCCCCATTTGTGTTTAATGAACAAAAAATAATTAAAAAATAAATAAATAAATGAAATAAAGGTATTGTCCATCTAAACCAAAAATATTAAAAAAAAAAAGGAGCATTGCATAATGTTAAATGGGTCAACTCCCCAAGAAGAGTTAACAATTCTTAGTATTCAAGAACCTAAAAACAGAGCATCAAAATGCATGAGGCAAAACTGATGGAACTAGAAAGAAAAGTAAATAAATCCACTATTCTAGTTGGATACTTCAACATTCCTCTATTAGAAATGGACAAATCAGGCAATCAGAAACCCAGTAAGTACATAGATGAACTCAACATCATCAATCAACTGGATATAACTGACATCTATAAACGTCATTATCCAAAGAGAAAATCAACATAACAAAAGCTATTTTTAAAAAAAAGTTGTTTTATTCAATTTCTGTTCTTTTTTAATTGACAAAAAAATAAAAACTATATATATTTATGTGTATGACATCATGTTGTGAAATATGTATATTATAGAAAGACTAAATCAAGCTAATTAACAAGTGCACTATCTCATACATTTTTGTGATGAAAATCTATTCTTGCAGCAATTATGCAAAACATTGTTATTAACTATAGTCATCCTGTAGCAAAACAGATCTCTTGACTTTCTTTATTACTTTTGTCTAAGCAACAAATAGCCATTTTCCAACTGTAGTGCTCTCTCCTCATTTACTACTTGGCACTTGGTAGTCTATTTTAAGAAGAAGCCCTTTCTATTTTCCATAGTTATTTATCTATTTATCATAGGTATGGACCCATAAAAAGTCTTCTCAGTGATAATTTACTGCTGTACTAATTATTTTGGCCTGTGAAGCAGTCAGATCATTCATATACATATGATGAAATTCAAACTGGTATAACCACATCAGAAAAGTGTCAAAAGCTACTAAACCTGTAGATATAACAACCTTGTCTCCCTTCACACACTCACATCTATAATAGATATGTTCCCAAATGTTCTTAGCCCCAAAGTCCTAATAACTCTGTGCAGGAAACTACCCAAATGCCCACCAATAGGAAAATAGAGGAATACTGAGGGATTCATATCCAGTACAGCTTTACACAATAGTAAGAATATACAAACCACAACTCACCAAAAAAAAAAAAAAAAAAATTAGAAAACTCACAAGCCTAAAGCCAAACCACACTCAAAGATAGCCATAGTGTGTGGTTTCATTACAGACAAAAAAAAAAAAAAAAAAAAAACTGTCGAAATGAGTTTATGGTGCTATTAAACAGTTGTGGCAGAAGGGACATGCATTTTTCAAACATGTCAAAGTCATTTTTTAAAAAGAGAAAAGGGAAATGTTCAAGAATGAAAGAGGTTAAAGAGACATGAAACAAATTCAGTTTTTGATCTGAACCTATATTTTGCACAAAAGAGAGGAAAATGCCTTTTGAAAGGCTATCATTAGGTCAATCAATAAAATTGGAATAAAATGGTAGATTAAACTATTGTATCAAGGATGAATTTACTAATTGGGTAAACTGGAAGTGAATACATTTATAGACATGTACAACCAACCAAGACAAAATTATGAAGAAAAAGAAAATCTAAACAGATTCATAATGAGTAAGGAAATTGAATCAGCAATAAAAAGTCTCCAGTCAAAGAGAAGTCCAGGACCTGACGTCTTCAAAGCTGAATTCTGCAGTCAAAGAGGAACTAATCCCAATCCTTCTGGAAATCTTTCAAAAAAGTTTAGAGAGAAAACTCCCAAGCTCATTTTACAAGGTCAGCATTATCCTGACTTAGTCAGACAAGGACACTATAGGGCTGGGGATGTGGCTCAGTGGTCAAATGCCTCTGAGTTCAATCCCGTACCAAAATGAACAAACAAAATATATATTTTTTAATTATATATATATATATATGTATATATAATATTAAAATGTTCATGCTACCCAAAGCAATCCCTATCGAAATTCTAATTTTTTTCTTAAGAAAAAATCCAAAAATTCATATGGAACCATAGAGACACACAAGCAATCTTGAGCAAACAGAGCACGGTCAGAGATGTCACACTTCCTGATTTCAAAATCTACTGCAAAGCTGTAGTAATCTAAAGAGCATGGCACTAGAATAAAAACAAATAAATAGACCAACAGAACAGAATAGAGAGCTCAGAAATAAATCAGTACATTCATGGTTAACAGATTTTCCACAAAAATTCCAGAACAGACAATGGGGAAAGGACAGTCTTCTCAATAGATTGTGCTGGGAAAACTAGATATCCACATGCAAGAAGAATGAGATTAGACCCACACCTCAGCCCAAACAAAAGAAAATCAACTCAGATTGGATTAAAGACTTAACTGTAAGGACTGAAACTATAAATCTATAGAGAAAACAGGGGGAAAGGCCCATGACATTGTTCTGAACAATTATTTGGGGTGGGGAGGGGATATTACCACAGACACACAGGAAACAAAGATAAAAATAGGACAAAGGAATTACATCAACATTCAAAGCACAAGAAGGGAAGCAAATAAGAGATGAAGAAACAACCTATGAAATGGGGGAAGATATTTGCAAACCATACAGATGGTAAGGGGTTAAGGTCCAAAACACATAAGGAACTCAAATACCTCCATAGTAAGAAAACAACCCAATTCAAAAGTGAACAAAGAACTTGAGTAGACATTTTTCAAAAAAAGAAGAAAAGAAATATAGATGACCAACAGGTACATGAAAACAAAAATGTTCCACCTCACGAATCATCAGGAAAATACAAATTCAAACCATCATGAGATATGACTTCATCATCGAAAAGGTGAAAGATCACAAGTGTTGGAGAGGATGTGGAGAAAAAAGGAAGACTCATCTATTAATGGGATTGTAAATTAGCACAGCAATTGTGGAAAACAGTATAGAGTTTCTCAAAAAATTAAAAATAGAATTACCATATGATCCAGGAATCTGACAACTGGTATGTACCTGAAGAACATGAAATCAGCACTTTGAAGAGACATCTGCATGACCATGTTCACCACAGCACTCTTCTGTCACCAAGACATGGAATCAACCTAAGTAATCTGTTGAAAAGTGGAGGAATAGAGAAAATGTAGTTTGAATACGTAAGGGAATATTTTCAGCCTTTGAAAAAGTAGGAATTCCTGTCATTAGTGACAACATGGATGAACCTCATGTTAAGAGAAATAAACCAGGCATAGAAAAAAAAAATTACTGCACAATCTCACTTACATGTGGAGTGTTAAAAAAAAATTCCTAACTCATAGAAAGAGAGAGTACAATGGTGGTTACCAGAAGCTACAGGGTTGGGTGGAGTGGAGATTTGGGTTAAAGGACCTAAAATTTCACTTAGACAGGAGGAATAAAGTTCAAGAGCTCTATTGTATGTTATGGTGACTACGATTAATAACAACACATTTTATACTTGAAAATTCCAAGAGAGTGAATTTTAAGTGTTCCCATCGCATAAAAATGATAAATAAGGTAGTATTTATGTTAAATAGCTCAATTTAGTCATTCCACAATGTGTACGTATATAAAACATATTGTATCATATATATACAATTTTTAACTTATTAAAAAACTAAAATTAAAATTAGATTATTGTATTTGTTAAATATACTATGACTATAGAGAATATCCCTAATTTTAGGAAATTCAGGAATATTTTGCCCTCAAATGGTGTGTGTGTGTGTGTGTGTGTGTGTGTGCACGCGCACATGTGTGTACTGTATTTCCAAATTAAAAGTTAAAATATTAAAGAAAAAGAATCCTGAAAGTTGTCCTTTACTCCCAACTCTTTCTTCTAGGAGTAAACTAAAGTTAACAGTTTTATATGTGTGTTTTTAGATCCATTTCTGTGCATTTTTTATTGTGGCAAAATATACATAGCATAAAATTTACTATTTTAACCATTTTAAGCGCACGTTTCAGTGCTTTGAGTACAAAAATGTGGAACTCTTCTCGAAGGCGTGTGTCATCCTTGCACAGGGCTGTGCCAATCTTGTTATGTCGTTCCAATTTTGTTATATGTCTGCCGAAGCAAGCACTCTATGCAGTTTTAAACAAGCATTCTCCAACACTATAAATATAATCATTCTGTACCAAAGAAAAAGGTGAAAAAGAGACATTCCCAGTAAATATATATATACATATTCAATAAAATATATATAGTCATCATTATCAAAACTGCAGAAAGGTTCAAGGAAGCTCTTCAAGCAGAAAGAAAATGATAAAAGATGGAAATTTTAATCCACACAAAGGAATAAAGAATTCTAGAAATGGTAAATATGTGAATATATACAAAAACATTTTTTCTTCTATTTAATCTCTAAAGATATTTGACTATTTAAAGGAAACAAAGTATGAGGGTTAATAACATATGTAAAAGTAATAAGTTTAACAATACTTACACAAAGGACAAGAGGAAGAAAATGGAAGTATATTGTCATTTGTCATGTGAAGAGATACGGTATTATTTAAAAATAGGCTGTGATTAGTTAAATATTGTAAACGTAGAGCAATCAATTAAAAGAAATCATAAAGGAAGAGGTGCAGCTAGTAGGCCCATAGTGGAGATAAACTGGAATCATAAAAAGTATTTGATTAATCCAAGTGGATAAAGAAATAAAGCAAAGAATCGATGGTATAGAAAGAAAGTAATTATCAAAATGGTAAATTTAAATTCATCCATGTTAATAATTATATTGAAAGTAAGTGGTCTGAACACTCACATTAAAAGACACAGATTATCAGATTAGGTAGAAAAATAAGATTCAATTATATGCAGTCTATAAGAAACTGACTTTACAGACAGGAGAAGGTTAAATATGAAAGAGTTTCCCAAAAACTTACCCCCAAAAATAAAAAAAAAAAGAATAGATAAATATATGGTATGCAAGCACTAAGCAAAAAGAAAGAAATTGCTTCTACTAATATTAGACAAAGTAAATTTCAGATCAGGTTCTCATAGCAATAAAGGGATTGATTGATCAGAAGACATAACAATGCCAACAGAGTTTCAAACTTCATGATGCAAAACCTTGTAGATGTAGAAGAAGTAGACAAAATTAGAGTTGTGGACTTTTTTAAAATTTATTTTTAGTTGTAGATGGACACAATACCTTTATTTTATTTATTTATTTATTACATGGTGCTAAGGATCAAACTCAGTGCCTCACATGTGCTAGGCAAGCTCTCTACCACCGAGCTAAAACCCAGCCCATTTGTGGACTTTAATACTATTCTAAGACTTGAATCTACTATGCATTCCTGCCGTGATATACTGCCTCACCATAAGCCCAA
The DNA here is from genome assembly GCF_902686445.1 of Sciurus carolinensis. Lineage (NCBI taxonomy): Eukaryota > Metazoa > Chordata > Mammalia > Rodentia > Sciuridae > Sciurus > Sciurus carolinensis. Next base: position 23,103,595 of record NC_062224.1, read on the forward strand.
AAGCAATGGAACTCACCAACCATGGACTGAAGCATTCAAAACTCCGAGTCAAAATAAACATTCCCTGTTTTTCAGTTGATTATTTCAGGTATTTTGTTACAGGAAAAGAGCTAAGTCTGGGAGCTGAAAATGACTTTTTAAATCTTTAGATGACTTTCTATAATCAGAGAATATAATGAGGGTTTTTGACATTTATTTTTAAAATTTAAGTTAAACATTTTTGATAGACACAAAAATACGTAGAACTAATATAGATATGGTGTACTGTGCAATGTTTTGATGTAATGTGTCAGATTAAACATACCTATGTATTCAGGAAAAAAAAAAAAAAAAAAAACTTCACCTACCAAAAGCAGAATAAACATTGTCAAGTACACATAGAACATTTACCAGGATAAAACTACAATGGGACCCTAAAACAAGTCTTGATAAATTTAAAAGGATTAATATGCAAAGTATGTTCTTTGATGACAATGAAATTCATTAGAAACCAAAACTAGGAAGATATCTAGAAATACTCCAAAATTTGCAAATTAAACAGTATACTTCTAAATTACACAAATCAAAAAAAGAAATCACAAATAAAATTGGAAAATATTTTGAACAGACTGAAAATTAAAGCAGCATCTACCAAAGGTATGGGGTCATCTAAAACAGCATTGAAGGGAAAATTTGAACTTACGTGATTACATTGGAAAGAAGAAAAGTTTGAAATCAAGTATCTAAGCTCCCACCATAACAAACTAGAAAAAAGAAGAGCAGTGGAAACTAAATCACATGGAAGAAAGTTATTAACCAGAAATCAATAAATAATAAGTGTATAACAAAAAGAGAAGATTACTGAAACCAAGCTAGTTCTTTGAAAAATGTAACTGGCAAATCCTTAGCCCAACTGAACAAGAAAACCTGAGGACACAGTGACCAGTGTCAGGAATGAACAATTCTCCAGGCACTTAAGGCATAACAAAGGAATATTACAAATGGTTTTCTGCCAGTAAGTGCTATTGCCACCCACAGCAACAATCCCGAGGTAATTTATCGGAGGTGGACTGGAACTGAACTACTTCTATTATCTTTATCTGGGCTTTCTTGCTTACTTGCTTGTTCGCTCGTTTATAGAGGAAAAGAGGCTTTGCTTACTTTTAGTTTTAGAGGAAGAAAGGCTTTGAGAAGAAGAAAGACTTTGCTTAGAGGAAGAGAGACTTTGCTTAAAGGAAGAGAGACTTTGCTTAAAGGAAGAGAGACTTTGCTTAATTTTAGAGAATGCTACTCTTTCAGAGAGGCTACGCTTATCAGAGAAGTTATTTCTTAGAGTTCTGCTGCTTCTTAAAGGTGGGTCGCTTCTTGGAGGTGCGACGTGCAGCCTATGTCCTACAACCTGCAACCCAGAGGTGTGTTCTTAGTTCTCCGTCCTGCGATCTAGAGGTGTGGCTTAGTCCTGAGTTCTGCAATCTGCAACCTGCGTTCTGCGATCTATCAGAGATACTGCTTATCCGAGGTGCTTCCTATAGGTGCGTGTCTTATATACCTAAGGCAGTCAATCAGCTTAGGATTAACACAATTGAAGCACGCCCCTCGGTACCAATCAAGAAAGAATGAGGAATATCTGTTGACCACTAGCACAAAGGAGACATTAACTAATCAGGCAAAAGTAGATCACGCCGTGTTAACACTAACTATGCGCCAGTCGCCATCCTAGGGTTACCCAAACATGTCTCTGCAAAGTGCATCAAATTAGATAAATTAATAAGTTCCTTGAAAGATCAGAACAAATGATCAACCATTCTTTTTCACTCAGAACAAAATAATTTAAGTATCCCTATCTATACTAACGAAATTGTGATTGTAAACCTTCCTGCAAAGAAAATCTGTAGGTCCAGATGGTGTTACTGATGCATTCTACCAAATATTTAAGAAAAGAATAAAACCAATCTTACAAAAGAGTAGAGGGAAATTTTTTCCAGTTGATTTTATGAGACTAGTTTTACGCTAATACCAACACTAGTAAAGAAATTTAAGTAACTTCCACATCATGTTCAATCACAAGAATGCAAGAATGGGGTCCTAATTAGGATAAGTTCCACCCCATGTATGCATAATATGTCAAAATACACTCTACTGTCATGGGTAAAAAGAAAAAATAAAAACTTTTTAAAAAATAAATATAAAAGACTAGAAAACTATAGACCCATATTCCTAAAGAATACAGACACAAGAATCCTTAATGAACTTTAGTAAATCAAATCCAGCTACATGTAAAAAAAGAATACATCATGATCAAGTGGGGTTTATCCTAGAAACCTAAGATTGATTCACTATGTAAGAATTAATAAATGTAGTCTCCCATATTAACAGACAAAACAGATAATTGTCTGAAAAGGTCTAGAAATTTTTGATAAACTTCAATCACCCAACAATAATTTTAAAAAATAAACCCTTAGCAAACTAGAAGTAGATGAAAACTCTCTCAACCTGATAAAGGAAACCCACTAAAAACCTAGCTAACCCCAGGAGACAAGGATGTCTCCTCTTGACAATGCTTTTCAATGGTTTCTAGTTAGTGCTATAAGACCAGAAACCAAAATAAAAGTCAAGTAGTTTGGAGAGTAATAAATAAAACTCTAATTATGCACTAGCAATGAGGCTATTTGCATAGAAAATCCTAAAGGGTCTACAAAAAAAGCAACCATAACTAAGAAGTAAATTTAAGAAGATTACAGGATATAAAGTCAACATATAAAAATCAATTGTATTTCTCTATGAAAGTAGCAAACAAATGGAAATTAAAATTTTAAATAATATATACATTGGCATCACAAAGTATAAATTATTTGGAAATAAACTTAACAAAATCATGATGGTGTGTAGACAGAGACTTTAAAATTTTGAGAAAATAAATTGAAGATCTAAATAAATACATTATTCACACTTCAGTTGACTCAATATGGTTAAGACACCTGACAAGGGCCCCTAAACTGATCTATTGATTCAACACAATCTCGATCAAAATCCAAGAAGGATATTTTTGTAGAAATTTATGCAGAAATGCAGAATCCTAAAATAGCCAAAACAATTTCAGAAAAGAGAACAATCACTACTTGCTTACTGTAAAGCTAAAATAATCAAGATAGCATGGTGTTACCATGCAAAGATACAGATCTATGAAACTGAATTGAGTCCAGAAACAGGCCCACACATACATGGTCAATTGGGTTTTCCATAAAGGTGCCAAGAAATCAATAGGGGAAATTTTTGCTCATTCTGATTCTTTCTTCCCTCACCTTTTCCCTGCCACCGCTTTACTGCTCTCAACTCCTGGAGACCAAGGAACTCTTTCCTCTTTTCCATTATATTCCCAGTGCCTAGCACAAAGCCTGACATGTAGTGGGTGCCTGGTTAATATTTACTGAATGAAAGAATGGTATTGCTTTTCAATGTTCATTAAGCTCTTGTTTGTGTGAAATCAGTGTGTATATTCTTTTCATTGGGTTCTTTTTCATGCACTCTGTTCAGGTAAAGAACATGCTTCACTATGACTTTTGGGGAAGTGGTTGGCAGAGTTTATAAGAATGGTAAGAAAAACAGAAACAGAAAAAGCAGACATTTCTCCCACCCCTCCTTTAGGCACAGTGTTCATATGCTCCTTTGGTCAAGCTTTAAGAGCCAAGTTGCAATTGAACTTTTGCAATATGTTCTGGCTCTTTTACATGTGGTTTGGGCTCACTGATATTCATCAGTCTGCAGAAGGGAGGCTCTTTTCCCTACAGGGGAGCAGAAGGGCCCTTCACTTGGTCTCACCACAACATTAGCCAGACTGCTGTCTCCCCTGAGTAAAGCCCAGATACTTCTGAAGAATTCCTTGGGTTCCTTGGGGAATTCCTTAGTTCTTCCAGATGACTCCCCTAACTTGAGCTGGGGCACTCTGACCTCCAGGGGTGAGTTGCCAGAAGTCCATATCACCCTGGAAGACACTGACTAGCTTTCCACCTCTTGAGGACTCTGATGTGGTTTTCCTTCAGTTAAAAACATGTTCCCAGGTTCCGATACCACAGGGCAGAGAGTAATGTCCTTGGTGGCAAAGGTTCCTGCAGTTCAATGGGCCAAGAGCCAGCGAGATTGCTTTTTCTTGGAATAGATTACTATTTCTGCTGTGTTTCTTTTTGTTCTCCACCCCTGGGTCCCTGGTTAGGTCAGGGATTCATAATACATACTTGCCTTTGTTTTTCTTGATTCAATTAACCCATTTTCCAGAATAAGCATGCTAGTTTCTTGTTTGATTATATTAACTGTCGTGTGTGTGTGTGTGTGTGTGTGCGCGCACGCACACGCGGGAACGTGTTTTTAACTGAAGGAAAACCACATCAGAGTCCTCAACTGGGGGATCTGTATGTGGCACACTTTCAGGGAATTCCAGCATATGTAAAATTACAATACTAGAATGTTCTAGAATTTTCTGCAAGAATACTAGACTATTTCACATTTATAGTATTTATAGACACTGTGTTAAATGCTTTTCAATTCTTATGACAACCCTGTGAGGTAGGCTGGTATGAATTAGCCCCACTACACAGATGAGTTAGCTGAGGTTTCTCAAGGCAGCGCGATTTGCCAAAGTCACACCTCTAGGAGAGACAGGGCTGGCTTTAACCTCAGCAGTCTGACTCCAGAGCATGGTTTTCATCTCCCTGTATTGAAATTGATGGTTTATCCTTGGACTAAGACTATCATAAAGGAGGGAGGACAATAGCCACCTCTAATGTCATATTATCGGCTTTGGATGAACCACATTCTTCCCTAAGGTAAGAGTCAGCATCTGGACTCTGACCTAAGACACTGGTTAATTTTTTGCAGAAGCAACTACTTGGTCTTTCTCAAACATTCTGTAACCTAGACCCACAGGAACTTGACCAGGGTTCCTGGGGGGGTGGGAAGGGCAGTAGTGATTTTCTAGGAGCCTGTGAAGAACTATCACTCTGGTGAGATGAGAGTCCTCTGCAAGTTCTGAAAAAGCCAGGGCCATTCCATCATCAGTTCATCCAAGGTGTTTAAACAACTCCTTCTTGAGGTGGTTAAGACAGCAACAGACCCTACCTTCACAGAGCTTACAGGCTGGCAGAAAAGACAATTAAATGAGCAATCACAGTAAAGCACCCCTAGAGCAATGCTAGGGGAAGTACTGGGTGTCACGGGAGCTTTGCACACTAGGAGGACACCATCTGCTAGAGATGAGGACCGTCAGGATAGGAAGCCATGAAGAGGTACAGAAGCAACACCAAGGTCAGTCACAACTATGAGAAGAAGTACAATAATACCTCAGGGTTCTAAGGAGGGTGCCGATTCTAACCATCCCAGGACATTTTTAATGGCCATCAAAGACACTGCCAGAGAAAAAGACTTTGGAGAGTTTCAGGATTCTGGTGTTCCTGCTGACAGGCGCACAGAGCCAAAACATTTTTTAGATTCTCATTGTGAGTGTTAACCACACTACTAACTGGCTTTGCTCTACAGAAACTTGTTTATCCAATCATTGCTAAAAGAGGTGGGTTTTTGTTTTTTTTTTTTTTCTTCATATTTGGGAACTGCTATCCTCCCAGGGAGAGTAATTCATTTTCCAAAGTTGCTGTTTCTACGAAGTAAACTCTCACTGACTTTGAAAGGTTGCCACGAAGTGAGTTGGTAAGCCAGGGAAATACTGCCATAATGAAAGTGAGCACCTCAGAGCTGTTCAACCTGTCATCAAGTACCCCAACGACAGAAGGGAGCAGGAGTAAAACCCTGCCTGAAGAAACTTTGAGATTCTGCTACAAGTTCTCAAATTCTTTTTGAAGCATCTTGGTTTATTTTAAAGTGTTACATGAATTGCATGTTCATTCTATGTCAGAGATTATATTAATATGAAAACAGTGCACTGCCTTTAAATCTTTGAACACTAATCCTCTGGGGAAAAAAGCAAGCTGCGTACCCCCAGGGTGAGAAAACTTTTTTCACTCTTTATCATTACACATCGCTACCATGTATATGAAACTCATGGTAAAATTTGAAAATATTCCACAACACTTAACAATTTTACCTCCTTTGCCATAGTGATGTGAACCTAAACCAAAAACTTGGGATTCATCCTAGATCTCTTTGGATCTGTATTTTTGTTTTATTTTCTTAATCTATAAATTGGGGACAGCAATATTTGCCACATAGGAATGCTATAAGGAATAAACTGAATTGATGGATGTGAAGTATCAGGTAATAATAGATTCCCCAGGAAAGTCCTCCCCCGCCAACCCCTGCATAGGTGCATTCAATTCAGTGCAATGGAGACAATTGACAAAGAAACATTGTCTTCTAAATCAGGACAGAATTTTTCACGGAATTATCTGAAAATCAAAACATTTAAAGTTTGAAATAAGTGGTTAGAGTTCTAGACTCTAACTTCTGTTTTCAACTCCCCTGTTAACTAGAAAATCTTTAATTCCTCCAATGGTGTGATCTTTCTGTCCAAAAGTTGCAATAGTCATACTGACTTGTCAAAAATAAATGAGTTTTTTTTTTTTTTTAAAAGACATTTTAAATATACATGTCATGCTGGACCATGGTTTCCTAAGTCCATTTGAGACGTTTAATAAACAATACTCTGAAAGAATGGGAATTCCTGTCTCCTAGGAACAGATGAGAAATATGATGGAGAAGGATGAGCTGGTGTTCCTGAGGCAACATGGTAACTACTGAGCTGGTCAACATAAGAATGTCAAGGTCCCTGACACCCACCCATTGCAGACAGCTGATGTCTACAAAGTTATCAAGCTCGCACAATGTTAGGCTGACAATTTGAAACACATGATCAAAGCCTCCCTTGGCGTTTTTTTGTTATTAGTATTATACAGGAAGACTAAAGAAAGAAAAGGAGAACATGTCATTGGGCCTCAAATTTATAACTTATGTGTTTCTTTTTTTATCACAATGTAGAATCCTATATCAACAAATGAAATTTAAATAGAGAATCACTGGTCATATGCTATTAAAGTAGATAAATATTTATTCTATTTTTAAAACAGTATAATGAAAGCTAAAATAAGCTATGGAACACAAATAAATGAATTTCTTAGGAATAGGAATAAGATAAACCTTCTAATTAAATTTTGTATAGTAATTTGTATTTCATTGTTATTTTCTTATACAATGACCAAAAAGTCTTCAAATATTTAGTTAAAAGTTAGAAAGAGCTACTTTTATAGCCAGATTCCTCTAGAATAAATTTGTTAGCTTTAACCATTTTAAATAAAGGAACATTCCAAAGCGCTTATTAACGTTGAAGAAAATAAAATCTTATTCCTAATATAAAAAGGTTCATCTTTTGTCTTGGTAAAGGGAAAATTTTACATAATTTACTATAACACCTTTAAGAATTCCTGCATATATTTTATAACTGTGATAGATGGAAATGGTTTAGAAAAAAATAAGCTAAAAAAAACTGTGACATTTCATTGTGCACATAGGATTCTCATTATCTATGTGCTAGATGTGTTTATGTTATGCAAGTATCATTGGCATTTTCCTTAATCTATTTTGTTCCATTTACTGCCTTCATAATAACCTTGGTGCCCTGCAACTAAAGTCTCACAAATTTAATCTTTTACTATTAGGCTGCATTTTCTTTTTTTGTTTGTTTGTTTGTTTTTGGTACCAGGGATTGAACTCAGGGGCACTTGACCACTGAACCATATCTCCAGCCCTATTTTGTTTTTTATTTAGAGACAGGGTCTCACTGAGTTGCTTAGCGTCTCTCTGTTGCTGAAGCTGGCTTTGAACTTGCCATCCTCCTGTCTCAGCCTCCCCAGCTGCTGGGATTATAGGCCCGGCTCCCAGGTTGCATTTTCATATTTACTCAACTATTTGGGGGGAAAAAAAGACCAGAGGAAAACTTTGATGCCGGGTTGTCACATGAAATTAAATCTATGTCCTTAAAAATGAAATAATGCACCCAGCATATGGCTATGCTCTTGTAGAATTAGATCTAGCATTGTTTCTGATGTTTCATGTTGCTAAGGACTATTTCTTACTGTCTGGAAAATTTCTTTCTGAAATTATTTGTGCAATATTTTATTTAAATCACAAGATAGAATAATCTTCTGCATTTCACCAACATTTCTAGAACTACTATGTAAATAGACTCATGAGACTAAAGAAAGAAGGCTAGCTTATATGCGCAGGAAAAGAGACACAAATAGAAAAAGCACTGTATTTCCGTTTAACTATCTATGGCTGATGCTAATTATCAAGCATAATCTTTTGCCTGATTTGAGTTGTTAACACTTGAAAATCTATTTCCTGAAAGTGGCTCCTTGTCATGAACATCAAGGCATGTAAATTTCAATTAAACCAGGAGGAAGCAGAACTACTTTAATTTCCTAAGAATTATAGTCATATTTTTTCATATATGTGTTTTTATATTTTTATTAATATGAACATAAAATAACATTTGTTAAAATGGCATGTATTTGCTGCATGTCCCCATGTGCCAGACCTTATACTTAGTACCTGACATGACTTACCTCCTTTAATCCTTCTAAATCTCTGTGAAGTAAAAACTGTTATATACATTTTGCAGCTGAGAAAACTGAGGCTTCCTGTCATTAAATAATTTACTGTGCTAGTCAACTTTCTGTTGCTGTAACAAACACCTGAGATAAATCTGCTTATAAGGAGGAAAGGTTTACTTTGGCTCATCGTTTTCAAGGTTACAGTTCAAGGTCACTTGGCCCTGTTGCTTTTGAGGAAAGTGTTCTTGTGACACCCAGAAGCAAAGAGAGAGGGGAAAGGGCTGGAGTCCCAATGTCCTCTTCAAGGAACCTCATTTCTTTCCACTAAGCCCCACCTCTGAAAAGTTCTACCACCTCCCAATATTGCCACAGGCTAATGACCAAGCCTTCGACACATTCTAGATCCAGACTATAGCATTTACTCAAGTTGTACCATCAGTACTTAGTGAAACGGCAATTTGAAAGGAAACATTCTGACCCTAGATCTCACGTTCCTGCACATATTATATGTGAAAAGCACTTGCATTAGGATAGGGAATGGGAATGGAAATGGGGCCAGGAATTAACCCCGTTTGTGAAATAGATGGTCCTTGTTTAGTTTAAGCTACAGATTTTCTCTAAGCTTTTTAGCAGTCTTTGCAAGGACCCATTAGACTCTGGTACCTATAGTACAAAATCAAAGCATTTGGTCAAGTGAAGCACAAGTGTTCTTTATATGTATTAAGACCATGAAGCCAGTCTCCTAAGGATTCTCATAAACAGACACTATGAAGTATAATGAAATCCATCTTCAACAATACCTATACATTAAATGTGATGATGAATTGTCCCGAACTACTTCTTACTGATCTGCTGACACAGACGAATAACACAATTCCGTCAGTCATACCGAAGCACAATTCATTTAAAGCGATTCTCCAGAAGGCCACAACCCCACCTCCAGATATACAAGGACCATAAGCCAAGTCTGAAGCCATTAATGAAGCCCAGAAAATTGCTTTGGAAACAGAAACCTAAGCCAGAAACAAATAATAAAGTCACTGTGCAGTTTTCCCTTGCTAAAGATAAACAACTGGCCTTTGTCTGTAGTCATGACCTATGTTTGATATTTTTCCAAAAGTAAAAGTAATGAAACAGACTGGTACCTCAGGAGTTCGTATCTTAGTAATGGATCATTCCAAAGTCCTGGTGTGGGTGTTGACCAAAGTCACCCTCTGATTTCTCATGCACTTGTCTTCGTATCATTTGTGCTTAGTTTCCAAATATACTTTTAAAATTTTCCCTACTTATGCATTATGCATTGTGATCCAGCTTCCATGACCCCTCTATAAATTTTTCTCCACCTCTTCTTACCTAACTGAATGGATGAAGTCATATACTGTGTTTCCATAGCACTTTGAAATAGCATAATAAACATTTACTGTATCCTAGGCACTTTAATCTTATAATGACTCAGTGAAGAAGATACTAGCACTAGCCCCACTTTATCGATGAAGGAATTGGGGTGCTGAAGGTAAATTAACTACCTCAAAGTCATGCAGAGAGAAAATGACAGAGTCAGTTTCCAAAACCAGGTAGCAGTTAGCTTGTGCTCTGTCTGCCTGGATTATGCACCACTGGTTATCATTTGGTAAGTAATATTTAGTCATTTATATTCTCATCTCTTTTCCTTCTTCCAGAGATCAAGTGACCCAACCTAGCCACCTCTACTTCCTCTACCATTCAGGCCTGTATTCGTTTCCACCTGGCTACTGCTCCCACCGTGATACTCACAATGCACTATGGATCTCAAGGTTACCTGCCTCCTCTCTTCCTTGGGAAAGGATCCTTTCCCATGATCTTCCTGACACCTCTGTTTTCTTCCCTTTTTTTTTTCTTTCTGCAGCAGGGGCTGCTCCTTCTCAGTCTCCTTTTTTTTTTTTTTTTTTTCCTGCCTACTTTAAATTTTCATCCCACCCACTCCTCCATCCCTAGTTCAGTCCCTAATATTCTTCTCTTGTCCTTCTGTGGACTTTTCCTAGGAAGACTTGACCATTCTCCATTATTTCTTTCCAGCCAAGAGCTTTCTCTTGTCACAACATCCATGTAACCAGGTGTTCTCTTGTGTTTTCCTAAATAGACCTCCATCCTACACAGCACTTCTCTTTCATTTTTCTCTTCTTAGTGCCTAGCATAGACCAGGTGCTCAGTAAGTGCTTATTTAAATCGGAGAATTCAAGCAAATGAGATCAGAGAGTTTTCTATAAATAAGTCAAACAGATGACCCTGTGAACTAGAAAACCAGAGGCATCTGTCACACCACTAAGTATAATGCAAAGAGAGAGGAATGGTCTATACCTTTGATCAGTTTTCCAGGAAATTGCCAATATTTCCTTTTAGTTTGTTTCATGCTGCATAGAGACACCCTTCCATGCAAGACAGAACCAAGAGAGGAAGCTGTTATGGAGCCATTAATTAACTGTGCTAATTCATCCACTCTATAAATATTGTGAGAACTGTTAGTTTTATCTTGGCCAGGTGACTAGTGTATAGGTACAAACCAAATATGGATTATCTGTTTACTGAGTGCCTTCTGTGTGCCAGCAACTGTACAATATGTTTTGTGCCTATTTTTTCCTTTGATACTCGCCCAAAATGGGTGCAGGTGTGTGCTTATTTTAGGGATGAGGATGATAACATTTGGAAAGATTAAGTGCCTGTTAAAGTTTATGCAGTAAATAATGTAGCTAAGGCAAAAGTTAAACCTAGATTAGTCTGATATGTTAAAGTTTATGCAGTAAATAAAGTAGCTAAGGCAAAAGTTAAACCTAGATTAGTTTGATACCAAAGGCCACCTTTAATAAGATGCTATACAAATTTCTTACATGTAGAAAAAATTTTTGGAAATATAAATTTATATTAAATGATTCAGAGGCTAGAATGAGAGAAAACAAAAATATCTCCATTGGGGTATATATTTTCATGTGTTTGATTGAAAGTTTTTTTCCTTTATGAATTCTTATATGTGACCATTTTAAAATGGAATGCTTTTACATCCTAGTTCTTTTAGCACTTGATAGAATTTTTGGAATGCTAGTTAGTATTTTCAAAATACATGGATGGAGTTGATGCTTCATGATCTGGTGTACGTGTGACGTGCTGCTGCTGTTGCTGTGTGTGCTTCTTTGTTTTGATCAAAACTGCTACTTCCTTTCTTGGTAAGACTCTAGAAGTCCAAAATCAGGAGCCGCTAAGTAGAGAAAATTTCAAGGGGCTTTCTGCCATTGAAGAGGAAAGAGACAGGAAGATGGATGCTCTGGTAGAAAATTAAGAACTTCTCCACAGAATGTGAAGAAAAATCAGACGTGAGGAAAAAATTTTCAGAATGTAAGATGGAAAGTCTGAGACCTTAACACAAAAGGAAAAGGTTGAGGGTAGGGAAGAGAAGGTGAGAGATGGAGGGACGCCCCACAAACAGAAGTATAGCTGGGTGTGGCTGAGAGCGAGGCAGAAGCAGGTTCTCTGAAGCAACCCTCTTAGCAAGCCCACAAAGGTACGGTGGCTCGATGGTTAAGGGTGTGAACAGTTGTCAGAGGAAGAGCGACAGCAAGCCCGGCCATGAGAAGAGCCCATCGCATACTGTATCTTGATCCTCCATCGACCAGTGGCCTGGCTTCTACCACCGTCCATCCAGGGCTGGCCCAGCTCCAACCTCACCCCCCATGGACACATGTACCCCCAGATGAACTGCTGAGGGGAACCTCAGTCACCAGACGATGGCAGAGAAGCCACATGGGAAAGGGCAGCGCTCTCCTGTTTGTGCTTTGTATTTCCTCTATATCCTGGGAGGTAAGCTAGAAGAATTAAGGGAATCATGTGTAAGAAGAAGAACATGAGAGGAAAATGTTTCTATCCTAACAGAGTGAAACTGGAGGATCTTCTAGTCTGTTTCCTTTTAAAAATAATATCCTTTCCTTTAAAAAACAAAAAAAGTTATTTAATGTCCCTGAAGGTTTCTTGAAACTAGTCATTTGTCCCCTATTGCTAAGCATGAGACCAAAAATAGGAATTATTTGGCTTTCTCCTCTGAAGCAGATCTGGGTGAGCCTGATCTGAGAAAATCTTCTTTGCCCCTTAACTGAGGGAGCTGTCAGGAAGGAATTCTGGGAATCATGATGCGAGTGTATACACAGAACATCCAGATGGGAAATGAAGCTGGGCCTGGTTTTCTTCACTAGAGGACCACACTGCCTCTTCTCTGTTCCCTTAATAGATAAGTGGAAGAACACAGCTTTGGACCCACACTGCCACCATGTCTTAAATGCTCTGGCATCTGAAGTCACCAAAAGGAAGATGATCAGGAATATGTTTTGATCAGATCTAGTATATGACTTGATAGGGTAAAAACAACTTTTATCAAAACAACCATTAAGTAATAATGGTTAACCTTGGGCAGAGGGTTAGCTCAATAGCAGAGCGTTTGCTTAGCCTACTGAAGCTTTGGGTTTGATCCCCAGCACTGCCAGAAAGTGAAAAATAAAAGCTAATGGCTAACCTGTACTGTGAGCTTCCAGTGCACCTGGCAGGCTCACTAATCTCTTTGTATGCAATCCTATTTCATCGTCACAACAACCCTGTGAGGAAGCACAGCAATGATCTCCGTGTCACAGATCACTGTGCTAAGTCTTAGAGAAGTTGAGGACTGTGGTTACATGGTAATCAGAATAAAACCCAGACCAGGAAACTGGAGCTAACCCTCTTGAGCACCTTGCTCTAAACTTACACGTCAATTATGGAGAGCGAACAGGAGCATGCACATACCTAACACGAGTGAGTGCATGCTTTCTGCCAAGTAAATGTAACGAACTTACATGGAGCCCCAGGAACGGGTGCTGGCAGCACAACTCAGCCAGAGAGGAGGCAGGGCCAGGGAGGCTGCTGCTTGCCGAGCAGAAAGGAAGTCATTTTTCACAAACACTTTAAGCTGTTATCTACTTTGAAGCCAGCTGTATGAGCAAGCCTGTGATCGCTGAGGGGCCCTTGCCTGCTGGTTGCAACCTCTAGCCCTTCCCTTCTTCTCCCCGGAAAGGACAGGTCCTTCAGTTCATGCCATCTTCCCCCATCACCAGAATCTGCCTGGGCCACCAGTTTCTAGTGAAGGAGACCCCAGAATAAAGTTGATAGTTCATGTGCCCTAATCTTAACAAGAAGGAAAAGTCTTCCTCTATCCCACCCCCACACCATTTAAAACTCTCTGGCCTCCTCTGCAGTTATTGGCAGACCTTTCAGGAAATATTAAGTTAAACTAAAAATCCAGAAGTCCCAGTAACATTCTGGGCTAAATTAAAACATCCAGCAAACTATGAATACAACATAAAACTATTTAAACATTGATTCTACTTATTTTAGCAAGACAGCAGCCTGCCTAGAATCAGAATTGAGAACAATAAATAACTAAGGGGAAAAAGATGGGCTTTCACAGGATCTAAAGTTAAAATGTCTTGAGTCACAGGTATAGTTCAATCAGCACACAGTAATATTGACCTCAAAGGAGAGTCAAAATATTAAAATTTGTTATTACCTTTTCCTTGGCCTCCCACATAGAATATAGAACTTGACTCCAGCATTGTTGGCCAATATGAAGGAAGGGTTTTACCACTGACCCCAATGAGTGCAATGGCCTGGCTGCAAATATGAGCTTCCTCTTTGGGTACACATTTAGCATGCCTTTGGAGGGTAGATTTGAAACAAAAGAAAAGGAAGTGGAGAGAACAACTTCACCTTCAAATAAGACAACCAAATGGGTGCACCCCAAATGGGAAGATGGGGTCTAATATAGACACAGCAGAGCATCCTTTGTGGGTTGTTTTCTTTTTCTTTTTTCTTTCTTTCTTTCTTTATTTTTGTTCTCACCTTCATGCAAATATACTAAGATGTCAGAACGGCAAATGTACAGTGCGAAGAATTCGCTCATAACTAAATTCATGCCCATGCAAATTTGCACACTTCTCTTTCATCTCAGCATTGATTATACTCTTTGCAAGCCACTAAACTGTGACAAAATGTGTACTTTACTGAAACAACATGTAAGCATTTCATAAATGAGCCCCAAATATTCATGAACTATTTTCAGACACAGTATTTATGAAACTATTAAAAACTCATTACTCTTGCCTTCCCTTTTATAAGTTGGAAAGAAAGCACAGGTTATTTATATCATTGCCCTAGAGACGCTAGTAATTTTGGTCTGGCAGATATTTGCATTTAAGATACAACATGCAACTGGCAGCAGTTGTTTTTTGGTTTTTGGTTTTTTTTTTTCCGAGATTGTTTATACACTCATCTATTGGTAGCAATTCTAGTTCTTTTAAAGGGCTGTGTGGAAGAAATACAGAAATATATCTTTTTTTTTTTTTTATTAAGATAATTGAAGAATTTTTGCTTTGAAGTAAGAGTGTGACAGTTTCTGAGGAAGGCTAAATAGACATTTATTATCTCTCCACTAAACAACCAGGAGGAAAACAGGATCTCAGAACAAATATACTCTGAATTTTTTGCTTGTGTAAGAAGTCTTGGGCTTCCCCTTATACATGGAATAGAGAACATGTTAAAACTGACATGCACACGTCAGAGGGAGAAAGATCCCTGCACATAAGAAAGTCCCCTGGGTATGAGAGCATAACATCTCATACAAAGTGATGTACACATTTTGTTTTCTGAAAGTTAATTTCAAACATCACATCCGTCCAGTGTGCATGTGTGTTGGGGGGGGGAGTTATGCACTCACAACTTGCCACTTAGCAGGATTGAATAAAGCTAGTTTCCTTCTCCATTGAGCTAACGCCAATTCCCTGTCATTTTTCAGAGGTCCTTGCTTGAAAGCAGGTGTTAGAAGTGTCCTGAACACCTGAAGGTCTTACACTCCCCTGAGCCTACAGCCACATTAAAAACAGGGTGGGTCTGGGCGAGTTAGGTCCCTTTAGCAGAATGGCTCAGCTACTCCTGCCTTGGGAGCCTGAGTTCCTGTTCCGGATGCCTTTGTGGTTTTGCTTGATTCTTGATCCTCAGAACCATGTCCTGGATCATTGAACCCATTACCTGGGACTTCGTCAAGTTTATTTGTTGGTATTATTATTTTGATTTGCTAATTGGGAACAACAGAATGAGTCCAAATGTCATTATACAAATGACCCTAGACCCCTTCCTTTGCCTCCGTGTCACATCCAAACTACCTCCACGTCCCCTCCATCCTACACCCTGGGTACCTGCCCTCTGGGCTCCACCCTCCACCCCTGATCCCCACCTTAGGACCTCGTGACCCTTCACCTGCAGGAATGCTCCTCTTCAAACCCACCTCCCCAGTAGGTCAAGGGGAATACTGTAAAAACAAAATTCAGTCATGGTACTTGGAGATGGAACCCTCCCTTGGTTCCTCAAGGTCAGTGAAGCTTTTACTGTGCACAAAAGGCCTTTCCCAGGTGGGCCCCTTTCCAGTGACCCAGGCCTCCCCCTTGACCATTGCTCAACTGCCGCAGGCCCCACTTCCGCCACCATCCCACAGGGAGCACGTGGCCTCTCAGCCAATGGCCCACATCTCTGAACTCACAGCTCTCCCTGGGACACTCATTCCCAATCTTCCATTTTGGACATGGGGCTCCCTGTGCCTTGGGACGCTCTTCTCTTTCTCCCAGTCAACTCACTTCCTCAGGATCAAGGGGACTGCTAAGCCTCCCCAGGCAGACAACCCTCAAGCTGGGTCACACAGGGACAACTGAAAACCGGCAAAACTTCGGGTGTATGCCTAGCTGGTATAATTGTTAGAAAATGTGAGGAAAATAACTATACCACCATCAAAATCTAATCTGAAAGAAATGATGTCTAAGGTCAGGAGGAGAATAAAAGTAAGGATTTCAAAGCATAGGGACTTTTTCTTCTCCTTTGCAGTTTTTTTTAATTTAATTTTTATAGATTGCATTTTGATTCATTGTACACAAATGGTGCACGACTTTTCATTCCTATGGTTGTGCACGATGTAGAGTCACACCATTCATGTAATCGTACATGCACATAGGGTAATGATGTCTGTCTCATTCCACTATCTTTCCTTCTCCAATCCCCTCCGCCCTCATTTCCCTCTACACAATCCAAAGTCCTTTCATTCTTCTCTTACCTCCCTCTCCCCATTAGGTATCCTCATCCTCTTATCAGAGAAAACATTCCACCTTTGGTTTTGAGAGATTGGCTTATTTCACTTAGATTGATATTCTCCAACTCCATCCATTTACTTGCAACATCCATCCATTTAGCTATTGTGAATTGAGCTGCTATAAACATTGATGTGGCTGCTTTACTGTAGTAAGTTGATTTTAAGTTTTTTGGGTATAAACCGAGGAGTGGGATAACTGGGTCAAATGGTGGGTCCAGAAACTTTTGACTGAAATTCTAGTCTCAAAAATACATTGTTGCTCAAATGAAGGACCTCATGATGCCTTTCCAATGTCTCTTTCTCTCCTCGCCCCTTCATCCCCACATCCCCTTCCCACCCCACCTCGAGCAACTCTCCTAGCTCCTAATGACCATGAGATAAAAATGTGTGAGAATTTTTTTGTTGTTGTTGTACCCTGTCCTCTATCAAAACCTGGGTTTTATGTGTTCAGCTAGACCACAATCACAGCTTCAAATAGCCAAAACGAATTCTGAATGGACAGCGCAGATCTTTCCCCCAGATATATAAGCAACTGACATCCACACAATCAATCAGATCAAAGGGCACAAGAAGGGAAGGTGTGAGGTCAGGAGGCATTTTGAGGAAAAGAGCACTTTCATCCCCTCACCCTCCACCACGGATTTGATTACAATTCTTCCTCTGCCCTCACCCCTGCCCCTCAGTGTAGACTGAAACAATGAGGAGATGGAAAGATCAAACAAATAGAGCTTTGTGGAACAACAAAGAGGTACAGTGGAGTCCGGGGGTGGGAGGACAGGGCGGAGACAGCCTCTAGCTTGCATTCCTGGCTCAGGCTGTGATGGAGAGGGGAGGCCCAATGAGGCAGCTCACAGATGTTGGAGGAGGCCTGCCTACCTCCCCCTTGAGGTCGCATGATTCCAGCCTGAGATGATGAGCTGCTCTTTAGTAAAAGACGACTGGGGATACAGCTCAGTGGTAGAGCACTTGCCTAGCATGCTGCCAGGTCCCAGCACTGAAAAAAAAAAAAATATATATATATATATATGTATGTATATATAGGTATTTAAACCAGGAGTGGTCTCTGTACCTGCAGTGTCAGCACTGAGTAGGCTGAGGCAGGAAGTTCTCTTGAGCCTACAAGTTCCAGAACAGCCTGGGCAACATAGTAAGACCCCTTCTTAAATCAGAAAAAAATACAGAAAGAAAAAAAGAGCGTTCCACTTTAAGGTTCTTCTCTTGATACCACCCTTGTTGGGTGTGACACTTTGGAAGGGAATGCTAGGGCGATGGGTAACATGATCAAGATCTAGTTCAACATTTTTCTTTTAAAAATTAGGGTTGAGCCAGGCATGGGCAGGTGTGCATGTAGTCCCTAAGACTGGGAAATCTGACACAGGAAGATTCCTTAAGCCCAGGAGTTCAAGACCAGTCTAGGCAACAGAATAAGATCCCACCTAAAAAAATAAATTAGGAGTGAGAGTTGCAAATAAAAAAATTATCCCCCATAACCATGGAAGATACCTCACTAAATGAGAGACTAGAGCCCCGCCATATTTGAATGATCCGTGCTGAACCTTGTTCTCTGAGAAGACACATAAGAGTGATGAAAAACGCGCTCTGGATCCAGCCTGCTCGGCGTTGATCCTGCCACCATCCCTGCTCCAACTCTGATCCTAAACAATTTTCTTCCCTCCCTGGGCCTCAGTATCCTTATCTTCAACCCATTAAGGCCCAAGTTTTTAATTCTGTCAATATTTTGGTAAAATTGGTGCAGGTGCATTAAAATTGGTTAGACGTAATCAAGAGTTTATGCATTATTATATTAATTAATATTATTATAATACAATTTTATTATTATTATGTAATTATATTATACACTTAAGTTTTATACATATTTCACTTCTGGGATGATGAGATAATGTGAATTAAAATGAGAGTTAAATCACACCACCTTCTCAAAGTTTCTTTGGGGATGTTAGGTGTCACAGATGAGAATGGTGGGAACAAGGTTTAAGAGGATCATTCTACAAATTGAGCCCACTGTGCTGACCCCCATGTGCCTTCTTTGCCAAAAAGCAATTTACCTGCAGCCCTGCCTGGCCTAAGTGGACAGGATATGTCAAGTTCCTCAGCAAACTACCGGTTATCTGCATGGAAATAAGTTGAGAGGAGGAACCCAAGTCATTTTGAAAGGACAGACATTTGTGACCCTTTTCACAGACCAGATTCTGGAAGATAAGGATAATTCCTCCTAACCATAACACCTGTAAAAATGATTATGAATCCTATTAGAACTGCCGGCCTCACCAAAGAGGACCTAGAATTGTCTTGATAATAGATACTTGAAAGTCTGGTGTCATCTTGCCGTTAGTCAAAAGTCAAGAGGTGAACCTAGGTGGGACTCTTTGGAAACTTCTCTGGGATCTCCAGTAAAGCTGGAGTACAGGAGAGGCACATTGACCCTCTCCTCTCTGATAGAACCCACTCTCTCCTTTGAGAGTGTCGGGTTACCCATTTCCTAGCCCTTCAATAAACTCATTCCTGTTTCTCTGAGTGACGTGTCTGAAATCTTTCTGACTTGCTCACAAGAATCGGAGTTTGAAGGGCAAGTCTTCCCACTGCCTCAGTTTCTAGGAAGGTCCCAGCTCTATAATAAGGGTTCAATGAGTTATAAATAAAAAGCACTCAAATTTTTCAAAAAATGTTAGCTATTATTATATTGTTACTTAGTTCATATAAAACTGATGTGCTTTTATTAACTTTATAGGACTTCAAAAATTAACAGAATATTATGGAAAGGTTTAAAAAATAATTCCAGATTGTCAGTTTGGGAGACATATTCAGTAAGACTTCACAGTCACCTGAGACTCTAACAAGCAAGAAAGACAAAACCTTGTCCTGGTCCACATTCACACTTCTTTCTGACAAATCTCCCTGGATGTGTCACTAGTTCTGACTGCTCTACAGATCAGAAGGCTGAGAGAAAAACAACCATCTGACGTAAGAAGATAAAGATGAATTTTCCCTACCAATATTCCAAGTTCCCATGAAAACCAAGTCCAGAAGAGGAGCTAAGTTCATTTGGTCATACTGCCTGAAAACTTAGAAGATGATAATTAGCTAGAATTTCTCACATACATACTCGGTGCCAAATAATGTGTAGATAGTTTGCATGTTCCTTGGCAGTAGCTGTAGGAATAAGAATGATTATTATTCCATTTTAGAGAGGAGAAGACTAACATATGGAAAGGATGAGGAAGAGGTCAGGTCTGTCTGACTTCAGACCCTATTGGTGGAAACATTGTATTGTGCTGCCTATTTTGATCCTAGTACACTGAATATGGTACTTTTCACTAAATGCCCCTAACAATGGATATGGATGGTTGAAGTATTTTTCAGTTTTCAGATCCATATTTGCTACACAAGTTTTCCTAGAAAATCTTGCCATTATGAGACAACATTTTTCCTATTTGGGGGGGATCAAAATGCCTTTCTAAAAAATAAAATAATGGTATTGGTACATGGTACACTTTCCTTCTTTCTAAACAGCAAAACAAAACAAGAAATATCTTCATGGATTTTGCCAGTTTTTTCTTTTAATTGATGGATGATGAGATTCAAATACTTAAGGACATTGCATCTTACTTGGCATAATCTCCACTAGATGTTGAGACCTAAGACCTTCTCTCTGTCATTGTTGCATTTCATGGAATCACAGAAGCTTGGTTGACCATCTTGATAAGTCATAATTTGATTTGAACAAACAAAATGAAAAAGATATTTCTAAGGAAATTAGGGGACTTAATTTTGGTCCAACACTCATATGATATCATAAAACTATTGTTCATTTGTTAGGGATGATAATGTCATTGTTATTTTTTAAAGAAAGTTCATATTCTTCAGAGATGGAGTCTGACATGGGTAAATGGCACATCTGGCATTTGCTTTAACATGCATCAGCAAATTTTTTAAAGTAAAAGAAAAAGAGAGATGAAGCAAAGATGTCAGTCTTAATTTTTTAATCATAATGCTGGAGAGACAAGTATCTACTATATTTAAATTACTTGAACTTTTCATAGAATATATATACATATAATCATGTATAATGTTTAAATCCTATCATCCATGCTGATAACATTTTCATCATTACCAACTGCGTGAATTTAAGCAGTTTCCTCTTCTGTAACATGAGGCAAGAATACCTAATTTGCATATTTTGGTTAAAATGAGATGCCTAGCCCTGAGACCGGTATTAGATAGATGTCGGTACACTTGCCTCCAACTTTTCTCCTCTTCTCGTACTTTAGATACACATTTAGAATTATAAAATAGTAGGTAGCACCTATTCACATTTTACCAAATGAGTTTCTATGAAGTCCTAAAAGGAACAGATTTCTGTAAGTTCAACTATGATTCCATATTTTTGTAGCAATAAAACATAAAGACATCTTTTCAGAAATATCATTAGTGTGAAGTGAGATATAACTGGAATAGGAAATGATCGTCATTTGACATAGTGGTTATACAAGTGTTGCTTAGCAATTAATACTTTTAATAAATTATGCATCCTTCAAAGGTTATTTTAGATTAAATTTTGATAATAAGCACACTTCATTAATTAATATGTTCCTGAGACTCTAATACTGCTTATATAGCACTACTAATATCCTTCAGCCTCTGTCAGAATTAAGTTACTTAAATTTCTTCTTAATTTAATATAATTTTATGAAAATATTTTAAAAGTGTGCATGAGGCTAAAAATTCAGAAACTTTTTTTATGGCCCAAAATAAAAAATTAGGTTTCTCTATTAGTATAAATAATCATTAATAATTTTTATAGTTAGTCACCCTTTTAATTGATATAATGCATGAAGATTCTTAATGAGATAACAAAGAATTATATCTAAATTAGAGAAAGAATCTTTGAAGGATTTGATAATTCCCAGCTGCAAGGGACACATTAAGAATACTGACCCAAAAGGTGTATTTTTCCCTAACTTATCTCTCAGATCACCTTATTACTGCTTATCGAGTATAAATGCAGCACTATAAAAGGTACTTACACTTTTGAAACTTTTAAAAAGAGCAAATGTGTTTACCATGCTGTGCCGCTTGACTATTTTCAAAATTTCAATTAAGATCTAACAATCATTTTCACTAGCTCAATAATGTGCCCAGACCCTTCTAAAGGGCAGTGGAATGATTTAATAAGTTAGATCCTGTCAAAAATAACCTATCAAGCAGATGACAAAAGGAACCCTTGCTTTGAAGCTTGAAAAAAAAAATACATTTCACTGTGAAAAATCATCTGTCTTTAGGATCTGTTTCATGTTTCTTCAAAGGTTTCATGTCGACCTTTCCCCAAAGCAAAATTTGAGATGAAGTTGTGTAATTTATTGTCATGCTTTAAACGTATTATATGTATTCTTCCCTTTGATAGCATTTTTCCTCTTAGGTCCTTGGAAACAGTGAGATCACTGCAAACTGACTTTTCCTGTGGAATTAGGAAAGGTGGCAGGATTTGCAGAAAATGAGAAGGTAGCAGGAGAACAAGGCAGAAGACAGAATGGGGAAAGAGGAAAGTAAAGTATCAGAATCTGAGTGCTGCCATTTTGAGAGCTGCAGTCTGGAAATCAACCAGCAGGTAAATATTATACATATCATTGGGATTGTGGTCCTCGTGTCTAGTGTAACTTGAGCACACCAAACCAACTCCAACAGTCGGTTGCACAAAAGAAGAGAAGTCATTATTCGTTGGGTGTCTCGTAGGTGCCAGGAACTGTGGCGGATGGGCTTGTACATGTTTGATCTTATGACATCTGCATTTCAGTTCCATGAAGAGGATGCCCTTTCCCAATATACAGGTCAGGAAACTGAGACACAAAGCAACTGTAAAGTAAATTGTAAGTGACCTTTGTGACTAAGCTAAGCTTCAAATTGTTCATTCTAAAGCTCACAGTTCTCACAAAAGAAGTCACCTTACTCTAACATAAAAGGTCTAAAAAGAAAAAAAAAAAAAAAGAAGAAGAAAAGAAATAGTCTATTCTTTCTGTGGCCAGCTTTTACCCAATTAGGGACCCAAATCAATCAAAGGAAACTGGTGTAAAAAGATCCTGTCAATTTTTAAGCCATAAATTAAAGAAAAATCAATGGTGAAATACATTCAAATGGAACAGAGACAAAAATCAGTAACTGGTGAGATGGTTTAAATGAGGCATTGATCATCTGGACTCATGGCTCTTTACCATGGTTTGGATGGTGGGATTCTCTGAGATATGAAGCTGAAAATTTCACACAAATTTTCCGAGGGATGAAGGACCACCACTTAAGGTTATTTGGGTTCTTAAACTCTATATTATTCAGTGTAAAATTCATTTAAATATGAAAATGTTTATGCATCTAAATGAAGGATTTTTTCAGATATATTATGCATTCTGTGAACATCAATTGCCTGAAGCTTTATTATTGTGACCCACATAACTTTTGAAAGGATCTACTAATGCCAAGGGTTCACCAGATACCTTGGATCATAAATTCGCCATCTCAAGGAAAGCACATTAGAAGGAAGCCATAAAAGAAGGATGTTGGTGTGTAAAATCAGTGACACTATCCCACCCCTCAGAGATCTGGAAGACTAAAACCTAGTGTAAATGTAAATTTAGGTGTTAATTTCATTTACACCCATCAGATGAAATTACATCCTAATTATCTCAGGTAAACTGATGCAGGAAAAGACAGTCAGTCCCTGGGGTCCAAAATCGAACAGAATCTGAGTTCTTCATGCACCAGCCAGCCTCTTTCTAAAAGGGAAGGAAGTTGTAAGAGGAATAGAACTTCACCCACTACAAACTCTCTTCACTAAAAAATCGAGACACTTCAAGAAGAACACAGAAGAAAAGCAAGACAGTGGTTGAGGCAATCAGACAGCCCCCACAAGAAAGAAAAATTGCTGGGTACCCATCAATAAAGTAAAGCACATTAACCTACTTAACCAACATGGTATACATCATTAGGTTAGAAAATCTCTGCAAAAGATCAGCCTAAAAACACACTTTGGCAAAGCGAAACTACTGATAAATTCATTTGCTTTTGCCCATTGTTTACACTTACTTTCCATATTTTTATACGGAGTGTTTATTAGTTCATGTTTCAGACCCAGCAAGGTGGGGGCAGGGGGCGGGTTCCTACCCTTGGATCGGCCATCAATTTGCTCTGAAAGTACAAGAACTTCTCTCTGGAACATGGCTCCCACAAAAAGGGACCTAATGGGACTCTTCCAGTTTTTCTAATAATTTAAGGTACCATGATGCACTGCAAATACATAAGGAAAATGGTCCAGTGATACAACAAAAACCAGAAATAGGAAACTTCTGCACCTCCCAGACTAAAGTAAGGGGAGAAGTAGAAGTTAGTCTGCCTGGGTGAGAAGAATTGGGTGTTCAAATGGATAAATTTTTTTCCCTTTCAATAAAAATTGAAGACTTAGGACATGATCAGATAGAGACAAATCATCAAAGTGGGCAGTTTATTCCAGCACCATCCTCATTCTCTTTCTGTTTTTTAGTCCCAACTCTGTAGCCTCATGGATTGAATCTCAATCTTTTGCGTACCCCACACAAGTATGGCTGCTATTTTGCAGGATCTGCATGCCTACTCCTTTGAATTGCATCACATCTCAAAATTCTTCCATGACCCAGGCAGGGGGTGTAGCTCAGTGGTAGAGCACATGCTTAGCCTGGGTGAGGGAGGCCTTGAGTTCCATTCCCCAGCACCAAAAGTAAATAAATAAATAAAAACTTCTGTAGCAGCAGCAAACCTGTTATCCTTTATTTCCTGTAGGTACTTTAAGAAAAACAACCTTATTAAGTCAATTTACAGTAAGATATGAATGGCTAATAATCCTTGCATATCCTAAAGTCATTTGCATTTAATAACATCCTGCAGAGAGAGAGGGAGAGAGCACATGCAAGTGCCAGAGCCTTTGAACTAGTGAGAAGTTTAAAATGCAATTTAAAAAGGAGAATAAAAGTCTTAGGTTTGAGAGATACCTGAGCACATGGGCAGATTCAATCTGCTGGAATCAGATTCCTGCACCTGTTTTGCAGTTTCTCCCCTTCCTTCTTTTCTGAATCTGGAGAGACTCTAAATGTTGCTTCTGACACTCTCCCTGTGGGGACAGTTTTTCTGTAAATAGCGGAGCCTCCAGCAGTTGAGGTAAGAAATAAACATTTGGGACTGTTGGTTATTTATAAGTCAGGAACACCTTATCTTGGTAAGATTTTGAAAATTCCACTACTAAATTTGCGACAAGTAACTCCTTTCTCAAATAAGAAGTTAATGCCTAAATATTAGATCAAGAAATAAAACACATCCTTCTTTGAACCATTTTGCCCTTATATTGTTTCTGCTCTCCTGAAAAAGTCAAGGGGAAGAAGGAGGAAACACAAAAAGTGAAAGAGATTCTTAACACCTGCTTAAGATCTATAAGCACGTGGTTTGGAAGACCACCCATTTGCAATGTTTCTATGTCCCTTTGAACTTTATAAATGTGATTTAGAAGTAATGAAAATAAGATCAGCAGTTTTCTAAAAATTATTCAATATTGGAAAGTTTATGTATGTAGATATATATTTTTACATGTAGATACATACACAGATATGGAAAGTGTATGTGTATATGTGTGTACATATACACACATTCACACACATAGTCATGGTTGGATTTTATCCTAAATCTATATGCTTTCTTATTCAACTAACCCACTCCTATTCATTGAAAAGTTCATTTTGAAATCTTGCGCATCAGAACACTGACACATTACTATTGGTGACAGGCCATCAAAGACAGCAAGATGGTTAACTCTAGGCTGAAATTGAAAGTTACAGCTTTCATCATACATCATACAAATACCAAAACCTTTAAAGTTTTTAACTGTCAAAAGAAGTAAAGTATGTCACACTATTTCTCCTGGCTTGACTCCAGATCTAATTCAATCTGTGGTTTAACGAAGGTAATTTCTACTATAGGACAGAGCAACAATCACCAAAATGCCTAACACATATTCTTCCCAATAGCTAGAATCATCCTAATCTGAACTATGGAAGGGGTCTTCTCTGCTGGATGGGCAAAAGGTCACTTCCACAGGCAACTGTAGATGATGAAGATTTCATCAAACACTTGAGAAGGCTATGTAGATTTTTCCTGGTAGTCTATTGGAGGGGTGGTGTAGGGTTTCTTTCTCAATGATAGAAGCTTCTTTAAGGAAAGTTTGGAAATTATTAGTAGTAGGGGTAACATGTAAAAGGGAAAAAGAAGTAGAAAACATCCCAATGCTTCCCTTTGCCTAGGAAAGGCTGTACTTCTCTAGTAATGTGAACTTCCCCCTGGTGTCAGGCAAGATCTTCAGTTAGTGGACACACAGTCTTCTGTCCCACAGAGCCTCATTCTCTGAAACTCACGGTGGGCACCAGGAAGTCGTGTTTGCTCTGTGCAATCCAACCACAGATTGAATTAAGGGAGGAAGAGTCCAGTAGTGGAAAGGGTCTGGAGTCAGAGACAACTGAATTCCAGTGTCACTTTCTCTACTCATCAGCTGAGTGACACATTTCTGAGCCTTGGTTTTCTCAACTGGCATAATAAAGGCTATTTCATAGGTTAGGTGTATTCTTTATGTGGTACACCTTGTATATGGTGATAGGGTGCTGTGGACCTGATGGTATGATGACACAGGAAGCCCAATCTACCCCCGTCCACTCTAACCTGTGAGGACTTCACGGCTTCTCAGCTTAACACTGCTCTTCTGGGTAACGAACAATATGATGGAATCACTGAAGTGCTCTTTATAGGCTCTTCAGACGAGTAGGATTCTGCATAGGAATAAGGCAATGTAATTTGGAGTTTGAACTTTCATCTCATAAATGAACATTTTTTAAATGTCAGCAAAATGATTTGGTGAGGTGTGTGGTATTTGTTCTCTCTTGATTGTCTCTCATTCAAAGATCAAGGTTCAAGATAGTTCCTCCAGTTACTAGTGAGTGACTGCTGGGGTTTGACTATCTCCTCCAAAACTCATCTTGAAATTTAATTGCCACCATATCGAGAGGTGGGACCTTAACGCAGCATCGTGGCACACTCCCGTGATCCCAGCAACAGGAGAGGCTGAGGCAGGAAGATCACAAGTTTGAGGTCAGCCTCAACAACTTAGTAAGATCCCGTCTCAAAATTAAAATTGAAAAAAAAAAAAAAGAGGTGGAACCTTTAAGAGGTAATTAGGCCACAAAGGACTCCATGAATAGATTAATGTCTTATTGCAGGAGCAGGTTTGCTATAACAGGAGTGGCTCTGTTATAAAGGTGTTTTTCTCCTTCTTGCTCATCCTCTGATGCAATCTGCCATGTTCTGATAAAGCAAGAAGGCCTCAGCAGATGCCCACACCTTGATAGGTGGCCTTCCTGGCTTCTTAAACTGTGAGAAATAAATCTATTTTCTTTACAAACTCCCCAGTCTGCAGTATAAGAACATAAAATGGACTAAGTTTAAGAACAAGTTCATTTACATCTTGAAACTTCAGTTTCCTCAAATGTAAAAATAAATTACTCATCTTTCAGAACTGTTACAGCATTAAAATAAGGTAATGTATACAAAATCTGTGTAAACTCTACAGTTCTAGACAAATATGATAATATTTGCTACAAAAATTAAAGTCAGTCAGCAATGATGCTCAAACCTTGCTAGAAAATTACTCCTTTATTGCTGAATTTAATATAAGGCAGAACTTTCTCAAGCTCATCAATGATAATTTACATAATGAAATCTCATTGACCTGATTTTAAGGGAATGTGGAATATGGATTAGGACCATTATAGAGGAAAGCTCTCAGCTGTCATGTTTACCATGCTATGTGACAGAAATCTTTTTCATATTTATACTTTTAAAATAACTAATACAAGCTCAATAATAAACTCACTAGATATGATCATTAGTTAAAATGATTGCCTTTCTAAAAATGCTTTTTTCTTACTTGAAAAAGCATTCTGTGTGACTCTCACTACTCAGAGGTAACCATAACTTACAGGTATAACTTTCCTCTTTTAAAAATGTACCAATATACAGAGAGAAAAAGAGATGTAGATATTCATTATAAATTTTATAAAAATGTTATTTGAACTGTGTATCATAACATGTGTTTTTCATTCAATAATACATCCCAAATATCTCCTTGTCCTCATAATAACATTTTAATGGCTTTGTGATAGTCTACTGAGGACATGTCCCACTACTAATTCGATCCAGCCATTTCTGTGAGATGTTTTGTTTGTCTTCATTTCTCTCTGTTTTGAACAATGTCAACAACATTCTGACAGCTACTTCTAACTACATATTCCTAATTATTCCCTTAGAATAAATTGCACGTTATTCAAAGAGTATTATTAAAAGGGTATATGAATTTTCCCTTCAGATAATATGCCAATTGATGCTTATTAAAGTACCTATTTCCTCCTATTATTTTTACTATTTTTATACATTTTTCTTATTGCATATTCATTGATGATTGCTTAGAAAATGGAATCGAAGGCATAAAAGCAAAATTTCCCATATTCTCACTACATGATTATAAGACTTTCTTGTATAACTTTATAGTATTTATAAAAATGTATACTGCATTTTAGTGTGCATATATATTTTTTAGTTGTTGTATCTACTTTATTAATTTGAAAAGTTATTTAATGAAATACATGTTGCAAACTTTTACTTTAATTTATTTGTTTATTTTTTATTAATGGGGAAGTGTGTGCTCCTGTGTGTGCATGTTAGGAATTGAACCCAGTGCCTTGCACCTGTGAAGCAAGGATTTTATAACTAAGCAGTACCACCCCCAGCTTCCTGTATTGGTATTCTCTAAATTGTTGTTCCTCACACAATCTGATGTACATTATGTTTTTATTTTCATGACTCAAATCTATTCTTTTGAAACTTTTACCTTTTGCCTCATTCTTGGAAAGAGCTCCACCCTCTTTCTTACTGTATTCTTTTTACATTTAGCTCCTTAATCCACCCAGAATCAATTTGGCATCTAGTGTGAATCTGACAATCCTTTTTTTTCATATAGCCTAACCAATTTTCATAACACATTGATTTTTTTAAAATTATCCTTTCATGCTTCATGGTAAAGTGCTATGTTCCTTGGACTTTCGTGCAGTTTTATTCTGTTTAGTTTATCTCTCTGGCTAGTAAGTTACCAGCGCCACACTGAATAAATTATTTTAGCTTTATCATATGGGTGCACAACAAATTCTGCCTTATTATTCCTCCTTGGGATCTTTCTTGTCTTTGCTGGAATGCTTACATTACCAAAATAAGGATTGCTTTTAAAAATATTTTGATGGTATGCTTAGACCCTTTTTGACTCATGCAATGAGAGAAGTTTTTTTTTTTGTTTTTTTTTTTATTACAAATAAGTATTCAATTGCTCCCTCTCACGTCCTCTCCTACATTTTGTGAACCACCCGTTGGAGCACCTGGGGCTTTATTTACAGCAGTTTGTTCTAGCCTGTGTCTCTATCAGAATGGCTCTATTGGGGGCAGAAAGTTTTGTTTTGTTATCACAATCGCCTTATCACCTGGTACTTTTCACACTGTAGGAATTCAAAATATGTTTCAAAGCTTATTGAATGAGTAAGTGAATGTCTAATTATCATACATAATTGTAAAAATCTAATAACTCTCTACCAGATCATTTTACTGAATCTTATTGCTTGTATTTCCTTCCTCTTAAAGAATAATAGTAAACACACACACACTCCACGCTATTATACACGAACAGAATTTGAATCATAAGTGAGCAGGGCAAGAGTCATTCCAACTTCCCAAATGGAAAAAAAAAAGTGATGGAAGCAAAAAGAACTTCCAAAAGTACACAAGAAAGCAACAGTGCAGGAGAAATGGGGCAAAATTGTACGTTTTCTGGGAAAATTCACACGCTCCTTTTCATCAACATAGAAAACAACAGTGAGGGGAAGCGCGGGTCCCGTAGTTGTGCCCAAGTTGCCTGTGACATTTCAATGGCACCAGCCCTGTCCAGCAGGTGTTCTGTCAACTCAAGGTCACACACACCTGCTGATGTACATGGAAGCACACAGGGCCTGGCGCCCTTCTGCTCACAGCCTTCTGACTCCTCTTCAGGCCTTCCTATCATTTCTGGTAACTTTAAGTTCTGAAAATTATTTTAAAACAAATCATTCTAACCATATTCTATTTTTAAATATTCTAGATGTATTCCTCTACCCCATCATTGCCCATCAGGTAGAATCTCAAATACTCGTGGTAACATTAAATAATCTAGCATTTCCTTTCCTTCTGACTCATCATTGTACATCTACTATCAATATATGTTAGAGAATTATGCAATTTAAATTAGACAATTTATACATAGAATCTTATCCATGGTTTGAAATGCATTAAAGTAAGTGATAGATAAAATTAAACAAAAATTACCTTCAAAATACAGAAGGGCTGCCGGGCATGGTAGCATACACCCATAATCCCAGGAACTCGGAGGTCTGTGACAGGAGGATTGCACGTTTAAGGCCAGTCTCAGCAATTTACTGAGTCCCTCAGCAACTTAGTACCCTGTCTCAAAATTTAAAAAAATGAAATAAAAAGGGCTGGGATGCAGCTCAGTTAAAGTGCTTTGGGAATAGATCCCTAGTACAAAAATAAATGTAAAAAAATACTAAAGGCCTTCGGCAACTCAAAAAAGTTTGCAAAGATTCGGTATTTAGATTTTTATGCTTGAAATACTGTACAATACGTGAAATCAGCACTTTAGTAGAACTTACCACATGCCAAGGGCTATTCTAAGGGTCATTTGACCCTCAAGATGAATGCCAACATGAAAACCTAGGATTTAAGTACTATTATTATCTCCCACTTTACAAATTAGAAAATCGAAGCACAGAGGGGTTAAATGACCTGCCCAAAGCACACAGCCAGTAAACACGGAGCTGAAGTTCAGACCTCAGCCTTGGCTTACCCTCCATGCACTTAGCCACTATCCTGTACTCTGCTGCCCTCAAGATACAGACATTTCAGAGACCATAAAATCAATGAATCTTATTTGAAAGTATTACCAGTTTGGCCTGAAGATCAATTTGTGATGAAATGTGACTAATATATTTGAAAATTCAAGTACCTGAAGCTCAGAGTTGAAAACATTTTATACTTTGTATTGGAAGATGTGTTCGGTTTTTGCACTGCTATCACAAAATAGTTGAATTTGGGTAATTTATAAAGAACAGAAATTTATCTTCCCACAGTTCTGGAGGCAGCTTCCGTTGTCTGGTGAGGGCTGCTCTCTGCTTCCCAGACAGAATATATTGTCAACTTTCCACCACCATAAAAATTGGCGAGATAAATCAATTTATAAAGAGAAATGGTTTATTCTGGATCACAGTTTTGGAGATTTCAGTCCATGATTGATGGGCCCCATTGCTTTGGGCCCATCATGGCAGAAGCATGTTGCAGAGCAGAACCAAGAAACAAAAGAGATAGAGGAAAGGGTTGGGGTTCCACGGTCCCCTTTGATGGTACAACCCCATAGCCTGAAGACCTCCCACTAGACCCCGCCTCTTGGTAGTACCAAGCTGGGGACCAAGCTTTTAGCTCACGGGCCTTTGAGGGACATTCCGGATTCAGACTATAGCAGGTACCTTGTTGCTGCATTCACAAGAGGGGCAAGAGGGGACAAGAGGGAAGGAATGCTGTGTCCCACTGGTAGAAGGCAGAGGGCAAACAAGCCAAATGCTGCAGGAAGCTTCTTTCCTAAGGGCCTTAATGGGTGTTGAGCGAGGTGCCCTCACGCCCTGATCACCTCTTGGAGGCTCCACCTCTGAACACCTTCACACTGACCATTAAGTTTCAATGCTGGAGTTTTCGAGGGGATATATTCCAATCATAGCATTGTGACATAACTCATAGGTCGAGATTGGAAAACAATCAAGACAGTGAAAAGAAACAGACACTCCTCATAAACCCATCATAAATTGGAAATACCATAAGCTGAAAATATGCGTGAGACACCTAACCTTACCAGGCAGCTTAGCTCAGCCGAACCTATCTTAAACACACTCCAAATACTTATATTAGCCTGCAGTTGGGCAAAATCTGGTAACACAAACCCTATTTTATAAAGTGTTGGCTATCTCATGTAATTTACTGAAATCTGTATACAAAAAACATGACAGCACAGAGCACTGTAGATTAATTGATTTCTCCATGTGATCACATGACTGACAGGGAGCTGAGCTTACTGCTGCAGCCCTGCCTCTCAGGAGGGTGTCATATGCATATCACAAGCCCCAAAGATGAAAATTCAAGATTCACAGTACAATTGCCTTTGAATATGTATCACTTTCATGCCATCATAAATTTGGAAAATCACAGGACACACCATGGTAAATGGAGGACTATCCATATATACAGATTGATATATACAAAGCTTTAAATAAACAAAATAGTTTGAAGAATCATAAAAAGGAGGCAGGACATTGTCGATGAATTCTGTATTTCCAAGCATGTTCAAAGAAATGCCATGAGACGATGCTGGAGGAATGGAAGAACAGCTGTTGATCCGGGTAACACACACCCAGAACATATT
The DNA here is from genome assembly GCF_902686445.1 of Sciurus carolinensis. Lineage (NCBI taxonomy): Eukaryota > Metazoa > Chordata > Mammalia > Rodentia > Sciuridae > Sciurus > Sciurus carolinensis. The sequence goes on from NC_062224.1 coordinate 23,135,951, forward strand.
CCAAGCCACATTCAGTAAAGTGTGGCCATTAGATACATCCCCTTGTGACTGGCTTACAGGGCTTTAACTCTCCTGTGGCAAATTGAACAGGATTCGAATTACAACAGATGGCTGGTCCAGTGAAGGCAATGCCAACAGGAGGGATCTAAGGAGTTAGGAAGATGAGCCAAGAATTTTAAATGAATATTGTTAAGCACATAAGTTGGAACTAATGGTGACAAGGATTTGTGCAGATATTTTAAAACTTGAAAATACTTTCCCTGTTACTAATTCTACATAAAATAATACTCGCCTATCTGCAAAGAAATGACCAAGTTTTTAAGATAAATATATGTGGAATGTAGGCATAAAATATCACATAGTTCAGTAAAACCATATTGGACACTAGACAATTGTTTTCTTAGCTGTGATTGAAAAGTGTTTGTAGATTATTCAAAGCTAAGGACTGAGTCAAGCAGTCCTTCACATAGGTGTTCTGCAAATCCAACACTTTGTTGATAATTGCCTTCCAGGTTTGGATTTCTTCTGTTTCCAAATTTTTATTAGGTGCTAAGTGTTATAGAAATTCTTTCTGAAGACTTGCAAAGTGACACTAAAGACATTTTTTTTTGTCTTCTAAACCTAAAGCAGTATTTTGTTTACCATCTGAGGTAAATAATTATCTTTAAACCATTTGGAATAGAACACGTGAATAATGCCAAAATAATCTTGAAAATTTCAACGTTAAAAAAAATCCTTCCTCTCAAAGAAAAAGAAAAATAAATCCAAGAAAAATAGATAACAGTATTTGTGCAAAATATTTCCCTATGTCTTAAGAAGAATGGAATAAAATTAATAATCTTAACTAAGAATCAAGTACTAAAATATGGAATTGAAATATTTTTACACAGCAATTATAGCATCCTGAAACAAATTCTAGTTTTATTATTTAAATGAGATGAGCTATTCCATACAGCAATAACCAAACATGTATGCTGGTTTATAAGCACAAGGTAAATGTGATCCTAGGACCTCAGATTGCACGTAGCTACCAAATGTTCAATTTCATATACAATCTTACCAGCCTTAGTAATGCTGGCTATTATTAAACATGGTCTTTCTATTAGTGCTTTGTGCCTATCCAGAGCTACTTATAGCTTTGATTTGGCCAATCATTAGAGCAAGTGCAGGCTGTTTTGTAGGCTCTTCTGCTAAAACTCTGCTTAAAACCATCATGGTAAATTCAAGGAGCAGAATGCTATTCTTAAAGTAGATCCTAGGAGTAGAGGTGGGCAGGGGTGGGTTTAAAATGCCACATATATTTTGGTAATATATCCAGAGGCAAGACGTAAGACTGGAAAAGTCCATATAGGCCAGACAGAGTTTGAAAACTGTGCCCAGGAGTTCCATTTTATCCTGAGACTACTATGAGGTGCTGATAGGGTCAGACTGGCATTATTGAAAAAGCACTCTGGCAGCTGTCTGCAGACTATACTGCAGGAAAACAAAGCAGGAGGCAAAGAAGCAAAATAATGGACTTCAGAAATAGACTAAGAAAGATACGAGGAGGAAATGGGATGTGTTTAAGAGAGGTGCAACTGGGAGCTGAGATTATGGTTCAGTTGTAGAGCCCTTGCTTGGCATGTGTGAGGCACTGGGTTCGTTTCTTGGCACCACATATAAATCAATAAAGATCCATCAACAACTAAAAAATATTTTTAAAAAAAGAGGTGCATCTCTTGGGGTCTATTACACGCTGAATTAGAGTAGAATCTAAAGATGAAAAGGTTTCTGATTTTTTTCAATATGTCAATGAGCAGACTGTATTTTTATATCCAGAACTTGTATTGCTTTTGTGTGTGCATAAAACAAAACAAAGCAAAACAGTCAAGGGCCTTATTAACTAAGCATCCAAAAGAAGCAAAGAAGCAAAGAAAAACTTTTAATTTATTTAAGTTATTCTCTTTATACTTATTCTTCTTAAGACTAGCATTGACTTTCTTAATTGGCTCTGATTTATCATCTACAAAAAGAGAACTTTAATTAATTCAAAGGCCAAATAATTTATTTTTAGATACTGTCTTTACAGTAAAAGTGTGACTGAAAAGATGAATAGCGAGCATAATCACATGTGCATCAACTTCTGGCAGAACAAAACAGAAAACCATAGAAAAGGAGCACACCAATGAAGGACGGGTGGTGACCCTGGTCATCAACAATCATCTTCCATGTGTTAAGATCTGTTGATATGTCATAACATATTTTGAGTCCTTTAGAATAGATATTTAAATTTAATACTATTTTTAAAATCTGTTAGCCGATTTTCTCTTTAATAAGAACTACCATATAATATCAATTCAATGTCTATAGCATTTGCCAGATCTCTTTTAATTGCACCCTTTAAAAACACAAAAGAGTCTAATAGGTGTGTTCAATAGCAATAAGAAAGAAAAGAAATTAAAACCTTTGAATGACAATGAAACCCAAAAAATCTGTGAAGGTATATTCTTTACGTCTCAGCAAAAACATACATTTAATCCTTACAGTCTGTAGTGTTCCATTCTCAGATGGAAATCAAGAGCGAGGAATCATTATCAATTTGGTTGCTCACAACTTTTTTAGAGCGCACAAACGTGTGTGTGTGTGTGTGTGTGTGTGTGTAAAATATTGACATTCCTTATGCTTTTAGATAGTTTTTTCATCACTGCAAGCCGATTTTTTAATTTTCACATGTATTATTTTAAGGAGAACACAAAAATGATTGTTTTGGTGTACCCCAGGATTCCATTTTGATGAATGGCATTCAGTGAGGAAGTATTAGGAAACACCCATTTTTATTGTGTGTGTGTGTGTTTTTTTTTTTCGAGATTAAATGATTTGCAAAAGAGAGCAGCTCACCATTGATCAGGAAGAAGAGATGATGTGTGAGTCTCACATTTAGAAATAATTGCTGGGAACAAAAGTTCCAAGAGCTCTGCCATCATCTCTGAAGGCACTGGGAACTTTGAACCAATAACCTAAAATTTGATGAGGTTCTCCTTCGAAGATATCGCTTTCAAACTTTGGACCCCATATACACAGGTGACTCAAAAATTGTTTCCAACCAGGTCTCTCCTCTAAGCTCCAGCCCCATCCATCCAGCTGCCTACATGGATATCTTCTAGGGAATCTCAAAGGCACCTCAAAGTCAACATGTCTAAACCCAAACTTGATGATGGTTCTCCCCAAACTTGATCTTTGTCCCTTATTCTCTAGCTCAGTGATAGGCATCATTCACCAGAAAACAAGCCAGGAATCACCCCTGACACCTGTCATTCCCAATATCTTATCTATCACTAATACCTGCGAACTTTCTTCCTTGCTATCTCTTGAATCCTTCCATATCTCTCCACTCCCAGCACTGCAGGTCTGCACTGCTCAATGACTCTAGGAATCAGCTTTCTCATTAGCAACCACAGTGAATAGAGAACCCTTCTGGAGTTGGGCAAGGCTGTAATCTTGTCACTATTACTACTGTCACTATCTTGTCACTATCACTGGTATCCGACTACTACAATGGCCTCCCAATGCTTTATTATTTTTTAAGAGTACTAGAGATTGAACCCACGAGTACTCTACCACTGAGCTATAGCTCTGGTCCTTTTTATTTTTTATTTTGAGACAGGGTCTCACCAAGTTGCTGAGACTGGCCTCAAACTTGTGATCCTCCTGCCTCAGCATCCTGAGTAGCTGGGATTACAGATGTGTGACACAATGCAGCTCTCCTAACACTCTTTAACACTCTTCTTTTCTCTTCTGGCCCTATTGAAACTCTCCTTCATGCTTGAGACAACTTGAAAGCCTAATCTAACTGTGTATCCTTTGTTTCTGAGACCATTGTGTGGTTCCCGTTGCTCTTTTTTTTTTTTTGAATTTTATTTTTATTTTTATTTTTTTTATTTTTATTTTTTTATTTTTTTATTATTTACACAAATGGGATACATGTTGTTTCTCTGTTTGTACATGGCGTAAAGGCATACCATTTGTGTAATCATAAATTTACATAGGGTAATGTTTGATTCATTCTGTTATTTTTTTCCCTTCCCCCCACCCCTCCCACCCCTCTTTTCCCTCTATACAGTCCTTCCTTCCTCCATTCTTGCCCCCCTCCCTAAACCTAACTCTAACCCTAACACTAACTCTTCCCACCCCCCATTATGTGTCCTCATCCACTTATTAGCGATATCATTCTTCCTTTGGTTTTTTGAGATTGGCTTATCTCACTTAGCATGATATTCTCCAGTTTCATCCATTTGCCTGCAAATGCCATAATTTTATCATTCTTTATGGCTGAGTAATATTCCATTGTATATATATACCACATTTTCTTTATCCATTCATCAATTGAAGGGCATCTAGGTTGGTTCCACAATCTGGCTATGGTGAATTGAGCAGCTATGAACATTGTTGTGGCTGTATCTCTGTAGTATGCTGATTTTAAGTCCTTTGGGTATAGGCCAAGGAGTGGGATAGCTGGGTCAAATGGTGGTTCCATTCCAAGTTTTCTAAGGAGTCTCCATACTGCTTTCCAGAGTGGCTGCACTAATTTGCAGCCCCACCAGCAATGTATGAGTGTACCTTCTCCCCACATCCTCGCCAACACCTGTTGTTGCTTGTATTCTTGATAATCGCCATTCTAATTGGGGTGAGATGGAATCTTAGGGTGGTTTTGATTTGCATTTCTCTTATTACTAGAGATGTTGAACATTTTTCCATATGTTTGTTGATTGCTTGTAGATCTTCTTCTGTGAAGTGTCTATTCATTTCCTTAGCCCATTTGTCGATTGGATTACTTGCATTCTTGGTGTAGAGTTTTTTGAGTTCTTTATAGATTCTGGAGATTAGTGCTCTATCTGAAGTATGATTGGCAAAGATTTTCTCCCACTCTGTAGGCTCTTTCTTCGCATTGCTGATAGTTTCCTTTGCTGAGAGAAAGCTTTTTAGTTTGAATCTATCCCAGTTATTAATTCTTGCTTTTATTTCTTGTGCTATTGGAGTCCTGTTGAGGAAGTCTGGTCCTAAGCCGACATGTTGAAGCTCTGGACCTACTTTTTCTTCTATAAGATGCAAGGTCTCTAGTCTGATTCCGAGATCCTTAATCCATTTTGAGTTTAGTTTCGTGCATGGTGAGAGATATGGGTTTAGTTTCATTCTGTTGCATATGGATTTCCAATTCTCCCAGCACCATTTGTTGAAGAGGCTATCTTTTCTCCATTGCATATTTTTGGCCCCTTTGTCTAGTATGAGAAAATTGTATTTATTTGGGTTTGTGTCCGTGTCCTCTATTCTGTACCACTGATCCACCTTTCTATTTTGGTACCAATACCATGCCATTTTTGTTACTATTGCTTTGTAGTAGAGTTGAAGATCTGGTATTGCGATACCCTCTGCTTCACTCTTTCTGCCAAGGATTGCTTTAGCTATTCTGGGTTTTTTATTCTTCCAGATGAATTTCATAATTTCTTGCTCTATTTCTGTAAAGGTACATCATTGGGATTTTAATTGGAATTGCATTGAAGCTGTATAGCACTTTTGGTAGTATGGCCATTTTGACAATATTAATTCTTCCTATCCAAGAACATGGGAGATCTTTCCATCTTCTAAGGTTTTCTTTAATTTCTTTCTTTAGTGTTCTGTAGTTCTCATTGTAGAGGTCTTTCACCTCTTTTGTGAGATTGATTCCCAAGTATTTTATTTTTTTCGAAGCTATTGTGAATGGGGTAGTTTTCCTAATTTCTCTTTCTGAAGATTCATCGCTTATGTATAGAAATGCCTTAGATTTATGTGCATTGATCTTATATCCCGCTACTTTACTGAATTCACTTATGGGATCTAACAGTTTTCTGGTGGAATTTCCTGGTTCCTCTAAGTATACAATCATATCATCAGCAAATAGGGATAGTTTGAGTTCTTCTTTTCCTATTCGTATCCCTTTAATTTCTTTGGTCTGTCTAATTGCTCTGGCTAGAGTTTCAAGGACGATATTGAATAGAAGTGGTGAAAGAGGGCATCCCTGCCTTGTTCCAGTTTTTAGAGGGAATGCTTTCAATTTTTCACCATTTAGAATAATATTAGCCATGGGCTTAGCGTAGATGGCCTTTACAATGTTAAGGAATGTTCCCACTATCCCTATTTTTTCTAGTGTTTTGAGCATGAAGGGATGCTGTATTTTATCAAATGCTTTTTCTGCATCTATTGAAATAATCATGTGATTCTTGACTTTAAGTCTATTGATATGGTGAATGACATTTATTGATTTCCTGATGTTGAACCAACCTTGCATCCCTGGGATGAAACCCACTTGATCATGGTGCACTATCTTTTTAATATGTTTTTGTATGCGATTTGCTAAAATTTTGTTGAGCATTTTTGCATCGATGTTCATTAAGGATATTGGTCTGAAATTTTCTTTCCTCGATGTGTCTCTGTCTGGTTTAGGTATCAGGGTAATATGGGCTTCATAGAATGAGTTTGGGAGGGTTCCCTCCTCTTCTATTTTATGGAATACTTTGAGAAGTATTGGAATGAGCTCTTCTTTAAAAGTTTTGTAGAACTCGGCTGAGAACCCATCTGGTCCTGGACTTTTCCATGTTGGTAGACTTTTGATGACTTCTTCTATTTCATTACTTGAAATTGGTCTATTTAAATTGTGTATGTCCTCCTCGTTCAGTTTAGGCAATTCATATGTCTCTAGAAACCTGTTGATGTCTTTGAAATTTTCTATTTTGTTGGAGTATAGGTTTTCAAAATAGCTTCTCATTATGTTTTGTGTTTCAATCGTGTCTGTTGTGATATTTCCTTGTTCATTCTGAATTTTAGTGATGTGGGTTTTCTCTCGTCTTCTCTTTGTTAGTGTGGCTAAAGGTTTATCAATTTTGTTTATTTTTTCAAAGAACCAACTATTTATTTTGTCAATTTTTTGTATTGTTTCTTTTGTTTCAATTTCGTTGATTTCAGCTCTGAGTTTGACTATTTCCTGTCTTCTACTACTTTTGGTATTGGTCTGTTCTTTTTCTAGGGCTTTGAGCTGTAGTGTTAGGTCGTTTATTTTTTGAGTTTTACTTCTTTTATTAAATGCGCTCCATGAAATAAATCTTCCTCTAAGTACTGCTTTCATAGTGTCCCAGAGATTTTGATATGATGTTTCTTTGTTCTCGTTTACCTCTAAGAATTTTTTAATTTCCTTCCTAATATCTTCTGTTATCCATTCATCATATAATAGCATATTGTTTAATCTCCAGGTGTTGGAGTAGTTTCTGTTTTTTACTCTTTCATTTATTTCTAACTTCAATCCATTATGATCTGATAGAATACAAGGTAGTGTCTCTATCTTCTTGTATTTGCTGACATTAGCTTTGTGGCATAATATATGGTCTATTTTAGAGAAGGATCCATGTGCTGCTGAGAAGAAAGTGTATTTGCTCTTGGTTGGATGGTATATTCTATAAATGTCTGTTAAGTCTAAATTATTGATTGTGTTATTGAGATCTATGGTTTCTTTGTTCAATTTTTGTTTGGAAGATCTGTCCAGTGGTGAGAGAGGCGTGTTAAAATCACCTAGTATTATTGTGTTATGGCCTATTTGGTTTCTAAAATTGAGAAGGATTTGCTTAACATACATGGATGAGCCACTGTTTGGGGCATAGATGTTTATGATTGTTATATCTTGCTGATTTATGCTTCCCTTAAGCAGTATGAAATGTCCTTCCTTATCCCTTCTGACTGACATTGGCTTGAAGTCCACATTATCTGAAATGAGGATGGATACTCCAGCTTTTTTGCTGAGTCCATGTGCATGGTATGTTTTTCCCCATCCTTTCACCTTTAGTCTATGGGTATCTCTTTCTATGAGGTGAGTCTCTTGCAGGCAACATATTGTTGGATCTTTCTTTTTAATCCAATCCGCCAGTCTACGTCTTTTGATTGATGAATTCAGGCCATTAACATTCAGGGTTATTATTGAGATATGATTTGTATTCCTGGTCATTTGGTTCATATTTAAAATTTTATTTATTCATTTATTTATTTTTTGACACATCTTGGTTCCTCCTTTATTTGACAGTTCCTTTAGGGTAATTCCTCCCTTTGCTGATTTGCTTCTTTGTTTTTTATTTCTTCCTCATGAAATATTTTGCCGAGAATGTTCTGTAATGCTGGCTTTCTTTTTGTAAATTCTTTTAGCTTTTGTTTATCATGGAAAGATTTTATTTCATCGTCAAATTTGAAGGTAAGCTTTGCTGGGTATAAGATTCTTGGTTAGCATCCATTTTCTTTCAGAGCTTGAAAAATGTTGTTCCAGGCCCTTCTAGCTTTTAGGGTCTGGATTGAAAAATCTGCTGATATCCGTATTGGCTTCCCCCTGAATGTAATTTGGTTCTTTTCTCTCACAGCCTTTAAAATTCTATCTTTATTTTGTATGTTAGGTATTTTCGTTATAATGTGCCTTGGTGTGGGTCTGTTGTAATTTTGTGTATTTGGAGTCCTATAAGCCTCTTGAACTTGATTTTCTATTTCATTCTTCAGATTTGGGAAATTTTCTGATATTATTTCATTGAATAGATTGTTCATTCCTTTGGTTTGTTTCTCTAAGCCTTCCTCAATCCCAATAATTCTCAAATTTGGCCTTTTCATGATATCCCATAGTTCTTGGAGATTCTGTTCATGATTTCTTACCATCTTCTCTGTTTGTTCAACTTTGTTTTTGAGGTTAAATATTTTGTCTTCAATATCTGAAGTTCTGTCTTCCAGGTGTTCTATCCTATTGGTTATGCTTTCTATGGAGTTCTTAATTTGGTTTATTGTTTCCTTCATTTCAAGGATTTCTGTTTGGTTTTTTTTCAATATCTCTAACTCTTTATTGAAATGATCTTTTGCTTCCTGAATTTGCTCTGTTAACTGTCGATTGGTGCGATCATTCAATGCCTGCATTTGCTCTTTCATCTCATCATTCAATGACTGCATTTGCTCTTTCATCTCATCGTTTGCTTCCCTAATCATTTTAATTATGTACATTCTGAACTCCCTTTCTGTCATTTCTTCTGCCATGCTGTCGTTGGATTCTATTGATGTAACATCTAGATTTGTTTGGGGCATTTTCTTCCCTTGTTTTCTCATATTGTTCAGGAATCAGTGGGTCATTAAGATATTGCAGATTTCCTCTATCGACTTATAATGTCCCTGAAGATTGCTAGTATATCCCCTCTTATCCTTCAGTAGCCTGAAGTCTTGGAGGAAGTTGATAATGCGGAGCTCCACGAAGAAGCTGCCTCTCTAGGGTGGTGACCCTCAGGTGGCATATATTCCCGCTAGTGGTCAGAGGTGTCTCCACTTGTTGACCAATGGTCATCCAACGGGGAACTAGGCTGCGGGTTGAGGCAAGGCCTATTTGTGCCTGTGTCTCTGGTTTAACTGTCCCTGTGGGAAAACCTCTCCCGGTAGGGAAGACTCACTCGGTGGGAACGTGTCGCTGGTCAGTTCCCCTCCTAGAGGTTCCCCTCAATCTACAACTACCGCCTGGGCTGGGCTGTCTTCCTCTGCAACATTCCCAGGGGCCCGGACCTACCTCCTGGGCCTGGGAGCCTCACCCTCCGCAGGCGAGTCTCCTTAGGCTGCCTCTCCCAGAGAATCTGCCCGCCGCCCTGGAAACTTCACTCCGCCCCTAGGCGTGTCTCTGTGCATCTCTTCTAACAAAAAGCCACGTAGCTCCTGGGACCCTACTCTGCACCTAATCGCCTGGCTATGTGGCCCCTCCTCTGAGCCGCCACCTGGAGCCCTGTACAATAGCTCCGATACCCAGAGACCCGCCACACACCTCCTCCCCCAGACAGCCGCCCGGTTTCTGACGCAGTCACTAGGAGCCCAAGCAATTCACTTCGCGTCTCCTCCTCCCGCCAACCGCCCGTAGCCCTAGGCAGTCACTCCGAGTCCAAGTGACCAGCCCTGTTCCTCCTCCTCCTCCTCAGGGTAGCCCCCCCGGGTGTTCAGGGGCGGTGGCTCTGAGACCAAGTGACCCACCGCGCTCCTCCTCCAGGCAGGCCACCGGTGTTCAGGAGCGGTCGCTTTGAGTGCAATCAACTCACCACTCGCCTCCTCCTCTGGCAACTGCCTGTGGCTCTGATGCAGTCACTCCTAGACCAAGCAACCCACCACGCTTCTCCTCTCCTCCGGACAACCCCCCAGTGTTCGGAAGCGGTTGTTCTGAGTCCAAACAGCTCGCCACGCAGCTCCTCCTCTGGCAACCGCCTGTGGCTCTGATGCAGTCACTCCTAGACCAAGCGACCCGCCGCGCTTCTCCTCTTCCTCCGGGCAACCCCCCGGAGTTCAGAAGCGGTCGTTCTGGGTCTAAACAGCTCGCCACACAGCTCCTCCTCAGGCAGCCGCCCGGAGCCCCAGTGGTTGCTGGGAGTCCAAGCGCTGTGCTGAGCCGTCTCCTCCTCCCGTTGCTCTTAAAGACTCAAGTCTTTAACTTATTCTCGAAAGTTCTGCATGGTCCTGTCTCTACTTACTCAGATCCCACTCTCATCATTTCCCCCCAAGTTGTTCAGTCCCAGAAACCTTCCCTGCTCCCTCCTTACCCAAGGATTTGCACATGCTAAGCTAATCCTTTTTTATCAGTACCAGTTAGCTGTTAGTTAATCAATACTTCAAAACACAGTCTGTTTAAACAGTAGACACTGATGACAGATCATAGACCTGTGGGTCAGCTGGGTGCTTCCACTGCTCTGGGGGCAAGGTTAGTCCATCTCATCTGGGCTTGCTTACTTAATAGGGCAGCTGCAGCCTGACTGGTTTTGGATGGTCTCACTCAATTCTGGTAGTTGCATGGGCTGTTAGCTACAGTATCAAGGCAACTAGACTATGTGTCTCATCCATCAGCCTAGTACAGCTTATTTGTATAGCAGGGCCAAGATTTTCAGGGAATGAATGGTCATATCCTAAGCCTCATAAAGCTGAAGTTCAGCATTGACTCAATATCACTTCTGCATTCTATTAGCTAAATAAGTCATAAAGCCAGCCCAGACAGAGTCATGAAATAGATTCTCCTGATGGGAGAAGTTGCCAAGTGACCTTGGAAAGGGACAGAAATAATTGGGACAATTTTTGCAAAAGTCTACTATATTATCTTTTAGATATTGGCTCCAGATAAGACTCCTCAGGGAAACCTTTCACCAGCTTCCTGCCTAGATCGAATCACACTGTTATGGGCACCTCTGTGAACCTCCCCTTCACGTCCCTTGTTGCAGTTGGAATTGCACATGTGTTTGTGTGATTATTTGCTATGGTCTATTTCCTCACCCCCAGACACCTCTTGCCCCCAGACTTAGAAGTCAAGAAAAATCTAGCATCCCTTTGTACTCACCATGGTATTCCCAGCTCATGGCACAGAGTAAGCACTCAATAAATATTTGTTTAATGAATGATTTCACTTCCTATTGAGCTCTTTTCAGAAGACAGGCCCTGACTCTTTAAAAAAATACTTTTTTTTAATGAACTTTTGGTTATTTGGGGGAGACTACCAGAGAATATTGAGTCTTGTCCACAGCAGAACCACCCTACACCCCTTCCCAACAAATAAAGTGAGTGTTATCACTTTGGGGGGGATCAGGGGCAAAGGACACCAAGGGGTCTGTAAAGTGATTCACTACTTAAAATTCAGAGCTTTCTCATGAACTGAGACCAAGACACATATGTGGGGGTGAGGTGCTGGGGGAGGGAGCAGCAGTTTATCAGTTTCATTGATGATTCTTGAGTTGAAGGTTCCCAGAGAACATGCATGTATCTAACATATGGGAGAGAGCTGGAGATTAGACCTTGGTTTGGGAATCAACAGTGGATACAGTGGAAGTAATTTCAACCATAGACATAGATTAAAGCGGAAAGTATACGAAGTGAAGGCTGAAGATGGAACCAGAAGGACAATACTATCTGAGGCAAAAGGAACAAGTGAAGTGAGGAACAGTGAGGAATGCTCAGGGAAATGAAAGCAGAAGTAAGAAAGAGCTCATCTCAGAGGTTTAAGGAGGAAAGAACTTCAAGAAGGAAGTGGCCAGTTACCACTGAAGGCAGCTAAGAGGTCAGCAAGATAAGGCACAAAAAGACTCAATTCAAAGTGACCTAAGCAATTCATGTTTCGAATTATTTTTTCCAAAGGATTATTTCCAATGATGTGCATATTCAAAAATTTTTACACTTACTATTGCATAAATTGCAGGAAGGTGATTTACAAGCACTGTGATCCACATGTCCATTTGGTATATGTACTGCTTTAAATATGTAGGTAAGCCTTGGTCAAGTTCCTGTCCCTTCCCTTTATGCTCTTGCTCTCTCATTTATATGCATATGCAAAATTAGTTATTTCCGTAGTTCTTACTGCCACTCATATCAGTAAAAAATACCAGTATAGCTTAAATATAATTTATTCCCAAGTACCACTTAACCTTAATTAAATGTCATTATGTCAGAATACCTCTAAGAACAAATATATGTTTTAAAAAGCAAGAATATCTAATAAATTGGACATGTTAGATCCCTATCACCAAATGAGAATATGCTGCTTCCATACTGACACAAATTCATTCATTGGTTAAATAAGTAAAAGTTCATTCACTTGTTAAATAAGTAGATTTGACCATTGAGCTGATCGACTGAGATATTTCCTCTGGGTTTTATCTTTTCAGAGAGTTTTTGTACGTAAAAGCAATCAAAATAGAAGGAAAATTTAAGCAAGAGTTAAGGATTCCCATCTCTTCCTAATATTTCTCTGATGTTGAGCTGAACACAATTGCTTAATAGTTGCCCTTTTTAAAAAAGTATTTTAAAAATTAATTAAAAATTTTTCAGATCTACTATTCCATTACATTTTTAATAAAACTGAACTATATCAATGCAGGATATGCAGTGAAAGAGAAATAAGTTTCTTATGTGGCTATAACCAGTTAGCCACATAAGGAATTTTTCCAATTTTTCCTAATAGATGAGACTCTAGCTAGAATTTAGTGTATTTTTTTTTACCATAGATATGGTCCTGAAACAGAATCCACAATTTCACTGCACAAATATAACTTAGAGATTTTTTTCCCAGACCATCTATTGTACAAGCAAAGAAACTGAGCCCTCAGAAGATTTTATGATTTGCCTAAAATTACACTAAGATTAGACTCCAAGTTTCCCATTCCACGCTTTCCCCAGCCTACCACATATGTATTTACAGTAAAAGAAGAGTGAAACTTAATAAACTGCACATTATCTTAATCTACTAAGATGATTCTTGTTATCTAAGAAGAATCACTTTTTAAACAAAGAAAATTTTCATAATATTAACAATATTTGTAAGTCATTTCCAAGTTGTTGCATTGTTTATTTGTTTAAATAAAAGATCATATAGTGTTTGCATTTCAGAAGGGCTTCTTGAAAGACAATTCAATATTTGTACTCAACCAGAGAGTAACATAATTTAACGAAAATGCTAATGAGGCCTTAGCGTTATGTTACAGTAAATAACACTCCATACCAATGTGATTTTAGTCCCCTAAGGAGTGAATAGATTGTTAAAATACCTATATATTTATTCCTTTCCTGAATCCACAGCCCTGTGAAGTTTTTCCTATTGGAAGTTTGAATCTATTTCTCCACTCCTAATCTGGGTTTGGCCATGTGACTTGCTTTGGTACACGGGACATTAGCAAACATGACACACATAGAGATTTGAAAATTATTTGTACATTAAAACCTACTCTACAGGAAAATGAGAGACAAGGTGAGATGATGTGGTCCCAGGTGAAGGATGAGCTATTTCAGCAGAACTCCCCATACCAACCAGCTCTCATGTGCCTAAAAGCAGTCTGCAGACCCTGAACAAGCCCAACCAAGAGTAGCAGAACTGCTTGGTTGAGCTCAGTCCAGATTGCTGATCCACAGATTCATGAGCTGAAAGATGATTACTTTTTGAAGCCACTAAGTTGTGGGGTTGATTGTACAGCAAAAGGCAACTGATATAGGGAGAGAGAACAAAAAAACCTTCAGCGATGTACTATTGATGTTTGGTAAACAAGATTAAATTGGAAAGAAAAGAACTTTGTCTTTCTTATCTAATATATGAAACTATAGCAGGTGAAGTACCAAAACTTTCTCAAGGGTCATATTTTTTAATATAATAAAGATTTCGAACCAAAAAAATCTAAATTACTAAGGTATCAGCTGCGCTCTAATTACTGTTCTGTAACTGCTCTAGATGACCTGAAATACTGCAGTTCTATCAGATTATTAAAAGCTGATTTGGATTTTGGTGTGCTGGTTGCAATAGTAATGAAAATTCTAGATAATCTAGGCTACAGCTAGTTGGATTATGAAGCAAAAGGAATGCTTCCTTAGTTGAGAGAGGACATGTTACTACATTTAGTGAATAAATTCTAGCTTTTATTGCTCTAAAATTAAAATAGAAATACGGAGGATTTTTCTTACTGATACTTTGCGTATTCTAGATTCTATATATAGAGACTTACAATGATTTACAATGGTTATGTCTATCATTTTTTGACTTTATAAGAGTAAGAAAATTATACATGTTCAGTAGAAACCATAGTTCCAATTTCGAATTTGAATAACCAATACTCTATAGTGCACTGTTTTGAATTTAAAAAATCAATACTGTATAGTGCACTGTGTTGCTAAACTATGATGCATTAAATGTATTTCTTACTTCAATATTTTCAGCCTGCAATGAGTTTGTTGGACTTGACAAGCAGGTCTCATGGTATTACACTCTTTGAGATGAGGAAAATACCTGTATTTGTAATAAAATATGTGAGGTGTGGTAGTTCTACACAGTTTCCTAAAATATTTATCATAGTTATGAAATACCACTGGGTAAATGTAAACTCGGAGACTGGATTAATTTCTTTTTCCTTTACAGTCCTTTATTAACAAACAAGGTACAATATGGTGCCTGTTGGATGAGAAGTCAGACCATTTGAGGTAAGAAGTCACATTGCATTCGATGGGAGAGGTTCCAGAAGTGCTCCAAGCTCAGAGGAAATTAACACAAACAGCAAATGGAGAAGAGTTCTGAGCTGACTAATTAGAGAATCACATTAGGAATAGCAATGGGAAATATTTTATTTATTTATTTATTTGTTTGTTTATTTTGGTACCAGGGATTGAATCCAGGGTCACTTAACAACTGAGTCACAATCCCAGTCCTTTTTATTTTTTATTCTGAGACAAGGTTTCACAAAGTTGCTTAGGGTCTCACTATGTTGCCGAGACTGGTCTTGAACTTGTGATCCTCCTCCTGCCTCAGCCTCCCAAGTCACTGGGATTAAAGGTGTGCACCAGCATGTCCGGCCTCAAACACTGTCTTTATACTCAGAATAGAGGAAAGAACATAGGAAATGCAATTGGCCTGAGAGAAGTAGCACCCAAGACAAATGGTTGAAATTATGAGGAGCAGGGAAACCCAGCACCATATGGCAAGCTGCTGGCACCCTTCCCATGGCATCATATTGTCTGTCCCTCCCCATGATCACCAGAGATAAGCTCCTGCAATCAGAACTGGCATCTATAGGTGAGCATGAATTATCCATTACAAAGGGAGTGAGCAGGGGAAACCAATACTCCAACTTCATCTCTTCCCTTCCTCTGATCTACAGCAAAGTTTCCTCCCTTGCTAAATCCAACAAAAAATCAGAGCACCATGCAGCCCACTGATGGGACCCATGCAGATTAGCCTCCCAGGGAATAAGAGTAAAGAGAAAATGTGGATAGAGTAAATGGAAGCTGTCTGGATCAAATATATGGGGTAAAATGTTAATTACAATATTATAAGGATAAGAATAATTTGTAAACCACTGGAACATCAAAAACAATAGAGCAAAGGATGTGCTTAATCAATCCACATTCTGGTAGATTGTAATTCCTAAAAGTTTGTGTACCACCCCCCCTTTATCATGATTCTTTGACATTCCTCTCATTAAATTGTAAAGTTTCCTTCTCTTCACCCTCCAACTCCAGACTGGCTTGCTTAGACCAGCAGGATGATGCAGAAGTGATGTTATAGGCCTTCCATAGGCCCCAAGATGCCTTGCAACTTCTGCTATCACCCTCTTGGAATACTGAGTATAAGAGACCATGTGGAGAGAGAGGCCCAGCTGAGAGTCAGCATCAACACGCAGACACAGGAGTGAGGTCCCAGTTGCACTGCCAAGGGGCAGCACGTACATCATTGGCCCCAGGTAGGACCAGTGGAAGGATCCCCTGCTCAGATCAGCTGGAAGTGCTGACCCACTGAAATATTAAGCAATAAAATGGAGGTTGTTATAAGCCACTGAGATTTGGAATGGTTTTCTGTGCAGCAGCACATTACTAACAAATTAAACTTAAGTACATTTGAATGGCAAACAGAAAACAAGTCCATTGCTACTTGCAAGAGTTACAAAAAGCAAATGACATCAATACTTTGAAAATAAAGGAACACAAGAAAAAAACATACAAATCAAAAAGCAATATTAAGAATAGGAAAAATAGAAAAGGTAAAAATATTTTTTAAATAAAGAAGGATATTTTAAATCAACAAAATGCACATTTACACCAGAAATATACAGAAGTCATGAATCTTTATACCCCTAAAGATGTAACTTCAAAATGGGTAGGGATTGGGCTCAGTGGTAGAGTGCTTACATAGTATGTGTGAGGTACTGGGTTCGATTCTCAGCACCACAAAAAAATAAATATAAAATAAAGGTCCATCCACAACTAAAAAATATTTTTAAAAAAATACATAAGGTGAAAACTGTTTTAATGTAAAAATTTTAAAAAGATTTTTAAAAATCTTAGAAATAAATTTAAAGATAAGTAAAAAATACATAATTAAGTTACATAATTAATAAGCTTAATTGACAAGCTATAGTTTAAGAAAATCTGTACTGAACATATGGGAAAATGCATCAAATATTCTTACTGATCTTAATTTTTATGCACTATTTCCAACATAACATAACAACA
Organism: Sciurus carolinensis; assembly: GCF_902686445.1. Classification (NCBI taxonomy): domain Eukaryota; kingdom Metazoa; phylum Chordata; class Mammalia; order Rodentia; family Sciuridae; genus Sciurus; species Sciurus carolinensis. The sequence goes on from NC_062224.1 coordinate 23,152,967, forward strand.
TGTACCTGTCACTGGAATTTTTAAAAACTTAGCTCTTTTGCATATTTGGTTAGTTCCTTTTTGAAGGAATAAAACGCTACAGTTACAATAATACTATCTTATCTCATTTACTTCTGCCCTTCAATGGAAAGCCTAGCTATTCTTATTAAAATAGTGAATTTCCCACCCTGGTTTTACACTTGTATTATAATAATGTTTCCACAAATGGGCTTGTTTTATATATTTTAATATTTGCATTGTAGGGAAGTAAAAAACACCTTTTCTTTTTCTCTCCTAGGTGTTGTATCTGGGGCTCAGGAAATTAAACTAACCAAGGACAGATTAACTAAAGAAAAGTTGAATTATTAACATGTGCAAATCATGCACACAGGAGTAACTCAGGATTGGTCAGAACTTGAGCTTACATAGCATCTTTACGAAGAACAATAAATTTGTAAAGAAGTGAAAAAACAAAGGAAAGGGGGTTTAGATATTTAGGGATGGCAAACTGTGAGAAGGTAAACATGTGGGAAAACTTATGGACGATAAGAGTTGTTTCAGAAGACTTGGCGTCCAGATTTCTCTCTGGTTGAGCCAAGTCTAGAGTCATCTTTGATCATTAAAAATTCTAGTAATTAAGAGTTGTTCACCTCCTTCTGTTATGAGAGAGGAGACACTTGAACAAATGGAAATTTATGGCCTGTTTTTTAGCCAGATAGGGAGAGAGAAATCTCTTAATTGACTTCAGTTTGAAGTAATCTTTATGCCAAAGTGCCATGTTTTGGGGTTGGCATATTCTGATGCCCTACAACATAAAAATTGTTAAACAATGTAAGTACATATCTTCCCACTATATTCTTAAATTCCAAATGAAATAGCCAAGCTGAATTCATTTAAATACTTAAGATCAAGTTCATTCTAAAATGAATGAACTAAAATATAACTGTGAAGTATTAGATTCAATGACCCATTCTCTCCTGAGTGATTATAAGGTTGCTTCTCATTTTTTACAATTATGATAATTCTGCAGTATGTGCCTTTGTATATACACTCATTGATGTATGTAAATGCATTTCTCAGGGAAGTGGGATTGCTGGGTGATAGGCGTGACACATCTTCACCTTTGCTAGGTATTGCTAAGCTGTGCTCAGAAGTTGCACCAATTTGTATTTCGTTAGCTATGACTGAGTGTTCTGATCTCCCCACTTTGGACTGTTAGACTCCTAAAACCGTGCCAATCTCCTGGGAGTGATATGGGATAGTTTAGCTCAGAATATTATTCTAAATTGACAATTACGTCCCCATTGTCATCTGGTATCTAATGTTGCAAAAGAAAAATACACTGTCAGTTTAACTGTCATTCTTTTGTGGTGACTAATTTCTCTGTTTTTAATATTTTGTCTTTGACATTATACAGTTTACCATAATGTGATTAGGTACTGATTTTTAAATTCAATCTCTTCAAGACTAGGCATCCTTCTTAGATGAGAGTCTTTAAAATTTTCTGTAAGGTTCTCAATCATTACCTCTTAAAATACTGTCTCCTGACTTCTATTTCTAGCAATTTGGTAAATTGAGCGTACCCATTGAAGTAGAGAACAGTTTTTATATACATGTTTCAAAAAGATGTCTCTCAACTCTCCAGAAAGCAAAGGAAAACAATCAGAGGCTGTGAAATACTAGAAAGCATGATCTGCAAGCACACAAGCCAGCATTTAACCTGAGGAAGTTGCAGATCCCTAACGGTCCAGAATCTAAGAACCAAGGAGGTCAGCTAGAGACTGCCCACAAAAACCAGGAACTTCCACTAATTATGGCATGATAAGTGGATGAACCAGAAAATATATACAGTGAAAAAGGCAGTTTGCCTGTTTTAACCTTTGCTCTGAGTAAGCAGAGAGGGGCAAAGAGTCTCCTGAATATTTGTAGCCACAAGTATGCACTCACTCAGCTTAGGAAGCCAAATTCACATTATTTATGAAGAGGCCCAAGCTAAAAATCCCCTCTAAAGGAACATTCTTCATAGACCTCAAAGAATTCCAAACTCTCCGGATCAAAAAATCCTTGAACACATGAGAAAATAAACGAGAATGAACAAGAATTATAAGAAAAGATAAAATATTGACCCAAATCCTCAAAGAATATAGAGATGACATATAGTACACAAGAAAGTCCTTAAAGCAACATTTGGCAAAGACTTGAAAAAGGTGAGGGAGAGAGGTCTCTGGGGAGGGGTGTGATCAGTTGCATGATCATAGTTCAAAGGTCTGGAGCAGGTGATGCTTCAAACATAGTAAAAAGTGGTCAGAGCAAAGAAGTTTGAGAGAGACTCTTGGGGCTCGATCATATAGGGATGTGTGTACTATGAAAGAACTTTGGCTTTAATCTAAGAAAAATGGAAAGTGTTGGAGGGTCTTGAGTAGAAGGGTGTTCAATATGACCTAAATTTTTAAAAGGATCTTTCTGGATTCCACTTTGGGAATAAACTGTAGGGGTTGGAGACAAAGGCAGATAAACTAGATAGGTTATTGTAGTAAATTCAGGTGGGACATGATGAGGAATCATAAGAAGTTTATTAAGTGGTGAAACTGGAAGTGGATCTTCCTGAAGATGAAGCTCACAGGATTTGATACTGGCTGCCATATGGTTGAGAAAGAGAGTGGGAAAGAATCACGCCAAGATTTTTCAAGGATGAGAAAGCTAAAAGATGAGGTATGTTTTTTAGGAAATATCAGGAGTTTCATTTTGAACAGGCTAGATTGAAACCACAAATTGAGAAACTAAGTAGGGAGTTGGGTATATGAATATGGACTTTAGAAGAAAGGTCTTAGCTGGAAATATCTTTGGAGGGTTGACAGGATGATAAAGCTGATGAAAGAAATCCTCACATTCAAGAAGACCACTGCATCTCTAGAAGAATTAATTCTTTTTAAAATTTTTTTAATTTGTTTTAATTAGCTATACATGACAGTAGAATGCACTTTGATACATCATATATAATGGAGTATAATTTCTCATTCTTCTGGTTGTACATGATGTAGAATCCCACCAGTTGTATAATTATATATGTACATGGGGTAATAATGTCTGATTCATTCTACTATGCTTCTTATCTCCATTCCCCTTTCCCTCCATTCACTCCTCTCTACCTAATCTAAAGTAACTCTGTTCTTCCCTGCCCCCTGCCCCCACTCATTGTGAATTAGCTTCTGCATATCAGAGAAAACATTCGGCTTTGGTTTTGGGGGATTGACTTATTTTGCTTTGCATGATATTCTCCAGTTCATCCATTTACCAGCAAATGCTATAATTTCATTCCTCTTAAGACTAAGTAACATTCCACTCACACTTTTTTATTCATTCATTTGTTGAAGGACACCACCTAGGTTGGTTCCATAGTTTAGCTATTGTGATTTGAGCTTCTATACATTAATTAATCCAGGACTTCAAGTTTCAGCATGGAACTTGTCACTCCCATCCTTGCAGTAAGAAAAAAACTGAAGGATCTGAAAATCAATGGCTTTTCTTAGATGCATCAGATTGTTACCCTGAAAATGGTACCCTAATATGGTTTCCCTGAAATCTAGAGACAGGCAAATATAAAGAATCACAGTCATTATCAGCTTGTAGGTCTTTTTAAGAAGTAAACAAAATTGACAAATCTTTAGACTAAAAAATAAAGAGAGAAAACTCAAATAAAACTGTAAATGAAAGAGGAGACATTAAAACTGAAACCACAGAAATACAAAAGACATGAGACAATAAACATTATACACCAACAAATTGGGTAACCTACCAGAAATGGTTAAATTCCTAGAAACATACAACTTATCAATAAGAAAAAAATAGAAAAACTGAATGGAACAATAATGAGTGGGAAAAAAATTGAATAAGTGACTTAAGCAATTTTCTGCAGCTATAATACAACACCAGACATTGGATAATTTAAAAAGAAGAGGTTCATTTTGACTCACAGTTCTGGAGACTGGGAAGTCCAACAACAGTTAATCATATCTGGTATATTACATACTGTGTTACAACATGGGAGAAGTCAGAAGGGGAAGAAGTCATGTATGGAAGAAGCAAAACTTAAGGGGTAACCTTGCTTTATAACAATCCACTCTTGTAACTAGTACAGTCCTGTGAAAACTAACCCAGTACAAGGAGAAAGGTACTAATATCTCACAGTGACCTAATCACCTCTTAAACACACTGCCGCCCAACAGTGTCACACTGGCAATCAAAATCCAGCATTGGTCCCAGAGACACCATATTCAAACCACAGAAATGAGTAATCAAAAGCCTTCCAACAAAGAAAAATGTAGGACCTCATGTCTTCACTGGTGAGTTCTACCAAGAAGTTAAAGAAAGATTAATGTCAATCCTTCTCAAACTCTTCCAAAAAACTGAAGAAAAAGGAACTCCTCAAAATTCATTTTATAAGACCCTATTACAAAAGCCAGACAAGAAAACTCCAATAAAAGAAAATTACAGACTAATATTTCCCCATGAGCATAGATGCAGAAAAAGCATAGGACAAAACTCAACATCCTTTTATGATAAAGATTAAGAAAAAAAATTTTTTTTAATTAGGTATAGAAGGAATACACCTAACACAATAAAGGCCATATATGACAAGCCTATGACTAGCACTATACTTGAGGATGAAAAGTTAAAAACTTTTCCACTAAGATCAGGAATAAGACATGGATGCCCGCTCTTTTCACTTCTTTTCCAGTGCTACTTACTGTAGCACTGGAAGTATACCACACACAAAAATCAACTGAAGAGGAATAAGGCCTTAAATGAAAGGCCCAAAACAGTAAAACTAGTAGAAGAAAATTAGGGGAAAAGTTTCTTGACATTGGTATGGACAATAATTTTTTATAAGACCCCAGAAGCACAAGCAACAACAGTAAAAATAAGCAAATGGGATTGCATCAAACTAAAAAATTTATGCACAACAAAAAAAGCAATCAGCCAATTGAAGGACAAGCTTTGAAATGGGAGAAGATACTGAAAACCATACATCTAATATCCAAAATAAATAAGGAACTCAAAGAGTAAGAAACTAAATAACCTGATTTAAAAGTGTACAAAGAATCTGAATAGATATTTTTCAAAGAAGATAGAAAATGGGCACCAGGTATATGAAAAAATGTTCAACATTATACTAATCATCAGGAAATACAAATTAAAATCACAATGAGCTGTCGCCTCACACTTGTTAGAATGACTATTATCAAAAAAATCAAAGATAACAAGTGTTGAAGAGGATGTGGAGAAACAAAGAACCTTATACACTATTAGTGGGATTGGAAATTAGTACAGGTATTATAGAAAACAATATGGAGTTTTCTCAAAAAATATTAAAGATTAAAAAAAGCATATGACCTAGTAATTATACTTTTGGGTATCTATGTCCAAATCAAACAAAATCAGCATCTTGAAGAGACAGCTGAATTCTTAAGTTCATTGCATCATTATTCACAGTAGCCCTGACACGGAAGTAACCTAAGCATCCATTAATGGACAAATAGAAAAAGAATATGTGGTGGACACACATGCACACACAGGAATATTATTCAGCTCCAAGAAAAGAAGATAATTCTGTCATTAGCAACAACAGGCTTAAATCTGGAGGGCACTATGCTAAGTGAAAAAGACACAAAGAGATACCCACTGCATGATCTTACTTATATTTAAATGTAAAATAGTCAAATTCACAAAAGCAGGGAATAAAATGGTTATTTCCAGGGACTGAAGGAGAGAGAGCAGGGAAATGGGGTAATGTTGGTCAAAGAGTACAAAGTTTCAACTATACAGGATAAATAAATTCTGGAGTCTAATGTACAGCATGATGACCATAGCTAATACTGTATTATACAACCCCCAGCACCACCACCACCACAACCACAATAATACTATATTGTATACCTGAAATTTTCTAAGAGAGTTGATCTTTTCTTTACTAAAGAGAGTAGATCTTAAATGTCTTCACCACATACACACTCACACAAAATATGTGTCTATGTGTTATAATGCACAAGATAATTAGTTTGATTGCAGTAAGCATTTCACATATATATACATATACATAATCACTATAAATATATATAATTTTTATTTGTAAATTCTACTCAATAAATATGGAAAAATAAATAAATAATAAAAATAAAAACTAAAAAATACAAAAATATCAGAGTGAATAAAAACTAAAATAAGATCCCAGCTATACGCTGTGTACAGTTGAAAGATATCAATAGATTAAAAGTAAAGCAATAGAGAAAGATATACCATCCTAACATTAAGCAAAAGAAAGCTGTTGTAGCTATATTAATTTCAGACAGAACAGACTTTAGAACAAGAAAAAAGTATCAGATAAATATCTAGGTAGACCCAAACTATTAAAATACTTGAATCAATAATAAACAACCTTTCATAAAGGAAAGCACCAGGCATCCATGGTTTCACTGTTGAATTCAACCCAACATTGACGGAAGAAATGATACTACATTTTTCCACAAGTTTGTCCAAATGAGAGAAGCATGGGGAATACTGTGTGACTTATTCAACGAAGCCAGCATTACTCCTATATGAAAACCACATGAAAACACTGCAAGAAAGGAAATTTACAGAATATCTCTGATTAACATAGTTGCAAAATTCCCAAAGGAAATTAGAAAATCAAAGCCAACAATGTGTAAGAAGAATCATACAACACAGCCAAGTGAGCATTATACAAGGTTGGTTCAACATTCGAAAAGTCAATTAACATAATCCACCATGTCAGCAGGCCAAAAAAGAAAACCATATGATCACATCAATTGATACTGAAAAAGTGTTTGACAAAATCCAACCCTTTCTCATGAGAAAAACTCTAGTAATAGAGGGGAATTTCCTCAATTTGCTATGGAACATTTACCAAGAAACCTACAGCTAACATCAAGCTCAATGCAAGGATCACCTCCTATTAATACTTTATTCAACAAACTATGGGAAGTATTGTTAAGATATTAGTTCTTCCCTATTTGATCTATAGGTTCAACCCGATCCCAATCAAAATTCAAGCAAGCTAATTTATGGATGTTAAATACTAATCCTAAAGTTTACACAGAAAGGCAAATGACCTGGAATAGTTAACACAATACTGAAGAAAAAAGTTAGAAAACTGACAGTACCAGACTTCCAAACTCACTGTAAATCTGTAGTAGTCAAGACAGAATGTTATAGGCAAAAGAATAGACATATAAATCAATGGGACAGAATGTATCCAGAAATACACCCACACAAATATAGTGAACGGATCTTTGACAAAGGAGCAAAAGTAAGTCAGCAGAGGAAGGATAGACTTGTCAACAGATGGTGCTGGAATGGTCTAGATGCAGAAGAAAAAAGAATTTAGATATATAGACCCTACCTCTTAACAAAATTTATCTCAAAAAGTTCATAGACTTAAATGTATAATATGATACTATAAACATCTAGAAGGAAACATGGAAGAAAATCTACATGACATTGGATTTGGTGATGAGATTCAGATACAGTGTAAACTGTGTAATCTTGAAATAAAAAATCAGTAAATCAGATTTTATCAAAATTTAAAACAGCACTGATAAGAGAATGAAAAGACGAACAAACAGTCTAGGAGAAAATATTTGCAAAACCTATTTCTGATAAATGACTTGTATCCAAAATACAAAGAATTCTTCAAACTCAACCATGAGAAAACAAACATCCCAATTAAAAAACTAGTCAAAAGATCTGAATGAAGACTTCCCAGATGTGATCAAATAAAGGGTTTTTGTTTTTCTTTCAAGTTAAGTATTTTGGTGGGAAGATTATCTTGGATTATCCAAGTGAGTGCAAGAATCACTCAGGTCTTTGTAAGAGGGAGGCAGAAGTCATCGTCAGAGAAAGCAGTGTGATAACAGATGCAGAAAGATGAAGAGGCATGAGGATGAGCGCAGGGGAGAGCAGGAGCTCTAAGATGTTAAGCTGCTGGGTTTGAAAATGGAGGAAGGGGTCCTGGACCAAGCCAGGCAGACAGGAGGAAATGGATTCTCCCCTGGAGCCCACAGAAGGAACACTTTGTCAACATCTTGACTTCAGCCCACTGAAGTTCATTTTTGACTTCTGACCTGCAGAATTATAAAATATTAAGTTTGTTATTTAAAGTTACTAATTTGTTACATTCCCCCAAATCCCAAGCTAGCCTGTCTGGGAGGGACCTTTCACATGGTCTAATTTGAGGGGAAGCAGCTCCCTGACTTGCTACAGTGTTCTAATTTTATTATACTTTGTAACCACCACAATAGGAAACTAATACAGTCTGACAAAACTGCTACATTTTCCCACCAACTCTAGATAAATGGCAAGTTTCTCTGCTCCTTGGCCATTGGAGTGCACAGAGGGCTTTCCATCACCCTTTTCACGGTTAGCAGACTGTCTCTCAGGCCTTTTTTCATCCATGGACAAACACAGCCCCCTTGCCACTTACTTAAAATATCTCCCACTACTTCTACCTTCTAGAGACTTTTTTTTTTTTTCATTTTAGTTGAACTATTCATTGAAAATATTTTTGTTATATTTTGACCTTCATTTCCAAATAATTGCTAGATTCAAAAGATTCAAAAGGAAATGGCAAACTATTCAGAAAAGGGCAAAAATGAAACATAAAATAAGTGCAGGAAAAGTGGTACTTAAAGAAGCATTTAAAGACACAAAGGTGGATATTATAAAAGAGGAGATTAAAAATAAACAGAATATCAATTCATTCAGCTCCATTTTAAAAAGAGAAAAAACAAAAATATGAGATTATTTTATTTAAAAGAAATAAGTTATGCACATATCTTTAAAGAGAAAGTACTCATAGGAGGGAAGAGGACGTGTAGTTCTTTTGGAAGGGAAAGAACAAAGAATAAATTATACAATGGTGAGAAAATTCCCAAAGCACACAAAAAACATGAAATCATATCAATATCTGAAAAATTATTCACTTTATTAGAACAGTGTGTGAATGAATATTAAAATTAAGGAATTATGAATGCAAAAAAAAAGTGAGATTTACCACAAAACCAAGCATGTAACATCCTTAGTAGTTCAGTATAAATAAAAGGATGAATCACTGTTTCAAAAAAAAAAAAAAAAAAGAATCTAGAGAAGGAATTAGTTAAGAGATGTAAAACCTAAAATTAAAGATATAGGAAAATGAGCCAAAGGAGTTAATTTTATCAACAAAACTTTTTCTCAAAAAATAAGAATATAATAAAGAAAAATGAAACAACTGGAATTCTGGCAAATAAGATCAAGAAAAAAACAGAAAATATAACTTGAAGCATTAGTAATAGGAAGTTGTTTATAACGGTGCAAATAATATTAAATTTGCCACATAATAATTTACAACCATAAAACATGAAATCTAAGTGACTAATTTCCTAGAAATATATATATTATAGAAAACTAAACAGGTAAATAACTGCCTTCAAATTCAGAAAGAGATATTATATAAAGAGGGCTTTATGAGTGGGTTCTGCTCTACCTTTAAAGAACAGATGACTCACATCTTATTTAAATAATTTCATAGAAAAAAAAGTAAAGTTTCCCAATTTTTCTGTTACTAAAACCATATAACATGTATTGATAAGGACATTCCTATTAACCACATACACTTATGAATAAGGGTACAATAAAATGCTAGCCATCAAACCTAGACTGTTTAGTGCGTGATATCATGTCATTGGAAGAAAAGATTCCAATGATTAAAAAAAGCCAGGGAGCAAAATACTTAGAATCAAACCTAATAAGAAATGTGTAAGGTCTGTGTGAAGGAAATGATAAAAATCTACTGAAGGTCATAGAAGAAAACTTTAAAAATGAACAGCCATATCATGTTCTTAGATAAAAAGTTCCAATGTTATGAGGTTGCAATATCTACTTTAGTCTGCAAATCTAATGTAATCCCAACGCCATCCTCAATTCATAAGAAAGAGAAAATGTTGCAAGGTGTGGTGATACACACCTGTAATCCCAGCAGCTCTGGAGGCTGAGGCAGGAGGACCACAAGTTCAAAGCCAGTCATAGCAACTTAGCAAGACCTTGCCCAAAAATATAAAAAAGTAAATAAGGGTCTGGGAAATGTGGCTCAGTAGTTAAGTGCACCTGTGTTCTATCCCTGGCACCAAAAAGAGCAAGAAAATGTCTAAGTATGATCCAATTTTAAAAAATTAAATAATTATGGCCAACTAGACACCAAAATATATGAACACAGTGATTTTAAAATGAGGTATTAAGAGGAAAATAGGCAATAAACTGCTAGAAGTCAAAAGTCAAAAAATGTTCCCATCTAAATGGAAACTAATTTTGGTTCATATACTCTTTTATATTAGTCTGTAAAGAAGAGCCTATTAAATATATGGTATATTACTTCATATCATGAGTAAAAAATTAACTTCTTAGGAATTAGAGAGCTGGACATTAAAAAATAAGTAAAACCAGAGAATTATCTAAAGAAAATATGAGATATTTTTAAAATCTTGGAGAAGGGAGATGAACAAATCTGACTACATAGAAACATAACTTTTTTTTTTTTAAATAAATGACCTTTCAACAAAAAGGCCAATGACAGACTCAGATAAAATGTTTGCTGCACAGATAGCATACAAAGGATAAGTATCAAGTATAAAACCTCGCTACAAAGCAGTGAGGAAACAGGAGACTTTGAATACACTATTCACAAACTCTGAATGTAGAGAGCATAATGTCTGTGGTGCTGTGCTCTGATACTGAAGGATCTATTTCTCCAGGGCTGCAAGTGTTGCTGCTGACAGCCCGCAGGTACCAGCCCTCTGGGAATTGCTCCCAGTGGAAAAGACTCACCTCACCCAAGAGTAGCCCTCATCCAGTGACCGGAGGATCCTGGGCTCTGACCACCATGTTCTCACTTGGACAACTCAGAAAAGTCATCTTAGCTTCAGAGATCACCAGGGGTCAGCCGAGGCCTTATTTGTGACCAGTGGAAGCCAAACTTTTCCCTCTGCCTATCTTGCTTCCTCCCATCCTTCCAGAAGTTCATGAAGAGAGTATTCCTTAGTAATTCCTGCACCTTAATTTTCAGTTCAGCCCCTGCTTCCCAGGATTTGAGCTACAAGAGCCAGTGAACATGAAAAGATGGCTTACCCCCATCCTTTAATTAGGGGAACATAGATTTTTAAAAAATCAAAGGTCCTATTTTGCCCATTAGATTGGTAACCTTTTCAGACTGGCAATATTGAGGGTTGGTGAGGGTGAGACAAAATCCTGCATTTTCATAATCTATCAATTTCACCTCTTTGTACTTAGAGAAACCTAGTATATCTGTATAAAATGACATACATAATGCAGTACATTGAAATTTTTAGTTTTAATAGTACAAAAGAAAAACTGACAAACAATAGTATATGTACTGTTTTGTATCTTGCTCAGAATTTCTTCTCTGGGAAACCAATCCATCCTGTATCACTTAGAGATGAGATGGTGGGGCTGTTCGTCACTATCGCTTCTCTATTTGGTATAGTGGTGAGCACAGGACCAAGGTCTGGTCAATCAGAGCATTTTTTTCCCTGAGACACAAGGATAGGGCTGGTTGTGTACATAATCCCAAGAGGGCCAATCTCAGATCTGCTACAGAACTGACCAGGGGATGTGGGAACAAGGGCACTCTGGGCAGAAGTTTTGGTAAGCCAGGGCTTCTCAGTGGCCACCTTCCCTGGTATATGAAGAGGACATGTCCGTGAAATGATATCAACACACACACACAGGGGCTGATCAAGAGCCGGGAACACTGATATCTGAAGCAATCCATCCAGTCTCCGCCCATCCTGCTTCCACTTCACTGCATACATCCTCACTCTTTGGCTTCGCTAAGCAAGTCATGTCCTCAGTTTTGCTAAAACTAGTGTAAAACAAGTGTCTAAACTTTGCAACTAAAAGAATAGGTGGAATACTTAAATAAATGATAGGACCCGCACACGAGGAGTTAGAAGCGTTCTCTGTCGAGAGTCGAATTGTAATTACTGTAGGCTTTGCAGGTTGTATGGTCTATTTCACAGCTAGTCAGTTCTGCTGTTGTTTCCTGAAAGTGGCCATGCCCACACTTAAATGAATGAGTGTTTCTGGTTCCCACAAAACTTTGTTTACAAAAACAAGTCGTAGGTTAGATTCAGCCCCCAGGAAGTAGCATGCTGACTTCTGTTACACCATGGAACCATGAAACAGTGAAAAAATGAAGTCCTAGTATGTATAGATCCTAATGTCTGTATGTATCCTAATGTAGCAGGATAAGATTTTGAAACATAAATTCGTGGTTTTTCATTCTCATTACTTCTTTTAAGCTTTCTGCGTCAAGATCTTTGCAACTGCAGGTACCCTGTCTGAATTACATTTCTCACTAGTCCTGCATGACCGGCTTACTTCCTCCTCTAGGCCATTATAATGTCTCCTCAGTAAGATTTTCACTGTCATACTATCTAACTCCTTTCTTGCTTGCTTTAGGTTTCTCCTGAAAGTTCCACAAAGACAGGAATTTTAATCCATTTCATTCACTATCCCAGTCCTTAAAACAGGATCGAGCACAAAGTATGTGCTCAATAAATATTTGTTAAATGAATGAATCATGATAGTAACATTTATTGAGCACTTATTATGTGCCAAGCACATTGAGAGCTCTTTCTGTGTATTGATAGTTACAATCCTCCACCATTATCTCCATTGGCTGTGTACCTAGGCAGTGACAATGCTGATGCCAATTTCCTCAAAGAAAGGCCAAAGAGCAGAAAATATTCTTAGTTTTTCCTTCCTGAATGGGCCCTTGAAAACCATAGTGAAGTTAATAATCTTTAAAGACAACATTTTTGTTGCAAGATCTGAACTTTAAACCAACAATGTAAAAAGGTTTCCATATGGCAAACAGCCAAGTACCCAAAGGATCTGGAGCATAGAGCTTACTCTTAAATGATAGTTTGGGATGATATTCACTGTTAGTTGTGCCTTTTTAAAGGAGAGGACAAGACACCATTGGTGTAGTCAGGAGATTTTCTCAGGACAGGAGAGCAGTAGAATGGATTCTGGTGCGAGCCAGGAGGCATCTCAAAGCAGAGAAGACCTCGAACTCTGTTATTACGGGTGTCCAGGAGGCTGAAAGCTTGACACAGGAGAAGCTGACAGGACCAGAGCAGTTAACGGTGATGACCACTTGAAGGTCCAGGGGAAGGCCCTAGGGAAGCCCAAACCCCATGATTCTCTCAGGGTGGCAATGTGGCTGAGGGGGAAGGGCAGCTCTGTCTGGTGGAGAGGTTCCCAGAGCAATGGGCCTGAGTAGAAGAGACCAGGTTGTGATGGAGTCAGCTCTGTGGAGATAAGCAGACCAATCCAGCAGAGGTCTCCATTCCAAAGCCAGAACACATAAGCCTCCTACCCCCATCTTACGTCACCTGCATGAGAGAAGGATTGACTTTCACTGAGTATTCTCTACTGGACACTGAGAGAAAGGCAGAATTTGTCTGAATTTAGTCTAGAGGAGACTCAATCAAGGTTTTTGTAATTCAGCTGGCAACTGAGCTAAGTGCTAAATTAAGTATAGGATAGATAAAGAAAGTTACAAAAATTTTGTACACATGACATTTGCGATAAGGAAATTCATTCTTGTTATTCCAACATGGAAAGATCTTCAAGGCATAAAGTTAAATAGAAAGGAATAAACATGATTTCTTTTATGTTTAATGAAATAACACATACAGTATATTCCCATTTTATAAAAGCAAACATATACTAGTGTGTGCACATATATAGGCAAAGACAAGACCTTGGAAGACTTACTAAGACAGCAAGGGAGTAGAGGGGAAATGGGAAAATGGGAATTAGGGGTAGAGGAGTAGAAGGAGGGACTTTCCCTTTTAAGTCCATGCACTTCTGTACTGTTTGACTTTTTGAAGGAATGGCTTTAATTTTGTGTAAATAAAAAAACGAAATAAGCAGATGTTGTTATTATGCTACATAAACTTTTTTTTTTAAACTCAAGCACCATCATCTTTGGCTCTGCCTATTCTACTTCCCTTCCTTCCCCTTCCCCCATAGTTGGGCAAGTGGTTCTTCCTTCCTTGGGGCATCCAGAGCACCAACCCTAGGGTCTTGCTATGGCATGTACTATATAGCACTGAAAATGGTTGGCTTAAGGATTTAGCATCTCCACCACACTCTGAGCCCCTTGAGAGCCAGAGACATGTCTTCTCCACCTTTGTGCTGAGATTCTTCTAGAATTTCAATGTATATGTGATGAACCAAAGAGGAAAAAATTATAATAAACCTATTTCTAACTTCAGTCCCTGAGTTCTATTTTATCAAGTTTTAAAATACCAGTACTATGACCTACTTAAATTTTGATTTTGAAAGCCAAGATAGAAAAAGCTTCAATTAATAAAGGTAAAAACAGGATTCTTCATGGAAAGTATATTTTATAACATCTACCAACTCTCCAAGGGAGAGTCATGCCATATTTAAGATGAAAGCACAAATAAAGGACATGAATATGATAAATAATCAACAGTCCCATATATTTAAAATTCAGGCTCAGATCTTTATGTAACAATGATTTCATCTATAGCTTCCTTTTAGTTCGATACTTGAATGCTAGCTAGCAATAAAAATATGTAAGGGAATTAAAAGGTGTTTTTCTGAGTCTTAAAACCCATAAAGCCCAACTCCACCTCTCTTGAGATTTTACAAGTCTTGAGAAAGTTGCTAGGAGAGGTCTGGGGTGACAGGAGGAAGATGAGATTAGATACATGAAAGTAGATAGCACTTTACACTGGGCACCCAAATCTGAAACTGTGAGAAAACTCTGGGACAGAACTTTGAGATCTTTTTAGAGGTGACAGAGGAGTTGCAGTGGATTTGTGGACTCCAGCACACACAGAGGTGGGATAAAGCTCATAGGTTCCCCTGGTTTGGGAGTACGAGCTTGAGGATTTCGATGGGTTTGGGGTGGCATTAAAGCACGCCTACAGACTGATAGTTCTGGGGGCTGCTTCTGCTTCTGCTTCTGCTTCTGCTTCTGCAGGAGGCTGCAGTGGCTAATTTCAGGAACTGAGAGCAGAAAGGAGGAAGTGGAAACAGCTTGGGTAGCAGTCAGAATCTCTCTGCCACCCCTGGTTCCTCTTCAATTCTTACCCCTGGGATGACAGACAGGAACTACAAGGGGTTAATCGACGCAGTCACTTGGTACTAATGAGACAGGCAGAACTTTTTCCTTCACTGACTTTCAGGACTGTTGCTTTGCATCATCTATTCAGTTCTCAAAGGCAGTGGAGACCACAGACTACCCCATCTCTGACTATTGGACCCAGCAGCAAAAAGATGGCTGTGATAATTTTCCTGATGGTGATCTCAAGATATGTTTCTTTGGATGTATTTCAAATATATACTTGAATAATTTCTCTAGATTTTCTTTAGTGAAGCATCAGTGTGGTGTATATCATATTTTAGAATAAAAATACCTCCATTCAAGCAGTCTTTAGAGGGGATTTCGCCCTAGGTGGCTTCTTATAAAGAGCAGGGTGCCCCTTGGCTGCAAGCAGGTTAAAAGCACAAAGAAGGAGTAACTGAGATCTTCTCCCTATAAGCCAGTCAGTATTGAGGCCTAGTTTGCACTTTCTCTACCTGAACCACTACTGCCCCTTATAGCCAAATTTGCCTATTTCCTCCCATTATCTTTATTGCCAAGACTTAAGTCCAATCCACCATCAGCTCTTACCTGGATTTCTGTAATAATTTTCTTATTTGTCTCCCTATTTTGACATTTAGGTCTCTTCAATCTGTTTTCCACATAGGAACCACTGAGATTCTTTTCACAAAAAATTCCTCAGTTTCCTGTGGCACTGAGAATAAAATCCAAATTCCTCGCCTGGTTTTCCGTGACCTGAGCCCTGCCTGCCTAGCCAGCCTAGTTCTCCTTTGGGTCCTGGTACAAGCTCTCATGATGGGTGAGACCTCTGCCCAGGCAGTTCTTCACCTCATTCTTTACACAATCAACTCCTTTTCTTTCAGATTTCTAGATGTCTTCCTTGGAGAGGCTTTTCCTGAATATTGTACCTATTTTCTCTTACTACCTTTAGAACCCTTATTCCTATCTGCAAATATATGGCTGTTTGCTTGCTGGTAGTCTTTATCTTCTCAGACTGTAAACTCTAGGAAGGAAGAAATCATATGTAGTACCTAGCATGTTACCTGGCACATAGTAGGAACAATCAATGAATACTAATTGCACAAATGCATCTTTCTTACATGTAAATGAAAAATAGCTCTGAGAGAACAAAATAAAAACAACCTCCTTAATGGTTGTCACACTTAACTCTTGCTACAGTCAGGGGTTGGGCAAACTCATAAGTATTTTGCAGGGCTCCCTCTGTTCCCAGTATAATCCTTACCAGCTTCCACAAAGTTGAGGGCCCCTTGCTTCCATCTTCTGGACATGATGGTCTCTTCCCTTGACCAGGACAAATAGCTCAGGATAAAATCTAATTCCTTTGGTTTTCTTATGTACCATTGGCTTCTGGTCTGAAGGTCATACCAATTTGTATAGGATACAATCTTCTGTCTTGGTTGATTTTTCTGGAGCTATAACAAAATGCCTGAAACCAGGTAATTTATAAAGAATAGAGATTTATTTGGTTCACTAATCTGGAGGCTGGGAAGTCTAAGGACATGGTACCAACATCTGCTCACCATCTGGTGTATGCCTTTCTGCTGTATCATGAACATGGTAGAGGGTGTCATCTGGTGAGAGAGCAAGTGTGCTGAAGAAAGGACAATTCTACAACAAAACCACTCCCTGATGACCCATTAATCCATGAATGGATTGATCCATCCAGGAGGGCTGAATGCTGATGACCCAATCACCTCCCAAAGGTCCCACCTCTCAAATATTAACCTATAACTTAGGGGATTCAATTTTCCATGCATGAAATTTGGAAGACACATTCAAACCTTAGCAACTCCCTTCTTCCCAGAGCATTTAAAAACTACCTTAAGTGCTGGGCATTCTTATTTCTACAGTTTTCATCCCTTTGTGTATCAAACATGTTAATATACAATCATATTCCTACATTTAATATAAAACTTTTGCTGTAAAATACATTAGAAAAGATTTTTATAATTTTGCTCATGGAAGTTTTGGCTATGATTAACTATGGTTAGTTATTATCTTTATCAATCACTATGTATACTTAAAAACTATCTCACAAGTTGCTTGCAAATATTATCACTTTTGTATTCTAAATTTGAATTTAATAAACAGTATTATGTTTTGCAGATATTAAATCAAGTGATTATTATTTGTATCAACTTTGCAGTCCTCTTTTGGAGTCAATTTTTTCTTTTTCACATTTTGAACTTTTTCCAAGTCCCTGAAAAACACAGGCCCTCTGCATTGGGAAGATGATATCCAGTAGTAAAATGATTCTTCTTCTATTTTCCTGTTCGCAACCTTCTTTCTTAAGAATTCTTTGCAAACACAGGAGAGATTCTCCTCCTTCCCACATGGGCGAAAATGACCTGTTCTACTATAGGCTTACTTCACCTTTGCCTAATCATAAAATAACTGTAATAAATAGCAAGGAGCAATTAAAAAGGTCATCTCTTACAGAAATTGGATTAATGTGTTAAATGCCATTATCATGTCACTTATTTAATAATGGAAGATAGTTGCATTTTTAAAAATCATTATTATAAAAGTAACACATTCACCTTGTAAAAGTTGGAAAATGAAGAAAAGTATATTTTAAAAATCATCTATAATCCAAACTGCACCTTGATACAGCACTATCAACACTATGATGTATTTTCTTTTAGTGTTTCATATATGTGCACATATCAAAACAATATCATATATACAATTTGTACTCTATTTTCACTTATATTACTATTAGTGACTATTTATAACTAGCAATCAATAATGATTAGTGATTATTCCATCACATATTCTGTGAATGATAAATTTGGTTTTGATGCTCTGGACTGAACTCAGGGCCTCACACATGATAAGCATACACTCTACTACTGAGCCTCACCCCCAGCCTGCAAATGCCATTTTTGGGGGGGGCACACCATAGTCTACCATATGGATCAACTGGAATCCACTTAATTGCTTTTCTAGTGTTGGAAATTTCTGTTTCTATTATGAAAGTGCATGTAATAAAAATATAATGCTCTGGAGATTGACTCTTGTCTTCCACATAGCTTCCTGTCTTTCAGGGGGCTTGCTTTAGTTTTTGGGCTCTGCTTGGAGAATGGAGAAGAGGAGGCAGGCTGAAAATTATTGGCCCATTTGTGAGCCCCTCATACCTGATCTTTCCAAGTCCAATCTCTCCATAACAGGCCAACCAAATAGGTGCCAACTAACTGGTAGATTCCTGGAATTGCTGCCACTGTCCAAGAAGTCCCAGCCAGCTATCAAAGCCAGAAGAATCACCATTAATATTTTAATTGAAATGGAAAACCCCAACCAGCTGGTGCCATACCCCAGTCAGTTCAGAAGGTGTTTGGATAGCATGGCAGACCCTGGGAACCCCCATATAGCAAGCTCTGCCGCATCTGTTAATATCTCTTCCCAAAGAGAAACTCACATGTCACACTTGAATTTTTGAAGTTCGCTTACCGTATTTGGATCCTACTCATTGCCTTTTGGCTAAATTTGTCAGTTTGTATACTTTAATAATGGTCTTCCAAAATTATAATAATTTCAAATATCAAGGCTCTGGATGACACCACAGAAGACTGACAAATTATCCAACATCTTGCTCTGTTTTCTATATCAAGAATGAAAAGCAGAAATGTGTCCAGATAACACTAAATCAAGGGAATTGCTGATTTCCTCTCTTCGTAAGGAATTCTAAGTGGAATTCTTCAATTGATGAGGTATTTTTTGATAAAAGATTTCTATAACAGAAAAATCAGAACATCTATTAAAATAGATTTTAATCTCCATTTCTGGTACTATGCCTTAGTCATCCTAAAACTTTGAACATACTGCTTATCATTGTTTTGGTGCTGGGGATTCATTCTGTTTTATGATATAATAAGTGAGTTGACTATAGTAAAAGAAAGCAAAAAACAAAACAACAGCAAACAGAAACAATGAATTCAGTACTGGTAGCCTTTGTATCTTTCCACTTTCTGTTTTCTTCTTTCTTCCTAACGAACTTTGCTACTGGGGCATTTCTTGCAACTTCGATGACTTTGGTGACTAGGTGAACAACCAGACAGTTCAAATGCAAAAGGGTGTGGCCTGGGGGAGTCAGGGACAGAGGGAGCAGGTTCTTGACTGACATAACCACATGCCTTTCTTGAGGCCCCACTTGCTCTTGTCTCTAGTCATGCCTCTCTCTTCAAGACCTTTGATAAATGCTGGTGGCCTGGGTTCCCCAGTCCTTGACAAGGTAAGCAAACCAAACCAGATGCCTAGTCGAGTACAAGCAGGACACACCAATTACTTCAATGTCATGCAAACATCAAAGGAAAACAGTGATCAAATTGTTAGGTTGTTAAATTCATATAGCATTCAGCTCTGGATCTGAAATATTATGTCTAACCTAGACCATTTCCCAATTAAGTATTTATAAGTAATCTTGCACAAACATTTCCTGATTGTGGAAACTTTACCTATAAATCTGTGAGAGATGAAATTTTCCTTTTCATTTATTTACCAAAACTTTGCTCTAGGTGCTATGGGGAAGGGAATACCCTAGGTTCATGAGTAGGCTCTATTAGTGGTTACACCCTGGACTTAACCTCTAAGAGTTTCTTGGGCTAGGGTTGTAGCTCGGTGTTATAGCACTTGCCCAGAATGCAGGAGGCCCTGGGTTCAATCTCCTGCATCACCAAAAATGCTAGGCACAGTAGCACAGGCCTATAATCCCATTGGCTATGGAAACTGAGGCAGGAGGATGACAAGTTGGAGACCAGTCTTGCCAATTTAATGAGACCCTCTCAAAATAAAAAATAGAAAGTACCAGGAGTGTAACTTGGTGGTAGAGGGGTTTGGGGGTAAGGAAGGAAAGTGCCAGTTTCTTGTCTCCCAACAAGTCACTTACATTTCTCTAGAGTTCAGTTGTCTAGCTAATATATACAATTTGAGAATTGGATTAGGTACTTTCTGAAGTCATTTCTGTGATTCTAGAACTTCTGCATCACATGCTCTCCACAGAACACAAAGATAACATGTTAGATTATTGGCAAAATCATCTAATGATGTATTTGTGAATGGCATCGTGTTAAATGTCATTCGAAGCAAGTTAAATCACCCAGAATTCTGTCCTTTAAAAACTACTAGTCTCTTCCTATCTGAAAATGCCACCTGGATCTTCATCTTCGAGGTTCTGCCAATTGGCCTCTCATAGGGATGACATTGGCCTCTGCTCCCCTCCATAGCTTGCCACTCTCCTGTTGAAACCTTGCCTGACAAAGCCACAGGTGTCCGTTTCCCTTCCTGTAGACTCATTCGGCACTTTGTC
This sequence comes from Sciurus carolinensis, assembly GCF_902686445.1. Lineage (NCBI taxonomy): Eukaryota > Metazoa > Chordata > Mammalia > Rodentia > Sciuridae > Sciurus > Sciurus carolinensis. Next base: position 23,173,489 of record NC_062224.1, read on the forward strand.
ATCACTAAATTCAGTTTTCTAGCATTTGCAGAAAGCCATTGTCTTGCATTATTAATATACAATTAAGTATAACATAGCTATTGTGAAACAAATAAAGTGCTACGGAGGCACTGAAGTGAGAGGTTTAATTTCAACGAGGAGGGTCAGGAAGGCATCAAGGAAGAGAAAATATTTGAGCATCACTGTTTTCAAGGGCAGGATCTGGTAAGGGGGTTATATGGAGCAGTGATGAAAAGCAATAATCCATGATGGTGTGATGCTTTTAAGCCTGGGACAATGAAAATTTGTTAAATAAATGAACTTCTAATTGGGTTGACTGAATGATATGAATACCATTTCCAATAGAAGTGAAGAAACTTGTGTGAGGCTGAAGATGCCAAACTTGGTTTTAGACGTCTTTGTAAAGGTGTCTGTGGACAAATGATGCAGACATGTTGAGCCAGGCGTTTCTCTGACGTCAGGGGAGAATTTATGGGTCTCTGTGAGTCCTCTACACTTTACCTTGTGTTGTATGGTTTACAAAGGGCCTTCACAGCCATTACTTAATGTTGATTTTTATTCTAACGAACATCCTGGAAAGCAGTCCCTAACCTATTTATGTCTAATTATACCCATTAATGCAAAGAAATGAGGCTCCGAGAGGTTAAATAATCTAATCAACCAAGTAAAAGGGCTGCAGGTGAAGCCCATGTCATCGTACTAGAAATTTAGGGTTTTTAAATTTAAACCATGAAGAGTGGTGATGAATGATTACAGGGAAGCAGATATTATTTTGGACGACAGAATGAAGGAAGTCAGAAAAAACACGAGGCCTTCGGGCAACCTCTGTGTTTAAAGAATCAACCCAAGGGGACCACATCATCTGCTGCCTCTCCCCTGGACCACGGCCCCCATAAGGGATAATATTCTACCTTTGTCTCCCTGATAGAAATAAGCGAAGTAACGGGGGTGGGGGGGGGTGCGACGGGGTACAGAAGGTTAACTACTTGGAGTAATAAGGACAACAAAAAAGAGACCTGCCCAGTGGGTGGGCTGAATCCCAGGAAATGAATGACCAGGCTGGGAATTACTGGGAAGCCGGTTTTTAGACATGCTTAGAATGGCAACTGAGGTGACCAGGTATTCCTATTATGGAGAGCAAATAGATTTCCATAGAAGAAGGTGAGTACACTGGGAAGAGGGGAGGATTGGCAAGGAGTTCGGTGATGCATCCGAATCATAAGGTGCAGCTCGGGGCGTGATTGTCTTGGCCAAACCAAGGGCTTTCCATGAGGAATCCAGGGGTGGGCTGGGAATGGTAGTTCAGTGTAGTAAGTGGGAATCTCTCTTCTGCATAACGGACAGAGTGGGAAGGCCTGTCAGTTAAAGCCACAAAGGGATTAAGAAGTCCATTTCAGGGGCACTCTGGGAGGCGGCTGACCACGTGCCAAGGTCCCTTCCCTAGGTACTAAAGAAGCTCTTGTCTCAGTGCAGCATTTCGGGCCTCACGAGCTCTCTTGACCCTTTGCACTGGTAAGCCGCGGTTCCCTGAGTCTGCTTCCTTCCGCTGACCCACGCCTCTAGGGACTCCCCTCCTTGGATCGCCCCCCCACCCCATCCTTTTCTCCTTTCTTCCCGGGGAGCGGAAGGGAAGGTTCTGCTGGAGTCTTCGTGGCACCGCGCTGCACGCCCACCGCGAGGCCTCCCAAGCGGGCCAGGAGCTGCTGGCCGAGCTCGCTTGAGCACAGACGGCCGCCTGGCAGCCGCGGAACGGGAGCCCCAGCTGGAGGCGGAGGCGGAGGGCGCAGCCTAACGGTCCCGCCGCCGCGCCCCGCCCGGCGGCGCCGCTGCTGCTGCCCGCCCGCCCCCTGCGTCATGACGCCGGCGCCCAACGCGGAAGCCGCTCGCGGCGCGCCTGGTCCAGCCGCGGGCTGAGCGCGGAGCCGCGGCGGGCGCGGGAGCCTGACCGAGCGCGAGCCGAGCGCAGCCTCCTGCCCCAGCCAGGCGGAGCGGGCGGAGCGGGCACAGTGAGCCGCGCCGGGCTGAACACGCGGGCAGCGGCGGCGGCGGCGGGCGGAGCAGGGCACTGAGCTCCGGGGCCGCCGCCGAGGGGATGCGGCTGCCTCCCCGGGCCGGTGTGTAGAGAGGGCGGGTCCCCGGCCTCGGGAGCGCGGCGGCGGAGGGGACGGAGGCGGCGGCCATGGCGACCCCCGGCAACCTGGGGTCCTCCGTCCTGGCGAGCAAGACCAAGACCAAGAAGAAGCACTTCGTAGCGCAGAAAGTGAAGCTGTTTCGGGCCAGCGACCCGCTGCTCAGCGTCCTGATGTGGGGGGTAAACCACTCGGTAAGGGCTTGGCTGCGGCGCGCAGTCCCCTTCCTTCTCCTCTTCTTTCGCGCCCCCCTCGGCCTCCCGCTGCAGCTGTTGCGGGGCGGGGAGCGCAAGCCGGCTGGGTCCGCGGGTCCCCAGCCCTTAGGCTTCTTGCCTTCGGAGCTGCCCACCCGCCTTGGTGCCCCTAGCCCCAGGACGGGCGCCCGCTTGTCCGGGCAGCCCCGAGCCACTTGCGCCCTCTTTGGACATGGAACCGGGTGCGGGATGAGAGGTCTCCTCTACATCTGAGCCCTGCGCCGGGTGCCAGTGCCGTCCTCCATCCGACCATCCGCGGGTCGGTCCCAGCAGCTAGGGAAGTGGGAAGTTTGTGTGGGGCACAGCTCCTCCTCGGCTGTCAGACCCAGCGGAGGCTGCTTGGGGACCGAGTACAGGCATCGCTCCCTTGCTTTCGGGGCGGGGGGCGGTGTGGCCGCCGGTGTCCTCAGTGGGAGGGCAGGTGTACCTGTTCCAGGCAGGGCAGGTTCAGAACCTCCTGGGGAGGACAGAGGTGAGACTACTGGAGAGCTAGATTTGGGGCTACAGCTTTAGTGCTTAGATCCTTTTTTCCTTTAAAGGCAATATTAGTGGACACGAGGAGCTTTTTGGCAAAGAAAAAGCCAGTGTAAATATGGCACTGGTGTTGAGCATCTTCTCTGCTCCTCTCCCGCATCGCGCTGCCACTGAGCCGGCTGAAGAGCTCTTGGCGGGGAGTCTTCCTCCTCACACCTCCTCCCTCTCCTTGGGGAGCCAGGCAGAAGTCACCGACTGCGGAAGGGCGGCTGGGGCGGTGACAGCTGGAGGGGTCCCGGCGGACGTGGATGGAAGGTGGTCTTGAGTTGATTGCATCCGCTTTGGGGTTTGTTTAAAAGGCCGGAGGAGAACGCCTTGGAAAGGTTAGTTTAACACAGCCAGGAGTGGAGGAAGGTGCGCCGCTGTGGGCTATGCGGACTGCGGTTTGAGGGTCTGAAATAGTCTCCTGCTGATATTACAGCGAGAAACTCCAGCAGTTTTAATCTACTTAGATACAGGATCAGGAAACATGATAGGAGCTTTTGGCTGAGCCATGAAAGTTTAAATGAGCTTGTGAATTTTGACCGTGACCTTACCCACTGCAGTTAGCATCTGAGGAAAAGTGTAAGCCTGCTTTCTGTGCTTTTGATTTCGATGGATGCCGGTGTGTCCTTTTCAGCGTAAAGGAAATGACAGAAAATCATGTTTTTTGTTGTTGTTGTTGTTGTTGTTGTTGTTGTTTGTGTGTTTTCACTCCCAAATTAACAAAGTTGCTTAAAATGGCTTGTAAGCGTCGTTTTTTAAAAAATGCATTTTTCTTCCCTACTGAGTTGGGGAGAAGGAGAAAAATATTAGAATTGATTGTGTTTATATGGAGTGACTTTTTTCAAGTTGATAAATTATTATTTTCTGTCAGATTAATTAGTTCCATTGAAGTTCATTTTAAGGTCCTGACAATTTAACCTTTAGGAATGTAAGCTAAGCTGTTAAGACAGTATATATTATTGCCCAAGAACTCCCCTAAGTTTTAAAACAAAATGAAATGAAACTTTTCCTACATAATAAGTCTAGAATTTAGTTTTGTTTAATTTTGGTAAGCTTTTTTTGTTATATTGTTAGTTGAAGGTCCCTTCACTAGAGTAGGACCTTATAATAAAAAAGAGGACATGTACTGTTAGTACTTACTCATATTTATGGATCCTTTTTATCTGTTTTAGAGTTCTGGTGTTTTAGACCAGAGAGTGTTTGTGTCTCTGGATTTGATCTAGTAAAGCAAGTGTCAACAATATGCTGCTGAAAAAAATGTGTGCTCTCTGGGAATTAGTCTGAATTCCATTTTACTTTAGAAAAGCCTATAACTGGGCATGATTTACTGTAATCATTTATATTGTTACCTTATATTTATGAATTGCTACATTTGTTTTTTGAGTTTCTTTCTAATTGGGAATACTATGAAACTACTTTAACCTTATAAAAATCATGTATGATTACTAGGTAGTAAGTTTAGTGTTATTTTCTTTTACTTAAGAGAAGTTAGCATTCCTAAGTATATACAGCCAGAGTACTGAAGATTCCATAGTGTACAATGTAAGCATGTTATTCATTCAGTAAATATATATTGGGCACATATAGTGCCAGCCACTGTAGGAAAAGTTGCTAAAACATCTCTCATATTTTTGTCCAGATATCTTTATTTTGAAGACTCTAAGTTGACATACGAAAGGTCTGCTTCACGGACTATTTTCAGATGTCTATTTTCATTAATATATTGTTTTTTAAAAGAGAATGCAGTTGTATATAGAGATGAAATCCAAGCACATGGATGATTGAAATAAATGATGATTGATGAAATCTGGTTGATTTCATTTTAGGTGACAATATGTGGTACCAGATGTTTTATTATGACCTTCTGTGCACTAAAGTTTACAGAATAATGTGAAGATAAATTTGTCCAAAGTATTAATAATCTGCAAGCTCAAAGGGGAATGAAGGGAAGGGAGGAGGAGGGTAAGTGAGAATAGGAAACAGAGTAGACTGAATTGGACATCACTTTCCTATGTTCATATATGAATGCACGATCAGTGGAAACTCCACATCATGTACAACCACAGAAATGGGATCCTAATTAGAATAAGTTACACTCCACGTATGTATAATATGTCAAAATACAGTCTACTATCATATATATCTAAAAGGCAGTTTTATCTTGTTAAAAAGAACAAATAAAAAAAGATCAAATGATTGAAAATCTCAAAAAAAGAATCAGTGAGCTTAGTGAATGTGAATATGAACATGAATGGGGACATTTGAGAAAGCATAGTAGAGAAGGAACAGATAATTCGTATCAGACAGAATCTTTTTCCCTACATTTTTTTTTTTTTTCTTGTGCCAGGGTTGCTTAACCACTGAGCAACATCCCCAACCCTTTATATATTTTTTATTTTTATTTTTTAAAATATTTTTTAGTTGTCAGTAATTATTTTATTTATTTATATGCAGTGCTCAGAATTGAACCCCGTTGAACACATGTGAGGCAAGCACTCTACCACTGAGCCACAACCCCAGCCCCACAGTCCTTTTTGTTTTAAGACAGGGTCTCACTAAGTTACTGAGGCTGGCTTTGACCTTGAGGTCCTCTTGCCTCAGCCTCCCCGGCTAGCTGCTGGGATTATAGGCATGGGTCACTGTGCCTGGTCCTATATTTCTAATGTGATCAGAATTAATGAAAAATGATTTATACAGCAAGTTATTTTAAAATTTCTTTGGACTGTTTATAAAATATTTAGAAATAACCATAAATTTGGAGTGCTAAACTGCATATTTATTTTATCATGTAAGCATCTTATGGTATGATTGGGCATCTTTCTCTTGCTAAGGTAAAAATCTCACTGGATCTGTGTTCTAATTCTTTTTTTAATTCTTACTATTGACCTTGGTGTGTTAAGCTGTTTTTGCATCAGTGTATCTGTTAAGTGAGGTTATTGGACTGAATGATTTCTAAGTTTTTTTTTCTAATTTCAGATTCAACCACTTTTACAGCCTAGTAGGCGCATGACGTCATATTAGAACTTATAGAAGAAGTAATAGAATATAGTAAAAGTTGCATTACTATGATAAGCTGGCAAATGCATCAGCATTCAGGGAGTTTTCAAAGTCTTGACTAGAGGTGAAGGAAATCTGTGGTGATTTTAAGAGATTGTGAAGTAAGCGTTTGCTAGATTGATTGTAGTTGGACTGTGTTACAGTCTATTAAGTCAAAGTCTACTTGATTGAAATGTTAAAAACTTGCAATTAAAGTGAAAATGTACAAATCCATTGCAGTGGTAATGAAAATCTTGATTTGGGCAATGCTCAGTGTCGACAATAAGCCTGCCATTGTGTGGTTAATTTGATACGTTACTGCTTTCTAACTTAAAAATACCCATCAGTGAATGGACCAGTGCCAATTTTTATTTTAAGTATTTTAAGCCGAGAATATAATTGAATACATAAAGGAAAAGATGACTTAAGAAGGCAGTTTTATCTTGTTACTTTTGGAATTAAACTAAAAATGATCAGGCGGTTAGCTTCTTAAAATGATATTTTAATAGTGTGTGGAGCATGTTGAATGATCTGAGCCAAGACTTGTTTTAAATAGATATTCTAAAAGATTTTTATACACTGAAATATGAGGCTTTTAGAAATTAGTATTTAAAACCCTATTTAAATAGCCAAAGAAAGACATTCATCATCTGTATAGAGAAATTGTGGAGGATGTAATGCTTATTTAAATCAAATAAGTTATTTGGGGGGTCTATCACAGTAGAAGGGCAGATGAGTAATCAAAATCATGAGAAGATGGGACTTTGGAACTTTCCTGTCCATTTTGACTTCATTCTTCATAGGCCAAGGAACTAATGGTTTCTGAAATTCCCATTTTGTCATATGTACTCCCTTAGAAAGATTCTGCCTGGTCTGGGGTCACTTGTAACCTGCCCCTGGAAGAACAGATATGAAAACATGGCAGCATCTGCCTGGGAGAGTTAGGAAAGAGCCCTCAAAGAAGGGAAAGGGCTGGCAGGCAGTTTTAGCCCTGTGTTGTAGTTATCCTGATGTCTCTGAGTCCTGCCTTTGGAGATCTATAAGGGCCAGCCTTCCAACATGGTGCCTTGGTTTTGTGAATTGAGAATATACAGTTTTCCAGGTAGAGTATCCGTAGCTTGTGTTGTATTCTCAGCAAAGATGGGGACTTGAATAGCATATTGGCGAAATAGTGATTTCTTGATTTCTTTTAGGTTCATAGGTTCATATTTGGGCTCTGAAAAAAAATAAAAGAAGAAAACTGGGTTTTAAAATGACGTAAATGACTATGAAATTTTATCGACAATATAATATAATGACAAAATAAAAAATAGTTTGAAGAAACTCATTGAAAGGAATCTAATGAACCATTCATTCAAGAACTAGTCTGCTCACACTATTTTTTCTTCCCTTTTCAGAGGAAAGAAGCACACTAAGCAGACATACATGCAGTTTTATTGGGGGAAGTTACTTAATGCTCTAAAACATGGAAATGTATCTAGGGGACGGAATACAGTTTCTTCTCTATTATCAGATACCTTAGCATGAACTTTAGTATTCAGAATGCTCCCCAAGGCCAGAGGATCTGCTGTGCCTTTGGAAAGATTGTCTGCAAGAATTATAATAAACCAACAAAATGTACCTTAAGTTGACAAAAATGCACTCAATCCAAGTAATTAATTCAATTAGCATACATTTTGAAATACAAATTTTGGAATTCATAGGAATCGATGCAGTTTGGTAGGTCAGATTAGTTTCAAATCCTGGCTCCATCATTTATGGGCTCTTTGAAAAGGTTTTTAGCTGCTTGAACCTTGCATTACATATTCTTAAAATAGGGACAGTGATGATTTTGAGGTTAAATGGATTAATAATATTTAAGGCCTAGTACTGTAATTGACACATAATAAGTATTTAGTAGGTGATGCCTAAAAGGATAAAATTCACATGCTGGTATCGTGTTAATAAGCACCAGACCAGTGCTTCTCCAAATTTAATATACATGTAAATCATATAAATCATGTGGGGCTTTTAAAATTCCAGTCTGATGGGGATGTTTTAATGTGTTCTCAGGTGATGCTGATACTGTTGGTCTGTGGGCTGCACTTTGACTAGCCAAGCAGTAGAAGGAATAGCTTAAAAGTAAGGAGAAATGTTCAGAATTTGTCCCCTGACTGTATGTGATGAGTCTTTAGAAGAACAGGGACCCCATAATGGAGTTAGAAAAGTTAGGAGAAGGTATTGTGTATTGGGAGGATATAAACATTTTTCTTTTATAATTTAAGAAATTTTGATTTGCAGATGATGGTGGGTGGATAGTCCAGTTATAATATACCATGGGATGTTGAAAGGTAGAATTCAAGCTCAGGAGCAAAACAAGGGCTGGAATAGAGAATTGTTCATACAGAGTTGGTGGTTAAAGCTATGGGGGTAAATTAGAACTTCGAGGGAGAGGTTGGAACAATAGGGACAACTTTGAGGGAAGGTCAGAGAAGAAAGAAGAAGAAGCAAGAGAAAATTCAGCAAGGCAGCTGGAGAATTAGATGCTGAGAGCTTCATGTTTGTGGATGCGCTCTTTGAGAATGGTTGATTCAGGAGTGTGTGTATGTAAAACCTTAAAGATAAGGAATGAATGAGTGAAGTAGAGGTAGCCCCTCTTTTAGAAGATTAGAAGTGAAAAGTGAAAGGTGCCATTTAATTTAGGAATTCCTACGTGTTCTCCTTGGCCCTATCTTTCTCACCTCTGCTTTTCCTAGCCAGATTTATTTTCCTCTTCCCTAGACTACCAAGGTTCCTATATCCACCTTTATCTACCTTTCCTTTCCTTTTTGGTGTTGAGGAGTCTTAAAATTGTGTGAAGGCCATGGACCCATTCTCAGACTAATGCTCTTAAAGAAAATAGAGGTTTCATCCTGTCAAGTTTACACACCCCCAAATTCTATACAGGGACTATTTGGGATCTCTAAGAACTTGTGGGCAGTTAAGGACCCTTGAAAGAATAAGATGAGGGTGCTATGGGGTAAGAAATGGGAGAGAGCTTGCCACAACCAGGAAGAATACTATACGGGCCGAACACATGCAGGTTGAATTCATTCCTGCTGGACAGACAATGCCTATTTTGTGGTGGGGGTCAGACCCATGCCCTTAGCCACTAGGCTGGGCTGCCCCAGCTACTCGTGTCTTTTCTTTCCTATTCTCAGTCTTAAAAGCTGTTCTTGGATGGACACATTATTAGCTATCAATATGGGGTGAGGGCTGCATGAAAACACTTTTTTCCCTTTACAGAAAGAAAATCATTGCTAGGCACAAAGCATGTGGGTAGAGAATCAATATATAACCTATTCATGAAACGTGTTTTTAGGAGTTTTAAAACAGCAGCTTACCTACAGACGAGCTTTTAAATGCTGTGTTATAGTTTTCCACTGGAAGTGGTTAAGATCTGAGCTCTGAAGTCAGTGCTTGGTTGGCTGTGTGACTGCAGCAAGTTATTTATATAGCCTTTTGGTTCCTTACTTATGAAAGGATGTAAAATATTATCTGCTGCAGAGGTTTGTTAGGTGGATTAAATGAGCATAGAGGCTTCTCTACTTAGTGTGGTTTACCTCCTGATAACCAACCAGGAGTTGAAAATATTTTTAGTGCATTTAATGCACCTAACTTCTCAGACGTCACAGCTTGACCTCACCTAACTTAGACCTGCTCAGAGCACTTACATTAGCCTATTGTTGGGCAAAATCATCTAACACAAAGCCTATTTTATCATGAAGTGTTGAATAGCTCTTGTAATTTATTGGTAGTGTACTGAAAGTGAAAAACTGTATGTTGGGGACTAATTGTATTTCTGAAATGACTAAATAATTACTGGAACTTGGCAAGTTCTTAATATGATAGATATGTGCACAATTAACTAGAGAATCAAGACTGCTGGAGGTGAATGGTATGAAATAGGGTGAGTAGTGTATAGGCCTTGATTAAGAAGACATTGAGTGGTTGGGTGTGGAGGTGCATTCCTGTAATCCCAGTGGCTTAGGAGGCTAAGGCAGGAGAACTGCAAGTTAAAGGCCAGCCTCAGCAACTTAGTGAGGTCCTAAGTAACTCAGCAAGACCCTGTCTCTAAATAAAATAGTTAAAAGGACTGGGGATATGTCTCAATAGTTAAATGCCTCTGGGTTCAATTCCTGGTACAAAAAAAAAAAAAAAAAAAAAGGAAGAAGAGCATCTTAGGCAGTGGGATCAGCTGGTGCAAGAGTCCTGAGGCTACCACTTGCTTGGCATCTTGGCATGTCCAGGAAACTATAAGGAAGGCTATGCAACTGGAGCAATGAGAGAGAGCTAGGTAGGAAATGGGGACCAAATGGTAACAGTGGCTATATCATGCTTCCACTTGGGAGACTTGGAGAAGACTTGAGGGGAGGTGACCCTGAGGAGAACCTTGAAGATGAAGTAGACTCCTAGGTGCAGAAGACACAGGAAGGTATTATGAGGTAAAGGGATTGACAGCAGCAGTAGTAAGGGGAGTAGAGTGAGCCCTGTGCTGTGGATGTAGTTCAGAGAGCAGTGACATCAGCCGTCACCCAGGAAGCTTTTAGGAATGCAGGGTCTCGGGCCTCCCTGCAGACCTACTGGAACAGAATGCAGTTTAACTAGATGGGCAATTTGTAAGCACATGCAGTTTGGACAGGCACTGGCTAGGGCAGTCTTTGGTTTCAAGCCCCAGGGTTCTTTGGATTGTGCCCCAGAGGCAGGTGGGAGGGAGGCTGGGCTGCTGGGGGAGGGTAGCTGCAAACTCAGCTTCATCCAGAGTGGCTTGTTTTTGTCCTTGTTGTTGTCTTTGTTTTTTAAATTGGAACACTGAATATAATATGTACAGGGTAATGCAGGTTCCAGGGAAACCAAGGTTCTACAGCTGAGAAGATTGAGGACTACAGGGGTGAACTGTGGGGGATGGTAAGGAGATGGTTGAAAAACTAGTTTGAGGCCAGCCTGGAAGGGCTGAGTAGCTGTTTCCTAGGGAAGAGCCATCAAGGTCCTCGTGTGTTCTGTCCTCTCTGAAATCATTTACTTTCCCCCTTTCTTCTGCCGTGTCTTGTCCCTTTGTCCTCCCCTCTGCTGATTCCTACCTTAGAAAGCACTGGACAAATACAAGCTTTCAACTTCTGCCTTTCCCACCACCCAATCTGCTGACTTTGGGGCTGCCGAATTCACCAGTCCACAGACATCGAGTTTGGTAGCTACTAACCACACATGGCTACTTTGATTTCATTTAATAGAATTTAAATTTACTTTCTCATATCAAGTGCCTGTACATGTATGGTTCATGGCTGCTGAATTTGGATAGTGTTGTAGTCTATTTCCGTGGTCGCAGCACCTGCGACTGTTGCTCCCGGCTCTGAGACCTCCCGTCTTAAAACAAAGTTAAATGCCACATCTCTCACTGTAGTGTCACTCAGTCTCTTGGGCTCTCTGCTGCCTCCTCTTATGTTTTGCCCCATTCACCTGCCCTGTTCTCCTTAACCTGTCCCAATCTAGCTTTCAGCGCCCCCCCACCACCCCCACTCCCAGGAAGCTGTTCTTCTCTCCATCTTTAGTGACACTCATGTGTTCTGATTCAGGTTGGTTCCTCTGTTTTTGGCTTTTGTTTTCCTTCTGCCTTGCTGACCGTTCCTTCTTAGGTGCCTTATCAGACTCTTCCTCCTTTATTCAGTTCCTGAGTGTTGAAATGTCGCGGGACTCTGTTTGTGGTTGTTCACGACTACGTGTGTTCTACCTGCATGATCTTTGTCTCAGGGTTTGTGATAGCCTTTTATGCTGATGGTTGAGAAATTTGTATCTTCCGCTCTCACTTCTCTTTCTGCTCTGCATTCAGTTTCTTACCACATATCTTCATGTGAATCCCGAGTGGATATCTCAGATGTCCCAAACAGAACCCTTGTTTTCTTCTGCCTCCTCTGCCCCACCCTGATATACTCTAAACCAGTGTCTTCCTCCTCTTAGTAAATGAACCACCATCTCCCCAGGTGTTCCAGCCAGAAACCTAGGCACCAGCCAGGCTTTCCCTTTTCCTTATGACTGTGTCTTGAATCTGCATACTTTTGGCTTCTAATTAAACCCTCTTCTCCCCAACACTATTTAATATCGATTGGTCTACCTGTATTTACCCTTCCATCCAAATTTTATACAGCAGTGACAGAGTGACTTTTCTGAAATGTGTATATGCCAGGTCACTTCCTCGGGTAAACCTTCCCAAGGCTTCCTGTTGCACTCAGAATAAAACCCACACTCTTCCTATGACCGGCAAGACTTTGCTGTCCTGTCCCTGCTTCTCTCTTTGCCCCCATTAACACGCTGTCTCTTCATTACTCCGATTTCCAGCCACGCTGATCCTTTTCTGGTCTTTAAATAAAACCAACTCAGAACATCCACAGAGCTTCTGCATTTACCTTTCTCTTGACCTAGAGTATTCTTCCTTCAGATCTTTAGTGCTTGGCCCCTCTTTGGTATTTTAATCTCAGCTCAGTGGCTCCCCTCTCTGACTTGTCATTTAAGGAAGTTCCTCTACTCTCATAGTCCCCCTTATCTTCCCGTGACACTTCATGCTATCTGAAACCGAGCTGTTTACACGTTTATTATTTTTCTCTCCCAACTAGAATGGTAAGTTCCACACAACTAACTGTAGCCCCACACCTAGAACAGTACTTTTACATAGTTGGTGCTCAGTAAATATTGTTTAACAAATGAGCTGGACTGCATACAGTGGCCCATTAGTGCGCAACTGGCACACCATGAGCCCTTTGTTTTAGTCAGCTTTTTCACCCCTGTGACTAAAAGACCCAACCAGCACAATTGTGTAGAGGAGGAAAAGTTTATTTGAGAGCTCACAGTTTCAGGGGTCTCGTCCATAGAAGGCCAGCACTATGCCTTGGGGCTCTAGGTGAGGCTGAGTGTGGCAGAGGGAAGCAGCTCACATGATGATCAGAGAGCAGGAGAGAGATCTCCACTGGCCAAATACAAATGTATACCCCAAAGCCACTCGCCACGGCCCCCTCCTCCAGTCACAGCCCACCTGCCTCCAGTTACCACTCAGTTAATCCCATCAGGGGATTAATTCACTGATTGGTTAAGTCTCCCACAACCCAATCATTTTCCCTCTGAACCATCTCACATTATCTCACACATGAGCTTTTGGGGACACCTCACATCCAAACCATAACACCCTTCCACATTAAATTTTCACCAACGCGTGAAGTTTATTTTTGTTATGATTGAGCACAGTATTTTGAGTGTTTTGCTGAACAGGTTGTGCATTGCATTGGAGAGTGGGGAAAACTTGCTGCGAGTTGGTGATAAGAGATGTGGGGTAACCACAGGCCCCTGCCAAAGAAAGAGCTTATGTTTACAGACCATGCAGAAACTCTGCCTTGTGAACAGAACAGGGAAGATTCAGAGAATAAGCAGCTTCTCTCAGATGGTGTCAGAGTGCCCAAGGGCCACCAACGGAACTGTGTGAAGACTGAAATGATTTCTAAGCTGTCTGTTATTATGTACAAAAGTGCATTGTTGCTCCCATAGCTGGGGTTTTTTTAATGGCTTTGGGCATGCCCCTCTAAAAGTCCAGTATGCAGAAGTGTGCCATCAGCTAAATTTAAAATTTCATAAGCATTGAAGAAGAGTGACCATTCCAGTGTCTCCAGCTCTTGTGGGTCTTGGTGTATTATCGCTGCTGGTTCTTTCTCACAGCGCCTCACTGCTACGTATGTTGGTTCATTTTGGCCAGGAGCTGCTCATCACCCTTGGACAGTTGTTTGTAGAGGATTCTCAAGTCTTAGGGTGAAGGTGTGAGCCTCCAAAGAGGTTTGCTTGTTTTCATCAGGTGTCTAGGGGCACTATAGACCTTGACCATTTGAAACTAAACACATAACTTGGAAGTTTGGGGACCAAAACTATGAATTTGGGCTTCAGGTCCCTGGGGGTAGGATGAGTTTAGTTTTGGTTCACCCTTATTCTAGGGTGTCACCCTTTTCAGAGAAAGGGCTTCCTATTGGACCCCATATCTTGTTTGGGCCCCAAGCTCTGACTGTTTTTTTCAACCCACAAGACCCTCAAGTCTCTCAGAGCCAAAGTGACTTCCATCACTACTTACAGCTCTCTCACCACCTTTCACTTCAGGGTGACTCTCTCCTGCCTCTCCAGCTCTTTGATGCCTTTAAGATGTTTATATATATATATATATAAATTCAGAATATGTTTTGGTTTGATTATGAGGTGTCCCCTAAAAGCTCCCGTTAACGTATTTCAGAGGTGAAGTAACTGGATTGTGAGAGCTCTAACCTATCCAGTCCACCCTAGTTTGAGTGGACTCTAGGCAGATTGGGACATGGCTGGAGCAGGTGGACACTGAGGGCATGCCCTGGAAGGGTGCATCTTCCCTGTGGTTCCTTCCCTCTCTCCACCTCTTCTGCTTCCTGACCATGAGCTGAACAGCTTTCCTCAGCTGGGCCTTTCCCCCATGATGTGTTGCCTTACTGTGGGCCCAGAGGAAGGGAGTCAGTTGTCTGAGGACAAAGACCTCTGAAACCATGGCCCCCAAGTGAACTTCTTCTCTTAGTTCTTTTCATGTATTTTGGTCACAGTGACAAAAAGCTAACTAAAACTGAAAAACCAAAGCTGAAAAAACTGAATGTTTTATTGTTTTCAGTGGCAGCATTGATCTGAATAACACTATTAGCAGCATTGGAAATTAGCACCAAAGTTTCTTCTCTTTAATTTTATTATTATTACTATTATTGTTATTTTGTGGTGCTGGGGATCGAACCTAGGTCCTCATGTATGCTAGGCAAGTGCCATGTCACTGAGCTACACCCCCACACAGCACCAAAGTTTCTTAGGAGGAGGGATGACACACAGTAACCAAGTGGTGGCAGGTCAGAGCCCTGGGACAGTTCTGGGGCCTTCCCCAGGGTGGATTAGTGAGGGAAGTCCCTGGGACAGGAGGAGGAACTGAAGCAAGGAAGGAAGTCATGCCATCAATTGAATATGAGATATGGGAACCTGAGCGTGGGCAGTATGGCAAATGAAAAGAAAGATGTGCCCAGAGATATTTCAGGAGTAGAACCGACTGCATTCGGTGAGGACTCGAGGGAACAGATAGAAAGGTGTGTCTGTCAGGTTTCTGTTACCATAACAAAATTCCTTGGATAATAATCATATAAATAGAGAAGGTTTCTTTTGGATCCCAGTCTTGGAGGTTGCAGTCCATGGTCAATTGACCCTGCTGCTTTCAGCCTATGGCAAGTTAGCAGGTTATGGCTGGGGTGTGTGGCAGAGCTCATTGCCTACCTCAATGGCCAGTAAGCAAAGACAGAAAGGAAGGGGCTGGGTTCCCCCAAAATCCTTTGAGGACACACCCCAGTGACCTGAAAACCTCCCACAAGACTCCACCTCTCAAAGGTTGCACCACCTCTCAATAGCACCACCAGGGAGACCAAGCCTTTAGCACATGGGCCTCAAGGGACATTCAGCATCTGAACTGTAGCAAAAGGAGCTTCAGGTAACACCAGGGTTTCTAGTTTGAGTCCCTAAATAGGTTTCTTACCATCCGTACTCTACACTTATGTTACTAATATGCAGAAATGATTATAGTTTCTATTTTGAAATTTTCACAGATATTAGTTTATAAACAGCATTTGAGGATAATTCAGCATTTGAGGTCAACAGTCTTCATAGATCCATAAGATTTGGTTTAATGATGCAGACTTATCTAGTACTTCATTTTAATTTTTTTTTTGTAGATGGTCACAATGCCTTTATTTATTTATTTATTTATTTATGGGGTGCTGAGGATCAAACCCAGTGCCTCAGATGTGCCAGGCAAGCGCTCTACCACTGAGCTATATCCCCAGCCCCTGGTTCCTCATTTAATAAAGTTCTACCAATGACTGATAGCTGATTTTTTTTAAAGGTATTTTCCAATAGTATGAATAGTTTGTGATGATCCATATGTAATTCTCAGCTAGCTCTTTTATTTCTTGTGTGCTCTCGTACACTGTAGATGTTAAGGATGGAGTTTGTGGGAATGTTTTCTTTCTCAAGCTAACTATTCTGGTGAGTAGGTGAGTACTCTAACTTTATAACCATTGGCATGGATAATTAGATTTATAGGGATAATTATCTCCAAAGACTAGAGATTTTGTCTTAAAGTATTCTTATATACTAGCTTACTTCATTTTCCTATAAAGCCCTTTAAAAAAAGAATTCTTAAAATCAAACTAAGACCTTCTCTTGTTTTCCCTTAGACATGTTTAAGATTAGTACCCCCTGCCCTATTATTTGATGATCATATAGTAGAAGGATCATTAAGTCACCTTCTGCCTATCAGTGTTGTGGACAAAATTAATCTGTTTCTTTAGGTATAATGTTTTCTATTTACCAGTACTTTACAACTCACTCTCTGCATGCCTTTTAACTGACAAAACTCCAAATTACATATAGTGTTTTTTACAAATATTCTTTAGTTGTTGATGGACACTTATCTATTTATTTATATGAGGTTCTGAGAATTGAACTCAGTACCTCGCACATGCCAGCAGAGTGCTCCACCATTGAGCTACAATCCCAACCCTATTTAGGGTATTTTATAGGATCTGTGCCTACCTGAAAAATCCAGTTTGGGGCTTATATATATATATGCTCTAGTTGGATCATTAAAATTTTTTGACATGTGATATTATCTAAAGATATTTTAATGTATGCATGTGTACATTTACATGAAAATTGCTATAATCAAATGACTAGATAGTTAGAATTATTCTTAACTAATAATCTGTATTGAAATAAGATTGAGATTATTTAAGTATTCAAGAAGATCTAGGATATAAGGTCTCTGAGTGTATTTCAATTTATTTCAGTGTACAATCCCTTACATTCCCTCCCCCTCAACCCAGCTGGGTGCTTATGGGTGGGTGGTTAAAAGGGGAACACTGAGTGAGCTGGGTAAATCCATCACCAGTATTGGCAAACAACCTAATGCATAGCTTTTCTCAAAACTGACTTGAAGCTTCTTATCAGATAAAGAAAAATTTTTTATACCTCTCCAAAGAATATTCTTAAAAAGATCTTGTGGATGCATTGTTATCATTGATTCAGCAAAAATTTATTGACCATTTACTAAATATTAGATGTTGGTCAAGGTCTTAGAGAAAGACAAATGAGAAAACAGCCTGTAAGGAAAAAATCACAATCTTAACTGGGATATAGGCATGGAATTACCCACATAGGTGATAAATTGTCGAAGTAACAGAAGTGCTTTGTTTAAAGTTCATTTCGTTTGAAGTAAAGTCACACTAGTCGGATTAGCTAAAGGAAAGCATCTGGGGAGAGCTATTGGATAACTCATGGTGCTTAAGGGCAGGAATCTCAGCTGAGCTTGACTGTGAGATAATGAGAGGATCCAAAGTAGTTCCACCTTCATTTTCTCTTGGGGCAGCATTGTCTCCAATCTTTGCATCACTTTTCATGAACCTTTTCTCTGAGAATCTTGGTTTTTATGGCACATTTGCAGTTCCTAAGTTCATTTGCCCCCATATCCAGGTACATTCAGGTCATAATTAGCTGCCTTGAACACTAATTTCAGATGTATTAAGAGATAAAGGATTGGTGACACCCAGATCCAGCTAATTGTGGTTTTAGAAGCAGGGTCTCCTGCAGTGCAAGCTGGCTGCTGAGCACCACCTCCATGGACAGAGCCTCGAAGTCTTCCTGGGCACAGTATCCACTCTGCACAAACACCCAGGATTATATAGCTTATAAAGATGCTCTGAGGCAGCAAAGAATTAATAAACTGGGAATAGTTACTGGTATTTGAGCGGAATCTTGGATCTTTAGGAATTGAGTTGGAATTTAACCTGGTGAAGAGACTGGAGAAAGTAGATCATGGGCAGGGACTGAAATGAGTATTGCCACCTGCACACCGTGGCAAGGGGCTGTGTTGGCCATAGAGAGTCACCTTTTTTGTAACTTGGCTGCACAGAGGAGACTCATTTTTTGATGAGCACAGCGGTGCCCTGTGTGCTAGCCTCTGCCCCTCTTGGCCCTGCTTTTTCAGGTCATAGCATCCACTAATTCTCATATCAAATTCTCAAGTGTAGGTATTTTGGAGGAAGCTTTAGGGAGGTGTTTAGACAGAGGAAAGGAAAGTGGGATTTATAAAGTCACCTTGCAATTTGAATCTACTTCAGAAAATGTATTCTGCTGAATACCTGTTTCTGTATTTAAACATAAGAATGGTAAACCAAGAATGTAGCATATGATGCAGGAATTGGACCATACACAGTCTGCCTCCAGGTCACAGCAGCTGGATGCAGAGAACACTAACACAGCCCAGCAGTAAACCAGGTCAGAAACCAGACTGCACACCTGTTCATCCATCTCCATTCTTCCACTTGACTTCACTTCCAGGTGTGCTCTCTTGGAAGTCCTATTTTCAGTGTTCTCTTCAATATTGGGGCATTTTGTTCTAATCTATATAACTTAGAAACTCAGTTATTCCTTACATTCCTTCCTTCAAGTGATCATCTGTGTGTTTTTAAAGCCCATTCTACATTTATTAGAAATCAAGAAGTTTTGAGAACTGGTATGTATATTTTTAAGCTTTTTAATTTTATTTTTATGGTCTGCTTGAATTTTTTAGTATACCTGCAGAACTTAAAGTGTTTCAGGAATACATTTATTGCATCACAAAAGAAACTTTTTGCATTCACATTTTATTTTGAACAACTGTGTGCTCAGGCTGGAACCCTCTCAGAGAAACTATAGTCATTGTTGGTTATTTGTTCCAAGGAAAAGGAGGTGTAGAGGTGGGGAAAGCTTTGTGGCCAAGTGATCTATAGCTTAAAAAACTAAAAAGATGCTCCTCTAAACAGCAGAAAATTCATTTTAATTTTATTCAGTTTTTCAGTGCTGAGGATCAAACTCAGGGCCTCATGTATGCTAGCAGGTGCACCGCTGGCCTACACCCTGAAAATGGATTTCTTTGTGGACCCTTAAAGTTTCCTTGGGGATCATCCACCTGCTGGACCTCATTATTCTTCTAGTTTCTCTCACTCTGGGTGTGTTCAGATCTTTCAAAGGTGTGCCTGACTCTTAAGTTTCCATGCTCCAAAATTAACCTCTATATGTGTTTGTAAGCAACTCCCTTTTGTTCCCAGAATTTGTCTCTGTGCCCAGGAATGTAAGGAGAAAGTTTCTCTTCAGCTGGCTCTTCTCTCTCAGAACCAAGAACTCAGGCTTTTGCCACAGTATTAGAACTTGGAATACATTTCCCACAGAAATTAACAGTCAACTTACCAACTTACCATATTTGGGACACAACCCATTTAAAAATTAGGTGCTGCCTGCACCCAGGTGAGAAGTTCAAGTGTTTGGCATAGAAAGTGAGCAGCCTTCGTCCACCACATGCTCCTACCATGATGTACTGTGCCTGCACAGGCCCAAATCACCAGGCCAAGCAGCCATGAACTGGAACCTCTGAAACCATGAACCAAAATAAACCCTTCCCCTCTTTTTGAGTGTCTCAGGTATTTTATCACAGTGGCAGAAAGCTGACTAACAGCACCCTTAAACTCTGTTTAGAGCAGGTTTTACCCGTTCAACAAAACAAGGTGCACACATGGGTGATGAGTGGTGTTGGCTGGAGGCTGTTGTGGCTCCTGGGTAGGTTGCCCTTGAAGGGGAGCAGCTTTCACCTGATCCGCTGCTCACAATTTCTTTCTTCATTCTGCTTTAGATTCTTCTGCTTCTCTGAAACATAAAGAATATTTTAGATATTTGTTTATATACTTTCCTGTAAGTCCAGAATCTTATGGTGGAGTCTTATGTCGAGGTGGAGGTGGGGCAGGACTGTAGGAGTGTAGGTTAGCTGAAATTTGGTGATTTGTCAGGCTAAGATGCCTAGTTGGTGCACACTGATTACATCTGGCCATACCCCATGTGGCTCATATTGTACCCATTCCAAAGCATTTGATGGCAAGCAGAATTCCACAAATGTAAGTGTATAGCAACCAGTCAGCAGTCTGACTACTTAACATTAGATTTAACCTATGGATGATTCAGCTGAAACCATTCAGAACGTGTAACCTGCCATCCACCCAGGTCTGTGTTTATTTTCTGTGTTTATTTTCAGAGGTTATCACCCTTCTGTGGTCCTATAGGTTGGCTTGGGGCTTGATTCTGTGTGTGTCCACAGTGTTCAGCATCATCTGATATAAATATGTCAGTCACCTCTGCTGACCTCAGAACCATCCTGAAACCTAGCATGGCCAGGTAGGGGAGGGAGATTCTTTGCCAGGTAACTCATGCCCAGGCTTATGTCTATGTAGGTAAGAGATATTTGGAAAGGAGAAAGTACTTTTGGTTTTTAATTCTAACATTAATGAAAAGTACCATTTCTTTTTTACTGAAGAAAATGAACCTCGTGAGAACACTGAAAAAGCTGAAAGAACAAAAGCAGAGCTCTCTTAGAAAGAAGGAAAGGTTATACATACAAAACCAAAGCTACCCCAAGCAACCGTCACTTGCTGTATGTGGATCTATTTTATTGTGACAGTAGTAACTACTGCTGCCGGTTTCAGAGGGCCTAAATTACTGACTATTTAGAGTATGCAGGCTTTAAAATTAGCCCTTTGGTAATAATTTCTTTTAAAATGAATTCTAATTGATTTTCATTTTTTAAAGCTCAAATTAAGTAGAAAATTTAAGGACTCTTTATAAAAGATGATAATATATACTTAATTTGGATGATTACCTAATAGAAAATTATTTCTTATTCTGTTGCTACTTAAAATTATTAAGTGACAAAAAACAGATCATTCTGAATAGGTATTGGGCAGTAGAAGACTTTTCAGTATGAATGAACTGTATGTAATTTTTCATTAATTTAAAACTAAAAACAAAATTATGGATATAAATCTTTCATATCCTTTCTATTTTTGAAAAAGTGCATTGTTTTCTTGTGTGGAAAATTTCTGCAAGAGTTGCAAGAATCTTAAATATAGAGCGATATTTCAAATGGGAATGCTTTCCTGTTAAACAGAATGAGCAAATGCTAATTTAAAATAAATATATTTCCAATTTTGAACCTACAAAACAAAGGTCCATTTAAGAACTCATTTCAGTTTGGGCATTTATAAGAAGAAAGGACTATTCTGATGGGATGTGGAATTGTCCTGATTTATGAGCTAAGCTGAAAACATTTACTTGTAACTGTTAGGCACAACTGAATGGACCCACATAAGCTGCTTCCTTCAGAAACTCAAACAAAACGCCAAACTCAGTTTTTTATATAATAATACACAAGTTGAAAATAATAGAAATAACCATCAGTGGGATATTTGGGCTAATAGGATATGATGTACCTGTACATTGAAACACTCTAGCCATTGCACACCTTGTCCGAGGCTGGTGTACTGAAACAAAGTGACTAATTCATAAGTGAGAACACCTTGTGGATTCAAAATATCATATATCTCAGGAGGGAGGGGGGATTGCAGAAGACTTTTCACTTTGTACTCATCTTTTTGTAGGTTGATTTTTTAAAAATATTGAATGTGTAGTCCTTTTATAACTAGGAAAAAAGTTATAAGATAAAACAGGTGGTTGGATGAAATATTTTATATATTGAATTTGCTGAGGCAGAAATAACTCATATTTTGGGGACTGGGGTTATAGCTCACTTGATAGAGCACAAGCCCTGAGTTCAATCTCCAGCACCACAAGGAAAAAAAAAAAAAAAAAAAGAAAAGAAAAAAGAAAAACAACTCATATTTTGGTTTGTGAAATGGTTATATCTGCTTGATATACCTGCACCCACTCCTAGGAAATCCTTTGATTAAAAGAAATATTGTTTGTATTTGGAGAAACAATTAAGTAATAAGTGATTGTAAGAGTGTCACTTTTTGTGAATTTGGGAAAAATAAAGACATATTCTGATTACCACTAATTTACCTACAGGTGTCCATTTTTATTGTGCATCTCATCAGAAAAATTTGAGCATGTGCCTTTGATATATGAATGTTTATTAATAATGAATTATTTTGTTTGTTTCATAATACACAAGTTTTTAAAGAATTCACTAAAGACAAATGTTAACCAAGTACTTGCTCTCATTAAAAACTCATTGAGGTCGTTAAAAATTACCATTAAAATATATAGGCCAGGCATGATGGCAGACACCTTTAATCCCAGCAGGAACCATTTACTGATCTCTGTAGAAAACCAGACTAGGGTAAAGCCACACACCTGGGCTGTGTTACTCTGATACACGGTGTCACATTTTGCCTCAGCTTTCACAGAACTAGATATTAAGTAGTCCTGCATAACCAATAAGCTCAGTCCTCTTTTAATATACTGAGGTCGTTCATTTTGTTGCTTAATCCCCTTCATAATAAATTTCCCTCAGAACCAGGGAATGAAAAGAAACCAGTATTTGTCCTCACATGAGATGAGAATAGATATATCACAGTTTTGCCATGGAAGCTTAGAAACTGAGAACTAAGTTTCATGATCAAATGTACCAGGGATTGAAACTTTGTACCACTGAGTCATATCCTCATCCCCTTTTTTGCTATTTTTTTACTATATATATGTGTGATTGTATTGTATACACACACACACACACACACACACACACAATAGGGTCACACTGAGTAGCTTAGGGACTTGTTAAGTTGCTGAGGCTGAGTTTGAACTCTCCATCTTCCTGCCCCAGCCTCCAGACCCGTTGAAATTACAGGCATGTGCCACTGCACTCAGCAGTGCTAATCATCCTTAAAACAAATTTTGAGGGCTGGGGATATAGCTCAGTTGGTAGAGTGCACAAGGCCCTGGGTTCAATCCCCAGCACCGCAAACAAACAAACAAACAAAAAACAATTTTTGTATTCTACCCAGAGAGAACAAGCTAGAACACCCCTGTATAGTATAAAATGTTTCTGCGGCCCCATCCTACCTCATTGGATAAAGGTTTTGTTTTTTATACCATGTCCATAGCATCCTCCTGTAAATGAACTGAAGAATTATGATCTATCTTGAGTTAAGAGTGAGGTGTGGCCATTAATGTATAAATCCAGGTATGTGTGGCACTTGTTGATAAAAACTGCATTTCTGATCTTTTAAGGTAAGATTGACTGTAGGTAGATGCTCTAGACTCGCCTGGAGCTGCTTCTTGCCCTGTGTGGAGATTGTTTCTCTTACTCCTCCCCTGTACATGGCCCTTTGTAGATTTCCAAGTACGTTGTATAAATGAAGGGGAGCCGGACTCCAGATTTACACCACTTCCATCAGGTTCTCTTTGTTTCTTGGATCCCATTTCCAGAATCATAAAATGTTAGAACCAGATGGAACTTGTGATCACCCCCACCCCAGCCTCAATCCCTTCATTTTATAGATGAGAAAACTGAGAAAACTGAGACCAAGAAATACAGGAACAGCACTGGGTGGTAGAGCCAGCACCAGATTTCTGTCCCTACCAGGCACCAGGCTTGTGTCTATTAAGTTCATCTGTGTGAATACTGTGTAGATGACCAGCAGCCCCCAGATGCAAGCCAGTGGGGATCTGTTGATGTCTGATTTCCTGAAGACTAATTTCCTTCTCAGATCTCTCTGCTCTTTTTCTTTGCCTCCCTGAACATAAGGCCTTGAAATCATCGATAGTGTTTTCTCTTTTTGCTTCCTTCTTATAGACACATGCTTCGTCTAGCTATGACTGAAATGTGAAGCAGACTCATAAATAGATTCTCATTTCCTGAGAAGTAACCTTCTAAGTGAATCAAGATGCAATGTAGCATCAATGGCTCTTTGACTTCTAGTGAAGGTGAAATCCTTATAATGTATCTATTTTCCAGAATTCTTCAAGACTTAAAAATGAAAGCATAGGTTAAAAAAAACAAAACAAAACAAACAAAAAAAAAAAACTATGCATACCCCCCTGAAATTCTTTGATTAAAAGAAATATTGATTACAAACAAAAACAAGAAAAGGAAAAAGCATTTAGTAAAATATCAAGTTGTAAAGAGAGGGAGGAAAAAATATATTTGCCATTTCATCTTGCACACTCCCAGTGAAGGAAACTGACATTTGATCATGAAACTTAGTTCTCAGTTTCTAAGCTTCCATGGCAAAACTGTGATATATCTATTCTCATCTCATGTGAGGACAAATACTGGTTTCTTTTCATTCCCTGGTTCTGAGGGAAATTTATTATGAAGGGGATTAAGCAACAAAATGAACGACCTCAGTATATTAAAAGAGGACTGAGCTTATTGGTTATGCAGGACTACTTAATATCTAGTTCTGTGAAAGCTGAGGCAAAATGTGACACCGTGTATCAGAGTAACACAGCCCAGGTGTGTGGCTTTACCCTAGTCTGGTTTTCTACAGAGATCAGTAAATGGTTCCTGCAAGAATCAAGTGTTCCAGTCTGACTTGGTGACAAATTGAGGTCACCAGTGAGTGCCGAAGGACATATTTTCTGAATTGTTGACTGAATTGTCTCTATACTGTGTAGGTAATAAAGGCCTCTTTTAGGTCAAGCACCTGACTCTTGGCCTCAAACGAGGGGCTATTCCATCTCTGGGGAAGGCTACAGGTAGGACCTGGATATTTCTGAGAAAGCATTCAACACAGACCTCAGTGGGAGCCCCCAGATTCTAGTATTAGAGCACAGAAGACAGGGTGTAGGAAGATACTAAATGCTTGGCTTAAGGCAAGCAGCTCCGTGCAGCCCCTGTTATGTGTTTAGAGTCACCTGCTACCTGCTCTTCCTTGCTTTAGACATTTCTCCATCATCAAAGACACTGATTGCTGGTGTGCAGTTCAGACCACCAGTGACAAGGAATTGAGAGTCTCCACTAGAGTTCAAAGATGCTTTCAGGAGCTTTTGAGAAGTTAGAGTTGTGCTTCTTTGGAGCCTGTTTTTAAAGCATGAACAAATCCCTTGTGGGTCAGCATTAGGAGGAGAGCAGGGTTTTCCTTTTTATTTAGAATTCATGACTGAAAACACAAAATGACAACCAAAAGTAGCAGTAATGCAAGTACTGTCTCATCATTTGTGGAATCAGATAGGCCAGATGAATGATTTTAAGTGTTAAAAGTGTTTCAGTTTTACACAAATGATGGTGTAGGGACCTGTTTTTTTTTTTTTTGTTTTGTTTTGTTTTGTTTTTGGTGGTGGGGTTTTCGTCATTTTGGTTTTGGCTCTGGGAATTGAACCCAGGGCCTTGTGCATGCTAAAGCATGTGCTCCATAGAGCCCCAGCCCCAGGACTTTTGTTTTATAATGAAAAGGAAGAAGTAAATTTTGAAACAAATAAGAAAAAAACAAAAACTCTTCAGGAACCAAAAATTTTTACAAGAACTTTTGGCTTCTGGAGGAAAACAACAAAAATCTCTCATATGAAGATGCCTACAAAGAAATGACCAGCCTGGAAATGGATCATCCTGAGAGAAGGAGCGAGCGAGGGAGAGAGATCGAATCTCTCTGTTGCATATGGAAGAGAAAGAAAATTGAAGGGTGTGGACAAGCACCTCAGACCGACTGGCTTTATTTATTTTCTGATCTGTTTGTTTATTTAATTTTTGAGCCAGAATCTCACCATGCTGCCCAGGCTAGTCCCAGACTCCTGGGCTCAGGCATCCTCCTCACTCAGCCTCCTGAGTAGCTGGGACTTCTGCAGGAGCCACAGCACCCAGCTGAGGCTTTTCACTTTATCTAAGGTCCTGGGAGACCATTGGGGCACCCAGGAGGTGGGATGACAAGGACAGATGGGGGCACCAGCTTGCTCTAGCCAGGCTGATATGAAACAGCTCCACGCACTGAGTCACAGTCACCACCTTGGGGCTCCTGGGAGCAGAAGGGAGTGCTAGGGCCCCGCACAGTTGCTTTCCTGCAACAGGGCACAAGTGACAGCAGTGGTTGAGTCCAGCATTTCTTATAGCTTTACCAAAGTGACTCAGCTTCCTTATTTGTACAAGGGGATCCTACCACCTCTGCCTTCCTGAGGGTGCTCTGTGGGGGTAACATGAGCTCAAGGGGAGGAGGCTTCAGCCTTCCCTCTGGGTGGGGAGTGGCTGTGTTTGCTCAGGGGCACACAGCCAACTCGTATGCCACTTGGGTTGAATCTCTCCATTAGCATTTATTCTTGTTTAGAGGAAGTATGTTTTATTAATTTCACAATCAAAGCAGCATTGCATTGAAGGAGGTGCTGACATTGGAGCCCGATCATCTAAAATTCTAGTCCGTTTTGCCTTTGACTCAGTTACTTGTCTTTCTGAGCTCAGTTTTCTCCTCTGTGAAATGGATGGTAGTTCTTGCCATGTTGTTATGAGGACAGATTAGGCAAGACCCAGTGTCTGGTGGTATTAGTGAAGTCATGGGATACTCGGCGAGCGCTAGTGACCCTTCTCCCCCTTCTGTGGTCTCTGTGCTCCTCGAAAAATTCTCTTGAAAAAGGAAACACTTCAGTTTTGTGTCACTCTCTTCTGTTGGGCAGAGATGAAAATCTTTCAAACCTTTCTTTAAAATGTTCCAGCTTGTGAAAAACAATTAGAAGAGTAAACGATCTTAAAGATATCAGTGGCGTTAATGATTTCCAAGGAGGGGGAACCTGAATGATTTAAAAGAGACCCGATGCTGTTTTTACTTTGGGAGGCAGTTCAGCATAGTGCCTGACAATTTAGACCTAGCCGACTAGGCTCAGATCTTGGCCTCAGAATTGGTGAGCTGTGTGACATCAGGCAAAGGAATTAACCTCCCTGTGCCTCAAAGGCATACTGCTTTCCTCACCCTCACCACCTATCCCCAAGTGAAGTAGTTTAAATAAGTTAATATGCATGAAACCCTTAGAATCCATGAATAGTTAACTGCTGTTTATTGTTCTGATGCTGCTGCTGTAATAGTAGTAAGATCAAGATTCATGCACATTTTAAGAAATAATTAGAATAAAATGCCTTCTTGGGATAAGCAGTTACCCCCCAAAAAATTTTTTTTCCCTTTCTGCAGGACTCAAGTTTTGAAAAGAGTAAGCAAATTCTGGCCTTATTAAGTGATGTACTTACAATGATCCTCCTTTTGTGCATCAGTCTTTATTTGATTTCTAGTTGTAGATGGATACATTGCCTATATTTGTTTATGTGGTGCCAAGAATTGAAACCAGTACCCCACACATGCCAGGCAAGCGCTCCACCTCTGAGCCACAACCCTGGCCCTGCATCAGTCTTCTTTGAGTGAAAACATTGCTAAAGAGAAGTTTGAGCAGTCAGTGAAGATACTGCAGGGTTTGCAGCAACAGCTGTCAGTTTGCTGTGGCTCTCCTTGCTAGGTTGTTCTCACGTGCTTCTACTTTTTTTGAAGTAATACTTTTATGCCTTGTTTGTTTCCAAATCAAAGCAATGTATTCCTTTCCTGTTGTGCACCTTGAAATGCACGTATGCATTTCATCTAAGGGATTAGTGCGATGTTGCAAAGCACAAAGCAGTGCTTTTTCTTCTTCTTTTTTTTTTAACCTTTAGCTATAGGGAATTTTGCTGACTGAATGTTCAGGAGTTAGCTCAGTATGTGTTACAAGCATGTTAAAGAGGGCATGCTATAGGGCATGGAAGGGGACTGGTTCCAGGGCAGCCTGGAGAGTGCAGAGGAGCAGAGGGAGGGCAGGCAGAGCAGGGCCAGGCTGGCTTCCACAGTCCCTGGAGTTTCCACCACGCCACTCCTCTGAAACCACTTCACACCTGCTCAGGAGGAAGGAAAAGATATTTTCTAAAGTTACAGACAGGCAAATGAATCTTTAAATGACTGTTTTTTTGTGAATCTAATTGTTGTTGTTGTTGTTTTGGCTTTGCTAAGTTGTTTAGGGCCTCACTAAACTGCTGAGGCTGACCTTGAACTTGCTGTCCTCCTGCCTCAGCCTCCCGAATCACTGGGATTACTAAGCCCAGCTGTGAATCTAATTCTTCATCAGAGTTCATTACTTTGAGATGTGTGATAAATTATAAAAGCCCTGGGTATGCACATATGTAAGCCCAGGAATAGGAGTGCCTTTTATCCAGTCTAATAACAACCTTGTACCAGACGCAAAATGTTAACCATCTGACTAGTGTTAAGGATGAATGTTACCTTGTAACTTTGTTGCCAATGTTACAACTTCAGCAAAATATTTCAAGCACTTAGAAAGCACATATAGTTTTCCCATCACATGCCTTCACTGCCTTTAATTTCAGGAAACAAACACAACTTCAGCTGTCTTGGAATGAGCATCGATGTACTGTGTTGAGTACCTGCAGGGTGGGAGGCAGATGTGCACCTTGTTCCACTGTAGGATGCCTCTCACACATAGGCCCTAAATGTGATTCTAGGATTTCAAGACATATGAAAATCAAAATGGGCTAATTTAGCTGTGTCAACATGAGAAATTTAAAATATTGAACTATGCTATATTGTATTTTATTCATAGGTTAAAGCGAAAGTAGAGTTTGCTCTATTCAATTATTGAGCAACTCCTCGATTGAGAATAACTGACAAGAAGATAAGTCTTTCTGATACCTACTAGTAACAATTATCAGCACTCTGAAAGCAACCCAGAGATTGAAATTCCCCTCCTTCAAAACATTTGTGGAGTTTAATTAAGATGTAATTTGTAGAAACTCTTGGGAGATTAGATTTCCTTCAGTAGATAAGAACAACTTTCTAAGAGTTCAAGTTGTCCAAGGATGCAGTCAACTGCCTTTGGGGATAATGAGTTTCCTGTTCCTGAAATTATCCAAGTATATGCTGGCTCAGCACGTTTCACAGTTGTTTTCTACAGTGATGGACAAGTTGGACAAACATTCACAAGAGAGAGGACTTGGGCAGAGTCAGGTTTGTGCACCATTCTTGGCACACACTAGCTATGGTTCCATCCCTTTCCCCCTCATTCAAGAACGAACATAGGCTGAGAGGGAAAGGGATATGATGGCATCGGATCTATTTGGTTCATATATAAACAATAAGCAATCAGAAAACTGTATTACTGGTATCAATTTACAGGTCGAGTATCCCTTAGCCCAAATGCTTGAGATCAGAAGTGTTAGGCTTTTGAATCCTTTTAGTTTGAAATACTTTCTTATATGGGAGATATCTTAGGGATGGGACCCAAGTCAGTGCATGGAATTCACTTATGTTTCCTTTATACCTTGTACGCATATGTTTCCTTTGTACGTTGTAATTTCGTGC
The DNA here is from genome assembly GCF_902686445.1 of Sciurus carolinensis. Classification (NCBI taxonomy): domain Eukaryota; kingdom Metazoa; phylum Chordata; class Mammalia; order Rodentia; family Sciuridae; genus Sciurus; species Sciurus carolinensis. Next base: position 23,202,658 of record NC_062224.1, read on the forward strand.
AGCATTTTTAATGTACCTGCATTTTGACTGTGACCATCACTTGAGGTCAACCTTGGAAATTTTTACTTGTGGTATCATGTTGGTGCTCAAAGTTTCAGATTTTGGAGCACTTCAAATTTCAGATTTTCAGCTTAGAAATGCTCAGTCTATACCAACAACAAAATAGATAATTGAGTATTGTGTAGTCACTAATATGTGTGACAAGTTTATGTCTGTTGCCTTTATACTCTGCCATTGTTGAGGGACATCAGCATCAGGTGGCTGACAGGATTTGGTAGTTTTTAATTTTTTTTTTTTTTTTTAATTATGAGACTTGATTCTGTCATGATCAAAAATTTTAAGGAAAATTTAATGATTCACTTTTTTCCTGAAATTTGTTACCATTGACATTATGGTAACAAATGGAGACTTTGATTCTTATGTCCTGGGCCCAATCTGCTTATTTTGTAGCAAGTACTTGACCTGATACCAAATATCTAAAACCTTGGTCCAGAAATGAAAGATCAGTTGAAGAGTATACAGCTGTACTTTGTTAAACTCCTCTTAAAAATTATAGGTATATAATCTCTTATGCTATATAATTAGAAGTTAGAATATAATTTTCTACCCATAGCTTTAAACACTCTCAATTTAAAGCAGAACCATTTTCAGAATCAATGTCCTGTTGAAAATATAAACATCAGAATTCTTGAGAAAATATACATTCGTGGCAACTGTGCCATAGTAGAAGTTATATATTATTGTCACCAATAGTGAGGGCTTCTTTCATTGGGTCTGTTCACAAATATAACAATAATCCTCACCAACCAAGTGTTTTACTAGGCTGGACTCTTGCCAAATTAGCCAAGAGTGCAGAGGCTAAGCACTGTGTGTGGGGCTCTGGTGGATACTGCTGGCAGGATGGGCAGGAGCAGCACCCTGAGGACCTGCCAGAGCACAGCTTCAGAGGACATGGCAGGGCAGCAGGATGCTAGGGAGAAGCCATGGTAGACTGCACATCTTCCCACAAGTTTTTCAAGAGTCAAAGGTACTTCACGAAGATGGTCACTTCCTGTTATAATTGAACAGCTTTTGGCAGGTGACTCTGCTTATATAGGACTCCCATGGAGACTCTGGCATCCTATAGAAAAGGGATCCTTTTGATAACAGGCAGCTCTAGCCGGTACTGAGGGAACTTCAGGGTCTCTGAAAAACACAAATTGTGTTTTGCTGATATCATTTTTTATTTGTGCTTGGAAATATTCTCAATAGGACAAGGTGAACCAGTTGAAATAATCTTTTAAATTAGGAAAATATGTATAAGAGAGAGTATAATGAATGAGATGAGGTACAGAATATGGTAAAATACTTTAGATGTGAGCTGTCATGGGGATAGGCAGATAGGCTTCAACAGTTTTTAAGCAATTTCCCTTGGCTAAGGGCGTTTAGGAATGAGCTGTAAGAGAACAAAGCAATGGAGCGAGGTGAGGGTACTTACTGTTGATTAACAGTGCTGGTTTTTATTAAAAAAAAAAAAAGATCAAATCACTTGTATCTTTGAGATTGCCTAATAATTGTACATTTTGATGTTAATATTTTTAGTAAAACAGCAAATCAGTGTGGAAAATAAACTAAAAGATGGTTTGCCACAGACCCAAATCTGTAAAAGTAGAGAAACTAGCATATTGTGTACATACAAAGAGAAATAATGCATTTAGATTCTAACTTTCTACATATTTGGGTTCTGAACTTCTTGATAGATAGGGATCATTCAAACAGGTTTCTAATGGCAGTTGGGCCCATATGCTGCTTATCACAGCCAATAACAGCAAGGAAGTGCCAGGCAGTTCCAGAACAACTACAAAGAAAATAACAACTACAAAGAAAATACTCTTACATTTTTAATCGTGTGTCTGTGTGTGTTCGTTCGTGTCCACATGTGCTAATTTACTGTTGGGTAGGACAGGTGGGAAAAGCAAAGAGGGGCAGCTAGTAGAGATACTGAACCATGGGAAATTACAGTCAGACCCTTCTATCTTGAAAGATGAAGCTGTGATTAAGAAACAAAACCAAACGGACTGCACAGACTTCTTTATCAAACCCTGCAGAACTGAACAGAAGAGAGCTGTTGATGTTTGAGGAGGAGAGTTTAGGGAAAAAGAAGATAACTTCTGTCTGTTTCTGTCTGTTTAATGGTTTTCAAGGCAGTTTCACCTTTGTCATCTGGGCTGTCCAATACTGGGGGAGAGGGAGGGGACACATTGTTATTCACCTCTGGCGAATGAGAAGAGGCTTAGAATTAGTGAGTTGGTTAGGTTAATACAATAAGCAGTGGACCTGGGATCACACCCAGCTGACGCTGGGCCCCCACATCTGTCCCACTGTGTTAAACACTCCACATTACTCACACCATACTGTCTACACCCTGGAATGGAAAACTCAGAATCCAGAATCCATATATAGCATGTGTTGAAACTGTTTCTGATATCAGGCTCTATAGAATAAAAATGTAAAATGGGGTCATCATTAAGACCCTAAAGAAAAGCTTTGACTGTGTGGTTTCTGCACAACTTGGGGCGAGTCCGGAAGAGCAATCTATCATGTCATAGCTTCCCTTGTTAGAGGTTGACGATGGTTGTTGGGCATAAGTTGATGGACTTGGTCCAGGATAAATCCCTTCATGTTTATCTGCTGTGTTCTGAGATGTAAAATAAGCTCCTGGTTTGTATCAGAGATGGCCTCTGCTAGGCAAAAAGCAGAAGGATCCAAAAGATCAGTCTCGTGTAAAAAAGGACCATAGGTAGCGTGGTAGACGATTACACATTGTTCATTTCCTCAGTTGCTGGGTATGCCAGGATTAGCAGACACAGATGATGCACATGTAAGGGTTATTAGACCATCTGTGCCTCTTCAGATGCCTGGTGAGAATACCGAGTGTTCCTGACAAGGGTTAAAGTGGCTTGCTCACCCTCGCTAACCCTGTAGTTACCCTTCCTGAATAGAGGCGTAGGAACCAAATTCAGAGCTGGGGGAATTCACAGTTCAGGCAGGTTTAATGGAAGAACAGACACTTCAGTATTTTAGAAACCCTTTCTTACTTCGTATGTTTTATCAACTTGTCCCTGCTTCTGCCACCTCCAGTACCGATAGTGCTGCTTGTTCCTTTTGTATATTAGCAAAACTGGGAAGTGCCAAATAGTCAGCACTTTATTTTTTAAGGTTTGTTGAAGACTGTTAATGACATAGTCCCAGTAACTTATGAGGAATAGAATGATCAGATCAGGGTGCTCTCCTTGGGCTTAGGTTGTTGACATTTTCTAATAATAAAGGCAATATTTGTCCATTTTTGAATTTGAAAGCATGTATTGCTTCCTAGCAAAGAAAATGAGCAAGACTTAACATTTAGAAATGACAAAATGGATTGAAAAAATAGTAGTTGAAATATGATATAAGCTTACTGAAAGGTAAAATTAGCTTTATGGTAGAACAGTTGGAGAACACTGAAAAATTTAGCTAAGGTGGTCAGGGGAAGAACATGTGCTTAATAAGGACCCAGGTTCAATTTTTTTTTTTTTTTTTTTGGTTTGGGATGATGTACTGTACACAGGAAGTATGTGTGGATGTGGGTATAAAGTACTCATCAGAGTATTTCCTGTTTAGGTATTTGTATTACATCTTTTAGGTTAACTATAGCATGGGAATCAGCAACCCATGGCATGTGGGCCAAATCTGGCTTTGCCTGTTTTTGTATAGCCCATGCCTGAGCTAAGAGTGGGGTTTTTTTGTATGCATATTAAATAGGTTAAAAAAATCAAATGAATATTTTTATGACTCATGAAAATTATGTGAAATTCAAATTATGGTATCTGTAAATAAGTTTTATTGGAACTCAGCCACACTCATTAAATTTATATATATAAATTTGCCTATTTATAGCAGTTTTTGCCCTGAACTAGCAGAGTCGAATAGTCACGACAGCAACTGTACTTTTTTTACATTCTCCCCAACAGTGTATGAGGTTTCTAATTTCACTACATCCTTGCCAACACTTCATGTTGTCTTTTTGATTATAGCCATCTAGTGGGTTTGAAAGTGGTGTCTCATTGTGGTCTTGATTCACATTTTCCAAATGACTAATGATGTTGAACATCTTTTCATATGCTTATCGGCCATTTTTCTCTTTGGAGAAAGAAATATCTAATAATTTTTTTTTTCATTTTTCAATTGGGTTGTCTTTTTTTATTGAGTTTTAAGACTTCTTCATGTGTTTAAGATACAGATTCTATATCAGAAATGTAATTTCCAAATATTCTCTCATTTTGTTGGCTTTTCTTTTCACTTTCTTTATATTGTTTGTAGCATTAAAGTACTGAATTTTGATGTAGTCCAGTCTACTTTGTTGTTGTGGTTGCTACCTCCTTCAATGCCATATCTAAGAAACCATTGTCTAGCCCAACACCGTAAAAATTTTAGAGAATTTGAAATACATGTCATTTTATCCACTTACCTTACATTCTTTATAACTAGTACTGTGTTTTTGTTTTGTTTTTCTTTTTTTTTTCATGCAAATCCTTCACGAACAATACATGTGAAGCACCTTCTTTTAATAGGTGGATACTATTCTACGGTATAAGTATACTCTGTTCAACCAATACCTGTTGATAGACATAAAGTCTTTCTATTTCAGCTTTTACCACAAACAAAACTGCAAAACTTGTATAATTTTTTTCTTTCTGGCACCATGAGTCCCAAAGGATATGTTACCTAGGGTGGAATGGGAAGATTCCTTCAAAATCCAAGTGGCTAAAATTTGCCTGCCAGGAGAATATGAACACTAGTCAGCTGGTTAGGAATAAAGAATATAAACCCGCTGTCCAAGAGTTTTCCATCCCGTAATTTCATTTCGATGGACTGAGTTGCCTTCACAGTCCGCTGCTCTTCAGCAGCTTATTCTCTTAACTTCCTTTATGGTGGGAGAATAGACTGTTTCCCCCATCAAGCAAGAATGAGACAGCCACCGAGAAAGGCGTGCCAGTGCCCCTGTCCGCCCCCACCCCCGGGGGTGGGGGGAGAGTGAGAGAGAGAGAGAGAGAGAGAGAGAGAGAGAGAGAGATTGATTTATTAGGCTCTACTAAAAAGAGGCTGTATAAAGATTATGTGGATCTGCATGTGGCGATGTGCTGGCCGATGGGCTCATTGGGGAAATAAGGGCCCGTGCTGCCTCTTTGCCGTGGTCCCTGGCATTCAGTTTCTTGTGTGTTATTGAGAGAGAGATTGGCAGGGCTGAAACTGGGGCAACTGATGTTTTTCAACCAATTATGACCAAATATATTTAAAAAGGAAAAGTCCAACAACTAAAATTTGAGTATAATTTTTAGATCACTTACTCCTAATGGTTTTTTTTTTTTTTTTTTTTTTTTTTATATTTATTTATTTTTTTACGTTTACATAGGGTAATGATGTTTATTATATTTTTCCCCTCCCCCCCACCCCTCCCACCCCTCTTTTCCCTCTGCACAGTCCTTCTTTCCTTCATTCTTACTGCTCTCCTTAGCCTAACTCTAAACCTAACCCTAAACCTAATGCTAGCCCCTCCCACCCCCCATTATATGTCCTCATCCGCTTATCAGCGAGATCATTTGTCCTTTATTTTTTTGAGATTGGCTTATCTCACTTAGCATGATATTCTCCAATTTCGACCATTTGCCTACAAATGCCATAATTTTATCATTCTTCATTGCGGAGTAATATTCCATTGTATAAATATGCCACAGTTTCTTTATCCATTCATCAACTGAAGGGCATCTAGGTTGGTTCCACAATCTGGCTATGGTGAATTGAGCAGCAATGAACATTGATGTGGCTGTATCTCTGTAGTATGCTGATTTTAAGTCCTTTGGGTATAGGCCAAGGAGTGGGATAGCTGGGTCAAATGGTGTTTCCATTCCAAGCTTTCTGAGGAATCTCCACACTGCTTTCCAGAGTGGTTGCACTAATTTGCAACCCCACCAGCAATGTATGAGTGTTCCTTTTTCACCACATCCTCGCCAACACCTATTGTTGCTTGTATTCTTGATAATCGCCATTCTAATTGGGGTGAGATGAAATCTTAGGGTGGTTTTGATTTGCATTTCCCTTATTACTAGGGATGTTGAACATTTTTTCATATATCTGGTGATTACTTGTACATCTTCTTCTGTGAAGTGTCTGTTCATTTCCTTAGCCCATTTGTTGATTGGATTATTTGTATTCTTCGTGTAGAGTTTTTTGAGTTCTTTATAGATTCTGGAAATTAGCGCTCTATCTGAGGTATGGTTGGCAAAGATATTCTCCCACTCTGTAGGCTCTCTCTTCACATTTCTGATAGTTTCCTAATGGTTTAAAAGAAGTGAAAACCTTACCAGAGCTTTAACTGATGTCCTGGCCCCGTGAGATCAGTGTTAACATAATTAATGGTCAGCTTCTCATTTAGAAGAACCAGAGTAGCAGATGAGGGTTTTAGTATTTTTAGATTCTTTTAAGAGCCCACAGTGGCCTATCATATTGACTCTTCATTAGAGTACACTTAGTCTCCCTTTAATAAACCTTCAAATTGTTGCTATTATTTAGACTTCAGGGAGAGGGATGTGTTAGGGCCATAGCAACTGATTGAGATGCTAACCTATATTTTAACTCTTTTAAAAACATTTTCCGAAGGTTTTAGGGTCTGTTGTTGCTTGACATGAGCTAAACTAAGGCAAATAATTTGTAGGAAACTGACAAAGAGCAGTGGCTTTGAAAGTATCCCCTGCCCTTTTCTTTTTTCATTAATGGAAACTTTAAAGCATTTCAAAGTACAGAAAATAGTCGTTCCCTCCCGCCACCTCCACGATCCTGTGACCTAACTTCTCAGAGCCCTCTTCATTTCATCATTCCACCTGGTTCATATGGCAGCCACTAGCTGCTTGTGGCTGCTGAGCATTTGCACAGTGTCTAGTCCCTATTGAGATGTGTTGCAAATGTCAAATGCTGCTTCAGAGCTGCTCTCCCTCCTCAGGGCCTTCTCAGGGAGTTCCTCCCTGGGCCTCATAGCTAAATAACCTTTCCTACCTCTGTGGAAGTCCCTTGTTTGCTTCCTTTATATTACTTTGACAAACTGTAGTTATTTGATGTACCTATTAAGTTTCAGTCTGACTCCCTAAGTCCATAAACAGAAGGCCCTGGCATGGAATTGGTACCCAGTGATGACCTAGTGAGCAAACACACCCCAGCAGGAACGAAGTTTCAACTGTGGCAGACCCAGTACCTCCTTTTCACAAAACCTGTATATCATAGTATTGTTTGTTCTCTCTCTGGTAGTACTGGGGATTGAACCCAGGACCTTGTGCATACCAGACAAGCACTCTACATTGAGCTGCATCCCCAGTCCAGGTTATAGATTATTTTTTAAATGAATATAATACCCTGACTATAACATATAAGAGACATAGGGAAAGTAATTTTCAATAAGACAATATGCTTTTTACCCTTTCCTGTTTCTAGTACTGGGAGTATGGATTGTGTCACACTAACCCACTAGCAGGTAATAGTTCTAAATTCTGGCTAATGTCTTTATAACACTAATAAGCATGCACACACACAGGAATGATGGTCCTGAATGGCTTGCTTCCTCGGTTTCTTCAGGTGTCTGATAGAGGTACCAGGGAGGCCTTGTCTTAGACAAAACAGTAATCTGCTTATGTTCAGTTGCTCAACACCCCCCCAGCAACTAAGCCTTTGCCCAACATCACTTCATATTGCTCAACTCTGGTTTTTATTCTCTGTCTCCTCCAGTAAGAATTTCTACAAGGGCAAGGAATGCTTTTCTCCTCTGTTGGGCACCTACAACAGTGCTCAGAATCTGTAGAAGGTGCCTGTTCATATGAGTGACTGCTTTACTTCTTGCTCTCTCACTGTGATTCTTCAGCAAGAAGGGCCTACAAACAGCTGGATTGAGGACAACTGCAAATATCTGTCACATCAGCCCATCATGGAGTTCAGATGCCTTCCTGGTTAGACTTTTTACCCTTGTTCTTCTGTGTTGGGAAATCTGTATTAAAGGAAGATAGTGTAGTAGAGGAAAAAACACATCCCCGTGACTTGGGAATCTCTTCATCTGGCAACCATACATTAAATGCTAATTTCTTTAAATAGGCAGAAAACTGAGTGATGATTGGTCTGAAGAGTGAATGAAAGGTTCCTGATGGAGAGCTGACTTGATCTGAAGTTGGGAGATACCTCATCACTGTGAAGTTTTGTCGATGTTAATCTTAAAGAAGGAGAACACATGTGGGTTAATTTTAATAAAATCAAAGCTTTGCTCTTACTGCTACTTGTTGTAAAGCATTTAACCAAGCAAAAGAAAACAGTTTGTTTTGCTAACAGGGTTCCTGTATGTTTCCCAGGATGACCAGGATGGCCTTGAACTCCTGGGCTCAATCAGTCCTGCCTCAGCCTCCAGAGCCACTGGGCCTGCAGGTGCACGCTCCTGCACCAGGCCAGAGCAGGAGTTTTTGAGCCTGTGCTGTCAAAACAATAGTACATTTGAAAAATGCTCTACATTGAACCTTAGGAAGAAGTGAAGAGAAGAGCATTGAAAGAAAAGGAGCAGACCTGCTCACCGCCATCACAAAGCATGGACTTTGAGCAGGCCATAGGGTGGCAGTGACTTGCCCATTTTCCTGTGAGGAGAAACACTAGCTGGCATCCCCAAAGCATTTCAGTAAGGAATAGCATACAATAAATTGTTATTTCCCCAAAATACAAACATAATTCAGTTTCCTTTTTCCAAGTCAGGAAATGCCAAAGAAATAGCATTCAAGGATGAAGACCAAGCATTAGTGAGGCTTTGAAACTGGTGGCATTGCTTCTGTCTCTTCTGAACATTGTATAAATTGGCTTTGATGTTCTAAGAAATGAATTGCACTGATCATCGAAGGCAGCCATCTTGCATGTTCAGGAAACTGTTTTCATTAAAAAAAAAAAAAAACACTTGTTCATTGACATTTCTTATTCACCATTTTCTTCTCAAGGGTGTTCTAAAAGTTAAAGCAAAGATATCAGGTAATTCTTCATGGTGATGCCTGTGATAGATTAATTTCATTTGCTCACCACTGTCTTTGCACTTGTATTTTTTGTGTTAATACAGATGTTTCCAACACTTAATGTACCATTCAAGTTTGTAGGAATAATAAAAGAATACAAATAATATGAGTGAAGTTTCAGGAGGATGTCACATTCTAATGATGTCCATTCTGAGCTATGTTCTTTTAAGGCAATTAAATAAGCTCTCTGACTACTGGCTATATTAGCTACCTTGTAGCTGCCCATGAAAAGTGTAGTTGGAAAATTCGTAATAAAACAAAGCTGGTAATCTATATGTTTTTAAAAACTGCTGTAAAGGTAAAAACAGACAAATGTTCTGTGTACAATCAAGAGGGTGGGGCATAGAAGCATTCTTGCACAGCAAATATCTGAATAAGTCAGTCTTTAAATTGGTAAAATAATTTTTCATTTGATTATAATATTCCTCTGGGATGGCTCTGAATTCAGTAAAACAAAGCTAAAGAAAACCCTATTCTGTTTGCAGGAATATATAATTAACCCATAGAAATTAGTGTCATCTAGTATATTACTGAGGAAAAGGATTAAATACTGGTATGAATAAAAATAGTCTCTATTATTGTTCTCCCTAAGATAAAATTATAAGGACTGTCAATCATCCTGTGTAAGGGTCTAGTTTATCTGGCTAGGTGGGAACAGTGCTTTCTGTGTCCCTGTTACATAATAGGGCACAGTTACATGAGAGTGGGATTTTTTTTTTTGTTTTCACCTTTTCACAGAAGGGTCTGGTATGAGGAACTACAGGAACAGAGAAGGAAGGAATTATTTTGGAATTATGTTTGGTATATGCTTTGATTGGGTTAGAATAATTTTTATACCTTTTAAGATTTCTTTTTGAATATCACGGGTTAGTTGGAATTTAATGTGTCTTGGGCTTAAAACAAGACCTGGGGACCAGAGCTGGGCAACTGGTTCAAATCCTAGGTCTTCCTTTCACTGTCAATGAATTGATTCATAAACATTTATTTTATCCTACTGCATTAAGTGTTAAACCTATAGAAATGTATAAAATCTATTCCTACCCATAGGAATCGGTTTAGTTGGAGGATCACAGAGATAAGCAGCCAAAATAGACTGTTCAGTGACCTAAGGTAAGGAACCCAGGCCATCCTTGGTGGGGAGCAGGGAGGAAGACTCCCTGGAGGATGTGAGACCTGAATTAGCCACTCTGGGGGTGGAGGGGGGTCAAGGGCTTTGCAGGTCATTCAGAGCAGAGGCAGTCTCATAGCAAGTAAAGTGGTACCCTGACAGGGATGTAGGGGAGGAGGCTACAGGAATGAGGTCCCTGGTCCTGGTTTCCTCACTTGAAACATGAAGCTGTGTCAGTACTGGAAGATTTCCAAGGAACTCAGTGACTTTCTCAAAAGCTTTCATTCTGCTGCTTCTGGTAGTGACCTCTTAACCTGCTGGGCAACATTTTTAGGATGTCGAGGGCTAAGTATTGACTCTCTTGAGTTTGGCAACATTTTGAACAAGGACATCCTAAATCAAGGTTGGTATGACTCAGGTTTGTTACAAGACTCTTAGGTTTCCCCCTTTGTTGTCTGTTGGTCCTTGTCTCCATTCCTTCTTACATAGGCCTTGGTATCTTTCTGTCCCTTTTTAATCTGCCCTGCTGGGATTTATCTCTGCATCCCTCTCCTCCAGACTTAAAATGTTTGTCTTGATTTTCTCAGGTCCTTCCCCATTCCCACTCCGTTTTGTGTGGATATCTCATGGATTTGACGGGATTGGTTTCTCATACACATTCTCATGTACCCTTTTAACAGACATGTACTTTCAAAAGTTGGCATTAATAAGAAATATGCATCTGTATGAAACTGAAATGAGCATACTTTTAAGGTTAAATCAGTTGGATAAGGAATTTCTTTATCCATTTTGTAGTTCTCTGGAGCTAGCTGTGAAGATGTAAATAGTTCACTGTTTGGGGCAGTGTGTTGGATTCCAACTGTTAGTCCCACACCTCCTCTAAGAGCTGCTGGGCTGCCAGAAGAGCTGGTTCCAGAGGCTGGTGCTGGTAGATGACTCAGGACATAGTGGCATTAAGTGTGCTTAGTGGCTATGCTTTCTGCTTCAAATAATCACTGCATGCTGTTGACTGGTCTCTACTGGAGTAAGAATCAAAAGGAGTCTTTTTAGAAAAAGAACTTTGCTTTAGGTTGAGATGTACCTTACATCAGTTTTGTTAGGGAGTAACTGTGGGTAAAACACAGCCGCATATTGTTGTAATAGTTTTTAAGATTTTTTTAGATGTTGATAGACCTTTATTTTATTCATTTATTTATATGTGGTGCTGAGAATCAAACCTCACACATGCTAGGCAAGCACTTTACCACTGAGCAACAACCTCAGCCCTTGTTGTTAATAGTTTTGACATGCGTGGAAGTATCAGCTGTCAGAAGAATTTCTTGTACCTTAACAAATGTTATGTTACTAGTTATTTGATGATTTGCCCCTTCTAGCAGGTACTAATCCAAAACATTTTTAAATGTTTTTAATGGTAATGGACTTGCCTACTTTATGAAAGAATATAGCTTCTCTACATTTAGCTAGAAAAATATTCTTGGAGGAGAGTCCTGGATCACCTGTGTGTGTGTATTCCAACTAAATCCAGAAACTCAGGTCATTAAAATTGAGAGCTTTTGTTAAGAGAGCCTTTATCAAGTCCTCTTCATCTGTCCTTTCCTTCTGTAGCACCCAGAACACCCATCAGTACCTACACAACTCCATGTTGGTTGCTATTTCCCCAGCAGGGTCCACACTGAGACCTCTACCATCTGCAGCATCAGTAGTGTGGTGTGAGGATTCAATGAAATGGTTTAGGTAAATGGAGACTAACCAGAGTAATCTTTCAATACAAGCTCACATTAAATATTAATCAGGTGTGCTGTCTCTATACAGAAGAGACCAGTAGTTAAGTTTCATCGGGTCTTTCTTCCTCCTTTCTCTTTATTTATTCACAATTCTTTCTCTAATTATCTACAGTCAAAGGCATTCAGTAGTTTATAAAATTAGTCATTGTGATAATATTTTAGACTAATGTTTACTTCATATTTATTTGTACATATATATGTATACATATGTGTGTGTGTGTTTCCCCTAGATCTTAACTAAGAAATGACTTGCATACACTAGTATTTTCCCAGTGTCTGCTGGGTGCTCAGTAGAGGGAAGGGCATCACGTGTCAGCCTGCAGTTACTGAGTGTCCTATGTGAAGATGTGAGTATCATGGCTTCTCTGTTCCATCTCACTTTGAGCCAAATGTTTCAGAAACTTTGTCCTCACTGCAGCTATGACTATAATTGCACTCAAATGGGAGTTTCCAATGTCACACACTTATGTCGCCATTTTTTTTTTAAATTTTAAAACTAGAATTGTATCACTATCCTTAGCAAGAATTTTTAATGGAAAAACTTTGGAGTTTGTTTTGTTTTGGTGCTGGGGGATTGAGCCCAGGGGCATTTTACCACTAAGTTATATCCCAAGCCCTTTTTATTATTTTTTATTTTGAGATGGGGTCTCACTAGGTTGCCAAGGCTGGCCTCAACCTTTCAATCCTCCTGCCTCAGCTTCCTAAATTGCAGGGATTAGAGGCATGTGCCACCACACCCAACAAGAATTTGAAGATTAATGATAAACATCAATTTGTGGCAATGTCATAAAATAAGTATTTTTCAGATTTCTATGATGTGCAGTGAACTAGCTTTTTACATACTATGGAGAAATATTAAAAGTGTGTTTTTACTAATTTGTTTTCAAATTATGAAAACAATATAGTCTCATAGAAGATGAAGAACATATGAATGAGAAAAAAATTTAATTACAACCATTTCTAGTTGTGCTACTTATCCCCTAGAATAGATCTGGTACACAGTACATATGCAATAAATAATTGTTGAATAAGAGGAAATGTTGAACAAATGGACCTGTGGGATTTCTAGTGGACACCCTGCAGAAGTAAGGGCATAGCTCTTTATATCTGGGAGAAATTCATCAGTCAGAGAGAACTTGGAAGACTGGGTGTGCAGTTGTAGTTTTTTTGGTTGTCAAAATGAGTTTCAAATTATGTGTGCTGTTTTGAGTACTCTTTTAAAAGTTGTTAATTAATGGAAGCACTAAGAAAGACAACACGACATTGTTATGTTGGACAGTAATTTGTATTTTGATACTTGCTGAGATCCCATTAAATAGCATTGAGATCAAGCAGTCTGTGTCTAGTGACTAGCACAACCTCCCTTTTGATAGTGGTAGTAAGTACATCAACTGTGTTCATTCATTTACACAGCACTTCTGCAAACAAGCAGATGTGCAGATTAGAATCAGAAAGCCACTAATGTATTTTGGAAGTAAAGATTATTCAGTAAAAAGTTAAAAAGTGAACGTGCTAGGTCTTGCAAGCTTACACTATCGTAGTACGTATTTCTAGAACTTGCTAAGTGGAAGACCAGATGCATTTTCTGAGCGTGAGCTGCCTGTACAGCGGCATGCTGGGTGTGAGCTGTGTCCACACGTGGCTTGTTTGCACCACCAGCCCTTGCTCTTTTTGCTGTGCACAGGAGTTTAGAGGAAATGATGCTCCTTTTCACTCTTCTTTCATAACTTAGTTTTTTTTGTTTGTACTCATTTTTTTATTGGCTCTTTTTAGTTATGCATGGCAGAATCTATCTTGATATATTTATACAAGCATGGAATGTATGTTATGGAGCTGGGTTCTTTGGTTTGCTTAAGGCTTATGTTTCCTTCCTTTTATATATACATTCATACCTTTCCTCGCTTGTGTTTTGATCTTCAGCTTCTCTTAGTTTCCTTTTCACTCATTCTCTTTGTGTTCCCAAGGTCTCCTCTGGTTATAGTTGAAAAATACATGGTTTGTTCTTTTGATACTTACTCATCAAAGAATTTCACAACCATCTATTTTGAAGTAAAGTGGGACTTAAAGACTTGTTTTTGGGGATCCAGAGCTCTTGAAACTTCATAGTTGTGTTCAAATGGTCTGTCCTCAACAATTTTAAACTAATCCTTGTGTAATTGTGGTGTATTGTTATCAACTAGTAACAAAAGGGGTATCGAAGCCAAGCTTGTTCTGTTAAAAATGAAACACATTAAAACAAACAATTGGATAGCAGAAGTGAGACATAAAGACACATCCCCAATGTTTGCTAATAAATTGTTTAAAAAAAAATCAAACTGTTTTTCTTCAAGCACCAGACATGAAGATAAGTAAATGTTTCTTATATAATTTCTTTTATGTATCATTTAATGTCTAATGTTGCAAAGGAAATCATTTATATTTTCTGCATTGATACACACATAGTATTTCTTTTACATTATGGACCATAAAGAATTTTGTGGATTGATTTACAACATATTTTTAACATTGAATTTTCAGGAAAATGAATTGTGAGTTCCAAGTCATGAGCATAGAAATTCACTTTTTCAACAGTTCAGTTGAGTATGGGGCGTTACATACCTTGGAAACTAATGAAGAGCTTTTACTTGGTATCTTATTGAAATACAGTCCAGAAATATCTAGTTCATCAGCATAGGTTTTTGCTAATTACCCTGGAAAGGTCTTAGTTTTGCTTTGAAGTCAACTCATTGTCTTTTTAGTTAGTGATAGTCTGGGATGAGAAGGCTTACCAAGAAGCTGTTCCATAATCTTTTAAAATTTCAGTGCAGGGATTTTAAAAGACTCATTTAAAAAATACTACATAGAAGTCCACAGAAAACTTCAGACTTTTCCATGGCTAAGAGTCATCATCAATTCTGAAAGGATGACCTACTTCTGAACAAATGCGAAGGGGTTTTAAACTGCTGTTCAAAGTTTTTCTCAGATGTTCTTTTTACAGGTATTAGTCTTTGGGGAAAACTGTCTGGAAGATATATTTTCTAGTTAAGAAGAAATGAAGGTTAAGGAGTCACTTTCTAAGAGAATTTGAATTTTTAATTTAGGTGTTTTGGTGTGAAAAAAAATGTATATATCCCATGGATTGTGACATGAGAAATATTTCATTTGTTAGGTATTAATGAATTGTCTTTATAACCAGTGACTGTATAAATGATCATCTGTTTGTTGAAAAATAAGTAAAACCCCATAGATGAGGCTTTCCCATTTTAAGCTTTGGATGAAGCAACACCATTCAAAGCCACAGGACTGAATAACCACTGAATCTTAATGTGTTTGCTACCATAATTATAATTTGGTATTCTGTGAAACAATTGTGTAGTATTTTAAGAGTAATGTGCTATATTTGAATATATACATCAAAATCTGCAGGTTACTTTCTTTTTTCCCACATGAGAAATTCAATAAGGCTGGTTAATGGAATTTAATTGAAATTAGTTATTTTAATTTACTTGCTACTTGATCAAGATCTTGATCTTTTAAGCATCACATAAAACCTTTAGTACCCACTCTTACCTAGTAAATTAAGATGGTTTTACATGATTGTGGAAGAAATTATTCTGAATCTGATGAAGGATTTCTGTGCCAGTCAATATATTATTATTTTTACAAAGGTTAGGGTTAGAGTTAGGGTTACATGAGTAATTTTTTTTGTCATTTGGCATGATTATTACTATTGTCCATGTATTTACTTAAAAATGAGTTTTACCAAAGCAAGTGGTGAATGGATTCACCTTGTCTATTTATTTATTTATTTATTTATTTGCTTAATTATTTGCAGTGTCAGTGGTTAAATCCAGGGCCTTGTGCATGCTAGGCAAGCGCACTCTCATTGAATTATATGCCCAGTCCCCCCCACCCCCCCCACCGGCCCTTTTTAGGTATGTACCATTGATTTACATGCATCGGCCAGTGATTCAGGTTTCTAGCACAGACACAAATGTTGGCTATTCTGATGCTGTGCTAGCATATTATTCCTTACATAGGATCTTTTCTTTTCTCTCCCCCTCCTCCACCCCTCCCCCTCCCTCTCTCTCTTTCTTTCTCTCTCTCTCTCTCTCTCTCTCTTTAGCAAATGTAAAGGAAAGTTCTACAAAGGGGTCACAGGACTTTTCAAATAAAAGTGACTACTTGAAGAGCTCTGTTTCCAAAGGGCCTATAAAGAAAAAAGTAGGTCCCTGGAAACAGTGAGCAGAGTACATGAGAACAACCGGAAGCAGTGCTGGAGGACTTAGCAACAACCAAAAAGCAGTGCGGGAGGACTTGAGAACATCTGCAGTTGGGTTTTGTGCAGGCCAAGTAACAGCATTTGATCGTAAACCAGCTGCAAGATTTTGACAGAATGGCTGTCCCCCTAGGTGTTTGGGGTTGTCTTCTGAATAGATTTCAGAGCTCCTTGGTGTTCCTTAAGTATTTGATTATAGCCTTTTGGATTGATAATGTTCCAAAGTGGCTTCCTAAATTAATACCTTCATTCTTCCTAAGAGGCCGCTCTCTTTTGGCAAATTGGGGAAAGAGGCATTAAAAAATTCTGGTTTCACTTCTGACTTATGCGTAAGTTTCCTTCCCCCATGTTTAGATGGCTAACTTAAAGACATCAGTTAGTTGCATTTTAACATCTCGACGTTTCTCAGTTGTTTATTTTAAAATTCATGGTGAAAAATTTGTAGGATCTTTTATGTAATACTAATAATTAGGTAAAAAAGAGTTATTGGGAAACAATGGGAGTAATGAAAGTGGAACAGAACCAGACCATGGGAATTTGGGGAGAATAATTAAAATGTGTTCTCTGGGTATTTAATTTTTTTTTCTTCAAGATAATTGACCAACCTTTACTTGATAAAATTTATTAGAAAGTATCTCGGGCTGGGTTTGTGGCTTAGTGGTGGAGCCTTGCCTAGCACTTGTGAGGTTCCATCCTCCTCACCACATTTAAAAAAGGGAAAGAAACCTATCTCAGACATTGTAGAGGCTGTTTTGTCTTTCAGGAAAGCTATCTGAAAATTGCTATCAGAATTTTAAAAGTATATAGCTTCTGATCTCACAGCCCTCCTGAAAGCCTACCTCATAGTAATTGAAACACTGCTTAATAAGTACACACACACACACACACACACACACACATTTATTTCATCCTTATGTATACTTGGAAATAGTGAGTGAATTTCAATAGTGAAATTGCCAAATAAATTGTAGTGCATTCATATTCTGGAAAACTTAAAAGTGAGCTAGACCATTTAAGTAGAAGGGATCTATATGATATAATTTATGAAAAGTAAGGTTCAGACAAGTGTATCTTAAGATTTAGAAATTTTTTAAAAAATATGTCTCATTATAGATGGACACAGTACCTTTATTTTATTTATTTATGTTTACGTGGTGCTGAGGATTGAACCCAGTGCCTCACATGTGCTAGGTAAGCACTCTATCACTGAGCCACAACCCCAGCCCAAGATTTAGAATTTTTAAAACACAGAGCATTTCTCTGTGTCTGTTTTTTTTTTTTTTTTTTTTAACCATCATGTATACCAACCAAACTACCAATGTTGACTGTAAGTTTTGAGAGTGAGGTGAAGTTTGGGGGGAAAAGTAACTTGATAAAGACAGATATTGTAGAACAAATTATTTGTGTAGAAGTTAATGCTTATTTGTATATGAATATTAAATGCATATATAAATATATAGACACAAAAATATCAGGCTATTAACAATAATTGTTAGGTATTGGGGTTGCAGGAATGTTTCATGTTTTTCCTCAGTTTTCTTTATTTGAAGTTTTTTTTAAGAACTCCATGTTTAACAAGAAGAACCACATATTTATATAATGTGAAAGAAAAATAAAACTTGATGAAGTAGGAGATGAAAGAAGAATTATGTCTAATTTTCAATTTTGTGTTATTAGCATTTGGATGTAAACCTCAAACTTTTAATGAAATGTGCTGCCCCTATACAGATGTCATGTCTTCAGACCTAGAAAATATTTGTGACTCTTAGATAGTAATTTGTATTGAAATCACAAAGCTAAAATGTGTCTTTTGTATTAAATCCCCAAAGTATTATTTATTAGTGTTAAAAAGGTTTTAAGTTCAGGATTGTTGAATTTTTGCTTGTGAGCACATAGATACTGAACTGAAAATGCAGAGGGAAAGACTGATAGATTTAACTTCAATACTTATCATAAGTGAACTCAAAAGAAAAAAATGGAGAAAAATTGGTAACATGAAGATGTACTATTTTGTGTGGGATCAACAAGAAAAATCAATTCTATTAAAAAATGGGTAAAAGAACATGGACAGGAAAAACCACAGATTAAAGAAATATAAATACCCAATAAGCCATAGTAATAATCAGTATAAATTAAAACAATAGTTATGCATGACTGATTATACCTGAACAACAGCTGAGAAACAAACACACAATACACACCACACACACACACATCCTTGATCTTGCTAGGAATTTATCATGATTTGTCTAATTAGGAACAGTTTTTTAAAGATGTTTATACATGATGTTTATTATGCAACTCTGGTCATAATGACCAAATGAGAAAATAATAATAATAATGATATTAAATTATGGTATAGCCATGTAGTTTTAGTCATGTTACAGATCATAATGTGACTATATTTACATGGAAAATTAGTGAAGAATTAATAAACAAAATGTATGATTTCCATTTCTGTACAAAATTTTTATGAACACTACACTAAAAAGTCTAGAGGACTATGTATCAAAACATATATAGTTTCAGTTTTAGTTGCAGTCCCTGGATGATGGAGTGAATGATTTTTATTTTCTTCTCTCAGTATTGTTTTAATATTCTGATAACCCCATATCTGTAATGAAATATGCTACCAATGTACATTTCTCAGTTTACAAATATAATATGCAATTTTTCACTTTTATAACGAACATGTATTAGTTCATAATTAGAAAAAAATTTTTTCTTTAGCAATTTGGTACATTAAGAAAAAGCCAACCCCTCCCCCTCAAAAATAATCACATGCTGATTATATACAACAGATATTTGCAAAGTTAGACGGGAAGAGGAAGGTCAAGAAAGTGACTTTATTTGGTATTAATTATGGGCTAGTTCCTCATGTATTTTTTCAACTAAGTATTCATTTATTTACTAATTTAGCACATATATATTGGACTGCGTTACAGTCACAACAAGCAGTTCTTTGCAGACAAGCAAATAGTCTTAGAAATAGACCCTCTGGAATCACACAGCTAGTGAAGAGGAAAAGCAAGGATTTAAATCCAGACAGAATTGTCAGGATCCTCTCAATTTACTTCTGACATGAAGCTCAAATGGTTGATCTACTAGCAGTCACCAGACTGTCAGTAGGAAGAGCAGAACCTAAAGGAATATGTATCCTAATTCCAGGCTGATTCCAGAAACTTGGAGTTTATCAAATGCCCCTTCTCCCTGTTCATCTGGGGCGAACATATCCCTGATGATGCCAAACCCCTTGGGGGCTGCAGTACTCATCCCTAACCCCTAGAGTTTCCTAGCTTTCTCCTAACTTGATCAGGTATATTTTCTTCATTTCCTGGTGGGTGCCTGTGAGTTTTTAAGCCATGCAAGTTGTCATCAAGCTAAAGGCTCTTTTTTATGATATTTGACTCCATATCTTGTCAAATGAGCTTTTAGCTAACAAGAGTATTATGTATAAACAGATATATTTTTGTATATATTTGTGTGTGTATATGTGTGTGTGTGTGTGTGTATATATATATATATATAGAGAGAGAGAGAGAGAGAGAGAGAAGTAATGTACCCTGCATATTAAAGGGCAGAGCTGAACACTGAAGGCAAGGGCCTTTAATTATGTGTAAAATGTTTTCAGTTGAATCTATTGGCATGCACACAGATGTCAAATTGAGGTTGCCTTTGGGAAACTTCACAGCACAATGTTTCAGAGATCATCTTCAGCATTCGTCAAATCTCCCTGAAATGTGGAACCCAAACCAGAGGGAAAACTCTTCTGATCTTACAGAAGACTTTGAATTATATTTAGGAAAAGAGGAGGATTTGGAGTATGGAAAGATAGATATAACTGATGAAAGAATGCAGTCTGATAGAGGAATGTAGATTCTTCTGTTCGTTAAGAATTGAGATTTGGGGACATCAAAATGTATTGGGGTAGGAAAGTAGCATGCATTAAGATTGTTGGTGCAGAATCTAGTATTAAAGGTAGTGAGGTTTTTGCCTCTACTTCCTACAACATAGGTAGTGGTTATTATTTATGTTTTCTTGTCATTCTTTGCCAACAGTTTTTCAGAATTGAATTTATAAGAAACTGTTGAGGCAGTTATTTCTTCTAGCTAAGGAATTTCAGTTCCCACAAATCATGAGATCCACTTTGGTTTCTGTCTGTTTTACTGGATTCTTTCCATATCAACTTTCCTCATTTTTCACATTTTCTGTCTTCTTTCCTTACTGAAACTAGTTCTCTAATTTTCAGCCTCTTCTCTCTGATCCTTCATCCTAGAATCTGCATCCAGTATCTGCAACTCCCTGTTCTGAAACAATGAAAATAGTGTATTTATTTATTGGTTCATTCATTCAAACATCATTCATTGGGTACATATTATCTACCATATATCAGGGGACTCTAAAGCAAACTCAAATCCCTTGTTCTCACAGAGCTTATACTTTATTAACTTAAAAGCAAACACTTGCTTAGACCACACTATTAGCATGCGGTATGAAGAAAGTGCTACAGAATAAAGAGAGATCATGAACTAATGTGATTGTGGCTTGCAGGGGAGCATGGATATATTTGATAGAGGGAAGGGTTGGGAGGGACTGGCAGTGAGAGGGCAGACTGTGAGCCTTGTGGCTGCTGGGCAGCATCATCTAGTTACCCTGGAGGGAAAATTGCCTGTATCTGAATTCCTTCCCTTTGCTGTCCCTCACACACTGTCCTTCCGCATCCTTTCTTTTCTCCTGTATATTCCATTATTAGGAACATCCCTCCTGTAGTCTGTGCTTGCTCTTTTCTTCTCTCTCAAACTCCATTGAACATGGGATCTCTCTGTTGGAAGTCTTCTGCTCCATTTCAAAACAAGTGTCACTTCCTGTTTCGGTTCTCCTATGGAAAAAACATTTCTACAGATAGGTGTAGCCTAATATACACAGTCTGAACTAAAAACAAGATGAGGATAAATATTTGTGTTCTGAGGGAAGATTCAATGTGTTTATTTTTAGATGCTTGCAGGTAATAATGGTTTTGTCATAATGTGTTTTGTAGTTGTAAGGATGACTAAGTGGTCTGAGTTAAATCACTGAACTCTGACAATTTAGATTAACTGATGTGGTTCGGGTTCCTTGACCTTTTTAAATCAGCCTTGTTTTTCACGGCCATTTAGGTTCACAGCAAAACTGATCAGAAGAGTTGTGAGTTCCACATACCTGCTATATGCATAACCTCACATGCATAACCTCCCTCACTGTTGAAGTGGTACATTTTTATAATCAATGAACCTACATTGACACTTCATTATCACCCAGAGTCCATAGTTTACATTAGGGTTCACTCTTTTTAAAAAATAAATATTCTTTTAGATGTTGATATATTTTTAAAATATATTTTTAGGTGTTCTTTATTTTATTCATTTATTTATATGTGGTGCTGAGAATTGAACCCAGTGCCTCACACATGCTAGGGAAGTGCTCTACCACTGAGCCACGAACCCAGCCCCAGTGTTCACTCTTAATGTTGTATATCCTATGGGTTTGGGTAAATATGTAATGACACATATCCACCATTGTAGTATCATACACAACTTTTTGCTTTAAAAAGTCTTATAAATGTTCTTCAGTTACGAAGATTTGGTATATTGAAGTATTTATTGATATCAAGAAGTAGGGAGAGCATACGGATTATTCAAGAAAAATGTAAAGAGGCACTACCTTTGAAATTAAGATAAGAGTCATAGAAGTTGTTAGCAAGATGAATCAACATTTAAATCTTACGTTTCAGGAAGCATCTTTTGTGCAAAATGAGATGGGCCCATACTTGGTTGTTTAGTGGAACCCAAAGTCATAAAGCACATAGATCACCAAGATCTTTCATCTCATTTCCTACCTGCCTTTCAAAAAATTAAAATTAGGATTCAGGAAGCATTTTTTAAAAAACCATTGTGTGTCAGGCATCGTAGCAAGGAGGTGCTGGAGATAGAGCTGTGTGAGATGTGTTCATGCCCTGCAGCTCAGACTGGCAAGGAAGGAAGTCCTGGAAACAATCCAGTTGTGTGCAGGGCTTAAGGACAGACATAGCGTCTGTGCCTCACAATCAGGGGAGACTGAGAGAGCCCCAGTAGATCTGTCTTTTATGGCTATTAAATAAAAGCCTCTTGGTGCCTGCATCATCTTGTGGTTAAAAGGACATGCATTATGAGTACATGGTGTGGTATGTGCTTAGGCAAAGAAAAAGAAAACCATTGGAGACTGGGGTGGGGGAAGCTAGATTTTTCATATGGAATCCAACTGTTAAAGCCCAGAGGAGCCAGGACGTATCCATACCACCCCGTCTGAATTGCAGGAAAGCTGAGGCCAGGGTCCAGATTTCTTGGATTCTGGTTGGTGTACATTCCACAGCATTGAGCTGTCCCAAGAAGGTGGCTCAGGGACATTATAGACTCCTTATCAAGAGAATGTGAAAAGCTCTAGGCTTTCTTGTCCAATATTCATGAGATTAAAAATGACCTTGTGACCTTGGGTGAGTTATTTAACTTTTCTGAATTCAATTTTGTCTCCTTTAAAATGGAATAAAAATCCATATCTAATGGAATCACTCTGCAGACTTCATGGGATAATATATATAAAATGCCTGTGTTATTACTGGGCTTAAGATAACTACTTAGAGTTAGTTAAAAAAGGAGGGCTGCCCTCATCATCATTCCTGTGGGATCTTTTCTACATAGCAACTACATAATCCCAGTGAATTCATGAAGTAGAGGAAATTTGGTGAAAATCTGGTTAAAGAGACTAATTTAAGTTTTGCTTTTTTTTTAAACCATGCGATATTTTTCTAATTTTGTTCAACTCACTGTAACTTTGTATTTTGGCCCTTTGATAATTTAAATCTTGTTAATTTAAATCTTGTCTATTTTTAATTTATTTGTATCACTTTAACATCATTTTTAAAAAGTTTTCAGATTGCTTAGTTTATGTCACATTCAACTTTTCATTCACTTTTTATAACTGCTGTGTTTTCTAATTAGCAATATTTTTCTGAAATGATGTGTATTATGGCATGATATTTTGCTGCCACATAGTCAAAGTAAAGCAAACCTTCAAACATGTAATTCTGAGAAAATCAACAACAAAGGAAGTTTTTAGAAAACATTTTTCCTGTGGGGTAAGTAAAGTACTTGTGCATTTTATTCATAGCTGATTGCTTAGAAAAAAATTACACGTTTCTTTTCCTGTCTGTACTTCTGGCGCCACATATTTTTGTAGTAGTGACCTCAGTGGAAGTTGTAACCCCCCCAAAATAGGAAGGTCCCATTTTCTAAGTCCAACTGAAAAATGATTTCCAGTTGTACCAGCTTATATCCATTTTCCCTGCAAATATTGAATCTGAAATTTTACGAGCATATCCATTTTAAATATTGGTATTGTAAATAACAATTTTCCCATTTACTGTATCTCATCCCATACTTAGAAAGATGAACATTAGCTTTCCAACTGAGCAAACTGTCTATACTGTCTGCCTTTTCAAGAGTCTTGAATGTGTTAGGACATATTTTCTATTTTCAAGCTATGATATCAGGTCCTTGTTTGGTGGCACATATTCTTTTATTTTTTTAAGTTCTTACTTTTTGAGATGGTTCTCTTCATGTTACTCAAGCCAGCCTCTAACTCTTGGGCTCAAGTGGTCCTCCTGCCCCAGCCTCTCAAGTAGCTGGGACTATAGGCACACACCACTGTGCCCAACTAGACATACTCTTTTAGAAGGATAAGGATGCTGGTGTTTACCAATGTATAATCAAAATTTGGTTTTAGCTTATATTTTTGTTGACAAAGCAGACTGTCTCTTTCTTTGCTTTGGATTAGGAAGAATAAAGGCATCCTTTTAGAGATCCTTGAGGTGAAGAGCAAAATCTGAAATTGGTCTTGGAGAAATTGTTCCAGATGCACAAAGGTTAAAAAATAAAATTTTTGAAGTTTCTTGAAAAGACAAATATTAATCCCTTGAAATTTGGAAGTGCTGATGGAAGATTGGTGCTTTGTTCCTAAAAAATCATTTGCTGCCTGAGTGATTTGGGATTATTCCCAGCTACTCTCTGGGGACGTCTGGAGGTGGACACATCCTGTTGCAGAGGGCAGGAAGCACTGCATTGCCCACAGAGTAGTCTGCACCAGTAGGCTGCAATGTAGCCGATGTTTATGAGGGCGTTTTGTTCCAATTGGAGGCTGAATTCTTCAGGGTAACAAACAGATGTTTGATATGTCCGCCACAGTCTTAGGTGTTGGGACAGTTACAGAGCAAAATAAATCATGGACCCAAGGTGTATATTAAATACTGAGCACTCTTCTTCTTTCTGTAGGGAACCAGGGGACACTTAATCAAGCCTGGGGTGTTTAAAAATCTAATTAATAAATCATATAATACCTCATTTTTAAAATCAGTTTTGCAAGTGACAGAAAATAAACTAGCTTAATCGAAAAGAGGGCTCACATAGTTTGCCACTGCTTGTCTCTTTTGTTTTTTTTTTTTTCCTTTGTGTTTGCATTAACTTTACCCCTGTGATGGCAAGACAGCCTCAACAGCCCCAGCCTGACCTTTCTCATCTTAGAATCCAGCAAGACAGTGACTCTTAAAGTCTAACAGTGTGATTAAAGTCTCCAGCCTGGCTGTCACTGGCCCGGATTAGGTTGTATGTCTACCTCGAAGGAGCTGCCATGTCCCAGCAACCAGAAAGTGCTAATTTCCTGGTCACAGTTCATCTTCCACTTCTGGAGCTGGGCTAGGGATCAGAAGGGGCTGGTATACCAGGTGAGAAAATAGGAAATTGTTAGCGGAAGGAGCTGAATATATGCCGAGCAGCAAGAACCACCAGGGCCCATCATCAGGAGACAGAAGAATTCAAGAGAAAAATACATGATGATGTTTAAAAAAAAAAAAAAAAAAAAAAAATATATATATATATATATATATTTAATTATATGTACAATAGGGCTGTAGACATAGAGACATTAAAGCTTCGTAGAGCAGATAGATATGAACTTGGCCCTTAAGGATGGGTACAGTTCTTGGTTTCCCTCACCCCAGGTGCTAATGAGGGAATTCCTGGTGTCAGAATTGAGGATGTCCACTCCAGCTCCTTGTGACCTTCCAGTGGAACAGTACAGCACTACATAATAGACCCAGCCCTGAAGTCCAACAAAGGAACCAAGAAACTAAACACTAGACTTGAAAAAATAATGCACATTCTGAAACACTGGGGAGTGAGCCAGCACCAGGACATAAACGAGTGAGTGACGGTACAGATGCATGTTGGAATGTTTGCTAGCCATCTAGTTATATTTACATTGCAGGGTAAAGAGTTATTGAGCACTTACTCATTAAAATATTTTGAGGAATTTTTTAATGAGGTAAACTAGTCTATAGGATTGTTTGCAGTACAAGCTCTGCCATCTGTAGACTTCTTAGAACATAAAAGCCTAGAAGAAAGTGCATCAAAAGGATAACACAGTTGCCTCTGTCCTTTATACTTTCAAAAGAAAAGATCGCACAGCTGTGAGCTACTGGAATCAAGAGACAGCATTCGAAATACAGGGCATCAGGTTTCTGCAAAGATAGAACATTAATTGCCACAGCTCTGAAAGCCATGACCGCAGTCACAAGGGCTTCAGCTCCTACCAAGGGTCGAGCTGAGAAGTCCCCACCGTGTCTGCGTGCACAGGCCACTGGCACGTTGGTTTAAGAACATATCTGACCTTGAGTCTTTAGAAGTGTGCTTCCCCAGTGTGGGGTCCAGTCGTCACTTTCCGCCTGGAGGTACTGTGGGACCTCCTTCAGCTTCCTTGGGTACATCCTTCTCCCTGTGCAGCACCGTCTGCTTTCCTCCCTCTGTTGAGGTGCTGCTCCTTTATTCGTGCGTTTTTATCTGCCGGAGCCCTGTGTCCTCTTTTGCCACAGCCTTCATCACTGACCTTTAATTTGAAGTTTCACAGGCATCACCTTCATAGTTGTCAAAACATTCTCCTTTATCTCACTTGATGTTGTGACAGGTGAATGATGCTGTAGTTCCTGCTTAAAATAGGAGAAGAGGATCCAGAGATGTGTGTGTGTGTGTGTTTTGGTTTCTTTCTTTCTTTCTTTTCTTTTTTTTTTGTACCAGGGATTGAACCCAGGGGGGACTTAACCACTGAGCCACATCCCCAGTTCTTTTTGTTTTTTTATTTAGGCACAGGGTCTCACTAAGTTGTTTAAGGCCTTGCTGAGTTGCTGAGGCTGGTCCTGAACTCACGATCCTCCTGCCTCAGCCTCCTGAGCTGTTGGATTACTGTCTTGCGCTACTGCACCTGGTAGTCTAGAGGTTTTAAAACATGCCCAGAATTCCAAAACCTGGGTCCCCACCTCCAGATCCGGCTGCTTACCGTGGTTCTGTGTTGCTCCACCCCTGTGGGAATGCTTGGCCAGAACCAGCTGGAAGACCAGATCCTTTATTAGGAATTACACATAGAGCCACCCTTGTGTGGCTTTAAAACTTACTTCCCTTTGAAGACTTTGCTTTTCAGAGACAACTAAACTAGCTCCATTTGTTCTAGTTAACCACAGTGCATCCTGCCACCATTTTTGGTGGGAGAGGTAGCAGGGATTGAACTCAACCACTCAGCCACATCCCCAGCCCTATTTTGAATTTTATTTAGAGATAGGATCTGAGTTGCTTAGCACCTTGCTTTTGCTGAGGCTGACTTTGAACTCGAAATCCTCCTGCCTCAGCCTCCCACACCCCACTGGGATTACAGGCATGTGCCACCACACCTGGCTCCTGCCACCTTTTTTATTCTGCAGGCTTCGCCCATGTTAAGAATGCCTTTCACAGGTGTCATGGTTGATGGGGTTCTTGAACTCTTAGTTTTTTGTATCTTGTAATTTGGATCATTTGTCTGCTCTCAAGTATCTATTTTGGCACTATTCCCCCCCACACACCCTTTACACAGTAAATTCTTGGAAAGTGAGAGCTGTGTTTTCCATTTCCTTGACGTTGATTTTTCTCCTAGGGGAATGTTCAATAAGTGCTGAGTGACTGACTGACCAACCCTGAGGAAATAAAATAATTCATCTTCAAGGAACATTTTCATAGCATTTCTGGAAATAATTATGAGATTAAATTTTCCTGAAAAAATTACTGAGACATCTGTTTCTCAGATTTGAAATGGAAATATTAATGACCCTGGGCATCTGTACCCAGCAAAATTATTTACCATTCCAGAACCCTAACTGCAGGGTTTCCTTTCCTCTTTTGTATTAAATCTGTGCCAGTAGCAAACAGGGACACCACAGCACTCACCAAAAAGCCACTGTTTACAAAATGCGGGGTCACTTCAGAGGCAACAGCTGTTTTCCTCTTGGCATTAATAGTGACCTACAGATTGTCAGATATTCAGAACATAGATCTTTACCAAAGTCTTCACTGACTTTTAAGTGTCCCAGGCATGGTGGCTCATGACTGTAGTCCCAGCTACTTAGGAGGCTGAGACAGGAGGATCACTTGAGCCCAGAACTGTTGAGACCACCTGGGAAGCACAGCAAGAATCCCCCCACCCCACCCCCAACACACAAAAGGGATATAAAAATGGTATGGATAAAAATACTGAAGTACTATCTCAGGTTGGGATTACCCCAGCAATTTTTTTTTTTTTTTCTATGCTAGAACCCAGGACCTTCCACATGCTGAGCAAGCACTCTACCACTCAGCTATACCCTGTTTTTTAATGTGCCAAGTTATAGCTGCTTAAGGGCAGGGACTATCTCACTCTTTTCTGTCTCACACTCCAGCATTCCCAGTGTGCGTCTATTGAATAGAACCCTCAAGAGATATTTTAAGATGGTGGATGGAGTTGTTCTTTCTGAGAGTTCATTTCCCCCACTGAAACTGTCTCAAGTAGAGAAGAAGAGATTTAGAAGTTTCAGAGGCATTGTTTTGTTTTTTAATCACTGTGGCCCAGGGGTTTAGGTGGCCCTCTGTGTGACTAGGGTGTAGAGAGCCTGGGAGAACAGGAAGGAAATGGCTTCAGTTTACACACTCAACCTCCTCATTCCCTTATCTCCACACCCTCTATATCTGAGGCCAGAGGGAGGACTTTTCCTTCTTTTCTATATGTTCCTCCTTATCTGATCTTGAAAATGATTTTCCTCCTCAGAGTTGTCCTTGGAATGTCCCTGAACTTATAATGTGATTCATATCCCCAGGGATGGCCCTTTCTCTAAAACATTTTAAAGCAGAATTGAAGTAGAGCAATGAACAGCATTTTTCAGTGGGGGATTATTTGTATAGTGTTCATTGAACAAATATCATTTTCCACTTCCCTGTGTTACACACATCAACTGTAACCTGAGTTGTAAGACTGTGAATTTGTCACGTGGTAATAGACTTTTAGTTTTTAGTTTTCATACACGTTTCACTGTTTTAGAAGCAAATGTACCTTCAGTTCATGAAATGCTTATTTTTAGCAGAGATGTTTAAACTTTACTGTTTCAGTTGTTTCTTAGATTCACTGTAACCACAGTTTTGGTCATGGTGAAGACATCAGTTTGCAGGGAAAGTCGCTCCCCAAAATGTCACAGCTCAGTGGTTCACTGTAGGACAACTACAAAAGTGGATTGAGAATTTAGTGTGTGGTTTATAAATCATGAATGTTGGTTGGTGGTCATCCAGCACGTATTGAGCACTGTATCAGTCAGAGTTCAGTTTATAAAAAGCAGGATCCACTGTAGCTGATTTTCGTGGTTAGTAATTAATTGTACTAGTTGATATGAACAGTGGCGCAAAGAGTTTGCAAGTGCTAAAGAACAACTGTGAGCTGAGCTGGCCGGTAGGGAATCGTGAAACTATGTCCAGATCACTCTTGATCCTTGCTTGCAGCTTGATTTGGGAACTGTAACTTAGCTCCTCTCCTGAGCAATACAGGAAGACACCACTGCCACAGCCACTGAGCCCACAGTCATGCTCTCTGGCCTCACAGGGGCTGCTGTCTTGAGGAGACAGACTTCAGACACCTCAAACAACTAGCAAAGATGTTGATGGTATGAGGCTCCAGAGGACAGTTATGGGATGTTTAGAAATAGGTATTGAGGGGATCTGATCCAAACTGGAGGTGGAGGGGATGCTAGGAAGGCCTTGGAAGTGGCGATGTGACCGCTGCATTGAGTTTGGCAAGTGAAGCAGATAAGGGGTAGGCAAGAGAAGGCTGGTGGAAGGACCAAATCGGAGGCCTGAGTCTGCTGGGAGGACAAAGTCAAGCTCAGTGTGACTCAAGTGAGAGGCAGCAGGGCCCAGAGCTGGGTAGGGGTAGTTCTGGTGAAAACATGAGGTCACCATAAGGATGTTTTCTAATAGCAGTTGAAGTCAACTTTTGAATTCAGGAATGATAACAAATAAGTGTTTTTAAACTATCAGTGACTGTACTTGGAGAATAGCTTGGAGGGGAGGGACAGAGGGACAGGGAGAAAATCGGTTAAGCATGCTGTGGCTGATAGGAAAATCTAGATGGATGATGGCAGCTTGGATCTAGGGTGGTGGCAGAGGAGTTGGACTTAAAGTGATAGGCAGTGGGCGCCAGAGCAAAAGACTTGCAGGAGCAAAAGCCCTTGTTCCTGACATAGTTAGCTGGGTAGTGAGAGTGCTTCTGAGTCCTCTGAATGGAGACACAAGACGGTCGTTGGATCTGGAGGTCTGGAGCTCAGAGGGCATGAACCAGCAGAAGCAAGTGCATACAGAGATGAGGGTGGGAGAGGGAGACTTGAGAGACCCCGAGCCAGAGCAAGGGCAGCCTGCACAAAGTAGAGAAACATTCAGGTAAAATTGGTGTATTCCCAAAGAGGAAGCTTTCTAATTTAGCAGGTGATATTCATATTTTTGAAAACAGACCATTTCTAGAAAGTATAGAGGTTGATTCATATATCCAGTCCTGCTAGCATCTAGGCCCTGCCTGGAAAAGCTAATCTAAAATAAAGAATGAATTTCTATAAAGATTATTAACTGTCTTGACATGAATGACAAATGAGAGACTATGTGTTTGAGGCCAGAAGTTCAGTTTATTAGCAATAAAATTGAGCTGAAATCTGCTCTCTCTATATAGAGCTATTATATTGTGCTCTGATATTTCTTGGCAAGATATGTAGGGCAGATATTCTTGTTTTCATTTTATAGTTCAGAAACGGAGGCTTAAAAAGAGTGACTGACAACAAGATGTTTACACCCACTTGTAAATTCCTCTGATGGTTTGTCAGGGCATCTGTCTGTCACCTGAGAAGTCTCTAAAGGAGTGGGACACAGGGCATACCAGTTAGGATGGAGGAACAGCCTAGAAGGGTTTGGGGCACAGTCTGGCAGCATGTTAGTTTAGTGCAAATGTTTGTTGAGTCAAACGCAGGGATAGGTTCTGGGCCAAAACTTAATCTCCGTCCAGGGAGTTTATGGGTTGATGGGAGAAGATAAAACAGGTACAGATGAGGTTTGAACATTGAGATGGGTGTTCCTGAAGTTCTCCTGCAGGGTGTACAAGGGACATTTTGTGACCAGATAGGACGAGAGGGGAGGATGGTATGAATGGCCTTAGGGGAAACAAAATAAGCAAAGCTGGTGGTAGTTGACTGAAGAATGATTCTATTTAACATATCTCTCAGGATCTGTCCAGCATATGGGCTATGCAGGTCACCAAGGGAACTGCTGTGGTTATGGTCTATTCTGCCTGTGGAGTTTGTACATATATGGCTGCCCACCCCATTCCTGTTGTCTCCACACTCCATGTAGCACGCTCACACCACAGAGGTGAGCTAGATTGGTATGTTCATGTTAACTACCAGCCCACAGCCAGGTGCTTGCAAACCTCTTCCTTCCTTGTGTGTAGAGGTCACCTCTGTAGTCACTTTATTAACTAACCCCTGGAGGACGGGGAACATTTTTCCTTATGCTTTCTGGCCACCTGCTCTGTGCCCAGTGCACCAGGGCACATCCATAGACATTTGACCTATATTTTGGCCAAGGCCGGTGTCTCAAATTCAACAGTGGCTCCAATCACTGCCCATTTATGTGAAAGACAGTGCATTTGGCAGCCAAGTTAATAGTTTCAAAATGAGAACTTTAATAAAGGAACTTCTTTTTAAGTGGAAAAATGTAGTTGAAGGAAAAAGAATCTGAGAGACATTATAGACCCATCTGATAGTGGAATACTGGAAAACATTAAATTATTCATAAGTTGCCTGATAACTGGTAAATAGATGCATGATGGAACATTTAGAATTTGGCAAGGCCTTTTAGAGAAGCCATTAAACAAATGCGTCATGCAGCCCTGAAAGTTTTTGGAGTAATCTTTATTCAGATAAATTGGATGAAAGATAGCTCAATTCAAATTAGAGCTATGAATGAAAATATTACAATGCCCTAATTAGTGAATTATTTTTATTAGGGCTTTTGGACTTATAAAAATGACATTTTGAGGGAAATCAAAGAATTAATTCTCAAAAGTAACATATTGGTACATAGAAGGTGCCTACTGCCCCCAGGCAAATGACACCTCTTTGGGCAGCATTCTGGTGATCACAAATACCTCTTTGTGGAATTGCTTTCTTTTTGTTTGAGGAATGTGTGTAGTCTCCAGCCTTTATTGGCCAAATTGATCTCTCAAAGACATTGTGGTCTGGCACAGCTGCTTCTTGCTCATTAGGCTTGGAGTAGGTTTTAAATAGTTACATTCAATTATATTTGTTGCCTTGAAGCATGGGAAGAAAATGTGCCTGCTTCAGACCACAAGAGCAAGGGAAGTTTTTTATGTTTGATTGTGGTTAATCTGTTTTCTGTTCTTCCTGGAGAGAAACTGCATGCAGAAAAGGTCACGTGTCTCAGGGTTCCTCCCATAAAATCGGAGAGATGTATGAAATAACAGGAAAAAGTCAAATATTAATGAGGGTTTTTCAGTCTGAGTGAAAATACTTGGAAAAGACTAAATGCTCATTGTCCTGGAACAAGTGGTTAAATACTTTCAAAGACGTTCATAAAAATTTCAGTGAAAGGAATAAAGAAACTGTCCATGGAGGAAACCTCCTTCACATGATTTTTCTCCTTTGGTACAGTAATAACCTGAGGGCCATTTAATGTCAGCCAACAGAGTATTAACAGAGTGACATACCATGCTTAATTGCCATCCCCACTTTTTTAACTGTTAGTTTTTTAGCTCTGAGTATTTTCTACACATAATGGCACCTATTATTTGGCACTTGCTCCCACTTTTTATTCAGTATATTGTGAGATATAACCTTTGCAGTAAAGAAGAAAGAAAACTATACAGATAAACACACTGAATTGTGTGGCAAGTAACTCTGGAGGGAAAGAGACTGGCAGGAAGATCAGTCAGGGCTAGAATGTTCCAGGAAGTCTCTGAGGAGGAAGGAAATCAAATTTGAACAGTCTAGAAGGGTGAGTAGATTCAGGAAAGGGTTCAGGAGGACTTTTAGATAAGGGTGGTTTGTCATGAGTGAAGATACGGATGAGATGTTCTCCTTGATATTTTATTTTAATCTTCTAAATTCTTTTCTCAGAACATGGTTCTTATTTCTTTTCACACATTTCTTTGTTTTGTTTGTCTCATCCCTCTGATTTCAGGAATAGTAATGCTGAGTTCTCCTGCAACTCACTGGAGATTTTGTTTAGCAAAATCCCAAAGGGTCACTTGCAGGTACTTGTTGTCAGTAGCATATTTTCATGGGGTCATTGCTGTGGCTTGACCTGGGAGCTCCCTCAGTGGACCATGCTGCCTCTCTGCTGTCATCTGTGTGGCATTTCCCTTGCTACGTGGGACAAAGATGACACCACTGATGGTGGAAAGAAATGTTCTGTGCTGACTGTCATGCCGGTCACTTCGTCTCCTCCATCGTTGAATGCAGACCACATGATTGCTGTCGTTTTCTCCTCGTTCCTGTCCTCTACACTGTGCAGACCATACGGCTCTCAGATGGGATCTAAGAGGGAGACCTCAGCCTTCAAATCCCAGGAGCCTGTTTATCTCTCCCAGCTGCCTCCCAGCGCCTTTCATTTTCTTATCTGTATCCCTGCCTGCACCTCTGTCCCAAAAGCCTTGCGCGCAGCAACAGTGTGTTTACTTTAAGACAAAGCAGGAAAACACAGACACCCACAGTACTATTTAGATCCTGAATTATCTGGAAAGACTTAGAATTTGATCCTCCTGCCCTGTGTAGCACCACTGAAAATGGTGTGTCGACACACACACTTTCTCTCAAGAAGCCTCTAAGAGCCCATGAAATAACGAGAGTAATTGTTATTAATAATAGTATACTTATGAGGCCTTGTGTTTCCTATTCTGTTTTTACCTGAGAGCAATAAAGCCACTTTTAGAAAGCAGTTTTCCATCCTTGTTTGAAAAAGTTTTGTAGTATACATAAACAATATATTTTGTTTATCATAATGTGAGAAAACACCCGTGCGTCAGCCAGGCTGGTGATCTTGTCAGCTTGCACTCTGGGTTTCATTTTTCCTGCCGTTTCTGTTCTGTATGAAGATTCCACGTTCCACTTAATTTACATAGAATTGAAGGCAGCAATTAAAGAAGTGTTGTATTGGCCAGCCTACCTAAGGAATGACTGAACTAGTTCCCTCTGTCTCTTCTCATAAGCCGGTTTGAATCCTTGGGTAGGTCTTCACTGCATGGTGCTGAGAACAGGCCCTGCTCCCATAGATGTTCTTAGGTGGACCCCCCCTTGACTTCCCTCCCTGCCTGGGCCAAGGAGAGAAGGAAAAGTGCCCTTCGCAGTTAGAAATGCACTTCAAGTACTTTAGCTCTTACCCTCTGATAAACAGATCACCGTTCCAGGCAATTATTCTCAGTAGAAGTTAAGGGTGGTCTTGATTCTTTGCCATTCAAACTAGTAGGCTTCCCATCCCTCAGAGTCTGTTTGTTAAAAAAATATCTGTACTGAAAACCACTGCCCCACTGCCACCTTTCCGACGAGTGCTGGAGAATCAGAAACTACAGAATGAAGTGCTGGAGGGGTGACGGGTTATTTTATGGGAGACGAAGGGGAAGAAAACCTCAACGAAAGACTATCTGAATTATTTAGGTAAGACTGTAGGTGACAGGCCTATGGAAGTCTTAACCTTACCTTCCCGCCGCCTCTGGGCTCATTCTCAGACCATATTTGGGGACAAGCTCTGTCTTTGATGAGAGGAACATCACATGCAGAGTGGCCCTTTCAGGACCAAAGCACCAAAACAGGACACCGTTTCCTTTTGTGTCTGTAGGAAAGCTGGCCCTCAGATGTAGTCTTCTTTGTTGATTGGTTACCGTGCACTGCCAGGATTATTGGTTTTCATAGGGACATTGTTCATGAAATTAATGGCTTACCTGGGTCGATTACATTATTAAAATTATGCCACGTGGGCTAATTGTCATGAGATATTTTCCACTCGTTACCTGTAGCAAAGTTTGCAGTATCATCTTGTTTGTATTCTTGTAAAACTAATTTAATTTTAATAACTCACAAAATGCATTTGCAGCATCATAGGCATTACTGCCTTTTGTAATCCTTACCCGTTTTCCTAAGACAATGAAAATACTCTGTTTTCAAAATGAGTTTCTTCAGCCTAGTGTGAACACTGTGCAATATAAAGAAATTTAATAACTGACTCTGTTTGGGGAATTTGATAACCTAAAAGTAAATTCTGACCAGTTGTAATGAATTTGATTACACCTGATATTTTGATATTTCTTTGCCCTTTAATGCCCAGCAGAGGAAGAATGGATAGGCAGTAAACCCTGAAAAACAGAGTTGTGTGAAATTTACTGATTATAGATCTGAAATTTATGGGCATATCTGGAAATTAAGAGTTTTTTGTTTCTGTTTTTGTTTTTTGTTCCTTCTGCAATTAGGGGAAGCTGCTGCTAAATATATCATGGCGACTTGGCTGGTTAGTTCATTGAATTCCTTCATTTATCAAATACTTATGGGCTGCCTACTACCTGTCTGGCACTAGTGTAGGTCCAGAGAATAATATACACTAGGGAAGTCTTACATTGTAGGATGGGAAAGAAAACATAAAAAAGAAATTAATGAAGAATAATGTCAGGTATAGCAAGTACTCTGGAGGAAAGTAACACTAGGAAAGGAGGTTGGGGTGATGGGTTAGATGGTCAGGGGAGCCTCACTGTGAAGAGGACATTTGAGCAGAGACCCACAGTAGTAGGCTGGGGGTTGCCCCAAACAAAGACACTGTCAAGTGCAAAGCTGGCATGGAGAAGATGTTTAAGAGACTTCAAAGGATGGAGGGAAGAGTAAAGGCCTAAGGGTCTAACTAGCCAGTGGGGCGGGAGTGGGAGGCAGGCAGGGAGGGACTTGGCCAAGGTAAGGACTTTTAGGGGAGTTGAGGAAAGAGTGAAAATAATCTAATACTGAGTTCATAAAAGATGAGTTGGGTTTGCTGGGCATGGTGGCACATGCCTTGTAATCCTAGCAGCTCAGGAGGCCGAAGCAGGAGGATCAAAAGTTTGAGGCCAGTATCAGCAATTTAGCGAGACCCTCAGCAACTTAGTGAGACCCTGTCTCAAAATAAACAATAAAAAGGACTGGGAATGTAGCTCAGTGGTGAAGCACCCCCACCCCCTGACCCAGGTTAAATCCCCAGTACAATATATATGAGTTGAGTTCAAAGTGGAACGCTGACAGATGGAGAGCCAGGACCTCCCAGGAACCTTTGCAGTATTCTGGGGAGACATTGCTGGTGGCTTAGAGGAGAGAGGCAGTGGCTGTGAGAAGTAGATGGCTTGGGGCATGTTCTGAATAAGGAGCCCCAGGATTTGCTGGTGTTTCGGATGCAGGCGAGAGAGGAGCCAAGGCTGACTGCAGGACTGGGGGCCTGAGCTGTCATGCGCATGGAGGTGCTACTCACTGAGATGGAGAAGTATGAGCAGGAGAGCTTGGAGGGGAAAGCAAGACTCAGATTTGGGTGAGTTGCTTGTTTCTTGAGATGCTGGTTAGATATTCAGTTGGCAATGCTGATTAGGCAGGCAGAATATTTGAGTTCAGAATTCAGAGGAGAGATGAGAGCTAGAATAACAACATGAGAGCCAATACATTATAGATGGGCATGCTGGCTAATCTAGAAGGATGGACACTTCCAGGGCTGGGGAAAGTGGCCAGGAGCTTTGCAGGAGGCAGAGGTAGTGTTGTATAATCTGATGATGATACTTCAGAGGAGGTGGTGAATTAGGGAGGAGGGCAGAACGGGGTTCTGGAATGGCCAAAGGGGGACACAGAGCCCCACCTCCTGGCCCAGTGCTGCCTGGCCGGGAGAGGAAACACTTGAGAGGGCTGCAGGGAAGCATGGGTCTTGGGGACAGTCAGAATTTGGCTGCTGTGAAAGATCAAAGAAAATCTTAGTGAAGACATTAATTTTTGCCAATGACAAAGCATGACTTTTGAGAGGTCCAGGGAAGGATTTGGGGATCTGCAATGTAGGGTTCAGCTGGATCAGGTTAGGAGATCTTTGGAGCTAACTCAACGGGGTAGGGGCTGGGATTCCTGTAACAACTGAATTAATGGGGAGTGGAAGGTCTGATAGGGTTTTCCCTCCTTCCTAAGACAGATTCATGGGTAAACTTTTTCTATCAAAAAGTAATAAATATTTTAGGCCCTGAAGCCCATATCTCTCTCAGTTACTCAGCTCTGCATGAATGCAGCCATAGATAATACAAGAATAGATTCATGGCTCTGTTCCCGTAAAACTTTTTTATTTATACTAGCAGGAGGTAGCCATATTTGCTCAAAAATTACAGTTTTCCGGTCCTAAACTAGGGCAGTTTGTAGTTAGGTGAGAGGAACGAGGAGGTGGGTGGAAAGAAGTGGCTTGAGTCCTGGAGTTAGGAAAGGTAGAGCTTCAGGATTCAAGTCCTTGCTCTGGCTGCATCCTGAGGAGGGGCCCACACCTTCTGGGAGAAGTTGGCATTTCCATCCCTCCACCTTGGTGCAGCAGCCTTTGGGAAATGGCTTAATGAAAGAGGCAGGTAATCTCAGGCCTAATGGGATCTGTTGACCTTCCTCAATACCTTAAGAAAATGGACTAAAGAGGTAACAGGAGACATTGACATTATATAACTGGAAAATTCTTGGCAGTGATGATGGTAAAATACACAAATTAACCATCTATGAAGGTTGAAGGTTGTTGAGAGTTTAATGAACAAGACCAATTTTCTTCTCTAAGTTAAACCACAGAATTTTTGTTGGTCTTTTCCAAGCCCTAGATGTTTTCATGTGGATGTGCTATTTTCTAAATCAGTAAGAGGCAGATCTGTCAAGCATGTTATAAATACTCATAATTTGAGAATGTAATACCATATATTTAAAATTTTTCAAGATATGTGTCAAAGTTATTTTTATTGTTTGCCTTAGTAAATTTAGTAAGATTTTGAGTGACAAGGTTTATTTTGCCAGCCCATCCTCATACTCTTTATATTAGTATACTTTTATTTGTCTAAGTAGTTATTTCCCTGAAACCATACATTAGATGTTAAATATCTTCAAAGCAAATTTCAGTGAAATTTGAAGGTGCTGTCTGACTGAGGTAATTGACAGAAACCCAGTTCAAGCTAAGCAGAAAGAGGAGTTTGCCTCCAGGTTCCTGGGATGGTTCTGGAGCCCAGAGTTAGGGATGTGGCTAAGCCTGCAGCCAGCTGAAACCTGGGATGCGGACACTGCCAGGACCACTCTGTTCCTCTGCCTCCCTGCCTCCTGCAGGCCACGCTGTGTTGGACGCTGACCATCTCTATACTTACATCTCAGCATCGAGTGGTATGGAGAAGCTGGCATGAAGGTCCCCTGTTGAGACCCTGAAAAAGAAGACTCATTGTGCCTGCTTGGTTCTGGGGCCAACCCTGGACCAGGCAGTTATGGCAAGGGAGCAGGGTCACAGTCATATAAAATTATTACTCCCATGGGAACCAGGTATATTTGGAGCCCAGGGAGGGTGGGATACAGGTGGTGAGCTGGGCATTCCAAAGAGAGGGTGGCGTATACATTAAATAAGTGAATATGAAGTCTCTTTAAGAGAACAGTAATTCACTCCTTATGTTAAAGTCTGTTTTGGTGTGGTCTACAAAGGACCCATTTTCCGAGACAGACTCTCTTAGTGACAGAATGGCCTCAGTCAGTTCAGTGTCACTCAGGCTATGGGTAAAATAGAGGCCTCTGGCCGGGTGGTCCAGAGTTTTTCCCAATTTTTCCATGAGTGACTTCAAGCCTCAGTCTCTTCACTTATAAAGCAAGGGGTTAGATTAGATTGTCTCCAGAGTTCTCTCTAGGTGGAAAACTGCTGTGTCTGTCTACAGCACCATGTGTCATAAAATGTAATAGAATTTACAGTAAGATTTATGATTTAAAAAAACTGCCACACAAGCATATATTGTCATTTGTTCAATTGATAAGACATGATCATAAAAGGTACTTAAGGTGTTAAACTATTTTTTTTAATATGGAACATTAATAAAATTATATATGTTCTCCAAATCTTTCTCACAGCTCTTGGAACCATTGATTACTTTGTGGCTTGATAATTTTTCCCTAGATCTTATTAGGCTCCACATCCTTGCTCTGTGTTTATAAAGAATATTAAACCGCATTCCCTTTCATCCACTGCAACCGCTTCTGCTCTGTTGCAGCTGCACTTCATTTCCACTTCACATTAGGGAATACAAAACCAAGCCATGTTTAAGCAACTTAGTGTCAATCACTGAGTCTAGAATCCATTTTCCCAGGCCAAGGAGAAGGTAAATAAATTGGATCTAGTAAGAAGCCTGAATATTAGGATGTGCCCATCATTGTCTCTTTCAGCACAACTCCATGAAGAGGGCAGGCAATCCCCGAGGCTCTGCACGGGTCACTGGGCGTGCGGCCTTATTACACAACATCAGCATAATCCACTCCCTAGGTCCTTTGTGGGGCAGTGGGTCTTGGCCAGCCTGTTTTCCTGCCCCAGCTGCTGCCCTGCCAGCCAATTCTGCTTCTCCTTAGGTCCTTTCATGTTTCATTCTCATGAACAGAATTTGGCTGAGAGGTACTCTTTCCTGGGTGCTAAAATACCTGGTGCCACCAAAGGAGCCATTGAAGGAGGAATTTTCCCAGGATGCAATCCTATCATCATTCTTCCATGATTTATGAGTCCCTATTAGGCTTAAGTCAAACACACATTTTCTTTCAGTATTCTAGAATTAATTTTAAAAAATCCAGTGAGCTTCATGTAAAGGATTGTGTTTTAATAAAAGTCATAATTCAAAACACTTATTTAACTCATGACTTTCAATTCCAATCAAAGCTCTGTTAATCTTTTGCTTGGGACAACCTGATTTTTCTTTTTCTTTTTCTTAAAAAAGGAAAAAAGAAAAAAAGATGGTATACCCATTTGATTGAAATTTGATTCTTCTTAGTAAAACTGCCAGTTTTAATTAAGTTTGAAAATTGAAATATGGCTGGATATTGGATGAAAATCAGCATAGTAATTTCCTTCACGTGTTCTGCGTGTTCTAAAGCAGGGACTGTGAATTTGTGCAGATGAAGACTTTACATTACTTTAATTGTGCCTGCTTCTATGAATTAAATACAACTTTTAATTTTTTTTGGTGCTCATGAAAATCCTTTTATGCATATTGAAGGGAAGAAATTACTAAAATAGATAATTCCAATTTTTTTTATTTAAAAAAATTTTTTTTGGTATTGGGGATTAAACCCAGTGGCATTTTACCACTGAGCTACATACCCAGTTCTTTTGTTTTGTTTTGTTTTTGAAACGAGGCCTTTCTAAGTTGCCCAGGTTGGCCTCAAACTTGTGATCCTCCTGCTTCACCCTCCAGAGTCACTGGAATTACAGGCATGTACCACCATACCCAGCAAGAATTTGTTTCTAAGCTTTGGTACTTTCTATTGGCTGTAGCAAATAATCCACTTGAGTGTTTAATTTTATTTTTAATCAACAAATAATGACTGCATACTTATGAAGTACAATGTGATGTTTTGATACATGTATTCTTTGTGGAATGATCAAATCGGGTGAATTAGCGTATCCATCACCTCAAAGATTTTTTTTCATTTCTTAGTGGTGAGAACATTTCAAATCTTTTAAAGTGTTTTTTATTAGTTAATTTTAGTTATACATGATATTCGGGTTCATTTTGCCCTGATTACAAAAGGCATGGAATATCCTTTACTCTAATTTAGTCCCTAGTACTTGCACTTTCCCTCTACTCTTCCCTCCTGCTGTTCTCTTCCCTCTACTGACCTTTCTATGATTTATTTATAGTTTCTTCTCTTTTTTTTTTTAATTTTTCAGTTAGTACCTTGTGGATGTACATAAAGGTGAGATTCACTATGGTACGTGCATGTATGTACGAAGGAAAGTTAGGTCAGTTTCATTCTACTGTTCTTCCCTTGGAAGGTCCTTCCTCCCTTTCCCTCAGTCCCCTTCCTCTACTCCCCTTATCAGAGGAAATATTCAACCTTTGACTTCCTGAGTCTGCCTTCTTTCATGTAGCATGATGGGCTCCATTTCCATCCATTAACCAGCAAATGCCATAATTTCCTTCTTCTGTATGGTTGAGTAAAACTCCACTGTGTATATGTACCACATTCTCTTTATCCATAGCTTGACTGTTGTGAATTGTGTTACAGTGATATGCCTGCATCCCTATAGTATGCCTTTTTTTTTTTTTTAAGATCTTTTGAATATATACTGAGAAGTAGATATACTGGGTCACATGGTGGTTTCATTCCTAGTTTTCTGAGGAATCTCCATAGTGCTTTCCAGAGTGTTGCACTAATTTGCAGTCCCACCAGCAATGTATGTGTGTACCTTTTCCCCACGTCCTCACCAACATTTATTATTTGTATTCTTGATAATTGCCATTCTGACTGATGTGAGTTGAAATCTCAGTGTAATTTTGATTTACATTTCCCTGATTACTAGAGATGTTTAATTTTTTTTCATATATTTATTAGCCATTTGTATTTCTTCTTTTGAGAAGTGTCCGGTTTTTTGCCCATTTGTTAATTGGGTTATTTGGATGGTTTTGTTGTTGTTGTTTGGTGTTAACTTTTTTGAGTTCTTTATATATTCTGTATATTAATTCCCTATCTGAGGAGTATGTGGCAAAGATCTCCCATTCTATAGGCTCTCTCTTCAAGCTCTTAATTATTTTGTGCTGTGCAGAGCTTTTTAATTTGATGTCATTCCACTTATTGGTTCTTGGTTTTTTTCTTACATTTGAGGAGTCTTGTTAAGGAAGCCAGTGCTTGTGCCAATCTGTTGACATATTGGGCCTGTATTTTCTTCTAGTGTTTCTGTTCTAATTCCTAAGTCTTTGATACACTTTGTGTTGACTCGTGTTAGGTAAGAGGAG
The DNA here is from genome assembly GCF_902686445.1 of Sciurus carolinensis. Lineage (NCBI taxonomy): Eukaryota > Metazoa > Chordata > Mammalia > Rodentia > Sciuridae > Sciurus > Sciurus carolinensis. Next base: position 23,244,328 of record NC_062224.1, read on the forward strand.
TTAAGTTTCCTTCTTCTACATGTGGATATCCAGTCTTCTCAGCACCATTTGTTCAAAAGGCTATCCTTTCTCCCATGTATGTTTTTGGCACCTTTGTCTGGTGTCACATGACTGTATCTATGTGAGTTTGTCTCTGTGTCTTCTATTCAATTTTTCTTCATGTTTGTTTTGGTGCCAGTGTAATGCTCTTTCATCTATTTTGAAATATGTATTATAATTCATGCTATTCAACTTGCTGTGCAATAGAACATAAGGATTTATTCCTCCTGGCTATAATTTTATATCCATTGATAGTGTCCCTCTTTGGGGGATTTTAATTAAGAAAATTAGAGGCATTTTTTATTGTGAGAAATTGTGCTCTAATTTTAAGAAAATTTTATAGTTGAATATTTTGTGAATTGTGCATGCTCTGTGTTCTTACCAATTTGCATTCTTGCATATATTATCCACTTTTTTCCCTTGCTCATTTTCAAATCAATTAGGACCTGAAAAAAGTTGGGAATGTGTATACTTTTAAAATCAGAGAGAGACAGAGTGAGAGAGAGAGAAAAACATCCCTATTAATCCTAACTCATGAATTGAAAAATACATTTTGGTGTCTCTAATTTAATCCAAACATTTCCTTTAATTTCTATTAAGTATAAATAAATGCTTTTGGCAAGCTTAGCTGGTGTCTTCTCTGCACACTTTTTGGGTTAATTACATGCCTGGTAAAAATTGACAGTTACCTAAGTGTCTTGGTATTCGTTCTTGGTTTCCATCTAACCTGTATTTGTCTTTTCTTACCTAATTGGTAGACCTTAAACTCTCTGTTATCTTTGTTTGATGGATGCTCTGTCTTGAAGATTCTGTTTTTCTCCCACCTCCTGACCACAGGTTTGACCATGAGTAATTGTTTTCCCTAACAGTATAATCTAACTAATTTGATTTTGCTGCCACCATTGAAGGTATGTGCCAGTGCATCTGTCTGTTGCCTTCAGAAAACATCTTCCAGCTAAACTCCCATGGGCTTGTTATGTTAGTCAAGCACATCCTCAGGATGACATTAACGAAGTAAATGTTTTTTAAAAATTTTTAAATAAGTGCTTAAGATCCATGAGGATTAAACATGGATAGTTAATAGAAAGAGTCTAACATGGGCGTAATACTTTTAGTATTTTTGAAAACCTATAATCAATATTCCATGGCACCCTAAGTTTTAGACCTCCTGCTTCTTTAAACTTCAAGGACAACATATTTCTCATAAAACAAAAGCTAGGGGCTGGGGAGATAGCTCAGTCGGTAGAGTGCTTCCTTTGTAAGCACAAGGCCCTGGGTTTGATCCCCAGCACCCAAAAAAAAAAAAAAAAAAAAAAAAAATTACAGGAAGGGGCTGGGGATATAACTCGGTTGATAGAGTGCCTGCCTCACATGCACATCACCCTGGGTTCAATCCCCAGCACCGCAAAAACAAAACAAAACAAAAAAGCTAATAAAGTGTGTCTTTCAATTAAACATAGAACAGTAATAAAAAAGTGTTTTCTTTCCTCCTTCAAAAAAATTGATCCCTGTTCACTAGGGGAACAGTAAAAATTTTCATTAAAATGTTTAATTTGAAAGATATTAAGATAGAATCAAGAGAAAGGAAAAAAGAAGAAAGGGGGAGTGTGAGTGGTTATGTTGGATTCTTCCTGCCCCTTCCTCTTGGTTTCATACTTAATTTAAGTAGAAACACTTTAAAACATATTTTTTAAGAATCAGTGAAGACAGGAAGTCAGGAAGACTGATTCTGTATAGAGGGCAGGTGCAGAGTTATAGAGAAAAGCTGCAAGTTCATGTCAAATTAACCATAGAATATGGATGCATGTAGAAACTTAAGAAAGAGACATAAAGAAGACATCATTCAAAAAAAGGAGACAGTGTAGCAGAGATGATTGGAGTTCATTTAATATGATGTGCTTTTAATGTCCCCAACTCTAATTTCATATAGAATGTTTTTAATCAAAACAATACTTTCTATTTTAATTTTGTTCATTCTAAGCAAGTCCAGTCAACCAGGAAGGTGAAACCTGCTTTCAAGTGCAAATTATTATCAAAAATGCAGCCCTCCTGGAGCCCCACTGGGGATCATTAGTGCAAATTCCACTGTAGACCAAGATCCTGGGGGACTGCTCAGGAAGAGGGGTGAAGGGAATAAGCTGATCAAATGGCAAACGAAGGATTTCTAAAGGGCAGATTTTCCAGAGATGGCATTCTTTCCAGATCCATTTCAGAACAGTCTTCACACTTATTTTCAAATTATCCATTCAGATTTTTTCTGTGAATCAGAAAAATGTCTGTTTCAAAGTACACCCATGAGACCCTTTTGGTATACAAGTACTGTACATCTTGCAACTTGCTGTACGTCAGGACTCAGTGCTGAATAAGGAGGTTCTGCGGGATTGTATAGCACTGTGCTCTTTGTACTTGAGCTGGTTGGTGAGGACGGTCTGAGTTCTGGTTTTGTCTGGGCAGCGGGGTTGTTGCATCCTGTTAGCAGGTGTACTTGACACTGTGTATCACCACCTGGATGATTCCATCCAGCCATTAAGCCTCTTGGCTGATGATTCTGCTCTTTGACCTCGGCTTGGTGGAGCCGTTCTTGGTCTCACTTATATGGCTGTGGTCACCTCAGGAATCCACAGGATGAATGACCCAGGATGGCCCCACTCACCTGTCTGGTGGTCAGCTGGAGCTGTTGCAGAAGCAACATTTCAGAAAGACAAGTCCAGAGCTCAGGCATTGAGCCTCATCTGCTGATGTCCCACTGGCCAGAGCCAGGCTCACAGAGAAGCCAGGGTCAGTGTGGGAGGGGGTTTGTAAGGGTGTGGCCACATGGAGGCCTTATTTACTGAGATTAATATGCAGTTGACCACATATTTATACCCCTAACTTGTATTCTGGATGTCTGTACTTCCAAGTTAAAGTGCAGGTCTGGGAGCCCTGCCTTAGGTTATAAACTTCCAGAAATTAACAGGGTGGCTTCCACTTCACAGTATCTGTGCCCCTGTAGTGAAAGAAGAGAGTGCATAATAAATGATCTGTGATGACAGCAAGAGGTGGTGGTGGACTTCCTCTGAGTGTGATCGAGAGAGCCTGCACCCTCCTGGTTCTTCTTTCAATAAAATTCCTTTTCATTCTTTATGGCACCATATTCCTGAGGATTTTGGCCACCTTTTTTTGTGTGTGTGCGTGTGCTGGGGTTAAGATTAGGGTTAGGGTGAACCAAGGGACATTTTTAGTACTGAGAACACCCCCAGTTCTTTTTATTTTTGTTTTGAGACCAGGTCTTGCTAAGTTGCTGAGTCTGGCCTGGAACTTGTGATCCTCCTGCCTCAGCCTCCCTGGTCCCTGGGATTATGGGTGTGTACCACATGTCCTGCTTCTGGCCATTTCCTTTTTCTACTCTAAATCCCTCTCTGACATTATCAATTCCTGTAGCCATAGCTCTTCTGAAGTTAAGGTTTGCATATTACTTCTACTTATTTTTAGCCTCAGAATTACATTTGTAACTTCGTGTTAGACATCTCTGCATGAATCTGTGCACACTCCAAAATAATACATCCTCTGTATACCCTAAATCAACTTCTCTTCGTGCATTTCCTATTTTAGGCAATAGTTTCACTGTTCTAGTCTCAAAGGCTGGAAACCCCTTAAGCATTCTGAGGCCCTCCCATCCCTTGCCTCTTGCCCTTTTCTACTGGCCCTCTGTCCTGTGCCTGGCCAGTGCTCAGGCCCACACTGTGATTCCTGGCCTCCGGTCTTAATCCTTCTTCCAAATTCAATTCCACACATTGAACTAAACACCTTAAAGGCCCTCATCACATAATCTCCTATGTTTTCCCTGGTTCAAAACCTTTCATGACTCCTGGATGTCAAAGAACAGAAACCAGCTTCTTCGGCCTGGCAGAGTCTGGACAGTTTGGCCCACTGAAACCCTTTGCTGTCACTTCCCATGTTTCACAATGTGTCCTCCTATCCAAATCCAAGCCCTTTCCCTCCTTCAGTGTCTCCTTCCAACATCTTCTACTTAGACCAACTCATTAAATAACAGTCTCTTCCTTCTCAATACTATTAGCATTTCATGCCGTTAACACTTTTTTATTAGACTTTGTTTTTCTTTAAGAGAAGTTTGGGGTTCACAGCAGAATTGAGTGAAATGTACAGAGAGTTCTCACACACTCTCTGAACACATGCTCAGCCTCCTCTACCTTTGACTTCCCATCTCATACCAGAGAGGGACATTTCATCCATGGAACTAGTCACACCTTGTTATCAACCAGAGTCCCCAGTTCACATTGGGGCTCTCTCTGTGTGGTACACTGCATTGGTTTTGACTCATTTGTTATGGCACGTACCCAACACTACACATCATACACAATAATTTCACTGCCCTAAATATCCCCTGTGCTCTGCTTGATGGTGCATCCATCACCCCGAAGCTGCCAAACCTGCCCACAATTAATTGTCTTAGTGTTTTTGTCACTCAGTTATGAGTCACCCCACACCACATTCAGCTCTAAAGGTATGAACATATGGATTACTTCTTTAAAACTCCGTTTAAAAGGCAGTATTATATCCTAAGGAAGGCCTGGATTTTATACAGATTGAAAATTTTGGAGGGGGACACCAACCACCGAGTTTTGAGTTTGCCTTTAGAAAGATGAAACATGACAGTTAAGGAAGACAGTGTTCAGCTTGTAAAGGGGAATAAATATTTGGTAAAATTAGAAGCGATTTTTGCTTTGTGTAATTTTTGTGTGTGTTCCCTTCTGAGTGGTTTCTTCATGATTTAAAAAGCACAGCTTCCTAAAAGGCTTTTCACCTCTGCTAAAGAGAGATTGGATCTTGGAAAGGAATACTCCAGTAAACCTTCCTTTAAAGCATCCTCCTTTTATAATGTGAATAATCAAGCCTTAATTGACTTTCTAAATTTGGACTTTTAAAAGATGCTATTTAATTAAAATAAACAAGCAAGCAAATGCCAAACAGGTTAGCAGTAATGTATGCAGAACATGGTGTAATATTGCTACAAAAAGCTAAACAAGAAAGGATACAGAGTACTAAAGTTGTTTGAACAGCATTGTCAGCAAGTATCAAAATGTTCCCCTCAAACTGCAACCACTAAGGAAATGAACTTGAAAAGTAAACAAGAAGCACTATGGGAAAGGAAGGTGACATCCCAGAGACAAGCATAGTTTCTTACACTAAAAGGTATGGTGCATGGTTTTAGATTTGCTAATGGTAAGGAAGGGAAACAGGCAAAGCCAGTTCTGGAACACTTTGTACAAGCCTCCGTCTCCCCAACCCCTTTGGCTAAGCTTTTGCTCTGTGCTGTCATCTGTAGACAAACAGTCTACAGGTGCTCTGGGTAGCCTGGGCTCATCTGCAGGGCCTCTGCTCTGTGGACCGTCAGCTGTACTTTCTCAGTTTAGTCACACACTCCTAACAACTAAGTCAAATTATCTCATTTTGTTTTAATCCATTTTGTTTTCAGCAGACATCAGCCAAGATATGTTAAGTGTCTGCTCCAGAGCAGCACTCTGGGAACATTGCTGACGGCTGGTAGGAATTGCTTACTATGTGGCAGGCTCTGTTGCAGACGCAGTTGGTCCTCACGGCAACCCCAGGCATGTGAGCTGGAGACACCTAACTCTGAGAGGCTTGCAAAGTCTCATACCAACTTTTCTACATGTGGTCTCTCTCCTGCTGGTCTTTCACTTGTTTGAACCCAGTTGCTACCATACTGGGGCCAAGTAGTGCCTATTTTAGGAAGTGTTTTTAGAGCATACTGTGAACAGCTTTCGAGTGTAGCATTAAAGAATGACAGTCCTGTTGAGAAGGACTTGGCCAAGCTTCTGACCCCTCCCTACCTGCTGGGTTTTGCTCCCTATGTCCCTGTCCCCCTGAGCATCACCTGGCAGCTTCTCCCTCTTGGAGGATGAACTCTGCATCTTTTGCTCCCCACTCTGAGGAGCATCCCAAAGTGCCCTCCTGTCCTGAATGACAAGGAGAAGGTTATTTTTTTTCTCTCTCTCTTTACTATCAGCTGGGGCAAAGTTGGTTTTTTGTTTTGTTTTTGAGGTTTTTGTTGTTGTTGGTGGTGGTGGTGGTGGTTGCACGAGGGAATTTTTCCTGTGAGTGAATAAATTGAGAAGAGCAGGAAATTGTATGAAGACAAAGTGGATGAGTGTGTTTCACATGGACACTTTGTGATTGTTTTATGGAGTTGCCATCAACCCCCTAAGTAGTTTTTTTCTGACTTCTTTAAGTAGTTGAGCAAAGGTTTTATTTTGTTTGTTTGTTCGTTTGTTTTGTTTTGTTTTTGTCCTTCTCATTTGTTTATGTCTATATAAATCAAAAGGCTGTTGCAAGCCATGGCCACGAGCCCAGGTTCTGGAGCTGCAGTGACAGATCTGGAACACAGGACACTGCACAGAGTGTTTCATGACCCTGAGCCAATCACTTACCCACTTTAGCCCAGTTTCCTTATCTGTGAAGGGGAGGGGTATGTGATAGCTGTGCCCAGTTCACAGGGCTGCTAAGATTGATATGAGACACTATAAAGCAGTTAGCAAATATGTAATAAGCCCTAAATAAATGTTAGCTTTTGGTGTTGTGTTGTTTGTCAGTTTTGAGAAATGATGAATGTTGAAATGAAAAGACACTTTACAAATAGAAAACCAAAGAATACAAAATGGAGTGTAAGACTGAACTACTTTCTGAAAGTAAAATTATGTTTTTATCCTTTTGTTGGGAATTTACTCCTAAAACTTGATGATGTAACAGAATCCAGAATATTTTATGTCCTGTTCCTCTGCCTTCGTTTCCATAATTTTTATTTTAAGATAAGCTTTAGGAATTAATTTATTCAGAGGTGAACTAGGCATTGAGCTAGGTGCTTGGAATGTGTGTGTTTTACCCCTGAGTTGCATGCTTCCTGTTCATGGAATAGGACAAATGATATTGCTCATCCCAGTGGGGCATGGGAGAAATATTCTAATTATTTGTATGTAAAATGAACTATGTGGCATGAAAACTGCAAATTGAGCTAAGACCAAACTGTTAACTTGCATAAGCAGAGTGCAGATTACTAGAGAGAACAGCTATGCGTGTACTGTACTAAAAGTACCATTTCATTGTTTTTACTTTTCATTTTGAAATATTTTCAAAAATACAAAAATGGTGCAAAAAAATAATATGAAGAACACCCATATCCCCTTCACCCATATGCTCACATCATATATAACCAACAGAACTTAGTTACGGTGGTGTCCGCTTCCTGCACTGTGAAGTTAATTGTCTTTCCCATTGTTCTAAAGTGTCTTGTGAGGAGCTACTTGGAGATTATGTGAATATCCTATTTCTCATACTGTGGGTCACTGATTTTAGTTTACATTGCTAGTTGCTAACCAGCAGCATTTATTACTGTAGTATTTACACATCATTGGATTTTTATTTTCATTATTTTGTCTACATTTATTAGTTGGAATTCTGTAAGGAAGAACTTGCCCTTCTTCCCCATTTATTTAATCACCTATATTTCTAAAAATCAGCATGAACTTCAGATCAGAATTTGGGAATAAAGAAAAAGTTAGATAGACCAGTCTCAAAAGATAAGCTCCCATGAGCCACTGGAATGCAGGAAATGCAAAACAAGCACCCACCCATGCCTTGGCCCACACCTTGTCTGCAAAAAGTAACAGGAGGGCAATACATAAGCACAGGGAAAACAAAATTGTATAATTCCACCTGCCTCTAGCGCGGCCCCTAGCCACTGTCCCTCTGTAAGTATCATCACCCACCAGAAGAGGTTGCTTATCTCCCTCACGAGATGGCCCACATTCTCCCTTGATTGTGTATTCCTTGCTTTACCCCCAAAGACATCTCTCTCCTGAGGTAACCCACATTCTCCCTTAAATGTCTGTCTGCTTTCTTAAATTAATGTGTCTATGTCTCTAACTGCCATGTGCTGAAAATTCTTTTCTGTCACATATGCCAATGACCCCACTTTCCTCCTGTCAGGTCTCCCCTCTCTGGGAACTGCTCCAGTGACAAATTCATTGATCTCTTTTTCTGCAGGCTATTGTATTAGTCTTCTTGGGCTATCATACAAAATCCCATAAACCAGGTGGCTCAAACCACAGGTATTTGTTCACATGATCCTAGGGTCTGGAAAGCCCAAAAGCAAGGTTCTGGCAGAGTGTGGCTTCTGATGAGAGCTCTGTCCCTGGCTTGCAGATGGCCATCTCTGGCTGTCTGCTCACATGATCTTTCTCTTGGCTGTGTCCTTACTTTGGTTTGTAGGGGTGGAGGTAAAGGAGACTGTGAGATCTCTAGTGTCTCCTCTCATGAGGATGCTGGGCCCCAACCCTCACATTCTCATTTAACCACAAACCTCCTAAAAGTTCCATCACCAAATAAGGGCACATTGGGGGCTAGGGCTTCTACATATGAATTTGAGGGGAACACAAACATTAAGCCCCAAACAGTTGCAACACATTATTATTATTTACTAAAAGGTTACTTTTAGACATTATTTGGAAGAGGGATTACTAGTAAAGCATAGAAACTGTTCCTTGACTTATGGTGTGTTAGTGTACTGTGGCTATATTGTGCTACTCTCTGGGCAGCATGCATGACTTGACTCCCAATGTGTGAGAAACTGTCATTGCACCTTCCTCACTCCCCATTTCCACATTACTGTCCGTTAGCATTTACTCTATAGGAAGAAAAAGAGAATTGATGTATCCAAACTTGCAGAGAATTGATGTATCCAAACTTGCCGTTGCTTCAGGCAACGGAAGGCAACGGAAGGCTCAGAACCCAGCTACTTTGCAGTAATTGATAGATGATGAGTCATACCTCAAATTTGCATAACCTCCCTGAGCTTTTGGTGGGTGTGGGGTTCCTGAAACCAAGACTTATAGAACATGAGGGTTTTTTTTGTTTGTTTTCAGAGTTTTTGTTTTTTTCTTACTCTCTGTGGCTCATTCTAGTTTTTGCTGATAATCATATATTTGCTAATGTCCCAAAACAGAACAGTAGGGTCATTGCTGTAAAGCGAACAAACACAACAGTTCTAGAAGCTGCTGACTTGGTGGATTCACATTGACAAGGGAGCAGTTTTCACTGCCAAATCTCCATTGCATATGTTATAAGGATCATTTCTGTCCGGTTATATTTTTAGCAGTCATTTAGTAATTCTGTATCTTAACTATTTAAATATATTCTAAATATCTACAAAGTAGGGCATTTTAAACAATCATTATAACATCTACAGGATATAGTAAATACAGTCCAGACTCTGTTTCAGTGTTCTGTGCCCAAAGGTCAGAGCAAAGAGCATAGGCCACACGAGGAAACTGCTTATGATCATCAGAGGCAATGTAAGTCATTGTTGAAATTAGAAATTGGGTAGAGAAAGTGGCATGGTACCACTGACAGCTTCATATCAAACAAGTGACAATTGGAAATCTGTTCTATGGACACAGGTTTGTAGCCAGGTGGAACCTGCTGACCACACACACTTGAGTATCATGCAGGATCATACAGGTGGTCTAATCAGCCGAGGGGTCAGACATTTTTTTTAAGAACAACTCATATAACATCTCTCTTTTTTTTTTTTTCATTATCTAGTGAAGAGAATATATCTTATTTGTTAATCTATTTGGGAAAAAAAAAAAAAAAAACTTTTAGAAAGGAAGATTCCCTGCCCCATCTCTTTTAGAATTGAACACATTTATTATCATAAATAACTATAGACTCTGTTGTCCTTGACTACTTCTGATTAGGAAGTATATTCCTCCTAGAGTATTCAAAAAGAAGAATGCTAGGGAGACTGAAGTTGACAGTATCATCAAATTTGGACAGTGACATTTCCTAAAGCTGTGCTAAGGCTAGACCTATCTCAATCAAAGTGGTAAACCACTCAAAATTCTATTTTGGATAGGTTTTTTTTTTTTTTTTTTTTTTGTATTTTAAATTTATCTTCAAGTGTTATTTAAAAGTCCCTCGGTTTTGCAAATATAATAGAATTTATTTTTTATACAAAAGGATAACCTGTTTTATAATTGACTCAGTGGATAGATCACTTTCCTTGAAATAAAAAATGTTATTATCTTCTAGCATCCTGTACCAGTTGATGTATAACTGCAGTTGTCTTAGAATAATCATAGGTTTAGGGACCTAGTTATGCATCCACACTTTTAAAGAATGCAGGTAGGTAAGCATTTAAGGAGATATAAGTAAAGTAGTAAGTAAAACATACTGTTAATAATTGGTGTTATCTTTTTCAAGGTTCAATAGTCTATGTTTAGAGATGCTGAATTTAAAGGTACTTGTATACTAGGGCTGAACACATCCTTCAGCATTATTAACCCAAGACTGGTAAGCGTTCTGCTTTGTTTGATTGGCTGTCAACAGACTGTATGGCAGTAAGAGAGGAAGTCATCTGTTGTTTTATTTAATATTTGATTAATAATATTAATATGGAGAGCTACTATTTCCTTAGTATACAGTAACATTTTAAAGCATTTATCATTTTTCTGTGAATTTCCAGACCTGCAGATGATGACAAAGGTTCCTAATATTAAAAAGATGATTCTAGTAACAGATGTGAATATCTTTTTGAATTAAAAATGCTATATAAACGTACAATAATAAATCTTCCTCAAGAATTACTGTGCTGGCGGACTTAGCATTTGATAAATACTGTATTTCATTTATTTTATGCAACTAAAATAATTTTGATAAGTCATCTTGCACTTAAGTGGACCAAACTCCGCATACTTGGTAAATAGAAATTTAATCATAGACATTGTAACTTTTGGTTTCCTGAGAGATCAATATGAGTATCCAGATATAATAGTAAAGTCACTTTTGCCATTTGTAAGTGAAGGAATTAGGTAAAATTTGGTCCCACAACTCTTTCTTGTAGTTTGTCCCTGGGGACGAGCAGGAGAATACAAGGATGAATAGCTCTAGTCCCCACCTTCAGAGAAAAAAGACATTCGTAGGTCTACTTTTTTCTCATTATGAAAAAATTTTGTTTTATCCTGCTGTTACAGCTAATGATGCTTCTATTCTTGCATTTTCCTTAGACTGTCTTTACATAACGAATCATTAGAGTCCTCAAATAATTGCTGTCACTAAACACCATGGGAATTCTTACATTCACACAAGCAAAGCCCTCATATAGTTAGATGGCAGCAAAGAAAAGTGTCATTTGTCACATGTCACAGCAGGTTTTACAAAGCCACAGCAAGTGACTTTCCTTATCTTTCTTTACATATTAGATTTCTGGTTTAAGAAATACAAGTTTATTTCAAGTATTAGATTTCATGTCCTTGATGAGCAGGGAGTCCATGCTGTTGCCTTTGGTTGCCTGGAGTTTAGGTAAAAGAGACAGACGTTCATGAGATACCATTAAGGAAACAATGCACTGTTTTAAGATCTGCATCATTTACCTCATAACCTTGGAAAGACCACTTAGGGCAGTTGTATGTTATTCCTAGGAATTTATCTGTAATGTTGAGTTGCAAATGTTGGAATTAGGTTAATTGATGGAAGTGAGCAGCCTCCTCTGATTCAGAAAAAGTTCCAAAATGTAGTTGAAATATCATGACAAAAAAAAAAAAATTGAGTATTTTGTAATCACTAAGAGTACAGGTCCCTGTTCAAACTTTTAGAGGTTCCCAATTTTAAAATCTAATGAGAACTGCCTGTATTAAATCTGACTGTATTGTGTCCTTAATTCATGTTCATAGTATATGAAGAATGAAAAATTAATGTTGGTTGATCTAATTAAGAATTAGGATTTGCTGTCATCCAGTTCTCTGGTTTATTTTGCTCATCTATTTTAATAGTTGATAGAATACATAGAATGGTGTGGGAGGAGGTGGGGAGAGGAGAGCATTATTTATGCAAAACTCATGAGATGGCAAGTGCTCTTTTTCCTAAAATAATGAATACAAACAGAAGCATTTTTGTTCTTTTGACAGTTTGAGAATTGCAGTTTTTGTGGATAGGAGCTATATGTTAATTGCCATGACATGTTTTTGAAAATTAATTAATAATGAAATTGTGACAGCTTTTTTTTTAACCAGGTTAAAAAATGTTCTCAGTACTTTTGTTATTTGAAAAGTACTTAAATACTTTTATTTATGAGTATACATGCATCTAAGTAAAGGGTTAAACCAAGTGTGGTGGCACATGCCTATAATCTGAGCAACTCCAGAGGCTGAGGCAGGAGGACTGCAATTTGAGGCCAGCTCTAGCAATTTAGTGAGCTCTGTCTCAAAATAAAAACAAATAAACAAAAAAGGGGGGGCTGAGGATGTGGCTTAGTGAATAAGCACTCCTGAGTTCAGTCTCCAGTACTAAATAAATAAATGATTACAAATAATCCTGTTTCCAGATGGACCTGGTGGCATTTGCCTGTAATACCAGTGACTAGGGAGGCTGAGGCAAGACCATCACAAGTTCCAGGCCAGCCTAGGCAACTTGGCAAGACCTTGTCTCAAAATAAATAATGTAGCTCAGTATAAAGCACCCCTGTGTTCATTCCCCAGTACCAAAAAAAAAAAAAAAAGAAAACAAACAACTATTTCCAACCATGAAAAAGAAACTGATGAAGCTAATGATTATTTTTAACCAAAAACATAAAAATAAAGTTGTATCTATATGAAGAAATGTTCTATAGTTCAGTTTGATCAGAAAAGGTGTGCTAAAACCTAACCTGAAAAATCTTTATAACAATTTGCTGAACAGGGCAGCTTATCCTCAACTTCAGAAACATTTTCAGTGACAAAAGAAAATTATGTAAGAAATGTAGTCTGGCATGCCTTATAAACAATATCCTTTTATTGTGAATATAATAGCTTTGGAATATTGTTTGCTAAACAATTATTTCTTTTTTAGACAAAGTTTGGGTTGCCTCTTGGCTTGCTTTCTTTCAGTGCATTTACACATGCTTGAAATAGTCTTTTGGGCTAAAGAATGTAACTCATCAGGAAAATATAACTGATATGGCATATTGGATAGGAAAGCTCTAAGCTCAGAAGTTTTTGTTGTTTTGTTTTCCCCCAAGAAGCAACTGATGATTTTTTTTTCTTTTTTTTTTTTTTATTTATTTTTTTACGTTTACATAGGGTAATGATGTTTCTTTTTTTTCCCCTTCCCCGCCACCCCTCCCACCCTTTTCCCTCTACACAGTCCTTCTTTCCTTCATTCTTACCGCTCTCCTTAGCCTAATTCTAAACCTAACCCTAAACCTAATGCTAACCCCTCCCACCCCCATTATATGTCCTCATCCGCTTATCAGCGAGATCATTCGTCCTTTAGTTTTTTGAGATTGGCTTATCTCACTTAGCATGATATTCTCCAATTTCAACCATTTGCCTACAAATGCCATAATTTTATCATTCTTCATTGCGGAGTAATATTCCATTGTATAAATATGCCACAGTTTCTTTATCCATTCATCAACTGAAGGGCATCTAGGTTGGTTCCACAATCTGGCTATGGTGAATTGAGCAGCAATGAACATTGATGTGGCTGTATCTCTGTAGTATGCTGATTTTAAGTACTTTGGGTATAGACCAAGGAGTGGGATAGCTGGGTCAAATGGTGTTTCCATTCCAAGCTTTCTGAGGAATCTCCACACTGCTTTCCAGAGTGGCTGCACTAATTTGCAACCCCACCAGCAATGTATGAGTGTTCCTTTTTCACCACATCCTCGCCAACACCTATTGTTGCTTGTGTTCTTGATAATCGCCATTCTAATTGGGGTGAGATGAAATCTTAGGGTAGTTTTGATTTGCATTTCCCTTATTACTAGGGATGTTGAACATTTTTTCATATATCTGTTGATTACTTGTACATCTTCTTCTGTGAAGTGTCTGTTCATTTCCTTAGCCCATTTGTTGATTGGATTATTTGTATTCTTGGTGTAGAGTTTTTTGAGTTCTTTATAGATTCTGGAAATTAGCGCTCTATCTGAGGTATGGTTGGCAAAAATATTCTCCCACTCTGTAGGCTCTCTCTTCACATTTCTGATAGTTTCCTTTGCTGAGAGAAAGCTTTTTAGTTTGAATCTATCCCAGTTGTTGATTCTTGCTTTTATTTCTTGTGCTATGGGAGTCCTGTTAAGGAAGTCTGATCCTAAGCCAACAAGTTGAAGATTTGTTCCTACTTTTTCTTCTATAAGATGCAGGGTCTCTGGTCTGATTCCAAGGTCCTTGATCCATTTTGAGTTGAGTTTTGTGTAGGGTGAGAGATAGGGGTTTAATTTCATTCTATTGCATATGGTTTTCCAGTTTTCCCAGCACCATTTGTTGAAGAGGCTATCTTTTCTCCATTGCATATTTTTGAAACCTTTGTCTAGTATGAGAAAATTGTATTTATTTGGGTTTGTGTCCATGTCCTCTATTCTGTACCATTGATCTACCTGTCTATTTTGGTACCAATACCATGCCGTTTTTGTTACTATTGCTTTGTAGTAGAGTTGAAGATCTGGTATTGCAATACCCCCTGCTTCGCTCTTGCTACTGAGGATTGCTTTAGCTATTCTAGGTTTTTTATTCTTCCAGATGAATTTCATAATTGCTTGCTCTATTTCTGCAAGGTACATCATTGGGATTGATGATTTTTATTTTCAGTGTCAGTTTCCTTTGGGAACAGCTCCTTCATACTTCATTTAGTTTTACGGATTACCTACTCTGTTCAGGACCAGTGGATTAAGTGAATGACTACCACTTTTTGGTTGAAATGTAGGCCTCAATGTCAATTGAAGAATTGGGCATTCATAAGCAACAAAATAAATCAAGACAGAGATCTTACAACCCTCACAAAAAATTAGCTGAGAATGGATCACAGACCTAAATGTAAAATGCAAAGCTATAAAACTCCTAGGAGATAACAGGAAAAATTCTGGATGACCCTGGGTTTAGTCATTGACTTTTTAGATGCAGAAGTTTCTGAACAGAGTATGTTTTAGAAATTGAGGAAGGAGAAATTAACATAGAAAATTGAAATTTAGATACTGAAAGTATTAATCCCTGCAATCATTTAATATCTTTTTTAGGTGTTTTGTTTTGTTTTGGTGCTAGGGATTCAACCCAGGCCCTTGCGCATATTTAAGGGTGTACCACTGAGTACACCCTCCAGCTCCTTAATATTTTGGTTTTGTTTGTCTGTATTTGGTACTGGGGATTGAACCATCAGTACTTTAACACTGAGCTACATCTCCTGCCCTTTTAATTTTTCAGTTTAAGTTGCTGAAGTCTCACAAAATTCCAGAAACTGGCCTCAAAGTTGGGATCTTCCTGCCTCAGCCTCCAGAATCACTGGTATTATAAACATGTGTCACTGTGTCTGGCTTGGTATCAATTATATTACAAACTCAAAGTTTTTGCAAATTCCTCAAATTCATCCTTCCAACAAGCTCACTGAAGGAGACTTAGCTATTCTCTTGCTTCTTTGAAAAATAGTGCGGAAATGGCTTAGCCCACAAAAGCAACTCTATATGGCACCTGCCTCAGGGCTCTAAGGCCCAGGAAGAAAAAAGACCCTAGAGTCCAGCGTCAGACTCCAGAGTTCAGTGTGGATGTGAGCTGAGTTCAAGCCTGGGGCTCATCAGAAAGGAGTCCATTTGTACATTTTCTTCTCAAGACCTGAGAAAGCCATGTACTCTGCTGAGTAACTTCACTTTGTCTCTCATCTGTTCAGTGAGAGTAATATTACTTCAGTGTAATGAGAGAAAAAACTCATGTCTATGTGGAAGTTTCTGAACCATATTTTAAATGGTGATGCTGCTATGACTAAGTGTGGGTGGCCAGTGGTACTTCCTCAGCACCCAGAGGAGGAAAGTATGGTATCAGAAGTACCTGGGGACTTTTTTAATTCCCCAGACCCCACAACCAAATACCCTATTCCCAGCCCAGGGGTGTAGTTAGGTAAAAATGTCCATACTGTGAAGAATCTTCCTAGAACAATAAAGACCAAGTTGGTTTTTTTTTTTTTTTTTTTTAATCACCTACATAGCTGTGTGTATGTGAAAGTTGAGTATACTGGCATGTACTGTGAGTTATATATTCATGTACAAATATTAATGTTACATTTTACAGCATATAAAAACCAAAAAAAAATGGTTAAAATTTTTAAATAATTTTAACACTATAAAAATTCTCACTCTTATTAAAAATTAATGTTTTGGTGAGAACAATATAATTAATTTTCGATATTTTAGAAAATTTTGTTTTAATAGTGATTTTTTTTTAAAAAAGCCTAGTTCTAACTCAGTGCAGTGGTGCACATCTATAATCCCAACAGCTGAGGAGGCTGAGACAGAAGGATTGCGAGTTCAAAGCCAGGCTTAGCAATTGAGTAAAGCCCTAAGCAAGTCAGCAAGACCCTTTCTCTAAATATAAAAAAAAAGGGCTGGGGATGTGGCTCAGTGGTTAAGTGCCCTTGGGTTCAATCCCTGGTACCCAAAAAAAAAAAAAAAAAAAAAAAAAAAAGCCTAGCTCTAAGTTTTGCACATTTTAATTCTTGGTTTAACTGGTTCTCAATGCTGAAAAATATATGTCACAAAGATTTGTAAATGCAAGTGGAAGAGCAGTATCACTGGCCACATTTGGTAAATCATCATACTATTCCCAACCCATCCCCCTGGTTTTATGAAAGTCTTAGTTGACTTTCAGATGGTCAAATTTTATTTTCCCTGAAAACTTCAAAAGTTTCTGGGAGATTTTTGCATTTGAAACTTTTAACAAATGTATTCAAAACCCATTAACAAATGGATTGAAACTCTGGCCAAGATTCTAACTGGCTAGAACACTGCTTTTGAGTGTGCTGATGTGAGTTCTCAAAAGTGACATAGTCATCTTGTTTTGGCAACCAGATCACACAAGTGGAAACATTTCCAAACATCTGTTTTTTGACCACTCTCTTTTCAAAGCTTTGCTTTCTCTTGAGAAGCAGTTACTTTCTTATTTCATTTGAGTCTCACCTTGACTCTGAAAGGAAGCCTCAGGTGTTTATTTTTTTGCTGCTAGGTAGCATATTGCCAAGTGGCACCTCTGACCCCTGCCAAGGTTCACCAATTTGTAAAGGAAAAGCACATGACTCATCTCTTAAATTATACCACTTTTTAAAAGACTTGTGCTCCTGCTTTCCTCTGAACCTCACAGTCATTCTTAAAAGATAGCAAGTAATTTAGCAAATACCAGATCAATGTTAGAATCATCTTTACTCTGATGCAGCTATAAAGCAAACTTCCTACGCTGTATAATTTATTCCCTTCTTGAGTCTTGAAATATTGACCAGTATTTTCTGTGCATCTGCCAATCAGTATTTGCTGACAAAGGAATTCACGTGACTTTACTTTCATGTTGGTTTTCTGTGCACCTTCAGCCATCTTTAGCTTGGTAGAAATAACAAGCCTTTCTCCAGTGGCCTGTGGTTTTGGGAGGGGGTCTTTTGCTATTAATGGAATCTAGCAAGAAGCTGCACTACATTAGTCATGAAATTAATAAAATTTTGTGAAGCACTAAATTTGGTAGTTTAGAACTGCATGATGTTGACCCTTATGTTTGTCTTCAGGTGCTGAGTGCTGAGTTTTGAATGACTTGACCGTTTTAATAGCTCCAGGCCTTCCTCAGCTAATACCTCAAGGCACGGAGTACACTTGGGGACAGTTCATCGGTAACGAAAATGGATAGAAGCCATATTTTAAAATGTCTTCCTATCTGTTTCACGTGGTTTTGAACGCACTGGGGGTCCGCTCTGCCTTAGCCCTGGCAGGTCTGTTAACTGCTGCTTGTTTCTAGTAGTAACTTCCGTCTGTGGTTAATTTGCAGGCATCCTTTTAAGCACTTATTTGTTTTGTGAGGGTTAATTTAACTTAGTTCAAACCAGATGATCTGATCTGTGAATCCACTTAACTGGGCACATGTAAACCTCAGTCATTTGCAGTGCTTTGGACAAGAACAGTGCACAGGACATGGGAAAGGCCTGGCATGTCCACTGCCAACCTCTCCAAGTGGTGGGATTCCTACAGTAGGCAGCTCATGACTGTTTCATATAGGGACTGCTGAGGGCATAGGTCAAACTGTATAATCAGTTTTATAAAAATTATTCTTTTTAAATTTTTTAACATCAGACAGGTAATGTGCCAACATCAAAACAAGATTTGCAGGAAGGTACATCTCACATAACATTGCAAACTCCCAATCATCATGCTTATGAACCAGAAAGATCTAAAAATTATTCTTTTTTAAAATTTTTTTAGTTGTAGATGGACACAATATCTTTATTTTATTTATTTTATTTATTTATTTATTTATTTTTATGTGGTGCTGGGGATTGATCCCAGTGCCTCACACCTGCTAGGCAAGGACTGAGCCACAATCCCAGCCCCTTAAAGATTATTCTTTTAGATTAAAAAAAAAAAAAAAATAGAAATGGAAATTCTGTCTCCTCCCGGAGAGTGTGCACCCTAGCTGGAGACCTCTGCCTTAGATTGTGCCCCTGCCTCCTGTCCTCCTTGGGTGTTTTGGGTTTTCATCCATTATGAAAATAATCATTGAATAGTACAGAAGTACCCAATTACAGGTGAGCTTCAACCCCACCTCAGATTCCCAAACCTGCCTCTCCAGCTTTGTCTATGCTTTCTGTAAGTTGCATGGACAAATATATGAATGTGTAACCTCTGTAAGTAAATAAATAAGTAGAGGACCTGGGAGTGTAGTTCAGTGATAGGGCACATACTTAGCACATGCTTCAATCTGCAGTGCCAAAAAAAGAAATAAAAAGAAAAGATGGAAAGCATATTAAACACATCCGTATATTGCTTTTTCACTTTACACTCTTTCTTAGAACACTTTCCATATTAGTTCACACAGACACATGTAATTACCTGCCCTGGTGTTTACTGCTGTATCTCTAAGTGATATGCGTGTGCCCAGGCTGCAGGTGCAGCGATTGCAGCAGACAGCAGCAGCTGGAGGCTCAGGTCCCAGGGGTTAGAGCATAGATTTCATTTACTCCTGTGCTCAGCTGGTGCCCCACTCAGCCTGCTCTGTGCCTGGCCTCTCCAAACCTGAAACTTCTTGGATCTGGGTCTCAAGAAATCAACACCCTGTCTTCCATAGGAAGGGCTGGGGTGGTTGACCACAGGCAGCGCGTGATCGGTGCCCTACCTGGACTCCAGTTGAGGAGCCTGCGCCCTCTGAGAGAGTCAGGCATCAAGCTGCAGCCTGGAGCTGGCAGTTTCCTCTTCTATCTGGTCAGTTAGCAATCCTCTACTTATTTTCTGCCTTTTAAAAATTATTTGAAATTTCTCCTCTTCTGCTTTCTGCTCTGTAGTTGTTCTCACCATGGTTGTGTGTGGCTTTTTCCCCCCATCTCTAATTTCCTCTTGTCATTTTAACAAGGTTTCTGGAAGGGAAAGAGATAAAAATGCATGGTCAATTCATCACTTAAAACAGAAATCCGGGAAAGCTGCATAAACGACATCATGGTAACCTTCCTCACATTGTTCTCTTAAAACAGGTCTTAGAAATGAAACTGGCTGCTCTTCTGTTCTGTGCTCAGGGGAGGGGGGAAAAAAAAGTCTACCCCTAACAGAATCAGGAATTCGGTGTTTCTCTTCTGGAACCTTAACATAAGTTCCAACTTTGAAGTCTGCTGAAGAAATCTTTTAAAAATGAAGAACTTTGCATCCCTGTCCCCTTCTCCACCATCTTGCGGGTCTTAATGATGTATGCAAGTGATTGATTTTCTAAATGCATGGTTGTCTTCCATCACTTACTTTTTTTAGCAGATGTGGCTCTCTGGGATACCAGGGTGGGAGGGGACAATTGTGTGACATACTGAACTCTACCCCATCTTCAGCACCACCAGCTGGACACTACTCCCGGAGGGCTCTGAGAGTTAGTGGTCCCCATCAGAATTGCTGTGGGCCCTGCATCTTCTAGTGCTTGGTGGAAGCTTGGCCTTCACAGGCTACTTGGGGCATTGTAGGATGAATGTACAGAAAGACAGGAAATGGTAAAATTATTTTGGAATATTAGATATCTGACTAAATAATAATGTGTTCCTTTGAAACTTTCAAGATCAGTTTCTTAGAATGCTGTCTAGTTGTGCTAGCATTCAAGTCATGCAGATGAAGTACATATTCATTTGACATCTACTGGGTATTTTAGTGTTATGTTTGGATGTCTTCAGTCACAAGTGGTAGAAACCTAACTCCCACTAGCTTAAAAGGTGACTTCTCTATCTGGGAAGGTTGGTGGAGGCAAGCTGATCTCGAGATCCACAGGGCGCAGGGATTCAAATGATGTCGTCTCCACATGGCTCATCCCTCTTTGATTCCATCTTTTCTGGGTGTCAACCTCAATGCCCTTCTGAAAGCAAGCTTGCTTTACAAGGCAGAAGACATGATAATAGGCAGCTGAAGCATATTAGATTAGCATCACTTTCTTGGTATCATTTTCAAAGAAGGACCAGAAACATGCAACTTTGCAGCTGTGGCTTCCTTTCCTACGTTTGTCTTTGCCCTGCCACATCTATATAAATTAAACCGGTAAGTAGGTGACCTGTGCCTTCTAGGAATAAGAGACTCTCTGTAGGAAGTCATGTTGTGACTCATTTGTATTTGAGAAACTGCCTCCTGAGGGCCAGGAGCTGGAGTCCAGTGGTGGCTGTAACCCTGGAATGAGTAAAGTCATCCAGGCAGAAGGCTACAGGGAGTGTCAGGAACTGTGCCCAAGTTGAGGGTGCATCCTGCAGCCACTCAGCAACAGATGAGTAATGCCAGGCTGCTTGCCAGAGCATCCCTTTCTGTTTTCAAAAGAAGTCAGAAATCCAAATTTGTATGTAAATTTTCTCAAGTCTGAAAAATTGGCAATTAATTCAGGCATTTTCTAAATCACAATCTGGGCCAAACAGCACATCACTTGAGATTTCTTCTCAAACTCATTTTTTTAAAATCTGAAGTGAGATCAAGAGAGCCAGGACCCTTTGCTTGGTTAGGTGGTCAACAAGTGACAGGACCAGCACCCAGTCATGGGTGTCCTGACTCCCAAGCCTGGATGATCCTTTTGAATAGATCAAATTGTAAGTGCTTGTTTTCATTGGCAAAGTCTTTCCTGGATATTTTTAGAAGCCAATATTACCTCTGTGATAGCTCATACATTTTTGGCCTTAATTCAGTCAGGTTCTGTGGTTTATGGGAGGTGAAATTTTAATATGACTCCATTCTTTGGATGAAGTTGGCAGTGTGCCAGCCAATTAGGCATGCCCATCAGCAGTCTCTGATCAAGAGTAAAGATACCATGTTGACGGATGGTAGAGTTTGTATCCGTATTATAAATTAAAGTAAGATTCAAAGCCAGAACTTAAATATTTCTGAAGACATTTTAATTTTAGTCAAGTAACTGTTAATCAAAAGATTGACTTAATGATTCTTGTTCAACAGAGAGAAAAATAAAAACCCTTAAGTGTATTAATTTAGACTTTGGAGTTTGCAGGTACTGGAAGGACAGACCTGTGACTGCATTCACATCTCTGCTCAACTTTGCTATCGGAACAATTTTATTTGGCTTGTCAAAATAAAGCATTTATTTTCTGCCTATTGGAAGGTAACTCACATTTCAGAAGAAGGTTTTAATTAAAATATACTCAGATCTTTATCCCATCTTATCTGCAAACACGAAGACATGAACTTTTCCGAAAAGATCTTAGAAAATGAATATTGATGAAGCAACTGTAGAAAATTGACCTCTTGCCCTAAGACAAATAAAAATACATTTCACAAACATTTTCAGCTGCTTTTCTTTTTTCCTATCTCTGTAGTTGACTATAATTTGCTCTGTCTCTCTGAAACCTCAGAACTTTCAAATTGCTATTCGATTTGCAGCGTAAGTTGCAATAGGAGCCACACCATTCCAAGAGTGACCTACATGCTTGAGCCATACTGGGAATTCATTTTTAAAGTTCCTAATTATTTGAATCTATATTTATTTACAACATTATAAAAATTATTTCCAAATAATTTCCAAATAATGCTCAAGTTAGTGAAGTTATTTTTCCCTAATATAGAATTTGAAGTTACTAATCAGTTTTAAGTAAAAAGAGTAAAACTCTGATAAAAAAATTTTAGGTAGTTTCCTCCACCACCAAACGTATTAAGGAAATTAGTAGGAAAAAAAGTAAAGGAACATTATACTTTTTCTTTTCTTCTTTCTCCCTCTTATTCTCTTCTTGAGACCAGCTCTCTATGTTGCCCAGGGTAGTCTCCAACTCCTTGACCTGAACTAGCAAAAAATTGTGGTCTTTGTTCTAAGGATGTTGCTACCACTATACATCAGGAACATGAACTTTGGCACGTACTGAGTGATAATGTCCCCATGTGGAAAAAAAAAAAAAAAGAGATACAAAGATTTTCTGCAGTCTCCTAGCTTTTGGGAGAAGTGGTCATAGTTGTCACTTAAGGAGGGTAATTTTGTGTCAACCAGGCAACCTGCCTTATTTCTTACCGTGTATTATTATAAGCTGTTAGATTTCTTTGCTTCTCTGTTCTCATCGGGCTTCACTCCCCTAAGCAATGGTGAGCGCAGAGCCCCCTAAAGAGCATAGGGAGGGAATATACAGTCCTGATAGGTCTTCTAGGTCATACTGTGGAAAATATTTTCTTAGAAATGGGCCTGAGGTCCTTTTGTGTAACTCAGGGGCAACTCAGCGACTTAAGTTCCCAAACCCCCCACTATCATATTCTTCAAGTACCCTCAACTCTTGATTTTCCAGTAGTCCTAATTTTAGTTTTCTGCTTATCCACTTCCTAAAGTGAATGAACCCCAGGGCAGAAAAATCTTTGCAGTTAGTGATTAGTGGGAGGAACCCTTGTATGATTTGTCAGCCATGGAGCCACAAGAGAATTTGGGGAATTTTTTTAGGGAAAATCCAGCAAGTGGAAAGAATTTTCAGATACTGATATGAAGAACTTATGGAAGAGGGGGGAGAAATTAATAGTAATAGTGAATTTGTATTACATTGTTTATTGTGATGTCAGGATCCTTTTGTAGAAGCCAGAAGCACTTGAAAATCTGGTAAAGTCTGTGGAATCTGGTGTGGCGTATTTGTTAATTGATTTACCAAAGAAATGAATGAAAGTTAAAATAGTATCCAAAACCATCATCGTGTGGTTATGTATTACTGTTCTTTTCCCATTGGGTCCTTTCTGACCGCGACTCCTTGGTGTGTTTTCTGCTCTGATGTATCACCTTGCAGTCTCTCAGTTTACTTTTATTATTAAATTATATTTTTAGATACACACTCATTTAAATGGTAGGAATGTCGTTTGGTAGATAAATAAACCCTTTTCAACCTGCATCTTGATCTTTGGAGGAGGGATAAATGGGTCTTTCAAGATCATTCCCACTCCATTGCTGACATCTCCCCTCTTACCCCCAAAGCAGCACTGCCCCACGCAGGTCCGTCTGTTAGTTTTGATGACAGCAGTGTAGCCAGCAATTCCCACACTGGATTCTTCCTGTTTTACCTCAAGGAGGCATAATTTGTAATGAATTGTCTTTACTATAATCAGATTAAGTATCTCAGTGTCTCCTTTATATGTAGGGGTTTTGGTTTTGGTTTTCTTTCTTTTTTTTTTTTTTTCCTTTTTGTGCATGAAGACCAATTGCTAATTATGCATTAGTCTGAGAACATAGTGTTTAGGGTGAACATACCTGAATTAATTGTCAATGATAATACCTCATCATTTTTGAACATATTCTTTGCTTGACTTAAAAATCTTATAAATTAGGTTCATTTTTAAAGTGTCACAGCATGAAGTGACTTTGTGGGGATAACTGCATGCCTTAGTTTCAGAACCATTACCAACCAGGTCTTGCTTATTTATTCCTTGTCCAGTAGCTATTTATTACTTCCAATTTTTTTTTTTGTTTAATTGTAACCTCTGTTTTCTTACCAGTGTGAATTCAGTGTCACATCTGAGGAGTGATGCTCACTGCAGTCAACAGATCTAAACCACACACAAAAAAAAAAAAACTATGTTTTACAGTGTTGGAGGTAACTTGCATTTGATGTAAACTGGAATGTCTTGCTGAGGAGAGAAATTGAGACACCTTTTCTGAGTTGGGCTGTATGGCATTTTAAGAGGAAATACACATTAATTTTACTGCACTTTGTGTTAATCATGTTTTTCCTTAAAGAAAAACTAAGATAATTGTTTCTAATAAATAATTTCTTTGGAAATTGATTTTGCATCCTTTAAAGCACACTGTTTACGATTCATTAAGATTTAAGTAGAGCTTTGGGGAATATTTATTTTCCCTTTTTGAAGTGGCAGGCCATGTCAAAGGGATAATTACTGTTCAGTGACCCAGGCCTTTTCCAAATTTAAAGGATGCTGTAGAAACCTCTGCTAGTTTAATTGTAGATCATGGTGCATATTCAATTAATTTAATAAATTAAACATGCAGTTACAATTTCATTTCTACTTTAGGAAAACAAGAAATCCTTACAAGTTTTTAACACAGTAAAGACATAAATTTCAGGTAGACATCATATGGTGTGCTGTGACTTCCAGCCTTACAGACTGGTAGGAGTTTGAATGAATCCTGGACTCCGCCAGTACTGCTTCCTCAATTGTGTATCCGAGGTAACTCAGATGAGCTGCCTTGACTAGGAAGACGTCAGCTTAGGCTGGGTTCCAGGTATAGCTTAACCATTTGGTAGCTAATATCTTACCTAATCTCACTAAACCTCAATTTCCTTATCTGTAAAATGGGGATAATGACAGTTCTTACTGCATTGGGTTGTAAAGGTCATATAAGGTACTATGCCCAGAGTGTTTAACGTGGTGCTTGGCACATGTCCAGTAAGCACGAGCCGTGAGGTTAATGCCAAGTAATAAAGTGAGTCGAGGCACAGCTGAGGGAGACCTCAGGCACTCTCCCCTTCCCTCTACTTCCCCCCATGCCAGCTCCTCTCTGCCCTTCTGCTTCCCTCACTCTTGAATTATAACACAATCAGGAACATGTTGGCACTTTGTACTCAACCTTTGTACTAAACCACTCGCCTTTGGCCTTGCTTCCATTGATGTTAACAACAAAGCTTCTTTATTTTATTTCATATGTTGGACCCCATCATTGTCAGCACCCATGCCCGATGGCTAGGCAGAAAGGCAGTGCACACCTTTGTTTGGGGGCGGGTGATGACATGGCATAAACAGGAACACATCCCTCCCAGGGCACGGAGATACCCAACCTGCAGCTCTCCACATGAAAGTATTTCTAATATACTCACAAAATAATGAACTGTCTAGAACTGTGAATATGACTGTGAGCAGAAATAGGCAACCAACATGTGTTTGCCAGGGTGGTTTGACAACTGTTAAGTACTTCACAGGTATAAAGTGGTACTGCCCTTTTCTTAGAAGAGCTCATTAAATATTTGCAACCTGAAAGAACTGTAAATGTACCTAAATAATTTAACGATTGCTTTCCATTTTAAAGCTATCCTAATAAAATTTCGATAAACTTCAAAACCACTTTTATATCCATGAATTTTGGATTTCATAAAGTATGATTATTCCTAAGGGGGGTATTATTTCCTTCAAAATAGTAACAGTTAATACAAATCTTTTTGTTTCCTTTCATGTATATTATATAAGCTACATAAATATATGTGTTCCTCAATTTTTAAGTATCTATAAAGACAAAGTATAAATTCTTTGCTTAAAATATACTGAGAATAAGTATAAATGAATGATAAATCATTGTTATTTTTATTATCAATTTTGGGATGGGCCACATAGAATGATTGGGGTAGGTAGAATTCCAAACCAATAAATTATAATTTTCCCAAACTGAACTCTTCAAAAAATCTTAGAATTTTGTCCTGAAAACTTCAAGTTCACACCCAAGAGCCACATGTGAAATACAGAAATTAGCTAATAGAATTAACCCCACCTTATTTAAAATGGTAGATTATTGTCATTACCTGTATCGGCTCATGAATTTGAACTAGAGACAAGCCACACAGTTTAGTGTATGTAATGAATAACACAATAATAAGCTAAAGGAGGGTGTTCCCAGGAAGTTAAATGTCCTTTCAGTGATCAGGCTGTGTGAAAGTTACTACAGTTCAGTAAATCTGACGAATGACTGCCAACCCTCATATACAACAGAAGCAAATGTGCCGGTAGAAAAAAATAATATAGGGGCTCATAGGTATACTATGAAAATATGTGTGTAGATATTTTAAGTGTTCCATGAATTATTTGGTCAGATCATTAAATCTAGAAGTTTGGGAGATTTTGGTGTGTGGGGTGCCAGGGGGAGTCAAAGGAGATGTGAACCTACTGTGAATGAAAGGCAATCTGGAAGAAGGAGAAGGTAGCCATGAAATAGCATCGCTCAGTCTCAACGTGCTCCTCTATTACAAAGGCATAGCTACAGCTCTACCAGGATATGTTATAATCTGCAAAATGAGATTAGACCATATAATCTCTGAGATCCTCTTTTAATTTTAACATCTTATGTATGTAAACCAGGGTGTAAGTGTAATCATCTTTGATTTGTCTTCTCATTTCTTGTCTTCCTACTAAAGAGGACCAAGCATTCCCTAACTCTGGAGGGAGCCTGATTTATAAGGAATGGGACTTCTAGAAATAACTAAAAGTACATATTCCCCAGAGGAGAGTGTGTATGTGCGTGTGTGTGTGTGTGTGTGTGTGGTGGTAGTGGGTACTGAGGATCGAGCTATAGTCCCAGCCCTTCTATATTTTATTTTGAAACAGGGTCTTGCTGAGTTGCTGAGACTGAACTCAAACATGCTGTCTTCCTGCCTCAGCCTCCAGGGTAGTTGGGATAACAGGCATGTACCACCAACCAGCTTCCCAGCATTTTACTTTTTTTACCCCATTGCTGGAGAGTGAAGCCAGGCCCTTGTACATACTAGGCAAGGACCCTGTCACTGAGCTACCTACATCTCTAGTCCCCAAACTTAAATGGCACCTTACTCATGGCTCACCATTCCTCTGGCACTGTATCAGGCTTCCCTCCCTCCAAGAAGCCCTTCACCCTCTCCTGTGACAAGTGCACTCCCGCTCTGAGTTCCTGTGGCATTTATTACCCAGACTTTGCCATTTCTTCTAGCTGCCTTGTATTTGAACTCTTGTATTTTAATGTCCTGCCCCATCAGCTAGAGTGGAAATTCAGTGTAGTCAGAAATTGTATTTTATACCAGTTTTCCATTTCCAAGCGATTGTCTAGAACTCCCTTGCTCCTTTATCTTTATAGCACACATAACCAGCAAAAATCCTTAAACCTGAAGGACTCCTGAGGTCAGGCTCTGCCAGCATGTCACTCCACATGGTCACTTGCTACTCTATAAATCAGCTTCCATGCCCTGCAAATCGACTTTCAGCTCTGCCCAGACCAACCCCATTTCTTTCACATTTTGTTATCACTCTTTTAAGCTCTTGTGTTCTCTTAAAGCCTCTGAACCCTTTAACCTTGGATCAAGAAAGTGTTGAAATTGGCATCAGTCTTCAGGCTTGCTTGACAAAACATGCCCACAGTCCCTTTGGATGACACTCACTGGGGAAAAGAGGGTGTCTTGGAGACTTGCTTTCTGTGACCCCAGCAACATGTTAAAAACTGCTGTATTGAGGAACTCATTTTTAGTTTATTTGCTTGCTCTTCTTTGCTTTTTTGGAACTGAGAGTCCTTAAAGTACCTTCTATTCTACTGGAAGTATAGATATTTAAATTGACTTCTGTAGCTTGCAACAAGGGAGGACTATACTTTGGGAACCAAGATGCAAAAATGATTAATCAAGAGGAAGGTCAAGTTTTTCAAAGTCCCATATGAGAAGCTGCCCCTGTCACTTACTGGAATGTAAACAGAACTGAATTCTACCCTGTGTGGTCTGGAACCACAGCTTTGCTTTTGTTCCAAACCCCTGTCCAACCCTCTTCCTCTCCTGTAGTCCCCAGGGCCGGCTGTCTTCCTCCTTCCCTCTGTGAGGGTTCCTCTGTTGGTAACTTATGCCCCACACCAATATTTATTTTTAACCTAAGTTCCCTTAAGAATGGTAAAGACCTCCTGAATGTCATTATTATTATTTGAGCATTCCAAAGTTTAAATTATGTCCATTAATCAACTTATATTTATCTCAAAATTAAAAATCCCTCTCTCTCAGAGAACAGAGAGAAGTTGTCTTGGAAATGTGATCAAAAGAACTCTGGGCCAAGAGTCCGAGGGAACAGGGGTGGGGGAGTAGGATGAGGAGAAGTAAGGACAGGTGGCCCTGAAGGCTGTCCCCCACCCCAACATCCCCCTTTGTCACTACCAGCATCAGACAGAGATAAGAAACAGGAGCTGGAGCTGTTTGGGAGCTGGGAGGTAGTGGGTAAAGTCTGATGCGGGAGTGAGGAAGAGAGTGTAGGATAGGAGTAGGAAGGAAGGAGAGTGCCAGGCTAGGAGATTCCTGTGTCCACCAGGTTACCTTTGCCAGTACACACTTAAGTTAAGCCCTTCCCACCAGGATAATAATAACTGGTGCTATTTATTTTCTATTTTTCTAGATCAATGAACTGAGCCATGTTCAAATCCCAGTCATGTTGATGCCAGATGACTTCAAAGCCTATTCAAAGATAAAGGTGGACAATCACCTTTTTAACAAGTAAGTACAAGTTCGACCTCTCATAGGACTGCCCAGGCTGCTGTAAGAGTATGATTTTTGTGAATTTTCTGTAATCACATAATTTTTTCAATGGGTGGGAGTAAAGTTTTGCTGATGAAGTTAATCCTGTGATAAACATAACCATCTGTCATTTTCAGAGAAGCAACAGCAGGCCCTCTGGGATAATATCCTTTTGCCATATGGCATATTGTTCTCTATGAATATCTTATACATTAAAAGTGATATTCTCATTACAATTTAAAATTTTGAAGCTCTAAATTACTTGAATTTTTGAGCAGTGAAGAACCTCTGCTCTCTTACACAAAACTTTGAAATTGATGACTTTATGAACAGAAATGACTGCATCATAGAACAATAAAGAATTAAGGTATATTTCTGTAAAACATAATTGGAATGCCATGTTGGGTATTAAGAATATTCTTCTTCATATAACGTTATTTTAGACATCATTGTGGAGCATCTATTATATCTTAAATAATCTGTTGAGAGTTGGAAATAACAGCGATATATAAGATTGCCCTGCCCACAAGTCGCTCACCATCAGGCCAGTAATTGAACACTGACACGTAAACCAATTACTATAACGTAGTGCGCAAAGTACAATAGTAGAGGTATATCGCCGGGTATGGTGGCACATGCCCAGCGGTTCAAGAGGCTGAGGCAGGAGAGAGTTCAAAGCCAGTCAGCAATTTAGCAAGGCCCTAAACAATTTAGCAAGACCCTGTTTCTAAATAAAACATAAAAAGGACTGGGATGTGGCTCAGTGGTTAGGCACCCCTGGGTTTAATCCCTGGTACAAAAAAAAAGAGAAGAATATGTGTGTATGTAATTTATGTATTTGGATCCATGGAAACACAAAGGGGGAAGCAATTCTGCATGAAGGAGTAAAACTCTAAGAAATCCCTTCCATGTGTGAATCAATTATGAAATTTCTTTTTCATTTTCTTTACCTTTCTATTTTCTGTGGTGCTGAGGATGTGACCTAGGGCTTCATACATAATAAGCAAGCACTCCGTACTGAACCACATCCTAGACCTTTGTGAAATTTCTTAATGGGTCCATTGTTCTCACGTGAAACTGACATGTTCATTCTTCCTATAATAGTATTTAGAGGTTAACTTTTTGAGGGAATTTTCTCTAGAAATGTAGAACATGGTATCTATATAAAACAGGTTACAGGGGGTCTCAGTAATAGAACAACATGGCGACCACTGTTGGGCTTGCTCTGCTGCCCCTTTCTCATTCTCCTGCTTCTTGTCCTTCACTGTTTTCCTCCACCTGGCCCCTCCACCTCTTTTTTGAGGAATGGCTGTCAGGTGTGGCCAGGGTTAAGGGGTCATACAATCCAAGTATACTTGAGAGAGGAGATGGTATTACCTCTCTGTCCCCTTCTGCCCTCTAGATCTTTTTTTTTTAATTATATATCATTTAGTTTATTTATTTATATGCAGTGCTGAGAATTGAACCCAGTACCTCACACATGCTAGGCAAGCACTCTACCACTGAACTACAACCCCAGCCCTGCCTCCCAGCTCTTACTGGGTTGTACTTAGTTCTGTGAAATCATCCAGGCCTTCTGTAGACAGTGAACTCCACACACTTCCTTGGCTACACAGAGCTAAATGGGAGCAGATTCAAGGGTGTCTAACTCTTCATCTAACCAAGTTTTATTCCACAATATGATTGTTTCAGGGAAAACATGCCGAGCCATTTCAAGTTCAAGGAATACTGCCCGATGGTTTTCCGTAACCTGCGGGAGAGGTTTGGAATCGATGACCAGGATTTCCAGGTGAGTTGCTTTTGTAACGGTTGCCGCCTTTGGGAAATGGGTTTCATTATACCTTTTGCCCTATAAAATAGGATGCGTATTTTTGTCATTACAGATGCATATACAGTGCTAATTTACATTTTGCTTAAGTTTTCAGTGTTCTTTCTGAAGTAAAGAGTTCTCTAAGTTAGAGACCCCCTGTGTGGAATGATTTCCCGTAAGAAAGGACTCTTCTTTGGAAGGAGATCAAGCATGTGAGAATTTGGTGAATGCTCTCATTTCCAGGTGGAAGTTTCTACCAGCAGAGCTGCTTTCTGATTTCCAGTCAAGTGTATTTACACCATGCCTGTGTGGCCTGTGGTGTGTGTGTGTGTGTGTGTGTGTGTGTGTGTGTGTGTGTGTGCGCGCGCGCGCATGCACGTGCACTGAATTCTCAGGAATCTCAGAAATTGTTTTCTTGCTTATTTGCTGCTTCTCAAGTTGGCAAACTCTCCTGCCACAGTGTTTTCATCAAAGGCCACACTTTGTGCACTACAATGCTGGATTGTAAAGTGGCCCAGCATTGTTGTCACCACCAGGAACCCACCAGTTCTTGGCACAGTGCTGTGGAGCATCTTCCTCTTGCTCTTGGTTCCTCCTACATATAAATGGGCCCTGTTCTTGCCTGGTCTCAATTTTAACTTTGAAATATGACTTAACTTTTCAAACATTTCTTGTTCCATTATCATTTTCCTGAGAAAGGACCTGAGACCTGACGTTGGTAAATATCATATGATCAATCAGATCCATAAAGGGCCAAGGATTTTAAGAGCAGAATTCTAAATACTGACTTATTTTAAATCTTTTCAGATACAATAAACACTTCTATTATTTGCCCTAAATTTAAGAATCTTAATTTATCCTAAATAAAGTGCTATATTGATACCCTCAGTGACTTTAAAAGTTGAATATAGGCATGGCTTTCCCTGTATTTTCTCTTAAAGAGTCAGGTCCCTAAAGCAAATCACACTTCGCATACTTTCCTAAAGATCTATTTTCCCACTTCCCACCCAGCCTCTTGTTGAAAGCCTTCAAGAATTTCTCGCATGCTTACTCAGAATGAGATATTGCCATACTTTGAAAAACAATGCTGGCTAGGTTGCCAGTGGCATCCCCAGACACCTGCCCCCCGCTTGTGTGGATCAGGGTCGTGGTCTCCACACAGGCCCAGGTTCTGAGCTGAGGCTCCTGGTGCAGGCAGAGAGTTGAAGGGAAGTGTGTGGGGCAGGCAGGATGTGGGTGCTCTGTTTGCTCTTAAAACTGCAGTGAAGGCAGCACTCACAGGGGGGCTTAGTCCTTAAGACAGTACTTAGATGGCAATTGCGGGTTTGACATTTACTGCTGAAAGAGCAAATAACTTTTAAAGAATAATTGTTGAAATAGTAAAAGAGGGTTATATGCAATAAAAAGGGATAATTCCATATGATTTAAGAACTGTTACTACATTTAAATAGGCCATACGAAAATGAACTAGCCACTTTAAAAGGAATTAATGGCAGATTATATTGACATCTTTAGGAAATCTCCTCTGCCTGACCCTGGGGCCAAACACAAGTGTGTCCCTCCTCTGTCCCCATCTTTTTAAACAATGAAACAGCTGCATTGTCATTGCACAGAAACTGACTTTTAAGGGCCCAAGCCCCAAAGAAATCTAAAACAATCACACTACATTCTGACATCTGCACCAAGGCAGAAAAAGTAGTTTTGAAACTCTGAAAATGACCAATTTGGTTGCTGAAATACTAAGGCACTACCATTTCCCCCTGAAAACAAAACTGTATAAGTTGATATTTAAGTAAGTGCAAATTGCTGAGTACAAACTTTGAAGGGAAATGAGGCAAGTGGAGGATGATTCACAAGTAACTAATTGGCAAGTCTGTTAAACTCTTAGCTTGAGAGATCAGTACTGAGGAGAGTTGGTGTGAGTGTAATTAATCATTCCAACACCCCTCCTCGCCTCAGCTAGGCTTGCTGCTTTTGGCATTTAAATTGTGGCTTTTTCTTTGGCAACTGTGTTTCTATTTAAAAGAGAGAGAGAGAGAGAGAGGAAGAGTGGGTGTTCAGAGTAACTTTAGTAACCCCTCATACACTTTTCTTCTCTCCCTGATCCTGCATTCCTTTCCCAGTGTCTGTCCTTCCTAAGACAGCAAGCCCTGAGTTTCAGCTGAAGACCAGATTATAAATGTGGAGATAAACCTGGTTTGTTGGCTACTTGGTTTAGGAAAAAAGGAAGGCAGGTCTGAAGACGTTGGCTGCAGAGTTATGCCCCTGTGCACTGCAGGGGCAAAGGCTAAGGCAGGCCTGGACCAGAGGGTCCATCACCTCAGTTGCCTGACAATCTATTCATCAGGGCCAGTCCAAACAGCAGATGTGGGTTGGCACGCCAGCACTGAATAAAAGCAATCTCCTTTTCCCCTCTTAGCTGAGCAGAGCCTCTCACTGGTCACTTCTACTGCTTCTGAGTTCT
Source organism: Sciurus carolinensis (assembly GCF_902686445.1). Taxonomy (NCBI): domain Eukaryota; kingdom Metazoa; phylum Chordata; class Mammalia; order Rodentia; family Sciuridae; genus Sciurus; species Sciurus carolinensis. Next base: position 23,277,357 of record NC_062224.1, read on the forward strand.
GGCAACAGAGCCCTGTGTATTTAAAAGATGCAATGTGGGCTAGGCGTATAGTTCAGGAGTAGGGCATGTGCTTAGCATGCCCAAGGCCCTGGGTTTGTTCACTAGCACCACCAAAAAAATAAAGATGAAATTTTTTTCTGAGCCCCATCTGTGAATTGTTTGGGATAGTCCTTTGTAGGATAATTTGAAAAGTTGGGACCGTAAGGTGGGCTTACATCATCTTTCGGAGGTACTGGTTTGCTAACGGTGATTAACAATTGCCTGGTTGTGTTTATTTTCTGAAGCATTTGAATTTTGGACAAGCAACTTAAAATCAATGTGGCAATAAAGAGCTTCATCATCTGATTCAATTTGTATTCAGACTTTTCCATTAAATCAAAAGGATAAATGGGCTGGACGTGTTTGTGTGAATGCCTTTTTGCTGCACCTGAAAAATGTCAGTATTGATTGATGGAGGCCTCTCTGATAAAAGTAGACATAGTAATTAGCCTACCAAATTGACCTCTATCTGTGATCTTAAACTTCTTAAAAGGAACTGAAAAGCTTTCCTGCTATTTCAGTAAACATTTGTGTCTTTCCTCTATTTTAATTTCTTGTCTTTTAAAACAAAAACTTTTTTTTTCCTTGCTATTAAAGACAAATTCAAGCAACAATTCTAGAATATTCTTCATTGGTAACAGTACCATCTACCATACATACGTAAATTTCTGCGTGCGGGTACCCAGTGCCAAATTCAGAACTCTCTCCAAAACATTAAGTCCTTTTTAAAGTTACATGATTGGTTTGTAATATGCTCAGATTTGAATTATGTTCGTCTCGTTACCGTTTGGCCACTGTGACTCCACCTGGCCCTTCTTTCAAGATGAATGCTGCTTTGGCCACTTCCAGATGTTACCATTACTGCAGTTTTATTTCTGCCATGCCACTGCCACCTTAAGACCTGGTCCCTTCAGTCATGATTTCATGCACAATTATCAACTCAGTGTGTGTTTATTTGTACCTACTTTGTGCCAGACTCTGTGCTAGGCATTCCAGGGAATTCAGAAAAGTGAAACCGTCACTTTGGATTCTATATTAGCTGCTGAAGAGATTTGTAAAAACCCAGACATTTTTATTTTTAATATTCTTAAAGAAAATCTATGCCCCTCTTTTAGCCATGCAGGGTATCAGGGCCTCTTGTAACAGTCCTAGGAAATCAGATGGAGGCTTCAGTTAATTTCTGAGATGCAGAGAGGGCTGCCCACCGCAAACCAAAAAGTTCTGCAGGTCAGAGCCAGCTATTAAACCTAAATACACCACATAATTGAAACTGAGCCCTCTTGTTCATTGTGTTAGATAATATCAGGTTTACTTTTCCCCTACTGCGCCTCCTGAATTAGAATCCCTCATTATTCACGTTTGATGCCTTTTCTTTGTTTTTGTAACCAAGAATTCTAATTTTAAAATGATTAATTTTAAAAGTTAACATTTTAAACTTTTGATGATCCTTGTTTCAAGTTTCAGATTCTAAAGCGTTAAGACCTTCAATGAATACTAATCTTTGGAGGGGGAAATCTGCCCATATCTCTGGAATATTAAGTCTATCAAATGAAAATGTTCTTCAAATGTAGCTTTCCCAAATTGACTTTAAACTGCCTGAAGACAGGGAGGGGGATGTTAGTACTGGCTGCCTGCACTGTAGTTAGCACAGAGGCAGACCCTCGAGAGATTTGTGGAAGAAAGGGAGAAGGGGTAAGGGGTCATAATGAGAGGCATAAGAGCTCATACAGGTGAAGCACTGGATGGGGGTGGAATTGAAGATAAAGGTGGGAAACTAGCCAGAGACAGATGGAAACAGGACTGAAGACCTCTACCCTGTTTTGCAGCCTGCTGACAGCCCTGTGAATTTGGCACAGAGGAGTTAGATCATGAGGTCTGTACTTTCTAAAGATAACTGACTGGTTACATATAGACTGCATGAAAGAGAGATGAAGTTATTAGGAGGCTATGGGACATTGCAGTGAGTGAAGAGGAGGTGTGAGGCCAGGGCACTTGTCACTGACACCCTAAAGCAGACAGCAGCTTCACAAGATGGGTAAACTGCCAGGTTGGGGATGGGAGCTGCTGGCTCTTGGGGACATAGGACAGGAGCCATTGAGGAGAGGGGAGCCCAAGCAGCTGAGTGAGCATTAATGCAGATCACAGAGGGAAGGAAGGTTGAGGGTGGGGTAGGAGGAGGGTGTTGAGTTTTTGACTCCTTGGCTTTGGAGGAGATGTGAGATACCCACATGAGGCTGGTGGTCAGGACCGGGTGAGGAGCAGAGGCCCTGCTGTGGGAAGGATGAGCACTGACATGGTTGCGGGATTCCCTGGTGGTCCTGTCTCTTGCAAGTCATACCTGCATGCTCACCATCTGTATGTGCTTGCTCCTTGCACTATCTATGCTGTTTTATTCCTTTGTCATTGGTTGTCATTGGGTTTGCTCATGGTTCACATTTGTCCTCTTAGGTTAACTACTCTGTGCCTCCCAGTGAGCCCTGGAAGGCAACTGTGCCCTGAGCAAGGATGCTGCTGAACTGAGACCCAAAGGAGCACCCTCACCACCTGTCAGCCTCATTAGATTTTTCTGGTGCTTTTTCTCCTCCTCTTTGCAAGCTGAACAAATTACTAGCCCCACCACAGCCTGCCCCCACTTTTGAGGCTGGGCTTCCTGTCTGCCTTTATTTCCTGCCCTGAACCTGCTTGGGATCGCATCTCTTGATATGCACCCAAGACCTGACAGTCAGCCATCCTTTTCACTGGGTTCTTCTATCAAGTAAATACATACTTGTTTTTCATGAGCCTTGGGGACATGTCTCTCTTATTTTAATCTCCACGATTAAGTAGCAGTCTGAAATTGCAAAAGGTGATCTCATGGTACTCTATGAAGTTCCTGCAACTCTGCTGCTTTCTCTGTTGGTCATTACCTTTCATTTTTATGTTTTTATTTTCTGGTAAGTTGTTTCATTATTGATAAGCATTAGATTGCTCTGTGTCTTGCTCCCCTCTATAACGAAAGCCATTCTACACCTGGGATCACAGCTCAGGCTTTCTTTGAATTTCCCCCAAGAGCTTAACACAGGGCTTTGAACACAGTGTGCATTTAATAAATCCTTGATGATGATGTTCAAGTTCATATGTTGGTCTTAAACTCTCTGACGAGGTCAGAAGACCATCCGTGCTCACTCAGAGATGTCAAACGTAAAACCAGAAGGCAGGCTTCTCTGGGCAGTCATTCCCATCTCCTGGGCTGTGTGATTTGAAGCATGTAATCGTAATCCCAAGTTGTCAGCAGGACAGTGACTGGTTTCCAGGTTTCAAGTTCATGAAACAGGTAGCCTGGGTTAAGGGGAAGAACATTTCCTAGGAGTTAGAGACCCAGTGGAGTCTTGGGTCTTCAGTGACTGATTTTGTGACCATAAACCATTGACCTAGCCTTTGTGGGTCTCGGTTTCCTCATCTGGGAAATGAGGGAGAAGAACACAATGCTAAGTCCCGCTCAGCTAAGCTATCAGAGCTCCAAATCTATTATTAAGTCACGTGAGTTCATAACTGTCACTTAAGTTCTTGTATTCAATGTTGACATATGTTCTTGCTACAATGGTGGCTTTACACACTTGAGCTGGCAGAATTGATTTTAAGTGGCCTTTCCTTTGACTAACAATAAGAACTTTTCACATGTAATTTTTAGTCAAATGTACAAACTCTATCAAAATGGAAAAAATATATCTATGTATGCAAGACTATGATTAGTTCGAGAAAATTAATTGTGCAGAATGCTTAGTACTAAAAAAAAAGAAAAGTACAGGGGAATGTAGCAGTCACTAAATCAGGACATTTTTTATGAGAGGTATAAAAGAGCGGCCATAGGAATGAGCTAATTAAATTGACCTTTATATTTCCTCCACCCTGAGACTCCACTAATCCTGGACCTCCCACTATGGAAATAAACATCTTCCATGCAGACTGTTGGGCTGGGGGGGGGGGGTGGACAGCATCATTTATCCTTTTCTTCAGGACAATGAATTGCCAATTATAAATGTAAGAAGGCCATTGAAGAGGGAGCTTCATGTCTCATTATCTTCCTTTATTTCCTGTTGAGGGCTGGCATGGCACCAGAGCTTCAAACATAGCTGTCAAGGTTTGAAGTAGGATGTCATGAGGCCAGAAATTTACATGCCAAGTTGCAGGATAGTCAGACCAAGATGAACTGAGTGGTCATATTCTCTCCTGTCCTGCATCTAGTAGCTCTACTCTAGAACTTGAACTATGTCTAACCGTTCACTTTGTCCTCATCTCCCCAACCAGCTCCCCAGCAAGCCTAGGAGAATCCTTCAGAGTGGCATTTACTGGCTGTAATGTGTCCACTGCAATCACATGGAAGGTCTGGACTGAGAGCACCCACAGGGCCACCTTGCTCACCCAGAGACAGCTGGGATCCGTAGCTACACAGCAGGTCACCTCATGGGGGATGAGTGTTTAGGGGCCTTGCAAGAAGAATGTCAGGGCCAATCACATATGCCTGTGTACTGACTACTTTGGTATGAAATATCCAGACAGGCAAATCTATAGAGAGAGAAGGTAATTTTTTTTTTTTTTTTTGAAGTACTGAGGAATGAACCCAGGGCCTCACACATGCAGAAAGTAAATTAACTAGTGGTTTCTAGGTTGGGGAATGAGGGAGAGAATGGGAGTGACTGCAAATGAGCATGGGTTTCTTTGGGGAGGGATGAAGTGTTCTAAAAATGATTGTGGCAATGGTTATATGACTTTGTGAATGTACTGAGGATGATTGACTCATACTGTAGATGGGTGAATGGTATGGTATGTGAACTCTCTCTCAGTAAAGCTATTAAGGAAGAAGAATGCTTGGAGTTCGAATTTAGTTTATATTCAGTAAGAGACTTTTCCCACCAATATTGATTCTGGCTGCCTTTGTCTTAGGGCGGATCATGATTGCATTATTTCCACTCAGAACGAGTGAATTTAAGGAATGGACTGAGTGGTCATATTATATAGTTTATAATATGAAACAAGCAAATACATAGAAGGAAAGGAATAGCTGATGAACAGAACAATTTTTTGCAGTTTGTTTACATTTATCATCAGTATTTCGGTCCCCTGAGCTAATAGTAAATCATTGTCCATTTCTAAATGTCTGTGAGCTGACAGAAGTAACTAATGCTGAATGATTAGAAGAGCAAGTAGGAAACTTAGAAACCGGCTGTCTTACTTTGCAGATAATCAAGTGAGAATAAGGGGTAGAGGGAAGGAGGTTGGTGAGGGGCCTGGAGCCCCTGACTTGAGCTCATCGCTGTGGGACGGTGACCTCTATCCCATCACCCTCTACTCACCCCTCCCCCAGCCCCACATCACTGTCACCACTCTTTCCCTGTTGGTTTGAAAGGATGTTAAGCAGCGAGGCCAAGGGTGGAAGGAAGACCTTGTAGACCGAAAAGTTTCAGCTTGAATCTTCTTTGTAGAATGTTTTCAGTTCCCTTTCTGAAAGATAAGTTGTTAATAATAACCTGCTATCACTTTTTTTCATAAGCACATTCTTTTCTTTCTTTTTTTTTTCCTATCACTTTTGAACTGATAGATCCAGAATCCCAAATTTTTAGTTCAAGTAATGTCACTCTATTACAGAACATATACTTTTCTGAGCTTTGTCCATGACAAGGAATTCAGTTTTTAATGAGAGTAGATCTTTCCAGACTCTGAGTAGATTATAGGGGTAATTAATTTCATCTGGCAACTGTCTCATAAAGACAGGCAAACGAGGGTAAAGTTTCCTGAAAGTGAATATTTTACTTTGGAAATGGGAATTATCTTTAAGATAACCAAATGGCACTGTTTAGACCTTGATTGGATCAGATCTGAATCTGAGACTTGGTCTTTTAAATCCAGAGATTAAGATGAGATAGAATTTTGTTCATGTTGCCTTCCGTTGGACCTTCTTGCATGTAGATCTCATCCTAGCTTGCTGATTTCATTTTAACTTCTTTTCCCTTGTGCTTTTTTGTTTGCTTCCCAGCTTAGTATGGTGGGAAGTAACCTGGAATTCAGCATTCCCAGTGTAAAAGACTTCTTAAGTCCTTGCCACACTTGGCCAAGGTAACCATACCGTTCTGAGCAAAGAAAGGCAGAGTGTGGGACATAGTTCTAAAGATAGAAGCCAGTGGTAGAAGGGGAATGAAAATCTTTACCGTTTCTTAGACCATGTGCACTAATTAAAACAGACATGATGAAATGTGCCACATAGTCAGAAATGTGAAGAATTCTTAGGGCTGACGTTATCTCCACAATTTATAGGACTTGTAAGAAGTACTGAGTGCTAGGCACCCTTCAGCCCTGTCTTCACGCTGCATGAATTGTCTGACTCCAAGCCCAGGGCTCAGCAGCACAGATTTCCTGTCCCAAAGCCTTTTTCCACAAACACATCTATCTAGCTTTTGCCTAGAGAGAAGACAGCTCCTACTTCTGCCCTCTTCAGTTACAGTCAAGTAATATTCTAACAGCCCTAGAATAATGATAGCTTGACACATAGGTTAATAAAAGTGTAAGTTAAGAACTCTGGACTACATTAGCTGTTATCAGTGGTATCTTCTACACACTTTACTTGGCAAAATTGAAAACATAAGGACAGGTTTGTTTTTTTGCCAACTGACTCAGACTTTAAGTTGGTATTAGAAGGTGTTTGTCACCTTGGAAAAACCAGCATCAACTCTCCTATCGTGAAGCCCAGCAGACGAGAACCTGGATCCTCCACATGCATCATCCCAGTTGACACAGTAAAAGAACTAAAATGATCGAGTCATTTGTATTCTCTGGGTCTCTGTTTTCTTATCTAAAGTAAGTGGTTTAGAATTATCTCTCAGGTGCTTCCAATTCTAATGCTCTTTGGTTATGAGATTTATTTACACATGGAGAGACCCCTTGGGGGCACTGAAAGGTCACCTCCAGGCTATTTCCCTCCAGCCTTCCCTTCTTGCTCTTCCACCTTATCCAAGCATCCTGTATAATGCTATGACATTGGGACATTGTTCCTTGGGACAGAACAGAGCACTCTGAGGAGTTTCATATTCAGTGTGTGCTAGATAGCAGACTGTTGAGAGGCAGTGCTAGAACCACTGTAAACACACAGACCTCCTTCCCTTGCTCACAGGCTCCTTCTTGCTCAAGTTGTCCTGAATGCGTCTGGAGCCAAGGAAGTATTTTCATGCAGCTCTAAGAACTAGTGTCATCTTGTCTGTACTCTTGGCCCAAATGTCCTAAGATGATGGTGTCCTGTCTTCTGACTGGATTCTCCCTGGGTAACATACTGAGTCACCTTCTAGGCCCATACCCTCTGGGAGAGCAATGAGCTGTGTCTTAAAGTAAATACATTTTTAGAGTTATTGAAGATCTGATGTGAGTTCCAATTTAGCCCCCTCTCTCCCCTGGGCATATTATTTTCTGTTACTTTACAGAGCAGAAATTGAGGCTCAAAGAGGCTAAAGGACATAAGCAAGCACTGATTAATGGTCAACAGAATGAATTGCAGAGCATGGTCTATGTCCCTGACCATTACAGTATACTACCTTTAAAACATAACTTTACCTTATTTCAAAGGCTACAAAAAGTCCATGGCTATGATCTTTCATAATGTCAAAAGTTTGGTTTTTTCTTTGCCAGTTGCCTGTTTTGTTACCTCAGAGGGAGCCTTAGGCAGGAATCTCAGGCATTGTACTTAACACTGTAAACCAGATTTTTATCGTCAAGTGGAAAAATGCACCTGGCTTCTCCTTCCTCATAGTAATGTTGTGAATAAATATGAAATAATGAGCTGGATTTTTCCAGACCTTTAGAGTCATTCCAAGGATCAGGCATTTTGTGTAAAATTGCATTATCTCTTCTAATATTCTTCTTGTCTATTAGATAATACTTTTACTAAATTTGATGTATTTTTATGTTTATAGTGGCATGAAGGTTACATTTTAAATTTTGACAAAATTTCGCTGATTACTTAAAAGCCAGGAGCCTTAAAATGTTTTGGGATTTTTTTCCACATATTGAAAGTAGATATTGTGAGTTGAGACTTCTGAAGGGATTACAAAAAAAAAAAAAAAAGAAGAAGAAGCAGAAGAAAGAAAGAGAAAAAGGAGTTGAGACAGAATCAGGATTAGACCCCTTGATCCAGCTATCCCACTCCTTGGCCTATACCCAAAGGACTTAAAATCAGCATATTACAGAGATACAGCCACATCAATGTTCATAGCTGCTCAGTTCACAATAGCCAGATTGTGGAACCAACCTAGATGTCCTTCAATTGATGAATGGATAAAGAAACTGTGGTATATATATACAATTGAATATTATTCAGCCATAAAGAATGATAAAATTATGGCATTTGCAGGCAAATGTATGAAACTGGAGAATATCATGCTAAGTGAGATAAGCCAATCTCAAAAAAACCAATGGACGAATGATATCGCTAATAAGTGGATGATGACACATAATGGGGGGTGGGAGGGGTTAGTGTTAGGGTTAGAGTTAGGGTTAGGGAGGGGGGCAAGAATGGTGGAAGGAAGTACTGTGTAGAGGGAAAAGAGGGGTCGGGGGGAAGGGAAAAAATAACAGAATGAATTAAACATTACCCTATGTAAATTTATGATTACACAAATGGTATGCCTTTACGCCATGTACAAACAGAGAAACAACATGTATCCCATTTGTTTACAATAAGAAAAAAAAATTAAAAAAAAGAATCAGGATTAGAATTGAGACATGGCCAGTAGCCTAATGCAAATTCTGCAATAATTGATTGTAACACCATCTTTGAAACTGAAGGCAAATAATTTGGGAGGAGTCAGCATCTGAGCTAAGAAGTTCTTAAGGTATTTGATTATGCATCTTTGGCCTTTATAAATCCATATATTGCCTTATCCATAGTCAATGTTATTAAATATTTATTTAATTAATACAGTGACTGCCATGAACTTATGAAGTTCCTCATTTTAACAAAACCAGAGTTGGAGAGAATATAATGGGAAAGGCATTAATGCCGATAAGTATGTCATTATAACACACTGACTACATTACACTGGACTCCCTATGTGCCAGATGAGACACTATCACGGCAGTCAGTAGACCCTCGAGCCTCACATGTGGTCCTCACACCAGCAGCATCAGTATTGTCAACTTCTTAAAATGGCCCACCCCAGCCTCTGGGATCAGGATCTGCATTTTAGCATGGTCCCAGATGATTTGGTTGCTCATTGAACTTTATTGAAAAGCGCTAGTGACATAACTGTCCATTTTATTCTCCCCCATTGGCCTGTGAGAGAACGTTTTACTTTCTCATCCAAGATGTACAAAAAGATGAACTGTGAGACAGGTGCTGCTGTAATTCCATCTGGGCTAAATACAGTTTTCCCTTACTATTCCCCAACCCCCAAAAAGTTATTTTGCCCGAATTGTCAGTTTTACAAAGTTTATGGTCTGTTCCACTTGGCTTTCATGAAAGTTTATTGTTCCTGCTTTTTTTTTATGCCTGAAAGTAATTTGCAGTCTTACAATTCCTAAAGTTCTCATTGTATTTGCAACAAATACCCCTTTGCAAATTGATGTTTGGGATGAAAAAGTAAGATAATTAACAAAGAGCAGTGATTGGGGAGGTTTGGGGGAAGTAGTACTTAAATCTCCAAAAGAGGATATTCACTTTGATTTTCTTCCTTGTTACTTTAAGTAGGAAATATAAAGAGAAAAATTTTAAGAACAAAAATAATGCCTGTGAGTAGTCATTTTCATCCTGATTCTCAATCTAATGAATTTTAGTTGTCTCAAGAATAATTTAACACTGCCAAATCCTGCTGGTTAAAGTCATTGGGAGTTACATTGTTTTTTTTTTTCATCTCAAGTTTTCTAATGAGCTTAGGAAAGCAGACTTATTTAATTGACATTCTCATTTCTGCAGTTCGGCAGGTGCACCTGCCTACACTCAGATCTGAGGTGTACTGTCTCAGAGAGTAACAGCCCACTGCAGGAGTACCAGGATGTGTCCCAGGAATTGAGAATGAGCTCATGAGAACTGAGAATACCCTCTTCAAGCCTAGGGCCTCCATGAACTTCTGGGCCACTGCAATTTGATTCTCCTTCGGATAGGTCAGCTCTGCTGAATTTCATCAAGAAAGGAAGGAAAGGATAAGGAATCTTGAATATACTAGATAGAAAGAAACTCTTTCATCGAAGTCCATGGGGCACAGATCCCACCTTCCTTTCCAAAGGTGTTGGTATTCCCTGAACTAGACAATGTTGGGTTTGCTGGCCTTTGCCCACTTTTAGAGAGGAAGTTGAAATGGGGAAAGTATCTTTGCCTTTGAATCCCACACATAGTCAAGTGAGGCAGGGCACAAGAGTACAGTTAGCAGCAATGAAGGACAGATTTCCTCAGGTGCCAGAGAGTTTGCTACTCCCACCAATGTAATGACCAGTGTCAGAAGGATGAAGAAAGGTGGGGAGGCTCTACCGAAGAGAGACACAAATGGAAGTTGCATATGAGCGAAGAGATAGACGTTCCTAGCTAGTGTCAAGAGCACAGAAGAGACCCCAGAATGAAATAATGCCAGAAGAGTCCTACTTAGAGGACTTCCCTATCCACTCTCCAGAGATCTGTAGTGCTCAGAAACAGTAGAAGAGGGGTGGAGGATGGACCCATCTGGAGTCTTCTGAGACGCTCTTATAAAATAAGAAGTTCCTTTCTCCTTTATAGGTAGCATAGTTTACTAGTTGAGAACTTGAACTGTGAGCCAGCCATACACAGCTGAAATTCTAGCTCTTCCCTTCCTAGCTGTGTGACCTTTACCCTGTTACTAAACCTCTCTCATCCCATCTCCTCACCTACCAAGTGATGGTAATAATGACAGTAACCATTGCATATGGATCTTACCAGAATGGGGAGAAGTGTCCTGTGCAAAATGCTGGCACATACTTGTCATATAAGGGAATGCTTGGTGACTGTAAAATTTCCTTTCATAACTGGAACCTAATCTTATCCAGAAGAAAATTTGAGCTCATGTCCAATTCTTAAAAGTGCAGCATAGTGAATAAGGTAATTGTGATCCTAATTCTAGATATTAGCCTGCTTTAAGAATATTAGAATCATAGTACTTGCCCTGTCTATTTTCATTTCATTTGAAAGACTTGCAGTTTGAGTTACAATGAATATAAAATAGCATCAGCCAACTAATCGACTTTTTCCTAACACAGATGTTGCTATGACAACAAATTATTTGGGGATCAGAAATCCACACCTTTAACCAATTCTTTTCCCTCCTCCTCCTTACCCTAACCGGGAAGAACTCCTTGACCAGAAGCGCACCCCTTCCTAACGACTCCCAGGCACGCAGTGGGGCTCGTTTCCACACTTCCTACGACAAAAGATATGTCATCAAGACCATTACCAGTGAAGACGTGGCCGAAATGCACAACATCCTGAAGAAATACCACCAGGTAATTTTTCTTTATCTGTATTTGAATCTCTGAGGTTAGTTAACCTACGTGTCATCAAGGCCAAAGGTCTAAATATGTTGTTGGGAATTGATGAGAACACATTTGACATAAAAATCTCCTGTTGCCCATTGTTCTAAAAGTAATGTGGCCCGATTCCTGACAGTTCAGATTTAAGACTGCTTATGTTGTAGAGGTCATTATTTATATAATACTTTTCCTAAATATCCTCCTGTATGGTAGTTTCAATGATTACCACTCTGATTTTCAAATCATTCTGCTTAAGATTTGATAGCTTTCCAGAAGATTTTGCTTGTGCCAGGAGTTAGGTGTCGACTTCAGGGTTTTTAATCCACCTACACCCCCAAGCCTCTTCCTGCTCCCACTGGTCCTTCCTGTCCTAATTCTAGAAAGACACACCATACCCCATACTACTGAGGAGAAATTACTCCAATTGCAGGTGTATTGGTCTACTTCCTGCCCCTTTTCATTCCTACACATTATCCCTTTGTAATTGCCCTTGGGGAATTGAAACTACCCTTGGGAGCAGCAGTCTCTCTCTCTCTCTCTCTCTCTCTCTCTCTCTCTCTCTCTCTCTCGCAGCAGTCTCTCTCTCTCTCTCTCTCTCTCTCTCTCTCTCTCTCTAACACCTAACTACAGAGTCCTGAAAAGTAAATGGGCAGTGTATACCAAGTACTTAGCACAGTATCTGTCACACGGTAGGAGCTGAGCATATGGCCGTTATCATCAAGATATTGTCTATCATATAACAGTAACTAATAACAATCTTGAGAAATTGTAGTCTTTGGCACAAGTATGACTATTGCTGCTACATTGCAGGACTCATCCTTCGAGCTGGTATTTGAAATACACACACATACACACACAGTTGCTTTTAGAGTCTTAATCTGCTTTGTCTGAAATAACAAAACACCATAAACTATGTGACTTAAACAGAAAAAATTTACTTCCCAGTTCTGGAGGCTGGAAAATCCCGATGAGGGTGCCTGCATGGTCAGGTTCTGGTGAGGCCCTCTTTCTGGTCTGTAGATGGCTGCCTTCTCATGGTAGCCTCACATGGGAGGAGGAAGAGAAAGCAAAAGCTCTCTGCTGCCTCCTCCAATAAGGGCACTAATTCCATCACAAGGACTTCATCTTTGTGACCTAATAACTTCTCAAAGGTGATTAGGGTTTCAACATAATGAATTGGGGAAGATACAAATATTCAGTCCATAGCAGAGTCCAAATTCTCTGGTAAAGATGGACTTTCACAGAGAATATTCAAAATAAAGTGTTGCAAGCCCTGACTGTATTAGGAGGATGCTCAAAGAGTTTAAACCATCACATTTTTTAGGTGTCAGCGTCTTGTCTACTTTGAAGGCAGCCCTCATTTGTATTTGTGTCTGTTTAACAGTGTTACTTTTGGTCATGCTTCATACTTAAATATTACTGATTATTTCTTGGCAGTGCTATTCTTCCAGACTTTGCAAATATGATCAATTGCATTTTGCTTGCACTGAAATCCATAATAATCTTTGAGCAACCTTCTTTTTCTGGAAACTTGGTACTGCCTCTGGTTTGTTTTCTTAAAAGCATTAGTCAGTCTCTAAATTCATTTACTATCTTACCAGTCTTTTATAGCATTTATTGCCTTTGAAATTTGTTCTACCAGGCTCATGCTATAGCCCATTATAAAGGAAATTTCAAGTGCTCAGAGAGTACCTTCAAGAGTGAAGACACCAAGGCACTGGCTTATGAATGAATTAAATTGCAGGTTGTAGCTTTTAACTCTTCACCTGTTTATTTTTTATATTCAGGTTCCCTGCTCCTGAATTTGATGTTGCATTCATACATTCTTTTTAGACTTCCTTTCAGTTGGCTCACAACACTCATGAGAACGTATTATTCTGACAAATGGCTGTGACTCCATTCTAATAAAATGTAACACACAATTTAGGTAGCCACTTCTTTTTGACAACTTTGAGTTCACAATCTTTTGACTTTACAGAAATCATGATTTGAAATGTTTTCTCTCGGGTATTTACTATGACCTAACGTTACAGATTGGACATACCCCCAGTGTCACAGAACATATTGGGATCAGTCTGTTGGTATACTGCAGGAGCTTTAAAGTGCTAAAGATTTCTTTTTGTACCACTGCTACAAAATTATTATTTTGGCTATTTTTTTTTTTAATTCAGGAAAGTCTCATTTAGCCAGTATCCATTTTTTTTCCTTCATAGAAATAGAATATTTTAAATATTACTGAAAGGGTCATGATGATTGAGAATCATTATTGTTAATACAATTTACTTAAAGGATACTGTGCTGAAATCAGGAGACACGGACCCTAGCTTGTTATGAACCTGTCGTGTTGACAATCTCTGAACTCAATTTCCCCATCTATATTTCATTCCTTCACCTGTTTATTCAGGTATTTACTCCAGAAAGGATGTAAGGTAGCCTTAAGAGAGTTTGAAATATAAAGTAGAATAAATGGGGGAGAAAAGGGAAAATAGCATGAAGGCACAAATTGGAGCCTAGAAGAGGCTAAAAATTTATCATGAATCTTAGCATATTTTAGTAGCACACCTGCTACTCTGAGGGCCACTAATTTGACCCAAACTTCCTAGCAGCCTGTAGAAAGGGCAACCTGAGTTGGTTGCACTGAAGATATGTTCGCTCTGTTGCTAAGGAGACATAAAAGTGTTTTTGATAGAAAATCCAACAGGGTTGTCACCAGGGAGTTCCCCAGAGAAGACACAGGACATCCAACCCTATGAACAGCATCATTTCCACAAGCTGTGAAACATACAAGAATGTTATAGAACTTTTTGAAAAACAATCACCAGTCTGGGCTGCTAAAACTGCACTGACATGTAATTTCTATTTAGTGTACACAGTTCTGCAGGGTTGGAGCGGGTACAATGCTCACTGACCACCTGGCCCTCCACCATACTGGCTTCCATGGAATGTTCTTCAACTGCCCTTCTCCAGACCACTTCCAGACAAGGTTTTGGTAACTGTTACATGGTGGGGAGCTCAGTCTGCAGGTCCCTATGTGATTCCACAGGCCCAAACACAGGCCTCCCACCTGGAATCCTGGGAGGCCCTCTCAAGCTTTGTCATTCTCTCATTCTGTTCTGAGATGCTCAGAGACACTTGAGGTGTAACTCTTAGGCCTTTATTCTTTCTTAAAGTCTAAACTGCTTTTGCCTTCTGCTTCAATAGTAACTGTCAATTCTTCTGTTTCTTTTTGCTTTTTGTTACTTTCACTTTATAACTAGCTGTGCTTCTCAGGTCTCAGCATCCTCAGCCATGTGTTCCCCCCAGTGTCTAGAGGGCTGCCCAGGACACTCCCCACCAAGTAATTAAGTCTGTTCCAGTAGTATAGCCATGGAGGAGACAGGCTCTGGAGAGGGCCTCTCCTGTGGAACAAATCAGATGGCCTTTCTGACAGCTTTGTTCGCTCCAGAGCCAATTCCTCATCTTTTCTTTTCCTTTGTTGTTTTTTGTTTTAATAAAATAACATTCACAGTTGCAACTATATTCTGGAGGGTTAAAACCACCACAAAACCAACCTCTGGAGAGATTACTTGTTATTCAACTAAATTCTTTCTGGGATTACTTTTCTGACAAACCATCCTTACCAGCAGTGTAGTGTGGCAGGTAGGACAGAGTAGAGATCTGGAACCAACACATCCCAGTTTTGCCCCTAACCAATGACATGTCTGTGGGCAAGTTACCTAACCTCTTGGCATCTGTTCTTGGTCTAAAAATTTGGATAATAGTACTCCTTTGTGGGTATTGTGCTTCTGAGGCGAATTCATGCTTATTCTCATAACAGTGTCTATTATATAAGAAGTGTCGTATAAGTGATTGAATAAGATAATTAAATGTCATTCTTGTATTATCCCAATGTTGAAATGATCCCAATGTCAGTCATTAACTCTTTCAATCCACTAGAGGGCCTGGTTTCTGGCAGAGTCCTGCACTGATATAGGTTTATTTGAACTATTTGAAGATTTGAACTATAAGAAGTTAGGACTCCCCCCCTTCAAGTTTCAGGGCCTTGCCCTATTCTTTATTTGCTGCCCAAATCCTACCTGATTCCACTTTGTTTTAAGAATGGACAGCATCATCTCTCAGACCACTGGAAAATTTATATTATTATGAAATCTCTTTCATTTGATTTTCTTTCTTTTAGTTAGGAAAATAATATTTTGGTATAAATATCCTTTTCTTCAAATTTCTGCTAGACTACAACAAACTCAGATCTTATAAATGATGATTATCAACTAATTACTAAACAACATCAGAAGAACATTCAAAAAGGAAAAAATAGTCAGGAATCTTATTTCTCCTCAGTTAACTGATTTTATTTCCACTGACCTGAACTCCTTGAGCTATCATATAGCTTCAGCTTAAATTAAAATTAAAAGATAACGATGTCCTGTCCTTTTAGTTAAGATCTAGTATAAAATTCAGAGATATTGTCAGTAAAATTTTAGAAGTTTTATAGGACTTACAGTATAGCTTTTGGAAATTTACAAAGTAGGTGATCAAGGAAGAACTTACAAAAATAGCATTAAAAATATTTTAAGCTTTTGAAATATAGGGTTAACACAAGAGTGTGAAGTTATACTCTATGTATGAGATGTCAAAATACATTCTGACATATATAACTAAAAAGAACAAATTTTAAAAACCTCTAAAAAAAGAAATATAGGGTTTTCATTTGTTTTTTATTTCAAAATGTGACTGAATCAATAAATTGATGAAATTGAAAAAGTGAGTTCAAATCCGCCCTTATGTTAGTGCCTTAACTTTCAGTAAAGGAATTCAGTGTGAACACTTGACTTTTCGGGCCCTCCTTAGAGTACCTTTGTTTACCCTCCCCTGAGGGATGGTGGCATTTGTGTTATTTGAAGGACAAGGCATAAGTAGAGTAAAACTGAGACACTAGTAGCAAAAGAACAAAACAGGTGGTCCTGAAAGAGAAAAGGTAGTAAGTTACATTAGTGCTTCTCGAACTTTCACTGTGACGGACCTGAGAATCTTGTGGAAATGCAGGTTCTGACTCAGTGCCCCGGGGCAGGTCAGTACCTGTGTTTTGGAAGAGAATATTCTGAGCTCTCTCCTAAGTCTGCCCTTTGACTTTCTTGTTTGTTTTTGTTTTTGTGTTTTGTTTTAGAGACAGATAACTTGCTATGTTGCCCAGGCTGGCCTCAAACTCCTGGACTCACGCAATCCTCCCGCTTTGGTCTCCCAAATACCTAAGATATAGATGTGCACTGCTGCTGCCCTGGGCTTTGTCTTCTCATTCACTCTCTGGAGGAGTGGCCAGTTGGAATTTGAAAAGTACAATTCTGCATCCTCTAAGTACCACAGCACAGTGAGGCCTGAACTCCCACCAGACCCTCCACTGCCAAAAAAAACTGTAACACTTTTCTTGCTGTTCTCTTAGAAACCTCAGGAAGGTATTTGCCTTCTTGGGGTTTCTTTTGCTCTCAGAACATGTGTAGTCCTCTGGTCTTGGAATCCTCAGCCACATGGTCCCCCAGTGTCTACAGGGCTGCCCAGGACACTCCCCAGCAAGCTTTCCCTACAGCAGTTTTTCTCCAGTTTCTAGAAATTTCCTAGTTCTTTTCTCTTTAAACCTCAATCTCCATCCTCTATTTTCTCCTTCATTCTCTCCAAGACCATATATTTAATATTCTTACCATGGCTCTGCAGTCTTTAATTTTAGTTTTTACTATTTTCCATCCTATTCACTTCCAGGCAAGTTTCTCTGCTATAGCATCCATTTCTTAAGTTGCTCTAATCTATGGTCTCACCTTCCCAAAGATTTTTTATTTCAACAGTTGTCTTCCTCATCCCAAAAGCTTTCCTAGAAAAATTTTCAAAATCTGCCAGTTCCTTACTGGGTTTTTTGTTCGTTCGATTGTTTGTTTTGTTTTGTTTAATATGCTTGTCTCTGAAACTGCATTCTTTCTTTTTTTTAACCCATGCTAGGGATTGAACACAGGCCCCACACATAGAAGGCAAGTCTTCTATCTCTGAGCTATATCCCCAGCCCTGAAATTTCAACCTCTAAAATATTTTGTGCATAACTGTTAACCTATTTCTGATGGTCCTAACCTCTGCATCTCCTGTGTTCTAAATTTGTTGGGTCTCATGCCTGCTGACCCTCACACTATGACCTGCCAAACCATATGCATACCCAAACTTTGGGGTCAGCATATGGATCATGGATTAATGCCTGTATGGGGCAAAAGAAAGAAATAAGATTGGGCAGAAGGAGAAGTCGCACTGCCGTGATGTCCTGACCAAGCCTCAGCCAAGCTGGTGGGCACTGTGCAGTGTGTCCCCCAGAGGCTCTATGCTGGACCAAAACACACTGTGCCATCAGGCCTTGGCAGACAGCTTCACCTGTGGGCCGTCCACAGCTGAGTGGCAAGGCATCCCTGAAGAGATCTGAGCATCACTTCTCCCTGTGACCACACGCGCCTCCCCTTGGTTTGATAGTGTTGCTGAGCTCATTGCTTATCCTTATCTCTGGAAGGCCTTGGAAGGCCTCAGAACCTGACTTAGGGAAGCTATTTCCCCAGACAGGGGGCTTGTGTCTCTTCAGGACACAACCAGCCCCCTTCACCCTCCTCACTGAGGTTTTCCGTGATGGGTTCCATCCCGCACTTCCTGGCTGGCTGCCTCCCCTGCACCCCACCCATACTGTCTTGGGTCCTGAACTCCCCACCTACTCCTGGGCATACCTGCTCCCACATCCAAGTCCTCAAACTCTGGAATGTTTGAGGGGTGAGGAGACAGGTCTGGAACCCTCTGGTCTTTGATGGCAGCTAAGCTTCCTGTCAGAGGCATTCCCCGCTGGTTGGGATGCTCAAGCAGCCATTCTGCTTCTCAGTTATAGTAAATCCCATCTGTGCCTATGATAAAGTGCTTTGTGGTGTGTTTTACAAAGTTATTTCATTCTTGATGCTATTTATAGATCTTTATTGTAGCATGGAACAAATGGAATTAAGAGCAGTGTTTGCATTTGCACGTATTCTTACTATCTTGCTACTAAGAACTGTTATAAGCACTACAGAAGAATGTTTGTTCCTTTTAAGACTGGTTTTTCTGAAGAGTTTTGTGCTTGTATTTGCTTAAACAAAGTCATTCTTTTGTTCTTCTTTGACTTCAAAAGTATTCAAATCCAGAATAAATTTTATTAACTGATACTTGTAGTCTATTATCTTGAACCATACCAAAACAGGAATTCAGGGAGTTTGGATTATTTATTTGTTTGGCCTGGATTATTCATTTCTTTGGTCATTCTAAAACAAAGCAATCCATACTTTCAAATTGGCTTGATGTCCTTCCTTCTTTCTCTCTCTTTCTGTCTCTGTCTCTTTCTTCCTCTTTCTTCTTCTCTTCATCTCACTCATCCTCCCTTTCTCTCTGTTGTTGGGGTGGCCCATAAACCTAGCCAGAGGCCCAATAAAGATTACAGATAATTTAACCTTTCAGAAACATTAAGTGAAACAAGACTTTACATTGAAGTATTAATTTGATGCTATATTAAATTGTCACTTCAAGCCTCTAAAAAAAAAAAAAAAAATGAGTGAAACGTGATAATAACAGCAATTTCCAAAAGCCAGAGCCCAGGTTCACACTATCACGCGGAGATATAAATATTTATCTGTTGAAGCGCATCACTTAGAACCCTCTCTGCTGAAACCTTCAGTCAGCTGTGAATCTTTTAATGGCATTTCATTTTGCATGAGAAGAGCAACAAATCAGGGATTCATAATACTTGTTATTCTCGGTGACTGCCTAAGAGCAAAGGGAACTGAGATCTTGTGGTGTTACATTTTATATGTTTTTGAAAGTCTGCTTCTGTGATGTCAATTAATCAGTGCCTCACATTTCTAACAAGCCTGCAGTTATACCAGGAAAAGTTCTAAGGGAAACCAATGAAGAAAGAAAATTTGTCTTTATTGATGATACCATGACATCACTTATGAATACATTTTTTAAAAGGAAGACAGAAAACAGTCGTAACTGTTAGTGTTGGAAGCACGTTACAAACCAAACATTACCAACAAATGTGAGTTTCTGAGAACATCTTAGAAAAAACAGAAGCCCCTACTTGATAAATAACTGAAGGAGGTGACATTAGGTGCCCCACTTTGAAAATATAGGGGTGAAAGGTGAATAATAAAAACAATTTTTAAAATGTAAACATAGCTAATGCAATCAGTATAATGTTGAGAATATGGAAGCTGACCCCCAAAACAATTGTGATTGATTAGACTGTGTATAATAAGAATGGATGATGATCAAGTTCACTTTTTAGAATTTGGAACTTAATTTTCAGCACCTATTCAGAGGAAAGTTCTTTGTCATCAGTGCATTGCAAGCATCTGAAAATCACTCCTACAAGCCAGGTGCCATGTCTTACATGCCTGTAATCCCAGTGGCTTGGGAGGCTGAGGCAAGGAGAATAGCCAAGTTCAAAGTCAGCCTCGGCAACTTAGTGAAGCCCTAAGCAACTTAGTGAGACCCTGCCTCAAAATAAAAAAAGTAAGAAGGGCTGGGGAGGTGGCTCAGTGGTTAATTGCCCCTGGGTTCAATCCCTGGCACAAAAAAAAAGTTTGAAAGTCATCACTACAGATGCCACATAGGGCTTCTTTAATGTTGGAAAAGAACTCGGCTGCAAGAGGCCTGGGGAGCATTGTACCCTAGAGAGGAATGTGTGGGGAGGGGGAATGCCAGATTTGAGGAGCGCTCTGGAATATTACATCGATGTGTCTGTCTTCTCCCTAACATGTGCTCCTAATTTCTGGCCACACATGTGATGCAGTGGCCAGCGTTGCCAAACGTTGGTCCAACTGGGGCCTAATCTCCCTTGATGTCACCTGTTGAGCCTAAAAATTGAAACATTGATACAACAGGTAGGAAACCCTATTTTGATTACACCTTTTAGCCAGCAGGAAAAGAGTACCTGGTAGCTAGTGGTTGAGCATGGAAGAAATATTTGTACCTTTCTTAAAGAGTGAGTTTAAGGATTAAATGGTTACTTTCCATTCTTGTAATCTAGAAATTAATCTTACAGTATGGCGAAACCAGCCATGCCTTGGATTGTCCTGTAATTGAATCAGTAATGCTAAAAAGAAGTGGATAGGTGCTGAGGATGTTTTTAACTTATTAAAAATGTTCATGCCAAATAATATATTATTAAAAGTATGACATCATGGTGCCCCCCAGTGCACCCTTATTATTTCTGAAGCACTTATTGTCAAGTTATTTGGTTAATTTGTCTGTGGTGTTTAAGTTCCTGAAGGAAACAGTCTCAGAGTTGCAAGCTTAAAAGCACCAGAAGGTAGAAATAATTTTTTATGTTTCTTCTATATGTACAAAAATATTACCTCACTTTATACACAGATACATCAACATATGCAGCATTATTCATTTTTGGAAGGTATTTTATGGTGATTCCTTAAAACCTGGAGTTTGCATCATGCGTTTAAGATACAACCATTTCTCAGTGTTATTTAGGATCCCATCTGGTGCTCCTGGACGTCTCCCTCCCTCCCTCTCTCCCTCACTCCCTTCTTTCTTTCCTTCCCTGTCACATTGCCCCCTTGAACCCCAGGTCTTGCTCATGTTGTTCATCTTGTTCCTGCTTGAGCCATCTGCAGGCCCTGTTCCCCAATTTTAAGTGTGGATTCTTTATTAAACCATCAAACATAATTCTTTACTCCTGTTTAGCAATAAACTGTATTAGGAGGGCTGTGATCCTCTCTCCCTCCTTTCCTTAGAGCTGTGTCCCTCACATGTGGCTTAAGGTGCAAAGAGTGATGCAACACTGAGTGGTGCAGTTTCCCCATGCACTGATAGCTCTAGAACATCTGCAGTCCTTTCCAGATTTACCCCCAGGCTACCCGTGCAACAGTGGCTTTTATAAGATTAACGTCCTTAAAGAATTACTTTGTAATACCTTCTTTTCTTCCTTTTGTGACTGACATATGCCTTTAACTCCTACCCCCCCTGCTTTTTTCTCATACCATATTCTTCATTTATCATGACCATCATGCATCATGATAAAAACTCTTGGGCTTGTCTTTCATCATAAATAGCATTGGATTTTCTTCTGCTTTCAAAATCCAGAATTTTCACATTTACAACAGAGGTGAAAGTCATGGTGTTAATTATAAACATAGTGGAGAATGTAGGCATCTGTAAGAAAGGTCTTAGGTTACTTTTTAAGTTAGTTCCATGCATTTTCTTGTTCAACAGTCATTTATTAAGTACTTTTACATACTAAGTCCCTCCCACTAAGCACAGGAGATTTTACATGCAATAAAGTTGAGTGTTTTGATTTTTGTACTTGTTTTATACTGAGAAGCTGCCAGTGGAGGGACACAGGTTGGGGATTCTGGGCTGAGAGGGGCTGATGCCTGAGAACCCAACATGCTGGATCCCAGGATGAGCACAAAGACTGGTCATGGAAGGAGCTCCAACGTCACCCCTCCCACTAGAGCATGGGGTGGCCTGTGGAGCCACCCTGCAGCTGCTGGGAGATTGGGCAACAGGAAAACAAGGCCATTAACTTCTGGGGGTAACTTTTTTCCTACCACAGAAGGATAAGGTGCACAGGATAAGAACCAAGTCTTTTCGTGGCCATATGGTTAGCCCACTCAGCGCTAGGCATTTAATAGATGCTCAATAAGTATTTTTAACATAAATCTGTGAATGGATATTAAGAGCAGTGAGGGGGTTTTAAGGTTTGAGGACAATGGAAAAGGTTCCAATTACAGATAACACTTCTGTACTACTTTTTATGCTTCAGGCTCTGTTCTCAGAATTTTGTAATAAATTTAGTTATCACAAAGACCCTAGTCATTAAGTGCTATTATTACCCCTATTTTCCAAATACAAAGAAGCAAAAAGGTTGAATAACTCTCACCCATGATCACAAAGCTAGTGAATGGTGTTGAGGGCCCAGCTAAAGACATGACCATGAATTTCCAATCTCCCTGGTTTGGGGCTCACCTCTAGCAGTTTCTTCATGCAGGAGTCCTTGAAGATATGCTCACCTGTGTTTGTCCATGGCATTTCTAGCGTCTGCTGGTGACACCTGCACATAACAGCACATCATGCTGGAGTACAGTGAACCCCAACCTTGGGTTCACAGACCTAGCTCCATCTTCCTTTTCTAAAAGGCAACAGCACATCCTTTTCCTAGTGTCCCCACCCAAAAATCCAGTGAATGGGTAGAATTTTCTCTTCTGCAAAATTTTGACCTCCAGATGCTTTCTAAACTTTTGACACCAACTGCAGCTTGGCAGCATTGAATTCTAATAGATAGGCTTTGATATGATGTATAGTTTTGTACATGTGTATACACTTAGGAGTTTGAAGTTCATTTAATTTATATTTTTCAAGGTATTCATCAAAGAATCCCATAAGTGAGCCATGCCTTTGAGAACAAGTACACGTTGATACTTGTTGATAGAGTAGATGAAATCTGATCTGCTTTTTCATTGTAGCAATTTATCTAATCTTAAAGGTGGGGAAATTGTAGAATGTAATCTGTATGGGAGTGTTTTTTCCTAAAAAGAAAAAAAAAAAAAAAACTTGTCAATGATGTTCTGTATAACACTGAAAGGATTGCTTTAACATATTCAGCATGATCATGGTCAGCATCCCCTGTGAGCCAGGCGTCCTCAGGGTCTGCAAAGGTTTTAATCAAAGAGACATTCTCTACTGGCAGAACTTCTTACAGATTGTCCAGAATGAGAATTCTCTGAGCAGTGCCCAGGGTGGTGGTAAAGCTCCAAAATAGGTCTAAAATTTTTCTTCCTTCCTTCCTTCCTTTCTTTCTTTCTTTCTTTCTTTCTTTCTTTCTTTTTTTTTTTTTTTTTTTTTTTTTTTTTTTGGTACAAGGGATTGAACCCAGGGACACTTATTAATCACTGAGCCACATTCACAGCCCATTTTTATTTTGTATTTTGAGACAGGGTCTCACTAAGTTGCTGAGGCTAGCTTTGAACTTATGATCCTTCTGCTCAGCCATGCACCGCCCCCCAAGCTGCTGGGATTGCCTCCTGTGCCTGGCTAAAATTTCTAACAGGGTTTTGAATGAAAATTATTATCATCATCTGCAGTTGGAGGAAGAGTGCATTTCCATACACAGCTTTGCATGGGGTATTTTATGTGGTGTTATCTGTCATTCCACAGCCACCTTCAAGGTGGGGACTGTGGTCCTCGTTTCTGGGAAAAAAAAAAAAAAAGAAAGAAAGAAGAAGAAGAAAGAAATTAAACTGCAGAGTGATTTAGTAACTTACCCAAGATGCCACAGCTAGTAAATGGCAGCCCCAAGACAAACATGCCTATCTCTCTAGTTTGCAAATCTCCCATCTTTCTACCTCACTTACCCAGTAGAGATGCCAGCAGTCTGTTAAGGCCCATTCAACCACCTTTCTCCAGGTGGGAAACAACAACCTCACATATGAGAAATTTTCATTTCAACCAAGCACTGTCTACCACCTGTTGTGCATTAGCAAAACTCAAGTCGATTTATTATGTTTTGAAAGGAAAGAAATAGAAAATGTTTTATTCATCTGTTCAAGTAACAAGCTAAGATGAAACTCTACTCAGAAAATAATGTCAAATTAAATATATAGCTCAATTATTGTCAGTAAGAGAATGTATGGTGCATAGTTTAAAATTTGTCAAAACTCTGGGTGGCAAAAATTAATCCCAGATGCTGTTGTTGTTCATCTTTAATGATAAAAACTAAGATTCTAATTCATAAGATGGTTAAATATTACCAGACTTGATTATCAACTGTGTTTACCACTAAGAAGTTTGGTAGACCATCCTAATTATTTTTATTAAACATTGATTGTAAAAGGAAAAAAAAAAGAAAATTTAAAACCATGCAATTTTTTATAAAGGATCAAAATTACCCAAAATACAACCATTACCCTTAGACAAGCATTCTTCCAGGCATTTCTGTATAAGTATGCACAGTGCTTATGATATTTACAATATAGGAATCATGGTATTCACGCTGTATATTATTCTGGAGATTTAGCACACATGTCCGTGGATATAAAAGGGCTTTATTGGAATCTTCTTTTTCCCCATTTTAAAGAAAGAAAAATGTAGCTTTCCTTTGAAAACTCGTTTGTAAAGAACTACTTTCCAGGAGAAGTAGCTCCATCTTGTGGCCCTTTGGAGTATGGTCACTAAAGCCCTCTAGTCATGTTGTGTTTTTGCAACCTTTTTTTTTTGGTGGTGGTGCTGAATCCAAACCCAGGGCCTCACACCTACTAGGTAGGCAAGTGCCCTACCACTGAGCAACACCACCAGCCCATGTTTTTGCAACTCATATTGGCAATGTGTCAACCTTCTGACTTGTCCAGTGGACAGGATGGAAACCACACAGGACCAGACACTCCCCCACTGTCTATGGAATTGACATGAGCAAAGGGCCCCTTCACGCCCCTGCTCTTGTGGGCAGTTTAACTCTAGACCTTAAAGTCCCGGTGAGAAACAGAAAACCTACGCTTCTTACACTGGGTCCTCTGCAATTTCCTCTTTAATCTTGACTTCAGCAGCATTTAAGAAGCTGATCTCAGTGACCAGCTCTCTTTGCCTCCACCACATAAAGTCATCACCAGGACTTCTGAGGTGGAAATTAGAGGCCCCAGACAGAGAAATTTCATGTAAAGGGAATTTGAGAAAGGACTGATTGCTTGTGCTCTTCCCTTGCACCATCGTTTTCAAAGTTTTTGACTTTACAAACTAGTTTAGAATGTTAGGAAAAAAATATTTGCAGATAAAATTGAATTTCCTGAGCCGTGTCTGTATCTGATGGGTGAGTAGTACAAATGTGGTCATTTTCTATAAATAGATGCTTAATAGTTGCAGGTTTTTGCCTTGTTTAAGCACCATCAGCAGAAAACTTGTTTTCTAAATGGGCGTCTTTTGATGGGAGTTTTCCTTTTTCTTTCTCTCCTGTGCAGTACATAGTGGAATGTCATGGGGTCACCCTTCTTCCCCAGTTCTTGGGCATGTACCGGCTTAACGTTGATGGAGTTGAAATATATGTGATTGTTACAAGAAATGTGTTCAGCCACCGTTTATCTGTATATAGGAAATACGACTTAAAGGTGAGATTGACTTTATTAATTTTCACTAAATGACTCAAGTTTATTCATTCATGTAATAAATGTTGCAACTGATTATAGCAAGTCCTTAGGAGGCACCCAGAGCTTAAAACTACCAGGAAATTAGCAGTGCACCCATTTGGGTAAAACAATCAGTGCTTACTGAGTTCACCAGAAGACACTGTACATATTTCTCAGGAATGTTCAAATTTCTCAGGAAATTCTGAGAGTACAGTGATGTGTTCTGACATCTAGAAACACTGACTTGATAGGAGAATGTCCAAGTTAAAGATTGGCAAACTATGATCTGCCTCCATGAACTATCCAACTTGGGGGTCATTTTATAAATAAAGTTTTATTGGAATGTGGTCATGCCCATTGTTTCTACATTGTCTGTGACTGCTTTTGCACTATCATGGCAGAGTTGAGCAGTAACTTTAGGGACCATTACGAACCACAAAGACTTATTTACCCTATGACCCCCAGAAAAGTTTGCCCATCTCTGGTCTATAGCAATTGGTACTCAGGATTTTTAGTCTTAGAACCCTTTCACATTCATAAAAGAAGACACCAAAGAGCCTTTCCTTTATATAAGTTGTGTCTATGGATATTTATAGTATTAAAAGTTAATATGAGAAATATTTGTTTTAATTTACTTTAAGTAATAAGAACTATTTGCACATTAACAAATTTTTTAAAAAATAAAAGGAAAAACTTAGGTAAGTAGCATTGCTTTATAATTTTTGTAAATTTCTATAATGTCTGAATTAATATGGAATATCATATCTGATTGTGCTATCAGTTTAATGTAATGTTATTTGATTGCAGTAAAGGAGGAAAATCTGACCTTGCACAAAGAATGTAGTTGGGAAAGGGAAGGGTGTATTTTAATAACTTTTTCACATAGTCATAGATATTCTTCTTTGATACTACACCAAAACTTGACAGTTGGTAATTTCTCAAAGTATAGTTTCATTGTGGACTCTGAAATCATATCAGTGAATTTTTCGTGCTTTTTATATTAAAATTCACTGGTCTGTTTGCATGCACAGGTAATTTTCTAGTCATATGCTTGTCATTGGGAACATATTACTTCCCTAAGTTATGTGGTTCTTCCAAATATGGACAAATTTCACTGTGTAGTATCAAAAAAGTCATATTAATATCACCAACAATCTCATTGGGAAAGTCTTTCATGTACTCGGAAGCTGGCAAACTCAGGGTAGATACCAATTCTTCAGAATTCCCGTTTTCACTTGAAAGCTCTTCAAATTCCGTCATTCGTTTTCTGTGAAATGACAGCATGAGCTCCCCGGCATACACGGGAGTCTAGCAGCTTTGTCCACATTAGAGCAAACATTTGCCAGTTTCTCAGAGCTAAACAAATACAGATCGTCAGTTGTTCTTTCAAATAAAAACATTGTCTCATGAAAAAGGTGGCTAGTTCAGCTCATAACTGAAACCATCACGCGATTGGTTCCTGATAAACAGAAATGCTCCTGCGTGCTTCTGCACAGAATAGTGGAGGGTGTACCCCAGGGTCAAGAGCTAATGAAATTAATTTTAGTGCTTCATCACGAACATTCTTAAGTGATGAGGTCTGTTTTGTTTAGTTGTTTTTAAATGACCAATATATGTAGTAACACTCTGTGCTTGATTGGGCTTAGCTGCCATCAGTTTTGTCCACTAATGTTTTTGCAGTATCCATGTAAATATCAAGACAGGAAAAAGACAAGTAGCGTCTCAGTATTATTAAGATACTCAGAATTGTAAAACTAGTTTTGACTTTGCAGACTCCTACAAGAGCTACACTGAGAAATGCTAGTCCCAGCGAAGGAAATCATCGAGGCTTATTTCTCCCAGACCAGCTGGATCAACCTACCACATATAGTCTTGCCCTGTCTTGCCTCCAAGTCTTAGCTTAAGCCATTTTGTTCCCCTGGAATTGTCCCTGGGGAAATCTCAGCCACCCTCCAGTTCTCCCACCAGCACTGACTCTTTCACGAAGCCTTTGCAGAATTGCTCAGCACACTCAGTCTGTGTGCTGGTTTGACTGTCCCATGTCAGAAAGCCAGAGTGACCTCTGAAGCCACGTGTGCTAAGGCTTCTTCTTTTTGTTGTTTTCTTCCTGTGGTGCTAGGGATTGAACCCAGGGCCTTTCCCATGCTGGCAAGTCCTTGGCCATTGAGCTACACTCCCAGCCCCATGCATGTGCTGGCTTTATGACTTGGTAGCTGTATTCAAGTTGCTGAACCTTTATGAGTCTTAGTTTCTTCATCTATTGAAACAGGGATGAATTTACCTGTATTTATGAGGTTGTTGACAGGATTAAATGAGATACATGTGTGTACCGTCCAGAATAAGGTACAGCATACAACTGTTGTCTCATCCATTTTGTTAGTGAGGGCCTTAAATGTGGATATTTTATCCTTTCCTTTTTTTTTTTTTCAGAGCTGGGGATGGAACCCGGGCTTCATGCATGCTGGGCAAGCACTTTATCACTGAGCTACATTCCCAGCCAATCCTATTTAATTTTTTAGTCCCCACAATGCCTGCGATGGTGCCTCCTACAAGTATGCACCTAGTAAACATGTCTTGGTGTAAGTTATAATTGTAGATTGAATATTTTTTAATTTTGCCTTGCATTTCATAATTTTATCTCCCTAAATAAATTCTACTGAGCCACAGTAGTACATGTCTATAATCCCAGGTACTCCAAGAGGCTGAGGTAGGAAGATGGCAAATTTGAGGTCAGCCTGGGCAACGTAGTGAGACCATTTTTTTAAATAAAATATAGAAAGGACTGGGGATTAACTTAGTGGTAGAGTACTTTTCTAGCATGCATAGCCTTGGGTTCAATCCCCAGTACTGCAAAAATAGATAGATTGATAGATAAATAAATAGAAAGATAGATAAATTATCTTTCTAGTACTTTCAGTTGTGGCTTCAACTCTTGGCTTCAACTTACTAGCCATACTTTTCTACTTTTATTTTACTTTTATTTTACTTTTGATTGTGAATTAATTTAAACTTGGATGAGTCTTTTCCTGCCCCTACCCAGGCTAGTGATGATGTGTGTTTACATAGAACTGAAGTTCTGAATCAGAAGCAGGATAATTATGATTTAGGAGGGAAAACACATACAAACCAACAACCTGGTTACAGACCCAAACTAAACAAATGGTTTCTCCCTCTGCCCAGCAGCATAGGCAGTGCTCAAGTGCAAATCACAGGTGTCAGCTCCTCTCTGAGACCGTGTGCGCTGTGGTCATGGGACAGGTCCCTGGGTTTTCCTTCATGAATGATTTACATTATCCATCTTCCTTCAGTGGGTCATCTTCATGCTCCTCATACTTGTCCCCAAGAATCAGTAGCATTTTCTGTGCTTCACCAGTAATGTCTCACGCATCCACAGGGCTGAGGACACTGGGCGTCAGAGGAGTGGAAACTGTCTCCGGGGAACTCCAGCCCTGTCTTGGCCTCCTGCCTGGCCCTTCGGCCTGAATTTCTTCATATGTGAATTTCAGGCCACTTGCATCCCTATCAACACCTGAGCTGCTTGAATGAGAGCCCATTCTAACGTAGAAGTTTGAATCTCTGAGTGGTGGAGCTGGGAGCTGCTTTCATTTTACCCAAATCAAATATAAGCTCCGTCAATGGTTGGCTAACCTAAGTATTCCAAGGCAATAGCTGTCTATGAAAGAAGCAGTCCAGTTAACAAATAGTTTGACCTGCCTGGTAGTAGCTCAGGTGTCCAGTGCAAGGGTACGGGGCACCATCATTGGTCTGTGATCTTTCTCCCATTTATTCAGCAAACACCTCCTGTGGGTAAAAATCCCAATAGAGCACAAAGAATAAGTAATGGTAGTTGTGTTAATATTTAGGAATACACTGGGCTGTTTGTTTCTTGGCTTTTCTTTTGAATTAAAATTTTCCACAAAAAAAAGAAAAGAAAAGGGAAGTTTCTCTGCTTGAACTCTACCCGCAAAGCCTCCCTGTTGGCACCTGGAGTGGACTTGGTTATCTTGGACACCCAGAACTCTGAGGCATAGTTTTAAAAATGTCTGCAGTAGACTAGACACTGCTGCGATCAAGGACTGTGTTTTCTTCCACTTTGTACCTCTCTGCTCAGCATAGGGCCCGGAACAAAAGAGGTACAAGTAAACGCGTGTCTTTGAAGGAATCTCCAAAGTAAAGGGATCAGTAAGTTGCCCACAGGGGACTTGCTTAGTGTGAGCAAGGAGAAACTGTCCCTCAGTAACTCTAACACATGAGAGAAAACAGTCAGTGTTGTAGAGAAGGCAGTCCAAGGGCTAGGACATGCCCTCATCTGGAAGATTCGTGATGCGGAGGAAAAGGCACTTAATGCCCCGGCAGTCCCCACAGCCAGCCGATGGCCCCCTTCCCCTTTGAAAATAGTAAGACCAACCGATATCTGGCAATGGATGTAGTTTTGATCCAGTATTTAAATTTTTGCTCAAGTGATTGTCAGGTTTTTCTGATTTCTACCAGGTGGATACAAACCAGAGAAAGATGAAACAGGTAAGGACAAGAGGGATGGGGTTGCAGAAGAGTGTTCAGTGGACAAGAACACTACAGGGAGGCCCCAGATGAGGCTGAAGCTGTGCTGAGGAGGGGTGAGGAGCTCACTCAGAAGGAGCCTTGCAGAGAACAACACTCAAGAATTCTCGGCTCTGCCCATGACCATTTTCATATTCAATACACGTGAGACCTGCTGCCTGGTGTGTGCACATTTTTATTATTTCTTTGTGTTTCAGGGCTCTACAGTGGCTAGAGAAGCTAGCGACAAAGAAAAGGTAAGCCCTCTGCCATTCTCACTGGCTCCACCCCTTTTGTGTTGATACTTTTTTCTCATCTTCTACCACTGATTCTTCCCATTTCCTTCAGCAATAAGAATCAGATTTTCAAGCTGAGGACTGTTCTCCTTCGTTTCCCTTCCTCAGATCATTGAATAATGAAATAGTTATTAGCTGTGTGATTGAAAAGAGCATTTCACATGCTACATGTGCAGAAAACAGTTACCTGCAGAGTGAACTTAACAAAGATGGCAGCTATAGCTCAGGATGCTCTCCTGCAGGTCCAGGGACCAGGTCCCCAAGGCCACTTTACCACTTACTACCCAAATGTGACCTTGAATGAATTTCTTGACCTTCCTGAGTCTTTATTTTCTCCCCTGTAAAGTGTCGGCTTGCAGGAGTTTGCAAACTCCTTTACAACTATAAAATGTTAAGATAGGAAGCTGGGCAAGGTGCACACCTGTAATCCCAGGTACTGAAAAGGCAGGAGGATCACAAGTTCAAGGTTAGCCTGGGAAATTTAGCAAGACCCTGTCTGGGGGAAAAAAATACATGTATATATATTTTAAAAATGATTGTAATTTTTTTGCTTAAAAAATTAGGGATAAAGAGAACACATTTTTAAAAATTTTTTCCTGACTTGTGGTATATTAGGTAATATTTGAATCACATTTAGTTGATTAGACAAGATAATCAACTTGGTCAGTTTGAATAAGAGTTTGAGAAATTGATTCCTGTATGTATATCTATACTAACCCAAATCATTGCATGCTTATGTGAAAGATTACTTCTGGATTCTTACTGTTTCCTACCTTCCAGCTTCAGAAGTGCCATTTCTTAACTATTCCATTTGAAAGATAGACTCAAGATTTTGTTTAATCTTTTAATTAAATTTCTTAGAATAATACCATTCAGTTTTGATTTAAATTTTATAAATTTGCTCATTTACTTTCAGTTATTCACTCAGAAGTGTTTGTGAATGTCTTCATGGTTACTATCCCAGCTTCAGGGGCTAAAATATTGGGCCACCCAGATATATACATTAGGGGGTGTTGCCATTAAGTAGGAAGTGGTGGTATCTGGTGAAGAACGCCCTGGCAGAGTGCTTGGAGCATGTAGCAAGGGCATCTGACTCAGGCTGGGCAGGGCCAGGCAAGAACTTCCCAAAAGAGTTGATGTTTGGAAACCTGATAAATAAGGAAGAGTGAGCCAGAAGAAGAGGTGAGGAAGAGCAGCAGGTGCTGAGACCCAGAGGGCACTTTATGTTAGCGGGAGGAAGAGATGAGACCACCAGGAAAAGAGGGCTAGTTGGAGAGGCCGATGGGGCAACTGCAAGAAGATGGGGCCTGAGCTGGCATGGTGTACGTGGGTTTGTTATGAGGAAATTTGAGGAGGAGGATCAACAGAACTCACAGGTGGAATACAGGAGGTGACTAGGACCTGGAAATATGTGCAGAGGGAGTGGGGGTTCAGAATGACTCCTGCATTTCTGGACAGATGGATAGCAGTTCTTTGCACTCACTGAAATGGGGCATAGCAGAAAGGATGGTCTGCAAAGAGAAGAGTACATGAAGTCATCCAGCAAGAATGTGTGGAGTAGAAGAGAATCATATATAGACCAGCCCAGAAGAGCATCGCCATATAAGAGGAAGTCCAGGAAGAGAGTCCTGCAAAAGGTCAGCCAGAGACAGGAAATGAGCAAGAGAGTTTGGATCATTTGCACAAATATTTATTGAGTATCTCTGATGAGCAAGTATTTTGCCAAGCATTTTGCCAAACGTTGTAGGAAATGCCTCAGGAACAAGATGAGGCAGTCCCCACCCTCATGAAACTTGCACTCTAGTAATGTCCCAGAAACCAGAGGAAGAGAACGTTCTAGAATTGAATATTGGGTGCTTCTCTAAGGCCAGGTAGGATAAGGACTGAGAGTTGTCCCCTGGATTTATCAAGAGGGAAATTGCTGGGAACCTGGTTGAAGCAGATAGGTAGGAGTAGAAATCGGATTCCTGTGCATGAAGAAGTGAGGAAGAAAAAAGGAAATGGTGGATCCTCCTTTGACATTTTGTGCTCTTAATGTGCTTTAGTGGAATATGTACTTTTATACTTCAATCCCAGTGCAAGTCACCTTGCAGACACCAGCTTTGGCCCTAAGAAGCAGCAATGATGCCTGCCAACTTCCAAGCTGCTATAAGTGAACATGTCAAGTGCCAAAGACTTTCTCCTAGGAGGAGGTATCTGATTGTTTAAAAAGCCACATATACTCTTCAACGTCCTAACCCAATGCCAACCTAAGTGAGAACTGTGGACAGGATGAGGTCCCTAATTCCATGTCAGTTGCTCTGTTTTTCCTTCATCCCAAGTCCCTTGAGGTTACTATGAGCAGCATCATTTTCCTCTGTTGGTTTTGATTTCTTCAGGTTCAATCCACAGGGCTGTGTCTGCTCCGATGATACCACTGCCAAGACAGACAGTTACAGCTTAGGGCATGATGACTGCTGAAAGCTAAATCGTAATACAAGGGCATGTAGGAGGGGAAACCACAACTATTCGACACCTTGTAACTGTGAGATTTCCCAGGAAGCAGAATGTACAGTTCTCTGTGTCCCTCTCCAGGGTTCTGCCCACAGGACTCTCTGCTTTCCAGAACCCTGTGCCATTAACCACAGTTTCACTGCCCTCAACCAAAAAAGGTCAGCTCCTGGACTAGGGTAGGTTTCTGTGGAAAGAAAAAAAAGAATATAGAATTTATTTGAACAGAAACTCAGTTTTCTTAGGACCCTGCTAGGCTGCTTTATGAATGTGTGGCCCTCTTTCCTCTCAACATCTCCTTCGGAGGAGGCCTTAGAGAAAAGGCAAACCCCGGAGGGTTTGAGATCAGGGTCCAGCTCCCCACCTTACTCAGGGCAGACCACAGAGCTGCAGTTCCTGGGCAACCTCACATAGCTCACGGCAGATGCAGAAACCCTGCCTCAATCTGGGATTTTTTTCAAAAATGTTAGCTTCAGTGTATTGAGAATTATAAAGGTAAACAATAATAACAGACATTTGTTGAGTAAAAGCTACATGCCACAGACAGTTTTAAATCGCACATGAATTTGGTCATATTCTACCACCACATGAGAAGGGTACAATTGTTCCTTCCTTTGAGTTACCAAAGTTACTCTGCAGACAGGTTCAGTAACTCGTCCCAGGTCCCACAGTCAGGAAGTGACAGAGCCAGAGTTGGGGCCCCAGTGCTCCAGCATCAGAGCCCAGATTTCTAACCACTATCGTACAGTCTTCTAAATGTTTAGGAGTGTTCCTCCCCCAGCTCTCTGTGTCTTCTTTCTTTTAAGGACACATCAAAAATTCATGTTAATCTCATTAGTCATGAAAATGAATGAGGAAAACTTTACTACATTGACAGAAACATTATAAGAGAGTTAAATACATGTTACGACAGGTCATTCTGAGTCTTTTTTTTTTTAAAGTAGTAAAATAAATCATTTAGTATCATACTATATTGGCAAAACAACTATTTTATATTTCCTTCATTTGAGAAGTTTGAGTATTTTTGTACATACTTTCAAGTGTGCATTTTTGGACACAGAGTCTTTCTCCCTTTTTCTTACCCCATGTAAACCTTGAAATTGTCCCAATTGTTGACCTGAGAATGAATCCAGAGCTCTGTACTTCTTTGGGGGTTAAGTTTTTGATAGCTCTTCTTCCAAAAGGCCACCTCATCTGCCACTGTAAATACATGATGCTCACTGGAAGGGTGGAGGAGAAATATAAATATGGAAAGTAAAAGCAATGCAAATTAATAATCCACCATGAGAGTGTGACCTGGCGGTAGAGCATCTCCTCTCTCACAGCAGGAACATTTTGTTAAATGGTAATAGATTTTTTTTTTTTTTTTTTCCAGTACTGGGGATTGAACTCAGGGCCTTGTGCTTGCGAGGCAAGCACTCTACCAGCTGAGCTATCTCCCCAGCCCAAATGGTAATAGATTAAGTAAAATTCATTAAAGGAGCCGATCTCTTTAAAAACTTTGGATTTTTTAAGCTATAAAAAATTTCTTTGCTTACCTTTTCTGCCAACTTTCATGTTTTCTTTCATGATCAGTTAATATTTTTGACTCTTTCCAAAAAAAAAGATAAAATTCTTTTGTCTTCACAAATAAAACCATAAATGTTATCAAAACCATCACTGCTATCTTTGGTTTGAAATATTTGGGGAAGGCTAAAAATATTTATTTTCTGCCTCTTAGTCTTTTAGAAATGAAAGCAAATGATTTGCAAGAAAATTATTTTCATTGCTATCATTGTACAATGATATTCTTTCAAATGATTGTTACGGTGCAAAGTACAATTTTCATAGAGAATCTCCATTGACATGGCTTAATTAGTAATCTCAATTCTTCTTAGGTTTTCTTTCATTGGAATCATTATAGCTGTTTTAATTTCTTATACTTTTCACTTGTTGATGACAAGTTTTGAAACTGTCATTTCAAATATTTAGCGATATAGGTGCAGACAAGTCCCATCCCTTGGATTTCAGCTTGACACATAATTAGTGTGATTTGCATTAGCATAATAATGAAGATGAAACAGAAGGAAATAAAGAAGTTATATTCTAACAATAATGGGATCACTTTCATGGCAACAAGTATCAGAACATGCATGTACAGATGTCTGGAATTTTTTTTAAAAAAGAGCAGAACATTACTTTTTTTTTTTTTTTAACCATTGTCAAATTCTGACAGCTGCTATGACTTGTTTTATTCTTTAATTCTTTCCTTTTTAATGGAAGGGCATCTTCCATTCATGGCTCCAGCAGTTTCGCCTCCTCTAAATGAGACAGAGAAATGCGAATCTCCCTGGTGGTCGATCTTTTCACAGCTGCGCTGCAATTCCAGTGTGACATCAAATTAGTAATTATAGCTGAGCGGACTGCTTTTTACAAATGACAGTCTTAGCATGCTGCCAGCTAGCAAGCTACTCAGCAGGGAATCCGGGGAAGTAAAAGAAAACATAACTGGACTCACTTGATCTCTGGGGGATTTGACCTGACTCTTTAAAAAGCCCATGTTCTTGAGAGAGAGAGTCCTGGGGATTTACACAAATATGCATTTTGTTCATCGTTCTGCACAGTTCTTCTCAAAACTCATGTCTGATTTTATTAGGTAAAGTAAAGCCTGTGTAATGGAGTCACAGGGTCACAATAAGAAGATTCCTTTTAACATACAACCTTCTCCCCGGAACCCATTTGAAAGAAAACAGCTGCCCTGCAATTGGCATTTGTGTAACTATATTGGCAATAATCATTGTTGACACTTTGATAATGGGCTACAAAAAGCCACCTTGTCGATTCTTATGCATTGTGAATTGCACTAGCAATTAAGAAACTGTCACCATCTCTGACATTTTACCTATTACTGACTGAAGGTTCTGGAGAATTAAGCATTAATACCCTTACATCTAAAACTGCTTTCCTAAACCAGTGCTCAGCATTTCTTTTGTGATCTTTAAATTGTAACAAATTATAATTAATTACTACCTCTATCTGGTCCTTTGGGCTACAGTCAAAGGCAAGGTAACAAGGGTGGCAGGCCCCTATAGAAGGTACAAAAGCCCAGCGGTGCTTCCTTCTGGAAGTCTTCCTTTTCCTCTCCATTAAAAGAACCTGCTTTTCCACTGTAGGCAAATAATCAGTTAAAAAGAGATTGCCATGGGTTTTCAACCCTCGATTCAGCTAATGCTTTACCCTTGTTCTGTAAAAGTTCTTTTCTCCCAAGATAGAAGGGAGCCCTGTCTCTCTGCCAGCAGTGTTAGGAACACCTACCTCACCCCAAAGTACAGGGCTTGTTTCTCAGACCTTCAATTAAACACAACACCAGTAACTTCTGCCTCCTGGACCAGAAACATTTTATAAAAGGGGGTTTGTGGGCAAAGGCACAGAACAGAGGATTAGGGAATCTGCATCCCAGCCCTAGTGGGAGGAGGCACATGGCATTATTGGAAGTTTGGGGTTTAGGGAAAGGTCATTTGACTTTGTCCTCATTTGTAAAACTAAAGGATTTGAATCTATCACTGGTTCTCATGCTTTGGTGTTTGTGAGAACCTCTTGTATCAAATGAAGCTTCTCTGGACCCTCCTTCAGAATTTCCATTCAGCAGTAGACTTCACTTGGGGAAGTCCTGGACTTGATAGTCGCTAAAATCTCCTCTCTTCTCCATATAGGTTCAGGTGATAGCTATGATGGAATGCAAAAGAGTTCTGCACCATTTTAACAGCAGATGTCTAAGCAGGCCATAAGAACCCTACCTATAAACCCTGAGAATGTTCTGGGAAGTGGGTTTTCTGGAGGGTTTTGTTTTTTGTGCTGGGGATTGAACTCAGGCCTCACACATGCTAGGCATGCACTCTAACACCCCAGTCAGGAAGTAGGGGTTTTCAGCTTCAGTGCATTTGGAATTTTTCCTGACTAGTAAGTGTGGCATGTGAACAAAGAGACTCTCATCTTCCAGATTTTTCTCTTAGATGACAGCATTAAAGTCTTCAAGCCTTTTGGACTTACTGGCGTAGAGTGATGCATCAACTTTCAATTACCTGAATTTTTATTTCATTGGAATGAACTCAAGAGACTCACAAGCACATCTGGAACTGTGCTGTTAGATAATGGGAATTATTTTAAACTAATAACTTTTTCAGTTGGTTCTAGAAAAACTTGAAGTAGAGAGAAGACATGAAATTTAGTATGTGGCCTGAATTTAATCCGAACTGCTACAGACGTATAATCCATAATAATAAAATAATTGTCTTTACTAGGTTAGTATTAAACCAGAAACAATACGACTTATCAGACTCCTTAAGTGTTCAGCCTTTGAAATTTGGATTATCACTGTAAACATGCATGCAACACAGTCTTTGACCAGATTGGAACAAAACTGTTTTAAAGGTTCTCTTTTGTAGGTCCTACATACAGCTCAGTGGTCACATCACTGCTTATAGAGGAAGACCAATCTGTCACCTTTGGCATTGCCCCCAGATTTATGTTCGTAAGAGTATGAAAGTATTAGACAAGGAATCAATTTCATGTAGCTCTGTGGTAAAGTGCTACTCGGTTCAATCCCTAACACCACATACACACACATACACACAAAGAATTTTTGAGAAAATAACCAATAGCTAGGCCTCACCAGTCTTAACAATTCAAAATGACAAAATGGCAGCAAAGTTTATCCAGTTTTGTGCCTCTTAATGATACTGTTTCACAAGAATGTTGAGGCATATCTTCTTTCCATATTTTACATATGCACGGACACACAGAATCAGAATTGGAATCACAAAACTTTGACACGTGAATGCTGGTCACAGATGCAGACATTCTCAATGTTTTCACTGTGGAAATCAGAAGTTGGTTGGATCATTTTGCAAACCAGGAACTTGGGTAGACCTTCTGCTTAACAATAGTCAAGGGAGGCTGTGATATGTACTTTCGTGACAAAACACCTGTTATCTTTGCTAGTTCTGAACAAATTTTATCCATATTCACTGATTTGCCTTTGCATGTATCAAATTTGTGGCTTAGCTGTTTTGGGAAGCAGAACTGATTTTATTATAAATCTCTAGTATCTCTTGTTACCCCAAAATTGATACCACATATATGATGTTATTCCATCAAATGTTTTTATCCTGGCTCCTATGTAAGGATCATCTGAAATCCCCCCCCCCAGACAGAAAGGCTTCTGGAGTATATTTTCAACTTCATAGGCTCTGATTTTTATGAAGTTTTTTGGCAAGCATGGTGAAAGAAGTTTTATTCTATTTTGCAAGTTTATTTTTCTTTAGGTACACTTGGAATAACAAGTAAATCAGGAACATAAGCAGTCCCTAACATAAGACCATAATTAGTATATATATTTTAAGTTTCTCATGCAGCTCAGAGTGTCACAGTATCAGCCCATCAAAGGGATACCAGGCAACAATCTTTGACATCAAGGTCTGCAATTAGATTTTTTTTAATGGTTTGCCAAATGAGTACATTGAACAAAAATTCATTTCATTCTAAAATACAAGTCCTTTAATCACAGAGTATTATGATATATATTATCCTTTGCATTGAAACCTTCTGGTGCCAAAATCCTGTTTGCATTAAACACTCAAGTGTGACCGGGTGCATTTCATCTTCCCAGTAAGGTTCATATCCAGACTAAAACAAAAACTTGGCTCTGTATCACATAGATGTGATCTTTGTGCATTTTAAGAACATGTATTTCTTACTTTCCTGTTGTTAATGATCATGTACAATACAGTTGACTCTTTTTATTATGAAGTGTAGCATGATAATAAAATCTAGCGCTGACTTGGTTTGAATTCTATATATTTGAAGTCACATTTCTGACCATAGGCACAGATGTAAAATTTATTGTGATATTGTAAAAATGTTTTTTGACACCTAAAAGATAATTTGATTTTTTTAACTCTCACTAAACAAAATTCCCCTATAATTTCTGGTTTATTAAACCTTAAGATAGCCTATAATGCTATCCTCCATATAAATGACAGCAGTTATACATCAAATCACAGTACCAAATGAAATAAGTGCCCACATGCACACACACACACATGCACAAATGGGGTAGGTCCCATTTGACATAAATATATTTAAATCCTATTGGTAACACTTTGTTGTTTTAGTTTTGGCTTTCAGAGATTCTGTAAAAATTCATAGTAATTTGAAATTTTTAAATATAAAAGTGCGAAGTATTTTTATATTCAATTTTTAAGGCCTTGCTTTTCTTCCTTTCTACCCGGTTCCACTGGGAAGCAAGCAGAGTCTCGCATCTCTTGTGCCCACAGGATTCTGTGCTCTCAGTTCTTGGGTCTTTGTCTGCCTCGCTGTCCACAGAGGCATATGTTCATTTCTAAAAATAAAAGCACTGAACTTTGTAGTCATTCTGAATATTTTTAAAATCTCAAACCCCTGGCCAAATCTGTCCTTAGAGATCATTTATGTCTTTTATTGAGCCCTGGGGGGATAATAAGTGATTATTTATATTCAGAGGCTTTTGTACTTTTTACAAGTATCCGCATGCTGGTTATCTTCAGGCTGTGGGACAGCGGAGTGTACATCTGGACCTCATGTTCATGTTCATTTGTCTCTTAGCTACACATAAAACATTTTGACCATGACCAATAATGTTGCGTAGTATGTTTTCTACTATTGAAGAATATAGACTTGCTCTGAGACAGATTATAATACTGTGCTTTAAAAGAAAAACTTCACAACAATGTGAAGTGTTACAGCTCATTCAGAGTTAAATGTTCCCAATGAATTCATTACTCCCTAAGAATGAGTTTGCTACTCCTTCATATGTGGGTTGTATTTTCTGGCTTCTAGGCTTTCAGTTCATGGATTTTTTTTTTTTTAACTTTAAGTCAGCAAAATAGCATTCACTAAATTAGCCACTATTATAATGTACTCACTGAGGAAAACTAACTCAGGGAAAATTAAGGTAAGACATAGTCAGCAAATTTCTGTCTTTGGCCATATATAAAATCACTACATTTTATTCCACATATTTAATAAATGTTATGAATTTTAGATAGTTTATTAATTCAGAAACTAATGTACCCAGTTTTTAGAATCATATAGCCACATTTTATTTTCATTTGGTTTTCAGTGAAAATTTTTCTAAAAAAATTTTTTTGTGAGTTTTTCTACTAGGATTAGTATGTGAACCAGGACCGTAGTGAATGGACCAGCGGGTGAGGGCTGGATTTGGGTGCATACACTTGAGCAGCCTCCACTGGCTATGGCCTCAGAGCCGCTCAGGAGTCCAGGCCAAGGGCCGGGCATGCTGGGAAGAATGTGGGGAAGAGTGGGAGGGCCCAGAGAGGATGGCCTTCAGTATCACCCTACCACATCTGGTATCTCCTGATCACTATGAAACCAGTCAGGAGAACTGACCAGAGCAAAGAAATAGAGTTGGCCAGTAATCAGTCCAGAAAGACTGCTGAGTGCAGGTGGAGGCAGTTGGGGGGATTCATAGTGAAGAAGTCGTTCTGTGCTGCCTTCAGTCCGCCTTCTCTGTTTCCAAAGACCACAGACTTGGAAAATTCTGAGTGCAAACAATCAGGGTTCCAAACAACCCTGCTGATCACTGTGCAAAACTCTGTGCTGGTCTGCAAACATCACCTTTGTGGGCATCTTTACGCCGAGAGTTTATTAAGACCATTAGTTCATAGTAGTGTTTCTCACTTTTTAAAAAATGGTGCATTTCTAATGTAAACATTGCTTATTATCAGTGGGGTATATTGAAATTGTTTTTTGAAAGCTAAGTACTAAGGTTTTCTTGAGGGGAAATCACTGGGGAATGGGATTGTATGGGATTGGCGGTGTTAAGGATTAAAGATAATCATCTGGATCCCACAACCTACTTTCTGTGTGACTTGGTCTTGAGCATTTAGTTCTTAGTAAAAAAGAAAAAGGTTTTTTTTTTTGTAAGAAAATATTTTGTATGCATTCCCTCAACATGTAATACTGGTTTCAAATCCATATAATGTGTTGAATGCTAACCTCATTGATGATGGTGGTCATGGTGGTACTGATGGTCATGATGATGATGGTGGTAGTGATGGTCACGGAGATAGTGGTAGTCATGGTGGTGTGGTGCATTCACCATTTAAATGAGTCACACTGTTTCTGGTTGAATTTTCAACACAACTCTCCCTTGGTAGAATGATTAAGAGTCAGGCTGCCTGGATTCCCAGCTCAGCTCATCAGTTATCAAGCTGTGAGACATTGCTTATATTGTGTAATTTTAGTTTCCTTGTCTGAAAAATGTGGATAAGAATGAGGGTTAAAGTTGTTGGAAAGAGCAAATGAGGTGATGTAAATGTGGAGAACTTAGCACAGCGCCTGTGGGTGCTGCAGAAATAGTGGTATTTCCCCATCCCTCGCATTAAGAAAGAACCTGGAGAGGCCCAGGAACTAGCCCCAACTTCAACAAGTAGGGATAGATCCAGGATTGGAACCTCCAGATTCATGATTCCAAAACCCTGATGCTTCTAAGCTTTACCTTAGGACAGATGTGTGGGAGGTGGGTGTTTGTTAACTAGTGTTAGATTCCTTTTGCTCAACTACCCTGCTAAGGACCCTTCTTTGCCTCTTGATCCTTTCAATAAGCCCTTAAGTCTTTTAACCAATCTGGTGTGCCCTTTTTTGAACTTGATCCAATCTAAATATGTCCCTAGTGCCTGTGAAATTCACAAGTAAGCTTAGTAATACAGTACACTGTCCACAGTTTTATGAGGTAGGATTAGATTTTCCCTGTCACATGAGGTAATTCGGCTGGGGTGAACCTGAAATGGCATTCATCTTCATTAATGTGACTTGTGTTACAAACACATTTCTAATGTGTAATTTACTGCCTTGTCTGTGGTCTGTCATCTCAGCCTTCACATTTCTCAAACACACACACACGCCCCTTTTTACT
Source organism: Sciurus carolinensis (assembly GCF_902686445.1). Classification (NCBI taxonomy): domain Eukaryota; kingdom Metazoa; phylum Chordata; class Mammalia; order Rodentia; family Sciuridae; genus Sciurus; species Sciurus carolinensis. The sequence goes on from NC_062224.1 coordinate 23,319,341, forward strand.
TGTACATATAAAGTGAGTTGTAGGATTGAGATGGATATCCTTAATCCTTAACACCTACAATCCCACCCAGTCCCATCCCCAAAACATAGTTACACAGAAACACCCAAGTTGTCTGCTTGGAGAATCAGGGTCCTTCTCCAGCTCCTCTTTTTTGTGTGTGGAGGTCTAGCTGCAGCCCTTTCTAGTGTAGTTGATACAGACCTTTAACAGTGATGGTAAAGACATTCAGGGTTTTTTTACTTTTTTACATTTATTACATTATTTATTATCAATGTCCAGTTTAGGGGGTTATTCTACAAGGCCCATCCTGAATTTTGTGACAAATGGCATTGCATTTATTTCCTCAAGACTCTCATGACTCAGTATAAAAGTGACAAAATCGGTCTCCCCTAGAATCGTATTTATCTGCGTCTTGCATGCTCAGACTGCTGTATTTTCTACCTATTGGCCATCATGTCTTTCATCATGTCTTTTTCCTGTACAGTTCTACAAATAGAGGTTTTTAACCTGTTCTTATCCATGTATATAACATTAATGCTGTAACTGCATATTGAATTGAATCTTTGGATTTCTGAGGTTTTCTGTACCTACTTTGTAAAGATAATTGTTTTGACAGTAGTCCTACATAATCCAAAGTTACAAGACAGGTCAAATAGTTTCAAAGTTAAACAAAATTAATAGCCAAAGCTACTAATTTAGAAATATAAAATATACACATATATATTTATCTAGGCAGATGTGACTACGTTGACATACATGTGTATACTTTACAAAAAGAGAGGGGAAATTGTGCAGTTCAAGCATTCGAAACATGATTCAGTAGATATGCCCAATGCCCAGTGAGTTTTCTTTAGCAGGGAACAAACTGGGTAGGGACTAGGAAAAATATGTTGTTTTCTTGGATTTTTTTTTAATCCATTTGGTTCACACTTAAGGAGAAAAGGACCATTCTGGGCTCATTATTATACAAAGAAAGGCAGTATCAGATATTAGATTCCTTTCAATTGAAAGAGATAAGTTACATCTCACTGAAAAGAGTTGAGGGGAGAGTGGTGGGGTTTTTTTGGTTTTTTGTTTTTGGTTTTGGTTTTTTTTAACTTTCCCAGAATATTATAGTTCCCAAAATGAAATAGAATAATCCACACTCTTAAAACTAGATGTCTATATTATCCTATATGGCACAGCACAAGCTCAAGATTTTCTCTGCCATGACCCACATTTTGAGTCACCCATTATTTTTCATTGGCTGGCAGAAGTACAGTTTACTTGCTGACTTACCCTCTTGTTTATTTGTAAAACATAGAGCTTTCAGTTTAATATGCTTAACATGCTTAAGAGAAGAAATGTTTTCTTTGACATTGCCCAAATGACATGAGAATTTCCTTCCTGGTTGAGTGGCAGTCAGGAGGGTTTGAGAAGGCAGAGGAAGAGTAGATATGACTACGTATGGAGCTTTATGGACAAGATAGCGTGTTATTTGTAACCAGAACCCAGCAAAGCCTACTCAAGAGTCCTTGGAAGGATGGAGTTGAGTTGTATCAGTTAGAAAATTGAGGGTTCCTGACACATTATTCCAAGAATACCAGTTCTAAAGAGGACTTCTTGTAAGAAAGTGAGTCTAAGAAAGCAATGGGGTTCGTTCCTATGAAGAACATGAAAGCTGTTGCAAAAAGCTTATTACGGGGAGCTTCCCTGACCCCCATTCCTAGGGGGAAGCGTCCAAGGTCACTGATGCCCCCTGGCGGCACTCGAGCAACCTCACATTTCACTGCCTTGAGTGAGACCCCTGTGGTAAACAGGGAAACTAATTTTCAGGGCCCAAGTTTGTACATGTTTTTATATTCCAGCTTCTTTCTCATTCTTTTTCTCATTTGTTTTAGGCCAAAGAACTGCCAACTTTAAAGGATAATGATTTCATTAATGAGGGCCAAAAGATTTATATTGATGACAACAACAAAAAGGTATTCCTGGAAAAGCTGAAAAAGGATGTGGAGGTAAGAAAAATACCTGGGAAGGACAGCTCCACCGTGTCCACATCGACACTGTTGGGTTTTTAGGAGCTTCTTATCCCATCTATTTAAATCTGCAACCAAGGTTAAAATATACATATTCTACATTCTCCAACTCAGATAGAAACGGATACACTGCTTGTTATGTGTCTGGTTCTGAGATGAAATGTGCCAGTTCAGGATGACAAACACCAGAAAGGCCTGCTGTCATCTGCGGGGTATCCCCGCCCTCAGGTTCCCCTGTGATCTTTGGTGGGGCTGGCCTTATGAGTAGTTACCTCCCCTGGAGGTCTTCCTGCCCGCAGCCACCAGTGTGGGCAGGGTGCGGGGAGTGCTGGATTCTCTCAGACAGCAGAGCAAAAAAAAAAAAAAAAACATGTTTAGTAACTGCTAGAATCTTGGCACTCTTCCCTCCAAACATTTCAGTGTTGGTAAACGCAGCCACAGTCGCTGGATGCTTTTCATATTTCCACCAGCCACCGGCACAGTTGTCATAGGGCTGGCGAGCCAGCCTGGCCATCATGGACGAGCACGGGGCACTGTGTGCACACGGGTCATGGGGGGGAGGGCGGTGAGAAATAAGACACAGCTTTCCACTGGGCTTTCAGGCTGTCATGGAGGAGAGCTCATTGTAAACCCTGTGCTAAGAATTAAAACTATACCTCTTCCCATCTCGCTTAGTATAAAGACGTTGCAGCTGTCCCGCTGGACTTCCTTATTTCATTATTTTAGGAATACGCTCAGAGAAAAACCTCATTTTCTTAGAATTTGTTGAGTTACAAGACGGCATAAAGAGAATTCTAATTTAGGCAATTACCAAACCAAGTTTCTCTAGACTGTTCCTCGTCGTGTGTGCTCTTTTTCTCTTTACTGACGTACTGTTCCCCACATACTAAGATCTGCTACTTAGAGGGAGGCTTTGTGGAAAGATTTTCTTTTTCATGTCATTAAACAAAAACAATTAAACTGGCTAGAGCCAAAGAATGAATGTCATGCATGTGATTCCCCATGAAGGCAGAAGCAGTATTTTAATTTTCTTTTTAATCTCCTAACAGTACTTTTTGTTGCAAAACACTCAGGCTGACCAAGTTTGTTCCTAATTATTTTTAGATCTTTTAACGAAATTTTTTCACATTATTTTAACCTCCATGGTATGCATATTTGGATTAGAACATTAGTGTCGGTTTCTTGTGAAGGATACAAGTGTCTAGTTTAAAGACAGTGTTTGCTTCTATCGTCTAACATGTTTCTCCAGTTTTTTATTAATAAACATATATTTTTCCTCAGTTGTCAGGGGTTATTATTAAGCATTTCCTCTTTGTTTGGGAGTCAACTTGATTTAACTGGTAATGAAGTACAGTACCACAGGGAAAATATCCTCCTTTGGATTTTTACTGATTAATCAGCAGACCTTTGATCCTGAGAATAATATTCTTTTAGCAATGATGATAAGTAACCCTTAGGGTTATCTGTGGTCTGCCCCCGCAAACAAAATGTTTTTATTTTTTCTGTCGACTATATTTCTCCATGATATTTAGCCTCCAGAAATAATGTAACTCAGGCCGTTGAACTTACAGTTGAAATACACGAGGATCCTCTTAGCCTTTTGTTGTCTCTAATAATGTCGTTGATTAAAGGATTGGATAGTTTAATCCCGTACGTGGCTCTCACACTCAGCGGTTTTGTTGAAATGAAAGCAGAGCATAAAGCGTTCTTTCATTTAAAAATTTCTCAATGGCTGATAACAGTGTCTTTAGTTGTGAAATTCATGCAGAAGCGTCATTAAATTTTTAAGCAGGTAATTATGGTGAAGTAGCTTGACATCTGATCTTGATAATGAGACCAGAATTTAATCTAGTTTTTTTTTTTTCATCAGTTCCACACTTTCTAATTTAGCTGACTGGCCCTAGCCACTGAAGTTTGATAGAGTTTGTTTTGTTTTGTCCTTTTTTTTTTCCATTTTTTGTTTCCTTTCTATTCTACTTAAAAGTAGAATGTCTGAACCTATTACAGCTCAATAAATGATCTACTTTTCCCCCTAGAAATGGAATCATCATTTGAGAATCTGTTGCTTTTTTTTTTCTGCAACTGAAATCCTATTCTACTAGTCACTTACCAGGCTGGGGACTTTAGTCCAGAGAGTTTTACACATAGCTAAACATATGTAAGCCTTTGGGGTTGGGGGTACCCTGTAGAAAATGAAAGTCACTTTCTACCCTGCTTCTTGTCAACTCTGGTCATGATCCTTTAGAGTCACCTGGATCTCTCCTCTGATGGCTTACACTGAGCTCAGACATCACGCAGTCTGTCCACTGGAGTCACAGCGCATCTCAGCTGTCTCAGGTTTATGATCCCATAACCAACCGTGGCAGTGAGCAAGGGTGGATGAAGTGAAAGGGGCGGTGGCATGGGTGGCGTGGCACACACGGTGCCTAAGTCCTTTCCATGCAGTCATTATCTCTTTTTATGCTTAAAATAGCTCATGGAGGGTGGGTCCTGTTACTATCCCAGTTTGGTGGATGCAGAAACTGAGTTCAGAGACATTGCGTAATTTGCTCAAAGACTCAGAGCTACTAAATTCAGACAGGGATTTGAGGCCATCAGAGACCATACTCCTAACTATGCTGATATAAAATGCACATTTAAAATGTTTCTGAAAGCACAGTTGAGACTTTCTTTTCTGACAAATACTCCAAAAGAGGAGGATAAATTTTTTTTTAACAAGTGGCCAAATGTTAAACAGGGCTGACTGGAATTTTAATTTACATCCCAGATGTGTTGGGAGATGGTAATTCATTAAAGCGAATGTGTGAATGAAGTTAGAAAATAAGGTTCATTTAAATCTGTTATAAAGAATAGTTCATTCACTGCTCCTCGGACACACGGTTTGGTAGAAGAGTTTGGGACGGGGCTCATAGTGCGAAGAAGGTACTAGCCACCCAGATTTGTCATAGGCTGGGCGCACCACTTAGAGGTACCGCGTGTGCTTAGCAAGCTCAAGCCCTGGGTTCCGTTCCCAGCACACACACAAGAAATTGATTTAATAAGGAATTAATTATTAAGGAATAGGATTAGGTAGGAGATTCTGGAAGAAAAAGAGGTAGATCAGATGTTTGGCAGGTAATTATGAAGACCTTAGAAAGGAAGAAAACCAGGAACCCTAAAGACAAAAATCTCCACTAGTTGAAATCTCTTGTACTTAAAAAGCAAATACATGAATTAGAGGCTTGAAGGAATGAACCAGGGAGAAAAGAGCAGCTGTGTTTGAGTTCCTGTCCTTAGCTGGAGGCCAGTTCCACTGCTGAGCCGTTTTGTCTGCTCTCTCTGCCCCTGGGCTCCCAGCCCGCAGTAGTTTTGTGATTTCATGTTGCAAGTCTTCTATAAGGAGAATCTCAGTTTCACCACCCCACTTCATTTCCATCTACCTCAAAAGGTATTTGAAACAAAGTTTGTGAGAGACAAGAGCCAGTGAGGCAGGCTTTTCCACATGATTCTCTTCTCAGCCCATCAGCTTGAACCAGTGTCCCTTTCTTATTTGATGACCAAAAGCCTACCATAATCAAAATCACATTGGCAGTTGTAGTACCCGCTCCCCCACTGTTGTGCACAAGACAGTGTAGTCTTTGTCTAGGCTACATTATCTGTCTTATCTTATACACACCCCACAGAGGCAAGTGCTGTTGTCCCATTTTATGTTAGGATAACTGAGGCTCAGAGACTAAATTATTTAAGGCACAGAGCTAGTGAGATGTAAATAAGACTTAATCTCCTCTCTGACTCCAAAGCCTATACTCTGTTTTTTAAGGCTATTGAGGCTGGTCATATGTGTCAATGATAGATCATTTGCCTAGTATACACAAGGCTCTGGGTTCCATCTCCAAGAAGAAGAAAATTTATATTTAAAAGATTGATACTTTTTTTTTAACCAGGGATTGAACCCAGGGCCTCTTAACCACTGAACTACATCCCCAGCCCTTTTTTATTTTTTATTTTGAGACAAGGTCTCCCTAAGTTGCTTAGGGCTTCCACTAAGTTGCTGAGGCTAGCTTTGAACTTGCAATCCTCCTGCCTCAGCCTCCAAGCCACTGGGATTACAGGTGTGCCACAGTGCCCAGCGCTTCTATCGACTTTTAAATAAGTCTGTTTCTCCTACCTTGCTTTCATATCTCAGGGTAATATTTATAGAAGTTTTTGTTTTCTGAGTTCAAAACACATGGGGAAGATTTAACTGGCCCCAGGGGATTCATGTGGGAAGGTGCCTACGTGGGAGCTGGGGAAGGACTGGTGGCAGGTCAGGCTCCCTGGGCCTGTGGACAGGCAGAGGTATGGGAGGTGACTGGTCAGGAGCGCACTGGAGCCCGTGCACCCAGAGGTCCTCCATTCTTGCCAGTTAGGGAACAGGGCTCCTCACTCAGCTCGGAGATGGCTCTCGAGAAAAAGAAGTGGCCCTGCAGGTCTCCACAGATTTATTTCATTTTCAGCCAGAACTTCAAGACCTGTGATTGCTTATGCTTGCCCTTTGTGTATAAAGTTTGTCTCCAGAATTCTTTCAGAACAACCCAGAGGCCTATTAGCCACTCTACTTCACTGATCAGGAATGATGCTGAGTTCTTCAAGAGTCAGGGCCGCACACCTTTTTTGGACCCTTAGCTCAGAATCAAAGCAGAACTGGACCTTGTGCAGAGCCACCAGCTGGGGGATTAGGGAGCCATTTAGTCCCAGACAGCAGATGGACTGCTGCAGTGCCTACCTAATAACCCCATTCACACCTGAGTGAATCCGTTAGAATAGTGCACTTAAAAGCATATACCTGGGTGCATCCACCTAATAAAGAAAGAAAGAAAAAGAAATCATGACATGGAAAATCAAAGAACTTGGCAGGAGTAGCCAAACTCACAGAGCTTGGTCTTGCCTCACAGTATATTCTAGCCATCGCTGGACAAGAGAAGAAGGGATGACAGGAACCCCAGGCAGAGCATGTTCAGCATCTCCCATCCCCTTTTCCATCAGAAAGAGGCCTGATGAGGATCAGGACGGAGAGACCGCACTACTCGCCATAGCACTGACACAATTCATTTGCTGGTTGATTGGGACGCTTGGGTTTTTACTTATTTATGATGGACAGCATAATAATCTTCTCTGCAGGGTGTGCTGAATCTCAGAATGCTTTCCCAAACCACTCCGAAAGATTGCTGGAAGCCACTTGGGAGGGCCCTGGTTTTTCCCATTGGCCAGTCTCATTGTTGGGAGAAACTTTCTCTTCCCTCCCTCTGTGGGCTCTTTCTGGCCAGTCATGCTCTCTGCTCTCTGTTATAACCCAACCACATGTGAAATGGCGTGCCTCAGCATGCGACTTTGCATTTCAAGGAAAATTACCCTAACTCTGAACTGACCCCAAGCACAGAGCTGTTTTAGCCAGAGAAACGGCCTTGGAGTGTGAGACCCTTATGCAAGGGTACAGGGGACCCCCTTTGGCACGCCTGCCTCCCCCTCCCTCACAGCCTTCCCTACGTGAGCTGGTCTTTAAATCTTGGCAGTTGCTTAAGACATAACTGACCGTGTCGACTCCTCCCTCCAGTTCCTTGCCCAGTTAAAGCTCATGGACTACAGCCTTCTGGTGGGAATTCATGATGTGGAGAGAGCCGAGCAAGAGGAGGTGGAGTGCGAGGAGAATGACGGGGAGGAAGAGGGGGAAAGCGACGGCACACACCCAGTTGGGACCCCACCAGACAGTCCTGGAAATACACTGAACAGCTCACCACCCTTGGCACCCGGCGAGTTCGATCCAAACATTGATGTGTATGGAATTAAATGCCATGAAAGTAAGCTCAGTTACCATCAATTCCTGTCACACATGAAGTGGTTTGATTTTTGCACTGTGATCTATCGGTGACCATAACCCCAGTTACAAGTGTGCTGTCCTGCAAGACTTTTCTCCAAAGTGCAAGTAAATTGATTTGTGGACAAAAGTATGGTAAAGGGAAATGGAATCTCTGATGTTGGAATCACATGTGATCAGGTCCTTGAATTTTGTGATGTTGAGGGAATGGGGCAAAATCACCAACTGTTTTATAGCATACACATTTACAGAGGTAAATACCTACATACACACACATGTACATTTATAGATAAGTTATACAAGAAATATTTTTAATACTGTTAAATATTTTTTCTTAGCTGTCTTTCTTATTTATTTATATTCACATAGTGCTGAGGATTGAACCCCTGGCCTTACACATGCTAGTCAAATACTCTGAGAAATACCCCCATCCTCTCTCTCGTCTTTTAAGTAAGTCAAAAGTGTCACAAATCTATCCTGAGTGAGGCACCTGTGTGGAACCCACTATGACCCTCAGGTGGCCATCTTGTGGGAATGCCCCACATCATCACCATCAGTCTTCTTCTTGGGGTGCTGTGTCCAGCTCACAGTGTGAGGAGTGAGAATTTCTGATTTGCTGCTATCAGTCCTCTTCCACAAAGGGGACTATGATCCTATGACCCTCTTCTATAAGTCAGATTCATCTTACTCCTTAATATTTAGGTAATTGAATATGTGAAGGAATATTGCATTCTACCTTAGCTACTTATTCATGAAAAAATCTTAGTTATATGATAAAAACTGTTTCTTGTTTTTGGAACAGTAAGACCTGCACCCCTTTTTTTTTTTTTTTTTTTTGGTATTGAGGATTGAACCCAAGGCCTTGCACATGCTAGACAAACTCTACCATTGAGCTCCACCCTCTCAGCAGTTTCTAAAATTTCAAACAGCATCTTAACTAAGTGGGTTTCAGTTGTTTTACTCTATTTTTCTCACCAAAATTGTTTCTTCAACATAGAAAATTACAGTCAAATATGTTTCTTACCATTCACATTGAAACATCATATTTTTGAAAATAATGTAGAAAGTAGATAATAGAGGAAAAGCCTTCATCCTGTTCTGATACTATGTCCAATGAGAAGTATGAACAGTGTGTCTAAGAGTAGAAAAGGATTGATGAGCATAATTAGTTCTATACATAGAGCATTTTAAAAATAGCATTTTTCTTTATACCAAATCAATACACTATCATTAAAGAAAATAAAGATTAACAAAATATAAACATTTGATCTCACCCTCAGGCCTCTGCTGTTAATATTCTGGGGCTGCATTGTTGATGCTTGTTTGTTTGTGTCGGATTTTTGTCATTGTTACTTTTCAAATTGAAAGAAGACTGAGTACGGGGAGCTCTGCAGAGATGCAGGAGAGAGACAGCTGAGCTCGTTTTCACTCCCCCTCACTCCAGCCTCACTTCTCCCTGCTCTTCTGCCTTTCCAGACTCGCCTAGGAAAGAGGTGTACTTCATGGCGATTATTGACATTCTTACTCATTATGACGCAAAAAAGAAGGCCGCCCATGCTGCAAAAACTGTTAAACATGGCGTAAGTCTCCGCTTGTTCCTTCTCTCTCCCCTCTCTCTCCCTGGTCCGCAGGAAGCACCTTTCTACTGCAGGCTCCTTTCTACCCATCGGTTCCAAGTCCTTTAGTGATGCTTGTTCCACAAGTCTGAATGCAAGACCCAGAGCCAGCAAGTCCAGCTGCCAGCCCTGCACTTACCATGACTCCTGTGCCTCCGGAGAGTCACTTAGACTCTCTGCACTGGGGATGTTAATAGGCACATGCACCTCTAGAATATTACACAGATTCTTCTATGTTTGAAAAACACCCAAAAAATAATAGTGAAGGTAGTTTAGTGTTTTAATATGAAATGTTCCAAGCTGAAGCAGGATTCTCTTGAATATGCAGGATTCTGTTTCTTTTTTTCTCAGTAAATTGTGTTTTGTTTCTATTACAGAAATCTCTTGAGTGCAATATCTAAGTTTCATAATACCAACCCCTCACATTTATCCTGCTTGCTCAGAATTATCGTTATCCTGGGCATATTAACTTGTAGAGATCCATTTTCAGCCTTCCAGGTACTAAAAAGTCATGGAGTCCATCCTACACAGATGAACTTTGATCCTGTTTGTTGACACTGGGAGGAGAGGTGCCTCCCACAGATTGTGTGGAGTCAACCAAGACACACTAGAACCAACAAATTTAATTAAAGGTTCTTTGTTGTCCCAGGAATGGAACGAGCCTAAAACCATATTCCAATGGTCAAAGAAGTATTTCGATCTTATCAACAATAGCTGTGGTGTTTCTGCCACATGCAGACCATAGACCAAGGCCCAGGGACCACATCAGGAAGAAAGGTGTGCAGTGGGTCATCATCAGAACCTTCTGAGTACCATTTTTAAACTATGCATGTGACAGGCACACTGACCCTTTTTCCTGGTTCTGAATCCAGCTCAGAAGTTGAGGGAAAGACCTTCAGAAGGCACCATGTTAGTTCTCATGTTCACCTCGGGTGAAAACCATGGGTAATTTCCAAGATAGGATTTGGTGCAGTGTCATTTTCCCACTTGCACCACCTTGAGGAAATATTTTAGGAGCTTTAGTTTCCTGCACTGATAAAGGGGTTCTAATGCCTTGGTTGGTAGGGTTTTACAGTGGGATATATGAGCACACTATGAAATTGACATACCATGGCCAACATGGCTCCTTCCTAGTCTCCCAAGTAAGTTACCAGTTCAACTCTGTAACATACCCCATGGCCTAAAATCATGGGCAGTTTGTAAGAATGGAACATTCCTCTTGGCAAAGGGGTGTTGTGTTGAGCTGGCGTTAGGGGTCAGTCTCCCTTCTGCCTGAGCTCTTCAGTGGAGACCCCAGCAGCCCAGGCCTGGAAATTACAAGTTTGCCCATGAACATGAGTGTCTAAACATAGCACCGAGGGACTTAAACTCTGGCCTTGCCCTTTGTAGTTCAGGAAACTGGCCAGTAACTGCTTTGAGTGTGCTAGTCAGCACTGTTCATCTAAGAACAGAAAAGCCCCCACTGGACTTCGGCAAGGAGCCATGCTTCCTGGCTCTATGCAGGTCTTTGTGCAGGGAGAACAGTGGCACCCCTGTACACTGCTGCCAAGGAAAACCAGCCCCAGGGAGTCTCACCCAGCTATGGTACCAGAAAAGGACCTGTGGCAGTGTCCCAGGATCTGTCACTGCTGTCACTCACCTCTGTTATGAACTGAGGAGGTCCTGAAAAATTAACACAGTCCTTGTTGTTGTGATCAAGGTTTCACTTTTGCCAGATGTTTGTTTTTGTCATTCTCCAATCTGCCTTCTGGAAAAGTAAAGGTGTTGTCCCTCTGCCTCTAAATGTCAACCACATAGATATGATATGAATGTACCAAACATGGCCAATTGGATTGTTGTTTTAGGTTGCAAATGTCACAGGTATGTGATAATAGCCTCTAGTGCTGCTGGCACCCTTGCTTCACTTTCACTCATAGATTCATAGGCCTCTTGACTACTGGGCCAAACAGCCAAGGTAATTTGAGTTGTGGTTCAACAGTAGAGGCTGCATAGATGTGAACACTATTAGCTGGAGGGCTCGGGGTGTGGCTCAGCTAGAACCCTGGCCCTTCATGCTTGAGGACCTTCATTGGATCCCCAGCACTACCAAAAACAAAAAAATTAGCATTATATTCAGCTGCAATTGAAAATAACTATAAATATTGGGTAGTAATTTAGGGAAGCCATAAACTTGATATCAATATTCTTTTCCTCTAAAACTGCCCAGGCTGGAGCAGAGATCTCAACCGTGAATCCAGAACAGTATTCAAAGCGCTTTTTGGACTTTATTGGCCACATCTTGACGTAACCTCCCACACAGCCTTGGACAGACATGAGCGTGGGAAGGACAGAGGTGGCTTCGGTGTAGGAAAAATGAAAACCAAACTCAATGAAGTACTCATCTTGCAGGAAGCAAACCTCCTTGTTTACATCTTCAGGCCAAGATGACTGATTTGGGAGCTACGCGCTTTAACAGCTACCTGATATTTCCCAGCATCGTTCTAGCTATTTCTGACTTGACGTGTGTGCGTGTGCACATGCACGCTCACATGCACATTTTAAAATAATCAATTAATTAATTAATTAAAACCCATCGGCTTGAATCAGAATGTGTTACCACAAAAAAAAAAAAAAAAAAAAAAAACCTCTGATTCCAGCTGTGGCCGAATGAAGGAAGGAAGGAAGGAAGGAAGGAGCACTTGGGGGGAGGGTAGAAGGAAACGCATGTCAGAGCAACCACATCGGCATCACCTGGTAAACTGTGGATTGGTTTATTTTTTGAGTTGAGAGATGTGAGACAGTATTCATAATAATAATGAAGATAATAATAATGATGATAATAATAATGATGATGATTCAAAGGAAAAAAGAAAAACTTGCTGCAAATGTTACACTTCCACCCGCACGCAGACACTCCTTAATAGTTGTCACCTGAGCCCCGGGCACTAAATGGAAGAATGCTGGCGTCTCCATGTGCACTGGTTTGGGGTTCCATCCCCACAGTGTGGGGACCCCCAGTGTCCTGGAGTAACACCCCCCATCCTCCGAGAAGCTGATGCCAGGACTCTGTCTACATTTTCACTTTCGTAAATATGTGCAGGAAAACCGCTTGCTTCCCTTCTCTTGCCTGGAGACTCACTGCTACACCCTTACGTTACAGTCTAGGAATTCATGCTACAAAATAAAAACAGAGCTTACCTGAAAGGTGCATAGTTTGGGGCAATGGTAGCTACATCTCCCACTGCAGGAAGATGAGCAAAGAAATAAAACTGAATTCTCCTGGGATCGAATGCAGATCTGAATTATAAGAAGTTTGTGTTTGACCGCTGTTTAAACAACAGTGATGTTTCGTTACGAATTATCCCTTTAACTGAAACCCTCAGTTTTACTGTTTACATTATTAGGAAAACAGGGATATTTTTGAATCTAAAAATTTAATATACAGCACGTGATTTTTGAAGTTTACATGTAAAGTCATTTTACAGTGTAGGTGAAATAATGTTTGTTGTATTTCGAGATGTGTCCTGAATTCATGAATGTTTTGTTCAAAGTACATGGTAGACAGTCTTACAATAAAAGGAAAAGGATTGTTTTGTCTCCTCCAGATGTACACTTATCAACCTAATGATTTTTTTAAAAGAAGATTTAACCCAAATCTGGTTATATCAGTTCATTGCCCTAAACTGTGCTGATTGTGTTTAATCAGGTTAAAAAGTTCCAACATCAATCATGTATCTACCAACTTCTCTGCATTTTCTAAAAGGCATCAAGTTATAAAATATTAGACTTGCTTAGAGTAGGTTATCAACTTATACGCTGTGCTAAAAGCTGTGCCTTTAAAACTCTTTGTTTAAAACATGAGGTGGTTTTTGTAGGCAGTTTCAGAAAAGGAAAAATAAATCTACCCTTTGATAATGACTTACAACCCAACAAATCCTCCCCCCACCCCAGCTGCCTCTTCTGGTCACTTTACTCGGGGCTGCAGCTGTGCCCAGGGTATGTGGGCTGCCTTCACAGCATCTTAGGAAGCCAGCAGCGGTGCCATCCCATTACCCTCTCCTGACTTTACATGATCTGTTCTCCAGTGCCGTTAGCACCACTGTAACATAGCTGCACACGTCTGTATTTTATGTATTTAAATTAATCAGTGCTATGATTTGGTTCCCCACCACCACCACCATTAAATCTGGCATTAACCCCACTTCAGTGTCCTAAAGTTGTACCATGGTTCCTTTGATCCAAGACTTACAGACATGAGACCCTGAAGTAAAGACAAGGTACACATCCATGATCTGAGTAACTGTTTTCTTTGTCGCCAATCTGTGTATGCTTTTAGAAGTTTACAAAACGCTTTTATTTTTGTCTGTAATGGCCTCTGTCATTCATTTCTGTTGATACACTGTTGGGACAGAGTGAGGAAGTTTGCCTTGTATCTCCTAGTGCTAACAATACACTCCAGTCATGAGCCAGGCTTTACGAAATAAAGCACTTTGATGACTCACAAGGTGGATCCTTTGTTCCTTTGTCTCAACTGTGTTTCTCGGTGCCGCACACGTATTTTAAATGCTCAGTACCCAGAGCATCTACCTAATCCGTGAAGAGGTAAAAGTGAAATTGAATTTTTTTCAGTTTGGAGAGACTTGCCTTCAATGTGTGAACTATTTTTTCATTAAATAATACTAACTTTTCTAATAAAACCGACTTCTTCTAGATGGACAGGTAGAGAGAGAAAAAAAAATCTCTTTGGAAAATACCCCAGAAGCCACATGGTTATTTTATGTTTTGACCAATCTTACTTCTTCGGGTCAGCATTTTTTGAAACTTCATTGGGATACCCTTGATGGAGAGAAGTCCGTCTCATCCCGCTGCCATCAGTGCCTGGCAGCAAGCACAGCGCACTGGTTCTGAAACACATGCGCCAATGCAATGGCTAGTAGGAGAGGTTTAAACGTGACGCACATTTCACGTTGTTTGTGTGCAGTTTGGTCCACAAGAAACATCAGACCAACACAGGAAACAACATCCGCTGCACTGAGCCTTGTAAGAACACCCAAGACACACCTCAAACGTCCGCCGGCACCTCAGCTCAGTACGGGTGTGCTGCATCCTGCACACCCACCGCGGGAGCCACAACTTTCTGCCTGACTTCAGATTGCCCTTCTTCCTCCATCTTACCATAACCAAGAGCTGCGATCCTCTGACAGCCATGATCACAGGCTCCACTGATTTTTCAGGGTAACTTTGTATATTTACTTTGGTATTTGTATTTTGTAACGATTTAGCATGTTTGAAACTCCTGCTGTTTTTATTGAGTTCCTGTGGGGGCGGGGTGCTGTAGTTTTGAGGTGTTGGGCCCCTAGTTTCATTTTCCTCAGAAGTTGTATGATTTCTACTGTGTATGCTTTTGCCTAAAACTAATTTCTAGGGACATTTTTGTCACATTATTGCAGAATTGATGGATCAGCAGGGAGCATTAATTCCATTTTCTTTGTGGGTGATTTGAATGTATTCCCTTCATTTTTGTTATTTAATTTCCTGAATTGAAAATTTTCCTGGTCCCAGAAAACTAGTTCTTTCTAACTCAAAAGGCACGAAAGTTGTCGTGAAGCATTAACCCTTGACGCTTTTGGAAACAGTGGTTATGAGTTAAGTGTAAGCTACAGGAGCTCTGTGTGGTGGGGCAGTAATGGCCACTGGGTGTACCTGCAGGTAACGGGGCCCAGGGGTCGAGCGGAGAATTAAACTCCCGGAACTCCTGCCATCAGAGGGCCGAGTCCCCTCCCACCACTCCACACAGCCTCTCCAGGAAGTTTCAGTTGATGCGAAATCAGTGATCACGGTGACTATTATACCTGTGTATCCTTTGATCTCTCAGAATAACTGGTCCCGCTCTCTTTCTTTATCACCATCTTCTTAAATAGCATTTTATTAAGCTTCAGCCACATGATGTAGAGGTTGCTACATTAACAACATAAGAATTATTCTCCATAAAAGACAGAAACTCTGCTCTACCTTTTTACTTTCTGATAGGAGTCACTTAATGCTATAGTGTGGGTCTTGACCGGCCCCCAAAGGCCATGTGTTGAATGCTTGGTCACCAGTATGAGGCACTATTGGGAGGTGGTGGAATCTTTAGGAGGTGGGGCTAGTGGAAGAAAGTCAAGTTACTGAGAGTGTTCTCTCTCTCTCTCTCTCTCTCTCTCTCTCTCTCTCTGCACCCCTTCCCCGCCCCCTCTGTCTTTGCCTCCTGGCAGCAATGAAGTGAACAGAACTCCTCCCACACACTCTCCTGTCATAATACACTGTACCTCCACAGGCCCAAGTGACAGGATCAAGCAACCATGGATGGAAACCTCTGAAACCATGAGCCAAAATAAACCTTTCCTATTTTTAAGTTGGTTATCTCAAGTATTTGGTCACAATAACAGAAAAACTAACACACCTACATAACCTCGTTCGGCCTCTGACCAGCCTTCCTTTGCTCCCTTTGCCATTATTCTGAACTGGTGTCTTTAAACTATCAGTATATCAAAGAGGCACTCATCCCAACGTGACCCCGAAGACCACTGAAATGTGCCAGGAAAATTAGAGTGGAAAACTTAACCTAGAGTGATTGTTGAAAGTTCTTTCATAAAAGAACACCCTAAAGAGTAGAGCAAGTACCTTTTTTCACAACTAAATGCCCTTCAGAAGTTTGTTCTAGTTCTGTTTTGGGGGATTCTGTGAAAATCCTGTCAAAGGTCAGTTAAATGCCATCATCTGTAATATCCTCCCTCTCAAACACTGTGTTCAGTTTAATTTCATAAGAGAGAGGATAAAAGATGACAGTTTCCCAGAACGGGCTGCAATAGATCTGTGTTTTCTAAAATCCCACACTTGGTGTTGTAAGAGGTGCTACAGATGAGGAAATTGTCAACCTGTATAACAGAGAATGGCTCTCTTGAGGTCTAAAAAAGATTTTACCCAGGAGCATTCAGAAAATTGCAATCTGGAATATGTGTGCTATATATAATTCAGGGAGGCAAAGAAAGACAAGTTTCTAAAGGTAAATGAGAAAGGTTACATAAGTTGTTCTGAAGCAGTTACCCTTGTTCCTAATAAGGGTGCTACTGGCCCAAGACTGAATAGGCAATTGCTGGGCAGAGACATCCCTTTAGAAATAGTCTTTGTGTAAGGTTGCAGTGGCCTTTGTGCAGTGTTGTGGTTCTCAGGGAGTCTTTGTAATGGTTATCATCACAGTGGCTTATGCATGAGAGCCCCGCCCTTGAGGTCTCCCTGCTCCATTGTGTTAGGTCTGGTGTAAGTGACTCCATTTTGGTATTGGTGTCTTTCACTAAACTTTGGCTGGCAGAGACCACAGTGGTTAGTGGCAAAGCCGGACTTTAAGCTCAGTCCTTGCTCCAGCTCAGGAGTGGAAGTTGAATGTGTGACCAGTGGGCCTAGGTACTCCTGCACTGCCTTCCTCCCTGTCACCCGGTGAGCGTTGGCACACAGTAGTTCATTTTCCTATCCTCCTCACTTGGTCCAGCAGTTCATTGTTAGGGACAATGATGAGCACTCAGTGTTTTAAAATCAAGCAGTCTAACTGGAAATATGAAAATAAATCTTCTAAATGGCAATATCGGGAGGTAGCACTTGGAAATCTACCATTAAAATATGGTGCTTCTCATGAACATCCAGGATTGAAAACCACTGCCTGAAATGGTTCACTGATCAGTAATTTTCTTTTTCCTAATATCTGTATTTCCCCCTCTCTCCTGCCTCCTTCCCCCATGCCCTTTTTGTGTACTTTCTGCTGGTATATGAACAAGATAGCCTCTCGTGGATTCAAGCTGGAGTCGCCCAAACACTGCCTGAGGGCCAATCCCGTCCACTGCATGGTTTTTTTTTGTTTTTTGTTTTGTTTTGTTTTTTTATTGCAAGTAAAGTTTTCTTGGAACACAGCCATGCCCATTTATTTAGTATTTTCTAGGATTACTTTTAGGCTAGAATGGCAGTTAGCAGTTGTGACAGACATTTTATGGCCCACAAAGCCTAAAGCATTACCGTCTAGCCCTTTACAGGACAATTTTGCCGACCCCTGAAGTAGAGCCCCATTGTAGTATCACAGTCATTGTAGAACCGTGGGCTTCAGCTACATTTTCTTCACCTATTTACTCATCTGTGACGTGATACAAAGTTTAAAAAACACCTCAAAATTTGCCAGCAAAATTGGATGTTAAAATTTTGGCATGATTTATGATTGAATAGTCTGTGCTTCTTAAGTACATCCACGGTGATTGCCTTTGATGAGTGCTTAGGGTTTTCAAATCAGGATGATAGATTGGGGGTTGATTGTTTCTTTAAAAAGAGAACCCCTGAAATTTAGGAAGCCTGGAGACCAAACCCCCCTCTTCTCTGTCACCCCCTAACCTATCTGTGACTATTATTACTGCCCCATGTCATTCTAATTAAATTCCCTGTCCTTGTAATCTTCAGAATAGGAATAATAAAACTCTCTACTGGGCAATTAGCCCATATGTGTGTCAAATTCTAGGTTTTTCCAATCACATGAGAAGAGCCACCTCCCCATTTTCCCTACCTTGTCTCTGTCCTCCACAAAGAACTCCACGCTCTATCTGGAGGTGAAATTTTCACAACTCACAATTTTTGTTGAAATCATATCTCCTTTTGAATTTGCATTTTAGTAAATTGCTCTGGTTACGGTAAATTAACATCACAGTGACCAGTGGAGTTGCAGAACCAGGAAACCCATTTAGAAAGGGTCATAAACTTAAGTCATTCTGTCCATTTGTTAAGATCCCATAAAAACACATGACTGAGCTCTTCAACATGTGACATTCTGTTTTCTCAAGAAACAACTTTAATATCTCTGCACATACTTTTATTGCTTTCTGCCATGCTGGGCATCGAACACAGAGCCCAGCTACCCCTGAGCTACACCTCAGCCCTGGTTCCTCTTTTTTATTAAGTCTCTGAAGCTTCCTCTCCCCTGCTTTCCACACCCACAGGCCTGCAGTAGAGGGTGGGCAGTCGGAGCTCTGTTGGCATTTAATTTGGTTTGCTTTTCTACTTACAGGTAATTTGAGTCCCAGGATATTCTCTTTCCTCATACTGGAGAAGGTGAGGATCATGAGTAGCTTTATTTGCTCTCCTTGCTGAATTTATGGGCATTTTAAGAGTGTAAATGAGAAGATTCAGGATTAGGTAGCCCCCCTTGTCCTTCATCTGGAAGTTTCAGTGAGCTTTAAAGGTGCCTCTGGTTTGGACCTGGGTCTTCTACTCCCTGTTTAAAATTGCTTCTAGTCAATTGCAACCACTTTTGACTCCTGTTTCCAATGAAGTCATTAATGCTACATAGATATCTCCTGCCCCTATCTCTCCTTCAAGATCAAAACTCCTCAGTTGCCTGTTCTGCTTCACTTGGGTGTTTCAAAGGTCCTCAATCCCAAACCATGTAATACCATCCTAAATTCATGCTATTATCTACCATAGACCTAGGCCTCCTCTGTTTTTCCCCTTACCCTCATGTGTTTAGTTAGGTACAACAAAAATCTTGGGACTCATTCCTCCCTAACCTCAATTCCATCAACCCTTCCCACATCCAATAATGTCACATCCCCTTAGTTTTCCCTTCTAAATATTCCTAAAATCCATCTACTTGTCTCCAAATAAGATGTCACCCTCTTGTTTAAGTACCCAGAATCCATTCTGTTACTCAACATCCATCAATGATTTTTTTTTTTCCCAATCCCTCACTACCACATTCATTCTGTCTGCCAGTCCTACCGGCTCTTTTCAAAATATCTCATTCCTTCCACATCTACTTGTTTCCACTGCTAGGAGGCTGGTCCAGGTCACTGTCATCTATCATTGGCTGCCCTCTTGCTAAAAGGTGAATCAATACATGTCACTCAAGTATTTAAAACCTTTCAGGGGCTCCCCATCATATTTAGAATAGAATCCATCCTCCCCGTGTTGCTGACCAGACTTAACTCTTTCTTGCCCCTTGCCTACTTCCGAGATTCAATCCAGTCCTCTTCCAGCAGCCCCCTCTGCTCCAGCTACACCTGATTTCTTTCTGTTTCTCAAACAACCAGAATCTTCCCACGTAGGGTCTTTGCCTGTGCCCTTCACACATCCCAGAATGTCCTTCCCCGGCTCTTCACGGGACTCACTCTTCCTTCTGCTGAACATCCTGTGAAGAGAACATTCTTCTATTCTCTATCATAGTACTGTTTATTTCCTTTTATCTCATCTGTCATTTTTCCGGTGTGTTGGTTTCCTTATTTACTGTTGATTTTCTGTATCTCCCCTGTGATAATATGGAAGCACAGGTATTGGTGGTGGGGCGGGGTGGGCACCTAGGAAAGGCATTTGTGCCATCCCTGGAGGAAACAGCTGCCAAAAGACAGTGACCCACCTAATCCTTCTAACTTGAAATCCAAAGAATCTGTGTCAAAGGGGATCTGAGGTAGTTAGTAAGAAGAGAAGTTTGGCCAGACAAAAACCATAGATAGAGAGAGTCAAGACAACACAGCAGTTTCAAGTAAGTTTCCTGTGATTGGCATGTTGGTTGGAAGTCAAGACCATCAGGAGATTGAACAAGATGGGCTGGCACTTTGTGTCCTGTATCTGCAGATGATCTCCCCCGACATGGCAGTTCCCCAGATGGGAATTTATTCTACGTATAAACTCAAAGGGGTAAAACAATCCCTGCACATTTGTGGAAGCACCATTTGTATTGGCACAAGTGGGAGATAACTTCAATATCTGGTGAAGGGTACTGTTAAATACATGAGAGTTTAATCCTGAAAAGCAGTACTATGCCACTCATAACAAGATAAAGGAGGACCTTCATATGCTGAGGTTGAAATGATCTATTCAACATAAACTGACAAAGGAACAAACAACAACAAAAACATGTTGTCAAACAATAAATAGAGGATAATTCCATTTGTGTGGAGTTTTTATTTGTTTGTTTGGTTGATTTGGTTTGGTACTGGGGATTTAACTCAGGGGTTCTTTACTACTGAGCTACACCCTCAGATCTTTTTAGTTTGAGACAGGGTCTCACCAAGTTGCTAAGTTGCTTAAGTCCTCTCCAAGTTGCTGAGGCTGGCCTCGAACTTGCAATCCTCCTGCCTCAGCCTCCTGAGTCTCTGGGATTACAGGCTTGTGCCACTGAGCCCAGCATCTACTTGTATTTTAAATGGATGCATACTGTATCTATGATGCATAGTGTAACTGGAGCAAACACAAGAAACCAGTTGCTGTGATTACCCTTCAGGTAGGGAAATGTGTTCTGGGAGACAGAGCTGGGAAGGAGACTTTCTCTACATTATGTACCCTTTTGTTTGCTTCCCGTGCATTTACCTTTCCAAGTAGAACTTAAATCATAACCCTTTAAAAGAGTGATGCTATTGAAATTGAGGGAAAAAATTCTGACTTCCAGAATGTTCTTTGTTGTCACTTAGAATACTCACAATTTCTTGTTCTGCAAATTTATTTCCCTTCATCTAAAAAAGCCAGAGTGAGTGTTGAAGGTCCAGGCAGCAGGGATGATACCTGGGCTGCCCGCTTCTACCTACATAAACTACAATCCCTTCCAAGGGGGCAATGGGCAAAGTTGTTCTCAGACTGGGTAGCAGTTCCATCCCTCAGAGCCTGCCCGGAGTCGGGGAAGTGATTCAGTGCTGACACTTCAAAGGGCACACGAAGGACAAAGCGAGCACGGAGATGTCTGCAGCAGGGGCCAAGCGTGCGGTTCATTCTGCTCTCTTGTGGCAGCGTGTCTGGACATCTCTGCGGGCATGTGAAGCAGGAAGGATAATGTCGGGCAGCTTTGCGAGCCCTTTATGAAGAACGTTGTGGGTTCATCCGGAGTTAAATTCTCACTTCCACATTCTCAGCACCCCAGGCAGATTTCATCAATCTCGTAACACCTAGGTGGTGATTGGTTGATGGGTTGGGCATTCTTGTGACTGAATTGAATCACACCGAGTTGGTGATGGTACCAGATGTCCATTCGCCTCCTCATTATTCTTGGAGTGGGTGTCCATTCAGCACTTATAACTTGTAAAAATAGGATGTCAAAGCTTCCCACCCCCTCCTCTCCTTTCTCATTTTTATTTCTCGCTTTTTTTTTTTTTATTATTTATTTGTTACTTCCAACCATAATTCTCACAGGGGCAAAAACAAATGAGATGTGTGAATCCTGTGTCAACAGCAGACTGATGTCTGTGCAGGCAGCCGCCATGACAATCAGCAGAGGAAGGAGCGGGCTTCTTGGGCGGCTGTGTCTGGCTGTCAAGTAGGTGTCCCAGACGCCTGTAAAACTAGGGTTAGCACAGTAAAGGCCGCCAAGATACAAGATCTCTAGATAAATGGAAAAGGCAGACCTCCAGGACTTGATTATACAGAATTTACATCACAATCTCTCATTTAACAAACTTTTATTGGGTTTCTATTATGTGTTAAGCCTCCTGTGAGTCACTGACAATGTAAAAGTCAATGAACTAAAGAAGCTTATAGGCTGGCGTGCCAGATAACTCAACCAGCATGCCAGAACCACAGCACTGGGGATGCCATCTCCCCAAAGCTCTGGAATCCTGCCTCTGCCTGCTGCCTGGGGGTAGATGTGCCCCCCACACACACACACTCCTTGTTCTTAACGGAAAGACCCAAGGCTTAGGACAGACTTAAACTCACTTCAGTCTGAAGATGGATCCTGTTCTGTTTTGTGCTGTGGGCAGGCTTCTGAGTTTCAGTTTCCACTTTTACAGAGGGGAATGTTACACAGCTGACAGAGTTGTTTCAGTACTAAGTGAGGTCATGTGGGTCACATACCAGCTTTAGGACTTAGTACATGGAAGGTACTTATGTTCCCCGGATCATTCAGGATTGTGGGTATTTAGGACTTAGCACATGGAAGCTACTTATGTCCCCCAGATCATTCAGGATGTGGGTATTCATCAGATATTCCTCATTCATGAATTAGAAGGGACAGTTGAATCCATGTTCATACCATCTAGCTGATGATGCCCTACACACTAGCCTTCCACTGAGAAGTTTCTCCCGGGCAGGTGACACAGGAACTTCCACCTCCAGAGGCAGAAAATCGGCTTTGCAGTGGACATTCAGGCAGCTCTGGTGGGTCTTCTGTTGGGCTGAGAGTTTTATCTGAGGGTGTCTCAATGACACCTCAGAGATATTTTCATCTTCCTCATATCACCTCATTGGTCCCATCTAGTTACTCACTCAACATCTTCCTGAAACCTTTTCTGGCTGATGGTTCCCACCCTGATTTTTCTGTAAAGGTAAAATGTGCACAGACCTCTGCTGGAGTAGTCTTTAGAGAATCTATGATATAAATAATTTTAAAATAAGCTGTATTTGAATAGGAATCCCAGGAAAGCATTTTGGTACATATGCCATGTCTGGGGGAGACGGAAGGATTAGGGGGGCAGGCACAACTCTTGGATGAATTCCCAGCTTCTTGGCTGCTGTGAATAAGTGATCCTTAGAAGTTTTACTAAATTAACAGAGTTAAATAATGAAAACGTCCTGAAAATATTTTTGAAGAGCAATGAAGTTTAAACAATGTAAGGAAGAATTAAAAGTGTCTATCCCATTGAATTATAAATAGAGCCAAGATCACAAAAAGAAAACTCAATGACAGAAAAAACTCAGGTTTTTGCTTGTGGCTTAGATCAGCCAATTCTTCTCACTTGCAGAGGGTGCCCTTTCACAGAGCCCCAGCTGCCCACAGAGGAGAATCCCTTGTAGCCAAGGTCAAATCCATCAACAAATGTCAGTACTGGTGGCCCCCTACTGCAAAATTCTCTTGTCAAAATTTCAAGTGTAGATTAGATAAGAGCATGTTTCATAATCTAAAATTAAAATTCAAATAAAAGAAATGCCTATTCATCAAGAATCAAAGTTATCTGAAAACAAGAGTTTGCAGAAAACTTCTGCTGAACTGTGCAATGATAAATGATGCTCAGGCTATGCAGTGTCCTAAAGGGTTTTATGACTCACCAAAGAATCACATAAATCATGGTTGGCTTGATCTGTGTGGTGTGAATGTTATTAAGGTCTTTGAATGCTTTTTTGAAATTAAGTGGTTCTTTTAGGGCATATTAATCACCTTAATCAGAAGTCCCCATTTCCCAGTCATGGGGGGCGTCCCACAGGAAAAAGTAGGGAATGACCTTTCTCGTGACCACAAAATCTTTCCCTCCCTCTGTCCAGTCATCCATCCAAACAGCAGATCGTCATTGTCACCTTAGGTACCGAGCCTCTGCCTTACATGTAATTCCTCTGTTCATATAACACCCTCCCCATCCAGCTGTCCTTTTCTCCCCTCCATTTCTACTCTCTTCCCATAGGTGCACGATTCTCTTAAATGTTCAAGACTGAAACGTTTTGCTAGATGCACAACCTTCTGTGAGAAATATTGGAGCCTTTAATGAAATGGTGTTATTTTATGCCCTGCTTCTAAAAAGTCATGCTTTTACAGTTTTTCATGCTCAGAACCAAAGGTAGACATCACCTCATTTGACCGTCCCATGAATTTCACAGTCACTTTTGGATACATGATCCTCATTCGGCTGCTAAGAAGCCCTTCCTAAGCAGGTCTACTTAAGTTAAAACATCTATGGAGCGCTCTTTCAGAAATATACTTACCAGAATCTCATTTTCCTTTCATAATTCCTCAAATTAGGAAAAAAAAATTCATGATGCATGAAATCTGAAATGATAGCTTTACTTCCTAAGCAATTAAATACTTAACCATTTTAACCCTAGAAAGGGTACCCTCTGCAAGTGAGAAGAATTGGCTGATCTAAGCCACAAGCAAAAACCTGAGGTTCTGGAATTTCTGTCATTGAGTTTTCTTTTGTGATCTTGGTTCAATTTAGAATTCAATGGGATAGACACTTTTAATTCTTCCTTACATTGTTTAAACTTCATTTCCCTAGAATGGGAAACCCAGCCAAATGCCTCTTTCACATAGAATGATATTTTTTAAAGGCGATGTCTTACTTTGGATCGATACTCTTTAGGTGAGCTTTAAAACAACTCTTTACTTGCAAACATTTAACATAACCTATGTAAATGTTCACACAGTTGCAAACCTATCTTTAATCTTTGTTTTGTTTTTTAATTAACAAATTAATTTAATCTGGACTCTTCCCTTTTATATATACATATATAATGTATGTATAATGTATGTGTGTATATATATATAAAATGTATACATACTTTTTTTAGTTATTGATGGACCTTTATTTTATTCATTTATTTATATGTGGTGCTGAGAATTAAACCCAGTACCTCACACATGCTAGGCAAGCACTTTACCACTGAGCCACAACCCTAGCCCCAGACTCTTCCTTTTACAACTGTTGGTGCTTTCTCCCTTTAAATGACATCATTACTTTTTTTTTCTGTCTTTGAAATCCCAACCTCACTGAGAAATGTATCCGTGTTCATCTCTGCTTGCTTTGCTAATGACATCAAGATACTTGTTAGTACATGCCAACTTTCCTTCAAGTCTTTTAAGCTAGTCTCTCCCTCCTATCTTTTAATGCATTTCAACTTGGAAAAACTGATCAAGTTATTTTCAGACATTCTGGAAATACGAAGTTCTATCAGGTCAAATAAATAACCTTGATGAGTATGGAAAGATCAATTAAATTGCAGTTAAACCATTTGCCCCTGACCTGGTGTTAGCTCGGAGGTGTCCAAGGGTGAGCAGTTTGCTTAGTAAAGCTACTTTTCCTCCAGAAAAAAAAAAAATCATTTCTCATGTTTTCTTTATAAACTGCAATAGTTATGCCAGTAAAAAATAATTGTTATGCCAGTAAACAATAACTGTTAACCCTGCTTAATAATGATTTTTATTGACATGCATGTCTCTCAATGTGACCACCTTCATAGTACAGGGGCTTAAACTGATCTGAAAAGTGTCTTGTTTGGGAATCTGATATGTCATGATAATGCTTTAGCAATCTCTTCTGACTTTTATGTGAAACTCTTGATAAAGGTTCCTGATACTCCTGGGAGAAGTGGTTTCCCTGAGTTCCAAACAGCAAATGAGGGACACAAAGATAAAGGAATTCTCCAGTATCACGTGAGAACCCTCTGCCTATGGTGAAGTTTGGAACTTCGAATATCTGATTCCTAGTTTTTGCCTCTTGCTAGAACAGTACTCCCTCTATTTAGGCCTATAAGTCATATTAACCCCAGGATTGATGTTGTTATTCCAGTCTAAGCCTAAAGGTCACTTCCAGTAATGGGAAAAGGACACATTTACATATATCACATGCAGCACGTTGTCCTGTGAACACTGCCCCAAGCTAAACAAAGACTTTCTCATCCAGCAGGATCACAGGGGACTTCAGAATTTTTGTCTACCTCGATGGTCCTGAATGTAGGGTCCATGTCATAATATAAAAATATGACTGTTAGCTCAAGACAGGTTGATGTTACTCCGAATGCCATGGGAAGAGAGTGTGTGTGTGTGCAAAGCTATTATTTTCTACAGACAATCATTTCTCCCTATGGCTCTGTCCATAATTGCTAATTTTATAGGAGGGAGGGGAGAGGGGTGATTCGTGTTGGTGGAAATGTGTGTAGATAGTACATTTGTACGTAATGATTATTGTAAACTATGTGGTTGGGTTGGGTTTGGGTTTTTTAGCAGCTTATCCCTTTTGGCAGAAAGCAGCTCCTGACAGATGAGAAGATAAACACCATTGAAACACGCCACCAACTTCTGTCTCTTTTCAGCGTGACTCTAGTGAACTGAAGCCTTACAGACTTCCCACGAAGCCCGGGACGCTGGACGTGGAATGCATTCCCAAGCTTTCCTCACTCAGCGTCTTTCCTGATATCTATTTCCTACCCTTCTCCAGGCCCCAGGTTAAACTTCAGATTTGGGAAAGAACTGAATTGGCTGCTAGCACTGGAAACTTTTCTCCATGAACACTTTTTAGATGGCTTTGGCAGGCACATATAATACTGGTGGAAAGAGAAATCCCACTGGCGAGGGAAAATAAAACCTTAACATAACTGTAATGGTCCTGAGTGGTGTTTTACATGTTATGCTTGCTCAAGATTTATGTTAAAATCAACCTTGAAAAAGAGGTTTTTTAAAAAGTCTATCAAGCTGCCAAAACTTAAATAGTTCTTTCTTTACTGTCAATGACAGTGAGTTTTAACAACTTAAATGACCTGGTACAAACTGGCATTTTCCAACTTTCAACTTCAAGTTTCCAACTTTCAGACCTGGTCTAATTTCACCCCATAATTTTTATTTTATTTTATTTTATTTTATTGATGTCAGAGTCTTTTGATCCCTCTTTCTCCTATTCTCACTTCTCCTCACTTTTCCTTTCACTCTTATTCTATATTCTTTCTGTCTGAAACTTGGGAGGAATCCAAAGGAAGTGATGCTAATTAATCCAAAGTCATTGAGAATTAATTTTCAAATATGGAGACCACAGTTAGAAATGCTCTTTCTTCACCCTCAAATGTTTCCAGACTTCACTGCCAGTTCTTCAAGCTGTCATTGATCACTCCTGCAACACTAACTGCCCAAGTTAAATAGTCATCACCTTTCCACACACCCCACCCCGGGTCAGCTCCCCATGGCAAGTCAGGTCTGTCCCTGGAGTGGGACCTTTCAGCTCAGCTCTCTGCATTGCTGCCAAGTCCTAGCATCTGGGATTTCATCCATTCCTTGAAGAGTCAAGGCCTCTAACATGCATAAGTGACATTTAGAGCTCCCTGATCCAGGTGGTAAATTTACCTGGCAACTTACATATCACTTCCAGAGCAATTGTCAGAATTGCTGAAGAAAAATTACTTCCACTCGTGATGTACCTTCATGTGGCTTAGAATATACATGACCAGAATGAGGATGTGTCTCTAATAAGAAGCTGGTCTTTCAGAGCTGATCCCACTTACAAAAGGTATCTAAAGCAGTCAAATTCATAAAAACAGAATGATGAATGGTGGTTTCCATAGGATGGTAAGGGGGATGTTGGTCTTTCTGTGAAATGGGTAGAGAGTTTCAGTTACGCAAGATGAGAAAGTTCCAGAGATCTGCTTTACAACAATGTGTATATTGTTAGCAATACTATCCTATACACTTGACATTCATTAATAGGAATAGAGTTCACATCATGTGGGTTTTTTATTTTTTTTCCTTTTCTTTGCCACAAAAACAAAAAAGTTCCTCTTATTTCTCATCCTTACCAACACTCAGTATTCATTTATTTAAGTCATTCTTTTTGGTGTGTACTGGCTATTGACGTTTTTGTTTCCTTTTTGAGTCATCTTGCCTTGTTTCTTGGATAACTGAAGTTTATCTTAATTTTATACATCCCACATTTCTCTGTTTTACCTCCACCCCAGATATTATTTTTATATTTTTGTTCATTATTGATTCCTATCCTGCATGCTATTTGAATAATAAATATAAAATGGTGATAATAAATTATTTACCAACAACATAAAAGAAACCAATCTTTGACTTTTCTTTCTTCCTTCCATCCTTTCCTTCCCCATCCCCCTTAAATGTATCCAGCACCTCGAGCATACAGGCCACCTGCTTACAAGAAGGTGCTGAGGCAGCGGAACAGGCAGACAGTAATGAGTTTTCATGCTAACTCAGTATCTCTTGTGCCCAGTTAGTGATGAAGGGCTACACGAACAGAAAATGAAAAGGGGCAGAACTCAATCACTACCTTCCATGCAGGGGACGGGATGGCTCAGCTGTCCCTGAGTGAAGACAGGAGAGAAAGAAAGATGCTGAGGTAGTAAAGTTCACAGAAGTAAGACTTCGTAGTCACCACCATCCCAGGTCTGAGGCTGCACCCTCTTTCTAGGGAGCCTCACCAGGGACCAGCCAGCGCCCATCAGAACTGGCTGAGGTTCATGTAGGAATCTCTGCAGAGCCTCCAGATTCTTGAATGGACTGTTGAGTTCATTTGATTTGCAATGCTTTTTGTTTGTTCCGGTGGTTTGTTAGCAAAGGGCTAACATCAGGATCAGGATAAGAGAAACCAGGTGCTGGCCTAGCTGGCAGCCTTGCTTCCCCCACCACTGTACACTGTGACCAGCCATCTGAGGAATCAGCAAGGTCCATCTTGAATTTGTCTTTGAGCATACTCTGCACATAGGACCCTTTGGTTGGGGTTTACAACTGTGAGATATGAAGATGATTATTCCCTGGGAATACATCAGATTTTGAGAGGAAACTTGTGTCTCTTGAGGACAAATCAAACATGCAATGGTGCAAAAGGCACCATTTGTCTTAGGTGGAATGATCCAGTCTTCACCCCCTTCACCCCGTGTCTGTCCTCAGAGGCTCGCACCACTTCTTCCAAAGAATCTGTGAGTCACTCAGAAGAACTTCACATACAGAGCTGTAGTCTGGGTGCTCACGGTCATGGGTGATCATTCTCATGATTTTACAAGATGCCTGCTGAAAGTCATGGATTCCAGATGTCTGGGAGCTCCCAGACGTCTAGTGAACTCTACATCGCTGTGCCCATGTTTCTTTTTCTTACTAGTGGATAAGTAGTGTTGCCAAATTAAACTCAACTTGCTAAACAATAGCTTTGCCCCATTGGTGATGGGGCCACATCAAAGAGGAAGCCATCCATTCTATGAAACCCTCACATCATCAGAAATACACTTAAGGTATCTGTAGACATCCTGAGGAAATATTTTGGGGGCATGGAACCCAATCAGCTGCTAAAGGTAAGAAACCTTTCTGAGAGGTCTACATACAAAGAAATGTGACCCTGGTTAATGCAAAGACAGGTTTCTGGGCCTTTCCCCCATTTGGTTATCAGAATTTTTTGTAAAATGTTGACCTCCTGTCTTTTACTACCTTGTTAAACAGACATAAATAAATAAACTGTCTCCCTCCATACCCTCAGCCTCTTGCCTGTGAAGCAAAATTCAGTCCCCTCCACTGCTATGGTTTGAAAGTATACCTCAAAAAGTTTGTGTTGGAAACTTAATCCCTCTGCCTTCGTGAATAGACTAAGGTCACTCTCACAGAATGGGTTTATTATCATGATAGTGGATTCCTTATAAAAGTGAGCTCTTTCTGGTCTCCTTTTTCTTGTCCTTTTTCCATGGGATGAACCTCTGCGGTGGTATGACACATCAAGAAGGACTTTAACAGATGCTGGTACCATGCTCTTAGACTTTCCAACCTCCAGAACTGTAGGAAACAAACAGCTTTTCTTTATAAATTAACCAGTCTCAGGTATTCAGTTATTGCAATGGAAAATGGATTAAGACATCCACCGAGCGTTCTTGAACCCCCTCATGCCCCTAACCCTAGTTGATAATGGACCCCTCTGATCAATGTATTCCAGTTTTCCAACAGGGACCCTCTGGCTTACCGTACTGTAACCAGGGCCTACCTGAATACCCCAGATTTATGTCCACTTTCCAGTTTTGGAAGCATAAGCTCTATCACCAGGAACATCTTCCTGCTGTCTCTCCATCCATCCATGAGCTGCCATTGCTTCAGCATCATCTCAAGTCACTCCTACTCCCTAAGGCATTGCCTGATTATCCCATTAACATGACGCCTTCCCCAGAGCCTTTCTGTCACATACCCTCAGAACTTAGCCAAACTACATGCATGTGGCAAGAATTTGAGAGGTTCTTCTGAATGAGTGAAGGACTTTGGTGGGCACAGAGTGAGTAAAATCCCAGTCTCAGTCCTCCTAAGGCCTACTGTTTCATACCCTCAACTGGATGTGTCATTGACTTTCTTCTAAATGCAGGCCAAACAGATGGAGAGTGAATCCAGTTAGAAAACATAGTAAAGTCATGATTCGTTTGTCATTCTTTCAGCACACAATGCTTTTCTCTGTGCTAGGTACTGAGATTCAAAGATGTGGACACTTCCTCCCTCTGCCAACTCCTGCCATTGAACTTAGAGTTGAAAGAAAAAGATAAGGAAAAAAAAAAAAAAGCCAACAACCACACAGTAAGGGTAGATACATATGGAAGAGTGGGTGCCTATGCAAGGAAACCAGCTCAGACTTGAGAAGACAGTGTTATGGTTTAGATGTGAGGTGTCCCCCAAAAACTCATGTGTGAGACAATGCAAGAAGTGGTGGAATGATTGGGTTGTGAGAGCCTTAACCCAATCGGTGCATTAATCCTCTGATAGGAATTACCTGGGTGTTAACTATAGGCAGGTAGGATGTTACTAGAAGAGGAGGGCCATTGGGGGGTGTGCCTTTGAGGCTTGTATTTTGTCCTTGTCAAGCAGACTCTCTTCTTCCTGAGTACCATGTCCTGAGCTGCTTTCCTCCACCATGCCCTTCCACAGTGATGTTCTGCCTCACTCATTGTTCAGAACAATGAAGTCAACCATGTGTAGACTGAGACTTCTGAAACCATGAGCACTAAATAAACTTTTCCTCCGCCAAAATTCTTCTTGTCAGGTCTTTTGGTCACAGCAGTATAGAAAGTGGTAGAAAACAATTTGCAAGATCCTTATATATACTTCTATACAATGCAGTAATCCCACCCTGGGTATTAACAGAGAATTTCAAGAACATGCGCACACAGAGACAGGTACTAAAATGTTCCTAGCAGCCTTATTCAGAATAGCAAATAAATAAATAAATAAAAAACAGAAAATAACCCAAATGTCCATCATCAGGGTGAAGGAGAAACTAATTGTGATATATTCATGCAATGGAATAGTACTCAGGCAAAAAAAAAAAAAGTAACTTGTGATACACATGCTATGAAAAATATCAAAAGGTTTGTGATTGAAAAGAAGCCTGAAGCTGGACACAAGACCACATACTCTGATTTCATTTATATGAAATTCTAAAATTAAAAAAAAAAAAAACCAGCAAATCTACAGTGATACAAAGGAGATCAGTAGTTTCCAGGGACTGGAGACAGAAGGAGGGGCTAAAGGCACATGATCAAATCACCCTCTATCCTGATCATAGGGGTAGAGGTTACATGAATGAATACACTTGTCAGAGCCCATTAAACTATCCATGGAACACTAGTACATATTTTCTTTGTAAATTACACTTCAATAAACTGATTACAAAGAGAAAGATTTGTGTGTCTATGAAGGAGGTGCACTTTGCCCAGGAGATGCACAGCAGAAAGCAAGGTAAGCAGAGGCATGACAAGATGAGACTTGTGCTTAAGAAAAATGGTCTGACAGCAGCAGCAAGGTGGGCTTAACTAGGGCTGCCCTGGAAGCAGTTTCCAGGCACCCCTTCCTCTGGCTGGGCAGCCTTACCTCTATCCAGGAGCACTGAGGGAGAGTTTGCATGTGTGGCTCCCCCAAACCCCAAGAGACCCTCCATCCCCTCACCTTCCAGGAAACACACCTTGATTCAATGTCCATCAATGCCTTGATTCTCTGGGCATCTGGCAACTAACACATCCTAGGAACAGGTACATTTATGCCCTCACTAGATGCCAGGAAAAGGCATTCCAGGCCCACTCACAGGCAGAAGAGCCTGAGGGCATGGTCTGTTTGGAAAGAAGTTCCGAATGCCAGGGCAGGGGGGGACATGATGTGAAAGACTTTGTGGCTGGTGTCTCCTCTTCCATTATCTCCTCCAAGTATCCTAGAAGGGCCAAGTTTCCAGCTACACACAGACCTTATCTCTGGCAATGGGGCTGCTATGTTTCAGAAACTCTCTCCACTTAAGACCAGAATACACACAAGCAACAATAGGTGTTGGCGAGGATGTGGTGAAAAAGGAACACTCATACATTGCTGGTGGGGTTGCAAATTAGTGCAGCCACTCTGGAAAGCAGTGTGGAGATTCCTCAGAAAGCCAACCATACCTCAGATAGAGCGCTAATTTCCAGAATCTATAAAGAACTCAAAAAACTCTACACAAAGAATACAAATAATCCAATCAACAAATGGGCTAAGGAAATGAACAGACACTTCACAGAAGAAGATGTACAAGTAATCAACAGATATATGAAAAAATGTTCAACATCCCTAGTAATAAGGGAAATGCAAATCAAAACTACCCTAAGATTTCATCTCACCCCAATTAGAATGGCGATTATCAAGAACACAAGCAACAATAGGTGTTGGCGAGGATGTGGTGAAAAAGGAACACTCATACATTGCTGGTGGGGTTGCAAATTAGTGCAGCCACTCTGGAAAGCAGTGTGGAGATTCCTCAGAAAGCTTGGAATGGACCCACCATTTGACCCAGCTATCCCACTCCTTGGCCTATACCCAAAGGACTTAAAATCAGCATACTACAGAGATACAGCCACATCAATGTTCATTGCTGCTCAATTCACCATAGCCAGATTGTGGAACCAACCTAGATACCCCTCAGTTGATGAATGGATAAAGAAACTGTGGCATATATATATAATGGAATATTACTCCGCAATGAAGAATGATAAAATTATGGCATTTGTAGGCAAATGGATGAAATTGGAGAATATCATGCTAAGTGAGATAAGCCAATCTCAAAAAACTAAAGGACGAATGATCTCGCTGATAAGCGGATGAGGACATATAATGGGGGGTGGGAGGGGTTAGCATTAGATTTAGGGTTAGGTTTAGGGTTAGGTATAAGGAGAGCGGTAAGAATGAAGGAAAGAAGGACTGTATAGAGGGGAAAGAAGGGTGGGAGGAGTGGGGGGGAAGGAAAAAAAATAATCAAACATCATTGCCTCATGTAAACGTATGATTACACAAATGGTATGCCTTGACTCTATGTACAAATAGAGAAACAACATGTATCCCATTTGTATACAATAAAAAAAAAAAATAAATAAATAAAAAAAAAAAAAGACCAGAATACAACTGCACCCACTCCCGAGTTTGCCTTACCTGGGGAAGGGGGAGCACCAGCATGGCCCCTGCCCATGTTTTCCTGGGTGATTTCTACTCATTAAATACTCAGTGTAAATGTCAGCTAGATTTACTTTTCATGATAATGACTGCGTTATTTGATGAATATCACGGGGCATTTGGAGTGATAACAATGCATGCTCATCTGTCTGCTGGTGAGGGCCCAAGCAGAGAGCAGGCAGGGCACACACTTCCTCCAGCTTTGATGGCAGACGTGGCGCCAGTGGGCCCCAGTACTTTGGGGTGCAGCACTATGGGTGGAGCAGTTGCACAATAAATCTTCCACACCTAGTTGAGTAAGTTTTCAGATCACTTCTTTCCCATAATGCTAATAGTCAGGCACTGAGGGGCATTGCTCATTTATGCTTGTAAAATTCAACAAGAATGCACAAAGATTTTTGCATTCATTAGTCATAACAGTTTTTTTAATATAAATAAAGGGACTTCCCAGAATTTGCCACCAAGCCCAGGGGGCTTTTCAGAATTTTGTAGCCAAACCTATGAAGCTTTGCAAAATTTATAGCTACAACTGAATTATAGGCAGGGACTTTGCTCTGATGCTATTGTACTAAAGAAAATATTTAAAGTCCTCATCTCTGGCATATTTCTTATTTGAGAAGACTGACTTACCTACATGCCTTGGGGAGTCTACACGGGCTCTGTTGTGTCAATGATTTTTCAGTATTTGAACAACCCTGCTGTTCCTTTGGGATCATTTTTGTTTTTCAATGCTGGTAATTGAACCCAGGACCTCATGCGTGCTAAGCATGCACTCCACCACTAAGCTATACCTCCAGCCCAACCTTGGCATTCTTTTTATATATACCAGGAATTGAACCCAAGAGCGCTTAATCACTGGGTCACATAAGAAAAGACGGAGAGACCCTAGCTGGCACACAATTTGTCTTTCCATAAGATGCGCCTCCATGTGATGATGCAGCAAGAAGACATTCACAAGAAGCCAAGCAGATGCTGGTACCATGATCTTGGACTTCCCAGCCTCCAGAACCATGAGCTAAATAAACCTATTTTTCATAAATTACTCAAACTCAGGTATTTTGTTATTGCAGCCGATAACAGACTAAGACATTTTAAGGTATGAAATATTCTACAATACAGAATCAAAATGAGATATTTCTAGCAGCAAATTCAATGAATATTTTGAAAACACTAGGGCACAGACCTTACTTACCGCTCATCTCACAAGTTATTTTTTAGTTCATTTTCCCCACTCACTTCTCTAAAGAAACTCCAGGGGCTAGGGGCACAACTGAGTGGTGGAGCACCAACCTAGCACGCATGACATCCTGAGATCCATCCACAGCATGAAAAGAAGAAAGAACCTGCAGCATGGTGGCAGGTACCACCTGCCTTAATCCGTGTGGCTTTACTCACTCACTAGATGTCTGGGGAGACTGTATGATTTAAGGTAGTCTGGGCTCCAGTAAAAGAGAGCCCAAATCAGTGATCACTCAAGCACCAAGAACTTCGTCTTGACTCAAGTAGAGTCCCAGCCATAAGGTGGCTTTCCCCATGTGATGGTTAGGTGCCTAGGTTCCTTTCTTTCCACCATCTCCTAGGGACTTCTAATTGTCTGCTTCCAACCGTGGAAGAGGAAAGACAGTGTGGAGGAGGCACATTCACTGCCTGAAGGCCTGGGTCTGCGGATGCCGGATATCATCTCTGTTCTCATTGTCTTGCTGAGGTCCAGTTGCATGAGCACTTCGCACCTGGCAAAGGGAGCCAGGCAATGCAGCTCATGTATGAGCAGCTGCCTCCTCACTACAGGTACGTCTTATGAAAGGGGAGCCTGGGTTTTAGTGGTTTATTAATTGATATATATAGCTCTACTCCAAAATGGATTACAGGAGCCGAACGCTACCCTAACCCTGGCACTGTGTTGGCTACCAAAGAACCTGACTGTAATGGAATAACCATGCCCAGCTGGGGTTGTATGAAGGGGGGGAAGTGGGCAGTCCTCTTAATTAGGAACAAAGTGGTTCCTGCCACACCTCCACTATAAGATATGGCAGCAGACATGGACTAAGTGTCAGCAGTGTTAACTATCTCTAGACAGCAAGTTATGGATCAGGTCCTTTCTTTATAATACCTATGCTTTCCAAATGATTTACAATGAACATATTTTACTTTTATAATCAGAGAAAAATTGTCTTTTTAAGCCAAATTATTACCAAAAAATAAAGCTAGCCTCCAATTTACAAACTTTAAGAACTAGGACCAGTCCTTAATTCTGCAGCTAGACGACATAGCTCTTGAAAACCACACCTTGGGCATCTACAAGGGCATCATGCAGCAGTACCTATCATGCTGGTGGCTGCCTTAGAGCCCATGCATGTCTCCGCCTGCCAGCCCTCTGCTGGCATGGCCCCCCTTGCATGTTGGAGGTTGGGTGACTGTGGTAATTGAGGTAATAGGCAATGGGTATGAGATCAGAGAGACAGAACAAAGATTTAAGAAACAGAAAACCACATCTCTCAACTACAAGGGTAAATCAAATACACTAGGTTGGTGGGGGACATACAGGGTCTAAGTGGTGATTGAGTGGTAAATTGATGCTGGATAACTACCCTCACCTAAGCACAGAGAACCCAAAGGTCATGACAGTATTAAAAATTAAAGCCAGGTTCACAGCCAGGGCAATGGGAAACCCCAGATACCAGAGACCTGAATTGGGAGAAATCCAATTCAAAAAAAAGTTTTATGCTCCTCCTGCTACTGGGAAACTATGAAATGTTTGCTACTGTGTAGCAACCTGGCATAAGAAGCAGATTCGGACATCCAACCAATCATTTAGATGAATTTGTTCATTCAACCAATATTTAATGAGCACCTAACACATGATAGGAACTACACTACGTGCTACAGATACAGAACAAGACAGACAAGTTCCTGTCTTTATGTAAGCATAAGATATGGATCTAACCTCATGGTAGCAAACAGGTCTAAGTGTCAGCAGGGCTATTTCTAGATAAGTCATGGATCAGCATGCCTTCTCTATAGTACCTTACGCTTTCCAAATCATCTATAACGAACATGTGTTACTTTTATAATCAGAGAAAAGGTCTCTCTTTTTAAGCAAAATTATTACCAAAAAATGAAACTAGCATCTACTTTACAAAAGAATATTGGAATTTGTATGTTACTTTGGAACCTCATTCCTGAATGTAGGCATTATAATCCCTATAAGAAAGAGAAATCTGAAATTCAGAAAGGCTGAGAAACTTACCCTTCATCATACACCAGAGGCAAAGATTTGAACATAAACCTTTTTACCTCTAGTACCTATATTAATTCTATTGTCATGCTTTTTTTTATATCAGATAGTTTTATTTGTTGTATTTTTTGTTTACTTGTATTCATTTGTGTGTGGGTGTGTGCGTGTAGGTGTGTGTGGGTGCGTATTACTGGGGATTGAGCCCAGGTAAACACTCTACTACTGAGCAATACTCCTCTGCCCTTTTTATATTTTATTGTAAGATAGGGTCTCAGTTGCACAAATTGACCTTGAACTCTCAATCCTCCTGCCTTAACCTTCTAAATAACTGGGGTTACAGAAGCATGCCACCATACCTGGCTTGTTGTATTTTATTTATTTTTAAGTTGAATTTTTGTCCCACTTGTTTCATCCCTAAGCTGTGAAAATCCAACTTTCATTTGAGGAAAAACAAAATTCAGGGCTATGTTTAGTTAATAGCTCTGTTCAGAGATAACAGGTGTCACTTCATCAGCAGCAAAAGGATCAAAATGCATTTATCATGTGATTATTAAGTCTAAGATGTCTGGATAGAGGAAGAATGAAACTGATGTTCTGAAAGTGAACAGAATGAACTCTCCACTCACAACACCAACCAAGCATCTGCTTGTTCTATAGTAGCCCCTGGAGATTACAGCTGTGTCTACTTATTACTTCTCCAGCTCCTAACACAATACCTGACAAATGGTAGGTGCCCAATATATGCTTGTTGTTGGACAGACAGGTCAAGAATGAGTTGGTTTATTCTTCTAATCATTTTTCCCCCAAGCATACTGTTTTCCTTACCTTCTTGTTGCTCTACCAGCCTTGGGGAATATTTTGGTGTGTTTTGCTATATTTTTAGAATTATGATTGTTACTTCCCCATCACATTGATCAAATAGCAGTACACTTAGAAGGCAGGGCCAGATTTAGGAACTCTTTATGACAAAGAAAGAAGTTGGGTCTCCCTTATCTGTGACTCATATGCGTCTGCCATGAGCAAAACCCTACATTACATGAAGTGCTATAATTGAAATAGATTTGCAAATCTATTTTACTTTCCATGAAAGTTTCCCTTGACAAGCATTCCTTTTCATAGGTGGAAATCCACATAATATCAAAATATCCTCATAATTGAAGGGAAAGTTTTGTATAGCCAAATAACACATGGGTTTTGAGATTCCACAGAGCCACCTCTCCTCCAGCCTTAAGAGATGGGCCTAGGACTGAATTCCGTAAGTCAGAGAGCCATCTGTTTCCAAAGTGACTCGTGATTTCTGTGACAGGCTCTGTCATCTAGCTGTTGGTGACAGGTTTGTTAAAGAAGTTAAACTGTGACTTTCCATGCTTCCTTAGCATTTGGAACTTGATGGTGAATTTGGTAATTTATTTTCCATATAAAACATTTATCTGGCTCTTATGAGCCATAGACCTCATTTCTTTCAGACTGGCCTCTTTGGAGACTAACAAACTGACAGTGACTTTCAATAGAGTCTTTCCACCTGCTATGATCTTGCTATTCTAATAGCAAGACCAATTGGGAAGCCATTGAGCCCTTTTCAACTCTGTGATTTTTCAAAAGCAGTAAGCAGTGTTTCCACAACAGTAAGTATTTATTAGAAGCATAACATGTGAAAGGAACTAGACAGGACACAAGAGAAATGTACCAGAGAGGCTCTATCCTCATCAATAACAAAAGGAATCCAGAGAGACATGCAGTGACATGGGACAGAGGCTGTGCTAAGTCCACAGAGGGAGAAGACAGTGTGACCTGAGTGATCAGGGAGGGAGGCTTAGAGAAGTGTCAGCTGCAGGGTGACATAGACCAAGAAGGACTGATGATCAGAGGCCTAAAACAAAAATTTTACTGAAATTTCAGATTAAGGAGTGTTGGCTTGATACAGAGGTAAGAACAAGGTGCCACTAATAAAACCTGTACAATACACCAGTAGCCACAAACTGACAATAAGTGACACACAGTAACTTTAGTTCACACCTTTCTTGATTTCCCCAGATTCAACCCTCTTATCTTTATTTCATTCCTAGAATCCTTTCAAAGAAGCACTTGTCAGGAAGCTCAAGTGATTCCAGGCCCAAACTTGGAGCTAGGCCAACGGGGGCCAGCCCCAGCTCCTTTGTTATCAGAATGGGAGAGATAAACCATGTAAGGTTCAGGTTCCTGAAGTTTAAAATGAAGATTAAATAACCCATACCTGGACAGATAGTTCAGAAGATTAAGTAAAATGGTGTGTGTGAAGTCCAGCATGTGGGATGTGCTCAAATAAATGGCAGCCATTATTGCACGGTCGAATTCTCTGGTTTAGCAAGCAGAGTTACAAGCAGATGTTTCTTCCAGTGGGACATACAACAGGCATGTGATAAATGTTTACTGAATGAATGACCGAATTAATTAAACAAAGGTCCTTCACTTCATATAGAAGTTACCATCTATTAAATCAATGTGTTATTCATTTTATAGTACAGTGACACTTGAGCTTTATTATTTTGAAGGGAAGCTGTGACAGAAAATGTTTTCTTATTACTTGACCTCAGAGAAGATGAGTGAATGGTTCTGTTCTTTTGCAGAAAAATTGCCAAGGACTGCTGGTGAGGTCTTCTGGCACATGTAGGAAGTCAGATGTCATTAAGAGAATATGAGAACTGTTTAGATACAACAGAGTGGTGCTGGATTCAAACGGAAAAAAATCACAAGTTATCTCCCTTTTGTGTCCAATGAGCATTTTTCTGGGCCTTTGCAACAAGTGACACTTTCCTATCCAATTCCTGCCCTCACCTTCACATTGAAAAAAGTTCAAGTGAAGCTTAAAAATGAAAACAATGCATTTTAAATAAACCTGCTTTCTTAGAAAGGAAGATCTATCACCAGGCAAAGTTTCCTAACTTCTCTTTTTCAAACAAGAATTTTGGAAACTGGTTTAATATGTGAATGCTGAGATTTTAAAGAGATATTTCAAGCCCCAGGCATAGAGTGAGCACATTGGCACATTTAAGGGAAAACAGTATCTGGAAAGATGTCAGCACTGGAGAAAGAAGGCAAAAGGATAAATAGATTATACAGTTTAGTACATCAGAATATCCAGGAGAGAGAGAGAGAACGCACTGGTAGTAAACCTGTCCTGCCTCAAGACTGATTTCTCAGCATTCTGTACACCACATGGATTAAATTAACTTCATGGTTTAAGGATATCCTGTCTTCTGAAGCTACTGTGCTTTGAACAGCTTTGTAGTATCCATTGGAAGTGAAAAATAACCTGTACCAACTCACTTACATATTTGAAACTTTGCCTCCAAACTCTCCAGGAAGCTCCTCAGATGTTCTAGGAATATAGAAACCATAATTGGCGGCAGAGCTTTGGTAAAAGTTGATATTCACCAAGAGAAATGAAGGGTTTCTGCTTCTTATCTCTTTCCTGGGAAGGG
Source organism: Sciurus carolinensis (assembly GCF_902686445.1). Taxonomy (NCBI): domain Eukaryota; kingdom Metazoa; phylum Chordata; class Mammalia; order Rodentia; family Sciuridae; genus Sciurus; species Sciurus carolinensis. The sequence goes on from NC_062224.1 coordinate 23,359,391, forward strand.
TGAGTGGGAAGGCAAAGACCAACTGTGGTCATTAAGACAGCAGCTGTGAGTGCAGGACCTCTCACCGTTTTATTTTGCCAACTTCTTTTTGTACTTAAGTTTCTCCTTTGTTTGTAGCAAAGGAACTTTCAAGATGGCCAAAGACACACATTCTCCTACATAAGAAAGGGCAAAGTGAGCTATCGGCTGACTTTGCACAAAACATTGAATCATGGTGCCACAGTCAAGGTACTGATGTCACTTTTGGGGGTTCTTGGAAACTGAGGATGGTTCAGGCTCAACTTTTTACAGAAGGAGAAGCAACTCTGTGACAGAACACTTGCCTTACATGTAAGAGGACTTGGGTCAGTCCCCAGCACAGCAAAAACAAAAGACAGAGTCAAAACAGGGATTTGAGTGTGCAACAGGGAGGGAGTGGGAACTCCGTAGGTGAGAGAAACCCCCCTAACCACACTGCTTCTGCCAACTAATGGGTGTTTTCCTGGGTCTTGTTAACTACCCGTGGATAGATTAATCAGAATCAAAAATAATTTCAAACCCCTATGTGAATGGGTTTTAAAAGATTCAGTGCATGCAATATGTCTGCATGTGCTAAAATATACAACCTTAAGGTCTATGGTCAGAGATTACACCTTAAATTTGGGGGAAAAAAGGCTGATGTCAATGGTATTTCCACCCCAGAAAACCTTTATAATAATAATGTGCAGAATAATAATGTGGAGCCCCCAGAGATTATCTGGCAAATCACCTAAAAGTTTACAGAAAGTTTTTTCTTTTCCATTTTTGGAAAATACAGAAGTGAAAACTGAATCTGAGTTAACAACAAAATCTACCCTTCCACATTATTTATGTTGACCTGGATTATATACTTCTATTCTTTGTTTTAAAATGTTTTAAAACTAAAAACATAAAAAAAAAAATCTCCATGCTAGCATCTGTTAAAATAAATTTAAATTATTATTTTTAAGGGAAAATATAAAGGCCACAGAAGGTTTTCATTGTTCTATTAAAGTACCTTAATTTCAATAGTAGAAAATGACAAAATTTTGCGTGTGTGTGTGTGTGTGTGTGTGTGTGTGTTCTGCTACAACCAAACTTGAGCTTGACTACTTAGAACTAAGATACTTTACTCCCTAGTTAAGGTCATAATTATCAACTTCAATTAACTTTGATAAATAGTATGATATAATTAAATTACCACTGAGTTATCTGGCAATGTTGCAAAAGTGACCATATAAAAACATGAAATTATTTTTTAAAATATTGTCTACAAAAATGTTACAAAGCCAACCACAAACTAGGACGGTATTTTAATCAGACATGAAAGACAAGGATTATTTTATGTTAATACAGAGAGATCATTTCAAATATTTAAAAAAAACATTGACACCAATAAATAAATGAGCAAAGTCTATTAACCACAATTCACACATAAGAGAAAAGAAAAATTAGCAAACACCTAAAAAATATATTGGTCCTAAGCCAGGCGTGGTGGCACAGGCCTCTAGTTCCAGCTAGTCAGGAGATTAAGGCAAGATGATCCCTTGATCCTTGGAGTTGGAGTTCAGACTGGGCAGCATAGTGAGACCCCATTTCAGGGGTGAAAAAAACAAAGTATTAGTCCTCATTAGTAATAAAGGAATACACATTTAGAGCAATCTCAGGATTCAATGTTACACTTATCACGTAGCATCTTTTTAAAGTAATAACATCCAGCGTTAGCAAGATGAACATAATAAGTCTGGTTTGCTTCTATATTGCTAGAAAATTTGTACATTATTGCAATTTCTAGTGATATGGTAGGACAGAGAAAGAACCAGAAAGACATATTTTTTTCCCTAGAAATTGACCAATAAAGGACTAGAGGTATGGGTGTGACAGTTTTGAGGACCATAGGATGCAGTGACTGAGAGCACAGAAGGAGGAAGTTCGGCTTGAGTTGACTGAATCCCAGCTCAGCCCTTTCCTGTGTCTGCCATCACTGCCCAATTCCTCAGTTTCCAAATCTGTAAAACTGGTTAATAAATCTACCCCCTAGGGTTTTTGCAAGCCTTTTTTTTTTTTTTTTACGGTGCTGGGGATTGAACCCAGGGCCTGGTGCTTGCAAGGCGAGCACTCTACCAACTGAGCTATCTCCCCAGCCCCGCAAGCCTTAAGTGAAATAAAATATACAATTCCAGGTACAGAGTAAATGTTTAGTATTTACAGACTACATAATACATACTAAATTATCATTATCCATGAAGGACCAAAAATTAAAATTCAAACAGCTTATTTTTTCATTTTTAGAGACATGGTTTAATATATCATGGCAAACCGTTAAAATGGCTTGTGCAGTCATTTTCTTAATATCTATAGAAATAATGAGATGTTTATTTTATTAAATAAAATAGTAAAAAAAATTGCTTATTCTTATTGAAATAATCCATGTGAATGAATTACTCAAAAAAAGTTGTACATGGGTGGGGATATTGTGGTTGATTAAATATTAGTTTAATGTTGTTATACTTCTATTTATAAATTTAAGTACTATACTAAAATCAGGCCAGGCAAGAAAGATTCCACACTTCAGCATATTAAATAAATTAAATGCATTTTATAAAGAAGAAAAAAAAACTCATTTTCCTAATTGTTTATGTCTACTTAACCCAAAATATTTCTGTCTTAAGAGGCCCTCCACTCGTATCAAACTTCAGAAGTTGCTCATTCTGGTACCAGCAAGCAAAGAAAAGTCTTGGAGTTATATTGACTAGATATGGAGACATAAAACAGTTTTGGGGACTGGGTGTGGTGGTGCACACTTTTAATCCCATTGGCTTCAGAGGCTGAGGCTGGAGGTCCCAAGTTCAAAGTCAGCCTCAGTAATTTAGCGAGACCCTGTCTCAAAATAACTAAATAAATACATAAAAAGGGCTGGGGATTTAGTTCAGTGGTTAAGAGCCCCTGGGTTAAATCTGCAGTACCAAAAAACAAAGCCAAAACAAAGAATGAAAAGGAGAATAAAGCTTCTAATTCTAAATTTTTTTTTTTTATTTTAGTTTTTCTAACTAAAGTACTAAAGGATACAAATATGCTTTTTAGGAAATATTCTGAGACTATTACTAGCTAATTAACCAATCAATGCACCTGGATTTCAGTTTCTTGATCTGTAAAAAGGAGCTGATCAGATACATAACTCAGGATTATTTGGGAAATAAATAAGAAAACATAGTGAAGCACTGCTCCTGGTGCCTAATCAAAGAATGACTTTTCCTTCTCTGCAACTCCCTTGCCCATTTTCTGAGAAAGTATTATGTACTCTAACTCTTTAGTATGAGAATAAATGAAATGACATGCCCAAAAAATACTTTTAAAAATAATAGAAGCACTCTAAAAATACAGAATACTGTTACTAAAAAATCGATTCAAAGAACTGAGAGAAATACATAGGTACCTTTAAAATGCTTCAAACTATTGCAAGGTGTTTAATAATTGCTGAAAACAAAATGATTGCTTAAGAGTCAAACTGTTCCCTATGAAAATCTTCCACTGTCATTCATAAAAAGCTATTTATATATAAATCTAGTCACTTGCTATTATTTTACTTTTGGTTTCGGTTTGATCACATAGACTTCCTCCTGTTTATTACAGGGACTTCATTTAGCTTTATCCCTGCTCGTTTCCTGTGACTTAACTAGTACTATTGACCTAAGACACATCCAGTGTTAAATGACTGACATCAACCTGGTCAAATGCTGCCTGGTGTATGTGGGGTAATCAAGTTACTTGTCACTTTCTTCCAGACACCACCACTAGAATCTCGGTTCTAATATTCTGGAGAAGGAGGGAAGGAGAAAACAGTCTGAAATGTGTTCTTGCTAAGATAGTACAGATTTGTTTCCCAAATGAAACCACCTGGCATTAGCGACCACAGCTTTGCTGAAATTGACTTCACCTATTTGATTGATGGTCTGTGCTAATTCACAAGTGAGCAAAATTTAGTCAAACCTTGACTCTGCTACTCATCAGCAATGTTATAGTGTCTCTCTGCCTCAGTTCCCTCACCTTTGAAATGGGTAGAGTTATAGAAATTACCCTATACGGTTTTTGTGGCAACTAAATAAATCAATACACATTGAATGCTTAGCACATTGCCACGTACTTGGTAAGAGCTCTTAAATGTCAGCCATCATTACCAATTAGTAATGTTAAAGGGCAGCCAAGCACTATTATACAGCTGTAAATAGTTTACAAAACTCTTCAAATCCCCAAATTTTCATTAGGTTTAGTCCTACCAAAGAATATCTTCTAACCTAACTACTTCTTTTCAGTATTTTCCATGCTAGCAGGCTAAGAACATGAGCAAAACCCAAGCAAACAAGAGAAAAATTATAATTATTCTAGATCCCAGTCTTATTGTCAGGCTCTAATTGGACATGAGGTATTGATTAGGGTTGGTCTTCATAAGCATGAATGACAGGTTTGTTTGGGTGTCTGTCCAGTAGGTACTACACATTCAAGATGGTTGAATTCTAGGCTAATGAATATCACACCTTGTGATTTCTAAAGGAAAACAAAATTATCCCAGTCCATGGCTGCCACTGCTAATCATGATCAGTTGCCAGGGCTTATGTCTAGTCAGGTGAGATGGAGTGCAGAGAGAGGAGAGCAGAAACAGCACCCATCACTACTACAGAAGTGGAAGTGATTCCCCATCTTATTGCTGTCTTTGTTAAGAGGCTTCCAGAACAGGAGGTTGGGGGTATAGCTCAGTGGTAGAGCTTGTGCTTAGCACGTGCAAGGCACTGAGTTCAATCCCCAGCAACAAAAATAATAAAGTAAAAATTTTAAAAGATAAGAGGCTTCCTACTTATGCATGTTAACATCCTCCATTTGTAAACCTTTGTCCTGTGGAAAGACCAGGCTCCCACTTGTGTCTGGTTCTGTTGCCTGGATTACACACAGGTTCTTTTTTTTTTTTTTTTTTTTTTACACACACACAGGTTCTTGATAGGCACCCAACAGTTCCTCTGCTGCTGAGAGTTGTGTTGTGTACACCTCCAGAGATACCTGAATTCCAGGGCAAAACCATCATTCCAAATCTAGACTATGGCTCACAGCTTCTCTTGCCCACTTTACAGTGACTGGTGAGGGGGCAAGAGCCCAAGAGAGACTCAGTAGGCTCCCATTCTTGGCCTATGCCTGCGCACTTCACCTCTTTGGGCTATGGCTTTTTTTGTCATCAGTGTAGGCAATAAGGAGTGGTTGTAATGAGCTAGAAGAACTGGTTAAATCCGAAGTCCTATAGCAATGGAGAGTGTTATGTTTTAATTTTTGTGGTGGCTCCCGTGACAGACAGAAGATCATTCAACAGAGCTGGTTTGGTTCAGTTCTCCGTGGCACCTCGAGGCCAGACGAAGCTAGACTCAGCCAGCCGGTGACAGACACAGCAGCTTTCTGGGCCCTGTTCTAGTATTGCATCATCTGGGCAGAGCCTGGGTGAGGCTGAGTGAGCAGAATTCAAGAATAGCTTTCAGCCTTTTACTGCCAGGGAAGATGAGAAGCTGTGTACAGGGTTTCAGAGAAACAAGTTGGTGCGTGACTTTGATCTTTATCAAGCTAAAAGGTGTATTACAAATACAAACCAGGCAGATTTGTGAGTGTGTGTATGGGTGAGTGAAAGAGAGAGAACAGAGAAAGAAAGGAGGGAGCCCAAGACTGTCATCTAGAAGAGAACCCTTTTTAAATGCCTATCTCTAAACTGGGCAAGGTGGCAAATGCCAATAATCTTAGCTACTTGGGAGAATAGGCCGATGGTGAGTTCAAGTGCAGCCTGGGCAATATAATGAGATCTTCATCTCAAAAACAACATCAAAGTCAATTGCCTTCATCTATACAAAGAACAACCGTTAGGAAATATAAGAGACCCAGGCAGAATGGTGTACAACTGTAATTCCATCAACTCAAGGGGCTGAAGCAGGAGGATCACAAGTTTGAGGCCAGCCTCAGCAACTTAGAAAGACCTATAAAGCCTCCACCAGAAACTACCTTCCATACCTGCAGTTTTGAAGTATCTGAGGTGAATCTTTTTTGTCATTTCAGTGGGCAGTTAGCATTCACGAAACTCTGTGACAATTATAATGGGATCACTGACATTTCAGTTTATTGAACACACAGTTTCTCTTAGGTGGGACACTGCTAAAGATCTGCATTTTAAGTTGAAATATACTAGGTGTTAATTTAACTACTGTGGGTGTTTTATTTAAATCATTTTGCATTTTGAACTTTTGATGCGATTCAAATGGGAATGTATCAAATAAATGGACTGTTACATTTTAAAATCATCATCATTCTTAGAGGGTAGACAGTACCTCTCTGTTTTGGGTGGGTGGTTGTTATACACAAGGCCTCGAAACGAAATAAGTAGACAAATAGTTCAGCAGCTCCTATTGGCCTATAATAGTACTTTAGAAGTCTGGGCGTTCGGGTTTGTGCAAAAAATCAGAAATTGGGGCCTAGTGAGGTACTGACAGGAGTTGGATTCTCAGGAAGGACATCTGGCTTCCACTATTTTCCTAGAAGGAGCACAGCTGGGCTGCCCCTGGGCCAGAACACCTGGGTTCTACAAGGCCTTCAGTCGATACTGGCTCAGGCGACACCGGGGCTCCACAAGGGCCTCAGGCCCCTGGGCAAATACACCAGCGGGAGTGTGGCCTGAGCCAAAAAAAGCCCTGGGCCCGCAGGAAAGCCAGTGCCCCAAATTTGCTGGCTCCTGCGGCGCCCCAGAGCGTGGCGGGGGAAGGCCTGGGCGATGGGTGAGGCCAGCTTGGGGTTGTTCTTCCGCTGACCCACGTCGAAACCCGGACACTGAGCTTTAGTGTAGCGTCCAGCGAGACAGCAGTAGATGACGGGGTACCGCAGCAACCCACGACTCCCACCCCAACCTCCATACCCCGGGAGAACGCCCCAAGCCCTTGAGCCGCGGCCTCTCGCGACCAGGTGTCCCTTCTCAATTGTGTGCAGCCATAAAGGAACGGGAGCAGCCCTCGGGGAGGAAGCAGATTGGCAGGGGCGGTGGGTCGGAGGGGTCCCAATGCAGTGGGGTACCGGGCGAGCCGGGCCTGAGGGCGGGAGCGACCTCGGCTGCGATGGAGCCGCCAGGGCTAGATTCCTCGGCGCAGCCACGCTGAGGTCGGTGCGGTGGCCCGCGAGGCCGTGTCCAGGGCCCCGGACCGAGCGCCGCAGGTGTCGGACAGCTCAAGCCCCGGGAGAATCCCACCCGCTCCAGCGGTTGCCCCTATTTGCCAAACCTCCCAAGCAATTGCTTTAGTAGCGTGGGGACTTGGGACAGAGGGTCTGAGGCAGGGTTCTTTGGTGGCGGAAGGGCACGGGAGGTGGAGTGTGGCGAGACCGGGTGGGGGAATGCAGACGACCGAATGCAAAGCGAAGAGGCGTCATCAGCTCCAGTCTCGCTGAGGGTGATGTTAACCCGCCGAGAGGCCCAGCATATGGTTTCCAGGTTGGGCAGCGGAACACAAAGAATGACTCTGAGCCGAGGGAGACTTCCGACAACGAAACCAAACGATCTCGACATAAGGAGGCTTGAGTGGCAGGAGGCTGGATTTTTGGTTGAGCTGCAATTAAAGGGAGATAATTAAGCCCGGAGCCGTGCAGCTTATTAATATTTATAGCCCGGAGCGACAGGGCCTTCGCTTGCTGGAGGCGGATTTGCAGGCCCAGGCACAGAGCCGGGGTCTCTGGAGCCAGGCGCTTCGCAATGACTTGGGAGGAGAAACCTTGATGGTAAAATGGGGCGCATTCTCCTTCAGCGTTTCTCCTAATTAATTATGTGAGCGAGATGTGCTGCCCGGGAGAGGAGGCGTTTGGCGGGACCCGCCGTCCTTGAGTCCCGAAGGCCTCGAGCGGCGCCAAACACTCGTGCAGGGCCACCAACACAGACCAGCAAGCCTTTCGAAAGCCCCGATACTGTCTCTTTAATGATTACCCAGACATTGCCATTCTGAAATATGTTTCTAATTCCAGGGACAGACAGCGCGTTAAGGAAATGGTCCAGTAGGATCCGTGTACATGTCTTTTCCTCCCCAATTTAAGAGCCTACAGGGCAAAGGAGAGAGGGATTACATGTGGCCCAGGCTTTGGGGAAGTTCTTTGAAAAAACGCCCTGTGGCCTCAAACTTTCTCAGTTCCCGGTGTGCGGGGCGCGGGGTGCAGCTCCTCCCCTAGGCAGAGTCCCAGGGCGTCGGTCACTGCGAGGGGGTTCTCGGTGTCCGCGGCGCAGGCCTGGCAACTGGGGAAGGGGAAGGCGGGGATGCGCAGCGGTCGGGGCGTCTCGCCGGTGCCCTGGGTTTCTAAGCGTTCGGGTCCCCGCGCGCCCCAGACGAACGGTCACTGGGAACTGCGTATGGAATCTGTCCCTCTTGCGGTTTTGCGATTTCGGCTTTTCCCGCAAGGTTGATGGAGGCAGGGAGGAAGCGCGTTGGGGGCGGGTCGAGAGCCGGGGGCTGCTGAGCCGCAGAGCCGCCTCTGGCTCCTGAGGCCTCGGCTGCCCAGGCGCCCGGCGCGGATCGATTCTCCCGTAATAAACGCAGGGTTCCGCGGGAGCACCGCCGCGGTTCCACCGCCGCGGTTCCCATGGCAACATGGCGCTTCGCAGCAGCCCTGGAGTCCGGGTTTCTAGAGGCTGCGCTGTGGATGGAGCTCTTCGCTGTGGCCGCCGCGGCAGCCAGCCTCTTCCTACTCCTGGTCTTCCTCATCTTCATCTCGGTCTACGTTGGCTCTGGACCTCTCCATCAGCCTCTGTCCCAGAACTGTTAACTGAAAAAAGAGAAATTTGTCGTCGTCGCAAAGATTGTTCCTGATGGAGCAGTGCGCCACAAAGGAAGGATCCTGCTTCATCCTGTGGGTACCACAACAGCCCCCGCCTCCAGCACCCAAGCCCAGATGTGGAGACACAAGACTTTGCTTTACAGTTGTCATCTGAGCCGCCCTGAAGCTGGTTAGCACTAACACCAATGAATGATGGAGACTCCCTGTGTATCAAAAGAGGGATCGATGGGGCTTAATTGTGATCATGGGTTATAGCATAAAGGCATATTTAGCAAAGACACATAAATGGCCTTGTAATCGAGTTTTCTTTACACATGTATACACACACACACCACCTGCAAAAGAAAAAAAAAGTTTACGCAGGCACAAAATGAATTTTTTGTATATAAAGAATGTGTGTAGTTCATGGGATTAGGCAGGAGGAAATGGTGGCATTAGATAATTTATAATAAGGATAATTCTTACACTGAAAATAAAAACTATACTTTGTATTTAGCTCATTGCCCACATATATCAATTCTGATGAACATTTTCTTACTACCATTCAATTCCAACCTAATATTTAAAATTGCTGAATTCCAAAGGATGTTAAAGAGCTATCAATCTGATGTTCGCTTAATGAGTTGTTTATTGATCATTTACATCGAATAATCCTTTGGACACAATTTAGGTACCAACCCTTCTCTCTTCTAGAACATTTTTCTTCTGCAGAGAGTATAGTCCAGACATGCTCTTTAAAAGAAATCAGACAAATCAGGGGATGAGTTGGTTTGGGAAGCTTTCTGGAGTGGTAGGGCAATTTTAACCACAGCTTCTTTGGCTTTTAGATTTTAGTACTGAAACAGTAATTAATGCATTCATTCATGCGCTGCTCTTAGGGGAATGGTTTTAAGTACCATATTGGTAATTTGGTTATAGACCATCAGTTCTCCTAATTATAAAAAAGCGTTCCACATTTCCTTAAGCCCTTGAGAATTTGTCACATAGTGTAACTCCCAAAGTGTATTTTTAAATGATGTTAACAAACTTAGAACTCGTGCTTAACAATGAGGAAAAAGCAAACAGGAGTCTTAATGACATTGTGAACATTGATACTATCATCCAAAACCTGAAGCAGACACATTTGAACAGGTAAATAATGCACTACATTAATAGAATCTGATTCCCTTTTCATATCTGTGGTGTTTCAGGCTAGCAGGCTTGGTGGATCCCATTTTTCTGGTTGGTAATAGAGTAGTGGTCATCAAAGAGAAAAGGTAAAATTAAAGGTGTATTTTTTCATTCATGCACAAGTGTTTCTAAGAAACTCACGAAATTTCCTAGTGCAGCAGTGACTCTCTGGTTGTGCTCCACTGAAGCTAGTCACCTCGGAGGACGTTTCTATGAGTGATTCTTCATTCTTTCGCCTTGAGAAATGACAGATCAAAAAATCCATAATTTAGCATAAGAGTAAATACATTTTCCATCCATTCAAGATGAAAACCTCAATTCCTACACAAATCAGGCAATGTGAACAAATATCTTACAGCATGATAATTTGAAGAAAGTGAAAACAAAATTTTGAGGAATAATGCATTTTTTATTCTCTCTTATTTATTTTATTTTATTTTTAATAAAGTCTACCTTTAATTATAGAAACAAAAAGCAATGTTAAACACTCTAGTGTGTGTGATATTTTAAGTTATTTGCCTGAATTTTGGGCAAATGAATATCTTTATTAGAAAAGATGTTAAAAAACAAAAATCATATTTCAGCAGCTGTCATCCACTGGCTGAGTTAAGCTGAGTAGAGCATGGCATAGATTTAGTCCCATGTGTATTGAGTCAGGCAGTCATGATAAACAAATGCGGATGCTTGTGGGTGACCTTCAGCATGTTATTTAACTTCTCTGGACTCCAATGTCCTCAGTTATAAAACAGGGATAATACTAACTGTATAAACTGTAACTTTATAAAGTTTTGAGGATTATATGAGATACATAGGAAGCACATGAAATATAAAAAGTAGCAAGTGATCACTTATTATTGTTTTTAAATACCTAACATAGCCAAATATTAAATTTTATACTAGATTTTCAATAGTATTCAAAAACAGACATGTTACTGCATAGACCCTAAAAACCAAATTCCTAGGTTTGAGTACTAATTAACCTGTCCATTTTTATTTAACAAATTCTAATTTTGGCCTATAACATGTATAACATTGTGCTAACTGTTGTTGATTTTGTTGCTGTTCCCATTCATTACTGCAGAAGTGATACACACCAATAGGGAATGTAACTCCTGGCAACCCACCCAAAACCTATGTATAGAAGCTGTGTATTCATACTCATGCGCTGATGAAGAGTTCTCCAAGAACACAGAACACAGGACCAATGCAAATTATTTTTCATTTCCTCAGTAGACATTAATGAGTACCAACCATCATGTATTAGGCACTATTTAGGGCTGGGCATTCATAGGTTTAAAAAAAAAAGTTTCTCCCTTCAAGAAGCTTACAGTGCACTGGGAGAAGATATTTTAAAAATGTAGAATGAGTAGTGTGTTTAAGGACAAGTTATAGTGCAAACATATAGGGCATCTATCCTTGACTTAAAGGGTGCAGGTGGGCAAGAAAGTCCTCCCAGAGAAGATGCCTACCATGGTTGTTGAGGAAGAACCCTGTTGAGGAAGGCACTGATGTAGGTGAGAAATGAGTGTCCGAGCTGAGAAAGAAGTGCAAATGAAGAGAGGGATTCAGTTCCAGAGGTAGAAGAGGCAAATCTTAGTCACCAGTTAATTTGGGGAACAAGGGAGAGGAAAGGACGCAGGAAGGGTTTCTTTTTGGGGGCCTGGATGGATGGTGGAGCTCTTGACCATGGGTGAATCCTGAAGAAAGAGGAGGTTTGGGAAAGAAGATGTTTTGGGTGATCTCAGACACAGGGTTTGAGGGATCCAGGGGACAGGCTAGTGGAGATTTCTAGTTGATAGATGAATTCAAGGTTCTAAAGGTGGCTGTGTGCGTGGCAGGGACTATAATATTGACATGTAGAGCTACTAGGAAACCACCCCATGGCCATCTGAAAGAGGGGCAGTGAACCCAAAGAAGGGTAGAGTAGACCTGCTCATGAGTGCGCATGGTGGTTGTGTACAGTTATCAGCTCTACAAAGTATGATATATACTCAGACCAAAGGAGAGCACCAAGAATTTTGTGTGAAACCTGGTGATCTCCTAAGAGATATCCCTAGAGAGAAAATACAATAGTAGGCAAATTGACCTGGAAACACAATTAAAGCCTGCTCAAGGTTTTCTAGGGTATACTACGCCATAGTTTCTGTCATCTTAACCCTTTTAGGTCAGAATAATTTCCTGTGAAATAGACTCTTGGTTTTCTTCAGTGAGAAAGCTCAAACGGAAAATAGCATCCACTCCATAGAAAGACAGTTGAGAGTCAAATTTAACATATATTTCAATACTAAAATAAGGTACACACAGAATTCTAGTTAGTCCCTTTGTTCAGCTTACAACGTTTACCCACTATAAAACTTCTCAAGGAGTTTTATTTTGCTTGAGTGGAAAAAAAGACATCTGGGTGCATGGCCTCACTAGTCCACACTGGCCGTGGGATCAGGAAGTGGTGTCTGCGTCCCTAAGCATTGAACGTTGGATCTTGCATAACAACTCATGAGAAAGACTCCATTTGGGGCTGGTTAAAGTGAGCCAGCCACAAAAAAATAAAGAATTACTCAACCACAGCAAAGAAGTCAGCTAAGCAAGAATTTCAGATGCTTTATTTAAGGATTATACCAATACACATACCTTTCAGTATCAAAAATCCTGAATCTTTTAGACTGAAATTTTGGCATTTGCAGATAAATGGATGGAAATGGAGAATATCATACTAAATGAAATAAGACAAACTCAGAAACTCAAATGTTGAATTTTTCTCTCATATATGGAAGCTATAGTAAAGTAAAGGAATAGGGGGAGGGAAGGATAGGATAACATAAAGATAAAGGAAAAATCAGTAGTGTAGAAGATCAAAAGGCAGAGTGAAGGGATGGGAAAGCAGAGGCAATGAAGAATGAATTATTTAAAAATCATGTTATGCGTATGTGTAAGTATAACACAGGGACTTTCACCTTTATGCATAAGTAAAAAAATCAAATATAAATAAATAGATAGGTGGAAGGAAGTCTAGTAGAACAAGGAGAATGGGGGAGGGAGGAGAGGAGAGGAAAGGGGGAGGGAAAACATTGATCATGAACTGAAATCGATTTCCATGCATGTATGAGTCTGTCAGCATGAACCCAATACTATGTATAAGTATAAAGTTCTAATAAAAAAAATTTTAGATTTTAGAATCTTGTCAAAAAGGCAGAAAATAGGCGATGGGTAACTTATAATGTTAAATTGGCTCCTGTCTCTTTATATTAAGCTCAAAGGGCAAAGCAAACCTTTAGAGTTCTAAGTTTTTACACGTTACTTGACTAGAATCATTTTTATTTCTTAGGAAACATAATCTGAATTATGCAGACTATACAGTTATGTTTTTAAGATCACTCTCAGTATAACCCCAGCAGGCATATTGTGAGGTATGGAATGAAATAAGGAAGAGGCGCATGTTCGTGTAAGAACAAGTGCCAAGCAAATACACAGGTTTAGTTGTTAGTAGCCTATTACATATAGTAATATATTTTCTAGACCCAAACATGGCATGTGACCTGGTAAATACTTGTGGGAAAAACAGGGCAAATATCTGTTGTTTTATTTTATTTTTGATTTACACATGATAATTGCACATATTTATAAGCTGAGAAAATACTTAAAATAACAGTTTCAGAATATTTACTACCTGTACTACCTGTACTGTTAAGTGCAAGGAAAGTATTTTGGGATAACTTGGAATACTTGAGCACTCTACTGACTTTATACCTTTTTAACTCAAGTTCTGTATATTTGTCTATCTCTTACTAATCTAAAATTGCTACGAGTAATGACAATTCAACTTATGAGTCTTAACTATTAAAATATTAAACTTCAGATAACAAAGCTCTTATATTTTCCAAGCTAAACTTTGAAGATTATGTCAGTAAAGTCATTGGAAAACTGCAGGTTGCAAAAGTCAGCGCAGGCAGACATAGTGGGGAGTCAGAGAAGTTCATCTTTCCCTCAATTTAAAAAAATTCCTATTTTTCCTGAATTATGTGGCTGCTTTGATCTATTCTCTGTGTTAGTCACAGTGAAATATGTCATTACTTGTTAGATTTGAAAGAGAAATTAAAAGAACTCAGAGACTCGTATCTGGAAAAACCTACTTACTGAGTGAGAACTTAGTATTTGCCAGTTTTAGTGCTCAGATTCAGAAAAAGGACTAACAGCCAAACCAACAAATGGCAAATTGGCTCCTGGCCTCACGGAGCCTCTAAGGAAACAGAGCAGTAAGCAGACAATTGCGGCACAATGAGGCAAGCTTGGGATGTGGACAGCCAGCTGCTTGTCCTTGTCACACAGTCAGCAAGTGGTTGAGTGATGCCACCCAGCCTGCCATCTCCCTCACGGGTTTGATAGAATACATGGAGGAGTTGAAAATTAACTTTGGGGGAAAAAAGATAGGTGGTTATCTTGAGAATAAGCATTAAATCACCACCCCATATGCTTCTTCTAGGGATCTGTTTTGTCAAATGAAATGTTAATATCAAGTCTCAAGAATGGGTACAAGAATGGAAGGCAAATGTGCAGCTGTTTCAATGGTCAGATTAGGCCCAATACAGCACAAAAAAACATGTTTTTCCATTCACTTTTTGTTGCTTGTTTTTGGTGGCGCTGGAGATCCATCCCAGGCAGACCGTGCAGGGCCTTGCTCTCTACAACTGAGTTGTATCCCTGGCACCCCACTCCATTTACATATGCAAGTGCTTGATGTTGGTCAAGTTACTCACCTCACTGGGCCTCATCTTCCTCATCTGGAAAGTGGAATAATATTAGCGTTGTTGTAAGGATTAAATGAGAAATGAGATGATCCATGTAAATTTAGAACTTTGCCTGCTATATAGTACTATTATATTTTTAAGCCAAAATAAAAATCTTGTCTGAGGAGGAGATTATTAATAGCTATGAATAGATGCATTTTAAAAAATTTTGTGCAAGGATAAAAACAGAATTTGTTTTCTGAAATTTCCTTCTTATCTTTTATTTTTTATCATTTATTAAAGACACGGTCCTTATCTTTCAGAGATTCATATTGAAGTTATTTGCAGATGAAATGATACGCTATCCAGGATTTATGTAAAATGATGCAGTGGAGTATAGTTCAGTGGTACAGTCTGTATTTAGCATACACAAGGCCCTGTGTTCAATTGCCAGGGCCCAAATAATGACAATAATAATAATAATACAGTGGGTGGGGCTTGGAGAATGAGGGAGTATATAAATCAAACAAGATTGACTAAATGCTGATCACTCTTGAAAGTGGGCTATAGGTACATGAAGTTTAATTATACTATTTTCTTTTGTATGTGATCCAACTCATACTAAAAAGTTAAAAGATAATAATAAAATTAGATTTTGTAGCTACTATTTGCTCCTATGTAGACATTCTCTAGTGGGAATTTAATGTTCAATTTTCTTTTCAAACCAGGCAAGCATGAATTTGTGACAACTTGGTGCAGAATCGTGTTGCTACGGCAACTCTTCATCACATTAAATGGTTGTAAAGTCAAAATGGCAGCAGGTTTTTTATTTTTGGTGTTTGGGTTTATTTTCCAGGAGGTGATCAGCATATCAGAAAAGGAAACCCAACTCAAAGAACCCTGCCAACCACTCTCACGTCCTGAAAGAGCCTCCATCTTCTGCCTGCTAGGAGGGATGGAGGTGTAGACTCCCCCAGAGTTTCAGGCATAGACTCCCCTAGAGTTTCAAATATTAGGGGTTGAAGAACCTTAGGGACAGCCTCCTAGAAGAAGCCACCTAAATTCAGAGTTCTCACTCTGTTGACTGGACCTCACTGCCCAGGTAGGGCAGCTGGTGGATAAGATCCTCTTATCAGGAAAACAAACATCGGTGAACATCTGTTTCTTTCCTTTAATGTCCTTTTCCAACATGTGCAATTGATCAATGACGAGGAACAGGGCCCAAGCCCCACTTCCTGCACATGGGACTCTTTCCATAGAGGCCCACTATGCGTTTTTAGCAACGAGAGAAAACTGTCATGTGGCAGAGGATCTCTGGGCATCATTAAGTCCTTCCCCCTGCCTTCAGAGAGACTTTCTCTAAGTCATTCCATATGGTGACTGTAATGACAACATTAAGGCAGGGGACCCTGAGCAAGAGTTAAAAGGGTTAAACCCACAATATAGAATTCACTCAGTAGCAGGGTTGGCTGTGGTCCCCACTTCTTAGCGTGTCTGCTGTAACATCCTGGGAAAGTCATTTCACTACAGTGTGTTCATTCTGTGAGAAGAAGGGAACAAGATAAAATGTGAGGACATGCCTTGAAGAATGAAGGAAAACTTAGATTACGAAGCCACCTAAATTATTGCTCTTTTCCCCTTTTTTCCTTCTCTATTTCCATCTCCCTTCCTCTTTTCCTTCCTTCTTTCTCTCTTTCTTTCCTTCCTTCCATCCATTTGTCCTTCCTTTCTCTTTTGGTCTTTCTTTCCCTCCCTTCCTTTCTTCTTTATTAAAAATTCCACAAACCATGACCCAGTGGCACTTACTTGTAATCCCAGTGACTTAGGGGTCTGAGGCAGGAGGATCACAATTTCAAGGCCAGCCTGGGCAACTCAGCAAGACACTGCCTCAGAACAAAAAATAAAAAGGACTGGGTATGTGGCTCAATGGTAAAGTGCCCCTGGGTTCAATCCCCAGTGCCAAAAAACTAAAATTACACAAACCAATCTAAGGCTTGTGTTTTGGCAAGTCCCATGGAAACTGTCTCTTCACATTTTTAACAATTAGTTCATTTTTAAATACTGGGCCCTCTCGTTAAACACTGCACACTATATACTAGTGGGCAGGCTCCATCATTCATCAAATCCCCTAAGGGTACCTATATTACACTAATTCTCAATACCTTCCCTTTCAATCTCCCTCCTATCAATTGAACTCAATACTTTATCTTGCAAACTATTATTAAGTGATACAGAGAAATGTCTACATGGCACAAACCAGAAAGCCACTACCTGGAGCTACATCTACTCAGTCAGGAAGTTCTCTTTAATATGTTAGTAAGGAAATGTTTATTTTGACTAAGTCAACATGTAGGATTGTTGGTTTCTTTGTTTTTATATTTTCCTGAACTTGATGCTGGTTATGAAAAGCCCCCAGCATCTGGCTTGGCATCAGGAATTCAAAACATTTTTAAAGTGACAGAAAGTCTGTGCGGGCATATATTTTAATATATCTTGGTGGTTTTAAACAAACTGTTTTTCATGAGGCCGCTTTTGTTCTCTAGCTTTTATTTCAGGTAGCAATGCCAACAGATGTGAACAGTCCTTATTCAATCCGAATGCTTGAGGTTTGTCAGGCCACTGAGCAGTAGGATAATTGGTGGAGCAAGTCTTCTAGTCTCCAGTGTACTGGTGCTGGGACTTAGATTGCATTTCTCCTCTTGAGCACCCCAAGGGTGAAGGCCCCTGAGCAGGTAAGGGCTGAGGCATAGGGAGCAGCACATAGGCACCTGTGAGAGCGAGAAGAATAAGAGGGTAGGGTGAACTCTCAGGTGAATCCAACGGGCAACAGGGAGCCACAGTGCATCCTAGAGGAACAACACAATGAACGCCTTTCACAGCCACCCATCTAGTGGTCTCCAAGTTACTTTGGTGGTCTATAACTGTCGTGTCATTGTAAAGCAATATCCTTGATGACTGAGCAGCCACATGCCCTAACACTAAAGCTAAGATGTGTCAGTACTGGATAACAGAATGAACAAGCTGTGAATAAACTCAGCCCATTGAGCTTTAAAATGGCAGTGGATGGGGTGGGGCTGGGCTCAGCGGTAGAGTTCTTGGCAACACCAGTACCGGGTGGTGGGTGAGGGATAGGATGGAAGTAGTGGAACAGCCTCCTCCTTTCTTGTAAAAGTATATCAAGAATTAGTTAAGGAGAGGGGACCAGGTATTTGGGAGGAAGATCTTTCAGCAATATTTATGATCATCTTAAAAAAAAATAAAAAGTTGAAATTCATTCAACACTTTGTAAAAGCCTATACAAAAAAAGCAGGTAAAGTCATTGCATTTAAAAAAAAAAAAAAAGAAGAAGGAGGAGGAGGAGGAAGAGGAGAAGAAGAATCTTGAACTCCAAGTCTGAGAATACCTATGTCAAGATGTGAGACACATCAACCAGACACCTATTCCCATGCTAAAATGTAAGCCCTATTCCCTGGGCCCACAGGTTTGGAAGTAAAATTGGTGTCCAATCAATGGTCAGAATTTCATATTTCTTGAGACACAGTATCACTTACTCAGTGTGAGCTGCCACTCCCTCTCTCTGATTCCCAGATTCCTCCCAAATATGTCTGGAACTTCAGGGGAGGAGTGACCGGTGTGAATGGAAATCTGGTCTCCCTTGGTTCTCAGGTCATTATAGAATTTTTCTTCTCTTCCACCTCAAATCACAGCAAGTTATTATATTTATTTAGCTTCAAACTGGGGGAAGCAGGGTCCTACAGGGCCTGCCTCAGGTCATCAAGCCTCCAAATTTAAGGATGTCTTTACCTACATGGCCACTGAGATTGCTTAAATTGGTCTCCACATTCTGTGGACATTTTAGTTAAACAGCTCTTAGTTTTTATGCCTTTCTATTTAATGAAGGTCGATCACTCTAGTTATTATAAGCAAGGGCTCAGAAGTCAGACAGACTTAGGATTTGAGTCCCAGATATTCTTTTTTCTAGTTGTTACCTAGGACCAGTCACTGAGCCTCAGTGTGTCCAGCTATAATATGGGGATGATCAGAATAGTACCTCTATAACAGGGATGTCCTCAGGACTAAACCAGTCATGATCCATGTAAGGCACTTATAACAGTGCCTACTCCTGGTACTCAGTAAACATTACCTGTTATTGTGGATGCTGCTGTAGTTGCTATGACTGCTGGTGGTGTTCCTACTGCTGTCCATATCATGCTGGGATTGAATCCATGGGGACAGAGCAAGAGAGCAATGTGAGTGATCAATACCCTGCTTTTATCAGAAACCCAATCCTAAAATGCACCTAACACAATGCCTGGCATGTAGCATCTCTTAGTAAAGCCCATTTCCCCTTTGACATGTTTTTTCCTTCTTTAAACATATGTCTGTCCCCTGTGGTGTGAAGGACACACTTGATTGTGTATTTTCTCCTTGTGTTTTTTATTTTTACCACTTTAAGCATTTCGAAAATTTTTAAAAATACATCTGTTTGGTTTCGCCTTTCTGTCTTTTTTGTTTCATTTTGAACTTCGTGTCCCCAGGAGCCTTAGCTTGATTAACTGGTTTCCATTCATTTCTACAAGAACTTTTCCTGCCCCGGGAAACAGATCAGCTCATCATGTGGGGTTTCCACCTTGCAGCTCCACCACTTCTCTTTGAATCATGCAAAATCCTGGTCCCAAGGCTGCTGTTTGACCATAGCGTCTCCATGGGCTACCTGAGGCTCCCTTCCTCCCTAGACTCTGTTCTAACCAACAGAACAGTTCCCAGATCATCAAGTGTGTTCATGACAGTAAGAGGACTCCTCAGACTGAAGTATTCCAAAAAGTCTAACTAAACAATCTTAGGTGGGCCTTCTTCTCTAAGGGTTGCTGTGTGCATGAAATGCCATGAGCCTTGACATTAGGCTGGCAGTACATCCACTGTTTGCTTGTCCTTCCGGCTGCTCAGAATCTCTGAGCATCTAATCAAAGTGGAAAAACAGCTGGGCACAGTGGTACTACAGGCTTGTTAATCCCAGATGCTCGGGAGGCTGAGGCAGGAGAATGGCAAGTTAGAGGCCAGCCTCAGCAATGTAGTGAAGCTCTGTCTCAAAATAAAAAATAAAGTGTTGGAGATGTTGTTTCAGTGGCAGACCATCCCTGGGTTCAGCTCCCAGTGCCACAAAACAAAAAGTGGAAAACCCATTCATAATGACTCCCTTTTCCATAATGGGAATTAGAAATAATAAAAGGGTTCTTGCTGGCAAAAACTGACTCTGCTCTTATCAATTCTATATTACCAATATAACTTTTCATAAAGATCAAACCAAAGGGCACAACACAGATACACAAGAATATAGGGATTTTATGAGACTTTAAAGTCCAATACCCAGTTTGTGTGAAGCCCTGAGGTCTGGTTTCCTGTAGGCTGGAGGCACCTAGAGGGGAATACTTAATTTCGTGAACAAAATACACTATGCATTCCAAGAACAAAATACCCCAAAACTCTGTTTGGATTTTTGACCATTTGGTTGGTGGGGACAGAGACACCAGGAGGAATATTGCCTGCCTCTTCATCACTGCCTTCCAGACTGTGTCTACTGCAGCCTCACTGTTCGTAAGCCCAACTTTCTTGCGCTTGATCAGTTACGGCAAATGAGTGGGAATCCTATCCTAACCTACCAATTTTGCATCTCTCCCTAAATCCTGTGGCAGAACACAGATCAGTTATTCTGGCCATACTGGAACTTTATGTGTATGTGGGACCAAACCCAGAGCAAGTACTCCACCACTGAGCCATATTCCCAAGTCTTAGAACTATTTGATTTTTTAAAACTGTATTAAATCTTAATATTTTTATGGTTTCTCTGACCATATTGTTTGATGAGCCTTAGGAATCAAAGCCACTTTAAAACCACAGAAGAGTAGAGAGACTATTTCACCATTTGGCCAAGGTGCTGGCTATTTCCAATTTCAAGCTCTTAGGTTTCATTAGTGTTCATTCTGATAATGCTTTATTCTCCCCCATTCTACCCCACCCCCACTCGACCATATGGATAAATAAAGCAAGTGAGGGAGGAATCTCTCCTGAAAGAGGAGCGCGATCATCCTTGAAAGTGTGGAGGATTTTTTTTTTTAACATGTCTGCCTTGGGGGAAATGCTGCGGTAGCATTAGGAGACAATAGCATTTTAATTATGAATCTAATATATTTGTATCACAAAACCTGGCAATTTCAACGATAAAGTACTGTGATTACACAAAGCATTTTTAGAAATAATAAACTTCTGTTGAATATGCTCATGAACCACATTAAGATTCAATTTTAGCTCTCCTTAGTAATATTAAATAATATGGGGGTTACTATTTTTAAAGGTATTAAATGTAAATTGATTTTGTATTGTCAGAAATAATATTGAGAGACACTCTATAGTCCCTATCATAAATCTTTCCTGGTTCCCGTCTCATATGTTTCTAATCAGGGAAGCTTTGTATAGCGTTTTAATTTTCATTATGTGCTCTCTTGGCTGCCTGATAGACACTGCTATCCTTTACTTCCCACCAATCTTGAACTTGTCTGTTTAATAGGAGCCAGGGTCCAGTCTGGGACCAAACACTGAGCATCAAGGCTGGAGGGGCATAGCTTGGGGAGGATGGGGCCGTGATCCCAGACACAGGCTCAGGAGGCAGCTCCACCACTTCACAAGATCGCTGGCTCTACTTCTACCAGGGACATCAAACTCTCATCAAAGCCACACACGTTTGTCATGCAACATGAATTAACATTTGTAAAATGACTTTATTCCTCTGCTGGTAGGATCAGGAAGCACTGATTGCAAGGTTCCCTGGGGAATGCAGCAAGGGATATGGGTGTCTGCAACTCTTTGGTTTATCCAAGAAATACATTTTGTAAACATGATAAAATAATAACATACCTCCTAGGTGCTTGCATTTCATTAAGTACCAGCAATCTGCCCCAGATAAATATGAAAAGCATGAAAACACAGGAAAAGTTAAAGAATACAATACCTTAAGTTATCAACTGTTATGGCACAAGAAACACTTGTCAAGGAGGACTGGGGTGCCTAGAGATGAGGGGGAAAGAAGCATCGTGTGGGTCAGAGAAGCAGCATGTGCAAAGGCCATGAGTCAGGATGCCCTGGAGAACCAGCTGCTCTGACAAGATCTCAGCAGAGCCAGAGTGCAGGAGCGGCTCAGCCCAGCCAGGATTGCCTCCAATTTCAGGACTGTGTCTCAAGGCTCTGAAAAGCTGCAGAAGGAGGTGCAGGGCCATTTCTAAAAATAAATTTTACACAGAGGTCTTAAAAAGCAAAAGTAAAAACCTATAGTTGCTGTTGTCCATACCTGTGTCGTATCCTACTTTTCTCTTAGCAGTTCTTCACTAGAGCCACTTTTAATTGCCAAATGGTGAGTCATTCAACCATTCCCTTATGATTAGGTATTTAGATTTCTTCAACATTTTCCAGCATGATAAGTTAGAGTAGTGTAACTTCATACATAAAACTTTTCCTTCTGTTTAGAATTTTAGGGGCTAGGAAGGATGCTGGAGGGGTGGGGGCTACGTTAGAAGAAGGGCATGTGGACATGATCAACCAGTGACGTATACTTATACAAAAACATCACAGTGTAGCCCACTAATTTGTACAGTTGATGTGTGATGATAATAATCATAAGAACTTTTAAAAGAATGGAATCAAAAACCTTTTCTCCTATTTAAAAGTAATTCTGTGTCAGGACATGTGCCTGAATGTTGCACTAGCCAGGTGGGGCAATATTGGTTTCCTTGACTATTTGATGGGCAAAAAATCATTATCTTCTAGTTTCAGTTTATATCCTTTCAATGGCTACTAAGATTTAATAGGGCTGTGTTTTTCAACAAGCATTCTCAGGGCAACAAATAAAGTTATAAAGTAATTTAGTGAACAGATAAAGAGAATGTCAATTTGGCATTTTATACCCTAATAAATCTGTGGCTTGTGCAGACCAGTGAAACAATTATAGACAGGGCTTTTATAAAAGCTATATTGTTATTTGAAAATCAATGTGTGTTCTAGAGGCTAAATAAATTGTTCTTTGGAAGAAAAGCATTAAGACAGGTGAATAAATGTTATCTGAAGACATGTATAGATAATGAAATCAAATACCTATGGGATTTAGATACCAGAGTAATCTGTCTGTTTGTGTGGCTTAGTCACACACCTATGCCTAAACCAGCCTCCAAGTATCTCAAAACTCACCTATTCTACTACTAGAAACACAGGCTCAAATTCTCTTTATTGACCCCAGGAAGCATCTGTATTGATCTCACTGAAGGGTGGCTCAGTGAGGAGCTCCAGTGGTTTTAAAATAGTAACTTCACTGAGCCACTCTAGACAGGAAAACTGTGTTTTCCAGCCCATTAGGACAAACCCCCAAATCAATTTACAACTGTATTCATGAAAAGCTCTGAGCAAGATTGCTGTCAGAATCCACTTCAAAGGCCAAGTTCTAAGAGGGGATTTCTCTCCCTCCAGCTGCCTCCAGGATAGGACCCCACTCTTAAAGGATTTGTTTGAAATTTACGTAAAATCTAACTGATTCTCAATTGCTACCACTGAGTCAGAGTCAGGCTTCAGATGGAGCAAACACCTGATGTGTGTCTGACTCTATCAGACGGAAAAACAGACCTCAGGGGCAGAAAAAGGTTCTGGTGGTGAAGCAAACCAGTTGCCTTCTTAGGGGTTGTTTCCAGGGGTGACCCATGGAGAGCCAGCACTGGGAAGCCCCTCAGGCAAATGCAGAGCTGGCCCCTGGCAGGTGTATCCAGTAAAACCCAGGACCCTAGACTCTCAGGAACTTAGAGACCCTGCTGAGACCACTGACTGAGTTGTTGACAGGAAAAGCCAGTGGGATCTACAGATTGCCAAGGCAAGAAGTACCTGTTGGGTCTGCGTTGGCTTTTCTCCATTGCTAGGGACCATTCCTTCAGGTAGTATGGTCCAGGTGAACACAACCCTGGACCATCTGTACCTCTACCCTTTAAGCCATAAGCAATCTAACTTTAACAGTCCAATGGCTATTTAATATCCTCGTAAAGCAAATAATTTTTTTAAAAACTGGTTTTACAAAAGACTGTCAGAATTCCATGACACTTCATTCTAAAATACTGAGCACAATCACTAGTTTAAGACTAGTTGGCATAAAGCCATAGGGATAAGGCTTAGCCTCTGAGCCAAGGTAGCTTGTTCTTTTCATCTTGGGGTCTCTGACAATATTTTGGGTGAACGCCATACTCAAAAGATTGACAAAAAGAGAGCATTCTCTTGAAACCCTCCACATAGAAAGCCAGTTGTGGCTGGTCAGACCCTCCTTGATTCACCATTGACACAGGTATAGCATGTAGGGCAGCAAGCAGAGGACCTGTGGAGAGATGAAAAGATCTTTCCAATGTCTTTTCTGCCTCAGGACTTAAAGACTGTTCATTTGGGGACTTACTGTTCACTTCTGTGCTCCTAAACTGGGCACTACTCTGGTGACGGCAGATTATAGAGAGCTGGGACAGCACAAAGGGAGGGATAATTAATCAGGTCGTTACTTGGCACATGGCCAGAGGTTCCTTGGCAACATGGATCCTTCAGCTGTCAGCAATCAGAATACAGGCAGCTTTCAATTATCAACGCTATTGGAGGGGGCAGTGATGTGGGTAATCCAAAACAGCAGATAATCCCTCCAAATCATTTAATTTATCTTTTGAATGATTTTCACATGTATACACATGATTTCTTCCTCCCTCATTATGTTCCACTTAGGCTAAAAATAAAACTGATGTGCATTCCTTGAGCATACGCCAGTTGATAAGAGGTTATCTGAAGGAAACTCGTTCTCAGAGTGAACATTTTCTGTGGATCACCCACTCATGGATGATAAAGGGTTTGATATATTTGATTTCATAGACACTTAGCACCAGAACCAAAAGAAAATTTATTTCAAACCCTGTCCTTTGCAGATGAAGAAACTGGGTCAATTGCCTAAAACCCTTGGATAGCTAGTTGTCCATCCAATTGTCATTTTTTCATTCTCAAGAATTCTTCTTCCATTGTCTGGCCCCTTAGCCTGTTTATTCCTGATAGGGGAGAAGTCATGGGGACCCAGGGGTAGTATTAGTTCCAGTGCTCCTCATGGGCTGTGTGGTGTGAAGCTAAGATTCCAGGACCCAGACCAGTGGCCCCAACCCTGACAGCTCATTAGAATCGTCCAAGGAGCATTATAAACATCCTTGGCCAATTAAATTAGAATCAGGAATAGGGGTCAGAGGACACTATGGGTGAGACCTGGGCAGCAGAATTTAAGTTCCCCACGTGAATTCAAAGTGCAATCAAGGTCAAGAATCACTACCCAGAATCCTGCCTCCTTTTACTAGCTACAGAGCCTCAGACAAATTCTCTCACCTCTCTGTGCTTCTGTCTTTTCTATAAAATAAAAAATGAGGATAATAGTTTAATACTTGCCTTGCTGGATTATTGGGAGGATTAATTAAATATATAAACAATATAAATATATACACAATTAAATACAATTAAATATATACACAACACCTAAAATAATTACTAACATATATAAAGCATTGTATAAATGTTAGCTGTCATTGTTATTATTACCCTACTACTATTATTATTGTGTGTGTGTGTGTGTGTGTGTGTGTGTGTGTGTGTGTAAAAGAAGGAACAGGCTAAAGATATGTCTAGATACATTGGGCTAAATGGGGACTCCCTTGGGACCTTGGGATATAAGTTAACCTCTTTACTCAACAAAATATCCAAGGAGTGGCATATAAATATAGGAGCCAGAAACAAATCAATTGATTCCTATATAGGAATTCACCACTCAACTTGGTGGAGGATAAGGCAGAACATTTTAATGGGTTGAATTTGAGTGATATCTCTGGGTTTTAAAATTGCCATAACATTTGACCATTGTTCACTCAACACTTATCATATTGATTATAATCATGCAGCAGCTATTGACAGTCTGAATTTAAAGCATTACTGATCCCACACTTACGTTGCAGTCGCTGCTCCCTTTAATGGCTGTGACACACCTCACATGGGATGAATGTCTAAATGTGCATGTTAGGCCCACTGAGGCAGGGGACACTTGATATCAGTTTTCTT
The DNA here is from genome assembly GCF_902686445.1 of Sciurus carolinensis. NCBI lineage: Eukaryota > Metazoa > Chordata > Mammalia > Rodentia > Sciuridae > Sciurus > Sciurus carolinensis. Next base: position 23,385,256 of record NC_062224.1, read on the forward strand.
GTGATTTTCAGAAGTTTTAAATAATAATTTCACTGTGATGCCAGGAATTTTTCACTTCTCATTGTTATGGACTGCAAATCTGTGTTTCCCCAAAATTCATATGTTGAAATTCTAACCACCAATGTATTGTTTTTAGGAGGTAGGGCCCTTGGAAGGTAATTAGAACTTGAAGGTGGAGACCTCATGAATAGGATCCTTATAAAAAAAGACACAAGAAAACTGTGCTCTGCCATGTAAGGGTGTAATGAGAATATGGCTACTTGCAAACTTTAACAGGGTCCTCACCAAAACCTGACCATGCTGGCATCCTGACCTGGGACTTCCAGCCTCTAGAATTGTAAGAAATAAATTTCTATTGTTTATAAGCCACCCAGTCTATGGGACTTTATTATTGCAGCCCAAATTAAGACATCCACGTTCTATTTATTGGCAAACTGATGGACAAGAGATGAGCAGTTATTTACCTGCAGAAATTCACCTATTTACTGTTTCTCAACAAAGTGATGACGAGTTTTGTTCTAAGGAAACAAATACACTGTAAAAACACTTTCAGGCAAAATGAACTCACTTGCTTCTTGCTAAACGCTTCTTACAAAAATGCTAGCAAGTGAGCTTCTTTCCAAATAGACAACTATTTTACATAAAAATTTGAAACTAATTCTTCCTAATAACACATAACGCATCATGATATTTATAAATTGTAAATGCTACACAATTTCAGATTTAGCTCACTGCTACTAGTAAAGAAACAATGTCAAGTTAACTTGTGATTTAAAAGACTTCCTTTAATAGAGAAATTTTCAAAGACCACACTGTACTTTTTTTGGTAAATGTATGTACTGAAATATAACGTACATGCAGAAAAATGGACGATTCATAAGCATAAAACTTGATGAATTTTCTAAATGTGAACAAACTCAAGTAATAAACAACTTTATCAAAAAAGCAAAACAGGAGTTGGGGTGTAGCTCAGTAGTAAAGTGCCTGCTTAGCATGCATTTGAGAACTTGGATTCAATCCCCACAATAACAACAACATCACCAGCAGAATATTAACAACACCCCAAAATCCTATCAGGTCTAACACCATAAATCAGTTTACCTCTGAAAATTGTTTTCACATTTTAATAGAGACATCTTAACTTTATAATCTTACAGCATGGACTTTCTGATGTCTGACTTCCTTTTGCTCAACATTGTGAGATTCATTAGTACTATTGCTTGTGGCTGTGGTTTCTTCATGTCATTGATGTGCGGTATTCTACTGCATAAGTATGCCACAATTTATCCATTCTCCTGTAGATAGTTTGACTATTTCTAGCTTGAGGTTAATATGAATAGTGCTACTGTGAACATTCTAGTGTGTGCACATCTTTCTGTTGGTGATATATCAAGGAGCAGTATTGTTGACCTTGGGGTAAGTGTATGTTCAGCTTTAGTAGACATCCAGTTTTCAAAGTGATCTTATTAATTTACACCCTCATCAGAAGGATATGGTCATTCCAAGTGTTCCACACCCTCACCAACACTTGATATTATATAGCGCTTTCATTTTTGTTATTCTCCCACTGAACACTTTAAGAAAGAATAAAGGACTTTACAAATCATGATATTGGGAAAAGTTTTTCTCAGGTCAGGTCTCTCGGTCTGCAGTGGAAGCAAGAAAGTGACCTGTATGGCATAACTGCAGAGCCGTTGTCCCCTCATCACTTTCCCTTATTCCCTGGAAAATGGTGCAAGCCTGAGCTTCTCAGGCAATGGGACAAAGAAGAACCTAAGAAAGATGGCGGGGCTGGGGTTGTGGCTCAGTGGTAGAGCACTTGCCTAGCATGTGCGAGGCCCTGGGTTCAATCCTCAGCACCACATGTAAATAAAAACAATAAAAGATCCATTGACAACTGAAAAATACTTTCAAAGAAAAGCAAGAAAGAAAGATGGCTCCAGTTCTCACTCAGGAGGCTCCCTTGACAACAGGGCTTACTGAATTCCTGGAATAGTCCACAAGTATTTACTTAGCAGCTCCTATACTGTAATCCTGTCAGGAATCCAGCCCCTTCTCTCAGGGTTTGCAGTCACCTTGCTGACTCTGGCAGCTCCAGAGGAGCACCTAAACTGCAACAAGGAAGGATCTGAGGCCAGGAAATGCTATACAAGCCAGACATATAGAAGCAGGTGCAAATTCCCAATAGTTTTACCTTCTATATAGAATATAGAATTTGTACTTCTGGTAAGTGAGTTTCCTTTATTGAAAATTGGCTCTCATCTTAAAGTTAGTTTACTTTTTTTTTTTTCTTTTCTTTTTTGCATTTAATCCTATTGAATACTACATTTCTGCTAAAGAGATCCCTCAGGGTCTTGGGTCAGGGATCCCTTATTCCTTAAGCCTTTCTGTTGCCTTCATAGCTTTCTCTAGATATTTCTAGACCATGACTTCAAAGTAACACTCCAAATGCTCACTCAGTTTTGTCCACTTCCTAACCCTAGCACCACTGACCATCCTCACCTGAAAGGACACGCCTGGGTTTTCAAATTCATCAGATAGGCCTTCGGGCAGCAAAACCACAACTTCTCTGAGCCTGTTTCTTAATTTGGTTCTATGAGGATTAAATCAGATAACTTGCGTAAAATACTTAGTACTGCCCCTGGCACACATTGGGCATGCAATAATAGTAGGTGATGTTTGTAGTGATTATTTCACATCTTACCTATCAAATCATATGGCAGCTTGAGTCAGGGGCTTCATCTCTGATGAGGCTGCACTGACACCGGGGATAAAGCCACATCAGGAAAATGCCCCTTCATGGCTGTGGGAAATCAGGCAGACACCCATGGGCTGGGGAAGTGGGCTCAGTGAATTGTCTGATTGTATTTTTACATCTAAAAATTCTGACTGCTAGAACCATGAGGTATTCTGACATGATCCCAGGATTCCAAGGGTTATGGGTTTCTCTACTTGTTCTACAGGCCACATAGTGAAACCCAAACTACATCAAACTTTGTGGTTGATTTATCATTTCCTAAATTTAAATCTTGGTTTTTCTTAACATTGACTACAGTCTTTGGGCATCATTCCTTTTTCCACTTTTCTTCATGTCATTTTAAGCTTCAATATGTTTTCCTGAACATTTTTCTTAAATAGTTACTGGAAAATCACACCAGGTGTGTGTCCCAAAACTTGGAAAACCTTAGCAAATAGCCTTCAATTCTTAGCCTAAGAAGGTTAAAACTGTGGGACATCAACACATGAGTGATCTCTGAGATTAGCTAACAATATTTATTATATATCCATTTGGGTTAAGAAGAGCTATGAAGGCAAGACTACTGAAAGACTCCTCTCAAGACACAATCTTAGACTGTAAGCTCAGTTTAGAGGGCTTGGCTAGATTGTGCAAAGCCTGGGTTCGATTCCCAGCACTGCAAAAAGAAAAGGGGGGGGCTCTTAATTTTGAGGAGAAAATGAATAAGATAGGGTACAAGAGGAAAAGAATATAAACCAAGGTAACCAACATTTCACTTCCTGCTCTAGCATGTACAAACTGTGTGAACATGGGCAAGTTTTTTCTCTTACTTTCCTGATCTGCAAAGTGGAATTAGTAAAATTTTCCTGACTGAATATATTGGGAAGAGTAAATACAGGATACCTGAAAAACTCTTAACATATTAACTGGAAATATAATAATTCAATAAAGATTGGTTCTTATCCTCTACCCTAACTTCCCAGTTATACGCAACACACAGACATGCAGACACAAATTTCAGATACATTTAAAAATGAGAAATATCTTCAATTAACTTCAAACCTAAACTTTTACATATAACATTGCTTTGTTAATTTAATGCACACATTTAATGGCAACTATCAGTTCTGAAGACTCACTGATTCAGAGTCAGGGGTTGGGGGAAGAAAGGCAGGGTAATGAGATCTCATCCTCAGAGTCCACTGGGTAAGTCTGACCAAAGAAAATGTGAGTTTTTACATACAATCTTGGTTTTAGAAAATACTTATCACTAAAAGGCAACGTTAAGTTGAGGATACAGATAACAAAATGTTCTCAGTAACTAACATTTTGGAAACGCATTCAACACAGTTGTATGTTTGTTTATTCTAAATATCACCACAACTTGTTTAACCATACCAATAAACACCCTTGGAATCTCACTGTTTAACTCAGAACTTTGGACTTTGTGGAAATGAACAAACTTCCACATCTACTTATTGAAATGTTGTTGGTGACTGTGCTTAGAAACCATTTTTCCAAATCTGTTTTTCACCTAAGGGCTGCCTGCAACTGGTAATAATATTAAGATGCTATAGCCTCCTAAATGATAGATTATATGTCACTTTGAAAAACAGATGTGTTTCAAATTAGTTTTTCTAAGTTCTTTTAAAACAAAAATGTCCTTTTGGGAAATACTTCAGCACAAATGAACAATAAAATCACACGTGCCTACATAAAAACTAAAATATTTTTTACATTGAGGTGAAGAGTAATCATATTAATTTTATTATTAAAATTATTTTATCTGATCAATAAATGGGATGAACTCAAACTAAAAACTTCTTTTCAGCAAAAGAAACAATAATGGAAGAGAGAACCTACAGATTGGGAGAAACTCTTTACCACATGCACCTCAGATAAAGCATTAATTTCTGGGATATATAAAGAACTTTAAAAACTTAACACCAAAAAATCAAATAACCCAATCAATAAATGTGCTAAGGAACTGAACAGACACTTCACAGAAGAAGATAAACAATCGATCAGTAAATATTTGAAAAAATGTTCAACATCTCTAGCAATTAGAGAAATGCAAATCAAAACTAAGACTTCATCTCACTCCAATCAGAATGGCAATTATCAAGAATGCAAGCAACAATAAATGGTGAGGATGTGGGAAAAAGGTACACTCATATACTGCTGGTGGGAATGCAAAATGGTGCAAGCATTATGGAAAGCAGTATGGAGATTCCTCAGAAAACTTGGAATGGAACCACCACTTGACCCAGTTATCCCACTCCTAGGTTTATACCCAAAGGACTTAAAATCAGCATACTACAGAGATAACAGCCACATCAATGTTTATAGCAGCTTAATTCACAATAGGTAAGCCAACCTAGATGTCCTTCAACAGATGAATGGATAAAGAAAATGTGATATATATATATACACACACACAATGGAATATTACTCAGTTTTAAAGAAGAATGAAATTCTGGCATTTGCTGATAAATGGATGGAGTTAGAGAATATCATACTAAGTGAAATAAGCCAAACCCAAGAAACCAAAGGCCAAATGTTTTCTCTGATATGTGGATGCTAATTCATAATAAGGGTGGGGGATAGGGAAGAATAGAGTTACTTTATATTAGATAGAGGTGAGTGAAGGGCGGGGAAGGGGTATGGGGGTAGGAATGATAGTTCAGTGAAGCAGACATTATTACCTCATTTACATGCATGACTGCATAACCGATGATCCTACAGTATGTATAATCAAAAAATGAGAGATTACACTCCATTTATGTATAATTTATCAAAATGTATAAATGCATTCTACTGTCATGTACAACACATTTTTAAAATTTTTTAAATTATTATATCTGAAAAAGATCTTTTTGTTGTTGTTTTTAAGCAGTACAAGAAAATTCTGAACACAAAAAGTATGTATATAGATTCTTTATGTTCCCATCACTCAACTGCAACCACCACCAGCCTTAGAACCAACCCCACCCCATTCACACCCTTTTCCCACTTCCTCCCTCCTGTATTATTTCGAAGAAAATTTCAGACATTATATAATTTTACCTGTAATCATCTCTGTACTTATATCTAAAGTATAACAACTACTGTCTTGTCAAAATAAGCATAAAGCAATTACCATGCCTAAAACAACTAACAATGAGTCCTTCATGGCATCAAATAACCAATGTTCAAATTTCCAACTGCCTCATAAAATTATAATTTTTAAGAAATATCAAGATTCAGATAAAGTACATACTTTGCAGTTGATTGACATGTCTTCTAAGTCTTCTTTAAACTATAAACTGTTCTCCATCTCTCTTTTTCCCCCTTACAATTAATTTTCTCAAGAAATTGGGTTGCTTGTCCTGAAGCTTCCCCACTCAGGATTTTGCTGATCACATATTGAGGTGACATATAACAACTTCTTCTGTACTCTATTTTTTGTAGATTAGTAGTTGAAAGCTTGAACCACAATCAAGATGTTTAAATGTTTGGTTTCCATCTCTTTTCATTCATTCATCCTTTGCCTAATACCTACTACAAGTCCCTGGTACTGCAGGTTGCTATGGAAACAAAAACACCTCAGGAACTTGGATAAGAGTGAAGGAAATACAGGCAAACAGAATCATAATCAATGTGTTTGGTGTTAAAGTTTAAAATAGCTGCTAAAGGAGCCCTCAGGGTGTGGCAATTAACTGGCCTGAGGAGGCAGGCAGGCTTCACTGAGGAGGTGACTTTTAAAATAAGCTTTAAAGGATAAGTAGGTCTGGGAGAGAGGGAGAGAGGAAGGATAGGCAATTGTCAATCAAAGGGATCAGTATATCTGAAGGCCAAAAAATCCTATAAGAAAAAAAACGAAGTTGAAGGGTTTGCCCATCTAAAGTAGGAACATGGATAACAGTGTCCCTGAACTGGATAAAATACCTTCGACTCACTCTTCCCTATTTCTGCTCTAGGAAAATTGTGTGCTTAGTGCCTGCCTTCTTGGCTTCTAGAGTTTGTCATTTAGAAGGAATTGGTCATTTTGGCTAAGGGGAGGAAAAGCAGAATGTGGAGGGGAAGAAGAATATCAGAAAATGAATGACAGATAAGTGGCCAGGGGATCCGAGTACTCTATAACAAAGATTTGGGCAGTGCCCAGTTGTCCTATTCTGCCACTGGGACCTTTGGCCGGTTCAATGAGGTTCAATGACTGGCATATTCACACACGTTTGGACAGCCTGGGGTAAAGGGGCCTTGGAGGGAAGTTTATTCTTTCTGTCTCCTCAGCCCCCAGGGCATATTTTCCTCATCTCTCCCTACTCCTCCTCCCCTCACCCCCACTTCCAACAACAATGACCCTGATCAAAATAAGGGCAGAATCAGATTCTGCAAATATGAGAAGATGCCTAGGGGAGAAAGAAGGAACTGAGGGAGATGTGGGGGGGGGGGTAGAAAAAACAGAAAGCTTCTGGGGCAGCCCTTCTGGAACAACACCCCAACTGTCCCAAGCTGTCCTCCTTCTCTGGCTGACAAACTCTTGATCATTCTTTAAGGCCAGTTCAGGGCCCACTATCCCTCATCCCTGTGAAGCTGGAACAAACTGCTCCCATTACTGCATTCTTATAGCACATAGGCAACTCTTTGTTCCTGAATTCCCTGCGCTGTATCATGATCATCTACTCTTGTCTTCCATATCTCTTCAATTTGACTCCTTCCCAATTGAGATGTGGTTCATTCTTCTTCACATCTCTGTGCCTAGTTTAGCTCTGGACTGGGAAGATGTTCAGTAGATATTTGCTTTGTGACTAATTGAAAATATTAAATAAAAGGTTTGGACTGAAACTTTTGTCACTTTACCTTTTCCCCCTTCCCAGTTAGAAGATGGCATGTAAGTAGAAACAATTTCCTGACTTTGCTATTGTGAAATAAGGTCTAATGTTAAGGTCCAATATTATGTATGCATTGACACTTGGGGAAAACCAGGAAGGCCTCAAATGGCCTAACAGAAAACTCTCTTGCCTGTCTGCTCCCGTGGATAAGATCCTCTAGTCAAACAACCCTACGCATCAAATGGACTTGGTGCTGTTTGTGCTGATGCCTGAGTAGTGGGTTTTCAGTTCTCTGCCAGCCTGTAAATTCAAACAAGTCCATCACATCCTCTCATAGGAACCGGAGACATCTTTACCCTCTTGATACTACGAAGTCTGCCTCATATGGTCCCAGCCTGCTTATTCTATTTCTGAATCCAACCACCATTTGGTCTTGTATGCTGTATCCTTCTCCCCTGGCAATAATTATACATGACTAATAAACTGCTGTCAATTTCATTTGTCCAGTGTCAGATGTTGTGTATCTGACCAATGCTGTAATCCCAAGGAGGGAATCCCTCCCTTGCCAATGTGCTAAATAGGAAGTGACTCAAATAACCACCAATCCCAGAGGAATGGCAGTGATAGTGGGAAGCAGGAGAGAGGCAGGCAGGGTTGTAGAAGACCTAGAAGTCTTGGTTCATCCCCTCATGAGTCTCATGTCATGTTGGGCTCCTGCTTATGTTCCTTAGGTAATACATGGTTCCCAATGGCATTGAAAAAAGTTTCACCAAAATGTGCATTTACCAAATAAATGCTGCGTGAGTTATGAATAAATTATACATGTTAGTCCAGATATTTCAAAACATGACAGCCCCAAGGGTAGAAATACAATGTTTTTAAAAATCTTTGAGACTTCTGGCCAAACCTAAGTTAACTTTTGTGGAACTGTTAAACTCTGAGAGCCCTGGGCTGATTCCTTTACATCCCATATCGCTTTTCCCTTCTTATCCCAACTTAAAGCATTCAGTACCAAAGCTGTACCCAGTGGAGGTAATCCATAGAAGGGCAGATTTCTTTGACTTATTTCCATAATTACACCACTTTCCACCTGGCTTTAGTGTTAGGTCAGTGGTATTCTGCAAATGCATTTCATGTTTGCCAAAAAGTAGGCTCTTTCCTGCCAATAGCTATGACATAAAAGCCAGGATAGAAGCAAATCGGTGCCCACTTTCTCATTTAATATGATGCTTATTATATACTAATTTTTAAGATACAGGTATCAGAAAAATGGGAAAGTAACAACTAAAAACTAAAATGAAAAAAAAAAAAATCCAAGCTTCAGAAATCTAAAAAAACTGAGTTTTTTTTTTTTTTTTTTTTTTGAGGGGGAAAAATTCCCTGCTGAATCATTCATTTTTCAAATGTGACTTTGTGTAGCAAAATGTTCAGATTCCATTCTCAGTTCTAGTTCATTGTTCTCTGGGTAATTGCCCCAAATCAGCAGGGTACTGCTCTCTGATGTACCAGCAGCAAATCATTTCAGCCTACATCATTCTGACATCTCTCTTATAGATACTTTTTAAGAGGTTCTTTGACATCCAAAGCAGTTGAATACAACTGATGAATGTCTAAGACAGTTTGGTTCAAAGCCATTTTTTTTTCCTGAGTGAAAAATAGTATACTAAAAAGAACAGATTTGCTCACTTTTAAAAATTCTCCCATACTAACATTTGCATATTACTATGGGTTGTAATACTATTTCTTACTACTTCAACTCTATCCACTCTACTCTATTACAAGTTTATTTAGAAACCTAAGCAAATAATAATACTTCAATAGTTTCATAGCCCGCTTGTCCTCTTCACCAACCCCTCCCAAGAAACTCAAAGATGGCACTGCAGAGAACAGGGGGCTACGACATAAGTTGCTTTTTTTTAATGTTTTTTAAATAAGCATTGTTCCAGGCTGGGATGTAGTTCAGTGGTAAGGTGCTTGCCTTATATGCTCAGGGTTGGATCCCCAGTTCCAAAAAAAAAAAAATGACAAAAACCTAATAATTAACATTGCTCCATTTACCTTTACTATAGACATCAATTCGTGGGGCAGTTACAGGAGTTTATCCATAATTCCTGAGTGAGGAACAGAGCACAGAATCTCTACTTTTCATACTGACTACTGGAGAGCCCTGGAAACATCCAGAGTACAAAGGGACATTGATGGCTTATGTGGTCCAGTCTTTATTTCCAGATACATTCACATCTAAGTGAGTTTTGGCTGACACAGGACCAGGGAATCTTCTTCCCTGACCCTAATGGGGGTATGGGAGGAGTGACAGGAAGACTGGGTTTCACTCCTGGTTTTATCACTGACTATCAGGGTAACCGTGGTTCCTCTTTCTAGGCCTCACTTGCCTTATCTGTAAAATTAAGAAAGTGGAACTTTTAAGGATCTTTTAAGGTTCCTTCAGATCTAAGTTTTCATGTATGGTAGGTTGTTCTTGAAGATGATCTCCACAATTCCCAATATACCTCCTGTTTCCTACCTTTAAAAAAAAAAAAAAGGTGCATTACCTTATGATACTGCAGAATGCATACATTTTGACAAATGTGTACATTTACATGTACACCACCACACTCAGGGGGCAGAACATTTCTATCACCCAAAAGAGTTCCCTCATGCCCTTTTTCTGGCACTTCCCGCTCTCTGGCTTAAAATAACCAGTGATCTGCTTTCTTTTACTATAGGTTCCCTTTTCTAGAATTTCATATAAATAGAATCATATATAACAAACCCTTTGTGTCTGTTTTCTTTCACTCAGCCTAACCACATTGCTTTTGCAATGTGACTGTACCATTCTACCCAGAGTAGAATACAGCTGGGCTCAGTGGCTTACGCCTGTAATTCCTGCTACTCCTGAGGCTGAGGCAGGAGGATCAAAAGTTCAAGGTCAGCCTTGGTAACTTAGTGAGATCCTGTCTCAAAATAAAAAATAAAAAGGGCCCCTAGTTCAATCCCCAGTAACTCTACCTCCCACAATAAAAAGAAAAGAAATCCATTTCCCAACTCCTTGCATCCAGTTTGGCCCTCTGACTTGCTTTGACCAGCAGCATAAAATGAAAGTAAGCTATATGTGGGCCCTTTTACACCCTTGGAAGACAGCTGCCTTAAAAAATGCTTATGCTAGACTCCCAAACTACTCAAGACTGTGGATACAGAGAGGCCATGTGGAGAGCCAAGGTGCCCCACCCAACAGCATCAATGTCCAGACCTGTGGGTGAAGCCATCTTGGATCCTCCAGTCCCACCTGAGGCACCCCGTCAAGATGACATGGAGCAGAGAAGAGGCACCTTCTCTGACTCCCACCTGATTTTCTAAGCCAAAGAATTGTGAGCAAATAAAATACTTTTTGCTTAAGCAACTAAATTTTGGGATGGCTTGTAACACAGCAGGAGTTAACTAAAACCATGAGTCTTCAGCCTCATCTTCTTTTGAGGGCCAACAGAATTTCTTTCTGACCCTAGGACTATTAGTTAACTATCCAGATGTTTTACCTTAAAGTTTTTCTACTTCTCTTTCTTTCCTTTTTCATGTTGTTCTTCCCTCAGGTATCATAAATTGCATCTAAGTTCTTTCTAACCTTATGATAACTCTGCTTCATTGGCTTGAAAATTGTGGAGTGTCTTTTTTACATTCCATTTTACAGGGTTAAAAAATATCAAATTCTTTCCCTCCTCCCTTCAGATCCAGTGTTCTGGCATTTGAATTACAGCATGTTCTAAAGAAAAGAATGCAGAGTCTGCAAGCCAAGAGCACTCACTTCATACCTAATGAGCTGTATGGTTCTGGGCAAGTTTGAAAGCTTCCTGCCCCTGATTTTCTCCATATAAAATAGAAATATTTCCTGGGATGGTAGAGAGAGCATAAACTGAAAAACAGATGGGAAAGTTATATAAAAACAAAAGTACTTTCCATTTCCACAGCCCTGACAGGTCCTCTGCAATGATAACTGCATGCCCTCCATGTATGTCAGGCTCTCTGCCACAGGCTTGCACACGCAGGACACCTTTAACTGTTGTCTGGAAGGCAAAAGAAAGACTATCTGCTTATGGCTTCTTGTTAGGAGAAATGAGAGAGGTGCGCTCACGCATGTGTGTGTGTGTGTGTGTGTGTGTGAGAGAGAGAGAGAGAGAGAGAGAGACAGAGAGATCACATAGTGTTTTGTTGTGGGTTACTACAAAACTCATTATGGTCAGGGAAAATCTGGGTGAAGGTACCATTTTCATGAAGGGTGAAAGTTGAGAGTTTATATGAAGAAATGCTTTAACATACAAGAGGATTAACTATAGGAATTTTGACTTTTAGAAGTTACCTCTAACAATGAAAGAAAGATGGTAGTCTCATTTCTCTCACCAAATATATTGAAATAAAAAAAAAATCATACTTCAGAGGAAATAAGCCAGACACAGAAAGCAAATACTGCATGTTCTTAATCCTTTGTGGAAACTTAAAAAAAAGAAAATTAGTCTTACAGAAGAGAGTAGAATAGTGATCACCACAGACTGGGAAGGGAAAGATGGAGGAAGGATGGAGAGAGGTTATATAAGGAGCATCAAAACAGAGTTAGATAAGAGGAAATAGCTCCAGTTTTCTGTAACCTAGTAAATTAACTATAGGCTACAAGAAGCTGCAATATATTTCAAGATAACTAAAAAAGTATGAAGTTTCTCAACACTTTGTAGAAACCATGTCTGAATAGATAGAAATGTTAATTATTCTGATGTGAACACTACGCACTGTATACGTGTATCAAATTACTATACAATAACCCATAAATATGTACAAATATTATGTCAAAAAATAAAATTTAAAAATCATGCCAAGCCATGAAGAGGCCCAAGAACTTTCTGATTTGTATAATAATTGCTTCAAAGCTTTGAAATATCAAATCTTTTGAATTTTTTTCATTTTTTTCCCTTGATGTCCCTGGGTTTTGTTTTTGTTTTTGTTTTTGTGTGTGTGTGTGCGTGTGTGTGTGTTCTAGAACAGTGATTCTCAAAATGTGCTTCCTAAACCAGGAGTATTAGTATCACCTATGAACTTGGAAGAAATGCTAATTCTTGGGCCCTGTCCCAAATCTATTGACTCAAAAATTCAAGGACTCAAAATTCAGGAGTTAGATGTTCTAACTCCTAGAGTGATGCTAAAACACTAGAATTTGAGAACTGCCTTGGACTGATCAACTGAGCTGCCCATTGAAGTGGCTGCTTTTTTGTGTTGGGGACTGAATCCAGGGGCACTTAGCCACTGAGCCATATCCTCAGCCCTTTTTTATTTTTATTTTGAGACAATCTTACTAAGAGGATTTGGGACTCACTAAGTTGCTGAGGCTGATCTCGAACTTTCAAGCCTCCTGCCTCAGCCTCCCAAGTTGCTGGGATTACAGGCATGCTCAGCTGGCTCTGATTTTCGTTGTTTGTACTCTTTTCATTCTTTTCTGTCTATAAAGTCAAGTTCCTCTGCTCAACTCATTGGAACACTCATTCTATTTTTTAGAATGAGGTATTGCCAGATTCTAGAATCATACATGCATACACTTGCATGCGCAGTAAGTCAATTAGATCTTTAAAGGGATGGGGGAGCTCTAACTCCATAGATTCTAATTTAAATGGCCAAGGATGGGTCAAGAACCCAGCATTTTAAAAAAGCTTACCAAGTGATCCTAGTATGCCAACCAGCCTTGAGAATCACTAGCATGTTGGCTAATCCAGTCCTGATATACAGGCTTGTGCATTTGTAAGGGGAAGGTCAAGAGGAGGCCATCTTTCCTCAGTATGAGGATAAGCAGGGATAATTCAAAAGAATGTTTAAGCAAGTTTGAAATAAAATACATTTAAATGTGAAATGGGGAATAGGGAGAATAAGAGTTAAGTCATAGCCTTCAGGGAATATTTGAGGCAGTGAAAAAGACTTCTTTAGACTGAAGAAAAGGGAGAAAATTTACAGAGCTAGTAGAAGAATGTCAGAGATAGTGCAACAGAGATAAATAAGTCTTGAAAATTCTTCTGAGTCTTGTGCACTAGAATTCTTTTGTACATCTATTTTCTAAGACTTTAAGCTAATATCATTTACAACTTTAAAAAACTCATGAAGAGAGACATTTCTATTTTTAAAAATGTTTAATTTGCTATTCTCTATATTTTATGGTATGCTACTGTAAGATTGGTTATGGACAGGCAAAGTCTGGGTAAAGGAAACATTCTCATAGAAGGGTAGAAGCTGATTGGATAGTAATTACATGACAAACAGTCAACTGAAGAAAACCAAAAGAGCATTTTTAAGTTTTATTTTTAAAATATGAGCATGAAACAAAAATTTGAGAAACTGACATTTATGCTAAAAAAAATTAGCTTTTAAAAAGGACCTTATTTTAAAATTTATTTCATCATATATTTTATTTGATATGCTCATATTTTAGATGAGTTGAGGGACAGAAAATAATAACAAGTTTTGAAAAAAAAAAGTGAAGGAATGAGCCCAAATAGTAAAGAATAATGTGGGACAAACAAATGGTAAAAATAAGAAGAGAAAAAAAAGATGTAATAAGAGGATAGAAAGGTTTTGAGTGGAACAATGTGAAAGAGCTGAAGGATTTCTGTCTGTTCACTGCTAAATCTATGGCATCTAGAATAGTGCCAGACACATAATGAATTCTCAATAAATACAGTGTTATATTGAATGAATGAATGGCCTCCAAGGATACATCCAGATTTACATACAGAATGCTATAATTAGTGGGTGACTGAGGCATTTATGTGAAATCTTAATTGTTTTTTATGAAGAGTTTTCCAATAATACTCTAGCAAAAGTATGGCCTTTTTTCTAAACAAATTTCCAAAGAAAAGGAAATTGAAACAGGAGTAATTCCTCAGAGGAGCTTGCCATTTTTGGTCCTCTTCATCCCAAATAAAGTTCTCCATTTTAGTTTCCCCTCAAAACTTAAATCACCATCTATGAACCGCCATCCTGGGTGCCATTTTTGGAGTAAGAGGATGTGGTCAGCCAGTTTTCATCTAAAAATCTAAAACACACTCCCCAGATGTGTTTCCAAGTCACCCTCTTATGGGTGTTCTGAAGGAACCATAGAGCCCCATGTCTTACTCAGGCAGGCCACCCAAACTCCCAGATGCCTGAGGTGAGTATGTACTCCACGGTCACTAAGGACTTTAATTTTCCCCCATGGATGGGTCAGAGAGTCAATCTGTAGTCCTTTGTTTTTTGTGGGGGGCACAGTGCTGGGGATCGAACCCAGGGCCCTGGGCTTGCAAGGCCAGCACTCTACCCACCGAGCTACATCCCCAGCCCCTCAGCAAGCTTTTCCAGAGCCCAGGTATGCTGCCAGGGCTGGGGCCCAGGGAACAGCACCGAGCAAACAACTCCCTGCCCTCACAGGCTTCTCCTAAGTGTGGAAAACAATAGCTATTACGTGAAATATGTAAATACATCAGGTGACTCTAAGTGCCATGGTGGGGAATAAAAGAGGATTGTGGGAGGTAATCAGTAACAAGAAGCTCTCAACCCAACCTCAAATTTGGTGCCATGGAAGGTACTTTTTGTTTTGCCGTGACAGGCTGTGTGCTCGAACAGACGCTTCCCTGCTGACTGGGAGCCCCTCCTTGAACTGACTGCTCCCACCTGCTCGGACCAGGCAGTTCATCAGCCATTCCTAAAACCCTATTATAAGGTAATAACGCCCGACAGCCACTTCCTCCCTCCGCCCGGCCTGGCCCCACGTGTCCCTCGGAGTGGCTGTCTCTGCGTCCCAGGCCCGGGGAGGGCTGGCAGAACCACAGTCTGCGTGAAGCCCACCCCACGGCTTCCTCCTTTATTTCTGACGGAGGGGAAAAATATGCTTTTATAGGACCCAAAGAAGGTCCCATATACATTTTTAGAGTAGCATAAAATCCAATAAAACCTAAGAAAAAAATACTAAGCATGAAGGGAAGGAAGATGATTCTTGACTGCTGTCGACTCTTAAGGCTCAAATGCCGACCAGAACGCCGTGACAAAAACAAAATCAAAATTTTAAAAATATTTTTAAAACAAACATCCCCCCCCCCGACTCCTTTGATGTGGGGGAACCGGTCCCCAGCGCGCCTCCCGAGACTGGCGGCCATTCCGGAGGCCGCCGCATGACAGCGCGTTTTCCACAGACAAAGCCGCCTTCCGAGTCCCTCCGCGGCGCCCAAGAACCAGGTTCCATTCGGAAGGAAAATAAGGCTCGCTGCCCGCCAGGCAGCCAGACCACGGCGGCCGGTGACGGCAAAACTCCAGTGTCTTTGTTCTCCTCGCGCCCTTAAACGAAGTCTCCCGACGCTATTGTTAAGGAGGCGGCGCAGGAGAGAAAGCGACTCCGCGCCGCTCCGCCCCGCGTCCCTGACTAGCCCGCGGGCGCACACCGCATGCTGACTCCGCGCCCCGCGGGCTTCTTTTGAGCAAGGGGAAGGACGCGGCCCCGAGTGGGAAGCGACTCAAGTCCTCCCGGCCCCGCGGTCAGGGCAGAAAGTAGCGCCGTCCCTGCGCGGAGGAAAACTCCCGCGGCGGCGCGGAAGGAAATGTCCTGAGTGGTGCGACCCAGCGCGCCTTTATAGCCTCGTGCTAACCATCTCCAGAGATGCGTGGGGGTGCTGCTTGGGGTCGTTGGACGTCTCCGCCGTTCAGCCTGGGGGCAACTGCGCTGGCCCTTTAGCTAGTCCGGCAGGCGACCTCCTGCAGGGGCGTCTGCCCGAGCTGTGACTTCGACCTCGCGGGCTTCTCAGCCCAGCGCCCGCCCAAACCTGGGCCTGGGCGTGGAGTGTGTGACGCGCCCATTTCCTGGGCTTCCTGGGCTTCAACATTTATACCTCCCCAAGCCGCCAAGCCCCAGCTATCTTCTCCAGTTTGCGGGCCGGTGCCCACAGGTCGGGCTCTGGAGCGTGCGCGTCCAAACTGATGGACCGGTCACCCAGACCTTCCTGCAAAATTCAAACGCACGGGGCGTCCAATCTGTTTTCTCTGCAGTGAAATAGGATGTTATGAGCATTCGAAGTGAGATAATGCAGCTAAAATTGCTAAACGGCACGTAGTTAAGTTCTCCAAGGCAGAGCCACTATTAACTCGTTATCAATACAAGAAACGTGGGTGGATTTGAAAAGCGTTCTTCTGTTGGGGGGAGGGGGACACAAAAGGCCTGATTCCATTTATATGAAATTGTAGAATAGGTAAACTGTAGTAATAGAAACCATTGGCTTGGGGGTCAGAGGTAGGTGAAGCGGGGACCAAATGGAATGCAAAGGAACAGGAGGGAATTTTTGGGGGGTGGGCCGGTGGATGAAGGAACAATTCCTGTCTTGATGGGAGCGTGGTTACGTGACATACACAGTTGCCAAAATTCGTCATACTGTAGTGTCTAAATGGGTAAACCTTATTATATTTATAAGCAAAATTATATTCTTCCAAGAAGTTTGGGGAAAATGAGTTAAAGGTAGTCGTTACTAGGGATAGTTAGGAATAAAGGACAAGATGGTGGGAGAAAGTTACACATTACACAGTCTGAGAGGTAAATCAATGCAGTCTCTGAATTGAGTGGTTGCTTCTAGTCCTCTAAGAACCGGTGGACACCAGAATTAGGAATAGGTTAAGTGCAAGAAGGAAAGACCAAAACAGATTGATACACCTCCCCAGATCTGCTCAGTCCCATCCTTGCTCAGTGTGGAGGCTTGGCCTCCCCAGCTGTGGCTGGCACTTTAGACAGCCTACTCCTGGGAGAGAGTCTGACTTCAACATGTCTCCTTGAGGCTCTAATGGTGAGATGCTGTCACTCTTTCCACTTGCCCCAGACTCAGGTGAGAAACTTAAATGTATGGAATTCTGTTCCCTCCCTGGCAGTTGTCCGGAGGAGTCAGGCATTTCGAATAGAGGAGTGAGAAAGTCAGAGCCCGGTGAGGGTTTTCATGAAAGGAGGCAGAAACAAGTAGTAGCCAGCATATAAACCCTTTTCCCTTTTTATGGGCATCCCAAGGCGTGATGACCTGCAGGGAAGTCGCCTTTTGGGACAGAGCAATGGACTATACTTTATCATGAAGTTGCTTTCAGCTCAATAATGCACCACCTTGTATTTGCTTTCTTTAGCATTTCCCCTCACCCTTGCTACCCTGGGATGTACCTTTTAGTCTAATCTTTGTACTTAAACTGAGCCTCAGGCTCAGCTTTCTAGGGAATCCTTTAGCAACCTTTGGGCTTTAGGTTGGTGCTTTCCTAAAAATTTCAGGATCACAAGCAAAATTAGGACTATTTTTTCCTGGTTTGGCTCTGACTTTACTGTACCATTAAAGTGTTATTTTAAAAGGCAGTCCATTGAGACCAATGCTGAATACCTACATTTTAATAGTTAGGCCCCTATTTGAAGTTGGTAGAGATAAAAGTCTGGGGTTCCATTTACTGGTTTCTCATGATGTTTCAAGAGTCAATCCCTAGATCATAGGCATTTATACGTTATAAACATTTAAAAGCTTGAAAAACTTGAGATACTTGTGGGTGCAAAACAACTCAATTATGATCATAAAGCTGTTAGTCAGAGGATCTAATATGTTTTTGGTTTATTCAAAAACCATGTTCTATCTTTCCTCAAATCATCAGGGAAGGATATAATAAATACTTTTTAAGGGACTTCTGGTTCACAATGCTTTGCAAAACGATTTTTAGCATATATCTAATATTTCAGTAAGTTCATGTTTTTAATAATAGCCACTGACTCTGGGCCTACTGTTTATTGTAGATTTGTCAGGCCTTACTCTGGGCTTCTCTTCCACCTGGTTTGCCAACCATCTGTAACTTGATCAACAGTAATTTGAGATGGGACCAGCCAGGGTCATATGTTAAATAGGACATTTCCACTTTTCTGACCACAAAATCCTCCCTTTCCTGGCCACTTAAAAACTGTTACATAATCTGCAAACACATGGATTTAATGATTTCTGCTACATACCTTGGCAAAGGTCACACCTGCAAATCTACCTTTCTACTGGCACAATGCTTTTTGTAGAGACTTATTTTTATTGCATACAATTGTAGCCTGTCAGGCACTTAAAAATTACCTTTAAAAACATGTTCTGCCTTCATTCAAAACATCATACCAAATTGATTTTTGCACAGAAAACTTTGTTTTCCTGCCTTGCTTACAATATTTAATCTTTACAATTGTAACATGTTTCATCTGAGGTTAATTTTGATTGTAAGCAAAAATGAAGCCAGGCTGTACACATAGTGTGTTTAAATATATTTTTACACACACACACACTCACAGATTTAAGAATATCTGTGGTTACACATGCAGTACCAGAGGACATTCCAATAAGCAAACATGAGAACTCCCCTTTAAATACTAGCTGTTGATTTTTTTCAAGTTTAAGAGGGCAGATGATGTTCGACAAATCTGAAATAGGTATTGTCCTCTTCAGACTAGGTCATAAACTTGCTGCAACTGTACTGCCCTTACTCAAACATTTTTAGAATTCTTTAGAAATTTTCCACAAGAGTCTGAGTCATAGTCTTTTAAATGACATAATCAGTGGTAACAATCTTCCTTCTCTAAGGACAGACTTAGAAATACCCAAAAGTTATCTGAAACCACACCAAGTTGGTAACATTGTTTAGAAGGGGGGAAATTAGGGCTGGGGAGATAGCTCAGTTGGTGGAGTGCTTGCCTTGCAAGCACAAGGCCCTGGGTTCAATCCCTAGTATGCCCCCAAAAAAGAAGGGGGGAAATTGAACTTATTGGCATCAGATCTGCTATCAGCCATTATACTCCCTCCCCCACACCACTTTACAACCCAGATTGTTAGCCCTCAAACTTCCTAGCCAGTACTTGATCCAGATTGCTAGCCCACACACCTCCTTGCCAGCCATTGGTTCATTGTGTTTAGCCCGCAAAATTCAACTACTTAAGAATGGCTCCACTGACATTCTTTCTCTCTCTCTCTCTCTCTCTCTCTCTCTCTCTCTCTCTGTCACACACACATATCTTCTTGATCTCTCACCCTGCAGGCAGACACTCTGCCTGTCCACTTAATAAAATCTCTTGTGTGAGTTCCCACGTCTGGAGTGGTTTCTGGGTGCTTTCTGAACTAGAATAAAATATGAGCTGAGTCATATTTTTTAAAAAAATATCTCCAAGAAAGAGGAATTGACTATGGTAAAAATAAATGCATTAGAAAACAATAAAATTATTAATCAATTCCAAAGGAAATTGTTGGGAAAAAAGATCAAGGACACAGAGAACTCTCCTTGATAAAACCATTTAAAAAGATGGGGGGGGCGGAATATAAATACAGTTGTAAAGGAGAAAGACATAACAGTTTGGGCATTTTTTATAATTACCTGAGACGACTGTAAAGTTAGCTATGTGCTTATTTTTTCTGAAAAAATAAAAATAAAAAACAAACATAAATCACCAAAGTTAAGAAAATGTTGAAAGATGAAGTAGGTGAAAGCCAGAGAAAAAATTTAAAAAGCTTTTAAGCCTAGAGATTTTATGGACAAATTCCTGCAAATTTTAAAGGACATGTAATTCCCCTTTAAATGCATAAAGATATTAAAGATTAATTTTTATGAATTAAACAATTTTTATGATAAAACCTATTCAAATGGTGTAAAAAGAACACTCCAAAAATATAAGGTTCCAAATGTCATAATTCCCCCAAACTATTACCAAATTAAGTTCAATAAAGTAAGTTATTTTTAGCACAGTCAGGTAGACTTAGTCCTAGAAATGGTAGATATCTTAATATTAGGAAAATAGTTGATATACATTTAGACCATAAAAGGGAAACAATCCTTATCTCAAATCAGTGGTAAAAATCTAACACCTACTCCTTACTAAAACAACTAAAATTTTAAAAATACTCTTAGTAAATGTTAAACTCTTAACTACCACCACGTCTTTTACTATTTTATAAAAATAATAATACTAATGATGTTAACCAAACTATAAGGAAGTAAGGAAGATGCAAAGCTAATTCCTCAATTTATCATTGCTTCTCATTCCCTTCTCCAGAAGTACCAATAGCAGTTTTTTACATATTCTTCCAGAAATTTTCCATGTATGTGAAAGTTTTTTCCCCTTTGGGAGAAAAAAAACAATGGAATCACACTAACATGTTGTCTTACCCTTACTTTCCTTTTTCATAAAAAAAAAAAAAAAAAAAAAAAAAAAAAAAAAAACCCTGGACATAATCCCACATCAACACATATGTTTACCAAAATGTTTTCACAGTAGTTCAATACAATTATATGAATAAACCATAATTTTTCACTTACCTATTGGGAACCAGTTAGACCGTTTTCTGCATTTGTATACACTGTTGCAATGAGCATTATTGAATGTCTTTACCTATTAATTAGAATTAATATGTACTAATGGAATTGCATGTTGATGTTTGCATAGATACTTTCAAATTAATGTCCCAAAGGACTGGATTAATTTATTATCCCACTGAAAGTGTATGCAATAATGTTGGTAATAGTTGAACCTCAGTGATGGGTACATGAATTCATTTTATTATTCAACCTACTTTTGTGTATGTTTTTAAATTTCTATACTTAATGATATGACTGCAGAAACAGTCTCATTAAAATCAAGGGTAAAGATACCTGTTATCACCACTATTATTTAAAATATGTTATGCTGAAAATTATTCCTTTATTTGCAATATTACTAAAATTTCAGTGGAATATTTTTGAAGTTGAAAAAATTAATTGGAATTGAAAAAGCAAGAGAGTAATCAGAATACTTTTGAAAAAGAAGAGTAGTATCAGGTGACTAACTGTACCAGATGTTAATATATATTACAAAGCCATAATCACAATGATAATGAATTTCTGTGAAAAGATGGAAAAAATAGATTAATATTTCAGAACAGATATCCCTGAAAGAAAATTCAATATACCAGTAAGTGAAGCATTACTAATGGGGAGGACATAGATTACCAATAAATAGTACTAATAACACTAGCCAATCATTTGGGGGAAAAAAATGGGAGATTAAATACTTAACACTGCATGATGAAATACATCCCAGGTTATAAAGGTTAATGTGAAAATGAAACTCTAAAGGAAAATGTAATATTTAAATGATTTTGGGGCTGGGGATATAGCTCAGTTTGTAGAGTGCTGGCCTAGCATGCACAAGGCCCTGAGTTCAATCCCCAGCACCACCAAAAAAAAAAAAAAAAAAAAAAATGTGTATATATATATATATATATATATATATATATATATATATATAATTTAAGTGATTTTGAATGAGAACCACAAAACAATGGAAGAAATCATATAGATTCATGCATATTCATAATCATTTAGACGATCTGTATGTCAAAAATTATGAAGAGTTATAAATTAGAAGTTTGTTAAGAATACCATAAATGAGGGCTGGGGATATAGCTCAGTTGGTAGCGTGTTTGCCTCGCAAGCACAAGGCCCTGGGTTCAATCCCCAGTACCAAAAAAAAAAAAAAAAAAAAAGCCATAAATGGAATAGATGGTATTTGAACCTCAACAAAGGTTCTTAACAACGGTTTTGAAAGAATAAATTAGAAAACTTTTGGGCAACAGCATCATTGTATTATAGGTGTCAACTCGAAGGGAATCATTTTGAAGAAGAGAATTCCTTTGGAAGAATCACTCTCTTATCCCATTTTTAGAATGCCAGGTTTTTGTGTCTTTTGTTTTGCTTGTTTCCACTTCATTTTCTTTGTACAAGGTAACATTTAGATTGCAAATGCTTTTTCAATTGATCTCGTTACAACCCCAGAGGTAGAAACCCTTACTAGCCCCATTTTCCAGACTAAAGAGGACATAATTGTTTGTGACTTAAAGCACAAATAGGCAACAAACTGGAAAATCAACATAAACAAATCATTTAAAAGCATTAAAGACACCAAACCAAGTGATCATCATATGGAGAGAGGCAACTCTTAGAAGTATTTGCTAATCCTCAAAAGAGGTATGCTGAACCAGGATCCTCACATCCTATCCCTGTTCTTAGCTGTCACAGATGGCATTCAAGAGATATAGCTTAGCTTTCATCAGTGCCCCATGGGCCTCTGACTGGAGAGATGGAAGACCCTAAGGAAGTACCCAGACCTCCAGGGAAGCACCATCTTGTGCCTGCCTTGTGCTAGGGGCCTGGGACTGTTCTAAGCATGTTCTGACCTCATAATCTGCATACATCGTCTCATGTATGCATCACTCAGGATTTGCGTACTCTTGTAACACATATTTCCCACTCTCCTGAAGCACAGAAGAGTTAAGTAACTTCACACAACTAGAAAATGGTAGATGATGTGTTTGAGGTTGACTGGCAGGTCAGCTGGTCCTGGGGCTGGAGCTCCTTGCCCACCTGAGGCCTGTAACCACGTACACAATCCTCTCATGCACAGGAGCTCACATGACCCTCACAACTTTGTGAGGAGGTCAGAATATTTCCCCAACATATACTGAGGCAGTGAGAAAGCAGAAGTGGGTTATTGGAATTAATAATCTTTTTTTTAATGATCAGAAAGAAACTGACAGCAGAACATGGGTAGATGTGCAATAAGTAATGACTGGAGGGAAAACAAGGCTTGAAAATCTTGAATCAGAGAAAGAAGGGCCCTGAACATTAAATAAATTAAACACAAACTCCGTAAAGGGTATGGGTGCTGGAGAACAGGCAAGAAGAGGTTATCCTGAACACAACAAAGAATGGAAATCATACCAGTTCTTGAAACTTCAAGGTCCAGAATGATATTAGATAATATACAGTGAAAGAAATCACATTCACAGCATTCCTATTATTTTGAAATCTACCTTCCTTCCTGAAAAACAGCTCCTATTTGATGTCAATGTTTTTCTAACAATCTTGTTAATTTATGTCTCTGTTTATTTACATGGCCTTAGTTTAGATAAGAGGACTAGAAGTTGTACTTAAACCACCAAAATGAGTTTTCCATTGAGCAAAAGGATTTTCACCTGGTTTTTAAATACAATCATGGTAATAAAGTTTATATACATACTTTCAGAATTTGCTAACCTAGTACTAAAACAGTATCATCAAACCTCTAAACTCGTTCTTGATTTTTTAAAATCACATTTAAAAATTTTATTCCAAAATACTATGAATTTCAAAATATCAAAAGAATATCATGCAAGTTGAGAAGCTAACTTTTGTAAAAGGATTCATATTATACTAAAACTACATTCCTTTAAAAGTAAAAAAATAATCATTTTGCTATAATATTGTCACCTACTCATTGATCTGATTTTGTCTAATTTGGTAATATCATCATAACAGAGGCATATATTCTATACTTATTTCAATTCCATTTTGGAATTTAAAATGGATACACATCATCGACTGCAAGGGAAATTCATTTATCTTCTATTCAACATTATTCTCAAGTTTTATACAGTGTTATGTCAGTATCATAAGATTTATCATAAGGAAATTGTCTCTTTAGTATAAACATTTTCATAGATTTCCATCTAAATCCTCTCAAAGGTGACCAGATTCCAAGTAGTAAGTCCTTCCTAACTTCCCCTGCCTGCTCCAAAGGCACATTCTTTCCCTTTCTAATTCTTTACCATAAAAATCCTTTGTTGACCTATAGCAACCAAACAGGTTTCTAGTATTCGACCTCAAAGAGTTAAAAAAAAAAAAAATTAGAGAAGTGTTCAGACGGAAATATTTTGGCTATGCCTCAGGGAGAAAAAATAAAAGCCACTCTTAATCCATGCTTATAACAACATTGTTCTGATTTAAATTTTTTTTTTTTTTTTTTTTTTTTATTGCTTGTGCTGGCATGAATGATATTTCGGATGATTCATCCAATGAGAATTTGAATGCTGGTGGAAAATCCAGGTGACTTAAAGGAGAAAGAGATCAGGAACTTGTGAGAAAAATGCTGTCCAAAAATGAAGAGAGTTTCAGCGAATGCGGGAAAACAAACATAGCAGGTTTGAACTCTAATATTTAGAGCCTGCTGAAGGCCAGTGACATATGACACCAGGATGGGGAAAAAACCAGGGTGAAAAGTTTCTAAGCTGACTATTAAATAGATGTAACTCACTGATGAGTGTACCCATGTGGGATTTTAATTACTGAGACATCTGTTTAGCGAAGTGTACTACTAAATAGGGATCAAATACAGAGATCAAATTACGTGGGGAGGGGAGTGGAGATGACATTCATGAGTCAGAAAGGAGAGCTATCGGCCAGGGGAAAATCAATCCTGGCTTTACATCTCACCAACAGAGAAGCAATTATTTTAGATGTGGGGCTGGTTAGCATCCTAGGTCATGAATTTAATTAAATAACCCTCGAGTGGCAGAAAACAGAACAAACCACTGTATTTAACTGTCAAGTAAGACATGCCGCAAATAAGAAATCTAAAGTCCTCCTTTTTTCTTTCCCTCCTCCCAAGTAGATTTGCTGTATTTTTTTCCTAAATTCACAACTTTCTTCCTCTTCCTAATTTAGCCTTTCCTTTTCACTAGCATCCCATAAACTCATTTAAATAGATGACTTGAACCAGTCAGGATTTATCTCCTAAATTCTCACAATGGGATACTTGGCAAAATGAGGGGGAGGGGCAAGAAGAGTTAAGGATTATGTCTCCATTTGAGCTCCTTCCTTGGGCTCAATAAAAAGGCCAATAATTCACAAAACTAGCTTGGAATCAGAGAAGACTCTGTGGCCCTCTCACTGGTCATTAGTTGGCACCTTGGATAGGTAGGGCAGGAGACACAAAACAAAGGAGTTCAGTTGGTTGGAGCAAGAACTGTAGGAAACTTCCCTAAGCAGAGAAGATGGGGAGAGAGCATTTGCTATTGCTTTTGAAATGCATATTTAAACTCAGCCTCATTCAGTGTGGTCCTCTGCAGCCCTGGCTGAGCTCCAGTCAATTGTCTTCTTGGCAGCCTCTTGCCCACAGTTAACAGGACAGAAAGGCAAAATTTGACTTTAGAGCTTTCACCCCAACTCAGTACTCAGCTCTTCTTCCCCTTCCCCACCGCTTTGCTCTGCAACCCAATTCTTCCAGAGTCCAACTCAGGTCCACCTGGTTTCCTCTAAATGCCTTCCTTCTTCTGTTTGCAAATAACGGAAAACAGCTGGGGAAAACCTAAGTAAAAGTATAAATTTACTGAAAGGATATTCTACTCTAGCATCTGGTGGAATTCAAGGAAAAGTTGAATAAACCAGCCTCCCCTAGGGTGGACAGGCACTGGTAGTCCTCAGTATCTCAGGCTGAAATCCATTAATCCCTCCAAAAGGTTGCCATTAATGACTCAGCTTCCAACTCCAAAGACTCAGCCTTTGCCGCCTAGCTGTGTAAATCTGAAATTCCTGGGAGAATCTGATTGGCAAGTGTACACATGGAGTATGTATTCAAGCTCAAGCTTGAATAAACTGAAAATCATCCTACATGTGGGTTCATTCTTTCTAAGCTGGTCCTTTCACTCCACTTTAAAGTTCCTAAGAAGAACAGCTTCAGGCACTGCTAACCTTAGCTGAGTAAATGTGGCTGACAGAGGAACCAGATTCCAAGGCCTAGTGTAAACAGCATGGCAGCAGCCCTGACAGAGCAGAGCTGGAAAAGAGCCCATTCTTTTTGGGTAAGCTATACTTTAAAAATGTCTTTGCCCAAGGTTGGGGATGAAGCTCAGTGGCAGAGTGCTTGCCTAACAAGCATGAGACTCTGGGTTCCATCCCCAGCACCACAGATAAAATAAAAGTGCCTTGGCTAAAAGTTCCCTCAAGAGTCACCAACAGCTGGGAGCAGTGGTGCATGCCTGTAATCCCAGTGGCTCAGGAGGCCAAGGCGAGAGATTTGCTAGTTCAAAGCCAGCCTCAGCAAAAGCTAAGCAACTCAGTGAGACCCTGTCTCTAAATAAAATACATAATAGGACTGAGGATGCGACTCAGCAGCCGAGTGCCCCTGAGTTCAATCTCTGGTACCAAAAAAAAAAAAAAAAATTGCCAACAACCAGGAAGGTTCGTAGAACTCTGTAACCTCAAAAATCAGTAATGACTTCTAGATCACCTACCAACACTAGGCAAACATTCCAAGTGTTGAACACAAGATGACTCAAGTTGGTTGCATGTCCTAAATGTGTATAAACCTAGACCTGTATCTCTTGTATGAGCAACAAAGGACTTCTAAGAATAACTTCATATGAATCCTGGGTTTTTAAACACCCTCCCCGCCCCAATGAGAAACCTAAAGATTTTGCCAGAACTGTGAGGCAACACCACTGTTAAGGAGGTTAAGAATCCCCTCTATTCAAAGACTTCATTAGACTGTGTCAGGTTAGAACTGAGATAGCTTCATGGTTAATCACAGCCAGGTGACTTGGTTGGTGTGAAGGTGGGTATGAAATTACTTTTTGAAAAATAACTGATGTTTTTTTCCCCTCTGAACCAATTTGATAACTGAATGTAAGCTCATTTTTTAAAATCCTAGACATTTTCCCTTATCTTAAGTAAGAGCACTCTTTGAGAGACACTTACCAGCTAAATTCATTCAGGAAAGACAGGAGCTTCTAATTAGCAAGAACTGCTAAGGTCATGGAGTCTACCCTGGGTTATATGTGCAAAGTGTCTAGAACTTTAGTTTGGGCTTCGATCTGAAAAAATTTGAAGTTCTGGTTTGGTTGTATTCCAATTTGGACTAGTTGCCTAAGTGTGATCTTAATTTTTTTAAATTCATATTTTAAGATTTAGCAAATTATTAAGATTCCTTCTGACTGAGAGTTGAGGATTTAATTCAGTTCATATCTGTGATAAGGATGTTAACGTGTGACTCAAAAATCACAACAGCTGGAGGGTGAACTGGCTGTTGGCCCTGAAGAGGGGATATGAGAGGAGCACTAAAGTATTTATTTGTGTGTGTATAATACTGGGGATTGAACCCAGGAGTGCTCTACCACTGAGCCACATACGCAGTCCTTTTTATTTATTTTTTTAAGAGAGGATCTCACTAAGTTGCTAATGCTGATCTTGAACTTGTAATCCTCCTCCCTCAGCCTTCTGAGTCACCGGAATTCCAGTCATGAGACACTGCACCTAGCTAGAGTACTTATTATAGCTCGCCTCTTGCACTGCTTAGCTCTACTTGCTTCTTATAGTAAGTTCACTCATTGCCCAGCATAATCCAATATACTTATTGCCTTTATTACTGAGGAAACTTAGAAGGTTAGGGGGAAGACTATAGTCACTGAAGCTGTAACAGATCTCAAGCCAGAAGTAACTGATTCTACATATCCCTCCTTCAGCCTCCTCCTCCCCGTCCTTCAAGTGCTTCAGCCTGAGCTAGCAGCCATGCTGGTCTAGGTATATTGCCTGGTGGGGCAACTAGACTCTCCTGTGCCTTGCTGCCATGGTTATCTCAGACATAGCTTTTGTTTGCATATGTTTATATTTAAAACTAGGCAAGAGATACCCCAGCAGATCATCCATGTACCTAACATTATTCCCTTCCTACATTCTGTAATGGAGACCTACCTCCTTCTGAGGATCAAGGTCAATGACTTCTGCTATTATAGGGACTCCTTTCTTGCTGGTCTCTTGGCATAAGGAAACAAAGTAAGTAAGTGGCAGCTGTACTATACTGGAACTTTGTGTCCACTCATGAAGCACTACCCTTCTGGGAACCAAGACTCTAACTCATAGACCCTAAAGTTTTGGGGATGAGAAGTACAAATTCCTCAACTGTACCACTGGGAATGACAGGAGGACCATTCCTGTTCTCTGTCCCCACTCCCAATGGTTCCTAGACCCATGTATTCTGCCTAGTTGGGGCATAGCATCATATAACGGACATTGATTTAGGGTGGCATCTCAACCTATGGGGTATTACCTCCAAACTGGAGTCTCAAAAGAATGATCCAAGGCAGTGAATATGTGATCTTATGTCTAGTGGTGCTGGCTGAGATCCTGTGGATAGGAAAGGCAAAGAATATGTGACAATCCTGGTCAAGATGAATTCCTGCCTCTCCCAGGGTAGAAGTTCACTGAAGTCAACTTACCTCCAGGTGATTTGCTGGACTACTTGAGGGATGATGCTATACTGGGAATCAGCAGTAGTTAGGTTTTTTTTATTGATGAGTTAAGACATTTGGTAGCAGCAGTAGTTGGATCAGTCTCAGTGAATGGAAGTCTGTGATCTTGGGCCTATAGCTAGCCATCGCCTCTGCCACTGCGGCTACTCCACTCATGTTCCCATTTTGCCAGCACGATAGTAACCAATGATGGTTGCTGACTGATATACATGAATGTTGCTTTGCCCCTTTTTTTTTTTTTTTTTTTTTGTTTTTGTTTTTTTATTTTTTTTTATTTATTTTTTTACGTTTACATAGGGTAATGATGTTTCTTTTTTTTTTCCCTTCCCCCCCACCCCTCCCACCCCTCTTTTCCCTTTATACAGTCCTTCTTTCCTTCATTCTTACCGCTCTCCTTAGCCTAACTCTAAACCTAACCCTAAACCTAATGCTAACCCCTCCCACCCCCATTATATATCCTCATCCGCTTATCAGCGAGATCATTCGTCCTTTAGTTTTTTGAGATTGGCTTATCTCACTTAGCATGATTGCTTTGCCCCTTTTTAGTAATGGGTGCTTTGTGGGGGGATTAACATGGGATAGAAAGTTCTTCACACTCATATTCATACCAACCTTTCTCCTTCTAAGACCCTAACCAAACTTCCACCCCACTTACTCATGTCCTTGAGCTTGCATATGTTCTTACTTTGAGCTGCTCTTCTTTCCATATGACCAACTGCATCACCAGGAACTTTGCCCATTTGGAGGATATTTCCCCTCATCTCTCTCTTTCAAGATCACCCTAAATAAGGTTTCTATATAGCAGCATTCGTTTTTGGATTGCACTCTTGTGCTGTGTCAATCCATCTGTGAAAGAAAGTCCACCTTTTCCCTTCTCCATCAGCTGAACCCTAAGGAACACCCCCTGCAACCACAGTTGAGATGGTTGGGAACACCATAATTATGCCAAGGGGAATAGGAGTGTATAACACGCGCAGATCTGGGCCGCCAACTGGCACAGCTTCTTTGTGTTCTCTGGCTGTATTCATGTCCAATCCTGTATCTGCAATTTCCATTTCATGATGGATTGCTGCTAGGTCCACTCACCTTTATGACTCGGTGGGTCTGATAGAAACCCAGCTCTGGCCACATGGCTATTTGATGTCCCCTGGAGAGATGCTCATCTGTGCTACTTTGCACAGTAGTCTGCAAGAACTTCTTTTTGAAAGATGTACAGTTGTTTGCTACAGATGGTATGGGTCTTGCTCCAGAATCCTAGGAGTCTATGCTGACATTCTTCTCTTGGGATTCCCAAGAACTCTCCCTGGCCTTCTTTCCCCCAACAAATCCCTCTAACACCACAGGGTTTGCTGTGGGATATGGCAGCGCTTATTGTGCTAGTATCTAGATCTGCTGCAGAGGTCCGTCACCTAGTAAAATAGTTGGAACAATATTCTTAAGTGCTGGGAAGTAACTACTGAATATACTTATTGAGCCATACCAACCTCTTCTTCAAACAATGGCTTCCGGGCCTGAAAATTAGGCCTGGAAACTTGGCTAACGACTGTGACTTTTCAATAGTACAGCTGTCCTCAAGACTCCAAGCTATCCATTCTTGATTTATTTTTACTTCACAAATAGATAACTTTGTTGATTAGCCATTTATCTTGCTTCTAGAACATTGAGTTCTATTAAATGTCTCCATAGCTCCCTGATTGGGATCCTCAGGTTGCATGCAACACTAACCTTGCAATAATTGCACACCTTCCTTCTGACAGTTAAGTACTGCTGCTTAGCCTCTATTATTTCAGGACCCCCATCCTTATTTCTGATAAGGAACCCAGGTCTATAACAATGTCTCCTGTAGTCAGAAGATAGCTTCCACTGAGATCCTGTGACTGTTGCCCTCTTAACACAGCATTCCTTATCACCTCGGTAAATGGTGTGTGCTGTGTGGGGAGCTCCTGAGATCACAGCCAGCTGGGGGGGTTTCCATTCCTACATAGGGACACTTCAGGATGCCTGTCTCCTTTCTGAGCCACTTGATACCTTTTCCCAGTCTGCTGTGGCAGTTGTAGCAGTTCCACTTCATTTTACCATGGCTGTCACTTCCTCCAAGCTTATAAGAGCCATCCTGGCACCTGGAGTCCTTGTCATTGTGATATATTCTGTATCTTGGAAGATTGCTCCCATTATCAACACGCTGTCCCTCACCCACTGTTAATCTTCTGCTAGGTCTGAAAATGAGCCTTTTTTTTCCTTTAGTGCACCAAAGGGTACACATACCACACTACATCCCTTCAGAAAGGACTGATCTGGTTAGAAGTTACACCCCAGCCCAGGTTCTGAGATAAAGAAAGGTGAATGGAGCCCAGCAGAGGTGCTTTCCAGAGATCTGCAGTCTTGCAATAATGATGTTAATACAATGTTTTTGGTCTAATTTTAAAATCAAACTGAAATGGCTATATGGGTTTTCCCAAAATGTGCTTTGTTTTTGATACATATGTCCCCTTATTTGTTTTATAAATGCAACAGTAATGGTTTAATTAGTATCTTTACTACCTTAAATTTCAGGTTTTATTGTAGAACATACTTTTCAGTGAGGGAAATGAGAAGTGAAGGAAACTGAGAGTACAAGTATTTCCAAGTTTTATAGCAAAATGCTAATTTTTAAAATTGAGATTGACTTTGGTTTTTTAATTTTTCTAAATGAATCTTTTATACAAAAGCTTATCTAGAACTCTGTCCCAAACCCCATTTACAAAAATAAAAAGAAGAGTAGCAAATACAATGTATTGAGCACTTACATGCACAGATGTTCAGGTTGTGTACTATCCAAGGGCACCAGCACTTCTTAGGTGGTGTGGTTTACATATTAGACATCATGGATTTGTGTATTTATAAAGAGAATTTTCCAGCAGATGGCAGTAAAGTGTCTTACTTTAACAAAATAAGGCTATTACAATAATTTCTGCCAGATAGAAATAGTGTCCTGAGGACTGAACATCTTTTTCTATTTACACAAAGATATCATATAGCCTAATGACAGCATTGCTTACTGCATGCCAAGCCCTGTGCTCAACTCACTCTCTATTCCCCCGGATCCTATGAAGTGGGTGTTGTTACTAACTTGCCCAAGGCTACTGACTCTGGGTGTAGTAGTCTTGAGATTCTAATGTGGGTCTCTTTAATCCTACTCTGTTCTCTTCCACCCTACACTATAATATTTCAGAAAACTAATGCCTGGGAACATGAAGAGACTTGACCAGAGAGCCCTAACTCTCAGTCCAATCTGCCACTACTTCATGCTTACCACAGTGCTGGTGACCCTGGGGACTGATGAGAAAGGAGCACATTTCACTCGTCTAAGAAAATGACAATACTTGAGTTATCAAAGTTAGAAATGGGAGAATGATGACATTTCTTTTAGTCCCTTGACATTTGTATGATCTGAACACTGTACATGCCACAGAAATAAGGAAAACAGTATGAAAAATGATGGAATGAGACAGACATCATTACCCTATGTACATGATTACATGAATGGTATGAATCCACATCATGCAGACCATAGAAACGAAATGATGTACCCCATTTGCGTACAATGAATCAAAATGCACTCTGTAAAAAAAATTTAAAAATAATTAAATTAAAAATAAATACATAAAAATAAAAAGCACTGATTTTTGAAGTTAAAAAAAAAAAGAAATAAGGAAAACAGAAAATTCAATATAGGTTACAGTAATTACCAAAGAGTTGGACTCTGTATCCAAAAATAGTTTGAATAAACACATTTTAGTATAAGTTTGAGAGGGTATTATCAAAAATTCTATATACATGGAAAAATTAGAGGTTTTATTTACTGTATAAATATACCAAATCACTTTGTAATAGATACATTAATATTATAAATCTAGCAGTTTTTTAAATCTACTATAGACAACATATCAATCATGAAAAAAGGAAGACAGTTATATTTTATATTGACTCCTATATTAGTCACTGAGGAAATACTTTTCACCAAACCCACTGAAATATACAAAAGAAAAAGTTAAACTCTGTCCTCTCTGACACAAGCAAACTGTTGCAACTTTTTACCTTACACCTCATGTATGTCCTGAATACATTTTGCCAAATGTTATTTAACTTGCAAGGCTTAGAGAGTTATTTGAAATTATGTTGTTAATGGCAATTCTTTTCTGGGTTATGAGATCTGGGGTGATATTTTGCTTTTCTCTTTAATCATATAAACTTTTAAAAAGATTATTGATATTTACAAAAACTATAAAACCCACCATTGTTTTTTAAGGCAGGATCACTGAATAGTTGTCTAATTTTATGGCTTAGTCTATGAGGCATCTTCAAAACAAAATAACAAGTATTTTAACTTCCACAAAAGTAAGTGTATGGACAAATACAATTTTAAAAATTTTTTTATTTGTTCTAATTAGTTGTACATGACAGTGGAATGTATTTATACATTTTGATAGATCATACATAAAGTGTATAATCTCTCATTTTTTGATTATACATATTGTAGGATCACATCGGTCATGCAGTGATACATGTCCATGAGGTAATAATGTTTCACTCTACTATCCTTCCTTCCCCCATACTCCTTCCCTTCCCTTCACTCCTCTCTACCTAATACAAAGTAATTCTATTCTTCCCTCCCCACCACCCGCCTTATTGTGAATTAACTTCCGCATATTAGAGAAAACATTAGGTGTTTGGTTTTTTGGGTTTGGCTTATTTCACTTAGATTGATAACTTCATCCATTTACCAGCAAATGTCAGAATTTCATTCTTCTTTAAAGTTGAGTACTATTCTATCATATATTTATATATAGATATAGATATATACATAACACATTTTCTTTATCCAGTCATCTGTTTAAGGGCATCTAGGTTGGTTCCATATTTTAGCTATTGTGAATTGAGCTGCTATAAACATTGATGTGGCTGCATCACTGTAGTATGCTGATTTTAAGTCCTTTGGGTATAAATCTAGGAGTGGGATAACTGAGTCAAATAGTAGTTTCATTTCAAGTATTCTAAGGAATCTCCATACTGCTTTCCATAATGCTTGCACCATTTTGCATTCCCACCAGCAATGTATGAGTGTACCTTTTCCCACATCCTCACCAACGTTTATTGTTGCTTGCATTCTTGATAATTGCCATTCTGATTGGAGTAAAATGAAATCTTAGTTTTGATTTGCATTTCTCTAATTGCTAGAGATGTTGGACATTTTTTCATATATTTGTTGATTGATTGTATATCTTCTGTGAAGTGTCTTCTCAGTTCCTTAGCCCTTTTATTGATTGGGTTATTTGTTTTTTTGGTGTTAAGTTTTCTGAGTTCTTTATATATCCAAGAGATTAATGCTTTTTCTGAGGTGCATGTGGTAAAGATTTTCTCCCACTCCGTAGGCTCTCTCTTCACATTATTGTTTCTTTTGCTGAAGAGAAGCATTTTAGTTTGAGTCCATCCCATTTATTTATTCTTGATGACTTCTTGGACTTTAGAGGTCTTGTTAAGGAAGTCAGGTCCTGGGCCAACAAGGTGAAGAGGACAAAAGTTGGGCTGGGGCTACAGCTCAGTGGCAGAGCATTTGCCTAGCATGTGTGAGGCACTGGCTTCAATCCTCAGCACCACATAAAAATAAACAAATAAAATACTGTGTCCATCTGCAACTAAAAAATATTTTTTAAAAAAGTCAGAAGTCTTAGCCAACTGGTACATGCAATAGTTAAGACTGTTACTTGATCCTTGCAAACCAGCATTTTTCAGCCTCAACATTTGCTAGCACCTATCTTAATCAAAGGGCTGGCTATTTGAAAACACATCAGAAAAATTCTTGGAGATAGCCTCACCCAAGGATTTAAGGTCAGGGTTTATGTTAAGCAGGACCTCAAATCAAGTTTAGAAACAGGCAGACCTTTCATTTTTTTCTTTAAGGGAAAGGATTTTCTTTGAGAGGAAAGGGTTAGAAAAACAGGTCAATGTCCTGTAAATAAGAGGCTGTCATTTGTTTTTACATGCTAAATTAAATATGTCTGTTTTGTGTTCAATGTCTTGTGGATGTTACACTCCCCTGTGTCTGGGAAAATGTGTTTATATTAGAAAACTCCATGAGGGCAGGAAATGTACTTTTTCTTTATCATAAATCATCTGGCTGAAACTCTACTTATCTAAGAGTGTGGGGTATAGAGGGATACTGCACAATTGCTGGTCAAAATATGTAAACTGTCATTGACTATCAGATTTCCTATAAATCACATACCATGTTTCTATAAATTGAACAGTTGCAAAATGGTTACATGAACTATTGCAGGTTTTTTTTCATAAGTATCTTTAAAGTAAGCTAAGCAAGTATTATCAGCCTTACTACTTAACAGATTAGTTTCTAAAAGAGATGTTTCACCAACTAATTTCATCTATTCCCACAAGAGGAAAGCTTGTTGCATTTTAACAATAATCTTCAACCAATTCCAATCCTGAACTGACGACCTAAAAACAGTTCTATAAGTGAAAGATCCTAGTAAGAGCTGAATTTTAAATAAACTGCAGGGTGTCAGAGCAATGGGACAGAGGTTAGTTGGCACAGAATTGGCATTGGTACAACTCAAACCAGAAATGAACATATTAGAGGATATCATCAATGAGAGGAACTCTTTTTGCTCTAATTCAAATGAAAAAGTTGTTTTTTTGTTTGTTTGTTTGTTTTGTTTTGTTTTAAAAATCTCAGACTTTTTTAAAAAGTAAAGAAAGCTTCATGTTGGTTAAAGGGTTTTATGTCAAGAAACACTTCAAAGCATAAAATTGCCAAATTGTGTATGATCAAATTATAAACACACCTGAATACTATTAAATATTTTATTACTTTCTTAGGTTAGTTCTATTAGATATGTATGAAAAAATGCATGATGTTTTTCATATCAAGTACAAAGTACAATGGCAGGAAACATCTTAGGACTTTCACCATTCCAATAATATGAGGATTTTTAACCTAGATAAACTAGTTTCCATCATTACCAACATAGTCACCTTATGAAAAATAGTTTTAAAGGAAAAAGATAAAAACTACTTTTATTTTCTCAAGTTATTAGAAGGCTCATAAGACAAAATGGACAGGAGGAAAGAAAGTAAGTTACAAAACTGGAAATAAAAGTTACACTTTCTGACACAAGGAGTGAAAGATATTGCTGCAAGAAAAAAACAGGTCCCAGAAAGTATTTAACAATGAGTCCAGGGAAGGGAGGTGTAGCTCAACGGGAGAGCACCTATTTAACATGTGCAAGGCCATGGGTTCAATCCCAGTACCAAAACAAACCAAAATGAAATCGCTAGCAATCCTAGCCTGGTATAAGGGAAAAATACATGGGACAATCTTGGGCTTGTTGAATTTTAAAAGACACAACAAACTATGCACTATTTGGAATAATGATGAGTCCAGAAAAATGCCAAAAATAAATGGTTAGGTTCCTTTTTGGGGAGGGCCAGGGTGAAGAATCTAAAACAGAAACCTGTAAACAAAACCAGACAGGACCCATTGTGTACTGGAGGCTCTCCAGGGTGTCATTCACTTTCTCTGGAAGCCTCCCAGAAAGATGACCATAAACAACATACTTTTAGATCTAAAGACAGGCACAAGACAAGACTCCCAAATCCAGTCAGATTCCCCAAAGTCAGAAAAATACTAGAAAAAACAAAAAGAATAATTCTAATATTGTTTTATTTAAAATTTTATTAAAATACTCTTTGACCCCTTTACAGTTTCCTAAGTGAAAATGTATGTAAAGTGTGAGCCTGTTAATTATTCCCTTAATCCCTAAAAAACGTAGCTTTGAAATTTGGGAAAGTGAACAACCCAGAACAAGGGAACACTATGGCCCATCTTCCATGCCTGCTTCTGTGTTTATTCATGAACAAAGCCAGCTCCATGTAGGATAAAGAACACTTTAGGTAAGGTAAAAAGAACTTCCAAAATTTGTGATTAAGAGGAGGGCCTTCTCCAATTCTTAGGAAAATCTGACAAGTCATCCCTAGATTCTGTATTAGTTTAATGCATTTATGCAGTCAGCTTTGGAGTCCGGTATTTCTGTCATCAGTTTCTTTTTAACTATTTTCCTTCTGTATCCTACTGTGTAATCTGCAATGTCAGTTTTCTTTCCCTATAAAGAACTGACCAAAATAACTAAGGATTACCTCTATGTAATGCATGAGTGTGTATGCATGAGTGCTTTTTAGCAGAAAAATAATAGATGCCTTAAACCCGTTTGTCTTTTTAAATCTACCTTTAGAGCAAATTCAAATCCTACGCATGCAAATGAATATGAATATTTCCTCATATTTAAGTATTTCACAAATTTAGAAAATATCCAGAATGTACTTAGTTCAAATATTTATAAAGAACTTTAACAATTGCAAAAGTAATTGTAAATTCTCTGCTGTGAATTTGAGTATAAATATATAACTTTTAGTTGATAATTGGCTGATAGCTGTCCACCCTCTGCAGAAGTGTATCTGAATATCCAGGGGAATAGTACCTGGAAAAGAAAATTTGCTATTAGATATTTATTAAAGTCAATATTGTAGACACAAAAAAACTTATTTAAGAATTTATCTGAAATAATTCTGTGAATAAAGTTTCACATGGAATAATTGTTCTAGTAATGCTTTATGCATAAGTTTAGAGACTCCCAGGAAGAGAGTGTCAGTTCACAATGCTATGCTAGAAAAGTAGCAAAACATTTAAGGGCTATAAATATAACAGCAAAAGGGATGTTTTCCAAGTAAGACCTTTGATCCAGGGACAGTATTTTATTACAGAGACTTTATTATATCAAGTGAATAATGTTGCTTTAAGGGTCACAGCTGATAGATCTTTTTCATAAGTTAAGACTATACAGCTTATTATCACTAATCAAATTCCATATTCTGATTGCTTTAGAACTCATTTCTTTGTGTATTGTGTGTATGTGGTGGGAGGGGGGATACTGGGGATTGAACCCAGGACCTTGCACATGCTCTGCAAAGTGCTCTACCTCTGACCTATATCCCCAACATTCCCAGCCCTCTTAGTGTATGTTTTAATCAGATCTGGTTGTCTATAAAAACAAAAATTTTAGGGAGCATAATTCACATTGAAGAAGCATTTAATAAATAGTTTACAAGTATACATTTAGGAAATTAATCATTTTCATTGATTCTTGAGCATATTTAGTACTATGAATTTATATTGGTAAACAACATTTTATAAAATATTTAGGATTAAAATATTAAATACATTGATTAATGCATTGTGGAATGTTTGGTATGCCTTGGAAAAATTTGCATTCATATAAAAACACATCAAATAAAATTTGTCAAGCATTCTAGAATATAATAGATTTTAAAACCTGAAGAAATATAATTTAAAAATTTCTGACACACTCAAAATAACTAAGCTTCTCAAGTATTTTCTCTAGATAAAACCTATTGTTAGGAACTTGCTTTGCCCTCTGTTATCTTTATGCCTAGACGCTTGACTTAAAAACTCATAATTTGTATATGCTAATTTCTTCCACAACTTGTCAAGCTAAAGTGGTCAAAATAGAGAAGTGTTTTCTCAGTAGTATGCTTACACACAGTCATAATTAAACAGAACATATATATGTGCATACATACATACCTAAAAAGCTATTTTAAAAAATGTTTCTCCTCAAAAGGTCTGCTATGCTTGAAAAAAATTATTTGACCAATGAGTTTCTGTGAAGTATTCTTGCACTGAGGAATTCACAACTATTTCTCTCCTGGTCTGAGTTTGTCACAAATTTTAAAGCAGGCCTCACTTTCCTAGGCCTTATAAATGTGTCAGACACAAGAGGCACATTTTATATAAATACAAGAGGTTTGCTGGGTGTGGAGGTATACATTATAATCCCAGCTATTTGGGAGTGGATGCAGGAGGATTGCCAGGTTTGAGGCCAGCTGGGCAACTTAGCCAGACCTTGTATCAAAATAAAACAAAAGGAGCTGGGGATGTAGCTCAGTGGTGGAGCATTTGCCTAGCATGTGTGAGGCTCTGGGTTCAATCCTCAGTACTTCAAGAAAATAAAAGCTAGAAGTAAAACTTTTCTTTAATCTTTAAAATTATACTATTATAATTTTACTAGCCATAATTATACTAGCCATTAGCCACATGTGGCTGCTGAGTACTAGAAATATGGCTACTGTGTTTGAAGAACTGAATTTCAAAATTTAATTTCAAATTCAGAAATGACAATAAGGGCTGGGATTGTAGCTCAGTGGTACAACACTTGCCTAGCATGCGTGAGGCACTGGGTTCAATCCTCAGCACCACATAAAAATAAAACAATGGTATTGTGTCTTTCTACAATTAAGAATATTTTTTAAATGACAATAAGGTATGTTTAGAATATCTGTGAGTCTACTTTTTCAAGGGCAAATTTTACATAATTTAAATATAGGTCAAGTATTTCCAGTGAAATTTAGCATCTGAATTATGATGTGCCAAAAGCAATAAAAGTATTTTTAAAATGTAAAATAACTTATTTATAATTTTTTATATTTGATTACAAGTTGAAATGATAACATTTGGGTATAGCAAATTAACAAAAATATATCATTAAAATTTATTTGCCTTTTTTTGCTTTGCTTTTTTTTATGTGGCTGCCAGAAATTTTGAAATTACATATGTGGCTCACATTATATTCCTATAGTTGTTTTATAATAAAGACCCTCAATATATCAATTAGGATCTACCAATAATTCGTGAGGTTTTACTTGGCTAATTTCCAAGCTAACTGCCATTACTATACTACTTTCCCTAAAGACCTCAGAAACTTTATAGTTTCTACAATTCCCCTGGTGAAGAAAATACACTGGTTGCTTTCTCCCCTCACCTCAGCTGAGTATACATTTACCTAACTTCCCATAAGTGCATACAAACATGTATCTGAGACTATAGATCCGTAAATAATTACATCAAGTTGTTCATTAACCATTGGAAAGTCCCATTTCAACCACAGTCTATATGATGTTAAGGGATTCAAACATAGATTTTCATCAGGAAAAAGTAGAACTCTACCTTAGCAACTAAATGCAATCTAAATCAAACCAGAATAATCTTATGTCTTATTAATGCCAAAAATAAAAATTTGCTTGATATGTATTTATCATCAAAAAATAGTACAAAATGGCCAAGAACTACTACCCAGTGTATCTAATAATATTATAAAATTATATTTGATTTAGCTGATAATGCTGTTTATCCTCAAGAGAATGAAAAATGAAAATAGGGCTGCAAAAGGAGGTTAATAAGAAATATTTACTGGATTGAATTTTTATGTGTAAACCCTTTAGCTAATCAATATCTCATTTAATTCTAGGAAACAGGTAATTATCTACATTTTACAGATGCAGAAACAGGGACTAGAGGGTTAAATATTATTTCCACGGTCACACAGTAAATAGATAGAACCAAGACAGACACCTAGATCTGTTTGACACTTAAATCTGAGCTTACAGCCATAGTTCTCATCAAAGAAGCAAAATGAACCTCCAAAAAAAGAGCAAGAAGTTCCTTCCCCTCTCTGTCAACCACTGCTGTTCTAACTTAACTCTATAAAAAGTCAAGAATGTAAGTGAATTAACCTTATCCAAGAAGATTCATATAAAATTATATCATAGCAACATTATTATATTGTTATGATACAGAAATATGCAGATTGGCAGACTAGTTCATGCATCCTTCTCCAGATGAAATGGTTGCCAAAAATCCACTTCCCCTCCCCATTGTGGGCAGAGCTCCACAGGACAAAGGAGTTTAAAAAACCACCTGGCTCAATCCTTCGCAGGAAAAATGAAGCAGGGGGTATTGCAATACCTGAACTTCAACTTTACTACAAAGCAATAGTAACAAAAACGGCATGGTATTGGTACCAAAATAGACAGGTAGATCAATGGTACAGAATAGAAGACACGGACACAAACCCAAACAAATATAATTTCCTCATACTAGACAAAGGGGCCAAAAATATGCAATGGAGAAAAGATAGCCTCTTCAATAAATGGTGCTGGGAAAATTGGAAATCCATATGCAACAAAATGAAAATAAACCCATATCTCTCACCGTGCACAAAACTAAACTCAAATGGATTAAGGACCTCGGAATCAGACCAGAGACCCTGCATCTTATAGAAGAAAATGTAGGTCCAGATCTTCAACATGTCGGCTTAGGACCAGACTTTCTCAACAGGACTCCCATAGCACAAGAAATAAAAGTAAGAATCAACAACTGGGATAGATTCAAACTAAAAAGCTTTCTCTCAGCAAAGGAAACTATCAGCAATGTGAAGAAAGAGCCTACAGAGTGGGAGAAAATCTTTGCCAATCATACTTCAGATAGAGCACTAATCTCCAGAATCTATAAAGAACTCAAAAAACTCAACACCAAGACTACAAATAATCCAATCGACAAATGGTCTAAGGAAATGAACAGACACTTCACAGAAGAAGACCTACAAACAATCAACAAACATATGGAAAAATGTTCAACATCTCTAGTAATAAAAGAAATGCAAATCAAAACCACCCTAAGATTCCATCTCACCCCAATCAGAATGGCGATTATCAAGAACACAAGCAACAACAGGTGTTGGCGAGGATGTGGGGAAAAAGGTACACTCATACATTGCTGGTGGGGTTGCAAATTAGTGCAACCACTCTGGAAGGCAGTATGGAGATTCCTTAAAAAACTTGGAATGGAACTACCATTTGACCCAGCTATCCCACTCCTTGGCCTATACCCAAAGGACTTAAAATCAGCATACTACAGAGATACAGCCACATCAATGTTCATTGCTGCTCAATTCACCATAGCCAGATTGTGGAACCAACCTAGATGCCCTTCAGTTGATGAATGGATAAAGAAACTGTGGCATATATATACAATGGAATATTACTCAGCCATAAAGAATGATAAAATTATGGCATTTGCAAGCAAATGGACGAAATTGGAGAATATCATGCTAAGTGAGATAAGCCGATCTCAAAAAACCAAAGGAAGAATGATCTCGCTGATAAGTGGATGATGATACATAATGGGGTGTGGGAGGGGTTAGTTTTAGGGTTAGAGTGAGGGTTAGGGAGGGGGGCAAGAATGGGGGAAGGAAGGACTGTATAGAGGGAAAAGAGGGATGGGAGGGGTGGGGGGAAGGGGAAAAAAATAACAGAATGAATCAACCAACATCACCCTATGTAAACGTATGATTACACAAATGGTATGCCTTTACTCTATGTACAAACAGTGAAAGAACATGTATCCCATTTGTTCACAATAAAAAATAAATAAAAAAATAAATAAATAAAAAAAAATAAAAATAAAAAAAAAAACCACCTGGCTGGGCAAACCTGTAATTCCAGCAGCTTGTGAGACTGAGGCAGGAGGATCTCTAGTTCAAAGCCAGCCTCAGCAAAAGTGAGGTGCTAAGCAACTCAGTGAGACCCTGTCTCTGCATAAAATACAAAATAGGGCTAGGGATATGGCTCCGTGGTCAAAGGCCCCTGAATTCAATCCCTAGTACCCACAAAAAACACCTGGCTATGGAGTGGGCCCAGCCTGGACCTTAGGTCTTCTAAGGTCTACCCTAGGACTCTTCCCTCTTATACCACCTACCTTTATTCAAAATTTTTAAAGATTACTAAAATTGGCAATATGAAATAAATATTTAGGCTTATAACAGATGACAGAATATATCTACTGATCATCTGTCTTACATTAGTTCTAAAAATCAGCTCTAAAAGTTCTAAAAGTTGTCATCAAGTGATTCTTAGGAAATATATAATTACAAAAATAAAAACATTTTGAAATATATTTGTCTATTTTCACAGAAAGACTGTTTCAAAAATTCCATACCTAGATGTCCTTCAACAGATGAATGAATAAAGAAACTGTGGTATATATACACAATAGAATATTATTCAACTATAAAGAAGAATAATAGTATGGCATTTGCAGATAAATGGATGGAACTGGAGAATATCCTGTTAAGTGAAATAAGCCAATCCCAAAAAACCAAAGGTCAAATGTTTTCCCTGATAAGTAATGGAGGTTGGGGTGGGGTGGGGGGTGAGAGAAGAATGGAGGAACTTTAGATTATGTAGAGGGAAATGAAAGGGAGAGGGGGTATTAAAAATGGTGGAATGAGACAGACATCATTACCCTGTGTACAAATATGATTACACAAATGGTATGAAATTACATCGTGTACAATCACAGAAACAAAATGATGTACCCCATTTGTGTACAATGAATTAAAATGCAGTCTGTAATAAAATAAAATTAAAAAAACACTATAGAACCTAATGCTTTAAAAACATTAGAAAATTTTTAAAAGTCAACTAACCAAAATTCCTCATGATAATTACAAATTTTTAAAATGACACCCCAGACCACAGAATGCAAGAATTTAACTTTACAATGGTATTTTTACAACGTGCCACATTAATTTTATTTATTTATTTATTTATTTATCTATTGGTACCAGGGATTTAACCCAGAGGCATTTAACCTGAGTCACATCCCCAGCCCTTTTTTATATTTTATTTGGAGACAGGATCTCACTAAGTTGCTAAGACTGGTTTTGAACTTGCAATCTTCCTACCTCAGTCTCTCAAGCCATGGGATTACAGGTGTGTGCCACTGTGCCTGGCCAGATTAAATTCTAATGTGACATTTTTTATTTCTGCTGGTGTTCAATTAAAATATGCCTTAAAAGGAGTAAACAGAAAACTTCTATTCAAGGAAGTACCTTACCATTGATGTATTCTAACACATCATTTGATTTGGGGATCTTTTAGTTTGCCTTTTCCCCATTTTTCAAAATTTTGTTTTTTAGAAAATTGAATTGAGAGTTATTTTAAACATATAAAACAGCATTCTTCCTGAAGGGACATATATTCCATGTATAAAAATTAATGTAATATTATTATTATTAAGAAAAGTTTTTTTGAAGTGGACATTGAATCCAATAGCACTTTATCACTGAGCTACATTCCCAACCCTTTTATTTTTTATTTTGAGACAGGGTCTCACTAAATTGCTGAGGCTGGCCTCAAACTCAGGTTCTTCCTGCCTCTGCCTTTTAAGTCACAAGGATTACAGGGTGCACCACCATACCTAGCTGAAAAAGATTTTCATAATCCCTTAATTTACTGGTTTCATACATATTTTACGTTACATAAAACATTTGTGGGGGCGATCCAAGATGGCGGCCTAGAGGGAGACTGCACCCCCTGTCGCTCCAGAACCCAGGAGTTAAGAAGGGGAGGCATTGAGAGACTCGGACTGAAGTGGAGCCACGGGTGAGTCTGCCCACTGGGTAAAGCTCGGCCCGGGTGGCAGGCCCAGATAGAGGTGGCTTATCGGAGCCGGGCAGGGCAGCTAGAGTCATCCACAGGCAGTCCTGCGCACTCCGTTGGTGGGCCCCGCCCACACAGCCAGCTTCTCCAGGTTCTCGGAACGGAACTGGCCCGCTAGTGAGAGCCTGTCTGAACAGAGCACGCTCCGAGTCCCAGAGCCCCTGCAGTGCAGTGTACTCCTGCAAAGAACCAGCGGAGAGGCTCGATCTGCAGTCAGCCTCAGGGATAAGGGCAGGGCAGCAGGAGACCTCTTCAGGCGGCACTGCCCACTCCGGCTGCGGGCTCTCTTCACGGGGCGATCCAAGATGGCGGCCTAGAGGGAGACTGCACCCCCGGTCGCTCCAGAACCCAGGAGTTAAGAAGGGGAGGCATTGAGAGACTCGGACTGAAGTGGAGCCACGGGTGAGTCTGCCCACTGGGTAAAGCTCGGCCCGGGTGGCAGGCCCAGATAGAGGTGGCTTATCGGAGCCGGGCAGGGCAGCTAGAGTCATCCACAGGCAGTCCTGCGCACTCCGGCGGTGGGCCCCGCCCACACAGCCAGCTTCTCCAGGTTCTCGGAACGGAACTGGCCCGCTAGTGAGAGCCTGTCTGAACAGAGCACGCTCCGAGTCCCGGAGCTGCTGCAGTGCAGTGTACTCCTGCAAAGAACCAGCGGAGAGCCTCGATCTGCAATCAGCCTCAGGGATAAGGACAGGGCAGCCGGAGACCTCTTCAGGCGGCTCTGCCCACTCCGGCTGCGGGCTCTCTTCACGGGGCGATCCAAGATGGCGGCCTAGAGGGAGACTGCACCCCCGGTCGCTCCAGAACCCAGGAGTTAAGAAGGGGAGGCATTGAGAGACTCGGACTGAAGTGGAGCCACGGGTGAGTC
Organism: Sciurus carolinensis; assembly: GCF_902686445.1. NCBI lineage: Eukaryota > Metazoa > Chordata > Mammalia > Rodentia > Sciuridae > Sciurus > Sciurus carolinensis. Next base: position 23,430,199 of record NC_062224.1, read on the forward strand.
TGCCCACTGGGTAAAGCTCAGCCCGGGTGGCAGGCCCAGATAGAGGTGGCTTAGCAGAGCCGGGCAGGGCAGCTTGAGTCTTCCCAAGGTAGTCTTCCACACTCCGGCAGTGGGCTCTTCCCACACGGCCAGCTGCACGGTGCAGGCCCACAGTGAGAGCATTTCCGCACAGAGCCAGTTCCAAAACGTGGAACCAGTAGGGGGCTAGGGGCAGTATTCTTCGAATGAGCTGCTTTATCAGATTCCTCCAAGACATCAGGCTACTGAAGGCTGGGAGGTGATACACTGGAAATCTACTGGGACACTATAAGCCAATAGTGGAAAACTGCAATATCTCAGGGTCCCACTGACAACTGACCATTATGAGAAAACAAGGGAAGAAAATGTCCCAAACAAACCTAGATACTACATCAATAAAACCCAATGACAGCAGAGCAGAAGAAATGTCAGAAAGGGAGTTCAGAATGTACGTAATTAAAACGATCAGGGAAGCTAATGAGGAGATGAAAGAGCAAATGCAGGCATTGAAGGAGGAGATGAAAGAGCAAATGCAGGCATTAAATGATCGCACCAATCAACAGTTAAAAGACCAAATACGGGAAGCAAGAGATCATTTCAATAAAGAGTTAGAGATACTGAAAAAAAAACAAACTGAAATCCTTGAAATGAAGGAAACAATAAACCAAGTTAAAAACTCCATAGAAAGCATAACCAATAGGATAGAACACCTGGAAGACAGAACCTCAGACATTGAAGACAAAATATTTAACCTTGAAAACAAAGTGGAACAAACAGAGAAGATGGTAAGAAATCATGAACAGAATCTCCAAGAACTATGGGATATCATGAAAAGGCCAAATTTGAGAATTATTGGGATTGAGGAAGGCTTAGAGAAACAAACCAAAGGAATGAACAATCTATTCAATGAAATAATAACAGAAAATTTCCCAAATCTGAAGAACGAAATGGAAAACCAAGTACAAGAGGCTTATAGAACTCCAAACATACAAAATTACAACAGACCCACACCAAGGCACATTATTATGAAAATACCTAACATACAAAATAAAGACAGAATTTTAAAGGCCGCGAGAGAAAAGAATCAAATTACATTCAGAGGGAAACCAATAAGAATATCAGCAGATTTTTCAATCCAGACCCTAAAAGCTAGAAGGGCCTGGAACAACATATACCAAGCCCTGAAAGAAAATGGATGCCAACCAAGAATCTTATACCCAGCAAAACTTACCTTCAAATTTGACGATGAAATAAGATCCTTCCATGATAAACAAAAGCTAAAGGAATTTACAAAAAGAAAGCCAGCATTAGAGAACATTCTCAGCAAAATATTCCATGAGGAAGAGATGAAAAACAACGATGCAAATCAGCAACAGGAGGCGCTAGCCTAAAGGAATAGCCAAATAAAGGAGAAACCAAATCATGTCAAAAACAAATATGAGTCAATTGACTGGGAATACAAATCATATCACAATAATAACCCTGAATGTTAATGGCCTGAATTCATCAATCAAAAGACACAGACTGGCAGATTGGATTAAAAAGAAGAATCCAACAATATGCTGCCTGCAAGAGACACATCTCATAGAAAGAGACACCCATAGACTAAAGGTGAAAGGATGGGGAAAAACATACCATGCACACGGACACAGCAAAAAAGCTGGAGTATCCATCCTCATCTCAGATAATGTGGACTTCAAACCAAAACTAGTCAGAAGGGATAAAGAAGGACATTACATGCTGCTTAAGGGAAGCATAAATCAGCAAGACTTAACAATCATAAATATCTATGCCCCGAACATTGGCTCATCCACGTACGTCAAACAAATCCTTCTCAATTCCAGAAATCAATAGACCACAACACAATAATACTAGGCGATTTTAACACACCTCTCTCACCACTGGATAGATCGTCCAAACAAAAATTGAATAAAGAAACTATAGATCTCAACAACACAATCAGCAATTTAGACTTAACGGACATATATAGAATATACCATCCAACAAAGAATGAATACACTTTCTTCTCAGCAGCACATGGATCCTTCTCTAAAATAGACCATATTTTATGCCACAAAGCTACTGTTAGTAAATACAAGAAGATAGAGATACTACCTTGTACTCTATCAGATCATAATGGATTGAAATTAGAAATAAATGACAGAATAAAAAACAGAAACTTCTCCAATACCTGGAGACTAAATAATACACTATTATATGATGAATGGATAACAGAAGACATCAGGAGGGAAATAAAAAAATTCTTAGAAGTAAACGAGAACAAAGACACATCATATCAAAATCTCTGGGACACTATGAAAGCAGTACTTAGAGGAAGATTTATTTCATGGGGTGCATTCAAAAAAAGAAGTAGAAATCAACAAATAAACGAGTTAACACTACAGCTCAAAGCACTAGAAAAAGAAGAGCAGACCAATACCAAAAGTAGTAGAAGACAGGAAATAGTTAAAATCAGAGCCGAAATCAACGAAATCGAAACAAAAGAAACAATCGGAAAAATTAATAAAATAAATAGTTGGTTCTTTGAAAAAATAAATAAAATTGATAAACCCTTAGCCACACTAACAAAGAGAAAGAGGGAGAAAACTCAAATTACTAAAATTCGGAATGAACAAGGAAACATCACAACAGACACGAGTGAAATACAAAACATAATTAGAAGCTATTTCGAAAATCTATACTCCAACAAAACAGAAAATCTCGAAGACATCAACAGGTTTTTAGAGACATATGAATTACCTAAACTGAACCAGGATGACATACACAACTTAAATAAACCAATTTCAAGCAATGAAATAGAAGAGGTCATCAAAAGCCTACCAACAAAGAAAAGTCCAGGACCAGATGGGTTCTCAGCCGAGTTCTATAAAACCTTTAAAGAAGAGCTCATTCCAATACTCCTCAATATTCAATATTCCATGAAATAGAAGAGGAGGGGACCCTACCAAACTCGTTCTATGAAGCCAATATCACCCTGATACCTAAACCAGACAGAGACACATCAAGGAAAGAAAATTTCAGACCAATATCCTTAATGAACATCGATGCAAAAATTCTCAACAAAATTTTAGCAAATCGCATACAAATATATATTAAAAAGATAGTGCACCACGATCAAGTGGGTTTTATCCCAGGGATGCAAGGTTGGTTCAACATTCGGAAATCAATAAATGTCATTCACCATATCAACAGACTTAAAGTTAAGAATCACATGATTATTTCAATAGATGCAGAAAAAGCATTTGATAAAATACAGCATCCCTTCATGCTCAAAACACTAGAAAAAATTGGGGTAATGGGAACATTCCTAAACATTATAAAGGCCATCTACGCTAAGCCGATGGCTAATATCATTCTAAATGGTGAAAAACTGAAAGCGTTCCCCCTAAAAACTGGAACAAGGCAGGGATGCCCTCTTTCACCGCTTCTATTCAACATCGTCCTTGAGACTCTAGCCAGAGCAATCAGACAAACCAAAGAAATTAAAGGGATACGAATAGGAAAAGAAGAACTCAAACTATCCCTGTTCGCTGATGACATGATTATATATTTAGAGGAACCTGGAAATTCCACCAGAAAACTTTTAGAACTCATAAGTGAATTCAGTAAAGTAGCAGGTTACAAGATCAATGCTCATAAATCCAATGCATTTTTATACATAAGTGATGAATCTTCAGAAAGAGAAATTAGGAAAACTACTCCATTCACAATAGCATCGAAAAAAATAAAATACTTGGGAATCAATCTCACAAAAGAGGTGAAAGACCTCTACAATGAGAACTACAGAACACTAAAGAAAGAAATTCAAGAAAACCTTAGAAGATGGAAAGATCTCCCATGTTCCTGGATAGGCAGAATTAATATCGTCAAAATGGCTATACTACCTAAAGTGCTATACAGATTCAATGCAATTCCAATTAAAATCCCAATGATGTACCTCGCAGAAATAGAGCAAGCAATTATGAAATTCATCTGGAAGAATAAAAAACCTAGAATAGCTAAAGCAATCCTCAGTAGCAAGAGCGAAGCAGGGGGTATTGCAATACCAGATCTTCAACTCTACTACAAAGCAATAGTAACAAAAACGGCATGGTATTGGTACCAAAATAGACAGGTAGATCAATGGTACAGAATAGAGGACATGGACACAAACCCAAATAAATACAATTTTCTCATACTAGACAAAGGTTCCAACAATATGCAATGGAGAAAAGATAGCCTCTTCAACAAATGGTGCTGGGAAAACTGGAAAACTATATGCAATAGAATGAAACTAAACCCCTATCTCTCACCCTACACAAAACTCAACTCAAAATGGATCAAGGACCTCGGAATCAGACCAGAGACCCTGCATCTTATAGAAGAAAAAGTAGGTCCAAATCTTCAACTTGTTGGCTCAGGATCAGATTTCCTTAACAGGACTCCCATAGCACAAGAAATAAAAGCAAGAATAAACAACTGGGATAGATTCAAACTAAAAAGCTTTCTCTCAGCAAAGGAAACTATCAGAAATGTGAAGAGAGAGCCTACAGAGTGGGAGAATATCTTTGCCAACCATACCTCAGATAGAGCGCTAATTTCCAGAATCTATAAAGAACTCAAAAAACTCTACACGAAGAATACAAATAATCCAATCAACAAATGGGCTAAGGAAATGAACAGACACTTCACAGAAGAAGATGTACAAGTAATCACCAGATATATGAAAAAATGTTCAACATCCCTAGTAATAAGGGAAATGCAAATCAAAACCACCCTAAGATTTCATCTCACCCCAATTAGAATGGCGATTATCAAGAATACAAGCAACAATAGGTGTTGGCGAGGATGTGGTGAAAAAGGAACACTCATACATTGCTGGTGGGGTTGCAAATTAGTGCAACCACTCTGGAAAGCAGTGTGGAGATTCCTCAGAAAGCTTGGAATGGAAACACCATTTGACCCAGCTATCCCACTCCTTGGCCTATACCCAAAGGACTTAAAATCAGCATACTACAGAGATACAGCCACATCAATGTTCATTGCTGCTCAATTCACCATAGCCAGATTGTGGAACCAACCTAGATGCCCTTCAGTTGATGAATGGATAAAGAAACTGTGGCATATTTATACAATGGAATATTACTCCGCAATGAAGAATGATAAAATTATGGCATTTGTAGGCAAATGGTCGAAATTGGAGAATATCATGCTAAGTGAGATAAGCCAATCTCAAAAAACTAAAGGACAAATGATCTCGCTGATAAGCGGATGAGGACATATAATGGGGGGTGGGAGGGGCTAGCATTAGGTTTAGGGTTAGGTTTAGAGTTAGGCTAAGGAGAGCAGTAAGAATGAAGGAAAGAAGGACTGTGTAGAGGGAAAAGAGGGGTGGGAGGGGTGGGAGGGGTGGGAGGGAGGGGAAAAATATAATAAACATCATTACCCTATGTAAACGTAAAAAAAATAAATAAATAAAAAAAAAAAAAAACATTTGTATATTCTCCATATAGTAATTATACATGTTATGATATGTTGCTCCTCTGATTAATATTTTCAAAGCTGGTTTATTGGAATTCTTTTGGGAAAGGAGTTTGCATAAGCCTCCCAAAAGTATATAAACATGCAACTCATGAAAGAATTTTCTTTCTGAATATGTATGAACATTTTAATCTTAACGTTATTTTTGTGTTTTTAAAACAATGTCACCATATTATTAAAAATCATTGATATTGCCATAAAGAATGATAAAATTATGGCAATTGCAGTCAAATGGATGAAATTGGAGAATATCATGCTAAGTGAGATAAGCCAATCTCAAAAAACCAAAGGACGAATGATCTCACTGATAAGCCGATGATGACACAAATGGGGGGTGGGAGGGGGGCAAGAATGGAGGAGGGAGGGACTGTATAGAGGGAAAAGAGGGGTGGGAGGGGTGGGGGGAAGGGAAAAAATAACAGAATGAATCAAACAACATTACCCTATGTAAATTTATGATTACACAAATGGTATGCCTTTACTCCATGTACAGAGAAACAACATATATCCCATTTGTTTATAATTAAAAAAAATAACAGTTGTCAAAAAAGCAAATTAAAAAAATCATTGATATTAAATAGAATAAACTAATAAATTATAAATTATATAAGTATATGCTAGAACATAAAAACTGCAATTTATATTTTCTAATATTTGTTGAGAAATTAGTATAAGATTAGAAAACCATAAATGAATATACATTTTAGTCTGCACTCTTTGTGGGCATTTTTCAAGATTCATTTATTTAATTCATTCTATTCTTTTCTTGGCAACATTGCTTTTATTTATTTGGGGTTTAATGGTACAGTTTTCCATTAGGCCTATAAGAACTGAGACTTGGATTTAATGCTCACAAATCAATTTCATTTAAAAAAGTTTAATCTGGGCTGGAAATATAGAGCACTTGCTTAGAATATTTGAGAACTTCAGTTATATCCCCAGCACCACGAAAAATAATAATAATCTTGAACATAGCTTCCTATAAGATTGACTACTCAGAAATTCTTGCATATCAGCATATCATAAATATTATTTAAGTATTTTTTCTCATGTACATAGTAACTTTATTTTTGTTACTCAACATCTCTTTTCTACTTATAATAATTCCATTAATGTAAATGTGAGCTTAAGAAAAGTAATATGCCAGGAACTACGAAAATCAGAATCCATAGCCTTCTTCAAAAACAGGTATTCACAATTTAAAAACTAAAATTTCAACTCTGTATTTGGTTATTCTTTAGTAGCATATATTAAATTAGTATATCAATGTCTTAAATAATATTCCAGGTTGAATTGGAAATGTATCAATCAGAAGATAATTCAATTTGAAGGGGGTTAAAAAGAGATCAAGAGAAAAGTAAAGGTACACATTGGCCCCATGTATTATTTTAAAATACACATTTTGATAAGTGGATATAAAAAATATCTAGATTTGAAAACCAAAAAAATTACATTATAATATTGAACTTTTTGAAGTCTATATTCCCACCTTACAATTTCCTCTGGGTAACAATTATTAATACTGTTGATATATTCTTGAAGGAGAGAACCAGGTTCTGCTTTTATCTCTTGAACCTTTTTAAGTCCACCACTTGTTACAAAAAGTCGTCGAGCTTTGCTATCATGCGGTAGCACCTTGAAAGTAAAACAAATAAAAATGTCAGCTCTTCTTTTCCAAATTATATTATTGCTATCAAAAAGCAATAAGATCTCCAAAAAAAGGAAGAAAATTTAAACCCAATATATTTATAACATTATAAGTCAAAATCTGCTGATGATTGGAAGTGAAATGCACTCCTTTTAGAAGTGCATTAACTTTTTATGTTGTGGAGTGGAATAAAGGCAATGAACATGAGCAAAGACAATGGTATTCCACTCGTAAACATAAAGCATAAAGTTTACACTCATTCTGGATCTCTCCACTACCTATGAAATTGAAGGCAAGCTCCTTAACAAAGCAGGAAATGTCCTCTGGGGCCCAGCTCCTAAACTCCTCTCCAGCTTCCTTACCCGCCAATCTCCATCCTAAATTTTGCTTCAGTAACATCAAAGTGTGCATGCTGTATCATTTCTTGCCTTTGCCCAAGGTGCATCCTCTCCCTAGAATGCCTTTCACACTCCACAAGCCTCCCCTGTTTTGCCTGGTTAACTCTGACTCATAGTTTAAGACTTTACTCCAGTGTTACTTTCTTAAGAAGTCTTTAAGACAAAAAATTCTGCCTGAAGTGAAATATTCCCAAAGACATATCTGCAAGAGTGTATGATATTTGACCTTAGTTGTGTAACTTCCATGAATCTCACTGATTTTTATTTATTGATTTTGAACTTTTAGCATAATGTTCATTTTCATAGCAAGTTCAATAAACTAGAATATCTTCTTGCTCATTAGACTAAATAATTAAACTACAAAATGAAACTTTCAGAAATAATGTCAAGTATTCATTTTCAAGAGTTGATGACTCTGTCTATAGATGATCACTCAGCACTTTACCCTTCTTCCTCTTAGATGAGCAAATCAGCTAATGCATTTCTTACTTAGCACCCAACAGTACACAAAATAGAAGAAATGAATTGATTTTTCCCAATGCAGTAATTTAGTTTTTTCTCTGCATTAGTTGGTTAGTGGGTTTGTCAGATATACCATTTTATCTCCCACATCCCATATAACTAAGAGAAAAAATAAAAGTTTCATTATTTTCTTGAAATGAAGTACAGAGCATAGGGGTATGACACACAGAACTGTATCCTGAGGTAGCTTCAGCATCAACCTCTGCTTTCCAGTAGCTGTGGTGCTTGAGGGTCAGTCAAGTTGCTGGGGATCCTGGAGAGACAGGAGAACTAAAGGCTGTTAGTAGAGTCTACCTTTCAGATGAGTATCTGAAACTAGGCCTGCTTAAATGTAGGATGTACTTAAAGGTTAGACTATGTACTTTTTGTTTATTATTTGTAGAAATACAGTATACAAACAGTAGTACTGCTTTACATAGCATTAAAACTGACTATTCAAATGAACTTGCCTTCCTCCCTAATTTAAAAAGTGATTTAATTAGCCATAATCAGTGTAATTTAATCTTTACAATGATCCTATGAAATAAAAACCATTATTATTCTCATTTTACAGGTAATCAAACTAAGATCTAGTGAGGTCAAGACTTTGCTAAAGAATTAGAGGTATTAAGTGGGACACGTACACACTCCAGCTCCCGAGCCCGTGTGCATAAGTATTGCCATATCCAACTTGCAGACCTCATTTTCTTAAGTCAAATATATGGAGCATAACTGAACCTGTTTTTGATAGCTTAAGGTCACCTTCCTGACCACTGATGACTGTGTAATGCTGCCATTCTCTTCCATCCCTTGCTAGCAGTAGTCAGCTCTGCTGGTCATGCCCACTTTCAGCAGCTTGACCTTTCTACCTTCCTACCATTTATTATCACTTAATCTGAAATGACATAAAAAACATGACAGCTACATTCGTTAAAATTGTTCATAAAAAAGTCAGTAAGCTCCAAATGACTGTATGAGAGCATCTGTCGTAAAGTGCATGATGGACTTTGTGAAAAATATTTCAATGGCTCAGAGACATTTTTCCTTTTTTTTTTTTTTTAATTTTTTTACAAGATCTTTGCCATGTTCCCAGGTGAATGAAACTAAAAGACACTGGGAAAACTACTAAAAATTACTTATCAATATATATGATCTGTATTACAAAGTGTTTATGTGTTGACATACTACTTACTTCCTGAGAATACTTAAAATGACAGCATAGAAACTGAGAAAAATGTGGGAAAGAAGGAAGTGTTTTATTTACAGGTTGACATTACTAACCTATATTACCCCTGTCAATACAGATCCATGAGACTTAAATAGTAAAACCCAGACCCCATCTTAAAGAAAAAAACAAGTTAATGGAAAAAAAGAAACAAAAAAACAAGTCAACAAATCAAGTCATTTTGGGGGAGGCACTCGATCATTGAACCACATCCCCAGTCCTATTTTGTACTTTATCTAGAGACAGGGTCTCACTGAGTTGCTTAGCACCTTGCTTTTGCTGAGGTTGGCTTTGAATTGGTGATCCTCCCGCCTCAGCCTCCCAAGCCACTGGGATTACGTGGGCCACTGCGCCTAGCTAACAAGTCATTTTTATTTTCTTACCCTTCTTACAGGTTAAGAGAGCAGTTCTTACCTTACTGAACTGTCCAACCACATGCTTCAGAATATTGGGAGGAGCATCATACAGAAATGGTTCAAGCGCTGGTAGGTAGGTGCATTTTTGTAAGATACTTTTAATGGCTTTTTTGCTCTATTAAATACAAAGCAAAATGCATATGAAATTGAGTAACCAATGAAAGTTTCACAAAAATTCATGTCTTACCTTCCTGGAATTTGAAAATGAAATCAATTTCCCAGTTTAACCTGCAGTTGCTTCATTTTTAAAAATAACTGTCTGAAAAACTCCTATTTTTGATTGGTTTATCATAGAATACCCTGACAGTTGTCTTTCTGTTTAAAATATAGTGTTTATAGAATTCTTAAAATATCTATCAAGAAATTAAAATTGTAAAGCATAAATACATATTATTATATTATTATTATAAAAAATATGTATTTATTAGTGTAACATTTGTGCATATGAAACCATGAGATAACTATACATCCTATTTCTCCCAATCAACAAATATGAGAAAATAATGTAGTTTAATGTAGAATTCTGTATTCTCCAAAAGATTATTACATATGTAGTCAGAAATATCTGCTGTGTGCATTATTCAATGCGCATCTGCAGGATGCACTAATAGATTATGTGAAATTTCCCCATCCTTAGATGGAAGCAAAACAAATAGGATCTATTCAGCTATCAAGAAAAGCTCCTCTCAACAATAGGCAGTGGATCATCTACAAACAAAAGCATAGGTACCACATGTACCTCCCCCCCACACACACCTAGCACTATTCCATATTTCAAAGTGACACCATGTGGTGCTTCTCCCTGCCACAGTGTGACTGAAAGAAGGTCTTGATATAACATAGCACACTGCTGCAGCCCGCTCTGAAGCCATGACTGATTGTGATTTTGTTTCCTTGTATTACGGCCTGTCCCTTTCATTTCAGAAAGTTTCACAATTGTGCCTATCTATAGGTATTTTCCACTAGAATTCCACATCTGCTTCTATACGGTTTTGTGATTCAGTGCATCCATACAGACTTTGCTTTGTTTAACCATGCTCTCTCTCTGGCCTTAGTCAACCTGGTCTTCTGGGATTATGATCTTGTTATTGAATGTTTAGCAATGCTCTTAAAATGAAGGAGCATTTTAATCTTCGCATTATTTTATAACTGGTAAATGGATTCAGCAAAAACGTTCAACCTATTTGTGCTACCACTAAAGGATCTCTTGAATTTAAGATTTCTCAGAAACCCAAATAAAATAGTCATGTATAACCTATTATCTCTTAACACATTTGTCCTCAAACACTGTTTCATAAATTAGATTAACAGAAGGAATGTAAGAAATGCAGCCACACTCTTTACCACTAGTATAAGTTGGAATTAAACTCTCAGTTCCCAATATGCCTGGTTATACAGTTCCTTTGTGACCATCTTAAGATCATGGTGACCTCCATAGGCCAACAAATTTAACTTAACCTCCACTGGTAACAAGGCCTAGTAACTGTAGAGCAGAGATCACATCCACTATACTACACAGACAGCCTTACTCTTATTCTAATAGTTCTAAATTGATGATGTACTGTCAAATTACTAATCAAGAACTCTTGAAAGGATTCTAATGACACTAGAAATTCACTGAACATTACTATCGTTCATCTGGAAGAAATAAACTCAATTTAAGCTATATTCTTATAGGTAGGAATGAATGTCATGATAATCAGCTATATTATTCAACATAAAAGAAATATCAGTTAATTCAGATTTTATTTACATGTCTATTTCTGAGTTTAAGATTTTTAACAACTTTATCAAGATACAATTTATAATAAATTCATTGATTTTTTAAGTATACAATTCAATTAACTTTAATAAATCTGCAGAATTATGTGACCATTCCAAAAATCCAATTTTATCATTCCAAAAAGAGCCTCATGCCCATTTGTAGTTGTGCTCCTTATTCCCTCTTGCTCTTAGTCCCACCATCTTCAGGCAACTACTAATCTACTTTCTGTCTATATAAATTTGGCTTTCTGGACAACTGATATGAATTTAATCATACAGTTTGTGAACTTTGGTGCTTGGAATATTTCATCACATACAATGTTTGTGAGGTTCATCCATTTTGTAGATGTATCAGTCCTTTATTCTTCTTCAACATCAAATAGGATTCTATTATATGGATTTGCAATATTTTGTTCATCCATTCACTAGTTGATGGACACACAGACTATATCAACTTTTGGCTATTATGGATAACGCTGTTATGAAAATTTATAGGTAAGTTTTTATGTAGTCAAGAGTTTTCATTTCTCTTGGGTAGATATCTAAGACAGAACTCATTGGGTAATGATGATATATTTATGTTCAATATTTTGGGAAACTGCCGAACTATTTTTCAATATAACCACAACATTTTATATTCCTACTAACAATATAAGAGGGTTCAAGATTCTCCAGATAGCAGTCAATACTCATTGTTGTCTGGGCAAAGGTGTAAATAGATATTTCTCCAAAGAAAACATACAAATTGCCAAAAAGTATATGAAAACATTTTCAGCATCATTAGACATTAGACAAATGCGAATCAAAACTGCAATGAGATACCAAACCACACCCATTTAGGAAGGCTGTAATCAAAAATAAGGATAATAAAAGCTAGCAAGAATATGGAAACATTGGAGCCCTCTTATATCTGTGGTGGGAATGTAAAATGGTTTGGTTACATTGACATGGCAGTTCCTCAAAATATTAAAGTTACCAATGACCCAGGAGTTTCACTTCTAGTTATATACTGAAGAGAAATGAAAACACATCCACACAAAAACTTGTACAATAATATTCACAGCAGACTTATTCGTAATAGTCAAAGAGTAGAAATAATCCAATAACCATCAATGGGTGAATGGATAAACAAAATATGGTATATTAATACAATGGAATATTACTTGGAAATAAAAAGGAAAATACTAATATATGCTATAATATAGAGGAATCAAAACTAACACTACATAGTAAAAAAGTCAGGCACAAAAGGCCACATATGTTGTATGATTCCATTTAAAATAAATGTCCAGACAAGAAAAATCCACAGATACCCAAAAGTAAATTGTAATGGTTGCCTGGGGCGATGCAGAGGGTATGTGAAGTGACTGCTAATGGGTACAACATTTCTTTGGTGGGGAATAAAAATGTCCTAAAATTAGTTTGTGGTGATGGTTTCACAATCTTGTAAGAATATTATAAATGATTGAAATTTAGGCTTTAAGTAGGTAAATTGTATGGTATGTGAATTATATCTCAATAAAGCTGCTAAAAAATGTAAAAGTTGAGACTGGGGTACAGGGTTCAGTGGTGGAGTACTTGCCTTGCATGCAGGAGCACTGGGTTAAGTTCCCAACACTATGCAAAAATTTTTTTAAAGTGAGGACAGAATAACCAGAAACACAGAAACACAACAGCTGTATCAAATACATTAGAAATAATTTTATAACTAAATAGAATAAACTGATTCAAATACCACAAGATAAAATGGAACATTTCAATGATGTCTCCAAATTAAAACAAATGAAAATGCAAATGCCTAAATGTTTTCACAATAAATACAGATAAGCTTATTAGATCAAAGACTTTTTTTGTTTTGTTTTGCTTTGATTAAGGTATTTGGAATAACATAAGAGCAGGCAAATAATAAGGATAAGTGACAACAGGAAAGAAATTCTAAAAGGCTGCTCATTGGTTCTGCTGGACTGGAACCAATTAGAGAATGCTTATAGAAGCTGACATGCCTTTGGGACAAATGAACTTCAACATGGCCTTGTAATTTGAAGGCTGCCACAAATTAACAAATGAGAAATGCCAAGAGACACTTCCTGGTGCTCTTATAGATACACTTTTCCCTACAATCAAACAGGCTTGAATGAACTTCATTCTTAAGCCATTAAAACAACAACTGGTACAATTCAAGAGAATTTGGGAAAGAAAAGGAATGATCAAGTCCATAAAATAAGAAAATATTTGGACAGACTTCAAGTCTTGGGAAGACTGCTAACAGGATAATGCCTGATGAAGATCCACATTTTAATTTAGTACCCAGTATATTTCCTGAAAGTAAATTCTGTGTCACATAAAAGTAGAAGGAACTTAAGTATTAGTTAACCTATTAAAGCCATCTTTGATAAACTAAAACATGACAAAAGTTATCTTCCTTTAAAAATAAGATTTTCAAATTAATTTTATTCCAGTGATATTTATATAACAAAATAATCTTTAAAAAACTAAGCTATACACTTAACAGTATATAAAAATCATAGAGGGCTACCTAAGTGACTCTTCACAAGGGTTTCTTAAGTTATAATTATTATTAACTTCACTATTAATCATTCACACTCTACTACATGTATTCTTTCATTTTATTTCCAAAACTTAAAGGAAAATAAAAGTTGTCAAATGCAGGAATCTGAAAGAATGAAGATTATTTTTAAAATACTAAGAATTCATCTGTAAATAATCTCTAAATTGAGCATCCTTACTATTATAGCCTTGGCACAGTTTATGCCTGCAGAGGAGGCTAAGAGTCACTGAATCACTGAAAATAAGGGCAGGGGGATGAAAAGTGATGAGGACTGAGGAAAGAAAAACAAGTACAAGAAGATGGGGAGGAGAGGAGAAAAAAAGAGAAGGAAAAAGATAATAATGATAATGGGTTAAGAAATATGAGGTCAAAAGAGGATGACATATATAGATTTAAATTATATATGTATACACACACCTGAACAAGGTGGAAAATCAAACCTGGAAATGGAGTTGTGGCTTCTCATCAGAAAGAAGAATCAGAGACCTGCTAAACTAAAGACTTTAGAGAACACAATCTTTTTTCCCACCAAGCATTGCCAAAATTGTCTCAACACTGGAGGCCTGTGAAGGAAGCCCTAAATCTATTGAATCATTGTTTTGAGCTAGAAAGTCTTTAACAAATGAAAAAAACAATGTTAATCTTGGAAGTCAACTTCCCTCGATGTACTTGTAGAGAAATAATATCACCAAATGAACATAAATTCATTTTTGTAAACTTGTAAGTCAAATTAATGATTCATTATACATAACTGAGTCCCTAACCTATATAGTTTATTTTCCTGCCTCATTATACCATCTAAAGTTATGTTTAAGCAACTGTGTTTTCCTATTTGTCAATTTATTGTTTTAATTAAAATTTAAATGTATTTCGATTTACTATTATTAATTATTTTTGGCAGAGTGCTCCTGTTACCCAAGGTCTTGCACATGCTAGGCAAGCATTTCTATCACTAAGCTATATCCCTAGCCCCATAATTTTATTTTGAATTGTCTTTTCTATGAACTCCCCTCAATCCAAGTCAATTCCACAAGCTGCTTTCAAAAAGTTACATATTTTTAACTGGGGAAGTAGCTCAATGGTAGAGTGCTCACCTTGCATGTGCGAGGCCCTGGGTTCAATCCTAGTAACATACACAAGTTACATGTTTTCCTAAGAGGAAGTACACTGGAAAATATTTTTTCTTTGACATTGTAAAACTGTTAAACAACCCGTCCTATTTTATATTCAAGTTTTGTGTATCACTTTAGTAGCTAGTAATATTTTTTATTAAACTTGCCTATTTAAAAATGATTTGGGCTGGGCACAGTGGTGCACTCCTGTAATTCCAGTGACTTGGGAGGCAAAGGCAGGAGGATTGCAAGTTCAAGGCCAGCCTCAGCAACTTAGTGAGGTCCTAAGCAACTTAGGGAGACCCTATCTCAAAAAAAAAAAAAAAGTGCTAGAAATGTAGCTCATGATAAAGCACATCTGGGGTCAATCCCCAGTACCAAAATAAATAAAACAAAAATAAAAATGATTTGATGAGTTTTATGAATTATTTTTTAAAAGAATAAATACAAGACATAGAATTTAAAAATCAGTCAGCCTTGAAGTTAAGAGGGTTAAAATATATAGCTTCAGGAATACTTTCCAATTAGTTGTATTACACCTTTGAAAAGCACCTTCAATTATTTTGAACTCAATTTAAATGTAAAATGAACCAAAGACCTTTCCAGCAAATTCCAAGTAAAATTCTATTATTTTTTAATTCCTATTTCACAGGAAAAGTCAACAGGAATATGAAAGGCAATAACTAGTCATTCATTTTACAAATTTGCACCTGGATGTCTTTAAAATACATCACTGATTTACAGAGACAAGGGTAACCAGTTTTTAAAGAGAGATCTCAATTCTTTTGATAAGTTTTTATGGCTTTTTTTGAGGGGGGGGGCCACTGGGGACTGAACCCAGGGGTACTCCACCACTGAGCCACATCCCCAGCCCTTTTAATTTTTTTTTTATTTTGAGACAGGGTCTCAGTAAGTCATTATTTTGCACTTGCTATCTTTCTGCCTCAGTCTCCTGAATCATATGAGCCACCATGCTCAGCTAAATTTGTATTTCTTGACTTATAAAAGCAATATTTCCCATAAGGAAAATTAAAACCATGTATTTTTTAAAATGAGTCAAAAGTCTAACAAATAATCAAAAAACCTTTAAGAATAAAGCACTTACTTTCACTTGTAGATCCTCAGAACTCTCAGGTGACATGTACAAAGAAAGAAGAACTGGCAAAGTATTTGTGACAGCGACAGCCCGTGCATGTTCAGGAGTGTGTCTCCCAATCTGTCCTAAGGCCCAAGCAGCAGCAGCCTTAATATGATCTTCTGGTTCTTCTGACAGGCAGATTGACAACTGCGGTACACCCTGCAGCGGTGATCAAAAGAGCAAGTGTTATAAATCTAGAGCAGGATTAAAGAGTCTTCTGTGTCTTTCAAACATTAGAAGAAATCATTTCAGCCTTGATCCTTTTTTCCTAAATGGTTCAATAAATGAGCACATCACAGGGGCTGTCATTTCTTAAGTCAATAAAATCACTAGAACTAAATTACCTTAATTATCTGTAACAATCCAACTTAACTACGAATATCTCTACTAGCTTTTACCCCGCAAACAGAGGGACATTTACCAAACAACAGATGTCATAGACTAGGCAAAACCAGATTTCACTGTTTAGGATCTCAAAACATTTTATTTTCCTTTGCTAAAAAAGTTAATTTAGAATTTTTAAAGGAATTATCTTCCTGCCAAGTACAATACATCTGAGAACAGAATAAATACTATAGACTCAAAATGAAATGAAAAAGAAGCCTAACTAAATACCTTCAGATGAAATACATGCACCAATATCTTTCCTGAAATAGAATATAAATAATTTTCCATTAATTTTGTTCAACTTTTAAATTATAGTTTTGTTCATTTTAACATGATTGAATGTCAAAGTGGAAATGATTATTTTTGTCACTCAGATAGCATGTGCTCACATTTTACATTTTAGGCTTCAATTTCATCTAAATAATAAAGATACAATTAACTAAACAGCCACAAACACATAACAGTTCATATACTCAAGAAAAGCTAGAATAACCCCAAATTCTAATTCCAGATTCTGCACAGGCATAATTTTCTAACTAATTTGAGACTATAGTAATTACCTCAAATTTAGTACCACAAAAAAAACTGTATTCACATGGTTGTCACTATAGCAAAGGCCAAAATCATCATATATACTTTTTCTCCTCCATCTTTTAACTTGGTTGTTAAGACCAATTTCCTAAAGAGACCTGCCATATTTCTTCATTTGCTCCTTCCTACAACTAGAAATGCACGCCTGCCAATACAAAAGGTCAGACCTGTCTTCAGAGTGAAGTAACTTTGTAGAAAGCCGTCCTTCTATGATAGAACAAGGCCGAAGATGAAGGAGAAGAGCAGACAGCCCTCCACCTGACCCCAAGCTCTGCCTTATTGGCCTCGATTGTTATGAATATCACGTGAGATAGCGAGCATGCATGTGCTTCAAAAAAATTAGAAAGCGGTATTTAAATGTAGGGGGTTATTAACAGTCCCTGGACAACACAGAAAAAGGAGAAAAAGCTACACTCCTGGGTGGTGCGTCTCTGACTGCCGCGGCCACCTTGATCTTAACCAAGTGAAAAACAAAACCAGGTGGGAGAGGCCAGCAGCAGCCCGAGACCAAAGGGGAGCGCTTCCCGGTCGGCTTGCGAGGACGCGGAGGAAGCACGGGCAGCTGCTGCGGCCTTCATCGTTCCTCCTACGCGGGAGCTTTCTGACTCTCCACAAAAGAACTGAGGATCAAAAATCCCAGAAACATCCTTACTGTGACTCTTCCGAAAGCACCACTACTACTCTAGTCTCTGTCACAGCGTGTGGTAATAGAAGAACAAAAGGAAAAGAACAGGATAAAAAGGAGTGGAGCAAAGAATCATCGTGGAATAGGTAGAAAATAAAGATCTGAGTCTCCTTTTTATTCTGAGGATTAGCAAGGGATAAAAAAAAATCCACGTTTCTGTTTAACATACAGCAGCAGGTTTTCTACACTGATAAGAAACCCACACCCTAGAGGGTCGCCACACACACTTTAAGCACACAAAGCCTTTGAAGCATTCTACAGAGATCAATATTTATTCATCAACATATTTTGCGAGCACCTACTATGTACCAAGGCTGCACTATGGTGGGTTCATACAAAGTTGTCAACTGAGATAAGGCAAAATCCCTAGGAAACAAGAAACACTGCTATCTGACCTGTGCTGTGATAGCCTAGTTTAAGCAGAGAAATTAGTTTATGAAAGCTGAGTGAAAATGAATTTAAAAAGATGTTCTAGCCATTGCCATCTCCTACCCAATGACAGGAAAGGGGGGAAGGATAAAGCTCAGAACAGTGAAAGTGACTACTGAGCATGCAATTCATAATAGTTTTTAACCAAAGTATGTATGCTTTACATGTTTGTAAATATGCACGATTCTTCAAGATATTATAATATTTAAATACAGAAAGCAGTAATACTCGAAACAGTTGATATCAAACTCTGAGTAAAACTTTAAATTTCCTGCAACCTAAACCTTTCTTCAAGGATTGCTTTAGGAAACTCAAATAAGCTTTGAAAAACACACTGAAACAACTGAAATCTTTTTCAGGTAATTCTGTTGCTCTGACCAGTTATATTTTATATTCTGTGGAAGAGTCTCAATCTGTAGTTCTGTCTTAAAATATCTTGCTGTAATAACTAGGAGAAATGAAGCAAGAACGAACCTTGGAAATGATGACTGCCATTGCTAGATTTTCAGAATGAGCCGCCACATAGCCCAGCATCATGATGCCAGGCAGCCTTATATTCCCTTTGCAGGACCCGACACAATCAATCACAGCAGCTACTCCTCCCGCGTTAACTATCAGCTGAGCAAGCTAAAAGAGAAGAACAAGAGCTAGACGATCAGGGCTGGAAAGCAAACGATGATCTTTAAATATTAAGCCACACTTTATTTAGAACCTAAAACAACTAGTAAAATGGAAATATCATTTAGAGAAATTATGGTTTTAAAGAAATACACAAATATAATAGCCCTGCTAATTCAAACACACAAATATCCTCACTGTGAGAGTCTTTACTCGGCGTTTTAATTTTTCATGCCTTGGTGGCACAACTTTTATCCCTATTATAATGGATGTCAAAATTCCTCACCTAGACACTAAGCCTAGGGCTAGTTCATAACTAGCTAACTATTGAGACCCCAATCACAATGTGTAAGAAGGAGATTAATCACTCAATGCCGAAAGACAATGTCAATCTTGAAATATGCTAACCTAATAATCCCCGCTTTGCTAACAATGATTACTAGCTGCATGCTCTTCAATTTTTAAAAATATCAACCAAATAAAGATGTTAGATGAAATGAAAATGAGACTTTAATGTGTAATGATATGAAAATTGATTAGTCAAGATATATACAGAAAAAAGACAGAGTTTCAGAATCAACATCCGCTTGCTTTGTTTCTAATTCTTTCACATCTGAGATTTCAGAGCAGGAAATGATCATGTAAGAGCAGCTATTAGAGTGGTCACACTAGATCAGGGGACCTTTGTGGTCTATCCCAACCTAGAGGTATAATATTCTGACTACTCCCAGCTGACATAAAATAATAAGGATGATAGAAGCTCATAGTCCCCACAATCTAGAGAAGGGAAGCTGGAAATGATTAAAAACTGAAATTTCAACTCAAACTCCATTAGTATGACCCAGTGGTTCTCAAATGGGGGCAATTCTGTCCCCTGGGGAACATTTGGCAACCTATAGAGACATTTTTGATTGTCACCACTTGGGGGGAGGGGTGCTACTGGCATCTAGTGGGCAGAGCCCAGGGATGCTGCTAAACAACAATTCTACAACGTATAGGAAAGCTCACCACAACAAAGGATTACCTAGTCCAAAATGTCAACAGTGCTGAGGCAGAAAATCCCTGACCTAACTAGATCCTGTGGCACAACCCTCCAGCCCATAAATAAAACTGTTTCATTTGAAAAATAAAATTAAGCGTTATTATATCTTTAAGGTTTAAAAAAAAGCAACAAACTTTTTTTTCACCTCTGGTGTATGTTTTGCAATCTCTCTGATTAAAGTAGAAGCATTTTTCTTCACGTAATCATCTTTGTCCTTCAGACAGGTAAGTACAACTGGAAAAATCTCTGCTTCAACAACCATTTCTGCCAGATCCACAGAATGTTTTGCAATCTGGCTAAGAGCTGAAAGGATCTGACGCTGTTAAACAAAAACAAGCAAAAAACAACAAAAACATTACATAGAATCCCCTAGTCCACTACAGAGTTCAGATGTAATTTAAATAGTTAATATTCAAATTCTTTTATAAAAAAGAAAAAAAAATAAATAATATAACCTAAGGTTTCTGAATTTTGAGACTTTCACATCCAAGTCTTATACTCAATTGTTTTTAATTCCCTAATTTCTAAATTAGTTCTTGACTGACCATTTTAAAATTCTATTACAGATTATGAAAGAATATGACTTTTTGAAGACCATTTCTTAATTATGCAATACTTAAATGGTTAATTTATGACACGTGGTAATTTAATACAGAAATGGTTAAGCAGAACTAACATTTTTATCATGATTTGATACCATTTCAAAGAACTTTCTGTTGCTTAGCTAACAATAATTTTAAAACTTTATAGAGTATAAATATGAGAATACAAAAGTATAATCGGTGACTATTAACTGATAATAATTTGGGAATGCTATAAAAAAGACTAACATAAATATAACCATTTTCAAAAGAAACTTGAATATTATGGTGGCAGGCTAGAAAACCCTTAGGTCCCATCCAACCCTGAGATTTGATTCATTCTTTTAATGGTTAATGTTAATGTCAATGTTACTTCCAATTTTAAACATTGCACATAGTTGTCCCAATTTTATTATCTAATCCTTATAGCATTCTTTTCACATATCAATGGGCCATAGACATAATATAGCCATGTCTGCTTTCAGTGATAATTTACTAATTATTTTTGGCTGTATAATATTAATCTGGCAAATTTCCATTTTTTTAGATTGTTAAGACGCCTGGTTTGTTTGTCTCTTAGCTTTATTTTTAAATACCTTCAACTTAGCATCAGGGCTGAGGATCATCTGGGCTAAGTGAGCAATCGCTCCTGCGTCCACTACTGTCTGTGCTAACTCTGGAGAATGCTTTGAAATATCACTGAGGGTTGAAGCAGCAATCCTTTTCAAAGCAATTTCTGGCTCCTGGATACAGAGTACTAAAAGAGGAACAGCTCCTGCATCCACCACAGCTTGTGACAGTTCTGTGGGTCCAAGAAAAGTAATTAAGTGAGTATGGGTGACTGACCCTTGTGCAAGCCATTTTTCACCCTGACAGATACAGCAAAGAAAAAAGGGGAGGGTGTACTTCACTCTCTCGACATCTGCATTTCAAATCAGCCTTCCTAGTTTCATAAACCATGTGGACCAATCCTGAGCTGAAAAGAACACAGGTCAATAGATGGACCTCCATTTACATGAACACATTTGAGGTAGATTAGGCTGAAATGGCTTGTTATTCTTTTTTTTTTTTTTTTTTTAAGAGAGTAAGCAGATGTCAGCTGTTTAAGCTCTGACAATTCTGCACTTCTCAATAGGCAAGCATTTTATGCATGGTTTACAATAACAGAGAAAATTAAAGTACCAAAAATTTACCAACCACACTAATTAGGCAGTATTTTGTGCTATTTACGTGAGTAAACATTAACATGAATCTTGTGCCAATAATGTCGATTTTTAAATTCCTTTCATCTTGTAATACTTTTAAAAGATTTTTAAACACTTTATACAAAATAAAAAGCTGTGTTTTCATTGTGCATTAAAAACACTTTCAAAAACGAGATTTACAACTGATCAACATACTTTTTAAAATATAAATGTTAATGTTTGGATAAAGGAATAATTTCATCTTAACTATGTTACACATTAGAAATCAAGTAAATATCTTTTGAATACACATGTTGATTTACTTGTGTGTCCAAGGACAACAGCTATAAAAATAATACATTTTAAATTATAGAGAATGGGAGACAGGCAGGCAGACCCATATAATATATGTGTAAAAAAATGTCTTTTGAGAAGCATAAAGCACCATACATAGTTACAGATTCTACACTCATTGCATTCATGATCTCTTACTGAATCACATATACCCATTTCTATAATCTCCTCCTTTCAAATTATGCTTTTATTTCCCAGATTAGAAGTGCCCTAACCATAAATAAATGTCTTGTCAAGCTAAAATACCTACTTGGCATATCACTTAAAGTCTTTAATTTGAAGAAAATTTAGTGCTCAAATTTTCAAAAGATTGGTATTATCACATTTTCAAAAAGAAAATAATGTTAACAAATACAGGTTAGTGTCTACAACTTGTTTTCCTTAAATTATCATAATTATCTCAATACTGTATAAACAGTTTATTCATTCTTTCATTAAACAGGTATTAATGGAAGGTTATTAGGTGCCAGGCTCATTCAACTCTGGTGCCAACAATACACTTCTGCAAATTAACACTACATTCATTAGCAAATATGTTTCTATTTTTAAAATCCAGTGTGAAATATGGTATGCAATGGGAAGTTCATATGTAATCTCAAGAACCAGAGATTGATAAGAGGAAAAAAAATTTTTGTTTTTTTTTTTAAAGAAGACAACAGTAAAAAGACTGTTAAAATCTTGTGTAACAGAAATTTAACAGGTTCCTCAGAACTAATCTCTAGGATGCTGCTATGATCAAGACAGCAGGTTAAACAGATGATCAATTTTCCCTCCTATACCCCACACCCACTCACCCCATGTAAAGGAAGAAAATTTAAAGTATATGTAATATCAAAATACAATATTCATATTTGCTGTTAAGTATTAACAGGGTCCTTAAGAATTCAATTCAATCCAAATTATACAGATGTTGTATGGTAATACCAACTTTATATGTACCTATACTAGAATACAATGGGCTGAACATATGTTCCAAGAAAGTATAAGAATTAATTCATCTACTTATATTTTCATTTTTATATAGTTTCTAGTAATTGATTCAAGAATATGCAGTAAACCACAACTATTTAAAAGTGCTATTAACCAAATATCAAGGTTCTTTTTATTTTTTATTATTTATTATTATTTGTGTGTGTATGTGGTGCTGGGGATTGAACCCAGGGCCTTGTGCAAGCAAGACAAGCACTCTACCCACTGAGCTGTATCCCCAGCCCTCAAGGCTCTTTTTAAACACAGCTATTATTTTTATAATTTCCATGCCTTTGATCCTTTCCTTGAAATGACTGCTAATATGGCAATTTAGCAGTCCTTCCCCTGAATTCTATAATGCTAATAGTAAAGCAAACTGTTCTCCTGACTTGTTACCCAATTCTATCCTAAACAGTTTTCTGTTTTCTCCTGAGTCGTGCTGTTCAATGTGGGGAAGGCTGGGGATGGTATGGTCCTAGAGGAAGATTTGCCATGATTGAGTTCAGCAATTTTGTACTTGCAATTTCCTATTCTTTACATCTCCAAATGCATATGATTCTACAAAGTTGGAATCTGCTGTTGAGTGGTATACACTGTCCCTTTAAAATGTTATTCTAAGAGAGTATATATATATATATATATATATATATATATATATATATACACATACATGTAAACATGAAATTGACCTAAGTATCATACCATACTATGTGTTACATATACTACAGACAATTTCATCTTGCCTCTATCATCACCTTTTTTCCTATGGCATATCTTTCTCCTTTTCCCTATTATTGCTTCCTCTGGCATTTCTGTGCTAGTCACTGTTGGTGTCTATCAAATAGCCTTTGTCAGTCAGAGCATGGGCTTGTGAGGTCATCCTGACCAATGGGACCTGAGTGGAAGCCAGCTGGAAGCATCTGCAAAAGGGTCTTTTCCTTGTAATAAACTGAGATTCACAGGAGAAAATACCGCCTCTTTTTTGTTGGACATGCTTATGTCTGCAAATGACATCTGGAACTCCTACATCCATCTTACAACTATAACAGAAGAAATCACCAATATGCTGAGGATGGCTGAGTACAAAAATGAAAAACATCTGGGTCCTCCATGACACTGTTCAGCTGCAGAACCAACCTTGGAACTGCCCTGAATCTGAACTTTGTGTCATGTGAAATAAAAAATGTCCTTTTTGTTTAAGCCACTTGTAGTTGCTGTTCTGTAACTTAAAGCTGAAAACATCCTGATACAATTCTTTTCTCTCTGATACATACATATTTTCTTCTTTTCCTTCACTCGTCAAATGTTCATTAAGTGCTTACTATGTGCTAGAAACTTGGCTAGATGTGGGGGAAATAGAATAGAGTAAAACACTGTTCTCTGTTCTAGAAGACCCTGCTCAGGGCAACTGTATGAACTGACCACTACCAATCCAGAGCAGAGACAGGAGTCAAATTCACGGAGTGTTCAAGAGAAATGTACACAGGGATGTCATTTCAAGACATGCTTCCATTTTCCTTTTTCCTATAATTTTCTACTTAAAAAAAAAAAAAACAGTAGGAACCAAAACATAAAAAATTCTGAACATCTAAAAATTATTTCCCATAGGAGAAATCTTATGGAGCTCATTTTAAAACTCAAATTTGGAAGTAATTTTTTGGAGGCTCAATTAATATCATACTTGTGAAATCAAAGGTTGATATGTACAGACTTAGATGCTCAAAACAGATTGACCAAAAAACAGCTGCAAACCAAGAAATTTATCTTCAGTACCTGAAAATATCTTAATCTCATCTGAAATTTTAACTGAATCTTCAAACTTAATTTAAAAAATACATCTTCTAATATGCAATAATGTGACAATCTTATATACTGTTAGATAGCAAGCAAGATGATAAGGTGATCATAACTTTAAACAAAGAAAAAAGCTCCATAAAAATCATACCAACATAACTAACAATATAGTGGGTCAGTAGTACTATTAGTAATATAGTTTTCTTCTCTATTTGCCAAATTTTATTCAATATGATTATTTGTTAAAAAATAAAGCATGCTGGGTAAATCGCTCAGTAGTAGAGCACTTGCCTAGCATGATCAAGGCCCTGGGTCTGATTCCCAGAACTAAAAATAATGAAGAAAAATAAACATATCTTCTATCTGTACTTAAAGCTACCACTGGAACTCCTTCTATTAACATAATCATCATAAAGGCTAAACGGGCACACAATTTTCAGCTTATTTCTCAATAAAGCAGAAAGTTTCTTGTTTTAAAAATGGTGAGATGTGTCTCCTTTAAATACTAGAAATTAGAATGTAATTATTCTTTGAAGAATTACTATTGTGCACTAGAAACGTTCATGTATCTTCTCACACTTCAGCTGCTTTATTCATGTCCTTATTACATTTAAGTTAAAATGCTACATTTTTCAAATGTTAGGGGTTATTTTTGACCATTTTTAGACTGAAAATTGTCAGAGAGAATAATCCAATAGTATTTCCTTATTCACAAATACCAAAGTCATTTACTGTATACATGTAGACAATTGGATGTACAGTCTCAGAATTTGATGATCAGAGGTTTTCAGTAAAGGATTAACAAGTTTTATCTGACTTCATGAATAGCTCACTGTAGTGAAGGAACAGAGACCGCAAGGTAGGTGTCATCTTATCACACTTCTCGGCCCCTCTCAGTTTTCCCATAATTCTTTCTAACGTCACTTATTAGGC
Source organism: Sciurus carolinensis (assembly GCF_902686445.1). Classification (NCBI taxonomy): domain Eukaryota; kingdom Metazoa; phylum Chordata; class Mammalia; order Rodentia; family Sciuridae; genus Sciurus; species Sciurus carolinensis. The sequence continues at coordinate 23,456,096 of NC_062224.1, forward strand.
TTATGTTTGTGCAATTTTTTGAGTTAATATAACATGGTACTTTGAGGTGAAAATTACTTGCTTCTTACACAATTGCATTTTCTTTTTTTCCCCATTGGGAGTTACACACAACAGCATACACACACACACACACACACACATAAATATATATATGTAAATATATTTATGTATATATTTGTATATATGTGTGAAAAACATATACCTACACACACGCACAAGCATGGAATATATCTTATTCTAATTAGGACCCAGTCTTTTGGAGGTTTTTTTTTTTTTTTTGCAGTGCTGGGGATTGAACCCAGGGCCTTGTGCTTTCAAGGTAAACACTCTGCCAACTGAGCTATCTCCCCAGCCCAGGACCCAGTCTTGTGGATATATACAATGTTGAGATTTACTGTGGCATATTCATATATGTACATAGGAAAGTTATGTCACATTCATCCCACAGTCTTTATATTCCTACCCCCCTCCCTTCCCTCCATTCCCCTTTTTTGCATTTTCTTAAGAATTTTATTCTGTGCTGTTCTTGGGACCTGGTTTTTCTGGTTTGCTTGTTTGTTTCCTAACTACAAAAAGTCTGGATTTGCACTAATCTTTCATTAATAGAGGTGAAGTGTTACAAATTAAGTGGATAAAAATATTCATCTTAGAACAATATTTTAAAACCCTTAGTACAACTTTAAAACAAAAATAACATAGATAAAAGGGAGGACTTTTAAGACTAAAAGCTTTCATAAAATCAGAACTGTGTAGTGCCGGGTGAATGGTACATTAGAACTGACTTCTATGCTGACTAAAAAGGAAGAGGCCAGAGAATAATTGCCAGGCATGGCTGTCACAGGTAAAGCCAGTCAGTAGGAGTGGAACCACCACAGGACATAGCTATACCACTTCTGGGTATTTACCCTATAGAATTAAAGTCAGCATACCCATGTTAGTGATACAAGCATACCCATGTTTATAGCAGCCCAATTCACAATAACCAAATCATAGAACCAACCTAGATGTCCATTAACAGATGAACTAATGAAGAAAACGTGGTACATAAACACAATGGAATGTTATTCAACCATAAAGAAAATGAAACTATATCATTTGCAGGAAAATGGATGGAACATGAGAGCACTATGTTAAATGAAATAAGCCAAACTCAGAAAGTCAAGGATCATATCTTTTCTCTCATACATGGAAGCTAGAAAGAATAAAAACAAAAACCGGGGAGTGGGTCTCATGAAAATAGAAGGGACACCAGTAGAGTAGAAGAAGGGGACCCAGTGGGAGTGAGATGGGAGGGACAGGAAGGTTTCGGGGAAAAAAACTGATCAAATTATATTGTTACACCGAATGCAAGTATGATACGTAACAATGAATCTTACTATTACATAAAAAAAATTATGCACTAATAAAAAAAGGGGGAAAAAAACTAGGCAAGTTAAAAAAAAAAAAAAAAAAAAAATCTCAGCCTCTCTCCAGTGCTGAAAATCAGACCCAGGGCCTCTCCTATGGCAGTAAGTGCTCTACCACTGAGCTTACCTCTCTTCTTAATTATGTCATTTCTAGTTACCTGTTTAGAACAGAAGCAGTAAACTCAGGCACCCACAGGACCCAGGCAAGTAACTAAAATATAGTGAAGCCAGAGGAGGCAGGCACAATAAGGGAACTGGGGGAGCAGTAGTAAAGTGAAAAAGTCAAGGCTCCATCTACAAAGGGCCGCAGTTCCTTAGCTTCAGCCCCATAGGAACCTACACCAGGTAGGAAAATAGGCCTACTGTTATCTGACCTTTTTTAAATATGAAATTGCCTAGCCTTTATGTGTTGACAATTTTATTTTTTTAAAGAATACCATGTGAGCAACACAATGCAGACTAAATAAAACACATCCATCCATGGGCTAGCTACAGCCTCAACCACTGTTTCACAACCTCAGGCTTAAATTTTATACCTTTGAATTTTATACCTTCCTAAATGACCTGTGGGAAGCTTTCAGGATATAAATACTGGTTTTCTTTCTACTTCTAATTCTTGAAGTTGTGCTCTGGGATCATAAAGGAAGAATCACCACAGTGGTTATATAAGAAAAGCCAGGAAAGAATTCCAAGATATTGACAAAAACCTAAAAATTAGCCTACAAAAGGAAAAAAAAAAAAAAGATTAACCTAAACAACTATGGATATTATTTTTTCCTCTCATAATGAAGATTTGAGCAAAATTAAATGATTCTAAGAACTTATAAAAAGGACTCAAAATAAGAGACTTTGGGAAAAACTTAAAAATATATATCTAGCACATCTAATTAAAAATTACAATTCAAAAACTCCTCTGGAAAGCTAATATTTTTTAACTATAACTTTTTAGTTTATTGTTTTCAAAAACTCCCTTTCATTCTGTTTCTAAGTCCTACAAAATTTGTATTTGAATATTTTTATTTAAAAAGTACAAGAGAGTCACAAGTCAATCATTTCTTTGCACTTAGATGACCCTATTTCAGTTTAAAGAAGGGCTGGGATTTTTTTATTTGGCCATAAAAACATATACCAATGTCTTTTTTTTTTTTTTTGATACAGGTATTGAACTCAGAGGTGCTTTTACCACTGAGCCACATGCCCAGCCTGTTTTTTATATTTTATTTTGAGATGGTCTCACTAAGTTGTTTAGGACCTTGTTAATTTGCTGAGGTTGGCTTTGAACTTGCAATCCTCCTGCCTTAGTCTCCTGAGCCACTGGGGTTACATGAGTGTGCCACCATGCCCGGTACAATATCATTTTAAAAACTTTTTTGAAACAAAGCAGCTAAAACAATACATTTAAAAGTTGGCTACCACTTGTGGCTTCAATCTTATATTAATAATAATCAGTCATCCTATTATGGTTTAGATATTAGGTGTGAGACAATGCAAGATTTAGAGTGAAATGAATTGGTTACAAGACCCTTAACCCAATCAGTGGAATTAATTCCCTGACAGGGATTAGCGAAGTGGCTACTGCAGGCTGGTGGGATGTGGCTAGAAGAGGGAGGGCACTGGGGGCATGCCTTTGGGGTACGTATTTTGTTGTGAGGAGAGCTCTTTTTCTCTGCTTCCTGGTGCAATGTCTTGAGATGCTTTCCTATCCCACAGCCTTCCTCCAAGATGTTCTGCCTCAACCTTGAGCCCCAAGGAATGGAGCTGGCCTTCTATGGACTAAGACCTCAGAAACCATGAGCCCTCAAATAAACTTTTCCTCCTTTAATTGTTCTTATGGGGTCTTTTGAGTCAAAGTAACAAAAAAGCTGACTTAAACACATCCCATTCAACCAAAATTTTCATGATCAAGTAAAGTTACAATAAAACCAAATATAGTGCTGCAATTGTCCAAGCTGGTTATTTACTGGTCACACTCTAGTATGTAAATAATAGCATTTCCAGCCAGGTGCAGTGGAACATGTCTGCAATCCCAGCAGCTCCGGAGGTTGAGGCAGGAGGATCGATCATGAGTTCAAAGCCAGCCTCAGCAACTTAGTGAAGCCCTAAGTAATTTAGCAAGACCCTGTCTCAAAAGGGGTGGGGATGTGTCTCAGGGGTTGGTTTCAACTGCTGGTAATAATAATAATAACAGCATTTCCAAAGAAATTTGTCCAGTTTTCAGCCTAACCTAGCTGTTTACAACTGGTTTAGTAATCTGCTGTTGTGTAACAAATGACACCAAACTCAGAAGCTTTAAACAACAAACATTGGTGTGTGTAGATCAGGAATCTGCAAGTGACTTAGCTGGATGGTCTGGACTCAGGACTTCTCACTAAGCTACAATGAAGGTGTCAGCCTAGGCTGCAGTCATCTGAGGATCCCAAGCACACTAGTGATGGGAGGGTTAAGAGGAGTCTAGTTCTTTGCCATGAGGGGTTTTACTTTAATGTGAGTGATCCAAAACAGAGAATCAAAGATGAAAGTCTCGGTCTTACAATCTATCCTTGGAAGTGGCATGCTCTCACTTCTGCTGCATTTCTTTGGTACAGTGGAGGAGGGAACCACACAAAGATGTGAATACAGAAGACAGGCATCTTTGGGGGTCATCAGAGGTTGGCTGCCCCCAAAATCTTTGTTCCTCACCAACTCGTCTGAGACAACATCCATAAATAACAATGACTCACTTTAGCTATAATTTTAAGCTGGTGTGCAACATCTCCAATTGTAGGTGGAAGTGAAAAAAGCATGGATAGAGAATTTGCATATTATGAAAAAGTGTCATCTGATTTTTTTTATCCCCCTCACACACCATTTTTTCCTAAACTCATATTTCTACCTCACTTTCTTCAACCCAATCATCACACATAGGTCCAGCGTGAGAGTTTAAGGATCAACATGCACTGTTTTAGTCAGTTTTTTCTGCCAGACCAAAAGACCTGACAAGAATCATTTTAGAGGAGTAAAGGTTTATTTGGTGCTCACAGTTTCAGAGGTTCAGTTCGCAGATGACCAACTCCATTGCTCTGAGCCCTAGGTAAGACAGAACATTATGGCAAAGAAAGCAGCTCAGAATATCACACCAGGAAGGGGGGTGTCAGAGAGAGACACTGACATTAAGCTCACAAAATATACCCCACAGGCACATCCCCAATGATCCACCTCCTTTAGTCACCTGCCTACAATCACCACCCAGTTAATCCATTCAAGAGGATTAATGCAATGCTTAGGTTATGGCTCTCAAAAACCCAATTGTTTCACCTCTGAACTTTCTTCCATTGTCTCACACAAGAGATTTTGGGGGACATAACATGAATACATACATTTATTTTGAAGACAAAATAATTTGGGCTCCCTTATGATGTCAAGTGAGGTCAATGATCTGGAGTTAATGGGACTAGTTAGAAGTTACAATTAACTGGATGAACTAACAGCACTTATGGGGCTAAAGAATAAAAAGTAGTTTTCGAAACATGGTAAGGAAAAGTCAAGAAACGGAAACCAGTGAAAGTGGGAAAAGATAAAGACTTGAGTATGACCCTTGAAAGATAATAGGTAGGAGAAAATTTGAAGTACATTTAGGCCACCACCACCACCACCAATCTAGCCTTTTATTTTTAACATCTGAGACTAAGCTGAATAAGGCAAAACTAGAAAGGGTCTGGAATGTCCTTGTAAAGAAGAAATCAACAGAATAATTTATCAGAATCAGATCTTTACAAAATATACTTTTTGTATCTAAAAGATGTTTTCAACTTTTTAAATATAGTATTGCAACCACAGTTGTGGTTTCACTCTACCTACAATTTTGTATTCGTTTTTTAAAAATTTAACAGGGGAAATGCACATTTTATTCTCCAAGCCTGCCTTCAAGAAACTCAGCCCAATGGGAAGGTTGGACAGTAAAAGGCTACAGGTACTTTGATGGAATTCTCTACAAGAACAGGCAAAGAAGAGAGGAAACAGAAAAGGAAAATAAAAATAAAGCATTGGGAGATTAAAAGATTAGCATTGAGGCCCAGGAGGCTGAGGCAGGAGGATTGTGAGTTCAAGGCCAGTCTCAGCAATTTAACAAGGCCCTAAGCAACTCAGTGAGACCCTTCCTCTAAATAAAATATAAAAAGGGATGGGGAAGTTGCTCAGTGGTTAAGCGCCCCTGGGCTCAGTCCCCCATACAAAAAAAATTTTAAAAAAGTTTTTACCTGTCAGCAGTTCTCACTGTTCCTCCTTCAGCATGGTTCCTTGAACCCCCCCTTTGACTTACACTGCCCTGTTGTATTCCTGAGGATGGAGTTAACCCAACATTTTTAACAACTATCTAATGCCCCACTGAGTAAATATGCCTTGATTTACCTACTCAGTCTCCACCTTAGGACATTTGATTAGTTTTAGGTTACGTTTGGTTGTTTGCTATTTTAATGTATAGTATAATGAAACTCTTTTGTATTCAGATGACATATTACCTATTGTTATGTATCAAATGACCCAAAATTTAGAAGCTTAAACATCATCACTTATTATCTTCTCATATCTATGGGTCAGAAATCCAGGAACAGCTTAGCTGGGTAGTTTTAGCTGAGTCTCTCATGAAGTTTTTACCAAATTTTCATCTGGAGTTAGACATCTGCAGGCCTGATTTTGGGAGGGTCTGCTTCCAGACTCCTTCAGGGGGTTACTGGGAAGCCTCAGTTTCTAGTTGGCTGTTGGAAATCTCAGTGCTGCCTAACACTCTCATGATAAGGCAGCTGGTTTCCCCCAGAGCAAGTGATTGGACCAGGAGTGTGGGGGTGGGGGAATATATCCCTCAAGATAGAAGTGCTAATCTTATGTTTAAGCTGCTAAATTTGGGTCACTAGATACATGACAATAGGTAAATATGTCATCTGAATACCTGTTCTCAGAAGTGACATACATGATTTCTGCTGGCCTCATGACCCACCCTGGTATTATAGAACGTGGCTGGGGACTGCATGAGAGGGTGAATACCAAGACACAGGATCGTGAAACCTGGCTACCACAGGCCACACATACATGTGTATCTTTACAGGTTTCACACACATACAAATTGTTTGTGTGTGTGTGTGTGTGTGTGTGAGAGAGAGAGAGAGAGAGAGAGAAGGTAGAAGAAGGTAGTGAAGATGAGGAAATGTCAGAAGATGAAGACAATGACAGCAATGGAGAAGAGGTTGTCTTCCCTCAGAAGAAAGGCAAGAAGACTACCACAACTCCAGCAAAGAAGGTGGTAGGTTCCCCAACAAAAAATTGACACACCTGCCAAGAAAGCAGCTGTCACTTCAGGCAAAAAGGCAGCAGCCACACCAGCCAAGAAGACAGTCAACCAGCCAAAGCAGTTACAACACTTGGCAAGAAGGGAGCCGCTCTGGGCAAAGCATTGGTAGCAACCCCTGGTAAGAAGGGAGCTGTTACCCCAGCCAATGGACAAAAAATGGCAAGAATGCCAAGAAGGAAGACAGCGATGAGGAGGAGGAAGAAGATGAGGAGGAGGATGAATTTGAACCAGCAGTGATGAAAACAGCTGCTGCCCCTGCCTCAGAGGATGAGGATGATGACAAAGATGATGAGGAAGAGGAGGAGGAGAAGGAAGAGGAGGAGGAGAAGGAAGATGACTGAAAAGCAGTTATGGAGAGCACACCAGCCCAAGGAAAGAAAGTTGCTGCAAAAGCTGTACCAAGGAAAGCCAAGAGTGTGGCTGTGAGGACAAAGAGGAGGAGGGTGAGGACGAGGATGATGATGATGATGAGGAGGAGGAGGAGGAGGAGGAGGAAGGAGGAGGAGGAAGAAGAGCCTGTCAAAGAAGCACCTGGAAAAGGAAAGAAGAAAATGGCCAAACAGAAAGCCAAGAAACAGAAACAGAAGCCAAGAAACAGAAAGTAGAAGACATAGAACCAGTTCTTTTAATCTCTTTGTTAGAAACCTGCATTCTAACAAATCTGCTCCTGAACTAAAAATTGGTATCAGTGAACTTTTTGCAAAAAATGATCTGGCTGCTGTGGATGTCAGAATTGGAACAACTAGGAAGTTTGGCTATGTGGATTTTGAATCTGTTGAAGATCTGCAAAAGCCTTGGAACTCACTGGTTTAAAACTTTTTGGCAATGAAATGAAACTAGAGAAACCAAAAGGAAACGACAGTAAGACAGATCGAGATGCAAGAACACTTTTGGCCAAAAAGCTCCCTTACAAAGTCACTCAGGATGAATTTAAACAAGTGTTTGAAGATGCCATGGAGATCAGGTTAGTCAGCAAGGATGGGAACAGTAAAGGGACTGCTTATATCGAATTTAAGACAGAAGCGGATGCAGAGAAAACCTTTGAAGAAAAGCAGGGAACAGAGATGGATGGGCGGTCTGTTTCCCTCTACTACACTGGAGAGAAGAGTCAAGGTCAAGACTACAGAGGTAGAAAGAACAGCACTTGGAGTGGTGAATCAAAAACTCTGGTTTTAAGCAACCTCTTTTACAGTGGGACAGAAGAAACTCTTCAGGAAGTATTTGAGAAGGCAACTTTTATCAAAGTACCCCAGAACCAAAATGGCAAATCTAAATGGTAAGTATTTATAGAGTTTCCTTCGTTTAAAGATGCAAAAGAAGTTTTAAATTCCTGTAATAAAAGGGAAACTGAGGACAGGGCAATCGGGTTGGAGTTGCAAGGACACAGGGGATCGCCTAATGCAAGAAGCCAGCCATCGAAAACTCGTCTGTCAAATGTCTGTCTGAAGATAGCACTGAAGAAACCTTAAAAGAACCATTGGGTGGCTCTGTTCGTGCAAGGACAGTCACTGACGGGGAAACCAAAGGATTTTTTGGTTTTGTAGACTTCAACAGCGAGGAAGATGCCAAAGCTGTCAAAGAGGCCATGGAAGATGGTGAAATTGGTGGAAACAAAGTTACCTTGGACTGGGCCAAGCCTAAAGGGGAAGGTGGCTTTGGGGTAGTGGTGGAGGCAGAGGCGGCCTTGGAAGCAGAGGTGGCAGCTGAAGAGGCAGAGGGCGAGGAGGAGACCACAAGTCACAAGGAAAGAAGATGAAGTTTGAATAGTTTCTTCTGTCCCTGTCGTTTCCTCTTCCATTTGAAAGAAAGGACTCTGAGGCTTTAAATTCTGTTACCCGTTCAGTGACAGAGCCTTCTGAGGACATTCCAAGACCATATACAGTCCTGTAGTCTACTTGGAAATCCGTATAGATGACATTTCAAAGGAGATACCCTGTTGGTTTTGACTAGAAATTCATATAAATTTTTTAAAGAGATGAGTGATAGAGCTAACCCCTTATTTGTAAGTTTTGAATTTATACGTTTCATCCCATGTACAAAACTTTTTTTTTTCCTACAAATGGTTTTTTGTTTTGTTTGCACTGTGGGGTATAAAGGAAAGCAGAATGTTTTATGAATTTTGCCTAAATGACTTTGGGATAAATTAAAAGTCCTAAACTCTGGTGCCAGAAAAAAAAAAAAAAAAAAAAAAAAAAGCAATCAAACATAGGTAATTTCATACACGTGAACTTAACACAATAATGTTTTCCAAAGGAGTTATATCAGTATGTATCCATATCAACAATAAAGGAGGTAAGACTGGCTGGTTAGTTACATATCTTACATTGTAGCTTCTACATAAAATACATTATTGCTAGAAGACGAATCACTTATTCTCCCCAATGGTATTTTTAGTTCCATATTTCTTAACTTATTACATATTGGGTTTCAGTTACATGGTTTAATAAACATGAATATGACTTTTTGAGACCACCATATTACTATCACATGGTTTTGATTTTGTTTTGCAATGCTGGGGATGAAACCCAGGGCCTCACATATGCTAGGCAAATTCTCTACCTCCAAGCTACACCTTCAGCCCCTCAAATTGCTTTTTAATAAATACCCACAAGGCATAAACAGTAATTCCAGGTCAGTGCTGACCAATAAAAATATGAAGCACATAATGTAATTTAAAATTTATATTTTTTAAAATTAATCACTTTTTAAAATAAAAAGAAATAGCTGAAATTAACTTCGATATACTTTATTGCACTATATATGAAATGTAATTTCAACATTCAATCAATATTCTAAAAATTTAAAGAACGACTTTATGTTGTTTCCTTTATACTAAGTCTTGAAATCCAGTGTGATTTATTTGTGCTTGAAGTTTCTCTCAAAGTTACTAAATTTCCGTCAGAAATGCTCGAGTCATATTTACATTTCAAAAAGTTACAGTTGAAAAAGTAGATTCACTCAAGTCATTCCAATCATACCTAAAATTTTTCCAATAAATAGAATATCAATTTTTAAAGAAAAATAAATAAAAAATTTAGCTCCTCAGATACACTAGCTCTACAGTTCAAGTGTGCAATAGTCACATGACACTAGTGGCCACCATATTGGTAAAACAAGTATGAATGATGAGAGAGGTTAATGCTCTATGGCTAATTATAGCCTACTGACACAAATGGTCACATAACTGCAGTTGCTTTTTCATTTTGAGGTCCTATCTTTTGTTTTGTCTGTATGTTTTTGAGGTATTGGGGATTGAACCCAGGGGAGCTTTACCACTGAACTGAGTGACTATATAGTCAGTACCTCCCTTCTTTTCCACTAAATTGCTCAGACTGGATTCAAATGTGTTATACTCCTGCCTCAGCCTCTCAAGTAGCTACAATTACAGGCACATACCACTGCACCCAGCCAGAGATCCTATCTTGCGTAAAATACTTTGATTCAATTAACTTATTCCACATTTTGAAAGCAAGATGATTGCCAGGCATGGTAGCACACATCTATAATTCTAGTGACTCAGGAGACTGAAGTAGGAGGATTGCAAGTTCAAGGCCAGCTTCAGCACCTTAGGCCCTAAGCAATTTAGAAAGAGTCTTTCTCAAAATAAAAAATAAAAAGGTTTGGGGATGTGGCTCTGTGGTTAAGCACTGGGTTCGATTCCCAGTACCAAAGGAAAAAAAGAAAAAAAGAAAAGCAAGTTGATTCATTCATTTAAAACCATAGATAAGAGCAAAATAGGCCCCCCAAATTTACTGCAAAATCTATCAGCTAACATAGTATTAATTCAGCTCCTATTTTCCTGTAGACTGTGGATTTAAAAATCTATGGTAAGATAAAATGATAAGTATGTCTTGTTTCAAAGTTCAATTCTTTGTTTTCACCTTTATTTTATTTATTTATTTTTATGTGGTGCTGAGGATAGAACCCAGTGCCTCAAATGTGCTAGGCAAGCACTCTACCAACTGAGCTATATCCCCAGCCCCCAAAGTCCAATTCTTATACTAAAAAATTCCTAATCTTTTAATAGCTAAATTCTCTAATAGATAGTGGTGAGCTGCTCTATTAGACTACTTTCAAATTTTGGTCAAGTATATTATGCTTAAAGTACTTTTAGGAATTCAACTATAAATAAAAATGTGTTTTTTCCTTCAATATCTAAAAGGCGTTAGGTGGATTTATACATTAATGACTGGAAAATAAACCAAGTTCAAGAAATAATTTTGTTCAGACTCAAAGAAATGTGTCATGATGCAGTATTTCAACTGGTATATTTCCAAACCACCACTGTTACCTTTCTCTTTATCCCCTTAGCACACACCCATTTAGAACAGTTCTCCCACAGGTATTTAAATAAAACTGAAAACAAAGACAGACTAAAAGAATCTCAGGTGCTAATAGCTAGAGGAGGTATTTGGTTAGTCAAGGGCTTTCTTTCCTCTTACAACTTCATGTGTCAGTCCCTATTGTATTCCTATGCCCAAAGTCTATTCAGTGGCTCTGTGAATGTAACAAAGTTCTCAGGAAGAAAAGAAAGATTCCCTTCTTCCACTATAGAAAAATGTACCTTGTGATTCACCTTTTACTTATTCCAACATATAGTTGGCCAATGTATGGTACATATTTTATAATACAGCATTGTACACTCCTGTCCACTGTTGGTCCAGTTGTCTGCATACTTTATGCTCATCTATATCAATTGTTCTCTCTCAGATTGTAAAGTCCTAGAGGTAGGATTTTAGCAAATTTATTTACTTTATACAGTAAGAAAGATTTGGTCACCCACACATAAGTACCTCACACACTTTTTGATGATTACCAGGATGATGATGATTAAAAAAATTGATTACTAGCCTTATAGAGGCCTGTATGACTTTGGAATCTGAAGCTAAATTATTATACTTCGTTATTGTATATTCTACATTCTTAAAAAATAATTTTTTTCAGAAAATTTTATTAATCAAGAGTTCCTAACTTAAAAAATCTCAAGAGTTAAAATTGCAGCCAGGCACGGTGACACACACCTGTAATTCCAGTGACTCGGAGCCTGAGGCAGGAGGATCATTAATTTAAAGCCAGCCTCAGCAAAAAGTGAGGCACTAAGCAACTCAGTGAGACCCTGTCTCTAAATAAAATACAAAATAGAGCTGGGAATGTGGCTCAGTGATCGAGTGCCCCAAGTTCAATCCCCAGTACCCCTCCCAGAAAAAGAATTATAATTGTGGGAGAATCACAACATGTTTTTACTAGAATACAAACTGAATCCTGAAAATGACCAACAAATTAGATAATCACTGAGTAAACAAAGTTTATAATTAATTTGTTATTTAGTTGAACACATTTGACCTCTATGCCCAAGGAACATACAAGAGACATTTATTTTCACTTTATCCTTTTTTTATTAACACCTAAATAAATAGAAAGATATTTTTGAAAGTAAGTGTTAGGATCAAATAGATGTGATATATGTCTAATATTTGTTTAATATCGTATGCCTCATTTGTCCCTATATTTATGTGTTCCACAACCCCTCCAAAATAAAAGAGAAATTTTTTAATGAAAAAAAGAAAAAATGGCTCAGAAATCAATGTTAATATTTACTGGTACAGTAAAGACAGTTGTCTGTGTGGTCTCTAAAACTTTTTAATTCTTTTTGCTTTTTGAGTCAGGGCCTTGCTCTATTGCTCAGACTGGTCTCAAATTCATGGGTTCAAGCAACCTGCTGGCCTCAACCTCCCAAGGAGCAGGGAACCGCACCACCATGAAATTTTAATTACTAGGTGCTAGTCCCCTTCTCCCCATCCTTTCTCACACAAAGACATAAAGGACGAAGTCTCTAGCTCTTACTTCATATATTTATCATGAATATTTGGGTTTTTAAAACTTAATTAACTTGAAAATTGTTAGGAGAGTAGCTTTAAGGCATTCTCATCACAAATAAATATGTGAAGTTTTTTAAAAAAATTACTGCTTCCTCAGCTGGTCTATACTGTTTAGGCTATGATATTTGCATGTGAGTAGCATGAGAAGAATATTTGCAAGAATTCTAATTTTAAAATTCTCTTCTCCTTTTTTTATTTCATTATTCAATGTAAACAAGCAGGCTGGCCAGCTGTTTTGATTGCTTCCTTACATTATCTATTTAGCAAACAGGATATAATCTACTCAATGTTTCTGTACGGTACACATCAGTGGATCTCTGTGAGCACTGCTCTTTACTGGCTGTGGAAAGCTTCACTCCTAACTGTTACTGAGTTGGACATAAATCAGGTCAACAGAGAAAGAACAGTCACACATGGAAATCAGCCATCAGGGATTAAAAACAGAAGTATCTGGCAAGATTTTCAGATATGACAAGAGTTTAAAAAGAATGATGAGCTCTTGTACACTTTCGTTTTCTATAGAAAGAATCTTGAAAAAGTTTTGAGTAGTTGTAAAACAGTTCTACCATAAATGCTTTGTGACCAGAATAAATTCTCTCACCTCTCTACTTTGGCTTCTTATCTGTAATATGACATATATCAATAATTTAAGGGCCTGGGGATATAGCTCAGAGGGGCTGGGGATATAGCTTTAAGGGCCTGGGGTTATAGCTCAGTTGGTAGAGCACTTTTCTTGCAAGCACAAGGCCCTAGGTTCAATCTCCAGCACCACCAAAAAATAAATAAATAAATAAAATAATAATAATAATTTAAAAGTTGTAGAATATATAATCAAAAGTATACCTCTTTGCCATGTTTGAGAACACTCAAAATTTGTTATGAAGAGACAGCCTTTTTAAAGCCAAGCTCCAAAAATAAACACTTAAAACTTCTTTTTGAGCATAAATGTAGAAGGGCATTCACACAAAACACCTGGATGGTTTCTCCTTCACATCAAGGCTATTGTTCCCACCTCAGTCCCTACTCTTAATTGCCACCACCCTATGCACTGAAGGTCGTTGGAAATGCTCCTCCCCAGAGCTGCTGAGCTAACAGACAAAACTTCTGGGGGAGATTGCCCTGACCCCTGGGGTTGGGGAGCAGGAAAGGAGAGCCTGCACCCCCAAGGCACCTCCCCCTGTGTTTGCCTCTCAGCAGCTGCACCAGCACTGTGGAAGCCTGGTGGCTGCACAATCCCACAGTCAACACAGACGCTTTGGACACCCTTTAATCACTGAAAGCAAGACTATTCCTGAGGAAGAATGGGAGACGTGACATTGGTTAGATAAATAGATATGTTAGAATAATTCTGCAGAGTGGAGAAGAGTAGCAAGAAGGAAGAAGAGAAATAACCAATCTGAGAAAAATTATACCACAGTCTTTACTAAAAGCAGGGAAAAATACAAGGAAAGCTTATTTATCTTCAAATCGAGAGGTAAATATAATCATGTGTATTCAATGGTGATTCAATCAAAAAAATTTAATAATATTTTTAGATGGAGACACAAAAAGCCCACAAAACACCATTTTTTTGGTTGTCAATAAAGTGTTTTAAAATCTATACACAGAAATAACTTTTAAAAATTGTAGTTTTCAAATAAGCAAAAGTCAAATAATGCAAATAATGCCCAATGGTTTCTCTTTTCTTCTACTGTATGTACATTTTGTCTCCTATACATAAAGTTTTTCTTTCTTATCTTAAATAAGATAGTTTGATTTCTTTTGCATCTCCATTTAAAATCGAAATATATCACCTAATTAAACATTTTACTACTAATATTAAGAAGAAAACATTGAGTGAATGTCCTCTCATTGATCTCAATATTTTCTACTTTCAGGAAATCATTGAGAAATAAATCACGTTAGTGGAGGTAAATCCTCTATTTTCACTGATTTGGATGTGAATGATGACTTCTTCTATAGCTTTCTAGATAGTAATTCCCTTTTTTTTCTGAGAAATCTATGCAGTAATCTCTTTGGGGAGCTTCTGGGTCCCAGGCCCCTAACTACTGTGAAATATTGAAATTACAGTGGGAATTCCATGTGGGAGTCAGATTATAGCAAGAAATTGGAATGGGATCTCTAAGACAGATCCTATTTATGAACTATAATCATTTCACCCAGACTCAACAAAAAGGAGGGATGAAAAGGTTATCTCTGGACACCTGCCTGACAGTGTATCTGTACAGCTGTCCCTCAAAGCTCTTTGAAACCATTCTGAAATACTTATGTCACAATCTATAACATGTCCCTCTGACATATCAAAAAACTTACTAAATTCACTTATGTAGTTTCCTGTGATAACCAGTTTCTGATTTAAAACACAGCCTTACTTTTCTTATTAAACATGTACTAAACAACAGTCTAAGGTAAGACTATTTGGAAAACCAAACTCTAGGTATTAAAGGAAAGAATTTTAATAGGTTAATTCTGAATCATGCTAGCATAAAAATAATTTTCTTTCTCAACTGTTCTACTTTTCTACTTTTTCTACTTTTTATTTTGTCTCCAGTAATGTCACCATTTTAAGAATCATATTAAATATAATTGCAAGAGAGGCCTCTTCCTGTTTCTGTAAGTTTTTTCTTCAATACTCTTTCAGAAAGTATTTAGTGCTGCTATATGGCATACTAGTTAACATCAGCTTGGGAGTCACATAAATTGACCCAAATTTTGGTTTCACCATTCATGTGACTTCAGGCATCCTCTCTACATTATATTTTCTTTTTTTATCTATCAGGGAGAGTTTTATCTAACAGGGAGCTGTGATCAAAATGAGATAATGTTTCTGAAGTAACAGCCAGGCACACAGTGATTACTTAACAGATAATAGTTATTATTTATTACATGCACTCACACTCAATCTGAAAGACCATCCTTAATTTCACCATGTTAGTAATACAATCCTGTATTTCTTTGTAATTTATATCCACACAACTTTATTTTTACATTATAATTGTAATATATAATTTTAACATTTTTAACATTATGATCACTTTTCTGTGTTACCATATAGAGATCATAATTACCTTTTTATTTTGTTGCATGATATTCCATTACATAGATTACTATAATTTAACTACTAAATTTCTGTCAAATATTAGAGGTGTTTTAGTATTACAAATAATGTTACAATAATGTTTTCATGAATACAGCTTTTTCATTCTGGGGAATTCCATCTTTAAGATGAATTTCCAAAGCAGACTTTTCAGGGTAAGCATGAGTTATTTTATGACTTAGATTTGTTTTGTCAAATTGCTTTCCATGAGCTTATACAATTTGTAATTCCTCCTCCAAAGTCATAAACATTATTTTATTATTTTACTTTGAGACAAGTTCTCATTAAAATGCCCAGGGTGGCCTAGAACTTGAATAGTCTCCCAAGTAGCTGGGATTGTGGCAGGCACCCAGCCAAACGTCACAAATGCTATAATGTCCTCTCCAATCTTCAGTGTTAATATGAATATCTTACATTTGCCACCTGCCAAGTACTGGTCTAGGCACTTTACATGTATTATTTCATAATCCTCACAACAAATCTCTGAAGTAACTACTATTGGTTATCCTTTTGAAGATGAGGAAGTTAAGGTTCAGAAAGTTTAAAAGCCATGTCCAAGGTCACACAACATCTCAAATCCTGTCTAATGCCACAGTGCTCTTAACCACTTGGTTGTATTGTTGCTTTACTCCCCTAACCACACCCCCCAA
The DNA here is from genome assembly GCF_902686445.1 of Sciurus carolinensis. Lineage (NCBI taxonomy): Eukaryota > Metazoa > Chordata > Mammalia > Rodentia > Sciuridae > Sciurus > Sciurus carolinensis. The sequence continues at coordinate 23,472,451 of NC_062224.1, forward strand.
TAACAGTAGATGGAAAAAGATATTTTTATTGATGCAGTGTGTTAATTATTAGCAAAGTTGATAGTTTTAATTTGTTTTTGTTAAAAGTGTATTTTCTTCTTATGTTATTTGTTCATAAGCAACTTCTATAAAGTGGTGGGGGCGATTCTGTTCCCTATGTGTTTCTTATCAATCGGTTGGGTCAGCACAACCTTTTCCCAAAAGTCCCTGTTCCTCCTTGAATTCACCAAGATGTCAGTTCGTAAGAGAAGATGCCCCTTCTTCTCCTTCCTGCCAAACATGAACAGAATACAAATATATTCTACAAAGTTATGTCCATATCTTTTCATAACACTCACTTAAGTGATATTGCTCCTGGCTGATTTGGAATGCCCTGTCATGAATGAAAGTGAAAAACAATGACCCCTTGAGGGTGACAAACCACTATAATCTTTTTAACCTATTTACCAAGGCCTTTGAGACTCAAGCCCACTCCCCACACCATGTAGCCCCTTCCTTCTTTCACCTCTGCTTCAAATTTCCCCTCCTACTAATTAAAATAAAGATGGAAATATACAGTATTTTGTGAGTATCTGACCCAAACAACTTGGCTATCCTTCAAAACTAATGATATAAAAATGTCTTTAAAGCCCCCATCTATAGTTTACTAAGCAAAACCAGATTTACCCAATAAACCTAAATTAATCAGCCTATTTAAAATTAAGCTCTAATACCTGCATTATGTCTTGCAATATATCCAAGTGCCCAGGCTGCAGCCTCTTTGACTCCAGGGTCAAAATCTTCCAGACATATCACCAGTGTATCTAGCGCTCCGCAGTCCACGATGGCCTGAGCCAGCTGAGGAGAGTGTTTACCCACTGCCCGCAATACGAAGGCGGCTGCTTTCTTGTAGAAGCGCTACCAGGGCAAGAGAGACCAAACCCAAAAGGAATTGAGCACTTATATATCCAAAATCGAAGGTAGACATAAAAATGACATTAATATAAATAAAACTCAATAGCTTTTGAGAACAAAAGATGAAAAAGCACAAAATCGTTTTGGTTATTTGATGCTCCACCATTGTTTCTGTTCAGTAACTAAACTAAAAGCAATGTAAGTCTTACTTTGTATTTCATAGATTTTACTCTAAAACATACAATTAGAAACTGTACAAAATAAAATATAAAATTGTACTTTCTGCAAATTCATAAAACAATGAAATTTTATGTGTCTGCAGTATACTGAAAGGTACTGTTTGGCCCAAGGGAGCTTTTAGATTGTTAACATGTGTTACTAAACTCTGTCAACTGACTAATTCACTTCCTTTACTTACCCTCAGTCTTTAAGCGTGGTAGGCCTTTCATAACCTCAACTAATCCTGCTGGTGTCCCAAGTTACCCTGAAATAACGACCATATTCCAAGATGCACTTACCAATTAACAAACAGAAAAATAATTCATGATCTATTTTCAAACTTCTCCTAATAAATGAGCTAAAGAATGGAATATTAGTTATTTGTCCCCTCTAGAAATGTTTTTTAAAGATAAAAGCAAATTACCATTATGTGACTTTTAAATATTACTTCATAATATTTCCTGTATAAATTTATATAATTAAAGAATGAGAAACTGAAACCAAAATATAAGACTAATATGTTTCTCTTCACATTACTAAAAAAATTAAACATATAGGAAATAATTAGCTATAACACTCTTGTTTTCTGGTTAGAAAATGACACATTTATGGTCTCATAATTCTTTTACTAATAAAATCCAGTTAAGGGGTTGGGGATGTAGCTCAGTGGTAAAGTGCTTGCCTAGCATATACAAGACCCTGGGTTCAATCCCCAGTGCTGCAAAACAAAACAAAATTCAATTAATCTCCTACTTTATATTCTATGTTTCTGTTTTTCTAAGTGATGGCTAAAAAGTGACTAGGTGTTTATAGCACCTGCTCTGAAAGCCTTCTATTTACTTAGGCTAAAATACTGATACAATAAAAATTATAGGCAGGAGAGAAAAACACATTAAGTATATTTTAATACATTATATCCACACAATTAATATATGTTGCAAATATAAGAAATGGTAGTATTGATATTTTGATATGATATATTTAGTTCATTAAGTTATGGCAGTAACACAATTTCTACTCACTTATTTTACAAATTAGGGTAGAATTTTAAAGTAGCTTTCCATAAATAATTTTCTTATAATTATGGGAAAATAATGATGATATATTTTTTGTCATTACTTCAAGCTAATTCAATTTTTGATTCTGCTGAATTGTCAGATTCTTAGTCAATTTACAGGTATCAATAATTATTACTAATGCAGTGCCTTTAATTCATGTGTTCTGATCTAATGCACTCTTCTTTTTACTTCATCTAAATTCCTAATGCTCCTCTTTCCTATTCCTTACCAAAGGAATTGGCTTTAAGAGAGAGAGAGGCACACATAGGACTTTGTACTTTATAAAGAGAAGATTAAATCTCCTTTGAGAAATGACTTAAAGACTGGTAGGTGAAATAGACACAAGCATATGAATAATGCTTTGATTCTCACTGCCTCCTCACTTTTATGCCTAGTATTTTTTGTCTCTTTACATCTAATAGATATTCATTCATTCTTAGAAAATTTCTACTGAGAAACTTCTATGTGGGATATAGAAACACAGACTGTGATCTCAGAGAAAAGAGTAGAGTCAAGGAGGAAGAAAGTATAACAGTATTTGATGAAAAAAGAACATCCACAAGAAAAATTAAGTTTCTGTGATTCCTTGTGGAAGCATTAGTAAATGCTTCTCAAATCTATTAAAAACAAATACAAAACAACAATAACAACAAGAAAAACAGAAACAAAAAAACAAGGGCTAAGGAAGTAGCTCAGTAATGAAGCACTTGCCTAGCATGTGTGAGGTCCTGGGTTCAATACCCAGTACTGAAAAAAAAGGTCAAAATTTTTGCACAATTAGGATTTTCACCACCCCAACAAGAAACCCCTTATAAATTAAGCAGTTACTCCCTATTCCCCTTCTTCCCCGAGTCCCTCACAGCCACCAATATGCTTCTGGCTCTACAGATTTGCATATTCTGGATATTTCATATAAATGGGAACATATGTGACCTTCACTTGACATAATGTGTTTAAGTTTCATCCATGTTGTACCATTTGTCAGTACTTGATTCCTTTTTACAACTGAATAATAGTCCATTATATGGATATATAACATTTTATTTATCCATTTATTTGTTGATGGCTTTGGGTTGTTTCTTCCTTGTAAGCAATGCTACTCTGACATTTGTTTGAGAACCTGTTTTCACTTCCTTTGGATATATAGCAGGAGAACTGCTGAGGCACAGAGGAACAATGTTTAACCCACTGCAGACCTGCCCAACTTTCTCACAGCAGTTGCACATTTTACATTCCCACCAGCAACATGTGAGGGTTCCAATTTCTCTGTATCTTCACCAATGCTTGTAATTTTCCATTTGTAGTGTTTTATTACGGTTTACTTAGTAGGTGGAAAATCATATCTCACTGTGGTTTTTATTTGCATTTGCTAATGACTAAAGCTGTTGAATATTTTTGAAAGTTTTCTGACCATTTTGTAGATATTCTTTGGAGAAATATCTAGTTATGTTCTTTGCCCATTTTTCAGTTGGGTTGTTTGTCTTTTTATGACACAAAGATTTAATCTTCAAGATGCCAACAAATATATATGCCTAGGCTATAATAAACCAGTAGAGTGGAATGCAAGACCCTACCTACCCTTAACTATGCTGGAAATCAAGTAGATGGAACTGTATAGAAACACCAGATAGAAGTGGGGGAAATTAGGGCACTTTTAGATAGAGCTTAAAAGAGTTAACATGCTACTTTACATAAGAAAAAAAAAAAGGCTTTGTCAAATCTTCCATTGAACACATTCTCTCCCTCCTTTTGCTTGTTTTCTCTAGCCTTTGCTTCAAGGCTGACTCTCACTCTTTTCACTAGATTCCACCTGCATGTAAGAATTGCTGACAGGGACTACATTCTTCCCTAAGACAATAGAGCTTTGTTTAAAAGTCTTATATACAGAAAGATTGCTTTATATATAATTACCTAAAAAAAAAAAAAAAAAAAAACCAAACCTAAATCATTGTCTCCTTATATTACTTAATGGAGTAAAACTATATATCAGTCTCAAAGCAGAATACACTTAAAGATATTATTGTGTGCGTATTATTATGAGAATTTTAAGTTGCATTAATACCAAAATAATTCAAATGTCTATAAGTTCACAACTGTTCCCAATCTACCGAATTCTTAAAAATCTAAAACAAAAGGCATATACATTATTTTTTTAAAAAATCTTACATTCTGTTCTGCCAATGAATAAACAAGCTGTGGAAGAATGTCACCCTTCACAACTGCTTCTGCTAAGTCATCATTATAATTGGCCAGTCTCCCAAGAGCCAAAGCAGCAGTCTGTTGAATTGTTGGAACCACATCCAGAAGAAGAGGTCTCAGCAAAGACATTACACCTGAGTTAAATTATGAAACACAGAAATCAGCAAAATTTAAATTAAAAAGCAAACATACAATTCAGCACATATACGAATGTTACAGTTTGGCTCTGGAATGGCCCCCCAAGGCTCCTGGGTTAAGGGTTCGTTCTGCAGCTAGTAGCAGCATTACTGGGAGGTGGTGGAAACTTTAGGATGCAGACCTAGTGGGAGGAAGTAGATCACTGGGGCATGTTCTTGAAGTTTACATCTTGTCCCAGTCCCTTTCCTCAGCTCCTGTCTCACTCCCTCTCTCTCTCCGTCCTGGCTGCCATGAGTTGAGCAGTTTTGCTCCACCAAATGCTCCCTGCCATGATGTTCTGCCCTACCACAGCCCAGAAACTGCAGCCAAGTGATCATGTGCTGAAACCTTGGAAACTATGAGCCAAAATAAATCTTTCCTCCTTTATGTTGAGTTCTGTCAAGTATTTTTCATAGTAACAAAAAGCTGACTTAACACATATGCAGACAAGAAAATCAAGGGTAAAAATCAGTACAAACAAAAAAATTATCCACTAAAAGCTAATGGGATATTTAGAATGATCTGACCTGCCAAGACACAAAATCATAAAAACCGTAATTATTAAGCAAGCAGCATAGCATGGAAATAAGAAAGGCTTTGGAATTAGATAAGAGTTTAAATCTCAAAACAAAAAGAAGTACAGTAGCCAGGTGTGGTGGCAAACGACTGTAATCCCAGAAGCTTCAGAGACTGAGGCAGGATTATTGCAAGTTCAGAGCCAGCCTCAGCAAAATTGGGGTGCTAAGCAACTCAGGGAGACCCTGTTTCTAAATAAAATTGAACAAATTATGCTATATCCATGTATGAATACATCACAATGAATTCCAATTTTATGCACAACTATAATATACCAGTTAAGAAAACAATAAATAGAAGACCCTTAGAGTAAAGAAAGGGGTTAAAGGGATAAGAGAAGGGAAAAGGAAAGTACTGGGGACTGAGAATGAGCAAAGTGTTATATGCATTTATGATTATGTAAAAATGACCCTCACTAATATGAATAACTATAATTCACCAATAAAAACATTTTTTAAAACACTTAAAACTCTGATTCAGCTCATAAATAGCTATGTGGCCTGATGGGGTTGTCATGAGGAATGCAGAAAAAGTTGTATTTGGTATAATGCCTAGTACCCTTGTAGGCAGGAAGCAGGAGAGGGAAGTCCCCTTACGTCCTTTCTTCTCAGTCCCCCACTTAGTCTTTTCTCTTATTCTAACCTAACTTAACTAATTTGATTACAGAAATTTTATCAGGATCTCTCTCAGAGCCCAGGCGTCTCAGACTCATGAAAGTTGCGTGAGTACTACCTCCACATAAATTCCTTGAGATAAGCATAACGTATTACCAGCTTTCATAATATTCATCCTAGGATTCAATACATAATAGGTGTATAGGTATATCACTATCATCACTGCCACAGCCATAATGAAAGTAGCTTATAGCTATTCAGCACTTCTTATATGCAAACATTATTCTAAGAACTTTTTTCCATATTAATTCACTTAACTCTCATAAAAAAAAAAAAAAAACCTATGAAGTAGGCTCTATTATTGTCTGTTTTACTGATAGGGTAGGAACAGTAAATTTTCATACAACTAGTAAATGGTAGAGCAAGGTTAGAATTCAGACATTCTTTATAGATCATTATTAAATAAATAATGTGTATCAAAAATAAAATGCATCAAAAATTATTTTACTGGCTATTCCAACTCTTTATATCAACATAGCATTATTATAAAACCTAAAAAATAGTCAACTACTATCTCCTGCTTTAATGATGCTATTTGAGTCTACAGTTACAAGAAAAGTAATGACAATTCAAACTGGAACAAAGTGCCCTTGATTTTCTAAACTACTTAATTAATGCCAGTTTATTAAACCTGATGTCATTATATCTTTTCTTTAAAAACATGTCCCACTGATACAGAAAAGCAAATATCACCAATTTTCTTTTTTTATGTTATATCCAGAAACATTTTTATAGAATAAAAAGAAACATTTATATTAACTATAACAACACATAAGCTCAGACCACAGTTAAGAAATGGTACTACCAAATATCAGAAGCAGAAAACAACTATATTTGTCACCAATACACTTAAGACGTGACCTGGGACTTTTTCTAGTTTTCCATTTCATTGGTCATCATTTGTATATCCAAGTTGGCTAGATTCGATCATCTTCTATAAGGCCACCATTGCCAAGTGTGGATCCGATGCAGGTTACTTAACTCTGGGTAGGAGGGCTCCTGTTCACGCATGTGTCATAGCTCATGGTAAACAAACCAAATGCTCATGAATATTGTTTACATTATTATCTATCTCTTTAAAATAGACAACTACTGAACTCTCCCAACAAAAAACTTAAAACAGAATAATGTATTAGAATAACTACCAAATGTTGACACAAGTTATTTCTGGAAAGTTGAATGTAAAATAATTTGTAATTTGCTTTATTACTCTTTGTAGGAGTCTTACGTGGTAAAACATAAATAACAGAAAATTACCATTTTGACCCTTTTTAATGTATGGTTCAGTGACCATTTGCAATTCATGTAACTATCACCATCTAAAATCCACCAAACTTTTCCATGGTGGCTGCACCATTTTACATTTCTACCAGCAATGTAGAAGGGATTCAATTTTTCTACATCCTCACCAACAACTGTTATTTTCCATTTAAAATAATACTACCACTCATCCTAATATGTGTGAAGTGGTATCTCATTGTGGTTTTCATTTGCCTTTCCTCAGCACTAATGCATTGAGCATCCTTTTGTGTGCTTCTTGGCCATTTGTACATCTTCTTTGTAGAAATGTCTATTCAACTCCTTTGCTCATTTTGGAATTGAGTTGTTTTTGTTGTCATTGTTGTCATGTATTTTTTATAATGGATATACACCCTTTTAACTAAAAAAGATCAACACTCTAAAGAGAAAAAGCTAAATTCGTAAGCATATATTTAAAGTTTCATAATGAATGAACTAATGAGGCAAAAAAATATAAAGTATGCTTAGAGTAGTTTTAAAAGAATCACAATTGGGCTGGGTTTGTAACTCAGTGGTAGAGGCCCTTGCCTAGCATGTATGAGGCACTGAGTTAGATCCTCAGCACCACATAAAAATAAAGAAATTAATTAGGTAAAGGTTAAAAATTCACAATTATGTTTCATGTTATTTTTTTCAGATGATTCTGATGTTTTTGTTCCTATTTTGTTTGCCCACTTGATACATTTATGTGAAGGCAGTGGTTTATTGTCTTTTTTTAAAAAATGTTTTTTAGATGTTGATAGACTTTTACTTTATTCATGTACTTATATGTGGTGCTGAGAATCAAACCCAGTGCCTCACACATACTAGGCAAGCACTCTATCACTGAGCCACAGTCCAGTTTATTGTCTTTTGAAATATAATTTGGAAGTCAATCTATACTGGGTTACTCATATTGTATTATATTCTGAAATCTCAAAAACTTTAAACTGTTAAGAATATAAAGAATGAATTAATTTATCTGTGGTTATAATATTCAATTCTCAACATTTATAGTATTTAGCTAATATAAGTCTCCCAATTTTGGAAAATTTCAGTTTACAATTTAAAAGAAAATATTTTGTCCCCCAAAATGATATTTCACAAGTCCATATAACCAAAATAATTTTTTTCTTTACATATTTTCTCCATTTTCTACTACATTTGGCTCATAAAATAAAATGACTCATAATTCTTTACCTTCTAATCTTCCATATCCAGTATCAAAGTTAGGCTTTTTGTCAATATTCTGCTCTATATTCTTTAGTTCAAACAGAAGCACAATGTAAATTTTGAAAAAATTTTAAATCTACAAACTTATTAAAAAAAAACTAATGTGTCAGTTTGTAATATTTTTGTTTGAATGACCTTATTCAATAAATGACCTTGGGTCTGAGAGTATAGTTCAGTGGTAGAACACTTGCCTAGTACGAATGAGGGTCCTGGATTCAGTCCCCAGCACAGAAAAAAATTAATAAGTAAATTTTGAATTAGGTAGTTTTTATTGGAGAAAAAAAATAAATTCTCAAAAATACTGCTCCAGGGGCTGTGGAGATAGCTCAGTTGGTAGAGTGCTTGCCTTGCAAGCACAAGGCCCTGGGTTCAATCCCCAGCACTGAAAAAAAAAAAAAAAATACTGCTCCAAATGTCTAGTTCCTGAATTTCCTCTTAGTACTTCAAAATTGTCAGTCCCCATGTGCTTTTCTTTCTCTAAAGGGACATGTTCTTACCTCTTACACAAATTGAGGATGGAAACTGTTATTCTAATTATAGGTTTGTCCTAAAAATACAGATAAAGATGCAAGAGGAACTGCATAAAAATGATGACTAAATGAAAAAAGAAAAAGTCAGAGAATTAGAGAAAATAAAGCAGTAACATATAAAAACAAATGTTTTCCTTACCTGTCTGTCCATTAGGAATCCAGTCCACAGTAAGTGCATGCATGAAAATTTAAAGTTCATAATAACTACACAGAAACCTGAATAGTTGCTACAATATTAGATAAGGACTTTAGTGAGGAGCTAACAACATATTTAGAATTTCCACTGATGATCCCAACGTGTACCAATAATATATCTATTAAAAATAAGAATTCAGGGGCTGGGACTGTAGCTCAATGATACAGTGCTTGCCTAGCACATGTGAGGCACTGGGTTCAATCCTTAGCACCACATACAAAAATAAATGAATAAAATAAAGGCATGCTGTCCATCTCAACTACAAAATTTTTTTTTTTTTTAATTCAGAGGTTGGGGTGTGGCTCCATAATATCACCAAGCTTACCTAACATCTGTGAGACCTTAGGTTCAATCCCCAGCACCACAAAAAAATAAAAATAAGACAAAAATTCATATACTGTACTCTTGTATCTGTAATATAGTTCTGCCTACTCTATAAAAATGAATAAAATTATGTGAAAATATTTTTGAAATTTTACCTAAAGATAATCATTAAATCCCCCCATACACATACACATATTCTCGCATGCACGCACATGCATATACACACAGACGCGCACGCACATGCATATACACACAGACGCACACACACACACACACACACATTATAGCTTTGAGTTCCTATTCTATTTGTTGTTGTTGTTTTAGAGTTATATTGGGAACATTGCTTCTAAGACTTTCATTGCAATTTAGTTATACAAAAAACAAAAATCAAATAACCTTGCCATTCCCATAGTCATTCATTCAAAACAGATCAGGTTTAACAAGTGGCAAGAAAAAGAAATATATATATGAGTTAAGGCAGCATTTACTGTCAAGAAACTAACAATCTAATGGAGATTACAAATAACCTCAAAGAAATCATAACTTTAATTCCTTTTAATACAGTGTAGGCCAAATAACTTCAATTTTGCTGCCAATGGCATATAGAAATCATCAGGAAGAACATGTTAACCATTTTCAATGATAAAAAAAAGCCCATTCATTCTTATATTACATGTATATAATTTCTGTTACCTCAATCTGCTGTGTTTTATAAAAACATTTACCATCTCGACTTTGTTCCTTTAAAGACAATATCTACAATTATAGTTCTTTCAATTTGCCCAACTGTACCATAAGTACCTTGGTAATAAACATTTTAAATATTTTTAAAAATATGTGCAAACTGGGCCTTCTACTTAGGTCATAGCAAAGATTTCTTGACCTGGGTAAGGTAATGTGGACCTATAGTCCCAGCTGCTCATGGGGCTGAAGCAGGAGGATTGCTTGAGCCCAGGAGCATAAGGCCAGCCTGGGAAATATACAAAGACCCCATCTTAAAAATAAAAGGAGTCTGATGTGGTGGTTCATGCCTGTAATCCCAGTGACTCGGAAGCTGAGGCAAGAGGACTGCAAGTTCAAAGCCAGCCTCAGCAACTTGGCAAGGCCCTAGGGTAAGTTGATGAGACCCTGTCTCAAAATAAAATATAAAAAGGTCTTGGGGATATGATTTAGTGATTAAGTGCCCGTGGGTTTAATCCCTGGTACCAAAAACAAATAAATAAACAAATTAAAGGAAAAACAGAAAATATTTACCTCTTACCTGCTTTGTTTTGTTTAAATTTTTTTATTTTATTTGTTTTGTTGTAGTAAAATATACAAATAACAAAGATTATTTTAACCATTTTTAAGTATACAATTTAGTGGCATTAAGTACTTTTCATGGTGTTGTACAACCATCACCACTATTTCCAGAACATTTTATCATTCCTAACAGGAACTCTATACCCCATTAAACAATACCTCTCCATTTCCCTTCCCCTCGGCCTCTGGTACCTTCTATTCCTTTTTCTGTTTCTGTTAATTTTCCTATTCTAAGTAACTCTTTTAAGTGGAATCATACAGTATTTGTGCCTTTTTGTCTGCCTTATTTCATGGGATCATAGAATGATTCTATGTTCGCTTTTTGAGGGATGCCAAATTGTTTTCCATAGTGGTTTTACATTCCCACCAGCAAAGCACCAGGGTTCCAATTTCTTCAAATTTCTTCAATTTCTCATCAACTTTTAGTTTTTGGTTTGGTCTGGTTTTTCTATAATACCATCCCAAATGAACATTCACATTTATTTATTTTTGCAGTGCTAGGTTTTCAACCCAGTGCTAGGCAAGCACTCTACCACCGGGCTACATGCCCAGTCTTTTATTCTTTTAAATTAATAGAGTCTCCCAGACTGGCCTTTAACTCATAATTCTCCTGCCTCAGCCTCCTGGACAACTGGGACTACAGGCCCACATGCCACCTCATATGATTTTGACTTGCATTTCCCTGACTATTGAGTATCTTTTCATATGTTTATTGCCATTTGTATATATTCCTTGAAAAAATAAAACCTATTTCAGTTCTTTGCACATTTTTGAACTGGATTATTTTGTTGTTGAGTTGTAAGGGTTCTTTATATCTTATGGCTATAATCTCATCAGATCTATGCTTTGCAAATATTTTCTCCTATTCTGTTGGTTTTCTTCACACCCTCTTGATGTCTTTTGATGTCCTTTATTTTTTTAGATTTAAAATGAAGAGATTTCTACCATTAGTTTTCTATTCTCTAATTCTATTCAAAATTATCATCATAAACTTACAAAATATGTGATATGTTTTTCAGTGTAAATTTTAAAAATTTAAATTCCAACAATACATTTTATTTTCATCTAAAGCTATGTGACCATTTAGTATGAAACTGCTACTATAGTTCCTTCAAGTTTTGGAATTGATTTTTACTTACAATTAACCAAATAAACAGTAAGGATTACATTTGAGTGTCAATGTTATCACATGACTCAGGCATTCTTTTGGGGGTTCAATGAGGATAACAGAAGCTTCATGCTTTAGAAATATAAGGAATGTTTTGTCCTATCTGCTACAGGACTGCTTATGTTAAAAGACACAGAGGGAGGTAGTTAAAAGCATGAATCTATAGGGAGACTCTTCAGATTGAGGTTCTGCTACTTCCTAGTTGTGGTACCTGGAAAAGGTTATTTAATATATCTGTATCTCAGTTTCCTCATATGTAAAATGGTGACAATACTATGAGTACTCATAAAGTTGTGAGAAGTAAAAGTTAAAATTTATAAAGGGCTAGGAAGATTAGTTGGGACAAAATACCAACAAGTTCTTGATAAATACCATCAAACTCTTGCTAAAGGAATCAGTTCACTAAGCTTAGTGAATAACCCCTTAATTGATACCCCCTTGTAACGCACAAATAGTTAAGTTTCCATGGTCCCATAGATTGATTTTCTTTATCATATAATGTAGAATTACTATGGAATGAATAATTAATTCAAGAAATACATATTAAGAATATATGAAGTGTTGTAAACAATTGTCCTTGACATCAAGGAACTTACAAAGGAGTTATGAGAAATAATTCCCAGAAATATATGATACATGCAACTAAAGAGGCAGAAGCTACTATGCAAAACTATAACAAAGCATCCAGCCCAAGCTGTGAGGAAGACAGGAGGCAACCTGGGGGAGAAGTGACATCAAAGTTGAGATCAGCAGGCTCTCCAGCAGACTAGGCCCATGAAAAAATTAGAGGGTGTAGAACCGGGTAGGACTGAAGAGGATGCCAACCAGAAGGAACTATGTCATCTAAGCTCAGAGGCAAAATGGGTTTGACTTGTTAACAAAACTGAGAATGCAGAAAAACCACCAAGCCAATTATGATTTAAGATGTTATTTCCCTGATAATACACAGGGAAAGATCTTGTAATTTATTTAAAGGGTCAGAATGAATCACAAAAAATAGTGTTTTTACATAGAACTCAAAAGTAATGATAAATATTTCAAGAAACTACTATGAGTAAGAATAATCTATTTTCTCCTTTTAAATTTATTTTTATCAGCTATAGTGATCTTCTAAATTTTATTTGATGATTCAGTGTTCAGTTGTTTGTCAGTGAAAGACTACCACACCTGGGACAGAGACTACCAACTCTAACTGGGCACCTAGCAACTCTTCTGAAAAAGGCAAGGAAGCACAGTTCAAATTAACTTATTTAACACTTAGGTAGTATGTCCCATGTGCAGGCACTCCCCTAAGAAATTTATAAATCCCACTTAATCCTTGTTTCAAGTCAATATTATAAAGTAGAAACTATCTATCCTTTCAGAGTCTATGCTCTCCTGCTTCTTCTTTGACTGTCAATCACAGTCGATTTATCAATGAAAACTGGTTTATGTGCCAGATTTAGAGTGTATATCAAAGGATGTAATCCACTGATTTCACATTATTCTACCACTAACATTATCATAGCTCCTTTCCATGATTACTGTTTTAAATAACAACTCCATTCATTTTTAGTGAACTCTCTCACACTTAACTAGTTACCATCTATTGCTGAAATTTTAAATTAGTGAGAATGTAGAGAACATATAAGTTATTTCAGGACTAGGGCTATAGTTCAGTGGTAGAATGCTTGTCTAGCATGTGTGAGACCCTAGGTTCAATTCCTAATACTGTGAAGAAAAAAAAAAAGTAAAATTTTTTTCAAATTAAATTCACATTATACTCTAGATAAAATGACTGAAACTTACATGTTTATAATTACATAAGAAAATATTAAATGGATTTTTTGGTATAGTTTTCAAATGAACATGTAAGTCCCACAAAACCAAATCTTTCTTTCCAGCTCGGATCTCTCCCTGGAGTTTCAGCCCTCTGAATCCAAAGCTACCCAGTCACTGGCATGTGAATCCTCATTTCCCTTGCTTTTTGTATTCCCTTTGACTATTAAGGACAGGTGTTGATGTGTCCAACAACAAGAAGCCTGGGAGTCATCTTGAACTCATCTCTCTCCATACCTGTCCCTGTTCCCTTCTTCTAAGTCACCAAATCCTGCTGACTTCCAACATGACTGCTATAGCAAAAAACGGATACCTAGGCTTCCTGATCCTGTTTTAACCCCCTCCAAACTATTCTCCACACTTGCTACAATCATCTTCCCCTTTTTTGGTGGGGGTGGGGGATATTGGGATGGAGCCCAGAGCTTCACATATGCTAGGTAAGCACTCTACCACAGAGCTACATCCACAGCCCTAAAATCATTTTTCTAAACACAAAATGGGTTCAATTATTCTCTGACTAAAACCCCTCAAGGGCTTTTTATATGTCAACAGAAATCCAAACTTCCAATATGAGGAAGTCCTTTATGATTAGGCCTGTTTTCCTCTCCAACCACAAATGACTATACTTCCCCTTGCCCTATCACCCCAAGCTCCAGCCACACCTGAAACTTACCCTTTCCTACTCTTGTTTTTGTGACTTCATATGTAATGTTCTACCTGGTGCTGTTTCATCTGACTAACTCCTAAGAAATTCATCAGAGATAACATCTACTCCTAGATGTATCCCTTGAAGAATGTCCCTTATTCCTAAATTCCAAGTTAGTTTCCCTTCAAATAAATGGGGAGCTGGAGGGAATCCTTCTATCTATCCATCCAATCCATCCATCAGCAAATAAGCTGCTTAAGGACAGGGATTATTCCTTTCACCTTGGTAATGATTAGCATCTAAGTATCCCTCTGGTATTTGGATACAAAATAAATATTCACTGAATGATGAATTAACCAACAGTGAAAATTAATGTGTAATTTTCTTCTTCAGATATATTGTAGTTAAAACAAAAACAAAATAAATAATATGTCCATGGTAATCTTCTTTTTGAGTATAAGATGTCAGATACATGAGTGACACTATTACCACAAATTCCTAAAGCTTTAAGGAATACAGAAGATAAAAATGTCTAGGAATAAGGCAGCAGAGAGGGTAAATAGGCTGTACCAAAAAAGATTTCCTATTCCAAGAAGTTGCTATGCATAATATTCAAAGAGGAAACATTTGGGAGGCAATTAATTTTAAAAATCTATTTTTAGCTGGGCCAGTGGTATACACCTACAATTCCAGCTACTTGGGAGGTTGAGTAAGTTCAAAGCCAGACTGGGCAACTTAGTGAGATCCTGTCTCTAAATAAAATTGAAAAAGTGATGGAAGTTAGAACACTTGCTGGGCACGAGTAGGCCCTGGATTTGAGAGAGAAAGTCAGCAAACCACAGAGCAGCTGACCGCCCAGGGCTCAGAATAAGTCTTTTCTGAATTCTCCTTGATCCGGGCAGGCTTCCAGTCCCACAACCCTTTGAAGTACTATCTTGGTTCTCAACTCCCCAGGGATTACAGACCTTTCCCTGGATGCTTTTCCAGAGCTTCTGGTTTGATAAGACTTTTCTTAGGAGTCGTAGAAACCTAAAGTTCTCTAGGGTTATGAAGCTGGCTTAAACCCTAAATATCACTCCCACTCGCTCACACCTCCAGAGATTGGGCAATTAATGTTTTTCACATCTGTCCTCCACTCAAATTCCTGTGATGGTCCTTACAGAGATTTCAAAGTCCACCAAGTTTCACAATTATTGGATAGCCACTGGTTACCCAATTACCTAAAGAGAGGACTTGTTTCAAAAGTTAATACCGGCTGGGGAGATAGCTCAGCTGGTAGAGTGCTTGCCTGGCAAGCACCAGGCCCTGCGTTCAATCCCCAGTACCACAAAAAAAAAAAAAAAAAAAAAAGTTAATACCAAGTTTATTAGAAATTTCTAGAGTCATGTAGAAATAATATTCTAATATAAGGTAAAGTAGAAAAGTCACAAGATCAGTAGTAATTTAAAGAAATGAGATCTAAGCAGTGATAGGTTATAGAATTAAATTACAATGGGGAACACTTAAAAATTGCTGTTTAAAAGTCTATTTGGGAAAAAAAGAGATTTAAATTCTTATGGTGGGTTTGGATGCAGCTGGAAAAACCATGATCTTGTATAAATTCAAGCTGGGAGAGATTGTGACTACCATCAATGGGGAACACTTAAAAATTGCTGTTTAAAAGTCTATTTGGGAAAAAAAGAGATTTAAATTCTTATGGTGGGTTTGGATGCAGCTGGAAAAACCATGATCTTGTATAAATTCAAGCTGGGAGAGATTGTG
This sequence comes from Sciurus carolinensis, assembly GCF_902686445.1. Taxonomy (NCBI): domain Eukaryota; kingdom Metazoa; phylum Chordata; class Mammalia; order Rodentia; family Sciuridae; genus Sciurus; species Sciurus carolinensis. Next base: position 23,488,504 of record NC_062224.1, read on the forward strand.
ACTACCATCCCTACAATAGGTTTCAATGTGGAGACAGTAGAAAGTAAAAATAGTTTACAGCCTGGAATATTGGTAGCCATGACAAAATCAGACCTTTGTGACAACATTATTTCCAGAACACCCAAGGTCTGATTTTTGTGGTTGACAGTAATGACAGAGAGATGGTCAATGAAGCCCCAGAAGAACTAACCAGAACATTAGCAAAGGATGAACTCAGATATGCAGTTTTAGTACTGTTTGTAAATAAACAGGATCTTCCCAATGCCATGAACGCAGCACAGATCATGGACAAGCTTAGCACACATTCTCTCCACCAGAGAAACTAGTACATCCAGGCTACTTGTGTTACCAATGGAGATGGGTTTTATGAAGGTCTGGACTAGCTCTCCAAACAGCTCAAAAACTAGGAGTGACCCAAAGGAGTCTACATCCCCTGTGCATTGTGGCAAAGCCAGCTGGCATCCTCTGGGTACATGTGCACGTGTGAGGAGCCTTGGTTGCTGTGTGACTGCGAGTGGGGGCAGTTTTCTCACACTGTGTCTTATACAAGCTATAAGAAAACTAGTATGCCATTTTAGGAAACACTGTGTTATGTTTTAAATGCTACCATCCATTTCAATATCTTTGATGCTCATTTTTGTAGTTGATGTAGGAGTCCTTAGTGCTCCCTGGTGCACAACAGTCAAAGTGGTCTTCAGGATGGAAAGAGAAGGAAGTTGGAGAGGAGTACCGACAGGTCTAGTTACAGTCCTGGATCTGGCATCTCTGTATACCTGGAGTACTCATTTCGTAAGAAGGAAGGAATGAATTCTTTCCCATTACTGCTCAAGTTAGCAGCTCACTTTTGAGTGCTTTAAAGCAAATGATCCTCAAGAATAAAAGGTACTTGCTTACTACAGTGTGAAAAGGTTCAGATCGGGATGTTTCCCTTACGTTCTACTTAGCCCAGACTTCCTGATTTAACATGCTTTGAAGAAATCAGTGATTTCTTTGTTAGAGTGTAAAGACACTGTAACACTAGAAAATTATCCAGCCCTTCCCTTAGGCTAATCCTTTCCATTACTTGACAAATGAACACCCTTTTAGTAGCCAGCAAAAGGCCAAGGCTCTTTCCTAAAGCCCACAGTCCACAGTGGAGGGAGGGTGAGGGTCAGGTGGAGGAAGTGAGGGGATGTTGTTTCTGTGTTCTGGTGTCACTGTCTCAGATTTTAGGCCTCAAGGCTGCTGATCCCACTTCCCTGCTCTGTGCAGAATGTTCTACACAGAGCAGGAGGCTCACTCCTGTGGGGAATCATAACCATGTACAACTGTTTTCTCCACCTTAGGCTATTGGTTAGTATCTATTCCCAGGACTCACTCATGAGCTGTGAGAGTTTGTGAGCATCAAAAGGTTAATCTTGGGGAAGAAATTCCCTCCCCACCACCCTTGGTATTGTCCCCCAGTTGGTGCTAAATCTTCTATGAAAAACATCACTTATCTAGATCACACTCCATGGTTCTAACTCCTGCTCTGCATAATAGTAACATTTAGGAACTGTTTGGACATGGTTTTATGCTTTATATTGTCTCCAAATATTAATGAGACTAGCTAAGTTCAGTCAGGTTAGAGCTCTTTTGTCCAGACAACTGTTGGCCACATTCGTAGCTGAGCACTTCCACTAAAGTTTTAAAATTCCTTTAAAAAAAATCTTGATTCAAATTATAGAGAAGGGGATGTAAGATGAATTTTTAACAAAAGTAAAAAAGTAAACCTTGTTTATTGATAACAATGAAATTATAATAAGAAAAATATTCATGCCATGGTAAACATGGGTAAAACATTACATTGTAATACTGGCAACTAAGTCTAGATTTATTTTTAACCACAGAGTAATTCCTGAGAAATATTTAGAATGTACTTCTGAAATTGGCAGGAACGCATCTCACACTTTTGTTATTTATGCTTAGTCTAGTGTACCTGGTATGGTGCTAGGCCTCACTGAACGCTTGTGGATTCGTTGCAGAATAAAGACTTTTCTTTGGAAGCTTAAAAAAAATATATTCTAGCTAACTTATTTATGATGAGGGCAACTACCAAATGTTCTTTGCGTTTAAATATCCACACTACTCTGTTCATTGGAGCTGTTCTAAGAATCCAATTTTTAAGAGATTTGAAAACAAAATAATTAAAATTCTTCCTTCATCCTAAATATTTTGAACACCTAGAATTATGCTAGGTGTGCCAGGGGTGGCGGACACCTATAATCCCAGAGATTCAGTAGGCTGAGGTCAGGAGGATCGTAAGTTCAAAGTCAGCCTCAGCAATTGAATGAGGCCCCAAGCAACTTAGTGAGACCCTGTCCCAAAATAGAAAATAAAAAGGACTCAGGACGTGGCTCAGCAATTAAACACCTCTGTGTTCAATTCCCAGTACCAAAAACAAAACAAAAACAAAAATGAATTATGCTAGGAGTGAGCTGGCTGTGAGAGCCCAGACCTGTAATCCCAGCTCCTCAAGAGACTGAAGCAGAAGGATCACAAGTTCCAAACCAGCCTAGGCAAAGCAGCAAAACCCTGTCTCAAATTTTTAAAAAGAGCTGGGTGTTAGCTCAGTGGCAAGAGTGCTTGCCTATCATGTATGAAAGCTCTGGGTTTAATCCCTAGTTCTGCAAAAAGAAAAACAATTATGCTAGGCATGAAATGTAATCGGAAAAAACAGAAACTAAATAATTTTGGGCTAGGAACATGATTCAGTAGTCCAATGCTTGCCTAAATTCCCAGCACCATGAGGGTGCTAAATAGAAACTAATTTCAACTGTGGTAAGTACTATGAAAGAGAAATACTAGAAACAAGGGAAGCATAAGTCCAGAGACTTAATTTACTGTGAGAGTTCATGGAAAGCTTCCCTGAGTAATCAACATCTAAAAAGAACTGTAAAGTGTGGTTAGAAATTAGTTAGAGAAAAAAGTATAGGGAAGAATTCCAGGTAGAAGAGCGAAGGCACTGAAGGAACAGTAAAATGTAAAGTGGAATTATGGAATATTTGGGTAATTATTCAAACATTTTTGAAAAAAAATAAGACTTATAACATTTAAATTTAACCCACAACTCCTGCAACTTATTTAAGACTTATTTATACCCTGAAGTATTTTTTAATGGTTCGATATTTGCTAAGAATACACTGAGACCCTAGCCCTTGCTCTATTATTTTCTGCTATATTCCTGTACTTAAATAATAAAACAGATAAATGGTCACGAAGGAGCAGTAGTTTGGAACACTGAATAAAACTCTGAAAATAATCTTTTGTTTTCAAGATGTAGTGTTAGGGTTTTTTGTTGTTTGTTTTTTATACCAGAGATTGAACCAGAGACACTTAACCAGTGAGCCCCATCCCCAGTTCTTTTTAGTTTTTATTTTGAGACAGGATCTCACAAAGTTGCTCAGGGCTTCGCTAATATGCTGAGGTTAGCTTTGAACTAGGGATCCTCTTGCCTCATCCTCACGAGCTGCTGGAATTACAGGTGTTCACCACCACATCTAGCTACAAATTCATAATTTTTAGAGCACCCTGGAATATTTTCCACTCAAACATATGTAACAACCCTCTTCATCCCTATCTTTCAGGAAAAGTTAGTGCTTTGAGTTAATTATCTTTTATATTCACAATTTTAAGACTCCTTTCATATTGCAAAATACATCAAATTTAAAGCATGATTGGTTAAATTTTTTAAAGTCACTGATAACTTTTAGTTGCAATATCCTTTAGTACAGCATGTTCTATAAGAGAATCATGGTACATATACATAGCAAGATATGTTTTAAGTACATTAAAAATGTTAACTAGGAGCTTTTCCTTCTCATAGCATATTGAGGTATTAAATAATCTGAAGATTTTTGCCCTGCTCTAGATACCTGCAATTTAAAATCACTTTATATCAACATGTATTTGTTATTTTCTTAAATCTATTAAAATGTCTCAATCAGCCAAACAGCCTAAAACAGGCATATTTAAAGTGTTATACAAACTTTATTCCTAGTCTTCTAAAAATGTATATAAATACTGATTTGCCATGTTTTACTGATTTCCATAGGTTATATGTAAAATACTATAGAACTATACCCCCATTTATATAAATACCTGGTTCAGAAAAAGTTTATTTTATGTAGTTAAGCAGTTTAAAAATAATTTTTTGGAACTTATATAGCTTACTTTAGAAGACCTCCTAAACAGACCTAAGAGGGGCCTGGTATTCCAATATGCCACAAAACATGTTTCTTATATTTTAAAACTAACCAATTGCTGAAATCTTATAATTGGTAAAAGTAACAATGTATTGTCCCTACTATTATAGTCATGTGTTGCTGCTTATTCAGAGAGAGGAAGTATCAAAATTCATTTTTAAATAGCTACAAGATGTAAGGGTACAAACATACAGGGTTTGAGGGTACATAAAGAGATTTTATAACAAACATTAAGCCTTTTAATGTTTTCATATGTGTTCTTTTGATTTAGAAGGAATGAACTTCAATAAGGAAAAAAACTCAAGGTTATAGACATTTGTACACAGTTCTCTGGAGTAACAATTTTGATTTAGAAATCAAACTCAAACTTACTCTTTTCCAAACTCTCTAAAGAAGAGATCCTGTAACATTTTGTTTGCTTTGGTAATGACTTCTTACTATTAAATAAGGCAAATTCTCTCATTAGCACATCAAAAACACAATGAAAAACACTGGAAATTTAAAATGCAAAAAAACCCATTTGATAATATTCACCTTTAATATTTCTTGTACATACAATGATTCAAAATTCTTAAGATTAATTATTGTTTAATCATGATGTCTAAATGAAAAGCATTTTTTTCATGTTATACTGGATCCATGATACATGTTTACTTAAACAGTATATTTAAGAGGAAAAGGAAAAAAATATGTCAAAGTCAGGAGTAAAATGCATTGGTACACTACCCAAATGAAGACATTTTCCTGAAAAAAAGTTTGATTATATTATGATTATATTATTTAATTGATACACAAATATTGTGGCCCATTTGAAAGCATTTTTAAATCTACAGTAATTCTGAAAAGAATAAACAATTTGAATGGTTAAGTTCACCCACAAGAAAGAAAAGCTTACATAACAAACTTGCAGGATTTTTTGTTGTTGTTGTTTTTTGTTTGTTTGGTTTTTTAGTTGTCAATGGACATTTATTTTATTTATTTATTTTTTGCATGGTGCTGAGAATCAAACCCATTGTCTCACACATGTCAGGCAAGTGCTCTACCACTGAGTTATGACCTCAGCCCCGGGTTATTTTTTAATTAAAAGAATAAATATATGGCTATATTCACAATTAGTCTCTATTTAAAGTTACTAAAGGAATGCTGAAGTTGAATCTAGATAACATCAGTTTAAAAATAAATTCCTCGGGAAAAGAAAAAATCTTAGCATGCCATTAAGATAACAGTCAAAAAAAGACAATTTTAAAACATTGTTATATTCCTTTTGTATCCTACTTCTTCATAAGTCAGACCATACTGCAGAATGTCAATTTTAACCCACTTATATGTTGGTGATCACTTGGCCTGCCAGTTTGGATTAAATTCCATAACATAAGCAGGGTGTGGTGGTTCCAACTACTCATAGGCTGAGGCAGGAAGGTCACTTAAGCCCAGGGGTTTGAGGCCACACTGAGCAACATAGCAAGACCTGGTCTCAAACAAGAAAGGAGGAATAAATGGATAAATGGATAGATGGATAGATGGATGGATGGATGGATGGATGGATAAATAAATCCCATAATATACTCTATACTGTACTCTTACAGAAGGAGGTAATCTGCACTTCTGTAGTAAAAGATGATACTATATATCTTAAGTGCTATGTATAGTTCAGTATTAAATTTCTAAAATGACATAAATTATTTCCCCATTTAAAAAATAGTTTTGATATACCTGTATACATATTATCCTGAAATTAAATCTTTGTAATAGCATCCATTCATTCACAAAGGACACTGAGTAGTACTGAGAAAAAAAAACTTCAAAAGTAACTGCATTTTAAAAATGTACAATGCCCTAATAGACTTGTTTGTATAACTAAAATACTATGTGTGAAGTATTGTTATGGGTACTTTGAGAGAATAAAGAAAATTAATCTACATAAAACAACTACAGAACAAAAGATTATCAATTTTGAAATGTCAAAATTTTTACAAATGTAGATAGATTAATAATTACCCAGAGTTAGGGATGGCAGGAAGTGGGTGTGGTTCTAAACAGACAACACAAGGAATCCTTGTAATGATGAAAAGTATTCTGTATCTTGACTATGGTGGTGAATCATACACATGGAATAAAACTGTACGCAATGAAACACACAAACTCAAATACTTAAATATAACTGGAGAAACCTGAATAAGTTCAATGAATTTTTATGAATGTCAACGTGCTGGTTGTGATATATAGTTTGTAGGATGTTTACACTGGAGGAAACTAAAGGGTACCAGGGAATCTGTATAATTCCACACGACTGCATGTGAATCTATAATTATCTCAGATTTAAATATTTTTAAAGGTTAAAAATACACTTTCTCTATTCTAAATACACCTGCCCCTAAACACCCAAGGAATAAATATCAAAATCCCAGTGACAAAAGAAATTACCACATAGATGTAATAGTAATTCCCCTCAAAAAAAAAAAAAAACCCAGAATAAACATTATATCCTTGCTTTGCCAATATGTTCTCAATTTGTTTTTAATGACATGTTAAATTAAAGGGTCATATCCTATAAATTCAAGATTTTTGATGGCATAGTAATGATAAATTGTAAACTTACACTTCAAATGGTGGTGAAATCAACTTTAATACAACAAGATGCAAAGAGAGAGGAAAACCACCCTTATCTCCTCTATCCGTGTATGTAGGTAGATAAGAAGCAAATCTCCCCCACCCTACCCTCAATTGCGGACTGCGGGGTGGAATGAGAGCACCTTAAGGATTCTCAAAATCTGGTCTTCACAGACTTCTAATCTCTGGAAAAAGATTCAAGCCCATCACTTTTCTTTCAACTAATGCCATACAAAGAAATACTGCGTAAACCAGTTTGGAATTTCTTTCCAGTGAGGAAAGCAAAGGTGGTCAAGGACAGGGTGACAATGGCACCGAGATAAAATGGATCTGAGTAGGGTTGATTTTCATCCACGTAAAACAACTTCCAGGCAAGTCGTGTGGCCTCCATGCAACCTAACAACGGGCCTGGTTGCAATGAAAAATGGAAAAAGGAAATCAGCCCCCCTCACACCAGTCTAGCAGCTTCGCCCTCTGGGTCTCACCTGCTAAGGAGAATGAATACTTCTGGACTTTGCAGGGGGCTGGAGGAAATTAGGGATGCGGTCCTCGCGTTCCCATCCCACCCCTCCTCCAAAAGCTCAGCTGATAGGGGAGCTGGATGCCCTGAAGCTGGGGAGAGTGGAGGGACCTGGACCCGGATCAGGGAAGGCCAGGGGCACTGGGCCACGAGAGGCCGAGGCAGAGCGGAGGGCGCGCGGGGATTAGCGACGGGAGACTCGCGCTAGGCGAGGCCGGGGCGGCGGGTGCTGTGGGGCCGAGGGTTCAGCGCCAGGGGCGACCCGCGAAGGGCAGGGCGCCGTCCGGGGTGGGCGCTCACCCGCGTTCTGCAGAGTCTCGATGTTTTGGGGTCTGGTCGCCAGCTCCGCCACCATCTGCACGAACTGGGTCCGGGCTTTCTGGTACTGCTCGAACACTGCGGGAGAGAGACCCGGTGGGGCGGCCCGCCTCGCCAGCCGCCGCGCCGCCAGCCCGTCGGGGCGCCCCGCCCGTCCCGGGCCTACCTTGCAACACCTGCCTCTGACTCATGGCGCCCGCGGCCGCCGTCCACCCGGGACCAGCTCCGCGGCGACGCGGCTCGCCAGCGCCCAGCCCGCGAGTCCGCGCAGTGGGCGACCGCTGCGAGAACCCGGCCTCCGACGGGATCCGTTTCTCTGTGTACACGCGTCGCCCGGGCAACCGACCGGAACCGGAACGCGGCCGTCTCGCGGCAACGGCCAGTCCCGGGCGTGACGTCACGGCCGCGGAGTCCCGGAGGCCCGCGCTGGGCTGCCGCGCCAGGACCGCCAACCCCGGCGGGACTCCGCCTGCAGGGGCTCTCCCGGTGGGCCAGACTCGCCAAACCGCGCGCGGGTCCTCCGCCGTCGAGTGTCACTGCCCGTCGGGCCTGCGTGGTGCGGGCGGCCGTCGGGAGGACATACCCACCCAGACCCGCGCAGAGTCTAGACGGCCGCCCGGAGTCGGACAGGGCGCGGGGAGATTCCCACGCACCGTGGGAGTTGGGGTTTAGTGCGGCGAGACAAGTGCGCAGCAGTGGGGTTGTCTAAGCTTTGACCATCAAGAGAGATCTCACAGTGTATAATCTGATAAATACATTGTTAATGCAACCCTCAACTCTTTTTAACCCAGCTTTGATATACCCGTCTTTTCTTATTTCAAGATTCCTGGAGAGTCACAAGGATACTCACACACTGTATTGAAAGCATTTCATAAGCACCCGTAGAGATTCAATGGGAAAAGAAGAGGGTGGAATACCATGATAAATGCCCTGTCTTTGGTCGCTTTCTCCTAATTAAACAAGTTTGCTGTTTTCTCATTTTAATGTGATTTTAAAATATTTTGTCATTTAAGTTTAGACTTTATTTTATTGCTGAGTGACATTTACAAAAGGGAGAGAGAATCTTTACCTGGAAAGTCAGACTGCCCTAGTTTATACAACTTGAACTCTTTACCCAAATTCTTTTTAAACAAAATTTAAGTACTGAGTCTATCACTGGTTTCTAGATTGTCTTTGAAAACTATATACCAAATGTTTCAATGACAGGTGTCAACTTTAAATATTGCTCCATCAGAAACTACAATTTCACCAGGTGTCAAATATGCAGATAGGCAGAGACAGCTGCTGGGTAGTGCCAAGACAGGATATCCTTGATACCTCTTCTTCAATAGAAGGGAGCATGCAAATTTAGCTGGGTTCTCATATTATCAGTGAGTCCTCTACAATAATCTTTGAGATCTCACACTGATCTGAGCTTCCTGGTGAAGTCCTGACGTTTTGTGGAGCCCCCAAATTAGTTGTGGAATGGACCAGCAATCAGAGAAAGGGAAAGGGGCACCTAGTGGGATTCCTGATATCCCCAGAGTAGGTATATGCCTTTTCCTCTGCAGTTCAGAAGCAAGTGATACAATACCGTCACTCAGCTCTAAACTGTAAATTTCACAATGATCTCTACATTTTCTTAAGAGAACAAGCCCTTTAAAGTGAAGTCCCAAGTAAAAGTTGTGTGTTCCCTTTTAGAGGTGTAGAGGGAACCGAGTAAATAATTAAAATTTGCTAAACCCTTGCAATTTTATTTTCAGTTCCTTGTTGCATTATGAAAATAAAAATCCCCTTAAAACTAAAAGGTTCCATGTTTAGTTTCAGTCTTTAAACAAACAATTCAACTCCTAAACTACTACACCTACCATTTTTAGTAACAACTTTATATTTTCTACTTTAAAAAAAATTTTAAAGCTCAGTAATGAAAAAGTTAGACGTATTAACAGAGGGATGTATGGGATGCTACAAAGTTTGAAAACTTAAATTCAAATGACATGCAAATTACTTTAAACTGTAGAATCTGAATATCTGTCATTAACAATGCCCATGAGATAAATTGTATTATTTCTTACAAAACAGAATATTGGATGCCTACTCTATATCTGAAATTCACTGTATTCAATTTGGAGTTTTGCCCTTTATTCTATATATTTTTAAAGTCTTAAAATTAAATGGAGAACTGTAACAGAATAATCAATGTATGTGTAAATGAAATTGTTAGTGATTTAAGTATAAAATATGGCAAACATTACTTTTACTGACCAAAAAAACTAATATAATATATTTATATTTTTTGGTCCATTTTCCAACTTTCTAACTTTAAAACAAAATGACACTCTGTTTTACAAAGTTGAATGAATTCTCCAAGATCACATGCACACCTGTAAACTAACAACAATGAAAAAGAAAACTACTCAAAGAGATACTACAGGTTTGTTTTTTTTTTTTTTAAGCATGAAACCACGTTAACTGTTAAAAGTACCAACTGAATTTAGAGTTATACAATGTACTTGATTTGTATTTGAGACTGAAACATTATCTGAACAACTTGCAAAAGTGTTTCTATGAAAAGTTTCTTTGAAAGCCTTTGGCTGCTTTTGGAATAAATTGCTAATTATATAACTTCAAAATCTTTTTTTTTTCCACTTAATTCCTTCTTTCTGAAGATGAGACTGAAAAAACAAAACAGTATAAAACCAATCGTAAAATCTTGTTCTGAAAAAAATCATGTTCTGTTTCCCTTTACAAATCTTTAAGAATACAGAGTTATCATGGGAATATATGTTATATATACCTAAAAAAGCTTTGCTAATTTTAACATGCATGTATTTTTTCAGCTCCTAGCTGATTTTAAAAATTAAGCTGTATATATGCCAATTAGATATTAACATCCACATTTTAAAAACTTGTACATTGAGTGTGTGTGTGTGTGTGAAAAAAAATATATATATATGTATATATAATCCCCTATCAAGTCAAACACACTAAATATCAATGTGTGTCAAACATTTTGCTAATGAGAGAATGTGTCTATCTTCCAGGGCATGAAGTCTAGTAAGAGATAGACATTAATTCACTATTCAAGCACATACTGTAGCCTGTATTAATTCAACAAGCATATACCTGCTACTGTTTCAAGAACTGTAGTTGCTCTAAGTGTTTTAGAAGAAAAGATGTGAAACTTGGGGTAAAGTAGTTGATAAAAAGGTGAAAATATCTAACATATCATTTAATAAAAGACTCCTTATTTTAACAAAATAGCTGATCTTTAGATATGAAATCTTTAAAAAGAATTAAAACATTATGTTAGTGTTTTAACAGGCATCCAATTGTATGCAATTATTTGAGTTATGAGAATAATCATGTTACCAACAACAAATCTCAAATTACTGAGATAACTCCACATTTACATACTTGAATTAAAAATGAAGACATTACAGACTCCATAGCTCAGATGACCCAAAATGTTATCTATAATGATGAAAACAATCATGACCATCTTAAATGTTGCAATTGTGCCTCTTTGGAGGAATAACCTCAACTGTTTTACATTTGGGTCCAAGCAGACCATCCAGTTGTGCCATCCAGTCTGTCAGTAGAACAGTAGAGATTTGGACATGTCCATCAGGGGGAGAAGATTAACATTTCTATGCATACTTTGTGTTTATGTCTTATTTCTCATTTTTTGCTTTTCAAACTTTTTAAAGCCAATTCCCCACGCTTTAAACTTTAAAGTTTTTGTTTCTTTTCCATGATAAGGCCAATAGAATGTTAAGGTGACCATGATTTAGCTAGCTAGCACCAAAGTCCTGAAGATACACCTACTTAGGGTGGCTTCCTTCACAGTAATTCCGTGGATACAGAGATTGAACTATCTTTTCCACCCACATAGAACGTGGTGATTAGGGGGAATCCCACGCATGAATGATTTCACTTCCAAAAAGAAGGCACCATGTAGCACGAAGTGATTGATACTAAAACTTGACGCTTTTGATGTAAACGCCAAAACCAGCATAACATTTTCTAAGGGAATAACGTGCACACATAAAAAAATTATTGCTGTTTAGTATGTGTGAGAGTGAATATCTTTTCAAAGATTTATGTGATTTTCTTAATTAAAAATTGTACCAAAGTCAGCATCATCAAGTAGGAAAGTTTGAAAGCCACTCTCCCAACATCCCGTCGGCATTCCACTCCTGAAAATTTTGGCATTGTTGAACTTTTCTTAGAAAATGTAGACATTTTCCCACTCCCACATTTTATTGTCATTATTTTGTACACAACCCAAGAGACAAAGATGGAAGGTACCACAAAGGAAACCCTACAGAGCATCAAGCCGGCGTCGGGGAGGACACAGATCTTGGGTCCCTCAGGTGTCAGTCCTACCAGGACAGGGTAGGGGCTGACTCGACCACCCCGAACCGAAACCGGACTCCAGCAAACCCCCAACCGCGGGGTCCCCAGTTCTATCCCGGTGCCCCCAGGAGGCAGCGGTGTCCAGTGGTGACAGGAGTGTGGAGCCGAGGGGAGAACCCCAACTTCCTTGACTTTTTCCATTCCTCTAAAGTTTTTCCAACCCCCAACAGCAGCTGCGCGGTCTCCGCGAAGTTCCCAGCAGGGGTGGGGGCTGCCCGCGGGCCCGCTGTGCGTCGCGGGTCGAGGCTGCGGAGGAGGCGCGGAGCCCGACCAGGACGGCGGGCCCCGGCCCGCAGTCGTCGCGGGAGGAAAGGGCGGGGGCGCCGGCCCGAGGTCGCGAGTGCGGAAGAACCTCGGAGGATGGGCCCGGGCGACTATCCCTCTGGGCCTCGCAGGGCTGACCCGGGCTCTGCCGCCTCGGGGCGGACGGTCCCACCCGCCCGCTCCCTCTTAGCTCTGCCCGCCGCCGGCCTGGGATCAGGAGGGAAGGCGCAGTGGGACAACTGGAAGATGAAGGCCTCTCTCCTTTCACTTTGGTTCCCAGGCCAGACCTTCCACTCTAACCGCGAAGCTGTCGGCGGTCTCCGCCAAAGGTCCTGGCCCAAGCCTCCCCTCGGCGAGGCTGACCGGTGGGGACCACCCGGGACCCAGAGGACACCGGAACCGCGAGCACCGAGGCCGCAGCACTGGCGCAGCCAAAACCCTCCCGCGGTTGCTGGGATCGGCCTGCTTTGCGCGGTTTTCTCCCGGGACGTTCAGAGAGCCCCCTAGCTGGGGAAAGGGTGGGCAAGGGCTCCAAGGTCGCTTTGCCAGGAGTGGTAAGAACTGCACAGTCCTACAGCAGCTAGCTCCCTAAGACCCTGCGGCGCGGGCCAGATCCCAGAGGCAAGAAGAGGAGCCAATAGCTTAGGTTGAAGAGGCGAAGAAGAAGAAGAAGAAAAAATAAGCTGCATCTCACTGCGCATGTGCGAGCCTCAAAAAAAAAAAAAAAAGATTTTTTTTCCTCTCTAACTTTTGCCATTATTTAGCTATAGCAAGTCCCAAGTCAAAATGTCTTGTGCACTGGTTACTCTGGAGAATAATTGAGTGTATTTTCCGACTTCTGGAAAGGACTGCAAAAGTAGAAAGAAGGTTTTTCAAAATTTCTGAAACCTTTGAAACAAATAGCGTCCTATTTCTCCACTCTGCCGGTTCGTTCTCCCTACAGACGTTATTCGAGCGGAGAATAAGCGCCAATAAAACCAACATTAAGTTCGAGGACACGGTAGCACTACAGCAATACGTCTCATTTTTTCAGAGGAGATGTTGACAATGCAATTTGCACCCTCGTTTGGGGTTTGGGGTGGGTATGTATATATATATATATATATATATATATATATATATATATATATATATATATCTGCCGAATTATTTTAATTTACCTCCTTTTCCAGTGTTACTCCATATTTAATTTTTGGAGTAAAGAATGAAAGTTATCATATGGACAATACAAAGATAAAGCAACTATATGAAGAAAATACTGATACTTTTTCCATTAGTAAGAAAGATTTAGTTTTAAAGAACTGAATTAAAAAGAAATGCTTTTTGTTGTAGGAGTGTTGTTTTCCACCCTGGTGAAATAATATACAATTGCTTACCCTGTTATTTGTAAGTCAAGAGTAAAGGTTTACAAATACAGTTGTACTGTACAAATAAATTCAGCATGTTCATAGTTATGGTCATCTCCCAAAGAGAAACAATTATAACAAACTGTTGGCAATACTCAATACATATAATGGGTAAAGTGAAAAATTGAGATTTCTTGTATCCCAATCGGATAGAAAAACATTGAATTTTTAAATAAATGAATGGCAAAAGTTTAAGAGGGATACCAAGTAAGTGGTACCAATTATGTTTCTGGGAAAGGATATTCTCCAAACCCATTGCAGACCATAATAATACAATAGAATTGTGTTGTACAGGTCTCCCCACAAGAGAGGCTATATGCTTTGTGTATTTTAAAAGTTCATGAAAATTCATTTCCCTAAGTTTGTATTAAAGGTTGCTTACATTATTCAATGGTAAATTCATTTTATTGTAAAGAATTTCCTTAGATGTGTTCTCCAAAGTGATAGGCATTTAAATAACTGAATTATTTGAGCAGAATGATCATTTGGTAAAAGTAAGTATGTTCCATTGAATCTGATAGCCTCCTTCTCTTAAGGAAATGATGGGAGAGACTGAAGAAAACCCAAGTGAAAATATTTTAAGAAAATTGTCATGAGGCATATTTAGAAAGAAACAGCTGGTAAACACATTTCCCCAAGCTTCCCCTGACTGAGTTCTTCAGTTACACTAGAAAACAAACTGTAATGAATCATGTTCAAAGCAAAAACACTCCCATGAGCTAATTACTGATAACATTAATTTGTCAACAGCTAAAAGCTTTCTAAACATCACTGTATCTTCCCACTACAATTGATTCATAAGTATGTTGGAGGAGTACTTGGTGAACTTAAGACTCTTGTCAAGAAGCCTGGAAAAGAGTCAAAAATTGAGTGGTAAGATTCTATAGAAATGTAACTGATTCCAATAAAAAGTTCTCTATACGGAAGTACATTATGGAAATGACGTGGTTGTCAGACCTAATTGCTTGGTTTTTGAGTCCTCATAGAAGAAATTCTACAGCCTTAGGGGTGTAGCCTCAAACGCAGCAGCGTTCCTGGTCTCAGTTTAAATAAAACAATGAAATCCATCATTATTCAAGTCAATAGCGATAATTCACATGAATATGAATGCACTTTGATCTTATCCTTCAATTCATTGAAAGACACAGTCGTAATGAAAAAGGGAGATAATCTCTTTAACTTGGTCCAAAGCAAGTTGTTGAAGCTTTTCTTTCTTGAAAGACCGTAGAAAGGAACTTTTCACTAAAGCCTTGCTTATTTTTAAGGTGATGGTGGGGGTGGTTGGGCAAGCTACAGGTTGTTCTGTTGCCTCTAGGAACCAAGGAATGCTAACTTTCTTCTTTGAAGTGAACTGTCTTATTTAATGAACTTGACATTTTGTGAAGTTTAAAAGTGAATCCCTTTTATAACATATCTAAGAGTCATTTTAGGAGGCATTGTTAATTTGAGTTTACTATCATTTATGATTAAGAGAGTGACTTTTTAGTGTTTTAAAGCTTAAATAAAATAGGATATTTCAAGGTGCATTGTTTTAGTAGATTAGCAATTCGTAGATTGTTTTAGAAGATTAGCAATTTCCGATACTAGCCTCTTAAGCATTCCTGTTGAATCATGAAGACATTTAATGCTATGTCTATGCTATATGAAAGGCACTTTAAAAACTTACCTCATTAAATAGCTTTTAAACCAATTTTTGTAGACAGTTACTGAGAAAGTTAGAAGTTCTTATGTATAATTTGTCATTCTCAGAATGCTGAAAACATCTGTCAGATATTTTAAAATAGTCTATCACATTTGAGATATAATTAGATTCAAATATGCATGAATGAGAATATCTGATTAATGCCACTAGCTTGAAAAACTAGATTTCATTGAATTCATTAAACATATTCAAGCCCTGTGATAGTTATTACTTATATTTTTTTCTAATAAGGGTGGTTGAGATATCTGGAATCCTCTGGAAATCCGACAAATATTTGTTGAGTTATATAAAAGGACTCCGGAGCATAAGACAGGTGCTTACCCTCGATGAGCTTTAAACTTTGAAATTTCAGCACATCTGTGATTTATATGAAATTTTAATCCACGAAAAACCCTCAGTTGACTTAATGGCAATTTAAAGCGAGGTCAATTATTAAGAGTGAAGAAATTTGGCAATGTACTTGTCCTCGAAGCTAAATAAAAGACAACTGAATACGTTGGAGATTTTTCTTCAATAACATCTGTTTAAAACACTAACAAGAGTTCTACTCTTTAAAAAAAAGTTAAAGCAGTGCCCTAGAACTACAGAAAAGGCAGAAAGATCCCTAAGGGTTAATGTCAATCACTTCCTTTATGTATTAGACCACTCAGTCCCCACTGCCAAGGGCTGATGTGATTCATCAGATGAAACGGGGCGGGGTGGGGGAGTGCGCCATCCACTAATGAATAACGAGAACCAAATATCTGAATGTAACGCTTGAGCCAACGCTAGTGATCACATTCTGGATTTCATACAAAGTATTCATGGTAGACAAAGAAGAGTGAAGAGTAGCGTGCGCTTGTGCCTGTGACTCTCACCGTGAGGAAAGCCACACTGACCAAGAGCAGACACAACCATAAGCTCTTTGTGTCGGTGTTACTGGAAAGAGAGTAGGCATCTTGGCCTCTTTGGCACCATCCTTGTTTCTGATTTCAACAAAAGCTTTCTAACTGGCCACTGCAAAAGAATTTCCGCTCAGGTCGGAAAAGAGGGCACCTGGGGCTGGGACGTAGCAAAGCGCCCCTGTCTCGGGGCTCAGGTGCCTGTTCCGCAAGGCTCGCGCCGCGGTGTGCGCTCCCAGTCGCCCCTATTGTCTGCCGTGGGGGCAGGGCCAAGCCAGGGGAGCCGGCTTTTGAGAGGAGCTGAGGGCACTGGAGGATGAGGACCCGAGGTGGGGACAAGCGTTGTCACCGAATGCAACCCCCAAGGTTTCAAATGCTGGACCCCAAAGGCGTTTGAGGAAGCAGTGGTACCAGCGGCGCAGCAGCAGCCCTGGCTGCAAATCGCCGTCGTGTGGTTGCTACTGGCAACCGAGCCTCTGCCGAGCGCGCAGCCCGCAGCCCCTGGAACGAAGGTGGCAAGGGGAAGCGGCTGCGGCTCGGCAGCGACGCCGCCTCGGCCACCCACAGGGCTTTCGCTCCCTCCTAAGCCCTGTGGGTCCTGGGGGCTTTGATTTCAGCTGTGTGGCGCGAAGGGCCAAAGGGCTCTCGCATTGGGGGCGTCGCTGACTCGGAAGCGTCAAAACACTGGCGCCCTGCGTGAATGCAACATGGCAGCTCCGACTCGAAGACTGGAATCATTCCGTGGGTCTGGGAGGCAGGCCCGCGGGCTCGGCCGAGCGCCCGCAGGCGGGTTTCCAGGCCCAGACTCAACCCTGCCAGCGCCCCCGACAGAGTCTCGCAGAGCAGAGGGAGCCGCGCACTCCGACTCGCGTCACCTGCACCCCTTGGCCCTTTGTTCTCCACTCAGTAGCCACGCATGCTTTGGGGGCTCTAAATCGCAACCCTCGAAGATTTGGCGACCCAAGGTGGGGATACCAGACTCTGGCACTTCACAGAAATGACTGCCTTTCCCGGTCTCCAGGAGTTCCAGGCAGAACTGGGCAGAGCAGGATCCTAACCCCATACTTTCTTCGGAGCTGCTCTCGTCGGGTCGCCTATCTCCTGCCAGGCCTGGGCTTGTTCTTTCCCTTCTTTGCTATCTAGAGGTGTGAGGCGGGAAACCAGGGAAAAGGCACGATGGGGCGAAAGACAATGTCCATCAAGACCCCAAAGGAGATGAAATTTCTCTGCACTGGGGAGAGGAATGCTGCGGGCTCAGAATCGCTCCAGTCTCGGGAAAATGGGGTACAAAACGCCCCTTTAGGGTCATCCTGAGCTCCATCACCTTTCCTTTGGCCGTTAGGCACGGTGTCGGCCAGTGGAGCCCCAGGAAATGTTCCCCGGCCCACCCCGCAGCGGTTGCATTGCCTGAAGGATAAGGGTTTAATGCCCCCAGGAGAGGCAAGTTAGAGGGAAATTTGCATTTGGTAAAACAGCGGTTAAGACAACAACAAAACAAAAACAAGAAACAAAAAACGAGGATGCCACGTAGACTAGCCAGTTGTAACGTTCAGCACAAAGTGCTACTGAAATACCGAAATCCGCCACCAAATGGCGGCTCCTGCAGCCTGCTACACTGATAAAGAGGACTCTCCAAGCGTCGCCCATTTTAGGTTGCTTTCACTTCTCCGCGGTTCCCCAAATCCTTTTTCCAGGTCGCTCCTTCCTCTCCCAGTGGAACCCCGGGTCAGTGAAGCGCTAACGCCCTGGGAATCCAGCGAACGCGGGCTCTGCAGGAAGCCGCCAGCGTCCGGGCAGCTTTTGCAGACGACGTCCCAGCCTCACACCCGCCCCTCCTTTGCGCTGCCAGTAGCGAGAGGGCGATAGCCTCTCAGATCCGCCCTGCCCGGGAACCCACTTAGGCTTCTTCACCTTTGGGTCCGAAGGAATGATCTTCTGTCCAGATCTTGATACTCCTGGTTGCACAGCCACCCCCCTCAACACTGTCACTCTGTCAAGGTTCCTACCCAGGGGATTAACAAGTTCAGCAGGATGCTCTCCGCTGGTTCTAGCCCGTCACCTCCCACAAAGTCAACTTGGGGAACCTTGGCAGTTTTGTATTTGTAAAGAATTTTGTTTAAAATCCACCCAACAAAATAAACTCCAAGGACACGTCTTTATTGAAGGAGAAAGGGTTTGGAATTTGAAGCGGGAAAGGGGAGGAAGACAAAGAGACGATTATGGTGCACGGTTCTTATTAAAACTCGCGTCTGTGGATTCTGCCTAGGAAGCGTCTTCCTACCCCTAGCGTGGGTCGCTTTCCTGCCCTCGCAGAGTCTGGGGTCTGTGGGTTCATCTCCGCGCCTCGGCTGCCGGGCGGCCCCGACAATGTGCAAGCCTGCGAAAGGAAGTGTCCACCTTGAGAGGTTGCACGCGCCCAGTCTGTCGCCGCCGCTCACCACCGGATCCGATTTGGGTGGACTACGTGGTCCCCCCACCTCTCCAAGCCCTGTAGGGCCTGACAATCTCGCTTTCAAATTTGGCGGGATCCGCGTACGCCGAGTGGAGGGCGGCGCGCGGCGAGCGGCGCACGCGCAAAATGGCCTCCTGGTTGCCCGCAGCCGCGGCTCGCGAGTTGAGGAAAGCAGAGAGCCCGCAGCGCCGTTCGGAACCGGGCTGGAGCTGCAGCCCTTTCCACTCCTTGGAGAGCTCCTACTTGAAAACTAAGGAAAGGAAGAAGAGCCGGTTCCTCCTTAACATGCCCTTTTGGTAAAGGCCCCCTAACAGGGAAGGCAGCGCTGCAAGCGAAGCGAGGTCATTTCTTCCAGGTGGGGGTCCTTTCCACAGAGCGCTAGAACCTAAGAAGGGTTTTTTTTTCCCCTTTTGGTGGAGAGCCTTGGCTCTTCCTCACTCTAGTCATCCTCGTCCTCGGCTTTATTTTCCGCACTGCGCATTGTGCTCCCGATTTCCCCTTCGTTGGAATATCTTACACTTTCCGGGTCATTTAGACCTAAGACGGGCTTGACAGACTCCTCTGGCTCCAGTGACCTCTTAATTTACCTCTGTCATGTTCTCATCCTTTCCATTCCAACTTAGGAAAAGTACCCTAGTCGGCTGCTTTCCACCTAAGCTTGTGCTCTCGACTTGGGTTCTAGATAATGGAGGAGGGCACAGAGTTGGAGATCTCCGAATTGGCACGGACCTTGAAATCACGTTCACTGTGAAGTTTGGATCATATGATGACCCCACAAACAGAGCAAGAAGGACTATTTCTCCAGATGTGTAAATGATTCTGAAGGAGCAACACCTGCTGTTTTTATGTTACTTCTGATAATCTATGGAAGGGATATTTTTTAATGCAAGGATCAGGAGAATGAGCGTAATTTAATTCATTGGAAGTTTTTATTGAACGCTTACTATTTATTTAGAGGGTTAAATGGGATTTCAGGATGAGTTTTACACTTGAACTTCTTCAGAAAACTCACAAGGATCTTATAAGCAGTCTTTCCAGTGATAAATAACTTTTGATGTCGTCGACTTGATGAAGACAGATAGTGTAGTTCTTCATGTGAGACCTCCAGAAATTGCACACTAAGAAAAAGAAACTAGTGCAAATAAAGGAAATCCGTTTCAAGAACCAAAAGAAGAAAAAAAAAAAAAACGTTAAAAAAATTAACTGCGGAAACAGGAAACACTCGACTGTGTAAACATTTTCTGAGACTTTCATAATCAAAACTGGGTGATCTTGAGATTTGTAGAAAGACCTGACCCGCTCAAGGTCTTCCCCAGGACTATTTCTCAAGTCTGATTTACTGGAAGGCTGGAATACATAATACCTTGTGTCTTCCTTGTGTAGAACCTATTTGATTCTGTGGTTCCAGTTCAGTTCAAGCGTTTGTGTGTGTGTGTGTGTGCCGATGTGTAGGCGCCAGAATTTTTTTAGAGCAAGTTTAGAAATAATCACCTGTTGTAGTATTCATTTTGAACATGAACACTCTCAAGTGAAATGATATATCTAACCCAAGACTTTGGTGTTAAAGCTGGGTTCTGTGCTCTGTAGTACTCAAATGTCTTAAAAGCATATACGATTTTTGAAAAGGGTTTCATTAGTGTACTGTCAGAAGATGCTCAGACCTAACATGATAAAACTCTAGCCATTTTTAATGCAAATTGATCAAGAGCTTTTGTTTGTCATAAAAGGCAAGTTAAGACTTTATGGGGAAACAATCGTAATGGTTCAAAAATGCAACAGAGCCTCTGTTTCATATAAGTACTAATTCAGAATTTCCGACTGTCATTTCTGATGCAATGGCAAGAAAAAGATGAGAGAAATGAAAAAATTTAACACTTCCTTCACCCCAGGATTTGAAAAGAGACCAGGTTCCAGGTGCAGATTGTTTCTAAAATCTCATCTGATCCAAAGATTATCATAAGCTATTTAAGAAGATCAAATGTCTTCATTTCTTATTGGTCAATGCAAGTAGCCTTTCACATGGGTACTTAAGTTCCTATTAAAACTTTCATAACAAAAACTTTATCTTGACAGGCCTACACAATAAGTATAATGAAAGACTTCACAAATGAATTGTAATCCTAAATATTGGGGAAAGAGAAAAGGATGAGGGAACATTCCTGCCAGTTTACTTTTTCTTCTGCATTTTACCTACAGATCCTAACGTTTGCACATATGGATATGGAAACGAAGCAATGCGGTTGACAGGGTAAGTCAACTAAAGGGCAGCTTTCTTTTTTCAACTCAGTGCAATTAACGGCCGGCAATTTAAAAAGCAAAAAGTACTTGTGAAGTGGTATGCAAGTGTGAAGCAAGACAGATTACTATTTATACAAGAGCAACCAGTCTCATTTTTCTTTTTGCATTTAAGCTAAAAATCTGTGAAATCAATTTAGGCATTTTCTGTGGATTATTTTATTAGAACTAACTTTGTATTATAGGATCCTAGAATACTATCACAAGCCAAAGTCACACTTTAAAGCAGACTTTTTATGTGCCTTGCTTTGACTGATAAAATGATAAATGATGAAATGATGTTCACAAGGTTAAGATTTTTAAAGTGGTAGTTCAGCAAAGTTTTCAAATCTTAATTGTCAGAACTGTAATGGTTAAGAATGCAAACCATGATCAGCTTTTTATTAAAAGGCAAAGAAATTTTAGCTGAAATATCCTTTTAAACTTAGGCAATTTTCAAATTGAGTAGGGACAAATATCCACTCCCAATTAAAATAAATTGAATAAGTTAAAAGTATGGTGAAAGTGCTAAGTAAGCCATAAATGCATCTGATATTTTAGTAATTTCAAAAATGAGTCCATCATAAAGAGGTTGAGGTGTCAAGTCTTTGAGATCAGTGATTTCATAACTTGGTTTTGTGTAAGTCAAATGACAGTCCACCAGCATTTAGTTTTTAGGTTTTGAAAAATATTTTTTCATTCTTTATACACATGATAATCTAAAGTAAAAACAATACTTGAAGCTTCCATCAACTAACTCTTCTATGTCATAGATAACATGAAAAACATAAGTCTAGAAAAATGAGCTTAATTCACCAAAATTGGCAAACATTGGTAACTTTTACTTCAAAGACTGTATAGTAAATAAACAGATACATCTTTCAGTGGGTTCTCAAGCAATATACAACAAAGCGTGTACTTCTTAGCAACATCACTATAAGACAGCAATGTATTCTCTTTAACTTTTACCTGTTGTAATCCACTACAGGGTTTCCAAAACTTCTGCACATTGTGCTTTTCATATCAAATTTTTATTAAAGATCTTAGCTATTTTCTAAATGAATATCCTTTTTATTGGATTTTTCCCAATTACAAATGAAATTTCATTTTACATCTATAATTAGAAACAACACTTACTATGGGACTGTACAAATTTAGGTCAAAATAAAAATATATGTATTTTGTAGCTTCATAAAACATCATTTACTGAATCTTTAAAGAAAGTAGAAGTAACAGCAATATATGTAAAAGTAATGATTTAATGACTATAAGCAAGACAAAGCAATAGAATTGTGCTTCTTTTGCAGACTGGGGACAATGAAATGTTTAGCTACAGTTTTCCATACAAACATGAAACAATATTCATATAGAATAAACACCCTCACAAATAACTGATGGGTGATGAACAAACACCTAGTTCGACCAAAGCAAAACACAAACTGAAAAGTGTTGAGGTTGTTCATGTTTTAAATTTAACATGCTTGCTCTATTTAAATACCTGTAGAAGCTCATTATAAATTGTTTGTATTTCCAGACATTACAGAGAAGGCATACTCCATTGTTAAAGCACTGCTTAAGTTTGAAATTATTCGTGTAATACACATTAAAATAACTTCAGGTAAAATGCCTTCTTCCAGCACTTAGCTGGTTTATTTAAAAATTTGTTTTAGAATTAGTGATAAATATACATTTTAAAAACACAATTCCACTATAACCAATGGAAAGTTAAAACACTATGTCCATATTCTTTAAAGCTTTTCTTTACTGCAACAATAATTCTTAAAGCAAACATGTATATTGGAGAAAAGTCAGTATTATGATGACTTGTCAATTGCTTCCAATGAACAGAATTTAGAATTAGATATCCATGTTGAAAATAATCTGTGCTGGTAAAAGCAAGGTTCAACATAGGGCATGGGAATCTGCAAAGGTCGAACCAGCTGGGAGAATTTTAACAATCATTTCTGAATGCATGAAACACAATATTTTCTTTATAGTATTTATAAATATATCATACAATACTGTTTCCTGTTATGTCATATACCAATATGGCATTGTACAACAAGCATAATGCCATCTGATTCTTACAAAAGCGAATCATTTAAACAAGTCAGTAAAATAAAGGGTAGTACCCGCTTTTAGGCATACAGATTGTAAAACTTAAGTTTACTTTTCCTTTGATCGGTTTTGCGTAGCAACAGAGAAGTAAAAATCAAACAGGAATCAAAATGGCTAAATATGCAAGAAATTGTTATTCACAGTGACATGGCTACATAGAATGCATTATTCTATGCTTATTCTTTCTGTTTGTTGAATTTCAAGATAAAAAGCACTTGTTTTCTACAGGTTCACAAAACAGCGTAATAACAAGAACAATCAAGGAGAATGTAATGTAGGCGTTAGTTGAGATTAACAAACTATGGCCCAATGCTTCTATCCACTGCAGAGTATTTCCAAACCCAAACAATGGTTACAGAAACCATTTCACATCTTTCCTAACACACAGAAAAACAAAACAAAACAAAAACAAAAACCTTGCCTGCCTTCTCAGAATCCAATTCTTTATAGGAACAATCTTTCTTTTCAGTTAACGTCCATATGAATATCACATCTAGTCCATCTTTTATAGTCAAATTTAATGTCACTACAAAAGAAAGCAAATTGGACGATAGTCACATGTATTAGCATCTATAAAGCTGTAATGGCATGAAGATATCTATATAAATCAGGAGTTTAAAATTTTTTTCCTTAATAGTCTCAGGAATCAACCAGATGAAGTTGCTGACGACCCATTTACTGATGACTTTCGAGGTCTATTGGCAAAGGAAGATTGGTGGTTACCACTGGGGCTGTTGCTGGTTCCATTCATGGTACTGGAAATGTGAGGAAACTGTGGATGAGGAGACTGCACTGGAGTACTGGGGCTAGGCAAACAAGAAGAGGTGGAGGGAATACCTCCTGCTGGGCTGTTGGCCTTGTCACTCCCAGAGTCACTTTCCAGTTCTCCAGCATTTGTCAGTCCATCCCTCTGGTGACTGATCTTCATTCTTTTACAAGTAGGTCGAACTCTATATTTCAAAGGAAGTGGACCATTCTACAAAGTTAAAAGGAAAAAAAAATTACTCTTAATTCTTTACATGCACTGGACCCGCTTAATCTAAGAGTAGATATGCTATACTTACCCTTCTCCAGGTATAAATGTATGCAATATCCATTAGTGTATAGTAATCCTTCAAAGGTTCCTCTTCATACATAACATCAATCTATTGAAAGATATTTCAATTATTAACAAAAGAACAAGGATAAATTTACAAGTTTTTGTCATCTAAATATAATTCAACAGTGCTTTAAACATTTTTTTTTCTCCAAACACTTGGACAAAGAATTCTTCACATTTCAAATGGAAATCATTTCCAGAAATTACTAAGGGATTTATTTTCATAGAATAAAAAATACCCAAGATATTTTAAGAGATATATTACATTTTAACACTAAATCTGAATTTTTATATTGATTTTTGGATTTCAGAATTCAAAAATAAAAAAATTAAATAAAAAAATCAACATAAAATGCATGAAGATGATAAGGAAGGTACCTGGAAAGTATTAGGTATGTCCATTTTACTTCTGAGAAACTTTCTTAAGTGCATCACAGTCATTGCTGCTGGGCATCGTAAATATCTTTTATCATTCACCTAAGAGCATATTTACAATAGTAATGTTTTTAAATTCCTAACTTTCAGATAAGAAGAAAGTTTCAATTCAATTGCCTAAATATGATAAAAGATACTAATACCAAAATCAGATGCAACTAAACTATACTTTGAATTCACCATTAAAATGAATACTGTATGAATTCCTAGTATACTCTTAAGTATATTAAAGTATTAAACATGAAATATGTAAAATATTTTGTAATAGCAACCATGTATAAAATAAATTCTAATCATTAAATATCCCATGTAGATTTCTCATAAACATTAAACATGACGGTTTTCTTATAAATATAACAGCAGTATTCAACCCCAGAATATTCTGGAGAGCAACATAAACCCTCATAAAGTCTAGAATCCATAATTCTTCAGTTTTTGTAATATGGAACATACCTCCTCCTTAGATTTCTCTTTGTCTTTGTTTACTTTCCGATCCAATCTAAGAAATGGAAATTTATTAGTGAAACAATGTATCTAATAAACACACTAACATAAAATAAGATTTCCCAGAGAATTTACCTATTCTGGTCAAAGAATTCAATAGATAAGCTTATTATCTCATCATCAGTTATAATTCTTTTATCTTCATCTGCAACTTCTCCTCTATCTTCATTGGAGCCATTGGCAGCTACAAAGACATTATAAAGTTTAAGTTTTAAATAATTGAACATATAAAATATTTTAACATAGGAAAATAGAAGGGGTACTCTGGAGTAAACTCAATTTTAATAAAATTTAATTACTGTTTATGTCCTCCCCCCAAATAAAATAACCCTTGTTCCCCCTATCCCACAAAGTTTACCATCAGCTGAAGGATGAGCTGCATAAAAATCTCTTCTTCTCTTCATTTCATCTAGGGGGGGAATGATTTAAAAATTTGGTGTAGCAGATAAAAACCAATGAATAATCTTTTTAAATTCATGTAAGCAAGTTACTCACTTTTGAAAAGCCCTGGAACTAATTTGTATACGATATCTTGAAGAGTTTTATCAGACCTGAAAAAGAATAAGGGAATCATCTACTAATACAGCAAAACTAGAAATGTTTCTCAGTTTTTAGAGATTCTGTTTTTTTGTGTGTGTGCTATGGTATCTTACTTGATTGTGATGCTTTCTATAACTATACAAAAATTAAAATTATGAGAATAAGGCTCTTTATATAGTAGTACACTTTTAAATCAGCAAAAACATACTTTGTGCCTTTCAAGTTACTAAATTTGCTAGTATGAAAAGTGAATAGAGAGAACATGGAAGGACTTTAAAAATCTCATTCTCATCTGTCATGACATCAATAAAGGAATACGAAAAAGAAAATTATTTCAGTTTTTAAAGGACAGAAAAAAACTTAAAATCACTAGAATAGTACTGAACATTGTCTAAGCTTGGTCACCATTAAAATAAATTAATTATTTAGAAAGAATTAAAGGACCACCCTCCACAAAGCACACAGATCACCTTCTGTCTTGTAAATTAGGCAACTCCAGTAACAATTACTAACAAGGACTTTAATCATCTTCTTACCTTATATTCAGCAGTGGTCTGGTTTTGTGAACTTGGACATCACAGATAGGACAATACTTGCTGGTCTCCAGGTAACGTACAATACATGTTTTACAGACTAGAAGTGGGAACATGTAAAGATTTGTAAATTTAGAAATTAGGAGCTAATTAAAATAGTGTCAGAAACTTAAAATTAAAAATTTCCAAGGAAACATCCTAAACCAATCAATACCCTGAGAACACTTATACACTGCATGCTTGTAATAAAGTAGGTAGTAATAAGAAGTCACTATATTAAAGAGAACAAAATGACTCCCACCAGTCTGTACCAATATTCCCAAGGATTATGGGAATTGTTTATAATTTTTAAAAACTTCAAGATGAACTATGGTAATATAGATAACACAAAAGAAGGTGGCTAAAGCTCTGTACTTACAGGAATGTAGACATTCTATTATGGTTGTGGCATCAATGAAGTACCCTCCACAAAGCACACACATTAGGTGGGGATTTAGCTCCGTGATCTTGATTCTGGTTGTTCGATGCATTTCTGCTTGATGAAAGATTCTGTAAGACACAGAGATATTGGCCATAATTCAAAGAAAATGAATCAAGATTATCTCTAACTCCTAGTAATTGTACACTCTGAAACGCTGAGGCATTCATAAAACTCGTTTAACACTGTACAGCTGGACAGTCCCAATGTTTTCTACAGAAGAATTTCCTAATCAGATCTGGGTAAATTGTACTGAAATGGTGAAAAAGATCCAACTAAAGTTACATCTGGTCTCTCAGGTCATTCCTGGAGAGAGATGAAAAGGTCTGGGGTGGGGGCTGGGAGCCTAGCTATCCGAGTCTCTTTCTTCCATTTGTCCTCCAGCCTAGCAGCCCCACGGCTGCTACTGACACCACAGCCCCGCAGATATTTACTAATCACTAGGGCTTGTTCCAGGTCTTCGAATTTATTGTTAAAACTTCCTCACAGATCTTCCGTCGAAAATCCTAGAGCTCTTGTAGTTTTAGACGGTTCAAGCAACCAGAACCTGGCAGGTTTTGACGCTTACAAAGGGAAAACAAATTCTGTTCTATCTGCATCCCTGGAATTTCCGGAGCTGGGTGCCGGGCAGGAGCAGCACCTCTAGTCAGCCTCGGGCTGGGGCCTGAGTGCAGAGGACGGCCGGGGGCCGGGATGCGAGGGGCGGATCCGGCGGCGCCCGGGGCTCGGTCTCGCTCCGGATTCGGAACTCGCCTCGGTCGGGGTTTCCATAGCAACTTACACTTACACTTGGCATCCGGCCACCGCTGCAACTCCGCGCGGAGCCCGGCCCGAGCCCCGAGCCTCCGCGGGCGTGCGGGGCCGCCGGGCGGCTTGCGCGGGGGAGGGGCGGCGCGGCGCGGAGGCGGGGCCGGCGCGGGGGCGGGGTGGGTGCGGGCGCGGCCGGCGCGGGGGTGGGGCGGGCCCGCGAGGCCCTCCAGCCCGGGATCACCCGCGGCCGCGACCCGGCAAGCAGCTTAGGGGACCCCAGAGCCTGTGGCGGCAAACTGCTAAAGAAAATGCAAACGGCACTCCCGGCCATTTCGGACACTCCTGGGGGCCTCTTTCCACGTCGTCTGGGTGCGAAGAGCTTGTTTCATATCTTGATTCTTTCGGACTGCCCTGTTAGCAATCGCTAGGTCAAAAATTTCACGAAAGGGACCTTTTGAGAATTGCCAACTGTGCACTTAGTCCCAAACTGTCAAGGCTCAAGTTGCATAGATGTTTATTGAACCGAACCTCTTTAAAGCTTCCTTCTCTAATAAGACGTACTCTTGTAGATTAGATGAACCAAAGTTCTGGATGGGCTGAAAGCTGAATTTATTTTTCAAGGCGGGTGGGGATGGAGTGGGGGCAAAGCACTGTGCTTTATTCGAACAAACTGTGCTGGGAGCTAGAAAAACTAATCAGTAGGATAGTGACAATATGTAAAGAACCATGTGACCAGCCCATTCCCAACGCTAAATCAACACCTTGTCAACCCAGAGTAACGATAGGAGAGAAAAACAAATGTCATTTTTCTCAGCCCAACTTCCATATAAACTCCCACACGATGAAATGATATTCCCAAAAGATATATTATAGAAAAGTGACGGTGGGGAACTGTCAGCAACAATACACCAGAGGACAATCAGAGAAGTCAATTACTTCGTGTAGTAGTGCTGAAAAGTAACATTTCTTACTACCACCACTACCTTCATTCACTTTAGAACCTGAAATAAGACTAAGCTTCTAGACCTAACTGAACTACTGCTGCCTTGAGTAGAAGTCTAGGAACTTGTGAAACTTGGAGTAAGATGCCTCTGAGGCTTTATTTCTTAAGGACTCTTAATGCAGAAGAAGGAAATAACAATCAACATACCTTGATGGCTGAAATTGAGTTTATTACTGAAAAAATGGCCAAAAGCAAAACCAAATCTCTCTTAGGAAAGTGACCTCAGTGGCAACCAGCAACCTCACCCAGAAAATTTCATGTGTGATTCCTCAGATATCTTTGGATTATTTGTTTAGAATAATAATGGCAACATATGTTAACATAAATCTAAGAGGACTGGCAGAGGGGCTGTAGAAGGTGCAGTGTCCTAAAGAGTAGTAATATTAAGGCCAATTGTACTTGATTAAAGACCAGCCTTCTTGGTGCTTAAAGAAAACTCTCCTTGTGAAACCACAGGATCTTTCCTAGAAAGATAGTTAGCAAGGTGATAACCTCTATTTGCCTGTGAAAGTATATCACACTAACACCATGGATCATGAAGTTCACCAAGGGGCTCCAATAAAAACAGCTGCCTTTATTTCTTCTCTACCTTATAGAAAACCAAACACCACACAAATACAGATATTAACTCATAGAATAATCAAACCTCAGTGGAGGGTTATCTACTGGTTGATTTGAACGTTTAAATCATATGTACTTGACCAAAAAACCCTTTCAAATTCATTTTAAGGCTTAATTCACACAACTCTCCCTCAGTTCAGAAGAATTTGGCCACAGTCCTCTTGGTGTTTACAATGCTAATAAATATTACTTTGTTGCTTATATAAAAATCAGTTCTTAATCTTTTTATCCAATTGGAAAGTACTGACAACATAATGAAAAACTCCCAAAATGTTTGACATGCTTGATAAAGTTTAAGAAACAATCTCTTGTACCTTAGAAATGAAAATCTACTAGGTTACCAACAGAGAAAGTGCCCTTAAACTACCAAAAATGCACCAAACATATATGATGCTGCAAATGTTCAAGAGTTAAAACTTGCCATTATAAGATACTCAGTTGGGGCTGTCAGTTTTTAGTTGGAGGCCTAACACTAGTAATGTCAAAATGAAGGAAAACAGAAGCAAGATCTTATGTTAACAATCAGCTGGACTACTGCACTCTAAGAAATGCAAATGAACTCCATAACCCCAGTTGGGGCTCACAGATCTACACAAGTATGGGTAAAGATGGGGTTAACTTGACTCTTTGGGAGAATTTTGTATATTTGGACACTTAGGTACATCCAATAAATCAGTGGTAGAGTGTCAATGGGTTTCTAAATTATAATTAAATATGTAATTTTCTTACAAAAGCATGTATGTGTGTATATATGCATGAATACAGTGTCTTAAATGGCTTTAAAGATATTGTTACTAGGGGGCATAATTTGCACAGGTAGGTTGTTTCATCATTCCTACACTTTGGAGATTTATGGAAATGAACTCAAGTATAAAAATTTTATCATTTTGCTCATAAAATCAACTTCTGAGAAAATTTTCATTGGTCTACTTAAAACCCAAATGTTACTATTTGGGTCAAACAGTCTCATAAATTGTACTGTCAACCACTCACATCCTTAAGTATCAGGTCTTCAGTGTAGCTTATAATGTGTTTCCAAAACTTGGGGGTTAAAATTTCTCTATAGTTTGAGCTACTCCTAACATTCAACATAACACTAACTTACACTCGCGTTTGGATAAATATGCTGGGAATTTTGCCTACTTGAAGGGGTTAATACATGATTCTCTTTCAAATATTGAACCGTGACCACTAAGCCCACTAAATCCTTTTATTGCAATTGGGAATGATCAAAGTCTCTCTACTTGTTTACTTCCAATTATTAACTGTAAATCTCTGGGGAAAAGATCATGCTCCATCGCTGTCAAGCCCAAATGACTGCGTAAACATAAGCAATCAACTTTTTAGTGCTCCTTTTCTAAAGCATCCCTTTACCACATGACCTATCCTGACATTTAGCAAAACCTATAAAACGCAGTGGACTTAATGTCACGATTTTGGGTACATCCCAAAGTAAAGGTAGAGAGAAAAGTCGCAATCTCTGCCAGGGGGTTGGGGGGGGGAGAAAAGGGGGGAAAGAAGTGGAGAGAGAAAGGAAACCTCTACCAAGACTAACGTCCAGTCACCATCTTCACTCCAAAAAAGCTCCAAATTTGAAATGCCCACTTCCCGGTGAGCACGTCCCGACAATGTTCACAGCCCTGGTCCAAGCCTCCCAACAAATACCACCTTGAAAACTTTACCATTTTCCATACAAATGCAGAAGACCTTGGAAACAACTGGGAACCGCCATCTTACAAGCCATCCAATTTCACACAAGTGTCCCTCCAACTTAAGTTAATAACATTTTTGTTGGGGCTCCCTCCAGTCTAACAACCACCTTGGCGGGATCGCTGCCCCCCACGTAACCCGTCCCTATAAAATGGGGGCGTTCCCTGGATGTTCAAACCCCTCAAAAGCCCTTTCTTCGGGAGAGGAGGGAAGCCACTTGACCCAAGCAGCTCCCGATTTCAGGAGCCCGTCCCCGTTTCATCAAAATCTACCTCTCAACAAAGGGCGCTGTGGCCGGGAGAGCCGCGGAGGCTGGAAATAGAAGTGTTCTTCTCGGGGACCATGTGCGTCGCGAGGGTGCTGAGGGGCGCGCGGGGGAGAAAGGAACTAAAACGTGGGGCCGCGCGCGGCGCGTCCGGGCTGAGCGGGCGGCGGCGGCTGGAGCGGCGCCGAGCCCGGCTGGCGGCGGCGGCGCGGGCTGCGGGTCGGTCCCGGCGCCGCGGGAGGCGGCGGGCGGCGGGCGCGCGCTCGCGGCGCGGGGCGGGCGGCGCGCGGGCGGCGGCGGCGGCGGCGGGCGGCGGGGCTCGGCGCCCACGCTGTCAGCGCCTCCCGGCCGGCGCGGGCCAGGCGCGGGGGGGCGGCCTCCCGGCCACCGCGGCCGGCCCGAGCCCCGCGCGGCCCCCGCCGCCCCCCGGCCCCGTCCCGGAGGCGCCTCGCCTCCTACGTACCCGGAAAAAGCAGCCGGCGAGAGGCGATCGAAGCGGGCG
Organism: Sciurus carolinensis; assembly: GCF_902686445.1. NCBI lineage: Eukaryota > Metazoa > Chordata > Mammalia > Rodentia > Sciuridae > Sciurus > Sciurus carolinensis. The sequence goes on from NC_062224.1 coordinate 23,520,110, forward strand.
GAAAAGACAATGAAAGTTAAAAGTCGTTCAGCAGAAAATGAATGTGAGCCAAGCGGCCATCTTGAAGCGAGCTGCAGACGCCGCTGTCAATGGGCAACGAGCGCAGCCGAGAGGAGCCGCGGCCGCCGCGCTCGGCTCATGCTGCCTCCCGAGCCCGGCCTCCTCCTCCTCCTCCGCCTCGGCCTCCTCCTCCTCCTCCTCGGCCTCCTCCTCCTCCTCCGCCTCGGCCTCCAACGCCTCCTCCTCCTGGGCCTCCTCCTCCTCCTCGGCCGCCGCCGCCTCCTCCCGCTCCGCACTCGGGGGAGGGAGCGCGCGGAGGGGGCGCGATCGGTATTATTCTGCGGGGCTGGGAGGTGTTTCTAATCCGGATCGGGGCTCCCTCGCCAACATCCCCATTGTCTCGCCCCGATCTCTGCCTTTAATACTATGATTATTATTTCATAGTTGCTGTGGGGGGAGGAAAGCGGGTGGGGGGCGCCGTGTGTGTGCGTGCGGGCGGCGAGGCGGGGGGAGGGGAGGAAGGATGAGGAGGGGGAGGGGAGGGTGGAAAAAAATGCACCGCTGAAGGCAGAGTGGAAACTGACACCGGCTCCAAAATGGCTCAGAGTCCGCCCGCCCCCTCCCCCTGCCGCCCCCCCACCGGGTCACGTGCTCCCCTCATTCCTTAAGGGCGGCCTGGGAATTAGTGTCGGTGTAGTCGGGCCCGTGGCCGCCCCCTCCCCTCGGAGCCGCGCGCCCAGCCCCCTCCCCCTCGCTCTGCGCCGCGGCGGCAGCGGCGGCGGCGCTGGCGCGGTCGCGGAGACATTTCTCCACAGCGCCACACGCGCCACCCTACTCTCGGCGCGGGCATCGCTCCGGCCCCGCACGCCGCGCAGCCCACCCCACCCCCAGTTATTTCTTTCTCTGGACCGCCCGCGGCGCACACGTCCACGGTCTCTCGCGGACAGGAGCGCCCGGCCACTGCCCCCGGCGCGGCCCTGCCGGCTCAATGCGCCGCGGCCCAGACTCCGGCGCCGCGGCGCGGAACCTGCGCCGGAGTTGGGCTCACGGAAACAACAGCGCCCGCCCCAGTCTTCCCGCGGCCGCGCCGGCCCCTTCCCCCCTGCCGGCGACCAAGGCGGGGCGCGCGCGGGCAGTGGCTCGCTCCGGGGCAGGGCTCCGCGCCGGGCGGGCGGCGAGGGTCGGGTGGCGGGCGAGCCCTGCAGCGCAGGTAACGGGCCGCCCACGGCCGCCGCTCTGCTCCCTCTTCCCGCAACTGGGGTCTTCACCGACCCGGGAGAGCGCATCCTCTCCCACTGTTCCATCCGGAGGAAGAACGGTCGTTAAAAGTTAACGCTAATCGTATCTAGCTCCTCGCACAAAGTAATAATTAACACAAACTTCAAACACAATATCACCACTCTTTGTGGGAACACCACCTTATTTATTCAGGGTGTAAGATCACTTCCTTTCATAGGACTTGAAAAAGATAAAAAATAGAAGAAATGTACAGTTAATACTAAAGACAATTCGAACACTTAGGCAGAATTTCCCTCTTAATCCTTTCACAAGTAAAAAAAAAAAAGTCGATATTGAAGAGTACATAAATTCAAAAGGAATTATTTTTTCTTCTAAAAATGAGGACATCCAGCTCGCACGAATGATGCTTCGGCTGAAGGCAAGACGTTTCTGGTTTTCCTCTAGATTCGGCGGATCTTTAGCATCCCAAAGTTACAACTGAGTTGCTCTTTCCAGGCTTTTCGAAGCATCTTTAAGTTTCCCCACCAAGTCCTAAAATATGCCATGTTTTAAGCATGAGGCATGTAACGAAGTATCCAAGTTCGAGAGGGCGAGAGGGGTGCAAGAAAAAAGTCGGGAGAACACTGTCAAAACTAGTTTAGAATTCACCAGAATTTTAACCTTTGACAAACTAGTATCCGTGAAAAGAAGCATTTTCTCTAAAATATCTTCAAATCAGCTATTTGCCCTCAGGTTGAAACATGATTTCTAACCCAATCCTCATAACTTAAAGGTGTATCTAAATTAAATGTCTCAAGTTATCTAAAGAAGGTTATGCTGTATATATATTTTGTGTAAATTTAAAGTTTGTTACATTGATATGACTGCAGGACATGTCTGAAATTTTCACTTTCATCTAAATTTCCAGGACTGATATTCATTTTTTTAAGTACTAAGAAAGAAATTCGTTGTCATACCCATCAATCAATGTACTTTTCAATTTCCCCATTCTTACACGGCAGTATAAAGTTTTAAAATCATACTTTCCCTTTCATAAAGTCATTTAAAACTGCTGCTTAAAAACACAATTTTGAAAAGCTTAATTTTTGAAAGCAAAGAAATTTTCAAAGTCATGCTTTTAATTTTGCTGTATCTTATTGAATCAAACTCCTCATGAATTGAAGGAATTTACACTAACATTACACTTTGGAAGTTTTTTTTTTAATTAAAAGGAATAGCAAATATAGAACACTAGTAATACTAAGGAACATCTTCATTTCAAAAGTGAAGCCCACTGTTAAAATATTTCAAGCTCCCTTCCCATTAAATTCTTAAGCAAGAGTAATTTATCTGCTGACAGGTGGTTATTTTTCTTTTGAACTTTCCATAGCATAATTCTCTTTTATAAAGAAGCATATTCAGAGATCCTAATACTGTACCTGTAATTGTTCCATGCTGCAACTAAAACTAATCTCTGGGTAGGATCGGGAATCTGTGTTCTAGGGAAGAAAAAATGCTGTTTATTTAAATCAAGAAATTTTAAATTTTCATTACATATTTCATTTTTAGACAGGGATTATCTATACATACCTCTACATTTAAGGTTACCAAATATGCAGGTTTGTACATTTTATGAAGTTGACTGGTCTAAAACAATACAACACATACATGTCAGTAACTATTTTTTAAAAGTTCCCTAAATTCCTTTGGAGAACAGTTTGCTAAACTTTACCTTTATCTGATATTCCAAGCGCCAAGAAACATCAGTTATATGAGGGAGAGATCTGCCTATACTGAAAGATACAATGATAATTTTGTATATAATATCTACAGAAAACTTTTCAGTATTTACCTTCCACCCCTCACCCCTTTTAATCCATTTTAAAACACTGCTGAACTTCATTTTAAGTTCTAAAGAATAAAAGCATTCTAAAATTATCTGAATTATCTTTTATCTTTAAAAACATTAGCTTAACTTCAATTGTTTCATTTGCCCTTTGGCCCTTTTCTTTGGATCAGGATCCAGTTTTTTTGCCCTATTTTGTTTCACACCAGCACTCTCCATTCATACCTGCAAGTGAAAAGTGCCTCAGCTTGACACCTTATACAGAACCTACCTTCCCAGTAGGATTTCTAGGGAATTCTTATTATTCTGGGGAGAGAGAAAAAAAAAAAAAAAAAAAAAGAAAAGAAAGAAAGAAAAGAAAAGAAAGAAAACATCTTTGTAAATAGTGGAGAAGAAAAAGTGGCAATTGTTAATTTAAAAATTCAAAGTAAGAAACCTGATATTCTGTGCAAAACAGTTCTATTCTCTCTCTGTCAAATTTACAGTCTTCCAGATACGTGCTAGAGGGAGGGAAATGCCAAAGTTTAGTCTGCATTTTAAAAACTGAAATTGCAATCATAAAGATACTATTTGAAAATTAATGAATATTTAAATAAATCCTGTACCTTAGAGTTGATTTGTCAGCTCGGTGCTTTCCTGCCTCCAGTATGTAAGTTGCAGCTGCCGCATGACAATGTTTTAAAACCACAGGGTCAATGTGTTTCAAGTCTGGGTGATCTAAAATAAATTAACTGCCAATGATGCCTGTGATAATAAGTTCTTTATAGTTATATTTCCAAAAAGGATATTTTAATTTAGATAAAAATCCCTTTTAACAAGATAACAAAAATAATTCAACTATAGGGACTGTCAATTTTAAGTAAATGAGATGAGCTGCAAGGTCAATTGCAAAACAATAAAGAGAACACATCAATAATCCTGCCTTTTATCTGTTTTCAATTACCTTCTTTTGCCTTTGTATTTTTACTATTTTTGAAAACATGGCCCCCAAAGAAAAAATAACAGTGGACATTTTAACACTGGAGTAAATTCAAAGGAAAAACAAAAGATAAACATTTTACATGATGAAAATTTAATGATAACTTTCACTCTAAAAATGATGAAACTTGAGGGTAGATAACTCCGTGGACATTAATACATCAAGAAGGGTGGGCAGTAGGACATGAGTTCTGAATATAAAAGAAATTTCAGAATTCCATCAGTATTTTCAGGTTTTGACAGTCATCTCCTCCCCCCCCCCTTTTGAGATTAACCCAGGTGGTGGTTACTATTTTCGTTTGAAGAACTTCCACTTTCATATTTTTTGTAGAAGTGTCTAGTTCATGAAACTATAGGAACACAAACCAAAAATTTGAATTGTTGATACATTTAAGGAAATTATCTAAAAGCGGTCTGTTTTAAAATATTCTCGTAGCCCAAACTTCCACTGTACTCCGAAATCACTGATCAGAACTCTTAAGAAAGTCGCCTCCTGGTAACTGGTGCGGAACAAAACATTATGCACCCTATCTTAGGGATCTAGAAGAACCGGTGTAAAACATACTAAGCAGGGGTGTTGGAGTGGTCATGGGAACCCGAGGTATTCCCCTAGTTGGAATATGTCAACACTATTCGACCTAGTAAGTACTTAGGGAACAGACCCTTTTAAACGTCTGCTAGCCAGTCCAGGAAGCTTGAATTACAAGGAGCTCCCCTGATGAAGTCCAAGTGTCAAAACAGCCACTGTCTCAGACCAGTCTGAAAACCTTACATGTTTAGGCCACAAACAAGACTTGAACACGGGCTTTCCAAAGGAACAAAGACACTGGGAGGGAAATCGGGCCAAGAACGTGTAGCTGGCTGTGTGCAGGTGCCAAGAGGGGACAGAACAATGCTCAGGGTCCGCTCTGGGTCCTGGCAGAGTCACGTCTCCACACTCCGTCCGGAGCGAAGGGCAAAACCCGGAGACTTCCTCTTCCCGGGGCTTTCGCCCTCTCGCTCCTCTCCTCCGAGAGCCCCTCCACCCAGGCCGATCCAGCTCCGAGCCGAGCTGCTTACCTAACACGGCCTCGTCCGCCTGGGCGTCCAGCAGGCTCTGGAAAGCCGCCCGGAGCAGAAGCGTGAAGGCGTTGGAGTCGAAGGAGCCGGGATCGGCCAGCATCTGGAAGCCTTTCTGCACAGACTCCGAGAGCTCCATTGTGAGCGCGCCGTGACCTTCGACACGCGCACCACGTGACACGCGCCGCGCGCTCAGCTGATGCGGCCGCGCGCGCACGCGGCTCGGGGCGGCGGCGCGGGCTGCGGGGCCTCCCCGCCCGGGGCCTCCCCGCCCGCCAGCCCGCGGGCCTCGGCGCTCGGCGCCCCCCGCCCCCGCTTCCGTCCAGCCCTTCCTTCTGAGCCGGCCGCCGGAGCTGCCCAGCCTCAGCTGGAGCGGCGGCCGCGGGCGCTTTGTGGACGCGCTGGGCACTTTCTCCTCCGCTCGGCGCTCACCCAGGGTGGTCACCGGCTCAGTTCCCCAAAAAGCCCCCGGGGAGGTGGCGGACCGCGTCCGGGTCGACCCCCACCTCCCGCCAACTGCCCCCTCCCGGTTCCTCGCCCAGCGCGTAATCCTGCGGGGAGCCGCGATTTATGGCAACTGGTTTTGTTTATTTTTGTGGGGTTTTGTAACTCACCAGTTGGACGCCGAAGCACTGCCCTTTTATGAGTGAGACTGTAGACATCTAATCATACACATCTGGTTCGTTTTCACCTTTTCCGTGTCATTTCTGGAAATCGGCAGTAGATTCTTTCCTGCGTGCTGTGTGAATACACAGAGATACATCCCTGAAGAGCGCGTGTGTACGCACCCTACTTCAACAACTGGGAGATTAATAAATTATTCATGAACATATTTGACCGGATTATTTATAAAAATTATATACCACTGCAAATAAACAACTTTCGAAAGCAAACTGCGATACAAATTTTGTACTACTGTATTCACTACATCTGTGGGTCCAGGTTTAAGTACTCAATCGAGCCTTCATAAATACATATTAGGCAGTTGTTAGTAAAGTACGGCTTGCAATGGCAAGATCTTTATTAGAAGTGAATGGCTGTCTCGCATATCCAGAACTTTAAAGATTTAAATCCTGTAGAAAGTTTTAACTTCCCTCTATTTCTACAAAGTTGGTTTGGAGAACAGCAGTGATTCTTTTAAAAAAAAAAAGAAAAGAAAAAAGAAAAATGCGAAGTAAAATAGATTAGGCTTTTTTTAAAAAATTAAAAGAACTGGAAAAGTAAAAAATACGTTTTTGAAGGATGGAGGGAAGGGCGACAGAACAAGAAATGTGTTTTAGTCTTCAGGAGCGATTATTTGCAACGTTAGATTCAAAGTGAAACCTTTTCTTCTTTGGCATAATTTAGGTACCTGTTTGAAAAAAAATAATGAATACAGCCAACATTTATTCTTGCATCAATATGTAGAGAATAACTCACTTCATAGTAACAGGACCCGAATGGGATAAGTTAGTGTCAGTAATAGGTTAAGTAGCTACTCCGTTCTACTTTGAAAGCTTTGAAAGGCACGTGCACTATTTCTTCACTTGGTGAGAGTACAGCAATGAAAGGTTTAAAAGTCCCCTAAGGTCTTTATGAAACAAATACCTATTAATCATGTTCATCTTTTCTTCCCATCTCTCACTTTTTTTTCTAAATTCCTTCTCATCAGTAGTAAAATGTCAGTTGAAAAGTTTCCAGGTCTCTGATTTACACAGGGAATATTCTGCAGAGCAGAACTGTGTAAATGTTAAACAATATTAACACCCAACCTCATAATGTTTATTACACATATTTTATGACCCAGTATAACACTAATTGTTAATACTCTAGTCGAATTTGAGTCTAGAACTCCAATCATACTTAATTTAATGTCAAACAAGAAAGTACTAATGCCTGAGTATGGATTTTTAAATGCTATTTTAAAAGAGAAAAGTAAACACAAATGGTTGTGAGTTTATAGGATAAAACTTAGGAAATACTTTAGGATTGTTTCCATAATAACTGTCCTGTTACTCTCTTGCCCATATGTAAGTACTTTCTCTTAGAGGATGTTTGTCCTCTTTTGCCTAAATATATTCATGTGTTAGGCCCAAGTGCTGGGTACATTTCCAGCTCACACAAAAATTTTAACCATGCTTTTCTGATGTTAGGAAAACTGAATTTTTCTACTGCAGGTACATTTATTTCAACTACCTTCAAAGGAAACACAGGATTAAACATTTGTTTGAATGTAGAATCTTTGACAAGTCATTGAAATATAGAAGTATGATCATCAAAAGACAGTCACTCATGATTACTCAGATACAGACTGGTTGTAACCATAAAGTCAATGTACTTTATATTGTTAGAAAAACTATGTATAAACATATTCTACAAGTGTGAAAAAATACTATTTAAAATTTTACTTTGATCACTGAAACAGGATTGGAACTTACATTAAACTTTAAAAAAATCTACAGACTCAAAGTCAATAGACTAAATTTGACCTATAAATAGACTAAAAGGAACAATTATGTGCAGCTAAAAATAGCAATGTTAAAACATCTTCATGTTAATATATCTTGCCATCTAAACTGCAAATATTAAGTACAGGATACTAATAAATTTGTTTTTCTTTTTGAGACTCTGGAAGTTACATCAAGAACAATACTTTAAAGTTTCAAAGCTCTAAAACAATGTTTTAGAGTTTCAAAACACATCATATTTGAATTGGTTAATTTTTTATTTTTAAATTTGTTTTAGAAACCAACTTAATATTGGTTCCAGTACTGTAATTACAATTAAAATGGACTGGGGTTTTTTACAGCCTCTCAGTAGTCAGCTTTCCCCAAAGGCCTTATTGCTATATTTGTTAACTTTGTGAATTCAAATATCTTCTTTTTTAGTGTTTAAGTACTTTTGCCTTTGTTCAAAGAAAGCTAAAAGAGGGTATTCCTTTAGATTGAAGAATTTATTGAACATCCACTGTTGCGGGGGATCCAATATGCTTAAGAGCCAATGAGACAGGCAGAAGTTTTAACTGGTATGTATACAATGCCAATCTGTAATAGAGATCTATTTTATTTCTACTCATCAAAAACCTAGTAATTTTTTACAGATAAAAATGTTCAAAATACTTAAAAGTACATATACACAAGAAACCATCAATACTGTTTCTTTGATAGTTATTTTAAAACTTGAGGTATTTATTAATGAAAATAGAATTGTTGTTTTAAACTATTTAAACCACAGTGGACAATTAGAAGGAGTATTTGAGTTATGCATGACCTTTTGAAGTATAGGTCAAAAAGCATTTCTGTGAAGTTTATAAAATCTACCTAGATACATTTGTTTTATTAAGTAACTTGATAAGACATAAATGAAGACTTGGAATTTGGTCAATTTTTTGCCTTCATAATCACAGTTCAGTGGTTTCAAATTGCATCTTCTATCACCTACAATGTCAAACACCAAATTGAGTATTCAGAGGAGGCAACATAACTTTTATTTTCAGTTAGACATATAATCAAATCCCTAATGATTTCTAAATAGTCATTGCTACAATAATAAATATAGGCAAATATAACCTCTTTTCCCTCACATAGTATAGGCTCATTTGTGCATATGGGTTTTAAAATAAAATTCAAATTCATTTCACTGAAATTAGTGTCTTAAAGTGTGAGCAAAAGTGAAATGCTAGTTACATTAAAGAAACAGGAATGAAAATCAATGACACAGTGTTCTCTGAAACACTTAGAAAACTCATGCTTATGGCTTTGTACAAGTATTCTGGATTTTTCCTAAAACTTTTATTCAAGACACTTAAGTTAAATAATGTATGGTTCAATTTCTATTTAATATTTTGTCATTTAGTACCACTTACAAATTTTTGCTTTATATTTAGTTGTATCAGGGAAATATAGAATATGAAGCTTTAAAATGTAACAGAACAATAAGAAAAATTAAATATTTTAAATCTAATTTCTAAAAGGTTGAGTTATTATGCTATTAAATCTCAGACATTTCCTGAAGGAAGGACATAAAATTTTGTTAAACTTTGCAAATAGGAAATTCTATAGTCAAGATAAGGCAAAGAGAATACTCTTGTATTACTGAAGTGAAATTTGGGAGCTGTCACCATTAGTGCCATGCCATGGTTTTGTTAGCTGCTTGAGTCAGAATAAGAAAATTTGAAAATTAAAGGAACATATGTAAGCATCAAATTGTAACTTTACTATCAAATATTTATATCTAAGCCATCTGCCATTTTTAAAAGATTTTCTGCAGATCAGCAAAGTAATGTCTTCTCTGTAGGAATTCAGACTTAGGAAGTTCAATCCCTTATTTTTAAGTGAAGCAATTAATGTTACATGGGAATATCTAAGTCATATAGACTAAAATTGTGACGTCTTCATCTAAGAAGAAATGTAGAATTGCTTTATATAAAGGAAATGAAAATAAACAATGCAATTTGATGACAGCAAAGTTTAAAGGTAAGGAAATTAGGAAGAAATGAGAAGCAAGCAACAACATCCCATGTAATAATCAATGAGAAAGGATAGATTGAATTGTGTCTTAGAATTTCTCTATAGACAAATAGGAAACATTAATCTGCCTTTAAATTCAGTAAGTGATTATCATTTACTTATCATTTTTGTGGATTATAAAAATCAAATTTACTTCTGAAATCACATAATTTATATCTATATTACCAGTGAACTAATGTGAAAAATAGGAACTGGTTAATTATCTAACAAATTCTGTCAAATAGACAATTTAGATCATAATAATAATAGTCAGCCCCTCAATAGCAAGTTGATTCTTTTTTTTTCTGCTAAGTTATAAAGATCACCACTTCAGTTTCCTGCAGCATGGATTGGTATCAACCAGAATGATCCATCCTTTAGCTATAAAAAAGGTAAAAGGGAAGCATAGATATGTTGAAATGAGTTCACTTTGATGAAAACATCTAATTCTTCCAAATGTGTAAAGACTGTTCTTTAAATTGCTAGCACATTTTTAAAAAGAAAGAGAGGGAGAAGGATGGAGAAAGAAAAAGAGAAAAAAAGAGAAAGGAAAGAAGAAAAGGAAGAAAAGAAAGTAGGATGGGTTTTCCCTTCATGAGGAGAAATATCACAGAAAGCAATAATACTAAAACTAGAAGATCATCTGTCCTGTCCAGAATCTAATCAGTTTCAAGGTGCTCTGCATTTAAACTATAATAGCAGAGAATTACTAACAGATCTCCTTTCTATTTTGGTTCTGGATTTGGAATCTATTCTAACAATGTGTTTTCTTATACCTCAGAAATTGGAGTTGTGGTCAGATCCATAAATTCCAGCAAAACACTGAACAAATAGGCCTATGCTATGGAATATTATGTCTGTAGTGATGATTCTTTAAAGATTGTGTTTTGAAAGCATGCTTTTTACATACTAAAATTGGAAGTTTAAGTAATGTATAAATATCTGTATTTATTTTGCTTAAGGGTACATAATTTTGCAAAGAAAATGAAAGGAGTATTTTGTAAATTAAAATAATTTACAACAGTAATAATGTACTTGCTTATAAAATGCAAGACTTGACCATATTCATATATCAAATGAAGCATTCCAGGATGAAAGTTATATGTATAAGGGATGATTGGAATTAAATATGTTATAAAAACTAAGAGAGACTATTACAAATGTACTTTTGACTCACTTAGGTTAAAAATTTAGACCAAAATTAAGACTTTTTAAAAGTTTATCTGGCAAAGAAAGGCCTAGATAAAAACTATTAATGTTTTGAAATATGTATAGTATCTAAAATAATACTGGTTAAGAATTTAGCATTTTAATTATGATTGTTATGAATTTATTATTTTCAAAAGAATACATATTCTATTTTCCCTGTCAAAAGTAAAATATAAACTTGAAACAATTTTGTAGATAATTCAATCTAAAGATAGTTTTAAAAAAAACTTAGAATAAGTGTGCTCACTTAGTTCATTGCATAAAATAGATCTATTCAGAAAATACTTTAAATGATTTTACATACCTGAATTTTACAGTATAGTGGTAAATCTTCAGAAAGTAATCTTACTGTACTATTCAGAAAACAAGTACCTAGAAAACAGATAAAACTTTTCCACTGTGTTTCTTTCCCTGAACACAGTTTTATTTTCCTAAACTTTCACTTGACTGTTTTTACTAAGGTTAAAACATAAATATTGTTGTTCTAACTTATTCAAATGTTACATTCAAAATTGGAAATTTTTTCACCCTGGGAATCAATTCCAGGGTCTTGCACACTTGCATACTCTATCACTAACCTACGGCCCTAAATTAGAATTCTCTATATAAACATTTTAATCTGTATTTTATGGAAAGGGATTGAGGGAATAATATAAAATTATTTTAATATAATAAAATACCATGAAAATAATGACTAACTAAAGGGTAAAAGGGAGAATTGTATTTACATAGTCAATTTAGTTCATGTAATTAGAAACTTGAACCTAATTTATTAGTATTTGGATAATTACTCAAATTTGTTTTCTTTTTTTAAAAGGAATAATATGCCTGGATAATTTATAGAACAGTATTCTAAATCAAAATAAATCAAATAATTGCTGGGGAGTGATATTGGCCAAATTAAATTGTTATATTACATGCATGTATGAATATGTAACAACAAATCCCATTATTTTGTACAACTATAATGCCTCAATTAAAAATTTGGGGAAAAAAATCAGTTCATTGGCAACTTTTATTTGACTTACTATTCTCTGTAAATTACAGATCAAGAAATAAAGAGAAATTTGGTAAAAAAAAAAATTTATGAGAAAATATATGGGTAAATGAGTTTTAGTCTAGGAAAACTGAATTTCATATGCTTTTCTTAAAATTTGAAAATAACAGAAATTTTTAAATGAGGCTCAAGTATGATATATAGGTGAGTATAGTCTACAGAGGAATAAGAAAATGTTTATTTTTGCTCAAATAAAAATTTAAATGTTTGTGAATTGAAATGAAGACTGGTTTTATAAGACCAAGGATATCAACAAAGATGTGTATATTTAGTTTTATAAATTTTTATTGCTAATATGCATTCTTTTTTATAAAGAACTCTTTCAACAATATAATTTGGAAATATTGAGAAATATTGATTTTACTTTTGTCATTTATAATGGAAGGAAAAGAATATCCTATCAAATATGCTTTTTACATAATTTTGAAGGTTGGCTTAAATTATAAACAAAAATCTAAAATACAAGCTTTGTGAGGTATTTTAAGCAATGATTTAATTATTTCTCAAATTTGTATTTATTTATTTAGGTATTGAGGACTGAACCCAGGGGCACTTTACCACTGAGCTTTATCTCCAGTCCTTTTTTAATTTTTATTTTGTGAGAGGGTCTCATGGTGATGTCCAGGTGCTGTCCAGACTGCCCTCAAACCTGCCGTCTTCCTGCCTCAGACTCCAACATCTCTGCGATTATACTTGTGTGTCATTGTGCCTGGCTAAAGTGTTTTTAGAAACTGACAAATACGTTTTCAAACTAATATTTTAAAATTTCATTTTGCTTTTATTCTGTTTCTAAAGTTGCTATGATCAATATTTGTCTGTTTGTAGAGACTATGACATTCCATGATGACTAATGTTCAAGTTGAGTCATAATGATAGTCTGTTAGATTAAAATCAAGAGTGACTGAAGGAAAGTAGTCATTTTTGCAAGCAAACATCCTGCCATGTAATGTGGGGAGCAGGGGAATCATATGTCATAAAGCAATAGATCTTGAACAAAGACATGTCTGACCATTGACATAAATAGCATATAAACAAGCTATTTGTGTTTGCTATGCTTTTTCTTTCAGTTTCCATTTATTTTATTAAAGTTTTAGAAAATAGTATGAAGATAAAGACTTGTTTAGAGTTAAACATATGGTATTTAATATAATTCCTAAGATGTTTTTTAAAAACTGCTTTGCTACTGAGAATGTAGTTCACTGGTAGAGCACATGCTTTGCATAAGCAAGTCCTTGAGCCAATCCCCAGCACCAAAATGAAGGAAGACAGCAAGGAGAAAAAAAGGAAGGGAGAAAGTCAGGAACCAGGGAAGGAAGGAAGAAAGGAAGGCAGCCAGGGAAGGAGGGACGAAGGCAGGAAAGGGAAGGACCAGAGATGTAGTTTGGTGGTAGAGTGTGTGCTTAGCATGTGCAAGGCCCATGGGCTCAACTCCCAGCACTGCAATAAAAACTTAAATTAAAACTTTTAAAAAGTCATTCCATAGAAATGTCATCAGAATGTCACACATGGTTATATGTTATGCAAATTTCAGAACAATCATTCCAGCTAAATAAAATAATAGAATAGCTAATACTACTTTGCATATTGTAATAATATTGCACTGTTCTTTGAATGAAAATAGTTGTTACTCTCATTTTCCTTAAACATAATTGAATAATTATATGATTGATTATTTGGTTATGTATTAGAATTTATCTTTCATTTCAAACAGGGTATCAATTTTTCTAAAAACATACTTGATTGTAACAAGATTTATCGAAAAGGAATGAAAGGTTTATGAAAAGAAATATAGAAAATTATTTTAGGTGGCATTTATCCAGAGATATATCCTATTTTCTTTCTTTAAAATTTCTATTTATTCATTTTTATGGTTCTGGGAATTGAACCCAAGGCCTCATGCACGCTAGGCAACCACTCTACCACTGAGCTACCTCCTCTCTTTTCTGAATAGGAAGATCTTCAAAACTTTACTCTTAAAGTTGATTTTTATCTTAATAACTGTAAGGATAACCATGAAGTTTTATAAATAAGTCGCAATGACTTCTTAAAAGCATACTGATGCTCATGGGATTTGTAGTATGGATTATGACAAAATTAACATGAATTGTTACTTCTTCATTTGTTCTTATAAAGTCCTTTTATTAGACAAGTATCTGGTACATAAGTAGTTAAAAGTGTTTGTTGAATGAAGGTAATATAAAGCATGGAGTGGAAGCAACAGGGATCAAACACCTATCCCACCAGATCTAGGTCTTGGACTAAAGATTTATTTTCTCTCAGTCTCATTTTCCTCAAGCGTACTGTTGAACTAGTAATGGTATCTCTTTCATATGGCTCTTGAAAAGCATTCAGAGCTAAGGCTCACGTTCCATGCATGCAGTTATAATCAAATAACAGAATTCTGTGCTTGTGATTTTGTTTTTACTGGTGCAGATTTTTTCATTTAAATTTACAACTGTTGTACATGTGATGTAACCATTTGAGGACTACCAGTACATAAGTCCCTATTGTGGCTCATGACTCTGGAGGCTGAGAAATCCAATATTGGGTTGACATATCTGGTAAGGGTCTCGTGCTGCTTCATAGCATGGAGGAAGGAAGTGGAAAGGGGAAGTAGGTACACAAGGAAGAGAGAAAACAGGGCCCAGTTCCCACAATAGCTAATTTGCTAATCCATTCCAACCATGTTCCTCAGTGCCATACTGAGGAATTAAGATACCAATATATGAACTTTTGGAGGACACACACAAACCATACTGGAACCCTGATGGATATAGTTTACTGGGGCAAAGCAGAAAAGGGAGATAATGGGGTGGGGGACTGGAAAGTGGGTATGAGGGGAACCCCATGAACTTGGAGACCATACATAGACCACAGATGAGCTCTCCTTTTTAAGCTACAGCTCACAGTGCCATTTAGCTCCCTGTCTCTCTGTTCATTCATTCCGCTCAGGATATTGACTCCTTCCAAGTTAGCGATGGTTGTTCCTAGATTCCACAAACAAGTCTAACTCTCCAAATACCACATGTTCTCTCATTCACATATGGAAACTTTAAAAAATGATTTCATGGCAGGAAAGAGTAGAGTTGTGGTTACCAGTGGCTGTGAATGGTCATAGGGGTAGAGAATAGGGGGAAGTTGGCTAGTGGCTACAAAATTACAGTTAGAGGGGGAAAAATCTAGTGTTCTAGAGCTCAGTAGGGTGACTAGAGTTAATAATAATTTACTGAATATTTCAAAATAGCTAGAAAAGAGGATTTTGAGTGAAATTCTTCACATAGGATTTTGAATGTTCTCAACACAGAAATGATAAATCTTGGAGGTGATGGATATGCTAATTACCCTGATTGGATCATTACATATTGTATACACAAATGAGATATACTGTATCTCATAGGGATGTACAAATGTTATACACAAATATTATGTATCAATTAAAAATAACTAAATGAAATAAAATGTAAATGAATAAAATAAAAAAGAGCTCTTATAACACAACAATCATATTATTCCCTCAAAGCCTTTGATGTCAATATCTTCTTACCGCCTCATTTCTTGATGCCCCCTGGAATTTGAGTCCAACAGTGTCCACTGTGATAAACCTACCTGATCCCTCTAAGAAGGCCTAGTGGACCATCACATTCCCTCTCTTTCCACTGGTTCTTACTCTAGTTTTTCCTAAATTATGTCCTGTGGTTGGCAACTCTTTAGGAAGCATCAGGGAGCAAAATCAAGATGGCTTCACACTTTCTTCTGGACTCTTCCTTGTCTGGTTTCCATAGTTACTGTTTCACATACTGGTGAGTGACATATAACTTGTGATCCTTCTAAATCTACTTCAAACATTGTCTATAAAGAGGCACATGCTCCATAAGGCATTGAAAAGACAAAAAAAAAAAAAAAATTAAAAACAGTAAGAAGCCTCACTTACAACAGAATGAAGCACACATTATTTGGAAAGTAGAGGTTTCAGCTCTATGACTCCAAAATGTTGAACACTTCAATGAGTGTTGGCCGTGTCTGCAGTCATGCAGTAGCACTGCTAAGATACAGTACTGCCCAACCCACCAAGTGTCCCTGTTTCTCTCTGTAGTCAACCCCTGATCTCAGGAAACCACCGATGTACTTTGTCTCATCATGATTTTGACTTTCCTGGAATGTACAAATGCAGTAAGGTAGTATGTAGTGTTTTTTGTCTGACTTCTTTTACCTAGCATGACATTTCTGAGTTGTGATCCTATTGACTTATCGAAAATTACTAATCCTGTTCCACTGTATGGATATACCACAGTTTGTTTTTCCATTCACTAGTTGATTGGTGATCATGAATAAAACCTCTATAAAGATTTGTGTGCTGGTTTTGCATAGACATGCTTTTATTTCTCTGGGAAAAAAAAAACAGGTGTGAAATTTCTGGGTTATATATGTGGACATTTAACTTTATAAGAAGTTGCCAAACTGTTTTCCACAGGAGCTATATTATTTCCACCAGCATTGCATAAAGGTTTGAATTGCTTCCCATCTTCTACTGCATTTTTACTTTAGACATTTTTTGGAGGGGGACAAAGTTTTAATATGTAGGCTAGGTTGGTCTCAAACTTGTGGGCTCAAACAATCCTCCCACCTCAGACTCCTGAGTAGCTGGGACTATAGGCAGACACAAACACACCAGCTTACTTTAGCCATTTTAATAGGTATATAATGTTATGTTACTTAATTTGTTATGTGGACTTAATTTGTTTTTCCCTAATGACTAATGATGTCGAACACCTTTTTGCTGTACCTATTTGCCATCCATAATCTTTATTAGTGAAGTGTCTGTTCAAATTTTTGCCCACTTTTATAGGTTTATTTATTTTCTTATTACTGAATTTTGAATGTTCTTTACATATTTTGGATACATGACCTTTATCTGGTCTGTTTTTTCAAGTGTTTCATATTATCTCATGGATTGTTATCTTTGTATTTTCATTTTTAGTATCTGTCAAAGGGCAGAAATTTTAATTTTGGTGGAGTCCATTTTTTTAATAGATTATGTTTTTGGTATATTGCATCTAAAATTTTTCTCTAACCATGGTCATAAAGATTTTCTTCTTGGTCTTAGTCTAAAAACTAAATTTATAGTTTAAAATTTTACATTTATGTTTGTGATTCACTTTAGGTCAATTTTTATATGTGGTATGAGATAGTAATTAAGTTGTGGGGTTTTTTTTGTTTGCATATGAGTATAAAAGGACTATCCGATCCACATATCAGAGAGATATGTGGATACTAACACACAATAGAGACGGGGGAGAATAGAAGTTCACTGTATTAGACAAAGGGGAAAGTATGGAAGGGAGAGGAGATGGGAATAGGAAAGACAATAGAATGAATTGGACATAACTTTCCTACATTCTTATTATGAATACATGACCAATGAAACTCCACATCATGTACAACTGCAAGAATGTTATCCTAATTAGACTAAGTTATGCTCCATGTATGTATAACATGTCAAAAATACTGTCATTTGTATCTAAAAAGAACCAAAAGAGACTATCTGATCTGCATTTAATTACATATTTGCACTTTTGTCAAAATTCAATTGTCAAAAAAATTCAATTGGTCATATGTAAGTGAATCTATTTCTGGATCTTCCTTTCTGTCCTATTAGTGTATTGGTTTTGCTACATAACACAGCCTTGAGTACTTTAGATTTTACAGTCTTAAAACCAGATAGTTAGGAGTCTTCTAATTCATTTTTTTTCAAAGTTGTTTTGATAATTTTATTTTGTTTACTTTTTCCACATAAATATTAGAATTGGCATGTTGATTTATTTAAAAACAATCCTATTAGAATCTTACTTGGGAACATTTAATCTATTAATCAATTTGGAGAAGAAATGACAACAATGTTGAGTCTTCCAACTCATGAATATGGCATATCTCTATTTTTATTTGCATCTCCTTTGATTTATCATCAATGTTTTATAGTTAAGCATGCAAATTTTATATTTTGTCAGATTTATACCTAAGTAATTGATGATTTTTGATGCTCTCTGAAATATAAATTTTTCACTTTGATTTCTTTATTGCGAATATATAAAAACAATTTTGTATATTGATCTTGTATATTGAATTTGATCTTTCATAGTCTTCCTAAAAGTGCTTATTAGTTCCAGCAGTGCTTTTAGACTCTGGGATTTTTTTTGTGTGTAGCCAATCATGTCTTCTATAAAGAGAAATAGTTTTATTTCTTCCTTTGCAATCTGTATGTTTTTTAATTTATTTTTCATGCCTTATTACACTGGTTAGTACCTTAATATGATGTTGAATAGAAATGGTGAAAGTGAGAATGAACATCCTTACCTTCTTCTATTATCCAAATTATATGTCTATTTTCAAGTTTAGGGCCATAAATAGAAAAATGTTAAACATATTTGAGTTTTGCTCTAAATTTGTTTTTAACTCTATAAGGTGAATTATTTGGTTCACTGCTCTTAATAATATTAAAAATAATTTATAACTAAAGGAAATAACAGTAAACACGATATTAAAATATATTTCAGAGGAAGAAGATAAGTGCTGGGGAATGATATTGACCAAATTATATTGTTATTATATCATGTACATGTACGAATATGTGACAACAGATCCCATCATTATGTACAACTATAAAGTACTAATAAAAATGTGGGGAAAATGCATTTCAAGAAAATTAAATGTAACTTCTTTTAAAAATAGAGAATCAGCACCCCAGTGCTTACCATACACTGTGTTCTTACACTGACTAAAGGGGAGCAGATAAACATGCCCTTATACAACTGAGTCTAGGCCCTGGTCTGTATTGTAAATGGTGAGGCATGGGGAAAATAGCAAATAATAGTACTCTTAACAAGATAAAATAATTTTTAAAATAGAGGGAATACCATAAAACTGGACTTGCATGTTTTCATTTGTTTCATGGGACAAATAATATTATAAACTATATACTATGAGCTATGCATTAAGATATGCATCTTCGGGTGGGAGAGGTGGGGGGGAAGAAAAAAAATAACAGAATGAATCAAAAACTATTACCCTGGGTAAATGTATGATTACACAAATGGTCTGCCTCTACTTCATGTACAAACAGAGAAACAAGATGTATCCCATTTGTTTACAATAAAAATGAATTTAAAAAATAAATAATTAAAAAAAGATATGTATCTTCTAACGATTCTCCAAGGTAAATACTATTATTTCTTTTTCACAAGTGAGAAAACCGAAGTTAAGAGGTTTTCATTCTCTTACATGAGGTCACATAGGATGGTGGCTTTTATATTGTGGTGACTTAGCTGGAATTGTGTGTACCAGAATTTCCTGACTTGTATGGCTCCTGTTTAGAGTTGCCCACGTGACAACATCTCTGTGGGAGATTTGAAAGGAGGAAGTGAAGCTGCGGCCATTTCACTCAGAAGCATGACCCTGCTGATCTCCTTGCTCCTGCTGGGGGCAAGGCAGTGGCTGGGTTCATGGCTCCCTTTGTTCCTGCCCATCTCTTCCTTGGGGTTCTCTCAATCCTGGGCCAGGTTAAGTACAATTAAGGACAGTGTAGTCACCTGTGCTCTGTTACTCCGAGTAGGGGTACTTGTTTCCACACCTTAGGTCCAACTTTCCTTACCAACAACCTGCCCTACTTGGTTTGAAGCCCACCAGGAGAGGCAACTTGGCACCCTTTCTAGGTTTCCAATCATGTTTCCAGGTTCATGACTTTATCTGATCCCTCAACCATATCCTCTCCTTTATGGACCTCTACTGTCACATCTCACACAATGTACACAGTCTAATCGCTAGAATGATCCCTTATTCCACATTACTTCTAGTAATTCTACTTCTTTGATAGAACTATTAGCTGATACTTCCAACAGGCAAGTTATGAAATAGTTTCTCAAGTCCAGGTCTGTCTGACTCTAAGGTTCATTTGAGTCTTTCTTTTATATTGAAAAAAAAAAAAAAAACCAATTAAGTTGCTGAGACTGTGCTTGAACTCATGATCCTCCTGCCTCAACCTTCTGAGTTGCTGGAATTTCAGGAATGTGCCACATACCTGGCTAACACATGCTATTTTGAATTTCAGTAATTGTGTATGTGTCATCTCCCATACCAAATAATAAAGTTCTTCAAGGGCCAAACAAACTTTTAGATTTTTTTTTTTCTCTGATAGCTTCTGCTACAGCATTTTGTGAATAGTAGATGCTCAATAAATGTTTGTAACTTTTATTATGTGTAGCTTAATTTCTTGAAAATAAGCAGAATAGTCCCACATTAGACTATAAACTTGCATTGAAGGTACTGGGTATGTGTCATAATATGTGGAAGAAATTTGTTGAGATATAAAGAGAGATCAACAATTTGAAATGTAATTGGACTACCAGAGTTGGACTGTTCTTGTTACCAACTGATGTTAAGTTTTGAATGAAAGACAGACTCTTGCCCTCCTTTGAACTAAGGCATATTGCAGAGGGATTTGTCTTGTTACTGAAAAAGATAACCTGTTCTGTTGCAGATGGTGTAGTGTGCCCAACATTTTTCTTAGTTCTTAGAAATATACTCTGATTGATTTATTCAGAAAAAAAGAATCTAAAGGGGATAAGAGGATGCTTTCAGAATCTCTGGGAGGATCATAGAATGAAGCTTTCAGGCAGTGAAACCAGCCATCCAAGAAAAAACATGTTGCCTTAATTTTTGTGCTATTTATAAGTGAGGATTATAGACTTGACACACTTTCAAGTTTAATCTGTATTATTAACATTTCTTTATCAGTTAACTCTAGACAATGAATAAAATACTAAGTCAGGCTGCAACTTGTAGTGCTTGCCAGTTTCTGCGATGTGGTTACTACTGCCATCACTCCCAGGGTGATGTCCTGGAGAGGGGAAGAGGCACAGGACAAAGTTACAGTGGATGTAAATGGCCTTCCATCCACAAAGAATAGTAAATTAATTGGGAAATGATGAGTTTTGGGTGTGTATTGCTTCTTGAAAATATAATTTACATAATTGCTTATATAATTTAATTTTTGGTATTATATTTAAAAACTGTCTCACAAATTTCTGAAAATTCAGTGATCAATTTTGCAAGCTGATGGCCCTGGCTCTAGTATATTACTGCACTGGGCCACCCAATCACCCAAAGCACAGCTCAGGAAGACGGCGCTGGCACTGAGGGTACTCCTGGGAAACTTGCCAGTTCAGAAAACATCCACAGTTGGGATCTGCCACCAGAGCACCATGACCCTTGCGCCTTTGGGTATGAGCTCCCAAGACCCTGAATAGACCTCATTAAGGTGTGTTGAATCTGCAAAAAGAAAGTATTGCACCTTTTCAGCTTAGCAGTTAGCAGGCTCTGCCTCTTAATGAGAGAGGTTCTCCAGATATAGAAAAAGAGATCAGAGAGTGAGAGGCAAAAACAAAACAAAACAAGGGTTTGCCTAGTTCCGTCTTTCACTCCTTCAGTTGCCTAACATTAACATACAATATACTTCCCATACTGAAACTTTCAAAAATGGGAGGAAAAACAAAGAAATACCCTCAAATCCATTTATAAAGTTTATCAATATAAATTAGCACAATCCTACAATTCTTTTGATGGATAGTTGATATTTCTTGCTTGATTTTATTATTATGGCTTAGTTCCCTGAGGCATGCTAGAAGACAGGTCACTAAACAAAAGTATAAATTCTCAAAAATGCACTGTTAGGGAATATTGTTGTGTGAACATCCTAGACTGTGCCTAAACCAAGATGATTACAACGTCACTATGAGGTATGATCTTATGGAATGTTGTACACACTTCCATCATTGTCAAGAAGCTCATGACTATATATACAGATGCTCCTCAGTTTACGATGGGATTATGTTCTGATAAACATAAAGTTCATTGAAAACATCATCCTAATTTAAAAATGCACTTAATGCATCTAACTTACCAAATATAACTTAGCAACCTACTACTCTATAGAGTATTGGTTGTTTCCCCTCAGGATCGTGTGACTGGTGAGAACTGTTGCTTCACACCACTGTGTATCACTGGGAGAGAGTATCTATCACCCCACCTATTGCTAACCTGGGAAAAGATCCAAATTAAAAATTTGAAGTATGGTTTCAACATTTTCACATCATCATAGAATCAAAAATGTGCCTGAGCAGCAATGGTCTTAATCACTGTGGCTCACTCATCAAACCATGAAAGTAGAGCATGAAGATAATGGTTCTCATCAGGCCAGCTCTTTAGAGTCTTCAAGCAAGGCAAGAAGAGTCTTGTCAACTTCAGTTGGCAAAGGACACTCTGTAGGGTTGGAGGTTCAATACATTCTAAGCTATTCTAATCCTCCTGTATGTCCATCTTCTGATTCTTAGGGCCCTATATTGTCCCATTCAGTGTCTTACCTTGAACACAGGAATATGATAAGGCTGGTATTTCAACTGATACTATACTAGGCAACCCACAGAATTCAAATTTGATTAGGTTTTAAGTGTTCTCAGCACTGATTTTAGTGTCTGTCAGTCCTGCTGCATCATAAGTAAGATATTCTTTAAGAATAATAAGGAATCCCTGATTTTTTGTCCTCGACATAAACTGAGAACTTAGACTTTGAGATTAACCACTGTCTTCCTTTAAAACGTTCAATGAATGAAAGCACCTACCCCAACCCATAGTCTTTGAATTTCTCTTGCCTTTCTTGGGAATGGGCCTTGGGTTCCCTAGCACCTTGTATTAAATAGCACTTCATGCCAGGTGGCTTCAGATCACTGTAGTTAACAGTGCCATATGATACCTAAGTCCCATTGAGATGTTTTGTCTTACTACCACCTCCACCTTCTATGGTGTACTGAAGAAACAAGCACCAACAAATTCATATATGTCTATCTTTTCTGAAGATTCCATTCATATCATGGCCCTTCTATTATGACAACAGGTGTGCAGACATTGCAAGTAATTACATGGCAGAAGAGTCATTTTATGTAGTTTCTAGTTTTGAATTTTAGTGGTTAAGAACATTGACCTTGGAGTTAGGAATAGTTTTGGTTCAAATTCTAGATCCATAATCTGCTTGTTATATGTTCTCAGGCAAATTACTCAATCACTCTAAGCCTCAGTTTCCTCATCTGTAGAAGTGGGGGAGATAATATCTCATTGTCAGGTGAAGCTATCATGAGAGTTAAATAATCTGCAGCATGCTCAGTGGCATGTATTAAGAACTCAGTTACCGTTGAGCTTCTATTTCCTGAGTGACGTATCATGAGAACTTAGAAAGCACTCCACCTCATGAGGAGGACATTAACAAATGACCATAAAATGCCTAGGCCACTATAAGAGTGTCACAATTAAAAAGTAACACATATTTGGGCATGGTGGCACATGCTTGTAATCCCAGCTATTTGGGAGGCTGAGGTATGAAAATCACAAGTTCAAGGTCAGCTTTGGCAACTTAGCAATATTCTGTCTCAAAATTAAAAATAAAAAAGGTTGGGGTTGTAGCTCAGTGGTAGAATACCTGGGCTTAACCCTCAGTACCAAAAAACTGAGCACATCAACTGCCTCAATTCTATGGAAATTCTCATTGTCAAATTCAGAGAATAGCTAGACAGTTTCTCGAGTCCTTGTGTGCAAGTACTGTATCTTGTTTACCACTGTGTCCCTACACACTTGTGCACCCCATAGATGGCATGGCAAATCAGGTACTGGATAAATAGTTATTGGATAAGTAATGTTTCTTCTGATATTGCCTCCAAATTCCAGAGAGGTCCTTTGTTTGTCTAGCTCCCAAACCTATACAATAACACACTCCCAATCAAAATCCCAGCAGGCTTCTTCTTTTTCCCTTGTATAAATTGAGAAGATTCTAAAATGGAAATAGAAATGCAAAAGATGGATGCCTAACTCCATCCTGAGGACAAGGAGGGAGGACTTTCAGTGTCCGATGCTAGGACTTACATTATAAAACCACAGTGATTAAGACCATTGCTGCTCAGGCACAGGTAGACAACCCACTACATGGAATGGAGTAAAGAGTTGAGTAACAACCCACTCACATATGATCACCTGGCTCAGGTTTCTGGGGGAACTGCAAGACCATGGAGGAAGTACTGTTGCTGGGTCAGTTAGTCATCTGTAGAGAAAAAAGAACCTTACCTCTTATCTCATCCCCCACAAAAATATGATTGTGAAAGAAAGGTAAAACAATAGTGTTCCTTAGAGGAAAATGCAGAAAAAACCTTTATAATGCTGAAATGGGCAAAGATGGCTTGCCCACAATGTGAATAAGGTAACCACAAAAGAAAATAATGGTTTAACAATTAAAATTAAATTCTAATTAAAATTAAAGAATTTTGTTCATCAAAAGACACTGTTAAGAGACTAAAAAGGCAACATACAGCATAGGAAAAGATGTAACAATATATAATATCTGACAAAGGGCTCATCCAGAATATGTAAAAACTTCTATAAATCAAGAGAAAGAATACCAATAGCAAAATGAACAAAACACTTGAATAGACTTTCATAAAAGATGGTATAAAATGTTCAATAAACCTATAAAAAGATGCTCATTTTCACTAGACAATAGAGAAATGAAAATTAA
Source organism: Sciurus carolinensis (assembly GCF_902686445.1). Lineage (NCBI taxonomy): Eukaryota > Metazoa > Chordata > Mammalia > Rodentia > Sciuridae > Sciurus > Sciurus carolinensis. The sequence goes on from NC_062224.1 coordinate 23,544,571, forward strand.
AATCACATTGGTTTTACCAAACACCCAAAGAAGGATTAGAACCAATTCTTTTAAATCTCATCCAAAAAAAGAAAGAGAACCAGCTTATTCTATAAGACCAGTATCACTCTGATACTAACGCCAGATAAAGACATAACAAGAAAACTGCAGACCAATATTCCTTATGAGTGTCATTGCAAAAATCCTCAACAAAATACAATCAAATCAAACCCACCAGCACATTAAAAGGATTATACACTATGATCAAGCAAGATTTAAATCAGGAATGCAAGGGTAGTTCAATACACAGAAAATGATAGAATATACCACGTTAATGGGACAAAGGAAAAAACAAATGGTCATTTCAATTGATGTAAAAAAGACATCTGACAAAAGTCAACACCCTTTCATGAATAAAAAACTAGGGATAGAAGGGAACTTCTTCAATATGATAAGGGGCATTTGTGAAAAACATCACACTCAATGTTGAGAGGTTGAAAAAATTTCCCCTACGATCAGTAACAAGAAAAGTATATACATGTTAACCACTCTCTTTAACAGTGTGCTCAGTTCTAACCAGAGAAATTAGGAGAAAACAAAAAAGGAATAAAGTGCTCTTAGTTGAAAAAGTAGGAAGGAGGTAAAACTACCTCTATCCTATCTCTATCAATAGAGGACACTATCTTATGTAAAGAAAAATCTCAAAGACTCTACACAAACAAATACACCTCACTGCTAGAGTTAATAAACAAAATCAGTGAAGTTGCGAAGTTTATGATCAACACTAAAAAAAACAAAAACATTGTTTTTCTATGTATTAACAACAAACCGTCCTATGAGAAATTTTTTTTAAAATTCCATTTTCAACAGCATCCAAAAGAATAAAAATTTAGGAATAAACTTATGTAAGGAGGTGAAAATTTTATATTCTAAAGCCTGTGAAGTATTACTGAAAGAAATTAAAGAAAATCTAAATTAATGGAAAGACATTCTGTTTTCACAGTATAGGAAACTTCATAATGTTAAGATGGCAATACTCAAAGTGATCCACAGATCCTGTGAAATCCCTGTCAACATTCCAATGAACATTTTTTTTTCCAGAAATGGCAAAGCCTATTTTTAAATACAAATAGATTACCAGAGACTCTGAATTGGAAAAAAAAAAAATCAAACAAGAAGGACAAAGTTGGAAGACTCACACTTCCTAAAATTTCATACTGACTACAAAGACACAATAGTCAAAACTGTCTGGGACTGATATTAGATTGACATATAGACCCTTGTAATAGAATTGAGAGTCCAGAAATAAACCCATACATCTATAGCTGATTAATTTTCAAGAAGTATTCCAAGACATTCAATGGGAAAAAGATACTCTACCAAATGGTGCTGAGACAACTGGGTATACATGTGCAAAATAATAAAGTTGAAAACCTACCTCACAACATGTACAAAACCTAACTCGAAGTGCATCAATATCTATGATATCAACTTTTTAAGATTCTACAAGTGAAATCATGCAGTGTTGCAGTATTTGTCTTTCTGTTCCTATTTCACTTAACATAATGTCCTCCAGATTTGTCCATGTTGTCACAAATAATGGGATCTTGCGCTTTTTAATGTTCAAATAGTATTCCATTTTGTATATATGTACACATTTCTTTATACATTTGTTGATGGATATCTAGGTTGATTCCATATCCTGGCTATTATACATAGTGCTATGATAAATGTGGCATCTCAGATATCTTTTCAACATGCTGACTTCATTTCCTTCAAATATATACTCAGTAGTGGAATTGCAACATTGTACAAATAGTATGTGTCAATCAAAAGAATAAAAAAGGTCAGCGTAGTGGTACATACCTGTAATCCCAGCTATTTCCAAGGGAGGTAGGAGGCAAGTTCAAGGCCAGCCATTTAGCTAGATCCTTGTCTCAAAATAAAATAAAAAGGGCTAGGGATGTAGCTCAGTGGTAGAGGGCCTCTGGGTTGAATTTCTAGTAATGTAAAAAGAAGGAGGAGAAGGAGAAAAATGGATCAACAATCTAAATATAACAACTAAAATCAAAATCTCTTAGAAGAAAACATGGAATAAATCTTCATGACTTTGGTTTGACAATAGGTTCTTAGGAACAACACTGAAAGCATAAACAACAAAAGAAAACAGATCAATTGAACTTCAGCAGAATTAAAAACTTATGCACCAGTGTCAAAGGGCATCAAAGACCACATAAAAATGGAAGCAGACATTTTAAAATAATCATATATCTGATAAGGTATGCAGAGTATATAAAGAATTTTTATAACTCAACATCGACAAAAAATAAATGATCCAATTATAACATAGGCAACGGACTTCAGACATTTCTTCAAAGAAGATATGCAAAGGACCAAGGAGAACACAAGATGTTCAACATCATTAATTTTTAGGGACAAACAAGCAAATTAAAACAATATGTTACAGCGCACAGTGACACACACCTGTAATTCCAGCTATTCAGGAGGCTGAAGCAGGAGGATCACAAGTTTGAAGACAGCCTCAGCAAGATAAGAAGACCTTGTCTCAAAATTAAAAAGGTCTGGGAGTGTAGCTCAGTGGTGCAAGACCATACCCCCTCCCACACACACACCAAAAAAAAAAAAAAAAAAAAAAAACCAGAAACTCAAATAACCTGTTCTTTTCTGCCAGGGATGTAGAGAAATTAGAATCCAGATACGTTGCTGTTAGGAAGGTAAAAGGATTCTGTCAGTGTGGAAAATGGCACAGCAGTTCCTCAATAAAACATGAAATTACTATATGAGCCAGGAATTCCACCCAAAAGAACTAAAGAGGTGCTCAACCAAACCCATGCCACCTATTCATAGTTGCATTTTCCATAATAGCCAAAAGATAGAAATGGCCAAAATGTCCCACACTGGAGGCATGCATAAATGAATTGCAGTATAGACATACAATGGAACATTATTCAGCTATTAAAAGAGCACAATCCTGATACAGGGTTCAACAAGAATGAACCTGGAAACATCATGTTAAGTGGAAGATGCCAAACACAAAAGGTCACGTGTTCTAGGATCTCAGGTACAGGAAACTATCTCAAATAGGTAAATGCATAGAGATGAGTGAAGATGGATGGTCGTCAAGGACTGGTCAAGGGGCATGAAATAAGGAGTGATTTTTAAATGGACAGAGTTTCCTTTTGGGATGATGAAATATTTTGGAGCTAGTTAGAGTTGGTGGTTGCACAATATTGTGAATGTACTAAATGCTACTGAATTGCTCACTTTTGATAGCTTAATTATATGTTATATGAATTTCACCTAAAATGAAAAAAAAATACAATACCAAGTGTTGGCAGGAATGTGGAGCAATAGTAACACTCATGAACTGGTGATGGATGTATAAATTGGTTGTAATTACTTGGGGAAAATGGTGATATTTACTAGAGCTGTACTATATGTGTACCCTATAACCCAGCAAATCTACTCTTTGACAAATACCCATAGGAAATGCATCATTAAAAGACACATGTTTATAGGCAGGCTGTTTGTAATAACCCAAATCTGTAAACTAGCCAAATGCTTGTGCACATTAGGTAAGGAAAAGGAATATTATACAGCAATGAAAATGAATATCCTACACAACCATCAACAAAATATAGACAAATCTTGTGAACATGATGTTGAGTGAAAGAAGTGAGACACAAAAGAGGACATGCTCTATGGTTCCATTTATGTAAATTTCAGAAAGTAGTAGAAGCTAATTTATTGCTGTTGGAAGTCAGGATAGGAGTTGCTTTTTGAAGAGGCACTGGAAGGAAGCAGAACCTCTGGGGACGCAGGTCTGTTGCTGTTTTCACAGGTAATTTCAGTTTGTGAAAGTTTGTATCTTTATACTTCAGTACCCTTTTCTGTTTATATTATTCTTTTTTTTTTTTTTTTTTTTTTTTTTGTGGTGGTGGGGATCAAACCCAGGGCCTTGTGCTTGCAAGGCAAGCACTCCACCGACTGAGCTATCTCCCCAGCCCTATATTATTCTTTAAGAAAAAAATTCAACATCTTTTTATGGAGAAGTTTTGGATGATAGAGGATACCTGTTTTTGAAGAGTCTGGGCATGTAAATCAAGATTTCCTTACCTCTAAAAATATTATGGATCCAGAGCAACTAAGATTGCCCAGTAGGAATCATTGTTCCTTGGCTTATTTGGGGTTTGCCATAGCCGTGGGAGTACTTCCACTCGAGATTTTGATTCATATTTTGAAAAGAGTACCAGTTCATTTGTTTTCATCGCAAATACAAAATTTGTAGAGGACCTTAGGATTTGGAATATAGAATAATGGAATATAGGATTTGCTGGGAAGACAACTAGTCCAATTCCTAATAAGGAAAAAACAGAGCAGGAATATAAGCAAGTATAACATAATATCATATAAGTAATATAAGTGGTAAAATTAACTAACATAAGTAATATGAGTAAGTAAAATAAGCCATATATTTCCCTCTCTGTTTATGTTAACACTCTTAAGGGATTTTGAATCTCACTCCTGCCTGCCCCTCTTCACATTTATGATTCAAACCATGTAATTTTAGGATTTGAAGTTGCTCTTAGGAAGAAAAATGTAAAATACTAATGAGGTACTCCTCTGGATTATCCTTCCCACAATAAAAAGGATATAAAGAGGATCTCAGGCATTTTTGAGATTTAACAGATTGTTTAAATTAGAAAGTTAACTTTAATTGATTTATTAAGAATTATAAGTAACATTAAAATACAGAGCTGAATGAATTTAAGGAGTTTGATAACAAATAAGAAACTTATGAATTAATTCTCTAAAAGGGTGTCCCAATTTTATTTAATTATTTTTTGTACTGGGAGTTTAACCCTGGGGCACTTTACTACTGAGTCACATCCCCAGCCTTTTTTATTTTGATTTTGAGACAGTCATTTAGGGACTCGCTAAATTGCTGAGGCTGGCTTTGAACCTCAATCCTCCTGTCCCAGCCTCCTGAGTCACTGGGATTACAGGCAGCTATATTTCTTTAAGGACAGCTTTAATAATCATGAAAACTTAAAGTTGAAACATTTCCTACCGAGATACTGCCACCAAAGCATTTGTTTCAGATATCTAAGTTATTTTTGTATTTTTACAAAGAGTAAGTTTATGATTCTGTCAAAATCTGTCAATTCTCTTGAATGCCAATCCATTGATAGGAGACAAGGCATGAACTGAAAACCTCTTCACCGTCAGCCTGAGACAGTCGTTCCAATCTGCTCAGCTGGAGTTCCTGTTCTGAACACCTACACTTGGTGCACATACATAGTCCGCTGGCTGTCATCCCTGTGCCCATCTGCTAGCATGGCTTGCTGCCCACTTGAAGTTTGGACTCCCGCCCTAGCGTGCAGGTGCGAGGGAACAAAGTTCACACCAGCACCTGTGCAAGGATGTTAAGGTATTCCACCCCCAAAGTGGGGACATGGTGTCCACTAACCTTGGAGTCCCGTGTGCCTCCCTTTATGGCTCAGGCTTCCCATCCTAAGCTCTTGACAGATGAAACACAGAAAGCAACAAAAGTGGAGGTTGGGAGAGGAGCTTCCCTAGTAAGTTTCCTATTTTTTGATGTCTTAAAACCCACAGGTTAAACCCACTGGGGCAGCTACCTTGGAAAACCACAAAGATCATCATAAGGAGTACCCCACAGCGGAGATGTTTCCAACTCCTTTACTAAGATCAATCACAGCAGACAGCTGAGACACCAAAGACTGGACTTACTCCTTTAAAATTACCCAAGAGCCACAAGGTTAAACTTATTTTTTTTTTCTTTTTCTTTCTTCTCAAAAAGTTGTTTTTGTGATTTCTGTTCATTTTGGGCTTGGAAAAACGAGAGGTTTTCTGGGTTTTTCAAGGTACTAGAGAAACTAGTACTTAGCTCAGTGTGGGTGAAATAGAAAGGATAAAAATCTATTATATAATATCTGCCAAATTCTTCTAGAGCTCTTGTTTTTTTATCTCAGTTACAAACATGGTTATTTGCAAACATAAGGTCCTGAATATAAGTATCATGCTACTTCTTATATTTCATTATAGCTACAAAATTCTTGGAGTATGCAATGGAATGTTAAGCTTAAGGTCTTAAACCCCTGTGTAAGATGATTTAAAGTCAAGTCCCTTGAACTCTTCAAAAGCAGGAGGAGAAGGGCTAGAATCACACACAGAGAAGGAAGTACAAGATCTTATAAGGTCTGATGATTTATTCTTTGGTTCTGAAGAAAAGGACTCAAGTCAGGCAACCCAGGCGTTCATTAATCTTGGAGAACTCCTAGGAGATGGATAGAGTGTCTTTCCATTGGAAGGACAAATGCTAACTAAGAACATCAATAGACATCAAGTGACCATTATGGTAGCTTTTGCACTTAAAATAGTATTGAAACAATTAGTATGACAGCAAGATTTAGGGGTTAGTTTATTTTCTGCTAAATGATATGAATTATCTTCATTGTTTTTATTCTCGTAAGTCAAAGCAAAAGAATAAGCCTATATATTTTTTTACGTTAAGCAACTAATAAACATGTATTAAGCACCTATTACCTACCTAGCATGTGTTAAACACTATGAGGAATTTAAAACTAACCATTAAACCCGGTGTTTATCAATAGAAGAAGCCCACGATAAGAACGCCACTGAATTCACTATCAGGGGAATCTGTTTTCTGGCCTTCGATGCACTGATTGCTAGCTGTGAACCTCAAACAAATCAGTCATTCTCTTTGAATCTTCCTTTCTTTATCTGTGAAATAAAGATAATGCCTGTCCTGATTCTTTTTTAAAGTGGTCATTGTTGCAAACAAGTCTGTGTAAAATCTCCTTGAAAATTGTATGATGCTACAAAAATAGGAGACATTATTTAAATTTCTAGAAAAATCATCATTATCATAAGTATAGGTTTCTGGGTAATTCCTTACCTTGTTATTTGGGGAAAACGTTAATCTCGTTTTTTGTTTGTTTTACAGTGCTGGGGTTCAAACCCAGGGCCTCGTGTATGCTGGGCAAATGCTCTCTCACTGAGCCACCCCACTAGCCCTGTTAACCTCTAGGTTAAATGCTAGATACAAATTGCAGAAAACCTTGAATGCTAGATTGGAAATTTGGCTTTTATCACCGAGACCGTAGTAGTTCTTTACAGTTTTTCAGTTAGGGAATGACATGCTATAACTTGGTTATTTGATTCAATTTGTGAAAACTTTTTCAGACTTAAAACATCTTAGGTGGTTTAGGCTTAATCAGAAGATTCCCAGTTCATTATGCGTTTCATAGACTTGTCCCCATCATCGCCTCGCAGTTACTGTGTGCCACACACGGTTCTGTGCTCTGATGCCCACAACGACACCATACACCACGGCTATTGTATTCATTGTTCCTATTTTATCAAGACACCAGACACAGAGACGGAACATGCTTTTCCCTAGGCTACACAGCTAGAAAGTGCAGTCTGTGCTCTACAGCAGATATTCAACTAAGTTCAGTATTTATTTATTGAATGCCTACGAGGTGACAGAAATTGTGTTAGATGTCGGGGTTAAAATAAGGGGGAGCTCGGCTCTCTGGCACACATCTGAAATCCCAGCAACTCAGGAGACTGAGACAGGAGGATCCCAAGTTAAAGGCTAGCTTCAGCATCTTGGTGAGACCATGCCTTGAAAAATTTTTTTAAAATTTTAAAAGGGTCAGGGCTCAGGGGTAGAGCATCCCTGGGTTCAATCCTGAGATCGCCAAATTTAAAAAAGGGGGGGTGGGAAGCATGATGGTTGAATGTCTATCCGTCCTGAAAGCAACAGTTAGTCACAAATTATCAGAATTTACTTGTTTATTCATTATCTATTGAGTGCTTACTGAATGCTAGGCATTAAGTGAACAAAATTGATAAGACCCCCTGTCTTCCTTCAACTTGCATGCTAGAGAAGGGAAACAGACAATAAATCATTAAGTTAAATATACATCAGAAGGTGAGCAGGGCTATGGAAAATAAGTAGAGATGAGAGATGCAGGGTTGGGATGAAATGGGAGTTGCAGGTTTAAATAAGTTAATCAGGTAAAGACTTGCTGAGAAGGTGACCTGGAACCCCAAACCTGCAGATTTCTACGAGGGGATCTGGAGAAAGAGTGTTCCTGGTAGAGGACCAACAATGGCAAAGATCTCGAGGAGAGACTTTGCCTGGAGTGTCGGAGGAAGAAGGAGCCAGCTCAGGGGAGCGTGGGGGATGAGCAGAAGCAATCTACAGCACAGGCTGATCCTGGAGGCATTTGAGATGGTTGTAAAGATCAGACTCTGGGCTGGGGTTATAGCTCAGTTGGTAGAGTGCTTGCCTCGCAAGCACAAGGCTCTGGGCTCAATCCCCAGCACCGCAAAAAAGATCGGACTCTGTCCCAGTGGAAATGCACTGGAGGGGTCTGAGCCCCAGATACTTCAAGAGGATGTCTTGGCGGCTGTATTTAAAATAGACCTCAGGCGTCTGGGCTGAGGCAGAAGTCTGAAGCAGGAAAACCAGTTAGGAGGCTTTTGCAAGAATCCAGGGGAGGGATGATAGCAGCAGGCACCGTGATGGAGGTCCTGAGGAGGAGTCCAAATCTGGAGAGATTATGAAGGTAGAGCCAACAGCACCTCCTCACAAAGTAGCTTAGGGTGGGAGAGAGGAGAGAAGAGCCGCAGATAACACCATGGTTTTTGACCCGCGTCTTTTGGAAGGTTGGAGTTGCCATGCGTTGAGATGGGGAAGACAGTGGGGGTCACGGTATTGGTTTAGGGGGTAAAATCAGAAAAGTTGAAGGAGAAAAGCAGGAAGCAAGGAAAGTGACCAAGAACATTAGGAGGAAAAACAGCGGAAAATTGCTGCCATTCTTGGAAGAATCACAAAAACTTGTCTTCTTTTTGAAAACGAGTTTCCCACCACCATGTAATACTTGTTTACGAAACTTGGCAGCAGTATGTAAAGGGTATTGTTTCTTTTTTTACAAACAAATTAGAGCACATTTAGCACCATGTTTGGGTACTATTTAATATTTAGATAATTAGGTTGTAGAACTAATTGACCTTTGGGGAAGTCTTCGTAGGCCATTCTAGAATGTCAAGTGTTTTGTTTTTTTAATAATTAAACATTTTTGCTTGAGAGTATGCAAATTAAATTTTCAGTTCAGTTAATTAGATATTGATGTTGTAGTAAGTAAATACGCTTAAGGAGAAATTGCCCTATGGTCAGTTGCAGTGAGGAGCCAACTGATATTTGAGATCATAGGTCTTTAATGCAGGAATAATGGGAATCAAGGGAAATGTCAGTGAATTATATGGCAGGAGTTGTCTGTTCTCTTTGCGTTGAGGTTTTCCAGCTAATTGAGTTCATTACTTGCCACATTAGAGGAGATTAAGTGTATCAACACTAGCCGGATAAGAGAAGATTTAGCGCAAATGTATGGCCAACCTCGAAGTTTGAATTTTAATTTCTAGGGAACAAAATAAAAAGACAGCCAAAGGAAAGGAGGAATGAGGAAATGAGAATTTTAGCACTCCAGACTAAATCTGAAAAGAGGCCCAGTAGACACAAATGCAAAGCCAGGAATGGGCGAGCCAGGCGTAGCTAGTGGCAGAGCACTCGCTAGCAGGGGCGAGGAGTGACTGGAATAAATCTCACTTTCTCAGTTTACTCCCCTGCTAGACAAAAGCACTTCTCCCACCTCCCCTTCTTGCTGTCCCACCCCAGCAGTATCCCCACTGAGGAACCATTCCAAGCCAGTTGAGGCAGCAGAACACACACGTGTAGCCTGCATAGTACCCGGATGACTGCTTGCCTAGTCCTCCACGCACCAGCCTAGCAGGCACTGCCACTGGCCCCAAAGTCCATTCTTTCCCTTTTTCTGCAGGAACCCCTGATTTGTAGCAGAGACCAACCACCTAGAATAAGCAGGACTTTGGCCAGGCACTGTTGCCACTCCTCCTGACCACACACCCACCCATTTTGAGATTAAAATTGCTCTTCTATGGGACCCACTCTGATTCCCATACCTGAGAGGTGACTTCATACTTCTAAGGGATTTTATCTGCACTTCTGTTGTGACCTGTCTTTTTCTTGTTCTGGGGACTAATCCCAGGGTCTCACACATGTTAGGCGAGTGCCATACCTCTGAGCTACATGCACAGCCTTTTTATTTTATTTTTTTAAGCATTTTTTGTGGTTGTTCCTTCTGTTCACTATCTTTTTAAAAACTTTGTGTGTGTGTGTGTGTGTGTGTGTGGTGCTGAGAATAGAACCCAATGCCTCACAGGTGCTAGGCAAGTGCTCTGTGCTCTACCACTGAGCCATGACCCCAGCTCTTATTTTTTATTTTGAAACAGAGTCTCACCAAGTTGTCCAGACTAACCTCGAATTGTGATCCTCTTGCCTCAGCCTCCTGAGTAGCTGGTGTTAGAGGCATGATCCACCACATATAACTATGGTGTGCTTCTTAACACTTCTATGACCTTGTAAATCCCTTGGACACATGAACTGGATTTCATTTACATTTGTCTCACATCAAATATTTGCAAGTAGAAGGCACTTTGTATGTGTGTGTGTGTATGTGTGTGTGTGTGTGTGTGTGTGTGTATTTGTACTGAATGTTCAAGAAGCTCCTTTCTTCCTTTCTTCCCACCTGTTTTATTTCATTTGATCTCTAGTGTTTTATTTTCTCATTTTTATTCTTTTGGGTGAAATAAAGACAGTACAATTGAGTTTGAGCAAATGGAATTTAAGAGGCTCTGTCTTTTCCTGTTGTTTTTTTTGACATCATCTTTGGCAAGGAGTTCGTAATTAATTATATTAATTAATTATATTTCCATTTCAGTCACTGGTGAAAAACTTCCTAAAAATATACTGTCCTTGGGGGCTGGGGAGATAGCTTGGTTGGTAAAGTGCTTGCCTTACAAGCACAAGGCTCTGGGTTGGATCTCCAGCACCAAAAAAAAAAAAAAAAAAAAAATGACTATATGTATATAGTCATTGCTACTTTGTTGCTCAAGAACCTATAATGGACCCACTAGTCCTTTCTGCATCTAATCTGAATTCCTCTGATGTGTTTTCCAGTGGATTTCTCCTGTGGTTATCCAAATGAAATTTCCACTACTTCAAACGAACCTTCAATCATATTAGGTTTAACTTTGGAACTCAGTTAACTTGCACTGCTGTTATTCTGTTTACTCTCTTCCTCCAACCAACAATATTTTTCGCTCAAAGTTTCTCGATGAAATCCTATCATCTGTTCACTTCAGGCTTTAAAATTCCCTTTACCTTTAACTTTTACTGAATACACAATCACCTATTATAGTTGCATTGTTTACTTTTATTACATGCATAATTTACACTTTCTTTTAATTTTATTTCATTTAGAATGATCTCTACTGTTTGAATCTTATGTCCTCAAAGAAATAACTAATTCTATATTAGAAATTTCTGTAATAATATATATTTGTGTTAAATAGTATAACTAATCTATACATATCTATCATATAACCATACTTACACATATATTATATGCTTTATATATAATGCAAATTATAGTTATATAATCACCAAATAACAATCTAGCCTAGGACTGACTGATAATGAATATTCACTAAGTGCTTGTTGATTGATGGATTGGTTGGGTACAGAATTACATTCTTTTTTTTTTTTTTTTTTTTTTTTGCGGTGCTGGGGATTGAACTCAGGGCCTTGTGCTTGCAAGGCAAGCACTCTACTGACTGAGCTATATCCCCAGCCCCAGAATTACATTCTATAACAGAGTTAAATATTGGTTAACTTCTTTTTAAAAAATGTATTTATATTTGTACTTCATTTCTGTTTTTCATACTAATTTGAAATAAGCCAAATGCTACCTGCCTTGATTATTCCACTTTAAAGTAATTTCTATAAATAAGTCTCTGCAATAAAAATAAAAACATACTTGAAGAATGTTTAACATACAAAATTAACTAGGAATAAGAAATTGGAGACAATCTAAGAAATAGTTTCATATTACTTAGAAAAGCCTAGAGATCCACTTTTGTATGAAATGGAGATGCTTTCAAATTATAGATTTTTGTCAGTATATTATATGGAATAATAATGGACCTTCCAAGTTTTGAAAAAAAATAAAACCAGATAAATTGAACAGATTGTGAGAAAGGCTATGTGAGACTAAATCATAAATGTAAAGAAATGCATTTTTTTTAGGTAGTCATAGTGGCATATGCCTGTAATTCCAACTACTCAGGAGGCTGAGGCAGAAGGATACAAATTCAAGGCCAGCTTTGGGTTCAAACCCCAGTACTGGTGGTGGGGAGTGGGGGAAGCAAGAGAAAAGAAAATAAATAAATGTATTTTCACAAGATAAATTTCTTTCAGTGCTAAATTGACAAATATCAATGGCTAGCAATTTTTTTAAAAATTTAATTGTAGATGGACACAATACCTTTAATTAATTTATTTTATGTGGTGCTGAGGATCAAACCCAGCATCTCACACATGCCAGGCAAGTACTCTACCACTGAGTCACAACCCCAGTCCCTGGCTAGCAATTCTTTAGAGACCACTATAATCTGTAATGATGCAAGCAACAATACTGCCTTTTTAGTACTACTGAATAAAATACTTTTAAAGTCCTAGAAAGCTTATTATCTTAAGTATTATCTTCGGTATCTTGTGTGGGATCTATTTCAGATAAAATTATGAGGTCTTTTAATAAAGCATACAAAGATGAAAATAAATTTGTAATCATAATAAGGTAATGACAAAATCAGAATTCACAAAATACAAATTAAGGAGGTTTCACACTGGGTATTAAAAATAGTAAAAGGTTCATCATGTAATTCCTTTTGTTTGCTTGTTTGCAGTGCTGGGGATCAAACTCAGGGCTTTGTGCCTGCTAAGCAATCGCTCTACCACTGAGCTACATTCCCGGTCTTTTAATTCTGATTTTCAAAATTTGATTGCAAAAATTTCATAGCTTTCATATAAGGTGAATATCTTATTAAGTGACATTGGGAAGAGAAAATTTTCTTTTCCTGATAAATATTAAACCTAAATTTTTATTATCATTATTATTATTTGCAGTAGTGGGGAATCAAACTCAGAGCCTGGCAGCATATAGGCAAATGCTTTACTGAGCTACATCCCTAGCCCTAGAAGAATATTATTATAAAAGTGGCAGATTTCTATTATCAGTCTGGAAAAGCCTTAGTTCAGCTCTGACCTCTGGAGGTCATAGATGAAGTCTGAAAGGCAATCAACACAGCTTACTGCGTTCTAAGTGCTATATTAGCTTCTAGAGTTGTAAAAGTGTGTGTAATGTTTACAAATGTTGAGAATCTCACAGTTGTGAAAAAAAATTTCACAGTTGTATATTCTGTTACACAACTTTTCAGCATTGGGAAGAAAAAAATAATGATTTTTTATTTTACAGTCACAGGTCAAATTTATATGTCAGTTGGCAATAATAAAGAAATGAATTTTTAAAAATATATATGTATATTTATATTTTAACTATAGTTGGACACAATACCTTCATTTTATTTATTTATTTTTATGTGGTGCTGAGGATCGAACCCAGTGGGGATCCCCCCCCCCCCCCAGTGATTTGCACTTGCTAGGTGAGTGCACTACCACTGAGCCATAACCCCAACCCTAAATAAATGATTAAGTGGAAAATATTTAGAAGCATGTATAATTTCAACCTTATGATAAGTCAAGGGCAAACATTCTTTTTTTTTTTTTTTTTTTTTTTTTTTTTTTTAGTATAGGGGATTAGCTACATCCTTAGTTTTTTTTTTTTTTTTAGACAGGCTCTTGCTAAGTTGCCCAAGCTGGCCTCCAACTTGTGATTCTCCTGCCTCAGCCTCCCAAGTAGCTGGGATTGCAGGTGTGTACTGCTGTCCCTGGCAGCAAACATCTTATAGATCCTCATAGGACCATGCAATCACATCTAGTAGTAAAATTCATGCTATCACAATTTTAAAGGTTTTGATTATGGTTGTTATTAAACTTATAGAATAAAAGATTACTTGCTCTGATGTCATTATAAGCTATGAATGTAGAGATAGACTGAGTTTCCAAGCATGAAAACATCTAATATTCAAAACTAATTTGAAATTTGAAAATATCACCATTTCATTAAACCACTAGGTCTAAAGAATATATTTCTCTTTAAAACAGTTAATTAAGCCAGGCTAGTGGTGCCTACCTATAATCCCAGCGACTTGGGAAGCTGAGGCAGAAGGATCCCATGGAAACTAGTCTCAGCAGCTTATAGAGGTTCTAAGCAACTTAGTGAGACCCTGCTTCAAAATTTTTTAAAAAGTCAGGGGAGGTTTGAGGATATAGCTCAGTGGTTAAGAGCCATTGGGTTCAATACCTGGTACCAAAGTAGTTTAAAATGGATTTATTCCATTGTAAAACTAACACTCCCTTTCTCAAACTGATTTTTTTTTTCTTTTTTTTCCTTTTTTGCTGTATCAGGAATTGAACCCAGGGCCTTGTGCTTCCAAGGCAAGCACTCTACCAACTGAGGTATATCCCCAGCCCATCAAATTAACCTTAAATATGTGTTTCTGAGATTGTTCAATAGGAGTCTCTGCCATGAGATTTGTTGGATTGATTTCAGAAGTTAGCCATAAAATGGAAGAATTGTTTTCGGGAGTTGATTCACTATGGTTTTATTTTTTTATAAGTGCTCTTTGCCTATTTCTGTGAGCTTTCATTTGGGGCCTAATCAAGGTAGCTTGGACCTACTGAATTGGGACAAAATATGCTATGTGCTAAGAAATTTACTAGTGTTTTGACAATTGTGAATTAAAGATATTTTACCTTTTATTTCATCTTTCCAATCTTGTTTTCTAGTTCACAGTTTTGTTTTTTAAAGCTTGGATATATCTCTGGAATCTAATAATCTAATTTTTTACCATTTGAATGAAGGGGAAAAAAACAACACAAACACACGGAGACCTGGAACTCGGGAATGAGGCTAGACACCCATATCTTCTAGGTCTGTTAAAGCACAGGTAGTAGGCTGCCACCAGCATGGCTCCCAGTGACACCCATCTCCTCAAAGCCCTGCCCTTGTATAACCCCCTGAGTGTGGGCAGGACTTTGCAACTCAATTCTAATGACTGAAGACAGCAGAAGCAATGGTGTGACCCTCCCAAGATTAGTTGATAACACTTTTGGGTCACCTGTCTCTTGCTTGCTCTAAGATCAGCCACTCAGAGCAAAACCCACTTCCATGTTGTGAGTTACCCCATCAAGAGGCCTGTATGGCCAAGAACTGAGGGAGATATTCAGTTACACTGGGGTACTCAATCCAACATCCTCCCCAAAATGGAAGGTTGCCGATCTCCACCTTATAGTGAGTTGGAAGTGGATCACTGAGTCCCCAATAGACCCTTAAAATGGTTGGAGCCTTGGTCAATGGCTTCACTGAAAACTCATGAAGGAGACTGAGCCAGAACTACCTTGCTAGCAGCCTCCAGATTCCTGAGCCTCAGAAATTGTGAGATAATAAATGCTGGTTGTTTAAAGCTGCTAGCCTTGGGGAATAATTTTATGCAGAAATACATAAAGATACAGAACATAACTTCTAACACTTTCATATTTAAAACCCAGGTGAATGGAGGTCCAGAAGACCAGTTTTAGACCACATTCTACCCGATAATTAGTACTGTTACATAACGTATAGAGTAGGAGTTCATGGAAACACACATATGGCATCTTTATACTGCATGCCAAGCAAGCCTCTGTCACTGAACTGCATCCCCATATCTTCCTATTTTTTATTTTGAGATAAGGTCTCCCTAAGTTGCTGAGGCTGGCCTTAAATTTGTTATCCTCCTGCCTCAGCCTCCCCAGTACATAGGATTACAGGAGCGTGCCACCACACCCACGGGCGTTTTATATTTCCTCTGTGAGATTTCATCTTCCAGAAGTCAGTAAAGGCTTCAACCTGTGTGTCAGACTGCCTGGGCTTCAATCTTGGTTCTACAAGTTCTACATGTAAAAATTTGACTCTTTTACCCAAAACTCATTTTTTCATCTTAAATGGATGTACCATCATGCTGTTTTGAAAACTGAATGATGTGATTGGAGCACTTGCCCCAGTTTGCAGGAAGCCCGGTTAGATCCCTAATATCATACAAATACGTGAAAAAACGTGCTGGCACTAGCACCCATGTAGCAAATCCAAATTATTATTATTATTATCATTGTCACCATCACTATCAGGTCAGAGAAAACATACACACACAAATGGCAACTTTTATTCTTGATAGATGTCTTCACATCTTGAAAAGAACTCAACTCTTCATAAAATAAAAATACCATTCAGTTCCTATTCTAAAGGGAATTAAGGCTAATATTTGTTCCAAGTTATTTACTAACCAACTGTATTGAGAGAATATTTCCATTCCCTCAGTGATGATTTTGATTTTTACATTCCTTATTTCAGTTATGATGTAGTTTGCATAAGTTTAACATGGAAAAATAATACAAGTGGCAGGACTGCCGAACAGGATGGCAATACTTTTCTGGAGTACTTAGTCGGGAACATGAATTGTAACACATGAATTGTGCCCTTAAGATGAGTAGTTTTCTTTTCCATTTTTTTTTTTTTTTTTTTTTTTTTTTTGTACTGCAGCTTGAACCCAGGGACATTTAACCACTCAGCCACATCCCCAGCCCTTTTTATTTTTTATTTTTTTATTTTAAGACAGGACTGCTAAATTGCTTAGGGCCTCACTAATTTCCTGAGGTTGGCTTTGAATTTGTGGCCCTCCTGCCTCAGCCTCCCCAGATGCTTGGATTACAGGCATGTGCCACTGCACAGATCTGGTTTTCTTTACACACACACACACACACACACACACACACACACACACCACCTACATAAGTGAGTTGTTTCCTTCAGAATAATAACTTTCATTCAATGTGTTCATCTAGCACCTCCTGTGTTCCAGGCACAGGGATGCAGTGATAAAACCAACACAGTCCTTACCTTCAAGGCACTTACTGTTGGAGACAAAAGAGCACACAAGTAACCTGGGGACACCTCAAAGGATTCAATGAGGTACCATGAAAAGTGGAGGTAAAGATTGAGGCAGGTCTTAAAAGATCAGCCAGGGTCGCTAGGCAGGATGTGTGTTGGGGAAGGCGGTAACTCTTCCCACTGCCCGGAGGCAAAAGAGCCTGTGAGTATTTACGAGGCTACACACAGTTCATTATGACCAATATCATCAGGAAGAGGGCAGTGATCAGAGATGCAGCTGGGAGGGTAGTAGCAGGGTTCCAAGCATTAAGAAGCACACCTCTAATCCCAGTGACCCTGGAAGCTGAGGCAGGAGAATTGCAAATTCAAAGTTAGCCTGGGCAACTTAGTGAGACCCTGTCCAAAAACAAAAAGGGTTAGGTTGTAACACGGTGATAGTTACCCCCGGGTTTGATTCCCAGTTGGGTGTGGGGTAAGGAATTCTGTATGTCATACGGTGAGTTCTGCGTCCCGATCCAAGAGTGTTTGTGAGCTGAGCAATGATTTTAAGCGGGTAGTAGAACATATGTTCGTGTGTGAGGTCCTGCGTGTGAAGGCTTGGCCTGGAGAGAGAAAATCCACAGCGGAGGGAGGAGGCTGCTCTTGTCTTTGACTCACTTCTTCCATGATGATCCTTTATGCAAAACTATCTGGAGTGCCTCTTAAATTACATTCGCTCTTTGGAATAAAGCTCAGTGCTTATGAAGGGTTTTAAGAGTGGACTTGATTTTAATTTGGCGAATAAGATGGAAAGCAGAAAATATGTATTTAGAGGAATTGTACTTAGGAGCAGGGTAATTTTTATTTGGGGTTGGAAATTTGCTCTAATTAAAAATCTATGAAGATGAATTTTCATCGTTTTTTGTATTTTTTTTCTTTTTTCTTTTTTTTTTTTTTTTTTTTTTTTTTTTTGACATGCTGGGAGGATCAAATCTAGGGCCACATGCTACACAAGTGCTTTATCACTGAACTTCACCCCCAGCCCCTGAATCTCTGCTTTCTTTTGGGAGAAGCGCCACTGGGGATGGAACCCCAGGGGCACTGAGCTATGCCCCTGGTCCTCTTTTTTTCTTTCTTTCTTTCTTTCTTTCTTTCTTTGGAGACAGGATCTCTCTAAGTTGCAGTCTGGCCTTGAACTTGCAATTCTCCTGCCTCAGCTTCCTGAGTACTTGGGATTACAGGCGTGCACCACCATGCCTAGCAAAATCTTTGCTTCTTATTGCATTTCATAAAACAGATATTTATACACTTTTGAATTTGTTAATTGTTTTAACTAGTCTGACAGTAGCAGAATCACCCAAGTGCTCTACAGGAATCCCATTCCCCTGCTTTAAGGAAATGGCAGCTTGTGAAGCCTCCAGTCTGGACTAGGGCTCCCAGTCAGGACAAGGTGCAGAGCGTTGTCTCCTGCCATGCACACGTCATTCCACAGTCCAGATTGTGGTCCTTTTCTAATCATCTTGGATGACATCACCGCCATGCGGAGGGGTCTGTCATCTGGAGGGCCTGTCCATTGCTGTTTAAAACACTTTTATGATCTTATCTAAAGTGTTGGTGACAAACTCTTCCCCTTCCGCCTTTGTCACATGTGCATTCCCTATCACTGCAAGTGAGATGATTTAAGGCCAACACAGAGCATCTGTCTTTCACACTCATTCTGTTCATTAAGTTTATGGCAAACATATGGAGGAACATCTGCATTTTTCTAAGAAATAAAGCAGAGATTCATATTTGGGGCCAGCCTC
This sequence comes from Sciurus carolinensis, assembly GCF_902686445.1. NCBI lineage: Eukaryota > Metazoa > Chordata > Mammalia > Rodentia > Sciuridae > Sciurus > Sciurus carolinensis. Next base: position 23,563,370 of record NC_062224.1, read on the forward strand.
AAATATTCTAATATCATGATTGCATACCTATAAAATATTTATCCTCATTTTTTTACAGTGAGATTATATTGATAGTGTTCCTAATTTGGGAGATTACCTGATACTCAGAATGAATCTTATAATCCTTTCTATTTCCAAAAAGAGTTTCTTCCATGTGGAGGGGGAAAAAATAGATGCAACAACATTACGTAACAAATAAGGAAACGAGAGAGAAAAGAGGGGATCAGAGTGAGGCTGTTACACCATATGAAGACTATCCTTTCAGGGAGAGAATCGATCAGCGAATTTCCTTAAGACTTTTTAATAGTCTCCAGGAAAATGAAAACACCATTGGCTACAATTTCCAGCTTCCAGATTATTTAGGAAAATCACACAACCATCACTGGCAGCAGCGGCAGCAGCTGGTGCCCTTGGAGAAGCCCTGCAATTTGTGGTTCTGAGACCAAAGAAATTTAACTTGCTCTAAGCACCACTCATCAACCAAATACGCTGTAAAGTGCTTTATTGTGGGTTACTTAATTTCACAACAGTCTTTACTGCAACAGCTGGAGACAAAAAAACAAAAAGTGGCAAACTTAACGCTGAGTTAATGATTTAAATCATTTCACAAAGAAGAGGCAATAAAGCAAGTGCCCATTTAATCACTCCAGAACCACCCTACCTCTAAATGACACCAAGGAAGTGGACAGTTGTACCCAGCCTCTTTCCCCACTTCTCTTCATTTCCTAACTGCAAGGAAGTCTGGGAAATGTAGTTTTTAAGCTATTCTGCTTTAGCTATACAGGAAAGCACAATAGGTTAGGAGAGCCTACCATATTACACTTCAGAAATTTCAGCCCTTTGGATACTGAGCCATCTAAGTAAAGGTATGAACCCAATTCTGGCAGACAAAATACCAGGGGACATCTTTTCAGCATTTCCTCTCCTGAAGAAAAAGACAAAATTTCTGAAGGAAATCATTTTCTGTTTTTTCCTTCTTCTTTCTGGAACAAAGTTGCAATGTCTGGCAATACTGCAGCCATCTGAGACTGTGAGATAATTAACATGAGAAAAAAAGTCAACGCATTAGGGATGATAGAATACAAAGCTTGGGTCTCCTATGACATTGGTGAGCTGAGGTACCAGAACTAGCTTGCTGATCTTTGGACTATTTTTATGAGAGGAAAAATGAACTCCCTTTTGTTGAAATTTCCACAGTTGATTGTTTTGTGTTTGCTGCTGGCTGCATCCCTGTCACCGCAGTCCAGGCCAGGATAGGGTAGTACCCAGGACAGCAGAGAAAAGTGGTCAGACTCGGGATATATCTTGGAGGTAGAACCTCAGGACTTGATGATGGGTTGGCTGGAAACAGGCAGTAAAGGGATGGAAGAAATCAAGGACATCTTGTAGGTTTTTGGCTAGATATGACTGATGCAAATGCATAAACTTACGCTCGCTGCTGCAGAAATACATGAGGAAGATAAAAACATCTTTGTGTTGCTCCTTTGACAACCTGTTTTCCACTAAGCCTATGGCAAAGTTGGGTTAAACTCATGTTAAATATGATGCAAATGATTGGAAATACCTAACATCTAGTTTGAACACTAGCTGGAACATATACAATCCCATCCAAAGCCTTCTTTTTCATCAAAGTCCAGGTGTATAAAACTAAACCTTTATATCAACTGTCTTAATTGCTTGCAGGAATAGAGTATTATAATATTAAAACTTCTAAAGAATATATTAACTTCTTGAATCAGTAAATCATGTTCCACAGCTGGATCAAATAAACATTCCAAACCAGAACATATTTTTAAAAGAACATATTCTTTAAAAACATCTACCACATTATATGTATGTGTATATACACATATATTTAATTCTCATATTATATATATTTAATGATATTATATATATGTGTGTGTGTATATATATATATATATATTCAGATTATACATTTTGTACCCATTACTTGCATCACTAAGGCTTTTATTTGTTTGATAAACATACAGTAGGGGGACTGGAGTTGTGGCTCAGTGGTAGAGCACTTGCCTAGCAAGTATGAGGAACTGGGTTCAATCCTCAGCACCACATAAAAAGAAATAAATAAAGGTATTATGTTCATCTACAATTCAAAAATATATAAAAAATTTATTAAAGATAACATAGAGAAGGAATGTCAAATACGATGTCAGCTAAAACCACAGTTCCTTCTAAAGATGTCTTATCACCACCACCCTGCAAGTGCAATCTTAGGTACACTTATTACATGTTCTGCCTCATCCCATGTCCCTAGCCCAGGTAGAAGGACAGTAAATTCATAGGCTGACATGAGTAGATTTGGAAGGGTGAACATCCATTCAGGTTCTCTTCTCTCTCTCTCTCTCTCTCTCTCTCTCTCTCTCTCTCTCTCTCTCTCTCTCTTTCTCTCTCTCTCTCTCTTTGTCTCAGGAATTTGACATGAAAGTCTTTAAGTGGATGATGCAGTCTTGAGCAGAAGGAGAAGTCTTCAAGTAATGACATAGAGATGCTAAGAGAGTGACCAGCTAGGTGCTGAGAGGGAAATTACAAGTCAAGTTACTGACTTGAGTGCAGAGCCCACAGTCCCAGATGGTGTGGCGCTCCTTCCACTGTCCTGCTTCCCCTGCCCACTACTTGGGAGCAGGAGGAAGAAGCCTGAGATGCAGTAGTGGCAAAAGAAACTTGAACAGCCAACCTCAGAGAGGGCCAAGAAGGAAGCAACTCCATCTCTGGATGACACAGCACAGCCCAAGTCAACTAATCCTCTGTCTTGCCCCAGCCCACACCTGGAACAGCCAGGTTACTTGAGTCCGTTTCTGCCTTTTGCAACAAAAACAGCCAACCGAATCCCCAAACGGTAATCAACTCTACTATCTTTTGTACTGTAAATAACAAGTAATCGTACTTTTGGGTTCTCTCCAAGCCTATGCTCCATGAGAGCAAGCATTTGGGGAGCATATTTCCTTTTTTTTCCCTCTTACAATACCTAATACAACACAAATGCTGGTAAACACTCATATTGTTTTGTCTGGGGAATAATGACAAACAGAAAAGCATGTACGTGTTCAGGACAGATGTGATTTTTCTCAGTATTTTCTTTGCGTGGGATACTTTCATAAGAATAATCATGGATATTATTTTCTCCAAGGTGAAAACTAAATCCTACGTGGGGTATTTATTTCATCTGAAAATCCCATTTAAAGTGGAGCATTCTCTGAAACCGAGGGATGACTTCTAAGGAAGGCTGTATGCAGCCTCCCTCCCTATGTCACGTGTGGTGGGAGGACTGCCTGCAACAAGGCATGTGATGTTGGCATCCCACTGAGGATTACTTTGCACCTGTTTCCTCAAGGATGTTGCTCTGCATCAGTGTCCTGAGACCCTCTACCCTTCCCATCCCCTCTCCAATTCCCTTCCTCCCAGATGTCTGTTTCAGGGGTACCCAGGCATTCTTTAGTGTGAAACTGATCACAGTTGGAGGAAACTCTAGTTCAAACAGTAAAAGGACATTCTCACTAATCCAAGTTCAAGGCATACAAACTGAGATATACGTACTTAATATAGAGTGATGAGTGTTTCAACTTAAACAGAACTTAAACAGAAGTCTGTCACCTGGGTCCTGGGGAAAATGGCCAAATAACCAAGTGGTCTGCTTCTCTCCACCCTCCTCTCTGCCTCTCAGGAGCCCAGATCGCCTCTACAATATAACTATAGTTATTCACAGACTGATGGACTTCATATTTACATTTTAAAAGGAAAGGCTGTAGTCTCTCCTTCCCCCCAATGAACCTGAAACTTGTGATGGTGGGGTGCACAATGGAGCCTCCTGGAGGATACAGGGCAGGTCTTCCATAGTCTGTCATCTCTGTTTGACACTTCTTTTCTGATTCTTGCAGTTTCCTTGTTAACTGAATTGAACCATCAAATACACCCATAAGTTGTATGTGTGCACAGCTGCTAAAACAAAGAAAAATCCACCACTGTTTTATGCTTCCTTCTTTTGTTTGCTAAGCACAAGAGACCCGGAGGCTGGGGACCAAGCTTTCAATACAGAGAACTTTGAGAGACACTTATTCAAAACATGGCAAGTTACCTAGTTGCTTTTGACTTGAGCAAGTAGGTAAAGGGTGATGCCATTCACTGATTTGTAGGCAAAAGGTTAAGGATGAAGCTCTGGAAATGTTGTGTGATTTTTAGATGCACAGGAAACATCCAAGTGATGGCATCAGGTAGATTGCTAGATAAGTCGGTGTCAGGGAGATGGCAATATAGGTGTTAGTGCTGTCATTGTATGTTCACAAATGATAATAGAAGCTATGACAGCACTTGGGGTCATAAAGGGAAAGAGAGGAAAAAGCATAAAGAAGGAATGTCATCATTAAGAGTTAAAGAAAGAAGACGCAGCAAAGACAACCAACAAGATAAGACAAGAAGAGGCAATTGTGATTATCAGTCTAAGAGGGTTCACTGGTAAGATGAGATTAAGATGAAAAGGATTCACTAGAAAAGGATTGACTTGATTTGACAACACAGGGACCCTTGGCCACATCGACAAGAATCTCAGTCACTTTACTTACTATTCTAAGCATCCCTTCCTCTGTAAAATGTCATAATAATTGTACCTGCTTCCCAGGGTTTTGTGCATGAAGCAGTTTGCACCTTTTGTACAATGCCTGGTTAATGCAAATTGCTAAATCAACTAAGAACATATGCTTGCATTTCCATAAAAGAGGTTTGATACTATCCTCCTCATAAACTTGTTATGAGGAATAAATGAGATGGCATTGCATTTTAGAAAAGTAGACTTTAAAAGTAACTATAGGTAGGTCTTCACTATTCTACTTGAGTTAATGACAGTTAGGTGCATCTGGGAATAAAAGACCAAATCAAATCTCTGAAGAAGTGGAATGCTCAGTAATAGGTTAGGCCCTGCCACCCATTTGCTTTTTTGGAGAAATAGATGGTATCACTAAAAACAGAGAGGTCTGCATTTCAGAAAACATGGTGAGGATTAGAAGACCAACTTTATTTCACTTTCTATACAAAACACAATCTGATGTTGGCTTCCCATAGTTGAGTTGATGACAAAGATGCTTCAAAGATACAAATCTTGACACAGGGTCAAACAAAGACCCTGAATTCGAGAATCCAATATCCGTAAAACAGAATCATAGTGTTACTGCAGATTTTTTTTCCTTGTGGTGCTGCGTATTGAACACCCCAGCATAGTAGGCAAGTATGCATAGTAAGCAAGTATGTATAGTAGGCAAGCAGTCAACCACTAAGCTATACCCCAAGCCAGTGTCCCTTATAGATTTTAAACATGAAGGTCAAGACAAGGTCAGGGATGCTGAGGTCTTGCTCAAACTTCCCTATTTTTCATATGATATTCCCTGGAAGTCTGGTCTTAAGATATATGCAGCCATTACTGGAACTGGCCCAGCATGGAGATAATACCGTAAGAAGTAGAAGACTTCGCTACTTCCTTTCAACTACAGATGGACTAACTGACCAGATTATCAGATATGCCTGGTGGAAGGTAATCTTTGGCAACTAATAAATTGAAAAACATTACTCACTGATGTAGTAAATATAGGAACCTGAGGATGTTTGAGCACAACCATGGAGTGCTGCAAAGGGGGTCTGTTCTAATGGGAACCTACAGCTACTCAGTCCAACACCACTCATTATCAGGCACAGGGGAGAGGGAAACCCAGTTGACAGGTGACGGGTCCTTGTTCTTACTAAAGGGCAGGTGGTCACATGGTTATGCTACCAGAAGAAATAGCATTTTTTCCCCCTGATGAACCATTAGTTAGCAATCACTGGATCAACAGCATGTGATCCAAGAAGCAGATAAACATCTTTTCAAAAACAGACAAACATCTAAATTCAGGAGATATGTTTATTTGTAAAATCAAAGTTAGGAATATGAGAGAAAAACAATTAAGTGTGCAATCACAAAATAAGAAACCAGAATCAAGTCAGTTGGGAAAAAGAAACTTGTAGGTTCTCAAAACTGGACTCAGGGAGCAGATAACCAGCTAGGAAATGGTTTGGAATCCTTGCCTTAACCTACATGAGAGTGTATCTCCTTCACTGAGCCTAGAGCACAAACTAAACCATTCCTTGAAATCAGTACAAATCAACTTCCAAAATCATCAATGTCTTCTTGCCTCTTGGATTAATATCAAGAAGTGCTGTACCATTGAGAAATGGTTTCCAGTTCCTTAAAGAATTAATCTATTAAAACAGATCTTTGATCCCTGATAAGCTAATGAATTGTAAAGAGGAATAATCAATTATGGATGATAAATAAACTAGAAATTATATATATGTATGTATGTATACATACACACACACACACACTTTTTTTGGTTTTGGCTGATTTAATGATTAGTATTTCCTCAATATTTAAGAATAAGGAACACCCATAAATTTCACACTTTTATCATTAGCTTTTTCACCAACAATTCATTTTTCACTTAACTTGTGGAGTTAATTGCTGGAGTTAATTTGTTTGGAATTAGCCTGAAAAGTGCTAAATATTATTTTTAGGGTAGAATCTTAATGAGTTGGAACCAGTTCTTTGGGGTGGAGGAATCTGAGTCTGGTTTATGTTTGAAATAACTGAACCATTACATGATTGTTTGGCTATTTTAATAGCTGGTTTTGAATTGATAAATGTTCTAACTTTCATACATTGTGGAAATTCATCACTAATATAACCAATCAGAGAAAATACCCCTAGAATCTACTATAAAATGTTTTGAGATTGTATTAGTTGTGGTGTATATTAACACAATTCACAGTAAAGTTGATATTTAGCAATATCTGGTTAATACGATTAATATAGACAGATAAGTTATCTGGTTGTCAAATACAAAACAAAAGTAATAGTTCATTTTCTATGTTATAGACATGACTTAATGATCTGATTATTTACATTCAGGTTGTGTACCTAAAGTCTCTAATTAATTCATTTTCTCCCATTATATCTTGCACTGATAATTTAATTGTCCATATTTAAGGAATGGTATAAAATGAAGTGGAGTATAGGTCATTAAATGTTAATGTTGAATGGAGCATTAGCTAATTAATTTTGACCAGTCAAAAGTGTCGACTAAAATGTTTGTCTGTTGGATGCTGGACAATCCCCTCCTTCCTCTGTCCCCTCCCACCTCTTCAGGTCCTCCTCTGATTCATGTTAATTACTCAGTGTTCTGAAACTTTCTCTTCCTCCCACCAACATTTGTTATGGCACTAATTTAAAGGTGTAAATAACTGATAACAGCTTAGGATGTGACTTTTCCTAGTAGTGTTTAGATTTCACTTATGTTCAACTTTTTTTTTTTTTTTTTTTTTGTACCAGAGATTGAACCCAAGGAGCTTAGCCACTGAGCCACATCTCCAGCCCTTTTTATTTTTTATTTTGAGACAGGGTCTCACTAAGGAGTTTGGGCCTTGCTAAGTTGCTCTAGCTGGCCTTGAACTTGCAGTCTTCCTGTCTCCGTTTCCTGAGTAGCTGGGATTACAGTGTAAGCCACCACATTCAGCTTCAAACTTTTGAACTATAAAAATGTTGAAGGCATTAGTAAATGGGTGATGGAAATATTTGGCAAGGACACGCTTCTTGCAGTTGCTCTTGAAATTGCACTAAATAGCTACTTATCTATTTCTGTGGCCCCTTCCCATCCCTAAGATTCTCTTCTATATTTTATATAACTGAAAAATATTTTATTATCTCTCTATGTGTTTTTGTTTTCCTGTGTTTTTGTAAGGAATGTCACAGTCAGATGTACAATATAACTGCAATAGTTTATGCTCAATTTTCTAAATTAAGAATTAAACCCACAATTTCTAGATGTAATTTCAAATAATAATTTTTATCTCATATCATTTATAAAGATACTATAATACCTTAGGAGGGGATTTTCCCCCCACCAAGATGTTTAGTCGTTTTTGTTTGTTTGTTTGTTTTTGTTTTTTCTTTTTAATAGGTAACCACTAGTTTCTCAGTGGAAATCAAATTATATAAGTAAGCAAAATATAATTAGAAGACAACTGGAAAATTCCACTCTAGTTTGTCCTCTGTGCATGCACAGTATGTAAACACTTCATTCATTTGTTAATTTTAAAGGACAACATTTCAGTGCAATAATTGAAAACAGCTCATAGCACATTTTGTGAAGAAACAAGACACTGTATTGGTGTCAAGTAAGTTAATTATGCTTTATAATCTTCAAATGAAGCATATAATTCATTTATGAATTTCTGTTATCATTGTTTAAACCCTTGTTAATAACCAATAATTCCAGTTGTTTCTTCTTATTTCTAGTGTAAAAAATCAGCTGGGTGTTCTCTATATGTTTAAAAACAACTCAATTCAGAACACTTGTGCTATAATAAACAAAAGAATTTAAAACAATATATAAAAACATTATGTGAAAACCAGTGTAAAAGATTACTAACTTTTGTAAAATATTGCATTTATTGTAGCATTCCTTCCTCATTTAGCAACACAACCATGTAATTTTTCTGTAATACTTTGTATACTTTTCATTAATACCACTAATGGCATATAGATAGTTCTTTTTCTGACACAAAAATTCTAATATTTTAGCTGATCAATGTTCTTTTGCTCTTTTATTTTTAGGTCTTCATGATTACCTAAGATTGCCTGAGACATTGAATATATTGCCAAATATTTAGCTGAAACACACAAAAATGTTTTTAAACAAGCACATAGGTAAAAAAGTTTTAAGATTACCTTTATACCTCCCCTCAATCACCTCTAAAACCATCACCAGGACTGCTACCCACACTTTCTTTAGAATGTTTAATGTCTTATTTATCTCTCCTGAAGCAAAAGTAACATTTTAAAACATTTTAAAGACCAATACTTATAAATTCCCAGTTAACAGAGAGAGTTGTAACCCCTGAATTTTTATTTATCAATATTTATTTTCAACACATTCATTGCTCAGTGACCTAGGACCTCAAAAAATTCTACATATTTGATAAATGAGTGCAGTGTTTGTTCTAATTTTATTTTTAAAACTACTAACATCTTTGAACTATATCAACTTCTCATAAAACAATTAAGAAAGAACATGGAGTATTATAAAGAGAAATGGAGATACCTCATTTCATTAAGTGGCATCAAGTAGACATAACTGGATTATTCAGTAAAGTGATGGATTGGGAAGAGGCTGCTGAAGAATATAAATTATTCGTTTTTAACATTTGGCCCAAAAATAAATGTTCTTAAAATGCCAAAAGAATTATAATAAAATGAAGCTATTTTCTTTGCTAATTCCTATGATTATACACATCTTATTGTAGACATTTACGTTTGGGTTCTATGAGAATGAAATACCTGAATGTAGTCTCTGTGTTAATATATCACCCTGTCTGACATTTAAGAAAATGTACTTGAAAAATGTAAAAACTGTGGGTAGTTGAAATTTGATGTATTCATAATACAAATAAGGACCATTTAAAATATACTTAGTGTAACATATTTCAATGGACTGAAGCAATTATAACATGATGTAAAAAGCAGGCAGTTACAAACATAAAAAATGCTTTACAAGTATTTAAGACATTACTAATATTAAGATTTTGAATGATCAATAGATGATGCTAAAAATAAAAATCAACATAGATTTATAAAATTACATGATTTATAAATTGGCTATCATATGCTGGACCTATATAAATTTGTTTTTTGCATTCCTAAGAATTATCTGATCAAAAATTTTCTCTGAAGGTAATCTATATCAGCTATTTTTCAAAATAGATTTTGAATATAACTTAAGAGCTCTACTTAAAATTTTGCCTCTTAATTCTGATGGTGGTTATATGCCTTTTTTATGGTAAAATCTATCAAGTAGAGATGATTTTCTTTTGAATTGCATATTAGCAATATTTAACTCATGAACATTACAAGTATCCTACATTAAAGTGTCTTTGTTCTTCATTAAGCAGTACAGAGCCTCATGAAAAGAATGGTAAGTTTCTCTTAAGAGTTTAATAAATGAGTTTAACAGACACTTTGCAATGATTTAGAAAATAAAAGTGGGCCTTCAAACCCCAATCAGTTGCATTCAATGACCAGATTTAAAAGTGGATAGAACACCTACCAAGAACACAGCTTCCAACCTTTATTTCAGAAGAAAGCAAGTCCTTGATAGATGAGAACTTATTTTAGGCATCATTTACTTTTGTATGTGGCTGCCATACAATGTCCTTTCCTAAATGGCTTTAGGGTTTATTAGTTGTTTAAAAATCTTGATTAAACTAAAGGAAACCTGGAGAGCTAATTGTAAACCTTTCTATATAAGAAGGAAGAACAAAAGACTACTAAGAACATCCAAGAAACAATATAAACATGTGACTTGTGTGGGCAATGCCCAATTTAAAATCTCACCTATTGTCAAACAATGATGTGAGTCCATGAATAGACCGTCATGAACACTTTAATTTAAAAAATGTCATATACCCTTTACTATCTGTCTCAGAAAGAGAAGCTATAATGTTATTTGTAAAGTAGGCCTTGCAGCTTGTCAATGTTTTTTAGTTCTTAATTTTGTGGACTCTGCTAAAGCCATCGCATGGCTATTTCATTTTTAAATGTTGATTTTAGTCTTCCACAAAAACAGAGGAAAGGTGTCAACACTAATGTTTGAATTTTGTCACTGAACTTTCTCTTAGGGAAAGCAGTTCAATTTTTAAGTAATTTAAAACATGCATTTTCTAATAGAAGATAAAAGAAATCAGTTTTTTGTTGTTTATGCTGCTTGGGAAAGATATTTTCCTTGTGGAAATCTGTAGCCTGGAAAAACAGATATATGAAGGCTGAGCAGTTGAAAATAACGTAAATGCTATTTCAAAATTCAAAGGCAGATTAATAAAGACGTACTAATAAAATAGCAGTTACAACATTCAAAGCCGGGCCGCAGGTGGGTATAAGCCCTCTGTGGCTTAAGGAGCACCTGGGTTCGAGGAGCTGCCGCCTACGCGGGAGGAGCTTCGAGGGTGCCAAGTATGAGGGGTGGATTCCTGAGTCTGAGGTCACCGGAACACTCCGATGCTAGTGACATGCACTGAATTGCATTGTTAGAAATGGCCAGGAACAGGGGGCCGGGAACCCCGCAAACACTAGCGTGAAAACTTTTCCTCCTAGGGGCAAAACCCCCAAAGTGCAGACCAAGACACCCGGGGACATTGTGGGGTTCGGTTACATTGCGGTGATCCCGAGTCGCTTCAATGACCTGCTCCACTTCACCCGCCTGAAGCAGCTGTCAATTTCAGCCTCAAGCTACCCTCAATTCTGCAGGGCGAAGAAAGGAAGCCGGGGGATAGAATGGACGGGCTGTCCTGGCCGGTGGCACTGCTCGAAACCCGACAGCGAGGACTCCCGCCTCCTGGCGTCCTGGCCTCCTGACCCGCGGGTCTTGTCGCCAGCCTGCTCTCCCGCGGCCCCAGCGGCGGGACGGGGACGCCCAGAACCCAAGCTCTTCCCTAGCGCGGGCGAGTTTGGAACTTTGAGCGAGGGGCGATGTCAAGTGCAAGTAAAGAAAAGAAAAAGAAAGAAAGAAAGCGCAGGAAGAAAATGTACTTGGGACGCGCTGGACACTTTTCTTTGGACCCAGATGCGATTCGACGGAAACCGTCAGAGTGAGGTCGGGACTGAGAAGACCTGGCTTTCCAAATTGTGGACTGCCGCCAATTGCCCCAGAACTTAACCCCAAGGAGTTTCTAGGCACCGACTCCACCTGAAATCTCTGGGAAGGGCACCACGACGTCCCTGCCACCCGCTGGGCAGGCGCCCCCGAGGCCTGCATTGGTCAGTTCCTCCCTCCGGACTCGGCCGACAGCCGACCTTGGAAGTTCTTCCTGGAGCCGGGAGAGGCCTGGCGGCCCAGGCCAGGCTCCGCGTCCAGCAGCCCTGCTTCCAGCGAGCCCCCGCGCAGGTGGAGGCGGCCCTATGGGCCGCCCAACCCAGGCCAGATCCCAGCGCTGGCTCCCGGGTTACCTCCAGAAAGGCTCTATTTTCGGGCGTCCCACCCGACTCTCCCCCAGCGTGCGCCCTCTTCTCCTCCCTACGGGTTTAGCTTCGCCTTTTCGGTTTCTTTCTTCGACGCTCCGGGTTACCCATCCCCAAGGCACGCGCGCCCACCAGCACCGTGGAGGAAACTAGAGGGCGTGTGCTCCCGGGGGGCTGCCCGGGTCCGCGCCCCGCGGAGGTGGAGGCCCACTCGCAGCCGAGGGGAGCGCGGGGTGAGCGGTGCACACAAGTGGCCAGGCCGGGCAGGGGGCCGCGCCAGGGTCGCGGCGAAGGCGCTCGTCCCCCGCCCGGGCCCTGCAGCCCTCTCCATCTGTCGGACCGAAGCTGCTGAGGCTGCAGAAACGCGCTGGCGCCTGTCCACCGCCTGCAAACAAAACCAAACAAAAAGAGGCGAAAGGAAAAGCGAATATGGCGCTGCTGAAAATGGAGCCTCGACATCTAGAACGTCTTTCTTTTCCTTTCCGCCTCTGCCTCTTCCTTCGTCGATTTTCTCTTCTGGTCCTCTAACGTCTGCCTCCTTGGCATTCCTCCTGGCGTCCTCTAGCCCACAGCCCCGCCACTCTTCTTATTCATAACCTCCTTTTCCTGGCTCTTCCCTGGTTTCTTTCCCCTCTCGGTTCCTCTTTCTCCATTTTGTGTCTGTCACTGGCGCTTTTCTTCTTAGTTCCTTTTCTGGGCTCGCACCGCCCCCACTCCCACCCAACCCGCCCGTCTCACTTTTATGTTTTTGTCTGAGGGAGGGAGCAGGAGGGGGTGATAGGGACGGTGGGCCTAGGTGGCGAGTTGATTTGGTGAAGAAGGGTGTTATTTTAGAACGCACGAACCTCCCCGAAGGAGTCGTGCGCCTGCCTGCGGCGCCAGGGAGCTTCGCCTGGTGTCTTGCATCACCCACCCGCTGCTCCCGGACTCGCGCGGCCGGGTCCCACCAGCCGAGCGTCTCAGGCACAGATTTTATTCAGAAGTTGACGTGTTTCGCCCCCCACCCCCTTTCCCTTTGGCTTTGGCGGTAGTTCGTGGGCATGGCATGATTTTCAATAGGTAAGAAAGCCGAATCTCATTTTCCCAGGGGACTTCCAATGACGATTTTAAAAGAAGCTTGCAAAGAAGATAGCAATGTTAATAATTTTTTTCTTGTTTTCTTTTGAACACAGGGAATTCCCAAGCACTAAGATGGTTAGGTGTTTTTAAGAATAAACTTTCTTTAAGGTTACTTTTTCTTTTACACCCATGGTTAACTTTGATCTACTTTAGAAAAAGAATGAACTCTTAAAAGTTACTTCTGAATACTGAATGCCACAAAATTGTGTTCTGGGATAGTTTCCTTTGAGGCACCACGATTTTGAAGTTCAGGATCTCTAATTGATGTTCAATAAAACAATGAGACATACTTTACTACATTAAAGATGAAACAAGGCGGTATTTCTTGACTGCTGAATCTGAGCAGTGGAGACTCATTTTCTTTAGCTGGGCAGGATTCCCCTGGGTTCTATTAGAGAACCTGCTAATAGTAGGAAGGGAAGCAATGACATCATTGGCCGATTGAGTACCTTTTTGAGTCATAGTGAAAAAGGTAGCCTATAGGCAAAGTTTGAAAATAAAATGATTTTGCTTTCCAATTATATTTCATGTACTTTATTCACGTTTGCCAGTGCAGTCTCACGTTTTCTGGCCAATTTTACATCCTCACTTTCAGAACAAGTCCTCCAGAACAAAATGTGTTTATTCTTCATGTGAATGCAAAGTTCCTGGAATTATTTGGAAAGATCAAAGTTTTGTAAGGGGGACTCCTTTTCAAAAGCATGAGGGAAGGAATCTTAGAATGTTTTCTTTTAATAACTACCTTTCTTGGCTTCCATCCATCCCTTGATCAAAATTGAGTTTTAAGTGTAATTTACTTTCAGGCTATTTATGAAAAGGAGAAAATAAGTAGATTTTTGACAAGAACTAAACCAATGCAACTAGGCCTTATTAAGAACCTGAATCTATAAGTTGGTACCCTCAGAATGTTTGCCAAATTGAACTCAGATATTCCTCTGATTCAAATGGTTGATTTACAAAAGTAGGTTAAAATGTCTTTGTGTGTGTGTGTGTGTGTGTGTGTGTGTGTGTGTGTGTGTTTCTCCTGGTAGATGAATAAATACATGAGTCTAATTTGATGAATAGGGAGATTCCCCCCCCCCCCAGATAAGCTCTCTAAAAATGGACAAAGTTACAAAGTTAAAGAAGTCATTAATAACCCGGAGTTTAATTGGAGTAATTCAGTACTTATGCCAAGCTGATCCTGTTAAGATGTTACTTCCTGCTCAGGGAGGATAAATGAAGCACAACCCAGATAATTTTAGATGAGCAACTTTGCATGTATTCTCAGCAATGGGAACTGGAAAAAATATCATTCACCAGCAAATATGTGTTGAGTACCAGTAGTGTTCAAAGTACTTTGAGGCTATATGTTGATAAGGTGGGTATAGATTATGGTGTCTGTTAAGGAGTTTATAGAGTGTAAGGAGTGATTAATCCTTCTTTATTTTCTGATTTCAAAAGCAAACATTCAAATGGAAAAACATAAAGTTAGATCCCTACCTTTCTCCACATATGAATTAAATTTCTTACAGATTAAACACCTAAGTAAGAAAAACAGAACTTTAAAAAATATCGAAAGAAAATCTAAAAGCATTTCTTCCTAACTTTGGTAGGGAAGGATTTCTTAAACAAAACATTACACAACCCACAGAGGAAATGATAAAATTGGATTATATTAAAAATTAAAAACAAAAGATATCACAAAACATTGAAGATAAACTGAGATGATATTTCTAAGGCATGTGCTTAATAAAGGATTAATATTTAGGATGTATACATAAGTATAAAAATTAATAATTCATGAAGAATTTCATAAGTAAAAGATGTGGGTAAAGATATATACATATGAAGTGAAAGTGTACTTTTAACAGGAAGGATGACTATCCATTTCAAAAGAAAATTATTTCCTTTTGGAGAGGTGGAAAGAAGGAAGGAGAGGGATAGGAAGGGGTCCCACAGGGGCAACCACACTTTGTAAGAAGATCAGAGGTAACTATGAGATGTTAGCACTTTCTGTTCTTTATACTTTTTTTTACAAGCTTATTATAATTCATTTAAATATATCTAACATCAAGTCCTAGTCCAAAAAAATTTTTGAAGACATTTTTCTTTTCCTTGCTCAATAATCTTGTCTGATGGTGTCCACATGTACAATGCAAAGCAAGTACATTTCCCAGTATTTTTCCCGAGCAGTGTTTGAATGCTGTATGGTGTTCATGGTGGAGATTTCTCTGGTCTGGTGTCTTTCTGTTGTCAGTTTGTTTTCCATGTAGACTTAATGAAAAGAATGAAACCATGTTTGAAACTATGAATATGTCTTAGAGCATTTATTCTTATATAATGAAATTATGAAAAACATTTTTATAAGTGCCATGGTGTAGACCTTAAATGCACCCCCCAAAGCACCATATATTAAAGGCTTAGTCCCCAATTTAGCAATATTAGGAGGTGGTAGAACTTTTAAGAGGTGGAGCCTAGTAGGTTGTTTTAGTTCATTGGATGCATACCTGGTCTCTTCCTCTTTCTCTCTCTTCCCCTAACCAGAATTCAACATGAGGTGAGTGATTTTGTTTTTCTACCCACTCCCTGCCCTGGTGTCCTGCCTTACCATTGACCCTGAGGCAATGGGGCCCAGTGACCATGGAATGAACCTTCAAAACTGTGAACTGAAATAAACCTCTTTGCATTATAATCTGGTTATCTAAGGTATTTACTACAGTAATGGAAAAGCAACACAAAGGGTGCACAAAAAATCCTCTCCGCAACCTTTTAGAAATATTGTTGAAAAATCTAACAATCTTAGGCCTATCATGCAAGGTTTTATTATTTAGGTGTTTGTGTGGTGTGTGTGTGTGCAGTTATAAATTGGTATTGTGAAAGAACATGAGGTCTCATTTTCTCATTGAATATGGCAGAAGTTCATACAATGTTTCTGTCATTGCTACTTTTTATTAAAAGAAGTTTATTTACTTTGTAACTTCCACAGGGATTATTCATAACATAGTAACATTGAAAAGATGTAACATTTTGTTTGCTCTGAGACCTAAAGTTTCAGGTCAACAAACATCATGAAGTAACATGATTACTGTTTTACTTGTGTGTGAACAGAGTAAGAGGGGGTTTACACACTGAATAAACCCACGTGGCAGGCAGTGCCAATATAATTATGCCAAATAAAGGTCAGAAAGTTAGGCAATGTGATACATTAGTTTGCAGCAAGCTACATTTGAATCCTGTTAATTTCTGCCTACATAATCTTCAGAAAGTTTCAAAACTTTAATAAAAAAAACCTGTGACTCCCCATTGCCAACAATATTAAAGTATTAAAGCATTGTAACGTCATTGAATTTGTATTTCTAGGCTCATTTCTTTTATTAATTTTATGTCATTCATTTATTTTTATGTGATGCTGAGGATTGAAGCCAGTGCTTCACACATGGTAGACAAGCGCTCTACCACTGTGCTATAGCCCCAGCCTTTGGCTCATTTCTGATACTACCAAACTATATCCTTAAGTTAGCAATTGCTACTATTCAACTATTGGTAATACGTTTTTATTAAGAAGAGTGGTCTATGCTCTCCCCACCACTGCCCTTTAACACCATCTTGCTCTGTTACCCAGCTGGCCTCCAATTCCTAGGCTCCAGTGATCCTCCTGCCTCAACCACCCACCTCCTCTGCCCAGTAGCCAGGACTATAGGCACATACCTACCTAACTTCTTTTTCTTCTTGTATAAATTAAAATATAACAGAAAACCCAGCAAAACTAGAAGTTTACTTAAGAAATCTATAGACAATGAGTTCACCGGTGTTTCTCCTCGGGTTCAGTGACGTCAGAGCTCTGCAATTCATTTGACCTTCATCTCATGGTTGCAAAATGGCTTCCACAACTCCAAATATCACACGTCCTTCTGGATTCGAGAGTGGGAAGACAGGCATAAAGCTATTATTCATGAGTCTTATTTTTGTCAAGGAGGTATAATATCTTCCAAATAAATAATAATACCAAATAAATACCCTACCAAAAGATTTCCCCTTCCATCTCAGTCAGAACTATAACATACAACCCTTTATGTAGGAGCTGAGCCTTCCCTTCATAAATGAGAATCTGCTCAATATGTAAATAAAACTGGAATTCTGTTTAGCAAGGAGGGAAGGGGACAGTGGACAATATTTATCTTCTAAGCTACTTGAACTTTCTGTGAGGCTCAACTGCGTCTTTCTTGAAATGAACTCAGTCATCAAATACCTGACTCATGACTCAGGTGTCAGGTACTGCAGGTGAAGAGAAGACAGAACTGAATCCTGACTCATGCTGGCCCTTCACAAGTTTGCCATCTAATAGGGTAGGCAAGCGGACAAGTAGGTGCAAATGAATGCTATAGATGTTGTGATGCAGTTATGGATGAGATCAAATGGGCACAAGGAGAAGATCTGTCTAGAACTCAGATGTGTGATGCCTCTCTTCTGAGAAGGAAGGCCCCAGGCAGCACAGTCATTACCAAAATAAATGACCTCACTTCTCTGATTGGTTGGCTCTGCCTCCCACCCTGGAAAAATAGAGACCTCTGTAGAAATTAGAAGCAGGATAGGGACAGCGTGCTAGCCCTTTGTCTTCTCTTGGCCTGACAAATATGCATGGAATTCCAAAGAATATTCAACCAGTTTTTGTTTTGTTTTGTTTTGTTTTTAACTTCAGATAATCCAACTCATACAGAATTTACCATGTATGGTTGTTCTGGCATGACCGCCTGTTCATTTCATCTGATTTCCTGTTGAGGGCACCAGGTCTCGCCCCTATGCTGTGGGCACTCTGTGCGTCTACTTTCTTAGATGTCAGAGCTTAACCACTCAAGACACTGGAAGAATATACATGGAGAGATTCAAGACTATCTGCTTGATGTTAGAGTAGAATTAGGGGAAAAGGAAAGGCATAACAAGGATCAAGATGAGGCTGCAGATGTGGGTCAGGACTCGTTCATGCTGTACTGAGGCCCTTGAAGTTATTTAGTAGGTTATAGGTTTCCAAAGTCTCTCAGTCAACTGTGCTCAGACTGTCTCAGTGACTTCTTCACAGTGTCCTAGGTCAAAAGAAATACTTAGTCCCTTTAGTTGAGCAGTTAGGCCCCCAAAACATAGAAGTGGTCATTTATATGGTGTCTAGTGAATGTGGCTGTGTTTCTCTCAAAATTCATCATATTCCATGAAAACACTGAATTTGTTCACTGTGGTGTCCCAGGGTGATTCATTACACAGTTTGAGAATCAGTATAAACAATAGAAGACTTTTTCTTCATCTGTTGAATTAAATATTTGCTTTTGTGTTTTAGGAATATTACCTTCTTGGTGGATTGGAGGATTGACTTAAGGCTTGGTGGGAGACCATGAATTAATGGTACACAT
This sequence comes from Sciurus carolinensis, assembly GCF_902686445.1. NCBI lineage: Eukaryota > Metazoa > Chordata > Mammalia > Rodentia > Sciuridae > Sciurus > Sciurus carolinensis. The sequence goes on from NC_062224.1 coordinate 23,581,925, forward strand.
TTAAGAGAGAAGTGAGGAGGGTGTCACTTGAAGCAAACTCCTTGGGATGCTATCAGATCTAAAATTCTTAATGGAGGTAGAACAGATAGAATTTCCTTTTGGGAGAGAAAAAAAAAGATTGATTCCTTGATGATAGGCCTAGGTTAAAGTGTGTCTAATAGTAGGAAAACACACCTTTGGAAGAAAGAGTTCCTTTTTTTTTTTTTTTTTTTTTTTGGATGTTGAATTGCAGATGTCTGTAAGGATAAGATTGTTATATGGCATAAAAGCTCAGAAACAGATCTAGAAAATTAAAAAATTATGACGGCATAGGTTGGGATTGACATGTCACTCAGGAGTTGATGAGATTGCTCAGGGTGAGTGTAGAATAGAAAAGAAGCATGCACCAATATGATTGGCTAATTTTATGTGTCGACTTGACTGGCCATGGGATGCTCCGGATAGCTGGTTAAAAGTTGTGTCTGAGGGTCTGTGAGGCTATCTCTGGAAGAGATTAGAATTTGAATTAGTGAACTGAGCAAAACAGATACCCTCCCCCCGCAATATGTGTGGGCACAGTCTGATCTGTTCAAAGCCTGAGTAGAACAAAAATGGAGAAGAAGGGTGAATTTGCTGGGTCAGTGCTGGGACAGAGATTTTCTCCTACCTTGGTGTTCCTGATTCTGTCTTCAGACTTGGACTGAAATCTGTACTGCCAGCCCTCTGAATCCCAGGCCTTCCAGCCACACCCTGGACCTTCCTGGCCTTCAGCTTGTGGAAGGCAGATGTGAAGCTTCCCACCAGTCACTTGAGCCAATTCCGGAGAATCCACATTATAATGAACATACCATGTTTAAAGAGTCAACAAAGGAAGATCCTGGCGGGGAGACAGAAGAACCAGGAGAGGTGTCACAAGCTTGAGTAAAGCAGTGTATTTGAGAGAAGCCAGGACTCTCCCCCTACAATTTTCTGTTACGTGGAGGCCTGGGTCTGCCTGTGTGTGGACATATGCACATATGTGGGGTGGGGGGCTCTGGGTGCAGCTCAGAGGGGTCATACCATAGCTCAGCACTTGGACTTGCTTCCATAGTGCAGACTGGGAGGGTGAGTGGGTGGGAGAGGGTTGGGGAGATGGGAGGACACCATGCGGAGAAGAATCTATGCCATACCAGCTCAGCCCTGTGTTCAAGGACTCACCCTTTCCAGGCTCCCAGGAAAGGAGCACCGTTTTTATGTCCATATTTTAAGAAAAAATAAGCTAATGTTTTACAGTATCAAGTGGAATATAGTAATAAAGGAGTGGAGAAAATCTATGGAATCATAGAATTTGGAGGGCCTTAACAAGTTATGTAAATACTTTTAATGGTATGTACAAATATGTAATAATGAATTTCACTATTATGTATAATTACAATGCACTATAATTAAAAATACATACATACATATATACATTGGAGAACTCACAGAATAAGAAAGAGAGTCTTAAACAAATAGTAATGTAGCGTGGTAAGATATAAGGGTTACTATAAGGTGGGGTAACTTTCTTCTGCCTCTTGTCACTCACTAGCTACTTTGTATCAGTGACTGTTCCTAGCAGGGTGGCTTCTGACTGCTCTGCTATCCAGGGTTCTAGGGTTCCACCCCAGGCCCTCTCCTCCCTCTCCTCATTCCTCCTGAGCAATTTCATCCAATATAGACCTCTCACTAGCTCCTGTAGACCAGAGGAGATTTCTCATTCTGGGTTAACAGTTCCCTGACTTGCTGAGTTTGAGTTCTACATTTCTAACAATGTTCACAGTATGGGGCACAATGTACTAGTAATATATATATATATATATATATATATATATATATATATATATATATCAATTTAAATATCAATATAAAATAAACTTATAATGTAGGAGTAAATTTGGACGTCAAGTAAACTGAAGCTTACACAGAGAGAAGTAAGTTTCCTAGCAGATTTTTCATAAAACTTCAATAAGAGTCAGAAACCAGATGACAATTGGTATGGGATTTGGGTTAGATGCAGTTAGTTGCAGTGAAGAATAATAGATTAAAATATATAGATGGTGGAATGGTGTTGTGACTCAGTGGTAGAGCGATTGCCTATAATGTGTGAGGCACTGGGTTTGATTCTCAGCACCACATATAAATAAGTGAATAAAATAAAGGTCTATCAACATCTAAAAAATATTTTTAAAAAATAAAATATATATATGGGCAAATTAGAATGCAGTTCTTCTTTGCACCTTGGGCAATTCAGATAATTCTGTGTCTTCATTTCTGCACTGCTAAACAATTCAAAAGCATAGTTATGTTTCCATTTAGTTATTTATTATTAAAATATAATTTGGGGGCTGGGTCATAGGTCAGTTGATAGAGTGCTTGCCTCACATGTACAAAACCCTGGGTTCAATCCCCAGCACCACAAAAAAAAAAAAAAGAAAGAAAGAAAGAAAAAAGAAAAAGAAAAAAAAATTGCCCTTTAAAAGTGTATAATTCAGTGTATTTGTAAAGTTGTGCAAGTGTCATCACTATCTAATTTCAGAACATTTTCATTGCCGTAAGAGAAACCCCACACCCAATAGCAGTCCACCATTACCCTCTCTTCCCCCAGTGCCTGGCTTCTACTTTTTATCTCTAGGAATCTTCCTATTCTGAATGTTTCCTTTAAGTTGAATTATACAATATGTTGCCTTTTGTATCTGGCTGCTTTCTCTTAGTATAAAAAAAGTTAGCATAAAATTTTCAAGGTTCATCCATCTTGTAGCATGTATGCGTACTACATTCCTTTTTATAGCTAAGTAATGTTCCATTAATTGGACAGATCACATTTTGTTTATTCATTCATTAAGGGACATTTGAGTGGATTTCCACTTTTTGACTATTATTAATAATATTCCTATTCACATTATTGGGTAAGTTACTGTGTGACCATATGCTTTCAGCTCTCTAGGAATGGAATTGCTGGATCATATCTAGTGATTCTATGTTTAACATTTTGAAAACTTTATTTTTTCTTTTGTTGCCTAATCCAAGGAGACAAAAATTAAGGTCTGTGATTTTTTGTAAGAGCCTTATGGTTTTTAGCTCTTATGTTTCGTCCTCTGATCTAGTTTGAGTTAATTTTTGTATATGGCATAAGTTAGGGACTCAACTTCATTCTTTTGCATATGGATATGTAGTTGTCTCAGTACCACTTGTTGAAAAGACTATTCTTTCCCTGTTGAATTATCTTAGCACCCTTGTCAAAAATCTATTGGCCAAGGCATATGGACTCTCAGTTCTATTCCATCAATCTCTATCTGTATTCACACTCACACCAGCACAACTACAACTCCAGAATGGTAAAGTGAATTGCACAGAAGAAATTCTTATTGTCCAATTACTTGATAATTCCAGACACTTGTAGTTAGAGATTTTTTTTCATATCTCTTTGAAAAAGGACTGTCTGCATCAACTCTGTCAGAAATAAATTGCATGCATAAATCTAAATTTAGCTGCTCACCTGCAGGACCCTTTTATATAATTCTACTTATGTTAATGATGTAGGCTTTGGTGATTTCTTTCTCTATGTATTTTATGAAACAGTTTTAAAAGTCAATTATCAATTGAGACATTCAATTATTAGAATGCTTAATGTCATTCTAATTTGGAAGCTAGTCTTCAAGCAAAACCCTTCAGATGATTACTTTTAGAAAAATATTTGTTTTATTCTATGGATTTAGATGAAGGGTTTAATGGGTCCCTTCTCTAAATAAAAGAATGCTCAGAAATCAAAACTTTCTTGACTCTAGGGCCATAGACTCTCTTTATTCAATTTGTAGTCTTTGAAGTGCTGCTATTGATACTCTTAACAGAAAAATGTTTTTAAAATATTCCCTATAAAAGAGAAGTGTTAGTAAGGTAAGCCTCCTAGAAAGGAGAAGAAGGAACTACCATAGACAGTTGTATTTAGTTAGCTCTTCAGCTCATGAAGAATGGGTATTTCTTAAGTAAATAGATCACAAATTCTCTTCTAGTCTTGCCAAAGGGGAGTCCTAGATGGAATGCTTCTGTTGAGGTTACTCGTTGAATTATACATCCCTGAGAGGATTTTTGATCTTTGTGATTATTTAAATGGGAAAAATATTGGGGGGAAAATCTCTGCTCCCTATACTTTATTGGTCAGACACAGGAACTGTATTAGAGGTGAGTCAGGACAAGAGGAGGTACAACTGGCTAAACCTTGATATACCCCAGCAACTCCATGTGAGTTTAGTTTTGCAGTTTCAGAAATTCAAGTTATTCTGTTCACCAAGAGGTTAATGAGTACAGAAGACTTGATTCTTCATAATCAATGTAAAAGGATTTGGATTTTAAGCCACAAAACTCAACAAGCATTCATTGATGACTCTATCTCATCAAAATATAGGAGGTAATTTTATGCAATGATCCCTTTATGATGAGTATTTCTCAGGAAATGAAATGACACATTAAAATTATTTAATGAATGTATAATGAACAGAAAAAAGAGGAATTTTAATAACAATTTTAATTACTATTTTAAGTAGTTGAAGCTATCTACTCAAATGGTATGACTGCTTTGTTTTCTTTTTCTCCTCCCCCCCTCCTCCTTTTCCTTCTTCTTTTATAATGATGCTAAGGATGGAATCCAGGGCTTCATGCATGCTCGGCAATGACTCTACTACTGAGCTATGTACCTCCAGCCCTATACAGTATGACATTAAGGAACCCTGAGAAATTCCATTTTCTGCCAAACTCATGATAAATATCACATCTCTTTGTCTAATTCTAGTCTCAATCTTTTCCACTTTACCATTGTTTTGGTTTGATGTTGCAATATCTAGTCTGTAAAATGTGTTAGAGGGAGAAGGGGTCTAATGTGAATCTAATCATGAGGAAACACTAGACAATCCAATATTTAGGGATATTGTACTGGTGTATACTCATCAGAAATGTCATAATATTCAAGAGAGAAACAGAAATAAAGATTCAGAAATGGATGTAGATTTTAAAAGACTAAAAAAATGACAAAATTAAATGCAAATAATGATTTTGGGTCTTCTTTTGCAATGAAGGACCTCACTGGAACAATAAATGAAATCTGAATAAGGTCTATATATCATTACCTAATTCTAATAATGTCATATCAATGTTAACATCTGTGATATTTGTACTATTATGTAAAAGTAAATCCTTAAGAGACACACTGAGGTATTTAAGAGATATCATGTCTGCAATTTACTCTCAAATCAAGAAAAATACTACATATTCAGAGAGAGAGAAAGAGAAAAAGATAAAGCCAATGTAGTAAGATGTCATTTGAAGAGTTTGGTTGAATTCTTTGTAGTATCCTTGCAACTTTTAAGACTGAAATTGTATCAAAAAATTTTAAACTAATAGACTATTTTTTTAAAGTTTCCTAATTGTTAAAAAAAATGTGTAAAAAAATGTGTAGCTACACAGCACATGAGAATTATTCAGTACTTTAAAAAATAAAAATAGAGGCAGCATAGCCTAGTGGTTAAGAGTAGCCTAGAGTTAGCTGCCTGGGTGTGAAGTCTTGCTCTGCCACTAGCTGTGTGATCTTGAGATTCCTCACTTCTCTTCTATAAAACAAGGGTGACAATAATAGAACCTACCACCCAATGTTATAAAATTTAAATGAGTGAGTATTTGCAAAGGACTTGAACAGTGTCTGACACAAACTGTCAGTACTAAGTGAATAAATCTATAAAAGCCCTGCAGTCTAAATGATGTCAACATTACCTCTAGGAATAGCAGTGCCTGGCACTTTAAACACTTAAAATACTTAAAAAATTTTTTTCTAAAAATAACTGATTTGGATTCTGATTAGTCTTTTTTATGACCAGCTTGGGATTCCTGTCATCTCTCTGGAAAATGTCTTGCACTAAATTTTTGGTCTGCTTCATATTAGGAACTTGTAAAGTGTGCTGGTTTCCTATGACCAACATTTGATATTTCTATTTTAGATTATCCAATACATTTGTTTGGCATGACTAAGTCAAGTATAAAGATGGATAATATTTCAAACTCAAGGAGAATGCAAATTAGAAGGAAGAATTAAATGCACAAATGGCAATGACCAGTCACAGTGGCACACACCTTTAATCCCAGGGACTCGGAGGCTAAGACAGGAGGATTCCAAGTTCAAAGCTAGCTTCAGCAACTTAGCAAGGCCCTAAGCAATTTAGGGAGACCCTGTCTCAAAATAAAAAATAAAGAGGGCTGGAGATGTGGTTCAGTGGTTAAGCACCTCTGGGTTCAATCTCCAGATCCCTCCCCCCACCCCACCAAAGCAAAGAGAGAGAAAGAAAGAAAGAGAGAGAGAGAGAGAGAGAGAGAGAGAGAGAGAGAGAGAGAGAGAGAGAGAAAGAAAGAAAAAGAAAGAAAGAAAGAAAGAAAGAAAGAAAGAAAGAAAGAAAGAAAGAAAGGCACTTGGAGAGTTATACAACAATGCCTCATGATCTACAATAAGGAAAGACTGTATCCAGTTGTAGGGAGCGAGCGGGGAAGGTTTTGTAGACCACCAGGCTAATAGGAGGTCAAAAGAGGATTAAGACTTGAATGGGGGAGGAGGAAGGGTATTCGAAGAGGAGGAATGAACAAAAGCAAGGTGCAGAGACAAGAAGCGCAGGTACCTCAGGCAAGCTATTTGGAGTTTAAATAGATTTTAAGTTTAAATTTTTAACTGCTGTAGGCCTAACTTTTCTTGTCTATAAAAAGGACATAACAATAGTACATACCTTATGGAGTAGATGAAAGAGAAATGTATTATTTGTGTAATCTTTAGCTTACGATCTGATAATAAATGCTTATTACATATGCTACACGTACTGCTGTATTGTGTTATTTTGGGGATACCTCTATTCCCTGTTAGGTTATAGGAAGGAAATAGGTGCATGAGATGTATTGGCTTAATACTGAGTGGTGGGAATGAGGACCCTTAATACTGAGTGTTGAAGGGGACAAAGTCGAAGTCAAGAGATATTGGGAAGGATGTGACTGACTGAATGTAAGAAATAAAAGGAACTAAGAAGAGGCCAGAGTTTCAACTTGAGCTACCAGAAGAGTGGCAGTGTCCCTACAGAGCCACATGGAAGATATACTCTATGTGTGTGTCTGCGGGCCCGCGCTGGCTACTGACCCAGGCCCTGGTACATAACACATGCTCTACTACGGCTACACCCCCAGCCCCAGAAACTAACTTTAATTATACCTGGTAGGCTCCAGACACTGGGCAAGTGCTTTATGCCTATTATCTCATATTTGAAAATCATTCATTTGGTTGGATTGTACTTTAAATGTACAAAAGCACTTGGTATTTGCAACATTCTAAAATGAATCATTTTGTAACACCATGAAATCTATTTTTTCAAATATGGATTTTATATCAGGTTTGCTTAAAATCTAGATTATATCTATACCTAAGAAAATATTTATCTGTCTTAAAAATTTTTGATACCTTGGCTAACAATTAATCGTATGAACTGCTCACTGAGTGCCACCTTTTGGCAAGGCACCATCGTCTTCATGATCTGGTTAACTTGAATTCCAGGCTTTCTATACATTTTATGAGAAATAGCTACAAGGAGGGAGCTGTTCCTTAGGCATTAATCTGCACTCTGTACCTGAAGCTCTGCTGGCACGGTGGACATAGAGGACAGTGGTTTCACCATTGTGTCATGCCCTCTATGCCTGCTCTGGGAACACCTGGAGGCCACTAAAAAGTGTGTCACAGTGCCTAGTGCTTTTCTTTGCCAATTGATCAGAGGCTTAGATTTAATTGAAATTGTACTCTCTGGTTGAATTAAGATAATTTTTTTTCTGCCATTTCTTTTAAACAGAACTACCAACCTTTAAATTTTTAAGTAACAAAGTTGTCTAACGTTTCAGAAAAATATATGTCCGTGTATTGTTTTCCAGTTGGGCAGGACAAATATTACTTTTATATGGAAGGAAACAGGAACACTTGCTCCACGACAAGCAACATTGAGTACTCTTTCCTCTCTACCTGCCTACACTGCCAATCCATTCCACACAATCCATTCCACAGGAGAGTTTTCCTCTCCTGTGTCTAGAGTTCCTCAACTGATTGGCACCTGCCTCAACCCCCACCCCAGGAGGTTCACAGCTGAGGAAGCCACTCTCCCTTTGGCATCTGCTTACTTACTTTATTCTTTTGAAGCAAATAAAAAGACACTATCGACTCTGACTTTTTTTTCTCCTGCTTTTTCTTTTTCCGATACTGGGGATTGCCCAGGGGTGCTCTACTACTAAGCTACATCCAAGTTCTTTTTAAAAACTTTATTTCTAGACAGGGTCTGGCTGAGTTGCTGAGGCTAGGCTCAAATTTGTAAATCTGTTTCAGCCTCCCAAGTAGCTGGGATTATTGATCTCACCACACCTGGCTGTTCTGAGTTTTTTAAAAGTTAATTTAAAAAAAATTTTTTTAATTTGTTCTTTTTTAGATATACATGACTGTAGAGTGTATTTTGACATAATATACATACGTGAAGTATAACTTCCCATTCTTGTGGTTGTACATGATGTGGAGTTACACTGGTGGTATATTCATATATGAACATAGGAAAGTTATGTCTGATTCATTCTACTGTCTTTCCTACTCCCATCTTCCCTCCCTTTCCTTCATTCCCCTTTGAAATGTTAATTTTTAATAGGTGAGTTTAGAAAGATAAACAGCTAAGTTAACAGCACTTAATGTATAGATTAGATAGCAAAGGACCATTTTCTCAAACTTCTTTGAAAACATCATGCAATATAAAAGGCAATTTTTCCCTTATTAAAAGTGGTGGTCAAGAGATGGACTATGAAGAGGAACTTGTGAAATTTACTGAGGTAACTGCACTGTTTTCCAGGAGACCTTCCCCAGTGTCAGAGTCTGGCCTCTACCTCACACCATATTCAGTTGATCCAAGACTCAGTGATTCAGAAATAATTGAAATCGTTGATAATATTTGTGAATAGTCTTTTTTTTTTTTTAACTAATGAGATAAACATCAATTAAAAGTCTCGTTCTGTATTATTTGGTAAAACCACAAAAATGATTTGGGATTATTGGTATATATAGAAGAGAGGTTAATGGAGAAAAGAACCCTATTACAAAGAATTTGTGTTGGAGCACTCTAGGCAGGATAAGAGAATATTATTTTTGCCTTTCTTTGCCTTTTCCCTCAAATCATCTGTTATTAAAAATAAAATGGAAAAGTGCTGGGGAGTGATATTGGTCAAATTATATTGTTATGTTGTGTGCATGTACAAATATGTAACAATAAATCCCATGATTACATACAAATATAATGTGCTAATAAAAATGTGGAAAAATTAAATAAAATGGAGATAGTTTTTAAAAATGTGAAAACCCTCTTCAAAAAAAGTCAATAAAATTTTTTAAAAGTTCATATCACTTAAAAAAATAAAATAAAATGGAGATAGTTATTTAAATACTTTCATAAAAATTTCCAACAAAGTGGCACAACTTTAAAAATAATGGGAAAAAAAGAAAGAAATGATATTCTAAAATAATTTTCTCATATTTCTGGTATGTTTTATGAATAGACTCAATCTAATGGTCAACCATGAATCCTATTTTCTGTCCTGCTCCCATTGTTCTGCTAAATTGGTAAGTGATCATTAGCAGTTTTGTGTGAGGAGGATAGAAGGATATTTTTGGTGAGTTGGAAATACACTTTAAAGTTGGAGGAGTTCAACCTAACATTGCTATAAATCACTTGCAAAATGTGACTTAAACTGGTCTCATAGTTCTTTTGCTCTTAGCAACATGTGGTTTAGCATTCTCTTTTAACTTGTTTCCTGGTGTACAATCTTCCATTTATTGGGATGGTTTTTCTCACTCACTGGTTCGTTTTTTAATTCTGACTGGATTGCTCATTTTTAACGACTTAATCACCATCCTTCCTAAATACAGTAATTGAAAAGAATTAAGGTCATGCACAGTCATGTTAATGGAAATCCCAGGAATTGCTGGTTTTGTTGGGATGAAGCTGGAGACACAGTATCTGAAAACACTGGATTCACCATAGGTGGAAGGTCTATAAATCAGCAGGGGCCATTTTGCCTTGTCTGTTAAGACACGTGGATCCCATTTGCACAGATGTTCCTTCTCTCTTTTTTCCTCTCTTGGAAGTAAATTAAATATATGGGCTCATTTATCTGCACAGGTCAGTCCCATTGATAGGGCATATTCTTGGAAAAGGTAAATGTGCAGTTCAGTGATGTGTGATATACAGAAAGGGGCACAGCTCCTAGTTCTCTTTACTTCTAACAATCACAAAGGCCTAGGTACTAATGAAGCCACAGGAATCATTTTTCTTTGGTTATCCTGAAGTTTTAAGAAAGAATGTATGTTTCTAAAATTAATCCAGTGGATTTAATTTGGCTTTTAAAACTGAGTGTAAGTAGTAAGGCCTAAGGGGATATAATCACAATGACTTAGAGGACAATACATGCTACTCTCCTATTTTTGTGAAGTGGGCATTTTGCATAAAAGCTATGTTAATAGACATCACAGGAACAAAGTGTTCAGATTCCATTCAATATTTGTAAATATTTATATGATCTTTTGAAATATTTTCAAGTGGAGAGGCATAAAAAGGCAAAGTTAAATTAACTATGGAAATAGACTTTTTAAAAAAATTTACATATATTTATATTTAGCTGTTAATGGGCCTTTATTTATTTATATGCAATGCTAACAATCAAACCCAGTGCTTCACACATGCTAGGCAAGCGCTCTACCACTGAGCCACAACCCCAGCCCAAGACATTTATTTTATTTTAAATGTTAAAAACTGTAGAACCAGGCTTGAAGAGAGAGTTCTAAAACAAACTAATACATTAACAAATTGTTGGTACAATGAGTTAATCTTCCTTTCTGAATTAGTTTTTCTTTTCAACTGCTTATCATCTCTTTTTAGAAGTTGAAATGTCAGTATGATATTCAAGTGAGGAAAAGAAATGGGAACTAAACATACAGACATGAACAGAACTATTTCTAATATTATTTTAAGAAGGAAAGTAAATATTTAATGAAGGGACTGTGCGGTCCACCAGTTGCAGCCTGTTCTAATTGAATAGTCACAAGAACAATAGCGGAGGGAAGGACATTCGTTTTGGTATTTGAATAAGAAAAGCCAGTGCCTGAAGGTTTTATCTTTTACACTAAAAGGTGTATAAAATATAAAGTATGAAGGAAGCATCATATAATGAAATCAGATTCATTTTATGCTCTGTTTACGTTTCCTAGATTGGTTTTTCAAATTCAGAATTTTCAAGTGCACATCTAAAAGTGTGTTGAAAGCGGAGAGGGTGCAGCTTGGTGTGAATTCCCAGATGTTTTTTAACAGCTCCACGCTTTCAAGGAACTCCGCTGCTAATTGGTTCCAAAGCCAATTTAAGTTGTCATCACGCAACGGGACTCATCATGTTAGTTGGGCTAAGGAATGTCGCATGCAACTTCCCTTAAATCATGATATGAATTATTTTTCCAGGGCTTCTGGAACAACAATTGAGTGAAGTAAAAATTTAAATACCAAGGGATATTTCTTCCCTCCTGCTTTGAGGGAGGAAGAGGGGGAAAAGACGTTTGGAGTTTTGAAGAGTACCTTAAAAGCCATCAAGGAAACAGTCACACAAAGGGCAAGGTTTGCCTCTACAGCATTTACAGGGAAACAGAATGTCACTAGTTTCTGTGTAAAACTTGTCATGAGTTAATCATAAATCATACATAGATTTTTCTTTGTTAACGTCTCTTTTCTCAAATTAGGTTATAAATATCCTGAGTGATGTGTGTTTAAAGTGGCCTGGCTTACATACCGATGTATAGGCTACTTACAGGGAGACTCAAGGAAGGCTTTGGCACTTAACTGCAATGCATAGGGACTACAGAATGTTACTGTAGCTTTTCCTGATGTCCCTTTTTAGTAACAAAATGTTACTGTAACAAATAGTTACACTCTGAGTTAATACAAAACAAGCAAACAGGGCTTTTATAGATGCTTTCAATAATACCTGAATCTAAAAATAAGGAAGGCAGACAAGGCAGATGACCTTGAAAATGCGTTCCAAGCAAATCAAAGGCTAGCCTCCAAAGCCCTGGACGAACAGTTTGAAACAAAAGCAAAGTTTTTCAACACACAAGGTGGAAATTTCTATTTCCTTATAAAAGGCAACGAATCAGAAATAGTTATCTTCCTGAAAAAGAACATTTTAAAAGGGTGTTGGGGAGAAAAAAAAAAAAAGAAGCAATGATATTTTAATACACGTTGTAATGTGTAATTTTCCTCGATCTTGTATAATTTTCCAATGTGTTTAAAAGGTGGAAAATGGAATTAAGAGGGTTGAAATTATTAAATAAGAAATTCCAGCAAGTTCAGGAAGTAGTAAATAGTGCGCGCTGCCTTTATTATTCTTCATAAAGGCGGTGGCTGAAAGAGCTACTGCCACCGCAGTCTCTGTGGCGCAATCGGTTAGCGCGTTCGGCTGTTAACCGAAAGGTTGGTGGTTCGAGCCCACCCAGGGACGCCTTACCCTTTTACGAGTTGGCCCCCCGGTAGTTTTGCACAAATCTGCGTTCGGACCTCGTAGCTACGCAGGAGTCGATTTCCAAGGACTGAAGCCGACCTCGCGGCCCACTGGCGGGCGGCTCTCGGGCTTCCGGGCGTGCCGGGGCCCCTCCTAACCGCCTTCCGCTCTCGGTGGCCAGGTGGGCGCTGCCTGTTCTCCCCGGGGCCGGCGGGCGGGACTTGGGTATCTGCGGGTCCCGGGCGCGAGCATCGAGGGCGCGCAGGGGCCGGGCAGGCCGGGGAGCGGCGCGCGCCCGCCTCCCAGCTGGGAGAGTCCCCGGAGGCCCAGCGCCGGGAGTGGCGCCCCGCGGGTCTTGCAGTCTTCCGGGACCCTGGAAAGCCGTAGGTCCGCCGGACGCGTGTGCTCCAACCATGTCAAGTTCAAGCTGCGAGCTGATTTTAGGCGCTCCCATTTTATTGCAGCGTGCCTCCCTTTTTGTGGGTCGCCCCCCGCCCCGTCAGCGTAAACATATCGCTCCGCCTAGACTTCCACACTAATTATTCCTCTTGTGCTAGAATCAGAAATAATTTTTGTCACAATAAATCCGTGGTGTGTGCACTATTGTAAGAGCGTTTACGTATTGTTTTACTTTTTCTGCTAAAGGGCCTGCATTTTGGAGAAGTTGGAACGAACCTGCAAAATTTCTCATCGATTCAGAAGGAGAAAAGCTATTTTACAAAAGTGTTAAACTTAAAAAGAAATCGTGAAAAAGATTACAATTGAAGCTGCTATCATATTTTGCTTCAACATTCTGTAATCATATTATCTTTTAAGACCCTCTTTAGTCACTTTGCACTTTATTCTGTAAATATATGCTGCCTTTGAGAAGTAATCATAGTTTCATCTCATAATCATTGTCTTAGGTATAAGTTACAGAATTTGAAAGACAATTTTAAAGAAAAGTGTAAAAATAGACATTGGCCTTGGTTGAGGGACATGCTCCTGTAGTTCCAGCTACTGAAGAGGCTGAAGCAGGAGGATCCCTTGAGCTCAGGCGTTAGAGGCCAGCCCAGGTAACGTATCTTTAAAAGAAACACAAAACATCTTATTCCTGCAAATATATGGTTTTGTACTCTTCTTTTTATTTCTCTCCAGGAGAATTGTGTTAGGATTTTTTCTGTGGCTGTAACTGAATACCACGAGTTGGATAATTTATAAAGAATAAGGGTTTATTTAGCTCACAGTTCTGTAGGCTGGGGAATTCAAGACCCCACAGCTCCAATCTGGCCTTCTAGTGGTGGGGACTGCAGAATCCCAAGACAGTGCAAGGTAAGGCCTGGTGAAACACAGCAAGCTTGGTAGCTCAACTCTCTTTATAGGGTCACTAAAGCCATCATGGGGGGGAGGGGCCCCATCTTGGGCAGGGGGTCCTACCCACATAACCTGCTGCAATTCTAATTTCCTCCGAAGGACCCCACCTCTAAATGCCATTAATTTATGACTTTGGGGATTATGTCTACAATATGTGAATTCAGCGGATACAACCAAATCATATTAACAAAGACTAATGAGTCTTGTGGAGTGCTACCTATTTACCAGACATGGTTCTAAGTGCCTTCACGGACTCATGTATAATCCTCACAGTCCTTCAAGGTCCTATTTTGCCATTACACAGATGAGGCAACTGAAGCACAGTGTGGCTGAGAAATTTGTCTGAAGTCCCAGTTAGATTTGAACCTAGGTAGTCAGGCCCAAAGCCCATTGCTCCTCCCTGCTGTACTGTCTACCTGGAAGTTCTCTCTTCTAAAATAGTTACTTGATTAATTAGTTAATTTGAAACCAAAAGTGCTATGTGAACTGGCTTTTATAGTTTCATTAATATTTTGCAACCTATGCCATGAAGTGGATTAAAAAAAAAAAACACTGAACATTTATAGCGTGCTAAAGAGCTTTGCTCAATGACATGTTCACTGTGCAGCTCAAACATGAAATCTTAACATGCATTGTGTCTTTGAGTAGCAATCTGATAGCATTTAGACAGAAAAGGCAAGATTAGAGAGATTTAGATAGCCTAGAGTTTAGAGATTCTTTACCCCAAGGCTGATTTTTGGCAATTAGGGTGCTCATATAGCCCTGTTTCAGGACACTTTTGTGAAATAGTACAAGACTTTGCACTTGACAGGTGCTTAGGTGGTAGTTTTAAATTTGATCTTCAATTTCTGAGTATGTTCTGTTTCACCCTATTTGAGGAATTAATAGGATTTAGAGGCCAGAAAATAGGGAAGATTAAATGAGAACAGAGGCAGTACACTGAGAGCCAACAGACTTCTCATGTAAATAGTTGATATTACTGTGTGGGCAAGTGCTTAGTGCATTTCCTTTTATATGACCACTGCATATAGTTTAAAAAGGTGAAAACATTGCTTAAATATTTATGGATACATTGGCTTTGTAAATTTGGGGGAGAGGGTACCAAGGATTGAACCTGGAAGGGCTTAACCACCGAGTCACATTCCCACCTCACCCTCCCCATCTTTTGGGGGGTACAAGGTATTGAACCCACATGTGCTTAACCCCTGAGCCACATCCACAGTCCTATTTCACATTTTTACTTAGAGACAGGGCTTTGCTAAGTTGCTCAGGGCCTCACTAAGTTGCTGAGGCTGGCTTTGAACTTGCAATCCTCCTGCCTCAGCCTCTCTAGCTGCTGGGATTATAGGCATGCACCTTGGCCCCCAGCCAGCTTTGTAAAAGTTTAATGTGGGTTAGTTATAGATGTTGCAATAAATGCTATTTCTGAGGAACTTCATTTTATTCTTAATTTTATCTGTCTGTAATACTAACCAGGCCCAAATAAATGTTGGGATCATTTAGAGCTTTAATCAAAGACTGGATAGCATTTAAAAGGCTATGTTGAATATCCAAGTATGCAAACATGTTCAGATATTACTAATAAACGGTTATATACTTAAGCGGCCTATATAAAATCAGAGGAAAACTCACTGAAGTAATAAAGGGTGAACAATTGCTTTGTTTTAATAGCTGAATAAAGTAATATTCATGTAATTCAGGAAAGGACCAAATAGACAGTCAATAGATACCTAGATCTAAAAAGTCCAAAAAGGTCCAAAAAGTTATAGAACTCATCCATTTTAAATATTCTTATATCAAAAGTATTTCTTTAGGTTATCATGTGAGTTGGGAGGAAACCACATGATTAATATGTCTCTATTTCTTTTCTAACACCTGTGCCTGATACCATGCAAGATTTGCAAGGTTTAGGGTAAAAATCCTGGAGAAATATAACTGCCTGTTTCTGTAGGCATAATATCTAATAATAGATAATGCTAACATGAATTTTAATTTTACTGCTCTGAACTTTGGTAGACATGAGACCTAAAAATGATCCATCAGGTGATCAAGGACAACATTGACAGTGATAAGTCATCAGTAGACATCCTTGATGTTAGGTAGCATTTCACCTCTGTGGCCTTTCTCCCTAAAAACCCATAATCCCAGTCTATTCAGAAAGAAAGTATCAGATTTTTTTTTTTTTTTTTTTTTTTCAGCACTGGGATTGAACACAGGGCCTTCAGGACTACGTAAAGTTCTACCTTGGAGCTACATTCCCAAACCCAGACAAATTTCAGTAGAGTGTCATTCTACAAAATATTTGACCAGTACTACTCGAAGGGTCAAGGTACTTAAAAACAAGGGAAGTCTGAGAAACTATAATAGCTAAGAGGAACCTAAGGAGAAATGACAAGTAAATGTACTGTGGGATTCTGGATGGGACCCTGGGAAAGAAAGACATATTAGATAAAAACTGAGGAAATCTAAATGAAATATGTAACTTAGTTAATAATAATGGTTCAGTTCATTTATTGTAACAAATGTGCCACTATAATGTAAGATGTTAAAACAGGGGAAACCACATATGGGGTCTGTTGGTGTTGAGTATTATTATCTCAATTTTTGTAAATCTAAAACTATTCTGAAAAATAAAGTCCATTTTTTAAACTTTTATTTACTTTTTTCATTAACATTTCTGACAGTGATAAACTTTAAAAAAAATTATACACATAGGGTAATAATGTCTGTCTCAATCTACCATCCTTCCCATTCCCACCTGCCCCACCCCTTGCTTCATTCCCCTCTATATGATCCAAAGTTCCTTCATTCTTCCCTACCCACTCCCCACTATGGATCAGCATCCACTTATCTGAGAAAATATTCAGCCTTTGGTTTTTTGGGATCGATTTATTTCACTTAGCATGATATTCTCCAGTTCCATTCATTTACCTGCAAATGCCATAATTTCATCCTTCTTTAGGTCTGAGTAATAGTCCATTATGTATATGTATCACATTTTCTTTAACCATTCTTCTGTTGAAGGGCATCTCGGTTGGTTTCATAGTTTTGCTATCATAAATTGAGCTGCTATAAATATTGATGTGGCTACATCACTAAAGTATTTTAAGTCCTTTGGGTATAAACTGTAGGATAGCTGGATCAAGTGGTGGTTCCATTCCAAGTTTTCTTAAGAATCTCAGTACTGCTTTCGGCAGTGTTGTACCAATCTGCAGTCCCAGCAACAATGTATGAGTGTACCTTTTCCCCCACATTCTCACCAGCACTTATTATTGCTTGTATTTTTGATCATTGCCATTCTGACTGGAGTGAGATGAAATCTTAGAGCAGTTTTGATTTGTGTTTCTCTAATTACAAGAGATGATGAACATTTTTTCATGTTTGTGAGATGGGCTGACAGATCTGACTCCATGAGAATGTTCTAGGCCAGACTCTAAGGGAAATAACTAAACAGACTCCATTTTGCTCTGAGACTCCATGTTATGTAGGAAATAAGCTTCTCCCATGGGAACACCCTGCCTCTGTACCCATCATCAGTTACTTAGTGTGAAATGTTTAACAATACAGAATGACAATTCCTATGTAAAGAAAAATTGCTCTCTTTTGATTCCTATTGCTCTTAAACAATGTACCATGTGAACAGTGATTGTGTGGATGTTAGTAACCATTCTTTAGTTTGTACCTGGGTAAGGGTCATTTTGACCCACTTCCCCCTCTGTTGATGATCTCATGATGTTAGTTTGTAATTTCGAATCATAGCAACAGACACTTATGATTGATGTGATTTTTGGTATAAGAACCCCTACAACCCTATGGTCAGGGCTGTTCTCCCAATAGCCATTTTGGGGGGCATTGTGTGAGATAGTCAGTCAGCCGGCTTATAAAGACTCTCAGATTTGGACATCTCAGTGATCAGTCTGTTCTTAAGTTGCACCCCATAACATTTGTTGATTGATTGTATTTCTTCTGTGAAATATCTGTTCAGTTCCTTAGCCCATTTATTGATTGGGTTATTTGGTTTTTTGGTGTTAAGTTTTTTGAGTTCTAATAAAGTTCATTTTGGAAAAGAAAAGTACCCCTGAAGAACAGCATCCTGGGGAAGGGACTGAATTTTCAACATATAGAATGGAGACAATAGGTTATCCATTTGGAACAAACAAAATTGGACCCACACCTCACGCCATTTACAGAAATCAATTCCAGGTGGATAACAGCACAAATGCAAAAATGAAACAATAATGCCTTTAGAAGATAATATGATGAATATCTTCATGACTGCATAATAGGGATGTTCTTAGATAAGGCAGAAAAAATTCCACTCATCACAAAGGTAAGTTAGATAAATCTGATTACATGAAAACTAAAGAGGTTGTGTTCATCCAGTGTTTTATTCAGCTTTTTTTTTTTTTTTTTTTTTCTGCTGTGACTAAAAGACCCTACCAGAACAATTTTAGGGGAAGAAAATTTATTTAAGGGCCCACGGTTTCAGAGGTCTCAAACCATAAACAGCAAACTCCATTCCTAGGGGCTTGAGGTGAGGAAGGAAATTATAGCATAAAAGTGTGGCAGAGAGAAGTAGTTCACATGGTGATCAGAAAGCAGAGAGAGGTCTCCACTTGCCAGATACAAATATATACCCCAAACCACACCCCAACTCCCACCTCCTCCAGCCACATCCTACCACTTCAATGACCACTCAGTTAATCCCTATCAGGGGATTAAATCACTGACTGGGTTAAGACTCTCACAACCCAATCATTTCTCCTCTGAACCTTCTTGCATTGTCTCACATATGTACTTTTGTGGGACACCTCCCACCTAAAACATAAAATGCAGACACTATTAAAGGAACGAAATGGCAAGGAGTCAAGTGTTAAAATTAATAAAACCAACACTAGGATCATATACTAACAGTTCCAAAGGAAGAAAAAGATCTAATAGAAAAATGGACCATAGACATGAACAGGAAATTCAAATGGCCAGTACACATAGGAAAAGATGTTAAACTTCTTAGTGATCAGGAGAATGTAAATTACATCTGAGACGAGTTACCTTTACACAGGTACCAGATTGACAAAAATTTTACAGTCTAACACTTTCAAGAGTTGGGAAGGACCTAAAATAATGGGAACACTTGAACATGGCTGGATTTGGGGGTAAAATCAAGGATGATTATCTGTATTTGTACAAACTTGGATTTATTAAAGAAAACTGTCACACATTGGATTTCTAGGGAAACAGATCATGAGATGCTGAGCTTTGGGGATAAGGAGTTTATGGAAGAATACTCAAATTAAGAACACCTCTGAGGGAACAGGGGAAAAGAGATTTTGAAGAAAGAGGAGTTGAAAAGCAATACCATTGCAATGCTATTCCAACAGTAAACCCATGGGGAATTCTGAAGCTGAGAAAGACTTTCAAAAATATCCCAAATCAGGCAAAAGTAGGTCTTTGAAACCAGTCATTGGATGTGAATTACCCACGGGCATAGCATCTTTTTTTTTTTTTTTTTTTCATTTGTTTATTTCCACAAACCCAGAGTGCTGGGGACTCGAACCCACGTCTCCAGCATGAGAGGCAGGCACCGTACCAGATGGGCTATATGGTTGGCACTTGGGCAGAGCATCTTTAGGCAATTCCTGAAGAGGGATGCAGCTGTGAGTTGTCAATAGCAACCCTCCCAGCAACAGCAACAACAGCAAAGTGCCTTGATCCTGCAGGTGCACCAGAATTTTCTTCATCTGCTGATTAGTTTTGCTTGCTTCATGTTGTCAGTTCATTCATGCGTAAACATCTGCATGATTCCAGATGTCTTTTCTTCAGAGAAATTCATAAGAAGAAGGTTAGTGGGATGAACTATGGCCCCGGCCATTGCAGCTGGTCCTGTCTTCTTCTAACTATTTTTGATTCCTTTTCCCTCAACTAGCACCTCTTCTGGTCTAGGTAGCTTGTATGATGAACGAGTCTAAACCCATTTTTATGAGCAGTTGTCAACTTGGCCTTTCTATTAACCATCAAAATCTGACAGGAATGTCCCAACAGGCACCACAAGTCACTAAGTTGTCAATGTTCCTCCTGCTCTAAAGAACTATGAGCAAAGGAGATAAGGTACCTGTGTTCCCCATTCACTCACTATACAATGATGAGACAGGGACAGAAATTTTGGGATAGACTAAACAGGGGAATATTAGCAGTCACCGGTTCATAGTAATTTTGAAAACCAACAGGGCACAAGTTGCCAGTCCTTGATTATAGTGCAGTCCTCAGCTCTGGGAATATTTCCAAGCCTTTGGACTCTGCCCTCTAAGTCATTCTTCCCTTTTCCATAGTAAATAGTCCCACTCTGAAGCTATTCAGTTTTCTTGTACTGTAGGAGTCTGAGGGCCCAGAAACCCTTTTTCAGTATGAATTATCTCTTAATCTTTCAGTCCAAGTGGATTCAGTTCCTTTAAAAATATTGTGCATTTCTTTTGTATCGAATTATAATCAACTCCATTTAGTAAAAGCCATACTTGCACTCTTTTTTTTTTCTCAAACAGGCATGCTGTTCTCAAACAGAAGCTGCTGTGGGACAATGTCCTTATGATTCTTAGAAGACCTATTATTTAGTCAAGAGGGTGGATGAGGCACGCCCTTTGGATTCTTAGAAGTCCTTTTGTTTAGCTGAAAGGCTCTATGACACATCACTTAAAATCTTCCTGAGGTTTCCACAAAGTGTCTTACAGTTCCACCCTTGGCCTGAAATTTATGCTGGCGTTTGTTTATGCTGAGGAGTGTTTTATCTTCAGTGTCATGGGTTGGATTCTTTCCCACTGGGTTCATTTCTTACCTGGAGAGGTTTTTGTTATCCAGATACTGGAAACTAGAAACAGCTTCCCAGTAAATCCTGGTAGCTTTACATTTCCTCTAAATTCCACTTGAAAACTACACTTTTTTTTTCTTATTTTCCTCCTCAAGTACTTTTTCACAGGCAGCTAAACACACAACAAAAACAGATGGCACTTTGAACAGCCTTCCTATAAATAGCCTTGCCAGAGTTCCTTAGATAGCTTTTCTATTTCCCACTCTATTGCAGGTGACAGTTTCACCACCATCTTCTGTATGGGTTGACACCATACTATCAATGCAAACAAAACTCAAGGTCCTTCTCCTTCAACCTTCAATAGCAATTTCATCACTGTTTTTCAAGACTTCATGAATGGTCTCTTTAAGAATCTCCATCATCAGCTGACCTGTTGATCCCAAAGTTAAGGTTATAGGTTTTTGCTTCTTGAGGTGGATACTCTTTTCAGATACCAAGTTCTGTTTTTAGCTATTTATTGTTGCATAAGAAAGCACTATAAAACTCAGTGGCTTAAAACAATAACATTTTATTATGTTTCTTGGTTCCATGCATTGGGTGGGGCTCAAATAATAATGCCTTTATTGATGTAGTACTTAGGGACTCTCATGTGGATTGCACTGAGATGAGGCTGGGACTTAGACCTATCTGGCACCTCAGTGCCCTTCCAGGTTGCTTCTTCATCCATAGGAGATCTCATCCTGCAGGGCCTCTCCACAGGGCTTCTTTCTCTAGCAGGGTAGTCTGATCTTTAAATGGCAGCTTGGGGCCTTAAGAAGGAAGAGGTAGAAAATGCTTAACCTTCTTAATACTTGGGCACAGAAGTCCCCAAATCTTATTCCTCTGCATTCTATTTGTCAAAGTAGTCAGAGACTGTATCCAGATTCTAAAGAAGGGGACATAAGCCCCACCTGATGAAGGGAACAGAGATACATGAAGGCATTATTAGTCCATTAAGTTCCAGGTTTTCAATTCTGTGAATACTTCATTGAAATTTACACAGGTGCATTAAAACAAGTTGGAAATTATAATCTAAAGCTTATATATTATTATGTTAATTAATATTATTATAATTATTATAGAATTATATTCTTATTCTTATTATATAATTAAATTGTGTGTTATATACTATATTTAAGTTTTTACAAGTGTTTCATATCTGGGATGATAGGACAAAATGGGTTAAGGTAGTTGCAGAATTATTTGGATTTTCTTTAAAGACTCACCCGCCAAGCATTCATTCATCCCTGCCATGAATTCTTTCTTGACGTATTCTCTCCTTGGGCTGTTTCTGTCCCATACAGAGTGCACCACCTGAAACTCCACCCATTGGAAGGCTTTGGCCTCGCTGCTACCTTTCAGGGTTGCTCCCTAGTGGGGCAGTAGTGCACTTGCACTACTATAGACTGACACATCAGGACTATATTCGGTCCTTTTCCTCCTTTGTTACCTGGTTAGAGAGATATCCATTCCCCAATTTGACCATAGATGTTGGTGTGAAAGAGGTACTAAGGCAACTGAGGAAAGGAGGACTTGGGTCACCTACTTATTTATTATCTCCTCTGACCCTGCTCTGCCTGATTCTGAATATTTCACCTCTATCTTACAATGGATAACTCTGTGGGTCTGACAGAACCCAGTTCATGATGGTCAGTTCTGGTCTCATTAGCACTTGATCACCTACGGTCAGGCACTCTTATGGGGACCAGTAACATGTTTAGAGAGGATCTGTATTGTGGCTCTGTGTTTTAGGATTGCTGTTAACTCTATGAGGCATCTTTTCCTGCCAAAGCTTCATCTAATACCACAGAGGATGATAAGTTGTGTGGTGCAAGTTGCAGGACTGCTTGCCTCTCAGCTGACTTACTGCAATGCCCTTTCCTGCTCTGGGGCCCAAGCAAAACTGGCAACCGTTCGTGTCACCTGTTAAACAGGTTGAAGCAGTATTCCTGAAACTTGAAGAATGCTTAGTGAGCATTTTGCTATTTTCTTAGAGGTGGGATGTGTTAAACACAAACAGTGTGCCAGTTACTTTAGGAAGGGGTGTTCCAGTCAGAAGGATTCTTCATACCTTCCAGGATATGGGAATCTGAATCTCTGAGGGATTTGTCTCCCACCTCTGGAATGCATGTATCCTACCAAGTTCTCTGGTGTACTTGGACTTCCAACTTACTGGTCTGTCTGACATTAGTAGATGACTCTGTGATATTCTGAAGAATATGCAGACGGCCCAGTTCCAATCAGACAAGGTTATCAAGAGGGATGGGAGAATTAACACAGCCCTGGAGCTAGACTAGAAATGTCTGTCCCACCTGAATACAAACTGCTTCTGACCTTCCTTCCTGGTAGGGTGGCCTATGTGGCCATCTTGAGATGGAGACTGTGTCAATTGCAGGTACAACTGGGCTCACTTGACAGAAATTGTGGCAGTCCACCGTCATTCTCCAGGGTCCATCTGGTTTTTGAAAAGGTCAGGCTAAACGGAGATACAGTGAGGACACTCAACTGTATTCTTGGGGTCTTCAAGGGTGGCAGTCGTTTCTGCCATTCCTCTTGCAATGTGATGTTGCTTCTTACTTCCCTGCTAGCTGGGGCAGGGAAAGGTACTTTTGAAGCCTTCTTCCACGCTAGGATAGTGTGAAGCAGTCCTTCACGCTAGGATAGCTCATGCTCCACATGGCAAAGAGCCAATGTGGGGATTTCTGCCAACTACCAAGTATATCCATTCCAATTATACACTTATGCACTCAGCACTGCTGTGACCCATAAGGCCAGGACTCCAGTTACTAGTTGGCTTGTGAAGGTGCTGGCCCTACTGATGGAGTGGGGTGTGATGCCGGGAGTCATTCAAATTCTATGTCCAACAGTCCTTGAAATGTCTGGAATTCCTCTTTCCCTAGTGTTCTCAAGTAAATGGTTCTATATCCTTTTTGGGGAAGGACTGAGGGGCTCTTTGTCTTATATACTTGCTGTGGGTGACAGGATTCTTCTTCCTGGGACTAAGTCTATCCTTCTGTCAGTGGGTTCCCAGCCTGAGTAGTAGCTTACATCCAGAATCTAGGCAGAGTATGATAATTTTTTTTTTATTGGAGTAACTGGTTTCCGTCTCCTGGAGATCCACTGTTGATTTCTTTGGATTGTGTAATTTGAAAAATGCACTTATTGACCGCTGTGACTACAGTGTTCTATTAACCATCTCCACATCTCTATGGTTCAGATCCCTATCTGTTCAATCTAATCTTACAGCTATCTTAGTAATTGCCCACAATCTGCCCTGTATTGCTGCAGGCTCTATCATCCCCGCAGATTATAACAGGAAACCCTGTTGTTTAACAGCATCCCCAATGTCAGCCAGTCCCATAGGATGCCCACACTGACCTTCACAGGGATATTGGTGCCCCTCACCTGGTGCTTCTCTATTACTTCATTAAACAGAGTGTCCTCTGGGCCTATCTTCAGGATATCATTGGTGGGTGGGTTTTTTGGCCTAATGCAGTATAATAGTCCTCCCTTATCTGGGGTTTTGATTGCAAAAATTTTGGTTACCCTCAGTCAACTGTGTTCTAAAAAAAATATTAAATGGAAAGTTCCAGAAATAAACAATTCATAAGTTTGAAAACACATGCAGTTCTGAGCATTGTGATGAAATCTCCCGCCATTCCACCCGCCTCCTTCCCAGGCTGTGAGTCATGCTTTTGTCCAACATATCCATGCTTATATGCTACCTGCCTGTGAGTCACTTAGAAGCCCTCTCATAGAGCAGATTGGTGGTTCTGGTATCTCTGTGCTTATGTTCTAGTAACCCTTGTTTTCATTTACACTCTCCAAAGCACAAAGGCAGCGACACTGGTAATTTGGAGATGCCAAAGAGTAGTTGTGAAGCGCTTCAAGCGAAAACCTGAAAGTTCTTAGTAAAGAAAGAAAAAAAATTGTATAATGAGGTTGCTAAGATACAAACCTTCTAGCCATGAAATCGTGAAGAAGGAAAAAGAAATTCATGTTTGTTATTGCACCTCAAACTGCCAAAACTGTGGTCATAGTACAGGAGACATGCTTCATGAAGAAAAGACATTAAATTTGTGCATGCACGTATAAGATTGGGCACCATCCTCTACTTCATCCTCTGGGGCCTTGGAATGAATCCTCTGAGAATAAGGGGAGATGACTGTATTTCCACTCACTTACTGGATTTTCCTGAGCCTTTCAATCCTTTGTTCTGTCTGCCATGGAAGTTCTGCCATTCCCTCTCCCTGAGGTAGCCGTTCTCTATAAGGTTTTCTAGGATCTTGTAGTGTGCTGGCTCTGCCTTCCTCTGCACGGTCATGGTTAGATGCTGTCTCAGAGCATAGTCCTCCATACTGATCAACTCTCCTTCATTAGATTTATCTTCTACCCTCCTTGATCCAACAGTCTCAGCATCAGTCCCAAATACAGATGGCCCAACTTAACAACGGCTTAACTTAGGATTTTTTGACTTGATGCTGGTGGAAAGACCATTCTCATTCAGTAGAAACATACTTCCAGGTTGGATCTTTTCCCAGGCTGATATGTGGTACACACTCTCAAGACACTGGGCAGTAGCATTGAGACACACTTCCATTCAGCCGTGAAATCATGAGGGAAATGACCAATTCCCTACAGCATGTTGTGTTGCTAAGCTATGATGTTTGGTATGTTAGATGTATTAAGTGCATTTCCATTTAGGATATTTTCATTTTAGGATGGATTTATTGGGACATGACCCCAGCTTAGGTCAAGGAGCATCTGAATACTCTCTTGGTTTCTGTTGGCACATATCAGCTGGATCCTGTGGCTCCTTTGGGAGTCTAATTATCTCTCAGTTGACTGGGTTATGACTTAATCCTACTTTGTCTCACATCCAGGAGAGGAGATGGGGATGGGTCTGAAGCGAATGACGAGGGTCTTTTAAGGCAAAACACTCTGTATCATCTTCAAGCAAGGAAAGAGTGCTGGCCCTTGATAGGATGAAGGGGGTCACTTCCATACACCCAGAGTCTGGAGAGAACATGGGAGTTCAAGATGTCTCCATCCCATGCCTTAGAGTTGACTCCTTTCCAAGAAGTCCTATTTTGGAGTAGTAGATTGGTTTGCCAGAGGGTGATCCAACCCCCAAATCTCATTTTAAAGCTGTGTTCCTAGGAACATTCTCACCACCAGTTGCTGCAGGAATGGAGACTGAGATTTGCATGTAGGAACTGATTGAGGAGGGCTCTCAGAAACAACTCCTTTGAGAAAACAGGGGAAATAATTGAGCAAAGTGAACAGTTGAACTGCATTTGCAGTTGCAATAACAGTCCCAGCTGATTACATGAGAGCATCAGGGATGACATAGCCCTTTAGAGATGCACCAAATCAAGGCACTAGGGTTAGGTCTCTGAAGCTCTGCAGTGACCAGTCATTGATGTGGGCTATTCTTGGAGAAAGGGCAGACACTTATGGGAGGCCCTGCCTTTGGCTAAGGACAATTCAGTTGTGAGCCATCAGCAATCAATAATAGCCATTGCAGCCAGCAATAACCTTGACCTAAAGGGGTCCTGATGAGGGAACATTGTGCCCACTGCACATCTCCTAGGGTCCCTCACCATGCCTTATTCTGTCCTGTTATATTTATTATTTCTTCCTGGCTTTCTGAAGTCATTGCTGTTTTTGTTCTTTTCACCTTTTTTTAAGTTACATGTTTGGTTTATATATTTTAATTTTTTTTTAAATAGTGAATCATTTAGATGTATACTTAAATAACCCAGATTTCTTTTTGGTACTGGGGATTGAACCGAGGGGTGCTTAACCACTGAACAACATTCCCAGCCCTTTTTAAAATATTTTATTTAGAGACAGGGCTTGCTAAGTCGCATAGTGTCTCGCTAAATTGCTGAGACTGTCTTTGAACTTTCAACCCTCTTTCCTCAGTCCCCTGAGCTTTTGGAATTACAGGCATGGGCCTCTGTGCAGCAAATAACCAAGATTTTGATATATAGAGCTTCCCTTTTCATTATATTCTAAATGGTCTGCAATTATCTGGGTTTTTTTTTTTTTAATGTAAAAGTTATTTAGGAGAGATTTAAAATTTTTTAAGCAGTTGGGTTTTTTTCAAAAATTAAGTTTATTAATTTATGATTATATCACTTGGTAGTCAGAAAATATAGCCAATATAGTGTCTACTTCTATAACTTATTGGTCTTTCACTAAGAGTTTTAGTTCTATTTATCTCACACATTCTAAGGAATATATAAAATAACTGAATATAATTAAATCTAATGAAGACATTTGTGTGTAATGAAATACATGGCATTTAGTGCATACAGAAAAAAAAGTGAGAGCATATATATTTTTTCTCTTTGTCTCTACATTACCAAACTTTTTTGAACACAAGAAATGAATATGAGAACAGCATGAAAAAGATATGGTTTTCTTTACCCTTTTAGAATTTTCAATAATGATTGGGAAAATCAACCAGGACAACAAATTTCTGTGCTTTTTCTGAAATGTTGACTGTTTACCAATAGATTTTGAGGTTTGCTTTTTGTTTTGTTTTGTTTTGGTGCCAGGGATTGAACTCACACACACTTAACCACTAGCCACATCCCCAGCCCTTTTTTGTTTTTTATTTTGAGACAGGGTCTCCCTGAGTTGCTTAGGACCTTGCTAAACTTCTGAGGCTGGCTTTGAACTCATGATCCTTCTATGTCAGCTTCCTGAGTCACTGGGATTACAGTGCTCACCACCACACCCATCTTGAGAATAGCCTTGAATACATATTTATTGCTTTAAAAACCAAGCAATTAGAGTTATTTTTGTAATAAGCATGAGGGTTTCCAAGGTAACATTGGACTCTGATTGGCTGACTTAAGGTAAAAGGAAGGAGCACACTTGTTGTGATTTTTGGACTTGAAGCTCAAGTGCACTTGGTTTTTGGTCTCAATAAAATAGTCTGGAGGCAAATTGTGGAGCGTTTTGATTGTGCAGATTTTGGGAAGAAGGAAGCTGGGAGTAGGAGGGCAGGGGGTACTTGGCACACAGTAATGATTTCTGATTAAACTTTCAGTGTTTTAAAGTTCAAATTAAAATTTCTAAAGGTCTATATTCTTTATTATCATAATGTATAACTTGTAACTTTTCATTAAAATCCTGTCCTTCCTCAGTCTTCATTTTATTGTCTCTTTTTTTGAGGCATTTTCTATGCTTATTTACCAATAATGAGAATTCTATGAACATGTATCTTTTTCTCCAAAGAAGTATTCTAAGTTTTTGAAACAGAATTACAAATACACTACCTAGAGTGTATAGAATGTTGCTACCCAGAATTTTTTTTTTTTTTTTTTTTTTAAAGAAGGAAAAGTATTTGGGTTTTTTTGTTTGTTTTTGGCAGGGAGTGCAGGAGATTGAACTCAGGGACACTCGACCACTGAGTCACATCCCCAGCCCTATTTTGTATTTTTTTTAAAGACAGAGTCTCACTGAGTTGCTTAGTGCCTCAATTTTGCTGAGGCTGGATTTAAACTTGATATCCTCCTGCCTCAGCCTCTCAAGCCACTGAGATTTCAGGTGTGTGCCACTGCACCCAGCTAAGTATTCGGTTCTGATAGTAGATAGATTTCCTTAAACAGGTTGCCTAATAGAATTTAAATTTAAATGCTATCTTTATTTTAAAAAAAATATTTAGAAAAACTCAACTGGAAACAATTTGAGGAGTTTCAACAGATGAATGGATAAAGAAAATGTGGTATATATACACAATGGAATATTACTCAACCTTAAAGAAGAATAATATTATGGTAGTTGCCAATAAATGAATGGAGCTGAAGAATATCTTGCTAAGTGAAATAAGCCAGTCTCAAAGAAGCCAAATGTTTTCTCTGATATGTGAATGCTAATTCACAATAAAGGGGGGGGGTGCTAGGGAAGAATAGAGGTACTTTGGATTAGAAGAGAGTGAAGGGAGGGGAGAGGGTATTGGGGTACAAAGGATAATAGAATGAATTGAACATTATTACCCTATGTGCATATATGATTACACGATTGGTGTAACTCTACACCACGCACAGCCAGAAGAATGAAAAGTTATACTCCATTTATTATATATGATGTGTCAAAATGCATTCTATTGTCATGTAAAGCTAATTAGAACAAGTTAAAAAAAAAGAAGGAAGGAAAAACTCGCTAGTATGTGTGTCATAAACATACTTCACTACCATTATCATAAGCATTTAAGATGTTTCATTTCTTTACTATCATATACAATGCTGAAATGAAGGCCTTTGTATATAAGGATTTTCCTCCTCATATTTAGGTGAATTTCTTGGGTGATATTTTTATGAGCAACACTACTGAGGCAGAACATTAATATATTTAGAATTCTTGATAGATATTGTCTAAACTGACTTCAAAAAGTATTATGTCAATTTGCACCCAATACACAATATACAAGACTGTCAGTTTTGCTATACTTCCAGCAGCAGTGAGAAATGTCATTTAAAAACTATCCCCCTATTATTTTGATTAGTAAAAATGGTTGTGGTTCGGATCTTAAACGTTCCCAAAGGTTCATGTTCTAAAGACTGGATCATCAGTTTGTGGTACTCTTGGGAGTCAGTGGTACCTTTAAGGGGTTGGGCCTAACTGGAGGAAGTTAGATTATTAGACATTCCTTTGAAGGCGATATTGACACCCTGGTCCCTTTCTCTCTCCCCCTCTCTCTCTCTCTCTCTCTCTCTCTCTCTCTCTCTCTCTCTCTCTCTCTCTCCCAACCACCATGAGGAGAATGGGTTTTCTCTGCTACATACTCCCCTATGACGTACTGTGCTGACACAGGCCCAAAGTAACCAGGTCAAGTGACCATGGACGGAGACCATGAACCCAAACAAATCTTTTTTCCTTTTAAGTTATTTATTTTAGGTATTTTTTCACAGTGATAGAAAGCTAACTCACACAAAAGTACTATCTCCTTATTGTTTTAATTTATATATCTTTGATTAGTAGAAATGTTGACAATATCCTTGTTTATTTTCCTCTGTGATTTGACTGTGCATGCACTATAAAAATTTGTTATAATAAAGTCATTTATGACCGTATGGTGAAGTAATGTAGATAGAATAGTGATAAACTATATATTTCATATTATACAAAATACAATATTGTATATTGATTTTTTTTTTTTTTTTTTTTGCGTATCATGCAATTCACCCATTTAAAGCACACAGGTCAATGTCACCTAGAGTTGCATAATCATAACCACAATTAATTCTAGAACATTTTTATCACTCCAGCAAGTAATCACAGGTCTATTAGCAATTGATCTTCATTTCCTCCTTGATCCCTTTCAGGCCTAGGCAACTGCCAATGTCCACTTTCCATCTTTATATGTGGCTTATTCTGGATATTTCATGTGAATGGAATCACACAACATATGGTCTTTTGGAACTGCCTTGTATTGCTTAGCATATTAGTTTTCAAGAGTCAACCATGTTGTAACAGATATCAGAACTTCATTCCTCTTTACTGCCAACAATATTGCACTGTGTGGAAATAGCTCATGTTATTGACCCACCTGTCAGTTAAGAGATATTTGTGTTGTTTCTACTTTTTAATTATTATGAATAATGTTCCTGTGAACATTCAGGTACAAGTTTGGGGATATCTATCTATCTATCTATCTATCTATCTATCTATCTATCTATCTGTTTATTTATTTATGTTATATGTGGTGCTGAGGATCAAACCCAGGGCCTCACACATGCTAAGCAAGCCCTCTACCACTGAGCCACAACTCCAGCCCAGATATATATTTTTATTTGTCTCCAGTGTATACTGTGGAGAGCAGTTGCTGGATCATATGGTAACTTCATGTTGAAAATTTTGAAGAACCACCAGACTGTGTGGGTTTTTGTGTATATTAATCTATTTGTGTCTTGGTGCTTTTACTTATTTATATAAGCTTGGTGATTTCTTTATTTATATAAGCTTTTTATATAAAGTCATTATTAATCTTTATTTGTAGAAAGCTTTTATCTCCATATATTGCTTGTCTTTAATTTGGGCCATAGATATTTTTGTGTTCAAAAATTTTATTTTTACTTTTTATATTGTCAGTTCTGTCAATATTTTATCTCATAACTTGTTTAATTATTTCCAAACTTTAAAAATTCCACCGTAGAATTTAATTTTTAAATATTTTTTATTTTATTATAATTTTTCTATAAATTGATTTTTATTTTATTTTTTTATTTTATTTTTTTGGGGGGGTGCTGGGGATCGAACCCAGGGCCTTGTGCTTACAAGGTAAGCACTCTACCAACTGAGCTATCTCCCCAGCCCCTAAATTGATTTTTAAAAATATTTTATTATACTTTATTTTATTTGAGTAAATGAAGTATAATTAAGATTTGTTCCCAATTATTCAACCGGTTGCATCATTACCATTTTATTAACACTTCGTCTGTTCTTTACTGAATTTGTGTGCTTTTTTTTTATTGGTTATTAATTTTTTTATATGTTCTAATGTCTGTTTTGGTCAGTTTGTCTATTTTTTGTACTGGTACCACATTGTTTAAATTATTGGAGGTTTATAATATGTTTTGTATCTGGAAAAATGGTCCTTTTCCCCTCAGCCCAGCACATCACATTCAATTAATCATCTTTTTCAAAAGTTTCTTAGTGACTTATTTTTTCCAGATGTTTTCCAGATTTTTCCAAACTTTCGTTGTGCTTCTTAGATATGGTTGAAATATTTATTGTGGTTGCAATTTAACTTTGAGAGACTTGACATTTTAACAGTGTCACCAGGAACCTGGTATATCTTTCTGGTTGTAGCATTTTGAAATAGTTCAGTCACGTGATGTGCTCATTTTATGCAAATCACATATTGTTTGCACCCAGCTGGGATACATCCAGGTTTTATGGGGCCTAATGCTTATGTAATTTTGAGGGCTTTTTTTTTTTTTTTTTAAAGGAAAAGTATACAAAGTTAAAACAGAAAATTAATTCCTGGCTCTTGGAAGAAGCCTGCACTGGTAACTGGCTCTGGGCTGCCTTCATTTTATAGGCGGTTTCTTCTCATACGTATGTCTTTGTGGCTCTTCTTTTTGTTTTTGTTTTTTTTGTTTTTGTTTTTGTTTTTTGCAGTGCTGGTGCTGGGGATTTGAACCCAGGGCCTTGGGCTTGCGAAGCAAGCACTCTATTGACTGAGCTATATCCCCAGGTCTCTTTGTGGCTCTTGGGGATGATAACTCTTATCATTATATTTTTTAATATGTTATTTGGCATTCGTTTAGAAATGGAAGTCATTCACTAAACTTAGAAAATACTCTGACAAAAATTTTCCCAGTTCTCCATTTTGAAATTTCTATAAAAATAATCACAGTATATGCAACTAGCAGTAATTGTATAATAATTTTATCATTCTTCATTGCGGAGTAATATTCCATTGTATAAATATGCCACAGTTTCTTTATCCATTCATCAACTGAAGGGCATCTAGGTTGGTTCCACAATCTGGCTATGGTGAATTGAGCAGCAATGAACATTGATGTGGCTGTATCTTTGTAGTATGCTGATTTTAAGTCCTTTGGGTATAGACCAAGGAGTGGGATAGCTGGGTCAAATGGTGTTTCCATTCCAAGCTTTCTGAGGAATCTCCACACTGCTTTCCAGAGTGGCTGCACTAATTTGCAACCCCACCAGCAATGTATGAGTGTTCCTTTTTCACCACATCCTCGCCAACACCTATTGTTGCTTGTATTCTTGATAATCGCCATTCTAATTGGGGTGAGATGAAATCTTAGGGTAGTTTTGATTTGCATTTCCCTAATTACTAGGGATGTTGAACATTTTTTCATATATCTGTTGATTACTTGTACATCTTCTTCTGTGAAGTGTCTGTTCATTTCCTTAGCCCATTTGTTGATTGGATTATTTGTATTCTTCGTGTAGAGTTTTTTGAGTTCTTTATAGATTCTGGAAATTAGCGCTCTATCTGAGGTATGGTTGGCAAAAATATTCTCCCACTCTGTAGGCTCTCTCTTCACATTTCTGATAGTTTCCTTAGCTGAGAGAAAGCTTTTTAGTTTGAATCTATCCCAGTTGTTGATTCTTGCTTTTATTTCTTGTGCTATGGGAGTCCTGTTAAGGAAGTCTGATCCTAAGCCAACAAGTTGAAGATTTGTACCTACTTTTTCTTCTATAAGATGCAGGGTCTCTGGTCTGATTCCAAGGTCCTTGATCCATTTTGAGTTGAGTTTTGTGTAGGGTGAGAGATAGGGGTTTAATTTCATTCTGTTGCATATGGTTTTCCAGTTTTCCCAGCACCATTTGTTGAAGAGGCTATCTTTTCTCCATTGCATATTTTTGGAACCTTTGTCTAGTATGAGAAAATTGTATTTATTTGGGTTTGTGTCCATGTCCTCTATTCTGTACCATTGATCTACCTGTCTATTTTGGTACCAATACCATGCCGTTTTTGTTACTATTGCTTTGTAGTAGAGTTG
Source organism: Sciurus carolinensis (assembly GCF_902686445.1). NCBI lineage: Eukaryota > Metazoa > Chordata > Mammalia > Rodentia > Sciuridae > Sciurus > Sciurus carolinensis. The sequence continues at coordinate 23,615,192 of NC_062224.1, forward strand.
AAGATCTGGTATTGCAATACCCCCTGCTTCGCTCTTGCTACTGAGGATTGCTTTAGCTATTCTAGGTTTTTTATTCTTCCAGATGAATTTCATAATTGCTTGCTCTATTTCTGCAAGGTACATCATTGGGATTTTAATTGGAATTGCATTGAATCTGTATAGCACTTTAGGTAGTATAGCCATTTTGACGATATTAATTCTGCCTATCCAGGAACATGGGAGATCTTTCCATCTTCTAAGGTTTTCTTTAATTTCTTTCTTTAGTGTTCTGTAGTTCTCATTGTAGAGGTCTTTCACCTCTTTTGTGAGATTGATTCCCAAGTATTTTATTTTTTTCGATGCTATTGTGAATGGGGTAGTTTTCCTAATTTCTCTTTCTGAAGATTCATCACTTATGTATAAAAATGCATTGGATTTATGAGCATTGATCTTGTAACCTGCTACTTTACTGAATTCACTTATGAGTTCTAAAAGTTTTCTGGTGGAATTTCCAGGTTCCTCTAAATATATAATCATGTCATCAGCGAACAGGGATAGTTTGAGTTCTTCTTTTCCTATTCGTATCCCTTTAATTTCTTTGGTTTGTCTGATTGCTCTGGCTAGAGTCTCAAGGACGATGTTGAATAGAAGTGGTGAAAGAGGGCATCCCTGCCTTGTTCCAGTTTTTAGGGGGAACGCTTTCAGTTTTTCACCATTTAGAATGATATTAGCCATGGGCTTAGCGTAGATTGCCTTTATAATGTTTAGGAATGTTCCCACTACCCCAATTTTTCTAGTGTTTTGAGCATGAAGGGATGCTGTATTTTATCGAATGCTTTTTCTGCATCTATTGAAATAATCATGTGATTCTTAACTTTAAGTCTGTTGATATGGTGAATGACATTTATTGATTTCCGAATGTTGAACCAACCTTGCATCCCTGGGATAAAACCCACTTGATCGTGGTGCACTATCTTTTTAATATATATTTGTATGCGATTTGCTAAAATTTTGTTGAGAATTTTTGCGTCGATGTTCATTAAGGATATTGGTCTGAAATTTTCTTTCCTCGATGTGTCTCTGTCTGGTTTAGGTATCAGGGTGATATTGGCTTCATAGAACGAGTTTGGGAGGGTTCCCTCCTCTTCTATTTCATGGAATAGTTTGAGGAGTTTTGGAATGAGCTCTTCTTTAAAGGTTTTGTAGAACTCGGCTGAGAACCCATCTGGTCCTGGACTTTTCTTTGTTGGTAGGCTTTTGATGACCTCTTCTATTTCATTGCTTGAAATTGGTTTATTTAGGTTGTGTATGTCCTCCTCGTTCAGTTTAGGTAATTCATATGTCTCTAGAAATTTGTTGATGTCTTCGAGGTTTTCTGTTTTGTTGGAGTGTAGATTTTCGAAATAGCTTCTAATTATGTTTTGTATTTCACTCGTGTCTGTTGTGATGTTTCCTTGTTCATTCCGAATTTTAGTAATTTGAGTTTTCTCCCTCTTTCTCTTTGTTAGTGTGGCTAAGGGTTTATCAATTTTATTTATTTTTTCAAAGAACCACTATTTATTTGTTAATTTTTCCAATTGTTTCTTTTGTTTCGATTTCGTTGATTTCGGCTCTGATTTTAACTATTTCCTGTCTTCTACTTTTGGTATTGGTCTGCTCTTCTTTTTCTAGTGCTTTGAGCTGTAGTGTTAAGTCGTTTATTTGTTGATTTCTACTTCTTTTTTTGAATGCACCCCATGAAATAAATCTTCCTCTAAGTACTGCTTTCATAGTGTCCCAGAGATTTTGATATGATGTGTCTTTGTTCTCGTTTACTTCTAAGAATTTTTTTATTTCCCTCCTGATGTCTTCTGTTATCCATTCATCATATAATAGTGTATTATTTAGTCTCCAAGTATTGGAGAAGTTTCTGTTTTTTATTCTGTCATTTATTTCTAATTTCAATCCATTATGATCTGATAGAGTACAAGGTAGTATCTCTATCTTCTTGTATTTGCTAACAGTAGCTTTGTGGCATAAAATAAGGTCTATTTTAGAGAAGGATCCATGTGCTGCTGAGAAGAAAGTGTATTCGTTCTTTGTTGGATGGTATATTCTATATATGTCTGTTAAGTCTAAATTGCTGATTGTGTTGTTGAGATCTATAGTTTCTTTATTCAATTTTTGTTTGGACGATCTATCCAGTGGTGAGAGAGGTGTGTTAAAATCGCCTAGTATGATTGTGTTGTGGTCTATTTGATTTCTGGAATTGAGAAGGATTTGTTTGACGTACATGGATGAGCCAATGTTTGGGGCATAGATATTTATGATTGTTAAGTCTTGCTGATTTATGCTTCCCTTAAGCAGCATGTAATGTCCTTCTTTATCCCTTCTGACTAGTTTTGGTTGAAGTCCACATTATCTGAGATGAGGATGGATACTCCAGCTTTTTTGCTGTGTCCGTGTGCATGGTATGTTTTTCCCCATCCTTTCACCTTTAGTCTATGGGTGTCTCTTTCTATGAGATGAGTCTCTTGCAGGCAGCATATTGTTGAATTTTTCTTTTTAATCCAATCTGCCAGTCTGTGTCTTTTGATTGATGAATTCAGGCCATTAACATTCAGGGTTATTATTGTGATATGATTTGTATTCCCAGTCAATTGACTCATATTTGTTTTTGACATGATTTGGTTTCTCCTTTATTTGGCTATTCCTTTAGGCTAGCGCCTCCTGTTGCTGATTTGCATCATTGTTTTTCATCTCTTCCTCATGGAATATTTTGCTGAGAATGTTCTGTAATGCTGGCTTTCTTTTTGTAAATTCCTTTAGCTTTTGTTTATCATGGAAGGATCTTATTTCATCGTCAAATTTGAAGGTAAGTTTTGCTGGGTATAAGATTCTTGGTTGGCATCCGTTTTCTTTCAGGGCTTGGTATATGTTGTTCCAGGCCCTTCTGGCTTTTAGGGTCTGGATTGAAAAAATCTGCTGATATTCTTATTGGTTTCCCTCTGAATGTAATTTGATTCTTTTCTCTCGCGGCCTTTAAAATTCTGTCTTTATTTTGTACGTTAGGTATTTTCATAATAATGTGCCTTGGTGTGGGTCTGTTGTAATTTTGTATGTTTGGAGTTCTATAAGCCTCTTGTATTTGGTTTTCCATTTCATTCTTCAGATTTGGGAAATTTTCTGATATTATTTCATTGAATAGATTGTTCATTCCTTTGGTTTGTTTCTCTAAGCCTTCCTCAATCCCAATAATTCTTAAATTTGGCCTTTTCATGATATCCCATAATTCTTGTAGATTCTGTTCATGATTTCTTACCATCTTTTCTGTTTGGCCAACTTTGCTTTCAAGATTAAATAATTTGTCTTCAATGTCTGAGGTTCTGTCTTCCAGGTGCTCCATTCTATTGGTTATGCTTTCTATGGAGTTTTTAACTTGGTTTATTGTTTCCTTCATTTCAAGTATTTCAGTTTGTGTTTTTTTTTAGTATCTCTAACTCTTTATTGAAATGATCTCTTGCTTCCCGTATTTGCTCTTTTAACTGTTGATTGGTGCGATCATTTAATGCCTGCATTTGCTCTTTCATCTCCTCCTTCAATGCCTGCATTTGCTCTTTTATCTCCTCATTAGCTTCCCTAATCGTTTTAATTACGTACATTCTGAACTCCCTTTCTGACATTTCTTCTGCTCTGCTGTCATTGGGTTTTATTGATGTAGTATCTAGGTTTGTTTGGGACATTTTCTTCCCTTGTTTTCTCATATTGGTCAGTTGTCAGTGGGACCCTGAGATATTGCAGTTTTCCGCTATTGGCTTATAGTGTCCCGGTAGATTTCCAGTGTATCACCTCCCAGCCTTCAGTAGCCTGATGTCTTGGAGGAATCTGATAAAGCAGCTCATCTGAAGAAAACTGCCCCTAGCCCCCTACTGGTTCCACGATTTGGAACTGGCTCTGTGCTGAAATGCTCTCACTGTGGGCCTGCACCGTGCAGCTGGCCGTGTGGGAGGAGCTCACTGCCGGAGTGTGGAAGGCTACCTTGGGAAGACTCTAGCTGCCCTGCCCGGCTCCAATAAGCCACCTCTATCTGGGCCTGCCCCCCGGGCTGAGCTTTACCCAGTGGGCAGACTCACCCGTGGCTCTATTTCAGTCCGAGTCTCTCAATGCCTCCCCTTCTTAACTCCTGGGTTCTGGAGCGACAGGGGGTGCAGTCTCCCTCTAGGCCGCCATCTTGGATCGCCCCGTGAAGAGAGCCTGCAGCCGGAGTGGGCAGAGCCGCCTGAAGAGGTCTCTGGCTGCCCTGCCCTGATCCTAGAGGCTGTTTGCGGATTGAGGCTCTCCGTTGGTTCGGGGGCTTGTGGCTGGTTCTATGTAGAAAGTCTCTCACTGGGCGATCAGCTCTGAGAAGCTAGCCTTGAACGGCACCTCCCACCGCAGGGGTCCAGTCATCCTTTATAATATTTTTTTCTACATCTCAGACTTTTCAAGGGAAAGTGTTTATACTGCAGATAATTAATATATGTTTGTTAAGGATGGCTGATAAACTAAAAGAAAGTTCATTGCCACTGCTAGACAAATTTGCTCCTTAATTAGAATTTCATGCCTTAAGTGGAATATAATTTTGCTCATACAGGAAAGTAGAGGTTGAAGACCTATAGGATTCCCTTAGAGAAATCTACTTTATCGGAGCATTCGCCTCATAGGTTGGGTTTTGTTTCAATATTTTGTGTGTGTGTGTGTGTGTGTGTGTGTGTGTGTGTGTGCCTCTGGGACTAGAAACCAGGACCTTGTGCATGCTAAGCATGTTCTCTACCCCCGAACTACACCCAAGAGCCCTAGATTGGATTTTGATATAATTTTAATGCTCTAAAATCGAGTATATTTACAGAAATTTTCAACAAATTTCATTCCAGAAATTATTTGAGAAACTGTATTTGACCTAGATTCGTGTACCAGAAATAAATTGCCAAAATGGGCAGGAAAGCTTCCTAATGAAAGTCTTGAGACCATAAATCAATAACTAGGTAAAAAAACATGTCTAGTAAGGACTTATTCTATTTACAAAACAGATGGAAAGTATCAGAAAAGTCATTTGGGGGGCTGGGGATATAGCTCAGTTGGTAGAGTGCTCGCCTCGCAAGCATAAGACCCTGGGTTCAATCCCCAGCACTGCAAAAAAAAAAAAAAAAAAAGGTCATTTGGGATGTGTTCTATTGCTACCAAATTTTATAAGCAATCAGATTTTTTCCACATGATGTTATTGGTCCATTACAGTTGTACATAATGATGGAATTGATTTTACATATTTGTACATGCACACAATATAACAATATAATTTGGCCAATATCACTCCCCAGCACTTCTCCCCTTCCTCCCAGCCTCTCACCCCTTAGTCCCTTTCCTCTACTGATCTCACTTTCTTTTCCTTTTTCCTCTCTAGCAAGGGATCAGATTTTTACAGACCATTTGAAAACTGCATGTTTTAGAAATTTCAGAAAATAAGTCATTTGTAATTTCTGTGTTACTCTTTAAGATCTTCAGATTTTTCTGTAAGATATTGTATAACAATAGAAGAATATACAATTCAAGTTATTTATTTGTTGATTTAATTGTCTTCTTTGTGGCTGGTACAAGATTTGGAAAACTCATAAAATCCTAGAGTACTCAAGGATTCCATTCCATCAACGCAGCCACATCAATGTTTATAGCAGCGCAATTCACAATAGCTGGTTTGTAGAACCAAACTAGATGCCCTTCAACAGAAGAATGGATAAAGAAACTGTGGTATATATACACAATGCAATATTATTCAGCTATAAAGAAGAATAATATTATGGCATTGCAGGTAAATGGATGGAGTTGGAGAATATCATGCACAGTGAAATAGGCCAATCCCAAAAAACCAAAGGCCAAATGTTTTCCCTGATAAGTGAATGATGATATATAATGGGGGTGGGGGGTGAGGAGTGAGAGAAGAATGGAGGAACTTTAGATTACATAGAAGGAAATGAGAGGGAGGGTATGAAAAATGATGGAATGAGACAGACATCATTACCCTATGTACATGTATGATTACACAAATGGTATGAATCTACATTGTGCACAACCATAGAAATGAAAAGTTGTACCCCATTTGTGTACAATGAATCAAAATGCAGTCTGTAAAAAATAAAAATAAATAAATATTTTTTTTAAAAAAGGATCCTAATGGAGGAAGGATAGAGGGAAAAGAGGGGTGGGAGGGGTGGGGGAGAAGGAAAAAAAATAACAGAATGAATCAAAAACTATTAACCTATGTAAATGTATGATTACACAAATGGTATGCCTCTACTTCATGTACAGAGAAACAAGATGTATCCCTTTTGTTTACAATAAAAATAAATTAAAAAAAAAAAAAGGATCCCATCAAGTACTCTCCAGTGCTTCCCATGTGTGATACATTGTAGTTGATGTCATGGTTCCTGGGATATTGGAAATAATTTTTTTTTTTTTTTTTTTTTGCCAGTGTTGGGGGCCAAACCCAGAGCCTTGTGCATGATAGGCAAAGCCCTCCACCACTGAGCTATACTCTCAGCCCCAGCCCTGATTCTTAATTATCCAAATAATCAAGATTACAGGCATATTTTAGTTAAGAACTTTTGCTTTTTTTGTAATCTAAGACATGTATTCATAATAAATAATGCTCAGGCTGTTGTGATTAGAGCTGCTAATTAAATGTAAGTTAACTAAATGTTTGGGATTAAGAAGTGTCATGGTCAAATACACAAACTTAAGTGGCATCCATTAGCAAGCACGCCATTAAGGTGGAGAGAAAAACTTACAGATGCACTTTAAATTGTTTTCAATTAATGTGATTTTGCCATTGTCTCAATGTCTCAAATCAACAAAAATTATCACTTATATGTGCTTTCAGTATCATTTTGGAGGTTTTGGACACTTCTTTTTGTAAATATCACCCTTTCCCCTCTCCATGTGGACATCTTGGGAATAAAAATGTTATTGTGAATTAATGCAAGGAAAGTATATGTTGAAATGTGTAACATATTGCCAAAATCAAAGGCCTAAATTTGTAGCCAGGTGCAGAGACCTGTGCCTATAGTCCCAACTACTTGGGAGGATAAGGCAGGAGGAGTCCAGGAATTCAAGGCAGACTGGGCAGCATAGTGAGAACCCCCACAACCCCCATCTCCCACCCCCACCTCACCCCACCCCACTGGTCCAGAATAAAAAGACAAACAAACAAAAAAAGTAGAAAACAAAAGGGAGGAAAGAAAAAAAGTCTCAATTTGGGATGAAACAATTAAAACACGATTAAATAAAACATAATTGCATCAAGTGGCTACACAAAAGAAAGAAATGAGCAACAGTAGAGTGTTGTATCTTTTCCATGGGAGAGGTTTAAATTGTATGGTGTGACTAGTTTCGTGGTCACTTCAGCTTTCAGCTTTTACAATTGTCTAATTTTAAAAGCAAGACATGCAGCATTGTATCTTAAAAGCTCTTTAATTTTTAAAAACTCTAGAGAGACTTTAAGTGTGACTTAATTAAAGTTCAAATCAACCTTAGATGTGTATCCAAGACAGTTCTCAAAAGACATGGACAGCCCATGCTCATTGGATGCGCTCACTTTCCTATGTATCTTCAATCATTCTCACTCAAGGCATTACCTACCTGGCCAGCAGGTATGGAAGCACACCAAGGCACTTTTGGTTGACCTGATTTGATGTGTGGGAATACTGCTGGCACCTAAAGCCAGATGTGCTTGATTCACCCCAAAACTCAATTCAGTTCTGCACAATGAAAAAATTCCCTGTCCAGTTAAGAGTTTCAAAAGATGCACTGAACAATATTCTGCTATAAACACAGCAGTGGAACTGAGAACTGACGCTCTCTGTAGAGACTCAGGTTTGTATCTGGGAGCTTCCACTTTGAATTTCACTGATGGGAGCATCAAGATCTTGTGGAGAGATGGAGTAGATCAAGAAGCCAAGGTTGCATTGGACTAGTCCCCACTCCCTTTTTTTTTTTTAAGTTCGCTCATTATAATCTCATTATAATACTAAATTCTCCATGAAGGGAGGGTTCTTTTTAAAAAAAAAAATTATTTTATTTATTTACCTATTTTTATGTGGTGCTAAGGATAGAACCGAGTGCCTCATGCATGCCACTGAGCTACAGCTACAGCCCTCTTTAGTCCATTTTGAAAGCCATTTGCCAGCCTCTGTCTGACCTAGCATTTTAATGACCACTGGATAAATGTGCCCTAAGCTTGATGGACCTCTGACCTCTCTCAGCCTTAAGGCTGGGAATGAGAGGCACTCGAATCCCACAGGGGATTTTCCTTCTGTTGAATACAACAGCTGAATCTTCTAGAAGATATTCCTGCTTCTTGGTAGTCAGCCTCTTTGATGACTCCACCTACTTTCTTTTGGGATTATCAAAGTGTCTGTAATTCCTTCCATGGAGGAACCACGTCATTCTAAGTAACTTGAATTTATGTTCTCAGGCTGTCATCATGCATATTTGGCTCAGAATAAACCATTTTCCTATTTCCTCAGAGCTGTTACTTTCCAGTGAAGGCGTTTGGTGTCACTGGGCCCATTGCAGAGATGATCCACTTTCACAGAAGTGGGCTGGATCTGTGCTAGGTACCAGCACCGGCCAGTCTGTGCCCACTGACTGGATCCTTCTCTCTGTGGCTGCCAGAGTGTCATTCCTGGGACTTGGACCTCCCTTAGTTTGGTTGACAGACCTTGGTTTATCCTGAGTCAACTGATTTGAATATTTCTTGTTGTTTTGGAGCTGATTCCATTTGCTAGTTGTTTCAGGGCATTTGTTTCTAGTTGTTATCAGTTAGTTGTTTTAGAGCTTTGCTATCATTTAGGGTTCCCCCCCCCTCTTCTCCTGCCATTCAACCATTATCTAAATTTGCTTTTCTGTTTCTTTCTCTTAATTATTGCAAGCTTGCATTTTTTTAGTCTAGAAGTTCTCTGAGGGCCTGATTATAAAATATGCCAAAATGCCCTTGTTTCCCTACAATCTGACAGTGGGGAAGTGTTTGGGGGAACCCCTAGGAGGTGCAGGGTCCTCACAGGGAATGCCCAGGGAAGGTTGACACTTCAGGAGAAGGGGCACCTCTGCTCAAATAGGAAACAGAAATTCAAGGAAGAGAGAAGGGTTTGGAGAAAAACTGCCAGTGGGCACTCCTGCTCATTTTATGTTTGGTAATTGTAGCACTTCAATTTTCAAGTAGTGGGGAAAATGGGGAAATTTAAAGATGATTTTGGTTTTGCATTTCCCTCGGTGGGGAACATTTGATACTCCTAACTGGTTTTCTTACACACTAAACTAGAAACCCTGGGCAATAAAACAAAAGATGACTTATGGGGAGTCTAATTGTAATTCAGAAGCATCTTAGAGAAGAAATGATAAAATCACTCATTTACAAGAAACTAAGAGAATTTTGGAGACTGCTTCAGAATTTTAAAAATGTTGAAAAGGCAGGCAATTTAGTTAGAAAATTTTAGAGATTGTTTCAGAATAAAGACAAATTCTGAGAAACCTTACTTTTGTCAACATTCTGCTCCTGACTATCCTTTTCTTCCTTTGCCTGTTGTACTGGAGGAATCCGACCTTTCTCCTTCTCTATTATCCTATCCTTCTATTCTCTCCTCTAATAATTTCCAAAAGAAACAAAATGCCATACCAAAGGACTTTTAGAAGTGACACCTAAAAACTTAAAATGGGTGCCCTTCCAGAGCATGTCCCCAGCGACCCAGTTCCTCTGATTAGGCAGATTCCACCACCTCCCAATAGTTCATTCAATTCTGAATCAATCTATGGATTAAACCATTGATGAGATCAGAGTTGTCATGAACCAAGCGCCTCCCCCAAACCCCACCTGTGAACACTGCTGCCTTGGGGATATACTTTGGAGGACATTTCAGATTCAAACCATAACAGGGGGTAAATTCTTGGATTCACATTTCTCACCTCAAATATGGACCAACTCCTTCTGGGGACACACCTCTATGGTCTTCAGAAAAACTGGTGATACTGATCTTCAACTACATCAACCATCAAGAACCCCAAGTAAATGAACCTAAAACCTTTATAAGCTATCTGAAATATTGGGAATTTGCTTTCGTATACTTTCTTAAAGATGGGAATAAAGTTGACCTTGACGATGTTGGTGAAACTACAAATGATGATATTACGTCCTCTCGTTAATCATGTTTTTTTATGATTGTTTACTTATCCAAGTCTCCTACTTTATTTGAACTGAGTTTTCACATTTGAAAAAGATTCAAATTCTACACTTCCTCCAAAAAATATTTCTCTCATTATGTGGTGCAATCGGCATAAAGAAATATTCCAGGTCTCAGGACTGGCAGTCTGTTTTAAATTTACCAAAAAGAATTTCATTTGGGGGATTACCTTTATTTTAGATCCAACACTCCTAAAGTTCAAACAGTTATAGAACTTTTTCTTACCCAGCAAAAAGGAGGAACTTAACAGGATCCAACCAATTGGATCATTGTGTTGCTATTGATAATAGAAATGATAAAATACAACAAATTCCTGGATATAATGGTTTTATATATGGCAGTCGCCTGCGTTTCCTGCCACAGAATAACTTGTCCTGATAACCATCAGCCTAAGTGTGACTGGACACCCCATCGTATGGGATCTAACCATGCCTATCAACCACATGAATTCCAATTTATAGAAATAATTTGGTAAACTCAGATTCCAGAAAATATAAAGACTCCCACAAGGTCCAGAAGGCTCTGAGAGCCCTATGGCATACTTAGAACTTTGCCTACCTCAGAGTTATTTCTACCCTGTTGACTCTGCTATGGGATACCCAGATATTTGGGGTTGACTCTTTTTATCCAAACTCTACAAAAGTGATTAGTCTTTAATGGCAACAATATCCGTGGTTGGTCAAATGCTAGCATCCAAAAAGATCTCACGTGGTACTGGATCAGGAATCTAAAACGAACTGAATTTGTGATAAATGAAGAAAGACATTCCTTGGGAAAAAAATCATTTTCAAAAATAGGACATATAGAGGGACTGTTATTTCAGGAAGAGGGAAAATGATGGGAAACTCTTTGGAAAGAAAATTATATATTGCGAGAATGGATAAAAATTAGTAGACAGACTGTATAGGACTATTCCCAAACTCAAAGGTGGGAAAAGGCCTGTGTTTTAACTCAACAACGATTATTGACAATGTTAATACAAAGGGACTCTGAAGTAGCTATGGGACAGCAGCCACTGGTGTGGAGGCCCAGCTGAGGAGCTGTTATTTGCCTTGGACAACTTTAACACAAATATGAATCAGTGGCTTGTCAGTAAAAAGGAATACTGATTTTAGAAGAAGCTACCTAAAAAGGGTCTTGATTTAAGAAAAAAAACTGTGGAGAGGAATCTTCAGTGACTTAGAGAGGTGGTATTAGAATTACTGAAAAACTCCCTCCGTTGATTCTGTCTTAAAATTTTGTTATTTTGTTCCTTGTAGGTTTTTTTTTTAACATTAATTTGATATTTTAAAAGACTACAGTAAAATGTATTACTTATGTTGATTACTAAATTTAAATTTAATGAGCTTACACAGTTAGTTGAAAAGGTTTAGCACAACTGTATAGTTGCTATAAAAGTAAGATCAATCACATCCTGTAATTAAGGATTTTCTAGACTGAAAAAACAAATTTATTAAGAGGCACATAAAAAAAGGCAAATATAGAAGTCATGCTACTTTTTATTAATAAATGTTATTTTAAAATAATTTATATTATCACCATTCTATACATTTAATTTTTTGTAGTGCAATAGGAAATTAATAATGTAAAAATCACATCTTAAAATTATTTGAGTATTGCCTATTGTTCTTCGCTCTTGCTCAGGTATGTCTCTGACATCCATCACACACCTTCTCTATAGTCTTGTTTATTTATTTCTAAAAGTCCATGCCATATTATCTATGACTTTTAAAAAATGTGAACTCCATAGTCTTTTTAAGTAATAGATGTTAAATATGGACTTTCACAGGCATAGTTTTGAAATAATTGATGTGCTTTCTTTAGTCACATAGGGAATTATTTTGATTTTTTTTTATAGATAAGGCCCATATCATTTTTCAGACTATTGTATTTCTTCTCTAATTTTTCTCAATTACCTTTTCATATCATATACAAACAACTCTGACACATTATTATTTGCCGTAGGACTGTTTTCTCTTGTTCCAGTACCTCCATTCACCTCAGGGTATCTCTTTTATGGGGTGACTTCTTTTCTTAAATCAAAATGAAATCATTAAGTCAAAGCAAGGATCTGGCTATTTTAATAGTTTAGTATGGTCCTATTTGAGCATTTACATGCTGAAATACATATTTTATGAATCGTTTTCCTTTAGTTCTCTTACTGTTGAGGTGCTATCTTTATTTTTTAAGACTCTGTTTATGTAGTTGCATTACCTGATCTGAGAATTACTGAAAAACTGATTTCAGAAAAATTCTGAAATGATTTCAGGATATGTGAGAGATTATGTTTTCAAAGAAGATCCAACAACCTCTCCATCCCAAATGTTTTATTACAGTGTAACCTCAGGAGGTGAGGTCTGTTTTCCTTTTCCTTGAGTAGGGGCTGGTCCTGTGACCTCTTCTGACCAACAGAATACAGCAAAAGTGGTGCTGTATGACTTTGGGGACATGGCCTTAAGAGGTTTGCAGCTTTCACCTTTGCTTTGGGGACATCTTTTGTTATAGAGGGGGATTGAACCAAGAGCCTTGCAAATGCTAAGCATATGATCTACAATTGCACTACATCTCTGGCCCCGGCACTCCTTCTTTGAACCCAGCTGCCCGTGCTATGAAGAAACACCAGTAGATACTGCAAGATGCTGATCTGGAGGAGAAGTGAGAACACAGACCAAGAGTCCAGCTGAGTTCCCAACCAGCAGCCCAGCACCAACCACCACTTATAAGAGGGAAGCTTCTCAGGGGTCCCAGAGCCTCAGTTGACACCACATCAAGCACAGGAACTGCCCAGTCAACTCACAGAATCATGAAAAGTAATAAATTATTCTTTGGATGGTTTATTTCAATGCAACAGATAAATTAATTTATCAAAAGGAACTTACTCTAGAATATTTGTTATACAAAGGGTTATTAAATCTCACATTGTTGAGAACCACTGTCGCAGACAGTAAACACTTCATAATTTGGACTTAAAAGATTCAATAACTTGCAAGGTTTTAAAGTTTTTCTTCTAATGAGATCATTCAGATTAAAAACAATTCAATCCCTAGATTTAAAGAGAGAACCCATGAGGCAGCCACTTGCCACATCCGATTCTGCATTTTTCTAGTTTCCTCCCATTTTGTTCAAGGGAGAACTCAATTATTTCTTACTGTGAGACAAAAACATGGCTAGAGTTAGCTCTAAGTCATTGGTTGCCATCCTGTGGGTCAAAAACTGGTAAGTCCCTTGATCTCTATGATTGCCAATCATTCATTGTATGCTAATTTTCAAATGTATGCAGATGATATTAAGATTAGGAAAGGGTGACTTGCAGGTGGCCGGTTAGCTCAGTTGGTTAGAGTGTGGTGCTAATAACACCAAGGTCGCGGGTTCGATCCCCGTACGGGCCACGGGTGCTCTCTGCAACAGTTTTTCTAAATTAGTGTCTTTCGAGGAAAAGGTGATTCACTCAAAAGCAGTACTAATTTCACAGAGGGTGTTTTCCTTTTTGTCATTATATATATTTCAGTTGTGGAGGTATTTTGATATTAAAACAGTTTTCAGATTTGACATGTTGGGAAAACTACCAGTGGAAGTCCTTAAACCCCCCTGCTAATGGATTTGTAGTTGCTAATATATCTTCAGATGAATCATTCTCTGCTATTTGTTTCCTGGACCTTGAATCATTTGGCTTCTTGCAAACTGAACAATATGTTAGAAAAATACATGGCATAGAGGATTCCTCCCTCTTCGGGAGCTGGGCTTTCTTTCTATTATTTTAATAAATTCAGTGACTCCACGAAAGAAAAGAAAGAAGAAAGAAAGAAAGAAAGAAAGAAAGAAAGAAAGAAAGAAAGAAAGAAAGAAAGAAAGAAAGAAAGAAAGAAAGAAAGAAAAGATTCCACTGGTTTTCAAAAGGCAATATATTGGGCTGGTTCTGTGGCTCAGTGGTGGAGTGCTTGCCTGGTATGTGTGAAGCACTGGTTCGATTCTCAGCACCACATAAAAATAAATAAAATAAAATAAAGGTCCACTTGCAGCTAAGAAAATATTTTTTTAAAAGAGCAACATATCCCTTAAATAACTCTTATGAAGAAATTACTTTATGAATAAATATTTAGAAAGTGCAAACTTTTGTATAAAATCTAGTGACTTGATAGAGATTTAAGATAGAGTAAGTAATTGGAATAAAAGGAAAGGCTAGTGGAATCACATGGATTACAGGGAATTGGTAATAATTGTGGTATTTGATTTGGATGTGTACATAAATAAGAATGATTCTGGAAGTCTCAAGTCAGTAAATGATATTTGAATTTGAGCAAAGCTTTTAATATTTTCGTAGTGCTTTGCATTTTTGAAAGGATTTTCCTAACTGTAATCTACCTCACAGGAGTATCTTAAGGCTCTTATAAGATGTTATGCTCCTCATTGATACACCATGAAATTGAGGTCATAAAAAAGTGAGATTATTTGGCCAGGTCCCAGAGTGATTCACAGAGCTAAATCAGGAACTCAACTTTCTGAATACTTATAGAATAAATGTGATTTTTAAGATTAAAAATTATAATACATCTGTTCTTGCAAAGCACTGACAACCTTTATGGAGATTAGCCAGGGAGAACTTGCTGAAGATGGACACACACACACACACACACACACCCCGTGGGTGCATACATACATACACAATTGGCCTTCCACATCCGAGGAGCCAATGTAATTAGGCCTACTGTGTTCTATCTGTGTTGAATGTGTACAGACTTTTTTCTTGTTATTATATAACACGGTGTAATAATTATTTACATAATACCTACATTGTATTAGGTAGTATAAGTAAACTAGAGTTATTTTGAGTATATGGAAGGATATGTGTAGGTTATATGCATATACTATGTCACTTTATACAAGGGACTTGAGCATCCAAGAACTTTAGTATCTGAGGAGGGATCTGGAACCAATGTCCTAAAGTTACTGAGGGTTGACCTGCATACTGAAGTGATTTCATGTTTTTTTTTTTTTTTAACACACTGCATTTTGATTCATTTTACACAAATGGGGCACATCATTTGGTTTCTATGGTTGTGTACGATGTAGATTCATACCATTCGTGTAATCATACATGTACATAGTGATATTGACAAAATGATGTCTGTCTCATTCCACCATTTTTCATACCCCCCCCCCATTTCCTTCTACATAATCTAAAGTTCCTCCATTCTTCTCCACTTATCAGGGAAAACATTCGACCTTTGATTTTTTGGGATTGGCTTCTTTCACTTAGCATGATATTCTCCAATTCCATCCATTTATCTGCAAATGCCATAATATTATTCTTCTTTATGGCTGAATGATATTCCATTGTGTATATATATCACAGTTTCTTTATCCATTCAGCTGTTGAAGGGCATCTAGGTTGGTTCCACAATCTATTGTGAATTGAGCTGCTATAAACATTGATGTGGCTGCATTACTGTAGTATGCTAATTTTAAGTCCTTTGGGTATAAACTGAGGTCTTTGATATGGATAATTGACATTGTCTTTATCTGAAGTGGAAAATAAATAAAAATATTTTATAAGCCCGTGAATGCTATTTTCCTTAATCTATAACATACAATCTAAGCAAGCTGAGTATGTTTCCTGTGTAATGTCATTTTTGGGGCAAGTCCTATAGCTCTCCTTTCAATCAGTCTGCCATCACCAGTGTACCTAGGTGGACCTTGACCTTCAAATAAGTACTTGTTGCATTTTAAATAATTTACCTCCCTCCCCATAACATAAATGCAGACCAACACAAAGATGTATAACAATGTAAGAAAAAAGGCAGGTTTAAAAGGGGCATAGTAGGCTGGGGAGATGGCTCAGTCGGTAGAGAGCTTGCCTTGCAAGCATGAGGCTCTGTGTTCAATCCCCAGTACTGCAAAAAAATTTTTAAAAAAAGTAAGAGAAGCATATTGAAATCCTCTAGTGCAAGAAAAATCAGAAGACTATTTTGAATTTATATTAATCTTGGAAGTGACTTTATATATCTTGAGTTATAGGTGGTTTCCATTTTTGAAATGTTGGAAACAAGTAGAAATTCATGAACTTTTCTATTTTGTTAAGTCAGAACAATCCAAGTAGGGATAAGGAGGGGAGAAAGAGGAAGAAAAGAAGAGCTGCTATCCATTGTCATCACTATTTCAAAAAAGAGGGGACACAGTCTCAAAATAAAGGACAATCATTTAAATTGAATGTTGCCTTAACAAAGTGCTCACTACTGGTCCTGAGTTTCTTGCTATGCTGTGACCCAATGACAATTTAATGATAGATGGGTATTGATTCACACACCTGCATTGGTGTTATGGTTTGGATGTGAGGTGTCCCCAGAAAGCTCATGTGTGGGACAATACAAGAAGGTTCAGAGGTGAAATGATTGGGCTATGAGATTCTTTACCCAATCAGTGAATTAATCCCTAATGGGATTAACTGAGTATAATTATAGCCTGATAGGGTGTGGCTGGAGGAGGTGGGTCCCTGGGGGCCTGCTTTTGGGATATGTATTTGGTGTACTGAACTTTGTCTGTCTGTCTGTCTGTCTGTCTGTCTCTCTCTCTCTCTCTCTCTCTCTCTCTCCTTCTCTCTCCTTCTTGGTGGCTCTGTTCCCAGTTGTTTTCCTCTGACACACCCTTCCGCCATGATGTTCGACCTCACCTTGAGCCCCAAGGAATGGAACTGGCTGTCTATGGACTAAGACCTCTAAAACCAGAAGCCCCCAAACAAACTTTTCCTCCTCTAATTGTTCTTGTTAGGTCTTTTGGGCACAGCGGTGAAAACCCTGACTAAAACAATTGGGAACCACAGATCTAGGCCAATCTCTAATTGAATAGATAAGCAAATTAAAATTCTCGACAATACTTTAAGAAGCATATTAAAGTCAATTTGCAAAGTGGGGTCTCCCCCATTTTTTTTTTAAAGAGCATCCTACTTCAGTTTTCTGCTTGTGTTGGCCCAAACACCTCAGAGATTCTGTATTTGAAAAGGTCCAGTAATCATTTCTAGAAGTCCCTGGAGTTCCTTGCTGATCATCTCAGAAACAATGTTATCTTTCTAGGAGGCAGTTACTTCCTTTCTTTTATATTCATGCTGGAATAGTCCATACAAATTTATTTCCCTGATCTGAAACTTCAGTGCTTTAGCTGTTAATGTCAATAACAAAAAAGTCAGGCCACTTATTAACATTAGCTAGGTAAAAGTATAAGTGGAATCTGGGAAACCTTTTATTTTATAATTTTGTTCACAAGATATAAGAGAATTTTCATGGTATTTGTATCTCCACAGAGAAGTGTCTCTTATCATGTCTCTAAATACCCAGAAGTTTGTTTTCTTGATGTTTTTATCTTGTCATTTTGGGGACTGGTATGTATAGGATTTATATGCATGGCTCTCGAAAGTTGGGCATTAAAACCCATCTATTTTCTCTGCTATGCCTTTGCATTTCATTTTTTCTGTCCCTTCTCACTCACTCTGTGCAACCCAACCCCGAACTTCTTTCAACATATTCCTGTTCCCAGAAGCACACCTTTGGAAATTTCAGTTTACCTTCACTTCAGTTTAGAAAATTTCATTGTATGGATATCCTGAGAAGTACTTTATAATGATGTCAATCATTTACATTCTAGCATGAATAAGTTTTCAGGTTTATTTTTCCCACTAAGATCTAATTTCCTGGGGAGAACATGGAGATAAGTATATCAGAGAAGGGTGCCATCAAGTGGGGAAAATGGCAAAAGAATGGAGAAGCTAAAGGCATCGAGTGTGAATTCCATCTACTTAACAATTTTGCTTAGGCCTGAGTGTTGTTCTGATTTAAAAAAAAAAAATTCCATTTCAATTAGCAGATCAGACTTACCTGTAGACAACTTTGTGCAGACAAAAGAGAAATGAGTGTGATTGTTGTTTGTCTTTCTTTTTTTTTTTTAACATAGAAAATCATAAGAAATAATCAGCACAAAGACTTCTGGTTAATCATGGTGGATTGAACAGATGCATTTGCTGTGATCCTTCTATAAACCACATTGAAACAACATTAAAGGATTAAAAAAGGAACAAACGCACAGAACAAAGAGAATGGCAGAGGAAATGACAGCAGACAACATATGTCAACCAAGATTAGGAAAGCAAATGAGTGATACCTGATTCATAGCATGAATAAGGTTGAAACCCAAGACTCTGGGTGGAGAGCCAGCCCAAAGTAAGCCACTTCCCTGCAGATTCCCAGAAAGCCACAGACTTTTGTAGAAAGGAGAGGCTTCCACGGGAGGGAGTGCACTGACTTTGGAAGAACTATTTGAATGCCTTTCTAGCTGGGGTTCTGGATCACCTCCCACATGACCAAGCAGGGTAGTTACTTCTCCCAGCCCTTCCGAAGAATGAAGGTTTGTCCTAGAGGGTGTGTGGATGACTTTGAGACAGAGAGAGAAAACCAAGCAAAGAGAAATATCTGGGGGAAAGTTATTATGGAAACCTATGTGCTTTAGTTGTGCAGGTTTATAGTCACAATAATAAATCATAGAACATTGATTCATTATGCTATAACCATATTGGGAGGAGGGAAAATGTTTTGTGGGTGGGTTGGGAAGGTAAGAAGTATTGATATTTGTGTAAGAAGTCAGGCTGGGGGTGTGGCTCAGCGACAGAGGACTTGTGAAGCCCTGGTTTCCATCTCCAGCACCATAGGGGGAAAACAGTCAAAAGGCTATATTTAAAACAGAAAAAAAAAAAAAAAAATTCAGGAAATAGCTGAATGAAAAGGTTATTTTGAAACACAGCCAAAAAGATTAGGAGTGAGATTCCAGCATGGGAAAACACACTCCCTATAAAGCTTGAAGTATAACTGAAATCTTTCATTTTCATTTTTGGTTGTTATTTACTTATTTTTTTAGTACTGGGGATTGAATCCAGGGGTGCTCTACCACTAAGCCACATCCCTAGCCCTTTTAAAATTTTATTTTGAGACAGTCTCACTAAATTGCCCAAGCTGGTCTGGAACTTGGGATCCTTCTGTTTCAGCCTCCTAAGTAGTTGGAATTATAGGCATATGCCACCAAACCTAGCCCTTTTCTTTTATATGAAAAGAGATGTTTGAACTGAAATACCTAAATTATTGTTTATAGTAATTACTAAGGTAGTATAGTTTGTTAGAAACTCAGAGGATTGTTTCGTGTAAAAATATTTTTAGGAGGAAGGCCTGGATAATCCTTGATAGCACACAACTTAATGTAATAAACGGAAGTCCTTTTGTGTAGTTCAGGTTACCTGACACATCTGTGATAATGAAGATTGACAGGCCTGGTGTGATTTGGAGTCCTGTGCCAGTCTGACTTGCAGAGTGACTTTGGGCCTGCCTCTTAATTGTTGTGGGCCTTATACATGAATCTTTGTCTAGATTATGTCACTATCAGTTCTAAAAATATCTGGACATTAATAGGAAATATTTGATCATTTAGGAATATGGAAGGTTGTCGAGTACCCTGAATTTTAAAATAATTGAAATATATTTGGAGAAATTTTTAAAAAACGTTACCATGGAGGAAGAGAAGGAATTGTTTTAGAGCTCACTATGGTACAGGGGAGATTTAATGCAATTTAGTTAATGACAGATGTTGAGTTTTCATTTTGGAAGAATGATGTAAAATTAGTATTGTAAAATTTTGTGTATAAAACACAGCCTGATGGTAGAGATGACGGGGTTCATCTCATGAGGATCTTGGTCATGATGATGCATAAACATACTTAGTGTATGCCAGGCACCATACTAAGGACTTCCCATACATGGAATCATTAAATCTTCTCAGTATCCTTACATATCTGATGAAGTAACTACACACTGAAGAGTTTAATACAATTCTAAATTACCTTCACCTTAAGCAGGTATATTCCCTAATTCAGTTATAGTTCTATATATAGGAAGAAGTTTTCCAGTTCTACATGTGAGGACCTGGAACCCACCACTCCATCCCAATGACAAGTAAAAATCTTAACAAACTGAGAAATCAACAGTTCTTAGATGTAAAAGAGAAGCAAAGTCATGGGACAAACTGCCGCCTCCAAAACTGAAGAAACAGGGGATACAGAGAATCACAGCATATAGAGCAAAAACCTTCTCAGGAACTAGTGCTAGGGTAGGAAATCCTGAACTGTAGTGGATAAATTGATAGAGGCCTGGAATGGATAAGTATGAGCGTTAAAAACTCTAGGGTGTGCTGGGGTTGTGGCTCAGTGGTAGAGCACTTGCCTAGCATGTGTGAGGCACTGGGTTCGATTCTCAGCACCACATGTAAATAAACTGAATAAAAATAAATATCTATCAACATCTTAAAAAAAAAAAAACCCTTTGGCAGGGTCCAATCATGGGGGGTCCTCATGCTTTTTGTGAGTTACCTCCAAGAACTCATTCAGATTCTTAAAGTAAATATTGGAGAAAATAATCTCCTACCTCTGGCAGGGGAAAACAAAAAGAAACCATTTTAAAATATACCAGAGAATTCTGTTCTAAATGAGGCCAGCCCTCAGCAGATCCTACTGACCAGATCCTAACTGCCTGGGGAAGGAAAATACCCAACTCCAGTTTACTCTAGCTGCCCTGTCCCACCTACGGGTTGAACAGAAGCTGAGGAACATTTGTGAAGTTCCATCTCAAGTACAGGCTCAATGAAAGACTGGGACCTAATCATAGGCTTAGAGGAGACTTCTCCCTCCACAACCTCTACCACGTTATTAAAGGCCTGTTTACAGCAGGTCTTTTAACCCAGTATGTTGTGTCTGGTTACCTAGAAAAAATTACAATATGTACTTTTAAAAACCACATAGTTCAAAGAAACAGAGTGAGTATCAGAGTATAATAGGCTAAGGACATTATAAATAAAGTAGACAGTACGCATGAGCAGGTGGGCAACGTAAGCATAGAGATGGAAATCCTAAGAAAGAAATTTTAAAAAGGTTAGAGATCAAAAACACCGTAACAGAAATGATAATGTCTATGATGGGCTGATTAGTAGACTGGCTACAAATGAGAAAAGAAACTCTGAACTTCAGATATCTCAACAGAAACTTCCAAAACTGAAAAGCAAGGAGAACAAAGAAAAGCAGAACAGAATATCAAAGAACTGCGGCACCACTACTACAAAAGGTGTAACATGCAGGCAAAGAAAACACCAGAAGGAGATAAAGACAGCCACAGAGGAACTATTTAAAATAATAACTTCTGAGAATTTCCCCCAAATTAATATCAGGCACCAAACCACAGTTCCTGGAATCTGAGAGAACAGCAAGTTGGGTAAATGCCAAGAAACAACACCTCGGCAGCTTATTTTCAAACTATAGAAATATCAAAGACAAAAAAATTCTGAAAGATGTCAAAGGCAGGGGGAATCCCCACCTTGCCTATAGAAGAGCAAAGACAAAGAAATAGAGTGGACTGCTCTTCAGAAACCACAGAGCACAAAAAGTAGGGTGAAATATTTTAAATAAAGAGAGTGTAGTGAACTATTTAAAATTTTCAGAGAAAATAACCATAAATCTAGAATTCTGTACCTTGTGAAATTATCCTTCAAAAGTGAGTAAGAAAAAAAACTTTCTCACACAAATAAAAATTCAGGGAATTTGTTGCCAGTAGGTCTGCCTGACAAGAAATGTTTTTTTAAAAAAGTTCTTTAGAGCCAGGCACACAACTATAATCCAGTGATTTGGAAGGAGGATTGCAAGTTTGAGGCCAGTCTCAGCAATCAAGACCCTTAGCAAGTGACCAAGACCTTTTGTCAAAATGAAAAGTCAGGGCTGGAGATATGGCTCAGCTGGTAGGGTGCTTACCCTATGTGAACAAGGCTGTGGGTTCTACTCCCCAGAACCACCAAAAGAAGGTTTTGGGCTGGGCTTGCTCAGTGGTAGAGCAATATAGCTCAGTGGTAAAAGTGACCCTGATTCAATTTGAAGAACAATAAGAAGAAAGAAAAACAAGTTCTTTAGAGAGAAGAAAAATAGAGTAGGTCAGAAATTTGGGGGCTGGGGATATAGCCCAGTTGATAGAGTGCTTGCCTTGCAAGCACAAGGCCCTGGGTTCAATCCCCATCACCACCACCAAAAAAAAAAAAAAAAAAAAAAAAAAAATGGATCTATATAAAGAGAAAAAAAAAGAACAAAGAAGGAAGAAAGGAAATGAAAATAAAAGACTTCTGTTTTTCTTATTCTAATTGATCTAATAATTTGCTCAAACAATATAAGTGAGCATGTACACTTAGGTCTTTCTCTTGCTTGTGTACATATACGAGCATATATGCTTAAGTATATGCCGTGTTTAAGTGAAATGAATGACAGCAATGATAAAGGAATGGGAGAGCAGACTTAGGTCATTTTGCTGTCATAAGGCAGGCACGCTTCCTATGAAATGGTTAGGGTTATTTGAAAGTGGGTTTAGATTATTTGTAAATGTATATTGCAAACTCTAGGGTAAGCACTAAAAGAGTGAAAAAGAAAATACTAGTGACACGCACAAAGAAGAGAAAATGGAATCATGTGAAACATTTGGTTAAAAGCGTGAAAACCAGAAAGAGTGAAAGACAAAAATAGGAACCAAAGAACAAGGGCCACCATAGTAAGAACAACAACAAAAAACCAGTAACAAACATGGTAGCTATTAACAAAACTCTTTTAATAATGACTTTGAATGTTGATGATCAAAGACAACAATTAGAGATTGTCAGTGTGGATCAAAAAACAAGATCCAATTATATGTTGTCTACAAGCAACCCACTTTTACAAATTAAAAGTAAAGGATAGAGAAAGATATACCATGCTAACACTAATCCAAAGAAAGCAGGAGTAGCTATATTAATTTCAGACAGAGCAGACTTCAGAGCAGGGAAAGTTATTAGGGATAAAGGGCGGCATTACATAATGATAAAGGGGTCAATTATCCATGAACACATAACAATCCTTAATGTGTATGCACCTAGCAACAGAGCATCAAAGTACATGAAGCAAAACCTGATGAAACAGCAAGGAGAAATAGATGAATACACCGTCAGAGTTGGCGGCTTTAACACTGTCAGAAATGAACAGATCCAGCAGGCAGAAAATCAGTAAGAACATAGTTGAACTCAACACCATCAATCAACTGGATATAATTGACATCTCTAGACTACTTCATCCAATAACAGCAGAATACACATTCTAATCAAGGTCACACAGAACATTCACCCAAGCAGATTACATTCTGTGCTATTAAGCTCACCTTAATAAATTTAAAAGAGTCAAAAAAATATTTTTACATATATACTTAGTGAGAATTTTTTCATACTTCACCTCCAGGTTTTTAACAAGAAGAAAGCATAATCCCCATTACAGTTATGGGAAGCATGTTAATAACAACTGTAGCACTTTTTTCTTTCTAGGGAATCCTTGAGACTTTCATAACAGGAAGAATAAGAAATGCAAACTCTCCAATTGCTGCATTTAGTTCATCAAACTTCTAGAATTAACATGGTTGTCTTGCTGCCTTCCAGTCTGTCTCAACCCATCTGATCCCAATCAAGGGGAGAGTGTGTAGCACTTTGCTAGCCCCAGTAAAGATCAAAATTCAAACTATGGTTTCTACTAAATGAGTATTGCTTTTGCAGAACTACATCTATTTAATTTTCTATATTGTTTAAAGAATTTGATATGTTCTATATCCGGCACTCTTAAAAAGAGGGAAATGTAAAGTTTAGCATGTACATGGTTGACTAAATGTAATATTAATTTTCAGTGATTCAAAACCTGTGCATGAAAAGCGACCTTTGGTCCCATGGTAAGGCCTACAGGAAGATAGCCCTTTCAATTTTTCACACATAGTTTTAATTATATATATTTTTTGGTCTAATTGGTTGTTCACAGCATCAGGAGACCTCTAAAAATGCAATGAATGAAGCAGAAGACAGATTAGGCAAAAAATCCTCTTTGAGGAAGTCAGATGAGGACATAAAGGAAGGTACTCAGTTTATTCAGGGGAGAGGTTCCAAAGGGCTTCCGGCCCAAGGTTGGGATGTGTAGAGGATATTTATAATTTAAAAATTGGTGCATTTCTGGTATGATCAATTTAACTGATATATAAGAAAAACTGTAGAGATACAGAATTGTTATGAATTTCTTATAAATTATTCGGACAATACATTTTTAAAATATATATTTTTAGTTATAGTTGGACACAATACCTTTATTTTTTTATTTTTTTATGTGGTGCTGAGGATCTAACCCAGGGCCTCACATATGCTAAGCAAGCACTCTACCATTGAACCACAGCCACAACCGCTGAAAATACATTTTTAAATGCCACAAGTATTTTTTTTTGCAGGGTGAGGAGTAATTATAGATGCTTCTATACTTATGATGGGATTACATCCTCATAAGCCCATGATGAATTGAAAATATTTTAAGTCATAACTGCGTTTAATATACCTAACCTATGGAATATCACAGCTTATCAACACAGTGACCCTGAAGGGTGTTAATTGTTCCCTCCTGTGAAACTGGTAGTACCTCACAGTCACTGTCCAGCATGAACAGAGTATTGTGTAGCACTTTGCTAGCACCAGTAAAGATCAAAATTCAAACTATGGTTTCTACTAAATGAGTATTGCTTTTACAGAACCATATCTATCTAATTTTCTATATTTTTTAAAGAATTGGATATGTTCTATATCCGGCACTCTTAAAAAGAGGGAAATATAAAGTTTAGCATGTACCATGTGAGCTATATTAAAAGATACAAAGGTTTTCAAATAGAAATATTTCCTTAGGTAAATGAATCATATTTTTGTTTATCATGAAATTTGTGTTATACTAACACAAACATATTTATGATAGTACAAACCCATGTAACACTCAGAATCTTAAGTCTGCAATACATGCAAAATATCCCAAGATCCAAGTTCAACCCATTCAAACTCCGGCAATTAAAATTTATTGCTAAATTCTTCAGTTAGTGGTTATAAATGAAATATGCATTACATGGCTTCAACTTGTTCTGATTAGAAAGAAAATAGCTCCTAGAAAATAATGTGAACATTGAGGATAGATTTTGAGTCTGGTTTCATTTTTAAATCAGTGAGGTTTTCTGTTTAGCAGTGGATCTCAAATAACAGCATGCAACAGAATCACCTGGTGAGAGAACACAACCAGCGGGGGGTCTTCCCCTGGAACCAAGGTGTGTGAGTGGCAGGGGGAGGGGCATGTAATGTGAATATCAAACAAATATACAGGTGGGGATGATGTTGCTGGTCCCAGAACACACTTGGAACCATTGCACAGTAGAACTGATGAATACATTTTCCTCAACTCATGCCAGTGTCAACTTCATTTGTCGGAGGCTTTATTGTAATTTTTTTTTTCCCTGTACGTGGAGGATAAAACCCAGAACCTGCACTGAGCTGCATCTCCAACCTTTTATTTAATTTGAGATAGTCTCACTGAGTTACCTAGGCTGGTCTGGAATTTGGGATCCTTCTGCCTCAGCCACCCCAATAACTGGGATTATAGGCAGCTGCCACGGTGTCCAGCAATTTTCTTGGTCCTAAAAAATATCTGCAAGAACAGTTGCATCTATTTTTAGCATTTAAGTCAAGGAATTCCATGCTAATAACTTCAATCATTTTCAGTTACCCTCTTCTGACTCTGCAATAGTGATGAGGTAGCCCTGCTCACCATCACCATCTAGTTACTCCATCGCCTGTAAAGATGGAAAAACGTGTTTGGTTACCTGATTAATGTTAGGTAGATGACTATTTAATGTAGCATTCATTATTTTTGGCCCTGTTTTCTGTTTTCCAGCTTTCCTGTTTTAAGGATGGCAATGTTTGTTTTTTGAAGTATTTGTTTACATGAATGCTTAAGGGTTGGTATCTGGCCATAAAACTTACTTTGGCCAACTAACAGAAACATTACAGGATTCATCATGAGTAACCAATAAATTAATGTAGGTGAAAGGATTAGTTAATTAGCTCTAATCTTGGCAGTAAGGATCATTAGCATTTAATGAGAATGAATAATTTCATAAGACATGGAAATATATTGCCCCAAGCCAAATAGTTTATAACGAGAGTATTGCAAATTGCTATTTGAAATTAATGAGTGACACTTTCACATATTGTTAGATGATCTATAATATTTTTTATGTTATACCTCTAGGTCCAATAGGATGTATACAAGGGTCATGTAATTTCGTTGTGAATTAATACAGTTAACTAGTGTTGAGATTTTGTCTATCTGTAAATTGCTGCCTGGCTATCTTCCTTTTTGGGCTAATTTTGATTTCAGTTTAAAAATTCATTCCTTAGAATTTCTCTGTTCTCTTCCATCTCTCTTCCATTTTCCCCTGCCTGTGGTGTGTGGGGGTGGGGGTGGGGGTGGGGGAGTGGGGGTGGGTGTGGGTGTGGGGGGGGGAGTGGGGGTGGTGCTGGGGAAGAAACCCAGGGTCTCCCTCACGCACACTAAGCCAGTGCTCCGCCCAGCCACATCCCCAACCCCAGCCTTCATTCTGTCTCATGGTGTCTGGTTCTTAACCCACGTGGAACACCCTCACTGCAATTTGTAAGTGTGAATTTAATTGTATGTTTCTGTGTGGCTAATGTTTCTCTATCGCCCATGTCCTGAAGGACAGAGAACAAAGGTGAATGATTTAACGAATGAAGCTGCAAGAGTGAGGGACATCAGATACCCCAAAGTCTCAGTTTTCTCTCCTAGCTATAAAGAGACCAAGGATTAGCTGGAATCATCGAGTTAAATGAACTTGAAAATTTCAACAGCCAATATTGAAGTCCTCTTAAAAGTCAGGCCATGTTGCCTAATATTACCACAGACATTGACCTGCAAAAATACATTCATAAAAACAAACACTTCTCCAGTTCACATCATTTACTTTGATCATTGTTCTGAATAAAGATCAGTTATGATTGTGTTCCTCCCTTAGCTACCATTTTTATGAACAGAATGGTAAAACTGAAAAATAATTCCTAATATCACCTTCAATGTGACATTGGATCAAGGGAAACTGAAGGGGCAACAGTTGTTCTCTTTATTCTGAGAGCAGTTGATGCTGCCTTGTGTGATTCTCTGTGTTTTAGCAGTTATTTCATAATGATACTTTATATTCAAGAGTCATAACTAGTACAAAATCTATCTAACTCAATCCATAATGAGACAGCAAACATTGCTTCATATCCTAGTTTGAAAACATTACCACTTTGCACAGGGCACAGTTGCATTATGAAATGTGGATGTCAAACTTGATTGGGCACATTCAGGGATGGCTGTGGATGCTGGAAAGTGGGTATCAGTATCCTAGTATGACATATAATCCCCACACCCTACTTGGACAGGGCCTCGATTCCAAGCTCTCCTCCTTCCGCCTTATATAGCATTCCCATTTTGGGGTTGTGGTGGTGGGGCTTGAATCCAGGATCTTGTGCACTCTAAGTTGGTGCCCTACCACTGACTGACACCCCCAATTCCTGAGTCAACATTTCGTCTTCCTGAAATATAGCTCTGATGATGCTCTGACATACCTCTACTCCCTGAACCTTTGGAAAGTTGGTTTCAGAATCAAGTCTAAACTCCTTGAGACTCAACCAACATTTCCAGTCTTAAAATTGTCAACCTTCAATGAATCTTGCCTTTGGCTCATTTCCCACTCTATGTGCTATTGCTTCCTTCCTGGGTGATAGCCCCACCTCATCCTGCTACCCTGAAAAAGGACCTCTTTAGTTGTCTCATCCTTCATGGAGACTTTCTGAGCATCCAGCTACCCTCCACAGCTGGAATAGCATTTTGTATCAGGGTTATAGAACATGACCTCTACCCCATCTTATGCTTATTTATATTGATTATTTATATCTAACTTCCCTTAATTTGAAAAAATGGTCTTTGAAAGTTTCATTTCTGCTTCATTTTCTTACCTTCCAAAATGCCTAGTAGAGTTCTAGTATTACAGGACGCTGCAAAGCCAAAGAAATTAATTGTGAAGTAATACCATAATATAGTAATCCAACACTATTAGTTTCCATATATTTCTGTTTGATTTCTTTCATATTTTCATTATAAAATGACTTTATTTAAAATTATGAATATAAGTCAATATCTATATTTGATTTCTTTCTCCCCAAAAATGCTCTCTGTGAAAAACAGGCAAATTATTACTCTGTGATTTATGTTACAATTAGAAAAACTTATGAATTAAATACTAAAGTAGATATAAATATGTACTTTCAGGATGATCAGGGTAAATGTGTTTTATCATTTTATATAATATATGTACAAGTTTGAATTAAAAAGGAATTTATTTTAGTAATGTGAAAAATTAGTAATTTTTGTTCCTAATCTATCAAAGGCTAGAAAAACAAATGGAATAAAGCTGTAAAACTTGATGAATCAAGCAGAAATTTCCAGTTAATACGATTTTTAAAATTAAAGTTAATATTTTCCATATTCTTATTGGTACATTATAATTATACATAATAGTATATGTTTAATAGTATATGTACCATTTGCTGTTACATATTCATACATGCACAAAATATAACAATCTAATTTGATCAATATTGTTCCCCAGTACCTCTTCTTTCTCCCCAACCTCCCTACCCAGGTCCCTTTCTTTTATTCTACTGGCTCCCTTCTATTTACATGAATAAGCACAGAAATATTAAGGAACCTAGACTTTAAAGATTAGAAGGACATACAGGTCTAAACTTTGTCCTTATAGAAAATAAATACATGACACAAATTAATATGTTCACATCTTATATTGTGGTGTGCTTGGTACATTGGTGCTGAAATCTTGCTGTGTTACTATTTCAACAAAATTTGCTAAGCCACGGGGCTGGGGTTGTGGTTCAGTGGTAGAGCACTTGCCTAGCATGTGTGAGGCACTGGGTTTGATTCTCAGCACTGCATATAAATAAATGAATAAAATAAAGATCCATCAACATCTATTATATTTTTTTAAATTTACTAAGCCAGAATGACAAATGAAGGAGATTAGAACATGCCACCTCAATATTTGCTACTTTAAGCTGGGTGCAGTGGCACACATTTGTAATCCCAGTGACTCTGGATTGAGGCAAGAGGATCACAAGTTAGAAGCCAGCCTGAGCAACTTAGCAAGATGACACGTCTCAAAATATAAGTAAATAAAGATAGGTAAGTAGGCAGATAGATAGATAGATAGATAGATAGATAGATAGATAGATAGATAGATAGGAAGGACTGGGGATGTAGTTCAATGATAGGGTGCTCCTGGGTTCAACCCCTAGTAAAACACACACACACACAACTTTATTACTTTGATTATTTTGAGCTAAAGGCAATTGAGAAAGGCAGAAGCAAAAGGACTCTCTGCCCTCCACTTTCTACCTGAAAGCAGAGCATAAATTTCCAGTAAGAAAGGTACCCTCCCTATAACAGGAAAAGAGGAATACTTTTATCACTGGAGACAGAAAGTCAATGCACAGATGAATCTGTACAAATGAATTTTATTAAAATAATCCTATTGTTCATTAGTGTCCCCACGTATATCTCCTAGTCATTGTCCCACAATTTGCCACCCCTAGCCCAAACCCCTTCTTCTTTTGTCTTGTCATGCACATACAAAGTTGTGATGTAAGGTCTCAGTTCTAGCTGGGCGTCTTCAGGTCTTTGTTTTCTACAAAGGTCCCTGAATACATGTAAAATGTTACCATCAGATAAAATCTACATGCTTTTCTCCTGTTAATCTTTTTTTTTTTTTTTTTTTTTTTTTTTTTTTTCAGGCCCAGACACAAACCTAAAAGACTAGGAGAAAAGTCTTTCTTCCTTTACACAGTTATTTTATGACTATGACTTGTCTTCTTTCCCTCAAAGCCTGGGAATGATGGTGTGTTGGGGTGGTGGGGGTTGTGAAGAGGTATTGATAATAAAGTCTCTAAGCATAGAAGGAAGAGGATTCTGTTCATACCTGTGCAGTTATAATTTGCTGAGGGATTGAGAGCAGATGCTCACTCCTCAGATCTACCTTCAGTGTCTTTTCTCAATGACATTGACCTCTATTCAGAAGACTAGTTATCACCTTAGTTACGTCTTTCCGTTGCCTTCCCCAGCACTAGATCTGCATCTCCCATCACATGCTGAAATTAGATGTCCTGTTACTAAATTAAATTCATTTCAACATCATCAATACTGAACTCAACATTCCCTGATCCTTTCCTCCAATCCTGCTTATCTTGACTTGCCAAACTCAAGACTGTCTCTAAAAAATGTTAGAGTAACTGCCTCACTGTCTCCCCTCTGCCATTCCACTCCACTGTCAGATTAGCTGCCCTCCAAACCACAAATCACATTATCTTTGCTAAAAAATGTTCTTTTGTATTGATTAATGTTCAAACTTCCAGCCTCAACTTCAAGGTCTTCTACCAGGCGAGACTACTGTGACATTAGCAGTATACAGCTGTGCCCACATGGCTAGAAGGAAGCAAACTGCAAGATGATTATCCAGCTTTTTCTAGAGCTTTTGAGACAACCTGAGGAAGCAGATCAGACACAACCATCACCCTGGCTTTTACCTCTGGCGATGGTACTCAAAACAAAATAAAAACCAACCAGCATGTTTTGTTGTTTGCAATGCCTGGCATTTTTATTTATTGGTAAATATTGAAGTTCCATGCTGTGTTAATTTTGTACACTATTAACTAACTTAGTTTTAAGTGTTACATACAGAGAAAAAGACTTAAATGGAAATCTGACAAATTTTCTATCAGAATAATGGATGGGTGGGGGAAAGGGCAGATGGTATGGGGTATATATTTGAATTCCTTTTCCTGGCATGATTTAGCTTGAATTTCTGTATTGATCAAACTCTCTCTCTCTCTCTCTCTCTCTCTCTCTCTCTCTCTCACACACACACACACACACATATTTTCAAGCTCCACTTTGCCTGACGAATCACATCTTTACTTGGATTCTCAATAGTCATTAAGAGACAATTTTAAATAAGATCTGAAGAAGAAAAAATTCCTATTTGGTTCACTGGTAGTTTTTAGCTTCCATTTGCAACCAACCCAGAATAACACTGACAAATGAGGAGTTGAAATTTGTTTTGTCAAAATTGAAATGCTTTGTCTTTTTCTAGTGCATACAAGTCTCACACAATCACATGTTATGTTATTTTAAGATTCCATTCATTTTTAAATTAATAAGAGAAAAGTCGGAATTGCCTGCTATAAGTTTTAATTATCCAAATATGACCTAAGGGACTAGGTATAGCTCATTGGTAGAGCACTTGCCGAGTATGTGCCAGGCCTTGGGTTTCAGTCTCAGCACTGCCAAAAAAAAAAAAAAGCAAAACAAAATAAAACCTAAGATTTAGCTTCTTAATCAGATCACTATCCTATTACTTGTGTTAAATATTGATGCCAAAGTTAATTATTCACCATTTGCAAATGCTCACTTAGCAATAAAAGAATCAACTCACTAATTTACAGATGTTTTTGTTTATTAACTTTATTCTATCAGTCTATTGCATTGAGGCATGGCTATTATTTGTGTTGTATTTTTAAAAGATAGGAAAACATGCATATTTATTTTGTCTAAAACTCTGCAGCTTGACTCCTGTCTTAGCATGCAATAGGGCCCTAACCACGTGCCCAACTGAGCACCGGCTATGGCGTTGTACTCCCCGCCCCTGAGGTGCCACGAGGCCAGGAACATGAAGCCCCACAAGAGCTTTTCATTTTTTGTAAGGAGCCACCTAGAACTCTGGACGAGGATCAGAAAATTTTCATTCTAGTCCTAATTCTGTTTCCAACTAGCTGTACTTGCTTATTATGTATTTATTATTTTTCTAATAATGTATAAAACTCCCTCAACCAACTATGCAAAACAAAAATTAGGACCTTGACAACCCAAATCTTAACCATATGGCTTCCCCCACATATCATCCCCTTGCCTTCCCTGACCTGAAGAGACCCTTGTTCTGAATCCAGTGTTCAAACTTTCTTTTTCACTCCCACTTAACAGTTTTATTGCATCTAGATGTTTTCTTGAAAGTGTTTTCCCTTTTAGTTGTTTTTAACCTTTAAAAGGCGTTGGTCTACCTCCTGACTTGTCCTTCACATGCCTGTGAGTTATTATTATTTAAGCTGATTTGGGGGGAGTTTTTCTGGAATTTGCAATGTAAAACTCATGACTCAATGGCCAAGCTTAACCGGAAATGAAGGATAGTCTCTTTCCCCTTGAATTTCACTGAGTTGAGAGTGTTTGCAGATGGTCCACAGCAATGTTCTTATGTATCCCTTCTTACCCAGAAATGATGGATTCCTAGGGCTGGAAGTAATTCCACTATATCCTAGACAGAATTTTCAGTTAGACTATCTCAATTGTAGCACTGCCTCAACTAATGAGTTTTCCCACTATTCCTAAATTTAAAGGCTGAATTTAAAGATGGTGGGAGTGAGGGGAAGAAATCCAACTCTTACTGCAACTGAAACTCATCCCCACTCCTATTCTTTGTTTGTTTATTTGTTTTGCTTTTCAAGAAGGATGGGGAGCAACATGAAATTCCTTTCTTTTTTTCCATTAAGGGAACTTTGATTTTGAAGATACAGCTTGGTTATTGACGTCAAGGAAGACAACTGTACTCTGTGATGGATTTGCTGATGTGGGAGTACAGAGCCAGATGAATCAATGGGCTAACTCAGGATGGCAGCTTTTATATTCTTGCCAACAATGAACTAATTAGTTACTTACTTTATTTATTCAACAAACATTTATTGAATATCTAACATGTGATAGTATTTTAAAAGGTACTCGGGGTTTGTTTAAATGAAGAATAATAAGACATGCAGACTCTGAAATGACTGTCACAGGAATAATTTTGTACTCCCAGTTTCCTGGAACCATGAGGCATGAACACCAGGCATGAGGCCACATGGGGAAGCACTGAGGGAAGATCAGGAAGTGAA
This sequence comes from Sciurus carolinensis, assembly GCF_902686445.1. Taxonomy (NCBI): domain Eukaryota; kingdom Metazoa; phylum Chordata; class Mammalia; order Rodentia; family Sciuridae; genus Sciurus; species Sciurus carolinensis. The sequence continues at coordinate 23,648,392 of NC_062224.1, forward strand.
GTGGGTGAGGGGGAAACATGGGTGAGAACCTTTATTATGGTTTCCACAGAAAGAACTGGTGAAGCAGAGGAAGCAGGCTTAGGATTGGCTAGTGTGAATAAAAGCAGTGGGCTTGGGCTTTCTGGTCCCTGGCCCTGGTATGATTAAGACTAGGAAAGAGTGGCTTGGAATATAAAAGCCCAATAAAGGAGGTGACTGGAAGCATGGATTTGGGGTTAGTTGGTTTGCATACAGAAGTCATAGTTGCAGGGTGTCTTTACCCTCTAGGAATTAGCTAACCCCAGGAAGGAAAGTCTCTCCCAGGATCAGCCAAACCCCAGATGTCAAAGCATCAGAATAAAAAGACATACTTGATACAGACAGGTACCACGTTGAATAGCAAGAATGAATAAGGTATGGTACCTGGCTTCAAAGCGCTCACAGTCTGGAAGGGAGACCAACACAGACTTGTGATGATAGAACGGGGCAGCAAGCACAGCAATGGAGATGTACACTGGGGACCACCGCCAAAAACAGGTATTGCGCTCAGGTGGAGGGTCCTGGAAAAAGGAGGAAGGACTTTCTGGAAGATATGATGCCAGAACTGAGACAAAGTAGTTGTTATCTAGACAAGAAAGCCACTGACGAAAACTGCTTAGAGGAATGAATGAACAGTAGATTGGAGGCAGACAATGTGGTTTGTAGAGTAAACACAAAATGTGGTGCTCACATTTAAAATTGAGGCAGAGGCAAAAGAATTGAAACTAGCTGTCAGAGACCAAGCCAAAGAGGGCTTTGTATTACTTGAGTTTCTTATTCTGCAGATCAGAGACACAGTGAACTATGTTCTGAAGACCACTTACATGGTACAAGGTGGTAAGGTTGTTTTTTTGTTTTTGTAAAAGAATTTTGTTCAAATGATTTTATTAAGAGTCAAGACTAGTGCAACAGGGGAGACTGAACTCAGCTCCCAGGTACTGATGTTTTAAATCTAACTCTCCTCCACAATGCACAATGCACATCAGCGTACTCAAGGCCCTGAAAAGTAAAAACCAAACCAAATCTGTGTTTCACTTAACTCAGTGACTCCTAGACTTATTTGATGACAAAACTTCCTTTTCCCTCCTTTAGAACACAGTACACCTCTTGGGAAATGCTACCAGTGACCAGTGATCCACGGAACAGTTTTACACTGGGGAGACATCATTTTGAATCTTAGCTTGCTCTATAAATGATTCCACCTCCCTGAAACAGCAGTAGTGATAGGAATGGGAAAGCAGAGATGAAATTAATAATTATTTGGGAGATAAAAGAGAAGTGTTTTACTGATTTAAAAAAAAAAAAGATTCTGAGCCTAGATTATGGGAAGGATTATGACATTAGGGTTTCAGGAGTCTTTTCTGACCCTCAGGTAGAGATGTCAATCAGGCAGCTGGGGTGATGCATACTTGAAATTATAGAAGTATTTTTGATTTCACCAGGAAAATTTTTCAAGAAAGAATAGTATTGAACATTGGACCTCAGGGAACCTAAACTCACTCTCTCTCTCTCTCTCTCTCTCTCTCTCTCTCTCTCTCTCTCTCTCTCTCTCTGTTTTGGTGCTTGGTGATCAAACCTAAGCCCTCTTGAGTGCTAAGTAAGTAGCCCACCATTGATCTATACCCCCAGCACTGGAAACCTCATATTTTAAACAAGAAGAAAAAGAAAGTTCCATGAAGGTAATAGGCAAGAAATGGTTAAAGAGTTAATAGGAGTCTCAAAGGCATGTAATGTCATGGAAAGTAAGAGAATGGGGAATTGATGTAAAGAGCAATTCATGGATACCCATGCAGCAAGGGCTTCATTAAGAAATTACATTACAATATAAGCTGTGTTAGCACAGCTTATAATGGTTCATAAGAATCAGTGCTAAAATTTTCAGAAGTTTTACAAGGCAGTCTATGCCACTTTGGTCGCTGAAATTTGCTACAGAGAGGATATTTGCACCAATAGCAAAATATGCTATAAATCCAGTCTCCCCCAGTCCACCCCTCAAGCCAATCATTCAACACTTTATTGGATAAACATTAGAAGATGCTCTTTGTATTTTTCAGGTAGGAAGTCATTCTAGATTGCCTCTAGTAGACAGATAAGTAGACAGCTAAGGAATGAGTGGGAGGCAAGGAAATGGAGAAGCCTAATGACAAAGGAAGATATAAATTATGGAATGGTCCTAGGGTAATATGAAGTCACTGGATAGGAGAAGCAAGCATATTTATAGTGCAAAGGATGTTTCTAACACTGAGAAAGCCAGAGAGGTGCAAGGAGACACAAAGTGAAGGTCTCAGGGGAGGGAGGAGAGGATGGGATTCAGGACTTAGGTGTACCAGTCCTCGAATACAAGGAGGGATGGCTTGCCATCCACAATTGGAAAGAAGATGGAATCTCTGAGTGGAACCAACATTTGCCATTCAAACTGCACTTGAACTTGTGGGGTCCCACATCTCTTCAAATAACCTTGACTGCTTCTGATTTGTAAGCTAATGGTTACTGTCACTCATTTTTCCTTTGGCACCAAAAGTAAGTACTCTTAGTTACCCACATACAATGCAAGTTTTGAAGATTATTGTAATAAGCAGTTAAGAAGAAATAAATGCATGCGAAGGAATATAAGTATAGAATTGTTGAGGTGAATATTTTGGCTTTCTTAGTTTCTGAATTTGATTGGGTAATGAGTTAATCCTGGATTTAATTTGTTACCCCAATTTGTCTCGCTTCTCCTACCATTTTCACTAGTCCAGATTCAGGTTGCTGTAAGTGCTTATATTAGTACATTACTGACCTAAAAGGGTCCTCAGACAAAGGGATATGAAATCAGGACCATCAATGCCATCTTGTTCCTTATTGCCATTTTAAATTCTAGTAAGAATAACGAATCATCGAGACTGGAAGAAAAGATTTGTGAGTGCATGTTCTGAGCCAGGATTATGTCTTATTCATCTTTATATCCTCATTCATCCATTTATTCATTCAATAAATATTTATTAAGAGCACACTATTTTCCAGGCAAAATGCCATAGGCCAAGAATGATGGAGTAAACACACAGAGCTTTTAGTATAATGGGAGAGACATATATTAAGCACACACACACACACACACATACACATAATTAAAGGAAAAATGAAGAGTTAAATTAAATATTAAAGTGAGAGAGAGAGAGAGAGAGAGAGAGAGAGAGAGAGAGAGAGAGAGAGGACTTTATTTCTAAATTGCAATAGGGCTTCTCTGAGAAAGTTCTGATACCTGAAGGAGGAATAAGAATTTTCCAGGCAAAGTATGAGGCAAAGAGCCTTCTAGGCAGGGAGGAACCTCCATTGAAGGAAGGGAGCTGAGGCAGGGAATGCTTTGTCATCTTCAGGAAAAAAGAAAGAAGGCAGTGTGAGTAAATTCCTGTGAGAAAAGAAGAGATCCAAGAGGTAGGCTCTGTTAAAGCTTTCAAATTTTATTCTAGGTACAATTACAAACCAGTGAGCATTTGAAGTAAGGCAATGACATAACCTAAATTGTATTTTGAAAAGTTTACTCTGATTATGTGAACAAGAATTGGAAAGGAACAGAGTCGAATTCGGAAACTCACTTAGAGGAGAATTAAGTTGATCAGATGAGACAATGGTGGTACAGACCAGAGAGTTTGCCCTGGAAAAGGAGAGAAGGGCAATATTCAGTTTAGAATTTTTAGAGAAACTGCTGGAACATCGCTCCCATTCATTAGTTTGCCATATGTTTTAGATAAGACAATAAGACAAGAAAAATAAATTAAAGGTCAAAGAACTGGAAAGTAAAGAAAAAAATTGTCATTATTTGCAGATGAAATATATCAAGACCCCAAAGAACTTACAGAAAAGTTAGAAATCATGTAAGAATTCAGTAGTATTTAAATACGCTATTTAATTTTAAATTGAGTAGAGAAAGACATAAATACAAGAGAAAGGTGATGGTTAGAAAGTGAAGGAATACTGGTTAGCAAGATAAAAGAATGAGAAAGAACAATCTGGTGAATAGGAGAAGAAGAAAGGAAGGGATATACAAAAACTGTTACAGTCTACAGGACTAACTACAAGTATAGAACATCATGGTTGGAAAAGGTCAGATGAAAGAGTGCTGTGATCCGATGCTATTTCTGCTCCAGGTATGACTTGACAGTGGTTACTGAGGTGAAGGAGAAGACAGTTAAGAGATTAAATGGCTGCTCCGTTGGTCACCTGAGGATATATTGAATGACTCAGGGTAATGGCAGGAAATGGGATAGAGAAAACTTAAGCCAAGTGCTTATTCTTTCTTGAATGAGGGGCAGTAGCCAGGGAACAGTAGGTGATTGCTGTGAGGAGGAGAAGAAGCAGATGGTTAATTCTCAAAGGAACAAGAATTTTACAAAAGGGAGCAGAAATATATGCTGTTAGTGACAATAGGGAGGAAGGAGGGTATTCAGGTGGGTCCTTTATTTGAGAGGACTACAGAAGAACATCTAGGATTTCATTATGGCAAGAAATCAACAAGATCATTCAGAGATGGAACTAAAAATAGAATCCTGCTATTACTAGTCAGAATTTTGAAGAGCACTTGATCAAGTGCCAGTGCATAATAGATGCTCAGTAAGTGTTTGTTGATGGAATTAGTAAATTGACCAACTAGAAATGAATGCAGTAGATAAACATGATTTATCTTGAGCCTATAACCCAACCCAATTTGCATGTCACCACCAAACAGACGATTTGATTTAGAGTGGTTCAGCTTTGCTTGCTCAGTTGCTGAGGGTCTTGCTTAATTGCAAGGCAGAACTTGAACTTGCTATCCTACTGCCTCAGCCTCCTGAGTCCTGTGATTATAGACATGCGGCAATGAACACAGTCCATTTGGGTAAAATTCTTTAAGTATCTAGGCAAATACTATGGGGAAAAATCAGGATGGTCATGAACTTCTCTAAAAATTTTTTTAATGTCTGTAAAGTGCTAAGAAAAAGAAGATAAGCCACAAGAATATTTTTCTCAGTCAAGCTGACATTCAAATATAAAGACAAGAGATAGACAAACCCAGAACCCACAAAATCAAAAACTAAGAAGAAAAGAGAGAAGCCACAAATTAAAAAACATCTGGTAATAAGGAGCCCATTAATTTAAATATAGAACTAAGATTAAACAATTTTGGGAAGTGTACTCTTAGAACATAAATGTTTTTAATCATGATGTTGTAAAAATGATGATGTAACAGAGAAAGCAGGTATGGAGAGGACAAAAGAAAGACATGGAAGGAGGTTCATTTGTGAGTGTTTCTTTGATCCTTCTCCACAACAGATGCAGTCTGAATTTTTTAGATCAAGAGATGAAAGCCAGGCATAGTGGCACAGTCCTGTAGTTCTAGCAACTCAGGAGACTAGGGCAGGAGAATTGCAAGTTCCAGGCCAGCCTCAGGAATTTAGTGAGAACCTGGCTCAAAATAAAAAGTAAAAAGAACTGGAGATATAGCTCTGTGGTAAAGCACCCAGTACCAAAACAAAACAAAACAAAACAAAACAAAAACAAAAACAAAAACTAAAAACACCATGATAGGATGTTATAATCACTGCTTGAAAAGCAGGTAATATGCCTTCAAAATTATCCAAAGATCCAAGATTATCCAAAGACACACACACACACACACACACACACACACACACACACATCTCTAAAACCAAATACAGAAAAGACCATATATAGGAGAGTAGCAGCGATAAACAAAATCTTAAGATAAAAATGGAATAAATCCTGAACATATGTCTTATATTAATATGTATAAATGAGAAAAAGGTATTCATTACAAAAACTCATAGAATACAGAGAAGGAAAAAAATTCACAAAGTCAAACCATACATTTATAAAAAAGAAATATAGTAGAATTACAGAGGAGAAACTGTTTTTTTGGAGGGCAAAAACCCAGACAAGAAGAATACAAGTCACTGAGAAGTACAGCAATAAAATGAAAAGAAAAAGGAAAAAATAACAAATAGACAAAATAATAAATGAAAAGGGCAAATAACATTTGGTAATGAGGAAAGGAAAAGGTTCTGAAAATACTTCTGAAAATATAAGTAAAAAATATCACATAACAGAAAAGATAAACAAATTAAACAAGAACAGAAGTGGCTGGAAAAAACTAGAGGAGAAAGTTCTTAAATCTTCCAAGTAAAGATGGTGTCACTGTTAATTTTTTTAAAATATTAAGAACCAACTAAGTAGAATAGAATTCAAACTGTTCCAAAACACCAAAAGAGAAAACCCTTTATATTGTATTTATGAAAGTTTAACCCTACACAAAACCTAACAAGACAGAGCAAATCTCATGCTGTGAACCAGCTACGTCATTAACACAGACCACACATGTTTGTGTCTTTCCACATATCAGAATTTATTAATAACAATAAATTCACAGGCTACACCGCTTTTCCCAGTGATGCTTCACTGAATACTTGTGGGTCACCTGGTGGTCATAAGCAGGCAATCACAAGTTCTTTTATTCCAATCTTAATTCCTGACGTCTGTTACATTCAACTCATGCATGTACTTCACACCACTATACAGAAAGCCTAAAAAAGGGTTAAGGCAGCCACAGGGGTTCAGGAGCTGAACTGAGAGCAAAGACAGAGCAGATACAAATGCAAAGATTCACTGTAGGTGGCCAGATAAGATTATGAATCAGTCATAGACCCTGTCAGGGTACACAACTGTCAAACAACAGGAACTTATTCTAGGCCAAGTTCGGACAGGGGGCAATTTCTGAGTGTTAGCTTGGAGGTCAGCATGAAATGTCAAGTGGAGTGGGCCATAAGTGGTCATCATGGGCAGGAGAAACTGCACTCTTCCAAACCCATAGGACACATTCGGAAGTTTGTTGTTTGGGGTGATTTTCCAGGGCAAGTCCCTGAGGAGTGATCAGGTGACAGGATCAGGGTGCCACTGTGTCCCGTCTCAAGAGGTTCCTCCTTTTATGGGTCTTAGGTGAGGGGGTTGCTTCTGGTGAGGTTAATAAATTCCCATGTCTGGTGTTCCTGATATGATTTGGGATATCCTAATGTCCAGGTACTCCTTGATTTAGTTTGACGAGTTGGCATATACAAGTTATTTATCAATTTGTGCCTTATGGTTGTGCCAGGCAGATGGTGGTTGTTTACTTGTATAGACAAGGTGTAGCATCATTCTTCCTTGGTATTTGTACTTTAAACGGAATAGCTCATGGCAAATTACAGCTTTACAAAACGCAGTAACTCAGGTTGAGGCACAGTGAAAACTAATGTTGTGTACATCGTGAAATAACTCTGAGCACAACCTGCTCTCCACACCTTACTTATTAATATTTATGCAAAAACACCAATAAAACTACAGTCATTGTAATTTAGAAGTATCTTAAAAACATGCCATCACTAATTGGGTTTCTCCCTGAACTGTCAGGGGAAGTCAACATTAGGAAAACCATGAAACTACTGTATCTTATCAATACCTCAAAGGGGAAAAAGCATGTCTAATCACTTTAATAGATGAAGAAAAGGTATTAGATGAAGTTCAGCACCCAACACGATTATAAACGTAAAGAATAAGGGCTGGGGTTTTAGCTCAGTGGTAGGGTGCTTGCCTAGTACACGTGAGGCACTAGGTTTGTTCCTCAGCACCACGTATAAGTAAAGGTATTATGTCCATCTACAACTAAAAACAAAATTAAAAATGAAAGTAAAAAAAAAATAAAGAATAGGAATAGATGACATTAGCAGAACACACATTTTTCTCATGTACACAAAAACATTCTCCAGGATAGACCATACGTGTGTTAGGCCATAAAACAAGCTTTATTGAATTTTAGAAGATGGAAGTCATACAAATCCTCCTTTCTGATAATAATTAAATGAAACTAGAATTAATAACAGAAGGAAAAGCTGAAAATTCACAAATATGTGAAAACCAAATAACCCTCTTGAACAACCAATGGGTCAAAGAAGAAATAACAAAGCAAGTTAGACAACAATACCTTGGGCTAATGAAAACAAGACACCACATTACCAAAACTTATGAGATATGGGGGAAGCAGCACTAAGTAGTGTTTATGGTTGTAAACATGTAAATTAAAAATGGCCTCTATAAATGTTCAGGAAGTTCTATTCTTGGGTGGGTATTTTTTTTTTTTTTTATTAAGAGTGTTGTATTTTGTCACATGCTTTTTCTGCAACAATTGAGATGATTATGTGAGGTTTTCTTCTCTTCATCCTATTAAAGTGGAGTACTGTATTGACTGATTTTTTTCACAAGTTGAACCATTCTTGTATTCCAGGAATCCATCCTACCTGGTCATGGTGTCTAATCCTTTTAATGTGCTGCTAAATCCACTTTGCTATTATTTTATTGAGGACTTTCACATCGAGATTCATTAGGGATTTTGGTTTGCCATTTTCTTCCCTTGTGTATGGTTGTCTGATTTTGGTAGCAGTATCATGCCGACTTTAAAGAATAAGTTAGAAAGTGTTCCGTCTCTTTAGATTTTTTTGGATGGTTTGGAGAAAGATTGATGTAAATTCTTCTCAGAGTATTTGGTTAATTCTTGTTTAAACGTTTTGGTTTTAGAATTTGCCATTGAAGCCCCCTGGTCCAGGGCTTTTCTCTTATAGGAGGTTTTTGGTTACTGATTCAATCTCCTTGTTAGTTGTAGAGCTATTCACATTTTCTATTTAATTATGATTCAGTTTTGGTAGACTGCATGTTTCCAGGAATTTGTCCATTTCAGCTAGGTTACCCCATGAGTTGGTGTGTAATTGTTCTTTATATTCTAATGAATGTTTTTATTTCTGTAAAACAAGTAGTAATGTCCCCACTTTTCTCTCTGTCTTTGGTAATTTGGGTAATCTCTCTTTTCTTAGACAATCTAATTAAAGATTTGTCAACGTCATTGATATTTTTCAAAAATCAACTTTTGATTTTGTTGATTTTTGCCATTGCTTTTCTATCCTCCATTTTATTTATTTCTACCTTAATCTATATTATTTCCTTTTGCCCACTAGTTTGGGGTATAACTTGCTTGTCACTTCCTAGTTCCTTAAGGTGTAACATTAGATTATTGATTTTAACTCTTTCTTCTAAAAACATGTGTTTACAGTAATAATTTCTCTCTTAGCTCTGCTTTTGCTACATTCCATGTTTTGGTAAGTTGTATTTTGCTTTCGTTTAGCTCAATGTGTTTTCTAATTTCTTCTTTGACCCATCAATTGTTTAAGAGTGTGTTGTTTTGTTCCTACGTATTTGTTAATTTTCCAGTTTTCCTTCTATTTTTTATTTTAGTTTCATTCCATTATGGTGAGGAAAAATACTTTGTATGACTTCAATCTTTATAATTTACTAAGACTTATAGCCTATCATTTGGTCTATCCCGTATAGGATATAGGTCTATCCTATATTTCATATGAACTTGAGAAAAATGTGCATTTTGTTATTGTTGGATGGAGTATTCTAAGTATGTCTCTTATCTATTTATCTACCCACCTGTTACGGTTTAGTTATTTGGTGTTCTTCAAAAGCTCATGTGTGAGACAATGCAAGTTAGTTCAGAGATTAAATAACTGGATTATAAAAGATTTAACCTAATCAGCACATTAATCCACTGATAGGGATTAATTTGGCAGTAACAGTAGGCAGTTAGGACGAGGCTGCAGGAAGTAGGTCCCAGGGGAGGGGGGTGCCTTAGGAGTTTATAGTTTGCCTTTGTTGAGAAGAGCTCTCTCTCTCTTTCTCTGGTGCCATGTCCCCAGCTACCTTCCTCTGCCACATATTTCCACCATGTTGTTCTGCCACATCTGGAGCCCCAAGGAATGCAGTTGGTCTTCTATGGATGGAGATTTCTGAAACCATGAACCCCAAAATGTACTTTTCCTCCTCTAATTATTCATTCATTTCTTTCGGTCACAGTAGCAAAAGAGCTAACTAAAACACCATCCATCCATATAGCAATCCATCTGTCTCTCTGTCTCTGTCTATCTGTCTGTCTGTCTGTCTCTCTCTCTCTCTCTCTCTCTCTCACTGCTATGGTTTAGAGAAGAAATGTCCCCAAATACTCATGTGTTGAGGGCTTGTTCCCAGTGCAGGAGTGTTCAAAGGTAGGGAAATGACCCTTCAGTGAATTAGCCCACCAATGGCTGAATGTACTACTGGGGAAAGGGAGATACCATAGGCAGGTGGACCACGGTTGGAAGCAATAGGTTGTCTGTCACGAGCTGAGCAGTTTTCCTCCAACATGCCCTTCCACCATGATGTCCTGCCTCACCACAGGCCCAAAACAATGGAGCTGGTTGACCATGGACTAAAATCTCTGAAACCATCAAAATAACTGTCCTCTGGTGTTTTGGTCTCAGTGATGTAAAGCTAACCAACACACTTCCTATGATATTTTTATAGCTATTACGCCTTTATAGCTATTAGCCTGGAAAACTGCACCCAAAGATGTTCATGTGCCTATTTTCTCTTCATTACTTAGATTTCTGTTCAAGTATAATCTCAGAGAAATACCTTTGGACCACAGTGTCTAAAGCTGCCCCTCACCTCATCTCATCCCCATCATTCTCTCTCTTGTTTCCTGACTTATCACGGCATTTATCACAATCCAAAATCATATGACTTATTTGATTCTTTACTCATATGTTCTGTCTCTCCCAGTAGAATATAAATTCAATGAAAAAGGAAATTGTCTGGCTTGTAGCAAGAGCTTAGTAAATAAAGGATGAATATGTATTTGTTAACATTTGCTAAATGTCACCTTGCTCTTCAAAATAGCACATTATTTTTACTTAAATAAATTTGTTTCTATGGTTTTTCATGTTGGGAAACTTAAGAAGCAATTCTCTTCCCCTGTGTAGTTTTTCTATGTGTTTCCTTTCTCTGAAGTTACTGTTTTTAAATTTCATTAAAACTCTTCTTGCCCTTTGTTGTGTTTGCAGTTGGAAGGTGGATCATCTAGTTCAGTCTATATCCATTATGATTTTGCATATTTCAATAAAATCTTTACTGTTTTTTATATGTTTCAGATTTTAGAGCAGCTTCTATACAACTTCTTTTTTCAAGCTTTAAACAGCAGTGCTATTTTTCTGAGTGTGGTGCTGGGGATTGAACCCAGGGGCAAGTGCTCTACCTACTGAACCACATCCCCAGGTCGGCCTTGCTGTTCTTTTCTGAGTATTTATACTAACTAATTTGAGTGCACTATGTATTTTCTAGGACGATGATTCATTAAAATAAGCCTCAAAAACCAAATGAAAAAGAGATATAATTAAGGGCAGCACTATGTAAAATTGCCTTGGTTTGGAAGGGAACGTTTTTCTAAGTGACCACCTTGTTGCAAGTTGTAGTTTGAAAAATGGTAATTTCAGTAGAGAGGCTTTATTTGTATACTGTAAAGGAAACCCCTTTGGTCTGCAAATGTTGCTGGCTAGTGTGCAGTCTGATGTTTTCTAGAGAACTGTGTATAAATGCATACTTGATTATTTTATCCTGCTAGTATATTGAATTCCAGATGAGAACACGCACACACACACACACACACACACTTTCCACTACACTACATAGAAATTCTATACTACATAGAATTCTACACTACATAGAAATGCAAAATTAAAGACACAGACTAATTAGTACAGCCTTAAAAAAATCCCATAGAATATTGTGTGCCCAGACCCTCAGAAGCATTCACAAAACTGAAAGGTGCAGGCACTAGACATCACAGGGTATGTCCTCAGAGGAGGATTTCCTTTTTGAATTTAATGGAGAAGAATGCACAACATGATACTGGAATCTTGCAGAACTGATGGATCATTAACAAACTTGAACAAGGGCATCAAATGTCTTTGATGAATAAGGAAGTTGTCACTATGATAGAGAGAAGAAAAGGTCTTCATTTTTCATGCTAAGTGTGTGAAGCACTAACACCAGGGTATGAGACTATCAAAAGTCCTTCACTCTTCGCAGACACTGCTGCAGGATAAACATCCTTTATGTGAATAATTTATTGAATTGGTTTTCTGCCTCAAAAGAGAAATGTTACCAAAATAAATCATATAACAACTTATCTAAGGTGCTTTAACTAATTCCCAGTTGTAATTAGGTTGGGCGTTTATTTTTAGGTTTTGTTGTTTTTGACTACAACCCAGTCACATTCAGTACAAGAAAATAAGAAAAAGAAATGTTCAAAATGATGGCTCACACATTCTTTTTGTGTTGTTTACCTTATATAGGACAAAAGTGATCATGTGGTAGATTTAATATTTATTTGGCTGATACTATGTTTTGAAAGACTTCAGCATTGATATTATTTTTTCTTTTCTTTAGTGATCCAAATCCACATATTTCCCCCTTGGATTCCAGTTACCTGAATCAGCTCCTTGTGGGGTCTAAATGCCTAGTATGTTCAAATTGCATAACATTTTTTGTGCCTGAAACATGAGGATGGAGAGAGGAGTTCCTTGGCTTTCACTTTCTTTCAAATGGAAGGACTCTTTCAACCAGCAGGTATCAATTGATTAGGCACCTAGGATCTATATTACAGGGCATGTGCTAAGTCACACCCAAAAGAAAACATTTCCTGCCCTCATGCCTGAGCAGAGGTCGGAGTCAGGCCTTTTTCAAGCAGTTTTCTCCTCTGAGCTACATAACTTTCTCAACTCTGGTGCCGTTCTAGAAGCTCAAGAGAGAAGTTTTCATTATTTACAATAGAATCCTTAAGACTTTTGGAAATAATTCTCCTTCTGAATCTCCAATAAGATAGACCCGTGAATTTGCACATGAGACAGAAAGGCAAATATTAAAGATGTACTCAACCAGTAAATTATAATTGTTAAAAGAAACTGTGACCACAGGGAGATCTTTGGTCAACTCTGGTGAGGTTTAGGTTTAAAGAAAAATTGAAAAAACTAGAAAACATTGAAGAAGAAGAAATACAACTCTGAATCTCCATACAGAGAAAAAAAATCCCTCCAATGTGTTTTCCATGCATCTAGACACAGCTTAATTTGTTTGTAGTCAATTCTGTCACTCTCTTGATTCATTATTTCTGCCTTTGCCTTTACTTTTAAAAGGCTTTTCTCTTTTTTCTTCTACCACCTTCCAGGCCCTATGAAGAGTATTTAAGATTTTCCCAAATTCGTTTATAATTTCATTTTTCTCTTGTTTTTAAGTGTTTATTTCAATTTTTTTTTTTTTGGCAAGGAGTAGCAAATTGTTTCAATTCCATTTATTAATAATTTTCCCTCACTAATTTGAATTGTTTGCTTTATAGTATTTATATATTATATGAATTTGTTCTAGACAATTTTTTACACATTTTTAATTTTTAAAATTCTCTACTGCCATGCTGTTTTTATTTTGATAACTAGTTATACTTATCCAAATATTCCCAGCTATTTCCCTTCTAGTTAACTTGAGAATCAGTCCAACAATTTAAAAATTCTAGGGGAAAATCAATTGGGATTGTATTGAATTCACATGTTAATGTTGAGAACACTGGCATATTTATCATTTTAAGTTTTCAAATACAGAATATTGATTTTTGGTCACAGATAATATTCTAGCGTTATCCTCGGAACAAAGTTTAAGAGTTATCCTCATGTAGGTGTTACACACTTATTGTTAAGTTCGTCAGGTATTTTAAGTTTTTTCAAATTTATTTTTCAACTGAGACACAAAAACATCAAAGTTGCACACATTAAACTTGAAGTTCCCAGTTCTGAGTTCTGCAGATATTCCAACAAAATTGACACAGGTGCATTACAATGGGTTGGAAATCACACTCTAGAACTTATATATATCCTTTATATACTTAACATGTACATTTCATACATACATGCTTTTTTTCAAATACTCTAATTATAGACCTATTACTTTTCTCAAAAGAATTAGAGCCCTGAAAACATAACATTTGTTTCAAAGTGACTATAACTGGTATTTCTGGTGCTCAATTTAAGTTTTCCATCCTATACATAGAATGATAGGACACAATGGGTTCATGGGGGATGGTGTAACAATACATGTATACATTTTTTAATGTTTAAATCAGGTTAAATATATTTATCCCATCAAACATTTATTGTTCCTTTATAGTGAAAACTTTCAAAATCCTTTCTTCTAGCTTTTTGAAGTGTACGATGTATTATTTTTGTCTGTAGTTACCCTTCCGTGCAAGAGCCCATCAGAACGTCTTGTTCCTCTTTGACTTCGTACCCATTGATCCACTTTTCCCTATGTCCTCCCAACCCCCCTATTATCCACAGCCTCTGGTAATCACATTCTACTCTCAACTTCTATGAGATCATGTGGTATTTGTCTTTCTATGCCTGGCTTATTTCACTTTGCATAATGATCTCCAGGTCCATGTTGCTGCAAATGGCAGGATTTCATTCATTTTTATGGTCAGATAGTATTTCTTTGTGTATATGTACTACATTTTCTTCATTGATTCACTAGTTGATGGACACTTAGGTTGTTTCCCTTTTTTGGCACTTGCAAGAAGGGCTGCAGTGAACATGGGAGTGCAGATGTCTCTCCAACAGACTGATTTCATTTTCTTTACATACACGCCCAGTAGTGGGATAGCTGGATCATACTGTAGTTCTGCTTTTAATTTTTTGAAGAACCCCTGCACTGTTTTCCATAATGACCGTACCAATTTGCACTCCCATCAATGGTATGTGAGAGTTCCCTTTTCTCCACATTCTTGCCAGTACTTGTTATCTTTAGTCTTTGATAATTGCCATTTGACATCTCATCGTGGCTTTGATTTGCATTCCCATGATGATTAGTGATATTGGCCATTTTTAATGTACCTGTTGGTCATTTGCTGTCTTTATTTGAGAAATATCTGTTAAGCTGTTACATTTTTTATCAGTTTATTTGGTTTATGCTGTTGAGTTTTTGGAGTGCCTTATATATTCTTATGTTTTCTCCCATTCAATAGAGAATATAAACAGTATATTTTAGACAACTCCATTCAGTAGGTTGTCTCTTCACTCTGTTAACTATCTCCTTTGCTGTGCAGAAGCTCTTTAGTTTTCAAACTCATTTGTCTATATTTGTTTATTTTTCTTGTACTTTCAGTAACTCAGTGAGACTCTAAGCAACTTATTGATACCCTGTCTCAAAATAATAATAATAATAATAATAATAATAATAATAATAATAACAACAACAACAACGGGGATGGGGATGTGGCTCAATGATTAATTACCCCTGGTTCAATCCCTGGTACCCAAAATAATAAGTCTTTATTATGGTGAGTCACATTCTTTCTATATCTAATTTGTTGAGTTTTTATCATGAAGGATGTTGAACTCTATCAAAAACCTTCTGCATCTGTCAAGATGGTTTTTGTCCTTCATTCTGTTGGTGTGGTATGTGTATCACACTTATTGATTTGTACATATTGAACAATCCTTGCATCCCTGGAATGAATCCCACTTGATCAAATACGTGTGTGTGTGTGTGGGTGTGTTTGTGTATGTGTGTGTATGTGTATATGTATATGTGTGTATATGTGTTTGTGTGTGTATAGCTCTTTAAAAAAATTTTTTTTGGTGCTGTGATTCAAACCTAGGTCCTTTCACATGCTAGGCAAGTACTCTACCACAAAGTTACATCCCCAGATCATTATTTTTAAACATGTACTATTGGATTGGATTTGCAAGTATTTTGTGTACATCAGGGATACTGACCTGCAGATTTTTTTGGATAGAGTTCTTAATTGGTTTGGTTATCAGGGTAATTCTGGCCTTGTAGAATGTGTTAGAAAGAATTTCTTTCTTTTCCATTTTTTGGAATAACTTGAAGAGAATAGGTATTGGTTCTTCTGTAAGTGTTGGGTAGAGTTCAGCAGTGAAGCTATCTGATCTAAGGCTTTTCTTTGATGAAACGCCTTCTATTACTGATTTGACTTGCTACTTGTTATTGGTGTGTTCAGATTTTCTGCTTCTTCATGATTCAGTCTTGGTAAGGTGCATGTGTCTAGGAATTTGCTCATTTCTTCTAGTTTATCAAATTCATTGCCATATAGTTTTCCATGATAATTTCTAATGATCTTTTGTATTTCTGTCATGTCAGTTGTAATGTCTCCCTTTTCATCTCTGATTTGAGGCTTCTTTTTCTTTTTCTTAGTCTATCTCAGAATTAGTCTATTTGATTTATCTTTCAAATAACCAGCTCTTTGTTTCATGAGTTTTCGTATTTCTCTCTCTCTCTCTCTCTCTCTCTCTCTCTTTAGTTTCCATTTCATGTATTTCTGCTCTTATCTTTATTATTTCTTTCCTTGTACTAATTTTGGGGGGTTTAGTTTGTTCTTATTTTTCTATTTCTTTGAGATGCAGTGATAGGTTATTTGAGATCCTTCTATTTTTTTATGTCGATATTAATCACTATGAATTTTCCTGTTAGTACCATTTTTGCTATATCCCAAAGGGTTTGATATGTTTTGTTCCTATTTTAATTTGTCTCAAGAAAGTTTAAAATTTCCTTCTTGGTTTCTTCCTTGATACATGGGTGGTTCAAAAATAGGTTGTTTAATTTCCATGTATTTGTATAGTTTCCAACGTTTTTCTTGTTGATGATTTCTAGTTTTATTGCATTGTGGTCAGAAAAGATATTCAGTGGTTATTTTAAATTTCAAAAATTTGGTAAGTTTTGTTTTGTGGCCTATAATATGGTCTGGAACCAATCCATATATATGTCAATATTATAGTATAAAGGAAACAGTTCAAATTAGGAAAACTTATCAACAAATGGAATTGGAACAATTGGTTACTCACTGTCAAAAAAAAAAAAATGGAATTGTTTGAATTAAAGACCTGAAAGCAAGAGAAAAATGAAATCACAAAAGAATCTGGGAGAGACTTGATATGACCTAGAAAGTGATAGAAAGGAAAACCATTTCAAAACAAAGGCAAAGGCAGAAAGAATGAATCAAGAGAACAACAGAAGAACTGATGAAACAAATCATATCTGAGTCTCCATAGTTGTGGCAGCCTGCCACAAGGAGAGTGACTGGGCCCCAGGTCACTACAAGTCTGGAAATTATGCATGTGAAACTGGGGTGAATCCCACCAGGGGACAGGTCTCTGGCCGATGCCAGGTCAGGCTAACCACTCTGTCTCTGAGCTCTGGCCTGCATACGGGGCCTTCAGTTTCTTCTGAGTGCTGAGTCTCACCACAGTGGGCCTGGTACTGAACTCCAAGACGAAGCCTTACACTACCTTTTGTTTTGTACCTTGCTACTCCCTCTGCTGCCTATGGTTGAAGGAGAAGTTATGGTTGTATTCAGGCACCTGACTTTACCATAGTTTCAGCAACTCATTTTACAGGTATTTTCCTGGCAACAGGGGTGATGAGGCTTTGCCTAGCACTGGGTTTCACAGTGGAGGGCCTGGTACTGGGTTTCAACTCAAGGACCTGGACTTTATTTTCTCTTCTTGCCCTAAGTGAAAGACATCTCTCTCCATACTGGACTCCCTGGAGTTAGTTGGAGCGGTGACACAGACGGCTCTTTCCATCCTGATTTCTTCAGTGATCTTCTCATTTTATTACACTAAAAGCAAGCACTGTG
Organism: Sciurus carolinensis; assembly: GCF_902686445.1. NCBI lineage: Eukaryota > Metazoa > Chordata > Mammalia > Rodentia > Sciuridae > Sciurus > Sciurus carolinensis. The sequence continues at coordinate 23,665,991 of NC_062224.1, forward strand.
GTCTCTCACCTGATATCCTTAGCACTTGTGAAGATAGCTGCTGCATGAATAGCTATTTAGCTTGGTGTGTCTGTGGGGAGACAATTGATGGAGGATCATAGCCACCATCTTGCCCTACCAACCTCTTAGGTATTTGTATCCTTTTTCTTATTATTTCAAATACAATCTATTTCTAATTATACAACCACTGGTTATTTTAGGGTTTTGTGCACTCCTATATTTTCACGTTTGGTTCAAATTATTTTTCAATTGTTTGTTTTAGATTTTCTAGATGACCAAGAATACCATCGACGAATAATTGATATTTTTAAACTCTACCTCTGCAATATTTACCATTCTTAAGTTTTTGTTTTAATATCAAATTACCTAGCATTCTAGAACAATGCCAAATAGAAAAGGACATAGTAGACATTCATATATTTTTTTCATAGACTAGTGGGAATGCCTGAAAGATGTACAGTTAATTTCAAACAAAGTCTTTTTAAAGTTAGATTTTCTTTAAATATTTAAATATTTCTTGCAAATATTTTGTCCCTATTCTGTAACTTGTCTTTTCATTCACTTGACATTTTCATTTCACAAAGCATAACATTTTAACTTTAATAAAATTCAACTTATCAGTTCTCTCATTTGTGGATTTTGCCTTTGATATTCTATCTAAAAAGTCATCGCTAAATCCAAGGCTATCTAGATTTTTTTCCTGTTACCTTGTAGGATCGTTGTTGTTTTGCACTTTATACCTAGGTCTGTGATTAATCTTGAATTATTTTTTCCAAAGGGCATATGGTATGTGTTTAAATTAATATTTTTCTACATAGATGCCGTTATTTCAGCATTTTTTTTTAAGACTATCCTTTCAATATTGAATTACATTTGCCCCTTTGTCAAACATCAGTTGGTGAAATTTCTGTGGCTCTATTTTTGAGCTCACCATTCTGCTCTGTTGATCTATTTTTCTGTTCTTTCACCAATACTATCCTGTCTTGAATACTGAATTTTTGTTTTGTAAGTCTTGAAGTCAAATAGTGTTAGCCTTCCAACTTTGTCTTTTTCCAGTATGATATCAGCTATTCTGGATCTTTTGCTTCTTCATATAAACTTTAGAACTGTTTTGTTAACATCTGCCAAATAAGTTGCTGACATTTTGATTGGGATTGCATTGAATCTATAGATAAAGTTGGGAAGTATTAATATGTTGGTAATTTTTGGTCTTCTTCTTCATGTATAACATGTATTTAGACCTTTTATTTCTTTCATCAGAGTTTTATAGTTTCCTCCCATAGACCTTATAAATATTATGTTAGATTTATACCTTTTTTTTCTCACTAATGTAAATGATAGCATCTTTTTAATTCAAATGCCAATTGCTCATACCTTATATTTTGCATCTCTGATATAATCATTCTAAGAGGGTTTTTGTTTTGTTTTTTGAATCTTTGGCATTTTCTACAATCATGCCAGCTATTATTAAAGACAGATATTTTTCCTTAATAATCCATAGACTTTTATTTCCTTTTCTTATCTTATTAGCTAACTCTTCCAGTTTGATTTTGAAAATGAGTGGCAAAAGGACATACTTGCCATTTTCTTGATCTCAGTGATAAAACTTAGTGATAAAACTTCTAATTTCTTGCCATTGAGCATGACATTAATAGTATTCTTAATAGATATTCTTTATCAAATTGAGAAAGTTGTCCTCTTTTCATAGCTTACCGGAAGATTTATTTCAAATCATCACTGTCCAGATCCTGGAGTCATTTGAAATGAATGAGTGTTTGATTTTATATTTAAAGTTGGTTGCTTATAACAGCACATATTTGTGTCTTTTATTTATTTTTTTTTCTTTAAAATCCACTCTGATAACCTCTATTTTTTTTTTTTTTTCTTTCCTGGCACTGGGTATTAAACCCAGGGGTACTCTACCACTGAGCTACATCCTCAGCCCCCCCTTTTTTTTTATTGTAAACAAATGGGATACATGTTGTTTCTCTGTCTGTACATGGCGTAAAGGCATACCATTTGTGTAATCATAAATTTACATAGGGTAATGTTGTTTGATTCATTCTGCCATTTTTTCCCTTCCCGCCCTCCCCTCCCACCCTTCCCCTCCATCTATACAGTCCTTCCTTCCTCCATTCCTGCCTCCCTCCCTAAACCCAACTCCAACCCCAACACTAACCCTTCCCACCCCCCATTATGTGTCATCATCCACTTATTAGCGATATCATTCTTCCTTTGGTTTTTTGAGATTGGCTTATCTCACTTAGCATGATATTCTCCAGTTTCATCCATTTGCCTGCAAATGCCATAATTTTATCGTTCTTTATGGCTGAGTAATATTCCATTGTATATATATACCACATTTTCTTTATCCATTCATCAATTGAAGGACATCTAGGTTGGTTCCACAATCTGGCTATTGTGAACTGAGCAGCTATGAACATTGATGTGGCTGTATCTCTGTAATATGCGGATTTTAAGTCCTTTGGGTATAGGCCAAGGAGTGGGATAGCTGGGTCAAATGGAGTTTCCATTCCAAGTTTTCTAAGGAATCTCCACACTGCTTTCCAGAGTGGCTGCACTAATTTGCAGCCCCACCAGCAATGTAAGAGTGTACCTTTCTCCCCACATCCTCGCCAACACCTCTTGTTGGTTGTATTCTTGATAATTGCCATTCTAATTGGGGTGAGATGGAATCTTAGGGTGGTTTTGATTTGCATTTCTCTTATTACTAGAGATGTTGAACATTTTTCCATATGTTTGTTGATTGCTTGTATATCTTCTTCTGTGAAGTGTCTATTCATTTCCTTAGCCCATTTGTCAATTGGATTATTTACATTCTTGGTGTAGAGTTTTTTGAGTTCTTTATAGATTCTGGAGATTAGCGCTCTATCTGAAATATGATTGGCAAAGATTTTCTCCCACTCTGTAGGCTCTTTCTTTGCATTGCTGATAGTTTCCTTTGCTGAGAGAAAGCTTTTTAGTTTGAATCTATCCCAGTTATTAATTCTTGCTTTTATTTCTTGTGCTATGGGAGTCCTGTTGAGGAAGTCTGGTCCTAAGCCGACATGTTGAAGCTCTGGACCTACTTTTTCTTCTATAAGATGCAAGGTCTCTGGTCTGATTCCGAGATCCTTAATCCATTTTGAGTTTAGTTTCGTGCATGGTGAAAGATATGGGTTTAGTTTCATTCTGTTGCATATGGATTTCCAATTCTCCCAGCACCATTTGTTGAAGAGGCTATCTTTTCTCCATTGCATATTTTTGGCCCCTTTGTCTAGTATGAGAAAATTGTATTTATTTAGGTTTGTGTCCGTGTCCTCTATTCTGTACCATTGATCCACCTTTCTATTTTGGTACCAATACCATGCCGTTTTTGTTACTATTGCTTTGTAGTAGAGTTGAAGATCTGGTATTGCGATACCCCCTGCTTCACTCTTTCTGCCAAGGATTGCTTTAGCTATTCTGGGTTTTTTATTCTTCCAGATGAATTTCATAATTGCTTGCTCTATTTCTGTAAGGTACATCATTGGGATTTTAATTGGAATTGCATTGAATCTGTATAGCACTTTTGGTAGTATGGCCATTTTGACAATATTAATTCTTCCTATCCAAGAACATGGGAGATCTTTCCATCTTCTAAGGTTTTCTTGAATTTCTTTCTTTAGTGTTCTGTAGTTCTCATTGTAGAGGTCTTTCACCTCTTTTGTGAGATTGATTCCCAAATACTTTATTTTTTTCGAAGCTATTGTGAATGGGGTAGTTTTCCTAATTTCTCTTTCTGAAGATTCATCGCTTATATATAAAAATGCCTTCGATTTATGTGCATTGATCTTATATCCCGCTACTTTACTGAATTCACTTATGAGATCTAAAAGTTTTCTGGTGGAATTTCCTGGTTCCTCTAAGTATACCATCATATCATCAGCAAATAGGGATAGTTTGAGTTCTTCTTTTCCTATTCGTATCCCTTTAATTTCTTTGGTCTGTCTAATTGCTCTGGCTAGAGTTTCAAGGACGATATTGAATAGAAGTGGTGAAAGAGGGCATCCCTGCCTTGTTCCAGTTTTTAGAGGGAATGCTTTCAGTTTTTCACCATTTAGAATGATATTAGCCATGGGTTTAGCGTAGATGGCCTTTACAATGTTAAGGAATGTTCCCACTATCCCTATTTTTTCTAGTGTTTTGAGCATGAAGGGGTGCTGTATTTTATCAAATGCTTTTTCTGCATCTATCGAAATAATCATGTGATTCTTGACTTTAAGCCTATTGATATGGTGAATGACATTTATTGATTTCCTGATGTTGAACCAACCTTGCATCCCTGGGATGAAACCCACTTGATCATGGTGCACTATCTTTTTAATACATTTTTGTATGCGATTTGCTAAAATTTTGTTTAGAATTTTTGCGTCGATGTTCATTAAGGATATTGGTCTGAAATTTTCTTTCCTCGATGTGTCTCTGTCTGGTTTAGGAATCAGGGTAATATTGGCTTCATAGAATGAGTTTGGGAGAGTTCCCTCCTCTTCTATTTTCTGGAATACTTTGAGAAGTATTGGAATGAGTTCGTCTTTAAAAGTTTTGTAGAACTCGGCTGAGAACCCATCTGGTCCTGGACTTTTCTTTGTTGGAAGGCTTTTGATGACTTCTTCTATTTCATTACTTGAAATTGGTCTATTTAAATTGTGTATGTCCTCCTCGTTCAGTTTAGGCAATTCATATGTCTCTAGAAACCTGTTGATGTCTTCGAAATTTTCTATTTTGTTGGAGTATAGATTTTCAAAATAGCTTCTAATTATGTTTTGTATTTCGGTCGTGTCTGTTGTGATATTTCCTTGTTCATTCCGAATTTTAGTGATTTGGGTTTTCTCTCGTCTTCTCTTTGTTAGTGTGGCTAAAGGTTTATCAATTTTGTTTATTTTTTCGAAGAACCAACTATTTATTTTGTCAATTTTTTGTATTGTTTCTTTCGTTTCAATTTCGTTGATTTCAGCTCTCAGTTTAACTATTTCCTGTCTTCTACTACTTTTGGTGTTGGTCTGTTCTTCTTTTTCTAGGGCTTTGAGCTGTAGTGTTAGGTCATTTATTTTTTGAGTTTTACTTCTTTTATTAAATGCGCTCCATGAAATAAATCTTCCTCTAAGTACCTGCTTTCATAGTGTCCCAGAGATTTTGATATGTTGTTTCTTTGTTCTCGTTTACCTCTAAGAATTTTTTAATTTCCTTCCTAATATCTTCTGTTATCCATTCATCATATAGTAGCATATTGTTTAATCTCCAGGTGTTGGAGTAGTTTCTGTTTTTTACTCTTTCATTAATTTGTAACCATTATGATCTGATAGAATACAAGGTAGTGTCTCTATCTTCTTAGTATTTGCTGACATTAGCTTTGTGGCATAATATATGGTCTATTTTAGAGAAGGATCCATGTGCTGCTGAGAAGAAAGTGTATTCGCTCTTGGTTGGATGGTATATTCTATAAATGTCTGTTAAGTCTAAATTATTGATTGTGTTATTGAGATCTATGGTTTCTTTGTTCAATTTTTGTTTGGAAGATCTGTCCAGTGGTGAAAGAGGCGTGTTAAAATCACCTAGTATTATTGTGTTATGGTCTATTTGGTTTCTAAAATTGAGAAGGATTTGTTTAACATACATGGATGAGCCACTGTTTGGGGCATAGATGTTTATGATTGTTATATCTTGCTGATTTATGCTTCCCTTAAGCAGTATGAAATGTCCTTCTTTATCCCTTCTAACTAACATTGGCTTGAAGTCCACATTATCTGAAATGAGGATGGATACTCCAGCTTTTTTGCTGAGCCCATGTGCATGGTATGTTTTTCCCCATTCTTTCACCTTTAGTCTATGGGTATCTCTTTCTATGAGGTGAGTCTCTTGCAGGCAACATATTGTTGGATCTTTCTTTTTAATCCAATCTGCCAGTCTATGTCTTTTGATTGATGAATTCAGGCCATTAACATTCAGGGTTATTATTGAGATATGATTTGTATTCCCAGTCATTTGGTTCATATTTAAAATTTTTGACACATCTTGGTTCCTCCTTTATTTGACAGTTCCTTTAGGATAATTCCTCCCTTTGCTGATTTGCTTCTTTGTTTTTTATCTCTTCCTCATGAAATATTTTGCTGAGAATGTTCTGTAATGCTGGCTTTCTTTTTGTAAATTCCTTTAGCTTTTGTTTATCATGGAATGATCTTATTTCATCGTCAAATTTGAAGGTAAGTTTTGCTGGGTATAAGATTCTTGGTTGGCATCCATTTTCTTTCAGAGCTTGAAAAATGTTGTTCCAGGCCCTTCTAGCTTTTAGGGTCTGGATTGAAAAATCTGCTGATATCCGTATTGGCTTCCCCCTGAATGTAATTTGGTTCTTTTCTCTCACAGCCTTTAAAATTCTGTCTTTATTTTGTATGTTAGGTATTTTCATTATAATGTGCCTTGGTGTGGGTCTGTTGTAATTTTGTGTATTTGGAGTCCTATAAGCCTCTTGGACTTGATTTTCCATTTCATTCTTCAGATTTGGGAAATTTTCTGATATTATTTCTTCAAATAGATTGTTCATTCCTTTGGTTTGTTTCTCTAAGCCTTCCTCAATCCCAATAATTCTCAAATTTGGCCTTTTCATGGTATCCCATAGTTCTTGGAGATTCTGTTCATGATTTCTCACCATCTTCTCTGTTTGTTCAACTTTGTTTTCGAGGTTAAATATTTTGTCTTCAATATCTGAAGTTCTGTCTTCCAGCTGTTCTATCCTATTGGTTATGCTTTCTATGGAGTTCTTAATTTGGTTTATTGTTTCCTTCATTTCAAGGATTTCTGTTTGGTTTTTTTTCAATATCTCTAACTCTTTATTGAAATGATCTTTTGTTTCCTGAATTTGCTCTGTTAACTGTCGATTGGTGCGATCGTTCAATGCCTGCATTTGCTCTTTCATCTCATCGTTTGCTTCCCTAATCATTTTAATTATGTACATTCTGAACTCCCTTTCTGTCATTTCTTCTGCCATGCTGTCGTTGGATTTTATTGATGTAACATCTAGATTTGTTTGGGGCATTTTCTTCCCTTGTTTTCTCATATTGTTCAGGGATCAGTGGGTCATTAAGATATTGCAGATTTCCTCTATCAACTTATAATGTCCCTGAAGATTGCTAGTATATCCCCTCTTATCCTTCAGTAGCCTGAAGTCTTGGAGGAGGTTGATAATGCAGAGCTCCACGAAGAAGCTGCCTCTCTAGGGGTGGTGACCCTCAGGTGGCGTATATTCCCTGCTAGTGGGCAGAGGTGCCTCCACTTGTTGACCAATGGTCATCCAATAGGGAAGTAGACTGTGGGCTGAGGCAAGGCCTGTTTGTGCCTATGTCTCTGGCTTTACCGTCCCTGTGGGAAAACCTCCCCGGGCCGGGAAGAGTCACTCGGTGGGGACGTCTCGCTAGTCAGTTGCCCTCCTAGAGGTTCCCCTCAATCTACAACTACCACCTGGGCTGGGCTGTCTTCTTCTGCAACGATCCCAGGGGCCCGGACCTACGTCCTGGGCCTGGGAGCCTCACCCTTCGCAGGCGAGTCTCCTTAGGCTGCCTCTCACAGAGAATCTGCCCGCCGCCCTGGAAATTTCACTCCGCCCCTAGGCGTGTCTCTGTGCGGCTCTTCCAGCAAGAAGCCACCTAGCTCCTGGGACCCTGCTCTGCACCAATCGCCTGGCTATGCAGCCCCTCCCCTGAGCCACCACCTGGAGCCCCGTACAATAGCTCCGAGACACAGAGACCCGCCACACACCTCCTCCTCCGGACAGCCGCCCGGTTTCCGACGCAGTCACTAGGAGTCCAAACAACTCACTTCGGGTCTCCTCCTCCCACCAACCACCCGTAGCCCTAGGCAGTCACTCCAAGTCCAAGTGACCCCCCCTGTTCCTCCTCCTCCTCCTTGGGGTAGCCCCCCAGGTGCTCAGGAGCGGTGGCTCCGAGACCAGGTGACTCACCACGCTCCTCCTCCAGGCAGGCCACCGGTGTTCAGGAGCGGTCGCTTTTAGTCCAATCAACTCACCACTCGCCTCCTCCTCTGGCAACCACCTGTGGTTCTGATGCAGTCACTCCCAGACTAAGCGTCCCACCGCTCTCCTCCTCCAGGCAGGCCACCAGTGTTCTGGAGCAGCTGCTCCGAGTTCAAACAGCTCGTCACGCAGCTCCTCCTCCGGCAACCGTCCACGGCTCTGATGCAGTCACTCCCAGGTCAAACAACAAGCCACGCTCCTCCTCCTCCTCCGGGCAACCTCCCGGCACTCAGGAGCACTTGCTCTGGGTTCAAACAGTTCACCACGCAGCTCCTCCTCTGGCAACCGCCTGTGGTTCTGATGCAGTCACTCCCAGACCAAGCGTCCCGCCGCGCTCCTCCTCTTCCTCCGGGCAGTCCCCGGGCGCTCAGGAGCGCCCACTCTGAGTTCAAACAGCTCACCACGCAGCTCCTCCTCTGGCAACCGCCCGTGGCTCTGATGCAGTCACTCCTAGACCAAGCGACCCACCGGGCCTCTCCTCCTCCTCCGGGCAACCCCCCGGTGTTCGGAAGCGGTCACTCTGGGTCCAAACAGCTCGCCACGCAGCTCCTCCCCAGGCAGCCACCCGGAGCCCCAGCAGCTGCTCGAGTCCAAGCTCTATGCTGAGCCGCCTCCTCTACGATGATCCCAGTTGTCCGTGTTTACCGCTCCAGCGGGGGGAGGGGCGTCTCGCCGAGCAACTCCACTTCACAAATTCCCTGCGTTCCGGGGCTACCGCCCCATCCGGGACGCCTCCCCAACAGGAGAGACTCACCCGGCAGCTTTGAGTTGGTCCCAAGTCTCTCACTATCTCCTCTTTTGAATCTTGCGTCCTGGAGCAGCGTGAAATGCAGCCGCCCTCTAGTCCGCCATCTTGGCCCCCTTCTAACCTGTCTTTTGATTGTTCTATTTAGACCATTGACATTTAAACTGGTTATTAATGTATTTGGCTAAGTCTGCCATATTCATTACTGTTTTCTAACCATTTCCCCCCACTTTTTTGTTGTTGTTTTCTTGACTTCCACTCCTTTTCTCCCTTATCTAGTTTTAACAGCATTTTATGATTGCATTTTTCCTTATCTCTTTGAATATACATTACAATTCTCTTTCATATTGTTTAGGGGTTGCCCTGGGGTTTGCAAGATGCATTTACAAATAATCCAAGTCTTCATTCATTAATGTTGCACTTTAGGTATAATGTAAATACTTCAAAACAGAGAATTCTGAACTCCTTCATCCCATATCTTATAACTCATTTCACTTATCTGAAAGATATAATCTTCAAATAAATTGTTTCTGTTATGTTGAACTGACTTCTGTTAGATCAATTAAGAACAAGAAAAATAAAAAATTGTTTTGTACTTTCATTTATTCCTTCTCTAATAGTCTTTCTTTGTTTAGATGTCAGTTTCTGACTTAATTTTCCTTCTTTCTAAAGAAATTGTTTAAATAGTTTTAGCAAAGTAGTTCTGGCAATAAATTCCCTCAATTTTTGTATGTCTGAGAATGTCTTTATTTCTCCTTTATTCTTTTTAAAGCTTAGTATTAACTTACATATCTTCCTTCATTTTAATTTTACTTTACTTTGACAAGAAAACATTGAAACTCAAGTTCCTGAAACAGATACACTTTCTTGATTAGTTGGTTTATGTAAAAGCTGGTGGCTTTGTTCTTTTGCCTGTAAATATGGACTTAGGTCTTAGAAAGAAGGGCTCAGTTATAATTCATTTTGAGAAGTATGCTACAAAAATGAGTGGCCCATGATAAACCAGGTTACAAAGTAAGGATGGGGAAAGAAAGCAACATTTTCTTTAAGAAACAGAATTTTTGAAGAGTTCTGGTATCTCATTTGCACCCCCAGGATTTTAATTTATGGAGGTGAGTGAGTACCTACATGGAGAATCCAATGCCATTGAAAGAAAAATTTTTTACTCATATATCCCAGGAGAAGAGGGCATACTCTGCCACACAGGGCCACCAGGAACAGCACCAGTTTTGATGAGTAAGACATAGGCCACAGCCTTCATTAGGACTTCTGAAGGAAAGGCAGGGGAGTGCAGGTTAAACAGTTCAGGATTGGCTGGCTGAATAATTCTGGTGGGCTTTGGTCTGCAGGGTGGTCTCTAGTTGCCTATTACCTGGCCCATGCTTTAGGATGGAGGTGGGTGAAAATATCGGCTTGGTGTGTAAGTTAGCTAAGAGATGGGCTGTGTATACTAGATTACTTGTTTTGCAAAATGAAAGGCACACTTTCTATCTCTAAGAATTACTAGCCCTGGGAGAAGCAGCTTCTCTCTGAGTCTGCAAAGCCCTTACATGGCAGAACATCAAGAATACAGAATATTAGAAAATATAATTCGTATAAATGCCAGGTGATGAATGGTGTCAAACAGACAAACACAATCTAAGAAAACACAGTTAGAATGTCCAGTCCATCAGTTTTTCCTAAATGTTAAGAGGAGGGGTGAAATCTCAGCATGGGCTTAAATACTGTCCTTTTGAGGAAAGGAGTTGCCTTGCAGAGGAGAAGGATGTCTCAGCTAGATCATCCGCTTTATCCCAAGCTAGGAAAATGGCCATGGAAAGTTCATTGCCCAGTGGGAATGTAAGTATGCAGAAGTCCGTTGGTACTAAAAATTTCTTCTACAAAGAGCCAACTCTTCCTTTTACTTCAGGTATTTGGGAAGTTCCTCAGGGGTGAGACTCAGAGAAGGGAGTCACCAGTTCAACCACTTGCTAGGCACAATGGAATTCCTGAAGGTTGGTGTTATGGTGTGTATATGAGGTGTTCCCCCAAAAGCTCATATGGGAGACGATGCAAGAAGGTTCGGAGGAGAAATGAATGGGTTGTAAAAGTCTTAACCTGATCAGTGAATTAATCCCTGAGTGGTAACTGGAGGCAGGCGGGGTGTGGCTGGAGGGAGTGGTTCATTGGGGGTGCCTCTGAGCTACATATTTCATATCTGGAGAGTGGAGTCCCCCTCCCCAACCCCTTCCCCTCCCCCTCCCTCTCCCTCTCCCTCATGATGCAAGCTGCTTCCCTCTGCCATGCTCTTCTGCCATGATGTTCTTGATGTTCTGCCTCACCTTGAGCCCCAAGAAATGGAGCTGGCCTACTATGGACTAAATCTCTGAAACCATGAGCCCTCAAATAAACCTTTTCTCTATAATTGTGCTGGTCAGATCACTTGCTTCACAGCAGCGAAAGAGCTGACCAAAACAGTTGGAAACTTTGTAGAAGCATACAAAGACTGCCTCTACCACCAGGACATAGAAAAACCTGATGAGGTTAGAACCATATGTGAAATTTTCTGGGACAGAAGTGCGCAGGAATTTGACTGGCATAAAAGCCAGCCAGCTCTGGTGATGTACCTCACAGCAATGAGGAAGACAGCCTGTCTGGCTCTCTGGTGGCCTTGATAAAACCTCAGTGAGAGTGAAGTGCCAGCAGGCACCACAACACAAACCGAGTCCAGGAGCACTCTTTCTCTTGCCTTCTGATGCTTAGGAGGTGCAAACCTGACCCACTGTGCCACAGGGATTCAGAAACACCCAGGACACAGGCAACAGAGTCACGGTTATCAGGAGCAAGAGGAGCAATAGAGCCCAGGGGAAAGGTTCCCCATAACTAGCAAAGTGATGTCTGTATAATTCAGTTGGAATAAGTCCAAGCCTTTCTCTGAATGAAAATAGATGATGAGTCTCTAGCAATTAGAGAAATGCAAATTAAAACTACACTGAGATTCCATCTCACTCCAGTCAGAATGACAATTATCAAGAATATGAATAATTATAAATGTTAGCAAGGATGTGGGAGAAAGGTACCCTCATACATTGCTGGTGGGACTACAAATTGGTGCAACCACTCTGAAAAGCAAGATGGAGATTCCTCAGAAAATGTGAACTGGAACCACCATTTGACCCTGTTATCCCATTCCTCAGTCTATACCCAAAGGAATTAGAATCAGCATACTACAGTGACACAGCCACATCAATGTTTATAGCAGCTCAATTTACAAAGCTAAGCTAAGGAACTAACCTAGATGCCCTTTAACAGATGAATGGATAAAGAAAGTGTCGTATGTATTATCATATAAAAAGAATGACTTTATGGCATTTGCTAGCAAATGGATGGATCTGGAGACTATCATGCTAAGTGAAGTAAGCTAGTCCTAAAAAACCAAAGATTGAATGTTTTCTCTGATATGTGGAAGCTAACTCACAAAAAGGGAGGAGTGAGGAGTAGAACAGAAGTGCAGTAGATTAGACAATAGGAATTGAGAGAAGGGAGGGGGATAAGCAAAGAGAAGACAGTGGAATGAATCTGACATAGTTTTTCCATGTGCATATATGAAAACCACACAGTGAATCCCATACTATTTACATCCATAAGAATGGGACTCTAACTAGAATAAAATATACTCCATGCTTGTATAATTATATCAAAATGAATTCAACTGTCATGTATAACTAAAAAGAACCAGTACATTTAAAAAAAGAAAATAGATGATGTGAAAGAGGAGAAACTGAGGCAGAGCACTGTACCCAAAAAGAACATCCCCCAAACCACCTTCTCCTGTGGAAGGACCATGAAATACACATTTGATCTGAGTATGGGCAAGATTTCCCAAAGGAAAGAGCATAAAACCAAGGAGATGAATCCAGACCGTGCCAGCTTATGTGTAGATATGGAAGATGCTCTTGAAGAGGCTGAGGGGCGGGCATGGGGGTCCGTGGCCATGCAGCAGGTATTCACAGACCACATCACTGGGGATGATTTTCCAAAGTTCTTTGCAATCACTCATATACAAACTCCTCCATTTTCTCCAGGGCATGATGTGCTTGAAAGAGAAAATACCTGTTCTTCCCCCTTTTTATGCTCTTCTTCAACTTGGATAGTGGGGGGCAATTATTCATTTGTCCTTCTTATCTAGCAGGAGTCCCAGTTTAACCAGTTCCACTATGGCAATTTCTTGATTAGTGGTAGGAGTGTCACTACCCTGTGCCACCATGGATCCTTTGTGGGAAAACATCTGGCTGTTACCTCAATACTATGAAGCTTTAGCTTTAGAATCATTTGGAATCTCTCAGATCCAGGGTCAAAGATCTCCCTGTGATAGTGGACAGGCCAGGGGGACATGCCCTGTTAGGGGGTCACCCTTTCCTGCTGAATGGCCTTGGTCCTTTAGTATCCTCCCTTGACTGGAAGAGGCATGAAACTTACTTTTTACTTTTGAAGGATAATTTTGCTGGAGACAGAATTCCAGGATGGTGGCATTTTTGTTTCAATACTTAATTATTATTTCACTCCCTTCTCTTCTTTTTTTTTTTTTTTTTTTTTTTTGGTGCCGGGGATCGAACCCAGGGCCCTGTGCTTGAAAGGCACTTTACCAACTGAACTATATCCCCAACTCCTCCCTTCTCTTCTTGATTGCATGGTTTCTGAAGAGAACTCCAACATAATCCTTATCTTTTCTTTCTAAAATATTCATTAATGTGTTATACATAATAGCAGGGTTCATCTTGACATATTCATAAATGCATATAATATAGTTTGCTCCATTTCAATTCCCAGTACTTCTCTTTCCCTCTCCTTTTTCCCTCCCCCTAATCCCCTTCTGGTATCTTTCAAGACTTTCTTCCTTTCACTGCCTGCAGTTTGCATGCGATATGTTGCTATGGTCTGGGTGTTTGTCCCCTCCCAAATGCATGTGAAAATTAATTCCTGTTATGGTTTAGATGTGAGGTGTTCCCCAAAATCTTGCATGTGTGAGACGATGCAAGAAGATTCAGAGGAGAAATGATTAGGTTGTAAGAGTCTTAACCCAATCAGTGATTTAATCCCCTGATTAACGAAGTGGTAGGGTATGGTTGGAAGAGGTGGGACTTAGGGTGTGAATTTGGGTAATATATTTGTATCTGGCAAGTGGAGACTTCTCTCTCTGCTTTCTGATAATGTGAGCTGCTTCCCTCTGCCACACTCTTCCACCATGGTGTTTTGCCTCACCTCAAGTCCCGAGGAATGGAACTGAACTTCTATGGACTAAGACCTCTGAAACGGTGAGCCCTCAAATAAACCTTTCCTCCTCTACAATTGTTCTGGTCGGATCTTTTAGTTCCAGCAGCAAAATAGCTGACTAAAACAATTCCCAAAGTCATATGCTAATGGTATTTGGATGTGGAGTCACTGGTACGCAATTAGGATTAGACGATGTCACAAGGGTGGGACCACCATGATTGCATCAGTGACTTGGTTAGAAGAGGAAAAAAGACCCACAGTGATGTGCCTATCTCGCTATGTGATGTCCTACACCATGCTACAACTCTGCAGAGAGCCCTCACCAGCAAGAAGGACCTCCCCAGGTCCCTGGACCTTAGGCCTCCTAGCCTCCAGAACTGTGAGATGAAAAAAAATCTTTATTTATAAATTACCCAGTTTGTGATATTCACTTATAGCAATAGAAAGTGGGCTAAGATGTATGTGAAGTTTAGGTGTTTTATTTTGTTATTTATCCTACTTGGTGTTTTCTGAGCTTCCTGCATCTAAAGTTTGGGGTTGATCATTAATTTTTAAAAATCTCAGTCATTATTTTTTCAAGTATTTCTTCCTTCTCTTTATTTTTCTCTCTTTCTTTTTTTCATGTCACATGTTATATCTTTTGTATTTGTCCTACAGTTCTTGAATATTCTGTTCAGACTTCTCATTCATTTTCCCCTTTGCCTTTTAGCTTTGGAATTTTCGCCTGACATTACTTAAGCTCATGGATTCTTTTTCAGTCGTATCCAGTCTATCCCATCAAGGCAATTTCTTACTGTGAGTTTTTTTTTTTTTTTTTCCTAACCTTTCCTTTTGATTTCTTTTTCTTTGAGTTGTCATTTCTCTGGTATACTGACCACCTGTTTTTTCACATTGTCTACTTTTTCATTCGAATTCATATCATATTAATCATTGTTCTGAATTCCTGCTCTGTGATTCCAAAATCTGCACCATATATGAATTTGAGTTTGGTTCTAATACTTGTTTTGTGTCTTCAAATTGTGGTGGTTTTTTTCTCCTTTTTTTTGGTTAGAATCTGGACCTAATGTACTAGGTAAAAGGAACCGAGGTAGGTGGGCCTCTAATGTGAAGATCTGTGTTGATCTGGGGCTTTGGTTTAGATACAGTTCGAGTGTGTTCTGCAGAGGTTCATGTCCTCAGAGTGGCAATATCGAGATGGTGAAACCTTTAAGAGGGGGCCTAGTGAACCGTAGGTAGGTCACGGGGGCACCACTCTCGGAAGGAATGAGTGCTGGTCTCTAGGAGTGGATTGATTCCCTTGAGACTGGGTTGTTGTAAAGCAAGTTTGGCTGTGTCTGTTTTCTCTTGCTCCTTGTCTCACCAGGTGATCTCTTTCACACTCCTGCCAAGATATCATCTGCCTTGTGATGTAACCAAACAGATAGAGCCACCAATCTTGGAGTGTGGGCTTCTAAAACTGTGAGCTTAATAAACCTCTTTTCTGTGTAAAGCAGCCAGTATCAGGTATTTTATTGTAGCAACACAAAACAGATTAAGACTTCTAACTAGGAGATTAGAATATGTATACCATTTGCTGTAGTTGTATGTATCAAACGTTAGAATTTCTTCTGATGTTCTTTATTTGGTCTTTGGGTTCCCTAGAGGCGTCTTCTTAAATAAAATCTTGAGATATGCAGTTCTTTCAGTTTATGTGACCCTGTCATTATACAAAAGCCCCCATCATGAGGTGGTAAAATGTACAATGAGGGCACACATTGTATAGTCCTATGGTTAGGTCTCAGTTTTTAGTTAGCCAATACCCCTAGACTGTAACGTTTATAAGTGCTCCTCAGTTTTATTGTGTTTTTCCTCCCTTTTAGGTAAAACAGGCAGGTCAGAGGAGGCTGGAGTTAGGTCTTTGCTTTCCCCCATAATGTTTACGCTCTGGTAAAACATGTCAGTTTAGATAAAGTAAAATAATTTCTCTCCAGGGAAGACTTTGGTACAAAAAAAAACTATGGTTTGAATATGATTTGAGTGTGTCCCCCCAAGGTTTCATGTATTGAAATTTAATCCCCGCTATGAGGTAGTTCAAGAGTTTAAACAATATGACTTATGGTGTTTAGAGGTGGTATCTTTGGGAGGTGATTAGGAGTGGGTGAGGTCATTAGGGTGGAGAAGAGGAAGAGAGACCAGAAGATACACACACACACACACACACACACACGTACTCCTTGTCTATTACCAGGTGATGTTCTGTGCCACCTTGGGACACTACCAGCAAGAAAGCCAGCACTAGGGCTGGGGAGATAGCTTAGTTGGTAGAGTGCTTGCCTTGCAAGCACAAGGCCCTGGGTTCGATCCCCAGCACCGCAAAAAAAAAAAAAAAAAATAGAAAGCCATCACTAGATATGGCCCTTTGACCTTGAACCTTTAGAACCATGAGCCAGAATAAGCCTCTTTTCATTAAAATTTACGAACCCTATGCTACTGTGCTATTGGCCACTGAAAACAACCAGGAAAAACTGAGTTGCCTGAATCTGTTTCAAAATGACTCTCTTTCTCCTCTACCCGTCAGAAGCACAAGGGTATTTTTCTTCAGTCTTCACTGTGAGAATTTCACAGAGCTCTTAGAGGTAAAACTCACTGAGTGCAGGGTCCACTTGAGTTTTTAGTTCTCAGACTTGTCCACACGGTACCTCTAGAAATTCATCAATTACAGGTTAAGTTTTCCTCCCCTGCCTCTGGTTCCCTAGATTCTGCTCCTGAGTTTCTGTTTCTGTAGGTTGTGCATCAGCATGTATTGCCCTAAGTCCTCATTTCTCCGGTAGATCTAAGCAGAGTTGTTGATTTTCCATTTGTTCAGCTTTTGCATTTTGTGAGTTAAAAACTAATGAATTTTAAGCTCTTTCCATGCTGGATTATAAACCAGGAGTCTCTGACTTTTATTTTTCTGTTATTTTATTTCAACTGTACTGGTTCACATTTAAAGAATTTGGGATGGCCTACAAAACTGATTGTGTGCATATTATTGAAAGAGAAATTAGAAATTAAAGTTATGAAAAGAATGAAGCAAAAATGCTATTCATATTACCTGTGATAGTTACATGCCTGAACATTACACCAGACCAAGCATTTCCTGATAGCAAAGTCAAAGAAAGAAATACGAGAGGTTACATAGGTATCTTTACCTTACTATGTAAACATACCAATTTTTTGAGTAAGATAATATTCTCGTGCTCTTCTCATCTAAAGTAAATTTACCACATGGAATAAACAAAAGGAATATTGAATCACAGACCTATAATAGACAATCCTGTCATCAACTGTCAGGAGAGATGTTATTTATTCAGCCCCTTCTAATCGTGACTGCCAGTAAAAAGTCAACATTAATGTTTGACTCAGTGAACACAATTCTGACATTAATATGCTCTCGCTATATATTTTCAGTATAATGTGAAACTGGACCAAAACTTTTATGACCTTAAGAAATGAATCACTGGCTTGAGAGGTTGTCTTGATTAAATATAACTTTTCTCAGTCAGACTTAAGTAGTTATCGGGGTGTTACATGCGACCCAATAAATGATGCCCCCTTTTTTTTTATCAACCACATTCTGAATTGACTGAAAACTATCCATCAGCAGACAGAGGACACAAATGTCACCTTCATTGCTCACGAGACCTACTTGTGGATGAGGCAAGGAGTTTCTGTTGGAGTACGACGGTGCTGGCGATCAATTAATTACTAATAAACTTATCTAATCAATAAACACAAGGGCCAGTACTCCTTTCAAATGGAAGGGGGTGTGATGGATCGGGCCATACCAGATCTGGCCTCCAAAAAGACGGAGGAGTCCACCTTCTCCTTTATTTATAGTCATATAGGTAAAGGGGCCAAGACTGGAGGAACAGGAAGGGGTGGAGTTAGGGAAACCATTTGCTTAGAGAATTAGCATATCAACAGGGGTGAGGCCACTCTGTACAGGGTCACCTACTTCCCGGAAGTCTTAAACAGTCTCCCAGTTTAAGACTTTATGACTGCCAGTTCCTGGGAGTCAGACCTCTGTATCCCATGGTTCAGCCAAGCCTGACTCTGCTAAACATGGATGGCTCCCCACCCTGACTTGGAAAACATGGCCTCTACATATAGACAAGTGAATGACCCATGACTAGACCTCAGAAACTGGTTATCAGCAGCCCTGGACCAGGGAAGTCCTCTCCGCAAAGAGATTAGGAGGAGCAGGGAAGAACTGTTGATCCTCTCCCATGTGACAGGAGTTAGCCTACAGGTAGCCAGTTTCTCCTTCCAAATCCCCAGTCAGATTAGCTCCTGAATGTTGTTACTGCTTCACTAGAAAGGATATCTGGGAAGTAGGGAAGAAGTATTTCTAAAGTACTATCTGGGTAGATAATTAAGGGCTCTGCTTTCTGACAATAACTTTACAGCAATGGTTGCTAATTAAAATATGTTCATAACATCAATAAAATGTATGGCTGTCATATCTGCCTTCCTGTTATGAGCATTGAGAAGCTTAAGCCATTGGCCCTCCACATGAAGACTGCCCTCTCTTAGACTGAACCAGGAGGACCAAAATCCTTCCCATGAACCCAACAAGTAGCTGACCCTGGTGGCACATGCCTGTGATCCCAGCAGCTTGGGAGGCTGAGGCAGGAGGATTGGAGGTTCAAAGCCAGCCTCAGCAATTTAACAAAGCCCTAAGCAACTTAGTGAGACCCTGTCTCAAAATAAAAAATAAAAAGGAACTGGAGATGTGACTCAGTGGTTAAGCACTCCTGGCTTCAAACCCTCGTACAAAATAAATAAAATTTTTTTAAAAACCAGCAGGAATTGATTGAGATAATACACTTCTACACCACAGTATATGAATTGTGTGATTTGGGTCTAGAAAATCAGGCTTTGTCTGCTTTTAGGGCTGTAGCAAAAGGTCAATAATTCCCAGGGAAATGCCAGATTCTAAGCATAAGCTCTTGGTATGAACACTTGGTTTCATTTCAGTCACTGAAAAATGTCCCCCCAAGGTAATGAATACAGTGACTTCCTGATTCAAGCAAACAGGGAATTTAGAGTCCTGAAATAAAACTCATATTTGGAATAGTTGAAGGGTTTGTGGGAAAATACATTAAATTTTAAAGGGAAAGATGAGAAATTGAGATAGCACATATATGTTATACTTTTTGATGTGCTGCCAAAATATTAACCAATCTGTGTCTTATTAAACAACTCAGTAATTTAATGGGTTAAGCTAATTAACCACAATCAAGGTTTACTGACGTGGTTACACCACAAACAAGGACTGGAAGCTATGCACAGTAAGCGACCTGAGTGGTTTCAGAGTTCAGCTGCAGCAGGTTTGCCCAGCGCAGATTTTCTGCTTTATGCAGTTTCCTTCAGAAGGTTCCAGTGGGAGCATGATATGAGCAACTAATAAGTTGAGTATCTGTTAGTGCTTCCATTTCTCCCAGCAAAGGGATTTCATTAAACTCAGTTCATACGCATAATTCTCACATCTCCAATTGTTCTTTCTAAGCCCCTGTCAGTATTGCTTTGGCTGGTAATTGCAGGCTACCTAGAATGGAAGGAGAAGATTTATACAGAGAAAACATATTCCCTACTCTTTTCTTTACTTAATGAAGATTCAGATGATAAATACATTCAATAATTAGAGGAGTGTGTGTGTGTGTGTGTGTGTGTGTGCATGTGTATGTGTGTGTGTTTGTACACCATGGAAGTGGGAGATTTGGAAAACAATTTCATAAAGTTAGCAAGAGTCATTATTATTACATACTTACTTGTCTATAAAGAACTGAATTCTTATGTCTTCATTGGGAGATTGTGTGCATAGGTTATATTGTTTAAAAATGCACTTTTGAGTCAAAATTAATTGAATGCTAAGTTCTTTACTAGGTGAACACATTATAAAGAAGAGAACCAGTGGTTCCTGCTGAATTTCAGTTATCTGTAAATTCCACTCATACCATTCATCTACTAAAAAAAACTTGTAGCTCTCTATTATCCACAGAATAACTTCTAGAAAAGTAAATTTGGTGAAATAATTCAGGGCCTTCCATAGTTTATCCTGTCTGTCTCTCCAGAAACTAGACACTCTTGTCGGCGTTCAGTCATATTAGCTAGCTTATGGCTATTCTCCGTCCCTGTTCTTGTTTGCACCACCAATTCCTTACGCAGTATGGTGGTTACAGTTGCAACCTCCGAGTGTGAAACTTTGTTCCATGGCTTAGTAGTTGAGTTATCTTGGACAGGTTTCTTAGTCTATCAGTGCCTCAGTGTGGTTATCAATAAAATGGAGCTAATAATACTCATCCCATAGTGTTGCCATGAGAATCAACTGAAAGAAGGTGTATTAAGTGCTGAGAACAGTATTTGGCCTGCAGTGAGCATGCAGTAAGAATTCTCTCTGATGATAACAATGATGACGACAATGATGGTGATAGTGATCATGACTGAATGCTCTTCTCCAGTGTTTAATTATTAAAATTTGACTTGTTCACTGGGCATGGTGGTGCACACCTGTTATCCCAGAGACTCTGGAGGCTGAGGGGGAGGATCACAAGTTCAAGGCCAGCCTCGGTGACTTAGTGAGACCCTGTATCAAAATAAAAAGACTCAATAATAGCATGATCCTGGGCTCAGTTCCCAGTACTGAAAAATATTTTTTTACTTGTTCTAGATCGATTCAAATTGTATGTATTCTAAAAAACTGTATGTACCTTCCTGTATTCCTAGCATATATTTAAATGGACTTAAATGCATATATTTACACAGAAAATAAGAATAAGTCAAAGAAGATAAATGAGAACAACTTCATACAGAAACTGAGTTTTGACTGAAATTTTTGTATGAAGTGATCATTAATGTAGGTTTGACAAAAAATAGTCAAAACTCAGTGAGGAAGAGGATAGGGTAGCATGAAACAGAAAAAGGCAGGGTATTTATGGGGCAAGTCATGAGTTTTTGTTTGGCTGTACCTGAGGTCACCCAAAAGGAGATATGGTTCTGATGTTGGGGAAACAGGACATGGTTAGAGAGATTATCTTGAATTGTACAGTGAAATTCCAATGAATAGACTTTAAGAAACCTTCCATTTTCTTCCATTAACCTATCTCTCTTTTTTCTAGAAAGACTTCTTTCAGTCGGCTTTTTATAAGAGCATCTTCTTTATATTTGCAACATATTAGTATTGATAGGAAGGGAACTAAAGCTTTGTTTTATGGAAAGATGTCCTCAAGCATTTGAGAGTTGCCCAAGTCTCAGATCATTAGCTGGGAAGCCAGGGTGTGGTTTTTCAGGTCACTGAGGATCATGTCCAATAGTGTGTCCATGACATAGGCTGTATGGTGCTCCAGTCAAGCCTTTTGAACTGAATAAACCATGCTGCGGGCTACTAGATTTTTCCCAAGAACTATCAGTAGTGTGTCGTCTGCACGTTCCTCACTCATTAGGGTGAGATTCCTGTCCCGCCCCAGCACTTTTTCAGGGTGAGATATGAGAATCATTTCCTCCTACTCAGCTGTAGACAACAAGGCTAAGGGAGCACTCCTGAATTCTTGTTCTAAGGCAGACATACTGAGTAGATTTATTCATCTGCTAATGAGATATAGAATTAATCTTCTACAATAAATCCACATGTGGACATTCTGGGCACACGTCAGCCTCTCCAGAACTTGCTATGTTCATTGGGCTTCCCACTTTGTCTTCTTATTTGCACAAGGACTTGAACCTTCCTTGAACTTGAACTCAGTTGACCAAGTACTCTATCTCACCCTTGACTCCATGGTTCTCCAGAAGATATGTCCTGCAGGAACAGGCTGAGATTTTGTTCCTAACTAGATGCACAAGTAGCAAGCATGACGCAGTCATAGTTCTGTTTTAATTCTCTACCTGGCGAACTATACCACCTTTGATACCAGCACAAGCCCAGCGCAGTCCTGGGGTTACTAGATACACTGAAACCCGTCCGTTGTGGGAATCTGTCTTCTACCTGGGTCGGTTTCCATACAGTCTCTGCCCATTGCAGACTCACCTGCTGCTGAGGCCCCTGCATTCCTGGAGTCTGTTCTCGCCCAAGGTTCTTGAGCTGAATTACCCTCTCTAGCTGACCCCGAGATTCCTTCTTTAAAAAATATATGTGGGAAGAAAAAGAGGCAGTCTTTTAAAGGCTGGTTAAATATTTAGTGGAATTCTGCTTCATTTGTTTTATTTTAGCTTGTCTTTAGTAAATATGTACAATAACTTTAAACTATTCTAGATGAAATAGTTGATAAATTTTTTTAAAACCTTTTATTTTTCTATATTCCAAGCATCTTCAATTTTCCATAATGGTCATTAAAATTTCTTTCTGATGGGTTTTATCATTGCTGTTGTTATTTGTGTGTCCCTTTGGCTGTCGCACTGCTTAGCAGGTCTTACTAGACCAAGACTTTGAGTCCCTCAGGAGGTTCAACCAAGACAGAAAGATCCAACATAAGAGCCGATATATGCAAGTGACATGTCTTTACTGAGAGCACTACAGTTAGATGCAGTAACTTTTTCCTCAAGTGGAAGTTGATTCAAATGTCTTCATAGACACAGGTAGAGACTTTATTGTAATTTCAATCTAATGCTCAATCAAAATTTCTATCGCCATTGTCAGTCATGGCCACCATCATTATCATTGCAGGAGGTTGGGGCAAGAGGCTCGCAAGTTCTAAAGTCAGCCTAGCAACTTAGCAAGACCCTGTTTCAAAACAAAAGGGCAGGTGACTAGGTATGTGGTTTCGTGGTTAAGCACCACTGGGTTCAATCCCTGATACAAAACAAAACAAAAGTACCTTTGTGGGAGTTCCAGAATCTGTTGGAGAAGTTTCAGCCCACAAAATATATTTTAGGATAAACACATCAAAGAGGGTAAGAACAGGTTCACTTCCCAAGTTGCCCTTCCCCCAAGGTGGCCCAGCCCAGTGCCAAGAGAGACCCACTGGGCCCACCATTCTTTCCACAGGGAAAAAGGAGAGCATAGCCTCCCTAGATGTGCCAGGTATAGCCCAAGAAATCTCTCTTTCTTATCCCACCCAGAATGCTAAAGAAATTGGCACCGCTGATTAGTTGGGAGAGACATGGATCAGGGAAGAGGGGAAAGGAATTTCAGCATCAAGGCTCCAACCTCAACAAAAGGACTTAAATCTGACCAACCACTTCCCGAGTTCATCTAGAGGCTGGTCCTTAAGCATTAGGACTACTCTGCCTCAGGTTCCTCTCTCCCAACTGGCCCATGAAAACATTCAGTACTCTGGGTGCTTCACTCTTCTCCTGTGACCAGATTCCTGTATGTGTCCCCCAACGGCAAAGTAAGCTTTGCAGACAGTTGGACTCTTTGGCATTGAGAGAAGACAGACAAAGTTGAAAAGAAAATTGCAGGTCTATCCCCCTGATGAGCATATATGCAAACACCCTTAATCAAATTCTAGCAAACCAAATTATACAGCACATTAAAAAGATCATATACCATGACCAAGTGGGATTTATCAGGGATGCAAGGATAGTTCAACATATGCAAATCAATAAATGAGATATACCATTTTAACAGAATGGAGGACAAAACCAATAGTCATCTCCGCAGATGCAGAAAAAGCATTTGACAAAATTCAACATCTTTTCCTGATAAGAACTCTCAACAAAATAGGAGGAGAAGGAATTTATCTCAATACAATAAAAGCCCCATACGTGACAAGTCTTCATTATACACAACAGAAATGAAAGCTTTTCCTTTAGGATCAGGAACAAGACAAGGATGCCCACTCTCACCACTTATAATACTGAAAATTCTATCTGGAGAAATTAGGCAAGAGAAAGAAATAAAAGAGATCCAAATCAGAAAGGGAAAAGTAAAATTGTCTCTGCTGATGATGTGATTTTATGTATAGGAAAGAAAACCCTACAGAGTCTAGTGAAAAATTGTTGGAGCCAATAAAAAAAATCAGTAAGATTTCAGGATACAAAATCAACATACAAAAATTAGTTGTATTTCTTTTTGTTTTTGTGGTTGGGACCAGGACTGAACCCAGGGGGACTTAACCACCGAGCCACATCCCCAGCTCTTTTTTATATTTTGTTTAGAGATGGGGTCTCACTGAATTGCTGAGGGCCTCACTAAATTGCTGAGGCTGGCTTTGAACTCATGATCCTCCTGCCTCAGCTTCCAAGCTGCTTGGTCATATGCCACCATACCAGCTGCATTTCTATACACTAACAAAGAGCTATCTAAAAAGAAATTATGAAAACAACCCCATTTACAATTGCATAAAATTTAGAAATAAACTCCACCAAGGATTTGAAAGATTTCTACACTGAGAATTATAAAACACTGATGAAAGACATTGAAGGAGATACAAATTAATGGAAAGATATCACATATTCATAGATTGGCAGAAATAATATCATTAAAATGTCTATGCTACCTATAATGGTAAACAGAGTCAACGTAATCCCTATAAAAATTCCAGTGATCCTAAGCATGGTGGCATGAGCCTGTAGTTCCAGCTACTCAAGAGCCTGAGGCAGGAAAATCACTTGAGCCCAGGACTTGGAGACTAGCCTACGCAATATAGTGAGAATCTGTCTCAAAGTGATGATAATAATAAAAATAATAATTTTAAAATAAAAAAATTTTTAAAGGAAGTAAAAAAATCCAATGGCATTTTTCACAGAAAGAAAAGGTAATTATAAAATTTATATGTAACTACAAAAGACTCCAATTAGCATTAATAATTATGAAAAAGAACAAAGCTGTACCACATCATACTTCCTGATTTCAAATCACATTATAAAACTATAGTAACCAAAACAGTATGTTGCTGGGGGGGGGGGGGGCGGTGGAGGGAAACCATTTAAGTCAACCAAGAGATCAGAAGAGAGAATCCAGAAATAAACACACATTTTTGGTTAACTAGTCTTTGACAAAGGTGCCAAGAATACACAATGGAGAAGGGACAGGGTCTTCAATAGTGTTGGGAAAACTGGATATCCACAGGCTTAAGGATGAAATTGAACCCATATCTTATACCATATACAAAAATCAACTAAAATTGATTAAAGACTCAAATGTAAGACCTGAAACAAAAAAAAAAATTTCTCAAAGAAAATTTGAAGAAAGCTCTTTGAAAGGGTCTTGCAAGATTTTTGGATATGACACCAATAGTACAGGCAACCAAAGCAAAAATAGCCAAGTGAGACTCTATTAAAAGTTTCTGCCGAGAAAACAAAACAGAATGAAAAGAGAACCCACAGAATGAGAGGAAATATTTGCAAACAATATGTCCAATAAGGGATTAATATTTAAAACCCACAAGAAATTCATTTAACTCAACAGGAAAAAAAAAAAAAAAACAATAAACTGGGCACAGTGGCAGAGGCCTATAATCCCAGCAACCTGGGAGGCTGAGGCAGGAGGATCACAAGTTCAAACTCAGCCTCAGCAACTTAACCAGGCCCTAAGGAACTCAGCAAGACCCGTCTCTAAATAAAATATAAAAAAGGGCTGGGGATGTGGCTCAGTGGTTGAGCACCCCTGGGTTCAATCCCAGGTACCAAAAAATACTACTACTACTAATCCTATTTTAAACCCAGCAAAGGACTTGAATGGAAGGTGCTTTTCCAAAGATACACAAATGGACAATGGGTATATGAAAAGCTCACTGCCTCTAATCATTAAGGGGATGTAATATCGAACCACAGTGAAATTTATTTCATACCTATTAGTATGGTATTGGTCAAAAAATAAATAAATAAAAGATGGGCTGGGGGTGGTCAGTACTAGAGTGACCCACCAAGTCCTGGGTTTGATCCCCAGCATCAAACAAGCAAAAGGTAAGTGATGCAATGAATTTTAGAGATTGGAACATAATTCTACTGACTGCATACTGTTGCTAAAAATGTAAAATGATGCAGTCATTATGGAAAAGTGTGGAGTTTCCTCCAAAAAATAAAAATAGAATTACTATATAATCCAGCAAGTCCACTTCTAGATATATCTATCCCAAAGAAGTAAAATTAGAATCTTGAGAGGTATCTGTACTTCCACGTTCCAGCATGATTCACAATAGCAAACCATGGACATAAACTAGATGTTCATTAATGGATGAATGGATAAAGAAAATGTTACATATATATACAATGGAATAGTATTCAGTCATGAAAGAGAAGAAAATCCTGCTAAATAAAATAAACCAGTCACAGAAGGACAACTACTATGTGATTTCATTTTTATGAGGTATCTAAAATTGTCTAATTTGTAGAACCCAAATAGAATTGGGATTGCCACAGGGCTAAACACTAGAAGAAATAGGTTTCAGTCATAGAGTTCAAATTTTAGTTATCAGATAAATAAATTCTGTCAATTTAATGCATAGCCTGGAGACTTTGATTAACAGTATTGTATACTTGAAATTTCTCAAGATGGGTCTTAGGTATTCTTACCACATAAAAACACACAAACCAGGGTATCAATGGGAGGAGATGGGTACGTTAATTAGCTTTGTTGTGTAATTATTTTAAAATACATATGTATATCAAATCATTGCATTGTATACCTTGAATATGTATAATTTTACCTGTCAGTCATACCTCAATAAAACTGGGAGAAATCCAGACAGATTTGCTAAAGTTAAACACTTTACAGTGTTGCCTATAGGTAGGCACTATACCAGACAAGTTATACACAGCCACACATTTATTCCTTTCCACAACTCTGTCACATAGGAGCTCTGATTGTGTCTTGTACAGATGGGGACACTAAAGGCTGGGGTGGGGGAGAACACCACCGTCTCATTAGCTACGAAGTAGCAGAGCTGAGTTTGAAACATTTCTTTCAGAATAAGAAATAGGGGCAGAGGTTGTAGCTCCGTGGTTGAGTATGTACCTCTGTATACAAGGCCCTGGGTTTGAACTCCAGTACTGTAAAAATCAATCTTAAAAAACCAGAATAAGAAATAAAAGGAAAAATGAACATCATTTGGAAGAGCTAGAGAAATCTCTGAAAATAATCTGTTGCAGAATTCAAAAGAAAATTCTGGAAAATGACTTCTTCGATAGGCAGTTGACAATGTTTGATAGGCTACAAGAAGATATGGCTGCTATCAACTGGAAAGAGAAACCATAAAAGTGATCAAGACGAATTTTGTTTTCTTTTTTTAATTTTTTTTTATTTTTCTTCTTTCTTTTTTTTAATTTAAATTCTTATTTTTACAGACGGCATTTTGTCATTTTCTTTTTTGATGGTGCTGAATCCAGGGCCTCACACAGGCTAGGCAAGTGCTATACACTGAGCTACATCCCCAGCCCCACGTAAGATGGATATCTGATAGAACTAGAGGAAAATATAACAAAGGAGAAAAAAGGAATGAGACTAAATCGTCCAAACCCTTGGGTACATTTGCATGCAGTTTTAGAGTATTAATCTACCATTGTTTTAGTTATCTACCTTCGTGCTGCCATCTCATTCTTTATTATAACTTTGTGATATATTAATGTCTTTCAGGGTAAGACTGACTTCATTATTTTTTTATACACGTGTATGATTTGAAAAATCTCTCAGCAAATACAAGAAAAGGAAACTTCCTTATTCTTGTAAATGTACCCAGTAAAAACCTGCAGCAAATGTTTTTTAACAGTGAAATGTTAAGAGCATGCTCCTTAAAGTAAGGATCAAAACAAAATGGTCAGCCATCACTACTTTATTCAATATTATCTAGAAGTTCTACCCAGAAGGTAAAAAATAGAAATAAAAGACAAAGATTTCAAAAGAAAAAACAAAACAGACATTATTCCCAGGTAGAATGATTTAAAGGGTAGGCATTTTAAGGGAATCCATAAATAAACTGTCAGAATTAGTGTGAGTGCTCACCCACCTTTCTGGACTCCAGATTAAAGTGTAATAGACCACCGAGTTCCCTGTACACCGAGTTCCCTGTACACCGAGTTCCCTGCACAATGAGGAAGGATTACTTTTTCAAAGCTCAATACCCTTGGACTTGAAGAGGCCAGAAGACTTGAAGGGGCCAGGTAAGTAACACCCTACTCCCCACTTCCACCCGAGCTTGGGGAAAATTGAAAAATGAACAAATAAGTCCAGAAGAGAATCATCAAAACATCAGCAGAGACCAAAAGGAAGTGAAGGGTTAAGACAGGAATCTCTCAAGTAGAGGAAACGGGAGGCGCGGAGATTCCTAGGTGGGAGCAAGGCCGGTGAGCCAGGGCGGCAGTAAGGAGGCTGGTGTGGCCGGAGCAGGGGAGTGGAGGGCAAAGTGGTCAAGGGCAGGGAGGTCAGCTGAGGTCCAAGAGGAAGCCAAGGACCTGGCCGTGCAGAGGCATAGGCGTGATGAGGGCAAGGTGACAGGAAGGAGGTCTCTACTGATTTTTGAGGGAGTCACGTGTTTGTACTAACAGGCTCCTTCTGAATGATGCAGCGGGCAGGGCAGAGGGCCCAGAGGAGGAAGCGGTCGATGTGGTCCAGGGGAGAAATGGCAGTGGTTAAGTGTGGACGGTGGATGTGGAAACTATTATATCAAACAAACATTCAACATGATGTGTAAGAATACTCACTGTGGTTGGCTTAGGTGTGAGGGGGAGAGAGAAAGTGGAAACGTTAAATTACTCAAAATTGAACATATTGGGAAAATATTTGCCATCACATGACCAAGAATGAACAACCTGCTACTTAAAGAACTCATCACCCCCACTAGGAGAGCATTGAAGTCCACCCTAGCTATACGCGTCCATTCTGCTTGCCTCTGGGAACTGAAGGATATTTGTTCACAAACTTCAAAGCTGGTTCTGACTTTCAAAAATCCAGGCACATACAAGAGGAATGAAATTTTTCCAAGTGGATTTGTACTCATTATCTGCAACAGAAAGGATCCCACTTGATTTGAGAGGTAAAACAATTCCCAGTACTTAAGATTTTTAAAACCTAAATAGCACATTCCTGTTTTAAGTAAGATTATATGAATTGACTTTTCCTTCTAATTTTTATTGTTTTATTTTTAAACATTCCAAATAGGATATTTTATATGAAAGGAATCTACAAACCTGAAAGGAAAGGCCAGCCCTTGTTGCCTGGGCCCCACCTGATAGCAGTGGACCCCACCAGCAGTGGAAGTGACCGTGGATGGAACAGGGCTGGCAGACACCACATTCCCGGTGGAAGAAGACTGGAGGAGGAGATAAAGAAAAGAAAAAAGAAATCAGAGTGGTGAGATAGTTTGCTGGTTGTGATTATCACTTCTCAAGAAGCTCCTAGGAGCTCACAGAAATCTTCCCAGGAGAATTTCCTGGAAGAGGGCATTGTTACCTTAATACACATTGCACTCGAAGAATTATTATTTTGAAGAGCAGAGTAAAATGCCACTGAAAAAAAAGGTCATGTTTAAAGAAGCTTGAACTTGGACATCAAACAAAGCAAGTACTTATTTACCTCCATGGAGACCAGAGTGCAGAACTCATGCAGATAGCATCTGTACCTGCCCTGGCTTGCAAGGCCTTCCTCACGCTTAAAAATTAGGCTGGCAGAACTGGATATAGCTCAGTTGGTAGAGTCCTGGCTTGTCAAGCACAAGGTCTTGGGTTCAAACCCCAGCATTGGGGAAAAAAAAAAAAAAATAGGCCAACAGCCAGGTGTGATAGTACACACTGTAATCCCAGCAGATCAGGAGCCTGAGGCAGGAGGATCACAAGTTGGAGACCAGCCTCAGTAACTTAGCGAAGTCCCAAGCAATTTAGCAATGAATCGGGATGAGGCTCAGTTAAGTGCCCCTGCGTTAAGAGCCCCTGGGTTAAGATTCCCTGGTGGCACAGGATCTGGTCAATGTGGGATAATTTTATGAATCAGCAGGCAGGTAGAGAGTCATTCTTAATCCTCCTTTGAAATCAGCTCCTCTGCTCACGAGATGTGTGAGCACTGCTACTCCTTAATCTCTTTTTTTTTTTCAGCTTTTTGTTGTGAATAATAAATTTTAAAATAGAGTGTTTAGGATGCAGTTTTGAAAAGTTGTCATAATTAAAATTGAGAAAAGAGGTAGCTACACACAGAAAGTTGCAATTAAAAAGTGACTTATATATCCCTGGTAAACACACACACACACACACACACATACACACACACACACATGAGAGTATATTTATAAAACTTTCTTGGAGACAGGGGAAATGGTATCACACAATTTAAGCATTAAACACCCCTGCAAATCTGATCTCACATTTGAGGCCACAGGAGGAATAACAATGAACATTGGTGTTTAATTCTATATTATTTCATATTAAAGACTTTGTTTCAGGTTCAGCTGTCATCACAATGAATTGAGGTGGTAATCAAGCTGCCTTTGACAAAGACAGGAGCACAACGCCCGAAAGAGAACACAATGGTCTGGGTAAGGCCCTGAGACCCATCTAGTGTCACGCCAACACAGGCTTCCCCGGGACGCACCAGCTTTGCACCACTACCCTGTAAATTGCTTTTTTACTTTCCTGGGCTATAATGAGCAACAGAAATTCTTGATAATTTTGGGAAAGATACTAAAAAGTTCAGGTGCTGGAGATCTAGCTTTGGGGAATAAGCAGGAACCGGGGACCAACCACAAGGTCAATTTCATCCTCAAAGCGCCCCTGAGCACTTCTAAGTGCTTCACAGCCAGCACAGCCAGACCCAGGCTACTGTCCCCAGTGCTGAGGGCAGCTCTGTCCTTACAGTCCCAGGCCTGATTCATGTCTGGGGAGGCTCAGTTGGTCAAGTTTCGTTCTGCCCCACCTGCTAAAGAGGCTGAAAACACGGGGATCTGGACTTTTCTAAGCAATTGTCACTGTAACTCTCACAAGATGGGCTGTAAGAAAAAAAGAAGGAGAGAAGGTGAAGGAGACCACCCCAAAAATGACCTCTGAACAATGTCTACTATACACCAGGTTTAAGATGCAGAATACAATTGATTTCTGCTACAACTCAAAAGACAGTGAAAGTTTGCATCAGTCTGTACACAAACCCTCTCACTGCCTGTAAAGAAAAGTCCTCATCTATAGCTAGAAATGAGGAGCCTTTTCCTTAATTCTTCACTGGTATTCAAGTTGCTCTCACAGCTTTATGTTGACAAATGAAACTTCCTTGGTCACTTCCTTTTGTGAGTGAGTCTGTGGATAATAGGTACGTGAACAAATGCACCCACTTGTTGGCTGTTGTCCCAACATGTGAGGAACACGGGGTCACACACCCAGTGAACCAGCCTCTGAACAAGTTCCATTCAGATCGTGGAGGGTAATTGTGGTGACCCTGAACATGAGATCCAGGAAGAGTCAACGTGGGGTAATTGTGTTTGAAATGATGTCTTGTGTATGTGTAGAAGAAACTAAATTAAAGGACCAAACTAAGTGACCAAAGGTGTTGTCTTTCCATCTTCATCTTTTACGTGAGAAAGAGAGAAATCCTTTGGCAGTGCTACTTGCTAAACCTGGCCTCTGCATGAGCCAACCCACAGACAGAGCAGAAAATAAGACGGTCTATATACAACAGGATTGTGCTAACCTGCATCTTTGCCTACCTTACAAAGAAGAGAATGGGAGAAGAAAATGGAGATAAAGAAAGAAGAGTGTGACTCCAGAGCATAGCAAATTCTTTAAGCTCTCTGGAGTTTGATACTGTGGGCAATATCTAGCTAAGGGTATTGCCATAAAGGGTTTCTTTCTTTTGCTTTTTTGGTTTTTTTTTTCAATGAAAGTGTAGATCAGGCAACTTTCCCATGAATTGTGAAATGCAGCTAGGGCACCGTCTTTACCCTGGGTGATCAGCCAACCCTGGGCACTTCCTTTGTGACAAAACCCAAGTCTCAGACAGGCTTCCACACCAACATGTGTCTTCCCTTTGCCGTTTCCCCCAGCTGACTGCTGCTAGAGTTGACTGACATGTTGGAGATGTGTCTTGTTTGATGGCAGATCGTTTTCATGTTGGCTCTGACAGCCCACCTCAGTCAGCATGCACTTTAAATATCCTGAGTGCCAGTGGAGCTAGAGCAGAGTTAACTCTTTGAATGGTTTTACAGTCTTCTGGGGGGGGATATATACAAATATATCCCCACCCCCCAAAAAAAATATATATATGCCTTCACAAAACCCATTCTTTCAAAAAGAAGAACTATGTTTTTCAGAGCCCAGCAGTTGGAAGATACAACTAGAATAATTCACTCTAGCCACTCAGGCCTGGGGTTCCTCAGCAGATGTGATAACAGAATGTAAATATTGACATCCAGCTGTCAGCCTATTGGCCTTCCCTGCAGAGGTTAGAAGAACTTGGCTGCTCGTGCTGAGAGCTGGCTAAGGGCAGGCAGGAAATTCAAAAGAGAATATATTTATTAGATTTTTTTTTTCCTTCTAAGTTTGAGGCTTTAAAAGAAAAACAACACAGAGGAAACAGAGGGCTTCCTCCCTGCTGGGTCTTGTCTGCTCCGCCCTGCCCTTCGTTTCTGTCACGT
Source organism: Sciurus carolinensis (assembly GCF_902686445.1). Classification (NCBI taxonomy): domain Eukaryota; kingdom Metazoa; phylum Chordata; class Mammalia; order Rodentia; family Sciuridae; genus Sciurus; species Sciurus carolinensis. The sequence continues at coordinate 23,698,563 of NC_062224.1, forward strand.
TTCCAAGGGCCTAAGCAGCTGGCTTTGCTGAGCATTTTTCTAATGGCCCGTATTAGCTCTTGATGGGGAGTACCCAGTCCGACTTGACTGTGAAGCACCAACCTTGACCTTGAGAACTGCAGGCTGACCACTGGCCTACTCTGATCCCCCTACTTTTTTCTGCCTCACCTGTCTTCAGTTTGCAGGCCCTTCTATAGGGAGTGAGCTTTCAAAGAGTCAACCCCACCCTGGCAGCCTGTATTTACTGCTGACAGGGGTCCCCCACTTAATGGAGACTTTTCATTTAGTTGGTAATGACACTATGCAATCACGTGCTCATAATGACATTTTGGTCAATGGTGGGCCACCTATATGATGGTGGTCCTTAAAGATCTGCTGAAAAATCCCCATCACCTAGGTATGTTGTATGCTTCCTAACATCACAGGACATTACTCTGATTACTCACATGCTTATGGTGATGCTGGTATAAACAAACAATGCTAGTCTTATAAAAGTATGGCACATAAGATTATGTGCAATAGGTAACATTTAATGTTGACCATATGTTACTGGTGTATTTACTTTGCATTATTATAGAGTATAGTCCTTCTACTTATATAAAAAAAAAGGTTTACCATAGTACAGTGTGTTGTGTTACTCCAGCAGCAGCAAATCATGTGTCTCTTGATTATGCCAGGAGGTCATATGTGAATGACTGACCTATACCATCTAGGTTTGGGTGGTACACTCTAAAACATTCATGCAAAAACAAAATTGGTGAACAATGCACTTCTCAGAACATGCTCTGGTCATTAAGTCATGCAGAACTGTCAAATAAAATGTCAGATGACAATGCTATCAGGGGCTTATATGAGAAAGAGGAGGAATGACTAGGACTCATTTTGTAGAGGTAGGTCAGGGAATACCTCACCAAGAAGGTGACATTTTCACTGTGATCTGAATGAAAAGAAGCAGCCAAGCATGTGAAGATCTGAGAAAAGGTAACTCTAGGAAGGAAGAATAGCAGAAGACACTAAAGTACCTAATTGGAGAAGAGTGAACGCAGCAGGGAAGGAAGGAATGGGGTTCGAGAGGCATTAGTAGCCAGGATATTATGGAGACTTTGGAGTCTACGATGAATGCTTTAGATTTTATTTCATCAGTGGTGGAAGAGATTAAAACAGGGAAGTATATTTGATTTTGTTGTACAATTTTTTCAAATCATGACAGCTAGGGACAGAGGTCATTGGAGATGGGTGGGTGGAGGGTAAAGGACGTGAAACAATGATCACAGTGATGAGACTGTTTCAGCAGTCTAGGAAAGAGTGCTGGCCTCGGCCAGAGGCAATAGTGACAGTGAGAACAATGGATGGGTTTTAGAGTGTCTTTTAGAGATAGCATTAGGCCTTGCTGGGTTGCATTTTGGAAGTGAGACAAAGGAGTAAGCAATGATAGAAGGGTTTTTGGTCTCATCAACTGGGAAAGTGGCAGTGCCATCTAAAAAGTCTGGACAAAAGTGTGGCTTTACAGTAAGGATATAAGGAATTCAGATTTAGGTGGGGGAGCTCTCAGAAACGCCATAAACCAGAGGGGAGGTGGTGAGTGGAGACTGGTTGGTCAGTCTGGAATGGCTAGGGGTTCCAGATATATGGGAAATTCACCATTGTCACAGATCCTTTCCTTATGACATCCACCTTCATATGAGAAAGTTAAGCATCAACACTGGACATAGGAGACAGCCCTTTGCCTGGTTTCTTTTATGTGGAGCAAAAGTTTCTTGAGGGTAGGATAGAAAACACTGCTACCTCCCCACAAGTACAGGTAAAGACCCACTGTGGGAGGGAGAAGAGTTAAAGGAAAAGCTCTCTATCTCTGTGGGGATGGGCAAGAAATCATCCTGGGTCTAAGATCTGATAGCACTGCCTTTGACATCTGTTGGGCTAGATGTGTAGCTCAGTGGTAGAGTACATGCCTAGCATGCTTAAAGTCATAGGTTCAATCCCCAGTACCAGAGAGAGAGAGTGAGATTAAGAGAGTAATAGAGAGAGAGAGGTCTATTACCACTTGGGAAGGGGCAAGAAACTTCCCACCAAGACCGACCACAGATACGGGCAGAGTTTACTGCCACAGGAAAGAGGTGATAGAATGCTGCGAAAATCCCAAACCACGGTTAAGGGTATTAAGGGTGAGACTGAACCAAGACAACAGACAGCATCCCCTTGTCCCCCTCATGTGCCAGGCATGGAGTAACAAGCAATAAGAATCTAGTGTGGAAAGGATGGAACATGGAAAGTGACCTTTCCTTCCTTTTGTTACACATATTTAGGAATAAACTAAAGCTGAAGTAATAACACTGAGAAAGCTCCCTAGTACCCCAGGCCCTGATGTAAATACAGGTAATGTTAGAGGAATTTGAGGCTGATGGGACACTGAAGTTAACCATAGAAGCACCAAAACCCAACCCATTTCAATTTCTCACTATATTAATGCAAGCCCTCACATCAATAGCCTGACAGAAGAAGCATGCCCAGGTCCGGGCATACATACTATTCACTATCTTACTGTTTCATACAAGATGATCAGCATTCATTTAAAAATTACAAGTCATCTAAGAAAGCAAGGAAAAACAGTCCATTATCGAAAGATAAAACAGTCTAAGATGCAGAGGCAACCCAGATGTTCAAATGATCAGAGATTTAAAAATAACTGTTAAAGGACTTGGTGGAAAGGATGGACAACATGCATGAACAGAGAATTTCAGGAGAGAGATGGAAATGATTAAAGACTAATGGAAATGTTAGCAATAAAAATATTAGCTCAAGATGAAGAATTTGATGGCATCATTGTAGACAGAGCTGAGGAAAGAACTGATGAACTTGAAGATAATTCAATAGAAATTATCCAAAGTGAAACACAGTTAAAAAAAAAAAAAAGTGAAAACACAGAACAAAGCATCTAAGTCTTATGAATGATAAAAATGATCTCACATATGTGTATTGGAGTTTCAAAAGAAAACAAGAAAAAGAAAGGGACATAGGAAATATTTAAGGAGATAGTGCTTGAGATTTTTCTCAAAAGAATGAAAGACATTAAAATATAAATTTGAAAAGCCCAGAGAACTTCCAAGTCTTAAATTCTGTGACAAAACAAAAACCATATCATAATCAAACTCCTGTGAAAAAAGAAAAATCCTGAGGACACACAAAAGGAAAAAAAAAAAAAAAACACATAGAGGAACAAAGGTAATAATTACAGCACACTCCATGTCAGAAATTATGTAAGCCAGAAGACAGTGGATGGACATTTTTAAAATACTGACAGAAAAAAAAACTCTGTTATTTTGTCAATCTATACCATGAAAATAGATTTCAACAATCAAAGCAAATTAAAGATTTTTTTTTCAGAAAAACAAAAGATAACTCATTGCTAACAGAACTGTCCTACAAAATGTTAAAGACAATTAGATCAAAGTTGGAAATATGGTAAAAAAAAAAAACTACCAATAGAAGAATGACTAAATAAAATGCATATTTTGTACAGTGAAATATTATGCATGCCAATGTAGAAGGACAGATAACACAGTCATGGAACACTAATTACATCTGGATGATGGGATTATTGGTCATCTATATTTTCCTTCTTTAGACTTTTCTGTGTTTTTACAATCACTTGTCATGATCATTTATAATCTTTATATATTAAGCAAAAAAAGTCCCCCAAAAGATATTTTTGAAGTTTATTTCAAAAACTCAAACTTACCATCACTTATTTACATAGTAACAGAAGTTAATGTTCGTTTTTTTATTTCAAGTTTCTCTAGTACTTTGTGTAATACCTCTCTAGTGATACTGAAACAGTTTTCTTTCTTGGATAAGAAAGAGGCATCAAAGGTGGGGTGATGAATTTTCACTTATTAATTACTGAAGATTTTCTTAAAAGTCCTCTTTATTCTCTGTATCTGAATAACTCATATAGGAATAGCTATTCTCAGTCTATCATGCTTTTAAATTTTCTCAAAACACCCTTCAAATTAGTCATGTGTCACTTAGCAATGGAGATATGTTCTGATAAATGTTGGAAATTTTGTCATTGTACAAACATCAGACTGTACTTAAACAAACTAAGACAGCTATGCTGTCACCTGGCAATACAATCTATGGGACCACCATCACATATGTGGTTCATTTTTGACTGAAACATTATGCAGTTCATGACTATATAAACTGACATCAAAAGACAACATTGAACTAGGCGCAGTAGAGCACACCTGTAATCCCAGCAGTTTGGGAGGCTGAAGCAGGAGGATCACAAGTTCAAGAGCAGCCTTGGCAATTTAGCAAGACCCTGTCTTCAAAATAATAATTGAACCCCTGGGTTCAATCCCCAGTACCACACGCATGCACAAAAAAAGAAAACATTAAGGGGCTGGGATGTAGCTCAGTGGTAGAATGCATGCTTAGTATGTGTGTGGTCTTCAGTTCAATCCCTGGCACCTACCCTGCATAAAAACAATTAAAAGGTAGAGCACAAAGAGGGAGAAGATGTTTAAATCAACACATTCAACAAATGTCTCATGTTTGGAATATAGAAATAATTCCCATTAAGTCCCAAGTTTTCAATTCAGTGAATATTTCAATGAAATCAATACAGGTGCATTAAAATGGGTTGGAAATCATAATTCATACCTTAAAATATAATTTTAATTTATTAAACTAATGAATATTATCACTAATCACTTGCATATTTCCTCAAAAACATAGAACTCTAAAAAAATTTATTTCAAATTTACCATTAGTGTGATATATTTGTTGTTCAAGTTAAGTTTTTTAGGTGTTCCATAAATGTAATGATGGAACATAATGGGTTAATCAATTAGTAAAAAGGCAGACAACCCAAAGGAAAAATGGGCAAAAGACTCTGTATTAGTCTGGATCTTCTGAGAAGTAAAGACCCAGATGGGATTAAACATGCAAGGATTTTATTAGAAGTAATATATTTATAACATTAAATTGCCCTATTGAAAATGAAGTATACAGTTGTACCTCTGTATCCAAGGGGGTGGGTTCCAGGACCCCTTGAGAACACCAAACTTCGAAGATGCTGAGCTGGGTCCTTTATATAAAAAGTCATAGCATCAGGGCTGGGGATAGAGTGCTGGCCTTGCAAGCACAAGGCCCTGGGTTCAATCCCCAGCACTGAAAAAAAAAAAAAAAAAAAAAAAGGCATAGCATCGCCCGGCGCGATACTATTACAGGGTGATGCAGGCCTCTAATCCCAAAGGCCCAGGGGCTGAGGCAGGAGGATCTAAAGTTTAAAGCCAGCCTCAGCAAAAGTGAGGTGCTAAGCAACTCAGTGAAACCCTGTCTCTAAATAAAATACAAAATAGGGCTTGGGGGTGTGGCTCAGTGGTTGAGTGCCCCTCAGTTTAATCCCCAGTACCAAAAAAAAAAAAAAAAGTGAATTTTCTAATAAAGTTCATTTTTTAAAAAAAGGCATAGCATCTGCCTATAATCTACCTACAACCTCCCACAGACTCCAAATCACTTCCAGATTACTTATAATACCTAGCTAATGCAAAGACTCTGTAAATAGCAGTTACACTACACTGTTTAGATGATAATGACAAGGCAAAATGTCTGTACATGTTCAGTTCAGATACAATTTCCTTTTTCAAATGTTTTTGATCTGCATTTGGTTGAATCCACAGATGTGAAACTCACAGATAAGAAGAGCCACTAAGCTATATTTACTTGCCTATTTTTAAGTCTTTTCAGTGGTATTTTAAAGGTTTCTTTGTTTTTTATTAAGTTTATTTCTAGACTTCCTTTCTTTTGTTGATGTTGCTATTATGAATAAGACATTTTCATTATTTGTTCTAACTTACTTTCTTGATATTTTAAAGAGTAATTGAGTTTTATATACTTGCTTTGTAATCATCTGTCTTCCCTAATATTAATGCCAATGAAATTCTCAGCTAAATTTTCTTCTTCATTTTATTTAATTTTGAGAGGAAGTTTCTATAAGCCTCTAAATACTTTGTTATCTTTCTAATTGGTTGGGGAGTTTAGATTTGAACTCAGTCTAGAAAATCACATGTGATTTAGATAGGGAGAGGGCACTCCAGCCAAGAGGAATATAAACAAAGAGCCTTAGACTGGACAGGTTAGGGGTTCTCAGAAAGGATCATTGCATCTGGCTGGTTTGGTTGTGGGTTAAAGTAGAATCACTGGCTAGATGAGTAGGGCCATTAAAAGTTATTGGATACCATTTCCTACCCATTAGGATGGCAATTTTTAAAAGTAAAAATTTTAAAAAAATGGAAAATAACAAGAATTAGCAAGGTTGTGAAGAAATGAGAACTCTTGCTCATTGTTGGTGGGAACATAAAATGGTGCCGCTGATATGAAAGCTAGTGTGGTGAGTTCTAGAAAGTTAAACACACAATTACCACGTGATCCAGCAGCAAGTCTCTTCTAGGCCTTGACCCGAAGGACTGAAACAGATACTTGAATTATCAATGTTTATGGCATTACTATTTATGAGAGCCAAAATGTAGGAACAACCCAAGGATCTACTGCCAGGTGAATGGCTAAACAAAATGTGGTGTATACACATCATGAAATATTGTTCAGCCTTAAAAAGGAATGAAATTCTGATACATGCTACAACATGGATGGAACTCAAAACATGATGCTAAGTGAAATCAACCAAACACAAAATAACAAACACTGTGTTTCCACTTATACCAGGGACCTGGTGGAATAGGGAAATTCACAGAGACAGAAAATAGAAGAGAGGTTAGCAGGTGTTGTGGGGAGTGGGGAATAGAAAATTACTAATGAATGGGTAAAGGATTTGAGATTCTAAAAATGCTCTGCAAATGGATAATTGTGATGGTTGTACAACACTGTTAATGTATTTATAATGCTACCAAATTGTCACTTGAAATGGTAAAAATGATCAATTTTTTACAATATATGTGATAAAATGTATATATGTGTGCAAAAAATATATATATGTGAGAAAGTCAAAGTCAATTGCAGGGACATAAGCAAAAAGAAAAAACAACCATTAAACTTAAAAAAGAAAAAATGTATTTGAATACGTTTGCAACCAGGAGTAAGTTCAATTTGTTCTATAAGTAGTGAAAATCACTAAATAGTTTTTAAACAGGTACCAGAACAAAATGATGATAATGGGAATTTTTAAAATTTATTTTTAATATTTTTAAAGTGCTTTTATCAAAGTGTTATGGGTTTAGAAGATTGAACACAGGAGAATTTGTAATGAATCCCAGCCCTAGCCCTGTGCCCCAGATGCAACCATTTTTAACTGGTTTTAACTCTGTATGTTTTTAATTTTTGAAGGATTATTCATATCTGTAAATAATATTCTTATCCTTTTTTTTACCTTTTCAATTTTAGATACTTTGTTAGTTGGAGATTTGGCTTGCTTACTTATGCCACCTTCTATTTCAAACCCCCAAATAAAGTGATATCAGTATTTTCAGGACATAATGGGTTTCGGTACTGCTTTCAGATTGCATACCTTTACCTTTATTCATCTTTACATTATCTATAAGCAGAATCTCTGACATATCTAAGCCTCCTTTCAGTTGTCCTCTGATCATAATTAAGATTTCTGTGCTTGGTCTTGTATGTGGCTCTGAAAGTTACACACATTATTTTGACTGTGTATCTTTCACAAAGGAGCCAGGTGGTATGATGGTTCCATTTCCTCGATTATATTGTTGTGGCACTCTTTATCTTTCTTTCCCTCGTTTTGGCTACATTTATCACACTGTGTCTTTATAAGCACTCCAAAAACTGACCCAGTGTAGAATGCCCGGGGTTAGGACCTTCCAGCCGCTTCCTCTGCTCTGGCCTGATCCTCTCTAGCCTGTGGCAAAGCTGTCACCCCAGGACTTTCCTCCAGTTCTCTCCAGGGTTGTATTTGCTATTATCAGAATCATGTGTTGCCTTCTTGGTTTGATCAGATTTTTTTTTTAAACTTTTTTCCCTTTGACACATTTGTCAAATACTCTTCAGGGGGAGAGTCAATTTCAGGAGTTCTTGTATGCCTTAAAATGCTTTTATCCTCTCTTGACTATTTAGATTGGTAGAGAAGTCTACATTGAAACTCACTCTTCCTCAGAACTTTGAAGACATCTGTCCATTTCTTCTAAATTGATGAGAAGTCTAATGCCCATTTGATGTTTTATTTAGGACCTGTTGGGGGTCCCCCCACCACCACCACCTCTAGATATTTTAGTATTTTCTTTCATCATTGATGGGAATAGGACCTGTTGGGGGTTCCCCGCACCTCTAGAATTTTTAGTATTTTCTTTTATCATTGATGCTCTGAAATTTTTCAATTATGTCTCAGTGGGAGTATTTTTCCTTTTTCCATTCCTTATGTTAGGACCTTTTTAATCTTGGTATGACCTTCATCTCTGGGAAATTTATGTGTGTTAGGTCTTCCCTTTCATCTATCTCCTCTGTCGTCCTGGAATTACTATTAGTGAGACACTAGCCGTCTTGGATTTATTTCTCTCTCATATTTTTCCTGCCACGTTTCCCCTCTGGTCCTTTGTTCTGCATTTAGAAAGCGATCCTTAGGTTTATCATACATTTCTTTTACTATTCATTTTTGGCAATCATTGTTTTTCGTTTCCAAGAGTTCTCTCTTCTCTGAAGACTATTTCTCCAAAGCGACTTTTGTCTTATTTTTTAAAAAAATCTAAGAGTGGGGCCCTTCGTGTCGGCCGGAGCTGGAGTGACAAGATGGCGGCGGCGGCGGAGTGACCGGGTTCCCCCCGCCGGGCCGGAGCCGGCGGCAGTGGTGGCAGCAGTGTCGCCGTCCTACCTCCCCGCGCCCCTTTTCCAGCCCACGACGTCGCCGTGAAAGCCAGGCGGCGACGACCTCCCAGAAACAGGCTGCCTGGCCTCAGTAACCGCGAGAACCACTCACGACGAGAAAGCTGACCGAGCGGCGGGGCTCGGGTTTGGCTTGGCCGGTTCTGGGCCCTCTGCGCCGGGAGAGGCCTCCGCTGTCCCCTTCCTGCCGCCCTCCTCCACTGTCCCCTTCCTACCTACCGCCCTTCTCCGTAGCCTTGCCGGGTGGACGAGCCCCCCGAGGCGTCCGTCCTCTCCTGAGAGGCGTCGGGGCCTGGCCGCAGCCTCCATCTTGCTTCTCTCAGGATGGCGAACAGCAGCGGCTCCAAGGCCGAATTCATCGTAGGAGGGAAATATAAACTGGTGCGGAAGATCGGGTCGGGCTCCTTCGGGGACATTTACCTGGCGATCAACTTCACCAACGGCGAGGAGGTGGCGGTGAAGCTCGAATCTCAGAAGGCCAGGCACCCCCAGTTGCTGTATGAGAGCAAACTCTACAAGATTCTCCAAGGTGGGGTTGGCATCCCCCACATACGGTGGTATGGGCAGGAAAAGGACTACAACGTGCTGGTCATGGATCTTCTGGGACCCAGCCTCGAAGACCTCTTCAACTTCTGTTCGAGAAGGTTCACAATGAAAACTGTCCTTATGTTAGCGGACCAGATGATCAGTCGAATCGAGTATGTGCACACCAAGAATTTTATACACAGAGACCTCAAGCCAGATAACTTCCTCATGGGTATTGGGCGGCACTGTAATAAGTTATTCCTTATTGATTTTGGTTTGGCCAAAAAGTACAGAGACAACAGGACCAGGCAACACATACCATACAGAGAAGATAAGAACCTCACTGGCACAGCCCGGTATGCCAGCATCAATGCACATCTTGGTATTGAGCAGAGTCGCCGAGATGACATGGAATCATTAGGCTATGTTTTAATGTATTTTAATAGAACCAGCCTGCCGTGGCAAGGACTGAAGGCTGCAACAAAGAAACAAAAGTATGAAAAGATTAGTGAAAAGAAGATGTCCACTCCTGTTGAAGTTTTGTGTAAGGGGTTTCCTGCAGAATTTGCTATGTACTTAAACTATTGTCGTGGGCTGCGCTTTGAGGAAGCCCCGGATTACATGTATCTGAGGCAGCTATTCCGCATCTTTTTCAGGACCCTGAACCATCAGTATGACTACACATTTGACTGGACAATGTTAAAGCAAAAAGCAGCACAGCAGGCAGCCTCTTCCAGTGAGCAGGGTCAGCAGGCCCAAACCCCCACAGGTTTCTAAGCATGAATTGAAGAACAGAAGAAGCAGAGCAGATGATTGCAGCAGCAAATGTTTCTCCCCAAATCTAGAAATTTTAGTTCATACCTACACTAGCCAGTGTGTTGTGGACAACCATTTACTTGGTGTAAAGAACTTAATTTCAGTATAAACTGGCTCTGGGCAGCATCGTTGATGCTGTATCGTGAGTTATAGCCGCTGTAATTGTGAATATTAACTGAGATAGTGAAACATGGTGTCCGGTTTTCTATTCATTTTTTTTCAAGTGGAAAAGTTAACTAAATGGTTGACACTCAGATTGGTGGAGAAACTGTGCATATGCCATTTTTTTGTTAAAACCTTTCATTTTGAACTATACCGCTTTGAGATCTCATTTCAGAAGAAGGGCATGAACAGTCTTCAGCCACAGTTCTGATGGTTGTGAATGCTCACAATTGTGCATTCTTAGGGTTTTTCCACCCTGGGGTTTGCAAGTTGTTCACTTAAAACATTCTTTAAATGGTTGGCTTCTTGTCTGCAAGCCAGCTGATATGATAGCAACCACAGATTCCAGTGTTTGAGCATATGAAAGACTCTGCCTGCTTACTGTGCTAGAAATAACAACATCTGAAGTGAAGACTTAAGAAAAACTTAGTGATTACTAGATTATCCTTAGGACTCTGCATTAACTCTATAATGTTCTTGGTATTTAAAAAAAAAAGCATATTTGTCACAGAAATTCAGTTAACATCTTACAACTGAACTTGTATGTATGTTGCTTAGATAAATGTAATTACTGTAAACATCTATACGATCTGGGATTTTGTTTTTATTTTGAAATGGGAGCTTTTTGTTTACAAGTTCATTAAAAACTAAAAGTTGTTTCTGTTTAAAAAAAAAAATCTAATATTTCCCCAAATTTCTCTGAGAATATTAGAGAGGATTTTTGTTTCTTATTGTTACTTTTGTTCTTTTTTTAAAATTTGTTCTAATTGGTTATACATGACAGTAGAATGCATTTTGACACATTGTACACAAATGGAGCACAACTTTTCATTCCTCTGCTGTCACACTGGTGCAGTCACACGGGTCATGTAATCATACATATATATAAGGTCTGTCTCATTCTACCATCCTTCCCATTCCCACTGCCCTACCACTCCCCTCACTCCCCTCTGCATAATCCAAAATTCCTTCATTCTTCCTTACCCGCCCCCACTATGAATCAGCATCTGCTTATCAGAGAAAACATTCAGCCTTTGGTTTTGGGGGAATGGCTTATTTCACTTAGCATGATATTCTCTAGCTATCTACCCATTTACCTGCAAATGCCATCATTTCATTCTTCTTTAAGACTGAGTAATATTCCATTGTGTATCTGTACCACATTTTCTTTATCCATTCATCTGTTGAAAGGCATCTAGATTGGTTCCATAGCTTAGTTATTGTGATAAACATTAACATGGCTGTGTCACTGTAGTATACTAATTTTAAGCCCTTTGGATATAAACCAAGGAGTGGGATAGTTGGGTCACCTGGTGGTTCCATTCCAAGTTTTCTGAGGAACCTCCATACTGCTTTCCATAGTGATTATACCAATTTGCCGTTCCAATGTATAAGTGTGTATTTTCCCCTACATTTTCACCAACATTTATTGCTTGTATTCTTGATAATTGCCATTCTAACTGGAGTGAAATGAAATCTTAGAGTAGTTTTAATTTGCATTTCTCTAATTGCTAAAGATGATGAACATTTTTGCATATTTGTTGATTGATTGTGTATCTTTTGTGAAGTATCTGTTTAGTTCCTTAGCCCATTTACTGATTGGGTTATTTGGTTTTTTTGGTGTTAAGTTTTTTGAGTTCTCTATATATCCCAGAGATTAGAACTCTATAGGAATTTTTTAAACCTCTCTTCTGTCGATAGTCAATTTCTGCATGCCCCCTCCCTGCAGGGTTCCATTTGAAGTTTTTTTTAAGTTTCATTACTAATGAGAAGAACAGCAGTCCCTGAGGGACAGGGCATCTGTTTATGGGTTTATTCAGCTTATGAGATTTGGAGATGACAATAAAATTCAAAGAAACAGTGCAGGTGTGCTGTGCAGCACAGAGAAAAAGAGGAAGAAAATGTCACAGGGAGAGGCTTGACAAGGAAGCTGCCACATGCAAGCAGGTAGAGATGATGGTGTGATTCACATACTTGCAATGGTAGCAGAAAGGAAGGGGCAGACATAAAAATCAGTCCAAGCAAGTGAGTTTGTTTAGGAAACAATGTGTTCAACTAAAACATTGACCTTCCTGGAGCCCTTTGCAGCTAGGGATGGCTAGGTGACCCAGTGCTACCCAGTGATATACAAGGAGATGCGGTAGGGACTTCGGAAAAAGCTTTTAAATGGAATAGACTCAACTGGCATGTTACCTATGGCCAGTCACTTCTTTCCTCTTCTTCCTCTCTGGTATACATACCTGATACTTAGGGGGTGAGGAGTGAGAATGAGAATGAAATTTACACAGATAGATGGTGGAGCTCAAAGAGAGGAAGTCTCTGGGTCTCCTGATGTTATTAAACACCCACGTCAGTCCTGGATTACCTTTCTCTGAACTTGTTTATGTAAGACAAACTCTTTTTTTAGTGATTTTTTTAAAATATATTTTTTAATCATAGGTGGACACAATACCTTTATTTTATTTTTATGTGGTGCTGAGGATCGAACCCAGTGACTCAGTGACTCATCCGTGCTAGGTGAGTGCCCTACCACTGAGCCACCACCTCAGCCCAAGACAAACTCTTTAAGTCAAAATCGTTTGGATTCTGTGTTACTTCCAGTTGAAATCAATATTAATAAATACATTCAGTGAATGAATCTTAAATGTTCTCCCTTTACAACATGAAAGGCTACCACACATTTGATTTCCAATTCATGTCTCACCCTCTTTGAAAAAAGTAATCTTAGGAGCTTAAAAAGAATGACACAAATAATGCAGGACCTTTCAAACCAGGGTGACAGAATAAGAGCCAAATAAGGAAAGAGAAAAGTATTTATTCTAGAATAACCTAGGTGGAAGGGAGCTTCTGATGTTAAATCTAAATTTTTTTTATAATTTTATTTATTTATTTATTTTTATGTGGTGCTGAGGATTGAACCCAACACCTCACACATGCTAGGCAAGGGCTCTATCACTGAGCCACAACCCCAGCCCTTAAATCTGTCATTGTTTCTGGAACCAAATTCTTCTTATCTAATACCAGTTGATCAATTTTTTCTTCCTGGCAAGTGGTTCTAAGAAAAATGTATCATGTGAATCTAATAGAAGGATATTGAAAACTATGTCTTTAGAAGCAGTTTTTTTTTTTTTAAGATACAGCAATTTTATCATATATTATTCAATTCTAAGCCCCAATAAAAGACAAAGTTCAAAATAATAAACTATAATGCAATCTAGCCCCTTACCAAAATAAATAATCTCAAACTCTCTGTTTTCTTTATGATGGTGGCTTCTGTCAGCATAATTGAGAGACATTCTATAAGACAGTAGGTCCCTTGCTCTCCACAGCTGTACTTTTCCTCGATGAAACCTGGTCAGAAGACAGGTCTCGAATTGGAACACCTTGTCTTGAGCTTCCCAGGTGACTTTCAAACACTTGGCTTTATTCAGCTGGGACACATGAAAGGACATTATAAGATGTGACACGTCAGTTACCACTCCTTGTCTGTAAGTAGTGAAGATGTTAACCATGGCAGTTCTCAGTATCTCATATGAAAAAAAATTTTCATACCCATGTATCAGGTAAAGCTTTTTATATACTTGTGTTTTAGTCAGCTTTTTCTCTGCTGTGACTAAAGGATCTGAACAGAACAATTTTAAAGAAGGAAAAGTTTATTTGAGGGTTCTTGGTTTCAGAGGTCTTAGTCCACAGAAGGTTGGCTCCATTCCTCGGGGCTCCAGGTGAGGCAAGACATTTTGGTGGAAGAGTGTGGCAGAAGGAAACAGTTCACATGGTGATCAGGAGGGAGGGAGGGAGGGAGGGAGAGACAGAGAGAGAGAGAGAGAGCACTTGCCAAATATAAATGTATACCCAAGCCACACCCCAATTCCCACCTCCTCCAGCCACACCCTCCCACTTCAGTTACCACTTAGTTAATCCCTATCAGGGGATTAAATCTTTGATTGGGTTAAGACTCTTATAATCCAATCATTTCTCCTCTGAACCTTCTTGTATTTTCTCACATGTGAGCTTTTGGGGGCCACCTCACATCCAAACCGTAACAACTTGTTTTCTTTTTTCCCACTGGAGTGCTTTCTTTGGGACAACAGAGACACACAAAGCTAATCATATTTCTTTTTTTCTTTTGGTTTTCAAGGAACTTGGAAGGAAATTTTTATCCCAACTTTATGTCCATCATTTTTGTGTACGATTAATTCCTACAATTTTTTGATAATTTAAATAAATTACATAAGTTACACTACATATTATAAAGAAATTATAAAATTATATCACAAATAACATTTAAATTGTAAAATAAAAACTTTTATACCTATATATCAGTCTATATTTTCCCTGGATATGAATCTTAAACACTTTTATTTCATTATAAATGTGGTTTCAAATCATTGGTAGAATATAGTAGGGTAGAAATACTAAAATATGGAAAGTCAAAATAATTTGAACAAGTGTGTGGTCTTCTGGTAACCTGGTAATTACAGGTTAGAACTACGTTAACACATACCTATCAAATATTGGTAGCTGTGGCCAAGATTCTGGCTGGATTTATGCAGCACACACTTTGAGACTACAGTTATTTGCAAATGCGGAATAACAGAGAGGATAATAAATACTGTAAGGAGCCAGCTGTGCAGGTGAACTCCCCAGGGCCTGTGTGTTTGCTCATCTGCTTCACAACAACTCCCCTCTGAAGTCGTTGTTATGATTATTACCTCTGTTTTACAGACTTGTACACGGGGTTCAGGGAGGTCCTGTGGTTACCTGGAAAGGTAGCCACTGGTTATTGGGACCAGGAAGGGAAATGGCAAGGTTGATTTGTAGAGTTCTCACCACCAGGCATCTTGAGAAGCATTTTGAATCTGTTCAAATGTTCAATGGTACCTGCTTGAAAACCCTGACTTCTGCACCCTAAGCAAGAGATCACCTTTGCCTAGAAAAACTTAGGACACAAGTGGTAACAATTTTCCTCATCGACTACAACATCTCTTCCTAACCCCTGTGGAATGTTTAGCTTTAACCACCCTTAAAATCAGTGTAAACTCAAAGGTACACAGAGGCCCTGAGAAGTGATCTCATCAACCCTCCACTCCCTATCAGGTGACACCTAAACTATGTCCGCACAGAAAGTCCCCAGGTTACATACGGGAAGCTTTAAATGTAGGGCGTTTGGAAAATAACACCATGTTGTCTATGAGCTGTGAAATACTGCAACTTTGGTTCCGTCTCTGCACACATACACTTGCCTCTTTGACCGCTACACATGCCTGACAGCTTCTGAAAACATTGTGCAAAGTCAGACAACCAGACAGGCCATGCAAAAAACCTACAAGGTGTGGGCGCAGATTCAAGAAATAAGAGCAGGCCTCCTAGATTGGAGCCAGGAGCTGTGACTTCAAACAGAAGGATCTTAATGAGCCGGTGTGGAAAAACAACAGAGATTTTGCATTTCAGCTGCGGCAGCTTTGTGCTCCCCTCCCCAACCCTTTTTCAGGGTCAAGTCAGGTTTCTGTAGCTTGCAAACCTCTAGCTAGTAGGTTCTAGCTGTAGCATGGGCCCTCACCTTCTTCTTTCCCCTGAGGGTATAATTGAGACACTCTCCCTTTTTGTTGTTTCAAGACAGGTGAGTCTCTTCTTTTTTCCAATAAGGAGATAAATATCCATGGGCAAATAATCTGGTTGAACAGGATAATGTCATTTCCCCAATTCGTTCATGAACATGTTCATGTATTTTACAATAAATATTTTTTTATGATGGTCATTGTATTGATGAAAAGGCAACAAAAAAGACTGAAAAGAAAGTGGCAGTCAATCCTACTCCCTGAGAGCAAAGAGAACAGTGGGCAACGTTTTCCAGAGTCTGGGCCTCTTCTTGCTACAGCTCCCAATTCTGTATCAGAAGACAAACCTTTAAACAGTGCCTTGGCTTTCTCCCAGATGCATTAATTAGATCTTCCTGTCCTGAGGGAAGCTTCAGAAAACGAGTTGAAGTCTAAGCCACACAGGAGAGCAGGAGAAGGAGGAGGGGAGAGACCCAGAGCAAATACACTGCTAGGGGATCTGTGCCCCTTGCTCCAGTCTGACCATCGGGAGCTGGGTGGGTCCTCCAGCTTCAAGGGTGTTGGGAGGAGTTGGTGCTGGACTTGCAAACTTGACCTGGCCAGGGAAGGAAGGTGCAACCTCATGAAATCCCCATTTTTGAATGGGACTTCACCTAAGCAAACATCAAGGAAAACTACTATAGCCCACATCTCCTAGCGCACCTGAAAGGGCTCCAGATTGCTTCTTCAATATCCAAACCAGGTCCTGAGCATATGGACATGCCACTATCTCCATAGACACAATATCCTGGTCCTAGTTTGTGTACTCAGGGAAACTGGTGAGACACTTAACCAGCATCACACCTGACCCAGTCCACTCTACCCTTTATGTTCTTAAGACCAGCTCTGGAGGATAACGGATGTGGGAATGGGGTAAGGGAGGTCAAGCTACCTCGGCTTGCAGTGAAATGTCTGAGATTGCGTATTCCAGGAGCAGACAAGTGCATGCATTTGAGGGGCAAGATATTTATTAGGCCTTAACATCTGTGAAGGGAAAGTGAAAGAAGGACTGGTCAGAAAGAGAAGTCAAATAAACAAATGCAGTCCCAAAAAAGCCTTGAGGAACCAGGAGGAGAACGCTGATATAAGAATTGCCCATCAGAGTTGTCCTGGGCCTTTGTACCCTGACTGGCTCAGTCCCCTGATACAGAGAACCCCAGAACTGAAGAGATGGCCTCAGGATATTGTCTGCAATTATATTTCCTGGAGCTGAGCAGCCAGGTCTTCTTTGAAGAGAAACCTGAAAAGGGCTGCTCTGTGTCCACCACAAAAGTAAAACAAGGGAACCCTCTGATACCTGAGGGGCTTCCACCATGATATTTCCAAAACCTATCTTGGAGGGCTCCATTTCATAAATGTCTTAATTTGGGTATAATCATTCCTGCAAATCCAAAGGGGTTTGGTTCGAGGACCCCTGCAAATACCCAATTTCTCAGATGTTCAGTTTCCTTATACAAAACGGCATAGGATTTGCATATAACATACACACATCCTCTTGGATACTTTAAACCATTTCTACATTAGCTGTAATGCCTAATGCAATGTAAATGCTATGTAAAGAGTTGTTACACTGTATTATTTAGGAAATAATTAGAAGGAATAAACTGTCCATGTTCATTACAGATGCAATTAAAATACATATTTGTTTGATACTAGAAGAAATATAATACATGCTTGAGAATGGAAGAAACTCCTTAGCAGCTAGAAAGACCCTAGAAAATAAAAAAGAAAACAGAAAAAAGAAATGAAGACATAAGAAATGGGACCAGATACAGAGCCCAGAAATAAATCCACACATTTTCATTCCACTCATCTTCAACACAGGTATTGAGAATACAGAATTGGGAATTGGGAATGTCTTCAGTAACTAGTATTGGGAAAACTGAATATCCACAAGCAAAAGAATGAAATTAGACTTTTACCTCACCCCATATACAAAAATCAGTTCAAAATGGATGAAAGAGCTAGGCATAGAAGCACATGCCTGTAACCCCAGCTACTAAGGAGCCTGAGGCAGGAGGATCACAAGTTCAAAGTCAGCCTGGGCAACTTAGCAAGGCTGTGTCTCAGAATAAAATATAAAAAGGGCTGGGGATGTAACTTGGTGATACCACACATGCCTAGCATGTGTGAAGCCCTGGGTTCAATCCCTTTCCCCACTGCCCACAAGCTTGGGGTTAGAAAGTAACACCTTCACCCCTCCCCACAAAGTAGGAACTTTGCAACTATCTGGTCCAAAGAAATTTCTTCAACAATCTCACAAAATTCCCTTCCACACTTTAAACCTTGCTGTCTAAGTGGGTGAGGAGGTTTAAGAATCATTGACAAGTTATTCTTCCTTTCCCACTATAATTTCTGCACTTGGTGGTGCAAAGGGTTGGGCTGTCCTGTCTCTCACTCACACTGGTGTTCTGATTTCCACTCTATTCCCCCTGGTTGTCACTGAGGTCAGAACATCCTGTTCTACCTGCCTCATCTTATTTAATCCTACAATAGTAATAGTAGGTTCTACTATCCTCCATTTACATACAAGGACATGGAGCATGTAGAAGTTTCACTGGTTATCCATCTAGACTTTGGATTCAGGTTTTTCTAACTCAGTCTGTGTTCTGTGGCTTGGTGTGTACAGAGAAAGTACAAAATAATCCCCAACCAAATAATTAGAATAGGTAAGAGAATTTAGTAAGTTTGCATGATACATTTTAATACACAAAAATCAATTTTAGATTTATATACTTAAAAAACGGTAGAATGTAAAAATTTCAGAAATACCATAAAAAACAGCACAAAAATTTAAAACCAAGGAACATGTCTAATAAAAGAATTGCATGGTCTGGCTGGGCCCTGTGGCCCATGCCTGTAATCCCAGCGGCTTGGGAGGCTGAGGCAGTAGGATCTCTAGTTCAAAGCCACCCTCAGCAACTTAGAGAGGAACATGGCAACTCAATGAGACCCTGTAGTTGCATAAAATACAAAATAGGGCTGGGAATGTGGCTCAGTGGTTGAGTGCACCTGAGTTCAATACCCGGTACCCCCCGCCCCTCTGCCCACAAGAAAAGGATTACATGGTCTTGACACTGAAACTTCAAAAATTGCTGAAAGAAATTAAAGATAATATCTTTTAATTAGAGTGATACCATGTCACAAATGTCAGTTCTGTCCAAACTGGTCTATAAGTTCAATTCAGTCTTAAGCACAGTTCTAGGAGGTTATTTATAAAAATTGCCAAGTTGATTCTAAAATGGAAATGCAGAAGACCTAAATGGCTTAAGGCAATCTTGAGGAAGAACTAGGCAGGAAGATTTTTAACTCCCAGATGTCAGTAGTTACAAATTTTGTGGATTAAGAGATAGTTGTAATTACATAAAAATAATTGAATAGATACACTGAATGCAACTGAAATACATTAGGAATATGCTTATGTGATTAACTCATTTATGATAGATGACAGACTCAAGCGGGGAAAGAATGGTCTTTTTAGTAAATGCTGCATGGTCAAGTGGATATACACTTGGAAGGAAAAAAAACAGGAACCCTGACCTCAACTTCACCTGAGACATAAAAATTTTTGCAAAGTAGATCATAAACCCCAATGTAAAATGTGACACAACAGGCCTCTACAAGAAAACACCAGCGACTGTTTCCATGATTTTGGAATAAAAAATTTTTATAAAGAAGAAAAAAAGAAAAAAATTGATACATTGAACTCCTTGTTAAATACCCAAGAGATACAAGTGCATATGTCCACAAAATGGTATGTTCAAGAATAGACAGGATTATATTGTTTATGACAATCAAACCTGGAAACAAATGAAATGTCCACCAACAATACAGTAAACAAATTGTGATACAGTCCTATAATGTTTGTGTGTTCCACAGAAGCATTTTGTGGCACAAAAACATTTCTTTACTTTGATAAAATAATTTAAAAATTTTTATATTTTATACTTATGATTTTATCATCTTTCAAATTATTTTGTACTTCATTAGAAGTTCTCGCTAAATGGGTAGTTCTCCTTTTCACATTGTATGACTTTCACAGATGCACCACTTTAAAAATAAGGGGAGGACCGGGAGCACAGCTTGGTGGTGGAGCCCTTAACTGTATGTGCAAGGTCCTGGATTCCGTCCCTGGCACCATACACACACACCAAAAGCAAAAACAAAAAAACAAGGGAACAAAAAGGAAAATCAAAATCCAAAAACTTCTCTTAAAAAATTATGGGGAAAAACAAAAAAACAGAGAAAATGTTCCTTAGTTTTTCTAGTTGAAAAATGCCTAGGCCAGTTTTAAAGGAAAGCATCCAGAGTCAGGCACAGTGGCACTGTCTGCAATCCCAATTACTCATGAGGCCAAGGCAGGAGATCACAAGTTCAAGGTCAGCCTGGGTAACTTAACGAGACCACCCTGGGTTCAAACTCCCATCACACACACACACACACACACACACATACACAAGAAGGAAAGAAAAGAAGCCATCGAGAATTTTCAGAAGAATGGTGGTAATTATTGTATGTTGTACATGCAAATGTATTGCCTTATTTACATGTAATGGTAAATTAGCTTATATCATGCTAAGTGAAATAAGCCAATCCCAAAAAACCAAAGGTGGAATATTTTCCCTGATAAGTGGATGATGATATATAATGGAGGTGGGGAGGGGAAGGGTGAGAAAAGAAAAGAATGAAGGAACTTTAGATTATGTAGAGGGAAATGAGAGGGAGGGGGATATTAAAAATGGTGGAATGAGACAGACATCATTACCCTATATACGTGTATGATTACGCGAATGGTATGAATCTACATCGTGCACAACCATAGAAATGAAATGATGTACCCCATTTGTGTACAATGAATCAAAATACAGTCTATAAAAAATAATTTTTTTTAAATTAGCTTGTATCACTATTGCTTAAGAAATCAATCATTTATTTAAAGTAATTGAATTAAGGGGAGCATAATTTGATATAGTTCACTAACTATTGCCTTTATTACAAAGTTGAAAGTTTGCCTTCATTAAAAGACTATCTTGGGGTTCAAGGTGTAGCTCATCGGTAGAGTATTTGCCTAGTATGCATGAGGTCCCAGGTTCAATGCCCAGCACCGAAATAAAAAACTCTACAATTTAAATGTATCTCATTTTATAAATTTTTAGAAAATGAAAATGAAAAATAATTAAAAATTAAAGTGAAAATCACTTTCATGGGAGCTGAGAAACCAGTTTTCAAATTTGTTAACATCATTCCCACGTTATATACCCATGGTGTTTTGATTGCTGCTTTCCACATAAAATTCATTTTTTATTTTCCTTCATGAAGACTTTAGCGTATTTACAAGAAGAGAACCAATGAATTAAGGAGATACAGCAGTCAAAATCGCTTGGCCGGCTTTATTTCATACCATTAGAGTATATATTTTATACTATTATAGTATATATGTTATATATATTATAGTGTAGAAATACTTTTGTACGATTTGATTTTTTTCACACACCTGCACAGATAGACTATTTGGAACATCTTTCAGGTGGGGATGGTTCATCAGTAGGCCAAGACAACCCACATAGTCTCCTGCGGTACTCCCAAAATAAGCGCAGTCCCGGGCTGTACCTCAGAATGGTGTGCTTTGTGCTTCTAAAGAGTCTTCATGGAAATTCTAACCAGATCAAACTTAGCTGACTCAGAAGTCATTCAGGTAGGGTAAGTGGGAGAGGTAATTTAGGACTGTTTGGTCTGAGGTCAAACCGGTAAGAGCATGTTCCCCTTCCTGCATTCACATTCAGTTTTTTACATGACACTGGGTTGAGCAAACCAGGCACATCTGCAGCCCTGGGCTGACTGTCACTGTCAGAGAGCCAGTGTCCAGCTCCAGGCTGTGCTTCATTTTATCATCTACAGTTGTTGGCTAGCCAAGCACACCAACTACTATTGTGACAGATGGATTTTTCTATTCATAGATTGGTATGAATTAAACCCCCTTTAATAACATAATGAAAAATCAAAATGCAGAAAGAAAAAAAAAAAAAAGACAGAAAGAGAAGTGACATAATGGAAATGGAAAGATTGCAGAGGCAAAAGATAATTTATTTAAAAAGAGAATCATCATTACTGATGGAAACCAAATTGGAGCTGTGATCTGAAGACTTTGTCTCTTTTAAGTAAAAACATGCAGCGTTATTTTGCTTTTATACAGAAATCCAAAGAAGACTGTTATAAAAACTGAAAATAGTAAGCAGCTCGAAGGCCCCAGATGTTTGTTTAGGCTTCTCTGGTCTCCCAGGAGCCGGGCTCCTATTTCAGCAGGAGAGCACGCAGCGTCCTTGGCCCGGGGCCACTGTTTGCCTCACATGGAGACAAGCCTGGATCAGGGTTTGGCCTGACAAACATTTTGTTAACTGATAATTTATTTGGAGACATTAATTGAACCAGGATGAAAAAACCTTTTAGAATTAACAGACTTCAGAATGGGTATCCCAACAACACTGCTGTTGTCCCAGATGCAGTCCTCTGTATTAGAAAGTTTACAAATTTGGTCTGTTATATTTCTACCCTCCATGTTAGCATATTGATGAACTTAGCAAAATTTAGGAAAAAATCATTCAGAAACCAACACACATGTTCTCTCATGTGGTAACTTTAAACTGCAAACCCTCTCCTGGATTATAATACTCTTTAATCCCTAATGGGATATTCAAAATATATGTGATATAAAGTTGTGTCTTCACCATGTAATACCTGCATCTTTTTCAATAAAAAGTGAATTGAGGATTCAATATATTAAAAATAATAGTTTACTTTCATTGTGATTCTTCAAATAATTATACATTTCAATTAGCTATGTATATTTAACAGACATACCCATAATATATTGCCTCATATCACGACACAGTATATATAATGGTGATATTTTGTAATTGTGCTCTGGGGCACAAGGACTTAAAAAATTGAATCAAGGGTTGGGGATATAGCTCAGTTGGTAGAGTGCTTGCCTTGTAAGCACAAGGCCCTACGTTCAATCCCTAGCACTGCAAAAAAAAAAAAAAAAAAAATTGAATCAAATTAAAGTTTTTAATTTTTTTAACTCAAATTCCTCACTCCCTTCCCTTTTGATTCCAAGGCCACTCAGATAACTATCCCCTTTGGTTGAAGCCTAAAAGCATCCAAGTACCTCTGAGACCCTGAGCTCTGCAGTAGTTGTCAGGTTCAGAAAATTGTTTGCAAAGTTAGGTCTCAAAAGCTGTGGAAGAGGCTTGTCTTTGTGGTGAACCAGGGTGAAGACATAGTATGATACCAAATGTGCCTGAGGTGAGGGGCACCAGCTGACTTCAGTAGACTTCCTCTTTTCTCACATTGACTGATGAACCCCAGTTCTCCACCTGTGGAGGGATTTTATACCCAAGGATATGAATCAGCTGGAAGACCACTCACCATTTAGAAGGCTACTATAATTTGAATATAACCAAATGCTCTTATATAACCAAAGCAGCTGGCACCTAAGAAACACAACTAATCAAAAGGAATAAAAGAACACTTCAATAATTTATGTTGTGAGTGTTGAAGGACAGGCAATTAAAGCACAGAAATTGTCTTCTGAAAGAACAGGACTTGATTGTGTATTTTAAAATTCAATAGATGAACTGACAAACAAAATATGCTATACTCTCCATTGGAGTTTTAGTAGATTGACCAGAGAATATAGCCACTATGCCGAACAAATTTGTGCACCATGGATAAGAAATACTACAAATTTTAGAAATCCTAGATAGAAAGGAATGAAGAATGACTTGGGTCTTTAGATTGAGAGCGACACAAAGTTAAAGGGTAGAACAATAAAAAGGACATATATGGTGACATTGCTGTATCCTGAGTATACCTCAATCATGAGGTCTTAACAAGCTTTTAGGCAGAAAGAGCTGGTTATTTTCCAAGGCAAATGGAATCAAAGAAGTACTGGTCTCCTCATCTACACTGCTGGAAGTGAGAGAAGAGCAAAACTACATTTAGAGGGCGTTTACAGGACAGTGAGAGAGCTCAGAATCCACTACACAGCCAAGCAATGGCAAAAGAAAAGGCATTTTCAGCAAACCATGAGCTCAGAATATGCAACCAGGTTCTCTTTCTGGGGAAACTACCCGAGGAAGAACAGCCAACAAATTGAAATCAAAGAACACCTCGAGCTGGTCACTGTGGGCCATGCCTGTAATCCCAGTTCCGTAGGACACTGAGGCAGGAAGATGGCAAGTTTGAGGTCCGTCTGGGCAACTTAGCAAGGCCCTGCATCAAAACAAAATGAAAAGGGATGGGGATGTAGCTCAGTGGTTGAGTGCTTACCTAGCATGTGTGAGGCACTGGCTTCAATCCTCAGCAACAAATAAAAATAAATAAATATATTGTGTCCATCTACAATTAAATATATATATATATATTTTTAAAAAGTCTGAAGAATAAGACTGGGTATTAACTCTTTTAAGCCTCTAGTTAAATCTATGTGGATGAGGCTAACGTGCCTGAGAACTGCAACATAACTATTAAACGAGTGTGCTTTCCACAGATGTTTCTAGCACAATGACCCCTCTCCTTCCCATCATCACTCTTCCTCTTCACAAGCATTACAAGCGTGTTTGAGTCTCTCCTGCCCAGAACCCCTCCGTGACCCACAGCTCCCTCCAGATAGTCACCCATTTCTACTCCTTCCATTCAATGGCAAACTTCTCTGTAGCCCTGGCTCCCATTGCTCACCTCCCTCTGCTGAACTTTCCCTTGTGAAAGTCATGAATAACTTCCTTGTTACCAAAGCCAGTGGTTATTTCTTTCACCCATTCTTACTCTACCCAGCCATAGCCCGTGACCTGACTACCGAGGCAAATGGTTCCCTCCATCTTAAAACACTTTCTTTTCTTGCATTTCCTGAAGCCACATCCTTTACTCCAGGAGCTGCTTCTCAGGATTCTTTGTGGGTTCCTCCTCCTTTGTCAGTGTGGACCAAAATTCAAACACTGCCCAATATTAGGAGGTGGGGTCTTTAAGAGGTGGTGCATCATGAGGGCTCCTCCCTTTTGAAGGGATTTAGGTCGCCTTCTTAAAGGGCTTGATGAAGAGTTTGTCTCTTTTCACCCTTTCACCTTCTACCATGTGAGAACAAAGGATTCAGAATTCAATTGGCCATCTTGGAAGCAGATATTGGACTCTCAAGAGTTAACAACAAACCTTCCAGCGCTTTGATCATGGACTTCCCAGGCTCTGGACCTATGAGTAATAGATTGCTGGTTTTTTTAAAAATTACTGAAGTCTGTGGTATTATGTTATAGCAGCACAAAATGAACAGAGACACTAATCACTAGGGAAATGCAAATCAAAATCAAAATGAGATATCTACCTTATACCCATTAGGGTGCTCATTGTTTTATAAAAAACAGAAAACAACCAGTGTTGGTGAGGATGCAAAGAATTCAGAACTCTTAGGCACAGCTGGTGGAAATATCGCATGATTTCAGTCACTGTCGAAAACCTTCTGGAGGTTCCTCAAAAAATTAAAAATAGAATTTCCATATACTTCAGAAATTCCACTTCTGGGTATATATCCCAAAGAATTGAAAACAGGATCTCCAAGAGATACGTGCACAACCATGTGCACTCCAGTATGATTCACAATAACCAAAAATTGGGAGCAATCTTAATATCCATTGACAGATGAAGGGATAAATAAAAGGAGAAATGTACATATGCCAGAACATTGTTTAGCTTTTAAAAAGAAGGAAATCCTGTTATGTGCTACAACATGGATGAACCTTGAGAACATTGTTTTAAGTGAATTAAACCAGTCACAAAAGATAAATACTGTCTGATTCTATATATAGTATCTAAAGTAATTAAACTCTTAAAAACAAGAACTTGAAGGGTGGTTGCCAGGAACTGTGGGGATCAAGAAAATTAAAATTGTTGTTCAGTGGATATTGGTTTTCAGTTTTTCAAGATGAAAATGTTCTAGAGATCTGTTGGGTGGAGATACTTGTGCATATAGTTAGCTCTACTGCTCTGTACAGTTAAAAACTAATTACAATAGTAAATTTTATGTGATGCATTTTTGACCACAATAAAAATAAGTAAAATCCACTTCAAAGAACAGCAAAAAAGAAAGTTATATAATGTATGATTCTGTTTACATAACATCCTCGAAAAGGCAGAACTACAGTAACCAAAAACATAAGTGGTTCCAGAGGTTTAGGGGGAGAGTAGGATGCAAGAGGGCAGATGGGACTCTTCTGTCACCTGAACCTGGTGGTGGTTATGTGAATTGAACCATGCAATTATTACCTTCCAATCAATCTTTCTACATTTGATGTTGAAAATTAAAAGTACAAAAATGCATGAATTTGTGTATATGATTTTATGAATAGCATAAAAATATTAATGACTCTGGGTCATGTTGGCATTTAAGTCAGCAATTTATGTGTCTCCCACGAGAGAACTCATGGAGTCATTTTAAGAGAACTCTGTATAATGACCATTTTAGCCTGTATACCAGGTTACAAATTGCTTTCCATGCTTCTTTCAACATTGTTCTTCCTTTACTTTTTTTTTCTTTTAATTACTTGACTTGAAATTGTTCTCATGCTAAGCTATCATTTTATACTTTTCCTAATGAATGAGGAGGAAAAGTATTTATCATTTTTTTCTATTCACCCCTTCTAGTCTTTTCCCTCATATCATGTTTTATACCTCCCAGTTTAAAGTCACTTAAATATGTAATTAAAAGCTTTCTAAAATCTGTCTTCTAGATTATTTATGAAGATGTTAAACAAAACTAGGTTTGACCTTAAACCCTACCAGCTCCACTAATCTAAACCAAGCTCGTTCACCCACATGCTGCTTCATTTTAGACTATCCATTGTTTACAGTCCTATCCAAGATCCAAGTCGTGGTATCAATAACCAAAGGCATCCATGCTCATTTCTCTAATGCACATGCTACCAAATGCTTCCCCAAAAGTCCAGATGTTTTATATCTTTTGTCTATTCATTTGATAATTGTATGAAAAATTTGATCTCACGTCCTCTTTAGTGGCCACCTACACAGAGGCAAACAGCAATGTGAGTCCATTAGAATCAGTTTGTTCTTGGGAGTTGGATAATAAGTCAGGAAGTAAACAAGAAATGAGTGATAAAGACAGATTCCTTACACAGATAAGCAGCTTTTCAGCTTGAAGTGGCAACCTGGGAAGAAAGAAGGAGAGAAGGAAATTGGAAAGGGGAGAAAAGTGAGGGAAAGAAAAGAGTAAAGCAGAGAAGGTTCATTTTGCAAATGCCTATTAAGAAAGATAATGATACGTGATTCACAGACAATTAGAATTAAGCAAAGTTGATGATGAAAAATCAGAGTCAAGTAAGTGATAGATAATGCCATGTGCTGTGTGAATTTAGAGACAAAGGAACAACCAAGAAGTAGAATCCAAGCTGCACTTTAAAGAGAACTAGGAAGGGTAAGGCTTTCATATAAATCTTATAATATAAATCATATAATCATATAAATGATGAAAGAAAATAGTGGAAAAGAAAAAAGAAAAAACATGTAGATTCCTTTGATCCAGACGAATAAAGATGGGATACTCAATAAAATGGAAAGTTAAAAAAAAAAAAAAAATGAACTAAAAAAGTAAGAAGATGCTTTAATAACAAAATTAAAAAATAATTTCAATGTATTAGATGTCTCAAGTTCAGAACACAGCTGAACACAATACTATCAAGGATATCTTCAGTCTGAAAAATATGAAATGAAATAACATAAAACCATGTTTCTAAATATAAAATACTGGTGGCTCGATTTATGGGAGGTAAATGGTGAATTGTGTCACTGTTGGTGATAAAAGTATGCCATGTCACACTGTTCTGATCATGTCATTCCTCTGCTTAAAATCTTCATGCAGCTGTAACTGTCTGACCTTCAAGCCCCTTTGTCAGATGGGGTCTCTCTCCTTGAGCAGCACCTCATCTATGCCTAAGAACTACCTACTCATTAGGTACCTCCTTCTGCCTTACCTACTCCCACTGGAGAGCTAATGTTACAAAATATCTAACACCTAGCACTTAGTTTTACTTTCCTTATTCCCCTTCCCAGGACCCCTGTGTACACATCAGATCAAGAGCATGCTGTGCTCAGAACAGACCTGTGTATATTTTCATATTGATTCCCTGAAACATCCTTTCACCCCTTGTTTTTAATTTGGCAAAATGCAATTCAGACGGGCGTCAATGTCAATCTTTTTATCCTGTCTGGCGGAAATGATGGCTACCTCTTGGCTGCTTTCACAGCACTCCATTCCTATGGCCAGGATTTTATTTTGATGTTTTCTCCCCCCCTGACTCCAAGTTCCCTGGGAGCAGCTTATGTGTCTAATCATTCTTGGAATATCTACAGTGTAGTACAGTTGATGGTTCATTTGTCCCATCACTAAAACACTGATTGAGCATCTATTCATTACAAGCAACATGGGTACAGAATGAAGAAGAAATATTCACTGCTGTGGAAGAACTCCATGCTATTCTGAGAGGAGGCACAGGAATGTAGTCAAATAACTTCAGAGAGATGTCACACATTTGATCATTTCTTCTTCATGCCATTCTGGATTGTGTGCATTTGTAAAATGAGAATTTTATAAAATAAAAATCCATATGTCATTTTCACATGGAAAAAAGAATCACGGGTATGGTGATAACATTCTATATAAGGAACAATTGGTGGCACCGAGAAGGAAACCAAGGTGGAGGGAGTCGGGTCAAGAGCCGTTTCACAGAGGAGTTAGACAATGGGTTCTGCCCATTAGAATAATTAACAACTGAGACAGAGATCATGACCCTTCCTGGCCCTGTTCCCTACCCAGTAGTGGTCTCAGAAGGCTGAAATACCCAGAAATTTTTGTTCTGCTTTACGATACTTTGTTCTCTTTATTCAGATCCAAGTCATATGCTTTAAGAAATCCACATCCCACACCAAGGAACAGAAGAGAAGGACTCACAGACCACCCAAGTGATTTTCTATACAATTCCAGGGACCTCTTCAAGTTATTTTGTTGTATCTATCCTTTTATTCACTCATTTAGAACTAGTGAGTACCTACAGGTGTACTGAGTTGTGATTAACTGTGACATTAATTTCAACTACTATCTATGACTAGCTTTTAAAGTAACTTGTATTTTTATATTTCAGATACTATGTTGCTTAATATTCTTTGATGTGGTTTGCCACAGCATAGGTGTCCTAACCGTACCTGCAGAGACTCCCTGACTTGGTCCCTGCCACTTCCCCTCTGTGAGCATCCACACATTTATCTGTTTATTAATGACAGAGCACAAAAGGATGCATGAGGCAGAGTCCCTGTCCTCAGGGAACTCACATTTAGCCAACAGAGGTTCTGGAGGAAGAGTTGCTTCAGCTCTGTATATCACAATACAATTGTTTCTTACAAGATACAGTAGTGACACTCTAAACACCACATTTTTAATTGAACATGATCAGGAAGGATCTAATTGGCACAAGTGAACAGTTTTTAAGATCAAATATTTTTAAAGATAAAAGATTTCCAAATAATGAAGTAAATATTTTTGGACATAACAGGGAGGACAGTTCATGAATTGATATAATTTTATGTGGACTTTTAACATAAATTTCACATGCCGTGATATTAAAGTAATATGTTGTGAAATTTTATCACTTTCACAATGAGGACTGGAATATTTTAGAATTGTTTAATTAACTGCTTTTCTTACACTCCTATTTATTTTGAAATATTGCCATATTTTTAAAAATATATAAATCAGTACTAGATTTTAATTTTTAAAGTAATAAGCAAAAAGCTTATTTTGTAAATTAGTCCACTTTGTTACCACTCTTTAAAATAACTACTTGAGAGTAGCAGAAGTTCTTCTTGTGTAGGTTGTGTTACTCTATAAGACACCTGAAGGTTTTCTTACCAGTAATGATGAGAGCTAAGAGTGGTTCAGTCACTAAGTTATACCGTCCTGATTAATTTTCTCAAGAAAAGAGTATATAACCTTGACTTCATTTAAGCAATTTTTAAATACCTCATACAATAAGTTTGACTTCATTTAAGCAATTTTTAAATACCTCATACAATAAGTTTGTCTTAGTCAATTGCCTATGTTCTTAGTTTAATGAAACATTCATATTTCTTGGATAGCTTTCTTCCACTGAACAGTTCTCTTCATGTAAAATCTTCCAATAAGCACTTGAACTGTGCTGAGAAAGAAGGCAAGTTATCCTGCAAACTAGACTAGATCAGGCAAAGCGTGATTAAGAAAGCGATTTTCTGTTGCTGTGGGAAAATACTCAGTAAGGCCAAGATCCTCTATCCACTATGGTTGGTGAAGCCAACCCACTACCATGGATTCAGATAAATGGGATCCTGTGGAAAGAACATTGCAGGGTAACAACACAATAGCATACTATCCTTAAATGTGACAACATTGACAAACATGGAAAACATGTTAAATGAAATAAGCCAGGCATAGAAAGACGTTTTAAATATGGCAGAATCTCACTTATACACAGAATTTTAAAAAGTCAAATGCAGAGAAGCGGAGAGTATCATAGTGGCTTCCATTGGTTGGGGGTATAGAGGCAGGGGATTGGTGAGGTGTTGGTCAAAGGATGCAATAGAGTGACCATGGATAACATGAATGCATCTCATAGTTGAAAATTGCTAAGTGAGTAGATCTTAAGCATTCTAACCACACAAAAATGATAAATATGTGAGTTAATGTGGATATTGCACATGTTTTGATATGAAAGTAATATCAAAAAAGTAATGTTAAATAGCTTGATCTAGTCATTCAAGAATGTATACATATATCATGTTGTATACCATAAATACATACAGTTGTTATTCATCAATAAAAAAAAGAACAAATGGATTCTGGTTACTACTACCCAACACTAAATAGTTACATGATTTGGACAAGTTATTTGGTATTACAGATATTTCCTTATTTGTGAAATCCTGGGGTTGGGCTAGAAATTTGGTTTCAAAATCTCTTCCAGGGAGCACTCTCAGCAAGGAAGAAAGGGAATATTGTCTAGCTGGGTCTCATATACCCGCTCCTGTTTCATTACCACAGCATTCTGCTTTTATTATGTGTTTTGCTTTCACTTAAACTTTCTTTGGAAGTGAGATTTCTAAGGTTAAAAATGTCTGACCTCTCTGACCCCTTTTAGTCTGTCATTCCAAGATTCTGCGAGTCTCTAGAAGCCAAGAGTTATGTTCTCTGGTACACTTACTGTGTTAGTAAGACCCTGTCAGGTTGCAGGAAAAGAGCAATGGGTTTTAGCTCAGGTAATGGGTGCCACGGATTGAATGTGTGTCCCTCCAAAATTCCCTTGTTGGAATATAAATCCCAAGGTGATGGTATTAAGAGGTGGGGGGTCTTTGGGGAAGTGATTAAGTCAAGAGTTCAGCCCTTATGAATAGGGCGAATGACTTTATAAAAGAAGCTGAAGAACACCCAGGGGCCCTTTTGGCCCTACTGCCTTTCTGCTATGGGAGGACACAGCAAGAAGGTATCCTGTAAGGAACAGGCACTCACCAGACCCTGAATCTGCTGTTTTGCTTGATGTTGAACCTCCCAGCCCTCAGAACTGTGAGCAGTAAATTTCTATTATTTATAAATTACTGGTCTGTGGTATTTTGTTGTGTGTTCGCAGTGCTGGGGATTGAACCCTGGGCTTCGCATGTGCTAGGCAAGACTCTACCATTCAGCTACCCTCCCTGCCCTTTTAATTTTAAGACAAGGTCTTGCTAAGTTTCCTAGACTGGCCTTGAACTTGAGGTCCTCCTGCCTCAGCCTCTGTAGCAGCTGCAATTATGGGTGTGTGTGCCCGCCTAACTCCTTCCCCTTTTTACCATGTGTCTCCCTCTCCCCTTCACCCCAACATGAGTCAATTGGTTACTTTGGTTTCTCCTCAGGAAGCCCACAGGGCAGCATCTGTCCTTGGGGAGGAGATCATAGGTCCTTCAGAGAAGGAGAAGCTCCCACCAGACCAACTCTCCTCTCTTTTCTTGTGAATATTCATCACCTCTAGAGCACACCTGCAGTGGGTACCTCTGATTCCCCTCCTCTACTAGAAAAAGACCCCTCCTAGGATGCAGGGAGGGAAGAGAAAGGGAATGGAGGGAGAGGTAAAAAAGCCTGCCCTGCCACAGGATCTTAATGAAAATGAACAGAAAATAGGATCTGCATGGCCCTGGCATTGCAATTGCTGCCTTTCACATTAAATTAGCTGCCTCTCCCCTGTGCACATGTAATTTCCATTAAGGTTGACTCAGTCCCAAACAGGAAAGGATGAATAGATTACATTATGTTAGCTGTATATCCATGAATGACACGGGAACTATTGCAAATGCATTTGGAATTTCTTTGGGTTTCAAAAGCCAGTCTAGTTGCGAAGTTGCTACAGTTTTTGTGTATAAATTTAAGTCAATATGATAACCATTGCCTTCTTTTGGTGGGCTTTGCATTTAATGAAATTTGGGTTATAGTAGGAGTTTATAAAACCAGAAGTTTTTATTTAAAAGGGAAAAATTCACACAAAACTAAATAGGAAAAGTATAATCTTAAAGTTCCATTTTCAAAACTCTGTCACAGACAGAAAAATGAATATAAAGATATTGATTTTAGTGTTAAATGAAAAACATTTAGAGTCAGTGTGGTAAAGGTGAATTTTCTTTAATATAAGAGGTGACTTTCTAATATATATAAAGGCCAAAGTCACTTTTTTCTGAAGTAATGCCTTCTACTTTAGTTATTGAGCCTTCTACAAGGAAGATTGATGCACCCTAATTAGACTTAATATGATTTCACTGTTAGCTTTAATTGTATAGTTAATTACATTTCATTATTAACATCTTTGACCACAAATCCAATTCAGATTTCTTATTATCAATCCATCACAAAGTCCTGTCGATTCCAGCCCCAACGTTATCTTCACTTCTTCTAGGAAGCCCACCCCTAGCATCTCTATCTCAGAGATTGGCATAGCCTTCTAATGGGTCTCCAGCTTTCCCACTGTCCCTCTCCCATCTGTTTGCCACATTGCAGATGAAAGGAGGGGTCTCAAAGGCGCACAGATGAAGTGAAAGACAAACCCTACTGTCCCCCAAAGGTCCTTCTGACCTGACCCTCACCTGCCTCCCTGTTCTCATCGTACTAAAGATTCCACTCTTGGTGTCTTTCGGAAGGTCACCCTGGTCTCCAGTCACAGGTCCTGTACGTGAATTTAGGACCATTGCCCAGAATCTTCTGCTCTTCTCACTTTACCTAATTAACTTCAAGCACTCTCAGGTCTCAACCCAAGGGGCATTTCCTCCAAGAAGCATACCCTGGTCTCCTTCCCTGAATCAAATGCCCCTCTTCAGTTAGCACCATGTGCCTCTCTTCCTTGTGCCTGCTTATTGGTTTGGTGATTATGTGATTAGTGTTCCTCTCTCCTACTTGACTAAGAGATAGAGGCATTGAGTCTGTTGTTTTTTTGTTGTTTTTTTTTTTCTCACTCCAGGGACTTTGGGGTAACAGGCACATAATTGGAAATCAATTGTATGAATAGCATATGAAAATAGCTGAACAGTAATGTAGGTACATTAAGGATATGAATTAAAATACATATGTGCAAAATTTTTATGCCATGAATCCAACAATTTTTAAAATTAAGACAAAAAAATCAGGAAATTTAATCTGGATTTTGTGGGTTATTTGGAAGAGAATAAAACTATCCCAAGGATCCTTTTAACAAAATGTTTACTTTTTCATGCTATCCAGAAATATTACATGGTAAAACTATGTGTGTCAACCTCAAACTCCGATGACATCCTTTCAACTCTCCAGATTAAAAAATATTTTTTTTTGTTGGCTCATGATTTTGTAAGTTTAAAGTGATTAGCTTTAATTGAATTTTATAATTAAAAAAATAAGCAAATTAATGCAAAATAAAAAGTGGAAAGTGTTACTGATGGTAACTATAGTAGTAGAAATAGCAAGAATTTAAGAAAACTGGGAGTATTGTGCTCTATTTTAAGATGCCTTGGTGGTTTCTCATAATTTATATTTCTACCTTAATAAATATTGCTATTTGTGGATTTTTTTTTTTCCTTGCCTAGACCTCATGCAGGTTTAAATGTGGTTAAAGATTTGGATAGTTAACTTTTATGGTCAGAAACATTTGATTCTAAATTTGTAATCCTTAGTACATTTAGGAAAATAGACATGTGTGAACAGTCTGGAAGAAAAAAATTCCATTACAACTCTGAACAGAAGCAGAATTAACTCTTTAACTTGCTGTGCACAGTATACTGTGCAGCTTCTAATAGTCTGACTATTTAAATAGAAATATTTTGCCCGAATCAGACATTAGCTATTAAATACTTTGGTGATGTAAGAAAGTCCTCTTAAAACAAATCACGTTGATCAATTAAGGGCACTTTGTGTTTCTCACTCTCAGCTTATTCATATCATCTGAAAATAGCGCCTGGCATAAAATAGGCATTTCATGTGCGTTGACTGAAGTCTATGCAAGTATAACTCCAAAATCATAATTAATATTCAGAATACAAATCTTTCATTTCCGGAAATTAATTCTTAATTCAGTTCATCTTAATGACTGCCCAATAAGTACATCTGTAGGTCTTGTGCTTTAGCAGCAATGTGGAAGTCTATTTCATTAGTACAGAGGAAAAATTCTTTTCAGTGTGCTTTTTTTTTTTTAAATGTCTAATAGGACTGTGGGCCAGAATGAATGCTTACTGTTACTTGGGAATTTTAATATTCAATTTACTCAGACATTTAAATGTAGCTTATGGGTATTGATATTTTATTTATAAATCTAATATTTATGTATTAAAATAAAAAAAACAATGATTCTTTCTTCTAGGGAATCCAAGAGCCCTTGGACCCTTGCATTTAATTATATCAACATGTTTGCATAAGAAGCTGTTCTGAATAGGCATATTGCACATCTAAATGAAGCAAAATACTGGTACTGAAAACATGGCATCAATATACATGCATGTGTGTGCACATCCATACACAAGGAGTTCAATATCTAACATCTTAGTGATTTGTCAGATATTATTTGTATATTTTATATACATTTAATCTTAATCTTATGATATTCACTCGTGAGGTTGGTTCTACTATACATACTTCACAAGTAAAAGCTTAGCAAGTTGTCACTTGTTCATGAGATGCAAATAACAACGGATAAGTCTAAGATTTAAATCCAACTGTCATATTCTAAAGACAGCTGTTGATTTTTAACCACTATACTTCTCCCAGACACATTAAATTTATTTTTATAAAAATTTATTTTTCTATTTTATTACATCATTTATTTAGTTTTACTCTAACTTATTTCAAAAAGGCCTTCTTGAAGTACATCTTCCTCATATACATGTGCTACACCAAATTACATAGAGATTGAGAAGAGAAAATTAATAAGAAGATGAGGAGATGAGTATTGGTATGTTCCTAAGTATGAGTGGCAAAATAATAATAACAACAAATGGTCTCACTTTTTCCTTGATTTCAGAAAGATCATAAATCTGATGGTTTGACTTCTATTTATTTTTTAAGATACAGAATATACAAAGAATGTTATAATACATATCCACACCCACTATTGGCTTAAAAAGTAAAGTATTACAGATACATTTGAAGTTCTTCCCAAACTGGGTCTTCTACCCACCACCCCCACACACACCAACCATTCTGAATTACATTCTACAAACATTTGCTATAGACAATATAGTATATTATTTTGCATACTTTAAAACTTTATATAAATGGTGTAATATGTCACAGGCTGGTAAATAGATGCTGACATCAAGTTTGGGAGGTTTTTGTGGCTTATTTTTCCATCCTTTTTTAAAATCTGGAATCATTTGCTAGATAGAAGTTTTAATTTTTTTTTACATTTTTATGTAGTCAAATTTATCAATTTTTTCTTTGTGGTTTGTACTATTTGTGTTGTATTTTAAAAATCTCTTCTTCTATAGGTTATAAAAACATTTCCCTACATGTTTAAGTTTTGCTTGTCACACTTTAATCTCTGTGATAGTTGATTAATTTGTATGTGTTGACCTGACTCTAACATGAAGTGCCTGGATAGTTGGTCAAAATTATTTTGGGTATTTCTATGGGGGTGTTTTTGAATAAGATTAACATTAAAATCAGTGAGCTTAAGTAAAACAGATGACCCTACTTAATGTGGGTGGGTCCATCTAATCAGTTGAAGGCTATTTAGAACAAAATAACGAAACTCCTTCGAGGAAGGCACACACACACACACACACACACACACACAAACACACACACAACACACACACACACACACACACACACACACACATAACAGAAAGAGAAACAGAACACATTGGTTCTGTTTCTCTGGAGGAGTCTAATACAATCCACCTGGAAATAGCTTTTGTATATGTGTGAAAGGTAAGGTTACAATATTACATTTGTAGAAGTGGAAAAACCCAATGTTCTATGACCTTTCATGAAACAGTCTACCCCCAACTCATCTGTAATGACTTCTGTGTCATAGTCAGTCACACAGAGGCACAAGGACTTAAATGACAGAACTTTAAAATGAGTCTTGATGTCTGATACAATGAGATTTCTGCTCTTCTTTTCTTCTGGCTAGTTGAGCTTTCCTTTCATATAAGTTTTATAATCAACTTATCAAGTCCACAAAGTCTTCTTTTTATAATTTCATTGTATTTTATTAATTTGGAAAGAATTGACATATTTATGTTATTGTTTCCTCATTCCTAAGTTGATTTAGGTCATGAGGTTCTTATGCATATACTTTAGATATGCATTTATAATATTTTTAAATTTAATATTTAATATTTATAATTTGTTTTTTCTTCTAAGCTTCCATTTGTTGCTGGAATGTAGAAATGCTACTTTTTTTTACATAATTGATTTTTAGTAAAGTGGCTTTACTGAATTCACTTATCAAGTCTAATTATTTGCCTCTTTTTTTTTTTGATAGACATCTGTAACTAATGTTAGGAGGTTTTGTTTGTTTTGTTTTACTTTTTCTTATCTTACTGCAAAGGCTAATCTTCTTAACCAAATTGAAAGAGAAACAACAATACAAAACATTCCTACCTCATACTTGATTTTTTTTTTTCCAGTCCTGGGGATCAAACCCAAGACCTCAAGCATGCTGGGTAAACACTCTACCACAAGAGCTATATCCACAGTCATTTTTTAGTTTGATTTGTTTGACACAGGATCTCACTAAATTGCTCTCACTGTCCTTGAACTTGCAATCTTCCTGCCTCAGCCTCCAGAGCAGCTAGGATTACAGGTGTATGCCACATTGAATTTCATACTTGATTTTAAAGGCATTTCTTCCAGGGTTTTTAATTTTTTTTCCCATTAGGTATGATGTTTGCTGTAGACTTTTTGTATTTATATTTCATCAAATTATGGATGTTCCTATACTAATACTTTTTCCTATACTAATTTGCTGTTATTTTTACGTAAAAATAAATGGCTTTTACTTTATCAAATGCTTCTTTCTGCATTTATTGATTACTCTGTTAATCTGGTACATTAATGCATGTTATTTTTCAGTTTCATTAACTTTTCACTGTGAGCATATATATATATATATATATATATATGATTTAAAGAATAACTACTAAAAACAAAACAAAAACAACACTGCGAGCAGTATTATCCTTGGAAATAAGTACATGAACTCTCTCTCTCTCTCTATATATATATATATGTATGATAAATATATATGATTTAAAGAATAATATTAAAAACAAAACAAAAAAAAAAAAACACTGCAATCCCCAACCTAGAAGCAGAAGAAATCTTAAGTAGAGAAGTTCCCATGAGCTTTTCACCCATCACATCTGCCACTTATACTTCCATAAGCAACACTACCTGAATACATGTTGACCAACTCCTCACACCTCCGTACGATTTGCCATCCATGTATGCACATCCACAAACAAGATAGTTTGGTTTTGCCTACATTTGATTTTTTTTCATCCATGATTTTCACATGGAGCCTTTAGTTTATTCATTTTCATTGCTTATAAGGATATATCCTCCTATTCCTTTTTGTTTGTTAAATTTCTTTTGAAATTATCAATACATATTAAATTTTATCAAATCCTTTTTCTTCTTTTTCTATTTTTTTTTTTTTGAAAGTAACATTTCAACACTGTTGGAATATTTTATTCATTAGCAGGGAATCACTAGGCAGACTACTTTCAGGAGAAGAGGATTACACAAGGGCGCAGATGCCAGTAGGTGGCGATCACTGAAGGCCATCTTAGAGGCTCTCTGCCACATTTACCAGAAATAATACTTGGTGGTGAAGTTCAAATGTTGGTTTACAATCTAGCTATTGTGAATTGAGCTGCTATAAACATTGATGTGGCTTCATTACTGTAGTATGCTAATTTTAAGTCCTTTGGGTATAAACCGAGGAGTGGGATAACTGGGTCAAAAGGTGGGTTCATTCCAAGTTTTCTGAGGAATCTCCACATTGCTTTCCAGAGTGGCTGCACCAATTTGCAACTACACCAACAATGTAAAAGTGTGCCTTTTTCCCCACATCCATGCCACCATCTTTTATTGTTTGTGTTCTTGATAATAGCCATTCTAATTGGAGTAAGATGAAATCTTATAGTTGTTTTAATTTGCATTTCTCTAATTACTAGAGATAATAAACACTTTTTCGTATATTTATTAATTGCCTTTATTTATCTTCTTCTGTAAAGTGTCTATCTGGTTCCTTGGCCCATTTATTGATTGGGTTCTTTTTATTTTTGGTGTAAAGTTTTTTAAGTTCTTCATAAATTTTGAAGATTAGTGCTCTGTCTGAAGTGCATGTGAAAAAGATTTTCTCACACTCTGTAGGCTCTCTTTTCTGACCCTAGATGTCCTTCAACAGCTGAATGGATAAAGAAACTGTGCTATATATACACAATGGAATATCATTCAGCCATAAAGAAGAATAATATTATGGCATTTGCAGATAAATGGATGGAATTGGAGAATATCATGCTAAGTGAAAGAGGCCAATCCCAAAAAACCAAAGGCCGAATGTTTTCCCTGATAAGTGGAAAATGATATATAATGGGGATGGGAGGGGTGAGAGAAGAATGGAGGAACTTTAGATTACGTAGAGGGAAATGAGGGGGGATATAAAAAATGGTGGACTGAGACAGACATCATTACCCTATGTACATGTATGATTACACGAATGGTATGAATCTACATCGTGCACAACCATAGAAATGAAATGATGTACCCCATTTGTGTACAATGAATCAAAATGTGGTTTGTAAGAATTTTTTAAAACTTTTTTTAAATGTTGGTTTACAACAAATACAAGTAATGAGGACAGAAGTGACACTCAG
Source organism: Sciurus carolinensis (assembly GCF_902686445.1). Taxonomy (NCBI): domain Eukaryota; kingdom Metazoa; phylum Chordata; class Mammalia; order Rodentia; family Sciuridae; genus Sciurus; species Sciurus carolinensis. The sequence goes on from NC_062224.1 coordinate 23,737,976, forward strand.
TGGAGATTGTGCTTAGCATGTGCCAGGCCCTGGGTGGATTACCCAGTACCACTAAATAAATTAACAATAATAGACTACATTTGAATTACTACAGTCTGGACTTTTTGTTGTTGTTTTAGTTTGATTTGTTTTTTGTACCAGGAATTGAATCCAGGAGCTCTTAACTACTGAGCCACATCCACATCCACACACCCTTTTTAAAAATATTTGAGGCAAGGTCTCACTAATTTTCTCAGGGTCTCAAAAAGTTGCTGAGACTGCCTTTGAACTCACAATCCTCTGCCTCAGCCTCTTGAGTTGCTGGGATTACAGGCAAGTACCACAACGCCCAGTCACACGATCATACTTAATCTTTAATGAAACTATGGAGTAAATAATATTTTATCTCTCTTCTCCTGACAGGGAAGATGAGATTGAAAAACATGCATATGCTAACATAAATAAAGAATTGTAATCATTATATAAATATAACTCCATAATTTCATATAACATTATAAAATCCTTTCCTGCATGGTTCTCTTCACTGTTTATAGTAATTATAATTTAATAGATGCATCATGTCATTTTTACTAATGTATTATTTCAACATTATGTAGCACAATTTTTCATATTTTTTTCTTTTTAATAATTAATAATGCTCTGGTGAACATTTCCGAGCATGGAATTTTCTGCTTCTGTTGAGCTCTAACTGTTGAATAAATTCTCTGTGGACAGAGTATGAAGTAATTAAAACTATCACTCCATTTTACCTTATTGTGTTTTTCAAAAGGTCTATACCACTTTATAATGTGGAAAGTATTATAATTTTGTACAATGCATTAGTATAAAAAGTCTCCATGCACATTTCTTTGATCTCAAATATACATTATTATTATTGTTACTGTTATTGTTGCTCTCAAAGGTGGGCACTTTAACTTTTAAATATTTACTACTTGCCTTTTTATGTTAACTGACAATTTTACATTAATTTAATTCTTCAAATTTTTGCACGAAATATGGTATATTACACTTAGGCATTTTCTCTATTTTTGGAAATTATTGACTGCTAGTAATAGTTAAAAAACAAAAGGGATTCACTTGGTATTTTCATTTGCAGCATTATCCATTTGAATGAATGACACATAATGACATAATTTCAGGTATTTGAAAGATCTCTAGGAATGTTGGAGCAAAATCCCCCAAAGCTTGTTAACTATTTCCATGATTTCAAAAGTTCTTTTTATAAAGCTGCTTTACTGACTTGGTTTAAACTATTTAAAAGGCAGAATAAAATTGAAAGGACAGTTTTAAAAACTAGCATTCAGAAAGCAAAAATCAAAGAACAGAACAGTTTTACTTTCCAAGAACAACCTTTTTTAAAGACAGACTATAATTCTCCTGAGTATATAATTCAAATAGCATAGTGGATGTAAAATGAAATTTATTGCAGCATTTGCAGGAAAACATAAATCAAGGGACTAGCAAAACAATTGTGAACTATAAAGAAAATAGAGAAAGAGATTTTGGCATAAGAATTACAAAAAGAAATTCGATTTGTTAAAGAAATTATGGACCCTTCATTTAAATTGTTCTGTTAACCCACAAGTTTCAATGCCTAGAAATGTCAATAATATACCTGAGTAGATACACACACATTAACCTGTCCACAGTATAATTAAACATGCTTCTTTCTCACTTGTAATATAGAACAAAAATCAAGACCTGAAGGAATATTCTGAAAGAGAGAAAATCTTCCCTAAGATTTCAGTTCCTACTCTTGAGAAACATCTCTTTCACAGTTTGATTTCTCCTTGAAAGCTGACTCGTATTCCTTAGAACTAAGATATACCAAACACTTTTTCTACATCAATTAGAATGACCATGTACATTTTTTCTTTATGTAGAATTCATTAATTGATTTTTCTAATGACAAGCCAGTTTTCCATTCCTGGATTAACCTGTTTGTCACTGTAGGTATTAGTTGTCTATTTTTTTATTTGTTCCTTTTAGATATACATGATAATTGAGTGTCTTGACATTATACATACATGGAGCATAGCTTATTCTAATTAGAACCCCATTTTAGTTGACTATTGCTCCATATCATTTTATCCCATATATAGCAGTTTAAATTACAATTTTGTATTGTTTTATTTTGTTTGTTTTTTAATCTCACATGGTTTTTGTGGGTCAGGAGTCGAGTGGTTGCTTAGTAGGTGATTCTCGCTCATTATCTCAGATGAAGATGTAGTTAAAATGTTGACCAAGGCCACAGTCACTTGGGTCAAGTGGATCCCCTTTCAAGTTCATCATGTAGCACTTAGTAGGAGGTTCAAGTTCTAATCATGTAGTCCTCTCTTCAGGGCTGCTCACGAGAGGACGCCTGACTTCCTTCAGAGTGAATGACCTGAGAAAGAAACCAATAAATCTTGAAGCAGGCATGTTTTTAATAAGTGAATTTCGGAAGTGCCTTACCTTTGTGTCTGCTGTGTTCTATTGGTCACCAAGGGTAACTGATACAATGTGAAAGGGAAAAGTACCAAGGTGGGGATCGCTGGGAACCATTTTGAAGATGGCTTCCCACAATCATGTTGTTTTATACTTTCTATGGACTGCCAGATGCAGTTACTGATACATTATTACAATTTTTGTGTCTATATTTTTTAATGAAATTAGCCTCTGATTTTTTTCTTGTAATCAAGTTTATGCTAGCCTCGTAAAAGAAATGAGTAGTTTCCTCTTTCTATTTTCTGAAAGAGTTTGTACATAACATGAGAATTCAGCAGGATCAGTTCCTTCACTACTGGAATTCAATGTGAAGCCATCTAAGCCTTAATTGTCTTTAATTCAATTACTTCAGCTGTATCGAAAGATCATTCAGGTTGTAGAACCATTCCATTTTTTTCTTCTTTTTGAGATAGTTTGCATAAATTGTACCTTGTTAGAATGTGCTCATTTCATCTACATTTTCAAATTCAGTGATAAAATTACTCATAATGACTTGTTATTATTTGTTTAATATTTCTAACTTTTATAGTAATGTCCTCTTTTTTCTTTTCTGATAGTGCTTATTTGTGTATTTATATTATCACTCTCTCTTTTTAAATTTGTCTCACTAAAAATTTATTAATTTTATTAGGTTTTTAAGAATCAATCTTTGGCCTTATTGATCCTCCATATTTTGTTTGTTTTCTATTTTACTGGTTTCTATTCTTGTTTCTAGCACGTTCTTCTTTCTACTTCCTTTGGGTTTATTTTGCTATTCTTTTTCTATTTTTATGAACTATTTTTTAGCCTTTTTCTAATATACATGTATATATTTTCCTTTAATTACAGCTTTAGCTGAGTCTCATGTTTAGATACAGAGTATTTCTATTGTTATTCAGTTCAAACTATTTTTTTATATCCACTGTGATTTCTTCTTTTACCTGTCACTTACTTAAATGTATATTGAGTTCATTTTCAAACATAGGAGAGATTTCTTGATATCATTTGATGTTGCTGATTTCTATTTTATCATATTATGTTAGGAAAATATACTTGCTATTATTTTAATCTTGTAACATTTGTGGAGGCTTTTTATAAGATCCCGTGTAGGACCAATTTTGGTGAATGTGTTTGTTACATGCAATATTCACTATGAGCTTAATTAGATCAAGTTTATTATGATGTTTGAGTCATTCGTATTCCTAAGAATATCGTTTTCCCATTTTCCTTATTAATTACTAGGTGGCTGTTTTAACATAAGACATTTTGAGAGTGGATTTATCAATTTCTCTCAATCTGTCAAAAATTTTAAGTCTAAGATACTAGGTGCATACAAATTTAAATTGTTAAAAACTACTGATTGAAAGGAATCTCTCATTATTGTAAATCGTCCCTGTTTATTTTGAATAATGCAGTGTACCTTAAAGACTACTTAGTATAAGTAATCTGGCTATCTGTTTAGATCTTTTAGTTTTCCAATTATAACACAGGTGGATTTGCCTGGACTCCTATCCTTTTTATCAAGCCCCACTTTGTATATTCTCTTTGTGATAAACTTCAGTTTATTTTAACTATTTAGTAAAATCATGTTCATCTTTTTCCCCATTAGCCCAAATAAAATTGAGATCCACAGTCCTCCTTTGCTTTAAGTTACAAATGAAATTCCACACTTAGTGATTAAAAAGTAAATTTCATAATTGACAAAAGGAGTCCAGGAGGCAGATGAAGGAGATGTGCTGTTTCCCCCACAGCTACAGAAGACTGACCATCTTTATGTCACAAAACATATTCGAATATTCTGATTTGATGTGGCATTGAGACCTGCGGGAATATTTAGAACTCTACCAACTAGTTCTGTTCTTTCTTCTTATGAATTTATCCTTGAAAGGATAATACGAACAAAGACTCTGGAAATCATTGCCATATCCTTAAAAGTAATCTCCAAAGGGCCCTGTAATTCTGAAGAGTTGTCTTCCTCAATAACTGATGCTCTCTTAGTGTCATGTTTGACATTTCTGTATTTCTATATTGTATAAATACTTGTAAGAGTGTTCTGTCAAATCAGATTTCTTTTTTTTCCTTCTGTCACCTGCATGATAAAAAGAATAAGTGCCCATGATACTACTAGATTTTTTTAAATAATTGGATTTTATGATATTATCTCATTCGTATTAATCAGTCTTAATGGCTGGGCTTTGATATTTCGGTACTCTCTGTTCTGCTTTCCTGTTGTCTGAACTGGGAGTTCCCAGGACTGGGCACAATAACACCGATGGATTTGGTACACTCTGTCTTTGTGTTCACATGCTTAGTTTTGTTTAAAGAACTACACCACAATAGCTTCCTCTGAATCAGGGGTACTGCTATCTGTTCTCAAGGTTGACATAGGGGTGCAGCGGGAGTGGGGAGCCTCTATTTCCTGATCTTGCCTCTAAATCCGATGGTGACAAGTCTTTGTTACTGTCAAAAGCTGTTATCCCTCCTTGTGCTCATGCCTATAATCCCAATGACTCAGGAGACTGAGGCAGGATGATCACAAGTTTAAGGCCAGCCTCAGAAACTTAGTGAACCCCTGTCTCAAAAACAAAAAGGGGTGGGGATGCGGTTCAGTGGTAGAACACCCCTGGGTTCAATCCCAAATACAACCAAAAAAAAAAAAAAAAAAAAAAGAAAAAAAGAAAGAAAAGAAAAAACAAGAAAGAAAGAAAAAAAGCTGCTCCCTGAGGGAGTATTGCTGCCCACTCTTTGCTAAGCTTCCACACCCCAAGCTTTTGCCTGGACCAAATGAGGGGAAAGGGAAGGGGCAAATTGTAGGTTTCTTCCATTTCACACTAAGGCACTGTTTGTGTGGACAACAGAGATGGTGTCATATGGAATTTTCCATGCACCCCCTAGTTTTCAGCAGTTTTTAATTCATTTTCTTTTTTTAATTCCATTTTGTCAGGCATTTTTTTTTTTTTTTAAGGGCAATAGTTCTTCCTTCTGATACCCTAATTCCTATCATACTTTTCTCTCAGCAAGAGAAAAATAAAGTAATGTGTCTGGCTTATCACCCATACCCTGCTTCAAGGAGAGAAATTTCTCTTCTAGAGCAACTTGCCGTGTCTCTCCTCATATCCACATACCATCACCACCAGCTCTGCTCAACTCCAACACGAGTGCCTTATTCACAGACTAGACATCTTCTCTTCGCCTTTTTCTCTCTCATTCTGGAACCGTGGGAAGGTATCACTGAATCAAAATGGAAAGATTAAATACACCACACACTGTGGGGTTAGATTATGAACATTAATTCTAGAATCAGTGAGATGTAAGTTAGATTCTGGCTCCACCACTTACTATTTAGATGACCTAAAAGAATTGCTTCACTTCTCTGAACCTCCATGTTCTTGTCCATAGAATTGGGATAATCAGGCTTACCTGGTTACGTATCTATTCAGGTGGTGCTAAGCCTTTGCTACTGACAAAAACTGTTAGCCCCGAGGGAGTAATCACTGCTGTCCACTCTTCATCCACCACATCCCAAGCTTTTCCCCTGGCCACGTGATGGGAAAGGGAAGGATATAATTATAAAATTAAATATGTATTTATATATAAATATTCATACATATTCATATATGTGTGTGTGTATGTGTATGTGTGTGTATATATATTTGGTACCAGGGACTGAACCCAGGGGCACTTACCACTGAGCCATATCTTCAGCCCTTTTTTAAAATTTTGAGACACAGTCTCACTAGGTTGCTTACAAACTTGCTAAATTGCTGAGACTCCCTTCAAACTTGTCATCCTCCTGCCTCAGCCTCCTGAGTCGCTGAGATTACAGGTGTGAGCCACCACACCTGACTTGGCATTAAATATATTTGTGTAAAGCAAGAGGTCCTTAATAAGTATTCAATTAGTCACTTTTAGTCATAAGTAATACTTTAGTCATAAGTATTTCATTAGTCACTTTTCTACCTTGTCGTTGAGGTAGAGAGCAATGTGAAATCTTAGGATTTAAAAAACGAAGTACATTTTGTTTAAAATATTCCTCATAATTGAACCTGAACAGTAGGTTAGCTAAGTGCCATCAATTCTGCCTAACTTTCAGTTTGGGCTCCTTTTTCACAAATAACAATATGTAAAGAACACTGTTTTGTTTCTAAATATAAGATTATGCTGGTAATCCATTTTAAAACTGAATTCTGGGTTGTATTTATTTTCACATATTCCAAAAATACTCTTCTATTGTGATATAAACAGATAAATTCAACCAAAAGTTATCTCTTCCTGTCATCAGATAAATAAAATAGGTTTCTCACTGACATACAAAAACATACTAATATATTAATAGGACTGTTCTCCTGATCTGGTCCTTTAAAAGTTTAACAAGGTCAGTTTTCCTGGGAAAGGACTCTGAGATGCAGATTTGCGTACAGTATAATGTGTTGAAGAGGGTCCTGGGGTTCAGTACCTGTACAGAAAGTGAAGAAAATAGGATTGAGCAGAGGGAGAAACCAAGCAGAGGGACCATCCCATAGGCAGCGCTGGGGCTGGCAAGGCCCTACAGAGCTGTACTGTCTTGAGTTAGTCAGTGTGGCTCTATATTGGCTAGTCCTCTACTGCAGGCTGTCCCAGGAAGGAAAGTGGGGTGACTCTTTCCTGCTAAAGGCACTTCCCAGAGAGAAAATAACTGAACTGGACAGTGATGTTGGGGGTGCCTGAGTCATGGAACACAGCATCTACTACATGCCTAAATCAAAATATATTCAGACTTTCTTTTTTTCCCCACACTTTTTATTATGCATTACAGTTATTCCTAACGGTCAGATTTATTGTTACATATTTGTAACTGCACAAGATGTAACAATCTAATTTGGCACAGACTTTTCTTTTTGTTTGTGGCAGGGTACTGGGGGTTGAACTCAATGGCACTAGACCACTGAGCCACATCCCCAGCCCTATTTTGTATTTTATTTTTCAAACATACATTTAGGTGGGTATTGCAAACTAACGTCCATTGAACAGTTAACAGCAACGACCAAATTCAGGGTTGAGTACTTTTAAAAATCATCAGGAAGAAAAAAAAATGAAAACAAAAAAATTTTTGCTCATTCAAAAGGAAACAGATTTGCAGTGAGCAATGTAATTGTTTAATACACCAATTACCTGTTTAAAAAATAAAATCAGGAGACATTTCAAGTTACATGACCCTCTTACTAATCTGTTAGTCATGTTAGTGTATATCTTGAATATTTAATGCTTGGGTTGTCACTCTCCTTGCCTCTAATGCCCCAGAACAGAACACAGATCTGATACATGTAACTACAAGTCAGGAAACCTACCCTGCAGAATCTCTGACAGAGCTATTTCATGGTCTGAGAGAGATTAACTTGAGCTAAGCCCTGCTGGGGAATTTATCACTTTCTTGAATCTATACTAAGAAAGTGTGGGGCATGGGGTGGGGGTTGCAGGAATGAAAAGTAAAGCTCTTTACAATGATATGTCAGTAAATGTTGAAGCAATAATAGCATTAGAAAATTCACCACTCTGTAACTATGATGTTAGTAGTTTATTTAATCAAAAAACTCATCAAATGAATGTTAAAAGGAATGACTGCTTGGTAGTTTAATGGGTACAGAATTTTAACATAGTCTCAAAATATCTCCTTAGAGCTGGATGCAGTGGTGCATGCCTGTAATCCCAGCAGCTCAAGAGGCTGAGGCAGGAGGATCCGAAGTTCAAAGACAGCCTCGGCAATTTAGCGAAGCTCTAAGTAACTTACTGAGACCCTGTCTCAAAATAAAGGCTAAAAAGGGCTGGGGATGTGGCTCATTGGTGCTGGAGATGTGGTACCCCCACGTTCAGTCCCTGGCACAACCCCCCCCACCAAAAAAAATACCCACCTCCGTAGGGATTATTAATTATAATATAGAGAAAACAATGGCAACTATAGTGGAAAAATCTGGTGGTTTCCACCTTAACTAACTTGATTCAACTTAACACTGCTAAGAATGGAAACCTGATGTGATATACTTACATCATTAATGGAAAATTTCTACCAAAAATGTATACTCTTGAATTGAATCATGAGAAAACAATCAGGCAGACTCACTGAGACACATGCTTCAAACAACTGGCTTGCATTGTTCAAAACTGCCAATGGCATGAAAACAAAGAAAGTTTCAGGAATTGTTCCAGAATAAAGGAGACTAAAGTATGTGATCACTAAAGGCAATGTGTGATCTTGATTTAGGTCCTGGACTAGAAGTAAAAACTTATATGAAAGATATTATTAGGATAATTTGAAAAACTTAAAAAAAAAAGGAACTTGCTTACACTAGAAGAGAGTATTGAATCAATGTAAAATTTCCTGGACTGCATAATCACACAATGGTAATGTAAAAGAATGCTATTATTCTTAAGACATATATACTGAAGTATATAGGGATTAACATTCATGATATCTGTAACTTTCTTTCACTTGGTTAAGCTTATTCATACTGATAATATTAGTATTAATAGATTACATCAACATAGAAAGAGCAATAAAGCAAATGTGGCCAAGTGTTAACAATTGGTGAATTTAGGAAAGGGGTATGTAGTTGTTCACTGTATAATCTTTGCAAATGGATTCAAGTATAACTTTTAGCAAGCAATAAGTTAAAAAGAGGTAAAGACATATGCACACGCACATACACACACACAAACATGCACTAGTTCTGTTAACTGAAGTGGGCTGGGGGCAATGTAGCCCCTTTAGTGCCAGCTGGGTTAATTCCATTTTCTATTAAAAGAACAGGAATCTTGGGGGAAATGACTGATTTTGTACCTAAGGCAGAGAAAGTACAATGTGAATCTGGGACATATTATTGAGTCAGAAAGAGAAAACTTTTGTATTATGAGTTGAGTTAAAAGGAAATTATACACAGCTAAAATTATAACATTGGCCAGGATGAAACAATCGGAACATCAAAGAAAACAATGATTATATTTGAAATAGGTTGTATAGGAAAATCCATCTTTTCTTTCTTTACTCCGGTGATGAAGAAAAGACTGAAATTTAGGCAGTGTTTAATGCAAACGGTACTGGGCTGGCTGGAATTTTCAGGGCCTGATACAAAATGAAAATGCGGGACTTCTTTTTCAAAAAACATGAGGAAAAAGGGTCATTTAAGATGCTAAAATATAAAACTTTTCTTGTCTTGGTATGGTCTCTCTCTCTCTCTCAATGGGTCATTGTGCTTTTTATTTGCTATTTAATGCCACTTAATATGACCTTTCTTTAAGTTAAGAAAAATTATAATTTAAATTTATTGCATGAATTTTTACCAGTCATCTTTATATTGTATAAATTTTAAATGAAAATATGAAAGCATTCAATTTGTATGCATAATTCCTGAACTGACACAACTTGTAGTTTGTCATTCTTACATGCTTATGTATCATGTTCTTACCAGAACAATAGAAATACAGTAAAAAATTTAGCTCAATTGTTTTTCTTTCACTTCTTGACACATGCCCATTCTGCCTATCTTTCCTTTTCTTCCTTCTATGGCATCTTTTTCAGCATATATGGTTGGCTAATATTGGGAAGTAAGATAATTAAAAAAGGATATAAGAGGATTAGTTGGTCATTTGTGTTGCTTAGAACCTTATGGACTTCTTCCTGTGTTCAAAATAAGTTCTGGTTTGAACAGAAAGCTTGGTTTCCAAGTCCTGCTAGTGCCCAACTCACTGTCAAAGACATTTTACCTTGTGGGCACTTGCTTTGTACTTCCACCTTTCAAATGCTCGTCGAATCCTGTGCTCATGTCCTCTCAATGCTATATGCAGTAGGGCAGCAAGGAATTGCACACTTATTACATGTATGCTGCATGGTCCCACTGGACTTCACCAACAAAGCACGTCTTCAAAGGTAACATTATTAAGAATGTCAAGACAGAGGAGCAGGAACCTAGTGGGAAGCTCTGTGTGACTGCACAGGTCACAAGCCCCTGAAGCTGTCCCTCAATGGCTCTCAGATGATACCAGGTACTCAGCTATGGAAATTGGAGAAGGTAATTTCAAAGATCAAGAAAATACTTTTTCTTAGAATTTTTCTTAGAATGAAGAAGATGAATGATTAAGTCAAATAATAAACCCAATTCAGCCCCAAACCAGTTTCTTAGTATGTTTCTTTAGCAAAGAAATATTGACTTCCTGGTCAGTCACTCTCACACTTGGGCCAAGAGTCAGGGAAGACTGGGTGAGGGCTTCCTGTTTGGGGACATTTTTGGAATAAGAGGAAGAAAAATATAGAGAACTGTAACAAAGACTTATCCCTCTGCCTCCATATTTATTTGCCTTTTTTTCCTTACAGAAATAGAACTACTGATTTTTCACTGGATATATGGCCATTTAGAAGGAAGATTACATATTCTACCCCTTCCTGAAGCCAGGTGTAGTTAGGCAATAAGTTTCACAATAAGATACGTGTGGAAATGTTTTGTGCGGGTAACACAATGTACCCTTCAGTGGAGTCTACGTGTGCCCTTTCTTCACCTTTCTGCCTCCTATTGGTTAGAATATATGTATGTATATATGATGATAGCCATCTTGGACTTTTGAGATAAAGGAAAGACAATTTGGGGGCTGGGGTTGTAGCTTAATGGTAGAGTGCTTGCCTAGCACATGTTAGGCACTGGGTTCAATCCTCAGCACCACATAAAAATAAATAAATGAAATAAAGGTATTGTGTCCATCTATAACTAAAAATATTTAAAAAAAAAAAAAATGAAAGACAATTTGGGATCATGAACAATGAATGGAGGGCACTTGGTTAACTGGATAGCCTCATAGAGCATTTCTCTGAACCAACTACCTTCAGACTCTTGGGAAATAGTGAGATTAATTTTTTTTCCTTTTAGCTGCTATTATTTATACACTGCCAAACATATTTGAAAAGCTCTCATAGTTTAGAATCATCTAGAGCAGTCAACCATTCAGTTACCAATTCATTCAACCATACTCAATACTCAGTACCAGGCCCCATTCTAGGCGTGGAGGATACAATGGTCAACAAGACATACCAAGTCTGCTCCCATGGAGTTACGTGTTCCAGTAGGCGGAGGCATTCTTCAATGACAAAATACACAGTATGGCAGGAGGTGGTAGCACGACCACTAAGAAGGATAAGAGAGTAAAGGAGAATCAGGGAGTGGGTGTTTTGCTAATAAGATTATATTTGAGCAGAAATCTGAAGAAGTAGTAAAATGGGAACCACTTTGTTATTTGGGGAAAGAATACTCCAGAAAGACATGCCAGCAAATATTAAGTGGGAAATAGGAACAGGATGGACATGATTGAAGAAGGGCAAGGCCATTAAGGCTGGAGCCAAGGCAGCAAGAGGAGAATGTAGATCAGGGGCTTAAATGGTAGGGCTTGAATTCTCTTAGGGACAATCAGAGGACTTTAAGAAGAGGAATGAGGCGATTTACATTGTATTTTGAAAGCATCTCTGCAGAGATTAGGTGGGAGGGGGCAAGAGTGGAACTAGAAAGACCAGGTGAAGTTGACGGTGACATGAATGAGGGTGTTAGTTGTGGAGAAGTGATCAGATTACGGGCATTTTTTGAGATTAGAGAAGACATGATTTGCTGATGAAATGAGTGGGAGGAAGGGGAGAACCAGGACTTGGAGATGACTCCAAGTCTCGGCCTGATGAGTCTGTCTTGATAAATATCCTGCTGTGGATTCCAGTATGTGGACAGAGATTTGAGGAACACAAAAGCTTTGCAGTGCTTCTCATGACATTCATTATAGTAGCAACTACATTCACGATGACCTCGTGTGTGCTAAACACTATTTCTTTTAATTTCCGTAACAATTCTATAGAATAGCTATCACCATCCTTACTTTTATAGACGAAGACACAGAGGTTCAAACAGGTTGCATAACTTGTCCAAAGTCATACAACGAGTGAGTGGCAGAGCCAGTATCCAACTTGTATCTCCAAAGCATGGATTCCAAACCCTTCTTCTGCACAATCTTGGATATTTCTACCCTCCCATCAGTTTAGAGCAGGGCTCAACAAACTAAGCCACACAAGGCCGAGTCTGTCCCTATGCCTGTTTTTGTAGAACTTAGAAAAAAAATTGAAAATAAAAAATATTTCATGCCACTTGAAAATGACATAAAATTCAAATTTGTGTCCATACATAAAGTTTTGTTGTCATGCCTGTTCCTTCACATCTTGCTTGCAGCTATTTTTGACTACAATGGCAGAGTACACTAGTTCCAACAGAGACCACATGGCCCACAAAATGTGAATCTGGTCCTGTACAGAAAAAGTTTGGTAACTCTGCTTTAAAGAGCAAATTCTAACATTTGTGAAATGCTACATTTGTGAAACATTTCTATTGTAGTTGGTATCTCTAAAGTCAGAGAAGGTAACTCCCTGCAAGAATTTGTTTTGCCAGTTAGAAATTAATAACTCATATTCCTTTGTTCTACTGTGCAAGTACAATACACCGTGGAGAAGAATCCAGTCAGAACAATGGCAAGTAATCTTGGATAGTTCTCTTGTGTGCAACTGCTTGCTCACTCTTCCTTCCTCTGTCTCTCTCTCTCTCCACTCAAATGAGCTATGTGATTCAGGAGATTGCACATTCTTTTGAATTTATTTTTGAAATTATTAAAGGATTTGCCTTTTGGAGCTCTTTTTGAAAATGTTAAGTTCTCAGATTTCTAGCTTTGAAACTATTTCACACACTGATCTATAGACCCTAATTGCAATCAAGTTTACTTCTATTGAATGCCAGTGGCAGATAATTGTGATAACATTAATCAAGGGACAGCATTCCACAATTGAACAAGTCACTCCATTTCTACCCGAAAAGAATTATGTACAGTCTACAAGCATAGCTCTCCCAGTGGAAAGTTTGGTAATGATCTAGTGGGGAGGGAAATAAGAATGCAGAAAACAAGATAAGAGCCACATGTGAAGGGAGGGTGTTCAATCTCTGTGTCAAGTACAGAAAGGCTCTCTGAGCTGAGCTGTAGTTTCTATCAGTGAATCTAGAAGCAGCTGAAACTGCGAACATCTGTGCGTGTGTGTGTGTGTGTGTGTGTGTGTGTGTGTTGCTGTCATTGCTGCTGGTTTTCTCTTCCAATAAAACTTTATCTTTTCTGAATTGAGCTGAAACAGCTCCTTTTCATCCATCCCATTGGGGCCAGTCCCAGAAAGAGGTGAGAAATTTCATTTGTGGAGTAGACTTGAAAAAGGACCCACCAGAGTTGCATTTGAATGTGGATGGCAATACTAACCAGACTCCTTAGAGAGCAAGAGCAGGTTCTCTCCTTCCCTTTGGTCAAGGCTAGTGACCTCTTGTCACACTCAACTAGCATATATTTAAATTTTCCAGTACTGTACTTTGCTTGTCAGCTACTTCTGGGAACAGGTATTTTCTTTGGGACCAAACTTTTGCTTTAAAATCATAGCACCACAGGATTGTGGACTCTGTATGATTCTATTTATATAGCATTCTCCTTTTTCAAACAGCTTTATTGAGATAGTGTACAATTTAATCCCATATATTTACCACATAGTTTACCCAATTTAAAGTACACAATTTAATGTTTTTTAGAATACTCACAGAGTTGTGCAACTATCACTATCACCACCATCAATCTTGTATCATTTTCATTATCCTCCAAAAGAAACCTGAATCATCACCCACTATTCCCCACATCCCACCAGCCCCAGTGAACAACAAACCCACTTTCTATTTTTAAAGTTTTGTCTGTTCTGAACAGTTCATTCAGATGGAATCATCCAAGTTGTGATCTTTTGTGGGTAGCTTTTTTCATTTGGATCGTTTGCAAAGTTCATCAACATGCATGTGTTAGTCCTTTGTTTCTTTTTATTACTAAGTAGTATTTCATTGACTATATTCTATGACACTCTTAAGCTAATAAAATTACAGACATGGAGAACAGATTCATGGTTGCCAGGTATTAGGGGTGGTGGTTTTAGTGGGTGAGTGCAATCCTAACTGCAGTGCTCCTCACATAAGTCTACCCTTGTGATAAAATTGCGTAGAACTAAACTCACAAATACACATAAATCCATGCAAATCTGGTAAAATTTGAGTAAGGTCAGCAGATTGTAGCAGTACTGACTTTCTAAAGAGCAGATAGTACTTCAGTTATGCAAGTTGTTACCACTGGGGGGGAAATGGGTGAAATGTATATAGGAGTTCTTTGTGTTGTTTTCTATAACTGCATGTGAATTCACAGTTATCTAAAAACAAGAAGTTAAAAACATAATAAAAGGCCAGGCATTTATAATCCTAGTGGCTCGGGAGGCTGAGTGAGGCAGGAGGATTTCAAGTTCAAAGCTAGTCTCAGCAATTTAGTGAAGCCCTTTCTCAAAATTAAAAAAAAAAAAGGATTGAGGATGCAGCTCAGTGTTTAAGCATCCCTGGGTCAATTCCTGGCAATAATAACAACAACAATAATCATAAATAGATAAATTTAAAAATAATTGTAGGAACTGGGAAGTGATTCAGGAATGGCAGAGTAAGGACCTCTAAAAATTCATTCTTCCATAAAAGTGACAAGTGACTGGCAAAGATTGTCAAAATCAACTTTTCAGAACTCTGGAAATTAACAAAGACTTGCAATAATTTGACTGACTCTTCAAGAAAAACAGCTAAATCCTGGTAAGAACACTGGGTTTTAGGGCATTCTAATGTACTCTGTTCCCATTCTCTTCTCCGTAACTCTGGGATAGATTTAAAAAGGAAGATGCCTGAAATCATTGAGATAACCAACAGTCTAGCATCCACTAGAAGAGACAGAATGTTGTTCCTCCAAAATCCTATTCCCAGATAACTGTCATTTTGTGACCTTTCAGGCCCCTTGAAAAATCTCACTCATCAGACTTGTCTTTGACCTGACTCAGAGGTAATCCAATATGAACAGCATTTTCCCCAAAGATATTTGCAGAAAACAATCAGTGGCAATTGTTTAATATCACAACTGCCTGAGGCAGTGATAACAGCTGGGACAAACAAAAAGTTGGCCAAAACAGTAAGACAAATTAGGATATCAGCTATTCATAGCAGGCTTTGAAAAGCTGACATGTTCCTGGGAAAATGATGCCCACATGCACATAGGGCCGTTTGCCTCCCAGGAAATATCTGAGAAGGCTCTTAATGCTCATCTCCAACTAACCATTAACTAACTCTGTATAAGAAGGAAACACAGGTTAAGGCCAAGTTGTAAACTGCCTGCCCCAACACTGAAGGTGTAACCCAGCAGGTACACAAAGCTCCTCAGCAAAGCTGGCCCACTTACTGGTCCAAGCATTTAAGGAAATATCCACAAAATTGTTAGCTACATGCTAAGATAACCAAACAGATGTGCCAGTGCACATGCCCACACACAAACACAGACTTTAGAGAATTAATTCAGCAAATTCATTAACAAATAGCAACAGCAACAGCAAACCCTGGTAATTAAGGGAAATCTGATTTCCAAATTTACCACACTATAAAACTTCCAATTTTCAATCAAAAATTAGGGGAAATAAAAAGAGACAAAAAAGTATGGTCCATGTGAAGAATGAATGGTATACATTAAAATTGTCTCTGATGTAACTAGGCAAAAACTTTCAACTATTTTAAACTTACTCAAAGAACTAAATGAAATTATGTCTAAAAAAAAAAAACTAAAGAAAAGTATGACAAAGATGTCTCTACAAATGGAGACTAAAGAGGTAGAAAGTATCAAATGGAACTAGATAGAAATTCTGGAGTCGAAAAGTACAAAAACTAAAGTGAAAATTCACTTCAGACCCAATAGAAGATTTGAGCTGGCAGAAGAATCTGAAAATTGAAGATAGTTGATTTCAGATGATCTACTCTGAGAAACAGAAGGAAAGAAAATGAACAGAAGCTCAAAGATCTGCAGGACACCATGGGGCATACCGACATGCGCATAATGGGAATGGCAAAACAGGGAGGAGAGAGAAGGGGGCAAAGAGAATATGGGTGTCCCTGTGATGGTTCCACTGATTATTTTTTGACTTCACAAAGGTATAAAAGCAATATGCACTCAGCAAAAGCTGAACTTTAAATTCTGAATTTTTATCTTGTCTCAGGCTAGCAATACATAGTAGGATACTCTCTCATGATAGTGGGCAGTTCTGTATTTTTATTCGCTAAATCTGACGACCCTACCACAGAGACTTTACATTTTAAAAAGTGGAAACAAGGATTATTCTTTGGAGAAATGATAATATCCCCATGTGCTTAAAAAAAATGTTTATATGTCAGAAGAATACCGTTTGAGATATTGTTATGAAACAAACCTTAACCACAACTACGATCTTATGTCAAAAAGATAGTTAGATAAAGCCAATGAAGAATAACATTAATTGAAAACCAGCAAGCCCTGCTTTTGAATATAAGTGAACACAAAGATTGTGAAATCCAATTCTGTATTAAATGAAAGAAGTGGTGAGTTTCAAAATATTTCTAGAGAGTGTGCAAAATCATTGTACCCTTTGCACATTTAAGTCTTCTTCAAAATACTCTTACTCTGTATATTGATGAACTGTCTTTGACCTTGCAGGACAAATCTTGAGAAAAATTTGAATTGTCTGTGACATGTCCTATGACAACTGAGGAGGACATATATGCAAATCATATTTCTTGGCTGTATTTATTCAAAATGTCAATGAGAATTTTTAGGTGACTCTTGGATATAGGATTCATTATGGCACCCCATTAGAATCTGACTTATTTTTAAAAAGCATGGATGGTTTAATGCATACTGATCCAAACAAGTCTGTGTTACCTCAGACAAATAATGAAATCAAGGATTTGCATCAATAGTACGTCCTTCACCATGAGAGTACTCACGAGGTGAAGCACAGAATGCTTCGTGGAAGTGATGACTTACTCCAATCCCTCAACACTCTCCACGGTTGGAACATGGACAGTTCTCCAGTTTACTTGATTGTATTGTCTTGGGAATTGACCCAAAATATAGGTTATTGCCTTCAGAGAGGAAAAAAGTTTTTTGTTTTCAAATTTAACAATATTTTATTGGAAACTTACTGTGGGCTAGGCACTATTTGGGGGAATGAAAAAGACCAACTCCCCCATTATTCTGGGACTTGCATCCTAGTGAGTGAGTGGGACAATAATAAATAATGAATAAACAATTGAGATAACCAAAAATAGTGTTTTGAAGAGAATTTTACAAAGTAGTGATGTGAAAGAGAATGACGGGCTGCCCTTTTAGGTTGGGTCGTTAAGATGAGCTTATCGGAGGTGGTGGGGTTTGAGTACCAACCTGAATGAAAGGAGAAAGCAGACAAGCGAAGAGGGAGAGGCCCTAAGAGAAATGAGCTGAGCTTGGGATGCTCTGAAGGAAGAAAGCAGCGCAGTCAGCAGAGGGAGGTCGGTGTGAGATGAGGCCACAGTTAGGCAGAGACCGAAAGGCATTCATTCTAAGTGTAAGGAAGACCATGGGACTTTTCATTAAAAGTTACATAAATAAACATACGTCACATATTCCTTGAAGGTGCAGCTGTCATTCCAACAATGAGGAAAAAGTAAACATTTTGAAAGTAGTTTTGCAAATTAAGCAAGGGAACACTTTTTTTTTTTTTTTTTAAATAAACTAACCTTAAACCAACATCTTAAATATTGTAACAGGAAATATTTTTTAAGGAAAAGGGTCTCCCCAAAAGTGAAGAATCTGACTTTTTATTTAGACAGGTATGATTAAAAATGATGTCTTAATTTTAAATCTGACATAACATTTAGTGATAAAGTGAAAATCTGATTCTAATTTCAATTTATTTAGATACTTAGGGTTTATTTTTTTATTTTTAAATTTTTTTTATTTTTTAGATGGGGTACTACTGTGTTGCCCAGGCTGGTCTTGAACTCCTGAACTCCTAGGTTCAAGCAATCTTTCTGCTAAGCCACCTGAGCAGCTGGGATTCAACGTGCACACAACTGCACCCAGCTACATATATGTGTTCATGGCTGCCATATGTGAGAAAGAGTCCTCACAGACACAGATCTCAATGGTTGAGAAGTATATGGTCGACTCTACCACCAAGCCATTTTCAGTTCCAATCAGTCATTGTGCAAGGTTTTTTTGCTAATCTTTAATTTAGTAATTTTCCATCTCCCCCTCACATCACATAATTATTCTTACAATTGAAAAATGAGGTCTTTAAAAGTTCTCTTTAAATGGATTTTAGATCTACTTCATTGGGAAGATTTTAGGCAAAATGTTGAAGACCCAGGGAAAAAAGTTTTTATTATTAGGGACCCTATCATTTTGGGAAAAAAAAATTATGGAATTATTGAAATGTTTTAAAATATCTATTTCCATGGATGACTCTCTTCTCTTTGGTTTATGCTTCTTTCTCACTCATAGTTAAAATATTGTTTTTACCTTCAAAAAGACTATGGTGTGTTCCAAATTTTAAGAAAAAGAATAGAATTTCCTCTTTTAAAAGGTAGCATTTAACTGACTATCATTGTCATCACAATGGGGATCAGAAAATCTGGCCCATGGAAAGCCACCCCAGTGCTGTAAAGAAACAAATATTAGAGATCTTTAAAATGATTACAGTTTTTAACTCAGTCTAGTTTCATACTGTTTTGTGTTTTCTTATAAGAAAGAATTCACATTTTATAAGCATTTCTTTCACTATGGGATTAATAATATGGTCTTGAAATAGAATTATATGTCAGGTAAAATTCAGTAACATCAACAGACAATATTTGGAATATGGTATTGTTTAACCTTTTAAGAGTATGTGTCAGTATCCATAAATATTATATCTTTCTATTTTGCTCATCAGAACCAAGTTTTGGAACACATTTTCAAGTTAATAGTTAAAATTGTGGCTTGGAATATGGGCCAGTCATTTACTCATTTATACAGGTATCCAGAAAGGAATAACAATGTAAATGTGAAAGAAGAAAACTTTGATGTGACTCTTCTTGCCTAATAAATTGTTGCAGATTTTGATGGAATATTTCTGGTTCTGACATCTTTATATTATCTTTTCTGAATGCTTCATGAATAAGCCCTTTATATTTTAAGTCAGTTTGGTAATTCTCTGTATGATCTGTTTTGTTTGAGTCCGAGAGAATGGATACTGTTTCCAGTTCTTTATGATCCAGTATTTATTTACACTTTTGCTTTTTTTTTTCTTCAAGTATTGTATTAGGGGGTTGGAAGTATGGCTCAGTGATAGAGAACTTGTCTTGTGTGCAAGGCTGTAGGTTTGATCCCCAACACTGCATATAAAAAGAAACAAAACTTTGCCCAAGGAAAGATGCTATCAGAGTATGCTTGTGGGGGGCTGGTTGAAACCGGTGTGGGACTGGTTACTTGACTAAGTCTAGTTTATAGGAAATATGAAGATTTGAGGAGATGCATCAAGGTGTCTAATTACAGGTTATCATACATGAAAGTGAAAATTTAGCTTTAGAACACTTGGTGACTGATAATAGGTCAAGGACACACTTGATTCTGTCCATTCACAGTAAAACAATTTTTTTTTTCTTTTGTACCAGGGATTGAGCCCCAGGGCACTTAACCACTGAACCACACTCTAGCCATTTTTTATATTTTATTTAGAGACAGGGTCTCACTGAGTTGCTTAGGCCTGGCTAAGTTGCTGAGGTTGGCTTTGAACTTCCATCCTCCTGCCTCACTCAGCCTCCCAAGATGCTGGGATTACAGGCATGCACCACTGCGCCCAGTCTAAAACAAAATTTTTAGAAAAGTATATCAACAACAGAAAAAAAATTCTCTCTCTCTAAATTTCTTTCCATTAACAATGTAGTAAAGGGTAGATCTAAAATGTTTTTTAGTGTCTCTAAATAAATTCTTAATACTAGCCTTTTTTATAGTTTCTTTTTCACCTTATTTTTGCTTTCAATATTTATTTCAATGTGATTTTATCTGGATACAAGTACTCTTTTGATGAATGTGTAGTGGTGTCTGGCTCAATTTTGCAGCCCTGGTGCCAGGGACTGACAGTGGGCATAGTGACCAGGTTTGGGTGAGGAGTCAAGGGAAAGAACAGTAGCAGTCCCTGCCAGATTGTGACATCTTCATTCTCCCGCCCTCATTCGAAATAGTGGCATCATAATAATTGATTCAGGGAAATGTGGTCTGAACAGGTACTCAGGAGCAGGAAGAGGGCAAAGAAAGTAAGCCAAAAAGGGATAAAATGTGATTAATTTCCATACCACAGATACCTGGATTTAAAAACTCTCAGTTTGGTTCCCACTTCAAGTATTTTTATCAAGTTACAAGTCATAATCAAATTTCCTGAAACTTCACAAATCAGGACTTACACATGTTGGACCCAATTTTCACCAAAGTGATTCTTACTGTCTTTTACCAATAATTTGTTGTCCTGAGAGTTTTGCTTACTCTACATTAGTTATTCACAACTCTGGTACTTTACAAAGAAATTCAGTGGTACCAAGGTCTTTAAAGGGCTAGTTTATAATTTGCAAGCTTGTCAGTAATTTTCATTCCATGGTTATAAAATTAACAAATGGAAAAGCATCACTCAAAACAAGAATCAGTAAGCCCAGTTTTCAAAGGCAGTAAAAACTTGAGTGTATGAGTTAATCTTATTAACAAAAAACTGATCTTTAGGAAGTCATTGGTCAAAAGATAACCCTGTACTAAAATCATAACGCAACCATAGACAAAGGCTAGATTAGCATTTCAAAAGTTCAATTCTATTTTTCTTCCTCATGTGCAAATTTATGAAGGAAGAGAGAAAAAGGAGAAATATTTTCCATTCAGATATCTAAAAACTACAGTAAATGAAGGGCATCTGGTTCATGGTAATATGTACAATTTTCTCTTACAAGCATAATTTTAAATTTGTAAATTAAATCTACAGGTTTAGGTTAGAATCAATCTCTTAATTTGAAACTATTGAAGTTCTAACAACAATGAACTATGTTCACCCATGATAATTCCTTTAGAAAGCTAAAAATATCCTTTGCCTATGAAAATGTTTTTTGCCCCCTGGTGGTGAAATTATTATTATTATTTTATGCTGAAAGACTTTAATTATGGAATCTTGACCCTAAAATCCTTTCTGTGATAAGCAAAAAAATGGAGTATCAGGGTTGGGTTGTGGCTTAGTGGTGGAGCACTTGCTTAGCACGTGTGAGGCACTGGGTTCGATCCTTAGCACCACGTTAAAAAATAAATAAAATAAAGGTCTTGTGTCCTTCTACAACTAAAAAAATATTTTTTAAAAATAGAGCATTATATATTGGAGATACAGAGAGATGAAGCTGGGTCATGTGGCTTGGTAAAATGGGCATGATACAACAGTTATGTTTGGGACAGTCCATTTAAATTTCTCTTATCTTACCATTTGAAACTAAGTTTTCCCAAGTTCATTTCTATTTGTTTCCATGTTGGTCATATTGCTAATTCAGTATTGTGAAGAATGCTGCCTCCTTTTAGTAAATCTAATAACAAGCATGTGCAAGGCTTGGAATGTCTATACATTAACCGAATGCCTGATCTGAGGCCTGTTGATTGAGGTGAACAGTGACTTTGTACTGTTTTCTTTTGAGTTCCAATTTGGCATCCCAAACAATATTAGGACCCAGCGGCAGAATGCCAAAACCAAGCTGTTCAGCCTGAAAGAATAGTTGATGAAGAGGTCTATTAAAATTTCCTTTTGCAGACTAATTGGAGTCTTTGTATATGAGGAAAATTCAACAATTGCTGTGCTCAGACCGAATGGAAGAATCTGAAGGAGAAAATATCCGGGTTGGCTGAAAGGGAAAAACTGAAATTTAAGTTTTAAGAAGTGATTCAAGTAAGTTACTACAAACCTTAGAAAAACTAATGATAACTCTCAAAATGTAGAAGATGTCAGAAGTTTAAACATGGACCTTATTGTAACATGTTACAATAAATTTTATAAAGTCAATGAGGAGCAATGTGAAAATACAGAGCTACTTTATGAGAACAAAAAATCATTGCATCTTCAGTGTCTCAATAGTTGAATGTGAATATTTTCCCTTCCTTTGTTCAGTTGGCTACATGCTCTTAATTCAGTATCTACTGTTTAACATTAAGCTGAATCCGGCAGGAAAAATTCATGAATAATGATTCAACCAAAAAATTAAATCGGGCTTTTAAAATTAAATCAGTCATTATTTCGTGGAGTTTTGTCTTTCACCATCCTGGAAAAGAAAGTGATTGGATACATTTCTGGTGAAATGAGCAATCACAGCCTAAGTGATGTCAGTGATCACAGCCTAAGTAGACAACATTGAAGCATTTACAAATTGATGAAAGTTCTTTATGGAAACCTTAATGCACTGTAGGTAGAGATTTCCCATAGTATGATAGTAACATAAAAGTAGCCCTTACTATGTTCTAGGCAGTAATTATCTCAGTCACTTTCCAAAATACTCTTATGATTTTGGTAACATCCATAGTATTATCCTAATTTTAGAAATGTGGAAGCCAAAACAGAGAGATCTCCTAGCTAGTAGAACCAGGATTTAATCAATCTTCCTCTAGACTCTCTGTTCTTATTCACTGTGAGATTATTTGAGTAAGTACTACATTATTCAGAGAAGTGAAAATCATAGTGTCAACATGTTAGAAATAAATTTATTATTTATAACATAAAGAACATCTGTATTTATTTATGAAGACCTTCAAAATGATTAAAATTCAATACTGCAATACAAAAGGGATTATTTTCCAAGGAGGTGCTTCCCCAAAACAATGTTTTTCTAACCTTTGTCAATTCAATATAAGTTTGTGAATGGTGTTTGAGTAAATAAATTACTGAGTGAAAACAACGTTCCATTAAAGAACAATCATATCTTAGAACTACAAGTCCATATATTTGCAAAACAGCCATACGGAGACTAATGAGAACATTTCAAGGTTTAATGAGAGCCAGCTATTTCTAAGTCATGGAATGACTAAGCCACTAATGGTTACTTTAAGAGAGATTTGGATTTTAGATAGAACAGGTATTACACATACTCAACTCTGATAGTTAAATTTGATCTTATCGAAAAGTGGGGGCTAGACTTAAAAAATGGCTTATGTAAACCTCTTTTGGTCCTACTCATGTGTTAAATTACCAGTACTCTTTTGCATTCCCCCTGGAGAGTTGTGGTCATTATAATATTCAAGTGCTTATGAGATCAGAATGCCCCTCATTAACCTTTATGTGAGTTACCCATTCAACAGCATGGATTCTCCCTCTTCTCATTACCAATGGCATATTCTCTCAATGCATCTTAGCCACACAATATCTTGGCCACACCTTGAACCTTCTCAATGCCATAACCTACAAAATATGAAATTTAAAAATTTCCATAACCATGTAAGAGTGGATTTGCTCCCTTGCATAGCACCATGTGGAAAATGATTAGATGCCCTCATTGAAACTTTCAACTCAGGTTTATGGTTATTTATATAACTCTTCATACCAGACTGAATGTAACTCCTTAAATTGACTTAGCTCACTAATTGTCTACCTTCCTTCTTTAAGACATTAAAGGGTATAAATGGTCTTTGAAGTTACTGCCTTCACTAAATCCCACAAGCTTTTTCTACAGTTAAACTATGATATACGCTTAAGTTTATTTTGTTATGTTTATACTACTTTGGGTTTGCTGAGCTTACTCTGTGTGGCTGATTTTTTTCTTTTTCTTTTTTCAAACAACCCTTAGTGAGAAATACTTGACGTACCACACAATTCACCCACTTAAAGTGTATAAGTCAATATATTTTAGTTTCTGTACAAAAGTTATGCAACCATCACCACAATCTAATTTTAGAACATTTGCATAACCCTCAAAATAAATCCCTTCCCTATTTGTAATCAATCTCTAACTTCCCCTACCACCAACCCTAAGTAACCGCCAAGCTACTTTCTAAGTTTGCCTATTCTAGACATTTCGTTTAAATGGAATCTTACAATATGTGATCTTTTGTGACTGGTTTCTTTCACTTGGCATAATGTTTTCGAGGTTCATCTGTGGTAGAGCATCTGTCCACTCTTCGTTCCTTTTTATTGCTGAATAAAAAATAATCATTGGGAATAATAACAATTCCATTATATGAATATACCATATGAATATATGAATATACCACATTTTGTTTATCCATTTGTCAGCTGATGGGTATTTATTTGAGTTATTTTCAACTTTTGGTTATGGTGAATATTGCTGCTATAAACATTTGTGTACAAGTTTTTGTGTGGTCATGTTTTACTTTCCTTGGAAATGGAATCATTGGGTCATATAGTAGCTGTATACTTAGCTTCTTGAGACACTGCCAAATGGTTTTCCAAAGGGCCTGCCTCATTTTGCACTCCCGCCAACAATGTATGAAGATTCCAATTTTGCCTTGTGTTCACTGACTCTTTTTATTGTCTTTTTAAAATAGCCATCCTAAGGGGTATAAAGTGGTATCTCACTGTAGGTTTGACTTGCATTTCCCTAATGACTAAAGATGTTAATCATATTTTTATGTGATTATCATTCATTTGTACATCTTCTTTGAAGAGATATCTATTTAAATGTCCATTTAAAAATGGAGTTATTTGTCTTTTTGCTGTAAGAATTCTTTATATATTCTGGGTATAAGTCCCTGATGAGATATATGATTTACAAATATTTTCTTCCATTTTCTTGGTTATCTTTTCACTTCCTTGACAGCACTGTTTGTAACACAAACATTTTAAATTTCTTTGTGATTCGGTTTATCTTTTTTTTCCTTTTATCATTTATGCACTTGGTGTCATATCTAAGAAATCGTTAGCTAATCCAAGGTCACTGAGATTCACTCCTGATTTTTCTTACGAGAGTTTTATAGTTTTAACTCTTACATTTAGGTCCCTCATCCACTTTAAGTTAGTTTTTTTTTTTTTTTTTCCATCTGTGGTTCTGTGTCTTTCATTCCTTCTTATGAATCTTGGCTATTCCCTCTTCAAATACTGCTTCTGCCTCATTCTCTCTTACCTCTTTTTCTAGAACTCCCATTATACCTATGTTGGATTATTCGTTGTGCATGTTTCTTATAAACTCTATTCTGTTCTCTCCATTCTTTTTTCTTTCTGTGCTTCAATTCAGATGTTTATCTCTTTGTCTCTATCTTTCTCTTTCTCCCTTTCTATACCTCTGTATTTTAACTTTAGGTATCTCTGGTGTTATCTTCACACATTGAATTCCTGATTTCAGATACTATATTTTAAAATTTAAGAGTTTTCCATTGGTTCTTTTTATGGATTCTAATAAAATTCTGCACCTCTTAATTCATTTTGTCTACTTTCTAAAAAATTTTTACAATCTATTGCTTTATTCCATTTTAGTTATTTTACAATTCTTAAAGTCAGACTCCAAATGATCTGGCTTATCTGTGGGTCATCTGTTATCTATTTTTCCTCCTATTAGTCAAATTTTTCCTGTTTTTTTCATGTCTCATAATTTTTACATGCCACATTTTTATATTAAAAACTATAGACAATATAAGGTTATTTTTCCGTAGAAATGGAAAGAGACAAATAGGTTGAAAGTCTGATTACATCAGTTCAATTAGGGATGCAGTGGGTTGGGACTGAGTTGCAGTTTTAGTAAGACCTGATCAACTTGTGGTTTCTCTCTATTCTTCATGTGTGATTCCTCTGAGCTTTCAATTAAGAGCCAGAAAGGTGACTGTCTCCTCTGTCCTGGAGATTCAGTTCTGTCTTTGAGAGGTTTTAAACTTTGTTAGCCTTCTATTCACACAACTTCAGAAATGATTGCAAATGTCTTGAGTGGAGGTAATATCTGTATTTGAGACAGACACCTCCTTCTAGGTAGAGTTAGTTTTATATGAGCTAGTAAAATGTGGGGTGATTTTTACTCTGGTTATTAGGCCCAGCCTCTCAACTTCCTCACCAAATGTCTTGTGGGAAACCTGGTTGTATGTTTGGGGCTTCTCTATGTTTTCAATCTATTACACAACTCATGTGACTATGAATGTTTCTCTGGTTTCTTTATTTCTGTGTAGCGTCACTCTGCCCAGGCCAAGTTTGATGAGTCCAGGCCCAGAATCAGTAGGTGTCACTGGTAGATGTCATCAGCTCATTTAGTTTAGGCATTAGCAAAAGAAGAGTCATTTAATCAATTGTATTGTTCCTTGTGGCATAAGGACTAAGGATGTGAAGGTGCCAAACTAGGAGTCTATACACAAATGTCACTGTGGTCTTTGCAGGACCCTGGACCAGCAAGCACATATCTCAGAGTGGACAAGTGTTACTGGAACCAAGGAAAATGAATCTTCAAGAGCAAGACCTTATGTCATTGAAAAGCACCATACTGAAGAGATGCCAATTCTGTCTGCTTGACCTTTGGACTAGGCTCCCTCTAGATGGATTAAGTCCCTGGGAGATTTTGGCAATATAAGGTTAGAGCTCAAGAGGGAAATAATAGACTGTCTCCTAAAAGATCAGGTCAAGACATTTGTGGCATTGTAAGGGTCTGAGGCATTATGGTACCAGTTTCAAATGTCATATTGCACTTAATCTAATGATCAGATGAAAAAAATGGATGCTAGGATGTTACATAAAACTACTGCTTAACACCACTGCTATCAGATTATTTCGATGTTTTACTCATTGAATAATCTTATTTAGGGACTTGGTAAAGATGACTTTTCCTTTAAGAAAACTGATGTGTCACAAGAAAAAAACCTAAAAATTATAATAGGAAAAATGTGGTAGGAGGTATTTGCAGAATTCAGTTCAACGAATTAGTTTCTATCAGGTACTATATACATTATGCTCAGTACTGGGGATACACAGAAAACGTAGTATCTCTTACTATGGACTAAATGTTTGTGTCTTCCTGAAAGTCATATGCTGAAGCTCTAATCTCCAATGACACAGAATGTGGAGGTGGGGTCCTTGGGTGGTTTAGAGGAGTTTATGAGGAATTAGTGCCTTTATAAGAAATATGAGATGTCTCTGTACCCCTCACTGTTCCTGGCCATGTGGGGATATAACAAGAAGGCAGCCATCTGAGAAACAGGGGCTCTTTACCACAACCTGGGAATGCTGGCACCCTTCCCAACCTTCAGAACTGTGAGAAATACTGTTGTGTGAGTCACCCAGTCTAAGGTATTTTGTTATAGCAGCCACAGCGGACTTACACACTCCTGATCTGGTATCTTTGAAAGGCCAACCTCACGACAGATTAAAATATGGTGAATTCAAGCATATGTATTATTTTAAAGCAAGATATACTTGCATTTGTTTATAACATTTAAACATATTTTCAAACTCTGTGTTAAGTCCTAAGATTTGCATCCTACATAGTCTCTTTTATCAAATATAATATATTCTTACAGTGAAAATAAAAGTAGCTATATAACTATCCTGTTGAGCTTGATGAACTTGATTTAAAAGGCCAGATCCAAGAAGGGAAAAAGCAAGAGGCCAAATTTTCAAAACTTGTTTAACTCAAGCACTTCAATTACTGCAAGTATTTTTTTGTTTGTTTGTTTGGTCCTCTCTTACTTTTACAACAACAGTAGGGAATGAGAGAAGAGTAATGTGAGAAAGCTAAAATGAAATGAAGTTTACATAAGAGAAAAATAATGGTGGAGGACAAATATTAAAAAGGCACTGAACAGACAGGACACAAGAACAGGAGGTAAGACGTTGTTATGGAAAAAAGAGATTTTTAGCCTAACTGTCTTTCAAAATGGGCCTCAATTGAGAAAAGAACCCCAATATGGATAAACTACACTTCTCATGGTGAATTCTCCAAATTGCCTATTTTATGGTACTATGCTTGTAAATCTTAATTCATAATTTGAAGTATACTTTTTGTCTTGGTTAAGATTTCTTTTCTGTTTCTTCTCTCAAAAAGATACTCTAAGCCTGGTACTCTAATCCCAGCGGCTGGGGAGGCTGAGGCAGGAGGATCGCACGCAGGTTGGAAGACAGCCTTAGCAATTTAAAGTGAGGCTCTAAGCAACTGAGGAAGACCTATCTCAAAAAAAAAAAAAAAAAAAAAAAAAAAAAAGCCCGGGTGAAACAACAACAACAACAAAACTCTAGACTACTCACTACATTTTTCCAAGTTTTTTAGGTATTTGTTCAATTTCTATCTGTGTTGATGGAATAATGAACTGCAAGGAATAGAAGCAGCAATCAATGTATCAGGCTTTTAGTGTTCAACAGGGGAAGGCAAGTCGGAAACCTACAGGTGGGATCTTCCAGGTGGATGCGTGCTGTTTAACTGTCCAAGTCTTTTAAAAACCCTGTGTAAACACACTTTACAGCTCCTGGCGCGAGAGGCAGAGGTAACTCTCGGAGGCCCAGATCTGGGGCGCCTAGCGTTCTTACTTCCGGCCCCGCCCCTCCCCGCAGTTGCTAGGAAACGTGATGTCACCGGAAGCGAGGCCTGGGATAGGCTGAGGCGAGGGGAAGCCTCTCCCCCTCTGCAACCTCAGCGCCGGGTGCTGGCTCTCCAGCTGTTTGTAGGCCTGGGGGTAAGGGTCCGCGGAAGGGAAAGCCGGCTGCGGCCCCGCCCGCGCACCCGCCGGTCTGGCCGCCCGCTCCCCCCGTCCCAGCGCTCCCGCTGGCGCCGCCCGCCCGGGGGGTGACTCCCGAGAGGCTGCCCGCTCTTCTGACTGACGGGCACCGTTCCCACAGCCGGCGCTACCCGCCACGTCTCGGGTCTCGGCCGACGGCACTGCGTGGCGGGTGACCTTTCTGAACCCAGCGATGTCTGCTCCCTGCTCCTGGCTAGCGCGGCTTCCTCAGCGCCGTCGGCTCGTGCCGCTCTCGCCCCCGCTGCCGCGGTGGCTGCTGCTGCTGCTGCTGGCCGCCGTGCTGCCGGCGCGCGGCTGGGAGAGCGGCGACCTGGAGTTGTTTGACTTGGTGGAGGAGGTGCAGCTCAACTTCTACCAGTTCCTCGGGGTGCAGCAGGTAAGTGCGGAAGCGCGCGGGTCGGGGAGGAAAGGCGCGCGGAGGCGGACTCGGATCCTGTTCCTCCGAGGGAGCCGGGCACCGGGGGCAGGATGGGCTCACGCCGGGCTCTGCTGCCATCGTCAGCCCGATCCACCGGAGTCTTCTCGCAACTCTAGCCTGGCAAGGGTTTGTCCGCCTTCCCCAGTTTCTCGCCCTTGCTCCAGCTTTTTCAAGTTCCGGTCTCAGTGACAAGCTGGACGGTGCCACCAGCCTGGGATAGTGACACCTCTTCTTTGCTCTGGCATTCTGGGGATGATCCTTCCCCCCAATTCCCACTGTGCTGGAGGAAGAAGGAAGCGTGGTGCGGGTAGGGGTTTTTATTCTTAGTCCATCTGCCTTCTTGCCTCTTCCTTTCTGGGAAGCATAGGCTCGCGTTTTGGCCAGGGTTTGTGCTGCAGAAGTTTTTCTTGCACTGTACTTTGTAATCTTTTTTTAGCCTGTTGGATAGGGGTTCGTATCACAGTTTAAAAAGCTGGAGGAATTGAAGCCTCCACCAGGTTGGTCCTGGGAGAAGCCATGGAACTTTCAAGGCAGTAGATGTACTTAGGGTGCTACTGGAGGAGATGCCCAACTGTTAACGCAGGATCTGTTTGTCTTTCCTTTTGTTTCCTTTTTTTTTTTTTTTTAGCTTTAAACGTTAACTTGTGAGATCCGTTTGTTGCCTCTTATTTCCACCATCTAGGGTGGTTAAGTGAGGGTATTATTCAGTCTACCTGAAACCTCATGGCAAGAAAAAGATGAGTTTTCACTGACTTCAGAATTATGGATAGTGAAAGAATTTCACACAATCTCGTTGAGTCCTTTATACAATGCTTTAAATAGTTATGGGAGCGGTAGGGGGGATTTATCAACAGTTGTCATTCAAAACGAACTTAACTAGATGAAATGCACATTGCTGATAGATTATTAAAAGTTTGGGTGAACTGTTGAACTTTTAAATGGAAATTTAATTTTTCATTTAAATCGAACAATTAAATGGAAATTTAATTTTTCAGCATTGCATTTTCATTCCATTATTGAATCTAAAATTACTAGGTCGCCAAGCACCATGAGTTTAACAATTTTTATTTTCGTTTAAGAGTTATGAAGTATAAGTATTTCACTCTTTGAATTCTTGTCTGCAAATAATTTTTTAATAACTATGAAGTGTCACCTGATGCCATTTCCTGCTCCAAAACATTTCTCATTTTCAAAGTAAATGATGATGCAATATGTGTAACAATAATTAGTGAAGCTATAAGTTTGAAGAATAATTTTTGGGAAGTTCTTTAATATAGAGAATAATTATTTAGAACTCATTGGTGCTGATTAAATTGTGTAGTTTACACATAACCTAATTTAAAAATGTCAAAGATGCTTTCCAGTTATTCATGGAAATTAAGGTATACAAAAATTTAGTAGTAGTGGCTTAAACTTTCAATTATGTAGTCCCACATTGCATATGCACTCTCATAGTGTTTTCATTTATAATTTCATCCAACTTAATTTTTAGTTAATTCAGCAGTGTGAATAACCAGAGGACTTGAATGTATGAGTAAACATAGGAAAATAAAGAAGCATTGATAATGGAGAAGATTCTTTGTTGAGGTAGAATTGAAAAGAATAATCTAGAAAATATTTTAACCTGTGTTTCTCTATCCAATTATGTTGAAATTGGAAAGAAAGTCAGAAGACACTTTTAATCAGAAAAATGGATTGGAACTAGTTCCTTACTTTGAATCTTAACTTTTTTTGGAAATCTTTCAGGGGACCAGACTTTTGGTAGAGGCAAATGCAGTCTGTTTAAGTTCTTTCATGTGTAACTTTTAAGCCTAAGCTAAGAGGTTTCTTGGTAACTACCCAGACATTTTGGAACAGAACAAAGTAGATAGACAACTCAAAGTGGTGACCTGGTTCTATGCAGTAATCAGTTTTGTTATTACTCATTCAACAGAGATTTATTTGGTGCCTTCTGAATTTTTAAGCACTGAGAGTAAGTCCTTTATATAAAGCAATACTCTTGACTGCATGAAATTTACAGTTTAGTAAGGGAAAACACTTGGTAAAAACTAAAACAGGTAAACATAAATATATGGTCAGAGAAGGTGTCTAGTTTTGTTGGGCTCTTGTAACAAAGTACCATAAATTGGATAGCTTTGAACAATAGACATTTCTCACAGTTCTGGAGACTGGGAAGTAGAAGATCAAGATGCTGGCAAATTCTGTGTCTGATGAAGGCCTTCTGGTTTATAGATGGCACCTTCTTATTGTGCCCTCACATCATTAAGGTGTGAGGCAGCTCTTTGGGACTTCTTTTATAAGTACTCTAATCCCATGCATAAGGGTTCCACCTTATGGCCTAATCACCTCTCAAATGCCACTTCATAGAAATATATTGGAGATTAGGTTTCAACATAGGGATTTTAGAGGAATCCAGATATTCAGAACATAGCATGCTGGAGATGGAGTCAGGGAAGAGCAGAAGCAAGTGCAAAGGCCTTGAGGCAGGAACTTGCTTAGTGTTTGAAGAACAGCAAGGCAGCCATTGTGACTGGAGCAGAGTGATGGAGAGCAATAAGAGGAGATGAGATCAGAGTCATAGGTGGTAGGAGAAGATCCTGTAAGCCTTTATAGAACGCTCTAAAGATTTTGGCTTTTACTTGTAAGTTGTGGACCAAGTTGAGAGGGGTGGCATTGAAAAGAAGTGTGTGATTTGACTTAAATTTCAAACTGAACACTGTATTGTGTTAAGGATAATCTATAAGGTGCTAATTACTTGGAGGAATAATTATGGGTTAGAATGTAGAATAGAGCTGGGATGTACAAAGTGGTCAGATTCTGGATTTAATGTGAACATAGAACTGACAGGATTTTCCTGATGGTTTGAATGTGGGATGTGAGAGAAAGAAAAAAAAAAAAAAACAGTTGAAGTCAGTGTTAAGATTTTGACCTCAGTAACTGGCAGAATGCAGTTGCCATTTATTGAGTTGGGGGAAGTATGGAATAGGAATCTAGTAGAGGGAAAATCAGGAATTTGGGGTTTGAACTTTCCAAATTTATAGTGTCTGTTTAACATTCAAGTTAAACAGACTATTTATATGGCATATAACTATTTGGCTTTTTAGGTCTGGAGTTCCAGCAAGAAAGTTTGTATTTTAGTCAGGTTTTTCGCTGCTATGACTAAAAGGACCCAACTAAAACAACTGTAGAGGAGAAAAGGTTTATTCCAGGGCTCACGGTTTTGGAGGTCTTAGTCCATAGACGTCCAGCTCCATTCCTTAGGGCTTCAAGTGAGGCTGAACATCACTGCAGGAGAGTGTGGGAGGGAAGCAGCTCACATCATGATGAGGAAGCAGAAAGAAAGAGACTTCACTCTTCAGATACAAATATATATCCCAAAGTTACACCCCAATTCCCAGCTACTCCAGCCACACCTTAGCACTTCAGTTATCACTCAGTTAATCCCTACCAGGAGATTAATTCATGGATTGGGTTAAGACTCTCACAACCCAATCATTTTCCTCTAAACCTTCTTGCATTGTCTCACATGTAAGCTTTTGGGGGACCCCTCACATCTAATCTGTAACATTTGGGCTACAAATATGAATTATTTAGAAGGTAATTGGAAGCCATATAACTGGATGAGTTCACACAAGAGAGTGAATGTAAAAGAGAAGAGGTCTGAGAGCTAAGCTTTGGGGATCCAAATGTTGTCAGGGAGATAGAGAGACCCGAAAAGAAGATGGGAAGGAGCAACTAGTGAGACAGAAGCCAAACCAAGAAAGGTGCTGTCTTTCAAATCAAGTGGAGAAAGTATCCTGAAGAGGTGAAAGTGATTAGCTGAGTTAAATGATGATGATAGTTTAAATAAGATGGTTCTGAGAATTAACTGAATTTAACAGTGTGGAGGTCTTTGGCTTCCTTAGCAAAGAGCTATTTCAGTAAGTGAGATCAATAGTCTGGTTAGATTGGGTTCAGAGGAGAATGAAGGGGAAGAATTAGAGATAATTAATGTAGAAAATTGGACAGCAGTGAATAACTGTGGTGTCTTTTTAAATCCTCTAATCCACCAGGTCTTAGTGTTCTCATTCACTCCTGAAGCTCTATAATTGGAATAACCAATGACTTCTAGAACTTGGACCAGGCCACCTGCTGGCTTTATGACCTTGGGCAAGTTGGTTGCCTCATTTTTACAGGAGATGGTGTCTTCCTCATTTATTTACTTCATAGTTAGGCACATAGGACATATTGTAATGAAGTTACAGTCATATATATCTTCAAAAACTCTTATTTTCATCAAAACAATTGTGATTAAGATCAGTCTTATACTAATGAATGTAGAAATACTATTGTTATGTTTTAAAATACATCGTAGTATTTTATGAACTAAATGTTTGAGTTTTGGGATATTACTTATATTTACTGATTTTTTTGTTTGAATGTAATTAGAATTTACTTAGAAATTTAAACTAGAATTTGTTTCATTCCCCCATCTTGTTTAATAACAAATTCAGTAAGACTAGGTTTCATTCATTTAGTGCTTCTGATTACCATCATCTAGTATCTGGAATTTCATATGTAATTAGGTATATTGCAAAAGCAAGGTCATGCCTCCTTCTACATTCCTGGCTAGAGACAATTTGTATATAAAACAATATGCTTCATCATTAGATGCATGCCTGTTTTATTGCTAGTAAGACAGTAGACATTAGCTATGTGCAGCTACACAATCAGCTAATAGAATTTGAGTTGTTTAATATTAAAGCTAAGAGTTTAAAATCAGGGATTAAATAAAGGACATGTCATAGTGTAAACACTAGTATTAAAACGGGAAAGTACTAGTAGTAAAATGCCACTGAGAGCAATCATTAGAATTCTAAAAAGGAGTGATATGCTTAAACAAATTCTGGAATAAATACAATTCCAAGTTGTGAAAGGCACAGGAATTTTAAAAAACTATGTGAGACTGAATAATACTGTATTATGTATAGTGAATGATATTTTAAAATGAAGGAGCGCTGGACCAGTGACTCATGCCTATAGTCCCAGTGCTTGGGAGGTTGAAGCAGAAGGATTGTAAGTTTAAAGCCAACCTCAGCAACTTAGTGAGTCCCTGAGCAACTTAGCATGACCCTGTCTCAAAATAAAAAAGAGCTGGGGATGTGGCTTAGTGGTTAAGTGCCCTGGGTTTTATCCCCAGTACTAACCAACCAACCAACCAAACAAATCCTGTTGTCATTTACTGGGAAAGTCCAATAGACCATAGAGAAATCTTACTAAGGAAGATAGGAACTTCTTATTTCTAGCCAATCCTTAAGTTCTTTATTCATCCATTAAAATATGTTATGTTTAAGGAAGTATTCATTGATCAATTGAATTTATATATTACCAAGAAACATTTGACTTTTGGAATTTTTTTCAAAATAGCAAATCTTATCAGCAGTTATTTTCAATTACCACACTTTTATTTAACACATAAAAGATCAGTATCTGACTTTAAATAGTGTTTTGAGTTGATAGTTTGGTAATTAAATTTGATTTGTTGGAGTAAATGTATGTATAATGTAGTAAAATTAAAAATTTTGATTTTACTTGTAGTTAATTATATCTTATGGTATTTTTGTATGACTCTTTCGTCTGCAGTAGGAAATAAACCTCCTCGGTTTAAGTAAAATGTACTAATTTAGATATTTGATAAAATTAAAATGACTGCCATGTTGTATATTTTTGTAGTAGTTATACAGGATTGATGTGTAACTTTTGCATTACACCTCTTAAAGTATTTAAGACTTAATTTAGATTGATCTTTAAAGTAGTTATTATGATGCTACAGTCATTGAAACACTATTCAGGAAAGACCCCAATGACAAAGGCAGATACAGTCCCTTAGTGGATGGCAAACATATCTTCAAGGAAAGAGAATCATTTGATGACTGAAATACTTTAAAATTGTTTGAGAACTTCTACTTTGGT
The DNA here is from genome assembly GCF_902686445.1 of Sciurus carolinensis. Lineage (NCBI taxonomy): Eukaryota > Metazoa > Chordata > Mammalia > Rodentia > Sciuridae > Sciurus > Sciurus carolinensis. Next base: position 23,773,440 of record NC_062224.1, read on the forward strand.
TACTTAAAGCTCAGTTTCATTCACATGTCTCAGATTCTCAGTAGACCCCTTTGAAAACTGCACCTTCTATGGACAAATCAGCTTCTCCTCAGGTAGATCTTGAAAAGCACTGGAAATCGAACACCTCACAAGGAGAGCAGCAAGGACTGTATAGAATATTTTGGAAAAATGTCATCATCAACCAGGCATGGTGGCACATTCCTGTAATCCCAGCCACAAATCTGTGCAGGAGGATCACAAGTTACAAATGCCAGCCTTAGCAAGTTAGTGAGAGCCTGTCTCAAAATAAAAGACTAGGGATGTAGCACAGTGTCAAAGCACCTCTGGTTCAATACCTAGTACCAAAATAAGAAGAAAAGAAAAAGAGGAAAGGAAAGTAGCTATTGTGAAAAGCTTTACAATTTTCAACAATGTTCTCATCTTTCAAAACATCACTAAAACTTAGTGTTTTGAATTGCCTTCAAAGCTTGCGGCATATTCTTCATCTTGTCTTCATTGTAGTAAGTCTTCACATTGGGTTTGATTTGGTGATATAGTTAATGTCATCTGACACCAATTGGGTGATTAAATTAGGTTAGCAAGCTCCAATAGCTAAATGTACTTTATATTGTTAAAGAGATTTGCATAGAGATTTTATGTAAGGATCATAAGTTGGCTTGAGTACTGTTCTTAAAGAGCAGTCCTAGAGAAATTTTGAGTGATAATCATGAAGTAAATCTAATAGTTTATACAGTAATAATATGTATTGGAGTAAATGACCTTTGGGAAAAAATACAGAAAAAAAAATGCACAAATACAAATATAAAAGGTAATGGGGTAATATCTCCATCTTGTGGCCTTCTTTGGATATTGCCATTAAAAATGTTGAGGGGTTGTATTTTCACAACTGTAGGCATAAATAAAAATAAAATATGAGACCGATGAAAATAAAGTATGGGTCAAAGGTTTCTTGTAGTATATTGCAAGAACCTTTAAGACTGAACTTCACAATTAATATACTGCATGCTGAGATAGTGATGTCCTCCCTTGAGCGTCCTTAACAGTTTACTCCAGTGTTTTTTACAAGCACGGTTTTCTGTGAAGTGCCATGGTATGAAAGAGGTTGGGAAAGTACTATTAAGGCATGCAGTTCTGATATTTTCTTCTTGGGGGGAAAATGTATATGAATTTATAAGCATATATAAAAATGTATCTATATAAACATAAAGTTATCCTATAAGACTAAAAGTCTTTATCAACATTTTTTATAAACTGACTACCCTTATTTGGCTCTTATAAAAATGAAAGCATTTTTTAGCATATGGGCTAAGCTAGAGAAGGAATCAAAAAGATTTTGAGGAATAAGTATCTGTTGGTTACTTGATTACATGCTTTAGATGGCAGAATGATGATTACACATTTCTTCAGTTTGTAGTAACTCAGAAGAATACAGTTAGGCTTCAGTATCCACTCTTCCACACCAACTATGAATGGAAAATATTTGGGGGAAAAATGACATCTGTTACTAAGCATATACACATTTTTTTTCTTGTCATTATTCTCTAAACAATACAACTTCTATTTATATAGCATTCCCATTGTATTAGGTATTACAGTTAATCTAGAAATGATTTAAGGTATATGGAAGGATGAATGCTGTTGTAGGCAACTGTCAATCCATTTTATGAAAGGGACTGGAGTTTTTATGGGTTTGGGTATCTGTGAGGGTCCTGGAACCAATAGGATTGTACTTTAATGGTCTGTAACCATCATCTGTATGAAGAAGTAACAGATGACTTTTGGAATATGTAAATGTGCCAAATCTTGGTAGCCTAAAGTAATATTTTGTTATACTCAGCAATATAAAATATTTTGCTTACCAGCCCTGTATGGTGGTGGGACTTGGTAGGCTGAGGTAGGAGGATCACAAGTTCAAGGCCAGCCTCAGTAACTTATCAGGACCCTGTCTCAAATAAAAAAAAAAAAGACTGGGGTTATAGGTGAGTGGTAAAGCACCCCTGGGTTCAATCCCTGATACATGAATAAATAAAGAAAGAAAGAAAGAAAAGAAAAATTTCAGTTAATCAATCGACCAACAGATATTTCAGATTTTTGACAAATTGCATACTTTTTCCAATGATTTATCCCTTAAAGAAGCACCGTGTGATAGATGATACAAGCAACAGATGTAATTTTAGATTTTCCAGAAGCCATATTTAAAGACATAAGAAAGAACCAGGTAAAATTAATCTTAATAATGTATTTTATGTAACCCAATATTACAAATTTTGTTTCAACATGTATTCCTATTTGTAAAAATTATTAAGAGAGGCTGGAGATATTTGTAAAAATTATTAAGAGAGGCTGGAGATATAACTCAGTGGTAAAGTGCTTGCCTAGCATGCTTGATTTGATCTCTAGCAACACACACACACACACACACACACACACACACATTTTTAATGAGATATTTCACATTTTGGTTTTTTGTACTGTTTTCAAAAAATCTGGTGTGTATTTTGCATTTATATTTCTAGCACACCTCATTTCATATGCTAAATTTTATTGAACATACTTTATTATGATTTTATAAGTTGTTCTGCCTACAGGTAGATTCACGTACCCAAATTGTTCCAAAATACATAAAAGTTTGAACTGAATTGAACAGCAGTTTTAAGATGTATATACAAATAAATAAAAAATAAAATTTTGTTTTCTCTGTTCTAGCACATTTTCAGTGCTCAGATTTAGTTAATGGACATTGGATGGCACACACTGTATAATAAAGCATTAGAGAATTAACATTTCTATGTTGTGTAGATGTAGTTAAGTATTTTTGGGTAAAATCACTGATTATTATTTCTGTTTTTGTCAGGGATGTACTTTGGAGTTTTTATATATTGTGTTTAAATCCAGTGTAATTTTATTGTTTCATTTTTGAGGTGGTTCCAATTGTGCTAGACATCATCTTCCTAGTTAGTTATCTGTTTATTTTGTCCACAATTGTTTTGCTCTGTAAAGGCTGTTAGTATAAAGTTCATGCTGTTCTTGTAGGAACAATGATTGTCTGAACAATGTTCACTGTTAAGGGTGGCTTCAGGTAATAAGTTTAATTCAAAGTTGTTCATTTGACTTTGCTGACTTACCTAATATATTTTATAATTCTGTATTATATATTAACTTAATATATTAAATCTTTAATTATACTTTGACCAAGAAATCACTAGTATTCCTACTTTTTCATTTTAACTTTGAATTTGCCTGTTCTCCCTATTTGTTCTGAAACTTATCCAGTCTGATCTATTGGTAGCTATTAAATATTTATTGTACTCTCTGCTGTCATCTGTTTTGACTGGTATTTCATATTATCTATAATTAAGTGACTAAAAAGAGATTTCCAGATGTTCTATCTGTGTGCCAGTTTTTTGGCTCTTTGTAATACCAATCAGAATTACAAATTTTGTTTTACTACCTGGCTTTGCCACCTCTTTATAGCTCCTAATGAGTACTAGTTTCCTTTAGATTGAATTATTAATTACCAATCTTTTGACTTTGCCTTTTATAATATCATAAGCAGCTGAGGAAAGGAAGTAGATCCTAACATTGACAGTCCTCACACCTATGTAACTACTGTTATTTCAAATAGATCTGACAAAGAAAGAAATTGCATAAAAGTCCAAGATGTTAAAAATTCCATGTTGAGGAAAAAAATAACAACAAAACAAAAAAAAATTAAAGAGCCAGTAATAGAGTCCTGAAGTTGGAGAAGACCCACTATTATCTACTTTTTCATAAAGGAATTTCTTCTGTAGCATTCCCATCAGATGGTCATCCAGTCAGCCTGATTATGTCTAACAATGGAAATTTTGAAATGACTTGTATAATAGTAGTGCTCTGAAAATTTTTTTCTTAGGTAAAGTCAAAATCATTATTCTTATACCTATTTTCAGTGATCGTTCACTGTCTTCTTTTGGGGTATCCTTGAATATGTATTCCTTCAAATTGCTTTTCTGTGATGCCTTAAAATAAGATTCACAAGAGAAATATTTGTTTGTTGATTCTTTTCACACAGTAGGGTTATTAAGAAATAATAATAGAGGTGTTCTGAGGGGCTACTTGTTTACATCATCTTGAGAAGTGTACCAAGTCTCTTCTAGAGAAGATTCCAGCCACAGTAGTTAGAGTTGTCTTGAAACTACATTAAGCATGGTTTGAACTTACTATAAATAGTTCCTGGGGCTCATCAAAAATGAATTACAGGAAATTTCCAAAAGATGGGAAAATAAGGTGATTTGGGGGTATGCATTTTTTGATATTGTGGACCACAGAATTCACTTAATTAGAAATGTTCCCAGAAGTTGTTATAGATTTTTAAAGCGGGAACCCTTATACAGTTGTGTAGGTTATGTTTTTGCTTCAAACCTATTACTGTGGTATAAAAATGTTTGTAATTCAGAATTGTCGTGAAGAATTGCACATAGGTTAAACTGTGAAGTAAATAATTTGTCTTTGATAATTAAAATATATTTCTATAGGTGGAATTTTAATTTTCAGACTCATCTTGGGAGGGAGTTTCTTTTTCCTGTTTACCTCTCCCTAGTTTATAGTTGCTTTTACTTCTTTTCCCTGAGACACCTAGACAAGAACTAGGTCGTATATAGGCAGCTTAGGGCTCCCTCCTGAGGTTATATTGAAGCCATTGCAGATCCAGATACCAAACCTTCAAGTCCCTTGGCCTGGTCTCAGCTGTGGGGCTAAAACCAACTCTTAACATCTCAGATATATGATATTTTATAAGCTGTAGCTTTAGTGATCTTCTCACTCTAAACCTTTTTTCCCCACCGGTGGTTCAGAGTTCCATTGCAACCTTTGGTTTCAATCATCAAGCCTGACTCTGATCCCAGGGCTTTGTAGAGTACTTTTAATCCTCATTACTCTGTGGAAATCAAACTTCTGGTTTCTTCTGCCTCTTTGTAGGCATGGAGCTCAGTAGGCTATAGCTTAACACTGTTTATAGCTACAAGTTTCCATTTGTTTTACACACACACACACACACATACACACACACATTAGTTGTAGAAGGACCCAGTACCTTTATTTATTTATTTTTATGTGGTGCTGAGGACCGAACCCAGTGCCTCACACATGCCATGCGAGCACTCTGCCACTGAGTCACAACCCCAGCCCATTTGTTTTTGTCTAAAGAGATACTTAACAAATTATTTTTATCATGTATACATTTTATAATTTTTCTCTCTTTAAATTTTATCATTGGTACATATTTGGAGTTTGGTTTGGGAGTAGGTCCCTTGAATTCTTGCAGGGCTACTTTGATACTGGAATATTTTGAAAATATACATGTCTTTTATAATTATTATTTTTAATGTTGATTTTTCTATTATCTAAGAACCTTTACCACTTATCATTCAGAAGTATAGTCAAGTCTGTCATTCATAACAATATAAGAGGCTATTACTTAGGCATTACTAGGTATTGTTCCATCCCTGTCCCTTTCTGGTATTGTTCCCAGAATATCCAAGACAGAGTGGTGAAACAGGCAAATAACATATTTTAAAAACCAATTCCCACAAGTTTTTGAATTTAGTAACAAGTAAGTCTATTATCTTAGAGTGATATATATGGCGATATTATTGGAGATGCACAGAAGACATAATATCTTAAAAAATTAGAAATTATCAAATTATCATAGAATATTTGAGTAAATTGTGACATTCTTGATATAATTATTAATAATATATTTGAAAATGTTATAGCAACATGGAAAATACTTATAAGTAAAAAAAGCCAGATATCAAGTTATGTTCACATTTGATTATAAATTCATAGCAATTATATGTATGCAGAGGAAACAGAAACATGAACTAATGAGAACAGTTTGATTTGTGAAGTTGATGGAATTTTCTTTAGGAGTCAATATTTCATTTAGAGTTCTGTTAATACACTGACATAGACCCATGTAAATTATATTACTTTGGAAACAAGAATATTATGCAATTAAATCGCAATGAGATAAACTAATACATTTTCATGTTTGTGAGATAAATTGTATGGATATTTTTATGTTACTTTTTACGTATAACTTACTGAAAATTTTAAGTTGTAAATTAAATAAAACAATTTTAGATGAAAAAGCTCATTTCACAGTTTAACTCATGATCAGCACTGTGTGTTTATTTTGCTATTTGAAAAATATTCAAAAAATTTAAATAATTGTTTCAGTGAATCAGAAAATACAAATGTTAGTCTTGGTCAAATGAAGTAGACTCATGGTCTATAGTAAATAAAAGTGATTGTAAATACACGTACAATAAGCTGTGGGTATAACTATACATTCTGGTAAATAAATATCATGGCATACTGGCCAAGAAAGCCAACTAATAAATCCTGAGGTTGAGACCATTTTGGTGCTTTGAATCTTTGCATTATTCATCTGAATCCTTTTATATGTACTCTGTTTCTTTAATTCAATATTGCAGATACTGGACAACCAGCCAAAATATAGACTTTTATACCCTTTAAATCCTCACAGTGCTTACAGGTTAGAGTGTGCTCTCCAATTCTGTAGCCACAGCCATATCTGGTTATAGAGCACTTGAAATATGACTAGTTAAATTGAGAATATGAAGTTTACCTTGTATTTAATTTTTTAATGTAAAATTAAATTTGAAAAATGGAGGGAATAAATACTATTTTCCCATTAAACATAATTTTATTGTTTGGGTAGGACCACATTTCACTTTAACCCTCCCAGATTTCACTTATGAATTAAGATATGCTGTAAAAAGTATCCACTGGATTTTGAAGACTTAATATGAAAAAAAACTGTGTAACATATCTCAAAGATTTTTAAAATATTTATTGCATGTTGAAAAGACAATATTTTTGATTTATTGGCTTAAGGTAATTTTAAAAAATTTTTATTTTGGTGCTTCCATCCAGAGGTGCTTCACCACTGAGCCATATCCCAACCTTCTTTGTTATTTTTTATTTTGAAACAACAAGTTGCTGAGGCTGGCCTTGAACTTGTGATCCTTCTGCCTCAGTCTCCCATATTACTGGGATTACAGGTGTACTCTACTGTACCTGGCTAATGTATTCTTAAAACTAATTTTTTCTGTTTCCTTTTACTTTTTAAAATGTGGTTACTATCAAATGTAAAGACTTGGATTATATTTCTGTTGGATAGGACTGGTTTACTGCAGGGATGGAAAAACTGTGACAGGATTTAGACCTGGTTTAGAACACTGGATTCCAGAGTCGGGAAGCATGGTGGCGCACACCTGTAATCCCAGTGGCTTGGGAGGCTGAGACAGGAGGATTGCAGAATCAAGGCCAGCTTCAGCAACAGTGAGGCGCTAAGCAACTCAGTGAGACCCTGTCTCTAAATAAAATACAAAATAGGACTGGGGATGTGGCTCAGTGGTTGAGTGCCCCTGAGTTCAATCCCTGGAACCCCCACCCACTAAGAAAAGTCCAGAGTAGGGAAGCAGGTACTCATATTTTCCAGAGGTACGAAAGAAAACTGGTGAGTTCAGAAAGAAAATGTTAAAACCTCTATTTAGTAATTCTTTAAATTTTTATGTTTTATGTATCTTTTCTAATATAGCATATGTTAGAATAGTAATAGACTCTATATAAGTTAATGAATAAGTAGGTAGACAAAATTCAAATACAAATATAAAAATTAATGATTTTTTCCTGATAAAGCATTTGATCAACAGTATTCGATGACCACAGTTTAGAGGACATTGGGGAGTGGGATGTGAGAGAGAGAAAGATATGGGAAGAAGGACTTTGGAATGAAGAAATAAGAACCTCAACAAATCTGTTCTCCAGAAGCAATGATATAACTTGACAGAATTGTCGAAAACAATCATTGCAGAACTTGGAAAATTGGCCAAAGGTATACTGCAAATTGACAAAATGTGTTAACAAACGAACAAGAGCAACAACAAAACTGGGACTCTCAGGTACGAGAAGTTGTGGTGTTTCAACCTGGGACCGCACCTGTCCCTCTTCCAGCTCTGTCTGGGAGGTAGTTCTGCCAGGGTAATGCAAGGTGTGAGATCAATAGCTTCACTGCTGGAGGGGATGTACTTGATGTGATTCAAAGTAAAACTGAAAATAGCTCCAGCCTCTGGATGTAGTTGGCAAAAAGTGGGGCAAGTAATAGCCCATCAGACTAACCAGAAAACAGACCCAGAGAATGAGACAGTCTAATAGGTCTCAACATAATCTGACAATGTGAAGTCTTACCTATACACAAGGATGCATGTATACTCAGGAGGGAACAGAGCTCTAGGTACTCAGACATTCCTGCCTGAGCATGGGTAGAAGAGACACAAGAGGGTCCAGTGGAAACTGTGAGACTTGGAGGATTTATAAAACGCCTAAAGATTGAATGAATCCCCTAGTCGATAGACACATCTGTCATAAAAAAGCAGAAACCTTATTGGCCCAGGGTGTTTGAGCCCAGCCTCTGATCAATGATTGGTTAATCATCAATCTATGCTGACATAGGAACTTTATCTAGAAAGCCAGCCTTAAAATAAAAACAAGGGAGAAAAATCCAGAAACACCTGAGCCTAGATTTCAGCAACTGTGCATGGTAGGGAAGACAGACTCCAGAGAATAGTCCTCAGTAAGAAATTTAACAAACAGAAAATAGCAGTAACAACCCCTAATATGTATGGGGGTAGGAGGGAGAGTCAGAACCTCCAATACACTATCAAATTATCTGATTTTCAACAAAAAATAGGACACACTCAGAACAAAAAAGTGTCACTCATAATCAGGAAAAATAAGCAGTCAACTGAGCCCATTACATGGGCTCAGGGATTGTATTTAGTAGGCAAAAACTTCAAAGTTGCTTTTATAAATACATTCAAAGAAATAAAGGAATTATGTTTAAAATAAAGTATGACAGTGACTCAGCAAATTGAGAATATCAGTAAAGAGAGAGATTTTAAGAATAAAAACCAAATGGAAATTCTAGACTTGAAAAGTATATGAACTGAAATGAAAAATTCACTAGATGGGATCAACAGCAGATTTGAGATGATAGAAGAATCAGTAAACTTAAAGTTATACCAGCAGAATTATTCAGTTTGTAAAACAAAAGAAAAAGAGACTGAAACCCTCTGTGAGACTTTTATCAGTTTTAAATACCTAATTAGATGAGAAGAAAGTTTTCAAATCGATAACCTAAGCTTTTAGCTGGGTGTGGTAGCACATGTCTTGTAATCCCGTGATTTGGGAGGCTGAAGTAGGAGGATTCCAAGTTTGAGGCCAGCCTAGGCAATTTAGCGAGATGCTTCCTCAAAATAAAAAAATAAAAAGGGCTGGGAATGTAGCCCAGTGGTGGATCAGCCCTGGATTCACTCCCTAGAACTTGGGGGAAAAATAGCCTCAGCTTTTGCCTTCAGTCATTAGAGGGAAAAAGAGCAAATTAAACACAAAGTAAGGAAAAGAAATACTAAAGATTAGGGCAGAAACCAATGAAATATAAGACAAAAACAATAGAAAAATCAATGAAACCAAAACTTTGCCCTTTGAAAAGATTAACAAAATTGATGAACTCTTAGCTAGATCAATCAAGAAAACAAAACAAAACAAAACATAAATTACCAATCTCAGAAATGAAATAGAATGTATCACAGTTAACTCTACATCAGTTCAAAGCATTATTGTGGGGGTTGGGGTTATAGCTCAGTGGTAGAGTGCTTGCCAGCATGTGTGTGGCCCTGGATTCAGTCCTTAGCACCACATATAAATAAATAAAATAAAGGCATTATGTCCATCTACAACTAAAACATTTTTTAAAAGCTTTAAGAAAAAGGATTATTGTGAAAGCAATAAAAGAATACTATGAAGAATGTTGCCAATAATAAATGGTGCCAAGGATGTGGGCAAAAAGGTACACTCATACATTGCTGGTGGGAATGCAAACTGGTGCAACCATTAGGAAAGCAGTGTGGAGATTCCCAGAAAACTTGGAATGGAACCACCATTTGACCAGCTATCCCACTCCTGAGTGTATACCCAAAGGACTTAAAATCAGCATATTACAGTGACACAGCCACATTAATGTTTATAGCAGCTCAACTCACAATAACTAAGCTATGGAACCAACCTAGGTGTCCTTCAACAAATGAATGGGTAAAGAAACTGTGGTATATATACACAATAGAATATTATTCAACCATAAAGAAGAATAAAACTATGGCATTTGCAGGTAAATAGATGGAGTTGGAGAATATTATGCCAAGTGAAATAAGCCAATCCCCAAAACCAAAGGGTGAATGTTTTCTCTGAAAGGTAGATGATGATATATGACAGGGGTGGGAGGTAAGAGAAGAATGGAGAAACTATGAATTGTGTAAAGGGAAATGAGGGGAGGGGTGGGGTGGGAAAAAGAAAGATAGTGGAATGAGACAAACATTATTACCTATGTACATGTATGATTACATGAATGGTGTGAATCTACATTGTGTACAACTGGAGAAATGAAAAGTTGCACCCCATTTGTGTACAATGAAGCAAAATGCAGTCTGTAAAAATAAAAATAAATAAAACAGATGAATGGATAAAGAAAATGTGTGTATATATGTGTATAAATATACACACACTCACACACATACATACAATGTAATATTACTCAGCCTTAAAGAAGAATGAAATTATGGCATTTGCCAGTAAATGGATGAAGTTAGAGAATATCATGCTAAGTGAAATAAAACAATCCCAAAGAACCAAAGGCTGAATGTTTTCTCTGATAAGTGGTTGATGATCCATGATGGGAGTGGGGTAGGACTAGGGAAGAATAGAGTCACTTTAGATTAGGTAGAGGGGAGTGAGGGGACGGGGGGGGGGTATGGTGACAGGAAGGATAATAGAATGAAGCAGACATTATTACCCTGTGTACATATGTGATTACACAATCAGTGTGATTCTACATCATGTACAGCCAGAAAAATGAGAAGTCATACTTTATGTGAGATGTGTCAAAATGCATTCTACTGGCATATGTAACTAATTAGGACAAATTTTTAAAAATAAACAATAAAATTTCCAAACCCTCTAAAAAAACAATGTTACCAATAAATTAGACAACTTAGATTAAATGGACAAAATCTATTTACCAAAACTATCTCAATAGCACATCTGAGGGCTGGGGTTGTGGCTCAGTGGTATTGTGCTTGCCTAGCACACATGAAGCCCTGGGTTCGATCCTCAGCACCACATAAAAACAAAATAAAGGTATTGTGTCCACCTACAATTAAAAAATATATTAAAGAAAAGAACATCTGAGTAGACGTAAATCAAATTAGTAATTAATCTTTCCATGAAGAAAAGCTCACATTTAGATGGCTTCATTAGTGAATTTTTTCTTTGTTTCTTTTTCTTTTTAGTACTTGGGATTGAACCCAGGAGGGCTTTATCACTGAGTTATATCCTTAGCCGTTTTTTATTTTGAGACAGGGAATTGCTAAGTTGCCAAGGCTGACTTCTAACTTGTGATCCTCTTGCCTCAGCCTCCTATAAAGGCATGCACCATTGTGTCCAGCCCTTTATTGGTGAATGCGATCAAAAATATAAAGAAGAAATAATTACAACCTTGGACAAGCTTTCAAAAGATAGAAGAGAAGATAATAGTTCCCAACTTATTTTTTAAGATAAGTATTGTCCTGATACCAAAGGTAGCCAAAGATATCATAAGAAAATTAAGTCTGGCATTGTGGTGCATGCCTATAATCCTAGCTAATCCCAGCTGCTCAGGAGGTTAAGGCAGGAGGATCACAAATTTGAGGCCATCCTGGGCAATTCAGCAATACCATGTATCAAAATAAAAAATAAAAAGGGCTGTGGATCTGACTCAGTAGTAGAGCCCCACTGTTTAATCCCTAGTACTGCAGGTGTGAAAAAAGAAAAAGAGAAATAGAGACAGAAACTATAGATCAGTAATCCTCATGAAAACACTTGTAAAAATTCCCAGCAAGGTAGCTCCAGCTTCTTGGGAGTTCAGACAGGAGAATCACTTGAGCCCAGAAGTTTGAGACTAGCCTGAGGAACATAACAAGACCCCATCTCAATGAAATAAAATAATTTAAAAATTTGTTAGCAAAATGAATTCAACAACATATAAAATGGAGTACACACTGTGGTCAAAGGAGATTTATCCCAGCGATGCGATGTTGATTTAACATCTAAAAATCAACATAATATACTGTATTAATAGAATAAAGGATAAAATCTACAGGGTCATCCCAGATACAGGAAAAATCACTTGGAAGAATTTAACACTTAATCCTGATACATACTCTCAAAAAACTAGAAGTAGAAGTAATTACTTCAACCTAAAAGAGAATCTAAGAAAAAATTTTAATAAGCACATAGGCCAAAAAAGATATAAGTGGTTAATAAGTATATAAAAAGGTGATTTGACAGTATGAGTCTTAAAAATGTAAATTAAAGCCATAAAGAATAACACATCACACCTAATAGAGTGACTGTAGTAACTTGATGGACAGTAAAAAGCACTCAATGTGAAGAAAAAGCGACCCCTGTACATTGATAGCGGTAATGTAAAATGGTGCAGTCACTTTGGAAGTGTGGCAGGTTTTTGTTTGTTGGCTAAGTTAAAATAAATTTAACATACATCCCAGAAATTCCTCCTAGGTATCCACAAAAAAGAAGCAAAAATGTATTCTACACAGAATGTACATGAGTGTTCATAGCAGCATTATTTGTATTAGCCAAAAGTCAGAAACAATTTCAAATGCCTAGTAACCTGGAATGGTTAGATCAAATGTAGTATATCTATGCAACAGAATGCTGTTCAATGTTTGGTATTAAAAAAAAAAAAAGAACTTCTAAAATAATTTGCAACATGGCTGAATCTGAAGAACATTATGCTAAGTGGAAGAAAGAAGCCAGACTATGTGTTATTCGATTTCACTTATTAATAGACTGATTCATTTGAGATTTGAACTCAGGGCCTTGTTCATGGTAAGCAAGCACTCTACCACTGAGCTACCCCTTCAGCCCTGTATGATCTCATTTATGTGAAATATCCAGAAAAAGCAAAGGTAGAGAGAGAAAGCAGAGTAGTGATTGTCTAGAGTGGGAATGATTGCAAATTAGCACAAGAGATTTAAATTTTCTTTATATTTTATTGGTTCTTCTTAGTTAAACATGACATTAGGATCCATTTTGATAAAATTATACAAGCATGGAATATACCTTATTCTAATTAGGACCTCATTCTTGTGGGTGGGCATGATGGTAGGATTCACTTAGCTATTTTAGTATGCGTACATGAGAAAATTAGATTTCTTCTGTCTTTCTCATTCCTATCCTCACTCCCTTCCTTTCGTTCCCCTTTGTTTCATCTATTGAATTTCTCCTCTTCCCATTCCCTGCTTTATTATGGTTTTAGCTTCTACATATCAGCAAAAACATTTTGACCTTTGGTTTTTGGAATTGGTGTATTTCACTTAGCATGATATTCTCCAGAGCCATCCATTTACTGGCAAATGTCATAAAGTCATCCTTCTTTAAGGCTGAGTAATATTCCATTGTGTACATATACCACAGTTTCTTTATCCATTCTTCTGTCAATGGGCATCTAGTTTGGTTCCATAACTTTGTAATTGTGAGTTGTGCTGCTGTAAAGATTGATATGTCTGTATCACTGTAGTATGCTGATTTAAAACCATTTAGATATATGTGAGAGCAGGATAATTGGGTCAAATGGTGGTTCCATCCTAGTTTTTTGAGGAATCTTCATGCCACTTTCCAGAGTAGTTGTACCAATTTGCAGTTCCACCAACTGCACAGTTCCTTTTCTCCACATCCTCACCAACACTTGTTGTAACTGGTGTTCTTGATAATTGCCATTCTGACTGGAGTAGTTTTAATTTGCATTTTTCTAATTGCTAGAGGTATTGAACATTTTTTCATATATTTGTTGTTCATTTGTGTTTCTTCTTTTGAGAAGGATCTGTTCAGTTCCTTTTGCCCATTTATTGATTGGTTATTTGCTTCATTAGTGTTAAGCTTTTTGAGTTCTTTGTATATCCTGGAAATTAATGCCCTATCTGAGGTGCAGGTGGCAAATATTTTTCTCCCATTCTGTAGGCTCTCTCTTCACATTCTTGATTGTTTATTTTGCTATAAAGAAACTTTTCAGTTTGATGCCATCTAATTAATTGATTTTTAATTTTCTTGTGCTTTAGGAATCTTATTTGGGAAATCAGTTCCTGTGCTAATATGTAGAAGTGTTGGGCCTATCTTTTCTTTTTGTAGGTGCCGAGTTTCTGGTCTAATTCCTAGGTCTTTGATTCACTTAGAGTTGATTTTTATGCAGAGTGAGAGAAAAAACAAATATAAAGACAGAAAGCAGAGTAGTGATTGGTTATCTAGAAATGGGATTAGAATGTAAATGAGCACAAAAGATCTTTTTAAGGTGACAGAAATGTTTTAACATGGGATGTTGGTTGCACAACTTATAAATTAAGTAAGTCATTGAACTACACACTTACCATAGGTAAATTTTATGTTATATAAATTATACCTTAAAGATATGAGGAAAAATAAGATAGGAAAATTTTAATTTTCTATATTGAGAGTCTTGACACATCACTCTGTAAAAGAACTTAAGTTGTCAATTACAACTTGTCTGAGCACTTTTTCCACTGACCTCTCCATATACAAAGTAAACTAAACACAGGAAGGTATTTCTATTGCTGCATCTTTGCTGTCAGAACTTGGTCTATGTTTTTAATTTCGATATTCATTAAAATGTAATTTCTTTAGAATTTACCATGTGATTTCTTTATAAATGTCTTAAAGGCTTGTTAGTATGTATATATCTTTTTATTTATTTTATACCTTTCAGAAAGTAGTTTAAATAGTAATGATGAAAATTAAAATTTTGTTAGATGAAACATGATTTTAAGCATCCAAGGCAGACCACTAATTGTCCATTGTCCTCTTTCTCAGTAGCAGAACCTTTATACTCTTGGATGCAAGGCTAAAAAATTACATGTTTTGCCTCCTTTGCAGATACTAGTAGCCAGTAAGGGTTGGACCTCTGCTAAAGCCCTTAAAGGATGATACACCATTTTTCCCTGGATGAGATATCTGTAGCTGCTGTAGCAGATATCTTGAAATTTGAGGTGACCTTGAGAAGCCTAGACAGATGGTAGGACCTTGGCTCTTTGTGACCGTAACTGCCTATACACTGCCCACCTACATTCTTCTGTGCAAGAAAAAAATAGACTTCTGTCACTTTTTTGAATCTTTGGCATTTTGGGCCTCCATTACATGTAGCCTTTTTCTGACCTAACTACCTCTATGAGGAGTTGTTCTTTAAATATATTGTCAGGTTTTCATTACTGTCACAAAATACTGAGAAAATCAACTTAAAGCAGGAAAGACTTATTTTGGTTCATGGTTTCAGAAAACCACATTCATTTGGTCCTGTTCTTTTGGGCTTTGGGCTTTTGGAGAGGTAGAACATCACGGTCGAGCGTGCATGGTGGAGCAGAGCTACTTACCTTGTGGTATCCAGGAAGGAAAGAGAGAGAGGGTTGTGGGGAGGCAGCTAGGGACGAGATGTAGTCTTCAAGAACAGGCCTCCAGTGACCTACTTCCTCCAACTAGGCCCCACACCCTAATGTTTACACCACCTCCCAATTGTGCCGTGGCCTAGTCCTGAAGCCTTTGGAGCATTAACCTTTGGGGTTCATTTTATATCCAAACTGTAACTTGTGTTTCTTACTAAAATTTTTTACACAACACTTTTGACATTTTTATCTGTACCAATTCAGATTTTTTTATTTTCAGATTTTTTTTTTTAACCTCAGTAACATTGTTCATACTATTAAATATACCTCAAATTTCTTTTGACTCCTACAGTACCCTATGTGAGTACTTTTTATGAGACTACAGTATGCTGCTTTTATTTTTCATTTTGGTAACATATACATAATGTAAAATTGACCATTTTAACCATTTTTAAGTGTAAATTTCAGTGGCATTAAGTACATTTACAACATTGTGCAACCATTGTTGCTCTTCATTTCCAGAACTTTTTCATCATCCCGGAAGGAATAGAAACTGTTCCCATTAGACAGTAACTTAAACTTTCCTCCTCCCCTCCAACTTGTGGAAACCTCTGATCTACTTCTCTGTCTCTGAATTTGCCTCATCTATGTACCTCATACAAATGCAGTTATATACTATTTGTCCTTTTGCATCTGGCTTATTTGATTTAGTCCTTATAGTGCCTTATGGTTCATTCATGTTGTAGAATTTCTCAGAATTTCAAACCTTATTAAGGCTAAATAAATAGTCCAGTGTATATATATGCTACTGTTTATCCATTTCTTTGTTGATGGATAGGTTTGCACCTTAGGCTATTGTGACTAGTACTGCTGCAAACACTGGTATACAAGTATCTGCTTGAGCCCCAGCTTTCAGTTCTTTTGGGTAGATACCTAGAAATGCTGGATTATCTAATAATTCTCTGTTTAACTTTTTGAGGAACTGTCAAACTGTTTCCCACAGCTGCTGCACCATTTTATATTCCCACCAGCAAAGCGCAAGTGTTCAAGTTTCTCTACATCCTCCCCAGCACATATTTTTTTTTTAAATTTAATAAATGGCAAAATACCTAAAATAAACAAAAGAGAAAACGTTTATTTTGGTTAAGTGTCAGTCCATAGTTGCTTGGCTATGATGCCTTTGGTCTTGTGATATGACAGAATATCATGCAGGGAGTGTGGGAGGAGGAAGCTATTCACCTCACAGAAGCCAGGAAGCAGAGGGAGAGAAAGGGGCCAAGATCACACCACCCCTTGAGCTGCGAGCCTGCAGTGCCTGACTCTTCCCTCAGGCCTACCTCCTAAGGGCCCGCCACAACCTGGCAACCATAGGACACAAGGCCAACATTTGAGATCCAAACCATAATGGTGATGATCTGATAGAAAAGAAATGATGCCTGCTGTGGTTTTGATGTGCACTTCTCTCATGGCGAGGGATTGTAAACATCTGTTCGTGTAATAATTGATCTTCTTTGGGGAAACTTCCAATATTTTTAAAGGCCCACCACAAGTTTGATCTAATTATTAAGATTTTTCTCTATCACCTGCCCTTCCAATCTGATATGACCAATCTTAACTCCAAGGCAATTTTTATTTTGTTTGTTTGTTTGGTGCTGGGGTTGACCCAGGTCCTCAGACTTGCTACACACATTCTCTACCACTGAACTGCTCCCCAGCCCCAGTACCAAAATTTTAATAGATTCTTATTTGTAGCTTCCTGCAAATGGTAATGTATTTAATACATGGCAAGTTAATAAATGATAGAATTATGCATCAGAAGAGTCTAACATTGCTATAACAGTGTAAAATATGAGTTGAAATTGAAAGAATGGGAATGTTCAAGGGAAAAATGTAATTTTACAGTTGGCTTAAACAAATCAATTGCACAAGGATAAAATGGGAAGATCTAGTTTGACCATAGTAAAAATAAATGCTCAAGTTTAATTGGAATGCATGTTGAATTAGGCCAACTGTATGGTTTAATCTGTTTTTAGAATTTCACTGCAATTTGCACTAATAAACATACAGTTACTCTATCACCAAAAATGAGAAATGTAATGCATTCTGTGTCAATATATTATAAACATTCCTGGTAACATACTTTAAGAGGGCTACTGACAACTGAGTTTTAAAAAGTGGAGCTGCAAATGCAGTAGGGGTTCTGGGAATCTTGTCCAAAGAGGAATATATTTAGTGTGAAAAGGAAAGGCTGAGGATATGTATGACCCCTGACTTGAAATGTTAGACTTAAAAAATATATTTCTAGACTACTTTTATTTAAAATTTTCATTTTGTAATAATTTCATTCTTTAAAAATAGCACAAATAATAGGGTGCTGGTGTATTTTTCACCTAGCTTTCCCAAATGTCTTTCCTAACCTTAGTAAAATTATCAAAACCAGGAAATTGACACTGATACAATACTACCAACTTATGTATAGTTATTATTCAGGTTTTGCCAATTGTCCCCTTAACTTCCTTTTCCTCGTCCAGAATCACACACTTAGTTGTCTTATCTCATTAATGTCCCCCTCTCTGGAATAGTACCTTAATTTTTGTCTTTCTTGACCTTGATCCTTTTTACGAGTACTGGACAGCTGTATTTTAGAATGTCTCTCAATTTGGGTTTGTCTAAAAATTCTTTGTGAGCTGGATTTCGTGGGCACACCTATAATCCCAGCAATTCAGGAAACTGAGACAAAGGATTGCTTGAGTCTAGGAGTGGGAGGCCAGCCTGGGCAACACAGCGAGGTTTGTCTCAGGAAAAAAAATTTCTGTATGACTAAATTCAGGCGATGCACGCTCATCACAAATACCATGAAAGTGATGTGCCCTTTAACAATATATCTCATCACAGATGATATTAACTTTGATTACATGATTAAATGTCATTTTTCATTTTTTCTGTCTTTACTATAAAATTAATATTTGGAGTGTTTTTGTTTTTTTTTTGTTTTCCATATGGAAAGTACTTTCAGACTCTACAAATATCCTATTTTTCAAAATACTTTTACCCAGTAATTTTAGCAGCCATCAATGATTTTTGCCTATAATCACTATTGGCATGATATTTGCCAAACAGTGATGTTTCTGTTTTCATTAATCAATGTTTGTTAGTTGGAATTCTGTGAGGGATGAGATGTCCTTTCTGATTCTTTAGTCATTTACTTACATCAGGATGAACTTAAGAATTTTTATTTTATGCAGTGGATTTTCCTCCACTTCTGTCATTATTGTGTTGCTCATACCATACTACATTTGGCCACTGGAAACTCCTTCACCTTGACTTCTGTGTCCTTTGTCTTATCCCTATTATACTTTAGTGTGTTTTCTTTTTTCTGTCACCATAAGATGTTCTGGATTTGTCTTGTATTTCCATTGCCCTTGCTCTGGAATCAGTCATTTTTCTGAGGATATCTGGTTCTTTTTATTGGAGAATAGTTAGTTTAGATATCAAAATGCAGGCACTAAATGTACTTAAGTCTCCAAAGTGCCTTTGTATTCTCAATGGACAGAACTAGGAAATATATGTATTATAGTTTGATTGATATCTAGATTTGTGTGTCTTTTTGTTTACTACTATTCAGTAACTGGCATAAGTTGAGCACAAAATATATAACTAATAGTGTAGAAGGGATTCTCACTTGGTATAAAATTAGACTAGAAAACCTAGGGACTTTCCAATCTCATAAATCTGTTATGTTCTCATTCTGAGAAAGATAAGCTGGAGAATTATACCAAACAAACATACTCTCTGTAATGTTCATAATAAGAAAAATGCGAAAGTCTTGGGAGCAGAAAGCTTTAATTATTATCAAAACCAGTGAAGGGAGTTAAAGGCCTTAAAGTCCTTTTATTCATTTTGACCTGACTTGCAGAAGGCTTCATCAGTAAAGGTATGGTGAAAAAAGAAAAAAAGCAAATGAGGATATTTCCTTTACTGGTGTTCTAACGTAAATTTGCTTTCTATCCTTTAATTTTTACTTTACATAGATGAGATCTAAGAACAGTGTTTTTGCTGTTATACACATGTACTTTATATTCTGCAAAATAGAAGCCTAACAGTAACCAGACTGATAGAAAAAGTAGATTAGGGTACAGCCTTCTAAATTTATGGAATTTTATAAGTACTAGCAAAAAAAGCAGTACTCTAAAAAATTAATTAAATCTCCATCAGCATTTCCATCTACTATCATAGTCAGTTCCTAAAATCTTTTAAAGCCTAGTGTTTATGCTTCTTATATTAGAGATATATTTTTAGATCATTTGAATAAAAATTCAAAATATTATCCAGAGTAGAGTGCTTTCCCCTATGTTGCTTCTTCAGCACCTCTACTCACGGACTCCTTAGATAGTTCTCCATCAGGGGAACCATAGAAGTTCTTGAAGCCACTAACCAGCTACTACTAAGATTAATGGAAGGCACTTCTGTAGACTTTTAACCATTTTTTATAAGGGTGTTCATATATTGCTATGACTTTGTTCTTTAATTGTAAGAAAGCTTGTCTTTGATTTTTAAGAAAATGAATGTACTGGGGGAAAACAGTCAAGTTGAATTCACACAATTTCTGCATTATAAGGACATTATTCCACTCTTTACTATTATTTATGTATAAGATAATTTATGTTAAAGAAGCACATGCTCTAGCAGTAATTAACCATCATTATGCTGAGTGATTGCTAGTAAGTGTACATCTCAGTGACAATGTTTAACCAGAGTTGATATTTTGTACATGTGTATTTTTATAGTCTTATATGTTTCTGATAACACTATATACACATATCACTTGTTGAATTGCAGTCTTTAAATAAATGGTGGTTTCATGAAGTATTTTAGGCTTTGGAGACTTGGGTCTCATAGAGGCTCTTCTCAGTAGAAATTTTGTGTATAGTTCTACAGTCTTTTAAATTCTTTCCCTCTTATTCCTATGCCTCCTTCTATTCCTTCACCCATTCCATGAGTCCCTAACTGTGGACTAGGTTTCATAAAATCTTTTGAAGAAACATATGATTCCTGCTCTTTACAGATAGGAAATAATTTGGAAGTATTATAAGACAAAACATAATCAATTGATAGACTGCTGTATGTGGTTGTAAATACTAGGCTTGCTTGTGCTGTCTCCTAGCATTGCCCAGTTTTTCAAAAAAGCACTTCCAGTTTAAGATGTTGCTGATCTCCCCTGTCATATCAAGTTGTGAACTGATCTTTTCCCTTGCTGACTTTCCCACTTGACTGAAAGGAAATGTTTCTATTAATTTACTTTATCAGTGCATGGTTTCTATAATTGGTGTCCCCCCAAAAGCTCAATGTGAGACAATTCAAGAAAGTTTAGAGATAAAATGGTTGGGTTGCAAGAAGTTTAACCTAATCAGTGTATTAATTCCCTGATAAGGGATTAACTTGGTAATAACTGTAGGCAGGTATGGTATGACTGGAGGAGGTGGGTCACTGGGCTCGTGTCTTTGGTGTTTATATTTTGTCCTAGTGAGGGGAGCTCCAGCTGCCTTGCTCTCCCTCTTGCTCTCTTTCTCTCTCCCTCTCCTCCCTCCTTTCTTGAGCCACTTTCCTCCACCACACTCTTCTACCATGATGTTCAGCTTCACTGCTAGCCCCAAGGAATGGAGTCAGCCTTCTATGGACTGAGACCTCTGAAATTGAGCACCCCAGAATAAACTTTTCCTCCTACAATTGTTCTTGTCAAGTCTTTTGGTCACAGCAGTGAAAAACCTGATTAAAACAAGGAATATATCAGTACTACAAAATCTTGCTTCAAGAAATAATGAAAATTCTTTTAGAGTTTATGTGTTGTGTTTCTTTCTGTTCAAATTTGCCTCTTTTTGATGTAGATATGCTTCAGGGTGGCAGATGGCTAGGGAACTCTATTACTTCTTCAATACTGTATTACTTATTAAAAAGTTAATTAAGAAAAATGTATTTCTTCATATATATTTAGTTGCTGAGAATTGAAAAAGATGGAAGAAACTTAGAAGAGAAGAATTTTAGGCAGAAAATTATTGAAGCTTATCTAAATTATATAATAAAGTAAATGTTCCTATGTAGAACATAGACATCCCCATTTGGATTAAAACATAAACAGCCCGGTGTAGTGGTGCACTCCTGTAATTCCAGTGACTTCTGAGGCTCAAGCAACTTAGTGAGGCCCTCAGCAACTTATCAAGACCCTGTCTCGGGGGGAAAAAAAAAAAAAAAAAAAAAAAAAAAGGGCTGAGTGTGTGTCTCAGTGGTAAAGTGCCTCTGGATTTAATTCCTAGTACCAAAACAAACAAACAACCCACTTGCAGTTAAATATTATCTAAAGTTTGGTTTGAAATACAGAATATAAAGACTATCTTGGGCATGGATTTTTTTCTCCCCATGTCACTTTGGAAAAAAAAATTACTAGTTTTCTTTAGATTTTTCAAGGAATTTTTATATTAATCCTATCTTTCCCAAAGAGAGAAATGGCCCATTATAAACCCTCATTATTCAGATGGGAAAGTGGAGATTGAGAATGATATAATGATCATATGTAAGATTACAGCATATAATGCTCCTGACTTTTAACATAAATATTTCATTGGGTATATAGGATGCTTTCATTTAATGGGGAAAAAAATCATAGTAAATGACTATTGGCTTCTGAGTTTATGTACTTTTGGTCTCCTGCTCTGAGAGTCAGTTCTAAATTGAAATCCAAAATTGACTCCCACAATTAGAGAATTCAGAAGAGATATAGCAATATCTGTACCTTTTGAACCACACATCTTTGCTTGGGTTTCCTACTGTGGGAAATTATTTTTCTTTCAGAATTTTTAACTTAATTCATATTTAAGTTTCTATTGACACCTACAAATCAAGACAGTGAATTCTTGAAAAGAACCTGGTAATAGTTCCTTTATAGAAATTAAGATTTGTAAATTACAATATTTAGATGGTAGATTTTAGCTAAACAGTGTTTACTTGGAATGGTCTTTTTTTTTTTTTTTTTTTGGATAAACAAAAATTTAAATTCAGTCAACATACATAAATGACCTAAAAACCTCAATAAAGGATAAATTCAAAAAGCACTTGGAAGGCCATCTCTGTAAAAGGGATTTTCCCAGGACAGTAAATAGCCAGATATAATCTATTCCAACCAACACCATCTTAAATTTGCAGAGGTCCAAATAAACCTGGAACTGCCTGCTCCTCTTCCACAGCAAGTTTACACTAAACTCCACAAGGAAAAGAACCAACCCTTGATAGTGTTTCCTCTTAGAAGAAAACCTAGGTTTGAGACCAACCACAACACAATGAAAAGCTAAACTAAATAGAATATTAGTTAACAGATGATGCTGGTATGAATAACTTATTTTATTCTAGAGCCCTTATCAATAAAATCCCCCAGTTAGTGTTTGCATTATCAGCCAGAGGGTTAGTTAACATGTGGTAGAATGAGGACTTATGCAAGGTATATTACACATAGCATTTTACTACTATGAAAACAAGTACAGTCTCTAGTTAAGAGAAAACCAACTGGACTGTAAATTACACACCTTAATGACAAGACTCCCCACCACTTGTGAACATAAAACATTTAATTTAAAAATGTTGACACAACTATATATAAAATAACTATTATAAATGCACATAGTGTATTCTATAGCTGCCAGGTTTACTTTTTTTTTTTTTTTAGTTAAAAATTTTTTTTTCTTATTATTGTAAACAAATGGGATACATGTTGTTTCTCTGTTTGTACATGGCGTAAAGGCATACCATTTGTGTAATCATAAATTTACTTTTTTTTTTTTTTTTTTTTTTTTTTGAGGAAACTAAGTTACACTGTGGTTAAGACTTGTATCTTCACCCTTGAAAAAGCCCGCATTCTATCACAGCGAAGTACGGTCAGACTTAACAGCCCCAATTGTTAAACACTTGGATCAAGTCATAACCAGTTTTATTGCAAAAGGACCCTGTACACATTTATCAATTCTAGTCCCGTAATAGCTACCCAACAAGTCATTAACAAAGAGAAACATGCTTCACCAGAAGCAAGAAATATCACCCATCCCTTCTGCATGTTAGCAACCTGTCACTCCTGAGCAACAGTGCTCACATCACTGAGGTCTGTGAACAGTCACTTTTCGCATTCATCCTGAGTGAACGATGGAGTGACTTAAGTACAAATGCAACATATTATAAACAGTTTCTTATAAAAAAAGTCACAAATTAAACCAAAGTATTTTACAGAATTTACTACAAAACGCCATAAAAACTGCCTTCACTTAAGCTCTCTCTCCGTATCCCCATGCCCAAGCAGATGTCTTTGGGCCTGATGGTGACTCTCTCAGCGTGGATGGCACCCAGATTAGTATCTTCAAATAAATCCACCAGGGACGCTTCACCAGCCTCCTGCAGGGTGCCAAACGGCTGCACTCTGAAACCTCAAGTCCGTTTTGAAATCCTGGGCGACCTCTGTCACCAACCTCTGGAAAGGTAGCTTCCGGATGCGAAGCTGGGTGGATTTCTGGTAAGGAGGAATCTCTGGAAGCGCCACAGTCCCGGGCCTGTAGCGATGTGGTTTCTTCACCCCGCCGGTAGAGGGGGCGCTTTTCCTGGCAGCCTTGGCGGCCAGCTGTTTGCAAGGGGGCTTTCCCGCCAGTGGACTTACCAGCCGTCTGCTTGGTTCGTGCCATTTTCTCTCACCCAACGCCCAAGTCTTCGTCCGCTTCTCCGACCGCCAGACCGAGCTGCTGCCTGGTGAAGACCAGCAGCCGCGGAGCAAAAGAGCTGCGCTACTCCAACAAGTGACCAAACCACCCTGCGCTCCGGATCCAGTGTTTTTCTTTTCATTTTTTAAGTTTGGCAGTTTTCTTTTTTAAAAAATTGCTAAGCTAAAGGCTGGAATTTTGTCTGGTATTGAAGTATAGATTTGGCTTTTGTGCTCATGAGAATACTTCAAGGGGGTGGGAGTTGGGTAGTGTCGTAGTGTCCACTCTGGTCTCTACCGGCCTCCAAAAAAGCACCAGCATGCGCCAACTCATTCAAGAGAGCAGCTGTGGGGTTGGAGCTGCTTCCTTCTTCTGTGGCTTACCACTGGCCCTTTGCCTCTTTCCTGATGCTGATTGTTTTGATTGGTTGCTTCTGCCATGGTTGTGCTGGTGTTGTGGAAAGAGAGAAATAGGAGTTCCTAGTGGGTGGCCTGCACTCATGAAAAGACAGAGGGAGGCTGAAGCTGCAATGCCTGTCCTTTTCCCCCACTGATTTTAACTTGGCCAAGGAAGTCAGCATGGTATCTGTCTCGTGAGGAAGGCAGAATTCTCCAGCTCTTTTGCTGTTTCTTAGTAGGAAGAGTTGAGAAAAGCCAGAGCAGGGATCGTCCCATGCTTTTAAAATGCAAGGGTTACCTTTTCAGAGCGCTCTTATCTTTGCTGGGTGAAGAAGTAACCCTCCTCAAAATAATCTGTTGGTATTTTTGCATTATTTGATAGAAATTAGAAAAGTAGTTACTAATAAGATTCAGTGATAAATAATATGGCCAGGAGAAAATTTGACGTGGAATTTCAGCTGATGGCAGGATGATGTTGGTACCTTTGGGAGTGTGGATAGTGAAAAAGAGAGTGTTGGGATTAATGAATAAACATTTTTGTGAATTGCCTTTGTTTGCAACTGAACAACATTTGTTATTTACCTTACTTCATAGAAACAAGACTTTCACGTATGTCAACATTACACAACATGTTTTTACCATTACTTGTACACTTAGTTGGTGCATGACACTTTCCTAGGTTTTATAGAATATGTTGAGGATATGATCCTTGCTCTCAAATATACATAATTAAAAGAAGACATGATTATATTTGAGAGGCAGGAAAATGTCAGCAGTAAATCTATCACTATTATAAAAAATATATATATATAGCCCTTTAAGATTCAAAATTTATCTTATAATAAATTGTAATCATAGAAGTATTGCTTATGCAGCAGTTTTAAGGTTTATTGATTTGCAGACCAGTTCAGTGAATTTTAGTATTTATTATATTTTTGCCCATCTAAATATGTTATTCTTTCTCAAATCTTTCCCTAATTTATCTAGAAGAAATTTGAGGTGAATATAACACTTTAAAAATACTTTAAGCCAAAAAACTTGATTAATATTCAATTCATAGTTTAATAAAGGACATGTGTAGTTTAAGTATAGGGATAACTTCTCTTCCTTTGAAAGTGTTTCTTAATTAAAATCAGATGAGTAGAAAAGAAGGTATTCAGAACACTAAATAAAATGGATGTCTTTGTGGAATTGGCAGAATTCATCAATACATGTAATAATGATTTATAATTGCATTTGGTCCTAACACATAGCAGTGTAGATCAACAGAGGCACAGTAAGTAAGACAACTAATATAAAACACTAAGGTGAAAGGGTTAATTGGCCTTGCTGGGTTCAATTTGCCACTCTAGTGGCACTTTCTGTTGTCTGTGTAAACTGAGTTGCTAAGTACTTTCCCACTAAGCTGCCACTCTTTTATTTATACAGTTGAACCACCAGTGAGGGATGGATCAGTTTACCAGTAGCTAGGCCTTTTCTTCCTCCTTTTCTGCCCACTTCATGCTTTTTTCCTCCAGCTGTTGCTACATATCTCCCTAATCCTAATCTTTCCTTAGTCCTTTTTTTTTTTTTTAAGTTTCTTTTTTCTCTTATGGATTCATGTGCATGGATATTATACCTGGCTCTGCTGTACTGATTTAATTCCCTCTCACCTCAGTTTTCATTTTATCAATTCATACCTCAAAACTTACTGAAATGCTTTGACACTTTTTTTCAAGTAACTTTTTAAAACTCTTTAAAAATTAAAACATTGTATATATAGCTAAAGTCTTCCTGAAAGCAAAACAGAGAGTAGGTCACTCCCCATATCAGTGAACCACAGCAGAGTGCAAATCTTCATTTTATGAAAATGGGCACAAAATAAAGAAGATATAAGGGAAAATGGGGATAGAGTGAGCTTAAATTGTGGTTTCCAATGCCTAAAAATTTCCTGAGAGCTGAAAATTCTTTGTGTTTGAAATCTCCTGTTAAATGACATGTTCAGTCATGTTTTCTTATTTACTCTTAATATACTCTACTTATTCTTTGTATAATAAAAAAACTGATTATATTATCACCAATGCCAAACAAGACTTTAAAACAATTAAAATATATCATAAAGCATAAAGGTATTTTCACATTTTCTACAATCATAGTAAATATATTTCTTGGCATAAAGGCACAGTCTTTGGAGTTTAAAATATCCTCAATTGCAAGATTATGTATATAAAACTCCCATTGTTGTTTAATAGTGGAATAATCAAATTAGAAGTTATACTATAAAATAAAATGGAAATAATTTACTCATAAGATTCATATTTAAATCATCTTTATTTATACAATATTCTCCTGAGAATTTTAATTAAGCTTTAGTTGGAGCAAAAATACAATAACTAAAAGCAGGTAAACTAAAAATAAGAGATGTCATATTTTGAAGAGAGATCAAATATACTGTCAGGATTCATGTTGTGGTTCTGGATGTTCAACAGCAGGCTCACTTAAGGTGGAATCAGCCCTGAAGGGAATTTGCTTCTCCTCTCAGAATGTGGGGGTAGTGGGGAAAAATCCAGCTCTTGGCGGAGGATGAGGAAAACGCCTCAGTGAACAGACATTTTTGAATTGGACTGGAGGTGGTTCTCCTGGTTCCGATGGTCTTCCATAATAATAATATCCATGTTGCCGTCTTCCATAATAATATCCATGTTGCCGTTGTATCCATGTTGGATCAGAATATGGTCGGCCTTGTGGAGGGATCATCATCTTATGTTCCAGTTCCCATGGCGATGACAGGGGCCCAGTGCCAGCAGGTGCTCTGTGTGGATTACTTACTATACCAGAGCTTGATTCTCTTCTTTTATTGTTAATCTGATGGTCCAGAGGAACCTCTGGGCCTCCCGAGCCTCTTCCTCCTTCCCCTAGATGTAAAGGTGACAATCTGGGTGGGCCCTTCTTTACGAAGGGAAAAGCTCTCATTTCAGATGAAGGTCCACTCAATGGTGAGGGACCATATGGGGACTGCTCTCTGGCAAATACTGTATTGAAGACATCAGGTGCATATGGATCTTCTAAAAGTTTAAATTGCAACTCCATGTCAGTTAACTTTTGTCTCTTGTTAGCATTTACTGTCTTGAAATAGTTGAGGTTTTTTTCAGCTCTCCAAGCTGCCAACACATTATCCCGTGCTTTTTTCTCATAGGATATACTCCGCCTCTCATAATAATGCACGATGGTATCCAACTCTTCATCAAGATCTTTGGCTCGATTTCTATAGGTCTCCAGCTCTTTAGCTGCACAGTTGATCTTTCTCTCAATTTCGGAAAACCTCTCCTCTTCCTCCAAACGGCACTTTTTCTCTACTATTAATTTCCTGTGGAGTTTCAATGTATTTTCTTGGTGTTCTTCCATCTTTAATTTAAATTTCTCCTGAAGTTTCTGATTCTCGTTTTCAAATTGTGTGTTTTCTGACTGCAAAGATTCTTGTTCGTTCTGCAGATTTTTAATACGTTCTCTCAGATCTTCTTTTGTTTTATCTACTTCCAATAATAAAGTGTAAATTTGATGTCTTTCTCCTTCTAAGGTGTCTAAGGAGGCATTTAACTCAGCTGCATAAAGCAGCTTCTTCAAGGCTTCTTTTGGCTGATTACCTAAGTGAGCACCAATTTCTGATTCACTTTTCCTCTCCAGCTCCAAGTTACCATCACCTGTTAGGTCTTCTCCAGGCACAGGAGACTGATCTTTGATCTTCAGCAAGCGTTCGGTCAGAGATTTAATGTGATTTTCTTTATCATTTAGAACTTGTTCTGCCTGTATTTTTAGAGTCTTCTGTTTTTTAAGGTCACTCACTTTTTCCTTCCATATTTCAGCTTCTCGTGAAAGGTGTTTCTGATTTTCCTGCAGTTGGTAATTTTCATTCAAAGTCTCTTTTATTGCTTCCTTAAGGTCTTCTTCATTCATTTGAACTAGTTGTAAGGTTGTTTTAGCTTCAGCTACTTGTGTTATGATGGATGTTGATTCGTCTTCTAGGGACTTTATCCTTTTTGATATATCTCCCATCAATTCATCCTGTTCAGAACGTTTAGATTTCTCTTCTTTTAGCTTTGTTTCTAGAGAGAGTGTTTTATCCTCTAGTTTAGATTTGGACCTATTCAGCATTTCAAGTATTATCTCCAAATACTGCACTTCTTTTGATGCCTTCTCAGGATTGGCATCCTTGAAAGATGACTGTAAGCCTTCATGCTCTTTTTGAAGAAGGCTAACTTTATCAAGTAATTTACATTTTTCTTCAATTAGTTCAGAAAGTTTTAGAGCAAGCTTTTTTTCTCTCTTCACATAAAGCCTGCTTCTAACAGACTGAACACTTCTCCACAAAAACAAGAGAACAGTAAAAAATCCAATAGCTGCACATATTACCAGCTCCGGACGAAAGGTATCAGGATTAGGGCCTGGTCTTCCATCTTCAGGCAATGCTGGCACAACCCTGAATATTTTTTCCAGACCCAGGTCCCAGTAAGACTGAGGGGCGGCCTTTGGCCCCTCCATCGCACCAAAACTACTTTGGCAACTACATCCTGCCCAACCACGAAAACAGGCTGCGGACACTAGACTTTGGGTGGGAGCCCAAACCTGCACCTGCGACCAAGCCGATCACTAGGAACAGAATGCCTGAGGCAGGTGGGGAGCCAGGCAAACCGGCCCCAATGGGCTTTGTGACCTCACTGCCCTGTGACCTCACTGCCCCGCCCAGCCCCTCCCCCTCCACTATGCCCCGCCCACACCCCAAGCCCGGCAGGTTCAAGCCAGTCCCACTGGAGCCCCCTTGCCGCCCACTCCTCTGGTTTCGGCCAGGCAGCCATAACGCTTATTAAGCGCTATTTATTCTGTGCAGTCAAAATGTCATCCAGTTGATATAACTAAAATTCTAAAGCTTAGTAAACCTTTTTGTAAGAGCTTAATGCCATATATTTATAGTCGTACCACATGCCTTTTTCTTTTAATGATTCATTCCTTTCTGTCCCCTCCCCTTTCCTTCCTTTTTTCTTTTCCCTTCCCACCCTTTCCCTTCCATCCCTGTCCTTTTCTTGCAGTGTTGGGGGTTAAACTCCAAGGCCATGTGCATGCTAGGCAAGCTCTCTCCGACTGAGCCTCATCCCCAGCCCTGTTGACACTTTCTATGGAAGTAATTTGAATTACTTCTGTAGAAAAACTCTCCTGTGAGACTATTTGAAAAGTAACTTTAGAAGAGTTTCTAATATGGGCACAAATTAGTTATGACAAGTTATTTTTTTAAAGTACAACATATCTAATGTTTCTAAAAAGAAGGAGCATAAAATGAGTTATTTTTCATGTCAGTTTTTCTAGACTACTATTTAAGAGTCTTCAAAATCTTTTTTCAGATGTTCTTTTCTTTTGACTTCTCATAGGACTTAAAAACGTCTAAGTAAGCTGGTAGTTATGAATATATAGCAAAGAGAAGTATAAGGTATGACTCTTTTAAATGGTTTTAGCTCCTGAAGGTGAATTATGTTGTTCAGATAAGTAGTTCATTGCTTCATGTAAATAAAACACGTCCAAATACATTTTTTATTCCTAGTTACGCTGGAATTGTTGATGAGCCAGATCTAATGTTTGAAGGAGAACATTCACTAGTAGTCACTGGTTTTCTAAATATCTCTAAATACATGACAAGTTCAAAGGCATTATGCCACCATGTATGATGACACCAATTATTATTTATACTTCTATGGCCAGAGTTCGATCAGTGTAAACTAAAACACTTATCCTGTTCTGTATGATATGAAAGTTTAGGAACTTTTTAACGAATGTAATTACATTTGTGAGGTAATGGATATGTTAATTAGTTTGATTGTGTCAGATATTTCACAATGTATATACGTGTTTCAGAATTAAATTATCATATGTGTGTGTGATATCACACACCTATAATCCCAGCCACTGAGGAGACTGAGATCACAAGTTCAAGGCCAGCTTCAGCAATTTAGCAAAGCCCTAAGCAATTTAGTGAGACCCTGTCTCAAAAAAAAAAAGGACAAGCCAAAATATCAAGTTTGCAACTTAGATATTACAGTGCTGTAATTTTGAACTATCAATTATAGTTCAATAAAGTTAGGAGAAAAGTTTAGAAGCTATATTTTCAAATGTTAGTATGACATAAAATGTAGGAAAGAGATCGTAAATTTAGACAAATTAGACAGCCAGCTTCTCCAGGTTCTCAGAACGGAACTGGCCCGCTAGTGAGAGCCTTTCTGACCAGAACAAGCTCCGAGTCCCGGAGCCCCTGCAGCGCAGCGTACTCCGGCAACGAACCAGAGGAGAGCCGCGATCCGCAAACAGCCTCTGGGATTAGGGCAGGGCAGCCAGAGACCTCTTCAGGCAGCTCTGCCCACTCCGGCTGCAGGCTCTCTTCACGGGGCGATCCAAGATGGCGGCCTAGAGGGAGACTGCACCCCCAGTCGCTCCAGAACCCTGGAGTTAAGAAGGGGAGGCATTGAGAGACTCGGACTGAAATAGAGCCACGGGTGAGTCTGCCCACTGGGTAAAGCTCGGCCCGGTGGCAGGCCCAGATAGAGGTGGCTTATTGGAGCTGGGCAGGGCAGCTAGAGTCTTCCCAAGTTAGCCTTCCACACTCCGGCAGTGGGCTCCTCCCACACGGCCAGCTGCACGGTGCAGGCCCACAGTGAGAGCATTTCCGCACAGAGCCAGTTCCAAACTGTGGAACCAGTAGGGGGCTAGGGTCAGTTTTCTTCGGATGAGCTGCTTTATCAGATTCCTCCAAGACATCAGGCTACTGAAGGCTGGGAGGTGATACACTGGAAATCTACCGGGACACTATAAGCCAATAGCGGAAAACTGCAATATCTCAGGGTCCCACTGACAACTGACCAATATGAGAAAACAAGGGAAGAAAATGTCCCAAACAAACCTAGATACTACATCAATAAAACCCAATGACAGCAGAGCAGAAGAAATGTCAGAAAGGGAGTTCAGAATGTACGTAATTAAAACGATCAGGGAAGCTAATGAGGAGATGAAAGAGCAAATGCAGGCATTGAAGGAGGAGATGAAAGAGCAAATGCAGGCATTAAATGATCGCACCAATCAACAGTTAAAAGACCAAATACGGGAAGCAAGAGATCATTTCAATAAAGAGTTAGAGATACTGAAAAAAAACCAAACTGAAATCCTTGAAATGAAGGAAACAATAAACCAAGCTAAAAACTCCATAGAAAGCATAACCAATAGGATAGAACACCTGGAAGACAGAACCTCAGACATTGAAGACAAATTATTTAATCTTGAAAGCAAAGTTGGCCAAACAGAAAAGATGGTAAGAAATCATGAACAGAATCTACAAGAATTATGGGATATCATGAAAAGGCCAAATTTAAGAATTATTGGGATTGAGGAAGGCTTAGAGAAACAAACCAAAGGAATGAACAATCTATTCAATGAAATAATAACAGAAAATTTCCCAAATCTGAAGAATGAAATGGAAAACCAAGTACAAGAGGCTTATAGAACTCCAAACATACAAAATTACAACAGACCCACACCAAGGCACATTATTATGAAAATACCTAACATACAAAATAAAGACAGAATTTTAAAGGCCGCGAGAGAAAAGAATCAAATTACATTCAGGGGGAAACCAATAAGAATATCAGCAGATTTTTCAATCCAGACCCTAAAAGCTAGAAGGGCCTGGAACAACATATACCAAGCCCTGAAAGAAAACGGATGCCAACCAAGAATCTTATACCCAGCAAAACTTACCTTCAAATTTGACGATGAAATAAGATCCTTCCATGATAAACAAAAGCTAAAGGAATTTACAAAAAGAAAGCCAGCATTACAGAACATTCTCAGCAAAATATTCCATGAGGAAGAGATGAAAAACAACGATGCAAATCAGCAACAGGAGGCGCTAGCCTAAAGGAATAGCCAAATAAAGGAGAAACCAAATCATGTCAAAAACAAATATGAGTCAATTGACTGGGAATACAAATCATATCACAATAATAACCCTGAATGTTAATGGCCTGAATTCATCAATCAAAAGACACAGACTGGCAGATTGGATTAAAAAGAAAAATCCAACAATATGCTGCCTGCAAGAGACTCACCTCATAGAAAGAGACACCCATACACTAAAGGTGAAAGGATGGGGAAAAACATACCATGCACACGGACACAGCAAAAAAGCTGGAGTATCCATCCTCATCTCAGATAATGTGGACTTCAAACCAAAACTAGTCAGAAGGGATAAAGAAGGACATTACATGCTGCTTAAGGGAAGCATAAATCAGCAAGACATAACAATCATAAATATCTATGCCCCGAACATTGGCTCATCCATGTACGTCAAACAAATCCTTCTCAATTACAGAATTCAAATAGACCACAACACAATCATACTAGGCGATTTTAACACACCTCTCTCACCACTGGATAGATCGTCCAAACAAAAATTGAATAAAGAAACTATAGATCTCAACAACACAATCAGCAATTTAGACTTAACGGACATATATAGAATATACCATCCAACAAAGAACGAATACACTTTCTTCTCAGCAGCACATGGATCCTTCTCTAAGATAGACCATATTTTATGCCACAAAGCTACTGTTAGCAAATACAAGAAGATAGAGATACTACCTTGTACTCTATCAGATCATAATGGATTGAAATTAGAAATAAATGACAGAATAAAAAACAGAAACTTCTCCAATACCTGGAGACTAAATAATACACTATTATATGATGAATGGATAACAGAAGACATCAGGAGGGAAATAAAAAAATTCTTAGAAGTAAACAAGAACAAAGACACATCATATCAAAATCTCTGGGACACTATGAAAGCAGTACTTAGAGGAAGATTTATTTCATGGGGTGCATTCAAAAAAAGAAGTAGAAATCAACAAATAAACGACTTAACACTACAGCTCAAAGCACTAGAAAAAGAAGAGCAGACCAATACCAAAAGTAGTAGAAGACAGGAAATAGTTAAAATCAGAGCCGAAATCAACGAAATCGAAACAAAAGAAACAATTGGAAAAATTAACAAAATAAATAGTTGGTTCTTTGAAAAAATAAATAAAATTGATAAACCCTTAACCACACTAACAAAGAGAAAGAGGGAGAAAACTCAAATTACTAAAATTCGGAATGAACAAGGAAACATCACAACAGACACGAGTGAAATACAAAACATAATTAGAAGCTATTTCGAAAATCTATACTCCAACAAAACAGAAAACCTCGAAGACATCAACAAATTTCTAGAGACATATGAACTACCTAAACTGAACGAGGAGGACATACACAACTTAAATAAACCAATTTCAAGCAATGAAATAGAAGAGGTCATCAAAAGCCTACCAACAAAGAAAAGTCCAGGACCAGATGGGTTCTCAGCCGAGTTCTACAAAACCTTTAAAGAAGAGCTCATTCCAATACTTCTCAAACTATTCCATGAAATAGAAGAGGAGGGAACCCTACCAAACTCGTTCTATGAAGCCAATATCACCCTGATACCTAAACCAGACAGAGACACATCAAGGAAAGAAAATTTCAGACCAATATCCTTAATGAATATCGATGCAAAAATTCTCAACAAAATTTTAGCAAATCGCATACAAATATATATTAAAAAGATAGTGCACCACAATCAAGTGGGTTTTATCCCAGGGATGCAAGGTTGGTTCAACATTCAGAAATCAATAAATGTCATTCACCATATCAACAGACTTAAAGTTAAGAATCACATGATTATTTCAATAGATGTACAAAAAGCATTTGATAAAATACAGCATCCCTTCATGCTCAAAACACTAGAAAAAATTGGGGTAGTGGGAACATTCCTAAACATTATAAAGGCAATCTACGCTAAGCCCATGGCTAATATCATTCTAAATGGTGAAAAACTGAAAGCGTTCCCCCTAAAAACTGGAACAAGGCAGGGATGCCCTCTTTCACCGCTTCTATTCAACATCGTCCTTGAGACTCTAGCCAGAGCAATCAGACAAACCAAAGAAATTAAAGGGATACGAATAGGAAAAGAAGAACTCAAACTATCCCTGTTCGCTGATGACATGATTATATATTTAAAGGAACCTGGAAATTCCACCAGAAAACTTTTAGAACTCATAAGTGAATTCAGTAAAGTAGCAGCTTACAAGATCAATGCTCATAAATCCAATGCATTTTTATACATAAGTGATGAATCTTCAGAAAGAGAAATTAGGAAAACTACCCCATTCACAATAGCATCGAAAAAAATAAAATACTTGGGAATCAATCTCACAAAAGAGGTGAAAGACCTCTACAATGAGAACTAGAGAACACTAAAGAAAGAAATTAAAGAAAACCTTAGAAGATGGAAAGATCTCCCATGTTCCTGGATAGGCAGAATTAATATCGTCAAAATGGCTATACTACCTAAAGTGCTATACAGATTCAATGCAATTCCAATTAAAATCCCAATGATGTACCTTGCAGAAATAGAGCAAGCAATTATGAAATTCATCTGGAAGAATAAAAAACCTAGAATAGCTAAAGCAATCCTCAGTAGCAAGAGCGAAGCAGGGGGTATTGCAATACCAGATCTTCAACTCTACTACAAAGCAATAGTAACAAAAACGGCATGGTATTGGTACCAAAATAGACAGGTAGATCAATGGTACAGAATAGAGGACATGGACACAAACCCAAATAAATACAATTTTCTCATACTAGACAAAGGGGCCAAAAATATGCAATGGAGAAAAGATAGCCTCTTCAACAAATGGTGCTGGGAAAACTGGAAAACCATATGCAATAGAATGAAATTAAACCCCTATCTCTCACCCTGCACAAAACTCAACTCAAAATGGATCAAGGACCTCGGAATCAGACCAGAGACCCTGCATCTTATAGAAGAAAAAGTAGGTCCAAATCTTCAACTTGTTGGCTCAGGATCAGATTTCCTTAACAGGACTCCCATAGCACAAGAAATAAAAGCAAGAATCAACAACTGGGATAGATTCAAACTTAAAAGCTTTCTCTCAGCAAAGGAAACTATCAGAAATGTGTAGAGAGAGCCTACAGAGTGGGAGAATATCTTTGCCAACCATACCTCAGATAGAGCGCTAATTTCCAGAATCTATAAAGAACTCAAAAAACTCTACACGAAGAATACAAATAATCCAATCAACAAATGGGCTAAGGAAATGAACAGACACTTCACAGAAGAAGATGTACAAGTAATCAACAGATATATGAAAAAATGTTCAACATCCCTAGTAATAAGGGAAATGCAAATCAAAACTACCCTAAGATTTCATCTCACCCCAATTAGAATGGCGATTATCAAGAATACAAGCAACAATAGGTGTTGGCGAGGATGTGGTGAAAAAGGAACACTCATACATTGCTGGTGGGGTTGCAAATTAGTGCAGCCACTCTGGAAAGCAGTGTGGAGATTCCTCAGAAAGCTTGGAATGGAAACACCATTTGACCCAGCTATCCCACTTCTTGGCCTATACCCAAAGGACTTAAAATCAGCATACTACAGAGATACAGCCACATCAATGTTCATTGCTGCTCAATTCACCATAGCCAGATTGTGGAACCAACCTAGATGCCCTTCAGTTGATGAATGGATAAAGAAACTGTGGCATATTTATACAATGGAATATTACTCCGCAATGAAGAATGATAAAATTATGGCATTTGTAGGCAAATGGTCAAAATTGGAGAATATCATGCTAAGTGAGATAAGCCAATCTCAAAAAACTAAAGGACGAATGATCTCGCTGATAAGCGGATGAGGACATATAATGGGGGGTGGGAGGGGCTAGCATTAGGTTTAGGGTTAGGTTTAGAGTTAGGCTAAGGAGAGCAGCAAGAATGAAGGAAAGAAGGACTGTGTAGAGGGAAAAGAGGGGTGGGAGGGGTGGGGGGAGGGGAAAAATAAAATAAACATCATTACCCTATGTAAATGTAAAAAAATTAAAAAAAAATAGTGAAAAAAAAATTTAGGCAAATTAGGTAAAATATCTCTAAAAATATTTAGGATAATAGTTCAGATTTTTTGACTGATAATTTTATCTTTTAATCAGTGAACATACTAACTATGCCTGAGAAAATAATTTCAGAAATATTTTTGTAGTAGTAGCATAGCAGAAATCAAATCAACTTTATATTCCATTGTGATCTATGTTTGAAAATAAATCTTTGGTCTGTCAACTTTTGATAGAGATGCTCACAAGGGAGGGAGTTTGTTCAGATCTACAAAGGAAAACATTCATTATGGATGTATAAGAACAAATATTTGAACTGGATTGCAAGTAGTTTCTTCCCACTTGATAAATTTTAGATCCTTTATTTTAAAATATTTATTAGTCTGTCTTATAACTGAGAATTTCCCGTTTGCTTTCTAATTGTAGTGCTATTTCTACATTCTTGCTTTCTAAAAAATCTCATATTTCAATACTTATTAATAAATATGAATTTTTTATTGTTTTTTCCTACCTGCATCCTTTAAGCAACTTAGTAAAGGAGAAAAATGAGAATAATTTATTAGATAGTTTATTAGAGAACTTTCAGAATGATAAAATTTGAAGAGCCACAAAGAGAATTTATCTAATTCATGCTATTCATCCCTTTTTTTTTTTTTTTTTTGGTGGTACTGGGGATTGAACCCAGGGCCTTGTGCTTGGAAGGCAAGCACTCTACCAACTGAGCTATCTCCCCAGCCCCCATTTTTTGATAGTATAGATTATATTAATGTAACTTCTAATTACATTATTTTAAACTTTTTATTTGTAATAAATTTGCCCAATCAAGAAAATTTAGAAGCCAGGTGTGGTGGTGCACACCTGTAATCCCAGCTACTCAAGAGGCTAAGGCAGGAGGATCACAAGTTTGAGGTCAGCCTTGGTCACTTAGGTGAGACCTGAGCTCAAAATAAACAATAAAGAGGACCAGAGATGTGACTCAGTGGTAGAGCACGTGCTTATTAGCATGTGCAAGGCCCAGGGTTTCATCCCCAGTATCACAAATTTAAAAAGGAAAGAAATTAAGAAAATTTAGAAACACCAGAATTCTGAATAGCAGGAAATGCTCATAGAAATCAATTGTTACTAAAATTCTTCATGGTAGTAGTGATCATTTAAGAAAGTAACTTCAACAACTAAAATATTTTTACTTGTTACCTTGCCCTTACTAATTGTATATAGGTTAAGATGTAAATAAAAATTGGGGTCTTGGGGTATAACTTAATGGTAAAGCACTTGGCTTAGAAAGCTTGAAGCCATGTGTTTAAACTTTAGCATCACAAAAAAGAAAGAAAAAGAAAATCAATAGCTGTGTAAATTGGAAATTTAGCAGAAAAACATTACAGTTTCTGAATCTGAAAAAATGTCAGGGAAATGGCACAGCTGTAATATTGGGTTAATCGTCAGATTGTTTATCCTACAAACTGCATTAAGCTCTTGGTCAGAAAATGGAGCTGGGGAAGGGAACCAAATTTCTTTGATGATGTAGTGGTGTTTGATGATAAGGTTTCTTATAGTGAATTAGTAAACGTTGTTTTGTTACAGCATGTTGTAATGTATTTCATATACTACTTCAAAGAAAAATGTACTGCCAAAACTTTTTATCATTTAGAACTTTTAAATTTATCAGAACTTTATCACAACTAATGATCTATATCTTATTATTTATAACTTGTACATACCTGAAAATGGAAATATATGTGAAATAAATTGGTTAAGGAATTGCAAACATCCCTTACATTTAGATTCCAACTCTTCTGAATTGCTTTTTGACTTAATCATCATTGATATTCAGCTTTTGCACATAGAGTCTTTATGCTGTGTTTTTTAGAAGAATCAAGAACCATGAATGCAGAGTTTTAAAATCAGGTTTGCAATTACAGCTGCTCCTTTCCTTGCTATGATGTTGCCTCCTGATACATAAAGTTTAAAAAAATGTATGCAATGCACCTACTTTCTTAAACATGATAGCTTAGTAATTAAAAGTACAATATAGAAACATTTGTTGTTTATCCTTGTGATCTTGTGGCTGACTGGGAGCTGTGGTTGGCTGCTACTGCCCAGCTTCTCAAGAGAATATCTTCCCTTCTATTATTAGCCTGGGAGAAGATCAAAATTTTAAGTTCATTTCATACTGAATGCATATTGATTTTGCACTTGTAAACAAAAAAATCACAAGTTGGATCATCTTAAGTTGGGTACCATCATTGTGCTGCATTGACCTGCTTTTGATGTACATTTTGAAAATGTTGATAAGCATCCCTTCCCCTTACTCTCTCTTAGCAATTGTTTGGTTTTTAGTTAAGAGTATGTCAGTATTGTCTGTAGGATTTTTTTCCAGCTCAAATTCTACAAGTTTTATGCACCCACAGGGAATTACAGTTGCCTCATTATTGTCACTTAGTAGTGCTACTACAGCTTTTGTAATAGCCAAAAATCTTAAGATGTACTCTGAATTTAGAAGAATTTAAAGTGTGGTGAAAATGTTCATTTTAAAATATAGTGGCCCAGAGCTTAGAATTGGGTTATTAATTATAGGGTTTTGGGTAAGTGACACAAGCTCTCTAAACCTTAGTTTTTTTTAATTTATGAGATAAGTTGGCCTTGTAAGGCTTTATTGTTGTGAGATTTCAATGGCATTTACATATGTAAAATATATTGCTTAATAAATGTTAGCTATTACTTTTTAAAAATAGTATACTTTCATTGAGCTCCTTGCATATTCTTTTCCTTTAAGAAAGTCATAACCTGTAGAGGGGAAAAGATACTGATAAAGTTAGGGAGCAAATGGCTGACTGGAAATTCTGGAAAATGTTTCTACTGGGGTTGAGGTTATGGCTCAGTGGTAAGGCATTCTTCTAGCATGTGTGAAGCACAGGGTTCCATCCTCAGCACCACATGAAAACAAATAAGTAAAATAAAGGTGTTCTGACCATCTAAAACTACAATAAAAAAGAAAACAAAAAAGAAAAAAATGGCTGTGTTTCCCCCACTATTTCTCCTTCTCTTGTACTGATAGCTGACTCAAATTTGGATATAGTGAAAAGTCTGTACTGAGTTGCCTTTCCAGCTGTTCACTGCCTATTTCTAGACTATTACGTGAGAAGGAAACAGTACTAAAATAACATGTTGTTAAATATAATATTCAAGCCAATGTATTTTAGGATTTCTTTGTTTACGGGGTCTTACTGTCTACCCTAACTAATAACATTTCAAGAACAAACATATTTTAAAAGGGACCAGTTAGTACATCTAGATTTGAAAAATGGAATTGAAATAAAAATAAAAATGCAATGAATAAGTAAGAAGAACCAGGGATACAGTGAGAAATGGTTGGTTCCAGGCCTGGAAAAGGGGAAACGGAAGATGAACCTCGAACACTGTGGTGCAATAAATAAGGAAATGCTTAAGATATGGTAAGATCAGAGTACTGATCAGCAATTTAAAAAGAAAGAAAAATAATAACATGAATGAACTTCAAAATATTATGCTAAGTAAAAGAAACCAGACTCGGGCTGGGGTTATGGCTCAGTAGTAGAGTGCTTGCCTGGCATGTGTGAGGCTCTGGGTTTGATCCTCAGCACCTCATGAAAATAAATAAATAAAGGCTCATTGACATCTGAAAAAAATTTTTTTAAAAATCAGACTCATAAAACTATCTGTTACATCATTCCGTGTATAGTTAACTTTAAACAAGATAACTAAAGACACAGAAAGTAAATATTTATACCAGGTTGGATATTGGAGCAGGAATTGACTGCAAATGGTCATCAGGAAACTTTGGGAGTAATGGAAGTATTCTAAAACTGGATTATGGTGCATAACTGTACACATTTATTAAAAGTCACTGGATTATGTACTTAAAATGAATGAATTAGATGGTATGTAATACCTTTCAGTGAGGCTACAAAAATAAAACAAAAATGATGGAGCATGGCAAAAGAACTCAGGACTTAATATGAAGGATCTCCCAAGAGCCAAATTTGGAACAAGTTGAGTAACAGAATAAGTGATGAGAATAAGAGATTTTTAACCTGTAGGATAAAATATGTGTGACTATATCCAGATATAAGTAAATAACTGAATAAACAAATCTTTTTTAACAGTGGAATTCCAATTAACAAATGTAGAAGCGGTGATGGAAATAGAAAACTACCTTTAGATAAACACCACAGTAATAGTTGTTATAGACAAGAATTATCAAAGGTTGCTCAAATTAGTTGGTAAAAGTTTGATCAGAAAATATCTTCTCACAAAATGCTTATTACATTGGAAAGATAGTAACATAGAGAAACTTGGCAAATAACACCTTAAGTAATCAGTGATAACATTACAAATAAAGACACATGTCAACAGCATTTATCCCCATTATGATGCCAGAAAAGGGGACAGTAACCTTGTGTTGTAGCCTTGTCTCCCTAAAAGGCATAGCCTCAA
Organism: Sciurus carolinensis; assembly: GCF_902686445.1. Lineage (NCBI taxonomy): Eukaryota > Metazoa > Chordata > Mammalia > Rodentia > Sciuridae > Sciurus > Sciurus carolinensis. Next base: position 23,814,611 of record NC_062224.1, read on the forward strand.
TTTAATAATGAGAAAATATCAGTCAAATGCAAAATGCGGGCTATTCTACAAGATAACTTACTAGGTGCTCTTTAAAATTGTCAGGATCAAGAAATATAAGAAAGATTGAAGAACAGTCAAATTGGAAGTATATACAGAGATACTAAAAACTAACTGCAATGTGTGATCTTGGATTAGAAAAAGCATTCTATCGTAATAGGCAAAATTTTAATAAGGTCTATAAATAATAGATTACATGAATGTTAATTTTCTGGTTTCTATAATTGTAGGATTGTTAACTTTAGAGAAAGCTGAGGCAAATATATGGAGAGTCTCTACTATTTTCGTAATTTTTCTGTAAGCATAAAAATATTTTAAGATAAATGTTTTAAAATTAAAAGAATAGACTATAACCAGATTGGACTCAAATGAAGAAAAAGTGAACTGAAAGAGATCAGAGAAAGTTATCTTGAATTTTCTCCAGAGAGACAAAAAGATTGAGATATGGAAAATGTACAAGATAAGAACATCTAATTAGAATTTCAGAAAGTTATAATAGAATAAAGAAGAGAGAACATTAAAAGAGATAATGACTGAGGTTTGTTTTAATTTTTGGGAATTCTTGAATAGTACCAGTACTTTGAAGAAGCTCAAGAATTATCAATAAAAACAATATAAAAATGCAGAAGAGAAAAAGAGATTTATAAAACAGTCAAAAAGAAAAGACAGATCATCTGTAAAGGAATGGCAGTTAATAAAAGACTTCTCCATAGCAACAATGGGGGAAAGAGTGTATTATCTTAAGGGCACGGAGGAAAATAACCTTAACTCTGGAATTCTGTACAAAGCGAATCTGTCTTTCAAGAAAGAGAACAAAATAAAGACATTTCCAGATAAACAACAAAAAAAGGTTAATAAGAAACAGTTCCTTTTTGAAGCACATCCCAAGGCTAAATTTCAGGAAGAAGGAACGTGATTGTCATGTGGAAAGTTGGAGATGCAAGATGGAAGAATTAGTATAATGATATTTATTTAGGGAAATCCTAAGCAAAATTGACTGTATACAAGAAATAACTAATTTTTGAAAAGGGAAAATAGGATAAAACTAAAATATTGGGTGACAGCAATATATAAGTTCGGAGGAATTTATGAGAGTTCAGGTATTTTAAGGTTCTTATATTTTTAAGAGGAGACAAAAGATCATTAACTTTAGACTTTGTCAAATTTAATATGTATTTCAAACCTAACTAGAGTAGCCATTACTATAATAGAACCTGTAACTTCAAAATAAGTATGGTGGGGAATAGAAATGGGAAGGAATACATGAAGATACAGTTAAAAGAACATGAAGGAAGAAAGGAAGGAAGGAAGGAAGGATCGATCAGATGTGTTAATAAACCTTTAAATGTACAAAATTATCTTGTTAAAGACAAAAATTAACAAAATTTTTTTAAAATGGCAAAACAAAGGTATATGCTGTTTATAAGACATACACCCAGAATATAATGATTTAAAAAGAGTAGAAGTTAATAGATGGAAATAAATTCATGTGATTGGACCCACTGAGTGCTTAGAAGTGAAGCACAAACTCTTCCTCTCAATAGCACTTCTTACACAAAGCAGTTTACAATCATGTGAAGCAGATTTTTAGATAATAGTTACCTTTAAGAGCTCTAGGTAGTGAGACACATTGATGTGTTTTGCTTCTTATAAGTGTATTTGATGGTTTGTTTAAATTGACTTTTACCTGTGTATGTGCCCTTTGTTCTCTTATGATAATCAGAAAGAAATAGGTTTTGGGAGCAAGTAGGATATAGTTTGGCCACTTGAACAAAACTGAAATATCTTTCAACCAACTGATTATTCTTCATGACTTACAGAATTAAAGACCCTCTGATTCCAATCCTGTAGGAGTTAAACCAAAATAATTTTAAACAAGAAACTAAGGTAAGCGCAGCAGGTATGGCATGCCTGCAATCCCAGAGACTAGGGAGGCTGAGGCAGGAGGATTGGGAGTGTGAAGCCAGCCTCAGCCACTTAGCAAGGCCCTAAGCAACTCAGTGAGACCCTGTCTCTAAATAAAATATAAAAAGGGCTAGGAATATGGCTCAGTAGTTAAGTGCTCCTGAGTTCAATCCCTGGTACAGGGAAAAAAAAAAAAAAAAAAAAAAAAAAAGGAAACTAAGAGAAAACATCACAAGGTACCTCATTAATATATACAATTTTCATCTTTTATGTATCAATTAAAAATAATTTTTTTAAATTGAAGGAAAATTTCCTACAGAGAAAAAATTGCATTGGAAAATAGAAGCCTTGCTTTACTGATCATTATATAATCTTTTTCAGCACATAAGTTGGTTATCTATTAAAGTGAATAAGGAAACTTCAATTAAAAAAAAAACTTTACAAGAATAGTAAGAATGATTTTCAGTGCTGAATTAAACATAGCAAAGGGGGTAAAGTCAGTAATAAAGTAACGGGCTTTAATTACATTTAGATGAATAGAATAGACTTTAGAGTGAAAATAGAGCTCACTCCAATTTTGAAGGTTTAAGAAGTAGCAAGTCATATCAATAGTCTAATATTAGTATTCAAAATAATCTATTTATTAATCTAACAATTATTTAATGATTGCTTACTATGTGCCTGGCACTATTTTAGGGACACAACAATAAACAGTTCAAAATTCCTGCCTCTATGGTGTTTACAGTCTAGTGAAAGAGACTGACAATCCGTGAAGCATATATTATATAAGATAGTTCTTATTCTAGAGAAACCCATAGTGGAAAAGAGCAATAGAAAGTTTTTGGGGAGAGAGTAGGAGTTTTAGGTGGGGTAGATGGGGAAGTCCTCACAGAGAAGGTGATTGATATTTGAACAGAAACATAAAGGAGAGAAGATGTGAGTCATGAAGATAAGTGGCAAGACCACTTCAGGCAGAGGGATCAGCAAATGCAAGTGCTGTGAGCATTACCATGGCCAGTGTGTTCAAGAAACATCAGGGAGGAGGCATGAAAGTGGAGAAAGCCAGAGGAATAGTGGTTGGAGATGAGTTCAGAGATAATGAGACATCAGGTCCCTGTGACTTCATAGGACATTTTAAGGACTTTGGAGGTTTGGATGTGGTTTTAAGGACTTTAACATTTTAAAAAGAAGTTATAGTAAAATGTATATAACAAAGTGCCATTTTAAACACTTTAGGATTAGAACTCATTGGCATTATACACTCCTAATGCTGTATAGCCATCACCACGATCTATTTCCCAAACTTTTCCGTAACCCTATATTGGAAGTCTATCTCCCATTCTTTTTCCTGGTAAGCTAGTAACTTCTAATCTACTTTCTATGAATTTGCCTGTTCTCAATATTTCATATAAATGAAATCATACAATATTTGTCCTTTTGTATCCTGCTTATTTCACTTAACTTAATGTTTTCAAGGTTCATTCATGTGGTAGAATGTACCAGTACTTCAATCCTTTTTATGACTGAAATCTGTTTTAGTATATATACCACTTTTATGTGTCCATTTATCTGTTGATAACCATTATGGTTGTTTTCATTTTGGCTATTGTGAATAATGCAACTATGAATATTGATGTACAAGTTTCTGCTCGAGTCCTTGCTTTCAATTCCTCTTGTTCTTCTTATTTTTTTTCCTTAATCTTATTTTTCTTTTTGCAGTACTGGAGAGTGAACCCAGATCCTTGCATGTCCTAGGCAAGTGCTCTATCACTGAGCTACATCCCTAGCCCTTTTTAAATTTTATTTTGAGATAGGGTCTTGCTAAGTTGCTCAGGCTGGCTTCAAACTAGTGATCCTCCTGCATCAGCCTCCCATGTAGTGTGTGCACCACTGACTTGGCCTTGCTTTCAGTTCTTTTGAGTATATACCTAGACATGGAATTGCTGAATCATATGTTAATGAAATGTTTTAACCTTTTGAGTAATTCTCCTGCTGTTTTCCACAGCAGTATCATCATTTTATATTTCCACCAGTAATGGATAAGCTTTTCAGATTTTTCCACATCCTCTCAAACATTTGTTATTTTCTACTTTTTAAAATACAACCATCCTAGGTGTGAAGTGGTAGTTTTGGGTTGTATTTTCCTAATGATTAATGTTGCGCATCTTTTCATATGCTTAATAGCTATTTGTGTATCTTCTTTACAGAATTGTATTCAAGTCCTTTTGCCTGTTTTAAAATTGGATTATTTATCTTTTTGTTGTTGTTTGTGACAGTTCTTTATATATTCAGGATATTAACTCTTTATTATATGTACTCCTTATTATATGATTTGCAGGTATTTTCACCCCTCTGTACTTGTTTTCTTAACAGTGTCCTTACATGTTGTTTTCTGTATCTTGTATTTTTGTTCCTTAGTACCTCCATTACTGCCTGTTTTTGTGTTTACTTGGTTTTGTTTGTTTGCTTCTGGTGGTGTTAGGGATTGAAGCCAGTGCTTTGTACTTGCTTGGCAAGTATTTACAACTGAACTACACTTCCAGGCATTTAGTTGTTGTTTTATAGTATACCAATATGATTCCCTTTTTCTTTCCTGTTTAATATCTATTTTTAGTTATATTCTAAGTGGTTACCTAATATTATAAGTTAAATTAGGTTGTTATATATAAGTTGAAAGCATTAATTGTAATTCTCAAGATGCCCCCACTAAAGACTTTGGCTTTTGACCTGAGTAAAAAAGCTCCAAAAGCTTTTGGAGGCTTTTGACTTGATCTGTTTTTCATTTTAGTCTGGCTGCTATGCTAAAAATAGACTGCTGAGGGTAGATGCCAAGCTGAGGCTGAAGTTGTGAAATATGTCTTATAATGAACCAGGCAAAAAAATTATGGTAGCTTAAAACATATTGGAAATGATACATGGTATCACTGATATTTAGGTTCAGATTTGGAGTATATTTTGAAGGAAAAAATGAACAGGATTTACTCATGAATTTTTTTGTGAACTGTGAGAGAGAAGTTTAGAGTGACACCAACGTTTTTTGGAAGATGAATTTGCATTTAGAGATGGAATTCCAAATTTTAGGATATGTGTGTGTATCAAATGAACTCTTTATCAATATTTTTTAAAATGTATTCCACATTTAGGAGAAACTAAAATATCTCAAGGATATGATATGTTCATATGTTGGATAGGTAATAGACTTGATAAAGGAAGGCACATTCCTCAGACCGTCTAGGTGTACTATACCCAGAAACTGGTCTGTTGAGAGTGAAGATCATTAAATACTGCAAGAGTGTAAATTTGTGAAAGGAAGAAAGGGAGGGAAGGAAGGAAAGGAGGAAAAGGAGTTTAGTTTTTTTCACACTGCCCTTACCAAATAAGCAAATCTTGTTGATGACTTTTAGAAAGAATTTTAACAGCAAAATTTTTCTGCCAAAAAAAATAAAAGTTTTTTCTTCCTATCAAATCTGACACTTGAGTATATCAGAAAAAACTCATCCCTTCCATTAATATGAAGTGTCTAGAAAATGCACATCCATACAGTTGGGCACAAGGAATTTGATTGATGGAAATATTCTAAAACTGGATTGTGTTGATTTTGTATAACTTTTAAATTTACTAAATTTACTAAGCATCACTATATACTTAGAAGAGATGACTTATTGTTTATAAATTATACGTCAGTAAAGTTATTAAAAATTATATAAATATGCCAGTCATGGTGGCACATGCCTGTAATCACAGCTACTTAGAAGGCTGAGGCAAGAAGATTGCAAGTTTAAGGCCAGCCTGGGCAACATAGTAAGAACCTGTCTTAAAATAAAACATTAAAAGGGCCAATCGCCAGTACTGCAGAAACATATGTGTATATGTATACACACACACACACACACACACACACACACACACACCTACACACCCCAGAAAGAAAAAATGCAAACCTTCATTCCGTGATCATTCTGAATATGTTAATACTAATATGGGAAAATTTTGGTTAAACTTTTAATCCCTTATAATTTTAGTTTCAGTTCTCTATGAATTTTTATGTTAAAATAGTATGTTTTTTACACAATGGTAGTCTCAGTTTTAGTTGTTCAGTAATAAGCCAAATCCTTAGTAAAACTAGTATTAAGCAACATATTTGTATAGAAATATTGCAATAAAGCCCAACAAAGAAGTGTGCGAATGGACAGAAGCAGGCATTAATTAGGAGTTGTTTTAATACAAGGAAAGTGCTTTGCTTAATGATGGTGTAATATAAAGTGGAACATTTCCACCCATACTCATATTAAGGTAAATGAATTTTTTAAAAGTCTATAAACATATGTACCAAACTGATAATTTAAGGGGTTATGGCTTAGAAGAAAATATATTTCTTTCTTTGTATATCACTTGAACAATTAAAAGGAAGCAAAGTACAAAGATACTAAACACCTGAAAAAAAAAGAAAAAGATGAGGTCCTCAACAAAGGCTGTGGTGGTTAAGAAGCAGCTTAAACACATAAAAATATTTAGTTGCTAAATTGATAAGGTACAAAACTATTGTGGGATTAAAAAGAATGAAGGATTATACTAGATTACATGAAATTATCCCAATAGAACTATAAACATTACTTGAATATAAACCTTTTAAACTTTATTAAATTTATGAAGCAAAATGGGAGATTTTATATATATTGACTAAAAGGAGAATGTACAATATAATGTATATATCTTAGTTTATAAGCAGTAAAAACAAGTAAGAAAATGGAGAAAAGGAAATAAAATTGAATGAGAATATTAATGATAAAGTAGTGAATAGAGGAAATTTTATTACTTTGTTCTTTCTTTAAAGGTTTTCAGAATAAACAGAATAATCAAAATAATATTAAAAAAGAAACCTTGTTATAATTAGGGATTAGAAAAATATATTGATTAAAGTGGTTACAAAGAATTCCAAAACAAAGAACTGTTTGAATAGAAAAATATTTTTATATATCTTTAAGTAGCATTTTTGAAAATAGGTACCTCTAGTATCTTCTTCATGATTAATCCGTTTCCTAGCTTTCAAATCCATAGTTTACTAATGAAGATTTTTTTTCATAATTTTTAAACATTAATTTTTTTATACTTTATGTGTTAGCATTTAAGAGCATAATGAGAAATATGTGAAAACAGGTCACTTCATAAGTGTAACTGAGATATTAATGTCAAAAAGAAAAAGTTTTCCTAAAAAAATTTTTTTTATATTTTTTTAGTTTTTAATAGACCTTTACTTTATTTGTTTATATGTGGTGCTGAGACTCAAACCCAGTGCCTCACACATGCTAGGCAGTTGCTCTACCACTGAGCTATAGTCTCAGCCCCTAAAATTTGGTTTTTAAAAGGCATAGTAAACCCAGGCATGGTGGTGCATACCAGTAATCCCAGTGAGTCAGGAGGCTGAAGCAGATCTCAAATTCAAGGCCAGACTCAGCAACTTATTGAAATCCTGTCTCAAAATAAAAAGGACTGGAATGTAGGTCAGTAGTAAATTGCCCCTGGGTCTGGGTGGGGTGGTACTGGGCAATCCCCAGCACCCCCTGACCAAAAGAAAAAGAAAGTGAAAACAATATATTGTTTGGTGAAATTTAATACAAAACATTTGAAAAGAAAAAAAATTGGGGCTCAAGATGTATCTGAGTGGTAGAGTTCTTGCCTACCGTGTATTGGGTTCCATGATCAGCAGTATAAACAAAAACAAAAACAAAAAAGGAAGAAGAAAAGCAAAATATTAAATATAAAGTAAAAGGTGATACTCTCCTACACAAACCTCTGTCCCATTTGCCAGAGGTGACTGTTTAAGGTTTTGATGAAATATATTGATCTCCATTATTTTCATATTAACCTATATAAACTTGCGTTATCCACTTTGTACTTTGTGGCTTTTAATTATATAATATATTGTTCCTTTAATTATAAGACAGGGTATTACTATTCTGACCTATCAATTTATGTATATATTTCAGTGTTGCAGTAAAAAATTTAAAATTAAGAAAAACTAATTTCAGATAAATTGTTCATCATTTGCTTCTGCATTGTTATAAAATCGTTATCTTGTTTCATTGATTCTCAGCTGAGGGCAGTTCCCTCTCCCCCAGGGATATTTGACAATGGAGACACTTGTCTGGAGACATTTTTGGTTACACCAACTGAAGAGGGGTTTAGCAGTGGAGCCACTGAGGTGGCTACTGGCATGTGGTGTTACAATTTAGGGGTACTGCAAAACACTGTGATATGCACAGAATAGCTCCCTACAACAAAAGATTATCTGGTCCAAAATGTCAGTAATACTAGAATTGAGAAAAACTTGCCTTGTAGGAAAGAGATTAAGAGTGAGGACTACCCAGACTGTTTTTGTGACCATGCATTATCCCTTAATGCTTCTATTTCCTGATCTATATAATAATAGTAGTTCCTATCTTATATAGTTGTTGAGAGACAGTGTTAATAAAACCATACATGTGAAACATGTTTGACACATAGTAGGGATTTTGGCCACTATTATTATATTGTTAATTTAGCATGGGAATTCAGACCCATAATCAAAACTACAAATTTTTCAGTATTTTTTTTTTGTCATAAACAAGTTTCTCGTAAAAAGTAAAATTTAATCAAAAGAATAAAATGAGACCATTCTCATGTTACAAATATATGAATCAAAAAGAATGACCTGTTAATAACTATATTAGAAATTTAAAGGAATTTTTAAACACAGTTATGACTTACTAAGTTAATGCTATATTTCTACATGTATTTCTTATGCAAATTATTTTTTACATATTTAAAAATTATAGCTTAAGTTGTGGTGCATCTGGTAGAACAGTATTTCTTGGACTGAGACATTATTTCATTGGTGTTTTCTCCTAAGTTCTGTAGCTGTAGTTTTGTTTTTTGAAAGTCCTAACTCTGGGAACGTAATTCAGGAAATAAGTGTTCATATAAAAGGGAAAGATATTAAGTAATTTTGATTTGAATTGAATTCCCACCTTGCTTTTTCATTGTTAATTTTTGTTTCTTATCCTTTCCTCAGTGTTAAATCCTCATACCGATCTTTTTCTAGGCTGTTGAAGACATTCTGGGGAAACATTGTTATGACTGCATCCTAAGGGTAGAATAAGAGTATTCAATTTATTAAATTCTAGGTTACTTGTATACGGAATAGAAAATGCTTATTTTAGTCACATCATAGTTTTAATTTTCGCCTTTACTAACTGCTATATCTATATTATAAAATTTGTTAATCTTAGCTAATTGTGTTTCTTACCAATATTCCTATCAGTGCAGTAGTTCATGAAAACACATCTCAACTCAATAGATTTAATTTGAAGTATTTTCATATATCTTCCAAATATAAACAGTTTCAGATATAAAGGTAACATATAATGCTACTGTTTTCTAAAAACAAATACAACTTTACTGTTTCCAAAATTTTACTAAGACAATAAATTACATAGGAGAAAAATACAAATATATATATATATATATATATATATATATTTTTTTTTTTTTTTTTTTTTTTGGTGCTGGGGATCGAACCCAGGGCCTTGTGCTTGCAAGGCAAGCACTCTACCAACTGAGCTATCTCCCCAGCCCCCAAATATATTTTTTGAACTTAAAAAAGAAGGTGAGTAAGTGATGAAGAACACATGGATTTCTCTTCCTATCTTTCTTTGCTTTCTTCCCTTTTTTTTAGGTTCAGTTTTAGTTTTTACCACTTGATGGCAGTGATGGAGCTAGAGCTACCCCAAGAAGGTTAGGGCAAGAACTCATTATGAATAACAAAAGGGTAGGTACAAAGGAAATCACTGACATTTTAATATTATTCACATTTCTAGGTGATATTACTTATATTGCAAGTGACAGTAATAGGGAAAAAAGCCTCTAGATGGAGCTTCAGTACTTTCTAAAGGAGAACATTTGCTCTGTCTTTTAAAATTCGTGGTTTATATTATTTTACATAATATATTGAATCCAAATGGACGTCTTCTAAAATAATATTTAAGGATGAATTTGTGTCATTTGTAATTAGGGAAATTAATTCACCATATCCACTAAAAATTTGAAAAAATGTCTAGTGTCTTAAATTTCTATTTCATTACTATTAATATTTGTTGAAAAAGTATGTTAAAGTGTCATTCAAATGTTTCTATCTCGTATGAAAATCAGCTTGCATATCTAACAAATTAGTAAAAGACATTTTATTAATAAGAACTCAGGTGCTTAAAATTAATATCGCTTTATAATTAAACAAAACTTTTGTATTTTTATTGAAGTGTCTATTATCTTTTCACATTTTAGTTATGAGACCATTGTATTTCAACTTCTGATAGTTTATTGGAATTACATATATATAATTGATATTGCCCCATAATTAAAACCATCCGTTATAATCAATAGTAATTAAAAAATAGATTTGTTTAATTATGGGACAATATCAATTTTAAGCACTTTATTTTATATTAATAAGAATGACCTTTACTAACCATATATTAGCTTATTTTACATGAATTATGGTTATATATAAAACTACATGTATAAACATCGTGTATGTGTATATATTTATACACACAGTTTTGAACTGAATTTGAATTTAAAATGACAGATCTATATAGTGTCAAGTTCTTTAGTTCTTAATTAGTAAGGCAGTTGTCAGAGGAAGAACATATTGATATTAAACTAGTTAATAGGAATCAATTTTGATTTTAAGTTAGTATACATTTGGCTTTAATTTAATTTCTAAAAAATGATAGTCTTAACTACAGAGGTTATTAGTCTGAATAATTATGGCTAAAATTAAAATGTATTTTGTTCACATCACACTGGATATTATTATGTAAGTTTGTAAATCTAAATGCAGTTGTTTTTCATTAAACTAAATGTCATGGCTTTCTCAATAAATTTTTAAGTAGATACTTCTTTACACCTAAGAGACTAGGATTTGGGGATTTATGTAAACATATAACAAACTAGCTCTTAATAAAATTAGTCATTACTCTGCTATCTTGTTATAGCCTTTAAACTGGAAAATAATGATATTACTCAATATATTTAGTTAGCTTATATATCTAACATATTAGTAAGAGATATTTTATTAATAGGAAATTGGGTATTTAAAATCAATATTGCACAATAAGAAAATATATTGTTGTTATACCTATTATCATTCAGCCTTTGAGTTACTAAAACAAATATTTTTCCAGTTTGGTTCCCCACTTTTTAAAAATATTAACTAAAAGCTTTAGGAATTTTTATGTAAAATATTCTTTTAAATAAAAAAGAACACACATGTTCTTTAAGTAGCACATATTCCTACTCTTATCAGAAATGTTTTCATTTTATAGTAATAATCCATTCTTGTATATTGAAGGAAGAATATACAATTATTATTGTAAGAGAATTATTATTTCTCTTAGGAGGAAATAATGTTAATATTCTCAGTACACTATTGATTTTAGTGTCTGTTTCTTTTATGGATAACAAGAAAACTTGAAGCAATAATAGTAAGCTTTCTTACATTCTAATATACTATTATTTAGGTTAATTTTAATGTCTCAAAGCATTTCAGTGAGTATATGGCTATTATTTATAATTGGTATTTTTAGGACTCAAAATATGAGAAGGAAGTATAGGATAATATTTGATTTGGAATTGACATTAGATACTTGTTTTATGTTGAAAGAGATGTATAACTGGAAAATCACATGAAAAATGGCTTGCAGTCATTTTACTTTCTTCAGTTTCTTGAATAAAATTCTTAATGTATTTGAGACAGAAAGCTCACTGAAACAGAATAGTTGCCATAACTTTTTATAATTGCATGTAATAATAGAAATAGTTGATTTTCTTTTTTGGCTAAATAAATATGGTACAAATTTATTTCAGGATACATGTATAGAGTCAACTAAATTTGCAGCATAATTTGATTGTTAATCACCTCAGTAGTTACAATCTCACAGAATTCTATGTGTTCTTTTATTTTTTTTAATCTAATTACGTTATTTGAACTTTAGTAAGTAGGGAACACATTTCAGAAATATCTCATAAATGTTCAAGAGTTCTTTTGTTATTAATGCCTTGTAAAGTAATATAATTGCATCAAATTTGTTTTTAATTGTGTAATGAAATGAACTTTAAAAGATATGGTCAGTTTTTCAGAGGTAGAAGAACTCCAAATCAAGAGACTGTTAGGCTACTATAAAGATCTGTAAATATTAATTTTATAGTATTAGTTACAAATGAAATAAATTCTTTAAAGTGGTTATAGTTAAATTTCAACCAAAATTGTTGACTTGAGGAATCTCTCTTGACAGTTTTCCATTTCCCTGAAGCATTTGTTCTATGAAGTAATAATGGTTTATATACCAGGTAAATTTTATATGTTAAACTTTTTTTTAAAGGGAAAAAGATGAAGTGATGTAAACATTAGAACTGTATGACTATTGTTTGCGATAGTCATACAAGTTCAAGGGGCTGGGGCTGTAGCTTAGTGGCAGAGCACTTGCCTGGCATGTGTGAGTCACTGGGTTCGATCCTTAGCACCACCTAAAAATAAACAAATAAAATTAAAGGCATTATGACCATCTACAACTACAAAAAAATTTTTTTTAAATAGTAATAGAAGTTCAAAATTGTCTTTAAGCCAAGTATGATGGTGCACTACTATAAATCCAGCTATTCAGGAGCCTTGAGAGAGGAGGATTGCAAATTCAAAACCAGCCTAGGCAATTTAGTGACAACCTGTCACGAAAAATAAAAAGGGACGAAGATGTAACTCAGTGGTAGAGTGCCCCTGGGTTCAATCCTCAGTACTGCAAAAATAAATAATACTGTTTAATTTATTGGTGGAAAAACAACTCTTTCTGTCATTTAGTTTGCTAGATTACATTTTCTTCTTTTTAACCAGTATGTAGGCATTATATAGTACCATCACTAGCATTTAAACCTTGTTTAGATACTTTTTAAATCTTGCTGCCAGGTGTTCCAAAACCTGCAATGAAACATTTCTATCGATTAACACTTCTAGTTACATTTAAAGTATTATGCTCACTTTCAGTCTAAATACTATAAACATCATTAGTAAATTTTATCGGTGTTATTAAGGCAAAATAATCAAGTAGAAAAGGACTATCAAAGTTCTCATTTCTTACAGCAAACTATTTTTGAAATAAATTCTCCTGAAATGTAATCTGTTTAATAGATTTCATTAAACTGTATATTGAAGGTGTAATAAGCACAAGGAGATCTGTAACAGTTATTGTACTGCTTAACAAAGATCTATTTTGTCAAAACATTCTATTATACTAGGAAAAAAGTACACTGTAGCAACTCCTGCTGTTAATACAAACTTTGAACAATACAGATTACATTTGTTAATTCTTAAAATATATCTGGATAGCTTTACACCCCACTAGTTATGTATGTGTTCAGATATCATTTTCTGTCTGTGTTCAAGTTTGGTTTTACATTATTGGATAGTTTTCAGTGATATCTGAAATACAATCAACAGTTGGAAAAACAGTTTGGCTATCTAGTTATTTTGTTCTTCAATAAAAATTTTATTTTTTATTGTTTTTATTCTAGCACTTAAAAAATTTCAGTGTTTAATTTTACACCAAAATAATTCTACCATTAAGTTACCTAGATAGCTATTGAAATACTTTTTCAAAGCTTGCTTTCTTTTGAAAATTGTCTTTTTTATGAAGTTGTAAAACAGTGATTTCTTGGGTTGTTTCTTACTCTGAATACATACCTAATCCATAAAATTTTCACCATTAAATCAGATTTAAAAAATGACTATTTCTTTAGTAGGACCATGACTTTTTTTTTTTTTTTTTTTTTTTTTAGGACCATGACTTTTTAAACTAAAAAGCAAGATATACCAATGAATAAAACATCTGAATTTAGTCTTCTGTGTCCTATTTATTTTTATGAATGTGAATAATACTCTATGAAAGGCCACATTAATGTAAATGCAGATGTAATTTTAATAGTAAAGATATTTTAATTTACTTCTAAATGTAAATTTTATGTTAGTACTTTTTTAAGTAAAATAACCCTAATTATGAAACAAATTTATTTAGATATAAATGTAGATATGGTGGTCTACAAAAATTGTAATTGTGTGTGCACAATTACTTTTAAAAAGGTAGTATCTAAAAGAGAAACTTAAGTATGAATTAGTATTTTATTAGTGAAGTTTAAATAATGTCATGTGAGGCAACTACATATAAACTATACAGAGTATACATATATGAATATAATTATAACAAAATTATCAGATTTTTATTAAATATTTGAAGCAGTATTTTCATGTGTCCTTTGTAGTCATTTCCTTTTGTTTTTGACACTCAGTATATACAGAATGTAACTTTGTACAGAAAATGAATTTGTAAGCTCACTTTGAATCTCATCTATTCTAGGACAAAAAAGAATCTTTTAAAAATTTCTCATGTGCTTGTAATGTTTATTTAGAGTATTTTCTCATTTCTAAAAATATGTGATTAGGGAGGAAATAATGATTACACGAATGTAAAGAATCTAGTGACATATGCTTTATGAATTACCCTAAAAGTTATATTTTGTTATAGACTAGTATAATTACATTTAAAAATAACTAGAATTTAACCTGGTAATTATGATGTTTTGATATGAAAAGCCACAACTTAAACCCTTTACACCAAAAATCTTAATATATCAGAGCTTGCTTATAAATTATTAACAATACTTTAGTAATGATTTCTTGAACACTTCAGGGCAAATCATAAAATTATATGGTTCAGAATAATAATTAAAATTCATAATGAAATTAAAATTGATCAGTAAATAAATATAAGATTAGGGCACCTTGTTTATAAGTCATGACCCCTAGGTTTTGTTTATAGACTTTAAGTGTGGTAAAGGGCATTTAAATTTAGATATCCTAAACATTTAACATAAACCAATAGCCAAATTTCTTATTTTAATGAATAAATTTTTAGAAAACTTGCTCTTCTGTATTTAAAGTAGTCATGTTGTAAAAGGGCTTCCAGAGTAAATGATTAAGGAAACTTTCTGATCGAAATTCCTAACTTCTCGATCATGGCTACTATTTATGTATGTGATTCCCTCTGATTTATTATATATAAATGATTTCATATACATGTACAATTAAAATGTATGTGTATGGAGGTTTTTGAAGGAAAGTTTTTGTTATCAATGTCACTTCTCATTTAACCTTTAAAAATTTACTTGGTTTGATTTTAAATTATTTGCATCAAATTGTCTGAATAGAGTTCCATGCAGAAATCATGTAGCCTCACAGAACTGTACATGTTACAATTAGTGAAGTAAGCCTCAATTTTTAAGATGAAGAACTATAAATGTAATTAATTATGAATTCTTCCCTGATAGTTTTGTTAGCTTATCAATTAAGTTGTTTTCCAAATAATTGTTATTTTAACCAGTGATATCCAAAGGTTTATTTTGTTTTCATCTTAAGCACAAATTTAAGAATAAATCTATTCTGGATTGGGGTGAAAGTGTGTTAAACTTTTGAAAAATAGTTTGATTTCAAATGTCATGTTTCAAAGAAATGGGATATAATAAAAATACTAGTTAGTACTAACCAGTCCTTTTTCCTTGTCAACTTGCAGTCTTCAATGTTCAAATTATCTGTGAGATGTGAACATTTGAACTTCTACATATTCATTACTTTTAAGGATGTCAAAAACCCTTGCCCAAAATAGTTCTAGGAATATAGTAAATGACCAGCTGTTGAATCTAAAAAGCATTTGGATATAATATCACACTGATCTTCAGATCTGTATGATGGAATTAGTTTGCCAAATTGCTAATTCCAGACTGATAGTGTTTAGTGACCTTTAGGCACATTAGGAATTCAAAGTTTAAAAAAAACCTAAAACATCCAGAAAGGTGGCACATACCTATAATCCCAGCAGCTAGGAAGGCTGAGATAGGAGGATCTCGAGTTCAAAGCCAACTTCAGCAAAAAATGAGGCACTAAGCAACTCATTGAGACTGTCTCTAAATAAAATATAAAGTAGTGCCGGGGATGTGGCTCAGTGGTTGAGTGACCCTGAGTTCAATCCCCCAGTACCCCTCTCCCCGCTTAAAAAAAAAAAAGAAAGAAAGAAAGAAAAGAAAAAGAAAAACCTAGGACAAGTTAAATGGTCTCAATCTTTATAATACGTGTTACTAATCTCAGCTTCATTGTCATACCCTTCCAATTGGAGACTTTGTAGGAAGTGATGTTATTAAAACGTCTCTTCTGATAAGTAGTTTAAACAAATTGTATCTGTCCTAGCAGGAGGTCAGACTTTACCAATTACATTGGAAGCAATATGTTTTTAAATCTTTGCTCACCTATAGTAGTTTAAAAGATTTTCATTTGAATGCATATTTTGACTGAATCTTTTTGTTTACTGTGAAACAAAACAGAAAGAAGATTCCATAAAGGGAAGTGAAATAACCCTAAGTAGTTTAAGAATGAAGGTTCAAATTTTTTTCCTTCATGTTATATATGGATTAAAACCAGGAATAGATTGTTGAAATAATTTCCACAGGTATTTGAGTGTAGTTTCTTTTTCTTTGTATGCTTTTAACTGATTTGATAAATGATTTTAATCATTCCACATTTCAAGAGTTATGTCCTACTCTATTTTGAATTCCCTGTGCTTTAGTAAAGTGATTACTTTCTAAAGCCAAACTAGGTAAACTAGTCCTCTAAACCTTTGGGATCACCTTGGTAATTGGGAAAGAAGGAGAAATGCAGTTTTATGAAACAGCCTGCTTTTAATTTAGTTGTATATTTGTGTGCTGTTTTGCATGGCGAACCATTTTGGAACAGGGTTAATTTTATTCAAACTTACTTTAGTTTTTGCTTAAATAAGTGTTCTATGCTACAAGTGTTCTTAATCCAACTTATAATTTTATCCTGTGGTTGTTTACAAAGGCAGAAATATGCATTGATCAGGCTGTTGTGATAGAGTGCTTACCTAGCGTGTGTGAGGCTCTGGGTTTGATCCTCAGCACCACATAAGAATAGGTAAATAAAATGGAGATATAGTGTCCATCTACAACTAAAAATATTTTTTAAAACTTTGTATTGATAAACAAGAATAGATTTTAACTGACATTTGGTAGTTTCTGTTGCATGTTCCTTATTCAGAGTTATTTTTACTTCAGAATTTAGTTGGGTAGGACAGAATTAAAATTATACTAATTGAACCTTTTTGTTAATTATCATGTTTGTTTATGATCTATAGATAGGATGATAACCTGATTATATACTACTTTCATAACCTTTTTAGTTTTTCTCCTGGAACCTGCTGAATTCCAATTTTATTTAGTACTTCTATGCTAATATTATTTTAAAATAAATATGTACATTTTGGTAATACATACTTCAAAATTATTTGGTGGCCATTGCATTAAATCATTTTTGTAAGGTTGAAATACTGACTTTTGGACATCATTCATTGCAGTGGCCTTTTTAAAATTAATTTATTCTTTTCTCATAGGAACCAGCATTATTAAAATCTTCAACCTCCAGTACCTGAATATTTTTACTTTTTTTTCCCAAGTCACATCAAACTTCTAGTTGGGCTCTTTTCTGTCTACAGATCACTGAGAAGCTTCCTCCTTGTTTTTCATAACCATTCTGCTTCAGTTATTGCCATAATCTCCTGAAGCCATTCAGGAGATTTTTTTTAAAACAGATGGAACAAAATTTAGAATTTAATGACCTATATTTGCTGCTGCTGCTTCTATGGTATGTTTTGTCGTTGTTGTTTGTGGTTTTTCTTTTTTCTTTCTTTTTTTTGGGGGGGTGGGGGGAGGGTACCAGGAATTGAACTCAGGGGCACTCAGTCACTGAGCCACATCCCCAACCTTATTTTGTATTTTTTAATTTAGAGACAGGATCTCAGAGTTGCTCAGTGCCTCACTGTAGCTGAGGCTGGCTTTGAACTCTCATTCCTCCCGTCTTAGCTTCCCAAGCTGCTGGGATTACAGGTCTTTTTTCTTTTTCCCTCTCTTTCTTTCTTACTTTTTTTGTGTGATTTCTGTAATGGCGTGCTTACAAATTATTGCAAATAATTTGACCCAAATTTTATCAACAAGTCAAATGGAACAGATCTACTGAAGCAAAATATTTCTCTCTCTCTTTTCAGAGTAAGAATGATCAGGCATAGTGATTGGGAAAAAATCTGTAAGCAGCTATTACATAATAAAATTCCTCTAGAATGCATAGAAAAGATATGCGGTATTAAGGTACATATTACCCTGATATGAATTTTTGTATTATTTGCTGATTTTCTTCAGAATTTGTGTTCATTAGACCTATCCTGCAACAGGAAAGAATTATTTCAAGTCTTCTCTGCAGCTGTACCCTTAAAATGAACCACATAACCAAGAGGAAGAATAAAACAGGCCTTTATCTATCATACCATCCAGTTTTATTTTTTAGAAGATCAGATATTAGACTTCTCTCCTTTTTTGTTTATGTAGGTTAAGAAAGAGGAGGAAAACCAAGCCCATAAGCTTGTGGAATAAAGCTGGGTGGCAGGAACATTTTGTTTAATTTGTATGTAATGTTTTTTGTATTTGTATTTTGCTTTCTTTAGAAAGAGAGGTTACTTAAATGGCAAACATTATACATTTTATTTACTATTGAATTGTCACTTTTATAAAGACCTCTTTTGAAGAGTCAAATCTATCAGTCATTTAAGAGATATGCAGTTTTCTAATGTAAATTTTTTATTGAAATGTGCAAATTTATATACTCAGAAAAATGCAAAACCCTTAGTATACAGTTGAATCAATTTTCACAGGGGAATTCATCTGTGTAATCCCCAAGTCAAGAAGTAGAATGTTACCAAAAACTTTCTTATATACCCTCCCACTTATCCTCCTCCAAGGATAAACATTGTCCTGTCTTCTAACAGCATAGATTAGTTTTACCTTTTAAGAAAATTTACATACACAGAATTATAGAGTATATATTCTAGTTGCTTGGCTTGCTTTCTTTTCGTCCTCATGAAATCTATCCATGTTGTTTAGAACAAATGTTTACTCATGTTCATTGCTATGTATTCTGTTGTATGAATGTACCCTAATTTATTTATCAACTTATTGTTGATGAACATTCAGATTGTTTCAGATTCGAGACTGTTGCCAGGTGCAGTGGTAGACACAGTGGTACATGCCTGTAATCCCAGCTACTCAGGCCAAGAGGGGCAGACTGCAAGTTTGAAGATAGTCTCATTAATTAAGCAAGACCCTGTCACAAAAAGGGCTGTGGCTGTAGTTCAGTGTAGAGCATCCCTGGGTTCAGTCTCCAGTATTAAAAACAAAAACAAAAAAGCCCAAAACACACATGTGGAACGATTATGAACAATGCTTCTGTGAACATTCTTTCTTGTACATGTCTTTTGATAAGCATGTGTATGGATTTCTTTTGTTTTTTTTTTTTTTTTCTTTCTGTTTCTTTTTTTTTTTTTTTTTTTTTTTTCCTTTTTGTGTACTAGTGATTGAACCCAGGGGTCCTTTACCACTGAACTACATCCATATCCCCTTTTTATTTTGACACAGGGTCTCACTAAGTTACTAAGACTGGCCTCAAATTTGAGATCCTCCCATCTCAGCCTTCCCAGTTGCTGAGATGACAGGTGTGTGCCACTGCGCCCAGCATGTGTTCGAGTGTATTCCTAAGGATGATATTGCCCAATATAGGATTTGTGTAGGTTCAGCTTTAGTAGATATTACCAAATGGTTTTCACAAGGCTGCATTCGTTTATATTCCCTCCAGCAATGCGTTGGTGTGGCAGTTGCTCTATATCCTTATCTACACTTGGTGTTGTCTTTGTTATAAATACATAATCTTTGGGGCTTGGGGTTTAGCTCAGTGGTAGAGTGCTTGTCTGCATGTTTAGTATGTGTGATGAAGCCCTGAGTTCAATCCCCAGCATCCCCCTCCCCAGCTAAAAAAAAACAATAAAATCTTCAATAAAAGGTCTTAAAATCATCTATTTGTCCATTCCAGTAGATATGTAGGGGTATCTAACTGTGGCTTTAATTTGCTCTTCAGTGATTAATGAAATTGGGAATTTTTTCTTATTGGCTATTTGACTGTAAAATTATAGATTGTAAGGTACCATCTATTTCTGGGTAATTTTTCTTATATAGAAAAACAGGAAATTTAAATTTATTCATTATCTTCCTTAGTAAATATCTAGTGTGATTTTGATACTTCATCTATCATTTCTCAAATTATTTAAATTATCAGGTGTTTTGTATAAAATTGGAAATATGAAGAAGCACTAATATAAGGGAAAGGGTTAAGGTAAATGTAGAATCAGTCCCAATATATCCCAGATCTTTTAAGAACAGCTAAGCAAAATTGTACAGCCTGTTTAACTGGTCCTATCTCCCTTCCATTTGTCTTTCCTTCCTTCCATGTCTTTTTAAAAAACTCTATGACCTTTTACCACCTCCAATGAAGAGTATAAAAGAATTGTTACCATCCACTTGCATCTTCATTCCTATTAATTCACAGACTATCCCTCTCAACTTTTATTGTCTATAACATTTACATAGCATCAAGTTTCTAACTTTTATGCTGTTATTTTTTACTTCCAACGGCTAACCTATACAGACTTAAGTTTGCATTTATCCCCTCCTTCTTCCTTCTCAAGGTGTTCCCTCATTGAAGACTAGTTTTTCTCCTACATTTAAATTCTATTTCTCATTCTGCTTCACCTGCCCTGGAAATATACTGTCAGAGATGCTATGTATCACCTACATTTAAATTCTTCTCTCAACCGGATCCTTTTCATTGGTATTTAAATAGATATGTTTCTTTAAAAGGAAAGAAAACCTTTCTCAGCCACACTTCTCATTTCTTCCAGACAACCAGATTTCTTAAAAATCTGTCTTCATGTCTCCACTTCCTATTCATTCCTTATCCCACTCTAGTTTGGCATCTATACCCATTACTCTACTAAAATAACTCTCTGAAGGTTGCCAGGGACCTTTATGATACCAGGTCCAGTTGATACCTTTCAGTGCCGATTTTACCTGACATTAGCAGTGCTTTATCTGCTGACTGTTCTTTATTCTCAGAATAAAACCACATCTTCTGATTTTATTTATACCTACCTCTCTGGTTTGTCTCTACAGTCTTCAATTTAACTTTTCTTTTTTTTTTTTTTGTAAACAAATGGGATACATGTTGTTTCTCTGTTTGTACATGGCGTAAAGGCATACCATTTGTGTAATCATAAATTTACATAGGTTAATGTTGTTTTTTTCTTTCTGTTATTTTTTCCCTTCCCTCCCACCCCTCCCACTAACTTTTCTTTATTAATAAATAATTGACATTCTTCAAAGCTCATTTAAGCCTGCACATATTACCACTCTATACTTTGATCCTTAAGCAATCTCATTCTTGCCTATGATTTGAATTTTCTTCATATACCATTGACTTTTAAGTTTGTCTAGTACAAACTATGTCTTTGAGCTTTAGATATATGTATCCAGATGCTTAATTGGCACTTCCACTTGATTTTTTCAAAGACAACTCCTAGTTTGTGAACTAATGGTCTTCTCTATCATCCTAATTCTCTTCCAGTGTTTCCTGTATCTGTGAATACCAATATCCTTACTTGTGCAACTCTGTCACCCACAAATTGTTTATAACCTTTCCTCCAATATAATTAATCAACAAAAGTTCTAATAACATTTTGTTTCCTATTTTTATTTTACTGCGCAGCATTACTGAGGTATAATTGACAAATAAAAACTTGTATATATTTAAGTTTCAACATGATGATCTGGCTCGTTAAAAGATTTTTGATTCTGTCTGCCCTGGAGGTTATCATTACCACTCTTGTAGTATTGTAATTCTGTCTCCCCTGTGATTATCTTAGATTTAACCAGTTTCTCTTACCTGTGCTACATTGTGATTTTTTAAAAAATTTTATGTTTGTTCTATTTAGTTACACATGACAGTAGAATGCATTTTGACACATCAGACTTAAATGGAACATAACTTCTCATTCTTCTGGTTGTACATGATGTACAGTTACACAGGCCATGTAATCATATATGCACATAAGGGTAATAATGTCCAATTCATTCTACTGTCATTCCTACCTCCATATCTCCTTCCCTCCCTTCACTCCTCTCTGTCTGGTCCAAAGCACCTCTATTCTTACTCCCCCCTTATCATGAATTAGCATTGGCATATCAGAGAAAACATTCAGCCTTTGGTTCTTTGGGATTGGTTTATTTTATTTAGCATGATATTCTCCAGTTCCATCCATTTACCAATAATACTTTCATTCTTCTTCAAGACTGAGTAATATACCATTGTGTATATATACCACAATTTCTCTATCTATTCATCTGTAGAAGGGTACCAGGGTTGGTTCCATAGTTTAGCTATTGTGAATTGAGCTGCTATAAACATTGACATGGCTGCATCACTGTAGTATGCAGACTTTAAGTCTTTTGGATATAAACCTAGGAGTGGGATGACTGGGTCAAATGCTAGTTCCATTCCAAGTTTTCTAAAGAATCTCCATACTGCTTTCCATAGTGGTTGCACCAATTTGTAGTTCCACCAGCAATGTATGAGTGTGCCTTTTTTCCCCACATCCTTGCCAGCATTTATTATTACTTGTATTCTTGATGGTTGCCATTCTGACTGGAGTGAGATGGAATCTTAGTATGGTTTTGACTTGCATTTCTTTAATTGCTAGAGATGTTGAACACTTTTTCATATATTTGTTGATCAGTGGTCTTCTGTGAAGTGTCTATTCAGTTCCTTAGCTCATTTATTGATTTATTTTATTCTTTTATTTTTATTTATTTATTTTTTGGTGTTAAGTCTTTTGAGTTCTTTATACATTTGGGGGATTAATGCTAATTTATTTGAAAAAATAAGAGACCCTGAATAGCCAAAGCAATCCTTAGCAAGAAAAGTGAAGCAGGAAGCATCATAATACCAGACCTTAAATTATACTACAGAACCATAGTAACAAAACTGGCATGGTATTGGCACCAAAACAGATAAAGACCAGGGATACAAAATAGAAGACACAGAGACAAACCCACATAAATACAGTTATCTCATACTAGACAAAGGCACCAAAAACATACATTGGAGAAAAGATAGATGATTCAACAAATGGTTCTGGGAAAACTAGAAATCCATATGTAGCAAAATGAAAGTAAATCCCTATTTCTCTCACCCTGCTCAAAACTCAACTCAAAGTGGATCAAGGACCTAGGAATTGGACCTGAGCGCCTAAGAGAAGAAAAAGTAGGCCCAAATCTCTACCAAGTTGGCTTAGGAATGGACTTCCTTAACAAGTCCCCTAAAGTGCAAGGAGTGAAATCAAGAATCAATAAATGGAATGGAATCAAACTAAAAAGCTTCCTCACAGCAAAGGAAACATGAAGAGAGAGCCTACAGAATGATAGAAAATCTTTACCACACACACCTCAGATAGAGCATTAATCTCCAAGATATATACTTTGATTTCTGTAAGTAAAAAGTCACTGTGATTAGGTTAGCCATTGTAACTTTGCCAGTTCTATACCCCATCTGGCCCACTCACTGGAGTGCCCAATACCTATGAACCTGGTAATTGAATACTGTAACCTCTGTTAACATTGTCACAGAGAAGCCAGTGGCCATGTTGGCCATCAGAAATAGTCTTTGGACTGGGGATATAGCTCCGTGATAGAGTATGTGCATAAGGCCTCAAATTTGATCCCCAGCACCACAGACAAAACAAAATGAAAAAAACCAAAATGGTCTTTGCCACATTTCTTCCTTCTATATCTGAGCGCATCTGACCAAACTGGAAACCTCTTCTAGTTTTTTGCTTTCTAGTATAGGGCGCTCTAGAAATGCACTGCCTAATATAGTAGCCAATAGCAACTTGTGACTTTTAAAATTTAAATTAATTAAAATTAAATGAAATTTGAAATTCCATACTTTAGATACTACCTACATCTTAAGTGCGCAGTAGCCCATGTTGCTAGTGGCCACTTATTAGTGCCAGAAATTTAGGAAATTAGATACAGAAATTTCCTACCTTGTACAAAGTTCTTTTGGGTAGTGCTGAACTAGAATTAAGGTAGTGGAATGAATATCCACTTTCTGTGTTGGATGCCAAGATATTTGAAGCAGGATATACTTTGAACAGAGTCCCACAGAGAGTCAAGAATAGGTGATTGTGGAAGCATGTGGACTGCTGGTAAAATACTTAAGGAACCCGAAGGAGAGAAAAGAATTGTGATTTGCTGTTAGATTTTTGGCCTTTGCTGCTGAGTAGAGTGGTGACATTTACTTGAAGAGAAAGACTAGGAAAGGAACAAATTTGGACCCCAAGATTTGTAGGAACATTAAAAATAAAATATAGGAATTGATCAGTGGGATTTACAGTTTATAAATAATTCAGAAATTCAAATCTGACAGTCCTTGAGGAGAAAGAAAAGACATAATGCAGTATTACATGTCTGTTTATATGGAAGTAATGATTTCACCCTAAAAAAGTAAGTTAATTTTAGACATTTAAAGAGGTATCCATTGTCATTCTTTTGCACTTCCTAGTTTTCTTTTTTGTTGTTTTGTTTTTGTGTGTTTGAGGTCAATCCCAAGACCTCCAGCATGCTAGGTAATAAGCACACTACCATTGAGCTGCATTCCCCAGTTCAACATGTTCTTTGCCATCTGCCCCTGTCCTACTGAACCCAGGGCCTCACACATATTAGGTGAGTACTCTCCCTCTGATCTATGGCATCCAGTTTGACCTTTTATTTTGCAAATTCATCAGACTTTTTACATACTGCAAGAATATTATTAAAATTGAAGGATAATAAGAAAAGACCCTCTATATGGTGTAAACAGTGGACTGGTTTCAACATTTATTCCTTTACATTAGTGTGCTTTTCTGTTGACTCACTTGCAGCAAAGCATTCTGGATATAATGTAGCTTTGACCACCAAAGTGTATTTTCATGTTTTGGAAGGTGGAAAGCAGATGGAGGCTATGCTCCTGCTGCTTTTACTTTTTCTCTTTGCAGGCATGGATGCCTATTGTTTTGGGCTGGTTTGACATGGATTTAAAACTAACATTTGGAGTAACTGTAGCTATCTTTCTTACTTGCCTAAGTATGCAGAATAGAAGCATGCCAGTGGGAAATTGAACCAAGAAGTTCAGCAATAGCACTTGCTTAAAAGATCCAGGTGTGGGCATGGGGAACTAATCTCCTGGCACACATTCAGAGGAAAAGACCCTGTCTTTGGGAAGGAGACTGTCAAGAACAAGATAATCTGGCAAGGAGAAAAAAATTTTAAAAAAATGCCTATGAAGGAAACTAAAGCTGTGGGATTACGGACCAATCTGTCTCTGAAAGGAAATTATAAACATTCCCTGCATCACATCTATAATCTGTCTGGGCTAAGTTTTCAAATGAGATCATTTGATCCTTCTATTGGGAGGTCCAACAGGCAAAAGCAGAGGGAAAGTAAAGCAACTATGTGACCCATTTCCATATATGAAAACTGAGATTTAAGTGACTAGTGAAGTACTCTCCGATGTATTTATTTTAATCATGCTTGCTAGGGTATTATCATAATGTTGTGTTCATCTTTTCAAAGAAATAGCTTTTTTCCTTTCTGTGTCATTAACCTCACCATTTATGTTTATCTGTTCCTTCTCCTCCTTGTTCTATTTAGTTGTTATTTTACTACATTCTTAGGCTAGTCCCTTGGTTCATTCATTTTGATTGTCCTATTAATAATAGTATTTAAAACTACTGCCAGGTGTAGTGGCCCATGCCTGTAATTCCAGCTGCTGGGGGCGCTGAGATAGGATGATCTCAAGTTCAAAGCCAGCCTCAGCAATAGCAAGGCACTAAGCAACTCAATGAGACTCTGTCTCTAAATAAAATACAAAATAGCGCTGGGGAAATGGCTCAGTGGTTAAGCGCCGTTGGGTTCAATCCCCAGCAACTCCCCACTCCCCACCAAAAAACAAAACAAAACAAAAAGCAAAAAATCCCCAATGAACCAACTAATAAAAAACTATCTAAAAACTACTAATATTTTCTTCTAAGAACTTTAGCTCTTATAGGTTTTGATATGAAATATTTTTCATTAATTTCTAGTTACTTTGTAATTTAAACTTTTATTTCTTCCTTAAAAAGATTTTCTTTTTAATTTGTAAGTTGCTAAGGCTTTTAAAAATTATTTTGGTCATGGCTCATTATTTGATTACTTTTTAAAATGTGGCAAAATCTCTGTTTTAGAATTAAGGCTTCTTTTGTGCCCTATTTTTTTTTTTTTTTTTTAATGAACCCTGAATATAGGATTGGTATGATCTGCTGGAGATGTGTGTGTGTGTGTGTGTGTGTGTGTGTGTGTGTGTGTATGTGTATCAAAGTTATTGGTCTTTAAAAATTATTGGTTTTTAAAAAAATATTGGTGAAATTCTTGATAGCTCTGTTTATTTATGGTTTAGTTGGTATGTTAAATTTTAGAAAAGGTATGTTATAGTCTTCTGTGGTAATTGTTTTTATCAAGTTCTTATATTTAGGAGTTTTTACTGTTTTTTATGAAATTTGGGTTGTTTAGAACATGAAAGCTTGTGACTTTTTAAAATTTTCAAGGGATTAGACTCTATCATTGCCTATTATTTGAATTGACTTTTGAATTCCACTTTTCTGATATTAATGTCAACGCTACTGCTTTTCTTGTGTTTCTTTGTTCATCTGATTTCAGTGTTTTTTAAAATTTTTAACCCAATTTGTTGATCAGTTGTATTTTGATAAAAAATTCTGTATGTTTATATTTACTCAGAAACCAATATGCTTGATTTTCTTTTTTCTCTTCTGCACATAGTATTTATTATATTTTTTGTTTTGTTTTACTTGCTTTTATTGGCTTAGTAAAATTTCTTTTCCTGTTAGTTAAGTTCTCATAAATTTTTTCTGTTACACTGGTTACCTTCTCATCCTTAAAGATGAAAATAAATTCTATACTTCTGAATTTATGGATATAAATAAAATAATAGTGTTTGCTTTACCATTTACCCTTCTTTACCTTCTTGTTCTTCCTTTTCTTTTTAAAAAAATCTAGGTGATTATTAGGTTGTCTCTTATGACAGTGTCTCTTTTATTTTAAGAATACTTACAAAACATAAATAACAAATTCCCAATTATTAAATATAAGTGTATATTATATTTAACTGCATATTACATGATTTAGTACTTCACTATTGTTTTACTCTTTTCACTTTTGGTTATGGAAAAAAAACATGCAACAGTAGAGAGAACAGTTTATGAATTCTCATGTACTCATCACTCAATTTAACAATTGTCAACATTTGCTGCATTATCCTTTTTTCTGAAGTATTTAAAGATGAATATCAGACATTATGACATTTTACTCGGGAGTACTTCACTAGATATCTCTCTTTAAAGACATTTTCTTAAGTAATCATGATACTATTATCTTACCCAATATAATTAATAATTCCTTAATAGCATCTAGTAGGCGGTTATTATTCAGATGCTCCCAGTTGTCTCAAAAATGTCCTTTTACTCTGGTTTTGTTTGAATCAGGAACCAAACAGGTCCCATACATAACATGTCGTTGTTCTGTCTCTTAAATCTTTTTAATACAGAACTGTTCCTTTTCCCTTTTATTCCCTGCCATTGACTTGTTAAAAAGACATCTCCCTTTCAAGATAAATCAATTGCAAAACATATTCTAAGATAACTAGTCTAGTTACCAGATTACATAAATGATTATTTTGTTTTGTGAATAGTTTATCTGATATTCCTACCAACTCAGCTCCCCAATAATTAGATATCGGAAGCAGCTGTCTCTTGAGGCTGCAGTCTTATATATCTACATTTTGAGGATGCTTACCTTTTAAATCTTATGGGGAAGGCAAAAGTGTATCCAACTCACATAAACAGGTTATCAATCCAAATGCATTTGGGCTCAAGTTTAATAAAAGGGACATTCCTCTTTTACTGTACTGAAGATTAATATCCAGTTTGTCAGGAAATCATTTTTACTAACCTGAACTCTCAAAGAATAATACATGTTCTGTATTTTACAGCAATAACTAGAGTTTGATATAGGTTAACCTAGCATTGGTTACTATATGTAGTTTAAAGTTAAGAAAGTCAATTAAAGCAATAATCCTAAATAAATTTTAGTAGATTTTTCCCAAAGGGAATTGACTTCAACAGTGATCTATAGTGGAAGAACCCAAAGCCTTATCCCTACTTCTTTTGTAGCATATTGACCATAAAAGCCCAGACATAAAATTTATCATGAAGTAAACTGCTTTTACTGTATTTATTATTTTTATTTGCCATGGAAAATTATTATTTGGGGTGGTGTGTGAGGGATTGAACCTAGGACCTCACACATGCTAATAAGCATGCTTTATACCACTGACCTCACACCCACAACACTGTTATTTTTGAATTTATTTTTTAAACATTTTGTGTTTTTGATGTATTTTAAATTTTATATGCATCTGTCATAAAAACCTATAGTCCTGAAGATAGTCTTTTGATAAATACAAGTGTCCTTCCCTGCTCTCCTGAACCACTGACCAGAGACAACTTTCTTTTTATTATCATTATTAATTATTAATTGTACAGATGAATGAGTTTCTCTGTGACATTCCAAAATAAGCATGTGTTATACTTTGTTTAAATCTGCCCTCCCTAATGCCCTTCCCACTCTCCCCTCTCTTCCCTACCCCTAATCTCCTGTTAGTCCCTCTCAGAGACAACATCCTTTAAATGTCTGAGTTTTTTGTTGTTAGTATTTTTATTTTGGTACTGAGAATTGAAGCCAGGAACATCTACTCATACCTATATCCCCAATCCTTTTAAAATTTTTATTTTGAGACAGGATCTCACTAGTTGCCCAAGTTGAATTCCTTCTGCCTCAGTCTTCCAAATTGCTGTGATTACCAGTGTGCACCACTATGTCTATCTTAAATGTCTGTTATTTAGTTATTCTAATGGTAAATGCAATTGTGCCAGGCACATAGCTTTGTTTTGCTTTGGTTTTGTTTTTTGGTCAGTTTTGGATGCATATGGTCGGAGGAATGGGGTATGTTGACTGATAAAGAAGGAAAAGTCATTAAAAAGTTTAGATTGTTTTTAATCTGTAATATCAGATGAGAGTATGACCCAAAGACCTAGTAAGAAAGATTACTATGTGGAATTGTCAACTTTGAGGCAGTTGATCTTGGTTAATAGCACTACCCTAGTTCTGTCAGCCAGAATTAGAAGTTCCTCAACTATGTACCTAAACATATTAGTTTGATCTCTTCCTTTCATACTGAATCTGATAGCTAAATAGATCATGTTCTCTTGTATTTAATAGTCCTGAGGTTTTTTTCAATCACCTGGCAGACCTAAAAAGGTGGATGTCAGATTTGTGGGGATACTGTATAAGTAGAATAAGTTTTAGATTATTGGAAATTCATTGTTGTAAATCAGAGGTCATCTATCTATAGTCTATGGACCAAACTAGCCACTACCTGTTTGGTTTTATAAATAAAGTTTTATTGGAATACTACTGTACCCATTTGTTTTTGTATTGTCTGTAACTGCTTCACTACAATGGCAGAGCTTAATAGTTATAATCAAGTCTATTTGACCCACAAAGCCTAAAATATTTACTATCTTCCCTTCACAGAAAAAGGTTGTCAATATCTGATATAAAATAAGAAACCTACCCAACTTACCTCCAGTAGAGATTTCAGCAAAACTTTGAGGATAGGAACTGTGTTTATCAGGTTCATTATTATTGTATCCCACTATTTGCACATGGTAAACATTCAATAAATATTGCCAAGTCAGCACACCTGCAGTCCCAGCTACTTGGGAGGCTGAGGTAGGAGGATCTCAAGTTTGAAGCCAGCCTCAGCAATTTAGAGAAACTGTCTCAAAAAATAAAAAGGACTGAGATTGTGGCTCAGCGGTAGAGGGGCTCTGGGTTCAGTCCCTGTTACCAGCACTCCGTACAAAATTGCCTGCCACATTTTTTTTTTTTTTTAACAAAAGCTCCAAGTCTGTTTTAATCTCCTCAGTTTCCTAGTAACATTCTAAAGCATGAATCCAAGTATACTATTAATCAGATTTGACAGATATTAAAATGAAGGAGAAATGGTTACTTTCTAGCCCACCCATTGTAATAATATTACTCATGTTTGCGGTGATGCTAGTGTAAGCAAACCTGCACTGCCAGTTATATAAAAGTATAGTGCATACAGTTTTATATATATATAATACTTTACTGTGCTGCTGTTTTAGGTATTTACTATACTTTTTATTGTTATTTTTTTAATATATCTTTTTAGTTGTAGATGGACACAATATCTTTATTTTATTTATTTTTATGTGGTGCTGAGGTTGGAACCCAGTGCCTCACACATGCTAGGCAAGCACTTTACCACTGAGCTACAACTCAGCACCTTTATTGTTATTTTAAAGTATAATTTTTCTTCTTAGAAGTTCAATGTGAAACAGCAGTGCCATGTTATACCAGCAACAGCCTCATACATGTCATAAGTACAAGTTAACTGTGACCCTTGATTGTATCATTTTCTCTGGTGTTTTGTTCCTCATGATCCTTGGAGCAGTAGGCTATATGGCATATTTAAATATATTTGTGTATATATATGTGTGTGTGTATGTGTGTGTACATATTTATACCTCCGTGTGTGTGTACATATTTATACCTCCATCTCCTACATGTATTATAGGCTATACTATCTAGGTTTGTGTGTGTTCTGCCATGTTCATACAACAGTAGAGTCTCCTAATGATGTATCCCTCAGAATGTATCCCCATCATTAAGCTCTAATTTAATCCACCCATGCTGTACTTTTCTCCTTAGCTACAGGTATGTCAATTTTGTTGACATTTTCAGAGAACCAACTTTTGGTTTTATTGATTGTTATTTTTCTATTTTTAAATTTAATTTATCACTCCTTTAATCTTTATATCCTCTTTTCTACATGATTTGGATTTAACTTGCTCTCCTTTCTTCTGTTTCTGTAAGATACAAAGTTAGGTTAAGATTTTTCTTTCTTTTTTCTTGAAATATACATATCTGTAAATTTCTTCCTGAGCACTGTGTTTACTGCATCCTAAGTTTTGGCATTTTACGTTTTCATTTTCATTCACATCAAAATATTTTCTCATTTTCCTGGTTTTTTTTTTTTTTTACTTTTAAAATCTTACATATCATAATTATAATTTCATTCTTGTTTAATCATCAGTTGTCTTAAGTTGGAAAAATAGTGTTTTCATATTTCTTATTGGTTCATTATAATTGCATATAATGGTGGTACTTGTTGTATACTTGTCCATTTGTACATGCACATGGTATAACAACATAATGTAGCCAGTATCATTCCCCAGTATTTACCCTTTTCCTTCCTTCCTCTCTCCTTCTGGTTCCTTTTTTTAGTCTCCTTGTCTCCCTTTGATTTTTCACAAGATCCCATATACCTTTTTATTTTTCCTCTCTAACTTTCACATATGAGAGAAAACATACAACCTTTGACTGAGTTTGCCTTATTTCACTTAACATAGTGTTCTTAAGTTCCATCCATTTTCCTGCAAATGACATAATTTCATTCTTCATTATGGCTGAGTAAAACTCCATTGTGTATATATACTATATTTTTAAATTCATTTATCCATTGATGGACACCTAGGCCAGTTCCATAGTTTGGCTATTGTGAATTGAGCATCCATAGACTTGTGTAGGCATGCATCACTATAATATGAGATGATTCTTGAGGATAAACACTGAGGAGTGGTAGAGCTGAATTATATGGTGGTTCTATTAATAGTCTTTTGAGGAATCCATGATGGTGGTGTGTACTAATACAGTCCTACCAACAGTGTAAAAGTGTTTCTTTTTCTCCACATCTTCTTTAGCATTTATTATTGTTTATATTCCTGATGACTACCATTTTGACTAGAGTGAGATGAATCTCAGTGTAGTTTTCTTCTTTGGAAAAGTGTCCATGTAGTTCATTTGTCCATTTATTAATTGGGATATTTGGTTTGGGGGTTTTTGGTTGTTTTTTTTTTTTTCCCCTTCTTTTTTGAGCTCTTTGTATGTTCTGGGTGTAATTCTCTGTCAGTGGGTAACTAGATTTTCCATTCTGTAGATTTTTTCATATTCTTAATTTTTTTCTTCTGCTGTTCACTTTTTATTTTCGTGCCATCCCATTTATTAATTCTTGTTTTTATTTTCTGAGCTTTAGGAGTCCTATTGAAGAAGTCATTGCCTGCACCTGTATGTTGGAGTGTTGACCCTACGTTTTCTTCTAGGAGTTGCATCGTTTCTTGTCTGATCCTAAGATATTTGATCCATTTTGAGTTGATGTTTGTGCAGGGAGAGAGATAGGGTACTAGTCTCATTCTTCTACATATGGATAACCAGTTTTCCCAGCATCATTTTTTAAAAAGGCTATCTTTCATTTAATGTATGTTTTTGGCAACTTTGTCAAGTATCAGATGACTGCCTCTGTGGGTTTATCTCTCTGTGGTCTTTTCTGCTCCATCATAGGTCTATGTGTCTTTTATACCAGTACCATGCAGTTTTTGTTACTGTAACTCTATAGTATAATTTGAAGCCAGGAATTGTGATGCCTCCAGCATTGCTTTCTTGGCTTAAAATCACTTTGGCTGTCCTGTCTTATTCTTTCAAATGAATTTTAGGACTCTTTTTTTCTAGTTCTGTGAAGACTGTCATGGTGTCTTTCATTGAATCTGTATATTGTTTTTGACAATATGGCTGTTTTAACAATATTAATTTTGCCTATCTATGAACATAGAAGGTTTTTCCATCTTTCAGTGTCTTCCTTGATTTCTTTCTTTAGTTTCTATAGTTTTCATTGTAGGTAGAGAGTTCTTTCACCTCTTTGGATAGATTTATTCCTATGTGTTATTTTGTTGTTGTTGTTGTTGTGTGTGTGTGTGTGTGTATTTGTAAATGGGGTTGTTTTCCTGATTTCTGTCTCAGGAGATTGATTATTGGTGTATAGGGAAGCTACTGAGATTTTTGTATGTTGATTATATAACCTGCTACTTTGCTGAACTTGTTTCTTAGTTTTAACAGTCTTCAGGTGGAGCTTTTTGGATCTTCTAAATATAGGATCATATCATCTGCAAACAGTGATAATTGACTTCTTCCTTTCCTATTTTTTCCTTTTCTTGCCTAATTGCTCTGACTAGAATTTCTAGTACTATATTGAAAAGGAAGAGTGGATGTCCTTGTTTTGTTTCAGATTTTAAAGGAAATGTTTTCAGATTTTCCCCATTCTCTATGATATTGTCTTTGGGTTGGTTGTGTATATATACCCTTTATGATGTTGAGGTAATTTCCTCTACCCCTAGTTTCTTCAGTTTTCTAATTTATTTTTTGGTACTGGGGATTAAACCCAGGGATGCTTTACCACTGAACTACATCCCTACTCCTTTTTATTTTTTATCTTAAGTTAGATGGTCTGACTAAGTTTCTGAAGCTTGCCTGGAAATTGAAATCCTCATCAGCCTCCTGAACCACCAGAATTATAGGTGTGTGCCACCACACCAAGCAATTTATTCAGTTTTTATCATGAATGGGTGCTGAATTTTGCCAAAGCTTTCTCTGTATCTACTGAGACGACTGTGATTTTTGTCCTAAATTCTACTTATGGAGTGAGTTAAGTTGTTGATTGCATATGTTATATCATCCTTGCAACCCTGGAATAAAATCAACTTGGTTGTAATATATTTTGATCTTAGTATGTTGTTGAATATGATTTGCTGATATTATATTGAGAATTTTTGCATCTAAGTTCATCAGGGATATTGATCTATAGTTTTCTTTCCTTGGTGTATCCTTATCTGGTTTTGATATCAGGGTGATACTGGCTTCATAGAATGAATTTGGTAGTGTTTCATCCCTTTCTGTATCATGGAATAATTTGAGGAGCATTGGCATTATTTTTCTTTAAAGGTCTGGTAGTGTTCAGCTGAGAATTTATCTGGTCCTGGACTTTCCTTGGTTGGAAGACTTTTTATTACTGCGTCTATTTCATTGCTTGTTATTGGTCTGTTTATGTTTTCTGTGTCCTCAAATAACATGTGTTAGAAATGTATCCAATTTTGTCCAGGTTTTCCAATTTATTGAGATATAAGAGTTCAAAATAACCCTTAATGAATACCTGGATTTCTGTGATGTCTGTGGTGATTTCTTCCTTTTATCTATAACTTTACTAATTTGCATCATCTTTTTCTTTTGGTTATTTCAGCTAAGGTTTTATCAATCATTTTGTTTATCTTTTCAAAGAACCAACTCTTCATGTGATTTTGTGTATTTTTTATTCTCTATTTCATTGATTTTGGCTCTGATCTTAATTATTTCCTTCCTTTTTGCTATGGTTTGAATATGAGGTGTAAAGCTACTATAATGCAGGAGATAAATTGATGAGATTATGAGAGCTATATAACATAATCAGTCCATCCTAATTTGAGTGGATTGACTTGATGGTAACTGTAGGGAGGTGAGGCATGGAGGATGTGGCTTACTGGGAGCATGACTTGGGAGTATTGTTCTTCCTTCAGTCTTTTTCTACTCACATCCCCACTGCTTCCTGACCCAATTATGACAGCAGATTTCCTCTGGTGGGCTCTTTCCCCATGATATGCTGCCTCACCTTGGGCTCAGAGCAATGAAGTCAACCATCTCTGGACTCAGACCTCTGAAACTATGAAATAAAATTTTCCTCCTGTAAGTTGTTCTTGTTGAATATTTTGGTCACAGCAATGAAAGAACTAACTAAAACTCTTCTACTGGGTTTGGAATTTATTATTTTACAAGAAACTTGAGATGCAGCGATAAGTTATTTGGGATCTTTTGATTTTCTTATGTAGGCACTTATACTGATAAATTTTCCTTTTAGAATTACCTTCATATTATTTCGTATCACTGTTTGTGTTTGATTCAAAGAATTTTAAATTTTCTCTTCTGATTTCTTCTACCATCAATATTTCATCCAAAAATGTATTGTTCAGGGACTGAGGTCATGTCATGGCTCAGTGGTAGAGCACTTGCCTCGCATGTGTGAGGCACTGGTTTTGATTCTCAGCACTACATATAAATAAATGAATAAAATAAAGGTCCGTCACCATCTAAAAAAATATTTTAAAAAATGTTCAGTCTCCATGTGTTTATATAGTTCTTTATATTTTTTGATGTTGATTTCTAATTTCATTCCATTATTCCATTATTTCATTCCAATACATGTAAGATGCAGAAAATTATATCAGTTTTTTTGTTTGTTTGTTTTTGCATTTGTTCAGAGTTGTTTGTGGCCTAAAATATAGTCTATTTTGGAGAAGGTCCCATGAGCAGCTGAGAAGAAAATGAATTTGACTTTGTTGTATGAAATATTCTATTGATATCATTAAGTCTATTTGATTTATAATATTTTTTATATCTGAAGAATTTTTACTGAGTATGGATGACTGTTATGGTTTAGCTTTTCATTCCCCCAAAAAACTCATGTGTATGACAATGAATTTTTTTTTTTCAAGGTGCAATGATTAGAGTACAAGAGGTATAGCTTAAATGATGGATTAATTCACTGATATGGATGAACTGGGCAGTAACTGTAGGCAGGTAAGGTGTAGCTAGAGGATTTAGATTGCTGGGGGTGTGACTTTGAGTTTATATTTTGTCCCTAGTGAGTGCTCTCTCTTCTTTCTCTCCCCTGACCCTGCTTCCCAGTTGCCATATCCTGAGCTGCTTTCCTCCACCACACTCTTCTGCCCTGGTGTTCTGTCTCACCTCAGACCCAAAGCTAGGGAGTTGGCCATCTATGGATTGAGACCTTTGAACCATGAGCCAAAATAAACTTTTCTTCTTCTACATTGTTCTTGTTACATCTTTTGGTCATAGCAATGAAAAAGATACTAAAAAATAACCTAGCTATTGGTGAGAAAGTGCATTGAGACACCCAGTATTATTATACTAGGGTCTACCTGAGTTGAGTAGTGTCTATTGTATGTAATTAACTACATTGACATTTGGGGCAGAAATATTTACTATTGTTATATGTTCTTATTGAGTTTTTGCCTTTACCAGTGTGAAATGATCTTTGTCTCTTCTGGTTGATTTTAACATGATGTCTGCTGTGTTGGATAAAGAGTAGCTACTCCTGTTTATTTGGGGGTTTCATTTCCATGAAGTATAAATTTCTGTAGTTTCACTTTCAGGCTTTGACTGTCTTTGCCTATAAGTCTCTTGCAAACAACATAGTTGGCTCTTGTTTTTTAATCTATTCTACTAGTTGGCCTTTATTTGGAGAGTCGAGACCATTTACATTCAGTATAATCACAGAGATTTTCATTAATTCCTGCCATTTTGATTTCTAATTTTTTACTTGATTCTGTTTCTCATTTGTTTAGCTACTTTTCAAATGAGATTTGTCCATTGGGAGCTCTGGAGTTTGCTTTTGATTTTTTTCTCTGTGTATTATTTCTGTAAGAATTTTCTGTATTGCTGGTTTAGTAGTATGAATTCTTTTAGTTTCTGATTGTCTGGAAGGTCTTTATTTCTGCTTCAGTTTTGATGGACAGCTTTGCTGTATATTACAATCCTGGTTGACAAATTATTTTCTTTCAGAACTTTGAACACATTGATTCAAGCCCTCCTGGGTTTTAGCATCTATGCTGAGAAATCAAAAGTTATTCTGATTGTCTTGACTCTAAATGTGACCTGATGTTTTTCTCTTGGACTTTTAACATTCTATCCTTGTTCTGCATGTTAGGGATTTTAATTATAATGTGACATGAAGAAGTTCTTTTTTGATCTTCTCTATTGGGGTTCTGAATGCCTCATGTTTCTGAATATCCCTCTCATTCCATAAGTTTGGAAAATTTTGTTATTATTGACCAAGAGTGGTTATCCATGCCATTACAACCCTGAATTTCACAACCCTCTTTAATTCCAATAGTTCTTACATTTGGTCTCTTAATGTTGTCCCACATTTCTTATATATTCTGGTCATAGTTACTTATTTTCTTTTCTTTAATGCTGTTGGAATGTTCAAGGCCAGCCACTTTGTTTTCCAGCTCTGAGAGTCTATCTTCTGTATGGTCTAATCTATTAGACTTTCAACTGAACATTTTACTTTATTTATTGTGTCCTTCATTTCCAAGATTTGTTTGGTTCCTTTTCACTATCTCTTATCTCCTTGATTTTTTTATTCATATCCTGTACTGACTTCCTAAATTCATTTATATATCTTTCTGTGGTGTCTTAGAATTCATTGATCATTTTTATAATCAGTGTTTCAATTTTTTTATCTGGTATTTCAGTCACTTCAGTATCTTTGAAATCAGTTGCTGGCAAATTGTGAATTTAAGAGATGTCATGTTACTTTGTTTTTTCACATTTTTTATAATCCTATGTTGGATTTTGTGCATCTGTTAGGATGTATTTCTCTTCCATTCTTACATATGGGCTTCTTTAGGTCACATATTCTCTTGGCAAAATTTTCTGGAATAATGGGTTGTTGTGAAATTTTCAACAGATTTCCAAGTGTGTTTTGTAGTGTATTTTCCTTATTAGTTCTTCAGTGATTACTGTATTTTGACACAATGTGTAATGTGTCAGAGCTTGAGCATTCCACTTTTCTCATAGGTCTAAATAGAGTAAGATTCTTAGAAATCTAGCAATTATGTTGTGTACAGCAGAGAATGTGGGATACACCTTCTGTGATTGCCCTTCTTCACTTAACAATCCTATGCTTTCTAAAGAGGAATGGAAATGATCTAGATTGAGACCCCCCCCGCCATAGTTTCTTTCACAATCGTTGTATTAATTCTCTGTTTTCACTGTAGGAATGAATGTCCACGAGACATCTGAGGGCTCCCCCATCTTATAGCTATTTCTACTTGAGGCCTGTTATTGATTGGGGGTTTTCTCTCCTGTATTATTGAATTTTTAGCATGAGTATTTTGTGTGCATAGCAAGATCTCTTAGCTGGGTTTTGGGTTTATTAGCTCAGCAGCAGAATCTTTATGAACTTATAGTGTCCCAGCAGATTTCCAGCATCTCACAGAAAAAGGGTAACCACCACAGCAACAACAGCAGCAAACAATGTACAGCATTAAGATAAACACCCACTGCCTACTATGACATCTGCAACTCTACAAAAACACAAATGCGGGATCAGCAATTGCCAATAGCAGCAACAATAAATAACTGTGAACTAGATCTGGCATTAACATTCTGGCAGCAGTTGTCAACAACACCATCTAATAACTGCAGCAGCATGAGTAATGGTGGCAGAAATTATATAAATCAAATAGTTCTAAAAGATGGTATAAATAGGGTTCAAGAAAAGAAAATGTGGTAGGAAGATAAAGTTTAGAATGCTTAAAATTTGAATAGAGAGAAAGCAGAAGAGTTGTAGCAAGTGATGACTATAAAGGAGGATAAAAAATAAAAGAGGGAGAAAGAGAACAAGAAAATGTGGGTAACGGAAGAAAAGAGAGAAAGAGAAACAAGTGACACAAAAATAAACAAAAAGCCTGACTCTCAAAAGACAAAACAAAAATAGCAAACATTTAAAAATTCTAAAAATGAGAAAAAAGAATCAAATATGTATATATCCACAAACCCATCAACACAGCAAGAATACCAAAAGAAAAACAAAATGGAAAAAATTGTAACACAGAATGAAAGAATTGTCAACAAGGCTGGATGTTCACTACCCATGCCCATCTATCCTTCTTGGTTTCTTTTTGAGTTATGTGCTCCTAAGATACCGGGCTGGAATTTGTTAAACTCCTTCCCCTTTTTGTGTTGCTCATCATACTGCCAGCTAGAGCAGCCTAAAACTGAAGTTGGTGAAATAGCTCTTGGCTTCCCTTCTCATCAGTATAAGATAGGACAGGTGGAAAGTACTGTCAATTGGAGTTTTGTATGGACAGACCAAATCCATGCTCACCCAGGGTGGGGCTGCTTCAGAGTTCTAAGTGAGGAGTTCTTTTGGCCGGTGCTTAGCTCTAATCAGGGCTTTGGGACTTTGTCAGGTGGTATTTGCTCCAGAGAAATTAGATCAACATAACCCTAGGGCCAGGTAGATTCTGGTCTCTGCTGGGTGACCAGATCACAGTGACCTCCTGCATATTCTTCTTGTAGGGTGGCAAGTTAATCTCTCACAGGTCTCACACACTCCACCACTCATGAATATGGCTTTCCCAGGCTCCATCCTCTAGTGTAATCTCACCTGCCTATTCATCTACTGTGATCTCCTGGGCTCCAACAGCAGCATGGCCTCCTCAAAATGGCTTCCACCTCAGCTCTCTGTTTGCCAAACACAGAGCGTCTTGCTGTGCAACCTCTGGTTCAGCTAAGTTCAAACTGCTTTTCTGTTCTACAAGGCTTTTCTGTGCCAAATTTGTCTGTTCTCTTTCTCTTTCTGTTTATATTACTTTTCCCATTTGTGATGAACCAGTGCTGCTGCCACTGCTATAGCTAGCTGGGCTACGGTGTACTTTTCCTTGTCCTTTGTTCAGTGCACCTAAATTTTTTTGGTCTCTTAAGAGTCTCACTGTTCTGATATTGAATTTTAGTGAATTCTATCTTTCTCCCACCTCTCTGAGAGGCAGTACTCTTGTTGCTTCAATTTTAAGCCACAGAGCAATTGAAAAAGCAGCCTTCCTCTAATTTACCATCTTTAATCCTAAATGAACATTTCCTGGCCTTCAGGGTGCCTAGTATTTTTCCCTATCTACAATTATTTATTAATGTTAATGAATTAAAATATTCCAAAATGCATCAGTTCAAAAGGAAATGTCCAATAGGTGATAAAATACTGATATTTTATGGCATTCCTGTATCAATAACAAACCTTCTAAACATAGTGGAAATTTTTTTTTTTTCTTAAGCTTTCCAACTTTATTCTCCTGGAGCATAGTTATCTAACCTGTTAATGAGTGTGGTGTTCTGTGGAGACAACATATTGACACCTTTCGTATCATGGTATTTTCTAATTTTCTTTTTTATCTTTCTTGACTTGTTGGCTGTTTTAGAGTGCATTAATTTCCACATATTTGTCAATTTTCCACATTTCCTTCTGTCATTAATTTCTAATTTTATTTCATTATTATTAGAGAATATACTTATAATTTCAGTCTCTTAAAATGTATTGAGACTTATTTTGTAGTCTACCATATAGTCTTCCAAGTGTACTTGAGAAAAAGGTGTTTTCTAGGTTAATAGTCTATAGATATCTGTTATGTAGATCTAATTGTTTTGTGCAATTGTTCAAATTTTGTTTTCTTGCTAATCCCTCTGATTATTTCAGTTATAATTTAAAGTAGAGTGTTTTACTATAGAATTATCTGTTTCCTTAGTCTGTTTAAGGTACTCTTTCAATTCTGTTAAATCTTTGCTCATATAGTTTGGGGTTCTGTTAATATATGCAAATATTTAGTTATATTCGATGGTTCATGCTTGTTATAGCTTCTTTATGGACTGATCTTATATCATCAAATAACATCCTTTTATGTCTCTTGCAATAAGCTGTTATAAATTCCATTTTGTCTGTTAGTATAGTAATTTCAATTCTCTTTTGGTTACTGTTTTTCATGGAATGTCTTTTTCCATCCATTCATTTAAAAAAAAATTTTAGATGTTGATAAACCTTTATTTAATTCATTTATTTATATGTGGTGCAAGAATGCAATCCAGTGCCTCATGCATACTAGGCAAATGCTCTACCACTGACCCACAATTCCAGCCCCATCGTTTCATTTTTACTTATTTGTGTTTTTACTTTTAAAGTGAATCCTTTGTAGATATCACATATATTTCACATCATTTTTGTTCTTAATCCATTCTGCCAGTCTCTTTGATTAGAGAGTTTAATACATTTACTTTTAGAATAATTACTGATAAAAGGCCTACTTTTGTTATTTTAATCTTTATTTTCTACATCTTATATCTTATTTTTTTTATTGTAAACAAATGGAATACATATTGTTTCTCTGTTCATGGAGTCAAGGCATACCATTTGTGTAATCATAAATTTACATAGGGTAATGTTGTTTGATTCATTCTGTAATTTTTTTCTCCCCCCCACCCCTCTTACCCCTCTTTTCCCTCTATACAGTCCTTCCTTCCTCCATTCTTGCCACCCTCCTTAACCCCAACCCTAAACCTAACCCTAACCCTAATGCTAACCCCTCCCTCCCCCCATTATATGTCCTCATCCGCTTATCAGCGAGATCATTCGTCCTTTGGTTTTTTGAGATTGGCTTATCTTACTTAGCTTGATATTCTCCAATTTCATCCATTTGCCTGCAAATGCCATAATTTTATCATTCTTTATGGCTGAGTAATATTCCATTGTATATATATGCCACAGTTTCTTTATCCATTCATCAACTGAAGGACATCTAGGTTGGTTCCACAATCTGGCTATTGTGAATTGAGCAGCAATGAACATTGATGTGGCTGTATCTCTGTAGGATGCTGATTTTAAGTCCTTTGGATATAGGCCAAAGAGTGGGATAGCTGGGTCAAATGGTGGTTCCATTCCACGCTTTCTGAGGAATCTCCATACTGCTTTCCAGAGTGACTGCACTAATTTGCAACCCCACCAGCAAATTATGTATGAGTGTACCTTTTTCCCCACATCCTCACCAACACCTATTGTTGCTTGTGTTCTTGATAATAGCCATTCTAATTGGGGTGAGATGGAATCTTAGGGTGGTTTTGATTTGCATTTCTCTTATTACTAGAGATGTTGAACATTTTTTCATATGTGTGTTGATTGCTTGTACATCTTCTGTGAAGTGTCTGTTCATTTCCTTAGCCCATTTGTTGATTGGATTATTTGTATTCTTCGTGTAGAGTTTTTTGAGTTCTTTATATATTCTGGAAATTAGTGCTTTATCTGAAGTATGAGTGGCAAAGATATTCTCCCACTCTGTAGGCTCTCTCTTCACATTACTGATAGTTTCCTTTGCTGAGAGAAAGCTTTTTAGTTTGAATCTATCCCAGTTGTTGATTCTTGCTTTTATTTCTTGTGCTATGGGAGTCCTGTTGAGGAAGTCTGATCCTAAGCCAACAAGTTGAAGATTTGGACCTACTTTTTCTTCTATAAGATGCAGGGTCTTTGGTCTGATTCTGAGGTCCTTGATCCATTTTGAGTTGCATTTTGTGCAGGGTGAGAGATAGGGGTTTAATTTCATTCTGTTGCATACGGTTTTCCAGTTTTCCCAGCACCATTTGTTGAAGAGGCTATTTTCTCCATTGCATATTTTTGGCCCCTTTGTCTAGTATGAGAAAATTATATTTATTTGGGTTTGTGTCCATGTCCTCTATTCTGTACCATTGATCTACCTGTCTATTTTGGTACCAATACCATGCCGTTTTTGTTACTTTTGCTTTGTAGTAGAGTTGAAGATCTGGTATTGCGATACCCCCTGCTTTGCTCTTTCTGCTGAGGATTGCTTTAGCTATTCTGGGTTTCTTATTCTTCCAGATGAATTTCATAATTGCTTGCTCTATTTCTGCAAGGTACATCATTGGGATTTTAATTGGGATTGCATTGAATCTGTATAGCACTTTAGGTAGTATGGCCATTTTGACAATATTAATTCTGCCTATCCAAGAACATGGGAGATCTTTCCATCTTCTAAGGTTTTCTTGAATTTGTTTCTTTAGTGTTCTGTAGTTCTCATTGTAGAGGTCTTTCACCTCTTTTGTGAGATTGATCCCCAAGTATTTTATTTTTTTCAATGCTATTGTGAATGGGGCAGTTTTCCTAACTTCTCTTTCTGAAGATTCATCACTTATGTATAAAAATGCTTTGGATTTATGAGCATTGATCTTGTAACCTGCTACTTTACTGAATTCACTTATGAGTTCTAAAAGTTTTCTGGTGGAATTTCCAGGTTCCTCTAAATATATAATCATGTCATCAGCAAACAGGGATAGTTTGAGTTCTTCTTTTCCAATTCGTATCCCTTTAATTTCTTTGGTTTGTCTGATTGCTCTGGCTAGAGTTTCAAGGACGATGTTGAATAGAAGTGGTGAAAGAGGGCATCCCTGCCTTGTTCCAGTTTTTAGGGGGAATGCTTTCAGTTTTTCACCATTTAGAATGATATTGGTCATGGGCTCAGTGTAGATGGCCTTTACAATGTTAAGGAATGTTCCCACTATCCCAATTTTTCTAGTGTTTTAAGCATGAAGGGGTGGTGTATTTTATCGAATGCTTTTTCTGCATCTTTCGAAATAATCATGTGATTTTTAAGTTTAAGTCTGTTATATGGTGAATGACATTTATTGATTTCCGGATGTTGAACCAACCTTGCATCCCTGGGATAAAACCCACTTGATCGTGGTGCACTATCTTTTGAATATATTTTTGTATGCGATTTGCTAAAATTTTGTTGAGAATTTTTGCATCGATGTTCCTTAAGGATATTGGTCTGAAATTTTCTTTCCTCGATGTGTCTCTGTCTGGCTTAGGTATCAGGGTGATATTGGCTTCATAGAATGAGTTTGGGAGGGTTCTCTCCTCTTCTATTTCATGGAATACTTTGAGGAGTATTGAAATGAGCTCTTCTTTAAAGGTTTTGTAGAACTCGGCTGAGAACCCATCTGGTCCTGGACTTTTCTTTGTTGGTAGGCTTTTGATGACCTCTTCTATTTCATTGCTTGAAATTGATTTATTTAAGTTGTGTATATCCTCCTCGTTCAGTTTAGGTAATTCATATGTCTCTAGAAACTTCTTGATGTCTTTGAGGTTTTCTGTTTTGTTGGAATATAGATTTTCAAAATAGCTTCTAATTATGTTTTGTATTTCACTTGTGTCTGTTGTGATATTTCCTTGTTCATTCCGAATTTTAGTAATTTGAGTTTTCTCCCTCTTTCTCTTTGTTAGTGTGGCTAAGGGTTTATCAATTTTGTTTATTTTTTCAAAGAACCAACTATTTATTTTGTTAATTTTTCCGATTGTTTCTTTTGTTTCAATTTCGTTGATTTCGGCTCTGATTTTAACTATTTCCTGTCTTCTACTACTTTTGGTGTTAGTCTGCTTTTCTTTTTCTAGGGCTTTGAGCTGTAGTGTTAAGTCATTTATTTGTTGATTTCTACTTCTTTTGTTGAATGCGCCCCATGAAATAAATCTTCCTCTAAGTACTGCTTTCATAGTGTCCCAGAGATTTTGATATGATGTGCCTTTGTTCTTGTTTACTTCTAAGAATTTTTTTATTTCCCTCCTTATATCTTCTGTTATCCATTCATCATATAATAGTGTATTATTTAATCTCCAGGTATTGGTGAAGTTTGTTTTTTATTCTGTCATTTATTTCTAATTTCAATCCATTATGATCTGATAGAATACAAGGTAGTATCTCTATCTTCTTGTATTTGCTAACAGTAGCTTTGTGGCATAAAATGGTCTATTTTAGAGAAGGATCCATGTGCTGCTGAGAAGAAAGTGTATTTATTCTTTGTTGGATGTTATATTCTATATATGTCAGTTAAGTCTAAATTGTTGATTGTGTTATTGAGATCTATGGTTTCTTTATTCAATTTTTGTTTAGAAGATCCATGCAGTGGTGAGAGAGGTGTGTTCAAATTGCCTAGAATTATTGTGTTGTGGTCTGTTTGATTTCTGGAATTGAGAAGGATTTGTTTGACGTACATGGATGAGCCAATGTTCGGGGCATAGATATTTATGATTGTTATGTCTTGCTGATTTATGCTTCCCTTAAGCAGCATGTAATGTCCTTCTTTATCCCTTCTGACTAGTTTTGGCTTGAAGTCCACATTATCTGAAATGAGGATTTGTATTCCTAGTCATTTGACTCATTTTTGTTTTTTGACATGATTTGGTTT
Source organism: Sciurus carolinensis (assembly GCF_902686445.1). Classification (NCBI taxonomy): domain Eukaryota; kingdom Metazoa; phylum Chordata; class Mammalia; order Rodentia; family Sciuridae; genus Sciurus; species Sciurus carolinensis. The sequence continues at coordinate 23,859,557 of NC_062224.1, forward strand.
CTCCTTTATTTGGCTATTCCTTTAGGGTAGTTCCTCCCACTGCTGATTTGCATCATTGTTTTTCATCTCTTCCTCATGGAATATTTTGCTGAGAATGTTCTGTAATGCTGGCTTTTTTTTTTGTAAATTCCTTTAGCTTTTGTTTATCATGGAAGGATCTTATTTCGTCGTCAAATCTGAAAGTAAGTTTTGCTGGGTATAAAATTCTTGATTGGCATCCATTTTCTTTCAGGGCTTGGTAAATGTTGTTCCAGGCCCTCCTAGCTTTTAGGGTCTGGGTTGAAAAATCTGCTGATATTCTTATTGGTTTCCCCCGAATGTAATTTGATTCTTTTCTCTCGCAGCCTTTAAAATTCTGTCTTTATTTTGTATGTTAGGTATTTTCATAATAATGTGCCTTGGTGTGGATCTGTTGTAATTTTGTGTATTTGGAGTCCTGTAGGCCTCTTATACTTGATTTTCCATTTCATTTGTCATATTTGGGAAATTTTCTGATATTATTTCATTGAATAGATTGTTCATTCCTTTGGTTTGTTTCTCTAAGCCTTCCTCAATCCCAATAATTCTTAAATTTGGCCTTTTCATGATATCCCATAATTCTTGTAGATTCTGTTCATGATTTCTTACCATCTTCTCTATTTGTTCAACTTTGTTTTCGAGGTTACATATTTTGTCTTCAATGTCTGAGGTTCTGTCTTCCAGGTGTTCTATCCTGTCGATTATGCTTTCTATGGAGTTTTTAGCTTGGTTTATTGTTTCCTTCATTTCAAGGATTTCTGTTTGGTTTTTTTTTTTTTTTTTTTTTTTTCAGTATCTCTAACTCTTTATTGAAATGATCTCTTGCTTCCCGTATTTGGTCTTTTAACTGCTGATTGGTGCAATCACTTAATGCGTGCATTTGCTGTTTCATCTCCTCCAATGCCTGCATTTGCTCTTTCATCTCCTCATTTGCTTCCCTGATTGTTTTAATTATGTACATTCTGAACTCCCTTTCTGACATTTCTTCTGCTCTGCTGTCATTGGGTTTTATTGATATAGTATCTAGGTTTGTTTGGGACATTTTCTTCCCTTCTCATATTGGTCAGATATCAGTGGGACTCTGAGTTATTGCAGATTTCCTCTATTGGCTTATAGTGTCCCTGTAGATTTCCAGTATATCACCTCCCAGCCTTCAGTAGCCTGAAGTCTTGGAGAAACTTGATAATGCAGTGTTTCCGAAGCAAGCTGCCCCTAGCCCGCTGCTGGTTCCAGAGCTTGGAGCTGGCTCTGTGTGGAAAGGCTCTCACTGAGCTGTCTGCTCTGAGAAGCTGGCCTTGGAAGGAGCCCACCGCCAGAGGGAGCAGGGCTTCTTGGAGAAGTCTCTGGCTGCCCTACCCTGGTCCCAGAGGCTGCCTGCCGGCTGGAGCTCACCACTGGCTCCGGGACTTGGAGTTGGCTCTGTGCAGAAAGGCTCTTACTGGGGGGCCTGCTCCGAGAAGCTGGCCGTGGAAGGAGCCCACCGCCGGAGGGTGCAGGGCTGCCTGGGGAAGACTCTAGCTTCCCTGCCCTGCTCTGAGAAGCCACCCCTGTCCAGGTCTGCCGCCCATGCCGAGCTTCACCCGGTGGGGGAGACTCACCCCGTGGCTCTATGTTATCCGAGTCTCTCAATGCCTCCCCTTCTTGAATCCTGGGTTCTGGAGCGACAAGAGATGCAGTCACCCTCTGGTCCGCCATCTTGGATCACCCCTTTATATCTTATTTTTAAATTCCTAACTTCTTTTATCCTAGACTTTTTTCTAACCATTGAATTTACATTTCATTTCTTTTACTATAGATCTTAGTTTCTTGGCTTTCCTTGGGAAGCATAATTAACCTCTTAATGTATAGCAGTCTGGTTCAGATTAATACCAGTTTAGTTCCAATTATATGAAACACTTTTCTCCTATAGTGATCACTGTTCCTTCCTTATATTGTTATTTTCACAGATAACATCTTTATACATATGTGCCATAATTATCGATTTGTTTTGTTTTATTTAAAACAGACTTGTAATTATTGCTTTATAGAGTAGTAGTTATATTTAAATCATATAGAAAAAAATTGGAATTATCAAAATATATTAGTATTTATTTTTATATTTACATCGATATCAATCTTAGTCTGTTTAAGGTACTTTTACAAGATACCTTGCAATAGGTAATTTATAAACAATAGAAATTTATTGCTGAGAGTTTTGGAGACTGGAAAATCTAAGATCAAAGCACCAGAGATTCAATGTCTGGTGAGAGGCTGTTCCTCATAGGTGGCGTCATCCATGTGTCCTCACATGGTGGAAGAACAAAAAAGGGCAACTCTTTAGGGCCTTCATTATTGGAGCATTAATCCCATTCATTATCCTTATGATCTATTTATCTCCCAATGGCCCCAACTTTTAATACCATCCCATTGGGGATTCAGTTTCAACACATGAATTTTGAAGGGTCACAAACATTTCTTTCAATTTGATTACTATCTAGTGCTTTTGTTTTTATTTTTTGTTATAAATATTTTTTCCTTTGAGGTGTGAAGGACTCATTGCAACATTACTGGTAAAGCATGTCTACTAGCAGTGAATGTTCTTTTTTGTTTGTTTCACTGTATTTCTTAATTTTTCATTTTGAGGGATAGTGTTGTTGGATATGGAATTCCTTCTTGACAGTTTTATATTTTTAGCATGTTCAGTATGTCATTCCACTCTCTGTTGACCTACATACTTTATGATGAGAAATTAGCTGTTAATCTTATTGAGGATCCCTTACACATAATAAAATTGCTTCCTTTTTCCTACTTTCCATATTCTTTCTTCTTTGACTTTCTGCAGTTTGATGATAGTGTTTCTAGATGTGGATCTCTTTTTTGCTTTACCTTATTTAGAGTTTGTTAAAATTCTTCAATGTGTAGATTCATGTCTTTCAAAATTAGCCAATGTTTCTTCAAATATTTTCCTTTTTGAACTCTATTATCATATATTTGTACTCCTGGTGGTATATGGTGGTATAGTTCTCTTCGTTCTGTTTATTTTTCTCCACTTTTTTTCTTTCTGCTTTCCAGATCATGTAATCTCAATTGGCTTATCTTCATGTCTGCTGACTATATCTTCTACCTATTTAGATCTGCTGTTAACAATCTTACCTGGAGAACTTTTCATTTAAATTATTATATTTTTCAACTCTAGAAGTTCTGTTTTGTTCCTTTTAAAAATTTTAACCATTTTGTTAATGTTCTCAATTTGGTGAACCATCATTCTTTTTTTTTAGTTCTTTATACATAATCCTTGAGCATATTTAAAATAGTTAAAAAGTCTTTTTCTAGTGGGTCAAACATCTGGACTTTTTCAAAGACAATTACTATTAATTTTTCTGTGTATGCACCAAAAATTTCTGGTTTCTTTGCATTTTTTATAATTTGGGGAGGAATGCTGGACATTTTAAAAATATATAATGGTGACAGAGTCTCTCAGCTCCTCAGAGTTTTGTTTTTACAGCTTGTCGTGTTTGCTGCTATGTCTACTGATTCTTACTTTGTAAAGTGTTTATTTTTTGTTGTGTGTGGTCCCTGGAATGTCTGCTTATTAGCTCAGTGGTCAGCTGATGATTTGGCAAAGATTCCTTATATATCTAGAACCAAACAATACACACACACACACACACACACACACACACAAACACTAACACATCTTCTAGTCCTTGCTGGTGGCTCTGGGTATATATTGTATCATGCCTTCAATGTTCAGCTGGCTAGTGTCTTATTCCCTAGTCTTTCTTCCTAGACTTTGTGATGTATCCATTGTTTGCTCTGACATTATTCTTTGCCCAATTTAGCACCATCTAATGTTTCCCTTTTAATGTTTTTAACCACTGCCCTCTGTACCCTAGTAGAGTTCTGAGTTTGGCAAAGTAAAGGCAACCCTTTTATACAATGTCAAGTTGCCAACAGACAGAGCAAAACAACCACAGTTTTTTGAGAACAAGGTCACCTCTGCTCCCTCCAGCACCAGAACCCTCACCAAAAACTTGGTTGGCAGCTTCAAGAGCATTACTAAGAATTAGCACAGTGCTAATTCTTATGTGCTTGCCTGATTGCTGTAAATTTTTATTGGTTTCCAGAGTTCAGTTAAAGTTGATTCTGACAGTTTTTGCCAGGTTATTCACTGTTTCTTTGGAGGGTCAGGCCCTTAGAGTTTTTCTATCCTGCCATATCACTGACGTTTCATCCCGTTGTTTCAATTTTGAGAGCATGTATTACTTTAATTTTTTTTTAAGAGTGACAGTATGTTTTTTTTGTTTTGTTTTGTTTTGTTTTTTTACAGAGGTTATCTAAACGTTAAGATCATTCATATTGTGCTTACCAGAGAACTAAGTCACATTTAGAAGGAAGAGAATCCTGGCAAATTAATCCAGTAGATCTCTGATATCAACAGTGTTAAAAATGGTTAACTCAGTCATAGCTCTGTCAAAATTTTTTCTCTACAAGCCAAAGAGATAAAAGCTTTCTGCTGAAGTTGCAAGTTGAATGTTCTAAGATTCAAATCTAACAGAAAGTGATGTGAAGTGTGTTAGAGAAGCCAACGTGTATCAGTCTTTACCTTTAAAACTTCCATTGAGAGCCAGGTGCCCTATGTATCCTATAACCCCAACTCCTCAGGAGGCTGAAGCAGGAAGATCACTTGAGCTGAGGAGTTTGAGAACAGCCTGGTCAACATATTGAAACCCTTTCTCTAAAAACAAAAACACAAAAAATTTCAATTGAACATTTTCACACTGTTGTTATGAGAACATGCTCCATATACTTTATCCGATTGATTAGAATGTTGCAGTTTTTCTCACTGCCTTCCCAAAGCAGTGGCCCTTTGTGAAGTTATTCAACCCAAATTTGAAACTAAACAGATAACAGAGGGGTCTGAATATGAAAAAGAATTAAGTATTTTCTGTGTTTGAATTCTCTTTTCATCTATATGCAAGCACTATGTACTTGAAAAATTACTTAAGCTCTCTCTCTCTCACCTCATCAGTAAAATGGGTCCAATAATAACTGTACTTACGCCATAGGTTTGTTATGTGGATAACAACAAGTAAAGATTCATTAAGCATGTTACATTACATAAATACGTCAGCTAATTTGATGTACAGCTTGTCTAGAGTGTCTTTTTAGATAGAAACATCTCTAAGCTTTTCAGCTGTGTTCACTTAGAAAAGAGCTTATTGGTGAAATAACTCTATTGGTTAAGAGGAAAATAGCCAGGCAGGGTTTTTGTGTAGCCTGAGAGGTCAGTTCCTTAACAGAAATTGTCTGTATACATGAAGTTGGTGAACTGCATCTTAAAATGTAATGGTCTGAGACATTAGGAGGATAGGCCAACATAGAGATAAGGCTATAAAGATGGGAAATTACAATTAATTAAGGCACTTGGTAGCTACTGACATGTTTGTAATAGGAGAGCCGTCTGGTCAAATTTATATTTGGAGTACATACTGTGGCAGAAAAATGGAGTTTTGGGTCAGAATGGCAAGAATGGACACAACAAAAGTGGGTGACTATAGTCATTTTTATTTTTAAATAAGTTATATATGTTATATGATTAGCCTATATGGATTTTTTAATAAAAAAGATATAGGAGCTCTTATTTTTTGCAAAAATCTACTTTTGGAGTGATTTTCTCTGTTTTACAGTTTTAATTTAATAGAATTTAAAAATGAAATTTCAATTAGAGAATGGTTGTTCAATTGACACTTGGCCTCTGATCGACAAAAAGATTCATCACACATTTCCATTAAATAATAATCCTTTTCTACCACAGATTACTATAGTCTAATATAGGGAGCACATCAATTTCATTTAGCAAATTAGAATGGAAAATAACAGTATTACCTACAAAACTTACTCTGCTAATTTTCGAGCTCCTCAGCCCTCCAGTCACAAAAGTACTAACACCTAGAGAAAGGTAGTAGGCAGAAGTAACAAACCTCAGAAAACTGGTGATGAAAATAATAGTTTATAAAAGGAAATCTTAGCAGATTAAATATAGTCTTCACTTTATCTTTCTCCAACTCTGTTTATTTAACAACTGTTTAATCTCACTATAAAAATCCTTATTTGTTTGTTAGTCATTTAAACTTTTTATAAGTTGTAAGTTGTAGGAATTAATTGAACAAATAGCTATCAAATAAAAGGTAAAATTTAATAAGCAACTTTATTATCATTTTACCTCATGAATATGTTATTGAAATGTCTTTTAAACTTAGTAGAGATAAAATTTTAAATCCCAGTGTGTTCTTGTGTTCTTTATTTGTGTATTTTATATTAGCCATGTAGAATGATGTTCTCTGATTTTACTTGTGCACACAAGATTATATAAAATGTAATTTTAACATTCACTTAATCTGAAGTACTGAACCAAGTGACCTTTAAAATATATTTAAACTATATTGGTAATACACAAGTAGTGGAAAAATTTATTTCTGCAAATACTGGGGAAACTGGAAAACACTGAAAACATAAAACTGAAACATTTAAGTACAATATATATAACTTTTAAATTATAATTTTTGGATAAATGCAAATTTAACTGCCTTCAAATAGGCATACTTTTTGACATGTGAAATTGATATTCCATAAATTGTTGCTGTATGTTAAATTCCATATAAACAATAAAAAAACTACATATGGTAAGCCTGGGATTCAGAAATTGGCTTTGAGATTCTCAAATAAATAAAGACCTTCTTTGAAGGCATACAGATGTATTAATTTTTAATTTGCTTCTTTTTGATCTCTTAATTACTGAAAAAGATTTATTGGTTAATTTTAGGAAGGCAAGTGTTTGAAAAGTTTTGCCAAATACTGTCTTCTTTAAATGACTGTATGGTAATGAAAAGTTAAGAGGAGAGCCAAATTAGATTGAATAATTGTTCAGTCATGTGGGTCAGGCTAGCTATATAGCTGGGTTGTTAGACTGATTGCTCAAATTACATTGCCTGGGGTCCTGCACTTGGTTGGCTGTCTTCTCAGATCTTAACAAGGTTCTGGGAATTTCTTTTTCTGACAAAGTTTGCTTTGTATTTCCCCCTCCCCCTACCACCTCCAGGATGCTTCATCTGCAGACATCAGAAAAGCATATCGTAAGCTTTCACTGACTTTACATCCAGACAAGAATAAAGATGAAAATGCAGAAACTCAGTTTAGACAAGTAAGTAAAATATGCCTTTATATGTGTATTGTGACAATTGTATTAATAATTATATTTATGGTTGAATATTAACATGTAGAATATTTCCATTTAAAAATAAAGTAGTAGTCTAAAATATAACAATTTTATTCCTTTTTTAATGAAATAAGTTTTTACCAACATTTTGTAGTTTCAGACTCTCTAAATGCTTGGAGGGTCATAATTGTCATAATTTTCTTGTCTAAATTATAGCCTTTGCTTTTAAAAAGCATATTTTAAGATAAGCTATTACTTCTTTCACAAAGATTCGTTTTGACCTCAAGCATTTTTAACCTCTGAAGGTGCTACCCAAAACATAAAATGTTACTTATAGTTAAGATTTTATCTGTTTATTGCACTTATGCACACATAGGGGTTTCTGCATGTACATTATAGAGCCTTCACTCTCCTATGTGTGATTTCTTATAGTTGAGAGTATTTTTATTTTAAAGTAATGCTTCTGTTTTAGTTGGTGGCCATTTATGAAGTTTTAAAGGATGATGAACGAAGGCAGAGGTGAGTGTTCATTTGTGCTTCTGAATTAAGATATAATTTCATGTCACATCTTCTAAAAAGAAAGAATTAAGTCATAGTAAACATTTTATTTAAGTTAGTATTCTATTTTTCATTCTTTCCAAGAAATGCAGTGTTTTACAAATGTATGTTTATAGCAAAGTTAATTTTTGTTGAAATGTTTACTAGTTTGAATCAGTACTATAAACATGAAGATCAAGAGTCATGACGTTAGCAAGTTCCGCTTCATTAGATAAGATTTTTAACATGGGTGTTTATGCCCTGGGAAATACAAATACCACTTGATTCCAAACAAATGTCCATTTTGTTTGATGTATCTGTAGTAGCTCCTATCTGATCTGTGGTTGGTGGTCTTCCCTCCCCCATTTCTTAAATGTTTAATGTTAGCCTGTTAGTGATAGTCAAATTAGTATGCTTTCTTGTTGTTTCCTCACTCTCAAAACAACCAAATTTTGAGTGAGAAAATGACTTGGATAAATCCATAGAACATGGAAGAAAAATATTCATGCCTTTCTCCTTTCTTTTGCCTTCTTCCCATCTCTTAATTCTGCTCAAGTTATTGTGTTTAGAGTTAAACCTCGAAGAGGAGGCAGCCTCTCACTCTGGGACTTTCAAAAGAGAGGTAATACACTTATATAGTGGCTTATAGTACCATCGACATAAGAGATTGCAGAGAGGCCCCTTTCCTTTACTCTCTACAAATTGTGTGCAATGTAGATACTGTTGTGGGCCTTGGAAGTTTAATAAGTCAGACTCACAGTAAGTTATACCTTTTAAATAATTCCTCAGGGGACACATGCACACACACAACTGAAACAAAAGGCTCACAAAACACTATTGTATTTGAAACAGACTTGATTTTTCTATTCTGGCCTGTCTAGTCCCCCCACCCCACCAAAGCTGCTTTGGTTCACAAAATTGATTTCATGAGACATGGGCCACAATCCAAAATTTGAAAATGCTGCCCTATGGTTAAAAAAAAAAAAAAAAAAAAGTACTTAACAGCATTAACAACAACCAGATAACCCACCAACCCCAAAACCCAGGTATTTGAAATATAAGCCAGCCTAAATATTTGTATCTGTCTGTGGTGCTAATGCATCTTAAAAACAACCCTGATGGTCTGGGGCTGTAATTCAGTGGTACAGCGCTTTCCTCGAATGTATGAGTCACTTGGTTTGATCCTCAGCACCACATAAAATAATAAATAAATGAATGAATAAAAAATTTTTTAAAATCCTGAGAATAAACTATGGACATTTGAGTCTTTCTTCAAATGTATTGTCCAGAATTATTCTATATCCTAAAATGTTAGCTATCCTAAAATGTTAGCTACTACTCTTGTTGTCATCTTAACTTTTTAATTTGAATACCTCCTCAGTTTGTCAGATTGCAAAGGAAGGATTCAAGATATTCTCTTGAAGTATTGTTGGCTTTATAATAAGGGCTGGCATTGGTCCAGGTACCATAGCCGACATTCCTTGGGTTTGAGATAATTTGTAGTGTTGAAAGAGTCCTAAAAGTGTGTTGAAGGAAGTGTTGGTCATTCTGTGCACATTTTCTAGTTAGTTTCTTTCAATGAGCCCCTAGTTTCGTTTTACACATTAAGAATGTGTCTGTAAAGATAGCTTTATTTAATCTTCCAACATCTTTGGCATCAGATTCTGTCTTTCAGTTTGTTTTTGTCAATAAACTGTAACAATGTCTTTTAATTACTGAAATTATTTGTCTTTCCATAGGAATCACTTCCTATGTATAAGTTGTCTTCATTAACATAAACTCATCTAACATTATCTCTCTAGGATTAGTTCCTTCTGCGTTTATTTTAGAGTGGTGGTAGAAAAAAAATGAATCTGACAGTTACACAAACAGCTGTAGTATTTATACCCCTTGAGGCACAAGTAACTCTTTGGTAACTAGTTTTCCTTGAGGCAAAAGTCTTAACTAATCAAGCTGAGACTCATTCCTCTAAAGCTTATGCCTGAGGCCAGGTGACCTGTGAGTATTTAAGTATATGGGAGAAAGGCATTGCTGCAGACAGTTGCCTAATGTTCATAATTCCTTAAAAAAAATAAAAGAAAGAAAGAAAAAAAAGAACATAATCAGCTTCATCTTCTACAGAAGATTGTCTCATATTGGCATTAAAAGTATTTTTGATATCACAATTGTTTATCATAAATATTCATTAAATAAGTCCTTTTACAAGTATAACCTTTCAGGGCTGGGGATATAGCTCAGTGACAGAACACCTGCCCAGTATGCACAAGGTGATGGTTTTGGGTTTATCCCCTGAACACACACTAAAAGTAATCTTCCAGGAATTTGCAGTTTGAAAAATTGTCAGATATGGGGTTTTTTTTGGTCGTTGTTGTTGGTGTTTTTTTTTGTTTGTTTGTTTGTTTTTCTTACATGTGCAGTAATCAGGTATGTTATCTACATTTGGGTGGAAAAGGGAATAGAAATGAAATAAGTAACAAACTGTATAATGTTTTTAAGAAAAATGCAAGTTTTATTTTCTTTCATAACAGTCTTATTTAGGTGTAAATTATGTATCATGAAAGTCTTTTACTTTAAGTTTACAACTCAAAAAAGTTTACTCAAAACTCATTGCAGGCATTCTTGTCTCTGATCCCTACCTCTGGGCAATCACTGATCTACTTTACATGACTGTAAATTTGTCTGTGCTACTCATTTCATATAAGTGGAATCATGTAGTATGTAGTCTTTTGCATCTGGCTTCCTTATAGTAAAATAATATTTTTGAGGTTTTTCTGTATTGTAGCACATTCCAGTAGTTAGTTCTTTTTTATTGCTAACTAGTATTCCATCGTGTGGCTATACCACATTTGTTTATCCATTCACCAACTGGACCTGTGAGTTGTTTGTACTTTTTGGTGATGTTAAATATTGCTGCTATGAATATTCATGAATAAATCTTTGTGTAGACATACATTTTCATTTCTTTTAGGTAGATTCCTAGGAATGCAATTGTGAATAAACTTTTAAGACCCCTATGCTTCCAAAGGCATGCACTATAGCTGAAAATAACAGATTTTACTAGTTAGTAGTGTGAGGAAACCTAGCATAGTAGCCTTTCTTAAACTTCTTACATAACTTACTTATTTTGGAGAATAGTAGCTCAGCTTATTCCAACATAAATTTCTATACGAGTGCCCTGAGTTTAGCTAAGAGTTGGGTACCAACCAGTCATTATATATATATAAAATACTTATATATAACTATATATAATTAATATGACTAAAGTACAATCTAGTTAGTTACATGTATGTCTATACACACACATACACACACACACTAGATTGTGCTTTAGTTATAGTAACATAATTTACTTTTGTTTAAAATCTATTATAAGTTTTAACCAATATTCTTTTGCTAATCCAATTATGCAACTTAAAGTTTCTTTTTGTCTATTTTGTTACTGTATTTATAAAAGTTGAATATATTTTTTAGTTTACTAAATGAAATCTTGTTTTGGTTATAGTGCAATTGAAGTATAGTTATCAGCCTCGGTTTGCTAAAATTTTTATAAGTCCATTACCTAGATATTGTCATTTACTTACAGATATGTTTAAATCAAAATAAACATTAATCTGAAAATAAAAAATCTTATTTTAGAACCTTATGTAATTTGAAAATATGACACATATACAATGTAGAAACTGCTGAGTACCACAATTTTTAACATATATGTTATATGTGTTAAATATACATATACATGTGTGTATGTATATATATATGTATATATTTAAAGAAAGCATAGGATCAATTCATTTTGTCTTGTTTTCTGTTTGTGATCTCTCTATGATTAACTTTTACTGGAAGGTTTGAAATCTGACCTAAATTAAAATTATGTTGTTACTGTTTTAAGCTAAAAATTCAAGCTTTATATGATGGGAAATTCACAATTTAGGCAAGTGCCAGAATTATTCATTTTCATAATGCACAAATTTTCTATTTTAGTTACATAACTACTGTTGTTTCAAAATGTGCTGATATTTTTAATTTACATAAGTTTTCCTGATGGTAATTCAAAATTTTAAGATTTTACTTGTTTTCTAGTATTTATATTAGGCTAAATATATTTGATGAACTGTGGGTTCTGAATGGAATTCACTAAAGATTAGACAAGCATTATTTTATGTTTATCACATGCATTTTAAGAAAATCAAATGAAATAAGCATCCATTAGATCATATGTTGGATATGTGAAATTGATTAATGTTTTTATTTTGAAGGAAATACCTTTACACTTATATGACTTTTTGCATTAGTGATATTTTTATCATAGAGATTTGTTTCTGTGTATCTTGTAACACATTTGTACATTCTTTATCTGGTTTTCACACATAATTAAGAACAGTTTGTATCAATCTCAATTACAGGGTATTTTAACATTGTTATGTGCTTTATCATATAAAAATATGATAAAGGAGTGTCTTATATTTTGTGTCGTTAATATGTTTTTCTTTAAATAACTTACGAAAATACAGTGCCTTTGTATTTTAAGAAGTATATTTGTCCTTTCAGTGTTCTATCAGTAAAGCAGTAATTTATCTTTTACTAGTATAAATTCTAAAAGGTGAATTATAATAAAAGCCATCTTCCCTTAAAATAACAGGTCCCCTAGGTCATAATGTTCATTGATAATAAAATCAATAGAGCATGATTCTAAGCTTAATCCTTGGACACTATTGTTTAGAGTGGCAGACCTAACCTAATAAATATCTGGTTGTATTTAATGTGTTCAGTGCATGAAGTTTTGTTACCTTTGAATTTGTGCACTAAATACAGTTTTTATGAGTAGAAAAGTAGCTGTTAATAGATACTTAGCATTTTCAGCAGTGATGATGATAAAATACTTGATAAGAAATTCTTAGCTATGAGTTCAGCCATGTATTTTTCCATTGAAGTTTAGATCTAAAACAAATTTCACATTTAGTAATGCTATTAAGGAATTGTCTCCACTTTCTTAGATGTTCTTCATCAATAATCTTACTTTTAACATGAAGTCATTTCATGGAAGTAATAAGTCATTTGCTGGAAGTAATAATTTTTATATTCAATTCTTCCATCCCCAATGAATCTGAAGCAAAATAAGGATTTAGAATAAACTTGAAATTTAACCTTCAGTGAACTTCATTTGAATGTTGTAATCATGTACTATACTAATTGAAACCTATTTACTTTTCCACATCTAGTTAGAAATGAGACAGTTTTTAAAAAAGATTTAAACATAAATTTTTAAGAACAGTAATGGTAGTTTTTTCTGAGTCATTATATTTTTATGTTAATAGTCAAGAATTGCTACAAATATTGAAAAAGGAGGATTTTTAGCATCAAATTTTTCTTGAGCCTGCTACTATACAACCATATTTTAATTTTTATACTCTTACATAATACACAGTTTGCATTTTTAGAGTTTAATGTTAATTAATTTCCTTTGTTTTCAATATTTGGTAATTCTGATCTAATAGTTTTATTAATAATCTAAGTTGATTTAATAGATGTTTTGAATTGCTAATAAAATATATTTCACATTAATAACCAGTGTTTTCTACAGAAAATAGAAGTTGCCTGTAATAGACCCTCTGCTTAATTTTTTTTAGCATATCTCCAAGGTATCAATTTAATAACTATCAAAGTAGCTACTGCCGTTGTAGCATTTAAATTGATTTACATGTCAAGACTGGCAGTTTAGCAGCTGCGCTATTATTCCTAGATCGGTCAATTTACTTGAGAAAAACCTACTACTGAGTTCTGCTGACCTGCCTGACAATATAGACCCTATTTCTATTCCTGTAATTAGGCCTGCGACTAACTCAGAATATTTTTAATTAAAATATTTTGGTCAATGTGTTGCACCAAATTAGGCCTTTCAGTGAAGATTTAATTCTGGATGTAGTGTGATTAGAATATTTAATGAGTTGTGTTCAATTAAGATTAACAGGTTGTGTGTGTTGAACATACAGTGTTTGTGTGTGACCATTTTGAGTTTCAACAATTACTTCTTATTTTAAATCTTAAAAATATTTGCTTTAATAACAGGTAAATTTAAATTCAGTTGAAATTTTATTTTAAAGAAATTTTTTGATGTTAAAAAATAAACTTTATCCCTATAGTACTAGGAAAGATAATTTAAATGCATTGCAAGGAAAGGTTTTTTTACCTTATTAATGTTCTTCCCTCCAGGGAAAGCCAAAAATAAGGAAATTGCCACTTAAATGTTTACAAATAAGCAGTTTTATTAAGAAATGTGACGTAAACATTGACTGTTTCCATATCCCTTTCTTGTTTTCTAAAGGAAGGTGAGCAATATAAAATCTAAAGTGCTCATTTTATAGCTTTAAATTTTTTGAATAAAATAAGGTATATAAGAATCACCATAGTATGAAGTTAGAACTAAAAACACTGACTAAAAAAATTAATCCTGAATTTGATTCAATTTATTTGTAATTTATGGTAATAAAACCTCTGATCTTGATTTTTCTCCCAGCAAGAGCCTTCCTTTTCTTGTGTACTTTTGTGGTGTGAGTTTTTTCTTGTGTACTTTTTGTGATGTGAGACTGTCTTAGATAGGTAGATCATTTGTAGCTCCTTTAGTTTAGATCCTGGGGTTCTTAAAACAGTGTATTCTTACTGTGCACCTTCTTAAAGGTTGTCAGCACTTGGAGCCCCATACAGTGCTTTGAATTCACTAGACATTATATACTGGTAAAATACATAATTTATGTTACCTATTTGAGAGTAATTTTTTTCTTTTTAAAGATAGATACAAATAAAGCATTTTGTTTTTATTTTAAAGTCTCCATGAATAACTGTTGTATTTGCTACTGTAGGTATGATGATATTCTGATCAATGGACTTCCAGATTGGCGACAGCCTGTATTCTACTACAGGCGGGTGAGAAAAATGAGCAATGCTGAGCTGGCATTACTCTTGTTCATTATTGTCACAGTGGGTCATTATGCTGTGGTTTGGTCAATCTACCTGGAAAAACAACTGGTAAGTATTGGTAATAAATCAAATAATCTGGCCTCCTTCATTTCATGTGGAATTTCAGACATTTTATTTTTCAAGTGATGAGAATTTCTATTTTCAACATATACTCATCATTGTAATAGTTTTATACTCAATAGTGATTTATTCCTAAGAAGTACCAATGAAATAAGAAAAATAATACTTTGTTTTTAAAAATATGGCACTCATTATAAAACAGAAAAGGTCTAAATATCTAGCTGAAAACTAGAAAGTACATGTTTTCTTAATTATCACCTTTTAAATAGAATTATTTTTTAATGTAAGATTGGTTCTTGAAATTTTTGTCACAGGTGCTTACATAATGAATGTTTACTTTAAAAACATTTTAACTAAATTCATAAGATTCAAGATTAATGAATTTTATGACTTCAGAGATTGGTTTATTAGAAAATTATTACATTTTTCTTGGTCTGAAGTGCTGTTATGCACTTTATTCTGCTCTGGGTTTTTATTTATATTCTAAAGATAATCAAACATATTTATCAGGATTCATGAATTAGCATCTGTTTACGCATTCCTTTTGAAGAGAAATTATTTAAAGTTGCGTGAATGAGAAAAAGTAAGTTGAATGCTTTTTCTTCTTAGAAAACTTTGATTGCTAAGGAGATGCACATGATTGACAGTGCCAAACTTCATGTGTGTTAAGGCCTGGATACCATTGACAACAGTTATTGTGAAAGATTGATGATTTTACTTAATCATGTTGGACCTTAACATACATTTGCATAAACGTCCCTCCAAAGTGTTTACTCTTCACAGAAGCGTCTTGATAACATTTGAAGAGTACGTGTTAATGATAACCTGTAACTATAATTCTTTCCACATTAAGGATGAACTGCTTAGTAGAAAAAAGAGAGAAAAGAAAAAAAAGACAGGCAACAAGAGTGTGGATATATCAAAACTTGGTGCTTCAGAAAAAAATGAAAGGTAGGAGTATATAAAAATACTTTATAACTTGAAACTCTTTAAATGTCTTTGATATGATTCAACTTCATATGTATACCTATTTCAGATATGCTCTCATTTTCTTCTATAATAGGTTTATAAAGACTAGTGAGCTGAAGTTTGTAAGACAAAATTCTAATCTTTAACAAAATTACTACAGGTTTTATTCCTTATAAAGTGCTCATATGTATATTTAATATAAACTCTCAAATTCTTATAGTGTGAAATTTTTGTACTGAACTTTAGAAACAAAATATTACTAAAAGAATCTATCTTTTAGCTCAGGAATGACAGTATATAAAGAGGCAGTGATATGCAGTACACTCAAAAAGATACCACCATTTCTTCTATTGATTCATAGAAAGAAATAAAGGGTTTAAATAGTTCACACAGCAGGACACAAACTGGATCAATGTGGGATGGAGATCAGAGACTACTCTGCCTGTCTTCTATTCTGATGACATCAGTGAGTAATGCTTCAGTGAACTGCAAATGACATTAATTTTTATGTATTGGTTTGTTTATGCTACAGTCTTTATAACTGGTTGTCAGCACTTGGGAACATTCTGCCTATGGTTAGTCTTTTATAGCTGAAGTAATCATAAGGTTTAAGAACTCATTATGCTGAAGTGATGAAAAGTCTAGGTTAGAAAGAGGATTTTTGTTTCTTTATAACTTGAGTATGAGTCTCCTTTCTCAAAATCTTAATCTAGATTTTCTTAACTTGCTATATATATTCAAGTAAGTATTGCATTTCATAATAGAGTAAGATTAAGTGATAACATCATAAGTATTTCATGCAATACTTTCATTTTTTTTGTTAAATTAGGTTTTCAAAAAAGAATTAATGATCTTTAAAAAAATATTTCCTAGCTTATTCTGTTTCACTGATTTGTTTGGGTTTTTCCCCTTTTAGATTGCTAATAAAACCACAATGGCATGATTTGCTTCCATGCAAGCTGGGAATTTGGTTTTGCCTTACACTAAAAGCCTTGCCTCATCTAATTCAGGTAAAAGGTACTTCTTTCATATCATATTAGATGCTTTCTTTTTAGTTATTCATGAAATAATTTAGGCCAATGTCTGCTATCTGAAAGCCGTTATACACATACGCTTCATAAGGTTGATTGAACTGAATGGTATTTTTATAAGTTAAACCGAATTTAAATAGTTTTAAGATTGTTTAGGTATCTATTTCTGTAATTATCTCTTATTTTTCCTTTTAGAATACCTTAGAATTCCAGGACACTGAGAAAAGGAAAAAAAAAATTTCTATTGTTAGGACAGATATAAAAGCAGTAAAAGTTTAATCTGCTATTATCATGAAAGGCATAACCAGAAAAAGGAACAGAACTCAAGTGGCTTATCACCTATTATTTTAATAGCATTTGAGTACATAATGTTTTTTTAAAAAGCCCTTTACATGAGCATCTGTATAATTATGCAAAAATATATATTGCTTTCCATTTTATTTGCAACTTTTAAGAGGAGTGAGGACGTTTTGTCTTCTGGTAATCAGAGTTTCTGTTTCAAGTTAGTACCCAATAAAATGTGGGTATATATATTTATATGGCAATTAGCATACAACATGTATTTTATTAAATTATTGCTTTTCCTAACTTTAATTATTTTGCTTACTTAGAAAATTCCCAACATGTAAATGTAATACTTGAAAGTAAATAAATACTTTTTACTGTAGAGATTTTTGAGGTTTTTTGAGATTATAATTTTGGAAGAGAAATGTTTTGCTTCAGCAAATAAGTGTGTATAAGCTAGAGAACCAGTTCTGCCCACTTTATATTTAGTTATCAGAACTGTCAATCTTAAATACTTACTTGTAATTTTAATCTAAGTAATTTGCAGTCATTTAGTTGGTAAAATTAACATGTTTCTTAGCATGCAGGGTAATTTGCCAAACAAGAACCAATATATTTTAGTGGCTTAGCTTTACAGTTTTGAATTGTTTGCCTGTGGTATCTAGACCCATCAGATTAAACAACTGTTTTGCTTCATCATAAATTTTTAGAAAATAAGAAATTTTACCAAATCTTTATATTCTCTTTAGGAACTACTTTCTTAAACTGTTTGATCAGTTTGAATTTTAAAGTTTCTATTACCTTATGATACCTTTTGCCTATCAAGTTTTAGATACTTGTGCATTAGCCTTTCAGGATCTCTGTAAATCTAATTTTTAAATTTTGCTCTGTTTCTTCCTCACAAATGCATTCTAAAAGAAAAAAAGATGATTTTTCCTTTTGCTTAAGCAAATTCTTGATATTTTAATAATGATTTGGAGCTATAATGTTAATTTTTCTGGACTGGTCATGGCAGCACATGCCTATAATCCCTCCCAGCTACTCCAGAGGCTGAGTCAGGGGGAGAACAAGTTTGAAACCAGTCTTGGCAACTTGGCAAGACCCTGTCTCAAAATAAAAAATAACAAGGGCTGAAGATGTAGCTCAGTGGAACCCCTGGGTTCAGTTCACAGAAAGAGAGAGAGAGGGAGGGAGAATGGAAGAAACGGGAGGCGGGGTTGGAGAGGAAGGAAGGGAGGAAGGGAGAGAGAGAGAAAGGAAAGAAGAGAGGGAGGAAGAAAGGGGGAAGATTAGTTTTTCTGATAGTGACAAAATTGTGTAATGTAGTTCTCTTTTACTAATTATAATAGTGTAATCACTATTTTAGATTGATAAACATAGTTTATGAAAGACATCAGCAAAACATAGTTGCTGTTAGGATTAGATTTTTGTTTGCCTTTTTTTCAGTCTGTTGTGACCTTTGTACTAATTTGTAATAAAATTCCATATTAGTTCATCCATAAAACTCTATAATGTGAATTTATGTGCTGATTACACATGTTTTTATGTGATACTTCTTTGAAGTCCTCTTAAATAAAACACTTAGGAAATTTAGAAGAATCCCTTTTTTAAAAAAAGCTTTTTGGTAGTTGTAGGTGGACAATATGCTTTTATTTTCATTTGTTTGTTTTTATGTGGTGCTAAGGACCGAACCTAGTGCCTCATACATGCTAGGCAAGTGCTCTGCCACTGAGCTACAGCCCCAGCCCCAGAAGAGGGCTTTAAACAGAAGCAATCTGAACTGGTAATTGGTACAATAGTCCAAAAATGACCCTCTAAAGACCTAAGCATAAATACTGGATATCGTGGCACACACCTATAATCCTAGAGGTTTAGGAGGCTTTAACAGGAGGATCACAAGTTCAAGACCATCCTCAACAATTTAGCAAGGCCCAAAGCAACCTAGAGAAACTCTATCAAAAAATAAAAAAAAAAAAAGGGCTGGGGATGTAACTCAGTGGTAAAGTGCCTCTGGGTTAAATCTTAAAGAGTCCCCCCAAAAACAAAAGTGAAACAAAAACAAAATAAAACCTAAGCACAAAAAGTGATACATACAGCCTTAAACATTTTAGACATGTGCTTCACATTTACCTCTTTTCTAATACAGAGCTATTATTGTATTTTTAAAAGAGTATCATTGATTAGCGTTCCCTATCCTCTTTCTTGCATAAACCATACCTGTAATCTCAGTTTCTTTAAAGACAATCCCAATCTTGATATCTCTAAAGAAGAATCAAACTAGACTCTGATGAAACAATGCCATTGCATAACCCTTATAGATTTTTATGATTTCCTCCTATATTCTTTCACATTTAGTTAAAATGTGAAACAGCCTTAAACATTTTAGACATGTGCTTCACATTTACCACTTTTCTAATATAGAACTATTATTGTATTTTTAAAAGAGTATTCATTGATTGGCGTTCCCTATCCTCTTTCTTGCATAAACCATACCTGTAATCTCAGTTTCTTTAAAGACAATCCCAATCTTGATATCTCTAAAGAAGAATCAAACTAGACTCTTATGAAACAATGCCATTGCATAACCCTTATAGATTTTTATGATTTCCTCCTATATTCTTTCACATTTAGTTAAAAACATTTTTAGCAATCTTACATGGATCTTTCCAAAGCATTAAACTTGGTTTTCTTAGGAACAACTTTTATTTCCTACTCATTTTATCTTTTTAATATAGTATTTAATTGACTTATAATTACAAAAATAAGTATAACTGACATGAACAGGATTTTTATTATTTTGTGGTACTGGGGATTGAATCCTGAGGTTACTGTACCTTTAAGCTATATCCCCATCCCTTTTTATTTTTTATTTTGACACAGGATCTCATAAAGTTGCCCAGACTGGCCTTGAACTTGTGATTCTCCTGCCTCCTGAGTAGCTAGGTTTACATAGGTTTAAGAGCTAACACAAACAGTCCTTGTAAGCATAAATAAGCAGATATTAATTAACAAGAGCTTTACTTCTTGTTACTTTTTACCTCTTGAATTGCGTGAAAAGTTAAGTAAAACTGAGATGCAAATATTCTTTGTAAGTTTTTAAAAGTGGGAGTCTTCCAGCAAGTGCAAATCACTCTGGAGAATCTATATCCAAATCTTGTCATAGCAACATCCCCTCCCAACTTATTTTCTTCTCATTCATCCTCTAAATACCCCTTTATTTACTGTATTTTGTATACATATAAAGTTATTTACTGGATTGGGAAAAGTGACAGTTTTGACTCAGATTATACTCCCAGGTTCTTTTTGTTACTCACCATTAAGGATCTCTAAGAAAACTCTGTTACTTATTGCCTGTTTAGTTTACCTAAATTATTTTCTATATCCCCTAGAAATAATTACAAATGACAGTAGTTCATATATAATATATATATACACACACACATATATAATTTGTTATATATATAATATTTAAGCTTTATGTGATCATATGCTTAAAAATAATTCAGCCATTTGAATAATAAATAATAAAATGCATAAACACATGTAAAAACAAGGCACTATTAGGGACTCTAGAAATGAATCCTTCTAGGACTTGCCAGGTAACAGTTTTAACACATGAACTGAAATAATCAGGATTCAATATGGTATATAAGTGTCAAGTATATAGTATAAATTTAATTCTGAGGATATTCAAAGATGTAAGGTTGTCTCTGTTTAGCATAACCAAGAAAAAGTAAAAAGGGGAACCACTTGAACCAAATCTTGAAAGATGAATAGACGGTTAACGGTGAAGTGCTCACTTTGTGAAATAGGTAGTATACAAAGATAATTTAATAGATATGGTACTTCCCATATAATCAGTGTATTAAAATACTCTGTTAAGGCTGAAAGAGATCTGAGAAAAACATTCTACAGTGGCTTTTTTTTTTAAAAGAAAATATCACATAGCCCATTACTATCATCTAAGACTATATTCTGTGTCTCCAGATTCTGAGTATATCCATTAAGGAATTTACATCCTAATAGATGATCAGGGGTTTCTATTCTAGTAGACAAATATGATACAACAGGTCTAAAATAGAACATTTAGCCAGAATAAAATTAGTTGATAGAATAGCAAAGTATATCCATCATACTCATCTAAGAAAGATATGTGTGCAATGTTAGAAGTGGTAGATACAAAGCACATGATGGTTAAGAAGTGGATAGAAAATACTCAAAGTGGTTTTGTGGTCACGCAGTGTAGAGGTAAAAGTACCCTTTGCTTTTTGCTTTTTTCTGTTTCTTTCTTTCCTGTACTAGGGATTAAGCACAGGGCTCTTGCACATTCTAGGCATGAGCTATACCACTGGGCTACATCCCCAGCCTGTGTCTCTTGCTTTTTGAGAAAGTTCTTATTCCCTTCAGCACTAGGTTTTGTTCCTTCCTTTTGCTCTGAAAAGGATATTGTGAGAATAATAAGAATTTGGAAGATTAGAAAAACAAAGCTGTTAAACTTGGTATATTACTATATAACATTGTTGATAATGTTGTCTTAATAAATCAAACATTTCCTAGATGGGTCAGTATTTAAGGAAAAGATTCATGGAAATTGCTATTTAGCAAAATGTATGCCCCATTTCATTCATGTACTCACACGAGCAGAAATGTAAAAGAAGTCAAATGAGAAACGAATGGAAAATTAATATAGAGAGTATCTATGAATTAATAAGTAGGTAGAAGGCTAGTGTGTGCTTGGAGAGGTAAGAGCATTGAAAAGGAGTAAGATGCATTTCTATATGCAGGGAAGTTTGGGGAACTTGAGAAAGTTCATGTGGATAGTTAAGAAAGCATGTAGAATGATCAGCAGAACACGTGGAATGAGAATTAGAGTATATCAAGGAACTTAGACTCTATTAAGACATGGCTCATATGCATTGAGGCTAGAATTTATTTGTCACGTAAGAAGTATAGCCCCAGTGACACTTTCACATCTTACTGGTTTATGTTCTCATGGTAGTTTTGAAGGGAGTACATGTTCTCTTAAGACTAAACCTGTCATTAGTTTTGTTTGTATTCATATAACCCCAGGAATTTATTCTAGCCTTCTTGATGTCTTTCTGGGATGTGTGTGTAGGTGTGCCTTATGTATTGCACCCGGAGCCTTGCACATGATATGAACAGACACTGTACCACTGAGCTGTGCTCACAGGCTTTTAGACTGATCTTGTGTTTTGTTCCCATAAAAGTGATAAAACTTGATGAAGTATAATCAGTGCTATGTGCTTATTTTCAATCTAACTCTTATAACTTAGTGTATTTTTGTCACTCTCTGTGTTGAGCCTCATATAATTGGATCCATAAACAATTTAGATTATTAAGACCATCTGTTTCTTATATGAGATTAGAAAGTGCCACATATCTCAAGTGATTACCAATTTAAATCATAGTCATTGTTTTCTGAAATGAAACAGGTCTTAAGTACTCACAATTTATTTACTAACTAGTTTGACTTTCAGAGAATTCACTAAATTTCGGAAATGTTTCTCAGTAATGTAACTTAATAAAATTCATTTAGGTGTGCATAGCCTAAAGTTGTGAATTTTTTGCATTGTGATAAGTCCTAGTTCCATCTTTTCTCACTACCAAGTTGATCTAACATGAGCACAGTTAAAATAAAAATTATTGTAGGGAGTTTCCAGTGTGCATATCCTCACTCCCATGAGGATTTATAGGTTGTATAAGAGCAGTAACTGAGTAAAGAGAAGAATCTTCTATTGATCTGGCTTTTATCTTAAAAAAAAAAAAAAAAAATGTTGCCTAAGAGGGTAAAAGGGAGTATTATACTACTCTATGGAATTATCAATAAATGAAGGCATTCTCCCATCCTCCCTCCCAATCAGCTTCTCCATGAAGGCTACAACTGTGGACAAGTCTGCAGGTCACCTTCCCTTATAATCAGGACCCTTCCTTTCTAGCCCCTTTTGTTTCTGCTTGCTGGGACTCTGTCAGAAACCAAACAAACAAAACATTCACAGCTAATTAGCAAGGGGAAAAGCCTCTAAAATACTAAGAGGCAAAAAAAAAAAAAAAAAAAAAAAAAAGACTAAGAGGCATTTGTTGCCTGCCCTTCTTAGAGTTAAATACAAGTTTTCCAAGGGATGAGGCTGCATACTTTTAGTTCTCTAAAACTTTTTTAAAAACTTTTCAGACAGATATATTTTGCATAGGAAGCACATACACAAATGAGAAGGGGTGGGGAAGCTGGTCTGAATTTTTATGAGTAAACTCTACTATTTAAAAAGGACAGAAAGATGCAGGAAAACTGGAAAAACCTCACAACGAAAGACAACCCTTCCTTACTTCAAGCCCTATGAAAGGAAGGCATTAGATGCAAGTACTCAGAAATCCAAAGACGGAATATAGTTTTCTAGTTTTATTGCTGGGTGTGGAAAAGATAAAAAAACCACAAAATGCTAATCAGATAGGATATTAGAGATATTTAGTAATATTGACTTCATATTTTGTAGATGAAAAATATGTAAGACTCAGATTGGCGCAGCATTTTGCCAAAATGACACAGCTAGTTAATGGTAGAAATGAAACTTAAAGCAAATAAAAATAAATATTAACATATAAGAAATATAAAAGCGGTGCTGGGGAGATAGCTTAGTGGATAGAGTGCTTGCAAGCAAGGCCCTGGGTTCAATCCTCAGCACCGCAAAAAAAAAAGAAAGAAAGAAAGAAAGAAATATAAAAGCTTAAAAATAAATTTTCTCAATAGCTGGATAACTAGAACTTTCTACTGAATGTAATAAACTAATTCTAAACTCCCTTTCAGAGTAATCAGGCTGATTGTAATTATGGTAAAAGCTGTAGAAGGATTCTTACATTGGATTGGGGCTCAATGGATGGCTTCTGTGGTCTCTTCTATCTCTTACCCCAAGTGGAAAAGTAGTTTTTAGGCTTTGCATCTTTTGAATACAACTGTCTCAGGCAGAGGAATGCATAGTGTCTGGTTTTCTGTTGTATTTTTTATTACCTTATGTGAATTCAGAGTTATTATGGTTCTGTATAGAAATGTTGAACCTTATTCAAAGTATACAACTTAAATTTTTTCTGTATTCTTTATTATAATCTTATTATATATTATATGTAATCCTGAAATTATAGTAGCAGTCAATGAAACAACAGAATTTAATATAGAGCATTTCACTTTGTAGGCAGATTTTCAGAAATGTACTTTTGGTATTTTTCTGTGATTAAGGCTATTTGTTAGCTTCAAGCAAAAGAGGAAATTTGTGGTGTCAAGCCATCAAAAAGAAATGGAAGCCAGGCACCTTGGCATATGCCTGCAATGCCAGCAACTCGGGAGGCTGAGGCAGGAGGATAGTGAGTTCAAAGCCAGCCTCAGCAAAAGCAAGGCGCTAAGCAACTCAGTGAGACCTGTCTAAATAAAATAACAAAGTAGGGCTGGGGATGTGACTCAGTGGTCAAGTGCCCCTGTGTTCAATTCCTGGTACTCCCCGCCGACCCTGGGCTCCCACCCCCGCAAAAAAAAGAAAGAAAAAAAGAAAGAAATGGAGTGTACTTTGTCTTTTTTCCAGCTGCCTTTTCTCATAGCTCTTCCACATTCCTTGTTCTCATGTTTCCTGGCTTCTGGCCACTTTAGATCAGTGCCCTTCTTTCCACCCTTTCCTTCAATTGCTTAGTATTTTGAAGTTTATAAAAAGGGGTAAGAGCAAGCCAAAATGTCACATAGGGACAGCTCAGCATGTCATTTTATCACTTCGAACTATGTCAAAATGTTAAAAGAAGTATTTATGTATGAATTTTCTTCATATCACAGACCACTGACCTTAGAAATATTACATCTTCAGAGTTTGGCTAAATTGTCATCATCATCATCATCATCATGGAGTCTTTATAAGGTCAACCGAAAAATTCCCATGGTACATTCTCTTGTACCAACTTTATAACACTTAGCATTTTATATTATAAGTTGAGCATCCCTTGATTTCAAAATCCAAAATACTCCAAAATCCAAAACTTTTTGCATCATTGACATCGATGCCACCATTTTGATGGATTAGTTTACATGGAATTTGTTTCATGCACAAAATTATTAAGAATGTTATATAAAATTACCTTTAAGAATATTGTATAAAATTTTCTTCAGGATATATGTAAAAGGTATGTATGGAATATAAAAGAATTTTGTATTTAGGCTTGGGTCTTGTCCCAAAATATCTCATTATACATATGCAAATATTCCAAAATTTAGGAAAAATCAGAAATCTGAAACACTTCTGGTCCCAACCATTTCGTCTGAGGGATACTCAACCTGGGATCACAGTAGACTGATGGATCATCCTTAAATTCCAATAGCTTTAAATTTTTTTCTGGATTATGCCACATGTCCATCATTTGTTTCTAGGAAAGGGAGCATTCTGCTCTAGCTATCCATTCAGGAACTGAGCACACTGATGTCTTCACCAGCTACTAGCTGTGCCCATCTGAAATGTGTTCATAGATAGTAGAGATTTGCATAAGCTTTTCTGTTGGTTGGTTTTTAAATGATAAATGAGATTATTTCTAAATGATTCTTTCATCTACAGTCCATCAAGAACTAGTCCTATGAACCCACCCAATCTTAAGAGAACATGGAAATGTGGGGGGAAAGATAGAATGTTCGGCAAGTACTATATTCTCTTTAACACATATTTATGAGTGCTTACTATGTACCAGGAGCTGTACTAGGCCCTGGAAATTTAAAAAGAAAAGAAAATTTCCTGTCCTCGTGGAGCTTATATTCTATGTTCCATATTTAGTTTGATATTTGTAGTTTATTTTTGCAGTACCAGGGATTAAACCCAGGGTCTCACATATGCTCGACAGGTACTCTATCACTGAACTACATCCCCATTCCTATTTTTAGGCATTTTTGAGGAACAACTTTTGTATCATATAATCCCCACATACCCTAACAAAATAGTACATATAACAATGGTTCAGTAGATAAGTATAAATAAATATAACTATTTAATGGCTTTTTGTGCAGGTACACATGCTTTACAGTTACATACAAAGAATACTCATGACATAAATTTAAGTTTGCCAGAGTTTTAATTGTAAAATCAGTCCTCTGCTTGTTGTCTATATAGGCAAACATTGAACTCTTTGAAAACCTTTGTTTAATATTGATGCTTCTAGAGTAAAAGCTGTTGCTCATGATTCTACCCATAAGAATTATAAACTCCTTGAGAATAGAACTCTTTCAGAGGAATGTAAACTCCATAGTTTTAATACAGTATTATGGAGCTAAATCTAGGCAGTTCAGACCTTAATGAAGTAAACAAAGCATTCATTTGTTAAATATTTATTAAACCTCTATGATATGACAGGCAGTATATAAAAGATGAAGGGATGAATAAGAATGTTTATACCCACAGGAAATCCATAACCCCTGTGTAGGTAAACTGGAGTTTATCCTGAACTCAGAGTCTGGGGGCGGGGATATTTTCTCTTCTAAACACAACAATTGTGTTCTCTTAAAGTATTCTCTAAAGAAGAATGGGAGGGAAGAAAAGTTGAAAATGGCTGATCTTGTTCAACCCCTTTTTGAATGCCTGAATCCCCTGTAGAACATAAAGAATAGTCACCTAGTCTTTTCTTGAATACTATCTCCAGAGTCAGTCTATTTTATTTTTACCAAATCTTAATTACCAGAAAATTCTTCTTTATATTTATCCAAAATTAAAACTTTCATCTCTGAAACTTAAGTAGTAATTTCTACCATTCTTTCCTGCAGTTACCCTTAAAATATTCTGAAGTAGTTATCAGGTTATCCCTAATCTTCTCATCTCCAGTCTGTTACAAGACAGTTTCAAACTGCCTCACCATTTGATCACTTTTCTTTTAGAGTCTTCCTGTTTGTCAGTGCATCTGAAAGTGTGACACCTCATGCCATATACAAGGATGGTTGAAACAAAGTAGTTATTTATTACAGTGGAATTCTTTTTAATTATAGGATTATTAGTGAAGTAATGCTTTCTAGAAAGGGCATATGTAATTATAATTTAAACATATAAGTAGGATAAGAAGGAAAGAAAAAGCATGAGGAACATTTAAATGCTTTAAAATGGAGCAAATGGAAGAAGCTCTGCCTTGAATCAACAATGAATGAGACTAGGGAATATATGAAAACTCTTGGATTAGCTGGAATTAAGTTAAGGAGTTCAGTGCATTGCAGCCCTCAGATGAATGTTGTTTGGAATCAAATGGGTATTTTAAAGAAGAACTTTTGGTGGAATTGTGTGCTGTAGCAAAAAGAAGAAACATTAGTAGAGAAGTGTTCAAAATTGGCAAGACCACTAGAAAGAGGTTGCTGTTACCCAGCAACAGGTCTTTCCGTTGAGGCAAGGAGGATACAGATAAAGAGAAGTCATATAAGCAGAAAGATACAGGATTTGGCCAGAGGCATTTGGTGAAGTAAAAAGCATTAAAAACTTGCTCTTTGTGGTAGACAACAAGATTCTAGTCAAAATGATAAAAATACTAAAAGTAGATAACACAATATAAGGCCTAACTAGGTACAAAACATCACTCTTAAGTGTTTCCCAAACATTGACATAGTTAATCTTCACAGTGATTCTCTGAGTTAGGTAATTTTATTATCACCATTTTATGGATGAGAAAAGTGACCAATAGAGAAGAGAAGTAATTTGCTGAATGTCACATAGCTAGTAAGAAGGCAGAGCTGGGATCTTCATCTGGGTAGTCTGGCTCCAAAATCTGTCCTCTTAATCATATCTCACTGTACTATACTATGATGATTGATTTCAACCTACCTCCTTTCACCTCTCATAAATAACTAACCTTTGCCCTTCTTTTTTTTGCATGGTGCCACATTTCCTACTCCCCTCAAGGAGCCAATGCCTTCCTGGCCTTTTCTTCTTCCCTACTATTAAAACCTACTCTGTGGAAAGAAGCTAATAAGCTCATTCATTCATTCACACCAAGGTATAAATAACTGATATGGCTTACTATAAAATAATACTCCTCCAGGGTTGAATTTTTTAAGGGGGGATGGGGAATATTAAGGGATGATAAAAACTTAACCCAAAATCCTGTTGAAATTTAAAGTATATATGGGCATGGGAGGATGAATAAGTTGGGTGCATGACCTTCTGTGCTTTTCAGGTTACAACATTGTTTAGCTGACCCAGGGCTTGTGGGAACCCAACTAGTAGAAATGAGGTAGAAACATAAAAATGAAAATGGAAAGAATAAAGCGAAACATCTTTAGTATATTAACGCAATAATTTTAGAAATACCTTATTACTTCCCTAATTCATTATCAGGTGGAAGAGTTCTGAAATAATCCCAAGAGACATAGAATGTAGGAGAAAGCTTTGAATGGATATAGTCATAGATGAAAAGAGTCAATTCCAACCTAGGGCTCAATGTATTTACCTCTGATCTGGGTGGTGTCAAAGATTGGTTTTATTCCTTTATTTTCTGCAGGAAAAAAACCCTCAAATGACTCTATGATGTATTTGCTTTAGAAATCTTACAGTCTGGGAATGATACCCTACAGTTATCTTTGATGCCTTTCTTTTCTTATTCCACATTAATCATCAAGCCTTTTCATCTCTTACTTTATAAGGTTTTTCATATATTTCAATTTAGTTGAGCTCAATAGACACTTATTGTCCACTCCCATGGCAAGATACTTGCACTGGGTATACACATATCCCTATCTCAAATGGCCCATCTTCTAGGAAAGAATACAGCATTATATAATCATAAAAGTGTTTAAGTACAGGAGTAGAGTACAGAAGAGAATTACTCTGCAGAAGATATTGCTTGAACAGAGTTTTCAACTATGGAAAGGTGTTTGCCAGAATAATGATGGGGGAGCAAAATATTTCTGCTCGAGGGCAAAGCAAATGCAGTCTTGGAAGCACAGTATGACCTGGTGGTGTTGCTATAGACTATGAAGTTTAAGTCAAGGAGTGTAGGGGAAAATGTTTTGCTTTTTTTTTTTTTTTTCCCATTTTTAGAATCATCATATACCAAAAGCATCAATTTGGGTTTTTTTTGTTTGTTTGTTTGTTTGTTTTTCATGTCTGTGATTATTTAAGGCCTAGTTGTTTTGGGGCACCTTGCTGAAGTCTTACCTATGTGTTACTCATTGAGACTTTAGCTACTGTTTCTTACCTAAGTGTGTACATTGTGTGTCCTCAGTCCTCAATCCTCCATGGTAACTGTTCTGTACTGGTCTCTAAGGGTGATGGAAGGAGGAGTGACAACTTTTCACTTATATCTGCATGGTCATATTTATTTTATTATCAGATCTGCATGTAATAATTTTGAAACTCTATTGGAGGTAAAGGACTAATATGAAAATAGAATGAGTGCTGCCAAATAATTCAGTTCAGCAAGTGAATTTTTCTCTGTCCATGTAGTAGGATGATTTTAAGAAAATTCCATATAATGGAAGAAAACAGGAAGTAGAAACCTCCTTTTCATATATGAGAAAAAAGAGTTTACTCATGAAGTTTCTGGCCTTAGCTCTTTAGGAGAGAAAACTCATAGAGAAGTGTTCATTCAATTTCTTGTGTTCATCATAAAACTTGAAAATATTAAAAAAAAAAGAAAGGCTACTTGTAAAATGAATATATTGCTTTAAAAAGAACTTATAGTGAAAATACTGTCAAAGCAAACTGATTTTTATGTTAATTTGCTTATAACTTCTTTTTTAAGGATGCTGGGCAGTTTTATGCTAAATATAAAGAAACTAGATTGAAGGAAAAAGAAGATGCACTGACTAGAACTGAACTTGAAACACTTCCAAGTGAGTTTTAAAGATTCTCTTACTCTGTTAACAGTGTCATATAAAACTGTCTAAATTTGGATTGTCTTTAAATTCAAATTCAGCAGTTATTAAATTTTTATGCTTTATTTACCTCTTGCCAATAGTCACTTGTACTTAATATATTATGCATAGAAAATTCTTTATTACTAAAGTGCCCAAAGTCCAAAATCCTAAGGAGGGATAAAATCAGTATGGAGTCACATAACTCCATATACTCCTCAAGTATAGGGCCATCCAAAATCTGCAAAGTCCTATTATATTTAATACTGTAATTATAATTGATTTGTGAGGATGGCCACTAGGGATTGCACCCAGGGGCATTCTACTACTGAGCCATATCCCCAGCCCTTCTTTTTTTTTTTTTTTTTTTTTATGTTGAGACAGGGTTTCCCTAAACTGGTAGGCTGACCTTGAACTTGCTTTCCTCCTGCCTTAGCTTCCTTAGTTGCTGGGATTACAGGCAATTACAGGCATTCACCATCATGCCAGGTACAATTGATATTTAGTGCCAAATCTGATCAACTGCTGTATATTTTAACATACTGTACAGTGCTATAGTATTGTTTCATTTGCAGTATTATTTATGATATAAGCAACTTTGAATAAATGATCAATATATTGTAAAGAAATCTTCCATTGAACAATAAAGGTAGTTCTTCCTGATTTTAGGAAAAGTTGAACATACTATTAAAGAATGCATTTTCCAACCCCTGGTCCTTTTATCTAATTTTACCTTTTCTACATCTTTTTCACACATAAATACTCTGTCTCTTTACATAGCTTTATTTTATCCAGAGCATCTCACACTACTTAACATTCATTTATTAATGTTGTTTACATCTGGTTTCTCCCAATAGAATGTATGCTCCATGAGGGTAGGGACTTCATCTGTGTTGTTCACTCCAGGTTTTAGGGGTTAGGGCATAGTAATTTTTAAGGTGCTGTGTTTTTTTGTCTATGACATTCCTTCCTGTATCTGGGCAGCTTTAGGGACCATTTCTTTTTTATATTGTGTCTGCAGCGTTGAACAGTGTTCTAGTCCATAGTGAGTGTTCAGTAAATGGATGAATGGATTATGAATTATGAACAAGCGTAGTTCTGTGTATATTTATAAAGGTCACCTAAGCATCTGTCCATATAGGACTCTATCTCCAGGAGCACATAATTCAATTCAAAAAGTTTCAACAATTACAAAATAATATTCAGATCAGTTATATAATTGTTTAAAGCAAACTTCTGTTGAGGAAAGAGGATAATAGAAGATTACATATTAAGGTTGGCAGATGCATGTGGTGGGAAGTAGAAGTGGGCAAATGAGACTACAAATGTAATTTTATATGATTGTTTTAAAGTAAAATTAGTAATAATTTTTAAGCCTTTCAGATTCATCAAAAGGAAAAAGTCACATTAATAAAAAAAAAAGAGAAAATATTAAACTAACCTAGATTTTACCTGTAGAGACAGTGTGAACGCCTACATTTTGTAGCTTTCATAGCATCATCTAATTTTTTGTAACAAACCAGTTATTATTTTTCAATTTTGGTATATGTTAGAAATATCTAATGGTAATGGACTAGGTATACATACTGCCTGTATGGAAATAGGGGTTAAACATGAAGTATTTATCACAGTGAAAAAGCTTCTTTTGAAGTTTGTAGTCATTTTTTCCAAAATTGTTCAAAGATAGTTGTTGTTGTTGTTTGTGGTGTTTGGGATCAAACCAAGGGCCTCATGCATAATAGGCAAGGGCTCTACCACTGTACTATATGTGCAGCTATGTTTAATGCCTTTTGTTCTGCCTAAGAATTTGATTAAAATTCTAAAATTCAATAATACTTTTATTTTGTTATTTATTTTTTTAAATGTAAAGAAACACAAAATCGTAAATAAATATCTGACAGCCCTCTCTGTTCTTCAGTAGATACATAATAGTCTTATAAACATTTGAAAATTCATTACTAGTTTATCAGTGATTGAAACTCAGAATGGAATAAGTAAATGTAAGAAAACATTTAAAACAATACTCATACTAGACTCTAAGTAATAAGACTGCTGTTTCTCTTTTCTTTTTCATATTAGTGATAGATTTGGAAAAGGCAGTGGTATCAACCTTAAGAATGGTAAAGAATAGTCACATTCACTGTTAACAATGTCAAAAACTGTCATGTATATTTTAATGTAGTCTCTAATGGTTACATGCAAAGAATATTTTAATTAATTTCATTAACGTCATTACAATGTTCTGTATTATATACTGTAGAATTAACACATAAAGGCATCCAAGATCCCCCAGTGTGCATTTTATTTGCCCCTATCCTTCTTAGTTTTAAAGACCATCATTGGAATACTGAGTTCATAGTAACATTTCTATCTATTTAATTGAGTAAATGCATCTCAAGCAGATTAACAGTAGCTACTTTATGCTGCCTGATTTTTACCACCTAACTGCTAATCTTCCTTCACATCTATCTGCTTTACTGCAGGCTTGTATCAGAACTACCCTGAGTAGGGTGTGGTGATCTTATGAAAATGGTATTTTTGGGAGGAGGGATGTAAAAAGGGTAATTTCTTAAAAGTACTTATCCTTCTGAGAAATCTTTGTGCAAAAAAATTATCAAATCTCTTTGAAGTGTTTGGCACTTATTTATTATAAATCTTTAATCAATTTTATAAGCATAAATAAGTTAAATATTTATAAGAATGTAAATATTGTTTGACTTTTAGGGATATTTTTATACATTCTCTTTATGTGTATTTCATTCTTAAATTTCTTTTTTAAAAGTTTTCTGTGTTGGGTATTAAACCCAGGCAAATGCTCTACCACTAAGCTATAACTCCCAACCCATTCTAAATCAATAGGAGTGCATTTTAAGAATTAAAAATTAAAATTAAACAGTTCATATCATGAATGGAAAATTCATTATATATATGTGTATGTATTTATGTGCATATATAGATTGTTTTTTCTTTCTGGTACTGGGGATTGAACCCAGGGACACTCTACTACTGAGATATATCCCCAGTACTTTTTTTATTTTTGTTTTGAGACAGGGTCTCACAAATTTGCCAAGACTGTTTTTGATCTTACAAACCTCCTGCCTTGGCCTCTGGAATACCAGGCGTGTGCCACCAGGCCTGGCTCATTGTTTGTTTGTTTTTTTGTTTTGGGGTTTTTTTTTTTTTTTTTTCTCCTTCTTTTAAGTTTTTTAATTGACACATAAAAATTGTACATATTTATGGAATGTATGTATTAAACAATGTTCAAATAAGGGCAAATATCTTTCTTCTCAAATGCTTTTTTATTTCTCTGTGGCAAGAACATTCAAAATCCTTTTTCACTTGCTTTTTTAAAATAGTACATTATTGATGAATGGAAAATAAATGTTTATATCATTTTATAGACATATTGTTTGTCAAGATCATTATTTGAATAGACAAGAGAAAAGGTAGAAGTAAAACTTAGTAATTTCCTTGTTCTTTTCTCTATACCTTTTATGATTTGAAACAAAACGAATTATGAAACCCTCCTGCCAAGTACATCTTTATACGTAGAAGTGCCATTTTCGACATCAGTCATGTTTTGCTTCTTGTTTTGTATGCCCTATTGCGTGCTCCAGTGGTGGACCTAAGTTGGTACCAGAAGACGCAAAGAAGACACAAAGTAGGATGAGTCATTTAGTGATGGTGGAAGACAGCATATGCCTTTTTAGTGTCTCAGGGTGAAAGAGCATTCACCTTCCTTGAGAGAATGGAATATTTGTTTTCTAGAAAACTCGGGTTCATGAAGAAAGGAGATGCTGGTGCTGCTGTGTAAATTAATTCAGAGGTTGATGAGAAAGAGGAAAAAGAGAGGCTTAAGGAGGTATATCTCCAATTTAGATTTAGAACACTTTGCCTTTATGTAATACAGGGTGTTCATGGATGGGAGAATACCAAGATAATTGAAGATAACTTTTATTTATGAAAACACATATAATCAAATTTCAGCTTCATTATATTTTGAAACACGACCAGTTGAAACTCTGTACCTCAACTTAAGAGCCATATTATGTTTTAAAACCCTACTCCCAAAACATTTTGTATGTAGATAAAAATTCCTAAAGAATATTTTATACTAATTATAATAGAAGAGTGAATTTTTAAAATCATTTAACTCAAATATAAATTAACAGTGCCCTTAATATTTCAAATCATAGTGCTGTAATATATGCATATAAAATACAGTTTTACTCTTCTAAAATAATTCCAGGAAGTTTTTATCTAATTGAATATATAAACATTTGTGGCTATAGATTAATAAGTCAAATTTCAACCAAAATTTTACCTATTAATTTGGAAATGAGTATTTATTTAGTATGCTTTATAAAATAATGTGTCAATTTATAAGCTTCATGCTGTTAAGTGCTTGTTTTTATGTCCTTTATGGCTGTAAACCCAGAGCCTAGAACCATGAACCATGCCAGGCATATATATAGTACATACTCAGTAAATATTTCTTGAATTAATTAATGAATTTAGAAGTACCAGGACTTGGAGTATAGCTCAATGTCGCAGAGCACTTGCCTAGTGTGCGTGAGGTCCTGGGTTATATCCCCAGCACTGGGGGGAGCTTGGAGAAATACTATATTGCTCTTTTCCACTCTTATATTTCTTAAAACAGTTTAAAGTCTTCAACAACATTTCTTCAAGAATGTTTTTGTCATGCCTAAAACTACTTTTTGAATGACCGGCACAGCTATCCACACTGTATCATCCTTATTCCACATATATGGTCCATATGTAATACTATCTCTGGAAATTTAAACCCAAACTACAAGTACTAGATGTCTAATATTAGGATTTTCTTTTCCTATTTTCATTGTTGCTACAGCAAAATTATGTAATGCTTTTGTTTATTTTTACTTTGAAATAATTGTAGATTCACAGAGAACTACAAAGATAGGACAGAGAGGTTCCATGTACCCTCATCTCAGTTTCTGTCATTAACGACATCTTATATACCATCTTATATACCTGATACACTTTGTACCAGGATATTGACATTGATACACAGTGTTAATTGGTACTTCTGTACCATTTTATCATGTTTATATGTTCATGTAACCACCACCCCAGTCCATACTGGGGCATTGTTAGCTCTGTTTTCTCTTTTTTATTTTTCTCCCCTCAGTCACTCATTTCTTTCACCATCCCCTGTCATCCCTAATATCCTGCAACTATTAATGTATTTTTCACCTCTATAACTTTGTCATTTTGTGAATGTGATTTTGAGGATCATAAATATGTGACCTTTTGATATTGACTTTTTTCACACAGCATAATGCCAAGGTTTTCCATGTATCAATAATTCATTTATCATAGATGAATAATATTCCATGGTTTTCATGTATCACAGTGTGCTTAAACATTCATCAATTGTAGGACATTTGGTTGTTTTTAGTTTTTGGCTATTATTTACAAACCTGCTATATAGGACAAGTTTTTATGTGAAATTAGTTTTCATTTATCTAGGACAAATGCCCAAAAGTACAATTGCCGGGTCATATGGTAAATTTATGTTTCGAGTTTTAGGAAACTGTAAAGCTGTTTTCCAGAGCACCTGTACCATTTTACATCCCACCAGCAATGTGTGGAGGCCCTGATCTCTGTATTCTCACCAACATATGATATTGTCACTATTTTTAGTTTTAGCTGTTCTAATAGGTGTATAGAGATATTATGGTCTTAATTACTTTCCCCTGATGTCTACTGATGGTGAAACATTTTTGCCTGTTCTTATTTGCTCGCCATATATTCTCTTCAGCAAAAGGTACCCTTATATCTTTTGCTTGCTTCCTAATTGAATGTTTTTTACTGTTGAGTTTTGAGAGTTCTTTCTGTATTTTAGATTTGAGTCCTTTATCAGATATATGATTTGTAAATGTTTTCTCCCAGTCTATAGCTTGTCTTTTTATTGAAGAGCAAATTTTAAATTCTAAGTGTGGTTTTCTATGAATTGTTTTATGTCAAAGATTATAAAAATTTCCTCCTGTATTTTGTTGAAAAACTTTTAATTTTTACATTTTACATAATTCTGTGATCCATTTTGAGTTCATTTTTCTTTAAGGTGTGAAGTTTAGATTGAAGTTCATTTTTTTGCTTCAGCACTGTTTTTTTGGAAGTATATTTTTCTTCCATTGAATTGTACTTAACATTTGTCTTAAATCAGTGGGCCTGTTTTTTTCTAAGTTCTTTATGCTGTTTCATTGGTGTATATTTCTTTTCTTCTGTCAATATGATAGTCTTGATTATGTGGCCATACAATTTTTTAAATTAGATTGATTCTTCCCATTTCATTATATATTTCTCAAAATGGTTTAGTTACTCTAGTTCCTTTGCCTTTTAGTTTCTCCTTATAGGATGGTATTATGTTGCTGTGTCCTGGGGAGGGGATAAGTACTGTTTTGTCATATGGTAGAAGGGATGGAAGAGGAAAAAGTGCCACTGTGTAAAGCCTCTTTTATAAGGGCCTTAATCCTATTCCTGAGGGAGGATCCCCTATGACCAAATCACCTTTTAAAGGGCCTACCTTCTTGGAGATTGTTTCAACGTGAATTTTGGAGGAGCATAAGCATTCCAACTACAATATTAGTTTTCTCTTTTATGTTGGTTTTTTGTGTGACTTTAGTATCAGAGTAATACCAGCTTCATATAATAAATTAGGAAGTGTTCTATTTTCTAAAAAAAAAAAAAAAAAAAAAAAAAAAGTGTAGTACACCATCTAAGCTTATCTTTTTTTGAAGTTTTAAAATTACAAATGAATTACAAATTCCTTTGTGATTATAAGACTTTTCATATATCTATTTCGTGGTGAGTTAATATAATTTGTGTTTTTGAGAAATCGATTGATTTCATATAAATTTGACAATTTGTAATTTTCTAATATTCACTTTTTCTTTGCATATTTGTATGTGTTGTGATTTCCCCTTTTTCAGTGCTAATATTGGTAACTTTTGTCTTCTCCTTTTTGCTTATCAGTTTTTCCAGATGTTTTTAAATTTTATCAGTATTTACAAAGATTCAATTCCTTTTTTCACTTATTTTTTTTTTTTTCAATTTTGTTGATTTTATTATTTCCTTTCTTCTGCTTGCTTTAGGCTTGTTTTCCTAGTTTCTTTATGTAGACACTTAGATACTGATTTGAAACTTTTCCTCTCTCTTTTTTTTGGGGGAGGAGGTGGAGTACCAGAGATTTAATTCAGGGATGCTTAACCACTGTGCCACATCCCCAGCCCTTTTTTGTATTTTATTTAAAGGCAGAGTCTCACTGAGTTACTAAGTGCCTCCCTAAGTTGCTGAGGCCGGCTTTGAACTGACAATCCTCCTACTTCAGCTTCCCAAGTGGCTGAGATTACAAGTGTGTGCCACTGTGCCCAGCTTCCTCTCTTTTAATGTAAACGTTCAGTGCTATAAATTTCCCTTTCTTTGAATGAGCACTTGGAACTATGCCACCAATGAAAGGAAATCCTAAGGAAGTACATTTCTTTACAGAGCTATGTCATACCATCCTTTGGGCCCTCTGCTGGAAAACAGAATCAAGTCTCAAATAATGCCTTTTTAATTGTATCCTCTAGTATTATGGATGTAGGAAAGTATTATATCATACTCTGTGAATCTTGTACCTGCTTTATCAGAGTTTTTTTTTTTTTTTTTTTTTTTTTAATCAGAGGCTTCCTCTGAAACCACTGTGTCAGGGAGAGACACAGACACCTTATTACTTGAGTGAGTATGAAGGTTCAGCCTACTCATGTGGTCTCCACTGATTCCACAGAGGGAGGGGAGAATCTTCATTGCCTCTCAGCCTTCTTTCACATTATTCTAGTGGAGCCTAGAAGTGCCTCATTACATTCTGGCAATGGCAGAAGTCTAGTCTTTCTATTAGCTTTTGCAAACATGAGGGGTATGGATAAGGGTGTGGCTACAGTTTGCCTGAAACACAGTGGTTGTTATTGTCAGAATGTTTTCCCAAGAAAAACTACCTGTGTCTGCTAGAAAAAGATACATTTAAGATGTTGTGACTTTGCTTAATTTCTACAACACCATCAAGGTATAAGTCTTAACACCTGAAAAGTAGCCTCAAAGTTCATTGCCAAAGAACCCAAATCACTATTTGGTGAATGTGTCATGGTTTAATGAACACTTGTACTTTGAGAAAGAAAATATTTGATAAAAGTAGCTGGCTTATAAAGTGAGTTAAGTTTCCAAGTATGTAATAAATAGATCACTAGTGCCAAAAAAAATTTTTTTTTTTTTTTTTGGTCTTGTGGTGTTGGGGATTGAATAGGGCCTTGTGCATGCTCAGAAGTGCTCTCACTGAGCTACACAGTCCCAGAATGGGTTTGTTTTTGTTTTGTTTATTCGTGGGCCCTCGCTGTTTTATTTGGAAGGAGCACAAAACTGAAGATGATAATTGGCTCATTAATCATTTCTTTGATAATTTTACTGAATTAATTTTGGGGAGGGAGGAAGAAAACATTTCTCTTCGCCAGACATGTAATGAATCATATGGTTTTACTTTTGCTTTTTTCATTTGTTTATTTTTGGTTTTGTTGTTTGATATTTTGTTTGGTTGGTCGATTGGTTTGATTTGTTTTTTGTCTTTGTCAGGCCTAGTGGTTTAGTCAGCATTTTCACTGCTGTGACTAAAAGATCTGACCAGAACAATTATAGAGGAGAAAAAGTTTATTTGAGGGCTCACAGTTTCAGAGGTCTCAATCCATAGATAGCTGGCTCCATTCCTCAGGGCTCAAGGTGAGACTGAACATCATGGCAGAAGAGTGTGGCAGAGGGAAGCAGCTCACATCATCAGGAAGCAGAGAGTCTATACTCTTCAGATACAAAATATATACCCCAAAGCCACGCCTCAATTCCAAATTCCTCCAGCCACACCCTACCACTTTCAGTTACCACTCAGTTAATCCCTATCAGGGGACTAAATCACAGATTGGGTTAAGACTTTTACAACCCAGTCATTTCTCCTCTGAACCTTCTTGTATTGTCTTACACGTAAGCTTTTGGGGTACACCTCGTAGTTAAACTATAACACCTAGTTATCATTTGAAATCAATCTATCTAAACTCAAGATCAAAATTTCTGAAACTTTAATAAGGACCCCTCCCCCAGCTTCAAGATACTGCATATTTTCATTTAACTCAGAATTTTTTTTTTGTAAACAAATGGGATACATGTTGTTTCTCTGTTTGTACATGGCGTAAAGGCATACCATTTGTGTAATCATAAATTTACATAGGGTAATGTTGTTTGATTCATTCTGTTATTTTTTCCCTTCCCCCCACCCCTTCCACTCCTCTTTTCCCTCTCTATAGCCCTTCCTTCCTCCATTCTTGCCCCCCTCCCTAACCCTAACTCTAACCCTAACACTAACCCCTCCCACCCCCCATTATGTGTCATCATCCACTTATTAGTGATATCATTCGTCCTTTGGTTTTTTGAGATTGGCTTATCTCACTTAGCATGATATTCTCCAATTTCATCCATTTGCCTGCAAATGCCATAATTTTATCATTCTTTATGGCTGAGTAATATTCCATTGTATATATATACCACAATTTCTTTATCCATTCATCAATTGAAG
Organism: Sciurus carolinensis; assembly: GCF_902686445.1. NCBI lineage: Eukaryota > Metazoa > Chordata > Mammalia > Rodentia > Sciuridae > Sciurus > Sciurus carolinensis. The sequence continues at coordinate 23,899,123 of NC_062224.1, forward strand.
GATATCTAGGTTAGAATTTTTTATATAAACTTCATCATGTTGCTAAAAATAGTCTGAGATTCGGTTTTTTTCCTGAATGAAGTATAAATAATGATATATTTATTACCTTCAGAGTTCATGATGCTTGGATCCACACTGATTATATAGGTTTTACTAAAGCTAGAGAATGAGAGGAATGATGAGAGTGTCAGCAAATAGAAGTCTTTAGTTTACTTGTGCATGTTTTCTAAAAGACATTTAGTTTTAAAAATACCTATTTTTAAAAATATATGTAATATTTTGCCAAGTGCAAAATGTTGGATGATATAAACTTAGCCCTACATTATTAAAATGTCACAGAATTTAATATTTACTAAGCTATTGACTTGTGGTTTTAGAAATCTGCATTTTCAGATAGATTTATGTTATGTCATCTTTTTAAATCTTATGTTTATGTCAATAATTTTGTAAGAAATATATAAAATACATTCATATATTATTTATTTTTTACTGTGATGTTTCTTTTCTTTTCCTTTATTGTTTGCCTTTTTATTTCCTCTCTCCTTCAACTCCCCCCCCCACATACCTTGGTGTATTAATCCATATTTTTCTGCACAGTTATAGACTAATATTCAATATTTATACATACATACACAGACATGTATACATAGGGGTTTGGAGAGGTGTTATTTTACCTTAAAAAATGGACTCTCACATACTTTTCTTTATCTTTTGTTACAGAAACTCATGGAAATGTCTATTAGTCAATTACTTTAGCTCTACTTCAATGGTGATCTAATATTTCTCAGTGTGGATACATCTTCAATAATTATTCATTCATTTATCCTACAAAGCATTTATTGTTACTACTTTTATGTCTCTCTAAAAAATAGTTATACACAAACATACCCGTATTCATACACACATACAATTATATTCTAATGTTTTTATTGCTGGGGAAAAGGTTAAATTTTAATTTTAATAGATGTTTACAGACTGTTTCCCCATAAGGCTTTTTGTTTGTTTTTTGTTTTTTGTGGTGCTAGGGATCGAACCCAGGGTCTTGTGCATGCAAGGCAGGTACTCTACCAACTGACCTATATCCACAATCCTCCCATAAGACTTTAGTAATTCTCATTTTCACCACCAGTTTAGAGGTGGTTTTTTTCTCTGCCAACAGTACATATCTCTTTATTATACTCTTTATATTAATCTTCCATTTCTCCTTTGAATTATAAATAATGTTTCAAAATCTGTTGTGTCTTGATATGTTTATTCTTTTGTCTTTTGATGCATTATTCTATGTTCTGTTTTCTTGATACATTTATTTTATCTTTTGAAAAATCTGGGTTTTCAGTATTTAAGATTTACTCTTCCTTTAAAAAGCATGTCATTTTAATATTGTTTATAAGATTTTTATTGCTTTTAAAATCAACTCTCTTATCTAGTTGGAATTTATTTTAGAAAATGGTTATAAGATTATGTCCAGTTTTCTTTCAAATGAGTATTCATTTTGCAGAATCATTTATTAAATCGTTTTCTCATTGAATTTAAATATTTGTGGGTTCTCTATTCTCTTCTAGAAATGTCTGTATTCACTGATTTTATTACATTGGCATTATACTACACACAAACACATATATACCAATACAGGGCATGAAAATATGGTTGTGAGGCTTGGTAAGTTTTGATGATAGTAATTAAGAATGAGTTGCTTCTCTATGTTGAGTCTCTAATGAAAATGGGATGTAGCAAAGAACCCAGTTGACAGCCATTTACAGTTGTGCATTGCTTAGCAGGAATACATTCTGAGAAATGTGTCACTAGGCAATATAATCTTATGAGACTAACATTGTATGTGCATTGGCAAAAACATCATTATGCCATACAAGACTGTATTTATAATTATTCTTAATGTTGCCAGCTTAGATTTTTGTCTTTGTAAAATATCGAAAATATAAATATGTACTATTTATTGAGCACCAATTTTTTTACAGAAAAAGATGAGTATTTATTCTAAGTATTAAGTTACTTGCCCAATATCAAATAACTAATACATGTTAAACATAGGATTAAGACATAAAGACCTTTCTGTTGTGCCAAAATGAAATGTTTGGTGAAACGTACTTTGAAAATGAACAGTATATTTAAATTGGTATGGTTATTATGTCATAATCATTATATTAGTATCTAAGTTCTATTTTTAAATAAGGCAGTGATTAATGTACAAGAAAACTGCAGAAGGTTATTCATAACAAAGCAGTTCTCTTTTGATGAAAAAACATCATCCATGTGTTCTTTCATGATATGGTCTATGACTAAACTATTAGAATATTTTAAAATTCTTTTTATTCTTAAGACATTCCAATAACTGGTTCTTCTAAACATTTTTTTAGAACAGAAGAAAGTTAAAGTTAAAAAACCAAAACCGGAATTTCCTATATATATGCCTTTAGAAAATGCATATATTCAGTCTTATGATCATGGAACTTCTATAGAAGAAATTGAGGAGCAAATGGATGATTGGCTGGAAAACAGGAACAGAACACAGAAAAAACAGGTAAATGAACTTTTAAAAACTTGTTTTAATTGAGTAAAACACTTACAGAATAGTACTTAAAATATAGCTATACAGCTCAGTGAACTATCCAAGGTGCACCAAGTTAACATTTGTTAAGATTAACTACTAGAACATTGCCCATGTGCAGAAACCTCCTCCATCCTTTCTCCTAGTGGCTACCTTCTTTTTCCTCCACAAAGGATGACGACTCTCATTTCTGAAGCCCTAAGTATTTTGCCTGCTTTTTGAAATTTACAAATAGAATCATTTTATATGTACTCCTTTGCATCCAAATTTCTGTGTTCAGTATTTTATTTGCAAGATTTATCCATGATTATGTTTACCAGTAGGTTATTTTCATTGCTGAATAATCATTTGTAAATATAATATATTTTATTTTTGTTGGAAAGATGTGGTATTTCCAATTTGTGGCTATAATAAATAATTTTCTTGCAAACGTTTTCATACATGTCTTTCAGTTTGTATATGTGTAAATTTTTATTTTTGGAGTCAGGTCATAGCTCAACTTCAGTAAATATTTCTAAATCATCTTCAAAAGTGTATCAGTTTATACTTCAACAGCAAGATATGATAATTCCTGTTACTGTACATCCTAGCCAATACTTGGTCATGTCTCCTATATTTTAGCCATTCTGATAGGTTTATAGTGATATCTAATTATGGTTTAATTTGCATATCCTTTGATGAATAAATTGAACACCACTTCTTATGTTTACTAAACATTGATAACTTCTTATGTGAAGTGCCTCTCCAAGTCTATTTTTTTATTGGATTGCCTATCTTTATTGATACTGGTTTGTGAAGAGTTCAGAAATGAGTCTTTGGCACACGTTTCCTTCTATTCTGGCTTGCCTTTTCATTCTTTTAATGGTGCTAATGGTACCTGTGAGCAGTTAATTTCAATTCTCTGCTCTCCTCTCCCCTGGCAGCCACTAATCTACTTTCTGTCTCTGTAGATTTGCCTATTCTGGATAGTTTGTATAATTGGAATCATATAATATGTAGCCTTTTATGCTTGGCTTTTTAAATTGGGCATAATGTTTTCAAGGTTCATCCTTGGTGTAGCATGTAACAGTACTAAATTCTTTTTGTGACTGAATAATATTTCTATTTGTGGATATGTGATATACTGTTTATCCATTCATCAGCTAATGGACATTTGGTTTAATTCCACTTTTTGGCTATGATAAATGAAGGTGCTATGAAAATTAACACACAAGTCTTTGGGCATGTTTTGTGGATTCTCTAGGGATTACAATTAACATCTTATTTTATAATAATCTGGTTAGGATTAATGCCAACTTAATTTCAATAGAATATAAAAACTTGGCCTCTATTCAACTCTGTTCCACCTCCCTTTATGCTTGTTATTTGTTTGAAACGGGAAACTAGAGTGAGATTCAGGGGTGAGGTTCAGGCTTTTATAATTACTTGCTCTTGGAAGAACTCACTTCAGGAGACCAGCATTCCTTTCCTAGTGCACATGACCTAAGGACTTTTTACTTGACCCCACCTCTGAAAGTTTCCTTCAGCAACCACATTGCCACACTGGGGACCAGGCTCCCAACACATAAACCTTATGCAGACAAGCATCTAAACCAATAATATGTTCAATTATTTCAAACATTTGATGTACTCTCGAAAGAATTATGTAACTGTGAGTTCTGTATTCTATATATGTCAAATACTTTGTTAACTATATTTTGAATCCTCTTGTTATTACCTTTCAGTTTTTGATTGTCAACCAGTTGCACCAAGAGATGTGTTAAAAATCTTCCACTGAGATTGTAGATGTGTCCATTTTTCCTTGTAACTTAGTCACATTTTGTTTTACATATATGGGAGTCTTTGTGTGGTTATATGTTTTCTTTTCCCTTGGGTAAATAAATGGTTTTTAGTAGAATGTCTAGAATATGTGATGGGTAAAATTTAAATGTTTAAGTCAGGTGCAGTGGCACTTGCCTGTAATCTCATTGACTTGGGAAGCTAAGGCAGGGGAATCACAAGTTTGAGAACAGCCTGGGCAACTTTCCAAGACACTTTCTCAAAACTAAAAAGGGCAGGGATGGAGCTCAATGGTAAAACACCTCTGGGTTCAATCCTTAGATGGCAAAAAAAAAAAAAGAGAGAGAGAGAGAGGGTGGAGGGGAGGGAGAGAAAGGAAAGAAAGAAAGAGAGAGAGAGAGAGAGAGAGAGAAATAAATTAAATATTTGGGAAGCTGCCGAACTGTTTTCCCACGTACTTGTTTATTTTTGCATTCCCACCAGCAGTGTATGAGAGTTACAGTTGCTTCTAATCCTGCCCTACACATGCTGTGATTATTCTCTTTAATTTCAGCCATTTTGGCAGATGTGTAGGAATATCTAATTATGCTTCTAAAATTCAGGTCTCTATCAAATGATAATATCTGAGCACATTTTCATGTGTTCATTTAACATTTGAATATCTTCTTTGATGAAGTGTCTACTAAGTTCTATTTTATGAAGTGTTTGTTGCCCAGTTTTTCTTATTATTGAACTTGAAAGTTTTCTATATATTTTAGATGGAAGTCCTTTGTTACTGGTTCATTTTGCAAATATTTTCTTCCAGTTTATGACTTTTTCTTTGTAAAAGTATCTTTTGCAAACAAAAAGTCTTTAATTCAAACATTCCCATTAACAAAAATTTTCCTTTTATGCTTAGCCCTTTTATGTCCTAATTAGGAAATCTTTGCAACTCAAAGTCACTATAAAGTTGTTTTCTCCTGTTTTCTTTTAGAAATTATATAGTTTTGCTCTTCCATTTATGTTTGTGATCCATTTCAAGTCAACTTTTGCATATTGTATGAGGTATATGGGTCAAGGTTCAAACCTTTTAAATATGACTATGCCATTCCAGTACCATTTGTTGAAAAGATTATCCTTTTTCATTGAATTGCCATGGAATTTTGGTTGGAAATCAATTGACCATATATGCAATGATTTATTTCTGATGATCCTTTACTAATTTATAGAAATATGATTGATTTTTGTATATTGACCTTTTATTCTACAATTTTGCTCAACTAACTTATTAGTTCTAGTAGCTTCTTTACCCCTTCCCTTGGATTTTGTACATAAATAATTATGTTGCCTACAAATGAAGAAAGTTTTGCTTCTTACTTTCCAATTTGGAAACTCTACATCTTTTGGTGGCCTTTTAATTGGACAGATCTTCAATTCAGTGTTTTTTAGAAGCAGTGAAAAAAGACATCCTTATCTCATTCTTGATCACAGAAAGTATTATCTTTTCACCACTTATTATAATGCTAGCTCTAAGCTTTTAACGGATACTTTTATTCATCTTGAGGAAAATTTCTTCCATTTCTAATTGCTGAGTTTTTATCATGAATGTATGTTGAATTGTTTTCTGCATCTAAAAAGGATGGTTACATGGTCTTTCCCTTTTATCTGTCAATATATAATATAGTGAATTCTGTTGATTTTAAAATGTTAAACCAATCTTGAATTCCTGGGATAAACTCTACTTTGGTCATTACATATTATCATTTTTTTATATATTGTGAATTTCACTTTCTTTTTGTGTTCATACTGTTTTAACATTTTTGTCTGCTCATATCATCTGAGGATGACCTTATAGAATGTATTGGAAGGTGTTTCTCTACTCTTTTCTGTACACATTGTTGAATTTCATCTGTTTCTTCTCTAGTGAGCTATGACAGTTTGTGTCTGTGAAGAGACACGACCGTTTCATCTAAGTTGTTGAGTGTGGTGACATGAGTTGTTCCTGATGTTCCCTTATTATTATTTTAATATCTGTAGAATTTTTATTGATATCTCACCTTTATTTATGATACTAGCAATTTATATCTACTGTTTTAGTCCTGATCAGGCTATCTAGAGATATATCCAATTTACTGATCTTTAAAAATCAATTTTTAGTTTCATTGATTTTTCTCTATTGTCTTTCAGCTTTGTATGGCATTGATTTCTACTTTTTTTGTTGTTGTTGCTACTGGAGATGGAACTCGGGGGCACTCAACCACTGAGCCACATCCCCAACCCTATTTTGTATTTTATTTAGATACAGGGTCTCACTGAGTTGTTTAGTACCTCGCTGTTGCTGAGGATGGCTTTGGACTAAAATCCTTCTGCCTCAGCCTCCAGGGTTGATGGGATTACAGGCATGCACCACCACGCCCAACTTGATTTCTACTCTTAAATTAATATTTTCCTAAATTCTGTTTAATTTTCTCTTTTTCTGGTGTCTTAAGGTGGAATATTGGGTCACTGATTTGAGTACTTCAATCTTTTAGCTATATCCTACAAATTTTAGTATTATATATTTGTTTTCATGAAGATCAAAACATGTTCTAATTTCCCTCACTATTTTTATTCATGTTTAGTGTCCTAATAGATGTGTATTTTGCAGATATTTTTCTGATATTACTTCCCATTTGCTTATAATTTTTATTAAAGTGTTATAGTTTTTGAAATTTTGGATTAGTAATCTATTTACATTTAGTATTATTGCAGACATTTTGGAATTTGAATCTGTCATCTTAATATTTGCTTTCTGTTGATCCTTTTTTAAAATAAAGTTTTATTTCCATATTTTTATTGGTGTATTTTAATTATACATAATAATGGAATTTTGTTACATATTCATTCATGTACACAATATGCCAATATAATTGAGCCAGGGTCATTTGCCAGCATTTCCCCTCATCTCCTTATTTAATATTCATTGCTGTTTCCTCTTTTACTTTCTTTTGGATTGATTAGTTTTTAATATTTCATTTTACCCTGCTGTGAATTTGGTACAGTTATATATACTCCTTTTAAATTTTCTTTTAATGGATAATCTAGAACATGTAAAATGCATCTTATTGCAACCTTGCATTATTTTCTTGTATTAATTTCTTAGCTATGTCCCAGACAATGCAATAGTCTTAAACCCTTTACTTCATCTATCCTTCTTCTCACTTTTGTGTTAGGAGTTGAATTATGTTCCCCCAAAATTCATATTGAGATCCGTGTTGGTCAGCTTTCTGTCACTGCCTTAATTAATTTAAATATGTATTTTGCCTCATAGTTTCAGAGTCTTCAGTCCATGGTTGCTTGATCCTGTTGGTTTGGGGCCTATGGCAAGGCAGTAAGTACATCATGGTGGAAGCACATGACAAAGCTGTTTGTCTTACGGCAGTTAGGAAAACTGTGTTGCGGTGGGAAGGCTGTGCCCCAACATTCCCTTTAAGTGACCTAACTTCCTTTCCCTAGGCCCCATCTCCTAAATGTTCCACCATCTCCCAACAGCCCTATCAGCTTAGGACCAAGCCTTGAACACATGAGCCTTTGGGTGACATTTAAGATCCAAACCATAATGAAGTTCTAACCCCCAATACCTCAGTATATGACCCTATTTGTAAATAGGATCATTGCAGATGTCATTAAAATGAGGTCAGACTGGAGTTTTTGTCTGTAGAACTATGTGATTAAGTAGCATTTGCTTTCGCAGATTACTTTGTTTCAAAGCCTTTATTCTTTTCTCATAATTTGTCCTGGTTTCTCTGGTTAAACTTATCATAAATATATGTATACATTAGACTCACAGTAAGTATTTGTTAAATTAATCAGGTGCCCAAAGTAATTTATCATGGTAATTTCTGCTGAGAAAGCATAATAAGGGGGAGAGTAGGAGACAAAATGTTGAATTCTTAAGGTTGGGAGACCTGAATCTTAGTTTTATAGTTTTAGCATCACTATTTATTACCTATATGATTGGGGTTTACTTGTCCTATTTAACACCTTACAAGAAATATGAAGTTATCTGCTCCTTCTACCTTAGGAATATGAGAATAAAACATTTTAAAAACTGAGAAAACCTAAAACATGAACTTTTCTTCTTATTCTAGCCATGTTTGGGATCCTCCTGTGATTTTCAAAGTTTTCATGTACATTTAAGTTTTCCTTTTTTCCTTTTCATTAGTAGAAACTAAATGAAGATAAATGTAAGTTCCAGTTACCGTTGTTGCTATTTGTCCTAAGATGTGAACTCTATGTCTAAGAACTTATCTAAAAGGCTCCCTAACTGGTTTTATTTTGCTCCAGTATTTATTTGGGAAGGTTTGAAATACCTTATCTGCAAGCTTTTACAAGGTATTGTTGTAAAATGATGAAATTGACAGATGAGTTTCTAAGAAAGGACGACTTGGGTTTAAATGGTGTACAGCAATCATAGAGCTAGTGTGTCTACATATAGTTTGTGTACACAAATCAAATAAGGAAAATACCATTGGAGAAAACTAGTTGTTGGGAATTACTGATGATAACATGTCAAATAAGGAAAGTATAAAATTTTTATGAAATTTTTATCAGTATCATAATCATTTCTAACGTCTTCTGAGTGTATAGCACAGAACAATCCTGTGATCCTGTCCATGCAGGGCTCACTTAACCTTCACAAGAATTCTAAGTAATAGTATTTTCTCTATTTTATAGAGATGTTTGAATGTCAGGGTCACAGTTATATATTTAATTGAGTCATATTCACTTATCATTTTTTAGGTTAAAAACATTCAAATATCGAAAATTTTACATGGCTCAACCAATGTAAGTAAATTAGGCATTAATCCATCTGTGAAATTTCTTAATCTTCTTAAGCTCTTAGGAAGGTCAAACCCCGGTAATTTCTCCCAGAATTTGGTAGGGTTTTCATCAGTGAGTGCCCACAAAATTGTGTAGCAAAAAGTGAAAGATGACAAATATCCAAGTAGGAATATTAAATGAATCAGATAAATTTTTTTAAAAAGATATTTCTGATTATTTTATAATTATCTGACATTTTGTAAGTTTGATAATAGTCTTTTTTTTTTTTTTCAAATTCTGGAACAGTAGCAAAATATTTTAAATCCAGTAAACAGATACAATTTTTTGTGAAAATAGTCATTCAAAGTTATGATTAATGCAAGCAAGATTTTAATGTTGTTGGGCAACCCAAAACAAATAATTTCCCACCATAAATAGTATAACAAAGTCTTTTAAGATAAAATATGTCCTTTTCCCCTGGTGACCTGGTGGTAACGTTCCAGCGTTTTATGTAGGAGACCTGGATTTCATTCCTGTTCTCGTTATCTTTCTCCCTGAGGCTGCAATGAATAAAATAAGAAATAAAATCACTGTCCTGCATCCTTATTGCCATGGGCTGTACCCTTGTCAGATTTCATAAGCTAAGCTAGATGGTCCTGGTTAGTATTAGGGTGGAAGACCTCAAAGAAAACAAAGTGTGGACCACAACCTCTTCTACACAGCCAGTATTTCATCTTCCATGAAACCTTGTCTTACAGCTATTGCACTTTCCTCTTTACTATTTGGTTGATTTGCTTGCTCTGGGGGCGGAAAAACATCCTTTTTGTAAATGCATTTCTGGTCACTTAATGCATTTATTTGTTTTCCCTTTTCAAAAGACTGTTTAGTTCAAAAGATATTTGGTTATATTCTTGAGATGATATTCTAACTAGCAATTTTTTATTGTCTAAAAATTTTGACACAGCTCATTTTATCTCTAAAGTGTCTATTTCTTTTTCTACTTATTTGATAAAGTTGCCCTTGATTTACAAATGATAAAATATAATACATAAAATTGTCTTTTAGCACAAATAATGTAACTGGCAAGACCCAAAATTACAGTTGTTTTCTTATTCCCTTTAAAAGATCATCTACATACCCTATAATTTTACCATTTAATTTTAAAAAGTCGCAAATACCAGTAATTGCATACATACATGTGTGTTTGTATATATATATATATATCTTCTAAAACTATTCCTGCTAGATTGCACCCACACAAACATACCTTTCACCAGTTCTGATGGTATAGATACATGCATATCCATGCTCACAAACACAAATACACTCTCTAACATTCTGGTTTCCTTACTCCCTTCTTTCCTTACTTTCTTCAGTGAATATTTTTTACTAATGACATTTTGTATAGAACCTCAATATATTAAAAAATGATACAAAAAGCTTAGCTTATTTGGTTAATGTCAACATACAAGAGGCTATTGTCATCTGTGCAGTCTCTTTCTTACTCTGAGGTAAGGCACTTTGAAAAACTCTAGAATTCTAAGATACACATCTGTACTGTTCAGTTTCATACTCATCATATTCACAAAATTTTAGCGTTTTGAAAGAGTTTCCTATTTCTGTTTTAAAATGTTAGAACTAAGAGCATGGTCCTGAGAAGTATTCAACTATGATCCTTAGTGGTTCTTATTCTATACTTACCTCTTCGTTTCTTGTTAGAGCAATCCCAAATCAAAATTAAACCCTCAAAGTCATAGCAGTCATTTAAAGATGGATGACTTATACCCCTTTTTGAAAAAGATTGATCAGTTGTTTGTATTATGGGTTTTTTTAAAAAAAAAAAAATTATGGAATTGAAGCGGGGCACTTAATCACTGAACTACACCCCCAAACCCTTTTATTTTTTATTTTGAGACAAGATCTCACTAAGCTGCTTAGGGCCTTGCTAAATTGCTGACACTGGTCTCAAACTTGTGATCCTCCTGCCTCAGCCTCCAGAGTTGCTGGGATTATCGGCATGTGCCCCTACCCCTAGCTACAGTGTTACCAATTTTAAACCACCCCTCCTTATCAAAATTTTAGAATATCCCATAGGAGTAGTATATTGGCAATTTTAAAAAATCAGTTCTTTGGCGGGAAAAAAGCCTTGATTTGTAGCATTCACCAACTTTAGTGGTGTCCTTTCTCCTACCATGACCGATTTCAAACTGTGATGTAACATCTCTGAAAGTAGAATTGGGAAGAGATGCATGGTAGTAGTTTGCTGTTTTATAGTATTTCTACCATGTGTATATAATAGATATAAACCTCCTCAAAGTATATGCAATAATAAAATGCAGTAAAATAGGAAGTGATGAATTGAGTCATTATATCCCTTATCTTAAAATATGAAATTCAAAATGCTCCATAACCTGAACTTTTTGAGGTCTGACATGATGCTCAAAATGTTTCAGATTTTGGAACATTTCATTTTTTCAGATTAGGATGCTTAACCAATGAACTCTATGCAAATTTCCTAAAATCCAAAAATCTCTGAAGTCTGAAATACTTGTGGTCCTGGGCATTTCAGATAAGGTATACCAAATTTGTAGTACCTTTTTAAATTTAATTTAATATAAATTGTATAATTTAATTCTTAATGGTGCACATATTTAGCAGGCTTGCAAAGTTTCTGAAAACGTTTGTCTCTCACAAGCTGATATGTGTAGGTTCCAGCACACAGCTGTTCCTTGAGGAAATCCAAATCCCACTATTTTGTATAATTATAATGCACTCATAAAAATTAAAAAAAGAAAAAACCAGAAACCCGTATGCAATCTTTATGTTCAGGAAAATATATAAAGTTACCACTATAAGTCTGATTCAGCCATTCCCCAATCTCAATCTACAAAATTTTTCACTTAAAACAGTTATATAAATTATTTTGCTGTTGGTATTTAGGGATATTTAAAGGGTACAAATACCAGACTATTTACTGCCTTTTTTTTTACCAATTTATTCTCTCCATCTTATAAAGTCATTTATTATATTATTCTATAGTCATTTAATCCCTAACCTTTCTGTTACTTGCTTAGTAAGATGAGTTTAAACCTATCCAAAAAATGAGCTTATTTCCCATGTCTAATAAGGAACTGTAAAGAGACAAACCCTGAGTACCCTGGAGTATTGGTGTTGCTAGATATTCAGCTACCTGAAACTGCCCAGTTTGATCTGTTTTATTGCTAAGAATAAGTTTTCTTTTTTAAAACTGTTCAGTGTAATTAGTTTAATAACAGGTGAAGTCTTCAGTGATAGATCTCAAACTGTTACCCTAGCAGTCAACTGTTTGTATTCATCATTGGTAATACCTCTTTGCCACTGAATATTTTCATCATTCATGAATTTTCCCTTTAATAAAATTGTTTTTATTTTTCACATTGCCTAAAACATTTTCATCTTTTCAGAATAATTTGTCTATGGCAATTTTAGAACTAGAATATCTGCATTAACCTTTTAAATTTTTTATTAATTTAAACTTTGCCTATTAGACAATTGTATATTTTGCTGAATTGGTCTTTTGTAATAAAGATGTTTATCACATTAGTAATGCCTTAAAAAAGAAAAGGGGCTGGGGATGTAGCTCAGTGGGACACTACTTGCCTGGCATGTATGAAGCCCTAGTTTCAATCCCCAGCACTGAAAAAAGAAAGAAAACTCTCACAAACCTCTAAAACTGTTGTAAAATAAATAAAAGAGAAGACACTCTAATGAATGATTACATGACACTATGAAATTTGACTTCAACCCTTCCCTGTCCAGGTCCATGAGAAGTCTGTCATCAGTCATTCTTTGCAATACAGTCCCTTTCCCAAAGGACAATCCAAAGAAGTTGCTCAGTTGGGATTGCTGCTTTATGGATTACTTGAAAATGCCCTCTAAGTCCTTTTTAAGTGAGTCTCATGTGCTCATCTCCCTGTTAGGCCAGTATGGTGTCTCTAGTCTCTGGCATGACAAGAAACCCATGGGGAGCTGCCCTGCCTCATGCCAAGCTAACCATGCATCTTGGCTATGCTGTCAGATCTGCCTCTGTGGTGAAATATGTAGTCACTCCTTTCCAAAGTCCTGTTATCTCCAGGGTGTTCTGCGTATAGTACCCTAGACTTCACCAACCAAGGAGCCCTTCCCAGTTTAAGAAACTCTTTCACCCTCAAAATTAGCTGTTTTTTCCTTCAACTCTTCCATTTATACTCAGATTTTATTTTCCACCCATTTTTCTTCACACAAATGCACCTGATGGTTTTTTACAACCAGTAAGTACTAGATACTTCTCTACTGTGACACATTTAAGTAGTAAAAAACTAAACAACATAGCAAGATTTCATTTTCTGCTATATTAAATTTGCAATAATTCATGCCATTAAAGTAACTTTCTTTCAATGGGAAAAAAGAGAATTATAATCTTGGCTTCAAAGTTTTAAAGACCAAGATGAAGCAGAAGCACAAAATAAGAAGGTGTACATTTATATGGTCTAAAATAAACACAAAAGATGGGTGTGGTGGCACACACCTGTAATCCCAGCAGCTGGGGAGGCTGAGGCAGGAGGATGGCAAGTTTGAGGACAACCTCAGCAGCTTAGCAAATCCCTAAGCAACTTTTAAGTATTACAAAAGTACCATTTTTGTAATATTTAAAACGTAACTGAGACCATGTCTTCAAATAAAAAATAAAAAGGACTGGGGATGGCTTAGTGGTAAAGTTCCTTGGGTTCAATCCCCAGTACCAATTAAAATTTAAAAAATAAAATACCCAAGACATATCCCAGTATATATACAGCTTTTTTCTCCCCTATATGTTCAGCAAAATTATATTCCAAAGACCCTTTATCAATAAACTATCCCAGTATATATATATATATATATATATATATATATATATATATATATATATATAGTAGTCATACATATATCCAAGTATATGTATGACTAGGTAACAAAGAATACAGTGAGAATTAAATGAGGTATATTTGTAAAAACAAAAGACCCTTCAGAGCTCTTTGATTCATTTTTATTTAATCCTAATTAGGTAATTTTTTTAAAAAGTTAATGACATTGTGGTTAAGGTAGATGTTTATCAGCATATTTTATTCCACTGACCAATGCTCTCTAACATTCTCTTTGGTTTCATAATATCATTCAAAAACTATTTTCAGAGAAAATCAAGAAGCTTTTTACAATTGTTTCTCTTGTGATGGCTTTTTGGCTTTTTTAATTATGAATTTATTTTTCTCTTAAAAACTTCCTTCAATGGAAATAGCTTAGAATCAATTTTAAGAATGCCAAGATAATATTGATAATTAAGTTGTTAAAGTGGGTCTTTTGTTAAGCCTGCACATTTTATAATTAATGACTGCTACCATACCACCTGCTCTCTTCTGCCTTGAACCTTATCATATCTGTGTTGCTTTGAAATTTGAGAATGCTTTCTACTTTCTAACAACTGATATGCTAGTTGTTCAAGTCAGATATCACATTACTGATTAGCTGAATACTTTTTTCCATGGTTTTTCTCCCCTTGTATCTCTAAGTGAACCACTTCTGTCTTAGTAAGATTATGATGTTATATAAAACAGATACTTAAATAAATTAACTTTTATTTTTACAGAAGGGAAGGAAATCATAGAAGAGACAACTTATATTAAATGCCTCCCAAAAGTACCATTTTTGTAATATTTGAAAACATAACTTAGAGATACCTTTGGAAGAACGGTTTTTTTAAGTCCACATTTGCACCTGATATTCCCTTTATAGTGTATTTTCCTATATTTTGTAGTACAGGTTTTATTTTAGGTTTTATATTTTGTGTTGTTTCCCCTACATCTGTTTCTTCTTAAACATATCAGGTGGTTTTGTTTGTTTGTCATTTGTTTATTTTCAGAAAGAAACTGAGATATATTTCTTTTTTGGGGGAGGGATGGGCATTGGGTATTGGGGATTGAACCCAGGGGCGCTCAACCACTGAGCTTCATCGCCTGCCCTGTTTTGTATTTTACTTAGAGACAGGCTCTCACTGAGTTGCTTAGTGTCCCACCATTGCTGAGACTGGCTTTGAACTCGCCATCCTCCTGTCTCAGAAAGCTGCTAGGATTACAGGCGTGTGTCACTGTACATGGCTGAGATATAACTCTTATATTATTACTACCTAGTCACTTATATTCCTCTTCTACTCCACTATAAACAACCTGGTGGCTTAATTCATGCCCTTTTTGTCTTTATATCCACTCTAGTGTCTATATGTAGGGTAAATTTAATTGAATTATTGAATTAGATTGAACCCACTAATTTGCTTCTTCATTCAATGCCCATTACACATTCTTATCTTTTATGTGTTTTATCTTTCAAAGGACAGTCTTAATTCCATCATTTTAAAGTTTCTGGGAATATCTCTCCAAATTCTCAACTAGTGATAATAGGGCAGAGCTTATTTTGATATTGAATTAGATTGAAACAGAACAGAAGAAGCAGTTTATCCATGATAGTCTTTTAAGATATATTCTGATACAACAATATAGTTAGGAGGAAGTAGTAACTTCTGTATTCCTAAGTAAAGTGCCTGGGAAGCCAAAGAATGCTCCTAAATGCTACTTTATTTATTTGTCCTGTGTATCAGAATAGTTTCATAATGTGATCAACTTTTTTCTCTCCTATTTGTTCAACAAAATTACATTCCAAAGACCCTTTATCAATAAACTATGAGGACCCCTAAAGCCCAGGAAATAATGCCAAAAGTTCATAAATGGGATAACATCAAATTAAAAAGTTTCTGCACAGCAAAGGAAACAATCAGGAATGTGAAGGGAGAACCTATAGAATGGGAGAAAATCTGCTAGCTATTGACAGAGAATTAATATCTAGAATATATAAAGAACTCAAAAAACAACACCAAAAAGCCAATCACCATATTAATAAATGGACAAATGAGTTAAACAGACTCTTCTCAAAATAAGAAATACAGATGGCCAGTAAATATGTGAAAAAATGTTCATCACTAGCATTTAGGGAAATGGAAATCAAAACCATGCTGAGATTTCATCTCACACCAGTCAGACTGGCAGTTATCAAGAATACAAATTCTAAAGGAGGATGTGGAGAAAAAGGAACACTCACATTGTTGGTGGGATTGTAAATTAGTACAACCACTATGAAAATTAATATGGAACTTTTTCAAAAACTAGGAATGGAACCACTCTATGACCCAGCAATACCACTCCTTGGTATTTATCCTAAAGAATTAAAGTCATCATAGTATATATGCATACCCATCTTATATAATCTTGCTGCAGTATGATGTCCTGCAAAATTGCTAAATTTGTTTATCAATTTTAACATTTTTGGTGAGATCTTTAGGGTTTTCTACATATAAGATAATTTTACTTCTTCCTTTTCAGTTTGGATTTCTTTTATTTCTTTTTCCTATACAGTTTCTCTGATTGGAACTTAGTCTTAAGTTGAACAGAAGTGGCAAAAGGACATCCTTGTCTTGATCCTAATCAAAAGGGAAAATTTTTTAGTCTTTTACTATTGAGAATGATGTTATGGTGGTTTTCCACTTAGGATCTTTATTGTGTTGAAGCAGCGTGTCAGTCAGCTTAGTGTTACTGTGATGTAGTTCCTGAGATAATCAGTTCAAAATGAGGAAAGGTTTATTTTGTAATTTGAATCTGGAATGTTCCCCCAAATCTCATGTGTTTAGATGTGGGGCTTTTGGGAAGTGATTGGATCATTAGGGCTCTGACCTCCTCAGTGGATTAATCCATCAATGGTTGATGGACTACTGGGAGGTGGGACCTAGCTGGATAAAGTAGGTTAGTAGGGTGAGCACTGGAAGGTTAATCTTCTCTCCAGCTCTTTCCTCACATTTTTTCTGCTTCCCAGCCGCCAAAAGCTAAGTGGCATTCCTCTACCCCGCCCTTCTGCCATAATTTCTCCCTCACCTCAAGCCCAGAGTGACGGATTCAGCCAGTGATGAACTGAACACTCTGAAACTATGAACCGAAATATATCTTTCTAAGTTGTTCTTGTCATATATTTTGTTCACACTGGTGAAAAGCTGACTAGGACTATTTGTCTCATAGTGTCATAGGTTCCAGTCCGTGGTTGCTTGACCCTATTGCCTTTGGGCCTGGGACAAGGGAGTGTATCATGGCAAGACTTCATGGTAGAGAAAATCGTTCACCTTATAAGTGAGGAAACAACGAAAGGAAGGGACTGGGGTCTTGATATGCTATCACAGACACCCTCCAAGTGAACTAACTTCCTTTCCTAGACCCTAAAGGTTCTACCACCTACCAGGAACTTCCCAGACTGGGGACCAGTCCTTCAATACATAGGCCTATGGAGGGTACTCATCCAAAGTATTGTAGGTAGTTTCTTCTATTTTTGGATGTTTTTTCATGAAAGGATGTTGAATTACATCAAATGCCCTATGTCAGTTGAGATGATCATTTCATTCTATTATTGTGATGTATTATGTTGAGAGATTTTTCTTATGTTGAACAACTTGGTTTTCCTGGGAGAAATTCTATTTGTTTTGGTATATAAGGGTTTTAATATACTTTTGATTTTTGTTTGCCAGTGTTTTTTAAAGATTTTTTTGCAGTGATACTTATAGGTATAATGGCCTGTAATCTTCTTCTCTTATGAAGTCTTTGACTTTGGAATGAGGGTAATACTGGCCTCACAGAATGTGTTAGAAAATATTCCCTTCTCTTCAGTTTTTTGGAAAACATTTAGAAGGACTGAATTATTTGCATCTCCCTTCTTTTTTTCCATTACAGTCAGTTTTGGTTTGTTAGTTTTGTCTTTTTCAAGAACTAACTTTTTATGTATTGATTCTGTTGTTTTCCTATTCTCTGTTTCATTTTCATTCTTCCCTACCTTTTGCTAGCATTGGGCTTAGTTTGATCTTCCTTTCCTAACTCCTTTAAGAGCTTTTTCTGTTGGCACATATAGTTTATAAAGAATGGTGAGTTTCATTGTTATATTGGTGTTTGCATATAACATTTGATCAAATTTACTCCCTAGTAACTCCTCTTTCCTCCTTTTTTGCTCCCCCTGATTCCTTCCTCTACCTTATTGGTTTCCCTTCTATTTTTAAGGCATTTCCCCCTTTTTCTTTCTTTTTTCCTTTCTTTTTTTTTTTTTTTTTTTTTTCCTAACTAGTTTCTACATATAAGAGAAGATATATGATACTTGTCTTTCTGATTCTGGCTTATTTCACTTAACAGATGCTCTCCATTCCACCCACTTTCATGAAAATGACATAATTTCATTTTTTTTCTTTTTTCCCACCAACCATGTATAAAAGTTCTTTTTACTCCTCATCCTCACCAGAATTTATTGCTATTTGTATTCTTGTTAATTGCCATTCTGACTAGAGTAAGATGGTAATTTTTATTTGTATTTCTCTGATGGCTAAAGATGTTGAGCATTTTTTCATAAAATTATTGGCCATTTGTAGTTCTTTCAAGAAGTGGCTGTTCTGTTCTTTTGCTCATTTATTGATTGGATTATTTGGGGGTTTATTTATTTTTGTTGGTATTGAGCTTTTTGAGCTCTTTATACAGTCAGTACACTAATCCTCCATTGGAAGAGTAGCTGGCAAAGTTTTTCTCCTGTTCTGTAGATTTTCTCTCCATTCAGTTGTTTCTTTTGCTGCGCAGAAGCTTTGAGTGTTTCTTTCTTTGTGGATGTGAATGCTTATTTCCCCCTTCTGAGGATTTGTGGGGCCTCTTGAATAGATTATTTTTTTTATTTGAGTGTTAGAAACCTCAGTCATCACCTCTTTGTATAGTCACCTAACCCCATTTTTGCCTAGCTGTGAGACTGATTAGATATTTGTTAGACCTTCTGTGTCCTGTGATCCTGTGTCTCATAACCTTTCTGTCACATTTCTCATACCTTTACCTTCTTAGACCTCGTGCTGAATAGCTTTTCAATTCCTATCATGTATTTCATTAATTACTCTAGTAAGGTGTTTAAATTTATATCTGTTTAGCTACCAAACCCAAATAATCTCGTTTCCATTGAAAAGTTGAAAATTTATTCTTTTTTTGTGTGTGGGGGGGTGGTTACCAGGGATTGAACTCAGGGACACTCAAATACTGAGCCACATCCCCAGCCCTATTTTGTATTTTCTTTAGAGACAGGGTCTCACTGAATTGCTTATCACCTCACCATTGCTGAGGCTGACTTTGAATGTGGGATCCTCCTGGGCTGCTGAGATTACAGGTATGAGCCACCACGCCTGGCAAAAATTTATTCTTTTAAACAGTCATTTTCCCCGTTCAATGATATTATCTTTAGAAACTGTTCTGGGTATATTAGAAAACCAAGTGTAAAACAAACTGATTTGAAAGCCAACATATGAGTCAAAATGAATGAAAGAATCAAAAACTGCAAAGATGAATAATATTTTTAATTATTATATAGTCCCTTTACTGCTGTGTCACAATCTGAAACTTTTTAGATTATCATTATTCTCTATGTACTCCTAGAAATCTTAATAATTCATACCTCCTTATACAAACAAAATCTGCACAAATAGGTCTGGGGAGATAGCTCAGTTGGTAGAGTGCTTGCCTTGTAAGCACAAGGCCCTGAGTTCAATCCCCAGCACCGCAAAAAAAAAAAATTCTGCACAAATAAAATACTGTCAGTAATATTACAAAATAGGCCATGGTGGGGTTGGGGGAGAGGCTAAATGTACTGATTAGGACTAGAATTTGGATTTTTTTTAGAAAGCAGTACTGTCTTCGATTTGAATTAAAAAATAAGCTCTTCACCTAAATGGTCAGAGAATAGGACTTCACAAAGCTTACAAAATCAGCTAAACAAATGTTTTTAGATCACCTTAGTGCTATATACATGCATGTGACAAAAAACTAAAATTGTTTATTCTAACAACAATACCTATTTTCTCTACTTCCAAATTATATTCCATGTATGAGGCATTACCTCAATTCTAAATGCTTTGAACCTCTGATTGTGACATTTTGTTGAATATTTGTTCACCTTTCTAGCTATTATGTTCAATATTGATAATCTTTTCATCCACAAACATGCTTTTCATTCATTCATTCAAATGATAGGTAATGTATTGATTACTGTGTGCAAGGCACTGAACTAAATGATGGGTATACACTTTTGAGAAAATAATAGGTCCTGTTCTCATGGAATTTGTATTCTCACAAAAGAGGTAGATTTTACTTGTTGGTCCCAGTATTTTTATAGATGTCCCTCATCAGAATATTCATGGGCAGTTTTTGATAACTGGACTATTACTCTTAATATTACTCTTAGTAGAAACTATCCTATGTTTTAGGAAGGCAGAGGTGGACATTTTCTCACAAACTCTACTCCATCCTTTGTTCATCTTGTTTATTCCTGCCAGTTCTTCTGTGCCTACCTTTTCATTTTCAGTCATTAGCTCTATCCTGATTATTTCCCTGTTTATACTTTGGAAACCTCTTACTTTTTCTTTATAGCTACCAATAGAACCTTCCCCCTAAGGTAACACACAACGTATCTGAAATTCATCATACCTAAAATTGAACTTAATCCTCACCAACTTTTATATATATCTGTACTTATACCTTATTCTGTTGGTTCTATAGACTCCAAATGATATAGCTTTTTTGTTCTCATTCATTTCTTCCTACTTTACAATTATAATTTTTTCCAAATGATCTCTGTTTCCATATCTCCCTTTGAAATCTCTCAAGACTGCCATCCTAGTTCAGTCACTTGTTATACCAGGCCTGCTAATACTTCTTTGATTGACCTGTTAGTTCACCCTGCTTCTCTCACATTAGGTCTTCTTCTTGTTTTGTTTTTCAAGAAGAGGTCTGGCTTTGTTGCCCACCCTGTTCGTGTTAGGTCTTTCAAAACACCATTTCACTGAGGAGCCCCTCTTTTTTTTATTTCTTTTTTTTAATTTGTTCTTTTTAGATATACATGAAAGTAGAGTATATTTTGATATTTTATACATATGTGGAGTATAACTTCCCATTCTTGTAGTTGTACATGATGTGGAGTTACACTGGTTGTGTGTTCACGTATGAACATAGGGAAGTTATGTCTGATTCGTTCTACTGTCTTTCCTAGTCCCATCCCCCCTCCCTTCTCTTTATTCCCCTTTGTCTAGTCCAATGAATTTCTCTTCTTTCACTACCTCCATTACTGTGTGTTAGTACATGCATATCAGAGAGAACATTTGACCTTTGGTTTTTTGGGATTGGCTTATTTCACTCAGCATGATATAGTTTCCAGTTCCAACCATTTACCAGAAATACCATTATTTCATTCTTTATGGATGAGTAATATTCCATTGTGTATATATACCATATTTTCATTATCCATTCATCTGTTTAAGGGGGAGCTCCTCTTTCATAAAAGTATTTTCTTACAAATTTATCCTACAATGGATCTTTCCCTTATTTGAATTCTTATAGCCCTTTTCTATACTACTTCATCTTATATTTGGTTGTATAATGCTTTAAATTATTTAGTATTTTGTTGGTTGTAACTTTATTCAAAAATAAAACAAGTTGTTAACTGCCTGCTATGTGGAAAATAGTGTGATTTGGTGATACAATGATAAATAAGAGGTACCAAACTTTGTCCTTAATATTACCTAATGTTTATTAAGAGGCAGCTATGTACCTAACACTGTTGTATGCAATAAGCAACCTTATGTGGCATACACTATTATCTTCCTCATTTTATGCAGGAGAAAAATGAGGCACAAAGGAGCAAAGTAACTTTTCCCAAGTTACTTAGCTAATAAATAGCATAGCCATGATTCAGACCCAGTTCATTGGCTTCAGAATCCATGTTTGGTGGTTATATCATCTTAGTGTTGGTATCATCTAGTTAAAAAGGTAAAACAGAGACCTCAATAATCATATTTTAGACTACACAGTAAGAGCTTTGTGAGAGGTCTAAAGTACTCTTGCAATTCAGTAGATGGTAAGATTACTTCCAGCTAGGAAAGAAAAAAAGGTTTATGAAGGATTTGGAAGGGAAATAGGAAAAACATTTCTAGAGAGGAATAACGCACTCTTGAGACAGGACTGTTCAGAGCATATTACCAGGAATAGTGAGTGAGTTAATTTAACTAGGTCAAGGGGTACTTGAAATGGTAAATGGAAAATAAATTTGTAAAGGTAGGTTGCAGCCAAATCGTAGATCTTAAATGCAAGGCTAAAACATTTAAGTCATATTTTATAGGCAGCGGGGCAATATTATTAAGTCTGTATCTTAGAAATATTTACCTGCAAATAGTATGTAAGGCTGAAAGAAAGAAAAGGGACAATTAGAAGGTTATTGCAATAGTCTGAGTAAGAGAAAATAAATTCCTGAAATAAGTTACTGGCAGGAAATGTAGAGGCCAGAAGAGAGATTGGACAGTTCTGATTCAAGAAGTCAAATGATTGGATGTAAAATGGGAGAGAGCCAGGGAGGTGGGGTGAGTGCAGACAATTGATACTGTAAAATTTAAGAGATCAGAATTTAAGATATAACTATTAGGAACTTGGCTTACATTTGATACCTAAAATCAGGGATTCACAATAGAATAAAAATATCTAAGAGTCATTTGGAAGAATTGGAACCAAAAAAGGAATATATATTCCCAAAGTAAGAGAACCAGAAGATTACAGTGACTTAAAATTGGAAGTGAGAGCCAGGCAAAGTGGCTCATGCCTGTAATCCTAATGGTTTGGGAGGCTGAGGCAGCAGGATCGAAAGTTCAAAGCCAGCCTTAGCAACTTAATGAGACCCTGTCTCAAAATAAAAAAAAAAAGGGCTGGGGATGTGACCCCTGGGTTCAATCCCCACTAGATCTGCCCCACCCCCAAAAAAGGAGGTGAGAGTAGAATGTTGCAGAGAGAGAAAGCAAATATGGCAACACATTTTTAAAATCTGTGTTGTGAAACCCAAGTATTTGTGCTTATACATTTTATGCCTTATAGATGGTGTTTTCTTTCCCTTAGATTTTTATTTTCTCTGACTATTCTGTGTTAATAATTTTCTAGTCCTTACACCTTATAATCAATTCTAGATTTCTTCATAGCCCCTGAAATTCACAGATTAACCATCGTATCTATGCATGTTATAAATACATATGGACAAAATGAATATTAATAAGAGCATATTAAATATAGATTAGTCCTTGACAAGACTCCTTTAGGAGATTTCTGGTAATATAAAGACTGAGCTGCTATGAATAAGTCCTGTCTTTCCAATGTAAGATTAAGTATTATGAACAACAAAAAGACCATAATCATAGCCTAGATTAAAAGAATAAAATGGAGTTCTAGTTTTTCTCAGAATCAGAATCATAAATAGGAACTGACACCACAAAATATAAGCCTTAGTGCCTGGGATTTTAATATATACTTGGAGAGCAGGGTTTATATCTTTGGGTGGCTGGAACTGAACCTCCAGCATAAAAGTTCAGTGTTCCAGACCATTAGAACCTCCAGGTCACTAACAGAAGCCAATGCAAAAATTGTTCTCTAGGATTACTCTAAATAGGGCTCTTGGGAGCCTTTTTGAAAGGAAGGGCTGTGGGTGGGGAGCACTTTACTCAGTAAAGTGAAGATATGCTCTCAAGAAAAGAATCATAAACCCTGAGGATATTCAGCAGATGCACCAAAGAAGAAAATTTGCATTCCAACCAAGAACAGGGGAGAAGAAAATCAGTCTGAAAGAGAACATAAAATCAGTTATTTTTATAAGCATTTAAAAGGTTAAAGAAGGAATAAAACCATAATGAAAGAACATAATAGAATAAGAAAAAAGAGAAAGAACTTCTAGAAATGAATGGGTCACTGAGACTGACTTTTTTAATGGTTGAATTAAACTACTGAAAGAACTTCTAGAAATAAACGGTTCATTGAGACTGACTTTTTTAAATAGTTGAATTAAACTACAGAATTAGTGAATTGGAAGATGATCTGCTCAAATCATTTCAGAATATAGAACCAAGAGATAAGGATGGAAAATGCAATAGCGAAGAGACATTGAAGATAGAATGCCTAATGACAATTTTACATGGAAAGGATGGGAAATTCAGTATTGAAATGATTGCTGAGATTTTTCCAGAATTATTAAGACAGATAAGTCCTCATATTCAAATAGTATACTGAATAGGATATATAAAAGCAATCCACATCTAAACAAATCAAGGAGAAACTATGGAACATTAAAACAAACAATGCATTTAAACCACCTACCAAGAGAACATAGAGGAAAGCCAGTTATATTAACAATTGCCTTCTTTTACAACAAAATAAAATCAGAAGAAAATAGAAAATATCTGAGAAAACAACTTTCAATTTATAATTTTATGCCTTGTTAAAGTATGATTGAGAATAAGAATAAAATAAAGTTGTATTCAAACAAAGAACAGTTTGCTGCTAACAGACCTTACTATGAAGACTGCTGAAGGATATGCTTCAGCAAGAAGAAAGTTTAATGTGGAAAGGGGAAGGCAATAAGAAAAGATTGTGAACAAGAAAGAAAAAAGTAAACATGTTGATAAGCATTGACTGTAAAAGAAATAATTGTATTGATGATAACTGATTTGTAGGAAGTTAAAAATCAGCTAGAGATAAAATACATGATGGCAATACTTAGAAGAGGAGAGAAAGAAATCAGAGAAATATTTTCGGATCCTTGTGTTGAATGGGAAGAAGATAAAGATATAAACTTTAAACTTTGTTAGTGATTGTTTAAAAAATATTGGGATGTATATTAATAATGAAACTGGAATGGAAAACTTCTTAACTAATCAAAGACAGTAAGAAAATTTCATCAGTTGACTATAGGACAAGAGAAAGTCCCTGTGTGAGATTGGTTTTTGTAATCTTGAAATCTGCTTCTCTCATCTTGGGAACCAATTTGCAAATGTGGACCACTGCCCATAAGTAGATCTGGATGAGACAGGAAAGTATAGTACCTCTACCAAGAAATAGCTCCTAAGTTCATATTTTGTCTGAATCTTAGTTTTTCACCTAAAAGCCTCCTAATAAGTTTATGTTTGTGGTTTTATAGATTTCAGTTGAACTCTCTTTGAACTTACAGAGGTTAGTGAATACCTAAATAATATCTATTTTTAAAATTGTCATGGTTTATAGGTTTTTCCCTAGCTGTGTTCTTATTCTTATACCCCCTTTCTGTAGTACATAGATTTTGCCTTGTGAATGGTTAATAACCTGAAACTACCATGGGTTCTTATAGTCAGTTCAACATGTGTTTTCTATGTACCTAGTATGCATCTAGGGCTTTGCTACCAGATGCTATAACAATACTGAAAATTATTTTCTAGGATAAAAATAATTTATCCTGATTTTATAGAATTTGCAAACGTTTTCATGACTGTAATGCTATGTAAAATTGTAATCCTACCTTAATTTTGTAGAAACATTCAAAAGATATCCCACTTCAATAATTTGTCCTGATATATATGTATGCACACACATGCATATAATTTTTTAAAGAAGTTACAGGACATAACATGTAAGATTTTATTTATTTTTATGGTGGTGCTAGAAATTGAGGCCTCATACATGCTAGACAAGTGCTCTACCACAAGCTGCATCCCAACCCCAGGAAATACATTTTTTATGACATTTCAATGATACCATATAAATGCTCATTGTCCATGACAACACTTGTATTTGTAACCTAAAAAACAGGAAGACCTTAAGGTCTCAATTTCTTTCTTAAAAATCAGACATTGGACTAGATTGTCTGTATTTATTGAAATGGGTCTATTTTAAAAGGATCTAATTTCTAAAACTTTTACCTTTCATGCTGGAATAAGGTAATTAGATTCTAGTATACATTTTTGATTCCGGTTATTAAACTAACAATCAAGTACCATTCCTTTGAATAATGTGATCTTTGCTAAGTACCAAATATACCATTATAGATTATAATAGAAAGAATATGGCACATTTTAATTTCCTTTGTAGCATTTGCAGTCATACACCCCGATTTTAACAACAACAACAACAAAAATCTTTTCAATTTCTTTTGGTTTTAGTGTTTACGCTAGTAGGATAATAGGGAAAATTTTCTGCCTGAAAACAGAATAGTTGTACCTTTGAGGTCACATTTAATTTTAAGAGTTATAAATCTGAAAATATCTCTTTGGTGGACTTCTGACTTACTAAACAAGAGAGCTGTACTTAGAGCAAAGTGGCTAGTAGCTATCCATTTATTTCTCCTATGAGTTCTTTTATTTTTTCCCCAAAATAGTCATTCAACAATCATTTATTGACTGTAACATGCTCCGCGCATTAAGGATGTGAGAGAGGCATAGTCCTGAAACTTTAGGATTAGAATCTGCACTGAGAAAGTTATATAAAGAGATCATCATCATAATATAATGCAATAGTTTTACAAAAAGTAAAGATGGAGGGAGAATAGCCGAAGTACCTAAGTACTCTGGGGAGTTAAAAAGACTTCACCAAGGAAACTTAGTTTCTAAAGAGGAAAGGTTGCTAGATAGATACTTTTGAGTAGTGCATTCTGGGAAGAGGGAAAAATAAAAAGAACAGAGATATGAAATAGCCTGAATGTGTACACCAGTAGTTTGGGATATCTGAATCATATTTGAGGCAGGGATTAAGATGAAATAAAACTAGAGGCAGGCAGGGCTAGATGCTATATATAGGAACTTAGATTTTTTTTCCTATAGGAAATGAGGAGTACTGATTAATTTTTATATTGGACTCATTTGTGACCAAATTTGTGAGATGTTTGACAAGTTAATAACCTCTCAGTACCTCTGTAAAATATAGTAATAATATCTTACAGATTATTGTGAGGATTAAATTATTTAATATACATAAAGCACTTAAGACAGTGCCATAGGACTGGCGCTGGGGCTCAGTGGTAGAGTGCTTGCCTGGCATGTGTGAGGCACTGGGTTCGATCCTCAGTACCACATAAAAATGAGTAAAGAAAGGTATTATGTCCATCTATGACTAAAAAATTATTTTAAAAAAGACAGTGCCATTGTAAGCATCTATAAGGCAGCCAGCAAAACTTTGTGTGATCTAACCTCTGGACCTCTTGAGTCTCTCAAAATCTTACTTATGCTGAATGGAGACCCAAGATTCCGATTTACTCTGGTTTTGTTCTGCATTTTCATGATGGCTAATGATGTTGAACATCTTTTCATGTACTTACTATTTGTGTGTTATCTTTGGAGAAATATCTTTTAAGATTCTTTGCCCTTTTCTTATTGGGTTATTCGCCTTTTTAGTAGTAAGAATTCTTTATTGTGTTCTGGATACCAGGCCCTTTTCAGATATTTGTCTATTGTATATATTGCATCAGAGAAATGTAAATCAAACCACAGTCAGCTAGCACTTCACATCTACTAGGATTGCTATAATAAAAAGAATAATAACAAGTGTTGGCAAGGGTGTGGAGAAATTGGAACTCTGATGCACTGCTGGTCAGAATGTAAAGTGGTACAACTGTTTTGGAAAACAGTGGTCAAAAAATAGAAACGAAGCCAGCCGTGGTGCTGTACCCAGTTATTTAAGAGGCTGAGGCAGGAGAATCACAGGCTTGAGTCCAGCCATAGCAACTTAGAGAGACCCTGTCTCAAAAATAAAAATAAAAAAAGGCTGGGGTGTAGCTCAGTGGTAAAGCCCTCCTGGGTTTAATCCCTAGTACAGCCAGGGAAAGAAAGAGTAGAAAAGAGAATAGGGAGAGGGAATGAGAGTGGCCCCGTGCCATTAAATAACACCTTTTTTTTTTTTTTTCCTGTCATTTATTTTTGCAGTGCTGGGCATCCAAGCAGGGCCTCACACGTGCTAGGCAAGTGCTCTACCACTGAGCTGCACCCCAGGCTTCAGGCTTCAAGGCTTATCATTTATTTTTAGTTTTAAATAGCACAGCACTGGCTTGTGGTTCAACCACATGTACTTCCAGTGTTCAGGACCTCATGATCTGTATCAGGTGACAAGTTCATCCTGGCTGACACCACGTGTTTCAGCCTTGAGAACTCTGACTCAGCACCTTAGCCAACATGGTTTCCAGCTTAGGCCATGGGGTTTTCACTTGTGACTGACAAGCTTGCACAGTGGTGACCTTCTCTGAGGAACCCACATTAATCTAGAGTATCTGCTCTCCCATTACCAAGATAACATCTCCTAAATTCTCAGTTTCAACCTAAGGGCAAGAAGGGTTTTCCAAGGTGGCTAGGATATTAGCATTTTTCTGCCAGTTCTCTGAGGACACTTGTCTCAGAATAATAAGAGGACCAGTTAACCCTTATACAATCAGTGGGTTGCTGTAGAAGAGGAATGCTGAGTTAGGAAACCCAAATCTTTTACAACAGGCTCTGTGGCTGTGCATTCCTTCAGATGGAGCCATTGTCTTCACTACATTAGATACTAAGAATGTTTTCCCTTTGATCCCAAGAGAGAGAATTATCACAACCTGTCTATTTGGGCTGCTTGTATGCTTTCAGATTTTGGCAGCTGGCTAGAACCAAGTAATCCAAGAGAAAGCAAGGCAGAAGTTATAGTCTTTTGTAATATGTCTTTAGAAGATACAACTCTGTTGTTTCCACAGTCTCCTCCCACAACCCTAACCACTGTGGGAGGAGACCACATAAGGGAATATGCTGAGAGGAGGGAGTTAATAAGGACTGTCTTGGAGATTTTGTTACCACAATGGATATATAAGACATTAATATCATAGTTACCTGAATAAAGAACACATGGATGTGTCCATTATGGAAAACAATATGAAATTTCCTAAAAAAAATTAAAAGTAGAACTACCATATGATCCAGCAGTTCCAAAAGAAATTAAGTCAGTATGTCAAAGAGACATCTGTAGTCCCATGTTTATTGTAGCTGTATGTATGACAGCCAAGATATGGAAACAACCTAAGTGTTCATTGGCTGATAAATGAGTTTTTCAAATGTGGTACATGTATAATGGAATACTATTGAGCCATTAAAAAAGATTAACTCCTGTTGTTTGCAGCAACATGGATGGAACCAGAGATCCTTTATGTTAAGCATAATAAGCCAGGCATAATAAGATAAGTACCTCCTGTTCTAGAATATAAAAAAGTTGATCTTTTTTTTTTTTTTTGCGGTACTGGGGATCGAACCCAGAGCCTCGTGCTTGCAAGGCAAGCACTCTACCGACTGAGCTATCTCCCCAGCCCAAAAAAGTTGATCTTATAGAAAGTGAAAGAATGGTAGGAAGCTGGGAAGAGTAGAGAGGAAGAAGAAAAGGTTGATCGGTGGGTACTGAGTTACAGCTAGACAGGTAAGAAGTTCTGGTATTCTGTTGCACAGTAGAGTGACTATTGATAAGTTATATACTGTATATTTCAAAAAAATAAAGAAAGGATTTTTGAATGTTTTTACCACAAAGAAATGACAAATGTTAGAGGAGATAGGTATGTTTCATCTGATTTGACCATTACACAATATATACATGTATTAAAACATCACATAATACTATATTAACATATAGTTTTATGTTTTGTTTAAATTTAATTAATAAAAATGATAAAATGGAAGAAGAAAAAGAGTACATGGGAACTCTACAACTTTCCCATTAATGTAAAACTACTTCAAAATAAAGTTTAAAGAATTTTAAATGAAAAAATATGCATTACAGACTGGAAGAAAATATTCACAATACATATATATGACAAAGATCTTATATTCACAAAATATAAAGAACTCTTACAACTGAATAATAAAATATTTTAAATGGCAAAAGGCACTAACATATACTTTATGGAACTAGATATTCAGTTGATTGATGAGCACATGTAAAGGTACTCAGATCATTTGTAATCTGGGAAATGCAGTTCCCACCAGGATGGTCAGAGTCAAAACAACTGACAGTTTCAAGTGTTGGCAAAGATATGGAACAGTAAGAACTCTGATAACATTGCTGGTTATAGCATAAAACAATATAACTTCTCTGAAAAATACTGAAGTAGTTTCTTATAAAGTTAGATATATACTTTCCTTATGACTTAGCAATTCCATCTCTAGGTGTTTATACAAGAGATTAAAACATATAACCACTTAAGGAGTTGTACGTAAGTTGACATAGCAGTTGTATTATTAATACATAATAACCAATAGCTGGTAGCAATTCTTTTTTTTTTTTTTTTTTTTTTTTTTGGGGGGCAGTACTGGGGATCGAACTCAGGGCCTTGTGCTTGCGAGGCAAGCACTCTACCAGCTGAGCTGTCTCCCCAGCCCAGCAATTCAAATATTCATTATTGGGAGAATAGATAAGCAAATTCTGATACAAATCTTTTTTTTTTTTCAGCTGTGTGTTGTGAATATTTGCTCCTAGTTTATGGCTTTTCATTTTTTTAAATCATTTCTTTTAAAATCCGAAAGTTTAATTTTGACCAAGTTCAGATATTTTTGTTTTTACCATTTCAAAGTCATTACTTGTACATA
Organism: Sciurus carolinensis; assembly: GCF_902686445.1. Taxonomy (NCBI): domain Eukaryota; kingdom Metazoa; phylum Chordata; class Mammalia; order Rodentia; family Sciuridae; genus Sciurus; species Sciurus carolinensis. The sequence continues at coordinate 23,929,761 of NC_062224.1, forward strand.
ACTCCCTAAAACTAAGCAAATGTTGCTCTTCAGTGAAGGAATGGAAGGGCAGGGGAATACCAGGAGTGTTAGCTGTTTTGCAATTTGTTTGAATTCTGGAACCTTTTGTTATAAGGGATCCCATTCATGGTGAGCTGTATTACAAGTAACAGCATAAATGGGCCTGGTATAATTTGTAAATGAGTAACATATTTTCTCCAGAACCTAAAAGAAGTTGTGAGAGTCGATATGGTCAGTAGTTGTTTCTTTACAGCGGCATGAATGGAGCAGCCTTCAGTTTAACCAAATAATTTTCAGAAATTTAATCAAGGTGGCAAGTACCCTGCATTTTGTGTAAGGCGGTGGCCCATCCCCGTTTTGTCAACTTCTTTGTATTTGCATGTCCTGAATAGTGTTCCAAATAGTGTGTCAAATGAATCTCCTCAGAGGAGGATGTTACCAAGGTAATGTCGCAACGGGGCCCCTGAAGTAAAATAATAGTTCAGTTCTTGCCTTCAGAGGTTCTGATAAGGCAGGACCGTTTCAGTGCCACACAAGTGGGTGAAAATGTGTGGGGTGCTTGAATTGAAGGCAAACTGCAGCCAGGAGACTGTTGAAATAGGCACTGAAACAGAACATGTTAACCAAATCTATAAAGGCACAATATTTACCAGCTCTGATTAAATTGTTAGTAATTTCAATAATACTGATATTGATCCTTAATAAACCCACAATATTAAGGTTGAAGTAATCTACCATGAGGTACATTCATTCTTCCCAAGCGTAAGAGCAGGCCAAATTGGTCTTGTTAAATGGACCAGCAGTAAGGATAAACCCTTTTCTAAAGAGGTCTTGTATAATGGGTTTTAATCATTAAAGGCCCTGTGTTAAATCATATTGGGGCATATTAACCATTTTAATGGGGAAGAGGTAGGTCCATAGGTTCCATTTTATCAAGGCAATTTGTTAGTGCCAAAGATCTAATTTTATTCATTACTCATTGAGTCAGAGAGTCCATGATCACTCTGGGATATTTTAGGAAAATGGATGTTATGACCATGAAGAATTTAGGCAAGACATTTGTTCCTGTAGGTAAGGTGAGGCATACCTGTTTGTCCTCTATATTATATTCAGTAACTCCCCTGAGATTTTGGGATACTTAGTTTAAATTTAGTGGGATGCCCAGTATTAATTAAGGACTTGAAGTCTTACTAATTTGGGTATATTTCAATAGATGTTCAGTTAACTCAGAGCAAGTGTTATAAAAGGCCCAAGTCACTCCCTGCCCTTTTATCTGTTTGTTGTAGAAATTTGTAAAATAAATTTTAGACTACCAGTTGGGTCAAATTATGGACTTCTATGCTGGGTGTGGTAGCACACACCTGTAATCCCAGGAACTAAGGAGGCTGAGGCAAGAGGATCACAGGCTTAAGACCAGACTGAGCAACTTAGTGAGGCCTAAGTAACTTAGCAAGACCCTGTCTCACAATAAAACATAAAAAGGGCTGGAGATGTAGTTCAGTGATTAAATGTCCCAGGGTTCAATCCTCAGTACCAAAAAAATTTTTTTAAAGTTATAACTTCTGTTTCCGCTTTTCTTTGTGTGTTTCCTCCATGTTACGGACTAAATTTTGTCCCCTCAGATTCATATGTTGAAGCCCTAGCCCCAACTACCTTAGGAGGTAGACCCTTTGGGAAGGTAATTAAGATTAGATGAATGCAATCGTAAGAGTGAGGGCCCTGGTATAATGGGATTGGTATTCTTATAAGAGGAAGACCAGGAATCCACCCCCCAAACACACACAGGAACTTCATGCCCAAAAGGCCATGTGACCACATAGCAAGAAGGTAGCCACCTACAAACCAGGGAAGAGAGCCCTTAAGAGTTTCTCTTCCTAAGAGTGATTTGTTTTTAATGTTGTCATTGTTAACATATCATTTGTTTACATAGTTGTTTGTTGAGGACACCTAACTATTCATTTTTAAATTGGAAAGAAAAATTGTATAGCCGAAAGTTAAATAAATGCTTTCTAAAACAGAAAATGTATATGGAACACAGAGTTAGAGGGTAGCAGATTATTAGATTAGTATTATGCCATTCACATTATTAGCTTTAAATCTGATATTTTAACTGGGTAATGCTATTTAAAGATGTTATTTTCTTGGGTAAAATTTCTGAGGATTTATGAGTTGGGCTAAACCTACTACAAATAGTTGAATCTGAATTTTTAACTATTGTAATTACATAAATAATGATCATTAATTGGTCCTTTCAATAGAAGTATTTCTCATTAAGGAGGTTTCTGAATCTATTTATTAGATAGAAAAGGACTTTTTGTCATTTAAATATGAAAAAATAAGTACATTTTCATTTACTTTGGCCATAATTTTTCAGTGCCAAATAAATTACATGATACTTTGTAATTAACATTTTATGGTCTAAAGCTGTGAAGGGAAATGTATATATATATATATAGGTTAAGTAAAAATATAGTGTGCTTTCCCCTACAGCCTCCCACCCGGTAATCCAGAAGTATTAAAGATTTTCAGAGACATCAAATCTTTGAGTATAACAGGTTTCATGACAAAAATTCATCCCAAAGGGACATTATTTGATATTACAATTTAAATTTCCCAATCATTTCTTCAGTAGACATATTTTTGGGTCATTTCATAAAAATACTGAATTATTTGAAAACTTACTTTTTATTTTGTATTCAATATGGAGATTTATTCCCAGAGTGGTGCTTTTCTGATGCAAAATTGGAATGCTTGTGTAGTCACAACAGCTGTCCCCACACCATGTGGTATCTTCCATTACTTTACTGTAGAGATGCATTTTTGGCCCAGTGTTTCAGTAATATTGGACACACATGGTTTTAAGTGGCAAAGCAGTATGCTTATGCATTCATTTGACTTTCACAGCTACAGTTGGCTCCAGATTAGAACAGAGAGAATACATTCACACCATGACCACCCTCATGGCTGCTGTAGTAGCTGGATCACAGGAGGCTCTGTTGCTTCTAAAGACACAACTAACTATTGCTGAGGAATTACACATTCACCAAAGTGCCTTACAGCTGTAGGAGAGAGAATAATGAATTGCTAAAAGGCTTCTCCCAGATTTCAGACTATGGTCCTAGTTATTATTGATCCTTTTTTTAAATATTAATCATAAAAATCATGGCTATGAAGAACTATGAAACTAAAAGGCAAGTTCATCATAGCAGTAGGTGATTTTTCAAGATATGGTTCCAAATATTTTATTTAAAGTTTTTCCTTTCCAGAAAAGGGTGAAACTCTACTTTTAGACTTTTATTAACAAGGAACTAAAATCAGATTTTTTAAATGCCCATTGTTCATATATGCAGTATATTTGGAAAACCAATCCCTTGAGAATAGAAATTATTTTTAATTAGTTTATTTTGTGAAACAATGATTTCTGTTTTTGACATTTTAGACAATTTCATTTGCTCCAAAAATGTGTGCTTATGTTAATGCAGAAATTGGTTGATTTGATTTAGTGCAAAACTTTATTGATATACTACATGATTTGAATATTATATCAATGTGTATCTTCATGCAGTTTCAACATAATGTTCTTCATGGTGTGATTTTGTACTGTAAGCCTATATTTAAATTCTACTTAAAACTTACCTCTTGAATTTCTGAAACCATTTTATATAATTACTAAAGCTTCAGTTTTTAGCAGTAAAAATATTATCTCCTTGAAAATCCAATTATGTTCCTGTAAATGGTATCTGAATAAGAATAAAACTTTTTTCCTTAAATAAGGCAAAAAGAAAGAAACAAAAAGAAAGGAAAAAAAATCCTCCATGTAAATTTTTAAATCAACCGATATGGAGAATTAGATTTCTGATATTCATTAAATATCAAAGAAATTCCAGCCAGACCCAATCTAGGCTACCTTTTTATATAAGTGAATTTATGCATGTAGTGTAGGGGCTGTGCTGATGAATATGTTTGAGGCTTTCAGCTCTTAGTGGATACAAAATAGAATGATTGATAAAATCCTCCCTACTATTGGCTATTATTTACTGACTCTTAAGTGGCAGGTTGTATTTATGCCAATTTATCTGCTTCAGGGAACATTCTTGATAGCAGAACAAAGTGAATAAAAGTAGTTTGCTTTGCAAATGAATGCAAATGGGAGAGCCTTTCGGAAAGCCCTTTAACAGGGGCAGTGCACTTTGATTATGAGTGAAGCTGCCATTTGGACATGGTGAAAAGAGCACGCTTGAACCATTGATTGGGGGAGACAGTAAAAAGTCAGGAAGGGCCCCGTTAAGCTTGCAGTGAGGCAGGCGGATGTCAGTGTGGTTAGAGCACAGTGGGAGAATGACAGGGAGGATTAGTGTCAGGGAGAAGCTTTGCTGTAGCTGTGGAGATAGTCCCTGGGGTCACTCACCTCTGACTGTTGTTCTGTGCTGATGGTTCTGTAATGCAAACTGCCTGATGTATGCCTGTTCATTATCGGAAATGGTGATTAGAAAAGGTATTTGTTTCAAAGATTTCCTTCCACCTCTCTCTCTCCCTTTCTTCCTTTCTTTCCTTTTTTCTTTTTCTCTTTTCCTTCCATCCCTCCCTTCCTTTTCTTCTTTTTAGATTCATTAATTAAAGGAAAATAAGATAAGCATCCTCAATCTCTCTGCTTACTACTTACTTAATTTTATTGTTTAATACCAAAATGGTTACTGCCTGTGATGGGGATAGCTTAGTGCTAAAATGTAATATAAAATACTATCACATGGTTTTGTTATTTGATAATAATTTTTTTGCTTTGCTAAATTTTGGGTTTGACCACTGGTCAGGCTGAGTAAAATGCAGAGGTTATGGTTGCTATTAGGATCTTTGTGTGGTTTATAATCTTTAAAGTGTTATATTCACTCAGTTTAATAATTTGGCCAACTTCTAGAAGCTCTTTACCTTCTTACAACTGATATGTTGCTTTGCATGGACTGGATTAAGTATTAGTCATAGGAGTTTCTAGTTTTATTTGTACCTGAGTTTTATTAATGTTAGCATTTGATAAATTAAACTTCTTGAAAATTTGTTATTTTAAAAATTGAATATTGTTCTATACAATGTACCAAAAAAATCTTTGTCTTAGTTCTGATTCTGAACCAGTACATTTAGTCATATTTTAATTTATACTTGTAATAAAATTTTGTTTTCTATAAAGTATAATTTTTTTAAACTTCAAAACTTAATAATCACATTTTGTGAACCATTTGTGAGTAGCATTACATTTTATAGACTTCAATAATGGTTTCTCACTTTAATGTAAAACTGAATTTTTAAAAAAATGTCTTGCAAAACCTAGTTTTGTAGTATTCCTTCTTTCTTATTTGGTATATGTAGGAAAAATTTAAGACTGTTGGAGCTTTGCATTTTAATGTTCAATATACATTTCAAACTTTTATCTAAACTTTTAGATACATATCAGGGGGTTTTGGGGGGTTTTGTTTTGTTTTGCTTTTTTTTTTTTTTTTTTTTTTTTGTAGAAAGCATGTTACCAATAATTTGTTTTGCAGGCTTATTAAATGTTTTACCAAGCATTCTCCAAATTATATTTTTTTATTTTCTCTAATGTTTTGCAGGCACCTGAATGGACAGAAGAGGACCTCAGCCAGCTGACAAGAAGTATGGTTAAGTTCCCAGGAGGGACCCCTGGTCGATGGGAAAAGATTGCCCACGAATTGGGTCGATCTGTGACAGATGTGAGTTCACTCAGATTTGCATTGTATGGAGAATGACAAACCAGAACAAGCCAACTATGTAGGAGGCAGACATAGATGGGTCCTACATTGTCTTTGGAGAAAGGCTGCAATTCTTTGAGGACCTGGAAGTGAACCATTAATGAAATAAGCAAGAAGCAGATGTGAGTCAGTCCCCTGGTCCACAATTAACAGCTGTGTGAGGAATTCTAGTGTTTGGCCGACTTAAGCTACTGAAACCTAATCACAGAAAAACAATGCCAGGTTTTGTGTTTATAGTGACCCTTTAATTGTAGAAAAGATAGTTCTCAAACTGATCAAAATTAGAGATTATATTTCAGCTGGATCTTTTTAACGTTGTACAGATTGCTAGTGTATTTAGACAGGTGGTTTGGATTAATTAAATGAGCACTAGTCCTATAATACAAATAGAATGTTTGACTTTTTATTTCAAGGTTGATACTAACCATTCATTTTGACAAGCTGTGTGTCTATGTGGTATGACCATTCACATCTGTGTATGACCATTCATTCGTATGTAGGTGTGAATGGCCAAACCTAACATTTAGAGGATAATTTACCTATAAAGGTTTTTTTACTTAACACTTTAAGTGCTTTAATTCAGGAAATTTAGAGGATCTTTAGACATACTTAGTAAACATTTAATTGAAATTTAGAAAAAAACTTTCAGTGGTGAAATTGATATTTTCATAAATAGTAAATATTTTTTACTAAATTTACTTTAACTATATTCTATAGATCTAAAAATACTTAAGGAATTACTAAAAGCAAAGATTTAAAATTTTCCCTTCATTTCTGTTAATATGCTTTTAGGTCTTTTTTGATAACACAAACCTTTAAAAAGAACTGAAAATTTTTATTAAACACAGCTACCAAAGACAAACAAACAAAAAACTGGTACTATAAGCTATAAGCTTAACTTTCATAGTAAACTTCACTTTTTAAATTTAGAAACAAACATACAAACATTACTGCCAAGTTTTCGGAGGATTTTTTTTTTTCTTTTTTTCTCTTTGAATAGGAACTTCTTTGAAACTTTAAATTATATGTATGAATATTGTTACTACATACATCTTTTTAAAGTCACATTTAAAACTGTTTGGATATCTATAAATGTTTGCATTATTTTCACTTTACAGTTAAAGTATTATCATGGGGAAAATAGCTATTGTATCCTGTAACAAATTTTTTTGCTGTTTCATGAGGAGGCCAGTACTTTAATAACTGGAAAACCTTATAAGGTTTTCCTTTCTTCTACTTAGAATGTTGCTAAAGTGTACATTTTATTTTCTCATTAAGTATGTGTGTAAAAGATAAGTTAATAATGACTTATCAGTGAATATCAGACCACATTAAAGGATTCCATGGTTGATGTTTTAAGTATTATGACCCTGCAGTTTTATACAGCTGCTAGTAATATAGTGATTAACACAAATTACTAATTTCTAGAAAGTTATAAAACATTGGTCAAAAGGGCCCAAAACTTTTAGTTCAGTTGTTTAATGAAGACGTACGTTAATTTTGTCTCCTTTGAAGACAGCACTACTTCTAATTTTTTATGTAATATTTTTAGTTAATGCTAAAGGGAAATAGGAAATTAAGTAATATTTTAAATTAATTTGTTGTCATTAAAATCTGATTAAAATTTTTCTGTATTTTTTAGAGTAGAGAAAGTTTTAAAAAATGTTAAGAATATCCCTAATATAACCACAGAACCTCATAGATCTAGAATATCTATATTTAATTTGCAATAGTAGTGTTGGTACAAGGGCATCTTTTTAAACTTTGGAAAATTCATCCTGTTTTTTTCCTCCCTAGGCCTCCCCAAGGGAGACTTATATCATGCCTGCATATGTGACTTTTTCAGTTGTTCATTTATGTGTGCTACCAAGTATTAGTTCTGTTTCATAATATCAAAAGTACCTTGAATGAACCTAAACTTTTGTAGCAACAAAAAATTGTAACTTTTCTTCTATGTCAGCATTTATCACATTGCATTTTTATCCTGTGAGCATCATCTCCATAGCTGCACTATACATTTCATTTTAGTAACTTATGCAGACAGACAGACAGACAGACACACACACACACACACACACACACACACACAGCATAAATCATTCTTTCTAAAAGAGAACAGGTGTGCAAGGATTCAGCAAACTCCTTTCAAGGACACATAGGAATGACTTGTGAATCACATTGAAGCACCTGAAATGGGTTCAGCTAATAGAGTTCCTTCAGTAGAATGTTAACTGAAAGTTAATCACACTTTAAAAGAACACTTGGGCTTCTTTGTGGCTTATGGTGTTAATCGGGTTTGATTTCAGTAAGTATTTGATTATGGAAAAGAAGCCAGGTTCTCTCCTTTTTCCTCTGCATACTGACCCTGTCACCTGACCAGTTTGCCCCTGCTCTTCACAGCTGTCCTTTGACCTGGTTTCCTTGCTGAATTTGTAGCTTCAGGCTTGCTTCTCTTTCCTTCAAGAAACAATTAACCTTTTGGGGAGAGAGGTGAAAGTGCGACAGTGGTGGAATCTATATGGTTCTTTATTTGGATTGACAGATTATAGTGAAAAACCTACTTTATTCCTCAATTAAGAAGAAAATTAATTATATTAATTCACATAATTAGCAGAGTTAGATTACTAAATTCTACTCTAGAGAAGTATAAGCAATGTTTTTCACTTTTTAAAAAATTGACACAAAGTACATTTTAATTTAGATATACCTATACTCTAAGACCTGTTTTATTAAGGATTAAATATTTTAAATGTTAATACATGCCTTTCAGCAAATAATTTTAGTAACCACAAAGGACACTTAAATTGTAAAAACAACAGAGGAAACAAAAACTGTCTGGCATGTTAAACCAACTTTAATGTGATTATTAACTGCAGGTTTTCTAAATTAAGGTCAGGGAGCCTCATATTTCTAACTTGTGGAGTAGTGTTATTCTCTTGCCTGAAAGGATGTAAACTGATTCTCCTTCTCTCTGTGGTCACTAACCTCTTGCATTCTGGTTGTGATAACAGATTCATTGGAGATTTTCTGCTTGCCTAGAAAAGGTCCAGCTAAGCAGCAAAACAAAAGACAGGTGGCTAAATTTAAACAGACTGTTATAATTAGCTTAGTGCCATAGTGTGAGGCAAGAGGTTTGTAGTTAGATAAGCATCCCACTATGCCAGTGAGGAGGAAGAAGGTAAGATTTTATACAGCTACCACTAGGATAGAGATAGATGATGAGGATTTTGGGGGAAATTTATATATCATTATGGTGGTTGTTTCAGAAACCCTAAAGTAAACCAGGAGTAGTGGCACACACTCCTGCTACTCAGGAGGCTGGGACAGGAGGATTCGAAAGTTCAAGGCCAGCCTGGGCAACTTGGTGAGACCCTGTCTCAAAATTAAAAATAAAAAGGACTGGGGATATAGCTCAGAAACACTCCTAGGTCAATCCCACTACTGAAAAAAAAAAAAAAAAAAAAAATCCTAAGTGAATTGTTACATTGGAAACAAGCTTTGTGGTCTATCAGTGCACTAAATATATAGTTATTCTTTTGACTAATATGTTATACTGTTAGTTTTAGAGTTATACTGGTCCTGCCCAGAATTGTAAGGATGACAGGATTGTCTTTTGGTTTTCCATTTTCATCCTCATAGACCCTTACCAACTTCCTACTGGAGTAGTTCTTATTCTGAGTTTGGTCCATATTTCTCTCCCTCCATTGTTTCTTATCTTCTCAACTTCACAACCTTCGAAGACATTTAAATGTTAGACTGGAATGAGTGCTTTATCCCATTATCTTTGCTAGATGAGTCACTAGCTAATTTGATACACATTTTTCAATATTAATAGATGATAATTTAATGTTATTACATATCATACACACACAGTATTTAAAATCTTCAAGTTCCTATCCCAAGGATCTACATGATTGGGGAAGGCATTACAAACAATCTGATTGCCTATTTGGAGGCAGAGTGCTATTTGGAGGTAGTAGGACCTTTTGTGTCCATCAGACAAAACTACATAATCAATTACTAATCTCTCCATTGGTGTGACTGAAGTTTTGTTACATATTACATAGTGATTACCACAAACCTTTTTCCCCCTCTAGTTAGATAAAGAATTTTCAGTTTTAGCTATATTATATGAGATATATAGATATAGATGGGTAGTGCTGGGAAAGTTTTCTTGAGTTGGATTTTTTTCAGTTTTAATTTATGACAGTTGTTTTGAGGATTAGTTGTGAAATTCTAACATTAGTTTTTTAACATCTTTTGAAATCGTATAATTTTTCTCATATGACCTAATGAGAAGGAATAGGTTGTCAAAGTCCTTTCTTTGCATTTCCAGGATAAATTCTACTTGATTATATAAAATTATTCTTTTAATGAACAGTGAGATTTAACTTGTTTGTTGGGGGCTATGCCATGCGGACTTGCCAAGATGGCGCCTGGCAGCCAGCCAGAAGTTGATCACATCCATGGTACTCGTGCACAGGTGTTCCCAGTGCTCCTGCTCGCGCCTGCTCGTGATTGGACAGCTGGCTCCTCGCCTGATCTCAACTGGCGTGGCCCCGCCCTCCACCTCCTGGAGGGAATATAAGCGGACAGTAGATAGAAGGCAAAAAGCAGCAGCTAGCAGAAAGAAGCGGCAAGCAGAAAGAGAAGCAGCGAGTAGGGGGCAGCGGCAGAAGGCAGATCGCAGAGCAGAGAACTAAGAACACACCTTTAGGTTGCAGATCACAGATAGGCAGATAGCAGTACTCAGGACACATCACTAAAGCACCTTAGGTAGACACACCCTTAGTTCACAGGATGCAGGACGCACCTTTAAGAAGTAGCAGAACTAAGAAGATATGTGTAGTCTCTCTCTCTCTCCTCTCAAAGCAAGTAAGCCTCATTTCCTCTATCCTCTATAAACAAGCAAACAAGGAAGGAAGCAGCTCAGAAATAGAAGTAGCACAGTTTCCAGTCCACCACCCATAAAGACCCGTGCAAATTGTTGCTGCAGGCGGTGACAAAAATCCACAAATTTGGTACCGCAAAGAGTCAGCAACACTTGTTGATTTAAATTCTTGCATTTGTATGCACAAATGAGAATGTTATAGAAATTTTGAACTTTACTAGTTGGATATATATAGGTAGGCAGCCTTCTAGAATTATTCTAGCCTACTCAGATTATTTCATTATATAAACCTTCTGGCATCTAGATAGTCAAGAAAATATTGAATTCATAATACAACAGGATACCATGAAAAAAATTAGAGCAAAAATGAATATCAAGTAGCAAAAACAAATGAAGTAGAATGACTGAAAGCTATCATTAAGAAAATCTCCTGGAGAACAGAATAAAAAGACAAATTGTTTTAAAATAACGTAGAAAGGAAATTCAGGGAATTTCCAGGAAGTCCAAATATGACTAGAAGGAATTCCAGTAAGAGAGACAGAGAAAACAGAGGCAAGATCTTTGCTCAGTAAATAATGTTTTCCAGAATGTAAGGACACCTGAGACAGCTTTGTGAGAGCTTTCCAAAGTCAAGTGGGCTACATAGACAAGGTCCTGGGAAAATTTATGAATATCAAGAATATGTAGACCTTCAAAGTTTCTATGAAGATACCTCTGAAGTAAGGCAAAATGTAATGATAAAAATTACAGCAACAATAGATTCTGAGAGACCAGGGGAAAATGCCTTCTTAGTTCTGAGGGGAAATGTTCTGAATTCAGAACAGACTGAGTACAATGGCAAATACATGAGGTAAAGACTTGTTACCCTTTCTTAGAAGTTTTCCTGAGGTTGTATCCAGGAAAAAGAGGGATGAATCAAAGAAGACAAAATGGGATCTAAGAAATGGTGGATCCAGCCCAGTGAACAGAAATCACTGCACTCCACAGCCACACAGCAGGCAAGAGAGCCGTAAGATCAAATTGAAATAGGAGCACTATGGACTGCGTGTCTGAGACCCTGGGAAGAGGGAGATCTATAGAACATACAGTATGACTGAGAACTTGGAAAAATGTATACATGGAAACAGGAATCTAGAAACTCCACAAAGTACAGAAACCCATAAAATAAGGAAAGTCCAGATTTCAGTAAAGAGCAGAGTGATTGAGCAAAGGAACGTGATCCTGCCAGCATTCTCCTTTGAGTAGCACAGGAAGCGTTATCCCAGCACATTATTTGTCACAACAATGGATAGTATTTACCAGGTCACAATTGTGTAATATACAAAACGACTTTTCATATTTTAACAATTTTACATATTTCCCAAACAGGTTTTCAGTTTTTAAAATCTACAAATTGTGGAAGACTCTGGCATGTTGTTCACCAAAATATGTTCTTTCTTTCCTCTTTAGTGATGGATTTATAGTTAGGCGCATATGCACCCAACAGCACTGTTATTCCCAAGCCTCCCAACCTCTGATATGACTGTGTTACTCTCTTCAGAAGAACATAATGGAAGTATTGTGCATTTGTAGGAGCTCTTATTCATTTTTCCTTTGCACTGAGCTAGAACACTAATTTGTCTGCAACTAAACTAATTTTCCATGCAGGCAAAGACAGTTTCCTTAAGGGATTATGAAGAAGAGCAATGGAAAGAACCTGCATGTGTAGAGTAAAACTCATGGACAGGGACAGGTAATATGAAGAAAGATAAAGCAGGGTAAAAGGACAGAAATTGAAGGCAGTTGCCATTTAGAAACAGGGTTCTAGTCCTCCCTAAGTGGTGATAAATATGAGCAGAGATGGAAAAGTGAGGGAGCAGGTTTGTTTGAGAATGGGCATTGCAGGTAGAGGAAATAGCACTTACTAAGACTGTGAGGCTAGAGAAGGCTTGGGGTCTGCAGGGTCAAGCCGAGACCAATATGATCTGCAAAGGAGTGAGTAGAAGGAGATTACTGAAGATGAGACCAAGAGATAGTGAGTCTATAAAGACCTTTTTGGCCAAGGTAAAGATTTTGGATTTTACTCTGAGTGAGATGGGAAAGCACTGGAAGAGTGCAGACAAAGGAGGACAAGCTCCAGAAGCAGCTGCTTTCCCAGACTCCCTTTTGAATATATGAACCACAGAGATATTCAGGGTCTCATGAAGCTCTAGTGGACCACTCACGCACTTTCTTTACTACTCATTGAAACAAAGTATATTTGAAAATTGCATGAAACATTTTCTTTATGTGGTTCCCTTTTAAGATTCTTAAGTATTTTTTCTGTATCATGTTAAAATGTCCTCTCTTTTATTAGTATACTGAGTCTGTAATTTGTACTTACTTATCAGAACCAGTATTTTACTGAGAGGATAGTATCTGCTTTAAAGCTTAATTCTCATTTACTAGTTACAGTCACATGCACTTTGAATACTATGGATGATCTTATTCATAAAAAAGTTGGTTTTGTTATGGTGTGGTAATAGCATCAGACTTTATTGTAGGGATTTATTTTATTGCCTGGAAATTACTTGCTAACTTCTTATTTACAGCTTGGAGCAACAGCAAGTCCATAGACCCTTGAGCAGATACTTACATGTTAATGCAGTTTAAAAATCACTTCCTGCTCCTAAAATTTTGGGGAAACAATTAAGAAAAGAAGATGGGTGAATATATATATAGGATTGTTAAGAATATTCACTGGATGGAATAATAATCTCTACAAAACTATACTATTGTCTGTTGGCAAAAGTATTTTTTCCCAGTAAATGGCCATCTACACTATTTATAGAGATAATCAGTTAATGAAAGGTCCCCTTTTTTTTATGGTTAAGATGAACACAATTATCTCTTATATTTTTCTATCCAGAGAATCCAGAGAAAATTTTTAAGACATTGGAGAAATAATAAGAATGAATAGCACTGCTTTCTACTAGTTGGAAACATTTTCAAGTGCTTTATTTAATGCTCAGGTAACAGAGTGCCACTTTGTATTGGAAAGCCACAGTAGTTTTCAGTTATAAGAAGTGCTAAATTCAAATGGAAAGTTGATCAAAAGTAAAGGCAACAAATACAAATGATGAACCTCTCAGTTACTGAATTTAAAAAAAGTACTTAAAATATCAAGTCAGCTGAAATCTGAAAAAAATGTGACTGAAGGTTATTACTAGTAATCAACTTTTTTTTTCTGAGTTATCTGAAGAAGGCAGGAATATGAGCATATACTTTGGATAGCTCAGAAAATAGGAAAGTTCTTTAAATTGAGCAGAAGTATGTAACCATATAACTATCTACTAACCCTAGCTCTACCCTGTGGATTATAATTTCCATTTTGCTAATTTAATATTCTATTATTTTCATCAGTGTGTTCACTAGAGGGAATGAAACCTATTTTTAATTTTTTTTTCCATTCACTCTACCTTAACCAATGTCTTAGACTGGATCATAGAGCCCCTGTTTATTAAGAATTTAAAGATAAATTTGGGCAATAGAGTGGTTATAAAATGTTTTCTACTTGATCTCAGAACATAGTGAAACATATTCTCCCACAGCTCTGCAATCCATGTGACTGCTAATACACATGGATATTAGTGTTTTGTCCACAAGCCTACCAAGTAACCCATAATATTAATTGCTCAGATAGGTCATCTTTGTGAGGCCTTTGTAGAAGGATCTGTTTTCTTCCCACAGGATACTAGAAAAAAGTCCTGAACACAGCTTGTTACAATCCTCAATTAAGTCAGGGACCATATCTTCTGCAATTTCATATGATTCCAGAATGAATTGCTAGAAAATTCATTATAGACCATGTGAGAAAATAACATTAAAGGTTTCAAGAGTAAATTGGCCCCCACATTATGGAAATCATTCCAAATGTGTGGGAGGAGAGAAGTCGATTTGGTGATGACCATGTCCACCCACAAACATGTTAACTTTCCTAAAGTGGCATGGTATCTTACTCAGACACCTTGAATGGAGCTTTATATTAGGCCACTAATTCTTTGGAAACTTCTTTCTCAGTTGCAGATGCCAAACTTCCTCCAAACAAAAACATTTTGTCATCATCTGCCATGTAAATACCTCCTCCTGAGTCAGAAACTGAGAAGAGAAATTCTTAATAAAAAGGGGACACTTGCAGTTATCATTTTTAGAGAACCATCTCATGACATCAGAAAATAGACTCAGCAAAGAGACTAGAATATTATAGTAATTATTGAACCACATTGAATTAGAAAATTGTATTTTGCTTCTAATGAACATGTTTTAAGTTCTAAGTTGCCTTTTAAGTGAGAGTGAAAAGGTATGGCTCCAAGATGATTAGTGATGATAGTGATGTTCCCTCATGTTCATTATTTTACACTGAGAATATGGTGGACTGTGATTATGTGTAGTAGACAGTATGAAAAGACTCTAGCCAAGTAGTCTCAATCCAAGTCATTGATTCTACAAACAGAAAACTTGTTCTTGGCTACATATTGGAGACTCTGGATCAGTATGATCTGTGTCCTAATACTGGAATGTCGATACTAAATGAATGATTTCAACCTCACATATCATTGGAATTTGCTTCTTAAAGAGGATCCTGAAATTGAGTCTATTTGGTTTAAGAAAAATACATTAACATATTTAATAAATATTAGCCCTTCATATATAAAGGGAGAAAAGATTTGTGTGAAAGTCTGTGTCATGACTCTAAGATGTCAGAGAATTGTATGTGTCTCAGTTAAGAGATTCTACAGCCAAATATATTTGTGATTTTGCTAATTGACCTCAAATGAAGTTTTCTGAACTCCTTACGTGACCATTCATATTATAACTTGAGTACAAACAGGAATCAGAAAATAAGATCTAAAAGATAAGCCATTAGCTTTTCTGAGAATTGGGCTATTGTGCTTCCTCTGCTGTTTAGGTACAATATAAAATATTCTGTATCTTTTTACATCTTTGGTAAATTTTAAAGTTGAAAAAAATTTACGGGCTGGGGTTGTGGCTCAGTGGCAGAGTACTTGCCTGGCACGTGTGAGGCACTGGGTTCAATTCTCAGCACTGCATATAAATAAATAAAAAGATCCACAAACAACTAAAAAATATTTTTAAAAATTTACTAGAGATAAAGAGGGACATTTTGTAATGATAAAAAGCTAATCCAGTTGGACACAGTCGTACATACCTGTAATCCCAGCAGCTAGGGAGGCTGAGGCAGGAGGATCTCAAGTTCAAAGCCATCATCAGCATCTTAGTGCTAAACAATTTAGCAAGACCCTGTCTCAAAATAAAGAATAAAAAGGACTGGGGATGCGGATCAGTGGTTGAGTGTCCCTGGGCTCAATCCCTGGCACCAAGACTAAATAAATAAAAACTAATCCAGGAAGATAAAACAATTATAAATATTTATGTGCCTGATAAAAGAACACCAAAATACACAAAAGAAAAAACTGACAAAACTGAAGGTAGATATAAATAATTCAGTAATAATGATTTAAATTTCAATACCTCACTTCGAATAATTGGATAAGTAGTTAGATTAATAAGGAAGAACTGAAAGATGTGATAAACCAACTAGACCTAATACATACTTCTAAAACAGTCTAACAATAAAATATACATTCTTCTTAAGTACACATGGAACATCCTGCAAAATAGACCATATCCTAGGCTATCAGATAAACCTTAGTCAGTAAGTGTAAAAGGATGAAAATAGTACAAATGATATTAGTGATCAGGCACTGGAAAAATATTGGGAAGCTCAAGAAGTATGTGGAAATTAAACAACACACTCCTAAATAACCAGCAGTTCAAAGGAAAATCATAAGAGGAGTCAGAAAATTCTTAGAGATGAATGAAAATGAAGGCACAACATACTAAATTTTAGGGAATGCAGCCAACAGTTCTTAGAGGGTACTTTGTAACTCTAAGTGCCTATGTTAAGAAAGAAGAAAAATATCAAGTAATTAACTCACCTTCCATCTAAAGATACTAGAAAAAGAACAAAGTGTATACCTAAATCAAGCAGAAATTAATGATACAGAGCTTGGAAGCAGTGCCAAATGCTTATAATTGTAGTGACTCAGGAGGCTGAGGCAGGAGGATCACAGGTTCAAGACCACCCTTGGCAACTTAGCAATACTCTAACTCAAAGTAAAAAATGAAAAGCGTTGGGGATGTAACACAGTGGTAAAACACCTGAGGGTTCAATCCCCAGGACCAGTATCAAAAATAAAATATAAAATAAGAAAGAAAGACAGAAAAAGAAATTAATGACCTTGAGAAAAGTAAGGCATTAGAGAAAAATCAATGAAATAAAAAGCTGACTCATTCAAATTATCAAGAGAATTCACATACAATTAGTAAGATGAGTCAAGAAAAAAAGAGATTTAAATTGCTGGAGACGAATGAGAAAAGAGACATTTCTACCAACCTTACAGAAATAAAAAGGATTTTAAAGGAATACTCTTATGAATAAATGCATGCCAAAAAATTAGATGTCTAATTTTTCTAATATAGATGAAATGAACAAATTCCTAGAAAAACACAAACTGCTAAAACTGAAATCAAGAAAAAATTGATAGAAGAAATAGATCTATAAAAAGTGAAAGGTTGAATCAGTAATCAAAATCCTATACACAGGGAAAGGCCCAGGCCAAATGACTTCACCCCTGAATTCTTCCAAACATTTAAAAACTTAAAACCATAGTTGCCTAATGTGCAATGAGACCTGGGTTGTATTTCCAGCACCGCAAAACAAAACAAAAAAATCTTTATTTCACAACTCTTAAAAAAATAAAAGAGGGATGACGACTACTCCTCACTTCATTTTGTGATACTTTAATTCAAGACCAGATAAAAAGAGGGGGAAAATGTGATGCAATTTGGAATACAGATGCAAAAGTCCCTCCACAAAATACCAGCGAACTGAATACAGCAATTCATAAAAAGAATTCTTTATCATGATCAAGTGGGATCAAGGTAGGTTCACCATCTGAAAATCTAATGTAAATACCTCGTGTCAGGAGAATAAAAAGCGGTACCACATGATCGTCTTAATAGATACATTTGACAAAATGCAGCTTGTGGGCAGAATAAAAACATTCAACAAAAGGAATAAAAGGGAAGTGTCTTAACCAGATAAAGAGCGTTTGCTAAAACCCTACGGCTCATGCCATGCTTACCGGTGAAAGACGATGCTTTGCTGCCATTAGCAGGAACAAAACACGGATGTCTCTTCTGCTTCTTTTCAACATTTTTTGTACTGGAGGTCCTGGCTGGCACAGTCATACAAGAAAAATAAAATTGGAAAAGAAGAAGTAAAACAATCTCTATTTACAGATGACATGGTTCGATATGTAAAAAACCATAATGAATCCACTAAATAACCATTGAAACTAAGAAACCAGTTTAGTTTGGTTACAGGATACATATCAGATATCAGATTTTGCTACATACATACCAAAATCAGTTTTATTTTTATAAACTTGCAGTGGACAGCCTGAAAATGAAATTTCATTCTTGGTAGCATTAAAAAAAATTAAACAAAATAGGGATAAATTTAACAAGCAAAGTGGAAAACCTTACTTCTGAAAACTACAAAACATTGTAAAAGAAATTAAAGATTGAAGTAAATGGAAAATATTCCATGTTCAGGAATTAGAAGGCTTTTATTAAAAATTAAAAAGTAAATACATTCAGACCACATCAAAATTTAAAACTTTCATGCCTCAAATGACACCATCAAGGAAGTAAAAAGAAAAGCTGGGCACAGTGGTACACACTCGTAATCCAAGCAACTTGGGAGGCTAAAGCAGAAGGATCCCAAATTCAAGGCCAGCCTCAGCAATTTAATAAGACCCTGTCTCAAAATAAAAAAGGGCTAGGGATGTAGCTCAGTGGTAAAGCATCCCTAGCTTCAACCCCCAGTACCCCCCCAAAAAAACCACAAAGATAGTAAAAAGAGAATGTACTCATGCATGTTATATCTGATAAAATACATGTACTCAGAATACATAGAAAAAACTAAGAATTCAATAACAAATAACCTAAATAAACAGTGGATACAGGAGATGAATAGATGTTCCTCCAGTGAAAATACACACATGACCAATAAAAATCCAACATGGCCAGGTACAGTGGCACATACCTCTTGAGAGCTGCATTATTCATAATAGCCAAAGGATAGAAACAACATAAATGTCTATTAACTGATGAATGGGTAGACAAAATGTGGCATATCTGTACAATAGAATATTATTCAGCAGGAAAAAAAAAAGAAAATACTATTACTTAGCACAACTTTAGTGAATCTTGAAAACATTACAGGAAAGTAAAAGAACCCAGTACAAAAAGCCCAATATTATATGATTCCATTCATATGAAATTCCAGAATAGAGAAATCTATAGAGACAGTAGCTTAATGTTTGATTAGTGCTTGGTGGGGAATGGGTTGGGTTAAGGGATGGGGATGCATAGCTAAAGGGTAGGGTTTCTTTTTGTGATAAAAATGTTCAGTAATTGATTCAACACATTTGTAAATATACTAAAAACTATTGTATTGTATACTTTAAGTGAGAAAACCATATGATATATGAATTATATCTTAATAAAGAAATGTTTTTTTTTAAATGGGAGAGCTTTGTGTAATATTTTGGAATAATCTCAAAAATATTTGTTAAGAAAACAAGATGCAAGAAAAAAATTATTCCACATTCTGTACATTCTTATAGTTACATGAATCTAAAATGGGTTAAAATTCATAGAACTATACAACAAAAAAGAAAAAAGGCAATGTTTTGTATGATAACATTTAAAAAAATTAAATCTTATTAGGCATGATGTCACACTCGTGGAATTGTAGTGATTCAACAGGCCAAGGCAGGAGGATCACAAGTTCAAGGCCAGTCTCAACATCTAGGCAAGACCCTAAACAACTTAGTAAGATCCTGTCTCAAAATAAAAAGTAAAAGGACTGGGGATGTGGCTCAATGATAAAGCACCTATGGGTTCAATCCCTGGTCAAAAACATAGACAAAAAAAAAAATTTTTTTTTTTAATATTTGTTTAGTTGTAGATGAACCCAGTACCTTTATTTGTTTATTTATTTATTTATTTCTATGTGGTGCTGAGGATTGTACCCAGTGCCTCACAGTGCTAGGCAAGCGCTCTACCACTGAGCCACAACGCCAGCCCAAAAAAAAAAAAAATTGGGAGAACAAGGATTAATTGTGATAAGAGCTGATGTCGTGATAGTGGACATCAGAGAACTGCTCAAGAAGAAAGGCATATTTGAAGGCACATGCTTATGGAGAGCTTTGATGAAAGAAGGAAGACATTTCAGAACATGTCAATGATGGACAAAAGTAGAGGACAGTGCCCTGAGGATTCCTGACATATGGGGCAGCATTAATTGGTTCTCCTGAACTGAAACATACAAATAGGAAAGAGAATAGAGTCAGAGTGTGAAATCCCTTGCAAGTTAGGCTCAGAATTGAACACTTATATAATCAGTGATTGGCCTAATGCAGACTGATTCAGGTGGTGGGACCAGTACAGGAGGAAGGAGGGACTTGGTAAGACGGATACTGCGAAGAACTTGGCAATGGGTTATGGATGGAGAAGAAATCTAAAAATTGATTCAGCATTTGGTCTTATGTGAATGGAGTGACAATACTTTTAAGAAAAAGAGGAGAAGCGTAGAACTTGTTTTGGAAGAGAAGTTGATGAGTTTAGTTTGGGTTTTGTTTACTCTAAGGAGCTAATAGATCTATAAGAAATCTAATGGCAGTTAGAGGGAAGCCATTTAGTAGAAGAGAAAGAGTACTTGACCTGTTTGTCTATAAATGAGAGCTTTTTTTCAAAAGGTGATATGTTATAGTGAATGAGACCAAAGATTTTAGATCTCTGCATCCCTAGGTTCAACCTTAGACATTATTTATTTTCTTTAAGCCTCAGATTTTGTACAATGGGGATAAGAATTTTATACCTACCTAATATGGCTGCTGTGAACAATGGGTATATATACACACACACATGCCTGTCTTATTTAGAACACAGCCTGGTACATAGGTTCTTTTCAGATCCAATGATCCATGTTATGTTGTTAATTCCTGAGAGATTGGCATTCCAAGGTAGTGGACAGGACTAGAGACAAAGGTTAATAATTTGTTTTTAAAGATATTGTTGAATAGATAGAATGAGACAATAAAGGAGAAAATGGGCAGAACTATAAAATGGCAAGAGCAGGAGTATGGAAGAGGAGCCCGTGATGGAACATTCAGAGAGAGAGAGACAAAGAACTAGGAGATTCTCCCATGAAAGCCAAGTGGAATAGATTAAAATAATATCAAGGGAACATTGTTTTAGAGCACAGCCCATTTAAGTCAAGTTTGGAGGTTTATGGGATGTAACTGATAGACCAGAAGGTGAAGATAAAAGCAAAGGAAATTTAATTTATGGGGCATAGTTTTGTGAGGATTCAAGTGACAGCTTTAGCTCAAGAGGAAGGAAGATAATTTTTTTCTTTAATTTGGACTGAAAGGAGGGAAGGATATGTGGTAGTACAGTTCAAATTTTGAATTGGAAAATTTGGAAGTCGAGGACCCTCATGTTGAATAACTTCAATTTGTTTCTACTAAAGAGGAAGCAAGGTTATCTGCAGAGAGAGAAGTTTGGGAATGAAATGAGTATTTCTAAGCAACATTAAATGTTTTCTCTATTTCTGCCCTTTGTATGAATGGAAAACAAGTGATTTACTTCAATTATAATAGGGGTATTTACTGAGCCTTTAACATCTGCCAGGTATCATGCAAAGAGTTTGTTTCAATTTGAGACATCCATAAGAGGCAAGTGGTATTAGGAATATTACCCACATATTAGAGAGGGACTACTTGTGACAAAAAGAGAATATTGCTCAAGGTTTCCCAGCTGATAAGAAGTGGAACCAAGTTTGATTACCAGTCTACCTAACTTGAAGCTCCTAACAATCATACTTTCTGCAGTTTTATTTTCAAATTTTATTAATGCAGTGAAATATGTTGGTTCAAGAATATTTGTGGATTAATGGAATAGAAAACCTTACAGAAATAGTTCATGTATACAATAGAATATAAATTTAATAAAGTCAATATTTTAAATTGAGAAAAGATATCTTGTTAGAGATGCATTGAGGCAAACAACTTCATTTAAACATTTTTAATTTTGACCCCATTTTTTAAAAATATAGAAATCAGAGCAGCAGTTGTCCATGGCAGAGTAGAAAGAGGACTTTCTGGAGTAATAAGAATGTTCTACAATTTGGGAAGTTATTGACTTAAATCTATTTTTTAAAGAAACTCACTGAATTGTACATGTAAAATCATACGCTCTGTAAATTTTCTCTTTGAAAAGGGAAATGTATGTGTGGATAGATCTCCAAGACATTGTTAAATGGAAAATGCAAACTAGAGACTGAAACATACAATATGGTACCATTTGTTTAAAAATAAAGTCGAAAAGAATTACCACTAAATAAAACTACTTTTATGAATCCACACTCATATGTAAATGAATCATGATTTTGGAGTCCAACTGCCCCACGCCACCAAAAGATTCTTCCACTAGTGACACTGTTAAAAGTTACATAATCTTAGGGTTTCTTTCTAGGATACATAAAATTTTATACTGTGACATCATTAGCATAAATGATGATTACTGTAGTCTTTAAAAAAAAAAAAAAAGGAAAGAAAGAAAGGAAGAGATGAAAATGACTCAGTTGTAGAATTTTGAAATTAAAATGTTTCTTTTGATTTCATTCACTATTTTAAACATTTCCCCCATAAAACTGTGCTTTCTGAGATAATAGAAAGTCTGAAATTGTCTCCAAAGATTTTGTGAGTGCCTTTCAAAGACTTTACCACTGAGACACATCTTCAGTCCTTTTATTTTTATTTTGAAACACAGTTTACTAAATTACCAAGGCTGGCTTCAAACTGAAAGTCTTCCTGCCTTAGCCTCCCTAGTAGATGCTAGGGATGCTACAAAAGTAGCAGGTTTTAAGAGGCTGCCTAGTATAATGGGACTGTCACTCAGAGGTAGTGAGGTGATTTTGAGTTCTTGTTCTGTTTTTTATTCTGCTGAATAGATGGATATTTAATTTCTCTGGGCCTCAGTTTCCTTGTTGGTTAAATAAGTGCATTGGTCTGATGGCTTAGTGTCTTGTAAGACTAAGATACAATGAACCCTGGTTGTTCACATGAACCTGACATGAAATCAGTCACTCAACCTGCAAGGCACATGGAAAGTAAAGTTTTTTTTGCTTTTCTTGTTTTTGAAACAGGTGACAACCAAAGCCAAGCAACTGAAGGATTCAGTTACCTGCTCTCCAGGTGAGTTATGGCACCCACCTTATCTCAACAGAGTGGTTTCTTCAAAATAAGATAGTTTTGCCCAGTGAACTCTTATCAGTCTTAATTCTAAAAACAATTGAATTGCAGGCACTAATGAGTCAATCCTGCCCTGTATATACAGTTGGTGCTAAGAAGATATATTTAATATGTTTACAGAATTACACAAATCTTGTTCTTCTCTAGTGTCTGTGGGAAGGCAACACAGTAGAGCCAGTTACACAAATTTACCACACACACTTCTGCACACTATCCACCACCACATACACCAGCATTACCCTTCATATGGACAAACAGCTTTCGTGAGAATTTATGTTTCTCAAAATCTGTGTCCTCCAAGATTAACTGGAATTTTATTAGACTCTCTATACTCAGCTTAGAACCAGGAAGAAGGTCCCTCCTAAATCTTCCAGCCTACCTAAAATACACATTCTAGAAAGAGTAATATAGACAAGCCAGGGATTAGCAAACCCTGAGATCTCGAGATCACCCCCAGAAAGGATTCCATGTGGCGCTCTCCAGGAAAAAGGACATGTCCAGGTGCTTTTCTACCGGTGAAGTTATTGGTCTGGACCTGGAGGTAGAGCTAGGCACTGGATGCTGTTTGAGAGCAGTTTGCCTGCAAGATGGTCTCCACCAATGTGTTCTTGAAAAGCACTGCAGCTTAGAGTAAGAAACACACAGGTCTTCCTAGATCACTGCCGGAGGGGCAAGAAGTGTTATGAAGACAACAGGAAATATGTAGTTGAACATTTAAAGAAGCTCTGAGGTGACACGCCTGTGTTTGAGAGAAGAGTATGTTCGCCCTTTACTGTCAGTGACACCAGAGGCAGCTTTGTGAAGAGATTAGATCTCTTGTGTGACTCTCAATTGGAGAGGAAAAAAAGTAAAACCTATGTGGTATTTGGCCATATTCAAGTATCCTTCAGCTCTCTAAAATACCGTAACTAGTTCTTGATCACAAGTATATTCACTAAACTCTTACTTTATTATTAAAAGCCTTTGAATATCCAAAGAATTAAAACCAGGCATGATGGCCCATGCCTGTAATTCCAAGGACTTGGGAGGCTGAGGCAGAAGGATTGTGAGTTCAAAGCCAATAAAGGTGTAAAAAATACAATAACATTATTTAAAAATGGGGTGCTAGGGATGTGGCTTAGTGGTTAAGCCTGGGTTCAATCCACTGCCCCCCCCCCAAAAAAAATCCAAAGAATTTTGAAATTAAAATGTTTCTTTTGATTTCGTTCACTATTTTAAAGATTTCCCCATAAAACTGTGCTTTCTGAGATAGTAAAAAAGTCTGAAATTATTTCCTTAGATTTTGTGAATGCTTTTCAAAGACTTTGAGGTAGAAAAGTGTAGAGATATAAAGCTGGCTAACAGGCCACAAGGTAGAAATAACCATCTGCTATAGGTGAGAAACACAGTCAATTCAAGTATTTGGTCTTTCCTTATTAGGGTCACTATTGTGCACATGGAAAGAAATGCCCCTTAATAGAAACTAAAGAAAATAAAGATAAACAAAAGGAAGAAAATAAAATTACATGTAACCTACCCATTAATGTTATTTCTTCAGAATTTTATATAATATTTTATAAGAATGTGACCATAACACATGACTTTGTGTTTTTTTCACTCCATATGCCATATTTATATATCATCATTTTAATGACTACAGAGTAGTCCATAATATAGATGCATCATATTTTTTTGAAATTTTTTTAGTTGTAGATGGACATAATACTTTATTTTTTTACATGGTGCTGAGGATCAAACCCAGTGCCTCACACATGCTAGGCAAGCACTCTATTACTGAGTTACAACCCCAGCCCCATATACATCGTAGTTTATTTAACAAGTTCCTGTTGTTGGACATTTTGGTTCTTTACTCTCTTGTGAAGAGCCTGTTGCCCAGGTTCAAACTCTTGGTTTCAAGCAATCCTTCTGCCTCAGCTTTCCAAGTATCTTGGATTGCAGGTGCATACTACCATGCCTGACTTTCCTTTTTTTTTTTTTAATTTTAATTTTTATGAAGTGAAATAAAGTTATAAAGTTATCTTCAATGTACATAGGAAAAATGATCCTTTGGAGTATAGGAAGACTACATTAAGATTTTTACCAGTTTTTTGGGGGGAGTGGGTATTGGGGATTGAACCTAGGATACTATACCAAGGAGTTAACATACCCATTCCTTTTTTGTTTTTTCATTTTGAGACAGGGTCTTGTTAAATTTCTGAGACTGGCCTTGAACTTGCAATCCTGCCTCAGCTTCCCAGGTTCTGGGATTACAGGTGTGTGCCCCCACACCCAGCTTCTACCTATTTTTATTTTTATGTTAAAACAGAAAGGAATTAAGCTTTCTCATATTTAATATATGTAAGGCAACACTCTTACTGTGTCCATTATAAAGTGGTACTGAGATTTCCTAAAAGAAGAGTGGAAATTCCACAGTGCTAACAGGTAGGTTGGGGGTAGTCTTAGCACTCATTCTTTCACTTTCAAAATATTGCAAGAAAATATCTGGTCAAGTGGATTTATGGATAGCCCTAGAATCACAGTGACCCTTTTTAATAAGATAAAGAGAAACCATGTGATTATTTCATATTACACAGAATCTTCCTAATATTTTAACAAAGTGTTTTAAAAAGATAAATTTCACAGTTTTTTCATTTAAAAAAATCTAAATTTGGTGTCAGATAATAAAATTCCCAGTGCCGTGAAAACAAAAAACAGATGTTTGAAAATAGTTGCTTTAATATCAGTTTTTTTGTGGCCAAAATTTTGTGACTATGAAAACTCTCATTTTTACAGTTTAAAAAATGTTGACTGGCATGGTGGCACACACCTATAATCCCAATCCCTCAGGTGGCTAAGGCCTGGAAGATCTCAAGTTCAAGGCCAGCCTCATCAACTTAGTGAGCCCTGTCTAAAAAGTAGTAGTAATAATAATAAATTAATAAAAATGTTCAAAGTAGGATTTTAACCTGTAAATTCTTCAAAGTTCATTTATTAAAATATAAGTGTGTAACACCTTCCATTTAGGGAAGATTTCTGTGAAAATCCCTATAATTTGGATTTCAAAAATGAATATGAAAGTCTACTAAGAATAGCCAATAGTATGCTACACTGCATACACTGAATATATGTATGATGTATGGTGATCATTAAAAATCAGACATCAAAATAAACAGAATTTGGAACTAACCCGCCGATTTAGTATTTTTCCCAGTATTAAACAACTTTTAGTCTCTTTGTTTTTAATATTAATGATATTTTTGTGATAATGTTTTGTTTCACTTAGTATTTTTAGAGCCAGGCACAGGCCCACACCTGTAACCCCAGCGACTCAACTCAGGAGGATTGCAAGTTTGAGGCCAGCCTCAGCCACTTAGCAAGACCCTAAGCATCTTAATAAGACCCTGTCTTAAAATGAAAAATAAAAATGAGTGGGGATGTGGTTCAGTGGTAAAGCACCCTGGCTTCAATCCCCAATGCCAACAAAACAAAACAAAATAAAAAAAAGATAGGGGATGTAGCTCAGTGGTAAAATGCCTCTGGGCTCAATTTCCAGTACGGAAAATATATGTATTTTTTTAAATGTTTAAATTTTATTTATTTATTCAGTTAGTTAGTTAGTTATTGGTGATTGAATCCAAGAATACTTTACCACTATGCCACATTCCCAACCCTTTTTACTTTTATTTTGAGATAGGTTCTGGCAAAGCTGCTGAGCCCATGACCTTCTACCTTCTATCCCCTTGCGTCAGCCTCCAAATCACTGTATTACAAGTGTGCACCACCATGTCCAGTGTCAGATAATTCTTGACAAGTAATAAAATTTACTTCATATAGCATTTAAAAAATTTTTAGATAACTGCTTCTCATTTTTATCTTTAAATTGATTTTACTTTTGTGGGTGTGCTTCGTTGTTAACATTAGTAATATATTAATATAATTTATGAATAAATAAATATGTGTTAGAACTGTATATTCAAAATGTTTTACTGATGGAACACATGATCAGAAAGTATGGAGAACATGCTTATAAACTGCTGCTTGTTTGTAGCAATAAACACCAGACTGGGACCAACCTAAATATCCATCTGTAAGGAATTATGTAAGTAAATCATGACATATCCACTCATAGCCACTAAAAATGATGTGACTGTACATGAGCTGATACAGAATAGTCTCCAAAGAGTGTACTGCCACAAACATTAAAAAGGGGAGGCAAAGACAGATATGCAGTGTGTGCTTCACTGGTTTATTTCTAGACATTTATACACTCAACACACGTACACTGTCTCTCACCCCATCCATTACTGCCTTGGAAGAAGGACCTAGGAACCCAGACAGAGAGTGTTTCATTGTATTTCTGCTTATACTGTTTGAATTTTTCTATTACATACAGAATTTCCTTTTATTTTAAAACTAGCTAACAAAACAAATAGAAGGAAACCATCACTTCAAAAAATAAAATAAGTAAAATACTGCCTTTTAGTAGCTAGATCTTCTGTATGGTAGATAATTATTTCCTCAGGAGCACCACCTCTCACTAAAATAGTCACAAGTAAATATATTTCAAGGTTTACCTACATTTGACAAATTGTCCTCCAGAAAGGTTACACCCTCACTGTCTGATATTATAACCACTAGCCACTTAGAGCTATTTGAAATTAAAGTTTAAATTAATTTGAATTAAGTAAAGTTTGCTTATTTTTTGTGGTGCTGGGGATTGAGCCCAGGGCCTCTCACATGCTGTGCACGCAATCTACCCCTAAGCCACATTGCCACTCCCCAGCATCAAGTAAAGTCACAGTTCCTCACTAGCATATCAAGTGTCTCACAGCCACACAGAATGGTCTACTAGACGGCCCAGGGATAGACCGGTCTTTTGCTCCCTGTGCCAGCGCACGATGCACCCATTTCCCTGCATCTTTACCAGTACTAAACACTGTCATACTTTCCCAGCTTTGCCAACTTGATAATTGAAAGATGATAACGTGTTGCTTCAATTTGCACATCTGTAACATTTATTAACTATTTGCATTTCTTCCTTTGTGAGTTAACTTTGTAATAAAAATCTTCTTTCCATGTTTAAGAATTCTTCTAATAGCTACTAGACTAATTTACTCAGATGCATGCCAGAGACAGCATCGGATAAGTCTTGCCTGATTTGTTTTAGTTATGCTAATAAATATAATGAAACTCTGGATTGTAAAGAATGTCCTTCCTTACCTGATAAATATCAGGTTGTCCCTTCTCAGAGAGATCCTTGTGTTGTTTGGTCATGACCTAACTCTTTATATATCTATTATCCCTCAGAGCAAAGATAAGGAGAGAGTTGGAATCAGATAAAAGTAGGTTCAAATCCCACCTCCTCTGCTTTCTGAGATTTTCCTCACCTGTAAAATTAAGCTAACGATATCTGTTTTTCTAGATTAGTATGAAAAAATGAGGTGTGCAGAATGTGCAGCACACTGCCTGGTGTGTGGGAGACAGCTCCTGTTCCACCGTGGCCTGGCTCTACTTCGCCTTATCCATTGTGTGGTGTGGCCTTTTTTCCTAGGAATGGTCAGACTCTCTGAACTCAGATCGACAGTTCACAATTCCAGGCCCATCAAGATGACTGTGGCCTTGCCAGACGACATCATCACCCAGCGAGAAGATGCAGAAAGGGTAGTGGAGGAGGAGGAGCAGGAGGCAGACCCTGAAATCCGGCCTCGGAGAAGGAAACCGGTCAGGTTGCTTGCAGCGGTAACAAAGGTTGAGCCAGAGGAGAAATTTAGAGGAAAGAGGCAGAAAGACTTTGATATATCAGAACAAAATGAATCCAGTGATGAGGAGAGCCAGAAGAAAGAGAGAATTCGTGCTGCAGAGGAGCCATGGACTCAGAATCAGCAGAAGCTTCTGGAAATGGCATTACAGCAATACCCAAAGGGAGCCTCTGACCGCTGGGACAAAATAGCCAAATGTGTCCCAGCTAAGAGTAAGGTGAGTGAGTGGGGAGGAAGGTGCCTGTGTGCCAACATAGAATCCCACCGACGTGGCTGCCTTCACGTACCTACTTCATTCATCTGATACGTATCTATCATCAGCTGCCTGCTCTCGGGTTTACCGTTATCTTCCAGTATATTTTTTCCTTAGCATATGATTCTGGGCATTTGGTTAGTAGGTGTACATGAGGTCAAGATGCTAAAATTTAGTCATTATACATACCAGCTGGTTTTTCTCAAAGAAGATTCCATTTTGGAACGTACACTTTACCTCTAGAACCTGCGAACTTCCTTGAGAATTTGCTCTACTCAGTCAGGCATTTGAAGGAAGCATGGGCTGGCGAGTAGCATGCTCACCACAGAAGCAGCAGCCGAGGCCAAGGGTCATGGTTGGGAGTAGGATGGTTCATAAAATCACAGGATCCTCTTTGCTTTTGCCCTGTAAAAGGTTAGAGACCGAAGGGACACATGGGGCAGAACTACCTTGCTATTATCAAGGTAACCCTCGGTTCTGTGATGGTTGTAGCACCTGGCCACCCCCGGGCTCTGAGGCAGTGCTCACCCAGGTGGGTCAGTGCAGAACTGACATCTAAGCCTTGACTTGCCCTCTGTAACCTGCGCTGTTTATAATTGACTTCTTTTCTGTTTACAGCTCTTAGTATTTGCTAAAGTGTACCTGCAAGTCATTCTCAAATAAAAACTCAGAAGAGAAGGGGTGTCTCCTACAGACAGACAGCCCCTGCCCCAGGCTTGGTGGTCTCCCTGCTGTGGGATCTGACAGTTTGGAGCTGTAGAGCTTCAGGGTGTGATCTCTTCAACATACCCTTTCCCTACACACATATCTCCTGGGGTGCTCACAGTCTGAGGCATCAGGAACGCTGAGAAATCAAAAGAACCAATCTCTAGTGCCTTCTGTGCCTATCACCCAGTAGCCTCTGGGCACACTGATGCTCATTTACATTCTTATTTTTTTTTAATTGAAATTCTATGTTGGAAAAATCTAGCTTGTGGCCATGCACGTCCCTGAGTGCACAGGTCTAGTTATCTATCACCTACTTTGAGATGATGAAGTTGAGAGTTCCTGGGGAGAAAAATAAACCATTAGCAGTTGATCTATTTGGGAAGCACAGATTCTCCCACTCTCTCCAACTGGTTTGCCAGAAGTAATTATTTCCCCTGAGTTTCTCTCATGTCAGTCAGGACACCAGCATTTACGTGTGTGATGAATTGGCATTGGCTGGAAATAAAGGAGCTGGAACCGTGGAGTCCTTGGGACAGAACGCTCAGAAACTCGTTGCCTGGGGGCGTTGGAGGCATCCCTGTTTTCAACCAGGAAAGAGCTGGTGTTCCCATTAAGCCTTGACTTTAGGAGCAGGTCCAGGAGCGGCCTGCTCCCAGCCTGGCTGTGGAGCGAATCTAGGGCCCATGGCAGAGCCTTGCCACCTCCCAGCTCAGGGCTCAGGACCATGCTGTCCTGAGTTCCGAGAGCCCAGGGTTCCGTGCCCCAGGCACTTAGGGACACATGGCTGCTGAGGATAGGCTGATCTTTTAAAGACCGTAGGTGAGTGGCCTTTGCAGATGCGGGAAGAGCACTTCCTGGAGGATACTGCACAGCGCTCCACGCTGCAGACCCTCTCCCTGGCCAAGGCGCCCAGTAAAGTCATCTGCTCTAGAGTCACTGACCCTGGACTAGCTTAGCAAAGGCTAGTGTTGTTTGAACAGAAACAGAATGGATTCTGAAAAGTACCTGGGGATCAGCGTGAGAATGATGAAGTCCCCGACCATCGCCCCAGCTCTGCTTGAATCCCACCCGCATGTATGACGCCTCCAGGCCGCTGAGCTGAGGCTCCTCACTCTGTAGCCTGATGGGTGCGGCCGAGATTGGCACGATAAAGCGTTTCCACACCCTCCATGCCAGAGCTCCCTGAAGGCCAGCATCCGGGGACTGGCTGACATGGCCCACCCAGGAAGGTCTCAGAAGCCCCAAGGCTAGCAGGTTGAAAGTCAACTCATCATAGAGATAATACCCCACAAGCAGCGGCCCTGGGCCCCTCGCCTGTGGTCAGCACC
Organism: Sciurus carolinensis; assembly: GCF_902686445.1. Classification (NCBI taxonomy): domain Eukaryota; kingdom Metazoa; phylum Chordata; class Mammalia; order Rodentia; family Sciuridae; genus Sciurus; species Sciurus carolinensis. The sequence continues at coordinate 23,960,866 of NC_062224.1, forward strand.
TGCACCTTGGGCAGGCTTGCTTGCCACAGGTTTCTCCTCTTCCTGTCCAATGCAGCTAACCACGTCTGCCTTGTGACCAGCCGGGCCTGCCCAGAAAGTTCCAGAAGGGGCTAAGACAAGGGAATGGACTCCAGGCCTCCTCACTAGCACTGGGCTGCAGCCTGATGATGTAGCTGCACACAGGAAATAACTGTTCTGCCTCTTCTTTTTCATCCTACAGGAAGACTGCATCGCTAGGTACAAGTTGCTGGTTGAACTGGTCCAAAAGAAAAAACAAGCTAAAAGCTGAATGTTCTGGAAGATGATGTTCATGTTCATTTTCCAAAATGAGTATTTCAAAAATCTTATGCAGAAATTTGCATTTTGTACCTCAGTATTTCTATACGTCACGTGCCTTAGTAAAAAATAAATAAATAAATAAATAATAGATGTTGTGCTACATTGTTTAAACAAATCCTGTGTTAAGGGGGAAAAGAATTTGGGTGTTTTGCACATTGTTTCTCCTCACTGCAAAGTTTACTTTGAGGGGAATGTTTCAAAAAACTATGTTCTAGCAAGCAGGCATACTTGTTTTTAAAGGAACATATGCATGAACTAGTATGTAAGAATTCAGATTTAATGTGTTTCTCTAAAAGGCACAACATTTAAGCCAGGCACAGTGGCATATGCCTGTAATCCCAGCAGCTCAGGAGGCCAAGGCAGGAGGATTACAAGTTTAAGGTCAGCCTCAGCAACTTAGCAAGACCCTAAGCAACTTAGTGAGACCCTGTCTCAAAATAAAAACTAAAAAGGACTGAGGAGATAGCTCAATGGTAAAGTGCCCCTGGGTTCAATCTCTGGTACCAAAAAAAAAAAAAAATTATATCTATAGATAGATAGGCATAGCGGTTAATATCTTTTTTGGGGTTAAGTAACATGATGAAGTTGCTTAGAGACAATAAACCATCTGACTGGCTAAGAACAAGAGGAGGTTATCTTAATTAGTTGTTTATCTATGGGGTGAGGGGTCTAAATGAGAAGTTTGGACTGCTTGGTAGAAATGCGTCCCCAACTGATAGAATTGCCAGGGAACATGCAGAAAGGTTTTAGGTACTGAGGGAACTGGGTCCTCTTTTTCAAGACGTAAGTTAAAATCACCATTTTCTACTGTTAACTTCTATTGAGGCTGGTCTTATTGTTCATGCTGGAACTGTCGCTGTCTTCTGAGAATTCCTCCTTTTTAAATCTGTCCTCATCTGCTCAGTGCTTGGACATAGTTTGATAAAAGCAGCATGCCTGAACTTGAAAAGCATTAAGATAACAGAGCACATTTCAGGGAAATGGTGTGGTAAGATACCTACAAAGGTGTCACTCTTCTTGAAGGATTGAAATGAGGCTACAGTTTCCTGAAGGAAACACTGGGGGACAGAGGTCACCACTGCACTTGGTGAGTGTTCGTTCACAAGAGGACATGGTGCCAGGTAAGCCAGCCCTGAGCCCCTCCCCCAGAGCAGATGACAGGAGAGGCCTCGGGTGTCCGCTGGCCCGGGCGCCACACAGCTCTGAGTGGAAGTTGTGGGGAACTCCCACCTCAGAGGCCGAGTCACCTCGTTCCAAAAAGAGCAGGTGACCAGCTGTTTTGCTTTTCACTGAACCCCTGAGCTATGGCGAAGCTTCCTTCAGTCTCAGCTTCCTGGGGAAAGGAGGCTTCGTCTGCCTGGCCAGGAGGGGAGAGGGGACAGGACGTTGGCACGCAGTAGTGCTCAGATGCCTTCTTCCCAGTAACAGACCAGTGCCGCCACATTCGCAGGGTGTTCTCAACAAGGGCCATTACTTAGTCTTTGGAGGGTGAAGCTGATACTTAAAAACAGCCAAAGGCCCCTCGAGGACAGTCACTGAGCTGCACAGAGCAGCACTCCAGACAGCATCCCCAGAAAAGCACTGCCTCTCGGGGCTGGGCCTCTGGTTCCTTTGCAGCCCTGCTGTGTGTGCCCATGTCTGTTGGCAGCCAGACCCCACTGGAGGTGGGGAGGTGGGGGTGCTGGCTCGCCAGTGTCTGCTGAGCTGTTACCTTAATTCCTCATCTGCTGCCTTGGTTGTTGGGTGATAAATGAGAGAATCTGTGTGAAATCCTGAATACACGGCCCAGCTGGCCAAAAGCAGTCAGTATTGTTTCTGTCTGACCATCCAGGCCTCCAACACCATCATCTCTGTGTGACTGTTGACACCGTTAGCAGAGCTGATGGCCCAGAATCAGGTTCCCTCCATCTTAGTTCTAGTCTCGGGACCAGGGGCCCATCCTGGGTCACCGCATGGGCTCACCAGGTCTGTGAAATCTTCTGTCTTGGCTGTGTCATTTTCTGGGGCGAGGTCCTAATCATCCACTAGATGCCCCACCATTGTCTCACCGGGAAAGGCCAGCGCCTCTGCTGTAATGATTATTCTGAGGCAGCCAGGAGGCCAGTGTGTACAGAGAACCTGAGGCTGCACCTCAGTTTTACACCCCAGCTCGACTACTGATGACCTGGGACCTGGACAAGTTACTTTAGCCTCTCTCTGAAGTTTGTTTTTGGTAAGTAAAACACAGGTGTTAATATCTGATGGCCACCTTAGGACTAGCAAGGAAGGGATTGGGACCAAGTTGTGCCAGGTGGTTGGATTAAGGTTTGGAAAGGTGTGTGGTTCCTAAGGAGGCTAGGGGTGGAGGATGGGCTTAGCGTGGCAGCTGAAGAGACGGGCAAGGCCTGTGGCATGGGACCCATCCCATCCAAGGTCCCCACTCCACTCAGACCCAGCAGGGCTAGAGCAGCAGATGGCAGATGTCTGTTTCTGTTGGGTTGTTTGGACAAAGCACTGGGCAGGCCCTGGGCGCTGGCTCCCTTCCTCTCCCATGCCATGCCTGCTGACCAGGCAGCTGCTCCTGCCCAGCCTTCCAACAGCCAGGCCAGGGGCTCTGCAAGGGCTCGTCTTAAGTCTTTATCCTTCAGTGATGTGACTTTACCTTCCCATCATGGGCCACATCTTAGCACTACTGTTTCTTTAAATCACTGGCAGCACCACTTTTTAAAACCCACTCAATTCATCCTTCCTCATAAGACCCAGCTGGGCCAAGAGGCAGGGCTGCCCGCCGCTCCCAGCAGCGGCGAGCGAGGTTCTCTCCCAGCTGTGCCTTAGAATGCTCTGTCAGGGGACGGGGTGGGAGTGGTCATCGGGAAGATTTTCAGGTCATCTGATTTCTTCTGTGAAATTTGCTTTGGGAACAATGTAGCCCTCCTGCGTTCCTCGCTCCTCGCTCCTCGCTCCTCGCTGTGACTGGTCCACGTGGGCCTGGTGAACCTCCCTGCCCCCCAGGGCTGTGCAGCTGGAATGTCGCAATGGTGTTTGCAAACTCCCGTCTCAAGGTTAAAATAAAAAAATTGATTTTCCACTGGAAAAGTATATGGATGCCATTAAAAAATGCCTCTTGCTGGACTTTTCCTTGACGTGCCACTCCCAAGACACCTCTGAAGAAGAGGACTGGGGAACTGTGTGGGAGCAAACGGGTGGCCCCTACTTAAGTCTTCAGGGTTGTAGTTACTGTTCAATGAGCAGATCAGCTTTTTCCTGAAATGGTGATGTTTAAATCACGATGTTCCTTATACACAGGGAGGCCACGTGACCCATGGTGTCCAGGACAGTCCCGGCTAGGGCCACACAGTTACCTGGCCACCCTGTAACTGGGGTATTGCTAAAAGACGGCCACTCCCAGAAGCCTGCAGATCCTGGAGGGATTCTGAACTCCCCAGAGGAAGGGTGGCTGAGCGACTTCAGGTGTGTTCTGGTGTCGGCGCCCCAGGAGGGGCCGTGGCGTGCTCATCTGACCCCCAGGCCTTCCCAGGCGGCCCTCGCTTGCAGGAGACCCAGAGACACACCTGTGGCAGCACTGCCTGCCTTGCCTTCGCCACCCCCAGCTAGACACCATCCCGTGGTCTCAGGCCTTTTAAGACCCGTGTCTGTCTCTGGTGGATAAGGTGAGGCGAGGCTTCGGGATAAGAACTATGTGACTGCAGTGACTTCATCTGGTCAAGGTCAGTCAAATTGATACTTCATCCTAAATTGTTAAGCCCCACGGCCACCCCAGTTAATGGTCCAAGGCCAATGTCCAAATAGTGACTGAAAACTGCTGGGTGTGTGTAACCTCGTTTCTGAGTCTGCAGACACAGGTGGTGTGCCAGGTAGGGGTCACTGGTGGCTTCACAGCCCAAACCCGGGGTTGTCAAACAACGGCCTCTGAATCACGTTGGCCCTCAGGGCACCCACGGCCTTTCTGGGCCATTTGCCAGGATGGGGGAGGCTCTCCAAAGTCCTCTGCAGGTTGTAACCGTGGTTGGCAGTGGCCCTGGACTGAGGTCTAGGTGGGGACTGGTCTTTCTAGTGGTAGCAGCAGTGAGCAGTGCTTGTCCTCCCTGCTGGACGGCTCTGCCCTGACGTCACCTGTGGCCAAGCTGAGCAGGGGCGGGGCAGAAGCCCACCTGCTGTCCTGCTGTCATCCCAAGCTCCCGTGCGGGTGACCGTTGGCCTGCGACCTTGGACTTTATTCACATGGGAGCTACGTGACTATGCCATGAACCAAGCAGCTGGTTGTTTTTCTGTGGCCTGCGAAGGAAGAATGGCTTTATGTGGAACAGAGAGGGTGCTCGCCCTCCCTGGGGCGGCCACAGAGGGCAGTCCGTCAGGGAAGCAGAGCCTGCAGCTCCCTGTGGAGAGCCGATGGGGCTAGCGACGAGGAGGGCAGCCAGTGCTCCTTCCTCCTGCCCGCCTGGGACACAGCCAAGAGCTGGCACCTGGGCCGGAGAAACACCCGCAGCTGCGGCAGACTGAAGGGTGCACAGACCTTCTGGAAACGCCTCCCAGCAGGTCAGGCTACCTTCCCGTGGACCTCGTTTCTGTCACATGCAGGAACAGCCACAGGACTCGAAGGTCATAGTGCTGGAAATGTTCTGCAGGAAGGCAACTGCCTGCCTCTTGCCTTTGCTACCCACACCAAGAGTGTCGCCCGACAGCGCCTCCTGGTTACTTCCCAGGTCAACCCAGTGAAGCCCTTTAGAACACCCTAGTTTGGGAAAATGGTGAGGCTGAGTCGCTCCAAGTCCTGCATCCTGGGTCATGAGGAAAGTGAACAGCCCCCATTGTTTTCTCATGACTCAAAAATATCATGTGACACTGAAGGTAAGTTAACCCTTCCAACCACACCCTCGCGGCTCCAGTTTGTTTCACAGTAAGACGTCACCTGGTGGACGGCAGGTGGCTGCGAGCGCCCGGCCCTGATCCCCTGTTCCAGAACTCGATTACAGAGCCTCCCCGACCTGCCCGTGTATTGCGCTTGGGGCTGGCCCAGTGTCAAGGGAGCGGAGCGGGAGGCCCTGGCCCGGGTGCCAGGCCAAACCTCCGCCAGCGCTGCCGCCCGTGCCCTGGAGTCGCTTGGCCTCTGGCAGCTGAGAGGGCTGGGAGGCCCGGCTTCCCCACGTCCGCCTACCCATGTTCTCTCTCTGGTGCTGCTCGGCCACATGGTGCTGGCCTTCCATGACTGTCCAGAGGGGTCGATGGCACACTCCCTGCACCGCAAGGGCGGGCCTTGTTTCCTCTCTGACCTCCTAGCGGGGACGGCTGGCAGGTACAGCACTGGAGAAACAACCCTGCCACCAGGACTAGGGACGAAGAGCCAGATGAGGCGGTGCGGCCCAGCCAGAGCCACTGCTTAAAGCTGGGCTCCCTGGTGACTTTCCAGAGCCGAAGATGCCTTCCTCCTTGCCATGCTGCCGTACCCTGGAGGGCTGGGAGGCCAGCCCGGGGTGGCCTGGCAGAGCCATGTGAGGGCATCTGCTCATGCCTTACCCTGGGGGCAGCCAGGCCTTTGCGCTGTCTTTTTCCTGGTCTCGTTGCAGGGCGAGAAAGGGCTGTGGTTTATGAGGTCCCAGCTCTTGCTTCTCTTCACTTAGACCAAGAAAAGTGGGGAAGCTTCGGCCCAGCAGAGCGTCCCTCATACACCCACAGTATAATCCAACAGCAAGCATTTAAGTCTGGGTTTATAGCGCCAAAGTGTCACACTGGGATGAACCACAAAGCTGTCCAAGTCACAGCTGCAGAAGAGGCTCTCAGGAACCGTGCTGGCCCTCCAGTGAGGGGAATGAGTTCCAAAGAAAGGCAGGACCAGGAACAGATGTGGGGGAGGCCAGGTGGGCTGCCCACCCGCCAGGCTAGGGGGTCTTAGACCCCCAGCCACAGGAGCATTTTAGCACCACTCTCTGAGTCACGCCCCTGAGGCTCGGATGCTCTCAGTCCTGGGCAGAGAATCCCTGCACAGTGGGACTCAAACATTCAGGAGGTTCCACTGGTTGGCCGGGGGAACGGCTGCCTTAGGCAAGGACCATGCAAAGAAAACACACCTCGTTTTGTTCCAAGAATCCTACGGAAGAGTTCCACTGCAGAAAACACCTGTAATCCCAGAGACTCGGAGGCTGAGGAAGGAGGATCCCAAGTTCAAAGCCAGCCTCAGCAACTGAGCAAAAGCCTCAAGATAAAAAATAAAGGGGGCTGAGATGTGGCTCAGTGTAGGGCACCGCGGGGCTCAACACCCAGCACCGCAAAAAGACAGTAAACACCTTTCTGTGCTGCTGGAAGGAAATGGGGTCAGGAGCGCTGGGACAAGACCCCTGGTGCTGAGAGAAAGCCAGCGAGCAAGTCACCTGCCTGACACGTGAGACCAGGAAAAACACGGGATCCAGATCCATCAGTCAGAAACTGAGAAAACCAGACTTGGTCAGCCAAAACCGTGAATTTCTTGCTTTCATTTGAAAATTCAGAAGGCACTAGCATCAAAATGTTAACTACTACAGCCGGGAGGGAACTTCTGTTTTTGCAAAGAACTGAATGTGTGTGTTGAAAAATCCCCGCTTCCAAGGTGATGGTATCGGGAGTCTGGGCCTTCGGGGGGCTGTTAGGAGGAGCCCCCATGAGTGAGGTCAGTACCCCTCTGAGAGACCAGAAGGCCAGCTCAGCCCTTCCCGACACAAGGCCCCTGCCGTCTGGAACTGGGCCCCTCCTGGCCATGCAGCCCTGGCCTCAGACTCACGGCTTCCAGAGCGGAGGCCAGTCTCTCTCTTTCGTGATCCCCTCGGTCTGCGGCGTTTGGTTACAGGCGGCCAGCTGACACTGGGTCTCCACAACCTCACCACGCGTACTCGCGGACACGGTTAGGAGACACCAGCCTCCCCTTGGCGACTCTCTCCTTGCTCTTTTGCCCTTGTCTGACCCTGCGCCTCTTCCCACCACCAAACTCCTGTTTGCGTCACGTCACGAAAACAACTCCTTCCTTTCCTGTCCTGTCACACTCAGTGATCACTGTGCCCAGGATCCCAAACTTGCCACATGAGTTTGGCCCCCAGTCCCACCATGGTTTCTCCTGTATGTTGTGTGGCAGTTCTGGGGATGGAACACCAGGCCTCGGGCATGCGAGGCGAGTGCTCTCTGAGCTAGAGCCCCAGCGTCTCCAGTTTCTTCACTAGTTCCTCTCCAGTCCCTGGTGCCATCAGGCCCTGACTGCAGTCTGGGTGTGCTCTGTGGCCATGGCAGTGTGGCCACACTTGAGCAAAGTCAAGGTCTGCACCGCGCCCACCCACCCCGCCCCATTGGCTGCAGCTCACAATTACTGCAGAGCCGAGGACAAGGGAAAGGCACAGGGCGAGAACAGGGTAGCCTAGTTCCACTGCAGTGAGGGTGGAACTGCTGGGGGCTAACTCCGGGCATTTGGGTTGCGCTCATTTCAAGACTCATCACTTCCTGTGGTTCCACGGTTAATCTGGAGGGGAGGCAGTATTAGGGTTATCAGTAGGCACACTTCCTACCTCACTTGCCTCAGGTAATTCCTGTTTGTACCAAGTCACACTCTCCAGTGTGTAACCACTTAACCTTGCTAAGCCTCACATCCCTAATCTGTAAAATGGGGAAAATAAAACGTGCTTCACAGGTTTGTGAAGATGAAAGGTGAGGCACACAAAGTGCATAACACATGCCTGGCTCATCACACCCCGAGTCCGTGGTAGCAGTCTGGCAGTTTCCTGGACCACCTGCGTGGCAGCCTTCCAACTAGAAGCAGGAGAGGGCCACTAGCCACCCTGCAAAAGAAGGAACTACAATTTGCACCAACTAATGCAAGGCCCAGAATTGCGTGCACCTGAAAGAAACCAAGTGTCGAGAGAGTTGTGGCCAAAACCTGAAAACCGAACTCGGGTCGTTTAAAGTTGCTTCTGACATTTGAGTTTCTGGCAAAGACAAGACCAGTGAAGAAGCAATAACCTGGTCTGTTATCTGGACTCCTGTCTATGGACCCCAGACCTAGACGCTTAACACATCTGTCTTTGGACTCTGCCCTCCTCCTCCATTTCCCAAGTGTACGGCTTTGTGCCCTGCGACCTTGAGTGCTCCGCCATTGGCACCATAGAACTCATCACCTCAATGACCTTCCCTACCACCCCACAGCACCTTCCAACACCTTCACAGCACCTTCCAACCTCGTCTTCCGGACCTGACATCACGTGACGAGTTGCACCTGACTCCCAACCCTTCCCCTCTCCATGCCTGATCCCCAGAAGTCCCTCCCATAAAAGGGAACATCCCCTGCAGTGATGTCCATGCTGGTGGAAAATGCACCTTTGGTTCAGAAATTAAGTTACAGAAAAATTTAATTTCTAAAGTCTTTCATGTATATCACTTTACTGACAAAAGCAGACCTTATAAATACTTTGTTTAGGAAAAGTATATGAAAGGTAACGTCTGGAATTTAGATATATGTGTGCATCTTAACATGAACGTTGCTGAGAGGGTGGAGGGAGTGGGAAAGTTCACTTTTACTAGTTTTCAACTTCGGGGTGTGGGTGGTGCTGAGGATGGCCCAGCCTGGGGCATTCTAGGCCATGCTGCATCTCTAAGCTACACCCCTGGCCTCACATTTTAAAAAGTGGTTATGATCCCAGGTATGGTGCACAGCTGGAATCCCAACCATTCCAGAGGCTGAGGCAGGAGGATTGTCAAGTTTGAGACCAGCTTGGGAAATTCAGGGAGACCTTGTTGCAAAATAAAAAAGGGTTGGGGATGTAGCTCAGCAGCAGAGTGACCCTGGGTTCAATCCCTAGGTACCACAAAAAGAGTTAACTGCGAGTAACTAATGGTATTAGAGTGCCTGTGAGTGTGTATGCAGCGTCTGTTCTAGAGTCAGAAACTGGAACTCCAGACACCCCAAGCAGCCAGAAAAAGTCAAGTGCTTGAGAAGGACCAGTCCGAGACCACAGGAAGGGATGTGTGTCCCTCACCTCAGTGAGAGAATCTGCTCAAGGGAAGGGCTGCCAAACTTGAACTGTTGGTGAAGAAAGTGTGAACAAGTCAGTCGAATGAAATCCACATTTCACAGGAATCTTACAGAACTGTACACATTCAGTGACAAGGTATGCAGAAGACATTTCCTTTGATGCAAATAAGAACTGGACTGAACTTTTAACACAAAAAATAATTTTAAAAATAGACCCTCCTGGGCTGGGGTACAAGTGGCTCGGTCCAAAGGCCTGGCTTCTATCCACAACATAAGTAATTTTTTAAAAAGATTTCTAAATGGGTACAGAAGTCACAGCTACTTGATTTTGAAAGGCCTACTTTAATTTATACAAATAGATGTTGAAGATCAAACACTGACATCAAGTAAAACAAGTGAAAGATATTTGAGATTTCTATTCAAAAGTACACGACCCACTTATAAAAGCAAAATTCCATTTCTTTGCAAGGCACCTTTCCAGTAAAATTCCCAGGGGTTATCCTGCCTGTCCACAGAGTTCAGGGATCATTTCTTCCTTCCCTCCTCTTCTCGGTGACACAGAATTGAGGAAACAACTTGGTGGCTTGTTTCTCTTGGCCTTTACTCTTAGTGCTTGATCTTGACCCACAGCACAGCACATCCCCAGGCCCAGTGCAGAGGCCATTCAGGAACCAGCCAATTCAAGCCCCTCCCCTGGCTCACAGTTGGCCACTGAGCAGCAGTTCTGCGGGCACCTCCCCCAGCACAAGGTTCACATGAGAGCCAGCAACCCTGGCAGCCAAGCCCACCACACAGGGCCATGGGCCTGCGAGAAGTGACAGTATATGAGTCACACCGAGGAGCTACTATCCATAAGGGCCAGAACAGAGAGCATGTTTGGGTTTTTCCGGTGGTGCTGGGGATGGAACCCAGGGCTCACACATGCTCCAGAAATGCTCTACCACTGATCCACATCCCCAGCAAGGATACACTTCTAAGAAATGAGAAACTGCACAGCCAAGTAGTATTTAATTCCTTGTCAATTACTTGGAGAGTCCACAAATTAAAGAAGGAAATAATGGATGAGTCAACTGTCAGTCTAGCAGATTATTATTCTTTATCCTTGGGAGAATCATTCTAGAATCAAATGATTTTCATTTGTGTATTTAAAAACTCTCCAGGAGCTGGGCACAATGGCACACACCTGTGATCCCAGTGACTTGGGAGGCAGGAGGATCTCCAGTTCAAAGCCAGCCTCAAAAGCAAAGCCCTAAACAACATAAGCTAGGCCCAGTCTCAAAAATAAAAAGGGTTGGGGGATGTAGCTTAGTGGTTAACTGCCCCTGGGTTTAATCCCTGGTACCAAAGAGGAAGAAAAAGAAAACAAAAACAAAAACAAAAACAACCTCTTCAGGAACCTAAAACTCACTCCTTAATAAAATTAGGAACCTAGAACTAAGTTTTTCTTGTTCACTGAACTCTTAATTACTAGAAGCAAAATACATAGATCAGCATATTTTGATTCAATTAAATCTGGGATAAAATCTGAGCATTTATATTTTTGAAAAATGCCATAGGCAATTCTGATGATTCTAATATCTAACCCAAGAACCACTAACTAAATCTGTATTTCTCTTTCAGAGAATCCCCTTAGTTATAAGCTAACTGTTTGAACAAGACAAATTTAATCTTTACTAAATACGAATGCTACTTTACTAATGGGCTACAATGAGTGATCTTATCTAGAGTTGATTTTCCTTTTATCGCCACTGAGATGATGTCCCTCTTTATTGCATTAAAGAGAGGGAGTACACTCCTCCACTCCTCTCCTGATTTTCTACGGTCTGAGTATGTAGTTGCCTTGCGCTACACACAGTTCTCACTGTATAAAACCCACTCATGGAAAGAGTTTAGATAACTCTGAGGTGACAGTCTCCAGATCCTCCCAACACAAAGTCCACCTAGGACTGCTGGATGCACTACATGCTGTTGCCCCACCAAATAAAAATGGCACAGGGTTATGAACATTATTAAATTTTATTAACAAAAACTTTGTACATTTTTAATACATGTGGAATTTTACATCTAGGTAAAATAACAACACATTCAAAATTTACCATTTATACAAATTGTTACAGAATAACAACCAGTGGGTTAAATAAGTAAAATAAACCACACTGATTTTTTAAATTATCTACAAAAGGTTTGACTTTCTTTAAAATTCCCCTGAACATATAAAAATAAATTAATTTTACTTTTCAATTAAATCTACCAATTAGAAATATTACAAATCAAAATATCAATGTTATCTTATGAATTTTTCACAATACAAAACAGATTCACAAAACCTTATTTACAGAAATGAGGTAAGAACTGTGCAATGTTTAACCAAGAGACATATTGCAGAATTAACATGTTCTTCCAGCTAAGTACACAGTGGAGGTCTAATTACAGCTGGGTCTTTTCCACTAATAATTCACACATTTAAGAACAGATCAATGATTATGTCCCCAATTGTTAATTTATTACTCTGCCGTACTGTCACATCAAGAGCATGGCTACCTGAAGTGGAAGGGCTGTAATATGGGTTTCACCTGCTTTGGGAACTGTATTGTGTGATTGTGTGTGTGTGTGTGTGTGTGTGTGTGTGTGTGGTCAGTAATGGGAAGCTGCTTTAATAAAACAAACATATATTCTTACAAAATCCACTCATTTTCTTGTGACTCATTAGTGGGTAATACCCAGGTACTAGTTTGGCCTGAGCTATCTACAGTGGCATAGAAAGTGTTCAATAAAGGCAGAAGCACGGGGAAGGCTGCTGGGGCAAGTGCTGTTCCCTCTACTCACAGGGCTGGCTGGCTGGAGATCTGCTGTCTAGAGCCACTTCCACCCAGGGAGGTGCTAATAGGCACTTGGTTAAGACCAGACCCTACCAGCAGTTTCCAGAGTAGCCTCTCTTTCTGAAAGAAGTCTTTCTTTCACTTTGAATTGATCTAGTTTCCCCAGCAGCCTTAGAACTCAAGGTCTCTTTAAAAACACCAAATAAAAAGCATTTGGCAAATGAAAATCACCTTTAGCAGAAGCAGACATTACCATCCTAACTCGATTACCAAAACTGGCCAAATCTCATTAGAAAGGCAACTTTTAAAACCAAGTTTGCAGTAGATGACCTATATAATTGCAATATTTAATGAATAAAAACTCCAGGAAAAGAAAGTGGACAGTTCCTTGAGATTTAAGATCTGACTTACATAGAGCAAGCACAATGGAGCTCAAATAAGAGATCATATTTCATATGCCAACTTGTACAAGACCATGTAGCTTGTAAATAAAACAAGTCTTTAGTTTTGCTTTTTGTATCTAATTTATAACAAAACTAGTTGTGCACCAACTACATTAAACTTTTCATGTGTTGATAAACTCATCGCATGTAAATTATTTCATTGACAAAAAGTTATTAAATTTTCTCTGAAAGTTCAAAAATGTTTGGGTGGGGGTTGGGGAATGTGGGAATTCCGTTTCAGTGCAACAAAGCAACAAGAAAATTAATCAAAGCCTTACAAGAAAGTCCTGGGCCATCCTTTGTTGTGCAGTTTCTTGTTGCGTTTCTTCATAGCTGTAGTCAAGGACTGCAACAGCAGCCAGATGAAGTGCCAGAGCAGCAGGATAGGCAATTTTTAGATGCTTCTCAAATGTCAACTTTTCTCTTGAGCTACAGGCCCAGTTTTATCACTAAGTCTCTGCAGTTAAAACAAATGAAAATATCAGATGCATTAGCTGAATAAATTTTGAACAACACTTGAGGTATCATCCTCCTAACTGAAATGGTAACAGGTAAAATGTGGTTTACGGTTATGCCTTTTCTTCAGCAAGCTGGCATGGCTACTTTTCAGTATGAAATAAAGCCATGAATGTAATAGTAAGTACTTTCAAAACATTAAATTCAGCAATATTCCAAGACAAAGAGACAGGGTGCCCATCTGTGGGATAGAACTCCCAAGGCAAGAATGCGGAATTCACCCACCCAAATCAACTTTAATAGATAACAGGATATGGTGCATAATAAGGTTTTTTTTTTTTTAATGGATTAAGAAAGTCATAGGCTCTGATCCCACATTTGCTATTTGTCCTTTGAGCTTTAACCTCTTTGACTCTCCTTTTGTTATCTACAAACAAGTGCAGTGAAATCACATATGCCATATATCTGACGAAGACGCCTGGGCACGTGGCAGGGAGAGGAGAGCATCACTTCCCAGCCCTGCTCTCCTCTACGAGCTGATCAGTAATCCGTTTATTTTTATATTTATTATCATGGTTCTTCCACTAAAAACACATCTCATTCTACATAACTCAGGAAACATTAGCTTATAATTCACTTAACACAAAAAGAAAAACTAGTGAACAAGAGTGGAAAAAAAAGTACAAGTTTCTAAATTAATACAGAATCTCTGATATTTCCCATGTTAGCAAAACAATGGAGAAGTAACAAGGTTTGTGATGACAGTATTCACAATCAGGAAGTTGGCAAAACAAGAAGACAAACAAAAAGCATTAAAGAGTTAATGAAAAACAATCATCCTGTATTTTCAGCCAGTTCTCATTACTAAATAAAAACTAAAGTTTCTGAAGACTAAAAAACACAGTAAACAGAAAATTTTCAAAAGTAATGGGAAATAGCAAACACTGCGACTTTCAACACTTTTATTTGCCAAGTCTCCCACCTCATTCTTTCCCTTCTTCCTTTTCCTGATGTCCAGTCTCCATTCTATATCCCAATATCCTTCATCTAACAGGGTTCTGCCCTCAACTGGACTTTAGGGGACACATTTATACTCCAGTAAAGTAGACCTGATTGAAGGGGAGAATTAATAGAAAGAAACAGCCTTAAAACGTGTGCCATTGTATGTACAGCATACTGTTCCTGCATCCATTTTTAATTTATCTTAACTTTTACAATGAAAGGGTAAGATGGTATCACTTACATAAAATAAAATATTTAAATTCCATTAAAATGTGACTGTGATTTACTTTCTTTAAAAAAAAAATACGGAAGAATACTTGGATTACCTGTTCTAAAATTTATATATTAGTTAGTTATAATTCAATTTTAAAGAGTACTTTTTATCAAAATAGAAATATTCCTAAAATATACAGACTGCTTCTATATAACTAGGAAAAATTAATAAGCAAAGTTACTAGGAAAACAACTATTTTCTTTTGATTGGACTGTCCCATACAACTTGCTAACTAAAACATATTTTTACTTTGAAAATTATAAAATAGCTTCAAACCTTATGTGCAGATTCAAATCAAGATACTCAAGAGGTATATAAATTGGTCCTGTGTTTATAATATCCAGCTGCTAAAACAACTGGTTTATCAGGGGAATAACATGTTTTTAAGAGGCTAGAGAACAATCATCTCTGATTAATCAATATAGTTCTGATAACTTCATTAGCTGTAACACAGAACACACACTTACTGTGACTTTCTGACTTGCATTGTCTCCGTGGATGGTGAGGAAGGGGTTGGTGGTAGCCGAGTGAAGTGGGGGCGCCTGAGTACCTGCAAGAAGATTGTTGATGGGTATCTGTGCCGGGCCAGGGAGCTGCAGCTGCTGAAGTTCTGGCGGGTGGTGCTGCTGGTGCTGCATCAGCTGATACAGAAAGGCCTGGTGCTGTTCCTGAGGTCAAACCAAGGGAGAAAATGAGTCACAGAAGTATGCAGTCAGCAAAGTTAGCCTTTTGTATTTCTCTTTACTTTAACATTAGATATTTAAATGATGTAAGTCACTCACACTATTAAAGAAATCAAGAACCTGATCTAGGGAAACATCCTGCACTAGATAATCCCCATCTACTATAAAATGTCAACATCATCAATGAACAGCTTATTTGCAAAACAGGACAAACAAATATAGAAGACCTCTCTATTCAAATTAGATTGCCCATGATGCTCAAGGAGAAAAAAAAGCAACTTAGACAAGTCACAGTTATGTCTATCTGATTCAAAGTGTATTATGTGGCTGGGCACAGTGGCACACTCTTGTATTCCCAGTGACTGAAGAGGCCGAGGCAGGAGGATCTCAAGTTCAAGGTCAACCTCAGCAACTTTGTGTAACCCTGTGTCAAAATAAAAAATTAAAAGAAAGGGCTGGGATGTAGGTCAGTGTTAAAGTGCCCCTGGGTTCAATCCCCAGTAGCCCCCCTACCACCACACATACACAAAAGCAAAAGGGGGCAAGGATGCATCATGTGAATCAAACCCTTCCCTTTACCAGACGTAAAACAACTTTAGAAGTTTCATGCCTAACAGAGGTGCTTTCTTAATGAAGTTATGAACTATTCTTTACAGCAAACATACATTCTACTCAACATACATTTCCTGAGAGCTTACTATGTACCAGGCACTGTATTTCAGGGAGAGAGGGTTTCTGGCTGCCCACCCTGAGGGAAGGAGAGACAGACAAAAATGTTACAATGTGTTCATTGCTAAGAGTAAAGGGAAAGGGGTATGTGAGAAAGTCTGCAGGGGTAGGGTGGTTAGGAAGTAATTTTAAGTAGACTGGTGGCAAGTCTCATTGAGAAGTTAACATCTGGACAAAGAGATGAGGGAAATTAACCAAGTGGATCGGGAGTAAGGAGGGGACTGCCGGGCAGACGGATCGGCCAGTGCCAGGGGCCCACATACGCATGTCCAGTACCAGCAAGGAGTTCAGCGAGGCCGAAGAGAGCAAACAGGATGCGGGAGAAGAATGCAGGGTTCCGAGTTCATAAAGGAATAAACTTCAGCTTCTACTTGGCTAATGAAGAAAATAGGATCATTTAAACCCCTTTAGTCCTCAAGGTCTGAGGCAATAATCTGTGGACTCTGCCTTTTACACACGGGTAAATGGGAAGCCAGTGGAAGGTTCTGAGCAGAGGAGTGATACAATCTGACTTTGGATTTCTTGATCAGAGCGAGAACAGACTCCAGGGTTTTGGGCTTGAGTAACTAGAGGGCTGCTCATCTGAAGTAGAGAAAGCTGGGTAGCGCAAGTTTGTGGAAAAGGATCAGCAGTTCTGGACACACTGTGTTTAAAATGTCTTTAAGATTTGCAAGTGGAGATACTGAGTAAAGCAGTTGGATCCAGAAAAAAGAAATTCCAAAGAGAGACCTGGGATGAAAATGTAAACATACTTTAAAGACACTTGAGTGGAGGCACTGAATTCTAGGGTACTTTCACGAAGAGAGGCTGAAGAGAAGAGGGGAACCCAGGAAAGCAGGCAAAAAAAAGGAAGAACCGCTTAGGTAGGAAGAAAAGCAAGATAACGAGGGATCATGGAACTCGTGGTGATAAAATGTTTCAAAGAGAAAGGGAAAAGTGATCAACTCTGTCCAGTGCTATTGCCAGGTCAGGTAAGATGAAGAATGAGAACTGACCATTAGGCTTATTTAGCAAAGTGAATGTCACCTGGGGGAAGATAAGAAACAGTACTGTTATTGGTGGGAGAAGTGAGGTCAAGCAAGAGTTATTTTTAAGTTGGAGATGTATGTGTCTTGTAACAAAAAATTTTTACCTACATAAAGTCTGCCCATAAAGGAGCAAACTTCACCTGTTCACTTGGCTAATGAAGAAAAATGGAGCATTTAAACCCCTTTAGTCCTCATGGTCTGAGCCAATAGTCTGTGCTGAAATTTCATTACCATGTCTTAGAAACTAGAAATCTACACATGCTATAATTATTAAAATCTTAACAGGAAGAGACCCAAATAAACTGAGCTTTAGTACTTCCTACTAAGATGAAGCAAGAGGTAAGAAAATGACATCACATTTTAGTATAAATATGGGTTTTTTTAGGGGGTGGGGGAGTGGTTCTGCAGATTTAACCCAGAGGCACTTTTTTATCACTGAGCTGCATCCCAGGAGTCCCCCACCCCGACATTAAAAAAAATTTTTTTTTCATTTTTTTAGTTGTAGATGGACACAACACTTTTATTTATTTATTTTTATGCGCTGCTGAGGATCACACTCAGTGCCTCACACACAATAGGCAAGTGCTCTACCACTGAGCTATAACTGCAGCCCCATTTTTTAAATTTTGAGACAGGGTCTCACTCAGTTGCTGAGGCTGGCTTTGAACTCGTGATCCTCCTGCCTCAGCCTCCAGAGCTGCTGGGATTACAGGGGTGCACCACCTCACCCAGCCACAGCGTCAGTTTTGATCCAGTCAAAACAAGTATTTTCAATGTATATTTTTACTAAAGCAAGAAAGTATGTATTTTCAAAAGAAACTACAAAGTCTGACTGGCACCCTGTATTTACTAATTAATTAGTGCATTCTCCAAACAGCACAACTAAACGAAGTGGCTATAGACTGGAGCTGGAGAAAAGTCATGCAACTTGTCACTTTGGTCTCACTTTACATGATGAATACAAAGGGCCAAGACTGCCCTTGCACTTGAGCCTCACAGTCCCCCAGGGGCAGTCAAGTCTTTTACCCTTCTCCAAGATACATATTTCTCAGCTTTTCTTTCCTCTAATAAGATATACCCCTATCTCATTCGCTCTGCTAGCTAGTAACTTTCCTTCTAATTAAGAAAAACGGAAGCCAGGTGCAGTGGTATACACCTGTAATCCCAACAACTCAAGAGGCTGAAGCAGATGGATCACTGAGGCCACGGGCAACTTAATGAGACCCTGACTCAAAAAAATTACAAGAAAATCAAAAGGGTCCGGGAGGCAGCTCAGTGGTAGAGTGCTCCTGGGCTCAACCCCCAGTATCACAAAAGCTCAGAAACATATGGACTGGGAGTGTAGCTCAGTGGTAGAGTGCCTGCCTGGCATGTGTGAGGCCCTGGGTTTAATCCCCAGCACCGCAAAGAAAGAAAAAGAAAAAAATCAGAAACATTAAAAGCAGAATTTCCTCAACTTATCATAAATGACTAATGGTGGTGCTTTCTGCCCTGGTATTCCAGTGAAGTGCTTTATTTCCTGTTAACAACTCTGCTGCTCTGCTAGAATCCTTCCTCTCTCCTATACCAGGAAATTTGCTTTCAACATACACAGACTGCAATGTTCAAAAGCAGAAACCCTTATACCATGTCTTTTTTTCTTTTGCTGCCTATTTTCTCTGCTTTTTTTTTTTTTTTTCCAGTAAAAAATGTCTTCAGTGCCAAGTGCAGTGACTCATGCCTGTAAACCCAGCAACTTGGGGAGACTGAGACAGGAGCATTGCAAGTTTGAGGCCACACTCAGCAATTTAGCAAGGTCCTAAGCAACTTAGTGAGACCTGTTTCAAAATAAAAAGGACTGAGGACATGGCTCAGTGGTAAAGTGCCCCTGGGTCAATTTTCAGTACCATGTAAATAAATATCACTCATATTGGGTTCAAAACCCTGTCATTAATTCTTAAAAAAAAAACCCTAAAAAAATGGAGTTAGATGAAACAAGATTGACAAAACTGTGATAATTATTAAAGCCAAGTGACAGAATGATGGGTATGTGGGGCTTCACTACACTCTAGTCTCCACTTCACATATATTTGAAAATTTCCAAAGTACAAAGGTTTTGTTTTTAAAAATCATCAATGGCCCCACATGGTGGCACATGCCTATAATCTCAGCTTGGGAGGCAGAAGGCCTGCTAGTTTGATGTGAGAATGGGCAGCTTATCAAGACCCTGTATCAAGATAAATTTTAAAAAGGGCTGGGGATGTGACTAGCATGTGCAAGGCCCTGGGTTCAATCCCCAGTATCCCACCCCCATCCCCAAACAAAGCAAAACAAAACAAAACTCACCACCAATGGCTTTCTATTATACTTCAGACAAAATCTGAATTTCCTGCCACAAACAAGACAGCACCTGATCTCTAGACAGCACCACCCCCTTACCTCTCAACTGCGCTCTTGCTGCCTGCCTTCTCCAGAACCTACATATGCCAGGTCTTTTATGACTGCTTCTGCCTTGAACATACCTTCTTCTTCCCCAAAGTAAAAAAGGCATGCTCTTCAACTTTTATTCAGGTCTTTGCTCAAAAGTCAATTAACACCCCTCCCCAAAGAGGCTGCAATGGCCTGTATCTATAAAGGTTCTCACTGGGCCAGGAGTGTAGCTTGCCTCGTGTGACTGAGGTCCTAGGATCAATCACCAGAGCCACCTAAATAAATAAATAAATAAATAACAAGGCCCCATCTCATTATTCCCTATCCCCTCGTTCTGCTTCTTCTTCTCAGCATTTATCACTATAAAAAAGCACATATTTACTGTCCATCTCCCCTTATCAAAATGAAACTCCATGAAAACGTTTGTGTCTTTTTAAAAATTTATTAGTTCTTTTTAGATACACATGACAGTAGAGTGTATTTTGACATATTACACATACATGGAGTGAAACTTACTCTAATCAGGATCTCATTCTTGTGGTTGCACATGATGTGGAGTTTCACTGTTGGTGTATTCATATATGAACATGGGAAAGTGATGTCTGATTCATTCTACTGTCTTTCCTACTCCCATCAGATTTATGTTTAATGCACCATTCTATCACAACAGCCTATAATAGTGGTTATTGGGGATTGAACCCAGGGGTGCTTTACCACACAGCTACATCCCCAGCCCTTTTTAAAAAAGTTTTGTGACAATCTCACTAAGTTACTGACGTTGTCCTCAAACCTGCAATCCTCCTGCCCCAGCTTCCTGAGTCACTGTGCCTGGTCCATGATACATGTTCTAATCTTTGTAAATTAATGACTGCATGTAATATCACCCCAGGCATACTAACCATACCAAATGACAGACAAAATTTTTGGATTATGCATTTAGTAATGTTACTTCACAAGAGAGTAATCCACTTAAATATCTATTACAGATTAGAACACTTGCTCTAATAAAAAATCAAATGTTATCAAAAAGAAGAACTTACAGGTGTGAGCTGTTGAGAATTTAACAACTGTTGAAATTGCTGTTGATGAATTAGTATTTGTCTTTGCTGGTCAGAAAGTAATCCTAGTCCTGAGGCACTGAAAAATGATTAAAATTCTTACTTTCTACATAATGCTAAAGTCTTTTTAAAAATGTAAAATGAAAGATAACTTTTCAAATACTTAATAACAAATTTTTAACCATAACACTTTTAAAAAAAATTATGTACAAATTATTTCTTCTCATTTTATAATGCGTGTATATAGCTAAATAAGAATTCACATGACCAAGAAGTGTTTGTTTCTATTTTTATTATAAACCAAATAGGCACAAATTTGTTTTATAAAATAGAAATTACATGTGTTTATAACAAAGCACATGTAACATCTTTGATTATTCAAATATAGCTTAACCCACACTAAGTAACACATACTTAAAACACAGAATCCGCCACTATTTAAACCTAGCCCCCCCCCCCACACCTTTTTTTTTGCAGTGCTGGGGATCAAATTCAGCATGGGCTTTGTGCATGCTATGCAAGCACTCTACCACTGAGCCACATCCCCAGACCTTAACGTATCCTTTTTTAATGGCCCCAATAGTCAATAAAATTAAGCAAGGGGTGGGGGGAGCCAAAAGAAACTGCTTACTAGTACCCACTGCAAATCCATTCAAAATTACTAGCTCAAAATATGTTTAATAAGAACATGGCTTTATTACACCCTTATTTTGAACAGATATTCAAATGAAACTCTGATACAATAATACTAGCGAGTCTCACTTCCTGGAAATTCAAGATAAACATCTGCCCTTAAACTTATATTAAAATATTTTGTTAACTTTCTATTCAAGTGTTGAATTTTACAAAACCAGTATCAGGAGTGATAACCACTATACTATTAACCTCTTCTTCAGAACTTATGATACACATGAATGCAATATACAAGGGAATGAGAAAAATTAACATTTAAAAACAGACATCACAGATCAAGACTGAAATTTTCAACACAGACAATACTTGGTTATGGAAACTGATTTAATTTTAATTGGAATTACATAAGTTTCAAAAAGAAATATACTCTAGGTATTATATACTTAATTTTTGGTAGACTGACTTACAGTACATCTACAAGAAACATATTACAAGTTCCAATCTAAAGCGTGGACAACACTGGTACTATTGTACTAAAAACTGGTACTGCGTTGTACTAGAAAACCCAAAATATGTTTATGTTTCTTACCTGTTAGTCAGTGTAGCTGGCATGGGATGTGTTGCGTTAGGTGGTACAGTTGTGTGGGTCAGGGGGGTAGGGTTCTGGGATATTGTCACAGGGGTCTGAATGACCCCATTTAAAGCTCCTACGATGCCATTAATTGCCAGTTGGTTCCCTGGCAAAGCGCCAATTATTCCACCCACTGCAGACACAGCAGGAATGGTGGATGTCACAGTCTGCATCCCACTAGCTAGCGCCCCCACTGTCACACCATTGACCTGCTGAACTCCACTAACTCCTGAGCCTTGTTGAGCTGGACTCTGCCCAGCAGGAGGAGGAGTAGAAAGAGCGGATGAACTGCTGGTGCTTTGTCCACTGGAGGTTAAGTCCTAATGGAAGAAAAATAAAAATTAAGTTTAAAGAGCACAGCAAAACTGTTTAAAATAATTTTGAACCATTTATAATGTTATATACGACTGTTCACAAGTAAAACACACAAGTGACTATAACCACACAAAAATTACCTGATTTAATACAGGAAGAGAATTATCAGGTAAAAAGCTGTTTCCTATATGAGGGCTCTTACTGCTATTCAAGGAATCAGTAGTAGGAGCTAGAATAATAAAAGAAAAAAAAAAAACAAAAACAAAAAAACACTTATTTATCCTGTTAAATCATACTATGTGTAAGACTAAAGGTTTACTTAAAAGCTCATGCTGAAGTCCATACTAACAACACTTGAATATTATTAAATATTGCTACTGCTAAAACCAATTTAAATAGAAAAAAAAAAATCCTATCTCTACTGAACACCACAGTTTTAAATCAATAATGAAATCATTACACAATTTAAACAAATGTCATCATTAAACTATGTACTGAGAAATCCAAGCAGCCAGTCATCAGGCATGGTGGCATATGCCTGTAATCCCAGAAACTCAGGCAGCTGAAGGCAAGAGGATCACAAGTTCAAGGCCAACCTCAGCAAGACCTATCTCAAAATAAATGGCCTACGGGTGTAATTCAGTGATTGAGTGCCCCTGGGTTCAATAACCAGTATTGGGAGAAGAAAAGAAAAAACAGTAAGAGCAAATCATGTCAATCACTTAATAGGATTCTCTATGCCCTTCGAAAATAACCCATCATTCCTTTTCTACATCTTCATATAAACTGGTGAGCAATTATCACCCACTTATTATGCAACTGACATTGAAAGTCTATCCTGTTTTCCTCAGATACAAAATAAATGTTTTCATACTCACCAGTCTGTGCTGAAAATGCATGTATCTGATGAGATGGACTAGGATTTGTTGTTATTGTCGGAAAAGGCACTGAAAGTTGTGCATTCAATAACTGAAGACGTTCCTTTTTGGCAGTCAAGTTTTTAATTTGTTCCTCTAATCTTCGATTTTCAACTTGAAGTTGGTGTAATGACTTCAGCATTCCTAAAACTATCAAACATTTGGATGGTTTTTAATGAAGAGGAGTTCATACCCAGGAATAAGTCTTTTATGGACATAGTGTCAATAACTTTAGAAGTAAGTTAAAAATATAAAAATCCCGTAAAATATTTCTAAACAAGGCTTATTTTTAAATTTATATATAGACACAAATCTCATATTTATATTTGGATGTACATAAGCATAAAAGGAGATTGTTCCTAGATGTACTATCTAGAAACTT
The DNA here is from genome assembly GCF_902686445.1 of Sciurus carolinensis. Lineage (NCBI taxonomy): Eukaryota > Metazoa > Chordata > Mammalia > Rodentia > Sciuridae > Sciurus > Sciurus carolinensis. The sequence continues at coordinate 23,983,967 of NC_062224.1, forward strand.
TATTGCCACATACCAAAAACCCCCTGGGTTCAGGTCATTTCTATTCTCAAAGAAAAACGTTAAGTTTATTTTCCTCAAAATAAAAGGCCTAATTAAAACTTCTAACGTTCCTGCCACAATGTTTCATTGAAGTCAAATTCATAATAGGAACCTTTAATTCGTTGCTAAATTTAAACTAAGCATGCTTGGGACATAGCTCAGTGTTAGAATCCTTGCTTAGCATGCACAAGGCCCTGGGTTCAAACACCCGGAACAGAGGGGATGCCTGGCAGGAAGCCTCCAATACCCAGCTGCTCTCAGCATGTTGCTACACACTTCCCCCAGCAGGGAGCGCTGTGTGTGCGCCCCTGCCACCTCTGTCCTCCCAGAGAAAGGTGCATCATCTGTAAATTGGCTTTCTGTCCTGCCCCATCACCTCAGATGCTTTGTCAATTCCTTCCAAGTCTCACACTTCCCAATCGACAACACAGAGCCTTGCTGTTAGGCTATGGTGATGGACACTTTAAAAACTCCATGTATTTAAAAGTTGTGTTTGTTTAACATGACCTCAGGGCCTTCAAAGGACACAACTCTACTGGTACAGACACATGTGGTCATTTCCCAAGGATTTAACTTTTATCCCTTCTCTTCAAGATCCCACAAAGAAACCCTTAGTGTGCCCAAATGAGATGCAATAAGACTAAGCAAAACCTGTCCTCCAGCTATCATGTTTAAAGGATTATCCTGGCATGAATTTCCCTACACTTAGCATTTTTTGGTCAGGAGACTATTCATAAAAATGCCAATTTATGGCCACTGGCTCCCTAGCAATAAGTTTTGTTTCAATAATTTAATAAATATATGACAAACATAATATACAATAATTATATATAATATATACTAATTGTGTGTATATGTCTATACACACACAAAATTTATAATTATGATTCTTCATTGTTAAATTAAGAAGGTAGCTGGCCTTTTTTTTTTTTTTTTTTTACTATATGCAGTTGTTTTTTTTTTTTTTTTTTTTTTAAAGAAATTCTCCGGAAGTGAGCAAATTTTTGTCAAACAACTAAGCTTAGAGAAGACAGAGCTCATTTATTTTTGTAAACTGGTAAGGACAAAGTGTGATGGAGAAATAAAGCATTAATGTTATAATAATTATAAAAAGTAACCAGATAACAGAAAGTGCTTATGTGAGCCAGGCAGTGTTCTTTGTATTTTTCATGTTCTCACAGCAACCCTAAGATATAGGTATGTTCTTACTCCAAATTCTAAATGGAAGACTAAAGAACTTTATGAAACCTACCCAGAATCATTTGTTAATAGCAGATGAAGGCAAGATTCAAGTTAAAGCAGAATGTATTAAACTAATACATTATACTTTCTGACTATATTATGGAAACTCTGCATCATTGTTCTGGATAAAAAAGTAGCTTCTGGATCCATTTGCCTATCTGTTCATCCATTGTATCCATCTTTATTTAGAGACAAGAAAATGAATACTTACTGTCACTAGGAGTACCCTGTTCTAATAAAAACTGTTGTCCTTCACTCCACTGCCTCTCCAAAAGCTGTTCTATACTGGCTGCTACTGGAGGAAGATTTTCCAAACTGCTGTTGCCTGGTTGATCATAGCGAATCTGTAAGCTGCTTACAGGGGATCTGTTGAGAACATTAAATCTCAAGTTAAAAAGAAGTGCAATGCTTTTAAGAAGAGTACATTAAGTTTCTAACCTTATGTTGACCCATTTTCCCTGTACAAGTTTTCTAAGACCAGTTGGCCTATGCCAGAATATCAGGTTCCTGCATTTATAAAACCATAATCTACCCTAAAATTGAGTAATTATTACTCTTCCTTCTCAAATTATAAAATCAAGGTAATAGCTGACTATACTAGATAATTCTAAAACACTAGAAAATATAAACGCACCACTGATAATCTCTGAAATAAGCTGTCAAAGAACTTTGTATGGCTTTAGAATACGAACAAGGAAAAGACAAGATAAGAAAGACTGTAAAATAGCCAAAGAATAAAGAAATCCCCCATTATGCCTTAATATATTTGATAAAAGAGTTAAGGCCATCCATTTACAATACTATGGAAGGCATTTAAATTTATAACCAATAAACAAAATCAGTAAAAAGGAAATTTTAACAATTTTGAAGTTTTGTGGTTTTTTTTTGGGGGGGGGCGGGGGGAATATTATACCCTAAACAAAAAAAAATTTTTTTTTTCCTTTGGTACTGGGGTATTGAACCCAAGGACACTTAACAACACTGAACGACATCCCCAGCCCTTTTTATTTTTTTATATTGAGACAGGATCTTGCTAAGTTGCTTAGGCCCTCACTAAGTTGCTGAGGCTGGGCTCAAACTTGCATTCCTCCTGCCTCAACCTCCCAAGTAGCTGGGATCACCTGGCTCAGACTGATTTTTTAAAAGATATTTTTAGTTGTAGATGGACACAATACCTTTATTTATTTATGTGGTGCTGAGAATCGAACCCAGTGCCTCACAAGTGCTAGGCAAGTGCCTCTACCACCAAGCCACAACCCCAGCCCCAAAAGGTAATATATACTAATATATTATAATATAATATATGGAAATATATGCTAAGAGTAAATGAGTACCATTTATTATGTTAAGTTCCTTTAAAAATAAAGATAAAAACACCAAGGTAAGGAACACTAAGGGATTCTGAATAATTCTAGGTAACATGATACTTTCAGTTTAAAAGGGGGATGAAGACTATTTCCTCCACTAAAACATATGAGCAAAAATCCATTAACTTTCTTCTTTGAAAAGAAAAATGTAACAGTATTGAAATACTTACAAACCAGTGAGATAATTTTCTTACTATATATTTTAGATTTCTGGTTTCCAAAGAAAGGGTATTTAATTTTCTGCAAGTTCAATCAAAACTATATGGGGGAAAGGCACTACTGGATGTACTATTAGGAAATAGAAAAATCAGGGGTTATTTGACCAATGTCTATACTGATAAAGATGTTCCTTTAGACATTCCCCAACTATATCAACAACACTAATACTCATCATTTGTCATTATATAAAATTTTTTTGTGCTGCTAGAGATTGAACAAAATTTCAATTTTTAATAGAATTTCTCTAATACATGAGACCCCCACTTGAGCTTTTTCCCTCCTGCTCTCCATTTTCATTCAATCTCATGTTTGAAGCAGAGTTTATAAAATAAGAAAACTAGAAGGTGCAGAAGCTGAAAAAGTAGAATAAAATGAAGACATGCATTGCATTGAAGTTCCATTCTCTTCTGCAGACTGACATACTGCTTCACACCAGCTTTCTCCCCATTTAGAAGAGAATACACAGTTCCATAACTTACATTTATTGATAAGTTACACATTAATAAATGGCACCTAAATGCTGTCACGAGTCTAGAAGAATTTCTCAAAGCATTTAATGCATCTACTATACTCTGCCTCAAGACAATTTAAGAACCAGAAGGGCTTCTGAAAACTACCACAAGAGCTCCATTTGCCGAAAAAGGAATTAGAGACTAAAGGTAAGTGTACTGCCCACTACAGAGTTAAAACTGGAACCCAAAGTTTTAAGTCTTGAATCTGTAGTTTTGAAAGATCTTAGGACCATTTTATGTCATCCAAATCAATGCCTGAGTAGTACACCAGCAGCTAAATATACAAATGATAAAAATCAACAGAGTCCTAATGATTGGAAACCTAAGAAAAGATACTCCATTTTAGTGCAGAAACTTGATGTCTTTTAATCAATATTCAAAATAATTTAGAATCATATTTCTTGACTGTCTAAACAAGTTTCCTACCTACAGAATGCTTTTAGGGCTTCACAAATGTTCACTCTACTAACAGGAGATAACAAGTTTCCAAATCTCTGAGTGTTTCCTTTGCAGAGATGCATGGTAGTATAAATAGGTAAATAGTGCTTACCGTGGTGAGAGACTTCCTCTGGGTGAGCTTCCTCTGCCAACTAGGTTTCGGCTATTGTCTCCAAGATCTTGATCTGCAGTGTAAATATTTCAGAGCTGATAAAGTGACTCTCACTAGATAAGACATTTTAAGCCCTTGCCCTGATATTTCCTAAAATACACATTAAACCTTTACCACTATCTTTCCAGTAGTATAAGAGGAGAAGACCTAGCACATAACTAGTTTAGAACTGCTGAACTGTGGCGTGTAAAGCGTTGTCCCTACACGTTTTTGTGGGTGTAGAAGGCCATGGATTATGTTCTGTTCTTTCATTCCTTTCAGTTTTACAGCACAGAAGCATGGTTTGAATTTGCAGAACCCTCCCCTCAGCCACTTTTAATTTCTACGGTTAAAGTAATGAATCACAGCTGTGGACAGCTAATCTGTATGCTTATCACAGCAAATCCTTATGCTTTGTATTTTTTAACACTTTGCATCCCAAGACCAGTCATATACCATTTTATATCTTACACCAGGCTAGAGTTACATAAATCCTTACACCAAGAATAAAATAACATAAATTTCCAAACTGACAAAAAACAAGGAGAAATCCAGAATTCTATATTTAAAAGAAAATAATTTTTAAGTCTGCTAAGTACTCCATAGGTAATAACAGAATACCTCTGCTTGAAAAGTAACATACATTTCCTCTGCAGTTAGTCCCTTATAAAATAACCCTAACTGGCCTCTTTCAAGGTTGTCCTCCCCTTATTCTGAGTTGGGTAACCTCTGACCCTTGAAGGGTAAAGACATGACTGATCCATTCTTGGTGAACTGCTAAACCTATTCCCTTCCCCCAAACAGGCATGACTACTTGGACATGTCAACAAATCCTTAAGGATGGAATGAAACAAAGCAAATCCAGTGGCTCATTAAAATAGTACAAGAGGCAAAAGCTACAAAATGTCAACTGGTAAAAATTCACAGGATTACTAAACACTGCAAAAATTCTCTAATAGGATTTTTTTTAAACAAGTTTGTGTAATGCAATTTCATGAATTATGCAAATAAAGGTTTAGGCTATTCACAGAAAAGCCTTGTGTTATGTTACTTTCATTGCATAGAACTGAGGACTGAACACATCAATCACAAAAGTCACAGGAGACATTGTTGCATTCCTGCCTGCTGATGGCTCTGCTTAAACATTTACATTTCAGACAGTTTAAAAAAAAAAAAAAAAAGACATCACTATTTTGCAACACAGCACACTATTTGCTTCCAATTGTGATTCTTTGGGTAAAACAACAACAAAAAACAATCCTCTATAAATCACACCACCAAACTTTTTCAAAGAAAATGAACCAGTGGGGGTGGGAGAGATTATTATGGGGGAGAGAATTTAGAACTTAATTCTTGAAGCCTTACCTGTTTGATTGCTTTCAGACTGAGCTATGAGAGCTGCCATTGATGGATTTGAATTTAATCTATTGCCATACATATGAGATGGTGCCTGACTAAGAGAAGATCCAGATAGGGTATTGGCCTAAATGAAAAGAAGTACATTGATAAATAAGTTATATCTGAAAATATCTTAACGTTTTTCCTCCTTCTAGATCTAATAACCACTTTATCCAACTTCAGAATATAGCAGAAGTTTTTGACTTTCTGAAAAGCAAATTTCATTCCTGTTTCACCATTCCAACATGTCCTAGTCAACACTAAAACCCAGTGGTACGGTAACCATGTGGGAATACAACTAATTATTTAATCTTGTTAAACCATTTATAAAATAAGAGCAGGGAGACAACAGATGCTTAACAAATGCTTCAACCACTTACATCACAAGCTGGCTAAGGAGGTCAAAAGGTTCAACTTCCACTTCTAGTATTTTAGCACACAGCCATATTTTCATTGCTTAACTCTGTCATTAGTAAAACCTGCACACTGTTTTGTTACTTCCTATTTTGGTAGACTTGGAAGCCTGCTGCTTTTTCTGTTTTGTTTTGTTTTTATTTTAAAAGAAAGCAAACAGGCATCACAAGTATGTTTTCTATACAATGCAGGGCTCAACGAATCACAGCTTTGCCCTGACCCCTTATAAGGCACTGTCTTTTTGGCAGAAAGCCAGCTCTACTAACTGAAGAGCTCGTCCAAAGTTTGTAATTCATTCATGTTGCTAACCACAATTCTGAAGGCCTCTACTGGGACCTGTGCCAAACAAGCGAAAATGAACCCTTAAACAGATGAAGCTAAGGAGGCTGGCCAAAGTATGGCGTAATCCAATATAATAAAAATGCCTTCTTTGATGTGCATACTCTTCCCACTTTCCAAGAATATTACAAACTTAAAATGTGGCATTTTGGGAGCAAATCTCTTGTACACAAAATACTGTTACAGAAGGCTATTACAGGCCTGAAATAAGTCAACAGGACCACAAATTTTAAGTAAGTTTCTTATTGTTTTGCATAAATGAAGTTAAACTTAGGCTTTTATAAAATGAAATCACTGCATAGTTATTTAGAATACAACTCATGAAAATAACTTCAATGAACTAAAACACTTCTAACAAAAAAAGCTGAATAACAGCAGAACAAAAGAAGTCGGACATTCTGACAAGTATTAACAGTACACAAGAGACTATGAGGACACAGTAGTTGTAACAAGCAAATGCTACAGAGAATAAACTATTTCTGGATTGACTCATATCTGACACTGTATCTTGGCCTTTAGCCAACTTAGTAAGCATGAAAAATGTACTTCAACAATTCACAGATATAGTTCATGATGCGGATTCCTGCCCTGCTTTCTACTGTTTCAAAGGGTACATTTTATAGCATATACTTTAATGTGTAAATTCAACCTGTCAATTTCTGAATTTAATTTTTTCATCTTATTAACTATTATGTATACAGAATCAATATGTTCATGTTATAAAGTCCTTACCATGCATTTAGTATTATAGGATACATAAAATGCACAATTTGTAAATTGGGATACTATAAGACTTTTTCCTCTCCAAAGTCAGCTATCTGGTAATTTCAGCTACTCATAAAATAACTAAGAACAAGAAAAATACAAACAAATCATCAGAAAAGCCAGATGTAACCAGACTCATGGGTTATTAAAGTCTCAGATACCTAATACTTAAAAATGCCTTACACAGAGTCAATTCACTTACTCTAGATAAAATTCTAAAAAAATCAACTAAGTATATAACAAAAGAGAAATATAAAATTAATTAAGAAGGGGAGGAAAAAGTACCCTGAGACAGTTTGTTGGCAGCTGACAGAAAGAGGAGAGAAAAAAATATGAGGAAGAATGGGAGGATATTACAGTACTGTGGGGTGTGTTCTCAAAGAACATGTGCCTCCAGAAGCCTTAGCTCCTGCAAAGCAAGGAAGCATCCTTAGCATTCTGACTCTCCTTTTTTATGCAGTCATCCATTGACTAATCACAACAAATAATTTACCAGTAGAATACCTTTTTTTGTCCCAATGGTCAGTCCCACAAGCTGCCTTAGCCTCCTGATAAGATACTCTTTCTTAGGAAGGATTCCTTCTGCCAAAGGATTCATATATACCCTTACTAACTTCAAATTTCACAGGGTGACACTTTCTCAATCTAAATTCCAAATTATCTTTAGTTTCCCTATAGTTCATTAGGCCCACTAAGATCAAAACAGAAAGCAGTACAGCATAACCTATTTGCATAATGACCATCATAGAAAGAGAATAATGTAAACTATCTTTAGGGTATGATAGTCTATTTTTAAAAGATGCCTGGCAAAAGATAATAATAATAGTGTAATGAACTAAAATGAGACTACTACTCCAAATGACCAATTTCCCAAACTATCAAGATGCCTAAAAAATAGCTGACATGTTTTTTCTTTTTTAAAAATTATTAATCTAAACAAGTATCTTTTGTAGGGCTGAGGAGATAGCTCAACTGGTAGAGTGCTTGCCTTGCAAGCACAAGGCCCTGGGTTCAATCCCCAGCACCGCTTAAAAAAAAGAAAAAAGAATCTTTTGTAAAAGAAAAAAACACTATTAGCTCGGTGTGGTGGTGCATGCCTGTAATCCCAGCGGCATGGGAGGCTGAGGCAGGAGGATCATGAGTTCAAAGTCAACCTTAGCAAAAGTAAGGTGCTAAAGCAACTCAGTAAGACCCTGTCTCTAAATAAAAATACAAAAAATAGGGCTGGGAATGTGGTTCAGTGGTCGAGTGCCTCTGAGTTAAATTCCTGATACCAAAAAAAGAAAAAAAATTATTAATTTTTCCAGAGTTTATTCTGGTATATTAAAGCATCTAAATCAGTCTATATTAATTTCTGCCAGAAAACTCAAGTTATAAATATTTTAAGGTGGGCAAAGGAGTTATCAAAGATTCCACTAATGTCTGCAATAGCTAAGCCAGTACTTAGAAAATAATGTGTGGCACATTTAGGGCTGGGAAACTGATGACTCTTTCTGTTGGCCCCTCCGGTCCCATATCTTACTGAAAATATCTCACAACTCACAGGAGAAAAGGTTGATAAGTGGGAGAGTAAAGAAAGACAATCTGTTAAAGTATACACATAGTGTCTAGCATTCTGTAAACTCAAAGAATCTTTGTTGTCATTAATGAGTGAAAACACTAAGATTCAGGGGAATGGAAAAGAGTTTACATTAACCTATGGAAACAAGTTATGAAGCAAAGGGCACTGTTAAGTTTTTCTGTAAAAAAAAATCTAGAACAAGGAATAAAGGAAATAATCTGCACATACTTCTCCACAACATACTTTTGGACATGGCTGTACTGAAAGTAAATTACTCATGTACCATTAGTCTGCTTCATAAGATCTGGTATAAAGATCAGAAATTCTTTTTGGAAGGAAGTACCTGTCTTATGACATTTCAATTTTATCCTGCCCAGGTAAGGAGAATATCTATGGTGAATAGATATCATCCTTGGGCCTACTGATACTCTGAGCATATGAATTTATTAACACTAGGAGAAGCTAAGTACAGGTTATTCATCATAATCTATATATGTACACATTCTGTACTACAACTTTTCTATTCATTTGAAATTATTTCAAGATGAGTTAATATTGCTATGAAAAACTTCTGTTTTAACCTGTAATCTTAAAGAGGCATCCCCATTCTAATTAATAATTGAAAGGAACTACTGCCACACTCAAGATTTATAACATTTATTCTAACACTCTAGTAAAAACCTCATTAAAAGAATAATTATTTTACAAGATGACTTAAAGACCAGTAGATGAAAACTAAATTGAATTACTGAGGTAAATCTAGATCACTTTTAAACAAAATATGTATAAATGCCTGAAAACACCCTTAACAAATTTAGGATGACTTATTAAATGTCTAGAAAAACTACATCTCCATGAAGTCAATATTTAAACTCAAAACAAATTTAATATTTCCTAAGTAGACTAACATACATTATGAAAATTATATTTCAGCTTGAAATTTCTCCTATTGATCATTCACCTCTTATATTTCAAATGTCTGCTTGTATCCACAGAGATGTGTGTAAAGAGCTCTTGTTGTAAAGTAGTAACTCTAACAAACTCCTAGTTACTTGGTTCGTCATAAATGAGTTAGTTGTATATGGGGAAAAAGAGCAATGTTTGGGGGTGGGAGGGGTTAGTGTTAGGGTTAGAATTAGGGTTAGGGAGGGGGGCAAGAATGGAGGAAGGAAGGACTGTAGAGAGGGAAAAGAGGGGTGGGAGGGGTGGGGGGAAGGGAAAAAATAACAGAATGAATCAAACAACATTACCCTATGTAAATTTATGATTACACAAATGGTATGCCTTTACGCCATGTACAAACAGAGAAACAACATGTATCCCATTTGTTTACAATAAAAAAAAAAGCAATGTTTACTCAATTATGTGATGACTCACAAGTAGGTATTGTTTGTTGTAGATTTCTCCATCCCTAATGTTGATAAAGGCAGAATTAGGGGAATAAACCTGAAAAATTAGATCTGAAGGGACAGTACCTATGGGAAACTTAACTTTGGAAAGTAGTAAAATATATCAGCTAGAGGTAGATTTGGAATTTCATACAATGAAAAGGTTATAGTAAGCATTTTCAAAACTGCACAATTAACCTATCAATAAACATTAAAGTCAAATGATTCAAACAAGCTCTAAAATGAATTGACTTACATATATATATCATGGGCTTAAAAGAATGCCTGGAATATGGTAAGCATTTATATTTTAACTTATTTAAAAATTATTTTTATAAGTGATATGGTTTCTATTTCACACAGTATAATTTATACTAATCATCATATCTTGATAATGTAGCAAATTTCCAAAATTAAAACCTATTTCTCAAAGAAACACAGTGTAGATGGTATAAATATCTCATTACTCAGTACGATTATAATCTGTTCCTTAATAACATAGCAATACTACAAACACGAAGTAAGGACTTATATGTTATTAAATATAGTTTATATTTTTTGAATTTGCAAACACAATGTTCAACCAGAAAGGTTTCCAGGAAAAATATGAATGAACATTAGCCAGGATTAGAGAACCAATCGAAAGTTTCATCTATGCTCCAGCTCGATTCAAACTTTATACTATGAAACACATTCTGGTAACAGAGCCCATTTCTGTGTCAGCTACCACCAATAAGGCTTTAATACCCAGCGTGTGATGAGAGATGAAACCAAGTGTGAACAACTTTCAGGTCCCGTGAGTAGGCTGACTGTTGAAGCTGTCAGGTTCAATTGCATCACTTCACATTATTCAATGCCCCAAACTGCTCCCTAATTGTAAGGAGCTTAATGTATTCAAAACCATTGTTTAGGCTAATGCTGAAATGTCCCACAATTGAGTTCCCAAAAAGTAGTAGGAGGGATTAAAGTGTAGTTAAATCATCACTCAACACTCATGATTGGACAACAGAACTGTACACAATAACCAACCAATTCTAAGTAGGTTTCTAAATTGGTTAATATCTTGTCCATGTTATCTCTTTTAAGTTCCTAGGAGAAAGACAGCTATTGAGGTAATTTTTGATCTGGAAAAGACCTTGATACACAGCTGAACCCAACATATCCACATTAGCATGGGATTATGAGTTTTAACAAAAAAATTTCATACTATGTTTAATAAAGGAATTAATTGTTTCTCTACAATTTATTTTTGCACTGGCAATCAGGCTGTTTTTGTAACAGTTGAAATTAATACACATTAATTCTAATGTCCTTTATGGTCTGCATTTGAACTTCAAAACAAAACTACATAGCAGAAAGGTCAGGAACAAAATATTCCTATTTTACACAAGAAAAAACTTGAGGCTCACAAAAATTAAAAGACCTACCCACGGTCACATTCGTGAATACTAAACCTCCTGAAACCCAGGTTTTCTGACTCAAAATTTTTGCTATTTTTGCATTCCATCACACAAATGGGACATGGTAAATTTTTTCAAAGAGCTACCTATCAGCATAAGAGGCACATAATTGTAAAATTAATTTTTACAGTAAGAATTGTTCATTAAGTGAGGTAAAATTCAAGCTATCTTGATTCCAGGCTCACTTTTACCACTTACCAGATATGCAAACTTGCACTGTTAATCTTTTCATCATCCAATATATTGATATGATATTATAAAAAAATTATAAAAACATTTTGCTCAGAAAGGTAAGTTCCTTAAAATTAGAAGTTATTATGAAATTATTTAAAAATATAAAATGTTCATTCTAATCAAATGAAACAGAGACCTGCCACTCTCCTTCCCCTCAGTCAGTTGAATCTGCCTAGGAAACAATCACTTTCTCAAATAGAATGAAAGTGTCATTATCAGACATCACCTGAACAAATCAAAGTCTACATGTAAGACAATATGTCCAACATGTGCACATATGCACATACAGTCATATGTTATAGTACTGGAAATAAAATATGCACAGGTGATTAAGGTAAAAATGTCATAGAAATCTAAGTTGCTTTTATAAATAAAAGTAGTATCTGTGTTTAAAATACTGAAATGTCTGTAGTTAGTAAATATCACATAAACACTGAAGTTTTTTAACTTTAAATGATTTTAAACCTTTAAAAGTTATCATTCTTATAACAGTAACATGAAGTAGGACACAGAACCATGATTATCTACATGAAGAGTATATCCAAAAGCAAAACTTGGAATGTAGGATATAATATGATGCAATTATATTTCATTAAGTCAGTCTTAAATTCTTCTTTTAAAGTCACCATTCTTCAAACAAAAGAACTTGTATTCTCTCAAAGACAGAATGCAGAACCAGGAAATAGTGTAATTTGAAAGGAGAAATGAAAAATTAGTGGCATTCTTACAGAATTTATCTCTCTACCTGTGATCATGGACAGGAGTTCTATCTTCCAATAATGTTAAAAGACTATAATTTTAACTACATTACTGTTATATCTTAGTATACAGTAATGCAGGTAGTCTACCAATTACCTTTGAAAAAATAATTATGCTAAAAACAAGTATAACATATCAAATAACACAAAATTAACACTTAAGAATTTAAAATTGAGTTATCAGTTTTTTAAAGATTTTTTTTTTTTTCAAACTTGGGTTGCTAATCATCCACTTCCCCTCCCCCAGGATTTTAAAAATTATCTCCTTTTTTCACCCAATAAAAGCCAAAATCAAACTGTATAGAGGGAAAAGAGGGGTGGGAGGGGTGGGGGGAAGGGAAAAAATAACAAAATGAATCAAACAACATTACCCTATGTAAAGTTATGATTACACAAATGGTACTTTTATGCCTTTACTCCATGTACAAACAGAGAAACAACATGTATCCCATTTGTTTACAATTTAAAAAAAGCCAAAATCAAGTGATTATCAGGTTTTGTTATTAACCTTTCTTGATTTTATCTCTATCTCTTTGCAAAGAGATAAGCAAAGAATATTTGCTTACTCTTATGACAGCAAATAAGTCAAACAAGAGGATTATCTTACTTAAAAATAAGGTAAAAAGGAACAAAAATGATCCTTGGATTTTTATCCTTAATGGCACCAATCCACTCACTAAAAATTACTACTTTAAATTTTTTGTGGGGTGGAAGGAGATGATTTGCATAACATTAATCAAATTTAAAATTTCTATTCTCTCATATTTTAAAAATTATTTGCTTCCTAGGATGATGGTTTTCTTGATGATTCTGATAAGACTCCTAGGATTACATTTTAAGTACTGGTAGTTTCCATCTACCATTTATCTTACCAAAACGCTCTCTCTTCATTTTAAAAGAACTACCTATAAAAGCATGCCTAAATAACACCCTAAGATGTGATTATTTAAACACAATGAATTGAATGATTTGAAGACAAATAAGGTTGATATAAGAGTTAAACAGAAATCAACTTTGTCATTTGGGAGAAAAAATTCAATTACCAATTTAAAAAGTCCTATTACTTCCACCTAAATATTGTTGTTTACTTTCCCTTGCACACTGCCTAGAAATTTTCACGTTTTTTACATTCAACACCAGTACTATTGTCTCAGGAAGCTAAATGGAAGTAGTTCTGCACTCAGTTCAACAGAGAGGTCAACGTGCCTCAGTTGCCTGGAGACTGATGGTTGCTACAGCAGCACCAGATAAGCCAAACTAAATAAGCTTCAGCTTCAAGGCAGAAAGCATTCACTGCTAGGCAGACACACAGATGCAGTTGTCTCAGCATGCAGCACTTGAATCTAACTGGATGATCATATTTATAAGAAACCCATCCTACTGAAACATGAAAAGGGAATAAAAAGTAAAGATTTTAATTGGATTGAATCCTGGAATATTTGCAACTATGATTTCTTTGTTTTTCAGTGAGTTACATGTTAAAAGGAATTTTCCCTCTAGCTATAAATTTCTCTTTACCACCATACTTCCCCCATCCACCTCTCTCTAATGTCAGCCCCTAAACCCACAAACATAATGAATGAGATGAGATTTTTGCATAATTCAGCCTGGAATTAACCAGAAAAATTAAAACAGACTTTTGTAAATTCAAAAACAAAAATGCACATTGAATATGTTCATGTGAGACTTGGTCCAAGGGTATAAAGCTATCATAAACATATGGTTATACTTAATTAAAAGAGAAAACCATGAGAGTCATTGTTTCATTTATCCTTTCACCCTCTCTAACCCCAAACTTTAAGGCTACCTCACTTTTCTAGTGAAGTGAATTAAAGAAAAACGCTTCTAAAGTAATCAAACTCCCCTTATTCAGGTTGAGAGGTTTACAAAATAGTTAACTTTCACCTTCAAAGATGATATTAGTAATCATGCCACTGATTTTCTATGCTGACTGTCTGCTGTTCATTTTGACACCTGGCTTTAGTATAATGGTGATTATTTGCACTATATCATTCACTCACATGCATTAAATATAACCTAGTGCTGAGTTTTGATATACAGCTTACAAAAATACTGAAAAAATGATGTGTGTATATGCATGTATGTATATATGTATTCCAAAGCCCCATACAATGGAAATTATGCATACATATTAAAAGCTCAAATTTACAGCCACTATAAACAACTACTTAACTAGTTGTTTGTAATTAGATATTTACAATTATAACTATACGATTACAATGTTGTTGAAATGTTAAGATTTACTACTTGAACTTTAGAGAAGAGCACATAAAATGAAAAAAGAATTCCAAATAAATAAAAAAGATTTGTTGCAGTGGCACACACCTATAAGCCCAGCTACTCAGGTGGCTGAGGCAGAAGGACTGCAGGTCTGAGGCCAGTCTTGGTAATTTAGTGAGACCCTATCTTAAAATAAAAAATAAAAAGGGTTGGGGCTGCAGTTCAAAGGTAAAGCCTCCTTGGGTTTAATACATACTTTAGGGATCTTAAATTATTATCTTTGGAATAGTACGTCTACAGCTTTGCCCATTTACTGTCCTATTGATGCAATTTAAGATTACAATCCTTGCCCCTCTTTCCTTCCCTCCTTCCTTCCTTCCTTCCTCTTTCTTCAGTACTGGGGATTGAATTCAGGGGTGCTCTACCACTCAGCTACATCCCAGACCCTTTTACTTTTTTATGTTGAGACAGGGTCTCAGTAAATGGCCCAGACCAGGTTCAAAGTTGTGATCTTCCAGCCTTAGCCTCCCAAGTTGCTGGGATTACAGGTATGCACACTGCACAGGGTGATCATTCATGCTGATTTTTAAATTTTTAGACAATAGATTTTCATATATTTCTTGTGATTTTAAAGATTATTTTAAAACCCCACCAAAGTCCAAAATTTGCTCATACTTTGTCAGTACTGTGTTTTTTTTAAAGAAAAGAATTCAGAGAATTCCTGAAATTATAATTTTATTTCATCAGGGCAAAGTTAGAAACAAAGAGAAAAGAATCATTTGGTATCCACAAAATCATTAGTCCTCTCTCATGAAGCTCATGTAAAATTTACAATTATTAACAACTTAATATAAATTGAGACAGTTCATAAATTAAGGCTCTATTTCATTTGTCTCTCCTCCAACTACCCTTACTTTACAAAATGGCAAATCACCTGAACCTGACTTCGTAACATTATAATATGTACCTGAGTTGTAACAACAGCAGGGGTTACAGATGATGCAGCTGAGGGGGACAGAGCTCCCACTTGTTGCAAATGACCAGAGGTTTGCTGAGGTAAATGAGAGCTGGAGACAGGAGTGCTAGATCCTGAGCCGGATACTACATTTGGAAACGATACTGCTACATCATTGCTGTTATAAATACCTGCAAGAAAAGAAATCTTATTTAAATACTTAACAACTTAGCAGTCAAATTTGCCACAGACGCACAAGATTAATTAACAAATTAGAATACTTACATTTCTTCCTGATCCCTCTCCCAATTAAAAATTGTATTGTTGGTTTAAAATATAAATAGTGATATTTTATAAAATGCTTATTTAAAAGAAACTAAATCATTTTTCATTTGGCAAAAAACATTATGACAAAACACAGGGACCACATCAGGAAGGTTTTTATAAAAAACATATTAAGAATTGTAGGAGGTTCTTAAGAGCATGAAAGGTTTCTGAAACAGGAAAATAAAGCAATCAATAGTTGTATAAAAATCACTTGGTAAGTCTTTCAAAATGCATATGCTCAGACCCCAGAAATGATGATTGAGAAAGTCTGAAATGGGAACAGAACTTGTTCTAGAAAGCTATAATGTAGAAAAAAAAAAGGAGAATGGAACTTAACTTGAAATTCAGAGACCAACAAAGACTGATGAGGCCTGATGACTTGAAGAATAGAGATGGATGTAAGAAACAATCAGGAGACAGAACGGATCTTATGGTTCACTGTATGGGTGTGTGCATAGGGGTGGGGTGAAGGCATGATGGGGACTTGGATGGTTAAGAAGTGGTAACATTCACTTCTGGAGATAAAACATGATAAGAGACTTAGTGAAACCATTTTCAGTTGTTCCATGGGGGTCAAAGCCAGAAAGAAAAGCAGAAATAAAGACATGAAGGTCATTCATTCTAGAAAAAAAGAGAATAAGAAGAAAAAATGAGCCCAAATTAAGATCAAATAAGTAGTTACTGGGGGAAAGCAAGTGTTTTGGTTTTATTTAAATGGGCAAAGTTGCCCATTTATGTTAATAACAAAAAACGAGAAGGCAAGGCTCTTTGAGGATAAAAGAAGAGACAAGAACATCTATACAAGAGTAGTTTCTCAACTGGAGTGATTGTGCCCCATGGGGGCATATGACAATGTCTGGAAACATTTTTGGTTGTCAAAACTGTGAAATGTTACTGGTATCCAGTGGATAGAGACTAAGAATGCTGCACAGGATAGTCCCACAACAAAGAATGATCTGGCCCAGAGTGTCAGAGAGTTTGGAGGTTGAGAAATCTTGCTATAAACATGGGCTCACAGAGAGAGGGAAGGAGGAAGGGAAAAATCAAGAGAAGTTGGCACTTAGAAAACAGAAAAGAAGGATCTTAGTGGGCTTCAGTCTCCCCCCGCCAAAAAAAAATTGCTTTTAGAAACTGTAGCCCTAGAAGACAATAATAGTTACTAAATTATATTGACAGTTCAGTTTACTTTGAACATAAAACTGCCAGGCATGGTGGCACACACCTGTAATCCTAGCTATTCAGGAGGCTGAGGCAGGAGCATCTCAAGTTTGAGGCCAGCCTGGGCAACTTTGACCCTGTCTCAAAATAAAAATAAAAATGGCTAGCTCAAGGAGATAAATATTGCTCCCATTTTACATGAGCAAACAGAAGTTTAAAGAAATAAAGTTACTTCCTTGGTGACCTAATAAGTATCATTAGGAAATGAAACCATTTCCTAATACATCTTTTTTAAAAAATATTTTTAGTTGTAGATGGACACAATACCTTTATTTTATTTATTTTTATGTGGTGCTGAGGACTGAACCCGTGCCTCACACATGTGAGGCAAGCACTTTATCACTGAGCCACAACCCCAGCCCTCCGAATACATCTTTGAGGTTCAAGGCAATCATGTTCTTTAAGACACCTGCGGGACACAGGACTCCTATATACACTAGAATACAATGGGATGAACCTGAGGCTTAGCAGAAAAATCAGGTCTAGACACACACAGAGGGATAGTAAGTTGAGGTAAACTTACAAACTCAAAAAGACTTTCTGTTGGTCTTCACTATGGCTGAAAAATTTAACTACCTGCTCATATGTAGAAATGCAGAAATTCCAAATTAAAAGTCTAGATTTCTAATTTTCCTTGAAAGAGAGAAGCACTGTCAGTGATCTGGCTGGAGCTTCGGACAAGACCTAGATACTTTAATCTGCCAGAGTTCCCATTATCCCTTACTGTGTCACTCACCTTTTCACCCATGTATACCACCACCTGGTTTCTGTGGTTTAGTTTACCACTCCTACTATGGACAATGGTCAAAGGCCAAGCAACAAAAATGACATCAACCAGGAAAAGTTCTTGGCATGATTAAGAGAAGAGGACCAAAGATAGGACCTTAGGGATTACCATTTAAAGAGAAGACAAAGAAAAACAAAACCACAAAGGACAAACTTAGAAAACTGACATCTTAGAAACCACTAAAAAACAGTCAAAGGAAAAGGTCGATCAAAACCACTGGGATTTAAGGCCAGAAAAAGAAGTCACTAAATGTGGCAATAAATCTTGGTAAAAGAACTCTTAAGAAATCTGGATGTGCAAGACAGAAGAGACTGCAAGTCCAGTGTAGTGGAGCACTCCTATAATCTTAGTGACTAGAGAGGCTGAGACAGAATTGCAAGTTGGAGGCCAGCCTAAGCAACTTATTTTGAGACCCTGTCTCAAAAAATAAGTAAATAAGAAGGACTGGGAATGTGGCTCAGTGGCAAAGAATCCCTGGGTTCAATACCTAGGACCAAAAATAAAAATAAAAACAAACAATGAAGGGAAAAAGCACATCAATGAAGTGAGTATTTATAAATTTTATACTGCAAAGGACAGGCACATACCCAAGAAAAAGATATGTACTTTCAAAAGTTGATTACTCACATTTGGTTCAGTATTTATTGGTTTTATTTATTTATTTAAAAAAAAAAAAAAGGTACTAAAGACAGCAAGGAAAAAAAAAATTCTGCCTTCAAAGAACTTTAAAGAATCTCACAGCAGAGGTAATCACTGTTCAGAAGCTACTAAGATACAGGAGAGAAATGCTAGTGGGTACCCTAAAAGTAAACAGGAAATAAAGGACTATTTAAGTTCAGAGAAAGATTCAGGTGGACAGCTACAGAACTACTGGAAATTTAAGTGTCTGAAAGATAAAATGCTGTTTAGCTTATTATTTTGATGGTGAAAAGGTTACCTTTCTGTGTTACTGGGGTGAAACCCAGGGGTACTCTACCACTGAACTACATCTCCAGCCCTTTTTATTTTTCACTGAGACCTAAGCCTCCAGAGTCTCTGTGATTACAAGTCTGTACCACACCTGGCTGAAAGGTCTACTGTACATGAATTCTCCAACTTTTTTTCCTTCAGATTTTTAAAAATTTTGTTATTTGTTCTTTTTATCTATATATCACAGTAAAGTGTTTTGGGTTTTGTTTCTTTGGTGCCAGGGTTTGAACCCAGGGTCACTTAAACACTAAGCAACATCCCCTGCCCCTTTTTATTCTTTATTTACAGATAGGGTCTCCCCGAGTTGCTTAGGGCCTTTCTAAGTTGCTGAGACTGGTTTTCAACTTGTGATCCTCCTGCCTCAACATCCTGAGCCCCTGGAATTACAGGCATGTGCCACAGTGCCCAGTCAGCAGACGTGGATTCTCCAACTTTTAAAACTAAAACACAAAAGTTAGCTGTAAACAGCATGCTGATATCAAAATAGAACAAGCTTTGGGCCGAGACAAAACTGGATTCAAATACAGACTTTCCCAACTATATGATCTTAAATCATTTATCTTTTCTGAGCCTCCATATTACTGTTATTTATATAACAAAAAATAAAAGCTACCTGACTTTGAGAATATCTATCTAGCAATGCCTACCCCACAGTAAGTTTCAACAAATGGTAGCTATAGCTAGTTAGTATTTTAAATTTTAATTAAAAGTCAAACAAGTGCAGTCTTATAATTGTCAATTCCTCTAATGTCCCTACTATACTTTGAAAGCAGCGATGACTATTCACCACATGCAGTAATGTATCTTTTAAGTATAAAATTCAGAAACAGAACTGTGGTAACTGAAGACTTTCAATATTGAAACTTTAATTCTGTTTTGATATTGCACTAATGTGTGACTAAATGGGAAATTACACAGCCAAATGGACAATCCAATGATGACACTCTGAAACTACACTTCACACTCAGGTTTCTACTATAAAATACAGCATATCAAAAAATTCCTTTTCTTTCAGGGCAGAAGAGCTTAAAATTCTAAAATCCTTTTTTGGAAAAGAAGGATTGCTGATTATTCTCAACTCCCTCAAACTTTAGACATGATGGGTATGAACAATGAACTAAGACCTCTAGATTTTTCTTCACAAGGCAAATAATCCTTATTAAATTGTTCTGTACGTGCTTTCTGTTTACTTCATTCTGTTTCCATCTTTTACAAGTCATATTCTATCTTAACCAAATCAAGGTGATATTCATTCAGTTAAACAGAACAGACTCTTAAAAATGCTCAAGCTCTAGGAAAATACTCTGGAAGGTATCTGTTCAGGATAGAGAAATAAAAACAAAGATACAGAATGATATAGAGGATGGCAATGACAGACTGATTCATATTCATTTATCTAACCATCCATCCTCTATCCCTCCATCTGTCTAGCAAACAATACTGAGAAGCTACTAGGAAGCAGGCAATGTGGGAGGAGCAGGGAATAAAGTAGGGAACAAGACAGACAAGATAAGCTCCACAGGAATTTGCAATTTAACAGGAAGGTGGTCATTAAAACAAATATATGAATATAAATGCCAACACATACTATGATGAAAGAGAAAAAGGTAGTATGAGAGTGAAAAATTAGTAATCAACAAAGACCTGTCTGAAACGATACACTGCATAAGCTAGGATCTACAAGTTGGAAGAGTAATCACACAAAGTAAGGCAAACAAACAAAGCTGTTCAAAAGACCCTGAAATGTTCAGTGATGAAAAAGTAGGTATCACAGCTAAATCACAGTGGAGAGTGGTGGAAGGAAAGCTTGGACGGGGTTAAGAAGCAGATCTCACAAAACCTGGTAAGCCATGTAAAGATGTTAAAAATTTATGCTACGATCAATAGGAAGATACCAAAGGTAAGTAGCATAACTTAACTATTTAAAAAGATAATCCCTCTGACTGCTATGCAGCAACTGGATTGAAAAGGGGAACTAGTGGAAAAGAAACAGCTTTTAGAAGATTATTTCATAAATTAGATGAAAAATTATGCCCCTCTGGACTAATACAGAGGATCTGAAGTACATCCAGAAATTAGAATTTTCTAAACTTAATGATAAATTACATTTGGTAGGTAGAATTCAGAAGAATATTAATGAATTAATGGCAGCTTTCTGCCTACCGATTAAAAGTGTAATTTATGAAAGTATTGTTAACAGTCAGTCTAGCTGGTGGCACACACTCTAATCCCAGTTATTTGGGTGGCCAACCCAAGAGGATCACTTGAGTTCACAAGTTCAAGACCAGTCTTAGTGACACAGAAGACTGTACCCTACCCCCAAAAAGTCAGCCTAGGACAAAGTCTTGAGGACTTCCAATACTTTAAGGACAGTTTGTGGAGGAAGAATTTGTAAAGACAAGATCTGTGAGACAAGGAGAAAAGCACGACTGTGGTATCACTGAAGCCAAGCAAAGCCTAAACAAAGGGAGGCTATCAATTGTATCAAACGCTTCTGAGAAGTCCAGTCAAAATACAGATCAAAAATGCTCATAAAATTTGGAAAGAGACAGATAATGATCTTTAGAGTAAGGATGGCCCAGGACTGTGGTACATTCCTGTAATCCTAGCTACTACTAGGGAAGCTGAGACAAGAGGATTCCAAGTTCAAGGCCAGTTTCAGCAACTTAGCAAGACCCTGTCCCAAATTCAAATGAAAAAATTAAGGTGGTGGGGGGATATAGCTCAGTAGCAGAGTGCCTAGCATGAATGAGGACCTGGGTTCAATTCCCAGCATCAAAAAATAAATTTTAAAAATGTGAATCCTGGCCTATTACAAATTATTACATTATCCATTAATGGGTAGCAATTTGCAGCATAAAATCCACTAACACATACATAAAACAAAGCATCACAATGTCTCTTGTTTAAAAAAAAAAAACAAGAATAGGATAGTAAGGGCAGAAGCTAAGAGAATATTGTTTAAACCAGTGTTAATGAGTATGTCCAATGCAATTACACAATGCAATTACACAAACTGATAAACTGATGTCTAAGACAGAAAAATATCTGCCTAGTGAGAGAAATATTAATATTCACTAACCTGAGTTTCTGCTTCCCAGTTTTGATCTGCCTAGATCAAATCAGTACCATATTGAGTTGCTTATTCAGCAAAAGAACCAGAGTAAATGAACAGGATCATCTTAAAAAATAGTTAACAAAGTGGGGATGGTACTTATGATTTCACAGTGTTGGTACAATAATTAGCTTTGCATATATTAATATGTAATATGTACATATACATTACATTTACTTGTTAGTATTACACATTAAAATAAGCATGTATCTTCCACACAGTAAGCATTTGATAAGTAATAACCATATTATTAAACATAAAGGAGAAATAATACCTAATAATATTGCCTTAATAGCTCTTCCCTTTGGCACTTAATAAATAAACACAATATTTTTTTATCTTTGTCTCTCCCTTTCTAAATTGTGGAATATATGTCCAAACAACTTAGGCATTCAAACTCAGAAAAGGTAAAACAAAATTATGTTAGAGCTTTGTTTCTTCAGACTCTTGGCATCTTCATGAATACAGTGTTAGTAAATCTACTTAGGCAAACATTAAATATTTTACTTATTATATATTGCTTCTTTTGACATTAACTATAAAAGTTAGTACACAGTACTGAATTTAAAATGTTCTTCCATGCTTTATGCCCTGGTTGCCTCCCTTGCATCACTACTCTTGGTGCTTTGGGTCCATTACTAAATAAAGTAAGTATTATCTGAACACAACACTGCAATAACATAAAAGTTAATCTGACAACCAATGGAGTTACTAAGTGACTCACAGGTGTAGTATACACAGCACTGACAAGCTGGACAAAGGGACAATTATTATTCTGGGTCGGGCAGAGTGAGAGGGTGTGAGATTTTATCACGCTACTCACAACAGTGATAAAAAACACAGAAAGTGAAAGCATAGATAAGGGATGACTACTATATATATTTTCCTATTTTATTATCCATTTTAACATCATTTTATTGACCAACTCAATAGGACATTGCAGTTACCTTTGTTTTACGGTTGCACATAGTGATGCATGCTTGTAATCCTAGTGACTGGGAAGGTTGAGGCAGGAGGATCACAGATCTATTGCCAGTCTCAGCAACATAAGACAGTCTCAAAAATTTTAAAGTATTTTATTTATTTATTTGGGAGGGAGGTGTTTACTAGGGAATGAACTCAGGGGTACTCAGCCACTGAGTCACATCCCAGCCCTATTTTATTTAGAGGCAAGGTCCCAGTGAGTTGCTTAGCACCTTGCTAGGTTGCTGAGGCTGCCTTTGAACTTGTGATCCCCCTGCCTTAGCCTCCCACCATGCCCAGCCAAAATTTTAAAAATATTTAAAAAGGACTGAGGCTATAGCTCAGTGGTAAAGTACCACTCAGTTCAATCCCCAGTACCAAAAACAAATGTTGCCCTTATGCCCAGATGCAATAATAAATGCTGAAGATACTATGAAAAAGAAAACAGATACCATCTTTGTATTCATAATGCTTAAAGTAAGGTGAGATAGACATTAAACAAATAATTATACAAATAGTTGTATTATGAGGAAAAAGTGTAATGTGCTATGACTGAATAAGAGATACCTTGAGATAAGCAGTACAGTCTTTATGAAGTGCCAAATAAACTAAAAGTCCTTAGAGATAATTTCTGTTATTTTTACTACCCCCAATTCTTCCCCATTTCTTTTCCAAATACCATCCTAGTTTTCTACACAGGAAATACCCCTCCCACCATTTCACACTATATTACTGGCCCAGGATGAATGTGGGACCCAAATGGAGGCAATCCAATTGTCCCATGCAAATTTAAGTCCTAAATTCAAAAGGGCAGAAAATGGTCAGACCCAAGTTAGTAATATTATGGTAATGAAATTAGGAGCCTACTGATTAATTCTTGTTTATTTAACCACTGAAATAGTTAAATTAAGGGACTTATTTCTTTCCTTCCAGAGGTATGGAACAAGGAGATGAGGATTTTACTTTATTCTCTAAAATAACGGTATATATCCAATAAATCTTTTGCTTAAATTGGACAGGATTCACATCAGTGGCTTATACACCATGAATCCTAACTGACAGAGCCAGTATGGTACATTAAGCAAAGAAACACAGTGCTCAAAGATAAAGAGTTTGGGGCCAAGCCTTGGGTAGAGCCTTACTAGTCACATGATATCTCTCTCTCTCTCTCTCTCTCTCTCTCTCTCTCTCTCTCTAAAACTGTAGTGGGGATTAAACCCAGAGGTACCTTACCACTGAGCTACATCCCCAGACCTTTTTATTTTGAGATAAGATCTCACTAAGTCACTGAGGCTGTCCTGAACTTGTGATCCTCCTGTCTCAGTGTTCCATACACCATCACACCTGGCCATAAAGGGCTTCTTAATTTCACCCTAATAGAATGAAGAGATTTTGTTTTATTTTGCAACACTGGGAATTAAACCCAAGCATACTCCTACCACTGAGATACATACCCAGTCATTGTGTTGCAGAAATCAGTTATCAATGGGAGAATTTCTGTATCTGGCAATAGGCAAACTAGAGAACCTAAAAACCCTAATTAAAGTTACCTAAAAATAAATACCTGATCCCACAAGAAAGGAAAAGAAACCCTCAGAGGTTAAAAAGGAAAAGGAAACTTAAAGTCTACTGGCTGCCCTACAGGAATCATTCTGTCTCAGTAAAATATGAGCTTTGGTTTCAGTGCCCACAAGGAAAAAGAGATGAGACCTTCATCTAATGGATGGAAGACTGAAACTGATGAGACCCTATTTATATAGCTGAGACTTTCAAAGGGCTAAACTTTCAATGGAAGTACCCTTCCATTACATGTGCACGTGAGCGAGTGCACACATATACACACACCCCAAAACAAAACAAAAACCCACACCAAAAACCTTAGCTTAGGGAGACTATAAGGAAGCCTGTCAAATTTGGTCTATACTTTGGATACTTTGGTGAAAATCTACCCTCAGGCACAGGGTTTGAATTGAGAGGATGTGCCTGGTTTAGTAAACACTGTATGAAATGAATGTGAGAAAGGATCAGGTAGGAAAGCAAGCACAACACCTCTATGAAAGGATGTATGCTCAATCACACTAAAAAGTGAATTCACCCCAGGCGTGGCGGCGCACACCTATAATTCCAGTGGCTTGGGAGGCTGAGGCAGGATTTCAAGTTCAAAGCCAGTCTCAGCAATGGGGAGGCGCTAAGAACTCAGTGAGATCCTGTCTCTAAATAAGATACGAAATACGGCTGGGGATGTGGTTCAGTGGTTGAGTGCCCCTGAGTTCAATCCCCAGTACCAAAAAAAAAAAAAGTGAATTCATGATCCTAAATTAGAAAACACAAAACAATCCCCAAGATGAAAAATAAGCAGACACAAATACACCACCCTCTAAGAACCTTAGAAAATAGAGACGGCAAATAAAAATCAAGTGGTAAAAATTTTAAATGATTAAGAACCTAAAATGAGGAATGAAAATGAGAAAGGAACCTGGAATATCTTGCTGTGGTAGGGAGAATTCTAAAGACTTCCCCTGCAAAATTCCCATTCCCTGGTTATTTAATCAAACATTAGGTATTGACGGAAGGGACCTTGCAGATTGAACTAAGATAACTGGCCAGCTGACCTTAAAATAGAACCCAATGTAATTATGTGAGCCTTTAAAAACCAAAAAGGAAAGTAGAAGAGTCACTGGAAAATATGGCAGAAGAGAAATGCAGCAGAAAGACTGTATGAGAAGAATCTGACTGGCCTTCACTAGCTCTAAAATTTAGAAACGAGCATAAAGTCTTTTAGAAAGACTTTTAGAAATTTTACAAATTGAGGGTAGCCCTCTTGCTAAAAGTCAGTAAGAAAATAAAAACCTTAGTCCTACAACTAACAGGAAAGAAACAGGAATCTGCCAAGAACTAGAATGAACTTGGAAATGGCTTCTTTCTGGACCCTCCTGATTAAAAGCAGTTGGCCTACACCTTGATTTCAGTCATGTGAAACTCAAAACAGAAAAATCAGCCAGTTCAACCCATTCTAATAAAATAAATGAAAGCTAATAAATATATGTGCTCTTAAGTTGCTAAATTTGTGGTAATTTTTTTAAAGGCAGCAAGAGTAAACTAATATATTTGCATGCCAGAAAGTAAAGAATCATTCAAAGAGTAACAGAAATGTGTCAAAAGGACATGGAAGTAGTTGGCAGTGGCTCCCACTGGCAAAACTGTGAACAATTTCGTTTCACAATAAATCATGAGGGTTAGATTATAAACATGCTAATCCATAAGTCCAATTTGATATAAACTGAAAGATAAGCAATGGGATTTTACACAGTGCCACAGTTTATTCCGCAAAATAATTACTACTTATAAGGGAAAAAAAGAGAATCTTTACACTGGAAAAACCTGATTGTGTACATTGTTAATATGCAATGAAAAGATCATTTCTATGATAATCCCCCCTTCAAAAACATAACCTGAATTTTTTTAAAAAAGCTGAGTCTAATAATGAAAAAATCCAAAATTTAATTTGTCATCTTCAAAAATAGAGATAATAATCAAAAAGACTAAATGGTAGTTGTCTCATTCATACTTGCAATATTTATATGTTTGAGATTGTTTCAAAATAAAAATATTTTTAGATGTGGGAAAAGAACTACATACTTAAAAAAAAGAAAAGAAAATCAAATGAGGTCCATTTTAAAGGGGACCATAAAGAATTTCTAAAATTGAAAAAAAAAAACCCAACAACAACAACAAAAAAAACCTCAAATTCTTTTCTCAATAGTCAGATGAAACAATTAATTAAACAGAGTTAAAATCAGGGCACATGCCTATAATCCCAACACCTCAGAAAGATGAGGCAAAGTGGATCAAGAGGTCAAGGTCAGTCTGCACAACTTGGCAGTATCTTGTCTCAAAATAAAAAGGACTGGGGATATATCTCACTGGTAGAGCACACCTGAGTTCATTTCCCAGAACTGGAGGTGGGGGGTGGTGGGAAGCAGAGCTGAAGACTTGATAACCAAATTAATTAAAAACAGAAAATAATCCAGATACAGAACAGACAGAAGAGAAATGGAAAATATAAGTGAGCACTTAAGGGACATGAAGGGCAGAAATGAACTCCAAATATGTCTAATAAAAATTCCATATGGGTACTGGAGTTGTGGCTCATTGGTAGAGCGCTTGCCTAGCATGTGTTAGGCACTAGGTTGGATTCTCCTCACCACATATAAATAAATGAATAAAAATAAAAAGGTCTATTAACATCTAAAAAAAATTTTTTTAATTCCATAACACACACTGAAAAAAAATGAGACAAAGTAATTAGTAAGTATAATGGCAAAGATTATGACCAGAATTGAAGAAAGAAATAAATTTTCTCAATCAGGAAGCACAAGTAGTCCCAAGAAGAAAAGTCGTGCACAGATATGACACAAAAACAAAGAAGGGATCTCAAATAAATGATCAGTGGCACAAGTTTGAAGGCAGACAAAAAGGAATGCAGGATTAAAAGAATCTGGGGTTGGGTTTTTTGTTTGCTTGCTTATTGGTCATCATTTCTTTGGGTGCTGTTGTTTTCAAGAGGAAAGAGTGAAGTATAATTAGATGAAGATGGGAAAAAACAAGAGAGCATGAGAAAAAGATGAAATCTAAAGCACACTTAACAACTAGTCTTTCACTATAAGCATAACTGGGTGAACGTAAAGGGACAACAATATCAAGCTCATCTGCAGAACTGGGTTATAAGATGAAATTTTCTGGGAGTAGGAGAAAAAGACACCTAATGTATTAGGAATGAGGAAGGAAAGGTGTATGGAGTTAAAAATACATTAGTGATGGCAAAAAGTAAAAGTTTACTGGAGAAGAATATTAATGTAACAAAATAACTTAAATGTCAGTTGAGGTTATCATGAATCTATAATGACATGGATTTGTACTACATGGTGTGATTTTTCTTTTCAAACACAATATAAAAGTATGGGTAGTCACATTAATGAAAGAGTACTTGAATTAAGAGATGAGACACACTGGGATGAACAACAATCATAAATAAAAATGTGAAACATCAAGAAATGCTAAAAAAAAAAAAAAAAAACAAAAAACAAAAAACAACAACAAAAAAAAAGAAATGCTATTATGTAATAATTCCTTTTTGCGGTTGCCTAAGGGAAGTAAAAAGAACATTTAGGAAGGGGGTAAAGTGCCAATTAAAATGAAAAACAATTTTATTAGATAGTATGATTTTTTTACTTGTTCTATGTAGTTATACATGACAGAATGCATGAGAATTCATTGTACACAAATGGAGTACAACTTTTCATTTCTCTAGTTGTACGTGATTTAGTCACACCATTCAATCACATATGTATAGGGTAATGATGTCTGTCTTATTCTATCATTCCACCATCTTTCTCACAGATACTGTAATTATTAAAACAATTTGCTATTTTTTATGAATATTTTCCACGTTTTAAATAAAAACATACAAGCAATGACCACCCCTTCAATTTTAGGAAATCAAGACAAGAAAAACAATGTTCTCTGGAAATTTTAATTTTAACATAACCACTTTATTCTGCAATTATTCATTTATATTTCTGAACCTTCCAATGAGAATCTGAGCACCATAAATATAAGAATCATGGAAGAAGTTGAGTCCACTGTTGTGTATACATTGTTTTATGCATAATACAATTTGGTGTTCTGAGTTTGGTGCCTGCTATAATTTGGATCTTTTTTTTTCCCTTTCTTTTCATTGGGTGAATCACAATTATACCTAACAGTAGGCTTCACTGTGGTATATTTGTACTTGCACATAGCATAAATTGGTCTACTTCATTTCCCTATATCCCCTCTTCTCCTCCTTCCTAATAGTTTGCATCTTAAATGTCCCCCAAAGGTCCAAGTATTAGAGATTTGCTCCCCAGGGAGGTACTACTGGAAGGTTAAAACTTTGAAGAGGTCAAACTTTGTGTCATGGGGGAATGCCCTAAAGGGGAAAATGGGGCCCCAGTTCTTCCTCTTTTCTCTTTGCCTCTCTGCTCCATACTCCTGCTGTGATATGCTGCCTTGCCACAGGCCCAAAAGTCAAGAAGTCAACCAACAAACTTCCTAAATATCACTTGATTATCAAATCCAGGAGATGCTACAAAAAAAATGAGTGTACTTTTTGCAATCCTAGCACTTTCAATTCTTTACTAGGATAAATACTTTTATGAGTCTAGCCTTTTCATATTATGAACATTTCCTCGTGACAAAAGTCATTTTTTGGTCTATTGTTCTTTTAAATCTTTCTCCCCAAGGGAAATTTCAAAACTAGTAGTTCATTGTTTTAGAATTCTCCATCTTTAATACTTCTAAAATTTTTTGGTGGATGCAGTGGTACACAACTAAAATCCTAGTGATTCAAGAGACTGAGGCAGGAGGATCACAAGTTCAAAGCCAGCCTCAGCAAGTTAGTGAAGCCTGAAGCAACTTGGTGAGATCCTGTCTTAAAGTATAAAAAAATAAAAAGGGCCAGGGATGTGGCTCAGTGGTTAAGCACCCCTGTATTCAATCCCCAGTACCAAAATAATTAAATCAAATTAAATTTTAAAATACTCTTTCCTTCAATGTCATTGGTACTATATGGGCCATTTCAATCTAAGACTTCCTTTTTTAACTTTACCTACACTATTTCATTGAATTATTTCCTCCTATCCACTTTTATTTTTTCCCCTTCTATGGTGTCTATTATCTGGATTCTACTTTTGTCTTCCTAGATTATTACATAGCCCTTATTTTACATACACATGCGCACAGTCTTGGTCCTTTTTTTTCTTTCTAAGAGTTCCTTTATCTAATTTGTCCCTTGATTATTTTGTTCCTTGGTTATCTATATTCATAGTTACTTATCTCATTTATTGTGTTCTCTACTTCCAATGCTGACGTTTTTAATACTAAGGTTTCTACTTTGTTTCAAATTACTATTCTTTTTGTATTTTTTATTATGTTTATTAAACTGGTTTATTTTCTAAAATGGGGCATGGCTGCACACACCTGTAATCCCAGGGACTCAGGGGGCTGAGGCAAGAGGATTACAAATTCAAGGCCAGTCTCAGCAACCAATGAACCACAAAGAATAGGCTTTATTATCTTTTTTTATCAACTCAAACACAAATACTTCTAACTTTTTGACCTAAAAGCCAAGGTGGTTATTTCTCAAATATTTCAAATCAAATATAATTATACTGACACTTTATAGCCTGTGTATTCTTAGGTCTATGCCACTGGCTTATATTAATTATACACCTGAGATTGGGAAATCCAGTGGTCGTCCCTATCTACAAGTTAAATGTTTCTTTTCTTTCTTTCTTTTCTGAGAGAAACTCTGGTGCCATGGATTGAACCCTGGGGCACATGATCACATTTCTAGCCCAGTCCTTTTTTTTTTTGTTTTGAAACAGGTTCTCCCTAAGTTGCTGGGGCTGGTCTTGAACTTTCAATCCTCCTGCCAAAGCCTCCCGAGCCTAGTTGCTGGGACTATAGGTGTGCCACTGAGTCTAGCAAATGTTAAAATTCTTTAAATATCTCATTCCTTCAGTAGAAAGTAATGTTCCCTCACTCTGAACTTCTTTTGTTCTATATAGAGATCATTAAAGATGCTTTAACTACAGCCCTTGAAATTGCTACTAATAAACATATTTATCTTCCTTTTGTAAAAAAATTATTTTTGGTATGGGGATATAACCCAGGCGCACTTTAACACTGAGCCACATCTCCAGTCTTTTTTATTTTTAAGACAGGGTCTCACTAAGGTGCTTTGAGCCTTGCTAAATTGCTGGGCCTGGCCTTGAACTTGTAATTCTTTTGTATCAGCATCCAAAGCCACCAGGAATACAGATATGTGCTTGGTTCTCCCTTTTAGATTGTAGATTTCCTAAAGACAGAACCCATTTGTGGTATATCCTTATTTCCACAAAGCAACTAATGATTTTACACATAGAAAGAATTTAACATATTCTTGTTAAATCAAAATAACATGGGCTGGAGTTGTTGCTCAGTGGTAGAGCACTTGCCTAGCATGTGTGAGGCACTAGGGTCAAACCTCATCACCACATAAAAATAAATAAATAAAGGTATTATGTCCACCTACAACTAAAAATATTTTTTTAAAAAAGAAGATCCCTTTCTGTTAAAAAACAAAACAGGAAGTCTTGAAAAGGAAAGTTACATATTGCAAGTTTTCACAGCCTGCAAGATTAGTGTCGTCTGTATATGAAAACAGAATATTAGGGAAAGCGATGGAGCAAGATGCATACATCAGTTGCATAAGAGTAGTAGATTCCATTCTCTAGTTCAGAATACGCATCCTCATTCTCAACTTATCCAAAATTATTCGAGAGACACATTAAAGAATTAGAGAATTACTACACATCAAACAATAAGGTCTCAGATTCTTCCTTCTTTTGACACATTATGTAGAAAATAGTCTTAATGATCAAAGACCTAGGCACCTAGACCCTTATGAGTAACAGTTTCAGTAATTCTAAAACCCATCTATTATGTCTTAAAGTTATATAACAAATCCAAACAAGTATAATAAGAACATAGTAACACAGTTCATCCCAACTACCATCAAGATTATGGATAAATTCTTTCTAGGCATCATTTTTCTATCTACAGATCCCTAACACTGCTTTCTATTGGAAGGTTTCTAAGCTACCCTCGGATTATTTTACATTATTACCTTTAAAACTATGTTTGGTTTGGTACATACTTATGAATTTAAGTTCCTGCTTTGTTAGTGTAGTACTGTCATCTGTCTGAAGAAAAGACATACTTTAATTTCTGATTTTTTTCTTTAATCACCAGTTTCTAAAAACTACCATAAAAGGTATTAAGGAACTTCAGAATGAGGATGGAGAGGAATCAATAAGATTAAAGTAAAACAAAAACAAAACAAAAAAAATGTAAATTTCAAGTCATTAGTAGCACTCTAAATATGATTATTAATGCATTACCACATAATTAATTTAAAAGGACCTCCCATATAATTCCTTTCCATTTATATTAGTTTCTTCACTGAATAAGACCTCTCTTGCAGTTTAATTTGACGCTCAATGAAAAACTTTTGCTTTATAGCAGTTAACATGCATATTGAAATACATTCTTCTCCTCAGTCACTAAATCAACAATTGAAATGATAAACACAGTAAGATATTAACATAAACAGTCTTTGAAGCCTATTTTCCAGGAACCAACAGGAATAGAGTAATGTGGAAAACGGAAAAGTCTTACTGTCTTATCTATCATATATGTCTTATACTACTTACTAGCAAGGTTGTATAGTATTGGCTGAATTCTTTGCTACCCAGGCTTAATCATGACACTGCCTCTAGCTTAATATCACTCCATTGTGTGTTCTGTCATCCACAAACTCATCTTAGCTCCTTAAGAAGATATAGCTCTATCCTATACATTAGGACCTCCATTAATAAACACATTTCTCTTTATTTTAGATTGTGATTCAGGAGAGTAAGTGTAAGTTTTAAGTTTCTTTCAGGTAACTCTCTCCAGGTTTCATTCCAAACCTTGCACCAGTGTGCTTTGCAACCTTTTAATATGCTCAAGGTCCAAATCCCATTTTCCCTTAATTAACCCTTACAGAATGATTCACAATTCATGCACATTAGAACAAACTTACAGGGCTGGATTTAGCTTAGAGGTAGAATGCTTATCTAATACATACGAGGCCCTGGGTTCAATCCCCAGTATGGGGGCAGGGGGAGAGACACAGCATATGTCATATCCTGAGATATGATGACTTATTGTACAAGTGTAAATTATGTAAGCATCCATGGGGATGTTGCTCAGTGGTAAAGCAGCTCTGAGTTCAACCCCCAGTACCAAAAGAACAAAATAAAAAATCTTTATTTTTTATCTTTTTGTAATCTTTATACACATATTACTTATTAAATAATCATTACAAGTATTTAAATGTTTCTAAGTGAAACAGATAAGTTAAAATTATAGTTTATTAGTATCATGAAATCTGTATTCTCTTGATCAAACTGGCTAGTTCTAAGGTACCACTACAAAACCAAATATTGTGAAATGCAAGACACTTTGCTTGATGACATCTATTTAAAGTTCACACCCCCCATGTTTTTTCATTCAAATATTTTTTTTATTTATTTCTGTTGTTGTTGTAGATGGACCCACCTTAATATTATTATTATTATTTTTAATGTGGTGCTGAGGATTGAACCCCAGGCCTCATGTGCTAGGCAAGCTCTCTACCACTAAGCCACAATCCCAGCCCCATTTAAATATATTTAAATGACTACTTTGCCTTTCCAAACTACCTTCAAAGAAGTTAACAAATTTCCTAATTTTACATTATATACCTCTAACTTTACTAATTAAAAAAAAAAAAAACTTGTTTTGTTGTGGTGTGTGTTATGCTAGAGATGGAACTCTAGGCAACAGCTCTACCATTGTGCTATATATTCCCAGTCCATCTGCTTTCTTTCCATTTTGCTGGCTCAGTATTTTTAAAAATATTTAACTTTTAAGTTCTTTAAACTTCTCTCATCACCTAAAATTCCACTGTGTCTCATTTGATTATGAGATCAGCAAAGTATTTAAATATTTTTCTTTGTATTGATTAATTCCTTACCTGAAAATACTTATTTCAAAAATTTATGAATATTTCACACCCCCGCAAAAGCACAACTACCACTAAAGTCCTCAGATCCTCGCTGAGAAACATCAAATCAAGATGTCTGCTTAAAATGCAATGTTTATGACTATTTTTTCAGAACAAGTTTCAGTGAAGTAGTAAAGTTTATAAAGTTCTATATAAAACACAATACATCAAATGCTAGAGAGAATGAGAAAAACCAACCATAATTTTAACTGTCTAATAAAACATTTTTAAAACTCCACAAATTTAAGATAAATATAACAAGACATAGATCACAGAAACATAAAATAATTGTAAGGAAGAATAATACAGATAGACTAGAGAAAATATTAGAACAAAAATATTTTAAAAGAGTGTTAAATAATTCTAGCAAAATGAGTAAAAAAGAAAAACTTAGCAGGAGATAACACTGTGCTCAGTTTTGAATGCTACTTTTACTAGATACAAAAAACTAGAAGGCCACCCACACCAGCAGACACAACCAATATCTAAACCGCACATTTTGCAGAGAATAGTATAGTATATCAGTATATATGCTGATGCTAGTTGGATAAAGAGATGAGACTGGAGAATCAGGTAAGAGCCAGGTTATGAAAAACTTCATATGCCATGCTAAAGACTGAACTTTATGTAAGTACCAGAAAATCCTTTAAGACAGTGTGAAATGGTGTGGTTTGCATTTTAAAGTATTTTGTTTTGTTTTGTTTTGTTGTTTTTTTCTCCAATACTGGGGATTGAATCCAGGACCTCATGCATGCTAAGTAAGTGCTCTACCCTTGAGATACATTCCCACCAGCCCTTTTTATTTTGAGACAGGTTGCCCATGCTGGCCTCAAACTTAGAATTCTCAGCCTCTTGCATTGAGTAGCTTGGATTAGAGGTATTTGCCACAGTGCCCAGTCTGATTTGCATTTTAGATAGAACATCAATTCTCCAAGCATTTAGAGAAGGGATTAGATAATGGTGTGAAGTTTAAAGTTGCTGAAAAAGTTCAGATGACAAATTATACTTGACTAAACACAAATTATGCTTGACTTAACCAAGCAAGGGCAATGAAAAGAGGAAGAAAAAGTAAAACTGATAAATAATAAGAAAATGTTTTTTTAAAAAAATGATCAAGAAAATGAAAGGGGAGAGTTTTGGTTAACTTCCTAGTGTATGTCTGGTTTCAGCGGCTGAGTACCATACAAAGCTAAGATACACAAAAGAAGGTAACAGAATGGAAAATAAGAACTAAGGATTATTAGGATTCTGGAAATATGAGTCTAGGTTTTAGGAGGAAGTCTAGGAGGTACAGATCTGGAGAGCTAAAGAGAACAGATGACAGTTGAAGCTGTTAAGTACATACATTTCTGAGAGAGGCATGGCAGCATACCTGTAATCCAGTTCTTTAGGAGATTGCTAGTTTGAGGCCAGCCTTGGCAACATAGCTAAACTGTCTCAAAAGAGAAAGGGCTGAAGATGCAGCTCAGTGGTAAAACATTTGGGTTCAGGCCGGGGTAGGGCAGCAAGGATATGTTTTCCAATGGAATGTGAATGGGATAAGTAATACAAAGAGTAGAAAACACTAGGGGAAAACACAATAAAGGCACAGGCAAAGAAATCATAACAGACCTACTTCCATTTAGTTTTATTTTTTGGTAAGAGGGATTGAATCCAGGGGTGAACCACTACGCAACATTCCCAGCCCTTTTTTTATTTTGAGACAGGGTCTCGCTAAGTTGCTGAAAGCTGGCTTTTCTTGCCTCAGCCCTTCATGCCACTGGGATTATAGGTATATGTACCACTACACCTGGCATAAAAAAACCCTACTTTTAGAAAGAACAGTGATCTCAAATCATCGACCTAACTTTTCACCTTAAGAAACTATAAAAAGTAAACTAAACCAATGTAGCAGAAAATGGGAAATAATAAACATTAGAACAGAGATTAATAAAATTAGGAAATAATAAAAAAAATAAAATCACAAGTTGGTTCTTACATCAAAATTGACAAACATTCGGCTATACACATCAAGAAAAGAAATGGAAAAAAGATTCAAATTACTAAAATCCAGAATAAAAAGAGGTTATTAGTACTATCCTTACCAAAAATAAAAAGGATTATAAGAGAATGCTATGAATAACGGTATGCCAGTTAATTAGGCATTACAGATGAAATGGGCAAATTTTAATAAATATGAAGAGACAGAAACTCTGAATAAACCCAAAACAAATAAAAAAGATTGAGGGAGTAATAACACTTCCTCAGTCTAATAAAGGACATCTAGGAAAAACCCACAGCCAACGTATTTATGATTAAAAACTGAAAGCTTCCTCTGTAGAGGAAAGGAAAATACAAGGATATGTACTCTCAGCAATTACAGTCAACATTATACCGAAGCTGGGAAAGGAGAACATGTTTAATAGCTGTATCAATTCAACATTGCAAAATAGAGATTTTAGATATTGCCTGTACAACAATATGAAAAATTTTAACATTACTTAACTTAAAAATCAGGATCAATAAGTACTAAGTTACAGGCAGAGAGGAGCAAGAAGTTCTGCTGTGCTATCAACAGTGAGGTGATTATGGAAAACAATAATGTATTATACATATCAAAAAGCTAGAAGATTTTGAAAAGTTTATACCATAAAAAAATAATATATTTGGGGAGCAAGATACATTTAACCCAACTTAAACATTACATAGTATGTATAGGAA
This sequence comes from Sciurus carolinensis, assembly GCF_902686445.1. Lineage (NCBI taxonomy): Eukaryota > Metazoa > Chordata > Mammalia > Rodentia > Sciuridae > Sciurus > Sciurus carolinensis. The sequence goes on from NC_062224.1 coordinate 24,020,199, forward strand.
CTGAAAAATCACATTACTACATTAATAGATGCAATTTTTATTTATCAGTTTAAAAAAAATTATGTTTAACGTATATTTTACCACATTTAAAAAAAAAAAAAAACTAACACTTGGAAAAAAAGGAGAAATCACCCACAAGCTAAATATCATTCACGGTTATCAATCCTATACTTGGCTTTATAATAAAAAATTTAAGGCCATTACATTTCTTTTCTCCGTATTATTTGACCGAAAACACAAACACCCGACTACGGTATTATAGTCCTCTCACAAACACAATCTTCTAAAACTCAAAACTGTCATGTTACTCTGTAGGTTAAATAAATTAATATCATAGAAATGATATCAGAAAATCTTTAAAATTTTGAATTTTAGGAGACTGTGTTTGAAATAGTAAAGTGTCTGTCAACTATCCTGTTGAATTAATTCAACCCAGTACTTTGTCAATGAATGACAGCATCAAAGGAGGTATTTCAGTTGATTCAACTGTTCCCAAAGATGTTTATTTTCCTTTACCCTAAGTATAACAGGGTCTCTAATATTTCATCAATTAAATAACAAGTCTAAATTTATAGACACACTGAAAAAGATGTTAAATTTCTTCAGCTTTTATACTTCTTTATCCAAAAATGTTAACATGCTTATTCTCAAGAATATGTCCAATTCCTTTTTCCTCTAGATATCTAATGTTCAGAAGCTCCTTGTTATTCATTATCTAAGTGTCTAAGTTACAGGTTATATAGGGCAGCAAAAGTTATAAATAAATATACTCATTAACAAAGTGATCACATTCATATTTTCCACCTTGACTGCCCACACCTTCAAAGTAATGAAAGAGCATCTATGGATGTTCATTTTGCCTTTGGTTTCTTCTTTACTGTTGATACTGTAAATACCTGACAATATAACCCAAACACAATGCAAACTGGCCACAAATTAAACTACATTAGCAAAATATACAATATTGCACAAAGTTACAGAAAATGTACTGGAAAACTTCTAGGAATCATATACAATCTTGAAGAAATAAAATCAACAAAGGTAGACACTAGATTCAAAGGAGTATTTCTGAAGCTCAAAGGATAATGGAAGGTGCTTGGGGAAGCTAAACAAATCCTTCCACATTTTTACAAGATTGATCCTCATCATAATTCACAAAAATGAAAAGTGACAGTATTTGCCTTACATGCCAATTCAAAATCCAACCCAGGAAAAGATGGAACTCCACCATAAAACCTGACTCAAAGTAGACACAATTTAAAAGGCTTTCTTCCACTTATACACTAAGTGAAATATAAGGGTACATAATAAAAGTATACAATGCATTATAAAATCAAAATTCTAAAAAATAAATGGAGGTGAGATGTAGCAAATTCCTGGTGTAGATGTTAATTACTAACTGTACTGGCAAGAAATAGCTCAAAAGAACTAGGAAAACTATTTGCATACATAAAAAGACTTTCAGAAACTTAGAACAACATTATTATCATCCTGCTTCACAAAGAGACAATAAAAGCCAAGCTGATGAACTGTATTGACCTATCATCCTCCTATAGGCAATCTACTAAGTTTTCGCTGAGGTGCTAAACAATGGACTCACCACAGCACTGGATTTCATGTTTATAGAACATGCTAGCTTTCAATTGGGATTCTTGACAAAAGGCAACCTTTGTGATAAATCAACCACCAGAGAAGAGTCTAATGAAACTTACCATTGTGTATTGCATTCAGCAACTCTGAGAAAGCTTTTAGGTGAGGAAAAAAGGACTTCAGGTTAAGATCATTTTCAAACACACAAAAGAAATACATAGGCATAGACTGAATCAGAATAATAAAATTTCAGTAAGTCTCTCATGTACTATTTGCCTGATTATTAAAGCTGCAAACTTCACTCAGTTTTTATATAGTATAAATTCCTAAATACTGCATTCCATGTGCCAATATATTACCCACTAAACTGAGATGTTAGATATATTGCCTTTATGGGGACAAGTTCCTTAGTGTCATAAATATTTATCTTTAAATCACTTTTAAAAATATGCTTAGTTATCTATGCAATGTCTTGATAAAAATGAGTCTCTATAAGTTGTAATTCTATACAGGTAAATCTATAGGACATTTATTATAATGAAAAATCTCATTATGTCATCTAATTCTATCAAACATTCTCATTTCCCAAGTTTCAGTATAAGAAGTCACAACATGTACAGGAAGCTACCTAATGCCAATGTACAAATATTGAAAATTTTTATTAATATTAAGACTAGTAGAAACCAAAATACTGAAAATATTTTATGAAAGGCAGAAGTCACAATTCTACAATGGAAGCATTATATTAAAAGGCCAACAATAATTTAAATTTGCCCACAATTTGGCTGTAATACAATATTGAACACAAGACAAAGCTGTATGTTAATTATCTTTGTAGAAGAAACAAATCTATTAAAATAAGAACTGTATTTTGAAAAATAAAATTCAGAGATTCAAAGGTGGGCAAATATACTAGAAAAGTCACTAAAATATGAGTTAAGAAGCCAGGGTTACCAACCCAGTTGGACAACTTACTAGTTGTTGGACAAGCTCCATCATGCCGATACTGCATGGAAATTTCTGTTGGGAGGGAGGAGAAAGGAATCAGCAAAGAAGTTGCCAGTGACTTAAGGGAAGAAAAAGAAACAGACCAGAAAAATGTGGGGAATCCATCTAAAAGTCTAGCTGAAGTGGGTCAAACCAAACTGTTGGAACAAAAATTTTAAGCTAATAGGATATAAGAGGAAGAGAACCAAACAAAATGGAATTTTCACAAATTTATTAATGTGTATGTACAAAGGGTAAGGAAAAGGCAAAAGAGCTTATAAATAAATCTGTATAACAAGTATCTGATAACAAACGACTTCATTAATGAGAGAGAATAGTTAGCAACAAGATACACTAAAGCACTTTAGATAATTCATTAGATGGGAACAATTTATCAAAAACCATTTAACAGTGTGGCTGAGTGGAAATTACAATTTAAGAATTATAGTTAGTTTATACATAAACAGAAATCCATCATGACTTATATAACAGCATAAAACTCATTAAATTACACTTAGTTCACTTCCTTATACCTTTCATTTTTGACAAAGACAGTGAATAAATGAGAAGTTACTTTTATTCTTTTATTCCACCCACATGAGGAAAACAAGCAGAGTGACCTGAAACAATAAAACAGTGCTAAAAGTAAAAGCTGCTCAGAATATGGGGAATAAATTTCAATACAGCATACTAAGGGGAAAATAAATTATAAAACCAAGATCAAGACACTAAGTAACTCAAAAGATCTGGCTGCTGGAAAGAATTGATATTCTCTTAAGGCTAACCTTTGGTAAAAAGTTTATATGAGGGATAGCTGGGAATTCCCAGCATACCACTACCAAAAGTATGCCCCCTATATGTACAACAGAAGTTCCCAGAAAACCATCACCCACACATCTGCTTACATATGTTCCTCAAAAATCTAACCATGGTCTACCCTGAGTAACTTGAGGTAGGAAGAAAGACAAAGTTGGGTTAAAAAAAATAAAATAAAAAAGTCAGCACACACCTGTAATCACTGTAATGTTAAAAAAAAAAAAGTTACATGAAAGGCTGTTTAAAAGATTCAAACATTAGTCCAGTTCAGAACAACCATCTAGAAACAATGTAGGCTTTGGCTTAACTCCTTCCCAGATGACACTCAAAAATGAGACATAGTAGGGAATTTTCCACCGTAATACCTCATTAACAAATATAATACAAGCAAGATTTAAAGGGGTGGGTGGCTGCTGAGGGGTTTGACATGGTCCATTATAGAAAAAATAGTAGCTGGCATAGTGCTAAAAAATAATCAAAGGATATTCATAATAGCAGAAGCATTTTACTGATGTGAAAAAATTGGAATATGGCTATCCTGGCCTTTGATCTAGTCCTTTTATTACTGTTGTTATTTTGGTACTGGGGACTGAACCCAGGGGCACTTAATCACTGAGCCACATCCCCAGCACTTTTTATTTTTTGAGACAGGGTCTCACTAAGTTGTACAGGCTGGTCTCAAATTTGCAATCCTGCTTCAGCCTTCTGAGTTGCTGGGATTACAGGTGTGTGCCACCAGGTCGAGCCTGGCTGATTTAGCACTTTTATAGAAAGGCAGCCATGGTATAGCACTAACAAATACTCAAATCATCAAAGACCAAAATAAAATCAGGAAAATTTCCAGGCTGAGGTTGTGGCTCAGTGTAGAGCACTTGCCTGGCATATGTGAAGCCCTGGGTTCAATCCTCAACACCACATATAAATACATACATACATACATACATACATACATAAATCTGTCAACAAAAAAAAAAAAAAAAAAAAATTTTAAATCAGGGAATTTTCCAAAAGAAAAAATTCCAAGTTATATCCTAGTCTCAGTAATATGTAATGTGCTATATGATTTTTATTTATGACCCTAGATAATCAAGATTTATAAAATTGTGAACTTAAGTAAGATATATTTAAAATTATGCTCACAAACTGCCCATAATCCTTAGTCTACTGTTAAAGAGTTTATTAGACTAATATTTGTATCTCTGTAATTCCCTATTTGTTTACAGAATCAACACCACTAATGGAAATACTTTACCAGGGAAAGATTTCTCAGTTTCATTTTACTAACCTAAATAGAAATGATATAGAAGTATGTTTACTAAGGAAACTGATAGTTCTAAGGGTTCACACTAAAGCTCCATAACCTTTCATTTAGAAGAGGCTATAACAACTTACTCTATGAAACTGATCTCAATCAAAGAAGCATCTTTCCAAAATCTCCTTCTATAGCATTTATCACCACTAAAGAATCTCACTCCTGAAATACATTTTCAAATAGCTTATCTTAGGAACAACATGGTAGGCAATGCTATATTGAACAACCTAAGGTCTTAGGTTTTTAAAAATGGCAAATTATATACTTTGAAAAGACACAGTCCACTGCAAGAAAAGAAGTAAATGCTTAACACATTGACCTCTTGTCATTTAATGAACAAAATTTTTCTCAGAAAAAATAAGATCCTGATTTTTGTTTAGAAACAAATATGTTGTACAACTTTCACTTTCGTAAATCATAAATTCTTATAATGTAGAAGAGATAAACTGGAAAGAGGAAAAGGACAAGTTCAGTATGTCAACTCTTCCAAAAGCTGGAGTACTGATTTTCAAAAAACTGGGTACCTAATTATTTGGATCCCCAAAAAAAATATCTGTAGGAAGAAATTCAATCAAAACCTTAGTATAATCTAAAAGCCCAAAACTTAAAAACCAAGTAGCAGTCACTCAAAACAAAATACTAATGATCATTTTGTATAAGTCATTGTAGAATAATAGGCCATTTATCAGGATGTACTTCAATTCTAATGCAAATGTTACAATCCAAACCTTTAGTCAAATAAAATCTCTGTAAACTCCTTATTTGATCAAGGAGTTTCTATTCTTGTATTACCTAGAACTTCTAGAATAAATATCTATACTCTGCTACAGTTAGAACCCATTATGAAATACTTCTAATTGTTAAAACTCATGCTTTTAATGATTCCAAGAGATAATCACACCATCAGAATCTGATTCTACTTCTGCTTTTATGTCCTAATTTATGATAAAACAGGATAAATAGTAATACCAACAACAGCAGCTGTCCTACCCGGAATGAATGACAGTACCTAAAAGTATGTGTTCTTTAGAAACCTTTAAGTGCTCTCAAACATAAGATATTACCATTACCATAAGCTAAATGAGGCAATAGTTTTTCTTTTCAATTAAAATAAACTCTTAAATACTGGTAAATCACCAAAATTGAGCCCAGAATGCTTACTATAGGAGAAAGACCACCATTAAATGATTAGTCTGATTTCTTCAGCCTGGACTTCAACTCTCCATGAAAGCATCCTACCCTATTTAACCAATATTACCACCAACTATGCTAAAAACTCCTATTAGGCTTATACCGTAAATATACATTTACTTCCTCTCCTGGTAATACTGTTGAACTTCATTTTCTGCTATTCTGAAGTAGAATTCAATCTCTACATGATCTTTTCAAACTTAATAAAATTTCTTATCCTCACATACTATAATGCTATAGCAAAAGCCTTACCAAAAAAAAAAAAAAAAACAGTTTAACGTGCAGCCTAACTACACACATTTAGAAGATCAAGTACAAAAATCACATGGGATACCACTACCCACATGATATGCACTCAGTGCTTAATAATAGTATTCTCATTCTTTTTTTTTTTTTTTTTAAAGAAATGTTTAGTGTTTATTATCTTCAAAGCACTGTGCTGGCAGTACAGATAGAGAGTGAACATGACAAACATAACAGAGCTAGTATTAATAGCCGTTAGGGTATAACATCATGCCAACAGGTGCTTACAACGGTCATCTTCACCATTACTAAATTATCAACTTGCTTGACATTAAAGCAAATCAATCTTATAAAAGGAATATCATAAAAACAACTGGGGGTGCAGGGTTCTGGGGATTGAACCCAGAGGTGCTTAGCCACTGAGTCACATTCCCAGCCCTTTTTATTTCTTATTTTGAGGCAGGGTCTTACTAAGTTGTTGAGGCTGACTTTGAACTTATGATCCTCCTGCCTCAGACTCCCTAGAGCCATGTACCACTGTGCCGGCATGAAAACAATTTTTGATGATGCAGTACACAGTAGACATTTCCTCCTTTATAATTATTTATATGGGAAAAAGATCCCTGCTCTTACAATTACTAAATGCCCTCTCAATTTAAAATTAGTCCAATGGAAAAAATTAACTTTTTCATATCAGAAGGAAATATTAGTTCTGAAAATTAAATTACTGGTTCAAATTTACTCACAGATCCTCTTTGCTTAAAATATGACTGGCATTATACTAATGTGGTTTTAGACCCTCAACAAGCAAACATCTGTCAAATTTCATATTTCAGGGAATATGCCTACATCCACCACTTAGAGCTGTAATAACTCTCAAGTTTCTTGTTCTATATAATGAGTTAAATAACAATTCTATATAAAAGTAATAACACTAAATGTTCCTTAAGTGCTTATCACAGTGTGTGACACATAGTGTCTATCAGTAGTTAGTAATTCTTAACTTATGGTCAAGAAGGCATAATTCCTAAATATAGATGGCATTTCGCAAGCTTCTAGATAAGAATACTTTTTCTACAGAGTTTTATCAGTAAGAAAATACTCTTACTGATACTCTAATAATATGTACAGAATTAAAAAGCTATCTGTCAAATAGCTTTAAGTAAGTGATCTTATCCATAATTATAGCTTTTTTCAAAACATACAATCTTCAGAGTGATTTTAACCTAACTTTCAAAAATTCCCGGCAAGCACAATGTGTTATTTACTTTTGTGAAATAACGGTATCTCTGGGAATGCTCCCCCTAAATTAAAATGACCTAACAGTAAGGTAAAGGAATTACAAATCCATTTTCTAATGCCACAGATGTACCACAAAAACTGCCCTCTGAAAGTAATCATCCCATAAGAAACATAGTTAGCCAGGCTTAAAGTCTCCCCTAAATCTATAACAGTTAGAAAATCTTTTTAGGGATGTAAATTAATATTATTTAATTATACTAATCTGAAGATGTGTGCTAAAATTCAGGAATTTTCAGGGTTGGGGATATAGCTCAATGGTACAGCACTTGCCTAGTGTGTGGCCCTGGGTTCCAGTCCCAGTACTGCAAGAAACAAAAACAAAACAAACAAAAATTCAGGAATTTTCAAACTGAAAATTCAGACTGTGCTTCAAAACTACAGGAAACTACTGAAGATCACTCTCCACTAAAGCAAATTTAGGCTTAATTTTCTCAGTAAAGTACTCAATTTGATTACTATGCCTCTTGCTAAAAATAATATGAACCCAATTTTTTCTGAGTAGAGTTATTTAAATTTACTTTTGTGACAAAGTGCTAAGGCTAACTGTCATATAGTTTTGGTCTCATGGGGTGAGTCAGGGAGGGTGTCCTGGCCCACAGATTCACTACGGGTACCAAAGCCATTTATTAGAAATAAAAAGAAATCTCCGATTCTGTGATCCTGGGCATCTTGTCTACCTCTCAAAGTCTCAGTTTTATCAGCTATAAAATATAAGCAACAATAACCCTTTATACAAAACGTTGTTACATGAGATAGTAAATATAAAGCTTTTAACAAAATTGAATACATCACAAATGATAGTTACATTTACTATTTGTCACATCTCATCTTAACCCATAATGCTCCTTTCTCTTTTGGAATGGTCATTCTTATGTTTGTTATTAAAGTTTGCATATGTACCACTAAAAAATTCAAAGTTGTACATTTATAAAATATATGAAATATAAAACCATTCATTGAATTGTATTGATTTCTGTATACTATTTCCTATCTATACTCCCCACCAACAAATAGAACAGACATAATCCACAATACACAATAGTTCATTTTAAATAAAATCCCATTATTTCATCAAAAAGAAATATAAAACCAAAAAAGATAGTTTATAATCAATATTTCCTGAAAACCATTTACCTCATATTCAAGATTCAATTTAAAAAGATAACACTGATACTCTAGTTAATATTAAAATGTTAGGCATCTCTGTCTTGAAAAATGTGCATTTTCAATAATTCTTTTAAAAACTGATAATATTCATAACCAAACTGCAGGTAACAGAAGCATTCCAATGATGTGAATAACATAAATTCACTTGTACTATAATAAAAATAATGGTAAAATCACTAAACATACTAGAAAACAAAAATCATTTCAGGTATCCCCTGAAAACAAAATGTGGTTGATAAAAATATTCCAAATAAAATAATTCACAATATTTGTGTGAAAAATTAGTGAAGACTAAAAATGACATTTAGAGAAAGTGAGCTAAAAACACAAATACTGGCTCAGTGGTAGAGCACTCACCTAGCATGTATGAGGCACTGTATTCAATTCTCAGAGATACGTATAAATAGAGATAAAGGTTCATCAACAACTAAAACAAATTTAGAAACACACACACACACACACACACACACACACACAAACACTAGACCTCCCAGTCCTGGTGAGTGAGCCTGCCCCTCTCTTAGGTAGTATACTTTTGTTTCAATAAATCCCTTTTTTCTATCTAAAAAAAAAGAAAAAGGAAAAACAAAACAAAAACATAATGCCAAAACTTTCACATATTAAATATGAATTCTGGGTTGGTTTTTAAAATATTAGAAGATGAACCAAAAATAAACATAGGAAATGGATTTTAGGTGTTTCTAAGTAATGGATGACCAGATAAACTGTTCAGCCTACATTTATATAAGTAACATCAGATTAGTACCAAACATTTAAATACCAAATTGTTTCTAAGGTTTTAAGATATTTTTACTTTCTTCATTAAGAAATGAATAAATTAAGAAACATCATGTTAATTAGATATCACTTAGTAATTCAAAGTATTATCATAATAACTATTTTAAACTTTTTGGGGTAGAGAAGTGGGTTGTGGTGAGATTGAGAGAGAACAATGATGGGCAAATCCCTACCTGAACCAACTGGAGATGAGCCAACACTAAGACTCTGTAAACTTCCATTCCTGAGCAATGTAGGAGATTTCTGGAGACTAGAGCTTGTTACGCTTCCTGCAGCTGAGGCTACAGATGATGTTGGTGAAGCAGAAGAAACTGAGAGATGAGAAACATTCTCTTGATTTTTGTTTCCTTTGGGTCTACCAGGCCCATGCTTACTTTGTTTATTTCCTTTTCTTTTCTTTTCCTTTATAGTTTCTTCTTCTATGCCAGAAGTTTGAGCCCGCTTATATCCTGCTGTAGGAAGGCTGGAACTACCCAAATCTCCAGGTGAATTTTCAAAGCTTTTAGGCTGTGAAATAGCTGAGGTCGCAGGGTGACCAATTAAGGAACTAAAACTATTTACCCCCCCTTCCTGGCTTCCAGACTCTCCTTTATGTACATCTTTGGTTGATGATGACTGTTGGGAGTGAGTATAACTGTCATTACGCAGATCTGAGTCTGTAAAGCTCAAGAAATCCTGGGGAGACTGCACTGAACTTCCAGAAGATGATTTTACACTGCCTGGAGTTCCTGAAAAACTGCCTGCAGTAAAAATAAAAAAATAAAAAAATTGGGGAGGAAAAGAAAAAAATTGGAGGCAAAAGTTCCCATGAGTAGTAGATGTGATACATTCATCAAAAAGAAGAGAGGACTTTTTTAAAAATTAACTGTAAAACTTAGGACATCACTATTACAATAAAGCAAGATCTGAAAAAGGTTACTGAAGTAAAGTTTATCTAAAATTATCTTCATAAAAAACACTTGTCATTTTATAGGTAGTGTTAAATATTTACTCTTGAATTGCAAGCTATCATTTATACAATTACTAAGATATAAGATATGCTTTATTTAACCTACCTTTTACCACAGCATTTCTCAGTCGTCCCCCTACCCTGGCCCAAACACCTTGGGTATGTTTAATGAAGGACTAAAGAACAAGCACAGTCACCTTCTGACAGTCAAGCAAGACCTAACAAGGTTACAATCTGACCTTGCAATGTCCGGCAAAACTAATTTTTCAAATACTTAAATGATTATAAATATTCCCAAAATACAATAACCACCTAAATATGTTTCATGGGTTATAAATTCTAAGTCTTAACTTTAAGACAGATCAGTGATTGCTATTTTTCAGCTCAATCTACCCAAACAAAACATGGATATGATACTGGTAACGAGTGGCCTAATTTTCATCTTACATTCTCCCAGACCACTTTCTATGCAACCACAAAAAGAAAAACCCACCACTAACATTTTCCTATTATTTTTAGGGAAGGAAAAAAAATGGGAGAGGCAGTTTTCATGAACTTCTTTTACAATTCTTATTCTTTCCTCACTATCCAAAGAACAGCTCACCATGGCATTATTCAATATAAAAACCTCAAGGTTCTTATTTACCTAGAGGAAAAATTAATATAGACTGGAATGAAATAAAAGTTTAGTTCACCAAATCATTTTATGAAACCCTCTTCCATGCTTGCCAAATGAAGCAGGCAAATGTTTAGACTCAGCTTTGACTACACGTATTATGTTTCATAAAACTAGCCTATATTGTATTTCAACTAAAGTGCTTCAAAACAAAAACTCTGCATATTTAAGTAGAAAGGAAATCTTAAGCTAAGTATTAAATTTTATTGTAGAGTATATTCATAAGTAATCTCATACAAATCAACCTAGATATTTACAAAGATATTTTTCCCCTCACACACAAAAATTTCTTTTCAAATTAAGTCTCAAGGTTTTGATTTTTTTAATTTTAACATCCTCTGAAATGGCTGTTTAAAAAGCACTAACGGTTCTAAAACTTAACTATTTTAAGAATACTTCTGTTGTATTCATTTATAAAATTATTTGTACTTATATGAGCATTTTCAGGCATGTGTACAGAAAAACAAACACAGTAAGAAGCTATTCATAATAATCAGTCATTTAAGGATTACTGTAATTTGCCATGTAATTAGCAGCTATGAAGAAGTTCTTTTGTTTTGGTGGTGCTAGGGGTCAAAGCATAAAGAAATTCTTACACATTCTGATCTGTTACCATCTTTCTTCTAATACTTTGTTGAAGTTTTTATTAAAAGTTCAGTGCCATACAGTAAATACTTTAAAATAGTATATGTAATACTTTAAATATTTTCTGAAATTCATATACTATCTGCTATAAAGAAAAACAACTAATTATCTTAAATACCTTATCTCTAAATTTCAATGTTTAAAAATTTTATCTTAGATATAACATATAAGACATTCTCAGCCATGTCTTAACAAATACTGAAAAGATTCTTCAAATATTATAAAGTTCCCCAAGAATGGGTGATTTCTCTTCCAAACAGATTAGTACTTCATATATTAAAAACTTAAAAATGTAGGCTAGATTTGGCACAAGCCTGTAATCACAGCTACTTAGTTAGGAGGCTTAGGCAGGAGGATCACAAGTTCAAGGCCAGCCTCTACAACTTACTTGAGACCCTGTCTCAAAATTTAAAAATAAAAATGGGGTATGGATAGGGGAACCTGAGGCTGGGAATGAGCTCAATGGTAGAGAGCATGCCTAGCATGCGCCAGTCCCTGAGTTCCATTCTCACTACTGAAAAATAAAAAACTTAAAAGTGCAATTTAACAATGTGAAATAAGGTATTTAACTGCAGAAATATTGACTGACTTCTGCTACTATCACCTTCAAAATGTGAATGAAGTTATTACATATAAGGTTAATTAAGGTTTCACTATTTTTCAAGGTGGTACACAAATAACAAATGTTAAATTTTACTCAAATAAAATAATAAATCTGGCATTTAAATTTATACTTAAACACCCACACGCACAGTATCTGGAACCTGGATAGTTACAAGTTTCAAATTACTACTTGCAAATATATGAATATACTCTTTAATGAGAGATCAGCAAACTAAGTAATCTACATATTTAAATAATGTTCTGCAAGATTTTCTTTATAAGTTTATTATTAGCAGAAGCTTCAACAAGGGCAAAGAAAAGGGCAATTTTCTTACTTCGAGGGGAACAAAGTCCTTTGGAGACACTTATCGTACATCTTCCTCTAACATTATTAATGTTTATAAATCTCAAAATTTTATGTTCCTATTAAAAATTACAAAAAGCAGTCACAGAGAGTTACGTTTCCTAAATTTTAGTTGCAGCCAGGCATGGTGACACATGCCTGTAATCTGAGTGACTTGGAAGGCTGTGGAAGGAGTATCACAAGCTCAAGGCCAGTGTAGGCAACTTTGCAAAACTTTGTCTCAAAATAAAAATATTAACAAGGGACTGGATGATTATGTACTATAATTAACTAATGATACTGAACTTTCAAAAAAGAGGTACTAGGGATATAGCTTAGTAGTAAGAGCAACCCTCGGTTTAATCTCTAGTACCACAAAAATAAATAAATTAAGTATCTGGCTGACATTCTTTTCTCTCTAAAACAGCATACCCAGTTAATTTTGACCTTCAGTTAAACAACAAACAGTATTTGTGACTTACTTATACGATTAGTTTATATGAAATTCAAATTTAACTGGACATCCTAAACCAGCCTAACAGAAGATAAAAAAGCTGAGTAAAATTCTAATTTAAACTTCAAGTTTCACAATAAAAGCACTATTGCTCAACAGTTATCATGTACTGAGACCAACTTAGGTTCCCTAAAAATTGTTCAATCTCCTAACACTTGTTCTAATGTTTAACTGTTCTAATGTTTAATTATGGTTATAAAGTTTAATTAGAAAAGGTAAGTAAAAACATTAAACAGAAAAGAATGATTGTTCTACGGGATAGAAAGAAAAACTCCTGTTTTTATTGTTTCTTTCCCCCATCTTAAACTTTATTCTACAGCTAACCATTAAAACTACATTTTAACTTTAAAAACACAAGTTATAACATAAAAAGAAGTCAAAAGTTCCAGAAATATTTTAACAGAAAACACTAGACTTCAAAGAATCTTACTGTACCATCTAGTTAAATAATAATCTAAAACAATTTGTTAATTAGAAGGAAAAAATAAATTATCTTACAAAATAAAAGTACTATTAACCATAATCAGAACAAGTGTTTTAACTAAACATCATGATTAATACCTTGTGGAAATGGGCTAGCTGCTGACACAGTTGTTCCTGGATTTCTTCCACCACCAGGTTTCCTTCCCCTTTGACCTGAGCTGTGAGCTGAAGATTTCTTCCCTTTGCCCTCTGACCCTCTAGCCTCTGAAACATCTTTTCCACTAGACGTGTGTGCAGAGACTTCCTGGAAATTTGCATTTGTAAATCGTGCCGTAGTATCTTCCAAGCGCTTCAAAGATCCAGATATAGAGTTGTTGCTAGTGCTTGTATAAGTCTAACATTTTGATTAAAAGAAGTAAAAGGAAAAAAAGAACTGATTACATTTAGCTACAGAAAACAATATATGGCACATTAACAACTTAACTTGTAAGATAAACTTATGAAATTTTCAGTACTATAAATAAGTCCTTCTGTTAAAGAAAATCATGTAAAAACAATTCAAGTATAGTGTAACTTCCCCCCTCCCTCCACTCCAGTGGTAGACCTAAGGCTGAAAACCAGGGCTCACACATAATAAACAAGCACACTATCATTGAGTTATATCCCTAGATTTATTATTTTAAAAACAAAAACAAACAAATATAGATAATGTTTTGCTCTTTGAGAGCCAGACTGCATCAATTAATAAAGGTACATATTAATCATATTTATTAACTGACACCAAAGGTACTCACTTCTTAAACAACATTTTCAATAATAACATATTACCTCCTAGACACAAAATCATAATAAGCTTCAATGTTCAAAACAGGAAGGCAATAATTAGAACTAAGGTGCTACAAATCTATTAGAGGACTATATCCATTTTATGGTTCTTACATAGAGTAATACTCTTTAAAGCATTCAGATGAAGTCTCCTTTGAAAAAAAGAGAAATGACTAAGTCTTTGAAATAGAAATTATTTCTTCCAAGTATTAGTTTAAGGAAAAAATAATTATAATTAAAGATTCCTTTGAACTACTAGTTTTCAGTAATCATTTTAAATACAAAGTATTTACAAATGATGGCAAATTAAATGACTATGAAAATGTATTATACCAGCTGTACATTAGTTGACATGCTTCAAAAGACTTATGAGGTTCACAGGGGCAAGAATTTTTTTTATGTCATAGTTAATTTCACTCAAGTATCTAAAGTACCCAGTGCATTTAAGTTCACTGAGAGCCTTGAATAGAAGTGACCCTAAATTTATATATCTATAAACATACATATAAATGTATATGAAATTCATTTATATATAATATATTTCATTTTTATTTATTCACTTATGTATTTTGGGGTACAGAGGATTGAAACCAGGGGTGCTTTACAACTGAGCTACATTCCTAGTCTTTTCTTTCTTATTTTCAGACAAGGTCTTACTAAGTTGTTTAGGGTCTCACTAAATTGCAGAGGCTGTCCTAGAACTTGAAATCCTCGAGCCTCAGCCTCCCAAGTTGCTGGGATTACAATGGTGGGCTGCTGTGCCTGGTTATTATTTTTCATTTCAAAAACTACTCTAAAAATGGGGGGGGTCCTGAAAATACACAAATGTGAATTTCTCATATATAACCATGACGCCACACAAACAGAAGAAATTTTAAAGATCAGAAAGTGACAATCAAATCAAGTTTCAGAAAAACTGATATTTTTAACAAAATCGATGCTCAAAAAGAAGAAATATCCCCAACACCACAGGAACAAAAAAATTTAAAAAAGGAATATGAGAAATCATCCCATGTTTTAAAAAGTAAACCTTCTTTACTGCTATTTTCCTGCTACTTGTGCCCAGTTGGCACTCCCAAGCCCTATCATCTCTCTCCCAATAACAGAATTTCATCATCAAATACAAAAAAACATTAGCTCATAAAAACAAAACAGTCACTATTCTATTCTAACAAACTATAATCCACAAATAAGGACAAAGGTTTCAAAGTAAGTCTGGCCATTTAACAAACCAATCACATTAAGCTGATGAAACTTCATGGCTTACTTTAGAAGCATGAACCTTTTCCATACTGGGCAGGTTGGAAACTACCGCAACTCATTTTTCAAATATTTTTTTTCCAATTACTTGAGTTGATGGTGAGGTTCTCCATTCCTCTCACATCTGATCCTTGTATGACCTAATGAAATTTAAAGGTCATCCAAGGCAACTCAGTGGTGTTCTTCACTCATGTATTTTGTTCAAGTATCAAATAAAGGCTAAAGAGAAAATTTGGTGGAGTACTATGAATGGAAATATACAATTCACTTCCACAAACAACCTAATTTGGGTTGGGAAATTAATCCATGTATTGAATAGAATATCCTTGCTTCTACCCTGAAGTACAAATATGTTCCCAAATTCAATAAAAATATTACATTTGGAAGAAAAGGTACTATAAAAAAAGTAGTGAATGAAACAATCAAAATTCAGTAACAAATATCACATTACAGTCACAAACTGAACACTTTTTTTTTTTTTTTTTTTTTTTTTAAATAAATTGTACTGAACCTCAGGGGCACTCTACCACTGAACTATGGCCTAGTCTTTTTTTTTTTTTTTTTTTTTTTTTTAATTTTGAGACAAGGTCTGGCGCTAAGTTGTCCAGGATGGCCTTGAATTGCCATCATCCTACTTCAGCCTCCCAGCAGCTGGGATTACAGATGTGTACCACTGCACCCAGCTGAACATTTTAATTTAAAACAAGTTTCCATACCTTTTATGTTTCCAAAGATATCAGAGACTTCTTAGTAGCGGGGAGGGGAAGTTAGCTGAAGATGTTCAGTTAAGGAAAAAAAAATGTGCTAAGGTAATTATGGTACTCGGGAATTCTACTACAAACGAATAACTCAAACATAAAAAAGATTTTTTAAAAAAGCAGAGGGAAATGAAGAGGGATGAATGAGACAAAGAGCAAGCCTGAGACTAAATTCACAAAGCTACCTCAGATTCTCATCCTAAATGCTTCTCACAGTGTAACTCACTTATTTTTCATACAATTTGGACTATAAAATGTAAACTACTTCATTTAGTACTTGCTATAGTTTAGATGGCATGTCCCCCAAAGAAGCATGTGTTTAAAGAATTAATTAAATGCCAGCCTGTGGTGCTACTAGGAGGCAGAACCCTTAGGAAGTGGTGGAACATTCAGGAAGTTGGACCCAATGAAAGGAAAATAGGTCAATGGGGGCATACCCTTCAAGGGGATATTGGGATAGTAGACCCTTTCCCTCTCTTTCTCTCTTTGCTTTTCTGCCACCATGAGGTGAACAGATCTCTTCTGCCATTTGCTTTACCATGATGTAATGTGCTATAATGGGGCCAAGCAACTATGGACTGAAACCTGTGAAACTGTAAATCAAAATAAACCTTTCCTGCTTATACGTTAATTATTTAAGTTAGTTTGTCATAGTGATGGAAAACTAACACAGTACTCAGCTAAAGAAAATATGATCTTGCCAGATGCAGTGGTACATGCTTGTACAGGAGACTGAAGCAGAAAGATTGAGAGTTCAAAGTCAGTCTCAGCAACTTAGCAAGACCCTGTCTCTAAATAAAATACAAAAAAAGGTTGGGGATGTGGCTCAGTGGTTAAGTACCCCTGGGTTTCATCCCCAGTACCACCAAAAAAAAAAAAAAAAGGGGGGGGGGGGGGACAAGAAAAAAGAAAACAAAAATATGGTCTTTTGTTGTTGTTCTTTCTCATTAATGACAAAACTGGATTACTTGGTTATACTGAGTCTCCAAATTAGTGCACAAATATGTAGGTCTATATTGTGGTTTATAAGCAACTTAGTGAGTAATTTAGAATATGCATAATTTTTGTTTAGTGGCTAAGTACAATCATTAGTCCTCTGAGAAGATACAACCTCAATATACCTACTCAATAGCACTAATGAGAAACAATACTTCCTACTTCAAAAATTTACATTACATTTAGAATTAAGTAATAATTCTGTAATAGGTAACCAAAGATACACCAGTTGTGATTTTTTTTAAAAAGGTATAGTTGTCTCAGATTATTCTATAAGGTTTTGTTATCTACACTGTTGAAAAAAGAGACAAAAGGAAGAGGAACAAACAAGGATCATGCCTTTAATCATAAGCAAACAATATGATGCTTAAAATTTAAAAATAAAATTATGTACTATTCAAGCATGTCCACAAGTTTTTCACTAGGCCAAGCCTGAAAACACAGCACATAAATTATCTAATACTGAAAGAGTGAAGACATTTTAAATAAAAATTTTTAAAAAATCAGTGAACTGTGGAACAACTTTAAGCATCCTAATTTAATTATACTAGAATACCTGAAGAAAAAAGGGAAGGGAGATAGTAATGAAATAATACCAGGAAAAATTACATAACTGATGAAAACATTAAGCCCACAGATTTATGAAGCTCAACTAACACTAATCACAAGAAACAGGAAGAAAACTACCCAAACCCCAATCATTATCAAACTGTTTATTGTTAGGTAGCTAGTCAACCATGAATATGGGAGCAGGGAAAGGACAATGAAGGGCGGCTGAAAACCACAGGGAGCCTAATGGGACAGGCAAGGACCTGGAAGATGGGGGCCTACTACGTGGAGACCACGCCTGCCATAATTAATTACATCCCTTAAGAAAATTATTTCAAAATCATGCCATACCCGACCAGGTGACCAGGATCCTCCCTTATAACTAAAATTATGTCACATCCATCCCTCACAAAAACTGCTGAGGGCTACTCAAAGTTGTAATAAACACATTAAGGGAGTAGAGAAATTAAGGTAAAAACAACTGGACTTGGAAATCCTTAAAAATCCCTGACTCGGTAAGGGTCACTGTCACTCTCCTTGTCCAGAGGACCCACTTTCACCCTTTCCTTTCTTCTTTCTCCCTTTCCTCCTAATTAACTTTGCTATTCTTTTAGTAAGTCTCTTGTCTTGCCTAGAATCCTCTCAAGTAAGAACACAAGAAACCAAGGTGGGGACATACTTAGCTGCCTTGCTTAGGCTCTGCCAGAGGGCCTCCTCTACAACATTTATCATTAAAAAACCAATGACAGCAAAAATTTTTAAAAGAAGCCAGGATTTTGTTTTTTGGAATGTCATAAGCACTTAAACAATGATAAAGATGAAAGCAGCTAGGTGTGATGGTGCACACCTATAATCCCAGTTACTAGGGAAGCTGATGCAGGAGGATCACCAAGTTCAAGGTTAACCTTGTAACTTAGTGAGACTTTGTCTCAATACAAAGAAAAATTAAAAAGGGCTGGGACTGTAGCTCAGAAGAAAAAAGCGCCCAGGTTCAAGTTCCAGTACCTCCAAAAACAAACCAAAAAAGATCTCCATGGAAACAAAGCACCTAGAAATAAGAGTAGTAAAAGAAACAAACTGTGGACCTAGTATATCATAGCCAGCTAAAACATCTTTGGAAAACAAACAAAAGTTTTTTTGTTTTTGTTTGATACCAGGGATTGAACCCAGAGGCATTTGACCACTGAGCCATACCCACAGCTCTTTTTACTTATTTTTTATTTGTTTATTTATTTATTTATTGAGACAGAGTCTGGCTAAGTTGCTAAGGCTGGCCTCCAACTTGGGATCCCTCCTGCCTCAGTCTCCTTGAGTCACTGGGATTACAGGCATGCACACCATATCCAGATCAAAATAAAAGTTTTTTTTAGATGTAAAAGCTGAGATCAATAGGAGACTGGACACAGCTAAGGAAAAAATTTGAGTTTGAGGATATGACAATAGAACCTTCCAAAACTGAAGAGCAAAGAGAAAAAAGAGCAAGAAACCAAAAAGAAAAGGAAAAAGGAGGAGAATAGACCAAGCATGGCAGTATATGCCTGTATTCTGGTAACTCACAAGGCTAAGGCAGGAGGATCACAAGTTCAAGGCCTGTCTCAGGAACTTAGTAAGGCCCTGTCTCAAAATAAAAAAATAAAAGTAGCTTAAGATGTAGTGCAGTGGTAAAGTGTCCCTGGGTTAAATCCCCAGTACAAAAAAGAAAAAAATAAGAAATCTTTCCCAAACTAATGGCAAAAACTGAATCACAGATCAAAGCAGCTGAAAGGACACCAAGTAGATAAATACAAAAATAAAACAAACAACTCTGCACTTTGGTATAAATTCAAACTGAAGAAAATAAAAACATGCAGAAAAAAAATTCTTTAAAGAAGTAAATAAGCCAATCCCAAAAACCCAAAGGCCAAATGTTTTCCCTGATAAGGGGGCAGGGGGCGAGTGGCAGTAAGAAAAATGGAGGAACTTTAGATTATGTATAGGAAAATGAGAGGGGAAGAGTGCAGTATAAAAGACGGTGGAATGAGACAGACATCATTACCCTATGTACATGTACGATTACACGAATGGTATGAATCTACATCGTGCACAACCACAGAAACAAAATGATGTACCCCATTTGTGTACAATGAATCAAAATGCAGTCTGTAAAAATAAAAATAATTTTAAAAGGATTAAAAAAAAAAGAAGTATGTGGGGGAAGGCGGACACACCTTACCTATAGAGGAACAAGGATGAGAAATATCTAACTTCTGCTAAGAAACTATGGAAGCAAGAAGAGAGTAGAACGAAATATTTAAAGTATGTTGTTTGGGGGGGACCCACCAACCTAGAATTCTATACCCTACTGAATAATTCTGCAAGAGATTTTTAAAAAGTTCTTAAAAGACAAGGGATACAATATGTCAGGAACTTGGACCTACCTAAAGAACAGAAGAGCATCAGAAAATAAACAAGTGAAGATAAATTAAAAACTTTGTGTGTGTGTGTGTGGGGGGGGACCTTTACCACTAAGCTGTACCCTCAGTTCTATATTATTTTTAAGTTGATTTAGGGGAAATAGGTCCTGAGGATTGAATACAGGGGTACTTTAATACTTGATAATATTCCCAGCCTTTCAATTTTTTTTATTTTGAAACATGGTCTCAATAAAATTGCCCAGGTTGGCCTGGAATTTGTATTGTTTCATCTTTGTGTATAGCTGGGTTTATCGGCATATACCACTGTCCTTGGTAACTTTTATTAACAAGTAATAGTTATTCAAAATAACAGAAACAATGCACATGATTAGTTACATACATGCACATACAGTT
Source organism: Sciurus carolinensis (assembly GCF_902686445.1). Taxonomy (NCBI): domain Eukaryota; kingdom Metazoa; phylum Chordata; class Mammalia; order Rodentia; family Sciuridae; genus Sciurus; species Sciurus carolinensis. Next base: position 24,040,953 of record NC_062224.1, read on the forward strand.
TATGTAAGTGTGAAATGAATGGCAGCAATGATACCAGGAATTTAAGGCAAAACATTGGGAACATTTGTTATTATAAAGTACTTAACAATACCGCGAATTGGATTAGTTGTACTGCAAACTCTAGAACGACTTGAAAACATTTTTAAAAAATTAAGTATAATTGATTTGCTAAAAAATGAGGAAAAATGCAATCATATAAAATGCTCGATTAAAACCATAAAAGGCAGAAAAAGATGTGGCTGACAAAAACAAGGCAACAAACAGAAGAGACTAATACAGTCACCACTGACCCAACCATATCAATAATCACCTTAAACATCTATTCTCTAAATATTCTAAAAGAAAACAGATTATCATAGTACATAAAAATCCAAGAACCAATTATACAGGACTTGTTACATATTCATACAAGCAACTATCTGACGACATAATTTGGTCAATATCATTGCAGAGTATTTTCCTTCTTGCCCTCCTCCTTCCCTCTGGTCCCTTTTCCTATACTTTACTGATCTCCCTTTTATTTTCACACAATTTCCCCACCACTACCACCTTTTCTTCCTTTTTTCCTATCTTCCCCATATGGACAGAAAACATATGACCATTGACTTTTTGAGGTTTGGCTTATTCTACTTAACAATAATATTCTCAAGTTACATCTATTTTTCTGAAAATGACATAATTTCACTCTTCTTTACTGCTGAATAAAATTTCATCGTATATATATACATTCTTTATCTGTTCATTCATTAACGGACACCAGAGCTGGTTCCTTAATTTGGCAATACTGTGAATTGTGCTGCTATAAACAATCATGGGTATGCATGTATTGCTACAGTATGATGATGGGGGGGGGTGTGCATGCTCATGTGAACCCAGGAGCACTTTGCCACTGAGCTTCATCTCCATCCCATTTTTCAAAAAGAAAATTTATTTTTTAGACAGGGTCTCACTAAATTGCTGAGGTTGGTCTCAAATCTGCAATCCTCCTGCTTCAGCCTCTTAAGGTTGCTGGTATTACTGGTGTGTGCCACCACGCTGGCTGTCTTTAATTATTTCAAATAAATACTGAGTGATACAGCTGTGTCATAAGATAGTTCCATTCCTAGTCTTCTAAACACCCTCCATACTGATTTCCATAGTGATTTACTAATTTACAATCCCACCAGAGTGTAAATGTGTTCCTTTCCCCTACAGCCCTGTCGGCATTTATTATCGTTTGTATTCTTGGTAACTGCCATTATGACTGGAGTGCAATGAAATCTCAGTGTGCATTTGATCCATACTTCCCTAAAAGCTAAAGAAGTTGAGTATTTTTTCATGTATTTGTTAGGCATTTGTAGTTCTTCTTTTGAGAAATGTCCGTTTAGTTCATTTGCCCAACTGGATTATTTGGGTGTTGTTTGTTCTTTCTTTCTTTTTTTGTAAGTCTTTTGAGTTCTTTGTATATTCTGAATGTTAATCAGAAGAGAAGCTAGCAAAGATTTTCTCCCATTTTGTACATTCTCTCTTCAAGAAGCCTACTTTAAATACAGACGCATATAGTTTGAAGAAAATAAATGCAGAAAAATATACTATGCTAACACTAATTCCTCTGCCCCAAAAATAGGAGTATTTAATATTAAATATGAACAAACCATAGCAAAGAAATTTAACAGGGATAAAGAGGGACATTACATAATGATAAAGGTGTCGATAATTCAAGTGTATAGGACGAACATTAAGACATCAAAACATGAGGCAAAAACTGATAGAACTGGAAACTTTAACACTCCTCTACCTGAAATGGACACATCCAACAAGCAGAACATAACTGAACTAAAAACACATCTTAACAAATCTGAAAGCATAAGTCATATAATTCCTTCCTTCCTCTAAAAATGGAATTAAACTGTAAAACGGAAAGATCAACTAGAAAATTCTCAAATATGCAGAGATTTAACAACACAAATAACAAATTATTAATCAGAAATGAAAAAGAACAAAGGATAAAAAAGGAACACTATGAACAACTCCATGCCACCAAAATATTGGTACCAGGGACTGAACCCAGGGTTGCTTAACCACTGAGTCACATTCCCAGAACTTTTCATTTTTTCTTTGGAGACAGGGTCTCACTAAATTGCTTAGGGTCTCATTAAATTGCTGAGGCTGGCCTCAAACTTGTGATCCTCCTATATCAGCCTCCCAAGTCACCGGGATTAGAGGTGTTCACCACCACAGCTGGCAAGCAGGGTCTTAACTACAGTTCAGGTTCTTTAATAGATATAGGGCTATTTAGGTTATTTACATTTATTTTTTTTTTAATTATCTTTCTCTCTCAGGGGTAGACATGTACTCTACCACTGGGCTATACCCCCAACTTTTACTTCTTGAGTACGCTTTGGTAATTTGTACCTTCTCCCCACCCTTCTTTTACCCCTAATCAATTTGGTTAGCAGTTTATGAATTTCATTTATCCTCTAAAATTATAAACTTTTGGATTCATTGATTTTCCTGCATTTTTATGTTCTGTATTAATATGTGCTGTGATTTTTTTCTTTTCTACTGTATCTTTCTAAAATTTAAAGTACAAGGTGATGAAATTTATTTGACCTTTTTTCTAATATAAGCAATATAAAATTAAATCTTATATTTAGAGCAGTTTTAGATTCACAGTAAAGTTTAGTAGAAAGTATAGAAAGTTCTGACATACCTTCTATCCCCACTCTTATACAGTCTCCCACCAGAGTGGTAAAATCTGTTACAGCTAAGAATCTACTTGACACATCATTCTCACCCAAAGTTCATAGTTTACTTTAGAGTTCACTCTTAACTGTGTTCAATCTAGATTTTGACAGATGTATAAGTATACACCATTGTATTATCTTACAAAGAGTAGTTTCACTACCCTAAAAATCTGCGCTCTATCTGTGTATCCCTCTCTCCCGGTAACCCTTGGCAATCACCAACCTCTTCACTGTCTCATTACTTTTTCCTTTACCACACCGTCATTTAATTGGAATAAGACAGCATGCAGCCTTTTAAAATTGGCTTCTTTCCCTTGGTAATATGTGGTTAAGTTTCCTTCACATTTTTTCAAGACTTGCCGGCTCATTTCTCTTTAGCATACTCTCTTGTTGAACATAATAGTTTTATCCATTTACCTGCTGAAATTGGTTGTATCAACTTTTTTGATTTTGTAGTTAGGAATAAAGTTGCTGTAAGCATCCATGTGCAGGTTTTTGTGCAGGCATCCATACAAGGATGTAAGAACGGGTATCTTACATCTTACAAGAGCCTTTCTTCTTCATTGCAGCGGGAAAGCTTTGAGTTTCTCACCCATCAAGTATGATGTCAGTTGTGTAATTTTGTAGATGTTCTTTATCTAAAGTTGAGGAAGTTCTCTATTTCTGCTATGCTAAGAGTTTTTAATCACGAATGGGTATTGATTTTCTCAAATACCTTTATCACATCTGTTGACATGAGTACTTGATTTTCTTTTAGCTTGCTGATGTGACAGATTACACTATGAGTTTCAAAATGTTGAACTAACTTTAGTACCAGGGATAAATCGCACTTGGTCATGATATATAATTCTTTTTATACACTACTGGATTCAATTTGCTGATATTTTATTAAGGACTTCCCCATTTTTATTCAGGAGACAGACTAAACTGCAGTTTTCTTTCAGGTTTTCATCTAGCTTTGATATTAGGTGATGCATATTTAATATTAGGCATAACAGAATGAATTAGGAAGTATTCCTTCTGATTTTGTCTTCTGGAAGAGACTACAGAGAATTTGTATAATTTTATATATATAATTGCATATATACATTTAGTTGTAGATGGACACAATATCTCTATTTTATTCATTTATTTTTATGTGGTGCTGAGGATCAAACCCAGTGCCTCACACATGCTAGGCGAGTGCTCTATCACTGAGCTACAACCCCAGCCCTGAGAATTGGTACAATTTCTGAAATGTTTGATAGAATTCACCAGTAAAGCCATTTGGGCCTGGTACTTTCTTTTTAGAAGATTAATGATACAATTTCTTTAATAGACATAAACCTATTCAATTATTTATTTCTTTTTGTTTCAATTTTGGAAGATTGTCTTTCTTCTGGTGCATTTCATCTAGTTTATCAAATTTGTGGGCATGGAAGCCACATATGGTAGTGTATACCTGTAATCCTAGCAAACTGAGAGGCTGTGGTAGAAAGATCACAAGTTCAAGGACAGCCTCAGCCATTTAGTGAGGGATGTGGTTCAGCAGTTAAGTGCCCTTGGGTTCAATCCCTGGTATCAAAATAAATTCATGTATAAAATAAAGAGGAGTTGGGGCTATAGCTTAGTGGCAGTGCGCTTACCCAGCACATGGAAGGCACTGAGTTCAATTCTCAACACCAGACGAAAATAAATCAATAAAATAAAGGTACTGTGTCCATCTACAACTAAAAATATTTTTAAAATAAAAGAAACTCCAGACCTAAACTGCTTCAGGAGTGTTTAGAATTCAAGTCTAGAAACAGAAATAATAACAAACCTATACTAACTCTTCTAGGAAAAAAAGGGTAAAATACTTAAAACTCATTCATTATAAGAGGGTCAGCATTATTTTGGAACCCAAACCAAAGACACTGTTAGAAAAATTCTAAGAAAAGCATAGATCTTAAACAAAGATGTTAAAGAGTTCCTTTAAAATTTAGAAAAACAACTTAATGATAAGTAAAAAATGATAATACATCAAGACCAAATAAGAATCATCTCAGGAATCCAAAGTTGCTTTAACATTAGAAAAAAATCACCCAACATAATGCATCATATTAACACACTAAAAATTCCATGTAATCATTTCAATATATCTAATTGTAAGATACAGAAAAATGCTTTGACATAATTCAATATCTACAACTGATAAAAGCTTTCAGTAGTCAGGCATACCACTGTAATACAAGCAATCTGGGAGGCAGGCACAGGCAGACTGCAAGTTCAAGACTAGTAACTTAGCAAAGCACTATCTCAAAATAAAAAATAAAATGGGCTAGGGATGTGCCTCAGCCCTGGGTTCAATCCCTAGGACCAAAATCAACAACAACAACAACAACAACAAACAACTTTCAGCAACTAGAAATAGAAGGAAACTTCTTCAACATAATATATAATGCTTAAAGGTTGAATATTTCCCCCTAATGTAAAAAAAAAAAAAAAAATTTCCACTTTCACTACTTCTATTCAACACTACACTAGGGTTTCTGGTATATTGTAAGAAAAGAAATAAAGGTATCTAAATTGGAAAGAACCATGTAAAATCATATTCACAGATAGCATGATTATCTATGAAAAAAAAATCCTATGGAATCAGTAACCTCCTAGAACAGACAAGTGTTTTGGCAAAGTTGCAGGATATAAGATCAACAAAGAGAAATCAACTATGTAACTATATACTAGCAACTTATGCTGGGCACGATGGCACAGTGGCTTGGGAGGCTGAGGCAGAAGGATCGGGAGTTTAAAGCCAGCCTCAGCAACAGCAAGAGGCTAAGCAACTCTGTGAGACCCTGTCTCTAAATAAAATACAATACAGAGCTGGGGATGTGGCTCAGTGGTTGAGTGCCCCTGAGAGTTAATACCCGGTATCTCCCTCCCCCACCCCCGCAAAAAAAAAAAAAAAAATTCTACTTACAATAGCATCAGTTAACAAAATGTTTAGCAATAAAGCAAAAAAAAAAAAAAACAAAAAACCTGTACACTCATTTCTGAGACTAAAGACTTAAATAAATAGTGATATAATGGCAGAAGATTCAATATTAAGATATTAATTCTCTCTCAATGTTCTATATATTGAAAGCAGTTCCAATCAAAATATCAGCAGTCTTGACAATTCTTATCCTAGAATTCTAAAAATGCAAAGAACTGACCATATATACCTCAGTGGTAGAATCCTTCATACCATGCTTTGAGACTCTGGGTTAAATCCCTAGTACCGCAAAAATAAACTGCAAATAACCAAACAACTTTGGGGAAGAGAGGACAAAGTTGGAAGATGAACTCTACTTAATTTAAATGGTTAGTTCACAATAGACCATAGAACTAAATGTAAAACTAAAAAATATAAAACATCTAGAGAAAAACATGAAAAATTAAGAATGCCTTAATTAAAAGTGGCTAGACACTCTGGTGCACACCTTAATCCCAGGTACAGGAGACCAAGGCAGGAGGATCACAAGTCCAAGGCCAGTCTTGGCAATTTAATGAGTCCTTGCCTCAAAATAAAAATAAATAAAAAGTGAATGGGCATGTAGTTCAATGGTACAGACCACTGCTATCCTGTGTTTAATTCCTAACACCACACACAAACGCACACACACCCACACACAAAAAGATTAAAAGCATGAAAAGACAAGTCACAGAGCAGGAGAACCATCTGAAAATAACATACCTGACAAAGGATTGGCATTCAGGATATATAAAGTCTCATGAAACTCCCAGTGATAAAAAAAACAAACCAATAAAAAAGGGCAGGTGGTGGGAAAATCTGAATAGACACTTCACCAAAAATAGACACATGGAAAGATGTTCAACATAATTAGACGTTAAAATGCAAATTAGGACTGCAAATGTAGCTCACTTGTAGCACATGTCTTGCTTAGCATGCACAAGACCCTGGTATCAATCCATGGCACCAACAAAAAAATAAAAAATAAAAAATTTATAAATGCAAATCAATCACTAGATACCACTAGATGGTTAAAATTAAAAACACCAACCATGCATGTTGTATGAATTTGCAACAATGAAACCCAGCATTCTACATAATTAATATGCACCAACAAAAGAAAAAGGACTAACTATACCAAGTGTTGCAGAAAAATAAGAACTTTTCATACACTGCTGGTGGAAGTATTAAAATGGTACAATCACCTTATGTACGTTTGGCAGTGTCTTTAAAAATTAGGTATATACCATGGGGAATCACACCTACTACCTGACCCAGGTATTCCAATCCTTAGAAGATACGTAAGAGAAATGAAAGCTTAAGTCAATATATAAGACTATTACAATGTTCATAGCAATTTTATTTTTAATAACTCAAAACTGCAAACAACATGAATGTCCATCAACTGTTGAACAGATAAATTATGGTATATACATATAATAAAATAGTAGTCAGCAATAAAAATGAATGAACTATTGAAACACAACATGGATGAATCTCAAAATAATTATGCTAAGTGAAATAAGCTAGTCCAAAATAAAACTGTTCACACTGTGTATATTTACAATTTTTAATCTTTTAGAAAATTCAAACTAATTTAAAGTGACAGCATATCAGTAGATGACTGAGCAGGGGTGCGACAGGAAGACAGGGAGGAGGAAATTAAAAGGAATCATAAGGAAACTTTTGCCTATGACTGTGGTGATAGTTTATATCAAAATTTATCAAATTTTCTACTTAAATATGTACAACTTATTCTCAAAAATGGTTAACAAAAGATTCAAAGTATTTGATACATTAAATTTTTGAATACCTGACTCATGTATTTTCTTCAAAATAAAAGCTCACAAATAAAATTTTTTTATTTAGATTGCAAATACAAATTATCTTGCTGAATAATACAGGGAAAGAACAAAGTGATAACAACTTTTGTTAAAAAAAAAAAAAAAAAAAAAAGAGTGGAATCCAAGCAAGGCGGCACATGCATATAAGCCCAGTCACTTGAGAAACTGAAGCAGAAAACTGCAAGTTAGAGGCCACCCTGTCTCAAAAAAAAGGATTGAGGATGTGCAGTTCAGTGGCAAAGTATCCCTGGGTTCAATCCCTAGTATTATGTACATATGTTTAAATAAATAACAAAGTGGTTAAATTTACACTTGGATTTCATTGTAACTTAAAAATTCTAAGAATTTCTTTAATCTTTTAAAAATATTTAAAAATGACCAAGTAGGGAGGCTCATGCCAGAATCCCACCTACTCAAGGCTAAGGCAAAAGGATTCCAAGTTCATGGCAGGAGAGGAGAATCTGAGTGAATCCCTGCCTCAAAATAAAATTAAAAGGACTGGGAATGTAGCGCAGTCACAGAGCACTTGCCTAGCACGTGCAAGGCCCTCAGTTCAAATCCCATCCCTGGAAAAAAACAAAAAGGAGGAAACACATAAAGCTTATACATCACAAAGAATTTATTTTACAAAAACAGTTTTGTTTTATATTCAAAAAGTCTTACAAAAACAATGAGGTGCTGGGGTTGTGGCTCAGTGGTAGAGCGCTTGCCTACCATGTGTGAGGCACTGGGTTCAATTCTCAGTACGTACCTCATATAAATGAAATAAAGGTTCACTGACAACTTAAAAAAATATATGAAAAGGACATTTACCATTATTTGGACTTAAATGTATAAAATTAAATTTATTATAATTATAAACTGAAACCCTAAATTTTCTTAACAACTTACAAACCTTACCACTCTATTTGTAAGACCATTTTTAATAATAAAGAGAAAAACCACTTGTCTTTCAATTTTAAAAAACATATGAAAGTTAACAGATAATTTTAAAGATATACTTAAAATTTAGGTCCTTCTTTATTCTCTCCTAAAAGAACTGTAAGAATAAACAGAAGAAAACTTGATCAAGTAGCTAGTATATAGTACCATGCTGAGAAAGAAATACATTTAAAAGTCATCCAGATTTTAAAAGACTTAAAATTGTGAGTTATTTATAATGATGGTTAGAAACAACTAAGTTATAATAATAATCAAAAGTAACATACTGAATAAAGACTATCTTGTTTTTTCTTCTAGTAGTGGGGATTCAATCACAGATGCTCTATCCAAGTTACATCTCTAGCCTTTTTATTTTGAGACAGGCTCTAACTTGCCCAGCTAATCTTCAACTTGTGATTCTCCTGCCTCAAGCCTCCTGAGTAATAGGATTACAGGCATGCATACACAACCTCACCAGTTAAAGATTACTTTTAATATGGTATCAGGTTCGATTTTGTTACACATTTAAAAACATAGGTGAACTGTGATTTACAAAGCATTTAGAATATTTTTAGAAAAATAACTTTAACACCAAGCAATTCTTCATTATGTCAAGAACAAAGACTTTCTCCCCTCATTTTCCTTGGGAATATCCTATTGTACTATGGAAAAAAATAAAACTGGTTCTAAAGCTCAAAAAGATTATAAAAAGGGAATATTGGCAAAGGCAACACAGTCAAAGATACAAGCTGTCTCTGCTTTTTTTGTTTCTTTTTAGATGTTGAAAGGTCTTTATTTTATTATTTATTTATTTATATGTGGTGCTGAGAATCAAACTCAGTGCCTCACACATGTTAGGCAAGCGCTCTACCACTGAGTCACAACTCCAGCCCCCGTCTCTGTTTTTATCATATTAAAGAACTCTTTAAATAGATATCAAATCTTCTTTTAAAGAACTTGGTGCCAAAAAACAAAAACCACAAACATAAATACCCTAAATACAGCCACAAAAAGCTATGTATTCTTATACCTTTATGCTCATGCTGATAATAATCTTATTTATGTATCACTAGTCATCCACCACTATGCTTATAAAGAATATGCTAGTATATTATAGTTATAATATTTAAAGAATTATAGTAATACCACATTTAACATGATATCACATTGAAGTATTTACTTGTTGCTAATTTCTTCTCTTTTTTGGGGGGTAGGATACAAGGGATTGAACTCAGGGGCACTTAACCACTGAGCCACATCCCTAGCCCTTGTTTGAAATATTTTATTTAGAGACAGGGTCTCACTGAGTTGCTTAAGGTCTCACTAAATTGTTGAGACTGGCTTTGAACTTGCAATCCTCCTGTCTCCGCCTCCTAAACCACTGGGATTACAGGCCTGCACCATTGGACCCAGCTCTTGTTGCTAATTGCTAACCTTAAAAATGTTGAGTCCAAAAGGGTTAAAAGTCATATGTAAACTTGAAATAAGTAAAATGGGAATTTTTTTTTCAGGCACTGGAGATTAAACCCACAGGTACTCTACCAGTGAGCTATATCCCTGATCTTTTTTTCTTTTTTCTTTCTTTTTGACACAGGGTCTCACTAAGTTTTTGAGACTCATCTCAAACTTGTAATCCTCCTATCTCATACTCCCTAAAATAGAATGCTTTTTTAAAGTACAGAAGATGATAGAACAAAATTTTAAAATGTGCGATCAAAACTGACTAACAAAGAAGGTATGGTAATTCATTCCTGTAATCTCAAATCTCAGGTAAATTCGAGGCTGTAGCAGGAGGATTGCAAATTCAAGGTCAGCCTGAACAACAACTCAAAGAGACCTTGTCTCAAGAAAAAAAAAAAAAAAAAAAAACCAACAATAACAACTAGGTTGAAGCTCGGTGGTAAAGCACCAATGGGTTCAACCCTCAGCACCAAAAAAAATTTTTAAAGGGCGGGGCTGGGGGTATCATGCAGGAGACAGTGGGTTCAATCCCCAGCACCAGAATAAAAAGAAAAAAGAAAGAACAGAAAAAATTAGCTAACAATACAGAGGCATTTAAAAATTATATTTTAAAGTTCCCTGAGTAAAACTCAGTTTACATTCGCTGATCTACAACAATAGAAGTATGGTAAATCTACATGAAAATGACATCTTTCCCCTGAAAAGAAGCTATGGCTCAAGTCTTCTATCATCCCACTCTACCCCTTCAAAGTGTTCAAGGCCACACCTGTTTTAAGTCTACCAGTAATCATGGGTTTATCCCCTTTCATGTCACTCACCAAAAGACACCATCCAGGTCGATTATCATTCAGCATTAAACATTCCCTTTTACATCCATTATCTTCCACCCTTTCTTAATAACCGAAACCTTTCTGTTGTGCTCTCTGGAACTCAGTGTCTGGGTAAGGTGCTATGTATAAACTCGATCTTTTCTCTAAACATTCCCTTCAGATTCTTGCTTCAACAAAAACTTGGACAGACCCTGACCACTGTAGCTATCTCAAGTAAATGATGACTACTTTGATCCCACAGCTCTTATATCACTGGGTAGGGAGAATGGGTAGGTTTCCTTATTTTTTCAATGCTAACTATAAGCCTCTTTCTCTAAAACCCTCCACCTATAAAATCTCATGTCACCGGACCTTATCACCCAGTAGGCCTCACTGTTAGGGCAGCATTTGGTAAAGTACAAGCCCTTTGATCATTCACCTGTTTTTGTACCTGCAGGCTCAGCAGCTAAGGATGATTTTTATATTTTTAAGGTTGGAAAAAAACCAAGATGGCCATTTCATGATACATGAAAACTATAAGAAATTTAAATTTCAATGTTCATAAGTAAAGTTTTACTGGAACACTGCCAGATCCACTTGTTTACAAATTGCCTATGGTTATTTCTGTGCTATAACAGCATAGAGCTGAGTACTAGACAGAGCCAGTATGTTCTGCAAAACCTAAAATATTTAGTTATATTCAGACCTTGACACAAAGTTTGCCAACCACTACTCAGAACCCATCACTCCCCTACACTACTCACATCTTACTTCTTAGACATTTCAGAACAGACATGATCTTTTATAGCCTCCAAACTCAACTCTCAACTCCTTGACAAACTCTCCTCCAATGATCTTATTCTCTGCCCTCATGTCCGTCATCACCTAGATTCTGTTATCACTAAATAATTGTAATCCCCATATAATCTCCATTTAGCACATCCTACTCTCTTGACTACCACCTATTACCAATTTACTCTATTCTAACAACCCTTTAATTTTACCAGTAGTCATTATTTATTATCCCTTAAATTCTATTACCCTCATTTCCCTATCTACTGAGTTTAAATATCATGACCCATCAGCATAACCCCCCTTGAATTCACACTCCGCTCATTCAGTATATTCACATAATAAAACAACAACCTGACTAAATTCTACTTTGTGCCCACACCTATATATAGGCAAACCAGAAATGAGAAAAATTAAAAGCTCTGCAAAACTGCTTCATTTAAAATTCTTAACTATGATCCTTGAGTGATGGAAGGAAACTTGTGGTTATCTAACAATTAAATTCTCCAAGTAAATTTTCTTTGACAATATTATAGTAAACTATTTTGTGTTTGTCTGCTCAAATCTGTAACGCTACTCTTGTTCTTAAAACGGATAACATTGCTTCTTATGTCACTCATACACACAGACACACACACACACTCACACAAATTAGAATTTATCGAAAGATAATTTCCCAAAAAATAACCACCACCTCTGTCTATGCCCAGCATATTTCTCCTTATCTTTTTGTCTTCTGTTACTACAGTCAACTTTTCAATTTGGCACATCTCATTCTTTCTCATATTCTTAAGGACATTGCTCAAGCAACTTTCCTGTCTTTGATATCATTATTTACTTCTCTCTATCTCATCATTCCTACTAACACTAGCTAGTGCATGCTATTATTGCTCTCATTTTTAAAACTGTCCTTTTTTTATCCCCAGTTCCCTGACCAGTTTTCACCATTCTTTTTGGCAAAGCTCCTAGAAACAATCATTTATACTGTCAGACCCTGCCATCTCTCCTAAATCCACTCTACTGAGACTTTTGCTTTCACCAGTACAATTGTTCATCAACATCACTAATAATCTCCACTTGAAAAAATTCAACAGTCTTTATTATATGACACAGACTCCTTCCCTTAACTTGTTTTCTAGCATACTGCATCCTATTGCTTTTCTTTCAAACTCTGGATTCTTATTTTAGTTTGCTTGTTGTACTTCTTCCAGACCTTTTAACCTAGGCCTCTTTGTTTTCTCTACCTCTACTCATCATTCCCTTGGTAATTTAATCTAGTCTCATGGTTTTAAGTAACTTCATATGCATAAAACTCCCAAAGAAATATCCAAAGTCTGGATCTCTTTCCTGACTGGCAGGTATACAAACAGCTGGCTAGTAGTCAGTATCTCTATTTAGATGTCTAACAGATACCTCAACCCTAATATAGTAATGGAAGGCAGAACAGCCCACCACTATACCACATCCTAAACACTGAAACCTGTGAATAGTTTTGTGTTATACAGCAGAAGGAACTTTACAGATATAACTAAGCTAATGGACCTTAACACAGGGAAAATTACTCTGGATTTTTTCAGGGTAGCCCCAACTTATCACATTGGCCTTTAAAAAAAGACAGAACTTTCTCTGACTAAAAGCAAAAGAGATGCAACAGAAGTAAAAAGTCAGAGAGATTCCAAATATGAAAAAATTCAACATGTCATGATTGGCTCTGAGATGGAGGGGAGACAGAGGGGATTGTATGGTAAAGAAAGCAAAGACCTCATAGAAGCCCTACTGGCTTAGGTTGGGCCCCCAGCTGATAGCCAACACAGAAATGGGCACCTCAATCCTAGAATCACAAGGAACCAAATTCTATCAATAACCTGAATGAACTTTAGAAGCAAATACTTTCAGATAAGAACCCAGGCCATCAAACACCTTGATGACCTTTAAATGAAGTAAATGAAACAGTTGAGCCCACCCAGCCTTAAAGGCTTACAAAATTGTGACATAAGTTAGTGTTGTTTAAACTGCTAAATTTGTGGTAGTGTGTTCTGACAGCAATGGAAAACTCACATGTACAACAAAACTGAATTGATCACCTTCCCTAAAACCTGCTACATTCAGAGTCTTTCCTATCTTTGATAACAACTCCATTCCTGTTATTTATCAGGGGTCAAACCTCTGGAATCACATGTGGATCCTCTCTTTCTCTTATACCTGTAACTTATGTGTAAGAAAGTCACAAAGGTTCTACCTTCCACTGTGTTCAGAATCTGATCACTTCTCACTACCTCCTCCACTGTTACCACCATCCCTGCTAGATTACTGCCAACAATCCCCTAATGGCCTCCCTACTATTTTTGACTCTCTATTCATGAAAATACAGCCAGAAGTTCTTTCAAAACTCAAGTCAGATCATGCTACATCTCAGTTCAGAACTCTCCAATAGCTTACTTTTCACTCAAACTAAAAGGCAAAGCCCTTACACAGGCATATACAACCCTTCACTCATTTCCTACTGCATTTCCTCACTTGCTTACTCTGTCTCAACCACCTGTCCCTGCCTATATTTATCTTCATATTACCCACATAATAACCCTAATAATACTTAACATTTGCTAAGTAATACTTACTAATGAATCAGATACCATTCTAATTGCTTTAGATGTATTATCTTATTAAATTACACTAATTATTTCCCCTACTTTACAGATAATAAAATTGAATTACAGAGAGAAAAACCTAAGGATGCCATCAGTAAGTGGTGAAGCCAGACATCAAAATCACAGGTACACCAAGTCTACCCCACAGTCAAAAACTTAATCTCAATGGTGCCTCTCACTTATTATCCTTATTCGTCTTTGGAGACAAGTATACAATAAAAAGAAAATGGCACAAAGGACTAAGATGTGGAAATTCTAAATATATGGATGAAAAGGTAGGAAAAATTAGAAATCAGGACACTGAGAATAAAAACACTTCTTAGGCTAAAAATCAACATGATCATTAGTAAAGCAAAATATGATACTTAAAACTTACTTTTTCTGTAGTAACAGTCAAGGATGGAACCAATGCAGGTGATGGTTCTGGCTGCTTCTTGTGTTTTTGTTTGTGTTTGTCTTTTTCTTTATATTTCTAAAAAAAATAGAAATAAAGCAATTTAAATTTAAATCATAACCCATACATAAGCAATAGAGATTCTTTTAAAACCATTTAGTAATTTAAAACATTAACAAAAAATAACTTCTGATAAAAGATAACCCCCCCCCCGCAAAAATCACCTTATTTTGGATATTAACAAGTAAAACTAATCTATTTTTAAATGATTTAGCCACCCTTGATCAATCTAAACTAATACTACTAAACAAATGCCACATTTATATTAAGCAAAATGTACTTTTTCTTGTTAAAAAAAAAAAAAAGCCCAAATACTTTTTATAAATAGCAGTTTCAAGTTTATATAGCCCTTTACATGTATTCTCACATTGAAAAGTACCACATTCTCCACCTCCATACAATTCCACAGTCCCAAAAAACTAGAGGTCAGGGCACAGACACTCAAGCAAGAAATACTTTCAGAATTTACTTGCAAAATTATGAATTAGTTATCTCAAACAAACAAAAAAAAAGGTTAGGTGTGCTTCAAATTGCTAAAACTAATTAACTGAAAATAAAAAGAAATTTAATTAAATGAGAAAGTAACTACATATTAGGAGCCCAACTTTGTTTCATATCAAAGAATTTTAACTAAAATGTTCTCAGTTGTTGTAATCAGAGAGGTTAAACAGTATGGAGAGCAGGGAATGAGTTCAGTGTCAGAGCATTTGCCTAGCATGGATGAGACCCTGGGTTTGATCCCTAGTCCCATGAAAAATTAATATAAAAAAAGTATTGAATATAAAATTTGCTATTTTTTGTTCATTTATTTACTTTCTGTACTGGGGATTGAACACAGAGGTATTCTGCCACAGAGCTACAACCCTAGCCCTTTTGTATTTTGAGATAGGGCCTAAATTGCTTAAGGCCTCACTAAATTGCTAAGGCTGGTGTTGAACTTGCAATCCTCCTGCCTCAATCTCCTGAACTGCTGGGATTACAGGTGTGTGCCACCACAACCAGAAAATTTGCTACCAAAGACTTAGATGAATTTAGCTAATTCTTATGTTTAAATTTAACCATTCAAAGGACTTAATCCAAGCATGAAATATTAATTTCTCTCTCTCTGCCCTGAACAAAACAAATGAAAAGGACATATGTTTTACTACCACACTCCCAAATACTTCCTTTTTCACTTTTATTTCCTGATCGAAGTACATAAGACATTTTCTGACCATAATGTTAACATTGTTGCAACAGAAAACATAAATTAACACCATAATACTTTTCATTTTCTGTGGAGGAAACTTTTCTCTCCTCAAGTTATTTTGTGGCAGATGACTCCCAAGGAATCATCCTCCATTCTTTGAAATAGAATACTGCTCCTCCAATCATAAAACCTCTTCCCCTTGCCTTGAACCTCCGTTAGTCACATGACCTGCCTTGACCCATCAGGATATGGTGTACAAATTCAGGAAACCAAAGATTTGCATGGCTCCCACCTTTGCTATTTTGGATCCCAACCACCACATAAAGAACGAGTCCACACTCCACTGATAATAAGGCCAAGTAGAGAATGAGAGAGTATCTGTGGGAGAAATGAGGTCCACCTGCCTCCAGGCAGCAGCATCTAGTCCCAGGCACATGAATAAGACCAATAACCAACTAAGCTGGCTACCAACTTAATGTAGCTTCATGAATAAACCCACGAATAAACATGAAAGACAGACAAACTCTCCCTGTGGAGCCCTGTTTGTGATAAGCCACTAAAAGTTGTAGGGTGGATATAACTCACCCATCTCATTCCTTGGTATTTTCCCAAAACATCTAAAATCAGCCTACTATAGCAATATAGTCACCTCAATGCTTATAGAAGCACAATTCACACTAATAAATTATGGAATCAACCCAGGTGCCTGTCAATAAATGAATGTATTAACGAACAGTGATATGACATTAATAATTGAGTTCTACTTAGTCATAAGGAAAAACGAAATTACAGTATTTCTTGGTAAATAGATGGAGAATATCATGCTAAGTGAAATAAGCCAACTCAGAAATTCAAAGGTTGAATGTTTTCTCTCATGGAAGGGAAGGAGAGGATAACATAAAGGAAAGATCAGTAGTGTAGAAAAAGGAGATTGAGAGGCAGAGTGGAGGGATGGGAAAGGAGAAACAGGGAAGAATGCATTCTTTAAAAATCATGTTATGGGCTGGGCATGGTAGTGCACACCCGTAATCCCAGCAGCTCTGGAGACTGAGGCAGGAGGATACCAAGTTCAAAGCCAGTCTCAGCAACTTAGTGAGGGTCTAAGCAACTTAGCAAGACCCTGTCTCAAAATAAAAATATAAAAGGATGGGGACATGGCTCAGTGATTAAGCGTTCCTGGGTTCAATCCTTCGTACCAAAAAAGTAAAAATTTTAAAAATCATTTTATGTGTGTATACATAAATATACACAAGGAACTTCACCTTTATGTGTAAGTAAAAAGAACCAATCAAATATAAATAAATAGATGAACTAAAGGTAATCTAATTAAATAGAGGAAGGAGGGGGGGAGGGAAGGGAGGACAAGAGGGAAAAATGGATCAAGAACTGAAATCTAACTCCATGCATGTATGAGTTTGTTGGGATGAACCCAACTACTTGTAAAACTATAAAGGTCTAATTTTAAAAAATAATAATAAAAGTGAAAAAAAAAAGTTGTAGGGTGGTTTACCAATCAACAGTAGATAACTAAAACAAGACTAGGATACAAGACCAAGTCATAGGAACTAAAGAAATTACAAATTAAAAACAACAACATTGGCTTTTTTTTGTTGTTGTTTTGTCTTGTTTTGCAGTACTAGGGATTAAACTCAGGGGCACACTACTCTAAGCTATATCCCCAGACCTTTTTATTTTTTGAGACAGGCTCTCAGAGTTGCCCAGGCTGTCTTCAAACTTGCTCTCCCTTTAAAACAGATAATAAAGGAGTTTTTCTTTACTTCTTTATTAACCTATGGTCTTCCCAAACTGGGCTTTATTTTTCCAGGGTATATAAGCAAGAATAATTTAATAGTAAATGATCCTAAATAACAAAAAGGTTAACAAATCCTAATAATCTGCAAAGCACATTAGAGTAAAAGGCAAGGTATACACCTGTCAAATATGCAAAAATGTTGCATATAGAGATATAGAAAAGACATACAGAACAAATCATGGAATGATACAGAACTCTGGACTTACATTAATACATCAAGAAATGTATCCTGAAATAAAGATTACAAATGTTCAGTGGAGCACAATGTATACATTATATTTTCATAAATAGCTTATAAAATGTGAATAAAAGCAGTTGATTAAAAGAAAAAGGGAAATACAGGAAAAGGTTCAATTATATATAAACATTTAATATGTGATCAAGAAAGAATTCGAAATCAGCTGGCAAAAACTAAAATTATTTAATAATGGTAGTAGAAAAACTGGTTATAATATAGACTAAATCTTATACAAAACAAAACAAAATCCAGGAGGGTTAAAGTGTTAAATAAAAATTAAAATAATCTAAAAGTCTGGAGGAAAGTATTTTTATAAAATTCTTCATCTGATTTTAAGAAGGAAAGACTTCCCTAACTATAAAAGTAATTAGGGCCAGGGATAGAGTGCCTGCTTATTAGAATGCTCAAGGCTCTAAGTTCCATCCCCAGTACAGGGAGGGAGGGAGAGAGGAAGGAAGAAAGCAAGCAAGCAAGCAAGGAGAGAGGTAAAACAGGTAGATTTAGCTATACAAATTGAAAATAGTATTAATTTATAAGCAAAATCATTAAAAAGCAAGAAACACAACTTGAAGATTAGTAAAGTTAACATTATATATGGTAATACCATTTAAATTTAATTTTACAAACTAATAAGAAAATATATATGCCACAGAACTATGACTGGGCAATTATCAAAAGAAACAGTGACTAAGCAACAATAGAAATATACAACCCAACTTTTAAAAGAACCAAAGGTAATATTTTCCTTCTATCTAGGAGTGATCAAACTTGCTGGGTTTTGTGTGATTTTTTCTTGTTTTGTTTTTTTGGTACTGCGGACTGAACCCAGGAGCACTTAACCACTGAGTCACATTCCCAGCCCTTTTGCTTACAGCTTTGCTAAGTTACTGAGGCTGGCTTGGAACTTGGTATCCTTCTGCCTCAGCCTCCTGAGCTGCTGGGATTACAGATGTGAACCACTGAGCCGTACTTGGGTTATGTTTTTAATAAAGACTCAAAGTTGCCCAAGTTACAGGGAAATGAGCACTTGTATACATTATTAGACAGAATGTAAATACATGAAGGACAATTTTTAAAACAAGAATTAGAAACCATTAAAAAGTATTCAGACCCTCTGAATGTCATTCTACCTCTAAGAAATGAACAATATAAATACAGGTTTCAATATAGCAACATATAGATACTATGGGGGAAAAATGAAAAACTTGAATATCCAAAAGAGGTGTGTTTGGAAAATAATTATTATGCAACTACACAGTGACCATTAAAATAAGCATGTCATAATCTCAGCTATTTTAAATGAACAAAACCAGTAAAAACAGCCAACCAAATCAACCAACATGCAACCAAAACTGGAAGCAAGGGAGATAATAATGTGTTACACAAGAAGTGGCAAAGTGATATAAAGGATTTTACAAAACAATGGAAATTGCTGTTGCTTTAACCTGTCTCTGAGTCCCCAAAGTTCTAAGAAAATAACCAAACTCCCAAAACTGGAAAGAGTCAATCTCACCTTTATTTTCCTGCCTATTTAACTTTTTCTGCGTAAAAATTGCAGTTTGTGCTGTTTTGGCTTCAGGGAAGAAACAGGAAGACATGAGGATAAGTAAGAAATACTGACTCCTTCAAAGGGAAGGATCAAGGACTGAGGCCACGAATGAGTGCAGGGGTTATCCCTCCATATTAATTAGAGATACCCACTTGAATTCAAGTCATTTAATCAAGTATTAAAAAGGAGAGTTTGTCTGGAGTTCTACAAAAACTGCATACTGCCCAAAGCTCAACTTTTATATTGTATGCCATTCTCTCAATTCAGAAAAACTGCAAAAAACTTCGATCTCAAAACTGGTCTCAAAAACAGTAAGAACTGTCAAGAAATCACCAAAATTGTAGTGAAGCAAATGTCCAAAAAGAGAAAATAAAACAAAGCTGCACTGCAAAGAGAGTGTAGCCAAAAAGTAATAAAAAGAACATAAAATGGTCAAAATCAGGTAAGGGATGTGGCTCCATGGTAGAGCTTTTGCCTAGTATGCACAAGTCTGAGTTAAATCCCCGATACTGCAGCTAAATATATATATATATATATTCCAAAAATCACAACCTAGGAGCAAATTTAAATCAACTTTAATAAAGATATTTCTCAAAACTGCCCCACAATATTTAAAACCTTCTTGTAAAATGAATTCAAACAAAAAACTCAAGAATGAGATGACAAAAAAGATAAAAAGATCTGCAAAACCAAAGTAATGACTAAAAAACATCACAGAATTAGTAAATACGAGACATGGCAAGGAAAAAAAGACAAATTGCTGAAACTGAAAAATGCTGCTAAAAGACACAATAATGAAAATGTAAAGAAAACAAAACAAAACAATACAGGTGTTGTGAAGCTTGCCTTTAATTCCAGCTATTAAGGAGAATGAGGCAGGAAGATCCCAAGTTGAAGTCCAGACTGAGTAACTTAGTTGACTATGTCTCAAAAATAATAAAGAGCAGTGAGGGGTTGGGGGTGAATCTCAATGGTAGAGCAATTACCTAGCATGAACAATGCCTTGGGTTCAATTCCCAGTACTGGGGGGAAAGGTGGAGGCCAGCAGGGGGGTGCTAGAAACGTACCTCAGTGGCAGAGCACTTGCCTAACCTGCATGAGGCTCTGAGTACAATCCCCAGTAACAACAACCAAATTAAAAAAAAAAAAAAAAGAAAGAAAGAAAAACAAAACAAAAATTAAATAGCTACAGAGGCCTAGGGTTGTGGCTCAGTGGCAGAGTGCTCAATAAGCATGCGTGAGGCCCTGGGATCAATCCTCAGCACCACATAAAAATAAATAAATAAAATAAAGGTATTGTGTTCACCTACAACTTAAAAAAAAATTAAATAGCTACAGAAAACAAAGATAATCAAATATAAAGATAACTTTTTTCCCTGAAGTAGAATCCAATAAGGGAGAATACAAGGTATACTCAAACAGAAATGTACAAATTAAAAATTGAAAAACAATTCTAAAAAATTCCTTTATAGGATATTTAACACCAAAACTGGTGGTAAACTTAGTAGAAAGCAAGGGGGAAAGGGATGGTCAGGTGCATTTGTAATCATCTCTACAGCAACAGCAATATTCTAGGCCCACTGTCTTGGAAATTGTGACCCACAGATCCTATACATCACCAAGATACAGCTCAAAAATTAAGCAAGAAAACTCATCATGAAAAAACTCAGAGAATACAGGACCTAAGAACTTATCCTTTTAAAATGTTACTTAAAAGTAAAATTCAGCCAACTTAAGAGATAAAAGAAAGAACCTATTGGAGGAGCTGTGGTATAAGGACTGGAAGTAAGCACCTAACAAGTCTGAATACAGAATGCCCACCCAGCTCAGAGGATTATGGTTACAAAAGAAGGTCACAGGCCTGGGAAAAATTTAACATAAATATCTTTAAAAACACACAAGCAGATTTAACCGGGAAAGTGAAATGGACATGGACAGCCTTTTATAGCAGGAGCCCAATACAGAATTTAAAGCATTTAATTAAAACAAAACATAATAATTTGACACCAAACAGTAACTACATGCAAAACCCTCCCTTGTTGACAGTCACTGGTTCCCTTGACAAAAATCATGATCTTTCCCCTGTGTTCTAATAAATGTAGCCTCACTTCCCAACCCTGAAGAGAACATGGATGAGTCTATGGTTATTAAGATAAATCGAGGCCTGGGTTAGGTACAAGTCAGCACAATAAAACAGAAGGAAAATTAATCTTGGAGACAGCTGGAAATATTCTCCTCACTCTTAAAAAGGTCATCCCTCCCGGGCTTTAGATACTCAAGTATTAGGTCATGATCCTTGAAAAACTTCAGTAACCTAGCAGTTAAGACTGAAAAAGCCAAGAGAATCACAAAAAAAAAAAAAAAAAGTCAACAATGCCTTGTCACTGAACTAGCTATTGTTAAATTAACCTATCTTGGACCAGGCATGGAGGCTCATGCCTGCAATCCTAGTGACTCCAGGGGGAATCACTAGGTTGAGTCCAAACTCAGCAATTTAGTGCAGCCCTGAGCAACTTAGTAAGACCCTAACTCAAAACAGAAAAGTTAAAAGGGCTTGGGGGTGTAGCTTAGTGGTAAAGCACCCTTGAGTTCAATCCCTAGTACCAAAAGAAAAAAAAAGAAAAAGAAAAATAAAAGGAAAAAAAGAGAACAAATTAACCAATCTTAGAAAATCCAAATCTCTAAATTTAGGCAAAATAATAAACTTCCAATTGCTTTAGGCACTTTGAGCCACTCTGATTTGAGCATTCCATTAGGAGCTACAAGCATCCAAATTGAAAAGGCAGTCTTAACTCTTCAATGCCTTCAATGTTTGTTTTTGTAACTTCTATTATTAAACTTAAAGATAAGGAATATGTCTTGTGTAAGGAAATTTTATTTTAAGTTCAATAATATCTCTTTTACTTCCATTTAGCTCATTTTAACAAAAACAATTTTTATCTAGCTATATTTTAAATCTATCTATGCACAGAAAATCTGGAATACTTACTTAGCAGTAAAGATGGCTATTTCTGATGGTGGTATCTTTAGTGGTTTTTGTTTTAAAACTTGTTTTATAAATGCTCTGCCTTGTTTAATTCTCTAAAATTGCATATGGTTTACAAGAAGAATAGACTAAATGAGGGAGAAAGAGACAGTTATTCACCAATCTCTTTTCTTCTTATTTGAAATATAAGTAGACATTTTCAAGTTTTCTGTGCAGTTAGATGTGGCCGTTGTATGCCACCTATAGGTCCGGTCCTTAATATCCCCAGCTATTTAGTCACCACAGTGCTTTCTTTAATTTTAATAGAAATGAGCATGGTAGTCAAGAAAGTAATATTTTAAGGAAGGCAGAGTCACAAGATAGAAGAAATTTAAGTCCCTGATTTATATCTTGGAAAAAACTGTCAATCAAGAATGCCTATTTTGGACTGGGGAGATAGCTCAGCTGGTAGAGTGCTTGCCTCACAAGCACAAGGCCCTGAGTTCAATCCCCAGTACCGCAAAAAAAAAAAAAAAAAAAAAAAGAATGCCTATTTTGAACTTGGCTGTGAATAAAAAGTAAACATGGTATAAAACCAATCATAATTTGAATTATATTGGGTTGGGAGACAACTCTACATAACAAATCATTTTTGTATGTCTTTCAAGTGAAGCAAAGAGCAGTCATAATTCTGACTGTCTTTTCAAAGTTGTTTAGAGAGTGAATAGACTCAGAAGATACTGTGTCTACCATAGGTGCAACAGGCAGCCATGTTTCACCATTTGAAAAATTCAGATGCCCTAAGCTCAGGTTCATCTCCTTTAATGCAATAGATGGCATGAGCAAAGGTCATCTGGTCCTTTTTGTGTTCTTGCACTTATGAATTGGGCCTTAGAGAATGGTACAAACATACTATTATTCTGGCTACTTCTTTGTTATAAGTAATTAATTATCCTTCATCTCTAACCCAAAATTCTATGTCCTAACTAAATACCTTACAAGAAAAGTAAATGCTATATACTTCTTTCACAATCCTGGACAGTTTGGTGATGAGACTGTGATGCTGTTAGAGATGTTGCTTTCTGGAAGAAGAATAAGGGTCATGCAAGTCAATTATAAGACTTGAGGGAAATCTATGCTAAGGAGTAGCAAAATGTGAGATATTTTATGGTCAACGAGGCAATAAATGGAATTTCATCATATGGTAATAAAAGAGAATTGAGTATCAGAAAACACATTTAAAGGCATACCTGTAATCCCAGCAGTTGGGGGCGGGGAGACTGAGGCAGGAGGATTGAGGCAGGAGGATTGGGAGTTCAAAGCCAGCTTTAGCTACTTAGTGAGGCCCTAAGTAACACAGTGAGACCCTGTCTCTAAATAGAATACAAAAAAGGGATGTAGCTCAGTGGTTAAGCATTCCTGGATTCAATCTCCAGTGTCAAAAAAAGAGGGGGAAAAAAAAAAACATATTTAAAGAGAGCTGCCCAAATGATGCTCTAGTAGTTGCTAAATGTCTCTGAAGAGGGGTATCTAGGGAGAGAACTTCCTCACTGAGCTGTGGCGGTCAGTTTCAGTTCTACCCCACTGTAGTAACAACTAGGTGACCTCAGTTGCTTTAAGACAAAAAGTGATTAGAGATGAAAATGAGATCTCTATATACAAAGAAGTCAATGGCCACACGCACACATCCAAATATACTGAGCAATTTGAGGACAGACACTAATCTTCCCGCATCTGTTGAATATAGTCCAGAACAGTACCCTTTCTGCACTCACAGAAGAAAAAGCAAACAGGAGTCAGTGGGCAGTATTCACAGCAGGGTAAGAAAGCTAACATGATTTTGTAGGTGGGGGCCTTTGGGCAATTAATTGTAATTTTATTATTGTTTGTATATTCGAAGGAACAGAAGAAATTAAGAATTTTTTTTTTTTTGCTTGTGGGGTGGGGGGATGGATACTAGGGATTGAACCCAGCAGTGCTCTAACACTGAGTTACACTCCCAGATCTTTTAAAACAATCTCATCAAGTTGCCACTTGAACTTGGAACCCTCCTGCCTCAGCCTCCTGAGTAGCTGGGATTACAGACATGTGCCACCACACCAATGATGCTTTGCATTTTTAAAGAAAGGATTCTTTATTGCCAGGTGTGATGGTACATGCCTGTAATCCCAGCAGCTCAAGAGGCTGGGGCAGGAGGATCACAAGTTCAAAACCAGCCTTAGCATTTAAGTGAGAACCTGTTTAAAAATAAAAAAGGCCAGGGACGTGTTTCAGTCTTTAAGTGCCCCTGGGTTCAATTCCCGGTACCAAAAAATAAAGGATTCTTCACCAAAGAGTGGAAAAAATATGTGACGAAGACTGTATATGGTCTACAGAGCCCAAAATATTTACTATGTGGTTTAGAGGAAAAAGTTTGACTACTACTGTGTCACATGCACATCTTTGTCCCATCATGAGAAGAGCAGTACATACAGAAGTACGAATGGAATATATAAATCATTCCTCAAACCATGTTCCTTTCCCGGGTGGTCCAATAGAAGCAATACAGAATTAGAGGAGAACAAAGGAAAGGCACAACTTTGGAAAAGGATGTAAGGGTAGCAGAGGTAGTAAGAGATGCAATATCTCAACAAAAAAGCCCTGCAGAACCAGTAAGGGGGAAAAAAAAGAAAAAAGCTAAGAGAAACTGGACACTTATGATAAATTATCACCAGGTTTAGTTATTGTTCTTATAGTACCAACTGCATGACTAAATTCATTGCATAGACTGAAGGTACTTAGTAGGTTGTCTTGGACATTTTCAATGCCTCTGCCATACCACTTCTACCCAAGGATCAATATCAGTTCACACCAAGAGGAAAGGTCCACAGAAGAACCTAATCTCCCTTGCCACCTGTGGCAAACAGGTATATCAAAGATTTAGTGCAAATGCATCATCCTCTGATTTCTAAAACCGTCAAAATTTGTCAGAAAATTAGATCTGTGATGTTATCACACCTATACCTGCAGTGTTGGCTGAAAAGATTAAACACACACACACACACACTATAAAATTCAAAGATTTGATCAACGAGTAAAGTCTATGGGAACAGATTCACAATGCCAAATTCCTCTGGCAAAGAAAAACTGTTTTCTTCAGACTTCTACCATTAAAAAGGAAGCAAAACACCTTTACTGAATGCAAAATTTTGGAGGCTACAGGTGGCTCACTTCAGTCTATTTAATCCATTATATCAGAGGAGCCCATACCAACAGCTGTACTGGAAGCTGAGCAGTAAACTGTAGCACACACTTTAAGGACCCACAGACCTCATTATGCTTTTGAGCTGCAGGTTTCCATGAATAATGGATTTGCCAAATAAAACTGCTTATTAAAAACTCTTCATAAATCAGGCCCTTCTTAAGTAAGTAGTCATCCCATCTCACTTTGGCATTACCAAACACATCCTAGACATTCTATAAGTTCTGTCCTTTCTTAGCTCTCTACAAATGCAGAAACTGAAAGCTTCAACTTGTGTGCAAGATCCCAAAAGGTATGTACACAAAATAAGAAACAGGTGCCAGGTAACTCTCAAGACTGAAAACTTTAAAGGGACATAGAGAAGTAATGACAATGCATTGATTGAGGCTTTGGGGGTTTTTTCCAACATTTTTTAAGTTGTAGATGGATACAATGCCTTTCCTTTACTTATTTTCATATGGTGCTAAGGATTGAACCCAGTGCCTCACATGTTAGGGCAAGCACTCTGAGTCACAACCCCAGGCCCATGACTGATTTTTATTTCTCTGGGTTATACAGGAAATTAGTCTATTCTCTCCAAAGAGATGAGTAACCCTAAAACAAAAAGGACATCCAATCAATCCCCAAGGTTCACGAAACACTAATCAAAAATCCTGTCTCCCACAAACCTTCACCATACTCTAAGGGTATTTATAATGGCAAAAGTGCCTATATCTGTTGCCAGTTGTTAATAACAGACTGGAATCAAGGACAAGTAAGGGTAGAAGATAAATCCTATCTCACTGTAGAAAGGTACAGATGGATTTCTGACATAGATATTTGGGACTGAGTACATTTCTATATATAGTCCCCAACTAGTGATTTTTAAACCCATACAAAGTATTTTCACAATACTCATTTCACAAAAGCAATAATCATTCAGTAAAAACCATACTGTGAATTCTGAATTTCAAGCTTTTCTTAGCTAGCAATATGAGATAAAATTCTATCTAGCAATCCTAGGCAAAGGCAGCTAGCAGCAGCTCCCAGCCAACTACGCGACCACTAGCGTAAACTCTGCAGTATACTGTACTGCGTACTGCTAAACTTTGATCTTGACCAGGTTAGGGGCATTAAATGTACACTTGACTTTTTATTTTCAACTTACAAGCTTGCTGGAATGTAGCCCCAGTGTGAGTAGAGGAGCACCTGTAATACAATCACTAATGCTGACTAGTCTATAAACTAATACTACACTTCTGACACAACATGGATTAATTAGCTATGAGGAGTAGAAAGATCAGTCTGAAGACAAACTGCTACAAGATTATCTCAATGAAATAAACAACTGCTCATTTCCGAATAATGACCTATTACTTATCCTTTAGAAATAAATTATTCTCTACACTTCTGAACCCTTCCCACACCTAGTTCTGTGCAGAACATAAGAAAAGGAAATTTAAAAGTCAAAGTAATTCCATTTTCTTCTAATTACCATGAGTTATTGTGTGAACAGTCATTTAGCCTTTCTATGAAAAAACAGCTTAGTCACTCTTTTTTTTTAATTTTAAAAAATTGCTTTTATTTCTTTTTTTAATTTTAAAAAATTGTTTTTTCATATTTTTACTGGTGCATTATAGTTTTACATAATGATGGGTGCGTAATCATTCTTACAGAGTTTTTTAAAAGCTTCAAATTGAACTGAATTACAATGAGGATGGTGCTTATAAAACTTTCTAAGAGGTATGGAAAGAAGACAGATAATTTCCTTATTAAAGTTCACTAAAATATATTCCTCATGATTTCTACTACAGTCAAATCAACTGTTAATTTTATATACCACTTTGCTACTTAAAAATAAAATTCTATTTTAATTGTGTCATATATAACAGGAAATATATATTTGATCTCTGCCATAAGCAATTCCTGGTACACAGCTTCTAAAACCCTTCCAATTCCCTGAATGAAGGGGATGACAGAAATATCTTTGTTATTAGTAATATGCCTCCTTCACCCATATTTGAGTTCATGCTAATGACTCTTTTTTATGCTAATGCTTCTTATTGGTTGGATGATAACCAGAAGATTCAATCACATGTTGGAAGTTTCAGTCCTACCCCTGGGAAGAAGAGAGAGACTGGAGGTTGAATTCAAACACCAATGACCAATGACTTAATCAATAAGGGCTATAGTATGAGACCTCCATAAAAAAACTTTAAAAACAGTGGGGTTCAGAGAGCTTCCACGTTAGTGAATATATGGAGGTACTAAGAGGGTTATGCACTATGACAGGACATGGAAGCTCTACACACCACCCCATAAATTGTCCTATGTATTTCTGCCATCTGGTTGTTCTTGAGTTACTATGTCTTTTATAGTATACCAGTAATAGTAAATGTAGTGGGTAATGAGTAATGGCGGCACATGCCTATATTCCCAGCTATGTTGGAAGCTGAAGCAGAAGGAATTCAAGTTCAAGGCCAACCTCAACAACTTAATGCGATCATTAATGGTGAAATTTCCCTCTTCACACTTTATAATGAGCCTACCTAGGAATCTGCAAATCATGGTTTTAAAAGCTTAAATAAAATCTCGTAGTGTCTCTTACTAAAATTACTAAGTAAGCCATTTTTTATTGGCAATTCAAACAACTGACACAAGCTACACCCCTACTACTGCAATGTATCATAACAAAAACTCCATGACAAAGCCAAGATAAATGTGTACTTGCTACCTAAAATCAAATATATATATATTTGTATACAAACATATACACATACATTCATATATACCTACATAACTGTCCTAAACTTAAGCATAAAGTTATATTTATTATTTTACTCCTAACAGGAAATTTAATCCTAAAACTGAATACTGAACATTTTTAAATATTTTCCTCAAAAAAAGGGACAAACAAAACTTGAACCAAAATGTATTTAAATAATTACACATTAGCATCCCTAATTATATTTAAAAATGTGAAAATGTTGTGATCTTGTTTTTAAATACAATCCGCAGAAATATTTTCAAACTAGTTTATACCAACTATATAAGAACACTTTCTATTTAAGATGCCCTTTCTAGACTCCCTTCCATTAAAACAATTCATAGGTAGCACCTTTTACTACACTGGCAATATATTCTTAAAAGAATGACAAATCAAGTATGAATAATTCTGTAGTATTCATATTTAGTCTGTTAAAAATTATATCTTTTAAAATAAGTAAAAATGTATGCAGAAAACAAGTCAGAAGAAGACAGATTAGTATTTAGGCAAGATTTTAGTGTTTTAATTAAAAGACAAAATATTCTGAAACAAACGGTGTAACATTTGGCCATTAGAAAAAATAATAAACAATTAGCACCACTAAAAAAAGAGAAACCAGCCAAGAACACACAGGACTTCAGATCTGTTCTATTATAAAGAATAAAAGCTGATGAGATAATTACTTACATGTGAAGTAATCAGTTAATGATATATAGCAACAAAGTATTATTGCTGAAGTCACCTAAAGATTTCACAAGACCACAGTTAACACATGCAAGAAATCACTCTCATGCTTTCAATTAAGTTGCATTTAAAATTTTCAGTTACAATGGGTAAAACCATATTCACAAATATGGCATTATTTAAAGACCACTCTTTGGTTTTAATACTCTCATTCGTCAAAAATTTTCTGTATTTCAATGTCTTGATTTAGGTTTCAGAACTTAATTTTACCTAAGTAGACAAAAAAATTTATTAAATTGATGTGCTCCGTATTTAGCAACAACAAATCCACTTACTTTTTTCTCTTTCTCATGATGTTTATCCTGAGAGTGAGAGGAAGAATCACTTAAACTTTGATCATATGACCTATTAGATCCCCGTTTGCTCTTTTTCTAAAAAAGAAAATATATATACATATATGTATATGTATATAAAAGTTTTAAAGAATCTTTGGTTAGGTTTAAACTACTTCATGTTTAAAATATTTTAAAATGTCTAGTAAAGTTTTAAAAAGTCACTATGTCAATTTATATAATCCAGTTTAGACATCATCCATTGTGTTATAAAGAAAAAATTAACCCCAAATTTAACAGTAATGCCATATTTTTGTATACTTAAACTGTGTGAAAATAGGTTACCTATTTTCAACTTCTGTCCTAAAAAATATATTTCAATCAAAAGAGAAAATGCCATTATTAAAGAAGGATGCCAAGACTAGAAGAACAGAAAAGTAAATATTTGAAGAGTTACTTTATGCCACTAGTAAAGCAAGCTTTTAATCTTATACTTCCAGTATTAAGGAATACAGTTTTCTAGAAACTTATCTTTACAGTTCATTAAGAAAAAATTAAAGGAAATGTCAGTATTAAGACTCATGCAGTTTTCAAAGCATTACTAAAAGCATTACACATTTCTGTTTAAAATATTTACACAACTGCATAATGAAGTACAAAGGCAAGACTTACTTGGGATGTTTAAAAGTTGATGAGACCATATCTAGTTTAAACTAGGTAAAAATGACCATAAAAGATATTTATGGTCTATGCAAATAATTTATACAATCTTATTAAATTATTAAACAGACTTCTCTCCCAACTAGCAAATGGGGTAACACCATGTCAATAACTAACAATGAGAAAATTCTATTTGTGCAAACTTCAAAATCCATTTCATTATTTTTATATTTTATCTGTACCATGTCTCATTTAGAAAAATGAAGATTCTAGTATGGTTTAACACCCAGAAGCAAAATTTTAAATTTTATAATCTCAAAATTTATCTTAAACAGTTCAATAGTTCAATATTTTTTGTCAGTCATTAAATCAAAGTCTTTCACATCAAATGATACAGATAAACTTTTAAGTACAGTCATGTGTCAACAAACAACTGGATATATTATAGGAAATATGCATTAGGTGATTTTATCATTGTACAAATACCACACAGAGTATTCTTACACAAACCTAGAGGTAGTCTCCTACACAACTAGGCTATATGGTTTAGCCTACTGCTTCTAGACTACAAACCTGTACAGCAAAATACTACACTGAATACTATAGGTAACTGTAACACAATGCTAAGTATTTGTATATCTAAGTGTATCTAAACATAAAAGGTAACATTCCCAGACAATATGAATATTTCAGCTCCATTATAAACTTAGGGACTGCCATCTTATATGCAATCCATCATCATTATGTGATGACTTAATGACTGTATTTCATATGGATGAACCAGAACACTGGAGGTATGAGTTGCTCATTTCATAAGATAGAGGCCCTTATTAATATTATTAACAAGAAAGGAAAGAGGAAGAAAGGAAGGAGCGAGTCTCATTCTTGAGGGAAACATAGTAAAAAACACTAAAAGAAAAAGGTGTTTTTAAACTTCAGTGTATGAATGTATAACTAAGGACAGACAGACACTTGGAACATTAAAAAAATACTGATCCTTCAAAGGAACAAGGACATAAATATGAAATGATCAATCAACCAGTACTAACTCAATCATCCATGCTACTGTTCAACAGTAAAGACTGATTAAATCTAAAACACTCCCAAAGTTGGACTTAAATATATTTCTTAAGGTTGAAAAGTCTTACTTCAATTTTACTATTTTCTAGTAAATAAAAATGAAAATAAATTAAAAATGACATGGGTGACAGTAATGAAACAGAAAAATGAGAAACAAGTGACAAGAAATCATAAAAAGATAATCACAAACCAAAAGTCAAAATAACTGAAAATAATGTAGAGTTCTATACGAAATAATTTTTCTACTAAATGTATACAACATTTGCTATCGACTACTAATGTATATTCTTAACTACAATATTTTAGACTATTCATCTTTACAAAAGAACACAAGCAAAGCATAATCTATTTTAAATTAATATATCTTTTCATTTCCAATAGAGAACATGCTTAACATTTAATCTTAAGGAAAAATTAAGGTAAGTTTCTTATGCCTCTTTTTTTATAATGGTGTCACTCTATTGTCAAAACTAATTACTAGCATTGTAATATTAAATTCAAAACTAATTCTTACCAGCTTACTAAAATGGTATTTACAGTAGCCACAATACTGGACGTTATCTGCACCATTACCTTCTTCTTCACATAGAAGTCCAGCAAACTGAGCACTGAAAATAAAGGCCAGGTGCATGGATTAAAAAACAACACAGCATAAAGAAATGAACGAAATTTACTTTTAAGCATAAAATGTTTGTAAGGAAATATATCTTCTAAGAGAAAAAGCTTTATTCTAGTTGTGGCAAAGTACATCTCACTCCAACCTGCAACTGATCATTTTTTAAAGGGTATGTATAGTTATGATTTAAAATAAGTTCTTGATTACTTGGAGGTTCAGGCAGGAGGGTCCCAAGTTTGAGGCCAGCCTGGGGAACTTAGTGAGACCCTTTGTCTCAAAAAATCCAAGGGGTGGGAATATAGCTCAGTGGTAGGGCACCCCTGGGTTTAATTTCCAGTACTGCAAAAACTAAGTAAATAACTGAATGAATGAATGAATGAATGAATGAAAAAATAAAGCAAGTACCTCATCTCTATCAAGGATGAAGATGTATGTATATTTAATGTCACCAAATAGACATTGTTTCTTAAAGAGAAAGGCTCAGGGACTGGGAAGTAGCTCAGTGATAGAGTATTTGCCTAGCAAGTGGTAGGCCCTGTGTTTAATCCCCACAACACCATAAAAAAAAAAAGAATAAATAAATAAAAAGAGAGACAGACAGAGACAAAGACACAGATATGGTAGGTTGTATCTGTAGCCCCAGCTACTCAGGAGGCTAAATGAAGCAGGAAGCTAAATGGAGCCCAGAATTTTGAAATCAACCTATGAGACCATGTGGTTTAAAAAAAAAAAAGTTTAAAATAAATTATTTTCTACTCATAATTAACAGTTCATTTTATTTTTTTCAATCTACATCACAAGTACAAATAAAGTCTTTGCTTCTCTAAAAGGCTGAAATGACATATTTAGTCCATGGATACAAACTTGCTTATGCTTAAGAGAAAAAATTCATTCACTCAGGACTAATTTTGCAACTCTAAAGGGTTCAGTAACATGGCACAAAAGACAAGAAACTTAAGTAGTGTTCTTCAGACAAAAACAGAAGAAGAAATGGAACTGAAACTTAACTGAAACTTAAAGTTGTGTTGGTTTTATTTTTTTAATATACAAAATGCAGGGCTGTGGGGGTGTAAAATGCAGGGCTCAGTTGTAGAATTCCTGCTTGGCATACACTAGGCCTTATGTTTAATTCTTGGTGTGAGACACACAAGCGCACTCACATGCACAAGCTCTATCTCTTTCTCTTGCACAGACTCACACACACATACTGCTAGTTTAGAATGAGAATCCTATCAATCTGACCTTTCACAATTTTAACATTCCAAAATCACAGTATTAAATTAGCTCTCATACCCAAAAAGGGAATTTCATGTTTGGAAAATAGTTAAAAGTTCAAGAAATAAGCATGTGCCTACACTAACCATTAGGCATAAATGGATTATTAAAATTAATAAGTGCATGGATTATTCCCAAAGTTTTTTGAACTACTATGTAAAATATCTTGTTTTGAATAATTTTTGTCCTTGAAAATTATTCAAATTTTTGTTGTAAATGTGAGAGGCAACCCACAAAACCTCCAGAATGATTGTGACTATATTAATTTCCCTTGAGACAAAGAAGATAAAGAAGCACAATGGATCCTTGCTAATATTTCAGACATTGTGCCGAGTCTACCTATATCAGCTCATTTCATCTAATTACAAATCAAAGGGCATAGGACCAAGACCAAAATTTTAAACAAGATGAAATGGGAGCTTAGTGTACTTTAGAACCCAGATCCACTTACTGCCAAACCTCATTAGTAAATATAGTCAGTTATTAGAATTATCTTTACTACAAATAAGTAATAAACATTAAAAACTATTCCAATAGAATTTACTCTAACTAATACTTGGGTACCTGAGTCTTTAACTTATAACTTTAATACAAGTCATTTACCAATTTCTCTTCAACATAATGATGGAAATGTACTCACCAGGTTACGTGAAAAGCTTGCCGACATCCATGTTTATTACATGTCATGCAAGCACCAGTGGCTGCTTTGCTTTCTCTTCCTTGTTCATCACAAATGTAGCAAGTCTGAAGGCAGAGGAACAAAAACAAAAATGAAACCAAAGTCATAGAGTGCTTACCCTTAGTCTGAATTTTGGTTTTTTTTTTTTAATTTGGTTTTTTTTTTTTAGTTATATTTATTGATTTAAGTGGTGCTGAGGATCAAACCCAGTACTTCACATGTGCTAGGCAACTGCTCTACCACTGATCCATAATCCCAGCCCTATTTTTTTTTTTTTTTTTTCTTGAGACAGGGTCTTGCTAAGTTGACCAGACTGATCTCCAACCTGCAATCTTCCTGCCTCAGCCTCCTGGGCTGGTAGAATTATAGACATGCACCAGCATGCCCAGTACATTAACCTGAACCTGAACTAGTCAACTTCATTCATGCTGTACTGTGGCTATCTTCAGCAATGAAGGTCAGGTTTTACTATCCAACCCACTCTACTTGAAACATGATTTTTTTTTCATGGACAGTAATTTTTTTTACTAACAATAGAAATAGTTCTAGTAAAACTTCACTAATGGGACTGTCTTCATTAGCCTCAAACCCCTGCCAAGGGGCTGAGGTTGGGGCTCAGTGGTAGAACACTTGCTTAGCATGTCTGAAGCACTGGGGTTGATCCTCAGCACCACATAAAAAAATAAAGTTTAATTAAAAAAAAAAAAACTGCCAACAGGAAGACTCTTCACAGGGACCAATGCCAGGACTAGGACAGTTTACTGCACCCTATTTTCACAATACCTCCTCGTCAATATATTCAAGTGATTCCTGTAACAAGAGTGTAAGAAAAAGGTTTACCCTTCCTCTCTGCTGGAAATGAGCATATTTACAAGGGATTTGACACAGAGTGGGACCTATGGGATAAAGAACTGTCCCATGTAGGTGAGCAAGATTATATTCCAACGCTCCGCAAAGAATTCCATTGTCTTTAGCCCCACCAACATGATATGCTGTACTGGAAGGAAGACACTTTAGCTTAGTAAATCAAAAATGCCCCAAAGATTTTGTGTAAGGAATTGTGTCAGTCAGAAATAGTGGCTTGTAATCCCACCTATTCAGGAAGCTAAGGAGGAGAATTGCACGTTTGAAGCCAGCCTGGACAACATAGCAAGATGCTCTCTCAAAAGAAATTTTTAAAACAGAAAGCACTAGGGATATAGCTCAGAGGTAGAACACTCCTAGGTTCAATCCCCAATTTCAATAAATAAAACAAAATAAAGATATAAAGAGAAAATTTATAAACACACACACACAAACACACACACACACACACAAATGTCCCAAGAAGTGTAAGTCAACTCTGACTGACATCTGGTCCATTTCCCATGTAAAAGCAGCTATTCTACTACTTTTTCACAGCTCAAGATCATGGATGAAGCTGGTGACTGAGGCACACCTGTAATCCCAGTGACTTAGGAAGTCAAGCAGAAAGATTGCAAGTTTAAGGCCAGCCTGGGCAACAGAGCAGGACCATGTCTCAAAATGAAAAATAAAAAGACGGGGGATATACTTCAGAGGCAAAGTGCCCCTGGGTTCAATCCCCAGAACCACCAAAAAATAAATAAATTATGGCCCATCATGTAACAGAAGGCTGAAAAACACAAACAATATTTATGAGAATCAATATATTATCAACTCACTGGAAAAAATTAATTTAATTATAATTAACTCACAAAAAATTAATTTCTAACCACATGTAATTAGGTGATGAATATAGAAAAAGAAATTGAGCCAAGGCCAGTGAGTGCATGCCTGTAATCCAAGCAGCTCAGGAAGTTGAGGTAGGTAGATCCTGAGTTTAAAGCCAGCCTCAGCAACTTATTGAGGCCCTGTCTCAAAATAAATAAATAAAAAGGACTGGGGATGTGCCACTGGGTTCAATCCCTGGTACAGGAAGGAAAAAAGAAGTGAGGAAAGAGGAAGGAAAAAGGTCTCGTATCTAGTTGGGTAAATGATTTCAACTCCTCTTTTGAAACACTAAGGTTCAGTCTGACCTGAATTACATCTCATTTTATACTTATAAAAATTAAATCCCAAATTATAACATCATCAACTTAAACACATGGAATAAAAGCATTTCTAATCATTCAAAATACAAGAAGGAAGTATCATACAATTACAAGGGAAGACTTTTTAACTGCTTTTTGGCTATAAATAATCAAGAAAGTTAAAAGAGAAAATGATGGAGTACACTGAAATAATAATTTAGCCAGGTGCAATGGCAAATGCCTATAATCCCAGCAACTCAGGAGGGCTGAGGCAGGGGGATCTCAAGTTCAAGGCAATTTGACAAGACCCTGTCTCAAAATTAAAGATTAAAAGGGCTGGGGATATTGCTCAGTGATAGAATGAAGGGAAGGGGAAAGAAGGAAAGGAAAGGGAAAAGGAAAGGAAAGGAAACAGGAAAGGAAAGGAAAGGAAAGGAAAGGAAAGGAAAGGAAAGGAAAGGAAAGGAAAGGAAAGGGGAAAAGGGAAAGGGGAAAAGGGAAAGGGGGAAAGGGAAAGGGGAAAACGGAAAGGGGAAAACGGAAAGGGGAAAACGGAAAAGGGAAAGAAAAGGGAGAGGGGAGGGGAGGGGAGGGGAGGGGAGGGGAGTGGAGGGGAGGGGAGGAGAGGAGAGGAGAGGGGAGGGGAGGAGAGGGGAGGGGAGGGGAGGAGAGGAAAAGGAAGAAAGAAAACCAAAGAGCTGAAAGTGAATAGATGATGTCATCTGACTTTAATAAAACTTAAAATCATGATATATTTTTATTTCTTTAAAAAAAATAAAAGATTGAGGACAGATAGAACATCCAGAACAGTAAAGTAAAGGGTTCCAGGGATCTTTTCCACAGAGCAGTAAACAATTTCACAGATGGAAACCATTTAAAAATCTCTGTAACTATTCTGGACATACACAAAATAGGGAAATTTTTTTCAAGAAAATCTAAATCTAAAAAAAGAACAGTGAAAGTCTATGGTTTTGGAGTCATGACCTAGTTCCATCATGACCTATCTCCCACTTCTTCCCCCAGTGATAGAAGTTGCACTCTGACAGGAAGGTCAAGAAGATGAGGGATCCTTCTTCCTAAGCTCCTAATATGAGATTACAGTTTTACCAGAGGGAGGACCAAGCTACCAGTGCTTCTTGTCCTACTCAGGCTTGGCAGCTCACATGTACTGACTCCCAGTTTTACAAGTCAAGAATCCTGGAACCCTATTATCTTTGCCCCAACTTGCTAGGGTAGCAGAGGGTTCATGCTGGCAGAGAGAAACCAAAATAGGAAGGGGACTACCATACTCTTCCTCCCTCCCAAAAGCCTGTCATTGAGCAAGGGTATCTCCTTGGGAGAAGAATACCATCTCTACTCTCTACTCCCAGTTTCAAAGCAATAATGCGAGAGGTTACACAGTGAATGGGTCCTTAAGAACCAAAAAGTGCAGCAGTGCAGTCCAAGAGGACAGAGTTTATTTATAAACAAACAAGATTTATAGTTCGTGCATAAGGGCACTCTACAAAACAATGGAGAACTCCAAATCATATACATATTCCACATCATCACCCTGTACCCATAAATGTATACAATAATATGTCAATCAAAAATAAAAGTATGGGCTAGGGATATAGCACAGTTGGTAGAGAGCTTGCCTCGCATGCACAAAGCCCTGGGTTCAATCCCCAGCACCACAAAAAACAAACAAAAGTAAGAGTATAATAGAGTACATGAACTCCACATGCAGTGCAATTACACAAAAAAATTAAATAAGTTCAAGGATGAGAGGACCCCACAATAGAGAAGTGGGACTAGCAGCTCCAAGATACAAGTAGAAATGAGCAAAAACAGCAGATCATAAGATTAACTGAAAGAACCAAGGAACTGAACAGAAAGGAAGAGTCCTCAAATCAAACTCATCCTCAGGAGTCTATAAAACTGTACACATAAACTACACTGCACCCATCAGAGAAAATGAAGGATTTGTAGCAGACTTAAAAGCAGTACCACTATGGTGGCACACACCTGTAATCCCAGCAGTTCAGGAGGCTGAGGCAGGCCAAGTTCAAAGCCAGCCTCAACAAAAGCAAGGTGCTAAGCAACTCAGTGAGACCCTGTCTCTAAATAAAATATAAAACAGGGCTGCGGATATGACTCAGTGGTCAGGTGTCCCTAAATTCAATCTCCGGTACCCCGTCCCACTCAAAAAAGCATTTCCCAAGCCACATACATGCCTACCAATCAATAATACTCAAGGGGTTCTAATATAACCTCTGTCCAAAACCTGGCTGAACAGTAAGTCACTCTGACACAGGGTCAACTTATAAAAAGACAAACTTAAAAGTAATACACATTTATCCCTGATAGTCTGAAAAAACTGCACATAATTCAATTCTGCTCCTTCTAAGGACTGACGGGGAGAAAACCTTGGATCTCTTTGAAAAAATAGTCTCTAAGATACATACAGATCCAACATCTAAGGGTAAAAATCTAGCTGGTTAAGAAGACTTAAAGGGTACACACAGTAGCACTCACCTATAATCCCAGGCTAAGACACACTAAATTTGAGGCCAACGTGGGCAACTTGGCAAGACCCTCTCTCAAAATAAAATATAAAAAAAGGACTGGGGATGTACAACCAAGGAAGTACAACCAAGCCAACAGGTTTGTCACGTGGACTGAAGAGAGGACAAACCTACAAAATTAAATTTAAAAATAAGTGGGTGTACGTTTGAATAGGGCCATATGAGAGAAAATAAGATTTCAGAAAATGACCAAACACTAACCCACAAGGAGAAGAATCATTACCCAGAATGACTATAATGTATTACCTACAATCTGTTTTTAACTAAAAACTATATGACATATAAAGAAATAGGAAAGTGTGATCCACACACAGGAGAAAAAAAAAAAAGGCAACAGAAACTATCACTGAGGGTGCCCAAGTGTTAGAGAAACACATTTGTCAACCAAATGGAACTTCGAAGTGAAGTGTACATTTTACTGAAAAGGTTCAAAAGATTTGCGCTGGTAAAAGAAAAAGTATCAACAAGCTTGAAAACAGAGGTTACGCAATCTAAGTATTTTTAAAATTATACTTCTAAAAAACAGCTTCAGAGCAGGAGTGGTGGCACAACTATAATCCACTACTTGAAAGGTAAATTAAAGTCTGAGGCCAGCCTGGGTAACTTAGTAAGACCCCCTGGCTCAAAATAAAAAATAAAAAGGACTGGGGATGTAGCTTAGTGGTAAAGTGACCCAGGGTTCAATCCCCAGTAATGAAAAGGAAGAAAAAAAAAGAATAGTTTCAGAGATGTGGGATACCATTAAATACACCAACATAAAAATAACCAAGACAGAAAAAGGTAAACAGAACATGTATTTTAAGAAATAATGGCTAGGGCTGCGGTTGTAACTCAGTGGTAGAGCACTTGCCTAGCATGTGTGAGGCACTGGGTTCAATCCTCTGCATCACATAAAAATAAATAAATAAATAAAAAGGTATAAAAAAATACAGCAACATTAAAAAAAGAAAGAATGGCTAGAGCCAAGTGTTGTGGCATACACCTATAATCCCAACAGTTTGAGAAGCTGTGATAAGAAGATTCCAAGTTCAAAGCCAGACTCAGCAACTTAGAGAGGCCCTAAGCAACTTGGCGAGACCCTGTCTCAAATAAAATATAAAAAAGGGCTGGGTTCAATATATAAAAAAGCAAAATATAAAAAATTGCTCCTGGGTTCAATACCTGATACCAAAAAAAAAAAAAAAAAAAGAGAGAGAGAGAAATAAATGGTAGAAACTGTCAAAATTAGGTTAAAAATAATAATCTATGCATCAAAAGAGCCCCAAAAATCTCAAAACAAAATATACACAAAAAGACATATTCAAAATAATTAAAGTCAAAAACAAAGAGGAAATTTTGAAAACAGCAAAAGAAAAACATGACTTGTCACAATGAAGGGAAATAATAAAATTAATACCCAAAAGTCCCATCAGAAACAATCAAGTTTAGAAAAGAGAATAATATATTCAAAATACTTAAAGATTAAAAAAAAAAAAAAAAAAAAAAAAAACTCTCATCAACAATCCCATATCTAGCCAAGCCAACTTTCAAAAATAAGGACATTCTCAAACAAAATCTCGGGAATTACAAAAATTACTGCTGTCTTCAGAGGGCACACTTTAGATCCAAAGGTACAAACAGGTCTAAAAGATATACCATAAAAAAGATCAAGCACAAGACAGCTGAGTGCCTTATCACTCTATCACACAAAAAGGAACTTTCAAATAAAAACACTATTAAAGAGTGTTTATCACAATAAAATGGCCAATGACCAATCCATCAGATAAGATATAACAATTACAATCATATCTGCATCTTACAACAGAGTCCTAAGACACAGAAAGCACAGAGAGGGGAAATGATTTGATAATTCTGAAATTCTCACTAAATGGTTACTGGATCAAGAAAACACAGAAACTAATAGGATTATTGAGAAAATGTTCCCAAATAACAAAACTTCATCTAAATAAAATGTCAAGTATGAGACATTTTGTTGCCTATACTGAGGCAAATTCATAGCCTAAAAGTTTTCACTTTTTAAAGAAATAGAATTATACTTTGATATCATTTTAATATAAGAAACAATGTTATAGAATCATATCAAAATGATTCAGAGATTAAAATTCAAACCTTGTAAGAAAAACTCATACTACAAAACTGCAGCTTTTCTTAAAACCTTAATGTGCAGCACAAGGCAACCAAGTATAGTTGTCCCTCAATATCTTCAGGGAACTGGTTACAGTACACCCCTCCCCCTGGTATGGATGCAGAAGTCCCCAATATAAAAGGTCATAGTATTTGCATATAACCTGTGCATCTTCCTATATAAGTCATCTCTACATTATTCATATCTAAAACACTGTAAATGCTATGCAAAGTCATTATATAATATTGTTTAGAAAACAATGGCAAAAAAAGAAGTGTGTACATGATCCACAGTTGGCTAAATCTGTGGATGCAGAACCCACAAATATAGAGGACCAATTATACCTAGAAATCCAAGGAGAAACATATTTTCTCCCATTCTCCCCTATGAGCAATGAGACACTCATTACCCACCAATGCCTAGCATAGAATGGAAGACAGGAAACCATACAGGGATTAAGAACCAATAGCTAAAATGTTAACAAAATTGCTAAATGTTAATTATAGAATATCATGATAGTGTAGAATCACTGGTACCCACAGAGCAAAGGATTTCACATCTACGCACAGGATCTTTTCCAGATTTTCACAAGAAGCTCACAAGGAAGATCAGAGACAGGAAGAAAAGGGTCTCCCTGAATGCCTCCCTGTGATGCAGGCATGAAGAAGGAATGGATGAGGTACCACTGAAATAAGCCTTCATGAAATCCCACCACTTGCTTAGACACTTCTCTTCTTCAAAAGTCTTAAGCCTCTAGAATTGGCAGCAAACTGTGGTCTCTAGACCACAAATAAAAAACTCACCGTGGGAAAGGGACAGGCAAAGGAAAATCATCTTTTATCCTTAGGAAGGGATAGAAAAAATTTTCTGAGCCCAGGATCTGTAACAATACTATTAGAGGTCTTTTAGTGTTGGGGAAGAGGCTTCACTAGTCCCCTTCACAAGTCTCCACAGATAGAAAGCAAAGTCTGACATACAGACGAGGGGAAGAAACAGTGAAACCTAGCAAAGATAGGCCTACCAAAAAAGCCTAACAAAAGATAGACAAAAGGAGAGAAATCTCCAAGCACAAACTATCAAATAAACTAACAGCTTTGCACTAAGAGGAGGCAAAAGTATGTAAAAAGAACAGCACAAAGAAAAATCATTTCCTGTCATACAGGTGAACAGGTATAGCTGAAAGCTAAAGTACATGGTGGGGGAAAATACACAACACTCCAGGCCCCAACCTAAGCACAGGGTATTAATTAGAGGAGAATGAAGCCTGTCATATACTTAAGGTGATCAGAATAAGCAAGCCCCAAACCAGCTCAAATCCAGACTAGACTGACTTATCTTTCCTCCCCCCAAAACACACACATAAACACACACTCAGCTAACAAAAGGGCATGCTACTTTGAGGAGTAAGTACTCAGTACTTTAGTCCAGATGGAAGCATAGCTACAGAGACCTGTGCCCATGAATTATTCTTGTTTTACAAGGGCAGACTGCCCACCCAGGACCAAGTATAGGGTAGAGACAGATCATCAGGCCACCAAGAACTATTTTCAGGTCTCAAAACTTAATTGAATTTGTTCTCCTATATTACAAACCAGCTTCAGACTAGTGGCCCCTTTTTATCCTTCCAATTTATCTATTTAAGAATAAGAATGTCTATCCTACGCCTGTTGTTTTCTACGTCTCAAGGTTCACAAATCTACCTTAGAGATGGACCAAAATCTTAGTCATATCTAATTTAGATGATTCAAAAGATGAGATTTGAAACTTTTTGGGTTTATTATATTTAGATAAGATTTAGGACTTAGGTAGATGCCAAAATGGATTATACTTTTGGGAAGTGTTGGGAAGAAATGAATATATTTTCCATGTTGGAAGAATGAATTTGGGGAGGACCATAAGACAGACCATTATGAATTGTGACCCCTGAGAAAGATATGTAAAGTAGCTTGGATAGCAACCTTATTTGGAGAAAAGACACTGCAAATTTAAGTTGAAAGAAGGCCATAGCAGAATAAGGGCAAGCAGAACCTTAAAACCAGTGTGACTAATGAGAAGATGGCCAGCTGGGCACAGTGGTGCAAGTCATAATCCAAGCTACTCTACAGAATGAAGCAAGAGGATCTCAAGTTCAAGACCACTTAGTGAGATCCTGTCTCAAAGAATAAACGGTTGAAGACTGTACCT
This sequence comes from Sciurus carolinensis, assembly GCF_902686445.1. Lineage (NCBI taxonomy): Eukaryota > Metazoa > Chordata > Mammalia > Rodentia > Sciuridae > Sciurus > Sciurus carolinensis. The sequence continues at coordinate 24,083,555 of NC_062224.1, forward strand.
CAGTAGTAGAGTGCCCCTGGATTCAATATGCAGTATGAAGATATCATATGGTGTGTTCTCTAGAAATGTGGGTAGTTGCAGTTCCAGACCATGTAATGCTTTGAGCTTTCAAAGAAAAATAAAACTGACCAATAATGGAGGTGGGAAAATCTGATAAACTGTGTGTATCCAACACACTGCCAGCAGTAGCAGCCTGATCAAAACAAGAACATGTCATAGGTATACTCTGTTTCTAAGTTTCTATTGGGCACCCTCATGGTTTTCTATTACCTGGTCATAGTGGACATCACTGTTGGGAAATGAAGTCTCAGGATCCCAATTTCAGATGCAAGTGTATTCTTAATATTTGCTTTTAGATGCCTTGTTCTCTATCTGGCATCTCAGGTCATGCCATTACCCACCATAATCATAAACAGACACATACAAATAGACATATTCACATGTCTATAAAATAAAAACTTCATGTTTTCTTATTTTTAAAACACTACTTACATCAGTCAACCTATCTCCCATACATAATCCCTTCATTTCTATACCCTCCCTAAACCTGCACATTCTTTGTCACCTTGCTATTTTCCTTGCTAGTAAATTAATAATTTTTTACTTATATTCTGTATTAATTTGTCTAAGAAAAAAATGTTGACAGAACAGAATGCCTAACCCAACAGTACAAAAGATGACTGTGATGACACCTCCATGCAGCAGGATGGGATGTAAGGTAGAGACCAAGTCTGCTGTAATGCGTTGTCAGTGGTATTCCACGAGCTGTGAGAAAAACTGTCAACACATTCAAATGAGTGATCCTCACTGTTTTCTTCATCAAAAAAGAAGAGATCAAGGACCCATGTATATATTATGGCACAAAAGACACTGACTTATGACAATCTTCTACGTGTTTAACATTTCGGTTCTTAGGTTTTTAGTGTTACAGATGTAACCATTATGGTAACTGCACTTTTCTCCTTAAAAGATAGCCACTGACAATGAACAAAGTCACTTTCATCTTCCATGTGACTCTGAAAACTGAAGGAGTTGTAAGGTGAAAGCTTTATGTGTCTCACTTGGTGTGTACAGAAGACATTAGACTTTAGCCATCTGGGGAGAATGAGCCAGAACAAGGATTGCAGTTAACACCCTGTGTTGATTTCCTGGAACTTCAGTGATTGGCAATGCCAATGTGATATAATTTTCTTAACCTACATACCTATTATTTGCCTATGTGTACAGATTTGTTGTTTTCACATAGAGAATGATATCTGCAGTATGAGTGTAGAAAAATAATAACAACAATAATATGGCACATTGTGTATATTCCTATATGGCCAAGTTAACAAGAATTAACAAGAATTGAATTTTTAAAAAACTGAGTTTAATCACTGTCTATCTGTCTGTCTCTCTCTCACCCATACACACCTATCTATAAAGTATAAGTGTGTATGGATGAATACCAAGTATTCTCCTGAAGTCACTAAAACTAAAAGGCAAAATAGAAAAGTACCTCTGGTACAAATGAGCAAAACTTAGCATCAAGTTTACTAATAAGTTTAAGAGACAAATGAACAAAAAATAAATGCTACTCTGACACTCTCACAAGTAAACAAAAAAAGTAAGGACTGAAGATATAGCTCGAGGTTAGAGAAACTGCCTAGTATACATGAGGCCCTGGGTTCCATCCCAGTAAAACACACACACACACACACACACACACACACACACTATAGATTATTTTTGAATTATCAAATTAGTAGTATTAAAATGATAATTCAGTATAGGCAATGGTGTAAAAATGACATTTTCATACATTATAAACAGTTGTATGAATCTGGGGGAAAATGATGCAATATTATGAGTACTTTAGGAATAAGACTATGACACAATAATTCTATTTCTAGCCAAAGAAAATAATCCAAAACACAGGGAGAAAAAAAGTTTTAGTGAAACAAGATTGTTGTCATGTTCTTATTTAATAAGTGAAAAACAGCTGGATAAAACCTCCATATTCAGTGATATGAGAATGGCTAAGCAAAATTATGGCACAAACATTAGATGTAGGTTTTGGGGGGTTTTTTAGGGGGCAGGGGTGGTGGACAGGAGGGTACCAGGGATTGAACTCAGGGGCACTTGACCACTGAGTCATATATCCCCAGCCCTATTCTGTATTTTATTTAGAAACAGGGTCTCACTGAGTTGCTCAGTACCTTGCTTTTGCTAAGGTTGGCTTTGAACTTGCCATCCTCCTGCCTTAGCCTCCAGAGTCTCTGGAATTACAGGTGTGCGGCACCATACCCAGCTTAGATGAAATTTTACTCATTCAAAATTAAGCAAAGAACCAGGGATAACATCTGTATATTTGGCATAATTATAACTTTTTTTCCTCTCCCAGATCTTACAGATCAAAAAGAGTTAGAATATACTAAAATATTACAAATATGTTTTATGCTACATTTTTATGAAGTGTGTTTATTATCTGGTAGAATCTAAAATTTGGAAATCCTCAACATTATTGGAAAACAAGGGTTTGAGCCCATATCAAGAGTATTTTTATAATCCTCCAGAGATTTTTATTTATATGTTGGAATGTATATTATTCTGGGGAAAGCGTCCTCTTATTTTGCTAGACTCTTGAAGATTCAAAAAGAAGGTTAAAAATTGGGCTGGGGTGTGGCTCAGTGGAAGAGCTCTTTCCTAGCACATGTGAGGCACTGGGTTCAATTCTCAGCACCACATATAAACAAATAAAATAAAGGTCCATTGCCAACTAAAAAAAAATTTTTTTTGATAAGAATCACTAGCATGCCTTCAAAGTATGTTTCCCTGGCAACTTGATACACTTTGCTAAGTATTAAAATCAAACTCACACATATCACAATTTACTCAATTTTGTGCAAATTGATTCCAAACTGAAATAGAGTAAACTAATAATTTGTGCTCTTATTTAAATGTTCTAGGTGTTATACAATGAAAAAATAGCTCAACACACAAATCTCTCTGGATCTATTTCTCATGACATCAAATTACCTTAAACCATGTCTTCAAAGAGTTGTGCCTCTCAAAAAACTCATGAATTAACAACCTTTTAGTTTATTGCAAATAAATAAGAAATTCTCAGTAAGTATACAGAACACTAAATCATTTTAAAACTAAAATCAAGCCAGTGTAGAGAAACGCACCCATAATCCCAACAATTTGGGATGCTAAGGAAGCAGGATCAAAAATTGCAGGTCAGCCTAGCCAACTTAGTGAGACCCTGTCTCAAATAAAATAAAAAGGGCTGAGAGTACATATAGCTCAGTGGTAAAGTGCTTGCCTAGCATGTGTGGGGGGACTTGGGTTCAATCTCAAGTACTGCCAAGAAAAAAAAAAGAGAGAGAGAGAGAGAGAATGACTCTGATTTTTTTAAAAATGGTATAAAAAATGAATATTACATATAAAATGACATGCAGAAAATTTAATAGCGCTAAGGATATACCTCAGTGGTTGAGTCCTTGCCTAGCATAGATAAGGCCCTGGGTTCAATGCCCAACACAACTAAATAAACAGACCCAAAATTATCCCTCACTACCATCAAAAATGGATTGATATCTTCCAAAAACTCAAAAATTTATTTTTTAACCCTTCCTATCATTTCAGAACTGCATGCCCCCTATTAGGCATATTAAATGTATATGAACAGAATATAACTAATTGTTTTGGGGTGTATAGTACTGGAGATTATTAAACTCAGGGCCTCACACATGGGTAGGCAAGCACCCTACCACTAAATTACATTTCCAAACCTTTTTATTTTATCTTAAGATAGAATCTAGCTAAACTGCCCAGGTTCAATTTGAATTCGAGATTCTCCTGCCTCAGCATCCTGAGTAGCTGGGATCACAGGTGTGCACCACCACACCCAGCTACTATTAAGCTGAAATTTCTTCTTCTTCTTTTGTTGTTGTTGCTGTTTTCATGAAACAGTCTATTTCAAATTGTCCAGGCTGGCCTCAGATATGTAATCTTACCGCTTCAGCCTCCCGAGTAGACAGGGACTACAGGAGTGCACCACTGCACCTCGCTCATAAGGTAACTTATTCTAACATTAACTATAACAAAACAAATTAACTACAACAAAAATCTTTATGTCTAAAAATATAAAGAACAATCACATATAAGAAAACTATAATAGGGGCTGGGGATATGGCTCAGTTGGTAGAGTGCTTGCCTAGCATGCACAAGGCCCTGGGTTCAATTCCCAGCACCAAAAAAAGAAAAGAAAAAAAGAAAACTATAATAAAAGAAAAATTAAATCCATGTTTCTACAGCTTTTTTTATTTTTATTTATTTATTTTTCCCCCTGTACTGGGAACTGAGCCCTGAGGCATTTTACCACTGAGTTGTCCCCAGCCCTTTTTTTATTTTGAGACTGAGTTGCTTAGGGCCTTGCTAAGGTGCTAAGGCTGGCCTTAAACTTACAATCCTTCTGCCTTAGCCTCCCAAGTTGCTGGGATTATAGGAGTGCATCAACGTGCCCTGCTAAATTCATGTTTCTAAAGGAATGTTTCCTATTATAAAAAGATATTAATTGGGGCTGTGGCTCAGTGGTAGAGTGCTTTGGCACATGTGAGGCACTGGGTTCAAACCTCAGCATCACACAAATAAATAAAGGCACTGTGTCCACCTACAACTAAAAATATATTAAAATATATAAAAATATATGTTAATCCCTAAAAAAACTATTTCACTATAACCCTAGTAAAATTGAAATTGCATTTTTGTTAGTCCTAATGTTCATCTGGAAAAATAAATACATGACTATTTGTTCTACCAGATACCAAAATACATAAAGACATATTAATTTAAAATAGTGTGGTTTCAGGACATGAATAGACACATTCACGAAACAGAGAAAAAAAAGTACAGCAATATACCCAAGAATTTAGTAATAATTCAAACAGTATTTCAAATCACTATCAAAAAAAGACTGTTCAATAATAGTGTTAAAAAAGATGACTAACTGGGTGGGAAAGAAAAGGTTAGACACATCTCACCATACTCTAAAATCAATTCTAGACTGATAAAAAGATTTATATATAAATAATTCAGTCTTCCTTCCACCCTCCCTTTCCATTCTTTCTTGAATATTTGATTCTTAAGCATGAGGTGGAGCCAAAAAAGGAAAGTCTCCATGCAGCAGAGAAAGGAGCAGTCCAATACAAGTGTCACAGCCTGAACAGGTTTTGCTCCCACAAGAGAAGCAGGGGTAGAGGTAAGTGTGATGTTTGAGCGAGGTGAAGAGATCAACAACAGAAGGAAGAGAAGGCAGTGGAAGAGGGAAGCTGACTATGAAGTCACAAAGAGTGAAAGGGCCAGGCACAGTGCCACACACCTGTGATCCCGGCACTGGGCAAGCTGAAGGAGGAGGATCAAGAGTTTAAAACCAACCTCAACAACTCAAGAGAGGCCTTTAAGCAACTTAGTGAGATCCTGTCTCAAAAAGCAGCAACAAACCAGAACAGGGTATGGAACCTGAAAATGAGATGACAATGGCACCTGTATCAGGCAGTAGCAACAACAGAATATTTATTAATACAAGAGAGCCTGGTCAAATAAATTATTGAGGATAATGACAGACAAGTTTCTGAGATGAGCCTAATATGAAAAAAAAAATTAATATGACTCCTGTGCTGTCAAATTAGATTTAGGTAAATCACTGTAAGTTCAAGGATCTTATTATCTAGAAATGGATATAAAGACACAGATGTGTATGTATATATCCATATACTACATCAGAATTATCACTATGACCTCATACTTTTCAGCATATATAAATACAGAAACAATACAGATGTTGTGTCAAGTTATATCTGTGTATGTATATATCCATATACTACATCAGAATTATCACTATGACCTCATACTTTTCAGCATATATAAATACAGAAACAATACAGATGTTGTGTCAAGTTATATCTCTGTATGTATATACAGGCATATACTTCCTAATTATACCAAATAAGAGGGCCTAAGACTACCAATATCCCAAGAACAATAAGCACACCTAACGCCCATTTCAGTTTCTAAATATCATTCTCGCCTAAAAGGAAAAAACAAAAAAAAAGCTCCTTGGAGAAATAGTAATTCCAGAGCTAGAACAGGAATGATACAGTTGTGCCTGGAGTATATTGTATCAGAAGGGAATGCTCACAGAATGATAGAAACATGTCAAAGGACAGAAGTCAGCTTAAAGAGGTACCACTGGTCAAATCTGAGATAATATGAACATCAACATAAAAGACAGCAATGGAATATAAGCCATTAAAATAAAATATTAATACATATGTCTATACTTATAATCAGTAAGAACATTTTTTCTTATTATGGAATGCTAACTGATGAATGTAAACAAAATTACAGAATTAGAAACCACCACTTGTTATCAATCACCAGCATAAATTAAGCCAAGAAATATCAAGTATGCTAAAATTGGTGAAAAAAATGCAGAAAGCACAGGAATAAGATATTTAACATACAAATTACTTCCCCACAAAATGTTTATTGATTATAAAGGGTTTTAGATCAACCTAATAGTGAAGAAGACTGACAGATTCCACCTCAACCAAGTGATCAAAGTAACAGCACCAGTAATGGGAAAAACTGACATCATGTACCAACTGATAGGATGCAACAGGAACACAGAATCACTTCTGTAATATTCTTGTCAAAAACATACAATCTTTATTTAATCATGAGGAAACATCAGACAAATCCAAACAGGGACATTTTACAAAATTTATGAACTATAACATTCAAAAGTATCGAAGTTATGAAAGTCATGGAAAGATAAGTTACTATTTGAGAGTAAAGGACACCAAAGAAACAAAATGTAAATTGCAATCTTTTTGCTTTTTCTGAGGAAACCAAGGAAAGGTGAATGAGGCCAATATCAGATAGTAGTAATGAATCACTTAATTTCCTGATCTTGATGGTTATATTGCAGTTATATAGAAGAATGCTCTTAGGCTGGAGTTGCGGCTCAGTGGTAGAGAGCTTGCCTGGCTTGTGACAGGCCCTGGGTTAGATCCTCAGCATTGCATATAAATAAATTAACTAAATAAAAGACCTACTGATAACTAAAAAAAAAAAAAAAAAAGAATGCTCTTTTTTTGTTGTTCTTATGGTACTGGCAGGATTGAACTAAGGCCTGGCACCTCCTAGGCAGGTGCTTTACCACTGAGCCACATTCCCAGTCATTGGAATGAGTGCCCTTCTTTATAAAAAATGCATACTACAGTATTTGGGGGTGAAAAAATATTATATTGGTAAATTACTCTCAAATGCCTTAAGGGGCAACAGTTTGTACTATTCCTGTAACTTGCATAAAAGCTTGAAATTATTTCAAAATTCAAAGGAAAAACAAATATTTTTTAAATGATCTTAGAAAATACTAAATAAAAAATTTTATGTACTAGTATGGGGAAATCTTTCATTAAAGACAAACAGAATAGTTGAATAAATTACATGTTTTAAATTTCTGTACTAGAAAAACTTAACTGCTAGACTAGCAAGTGTAAAAACCACAGACATAATGCAAGTTAAAAAAAATACTATCTCCCACCATTATGTACAACCATAATGCACCAATAAAATGAAAAATGGGAGAAAAAAAAAAATGTTAGGATAGCAGGGGGGTTGCGTAGTTCAGTGAGAGCATGCTTGTCTAGCATGCTTGAGGCCGTGGATTTGACCCTTGGTACCGCAATTAAAAAAAAAAAAATTGAAGGCACTGTTAAATTTTGGACAAAAAGATGTATACAGCAGATACATAAGACAAAAGAATGTTACATGAAACACTTTGAGGGAGGTTACAATATTAAAATGAACAAATAAATACACAATAATTAACCATGAAAAACCTCTAAAAAGAACTTAAAATCTGTACCACCATTCTTCACTAAAGGAACAGCATTTTTTTTTTTTTTTTTTGCGGTACTGGGGAATCGAACTCAGGGCCTTGTGCTTGCGAGGCAAGCACCCTACCAGCTGAGCTATCTCCCCATCCCTAGCATTTTTAATGGTTATATACAATGTACTTAACTTGATATGGGATTATGAGCAATTTTATAGAAAACTAGTTTCCAGTTGCATTTTAGAGGACAAATTGTTCATACCTTTTTCACACGAATTCAAATTGTATAAACTACACACCAGACACCAAACTATACCCTTCAATAATGAAGGTTACTTAAACTAGAGTTTGTTGAATCTTACTGTTCTCTGCATTATAGACTATCCATTAAAAATACAGTAAAAATATTTATTGACACCAAAAGATGTAGTATGTTTCAAAAGCAAATAAAATAATATGAGCAATATGATCCAAATGTTTTATAAGTATATTTAACATATGCAAAGATACACAGAAAAAAATCTAAAAGAATATGAAGATTTTTTTATCTTTTTACTTCTCTGAACTTTCAAATTTTTTAAATAAGTATTAATCACATAATAAAAATATTTTTTAATATTAATTCAAATGTAATAAAATAAAACCTTGATGCTTGGAAAAGCTCAAAATGCCAGTAATTTTTAAAGGACAAATCCGTAAGGATTAAAATGTCCTATAAACACTAAAATAACAAATACCAGGCTGGGGTTGTGGCTCAGTGGTAGAGCACTCACTCACCTAGCATGCATGAGGCCCTGGATTTGAGCCTCAGCACCACATAAAAATAAAATAAAGGTATTGTGTCCACCTACAACTAGAAACAAAAATATTAAAAAAAAAAAAAAAATACCTATGTTAGACTTTTTAGACCTTTTGGTAACAGGTTTTATTTATTTGTATTATACTCCGGTAGTACTGGTAACATTTTTATAACAAGTTTAGGACAGTAATTTTATATTTTACCAAATCTCTATAGAATTTGAAGAATATCTTTAAGTTTAAAAATTAAAAATTTTTTTCATCTAGTTTTACAACAAAAAAATTATAATCATATAGTAATAAAATAATATCCACTGTACCTTATTGTATCGATCATGGGGAACAGATTGTAAAACGATTGGTTCCATTGTAGAAACATTGGCAAACTGTACCTCTGGAATATACAGGGCACAAACCACATGAGCCCAACCTAAAAATAAATATACAAAAGTTTATTTGTTTAAAAGTTTTATCAAAAATAAAATGACTACCTGTGTTTAAAAATTCCTTAAAAATGGCTGTTTAAGGAAATGCACGACATTAACAAATTCTCATTATTAGTTCTGCATGAGAATAGTCAAACCACCACTGGCCAAGTATTCTTAATCATTTCTACAGTTATCATGCACAGTAACATAAATAAAGGAAAACATTCAGGTGCTAGCATTGATACTTCTTAAAAGGGCAGACTAATTCAGATCAACACAACTTCTGAAAAACACCTTAAAAATAGTTTAAACTACTGTAAAAGTTTTCATACTTTGCAGGACAGGGATATAGCTCATTGGCACATCCATTCATTCCCAGCACTGCACTCCCCAACAAATTGATATTTTAATCTTAACCTTTAAGGTTAACATTAAATTTTTATTTTTATATTGTCAACAATTTGAGTATTAATTTTCATTTTGTTATTTTAAATTTTCATTTGAGATATTTTAACAATTGATATTAAATTTAAACATTTAATTTTTTAAATGTTACTGAAATATTAAGAACTGATGTGATAGTTAAGTATCTAACTTAAGAATGAAATTCCAGAAAGGTGAGTACAGACAACCAACACAGAAAGGGAAGAAGTAAACCTCTCCCCACTTTCAACTATGACACAAGCCAGGAGGAGTAAACTGAAAGTACATGGGTTCTTAAATGGACTGCACCTGGGCTTTTATCATCTAGAACTCTAACATATAACTAAATAACCCTGAACAAGTACCCACAGGCTGCAAAAAGAAGTAATTATATATATATCCCCTGAAGGAAAATAATATCAACTTTGCTACAAATAATTTCTACAATGTGTTAAATGGAACTTCGAGAACAACAAAAAGTACAAAGCACATAAGTGATGACACAATATGAAATGAAAACCAGCAGAAACAAGAAATCAAAAAACATATATGTATTTTGGATTTATCAGATAAGGATTTTAAAATAAGTTTCTTTATTATAATCAAATTATGTACAAGACAAAATTAAAAATGACTGCAGTGAGCAGAAAACTATAAATAATAAATAAAAATTCCAGAAGTAAAAACAAATTTAAAAATCAATAGGAGGGATATTAACAATGGTTTGAATATGGATGAAAAGAGAATTAGTGGGCAACAATATAGGCCAAATAAAAATATCGAGGATGTTAACACAAGATACAAATATGAAAAATACAAAAGGAAGGGGACAGAAGGCATAAAAAATGCAATGAGTAAGCCTAACATAATGAGTCAGAGAAATATGAACAAGAAAACAGCACAAAAGCAAAGAACAAATTACAAAAACTTTCCAGAAGACAATGAAGAACCACAATATATCACAAAGTAAGTTAAAACAAATCCACATTAACTAAAACTACAGAAAAATAAACGAGACGAAAAAATCTTTAAAAAAAATCAAAAGGTGAATTATCATCAAATTAACAACTGGATAAACAAAGCCAGAAAACAATTTCAAACACCACTGAAGAGAACACTAAACAATTTTCCTCACATAAAAGGAAAAATTATTTCAAAGGAAGAGTTAAAGAAAAAATTAAAAGAGTGTAGGTACTTTGAATGGCTACTGACCATATAAAACAATAATAATGTCATTTACTAATTTCATTTAAAATATATGACTACTTAACTAAAAAGTAAAACATAGCTGTGTGTGCTGGTATATACCTACAATTCCAGTAACTTGGAAAGCTGAGGCAGGAAGATTGCAAGTTCCAAGCCAGCCTGAGTAATTTAGGGAAACTCAAAAATAAAACATTAAAAAAATTAATTTTAAAAAAAGGTGGGGAAGTATGTAGCCTGGGGGTAGAGAATCCCTGGGTTTAATCCCCAGTACCACAAAATACATATACATATGTACATACATAAATGAAAAGTAAAACACTGGTTTGGTGGAGTATTTGATGTTTATAGATTTAACACTTTAAAACTATTTTTAAAAGGCTCACATCTCTGGGTACATTGGTGTTTGCCTGTAATCCCAGCAGCTCGGGAGGCTGAGGCAGGAGGATCTTGAGTTCAAAACCAGTCTCAGCAAAAGTGAGGTGCTAAGCAACTCAGTGAGACCCTGTCTCTAAATAATATACAAAAAAGGACTGGGGATATGACTCAGTGGTCAAGTGCCCCTGAGTTCAATCCCCAGTACCTTTTTTAAAAAAAAAAAAAAAAAAAAAAGTTCACAGCAACTCAAGAGGGTAAGGCAGGAGTATCACAAGTTGAAAGACAGACTCAGCAACTTAACAAGGTCCTGTTTCCAAAAAAAAAAAACCTACAGAAAAGATCAGGGAAGGAACATGGTAAATGATATCTATAGTTTTAATCCATATTTTGTGTAAAGCATGTACACATTAACTAAGGTTATTGGTATAAAAAAACTATAAACTGTAACATATTATATAAACTGAAATAGATAAATAAATGTATATGCAGCTCAATTCACAATAGCTAACCTAGGTGCCCCTCAACAGATAAATGGATAAAGAAAATGTGGTGTATATGCACGTTCTAATGGAATAATGAAATATTACTCAGTCATAAAGAATGAAGTTATGGCATTTGCCAGTAAATAGATGGAACTGGAGACTATCATGCTAAATGAAAAAAGCCAATCTCCCAAAACCAAAGGTCAAATGTTCTCTCTGATATGTGGATGCTAATACGTAATAAGTAGAGAGGACAGAAGTTCACTGGATTAGAAGAATGAAGGGAAGGGAAGGGAGGGGGAATGGGAATAGAAATAGGAAAAGCAGTAGAATGAACTGGACGTAACTTTTCTATGTTCATACATGAACACACGACCAGTGTAACTCCACATCATGTTCACCACAACAATGGGATCCTAATTAGAATAAATTATACTGTGTGTATGTATAATATACTCTACTGTCATATATTTCTAAAAAGAACAAATTTTTAAAATGTGCATATTACAGACAAAAATAAATAAATGTATATAGAAAAAGAGTTAGAGCATGTAGTTCAGTAATACAGCACTTGCCTCACATGCATGAGGCCCCGGGTTCAGTCCCTTGGTATGAGGAGGGGAGGGAACATGATCCACAATAAAAACAGAGATGGCCAAAGGGGCAATTTAATGTAATTAATTAAATTCAAATGCAATAGTAATTAGTTGTATTGAATTAATTTAATTCAAACCAGTACCAGGGCCAGGGTTGTAGCTCAGTGGTAAAGTGTTTCCCTAGCATACATGAGGCACCGGGTTTGATCCCCAGCACCAAATAAAAAAAACTAAATAAACAAAATAAAGGTTTAAAAAAAAAAAAAAAGTACTAAAGAATAATCAAAAGGGAGAAACAAATGACAACATAAGAGGAAAAATCAACATTAACAACTCTAAGATGGAATATCAGAGACCAAATTTAGCCTTCTGTGTAAGACAATTAATTCACATATTCCCAACCGCAAAAAAAAAAAAAAAAGGACAAAATACCTCAGAGGACAAAATACCTGAGACAGTGATATGCATGACACTGACTATCAGGTAATGGAGACCAAGACTGAAACACAATAAATAAATGAGATAAGCTCTAAATTTGCCCCAGCTTACTATCTTCAGAGTTTTCTCAATTCATGGCTCAATGTAGACTCAGTCCCAGAGTCTACATTGATGAAGCTAAGACTGGTGAAACCAAGACAGCTACAACTAGCAGGACAGGCTACTGAAAATGAGAGCTCCTCAGAAAGAGAACCCTAGAGATATGCAGAGGGACCATTTAAATACTCATGAGAGTACTGATCAGTACATGTACATACATGAAAGAAATTACCTGAGGTTGGAAAAAGGCCATTCCAAAAGGATTAGGCAGAACAATGGCCAATAGACCCAAACAGCCAGAAAGTTTGTATTCCCACAGCCAGACTGGAAAAAATTCATCATTCATAGAGCATTGGGCAGAATATTCAGTAAGGTCTTGCCTCAACAGTAGGGTATAACTACCCCTAGGATCAAACACTGCGGCAGACCCACCTAAAAAGTCATAGCAGCAGGCACCCAAAATATCAAACTCTTTCCACAGATCTTAACTATCTCAGAATAAAGTTCAAAAAGATTTATAGTAATGTATGACATCCAGATTTACAACGGCATAATGAAGCAAACAACTCAAAGGTTAAAAACAAGCAAGAATTCTCAAAACCTCATGCTGGATACAGTGGCACGTGCCTATAATCCCAGCAGTTTGGGAGGCTGAGGCAGGAGGATCTTGAGTTCAAAGCCAGTCTCAGCAAAAGTGAGGCACTAAGTAACTCAGTAAGACCCTGTCTCTAAATAAAATACAAAACAGGGCTGGGGATGTGGTTCAGTGGCAGAGTGCCCCTGAGTTCAATCCACAGTATTCCCCGCTCCCCCGCACCCACCAAAAAAAAAAAGAATTCTCAAAACCTATTTTATCAGAACTCTGAAAAACAGTAAAAGGTTTTCAACAACCAAGGAAGACACTGAATTTAAGAAAAATAGGCTGGGCTGGGGTTGTGGCTCAGCAGTAGAGTGCCTGCCTAGCATGTGTGAGGCACAGAGCTCAATTTTCAGCACCACATAAGAATAAATAAAATAAAGGTCCATCGACAACCACAACTAAAAAATATTAAAAAAAAAAAAAGGGCAACTTAAAAATGACAGGAAATCTTTGGCATCTTTACTTTCCCTTGACCTTTGCATGCCTTAGGTTGGAAGGACATCTGGAAGAGAGCAGCCGGAGTTTCCTGTTGTAGAACCTTCGTCACCAATTTCAGAAGGACCCAACTTTTATGTATAAAGAATTATGTTGGAATGGATGCCATGGCATACACCTATAATCCCAGCAGCTGGGAAGGCTGAGGCAGGACTGTGAGTTCAAAGTCAGCCTCAGCAACTTAGCGAGGCCCTAAGCTAAGTGAAACCCTGTCTCTAAATAAAATGCAAAAAAAAAAAAGGGTTGGGGATGTGGCTCAGTGGTTAAGTACCACTGAATTCAATCCCTGGTACCAAAAAAAAAAAAAAAAAAAAGGAAGGGACAGTGGTACAAACCTGTAATCCCAGCTATTCCAGAGGCTGAGGCAGGAGGATCACAAATTTGAGGTCAGCCTGGGCAACTTCACAAGAATGTATCCCAGAAAAAATAAAAAGATCCAGGGATGTAGCTTAGTGAGGGAGTGCAAGTCTAGCATGCTGAAGGCCCTGGTACCACCCACCAAAAAAAAAAAAAAGAATTGTGTCTGTCCCTGTTGCAAAGTGTCTGGAGGCTACCAAAGGACTGGGGCAATGTGCTTGTCGTTCTTCTCTCTCAAAACTCAGGACAGAAGTGTGACCCTAAAAAATCACTGAAAAGCAAAGAAATCCCACAGAATTCTGGGGCCAAAGATTACAGGGGCTTTGTAAGTACCAAAAGCCTCAAAGGCAAAACAGGAAGAAATCTTCTTTGGGAAACTGGTGCCTTTCAAAAACTCGTGGGTATAATGGAGGATACAGAGAGCCATGGGCATGTCCAAGTCAAGACTCATCCTCAGAAGAGACCTAAGAAGATCCTTCCCTTTCATCTCTGACTAGAATCATGACACAGTGCAAGCAGGAGTGAAAGGCTAGGACACAGATGTAAAGAAACTGAAACACTGAAGAAAAGTCCAGTACACAGAATGACTGCAAAAACGAATCAAGGTATTTATTTTTCTTTATTCTTGTACTCTTTACCTTTTAGTATTCAGCACCTGATTTTTGAGGAAATCTTTGTCAAAACACTTAAATGAAGACAAAGATATACAGGTTTCAGCAACTACATATGACAAAGATACGCACTTCATAAAAACATGTAAACAATCATTTTTTTTTAAATGGCTTTAGCATACAGCAAGCAACAAAACTAAACCCTGAAAGAAGAATCTGATTTCCAACGTTACCAAAATCCAGTTTTATATGAAGATCAAATCAAAGGCCTTGCACATACTAGGCAAACAATTCTACACCTTGAATATACCTCTAGCCAAACATATTCAGTTCTTAAAACAAGTTACAGAACACTCAAAGAAAAAGAAAACATAACTTATTCACAGAAGATATTAACAGAAACTATACCTCCAGAAACACACCACTGGATTCACTAGGCAAAGACTTTTAAAAAACTGTCTTATAAGTGCTCAAAGGGCCAAATATCAATAAAGAAATAGATCCAGTGGCTCTGGTGTATAATTCCAGCTACTTAGGATCCACACTGAGGCAGGAAGACCTCGAGTTGGAGGCTAGCCTGGGCAACTTAGTGACACTCTGTCTCAAAATAAAAAAAAATTAAAAGGGCTGGGGATGTAGCTTAGTGAAAAAGCATCCCTGGGTTCGGTTACTGGTACAGAGTACTTGCCTAGCAAACAGGAAGATCTGGGTTTGATCCCCAGCACGGTCACGCGCTCGCTCGCTCTCTCTCTCTCTCTCTCTCTCTCTCTCTCTCTCTCTCTCGCTCTCTCTCTCTCTCTCTCTCTCTCTCTCTCTCTCTCTCGCGCTCTCTCTCTCTCTCTCTCTCTCTCTCTCTCTCTCTCGCGCGCGCGCGCGCACACATATACACACACACACACACACACAAAGAAGGAAAGAAAGAATCAAATTCTGGAGCTAAAATTTATAATAACAGATATGAAAAATAGGGGGATGGGAGGGGTTAGCGTTAGGGTTAAGGTTAGGTTTAGGGTTAGGTTAAGGAGGGGGGCAAGAATGGAGGAAGGAAGGGCTGTATAGTGGGAAAAGAGGGGTGGGAGGGGTGGGGGGAGGGAAAAAAATAACAGAATGAATCAAACAACATTACCCTATGTAAATTTATGATTACACAAATGGTATGCCTTGACTCCATGTACTCCATGTACATGTATCCCATTTGTTTACAATAAAAAAAAAGTATTCTAAAAAAAAAAAGAAAGAAATGAAAAATACACTAAACAGTTTAAAAGCAAGGGGAAAAATCAGCAAATCTGGAAGATAAGTCAATTTAAACTATCCAGTCTGAGAACAATGCATAAGTAACCTGACAGCACAATCATTCCTAATAAAAATATGTATAATGGGATTTCCATGAGTAGAGGAGCAAGAAAAATGGGTAGAAAGAATAAAGAAATAATAGTCCAAGCCTGGCATGGGAGCACACACCTGTAATCCCAGTGATTTGAGAGGTTGAGACAGGAAGATCACAAGTTTGAGGCCAGTCTCAGCAAGTCAGTGAGACTCTGTCTCAAAATAAAAAATTAATGCTGAGGATATAGCTCAGTTGGTAGAGCGCTTGCCTTGCATGCATAAGGCCCTGGGTTCAATCCACAGCACCACCATAAAAAAAAAAAAAAAAAATTAAAAGGATTGGTGATATAGCTCAGAGGTAAACCATTCCTGAGTTAGATCCCAGTACCAAGGAAAAGAAGAAAAAAAAAAAAAAAAAGAAATAGCAGGCCAAATTTTCCAAAACTTTATAAAACACATGACTCTACATATTCAAGAGATAAAAAACACCAAGAAAATGACTGAAAAGGCAACCACATTATCACATAACAATTAATGTTAAAAGTCAAGGGAAGCCAGGTATGGGGCACATGCCTATAATCCTAGTTTCTCTGGAGGCTAAGACAGGAGGATCTCAAGTTCAAGGCCACAATCAGAAATTTAGGGAGACTGCCATAAAAATTTTAAAAATAACAAAAGGGGTTAGGGATGTGGCTTAGTAGTAGAGCACCCATGGGGTCAATCCCCAATAACATAACACAAACAGTCAAGGGAAAAAAATCTTGAGAAGCTACTTATTTCATATAATGGATACTCAATCAGAACACAGAGTCCCCAACTTATAAATGTGCAACTTCAATTTCTCAACTTTCCAAAGGTGTAAAAAGCAATATGTTTTCAGTAGAAATTTGAATTTTGAGCTCCTTCCAGGTTAACAACCTATGACACCATACTCTCATAGGAGCCACAGCTCCTATTTGGCCACACGGATATGAAAGTAAGCTATAACATCCAGTAGTTTAAGGGTATTAAATGTATTTTTAAGCTGGGTATGGCAGTGTATGCCAATAATCCCAGGAACTTGGGAGGCTGAGGCAAGAGGATGACAAGTCAGAGGGCCGGCATTAGCAACTTGTAAGGCAAAACCCTATCTCAAAATTTAAAAAAAAAAAATTTAAAAGGGCTGGGGAGTGTAGTTCAGTGGTTAAGCACCACTGAGTTTAATCACCAGTCCAAAAAAAACAAGGTATTTTAAGCTTATAATAGTCACACACAATATAACATTTTGGTCAACCACAAACCACATGTATGACCATGGTCCCACAACATTATAATTCAGGTGAAAAATTCATATTGTCTAATGAAGTTACAGTGATCATAATGTCCTAGTACATCATAATGTCCTAGTGCAGCAGTTACATTTGTGGCAGTGTGGTCTAAAGAAATTGACTCTGCTGCCAATTGTATAAAAGTATAGCACATACAAATACATATAGTATAATAATAATTGGTAATGATAATAAACAATTATGTATACATCATCCTATACTCCTACTTATTAAAAAAAAAAAAAAAGTTGGTTGGGGATGTGGTACAATAACAGAGCTCTTGCCTAGCATGTAGAAACCCTGGGGTTTGATCCCTAAGCACTACAAAAACAAAACCAAAAACACAACAACAAAACTATAAAGCAGCCTCGGGAAGGTCATTTAGGAGATACTCCAGAAGAAAGCCTTGTTACCAAAAATGATGACAGTTCCATACTTTTTTTTTTTTTTTTTTCTGTCCTAGGGACTGGGACCTTGTTCATGCTTAGGCAATGCTGTACCACTGAGCTACGCCCCCACCTTTCCATGGATATTACTGTCCTGAAAACATTCCAGGAAGTCAAGACATAAAGGTACAACAGAGTGATATTAATACTCCTAAACCTTGTGTAAGCCTAGGCTAATGTGTATGTTTTTACATTTGTTTTTAGCAAAACAGTTGTAAAAGGCTAAAAAAAGTGGGGTGGATAAAAAATTTTAAAAATACATAAAACCAAGGACTAGAGATTTGGCAGTGACACAAGGCACAAGGAACTCCCTCCACAAGACATGGGGTATGAGCTTCAGAACTGTAAAAAGTTAAAAAGAAGAAAGAGAAAAAAAAAGGCCAACAGAATAAGGATGCAGAGAAAACTACTGGGTTGTTGTTTTTCTGTTTGTTTGTTTTTTCCTATGAGCAAGGATGTCATTTGTAGAAAACATGTGTGCAGTTAGGCATGGTGGGTGTTGCATTCCTGTAATCCCAGTGACCCAGGAAGCTGAGGTAGGAAGATCACAAATTCAAGGACAGACTCAGCAACTTAGTAAAAAGCCCTATCTCAAGAAGAGTGAATGTAGCTCAGTAGTAAAGCATCCCTGGGATCAAACCCTAGTACCAAACAAATTTTTAAAAAATTAATAAAGAAAAATAAAAAAGGAAACGTTTGTAACCAAGTGGGGTGACACGCACCTGTAATCCCAGCTACTCAGGAAACTGAGGCAGGAACATCACATGTTAGAAACCAGCCTTGGCAGTTTAGTGAGACACTAAACAACTTAGCAAGACCCTGTATTTAAAAAAAGGGTTGGGAATGAGGCTCAGTGGTTAAGTGCCCCTGGGTTCAATGCCTGGTACAAAAAAAAAAAATTTTTTTAAGGGCTGGGAATGTAGCTCAGTGGTAGAGCACCCCTGAGTTTAATCTCTAGTACCACAAAATAAAAAATAAAAAACAAATGATGAACTGCCAAAAAACAACTTAATAAAACCAAATCTCAATTAAAAAATAGAAATTTTAAAGAATTCTTTGACCAGTTTAAAAAAAAAAAGTTATCCACAATTATAACTTTCAGAAAACTCTAGACCCAGATACCAGTGAATCCTACCAAACACAAATGGATAATATATCAATCTTACACAAAGGCTTCCAGAAAAACAAAAGAATACCTCCCTACTTGTAATAAGAGCAGCATGACATTAATGTCAAAATCTGATACAACTATAAAAAGGAAAGTCACAGCTTAATTTCTTTAATTTCATAAATAGATGCCAACCAGGCACAGTGGCACATGCCTGTAATCCCAGCTACTTGGAAAGCTAATGCAGGAGCAATGAAAAAGTATGAAGCCAGCCTGGGTAGCTCAGCAAGACCCTGTCCCAAAATAAAATGACAAGGTCTCAAAATATAGGTCAAAAGTAAAGCACTCCCAAGATCAATACCCAGTAGCACAAAATGAGAAATAAATAAACAAACAAGCAGATGCCAAATTCTAAACAAACCATTAAACTGAATCCCATAATAAGAGTTTATTCTGAAAAAACAGATTAACTTTCAAAAATAAATCAGTATAATTCTTGACAGAATAAGGGAGAAAAAAAATCACCTCAAAAGAGGCAGAAAACTATCATAAGCATGAGTTTCCTTATTAGTTATTTAACTTTCATAGTATGTCATGGCTTAATATTTTCATGTTTACATATTTTAAAATGGTACTGAGATGTAAAGAAATAGAGATTCCTCTGATAACCACAAGTAAAAATTTTAAAATGAGTATAGGTTCAGTGTTTCTCATCCAACATGCTTGGTTGGGAAAAGTGTTTTGGATCTGAAGTTTTCAATTTTGAAATATCTGCATCGACTTTACAAGTTGAGCATTTATTGCTATTTGAAAATACAAAATCTGTAATGCTCCAAAATCCAAATTTGATACTCAAAAGTGTTGGAGTTGAAGAATTTCAGATTAAGAAAGTCCAGATTAGGAATGCTCAACCTGTAATACACAAGGATGCTTGGGGGAAAAAACACCAGAATTTAAGAGACAGAAGTCAGAATTTCTTTATATTCAAGCAACAAAAATCTTTAGGATGTTAAAATTAACATTCATTACAAACATTATCTGTGTAGAGAGAAATAAAATATTTATTGTTCAAAAGTTTCAAATATAATTTCCATTTAAAAAAAGAATCAAGATTTTGATTAGAAGTATATTGATCATTCTGCATGAAATAGTCAATGCTTAAGTTTGTCCACAACAAAAAAAAAAAACTATTTCACTACAAAAATAATGAATTACATCTACTACTGTGAAAAAATATTTGAGTAGGAAACACTGATAAATAATATGAACTACCAGGTATTTTAATTACCCATTCCAGTATTCAATTTTTAAAAAATTCTTTTTTCCAAAAATCTCTGTACTTACCCCCATTATCCGTTCTTTTTAAAGCTCCATCCTTATGAGGACATAGTTCACATCTCTATTTAAAAAAAGGAAAAGGAATGAAGAGATTACTTCAGATTACCAAAAGTACATCTTCCCTACAATTTCAAAACTATAGAAAACATGGGAAGAACAGTTTTGTATTAGTTACCAAGAATATTCCAGAACATTCCTAACAAAATAATTGTGATGACATGATTTTCCTCAGAGCACCGGATTAACAGATTAACAACTTCCCCCTTTTTTTGGATACTAAGGATTGAACCCAGGGACACCCTACACTGAGCTACAGCCCCAGCCAAGTTTTTTTTTGTTTTTTGTTTTTTTTAATTTTGATAAAGGGTCTTACTAAGTTGTTTAGAGTCTAAGTTGCTAATGCTGAATTCAAATTTGTCATCCTCTTGCCTCAATGAGCCTCCCAAGCCACCAAGATTACAGGTATGCACCAACACACATTGTTTAAGAACTTCTTTCAAAGTACAGTATTGTTTTTAAACATCCTGCTGCAATTTTCAATATTTTACAGCCAGGAACAATGGTGTGTACCTACAGTCTCAGCTACACAGAACACTAAGGAAAAAGGATCAGTTGAGTCAGGAGACTGAGACCAGCCTGGGCAACATAGTAAGACCCCTCTTAAAAACAATAAAACAAACAAAAAAAGATCCTCTCAACACAGAACTGAGGCAAGGTTTCTGGCATTTATCTATATCTATTTACTTTCTAAGATCAGTTAATATTACTGTAGTCAAGTAGGTCTGGTTTTTCCTACAATAAAGAAACAAAATCAGTTGTAATCTCCAGCACACAACCACCCCACAGAGAGAGCCAAACAGAAGAATTTAGAATGCTGATTTAAAGTGGCAAGTCATGATGTTATACATGTAATGACTTCCTTTCTAGAACTATACTATTCTAGCTACTCTTATCACTCATACAATGTGTGACTCTAAAGTTATTTTGGACCAGGTGCAATGACATATGCCTGTAATCCCAGCAGGGTGAGGCAGGAGAATCACAAATTGGGCGGCCAGCCTCAGCAACTTGGAAAGACCCTGTCTGAAAATAAAAAATAAAAAGGGAGGGGTATGTGGCACTATGCTTGACCAAAGCCTACTTTCTAACCTTACATTTAATCACAACATTTCACCTTTCCTTCTCCTAAATGCTCAGACTCTTCACCTCTTACCCTTCTGCAAGCTAATGTATCATGTCTCATGAGGACACATCAATGACCTCCTATACAGTTTCCCAATATTCTTTTTTTTTTAGGTACTGGCGATGGAACCCAGGACCTCAAGCATGCTAAGCAGGAGACTACATCTGAGCTACATCCCCAGTCTCCAATACTTACTCTTAACCAATCCGCACCAATGTACAGTATGAACTGACTAACTTCTATTGTTCCCTCAGGTTCTTGCTTCAAGACACTTCATCAGAGATGATATCTCTAAATCTCCATATTAGGTTAGGTATATTAAGAATAACCTATACCTTCCTTCTTAGCAGACTGATGTGTATTAATCTACTAAGATACAGGAGATGGACCAGGGCCTTGAGCATGCTACCCAAGTGCTCTACCCCTGAGCTACATCCTCAGTCTCCAATATTCACTCTTAACCAACCTCCACCAATGTACAGTATGAACTTTCCACAACAACACATTAACTCCAAAATATTAGCAATAAGTTACATGTGCAATTATGTATATTCTCACTGCTAAATCATAAACTCCATTTAGTGTCTATAGCCCTAGCACCTACCACAGTCACCAGACACAATAACTCAAAATACAAGACAGAAGATGAAGAGAACAGAGACAAGCACACTTGAGAAAAAAATGAAAGCAACAATTTGGTTCTAGCTGGGAATGGGAATGTAGCTCAGTGGTGGAACACTTGCCTAGTATGATTGAGGCTCTGAATTCAATTCCTAGCACCACAAAATACAAAAAATATATGTTAGTTCTAAAATATAAAAAATTAGCACTGTAATCCTAGATACCTGGAAGTTAGGAGGATACCAAATTCAAAGCCAAGTTGGGTAATTAAGCAAGATCCTGTCTCAAAATAAAAGTTCTAAAAAGAGATGGGGATATAGCTCAGTGGTAAAGCATTTGCCTATCATGTTTGAGGTCCTGGGTTCAAATGCCAGGACAGGAAGGAAGGAAGGAAGGAAGGAAAGAAGGAACTATATAACTACAGAAATAAACTATACAACAGCCTTCCCCTTCAAAGGAAGCACTGTTAGTAATGATTTATCTGGGAAAGAATTGCTGATGTAAGTGTAACTAAATCTAATATCAAGACTATATCCAGACTAAAGATTATCTTTTCCCTGATTTCTTTTTTTTTTTTTCTTTTTTTTTTTTTTTCTTTTTATAGTGCTGGGGAATGAACCCAGGTACAGTCCTGATAGATTATCCTTTCAATGATTAGGTATAAGAACTATTGGGCAGGGGCTGGGGTTGTAACTCAGTGGTAGAGCACTTGCCTAGCACATGTGAGGCACTGGGTTCGATCCTTAGCATCACATAAAAAAAAATTAATTAAAGATATTTTAGAAAGACCTGTTGCGCAAACAGGGAAAAAGAATTCACATAAGATCCTTAAACTTTTTTGATCTTTCATATAAATTCAAAATGTCTGAATAACAATTTCAATACAGTAATTAAAAGCAAAAATAATAGTCAACCTAAGAAATCAAAATTTTCTATTTAAAAAACCCAAAGCACTAAAATAAACAATTCAAAGAGATTCTGGGAGGATGGAGATGTGGCTCAGTGTAGAGTGCTTGCCTAGCATACATGAGGCTCTGGATTCAATCACAAACACTTAAAAAAAATCTTTTTTTAATTAAAAACATATGAATACCAAACAAAGTAAAGCTTTCGTTAAAAGATAATTCCTAGGGGTACAGATGTAGTTTAGTGGTCACAGGAATGAAGCCCTGGACTCAATTCCAAGTGGGGGGTGGGGCACTAGACAACAAACTATCTTTTTCTATTGATGACACTATAATCCAATTCTTTCAGAAAGCAATCTAGTAATACGAACCACAAAAAACACTGATTCAAATGCTTCAGTCTTAGGGAGTGAAAGGAACTAATAAATTACATTTATTAAATACCATGTTGTTTTTATATCATTTAACTTCAAGACATAAAAAATACATGTACAAATATTTTATATGATCATTTATAACCATAAGATTTTTATGACAGGAGTGGTGGCACACATCCACAATCCCAGTCACTCAGGAAACTAAGGCAGGAGGATTCCAAAGATGGCCAGCCCTGACAGACTCAGTATCAAAACAAAAAGGATGGCACAGGGATGTGGCTCAGTGGTAGAGCAACCCTGGGTTCAATCTCATTACCAAAAAAAAAAGACAATCCCAAGATGAACCAGACATTAGAATTAGCAGAAAGGGGTTTTAAAATAGATATTACAACAAAGTTCTATAAGCGGTCAATAAAAATGTACCTACAAAGAAAACAGGAAATCTCAATAAAGGAGACAAACTATTAAAAAAAAAAAAAAAAACTATAGGGGCTGGGTTGTGGCTCAGTGGTAGAGCACTTGACTAGCACATGTGAGCCACTGGGTTCAATCCTCATGAAAATAAATAAATACCAAAAAAAAGGTTAAAAAAAAAGAACTGTACATGGTCTGGGGGTAACTCAAAGGTAGAGAGCATGCTTAAGACAGTACCAGGGGCAGTACCAGAGATTGAAGCC
This sequence comes from Sciurus carolinensis, assembly GCF_902686445.1. NCBI lineage: Eukaryota > Metazoa > Chordata > Mammalia > Rodentia > Sciuridae > Sciurus > Sciurus carolinensis. The sequence goes on from NC_062224.1 coordinate 24,107,679, forward strand.
AGGGGTGTTTAACTTCTGAGCCAGACATCCCCAGCCCATTTTATTTTTCATTCTGAGACAGGGTCTCACTAAATTGCTGAGGGTCTTGCTAAATTGCTAAAACTGACTTTGAACTTGCAGTTCTCCTGCCTCAGCCTCCCAAAACACAGGCATGTGCTACTCAGCCCCCAAATTTCTCTTAAGTATGGAAGCCCAAGGACAGTCAAACAACATCTTTAAAATATGAGGGAGAAAAAAGCACTGTCAACACAAAATTCTATATCCATCTAAAATATCCTTCAAAGATAGTGAAATAGATATTTTCAGATAAAAGAACACAAGCAGACATACCTTGTAAACATAGGTAAGAAATTCTTCAGAATTAAGGAAAATGATATAGAAAACTCAAATCCTCAAAGCAAAGAAGAGCACCACAAATGGTAGACACATGGGTAAAGGTAAAGACTTTCAGCTTTTAAGTTCCTAAGATTACATATGATAACTGAAAGTCAAGCATATAATAATATCTTCTGGGGATTAAAATATATGTAGATCTAACATATGGAAAGAGCTTAAATGACAAAAGATAGCAGTGTATAGAAGAACCTCAGCAGATGCACAATGTGTACAATTTGCACAGCATTAAAATATTTAAATAAGTGATACTCTATAAATAAAATGTCAAAAGGAAATATGTTAAAATTACTAGAGATATGCGCAAAAGCATTAAGTTGGATTCCTTCCTGATATCATACACAAAAATTAATTAAAAATGGATCATGGTTTTAAATGTTAGAGCTAAAACTACAAAATTCTTGGGAAAAAATCAGAGTAAAACCTGAGGCTGGACATGGTGATGTACGCCTATAATCCCAACTACTCCAGAGATAGAGGAGGGAGGATCAGTTGAGTCCATGAGTTCAAGACCCATCTGAACAACACAGTAAGAACCCAAGACCCAACTCAAAAACAAAGAAGGCCCAGGTGCAGTGGTGCACCTCTGTAATCCCAGTGACTCAGGAGGCAAAGGCAGGAAGATCACAAATTTGAGACCAGCCTCAGCAACTTAGCAAGATCCTGTCTCAAAATAAAAAATAAAAAGGACAGAGGACACAGTTCAGTGATAAAGTACTGCTGGGGTCAGGCATGATGACCCGCCTGTAATCCTAGTAGCCAGTAGGCTGAGACAGGAGAATCACAAGTTCAAGACCAACCTCAGCAACTCATCAAGGCCCCAAGCAACTTAGTAAGACCCTGTATCCCCCACACACACAAAAAAAGCTGGGGATGTAGTTCAGTGGTGAAGCGCCCCTGGGTTAAATTTCCAGTACCAAAACAAGAGGAGGAGGGAAGAAAGAAGATGAGAAGGAAAAGGAGAAATAATACAACCTCATGACCTGGCTTAATAATGGTTTCTTAGCCACAACACCAAAAGCAGAGACAACAAAAGAAAAACTAGGTAAATTGGAATTTACCAATCTCAAAACTTCAGTGCTGCAAACAATACCATCATGAAAAAGACAACCTCCAGAATGCAAAAAATGTTTACAAATTATGTACCTGATAAAGGCATTGATTTAGAATATGTAAAAAGCTGTCCACTGAAAAAAAAGATATACAACCAATTAAAAATTGGGCCAAGAATCCGAAGTCATTTAAAGAAAAACTAAAAATGACCAATAAGCACATGAAAAGAATCATAACACTATTAAGGAAATATGAATCAACAACCCACTAAGAAGCCACTTTATGCTGATTAGGATGGCTAAAACCAGAAGTCAAATAATAACAAATCTTGGCACAGATATAGAGAAACTGAAACCTCTACATATTACTTGTGGTAAATGTAATGTAAAATGTAATGTAATATAAAATGGCACACTTTAGTAGTTTCTGAAAACATTAAAAATTACCACATGGCTAAAAAATCCTCCACCCAAGGGTACTGAATTGGTACATGAATGTATGAATGCACATTTTAATTTAAAAAATCAACTTATTCTTTAACTTATACATTAAAAACATAAAAAGCTTACATATTTATGGGTACCAGATGATACAGTAACAAACATGTATAATGTTGAAACTAGGTGAAACATCTATCTCTTCAGTATTTCTTGATGGTAAAACACTTCGCACTTCTTTCTTCCAGATTTTTGAAATGCAAATTTTTTGTTGGTGGTGGTGGTGTTTTGTTTTTGCTTTTTGTGGTGCTGGGGATGGTACCAAGGACTTTGCACATGCTAAGCAAGTCCTCTATCGCTGAGCTACTTTCCCAGTCCAACATTATTGTTATCTATAGTCACCCTACGGTGCAACAGAACAACTTACTCCTCATAATAGCCCAAAAGTAGATAAAATCTGTATGTCTAACAAACTAATGAAGAAATAAGTAAAATGTGGTATGTCCATACAATGAAATATTATTGGACAATAAAAAGGAAAAGTTTTAATAAATGTAGGTGGGCATGGTGAAGCACGTCTATAATTCCGGTAACTGAGGAGGCTGGGGCAGGAGGATTTCAAGTTCAAAGGTAGCCTCAGCAACCACTTAGTGAGGATCTAAGCAACTTAACAAGACCCTATCTTAAAACAAAAAATACAAACAACTGAAGATGTTTAAACGCCCCTGAGTTAGGTCTCTGGTATGAGCCCCCACAAAAAAAAAAAAAAAAAAAAAAAGAAAGGAAGAAATGTCCAGAAGAAGCATATCTAAAGAGGCAGAAAGTACACTGTGGTTACCAGGAGCAGAATAAACAGGGTAATGGGAAGGGACTGCTAATGAACCAGAGCTTCTTTGGGAAGTGATAAAAAGGTTCTAAACTTGATTGTAGTGATGTTTCACAATTCTGTGAATAGTTTACTAAAAACACTGAATTATATATTTTGAATGGTTCAGCTCTCAAGTATAATAATAATATATATATCTATAAAGTACATATGTATACACTCATAATACAAAATATACTATATTACATAGCTATATAGTATATTAGCTCTATAGTATGTTAATTGTATATCATTAAATTAATTCTGAAATATATGTAAAAGTATATCTAGGGGCTGGGGTTGTGGTTCAGTGGTACAGCACTCACCTAGTATGGGTGAGGCACTGGGTTCGATCCTCAGCACCACATAAAAATACAATATAAGTATTGTGTCCACCTACAACTAACAATATATTTTTAAAAAAGTAAATTTTAAAACATTAAAAATAAAAAAGATGAGTTGCAAAATTTAATGAAATGGTAGACTTCAACGCAACCAAATAATTACATTAAATGTTAATAGATTAAAAAATAAGAGACTAATTATGTTAGCACAAATATGAAAAACTAAAACCAAGTTACACATATACATATACATACAGTGTTGTATGTATAAAAGACACTTTTTTTTTTTTTGAGATGGAGGTCTTACTTTGTTACCTATGCTGGTCTTGAACTCCTGTGCTCAAGTGATCCTCCTGGCTGAGTCTCCCTAGTAGCTCAGATTATGGGCACATGCCACTATACCCAGCTGAGACACACTATTTAAAAACATACACAGGTTAAAATGGAAACAGAAGATGGTGAGCAATTACATAGTAAAGACAAATAGGAGCATTTCACGATAATAAGAGTCAAGTAAAGATTATGGGTATTGAATTGGTACATGAATGTACCAATGATGTAATAATCATAAGGGTAAGTCAGGTGCAGCAACACACATCTAAGTCACTCATCTATAATCCTGAGGCAGGAGGATCACAAGTTCAAGGACACACTGGGCAACATAATGAAACCCTGTCTAAAAATAAAAACCACTGAGGATGTGGCTCAGTAGTAGAGAGCCACTGGGTTCAATACCCAGTACTGCAAAAAATAAATAAGTATGTGTGCCTAATAACAAATTTTCAGAATATATGAAGTAAAAATTATCCAAAGTAAAAGGATAAACAATTTCCCAAACACAGTATGATTATTTTAATATCTCTATCTTTGTATCTGACCAAACTAGATCACCAAAAATAAACAAACAAATAAAGACATAGATAATCTAAGCAAAACTATAAGTCACATTCTTTTCAGGTAAACACTGGCATATTCAGCATGAAAGACTACACTCTTGGTCATAAAACAAACAAAATGAATGTAAAACCACTGAAATCAGAGTATATTCCCTGGTCATATTAGAAAAAAGCAAGACAGGCTTGGTAGTACATGCCTGTAATGCCAAAGAGCACTCAAGGAAGGGAAAAAACAAAGTTGAAAAAGCAAATTGAACTTTTTTTTTAAAAGGGGAAGAGCACAAATTATCACTAACAGGAATAAAGAGAATTATCACTTTAGAACCCAAAGATATTGAAGGTGCAAAACAATTTGGATGAAATGGAAAACTTCCTCCTCCTTTGGCAGTGCTGGGCATGGACCTCAGGGCCTCATGCATACTAGGCAAGCATTTTACCAATTATCTATATTCCCTAATCCAACAAAATGGAAAAGTTCCTTGAAAAGCCCAACCTCTCAAAATTGACAAGATGAAGCAGAAAATCTGGGGTTGGGGTCTTGACTCAGTTAAGAGAGTGTTTCCCAAATCATTTTCTAAGTTCAGCAAGAATAATACTAATCTCTATGATTAAGAATACTACTAACACTTGATAAAAAGCTACAAAAAAGTTACAAGTACACAGATGGAAAAATACTGAATATAACAATTCATGTATACAAGTTTAATGTAACACTGGAAAATGAAACAATGAAAATTCACCACAGTAATTTTTTAAAATATATCATTTCAGTCAGTATGGAAAAAGCATTTGAGAAAAGTAAACATCCATTTATGATATAAACTCTCAAAGAACTAAGCCTAAATCTTATTCATTTAGTCTTAGTTCTTAAAAGAATTTAAGACTTATTTAATAAGAACTAAGAATTATTGAATATTATATGATTATTTTATCTTATTCAACCTATGTATTATGATGTTACATTTTGCAATTCTGATGCTTTGACATCTTGAGGCTTTGCTAACCCTAGAGAGACCACCACTCCTCCCAGGACTAGCTAATTCCTAGACATACCAAACAACCTGTCTGCTCTATAACTTTTATTTACAAACCAAGGAATCCAGAGCCCATACTACTAATGATCTTATACTTCAGGCCACAATATCCCCTTCCTCAAGGATCCCAAGGCTGAGTACCTAAAAACCAGAAGCAATGCCTATGCCCCAGATCCCCAGAAATTATTCAAACTAGACAATCCTAACTTACTGACCCTTCCTCACCCATTCTTTCCCCATGGTTTCCCTTTGCTCCCTCTGCCTCCTGACCCAGCCCAGTGCTTCTCCATGTGATCCTATATGGTATGACATGCTTCCTCCTCTTGAGACCTATAAATATAACAAACTATATGTGTGTGTGTGCATGTATGTTTTCTGGGTTTTGTTTTTTTTTTTGCTACTGGGGACTGAACCCAGGGGCGCTTTACAACTGAGCTACATTCTCAGCCCTTTTTATCTTGAGACCGGGTTCTCATTAAGTTGCTTAGGGCCTTGCCAAGTTGTTGAAGCTGGCCTTGAACTTGCAGTGCTCCTGCCTCAGTTTGCTAAATCACTGGGCTTACAGGTGTACACCACTGCACCTGAATCAAACTGTATTTTCAAAAGCAACTGTGTTCCTGAGTTGTTGGCTTTGCCATTCCTGAATAATAAAACCCATATTTGAAACAATCTGATAAAGGTTATTAATAAAAAGCCTACAGCTGACACTAACATGGAATGCTCCCCTAAAAGAATGGAAACAAGATTAAGTACATTCCATAATGGAAGACAATGAAAGAAACACAACTGAGAAAGATAAAACTGGGGGTACTGTTATCATTATTGTTTGTGCAGGGCTGGAACCCAAGAGCCTCACACATGCTAGGCAAGAACACTACCAATGAACTGCATCCCTAGCACAAAACTGATTCATGACATGATCACCCACTAGAAAAATCTAAGTAATCTACCCAAAAGCTACTGGAATTAGTGTGGCATAAGTAAGGTTGTAAGACACAGGTCAATATATGAAAACTAATTCTATTTCCAAAGCTAATAATAATGAGAAATTGAATTAATATAACACCACTTTACAATATCATCAAAAATAAAAATGTTTTAAAATAAATAAAAATTGCAGCAAACATGTTTTTTAAATGGTGTCAGAGAAGAACACACTGAAAAATAAATTTTAAGAAAAGATCACAAGACCAAAGAAAACTACAAAATATTGAACAGAAAAAAAAAACAAAAAAGACCTAAATAAAGGAGGAAATGTACTATGGTAATGTATAAGAAGATTCAAAGATTGTTATGATGTCAATTTTCCTCATAGTTTTCCTCTATAGATTCAAAGCAACTGTGGTCATAATCCCATTAGCCTTTTTGGGAGCAGTAGAAAAGCTGATATTTATAAAGGAATGTGAAGGACGAGAATATGCAAACAATATTGAAAAGGAGGGGAGAAGGCTAGACTTGAATTCTAACTTCAAGACATTATTAAATCATAAATCATGTGATAATAAGACTAGAGGCACAGATCAATGGGACAGACTGAAGATCCTAAAAGAGAGCCCACTTTCTAAAATTTTTATATATGTTTGGGGTGTGGGGAAGGGTGGTACTGGGGACTAAACCCAAGGATGGTCTACCTCTGAGCAACATTCCAGCAATTTTAATTTTTTAGTTTGAGACAAGGTTAAGTTTTTGAGGCTAACCTCAAACTTGCAATCCTCCTGCCTCAGCCTCCTGAGTAGCTGGGATTATAGGAGTACACTCCCACACCCAATATAGAAATCCCAGGTATGTAGCCATTTATGTGTTCTACCAAAGAAATCCAGTGAGGAAAAGAAATTCTTTTCAACAAATGGTATAAAAACAATTGAACAGCCATAAGCAAAAAAAAAAAAAAAAAAAAAAAAAAAATTGAAGCCCACAAGAAATAATTTGAGATGCATCACAAACCTAAATATAAATGAGCAAAACAAAAGCTTTTAGAGGAAATAAAGGAAATTACCTTCATGACTTCGGGATTAGGCAAAAGTCTTAGCTCACAGTAAGCAATAACTATAAAAGAAAACACTGATAAATTAGACTTCATCAGATTTAAATATTTTTGCTCATCAAAAGGCACAGTTAAAATAAGTAAATACAGATCTGGGCAAAGTATTACAAAACATTTATCTAATAAAAGACCAGTATCTAGGACAATTAAAGACCTGCAACTCAAAATAGGCAGGAAAAGGAGGGGAAGGGAAAGGGAAAATGAAAGGGAAGGAGGTAAAGGTTTGAACGAACTCTTCACAGGAGAACACAGGAATGGTCAAAACACAAATTAAAACATGCTCAATATCACTAGTCATTATGAAAATGCAAATTAAAACCAAAAGGATATCATTCTTTTAGTCAAAATGTAGAGAGTAAAGGGGATTAGATTTAGATTTCTTGTATGAAATAATAACAACCTGAAACAATGAACGAAACAACACTGAAGAAATTGGACAAGTAATGAAAGACAGTGTGATCCCTGAGACAAGAAACAAATGACGTAAGTCATATAGGTGCCCAGCTTACTGAGAGACTTTCCAGGTCGAGGAACAAGAAGGAACTCAGGCAGAGCCTGTAGTCTCCCCAAGTTGAGGATATGAAGCTGGGAGTCCAAGGAAGTCAAGGTGGCTAGGGCTCACAAGGGAGACCAGCACTGAGTAGAGAGCTGGAGAGAGAAAGAGAAATGAAGAGATCTACAAAGTCTCACCCTAGAATTTTTGGTTGAGTAACAAATCATCACCTGCATGTGAGGGACCTACCTAAGGCCAGGAAGAGAACCACCAAAAGAATTACAGAAAACAATGACCAGAACTTACAGAAGGGGGTGAATAATACTTTTCCTCAAAAACCAAAATGGAAACCTAGTAATTCATATCACATCAGAATACAAAGGAAATGCTTCAGAAGAAAGGAAAAAAAAAAAGTTAAACCTAAACACAGCTCCAGTCCATTCTAAGAAAACAAAAGCAATATCTAAAGAAGCAAACTATTTTCCAGCAACTTAACGGTGTCACAGAACAAATTCCACAAATACTTTTAGGCATACAAAAACGGAGAAAAAGGTACAATTCACAGTGATCAAAAAGTCAACCGAAATTTATAAGACTCACACAGAAAAAGCAAATTCATACCCATAATGAAACTAAAACCAATTTAACCAATCATCAAATGACAGAAATAGCAGAAAAGTCCTTAAAAACAATTATTATAATTATCATATGATCAGAAAGTTAGAGGAAACAAGTAAAATTAAAATGAGAGGTTTTAAAAATTTGAACTTCTAGAGATGAAAATCGCAAGGTCTAAGATACTATGAAATCTATGATACATGAAAGCAAGAAATAGTTACTAACTTAATTGGGAAAATACTTTTAAAAGTAAACAGAACCTAAGTTAACATGGCAATAACCTCAAGAGGTCAAACATACTTGTCATTAGAACCCCAAAGAAAATAATGTAGAAAAAAAATCCATAGAAGTTAACAGTCAACAATTTTTGACATTCTGTGAAAATTAAAAACATATGTAATGAAGCACTCTTTCAATAAACACCAAGCAGTAGAAAAAAAATGTAAATTAGGACACAGCATGATAAAACTGATTAAAACCAGAAATTAAAACTCCTCAAAGCAGTCAAAGAAAACAGGCATGTTACTGCAAAATCAAAAAAAAGTTGAAACAGTTACATTAATATTATATAAATTTTTTAATGAAATTATTACCAAGAGGGAAAAAAAAAGAGATTCTGTCATAAAAATAAAGAACTAATGATTTAACTCATACAGGGGAAGGGGGTGTAGTTCAGAGGTAGAACACCCACCTAGCATGTGTTAAGGTGTTGGGTTCAATCCCTAGAACCAGGAAAAAAATAAACAAAATTCCTAAACATTTATTTACCTATTAACAGAGATTCAAAATAAATGAGCAAAAAATAACAGACCTATAAGAAATGAAAAAAATCTACAAATATACCATCATTTGAAATTTTCAGCAAATCTCTCTCAAATATTACAGAGCCAATAAGACAGAAAATAAGATAAAGAGAATTTGAACAGTATCATCCACAATACTGGCCTAAGTAATCATTTATAGAATGCTCTACATAAACTAATAGAATACACAATCTGTTCAAGTGCATATGGAACATTCACCAAAGCAGATCATTGTCAGGCCATAAAACAACTTTTAATAAATTTAAAAGGTTTTGGGGGGTGGGGGTGTAGTTCATTGGTACAGCATTCGCCTAGCAAGTAGGGGGCCTGGATTCAACCCCCAAAACTAAAATAAATAAATCAATTAATTAATTTTAAAATCTACCTTCTTTAAAAATTTTTTTCTTAAGGTGTTAAGTCACACAAAGAATTTTCTGATTTTCTGACCACAGTGAAATTACTTTAGAAATCAACTGCAGGAAAATAACAATGAAAAGTCCCAACACTTGGACTCTAAATGTATTTTTAAGTAAACCATTGGTCAGGGCTATGGATATAGTGATAGAGAACTTGCCTAGCATGCAAGAGGTTCTGGGTTCAATCCTCAACACTACAAAAAAAAAAAAAAAAACCCACAATGAGTCAAAAAAGAAAACTAAGAAGAGAAAACAGAACGTATTTTAAGGCACTTAACACAATAATTAAGAGGGAAATTTACAGCAATAAAAGTATTCAAAAAGAAACAGTTGGACACAGAAGTACATGCCTATAATCCCAGCTACTCGGGAGGCTGAGGAAGAAGGATCGCATGTTTGAGACCAGCCTCAGCAACTTACTAAGACCCTGTGTCAAAATAAAAAGAACTGGAGATATAGGCTCAGTAGTAGAGCACTTGCCTAGTATATGCAAAGACCAGGGTTCAATTCCCAGGATAGCAAAAAAAAAATTTTTTAAAAAGGATAAAAAGAGTTTGAGAGAGAATGTGTATAACAGAGGTAATAAAGATCAGAGCAAAAATCATTAAACAGAAATATAACACAACAGGAAATTCAATGAAATCAAAGGACAGACTCCCACACTTCTGGGAACATGGAATAGGCATACTTTTCCCTCCTCTTTTTGCCAAGTACAATCAAAAACCGTGGATACTAAAAATAAAGCAAACGTATTTCCAAAAGTGAAGGGAAAGACCCAAGGGATGATATGGCAGTGAGTTCCCTGGGTATTCTTTTTTCTAGTATGTCTTACTCTTGCAATGGAAGAAATTAGCAACCAGGAAGCACCAATGGGTACAAACCAAAAAAAAAAAAAGTTAAAGCCTAACAAAGCCTTCTCTTGGGTTGGGGATGTAGTTAAGTGGTAGGTGCCTGCTTGCCTAGCAAGCATGATTCCCAGCATCGTACATGAAAAATATATAAATATAAAAAGAGCCTAGTGCAGTAGCACACACCTGTAATCACCACAGCTTGGGAGGCTGAGGCAAGAGAATTGTGAGTTCAAAGCCAGTAACTGGTGAGGTGCTAAGAAACTCAGTGAGACCCTGATTCTAAATAAAATACAAAATAGGACTGGAGATATGGCTCAGTGGTTAACTGTCCCTGAGTACAATCCTTGGTACCCAAAAAGAAAAAAAGAAAAAACTCCCAAGACAGAAATTTGAAGGCTAAGATGGTTTCACTGGAAAATAGTGCCAAATGTTTAAAGAATTAAAACCCATTCTGGCTACTCTCCTCTAGAAAATAAAAAAGGAAGGAGAACTTTCCAACTCACCGTATGAAGCTAATATTACCCTAATACTATAACCAGACAAAGAAAATATGAAGAGAAAATACTACAGTAAGACAGTAAAATCCTTAAAAAAAAAATTACACAGAATCTTACAACATGACCAGGGGGAGCTTACTCCTGAGTTGGTTAAATATTCAAAAATCAATTAACGCACCCTACCATATTAAAAGAGTAAAGAAAAAGACAACTGTCAGCTGATGCAAAAAAAGCTCTTGACCAAATTCAAGGCCCACTAACGATTTTAAAAAGCTAAGAAAATTAGTAATAAAAGTGTTCTTCCTCAACTTCCTACAGAGCATGTACAAAAAAAGTACAGCTAAGTTGAACATGGTGGTGCACACCTATAATTCCCAAAACTTGAGAGGCTGAGGCAGGAGGATTCCAAGTTTGAGGCCAGCCTCAGCAATTCAGCAACACCCCAAGCAACTTAGAGAGATCCTTTCTCAAATAAGAAATAAGTCAATCAAAAGAGCGGGGGATATGGTTCAGTGGTTAAGTACCTATGGATTCAATCCCCAGCACCAAAAATAAATTATCAATGTGCAGTTAATACAGCACTTAACTAGTATCACCACTGAGTGAATGCTTCCCCCTAAAGTCAAAAGCATTTGTTTATTCACTCAACGCTTTTTATTTTGATTTTATTTTGGGGAGGTTACTAGGGCACTCAGCCACTGAGCCACAACTCCAGCCCTATTTTGTATTTTATTTAGAGACAGGGTCTCACTGAGTTGCTTAGCACCTCACCAGCTGCAAGGCTGGCTTTGAACTCAACATCTTCCTGCCTCAGCCTCCCAAGCTGCTGGGATTACAGGTGCGTACCACTATGCCCAGCTTCACTCTCAACATTCTTAATGAACACAGTGTTAGAATTTCTAGCCAGAAATTAGACAAGAATAAAAGGCACACAAATTGAAACTGAAGAAATAAAAATAATCCCACATACAGATGACACCATTATCTACATAGTAAATCCCAAGGAAACTACAATAAAATTCTTAAAACTAAAGGAAATTTAGTAAATCTATAAGATAAATACATAAGTCAATTATATGTTCACATAACTCCAAAATAAAATATATAATATTATTCACAATTGTCCCCTCCAACATTAAATACTTAGATATAATCTACAAAATATGTTTATGACTGATATACACTAAAAGCTACACAATGCTAATAAAAGAAATCAAAGAATATCTGGATAAATGGAATGACATAACATGTCCATGGAGTTAAGACTCAACATGTTAAAAAGATATCAATTCTCTCCACACTGATATTCAAGTTTAATGGTATTCCTATCAACATACCACCAAAATTTCTAGATATGATATTAGTCTATATATATGAAATCATTCTAAAGTGTGTTTAAAATAACAACAAAGCAACTCTACAGATAAGACAACTTTGAAAATAAAATCAGCTGCATCAATCTACATGGTTTCAAGAGTTATTCCACAGCTACAATAATAAAGACAGGGTGGAGCTGAGCACAGTGGCTTATACCTATAATCCCAGTTCCTCAGGAGGCCAAGACAGAAGGTCACAAATTTGAGCTTCGCCTCAACAATTTAACGAGATCTTGTCTCAAAATAAAAAATAAAAAGGGCTAGGGATATAGCTTAGTGGTAAAGCATTCAAAGGGAAAGATGAAGGACTCAATAGAACTGAACAGAAAACCCAAAAACAAACTGAAATAATTAAGTCTAACTGATTTGGAACAAAGGTATAATTATTTAATCGAGGAAAAAAAGACTTTTAAAAAGATGGCATTGGAACCAGTGTGGTGGCACATGCCTATGATCCCAGAAGCTAGAAGGCTAAGGCAGAAGGATTCCAAGTTCAAAGTCAGCCTCAGCAATTTAACGAGGTCCTAAACAACTTAGCAAGACCATGTATCAAAATAAAAAATAAAATAGAACTGGGGGATGTGGCTCAGTTGTTAAACACCACTGGGTTCAATCCCTGGTACCAAAAAAAAAAAAAACAAAAAAAAAAAACAGATGGCATTGGAGGATTTCGACACCCAAAGCCAAAAAAGATAAACCTTGACCTCAGTCTCATGTCTGAGACAAAAATTTATCCAAAATATATCATATAATTAAATTTAAAACAGAAAACAACAAAATTTCTTAAAAAAAAACAAAAATTTTCAGGATCTAGCATTAGATCATTTATCAGATTTGACACCAAAAGCACAACCCATAATAAAAGGAAAAATTTATAAATTGCTTCATTAAAACTAATAAATTTTGGGCTACAGATGTAGCTCAGTTGTACAGCATTTGCCTCGAATGTGTAAGGCCCTGCATTCAATTCTCAGAACACCACACACACAAATCACAAGGCAGAGAACCAGGAAAGTATGGATTACTCAAAATAAATACATGTATGAATAGGAAATTTCCCTTAAAAAGGACTATGGCAGATCTACAACACAAAGACTTTTTTTTTTTTTTTTTTTTTTTGCTGTACCAGGGATTGAACCCAGGGCCTTGTGCTTGCAAGGTAAGCACTCTACCAACTGAGCTATATCCCCAGCCCCACAAAGACTTTAAAACAACCATTTTAAAGATGCTCAAAGACCTAAAAGAAAGATGTGGAGAAAACAGTGTATGAACAAAATGAAAACATCAACAGTCAGAAAATATAAAAAGAAACAAGAAATTCCCAAGCTAAAAAATATAATAACTGAAAATGAAAATTTCCCTAAAGGAATTCAACAGTAGATCTGAGCATGCAGAAGAATAAGCGAACTTAAAGACAGGATATGGAAATTTTAAGTCTGTAATCCCAGTGGGCTGGAAGACTGAGGCAGGGGGATCACAAGTTCAAAGTCAGCCTCAGCAACCTATGAAGGTCCTAAGCAACTCAGTGATACCTTGTCTCTAAAGAAAATACAAAAAAGGTCTGGGGATGTGGCTCAGTGGGTGAGCCCCCCATGAATTCAATTCCAGATACAAAAAAAAAAAGCAAAGTGAACAGTGCTTAAGGGATCTGTGGGGCCAAATAGGTCAACATTTGCATTGTTTTAAGTCCCATAAGAAGAAAGAGATAGGGAGGATATCTCACTGAAAACTTCCCATTATTTTATAAAAGACATGAATGAATATAAACATCCAAGAAGTGAAATGAACTCATAACGACCCACACCAAGGCACATATACTAAAATTTTCAAAAGGCAAAGAAAAGTCAAGTATGGAGGCACACACCAGTGACTTGGGAGGCTGAGGGAGCAGCATTCCAAGTTCAATGGCAGCCTCAGCAACTTAGCAAGACCCTGTTCCAAAAGTAAAAAGGCATCTGGGCACGGTGGCACACACCTGTAATCTTAGCGATTTGGGAGACTAAGGCAGGAGGATCCCAAATTCAAAGCCAGCCTTAGCAACTTAGCGAGGCCCTGGGCAACTTAGTGAGACCCTGTCTAAAAATAAAAAAATAAAGAACTAGGGATGTGGCTCAGAGGTTAAGTACCTCTGGTTACCCCCCGACAAAAAAAAAAAAAAGGTAAATAAAAGCTAAGAGCATAACAGCATGCATCTATAATCCATTACTTGGCAGGATGAGACAGAAAAATTACTTGCAGGAGTTCAAAGGCAACAACTGAGGCAAGCAACAGAGCAAGGCGCCTATCCCAATCAATCCATCATATTGAATAAACAAAAATAAAAGAGAATCTTAAAAGCAACAAGAGAGAGAAATCACTGTTCACATCCCAAAGATCACTCAAACATATCAGAAATTTTGGAAGTCAGAAAACAGTGGACAAACATATTTAAAATACTAAAGAACAAACTGCCCTGGGTACTTGGGAGGCTGAGGTAGGAGGACTGGCTTGACTCCAGAAGTTCAAGAAAAGCCCAGGTAATACAGAGAGATCCCATGTTGGAGGAAGGCAGGGAGTGAGAACTGTCAAACCAAGAATACTATATCCGGCAAAAAAGTTCTTCAAAGACGAAGGAGATGGGGCTGGGGTTGTGGCTCAGTGGTAGAGCACTTGCCTAGCATGTGCAGGACTCTGGGTTCGATTCTCCGCACCACATAAATGAATAAAATAAAGGTCTATCAACATCTAAAAAAATATTTTTAAAAAAAGCAAAGGAGAAATTATGACTCAAAATAAAACGATTAATTAAAAAACAACTATAATGAAAAAACTAGAAAAGAAATTAAGAAAATTCCATTCACAACATCAAAAATAAATAACTAATAATAAACTATTCCAAGGCAAATGACTTGTATATTAAAAACTACAAAATCTGCTGAATAAAGAAAAGAATGCAAAGACATCCCACCCATGTCTCAGGATAGAGGACTTAATGTTGCTAAAATGTTAATAATACTACCCAAAGTGACCTACATAATCAATGTAATCCCTATCAAAATCCCAACATCATTTTATGGAGAAATTTTTAAAAATCCATCCTGAAGTTTATTTGGAACCTTAAGGGACCACAAAGAGTCAAACCTTAAAATAAAATAAATTTGAAGGACTCATACTTCCTCATTTAGCTAAAACCTAAGCAACTCAGCAAGACCCTGTCTCAAAATAAAAAATAAAAAAGGGCTGGCTGGGGTTGTGGCCCAGTGGTAGAGCATTTGCCTAGCACATGTGAGGCACTGGGTTCGATTCGCAGCACCACATCAAAAAAATAAATAAAAGATACCGTGTCCATCTACAACTAAAAATATATTAAAAAAATAAAATATAAAAAAAAAAAGGGCTGGGAATGTGGTTCAATGGTTAAGTGCCCCTGGGTTCAATCCCCAGCACCAAAAAGTAAAACTGGTTTGCTCCCCACTAAATTGATTCAATAACCCTTTCTGGAACATGCTTCAAATGTATGTAGAGTAAGTGGGCACAATGGCACATATCAACAATCCCTGGCACTCAGAGAGGCTTAGGCAGGATGATCACAAGTTCAAGGCCAGTCATGGCAACTAATGAGACCCAGTCTCATTTCAAAAATTCAAAAGGGCTGGGAATGTAGTCCAGTGGTAAAGTGCCTCTGGGTTCAAACCCTAGCACCAAAAATAAAAAATTTTCATGAACAGAGATAGAGCTCATCTAAATTTCCTATCCCATCTTTTTTTTTTTTTCCTATCCCATCTTTAAAAGAAGAGAATTAAGCTGGAACTAAGTAGGTTAAAGGTATACATGTACTGGCAGGAGTTAATAAATCTCAGAGAATATCTAACCATATTGGAATAGTATTCTTATAAATGATGCTATTTCTCCTAAATTAACATCAAGTTGAAGGCATCGCAAGTTACGCATGCATGCACGCACACACACAACACTTCTAGACGGGGAATGGGATTGGAGCTCAGTGGTAGAGCAAATGCTTAGCATTTTAAGACGCCCTGCATTCAATCCCTAAAACACACACATGCACAATCTAAGTATCTGTTTAAACTATAATCTGTAGTAAAACATAGCACATAAGAGCGCCAATTCTGGACTGCCCAGAGTTCAAATCCTGGCTCACTCATTTTTCATATAACAAATTACAAAATTTCTCTATTACTAACATTTACTCATCATTAAAAAAAAAAAAAATTAAGTGTAGTATCTGTATCTCACTGCCCTACTGAGAGGATGAAATGACCTACTCCTCTATACAAGCACCTGACAGTACCTGATGTACAAACAGAGCACTAATCTATTTTGCAGATAAGAAAACTGAGGTTTAGATAATCTAGTTCATCAGACTCCAAAGTCCACATTTTAACACTACTGCTATACTACCTCTGGATATCTATGGGTGAGATTGTGGATTATGGATTCTTTTTCTACGTATATTCCTTTCCACAATTATTCAAAAATGAGTATGCCTGCACTTCTACTGATTTCAGAAGAAATTTTTTAGTGAAAATACATTAGAACAGAAAAATGTTTTCACTGCACTAGTAGTTTAAAAAACATAGAGGAGCCAGAGGAAGTGGCACATACCTGTAATCCCATCTACTCAGAAGGCTCAAACTTGAGGATCGCAAGTTTGAGGCCAGCCCAGACAACTTAGCAAGACTCTGTCTCAAAATAAAAAATAAAAATGGCAGGGGAAGGACATTAGCAGTAGAATATCTCTTGATTCAATCCCCAGTAACAAAGGAAAAAAAGAAAAGAAAAAAAAAAAAAAAAACTGTTGATACAGCTCAGTGGTAGAGTCCTTGCCTAGCATGGCTGAGGCCCTGGATTTAAAATCAGAGGGGTGAGGAGAGAAAAGAAGAAAGAAAACAAATGGGAAACACCAGACACTTTCAAGAACAAAAACAGCAATCATATTGACTTGTAGGAGATAATCTTGAGACAGAAAGGGATGTACTGAAAAGGAGAAGAGTAAAAAGAAGGCAAGGAAGGCTGGTATGTGTACTATGTGAACTTTTTGTAGAAAAGAAAAATAAGGTATGTACACTCTTGTACACACCTAAAGACACTAGAAAAATAAAATTTAAAACAATAGGGAGTTGGAAAGAAAAATGGGCAAATGTGAGAAGTTCAGGAGGAAGAATTTTAATTTTTGTTTTGGTTTTGCTTTTTTGTGCTGAGGATTGAACACAGCACCTCATGCTTGCTAAGCATGTACTCTTCCACCAAGGTATACTCCTAGCCCATGGGAGAGAGAATATTTACTGTGCCATCTTTTTACATTTTTTTGAACCATGTCATCATATCACCTTATAAAAATAAAATAATTTAAGTTATTGCAATAAGTTAGAAAAAAATTAAGTCTTAGATTATGATGCAGGAGTATAAAGGTAGAGAAACTAAAGATGCCTAGAATAGGATTTCTACCTTAGTAGAAAAACCCAAGAGGCAATAAGAAATAGGATCTGATGTCTGGAAATTTTTGTTTAGGTGATGATACTGGTGTCCAGAGGCAAACATATGCATGCATAAATTCACCAAGGGTGAGGTAATCAAACAAGCCAGAAAAGCAATCATGTAACTTAAATTTTAAAGTAAAAAGTAATGCCAAAAGAAAAAAAAAAAAGGAAAAAAAAGAAAATATTCAGAGATATGAAAGATAGCTTCCCAGAAGCCATGAAAATAGAGTGTTTCAAGAAAGATGGCATGGATCTTGAGGGTTTTTGTTTACTGTTTTGTTTTTGGTTTTGGGGGGTTCTGGCAAGAGAGCCTCCCTATGTTGCCCAGGTTTGACAGGAACTTGTGATCCTCCAGCCTCAGTGTCCCAAGTAGCTGGGATTATATACATGCACCATCACACCCAGTTATAATCTTTGGCACAATGGTTTTAAATGCTGACAATAGGTTAAGTAGAATCAAAACTAAAAAGGTGGGGGCACAGATTTGGCCATTTGAAGTTAGTCACAAAATTTAAGAGTGGTAAAGAGGCAGATTTAATAGTTTGATGGTCAAATGAATCAAAATGTATGGTATCTTATGTACTTACACAGAAAATTAATATTCAAAACCAGTATAAAGGACATCTATTGTTCATCTGCTTCATAAGCATTACCCTTCTTTTGTGAACAGCACCCACCCCCCTGCATTAGGGAAACTGCTCTTACCCCTGACTCCAACTATGTAGTTCTAGTGAGGGTTGCCATTCATAGTACCCTCCCCACTCCAGCCAGAGGGATGGTGGGTACATGATCCAAGACAGGTCAGAGTCCTTCTCAGGATTCTTCAAGAAAGCCCCTTCTCGTGGTAGAAGGGGCTGGGAAGATGAGAGCCAAGAGCTGCCAGCAGTCATGGTTCCAGCCTCATGTAGTAGAGAGTCTGTAGTATGAGAGAATGAAATCAACACGCAGAGAAACAGAGATAAGAAGTGAAGTCCTAAACCCAATGGAAGGAGGAGGAGAAAACAAATACACTAATAATGAGATTAATACAGCTGATGTAACTTAAGACCAGATTTGGTTCTTGGCTGCCTGGTAACCAGGACAAAAAGAAAAATAGAATATTTCATACATTTAACAAAAAAGGAAGAAAATACCAGATCCTCAAGGGAGATAATCTTCCTCAAGTTAAATCATTAAAGAAATTCCTGCACATAGATCTTTAAGGGTCACTGAAAGAAAAAATAGACAGTGTCCTTGATGAGAATGTTATAGCAAATGCAAATTTCATATGCTATTACTTATAATGACAACTGTTATCTTTTAATCATCAAACACAATTAAGAGACTAGACCACAGTAGGCAGTTGAAGAAGTGGAGCTATAAACTATGGTTCTACTCTTTCAGGAAATTTGGTAATGAAGGGGAAAAGACAAATAGGGTGAACAGGTAAAAGAAAAGTGGAGCCCATGAGAAAATTCAAAAACATTTATGATCTGAATGGGAAAAATCAAGGGAAAAAAAAGGACAGACTGAAGATAGAAGACATAACTAGTAAAAGAACTTAAAAAAAAAAAAAAAAAAAAAACCCTAGAAGAAATGGGAAGCTGGGCATGGTGGGCCATGCCTACAATCCCAGTGACTCCAGAGGTTGAGGCAGGAGGATCACAAGTTTAAGGTCAGTCACAGCAACTTAGCAAGAACCTGTCTCAAAAAAATAAAAGACTGATGATGTACACCTCAGTGGTAAAGCTGGTACCACTGTACCCAGTACAATCCCCACTACCAAAAAAAAAAAAAGAAGGAAAGAAATGGGAAAAGACCATATCAGAAATACAAGTAGTTAATTTCACTTAAAAACTACACCCTCCTCCTTCTACCTAAAATACCAAATAACAATAATGAGATAAAAGTCTATATAGCCACAAATACAAAAAGAACATAGGGGAAGACAAGAGCTATGCAATTTTAGAAGCAAAAAAGGAGAAAAATATGTAGCAAGTTACTTCACAGGGGCACAGAAGTAAAGAACGCATGCTAGGCCCTGGACTCAATCTCCATCACCAAAAAGGGAGGGAGCAGGGAAGGGTGGAAGGAAGACAGACAAAGACTTCACAAAGCAGAAAAGGATGCTGCAGGAAGACAATCCCAAAGGAAATGTATCATACACCACACAGTACCAGAAATTAGAAGTACCTTAGGTACCAGGCAACAGAGGGTGAGAAAAGGAAAATGCACGGTGATGGTCTATGTACATAGGAGAGGGGTTTCAGGTGAGGCTAAACTAGGAGGGAGTGGATATAACTTGAAAAGCAATCATACAATCTCCTTCTCCACTACACTACCAAGTAAATATCTCTCCCCTTTCCTAGAAAACTATAGTCCCTCATATTCTGGAGAGTACCAGAAGAAATTCAGACTTGGGGACATTAGAATTAGCTGAGGTAAGAGGTATCAGGTTTAAAAAGAAGAATTAAATGAAAATCTAATTCCACATACTCAAATTTCAACACTCAGTTCAAAGAATACTGGTAATCAAGTTTGTCAACTTCAAACAAATGAAGGAAGGTTTCTCTTTGAATAAATTGAGAACCCAGCTAGGTCACCTATAATGCAGTCAATCAGTTTCCAATCAACCCATTAGAAGCCTGTCTTAAATTTAAATAATGGCTAAGAGTCACCAGATTTTTTAAGCAGTCTCTTAACAAGATCAGAACAAAAAATACAAAGGAAAAGTTTCACAGGAGCACAAGAAAACCTTAGACAACTAAAACAAAACAAAACCCCAATTAATATTCTCAGAGTTAAGAAAGGATATTGCATCCAAGAAACAAAAAGTCATACTGTGGTGCACACCTGAAATCCCCACTACTTCAGAGACTGAGGCAGGAGGATGGTTAAGTTCAAGGTCAGCCCAGGAAACTTAGTGAGATTCTGTCTCAAAAAAAAAAATGAAACCGGCTGAGAATGTAGCTCAGTAGAAAGTACCTCTAGGTTCAATCCCCAGTACTGGGGGGGAAACAAACTTATTTTTCATGCACCTTTTCCTATGAAGCTGTTAGAAGATATGCCCACCTAAACAAGAATCATTAAATGTGAAGAAATGGGTGGGTTGGGGATTAGGAAAACAGGGAATCCAACAAAAGCAGGAAGAAAATATCCCAAAACAATAGTGAAGGAAAATTCCAGACCAGTATCTGTAAAACAGTCCTAAAGAGCAGTCAGCCCAGATGAAATCAGGTAGATGACACCTGGAAGGTCTCCCAGTTTGAAAAAGAGAGAAGAAAACAAGAGAAAGGTAGAGAAGAAAGGAGGGGGACAGGAAGAAGAGCAGTAGGAGAGGTATAGGAAAGAAAGGAGAGGAATTGGGGGGAAAAGGGGAAGTGGAGGGAAAAGAGCAAGAGGACTGGAGAAAAGATGAAGGGAGAAAGAGGAAGGAGGAAGAGGAGAAGGAAGAAAAGAACAGGACCAAGGATGGGGGTTGTTTGTGTAGCTCAGTGGCAGAGCATGAGCTTATTAGAATGTGCAAGGCCCTAGATGACATCCCCAGCCAAACATATACACACATACATGAAAGCAGAGGACCAAGGAGAGGAAAAAGAGAGGTACAGGAAAAACAATAAAGAGAAGAAAGGAAAAATAAATCTACAGACTACCTGATAGGTTAACCAAATGGAAGACTTATAAGAAGAAAAATTTACAAATATTTAGCCTTAGACAAAAAGCACAAAGAAAATGAAAATTTAGGCTGGACATAGTGGCACATGCCTGTAATCCCAAAACTCCAGAGACTGAGACAGAAGGATCTCAAATTTGAAGCAAACCTCAGCAACTCAGTGAGACCCTGTTTTAAAAAATAAAACGGGCTCACTATGTAGCTCAATATACTTAATGGTAAAGTGCCCCTGGGTTCAATCCCCAGAACCAAAAATAATAATAATCTAAATAAAATTTTTAAAAGGCTAGGGGCCAGGTGCAGTGCTGCACATCTGTAATCCCAGCAGCTTGGGAGGCTGAGGCAGGAGGATCCTGAGTTCAAAGCTAGCCTCAGCAACTTAGCAAGGCCCTAAGCAACTCAGCAAGACCCTGACTCTAAATAACATATAAAAAGGGATGGGGATGTGGCACCATGGTTAAGCACCCCTGGATACAATCCTTGGTACTAAAATAAAATAAAAGGGCTAGGAATGTAGCTCAGTAATTCAATGCCCACTACCACAAAACAAAAGCAGAGAAAAAACACCTGGTCTAGAGTAATGAACTTCATAAGGCAAACAGACACTACTTGCAAATCCAAAACCCACTTCCCCCTTGTTACAAACAGAATTCTGATCTTATTCAGTTCTTCAGTGGGCCCACTTTTAAGACCACATTTTGCCACTTCCCTAACAATTAAGAGCCAGTATAATAAACTCTTTAAGTTGTTGGGTAGAACATGTAGGAGGACTTAAGCACAACTAAGTTGGGAGGGAAATCACATTAGCATCTTATATATCCCCACCACTTTTATGTCTGCCTAGAACTTCTTTGTGCAATCATAATGACTATAGATGCAACTACAATGCTATGACCATGGGACAAACCTGAAAAAAAAAAAAAACATGTGCAAGGATGGTGTAATAGGAAGACAGAAACCTAATCAAAACCACACAAAGCTGTCACAGAAACTATAAAATGTCTTTCTGAACTCCTTTAAGGAAAATAAGCCCCTAATATGTAGAAGTAGTTATAATCTAGTCTTTTGTTATTAGTGGTCAAACACAGTTCTCAATGCTGGCATCAACAGGGTGAAAGAAGCCACATCCAGATCACCCTGACATGTCCAAACCTAGTTCTCAAAAGATGGAGAACAAAAGCAAAAAATTTTCCATAGTGACACCTTTACAACCCACAGTGGAGGAACAGTAATTTCAAGGAAGACCACTCTTACTGAATAACAGATTGCAGTCAAAAATTACAAAGCAGATGAAGACATTTACCTCCAGACTTAACAAAGAATTTCAAAATCTCTGAGCAGTGTTTTGTTTTGTTGGCACCAGGAATTGAAACCAGGGAAGCTTTATCAGTAAGCCACATGAACTTGCAATCCTGCTGCCTCAGACTCCCAAGTCACTGGGATTACAGGCATATGCCACTGTATCTGGCTCCAAGCAGTTTTAAAATAAGTTTTTGCTTTGTTCTTTTGGTACTAGGGATTGAACCCAGGGGCACGTCACTCATCCCCAGTTCTTTTTATTTATTTTTTATTTTTTGGGTACTGGGGGTTGAACTCAGGGGCATGCAACCACTGAGCCACATCCCCAGTACTATTTTGTATTTTATTTAGAGACAGGATCTCTCTGAGTTGCTTAGGGCCTCACTTTTGTTGAAGCTGGCTTTGAAATCATGAACCTCCTGCCTTAGCTTCCCAAGTTGCTGGGATTACAGGAATGTGCCACCACGCCTGACTCCCTTCCTATTTTTGAAACAGGGTCTTGCTAAAGTTGTCCAGGCTGGCCTCAAACTTGCAACTGTACTGCTTTAGTCTCCCAAGTAGCTGGGATTAGAGGTATGCACCACTGGACCTGCATTTTTAAAATAAGTATGTTTTAAATGTTCAAATAAAAGATGGAATATAAAACTTAAGCAAATAGCAAGATACTCTAAAAAAAGAAAAACACATCTTCTCAAAGACTTGAATGAGGAAAAAAACAGAAGTTCTACATGTGGTTTACTATGAAAAAAATTCACTCACTGGCTTAGCAGTAAGCATACATTTGAAGACAGAGCTAAAGAATCACCCATAATACAGATATAAAATAGAAAAAAAGAAAAATCAAAATACATGAACAGAATGAAAATTCCAAATATACATATAAATAATACTTCTAGGAGAAGAAAATTCAGTGAGAAGGTGATAAAAATTGAAAATATACCAAAGTGGAAGAAGGACACTGAGTTCTCAGAATGAAAAAAAGCCAGGCATGGAGGCACACGCCTGGCTCAGGAGGCTGAAGCAAGAGGATCTAAGTTCAAAGCCCGTCTCAACAACTTAGTAAGGTCCTAAGAAACTTAGCAACAACCTGGCTCAAAATAAAAAATAAAGAGGACTAGTGGGGCTATTGTGGCTCAGTGGTAGATGCTTGCCTTAGCATGTGCAAAGCACTGGGTTTGAGCCTCAGCACCACATATAAATAAATGAGTAAAACAATGGTTCAATGCTTCAGTGCCCCTGGGTTCAATCTCTAGTACCAAAAAAAAAGAAAAAAAAAAAATGAAAAAGAAAGTGGAGTCTCGGGCTGGGGAGATAGCTCAGCTGGTAGAGTGCTTGTCTTGTAAGCACAAGGCCCTGAGTTCAATCCCCAGCACCGCAAAAAAAAAAGCAGAGTCTCAACTATAACATACTATCAAAAGACTATTAGCATGAACAAATAACAAAAAACAAATTATAATAAAATCTTAGTTATAAAACAACTATTATCCTAGTATTCAAAGTCACATGTAAGAGCAAAATAATGAAATACTCAGACATAAAAAAAAGTTACAGAGAAAAAAAAAAAAAGGAAATAAAAAAGTAACAGATGTTGGATAAAGTGGTACATGCCACAATCCCAGGGACTCAGAGGTTAAAGCATGAGCATCACAAGTTCAAGGTCAGCCTGAGTAATTTAGTGAGACTCTGCCTAAAACAAAGAAAAAAAAAGGGGGCTAGAGATATAGCTTAGTGGTAAAGCACCCCTGGGTTCAATCCTCAGGAAAAAAAAAAATACATAGAGGTGGGAGGATGGGGAGTAAAAAGACTAATACAGTTTTCTCATAGACTCTGAAGGAAAACACAAAAACCTCAAAAACAAGGAAAATGGGGTTTAGGGAAATAGATCAGTAGTAGAGAAAGCACAATGCAAACAAACAAAAAAGAACTAGGTCAATATGTGTAACTACCTCACAAGTTGCAGAATAAATATATAGTATGATATACCATTCCTGGAGGAAAAAATATTATACACATGGAGTTCACATATATGTATAATATGTAAATATTAAAACGGATGAAGCTGGACATGGTGGTACACAGCTACTATCTCAGCAACTAAAGATGATGAGACAGGAGGATCACAAATTTGTGGACTACCCACTTAGGGAGACCCTATCTCAAAACAAAATATTAAATTTTTTTTTTTTTTTTTTTGGTACTGGGGATTGAACCTAGGGCCTTGTGCTTGTGAGGCAAGCACTCTACCAAATGAGCTATATCCCCAGCCCCCTTAAAAATGTTTAAAAACAAGGGGTTTGGGTTGTGGCTCAGTGGTAGAATGCCCCTGAGCTCAATCACCAGTACCAAAAAATAATAATAAAAAAATTAAAATTAAAAATGGTTGGGGACGTAGCTCAGTGGTAAAATGCCCAAGGTTCAATCCCCAGTCCAGGTTGGGGGAGAAGGAGCTTGGCCAAATTTCCCCTCAGTTCCATCTAACTATTTTCATTTGCCTCTTTCCTTATCAACATTCAATCTAATCCTCCAATCTCTATTCTCTTCAGTGCGCTATTACAGGAGTTCTGCCCAAACCAGGAACTATAATTGCTGTCTGAAGAACTTCTTAGCCTTCTGAATGGCAACACTGTTACTATCAATTATTCTTTCCTGAAAACCCAGTTGTCTGTCTTCACTTTTACCAAAAATGTCATTTGGTTCCCAGGTCCCTCTATGTAATTCTAACTCTAATGTCACTCCATTAACTTTAATCTAAATTTCCAATAAACATCCTAGCAGTGCTGAGCATGGTGACCCATGTCTGTAATTACTGCTACTCAGGAGGCTGAAGCAGGAGAATTGCAACTTTCAAGGTCAGCCTGGGCAATTTACAAAGACCCTGTCTCAAAAACAAAATTTTTTAAAGGTCTGGGGATGTATGTATCTCAGTGATAAAACACTTGACTAGCATGTACCAGGTCTTCTGCCCAATCCCCAGTACTGGAAAATAAAATCCTAGCAGCATATGAACCAACATGCCCCAAACAGATCTGTCTTTAATTCTTCATTTGCTCTCTTCTATTTGTTCTTCTTTCTCTATTACTATTACTCTGGGTGCTGTTTGCTTTTGCTTTTTATTTATTTTACTTATTTTTTGGTGATAGGGATTGAACCCAGGATCTACCACATGCTAAACACATACTCTACCACTAAGCTACTCTCCCAGCCCTAACTTCACTATTAACCATTTCAGAGTGATCAGTCTTGATATCTTGAAATCACCTTTAACTATTCCCTTTTAGTGAACATTCATTTTTGTCATTTCATCTTTTGAAATTCTCCCTTTATTTCTATTCCCTCCCTTTCTACTCCTACTCCTGCATCTTAGGGGAGGCGGGGTAACTGGGAATTGAATCCAGGAGTGCTTTACCACTGAGCTATATTCACAGCCCTTTTTATTTTTCATTTTGGATAGGGTCTCACTAAGTTGCGGAGGCTAGCCTTAATTTGCAATCCTACCTCAGCCTTCCAAGCTGCTGGGATTACAGGTTGTATACCAGTGTACCCAGTTCTACTATGATCTTTATGGTCATTACCTAAAATCCTCCTTTTTCGGTTTCTAACCTCACCTTCCAAATCCATTCCTTACACTACCAATCAACTCTTTTGAAAAGGATCTTTCTGGATCTTTATTGTTCCAGAATGAATAGCCATCTCACTTCTCTGTGAACTATCCCTAATCATAGAACTGTCCTTACAATTTCTGAGCAACTTGACCCTACTATCAGATCAGGGCTAAAAGGTTCAGAACTAAGCACCTCATTCCATTCAAACCACTCTTTTCCCTAAAAGAACAGGAAATTGGGACTGAGATTTTGGTCTCTTGAAACAGGAAATAGAAAATATCAGGAAGTACCAGGTGTGGTGGCACATACCTCTAATCCCAGTGGCTCAGGAGGCTGAGGCAGAAGGATCACAAGTTCAAAATCAGCCTCAGCAACTTAGCAAGGCCCTAAGAAAGTCAGCAAGACCCTGTCTCTAAATAAAATATGAAAAAGGGCTGGAGATGTGGCTCAGTGGTTAAGTGACAAAAAAAAGAAAAAGAAAATATCAGGAGGTGAGGTTTGGTCATCCTTTTCCAAAGAAGGCAATATACAACAGTGATTGAGAGTTTAATAATAGACTAGACTCCAATTCTAAATTAAGTATTCCTCTTGAAACTATGATGTCCTTATCCACACGGTAAGAAGTCAGAGCAGGCCCCAGTGACATATGCCTGTAATCTCAACAACCTGGGAGGTTGAGACAAGAGGATCACAAGTTCAAAGCCAGCCTCAGCATCTTATGAGAACCTGTCTCAAAAAATAAATAAAATAAAATAAAATAAAAGGGCTAGGAATGTGGCTCAGGTTAAGTACCTGTGGGTTCAATCCACTTAGCGATACCAAAAAAAATTAAAAAAAAAAAAAAACAAAAAACCACAGATTTGATAGGATGATTATATGAGTTAATTGATATAAAACATTTTAGCATAGTATCTGGCATATAATAATCACTTAAATAGTTAACTACTGATTCCTAGAGTAAATAGCTAAGAAATCGTCAAGAAAAAAAGAAGGAAGCAAGCACACAGAGAAAACTGAAATAAAATTAAGACCAATTCCCTTTCTGGTACATGGACATATTCCCACGTTAGAGTTTTTGGTTCCTGTATCCTTCAAATAAAATGCCCTTTCTTTGCTTCTATAGGCTTGGAATGAGATTTTGCATCTTACAAAGGACCCAACCTTTTATAATTCCACACTAAATAATTTACAGGAGATTGTGCCTCTTCTTTGAAACCTTTAATGGTCCTCACATCCCACCAAATGAAGTTGAAATAAAGCATACCCCCCAATGTACCTCCCAATATACCTTTCACAGTAACTACCTTATTCACCTTGACAACTGGATCACATTCATAAAGAATAAAGGAATAAAAACAAACAAGTGGCATTTAAGAAACTCTACCACACCTTAGGTATCTCTCTATCCTCTCTTCTGATGCCCATCTTCCTATTTCTAATCTTTTCTGGCCTCTAATCTATTGTGTCATCCCCTAAAAAATATCTCACCTCATCTCACTATCAGGATTTACTAATAAAGCATGACCTTTTGCTTGGTGACCTATTTATTCCAAACCATAACAAGCTACAAAAAAATAAAAAGTTGAAGAATAGACCTATACACACTTTAAGTCTTAAAATTATTATGGTTGGATTAAATCCTCCATTTGCTATAAATCCTGTTTAACACTAAAACAATAGCTATAATTCTGCTATAATGCATTCTCACAACCAAAACACACCAACTAAAAAAATATTGCTGAGGCTCACAATCTAGGTCATAATTTCTACTGATCAAAATCATGCAGGCAAAAATAAAAACTTCTACTTTTGTTATATGCCTAAAGAAGAGAAGTAGAAATGTTTGTTTTCTACCTTCTGTCAAATTCTCTAATCAACAATGAAAGGAACTATCACACTGCAAACAATTATACTTTTTTATGACTAATGAAGACTGGCCACCAAGAATAAACAAACCTCCCTCATTCTTATGGAGGTTTATAAAGTGTTCAGAAAGAAGGTAGCCAGACAAGTAAAAAACGAAGGTCCTTATGTTGCTCTACCAAAAGGACTGAATATATGAAAATACAAGTGTTGAAAAAACTATTCATTCACACACAAGAATTAGGATAGCAGCTAAATTTTGGGGGGTTTTCCTCCCCCCTTAGAAAAAAAATATCAATACAACTTCGTCATGCTTCTATTGCCATTTATATTCCCCAATTACCAGAGTATCCTTCAAACCACTTCAGGCTTTCTTAATTCTTTAGTTAAAATAGCCTGAATATGATTATTTATATCTTTATTTTTTTCAAAATATTCATCAACATACAATTTTTGGTTTGATTTGTTTTTCAGATTTTGACCCAAGTTCTCTGTTAAGTTAAAATATTTGAACAAAAGCGTAACAACTCTTCAAACTGCAAAAAAAGTGTGGCATCCTAAGCTCCTCACTTAAGTATTTTAATGTTTCTGATAACAGTCCTTACCACTCTGGCTGCTCTCTCTTGAGATTCACATTTCCTGCAAAACCATGGTCCAGTGGGTACTTGAACAATGCCATAGCAAGCTGTTGGGAAACAAAATGTTTTGAAATATTCAGACTTGAATAATTATGAAAAATCAAATAACCTTCTCAAAGTCCTATTAAACCAACTACCTTTCAATCTATTTGAGTCAATTACTTGCTTTACAGAGAATTATAATACTTTACATCTTATTTACCATATATATACATATGTGTATATATATACAGCCATTTAATTAAAAACTAAGTTTGTATGACAATTTAATAACAAAAATTCTATGCTTCAGATGGGCAACAGTAGCGCACTCTGTAATCCCAGCTACTCTTGAGGCTGAGGCAGAAGGAAGGTAAATTTGAGGCCAGCCTGGGCAACATAAGACCCTGTCTCAAAATGGTTTTTTGGTTTTCTTTGTTCTTTTAATTTTTTTGGTACTGGGGCTTGAACTCAGGAGCACTCAAGTTCCCTTTTATATTTTACTTAGAGACAGGGTCTCACTGAGTTACTTAGGGCCCTCACTAAGTTGTCAAGGCTGGCTTTGAACTTGCAATCCTTCTGCCTCAGCCTCCTAAGCCACTGGGATTACAGGCATACGCCACTGTGCCCTACTCAAAATGATTTTTAAGAAGGGCCATGAAGAAAAAGAAAAAAAAGGTAAAAAAGGTCATGAAGAGAGTGAAACAATGGAGCACTTACCTAGCATATTTAAGGACCAGGCTTCATTCCCCACACAAATTATTTTTTAATTCAACTCTTTAGTTATTTCATCTAAATAAGTCTAAATGTTACAAACGTTAACTTTTTTGTTTTTTGACAGTTTTTTGTTGTTGTTTGTTTTGCAGTACTAGGGATCAAACCCAGGGTCTCCTGCATGCTAAGCAAGCAGACTAGCACTGAACTACAATCCCAGCCCTTTCTGAGACAAGGTCTCACTAAGTTGCCCAGGCTGGCCTCCAACTTGCAACCTTCCTGCCTCATCCTCCCAAGTAGCTGGGATTACAAGGGTATAACACTGTGCCTACCTATGATGGTTTTTTAAAATTATACTACAGGAAATTAAGTAAAATTTAATACACTAGGAGTTTTTGCATAGAATAACTCAGAAATACATTGATTCATTCCTATACACTATAGCTTAAGGAGCAAGTATTTTAAATCTAATGAAAATATTTCCAAATCATCTTTCAAAATGAATAGATATCACAGAAAGCAAAATGAAATATGTTAGCAGTGAAATGCCACCAAGCAGGGTGAACATGCCTATAATCCCAGTGACTGGAGAAACTGAGACACAGAGGATCCCAAGTTCAAACCCAGCCTCAGAAACTTAACAATAACCCATTTCAAAATAAAAACTAAAAGAACTGAGGATGTGACTCAGTGATTAAGTGCCTCTGGGTTCAATCCCCAGTACCAAAGGGAGAGAGGGAGAAAGAGGGAGAGGGAGAGGGAGGCAGGAGGGGGAGAGGGAGAAGAAGAGGGAGAAAGAGAGAGGGAAAGAGGGAGAGAGGGAGAGGTAGAGAGGGAGAGAGGGAGAGAGAAGGGGAGAGAAGGAGAGGGGGGGAGAGGGTGAGAGGGGGAGAGAGAGAAGTAAAATGCCTCCACTTATATTGAATGTCTAGAACAGGCAAATCCATAAACAGATTTGCAGTTGCCTAGGGCTCTGGGAAATGGGGGGAAATGGTGACTGCTAATGGGTCCAAGGTTTCTTGTTAGGGTGGGAAAAAAAAGGATCTAAAATTGATAGTGGTAATGGTTGCACAACTCTGAATATAGTGAGAAAGACTGAATTGTATAACATGTAAATTATATCTCAATAAAGCTGTTACTGAAAAAGAAAAATTATAGGCTTCTTTCTAAATATTTCATAATGTGAACACTGACAAGTATTTCAAGCACATATTACATGTCTAATTCACAGAATCAGTGGGTTAAAAGTTAGTTTTAAATATCAATTTTAGTTAGCTCTAAACTGAAAACTTTCTGGAAATCTAAAACATGTTCAAGTTGACATTCTTGAGTTTGCTCAGCAGAAACTTGAAAATGTCTTAAACGCTGAGAAGCAATAAAAGAATGTAAAATCAGCAGAACTTTTTTTCTGGGACTGATCCCAGGGGTACTCTACCTCTGAACTACTTCCCCCATCTGTTCAGCTACCTACCTATTTATTTATTATTTTGGGTACCAAGGATTGAACCCAGGGACATTTCACTGCTGAGCCTCATCCCCCAGACCTTTTTATGTATTTTTTACTTAGAGACAGAATCTCATCAAGTTGTTGAGACTGGCTTTGAACTGGCAATTCTCCTGCCTCAGCCTCCCCAGCTGCTGGGATTACAGGTGTGTGCCACTGCACTCAGCTATTTTATTTTTTATTTTGAGACAGTCTTTCTAAGTTGCTGAGGTTATCCTTGACTTGTGATCTTCTTGCCTCAGCTTCCCAAACCCTTGGGATTACAGGCATACACCACCCACCAAAAGCTAAATTTCTAAGCCTTTTCAACATGTCATTGTAAAAAGGTCTTATGAGCCAAGAAACACAGTATCAGTGTCTGAAATGCATAGTTTTATTTGGAAGTAGTTGTAGAAAGAAAGCTTTTAGATTTAAATGAACATCTCTATATTAAAATACTTAATTTGGTAATTTATCATCCAATTCATAACACCCCCACAATGCCAGTGAACCCTGTAACAGAAATATATCAATCCTAAAACCTCATCTAGTTTCTAGTTTTGACACGCAGTTTTTACTCCTTTAAAAAAAAAGGTGGGGGGAAGGAGTAAGCAATAAGCAATGCTGCCCTTCTTTGAAAGAACTGGCAATAACCACATTCTTAGGTTAATTCACTATCTCAAACCCATTACCACTGCATCTAAATCTCCCTTCCCAACCGTGATAATCCAGTCTTCAAATAATGCATTTTGGCACCTTAAGTTGATATTTTCCTCTCTCCCCTTTGGTAATGTCCTCACCAATATACTACTAAACAACATCTGCAGCACTCAAAGTCAGTTTCATAAAGGGAAAGGGGGAGTGAGATGGTGAATAAACAGCCACCAAAAAATCAGATTATGTTAGCCTCAATTCCTTACCACTAAGAATAGGAAGTCAGAAACTTCAAAAGACCAGAAAAATCTTACTGGTTTTCTTATACATCTAAATGGAAATAGCCAGAAATAAACTAAGACGGTCCCCAAGTCAGCACCATCACCACCTCTTCAGTTACACAGGTTGAGGAGTGGCCTAACGCAGGCACTAACTAGCCTCTCCACCAACTAGCCCACTGCAGCTCAGCCCCAGACACTCCCGCAGGGCCATCACTGGCCTTGCGCTCTCTTCCCCCCAGGAAGCAACCAGGCGGTGTCATCTGCAAGATCTCTGCCAAAAAGCTTGGGGTACGGCTGAGACCACCTTCGCTCCCCCATCCAAAGAGGCAAAGCCACCCCCTGCCTCCTCCACCCAGCCAGGGCAGCCAGCCGCCTTCCAGAGCCGGTCTCCATGCCACAGGAAGTCTCCAGACACACTGCGGCTGACAGAAGCAGGCGGTGAGGGGGGGAGGGGTCTCCGCACTCCCAAACCCACACCCAGAGCCACCCCACCTAGGGGCGCACGTTCCCGCCCACCCCACCCCGTGCTCGGGCCCCAGTCCTGCGCCCTCACCGCCCGGAGAATCTGCAGACCCCGACCCCGGCGCAGACAGTGTCCAAAATGACACTTGAGAGAGTGAGAGCAGAATCACATGACAGTCTGGGCCACACGCACTTTCTCCCACATGCACAGCCCACACCCCCTGCGCCCCGCCGCGGACCCTGCTAGGCACTCCTGCAGCCGCGGCACGGGGCGGGGGCGGGGGCGGGGGCGGGGGCGGAGGCGGGGCGGGGGAGGGGCGGGCGGTCTGGCAGTTGCTGCCAAGGTGGGGGAAGCGCTGACGGTTGGGAAAAGGCCGGTTCGGCCCGGCGGGCGGTTGGGTGTTTACCTTGATGCACCGCGACGCTGCAGCCGTGCCCGTCGCAATAAACCAGCGGGTTCTCGGCCCAGCCTCTCTCGTCTGAGCAAACGCAACAGCCTCCAATCATCTCCTTCATACTATGGGAGACCTCGTCCTCCAGTGACACGGGCCGGTCGCTAGAGACCATCTAAGAGGGAGTTGGGGGTACCATTAAAAAACACAAGCAAGCCAATGAGTGCTTCCCCCCGCACTGCCCTCCGCACCCCGCTCTCTCCCCGGCTCCCCCGCCCGCCCGCCCACCGCTCGGCCGCTCGCTCACTCGGGCTTTGCCGCTCAGTCACTCACGTTCCGCACAGGAGTCAGGAGCCATGTCCTTGCTGACTCCCCCCACCTCCCCTCCACCGCCTCCTCCGCCTCCTCCGCCTCCTCCTCCTCGGCGTCTTCCCTCCCCACCTCCACCCGGCCGCTAACGCTGGCGCCCGAAGAGGGCACACATAATCAAGTAGGCCTCCGCACAGGCGCACTGGGGGGGCTCCCGCTGGGCCTGGGGCAGCGAGGGAGGGGAAGAGGGCTGCGCTTCCTCCTCCAAGCGTCACTCGGCGTGCGCGCCCGCCCTGCGGCCGGCGTGAGGGAGGCGGCCGGGAGAGGCGAGGCCTGCGTGCGCGCCGCCGCGTCCGGCCGCCGGGACCGGCCTCTCTCTCTCTCGGGCCCGTTCCCCTCCCCCACGCAGCTTGCGGCCGCCGAGGTGTGCCTGGGGTCCGGGCGCGTGGAGCCGGCGGCGCGCCGAGGCCGGAACGAGTCAACGGGAGGGCGCGGGGCCGCGCACGCGGGGGCGGGGACGTTGGGGCCGCCCTCTGCAGCACCGGTCTCGCGGGCTGCGTACGCGCGTCGGGAAGAGGCACTGGAGGGAGGAGACGCGGAGGGGAGGCGGATGCCGAGGGCCGGGAGGGGGTTTTGTTAGAGTAGCTCCCGGGAACTCCCGGGGGCATTTCCCTGCGCTGGGAACCTACCTGACGGCCTTTTCCTCGAGAACTGGCCGGTGGTAAACAATGGTTGGGAGAGTATGCCAGCTTCCATGAAGGGTGTAATGAAGCATGGCTTCCTGCAGTTGGCCGCGCTTAGTACTGCCGCAGCCCCTCCACCCATTAAATTCACATCCTGGATTCTTCCCAAAGTTCACCCAGTGGAAGTGTTACCAGATATGCCGCCCATTTACACAGCACATTGGCCCCATTGACAAATGAAAGAGCATCACAGGTCAAATGCATGTGTTAGGGTTATACTCCTAGAGGGAACCCCAAGACTACTGGAGTTTGCAGTACAGGAATATAAATGGTTATCAGGAATTAGCACTATAATGTGAGCTGGAAAATACACAATACTAGATGAAGGAACCCAAGTTCTCCTAGTCTGTCACCAAAAGATAATTAACACCGTAAGACAGTAGAGTTCGGTTTTGATTGATCAGACTCTTCTCCAAATTTACTCTTGGAAATGTGAGGTCATTTAAGTGGCAGAAAGATAGGAGCTCCCTTCTCCCAAACAAAATGGATTAGGCCTATCTACATAGATTAATTAGCTAGATTCTGAGCAATTTTTAAGCTGTAAAATCTTTCTGTCACCTTTTTCCTTTTGGATCCATGTAAACTCACTTTTGATTTTAAGCAAAAAAAAGTCTATTATAAAAGTTTAGCATGAAATAGGAATTACAGATAGATTGTTTAGATGACAAACAGTTACAAGGCAAATTCGTGGTTAATAACTTGTAGGTACAAAATGGTTTCTCAGGAATTAGCAATATAATGTGATGATCTGGAAAATGCACTTAGACAATGCTAAAGGATGGAGGAAGCTAAGTTCTCTTAGTCAGTCACCAGAAAATAATATAATGGTTTAAGCTTTAAAAGCATGCCAAATGTTCTCATAAAAAAGAAAGAAAAGATGGTAACTGAGCTATTTTTTCTATTTCAAATTAATTGCTGGGAATCTCTTTTAAAAAATGAGATACAATTCAATGCGAGCGTGTATTTGCAAATATATTCAAATGTTTTAAAAACAAGTGAAATATCTATAGTACTAGAAATCTACCAAAGCTTACCATAGGGAGAAATGTACACTAAAGAGACAGGGATGAGGGTGTAGAAAAAGACACATGAATATTTAATTTATTAATGCTTTTAGAAAAGGTGACTACAGGATTACATATATATGTACTATATATATATATATATATATATATATATATATATATATATGTAATGTAAGGTTTTAGGGGCAATATGGAAACAATGAATTTCTGGGCCTGTGATAATTATGTTCTCAAAAAGTATTTAAATTTATAAAACTAAAATGTCCTTCAAATAAAAGTATACTGGTTTGTATATCTTTACACTATATTTTATCTTTACCCTTATACAAAGGATACCAACCAGTTCAATATCCAATTCCTGCTCTGACTCCAATGCAAAGTAATTTTGAGTTAAAATCAATGTGAAATTTCCCTTTCCAAACACTGCAATCAAGCCTTATTGCACTAAATTATTTTAAAAATACATTCATTTTATTTTTAATGCATTAGAGTTTAATTCTTGTGATGGAATTAATTTGTATGTAAAGAAGGATGAGTACCTCCCCTTATTCTGTAACACTTAATAAAAGAAATGTAGGTTAAACACTTGCTTTTATACAAATCGAAATGGAAAAACAAAACAAAATTTGTCATTCATTAGAGTTTTTGAAATTTTTAAAAATAGGGGAAATACAATGTTTGGTAGCAGGCCTGTGTATAAATATCAGTATCTCAAAGAGTAATCTTGCTAAAGAAGTATAAATGCATAAATGTTGACAAAATATAATTCAAATTATATAAAACTGAATTTAACATGTTGAGTTTTGAAAATGATAAAAACATAATGGGTATAAATAGACCATTTTCATTTTAACTCACATACTAAGCATTGAACTTTTATGTTATGTATCTGAAGTACAATACTTGGTATATTTCTATAAAATAGTAAGTGAAAAGGAAGAATGACAGAATGAAACAGTTCAAATATACAGTGAATTATTTATTAATTCAGTAAATATTTATTGAACATTTACCGTGTGCCAGGAACAGTTTTGAATACAGGGAATATAGAAATGAGAAAGTTGTATTTGTCCTCTATAAGATACATATATACATTCATATATATATGTGACAGTTGGCTGAATATACTAATTCTCATATCTCAAAATATATGACTTGCAATTAAATTGTCAGAATTATTAAAGTTCAAGTAAACTTTTACAAATACATAGTTCGGAAAAAGTAATAAATTACCATGGGATTTATAGAAAATCTTCATAGAAAAGGACAATTTCAATCTTAAAATAATGTTACCCTTTAAATCTAATTCCCAAAATATCCAAGTATATCTAGTACCTGTAGAATTAAACAAAAGCCTATTGTGTCTATTATTATTCTCCACATAATAGCCACTAAGAGTACTGGCTCATCTATTTCTCTAAACTGATCATCTGAGGCAAACCACAAAAAACTCAACCAAAGTATTTTATGATGTAACCTCTAACCCTACTATAATGGGAAAATGTATTTTCACTCTGTGGGTAATATATCTTCTTATAATTTCTTTAGTCCCTAACGTAAGCACCAAAGTTTTGAATTTGCTTTTCCATAATCATTTACCTAAGTAAAAACTGTGAAAGAAATATTTAAAACTACATTTGTTCATAGGTTAACATTGTTCATATTTATCTCCTTTTCAAATTGAAGTTTTATTTGCCTTTTGTTTGTGCATATTTTGTCTATTAGACTCATTGTTAAAGACTCACATGTCTATAAGGTACAGGAACTGAGATGTATTTCTACAATGCTAAGACTATATATGCTTTTCTTAGCTCAGATTCTTGACTTCACAAAGTGTTTAAAATTCTATAGTGGCTCCGATGCTAATTTTTTTAATAGAATTAATGTATTACTAAACCTTATTGGAAACTATAATCTTGTTTTGAAATAAATAAGTTGGAAAACTCAAAAAGTCAATTTCTTATTATCTGTACAGACTTTCAGATATGGCCTGTTTAATATAAAATTTTATAAAATTTGAGTAAAATTGTGTTTTGCTCATTTGGTACCCAAGAGTTTTTACCTTTTATGTGAAAACTTTATCATAAGCAATATATATATATATTCTACCTTGATTAAAATATTGAAATATTTCTGAAACTAATTCTGTTAATTCCCTTACCATGAGTTTTGTTTCTTTACAGATGCAAACCTACACAAGATACCTTTAAGTATCAAATATTTGAGATTTCATTAAAGGGCATTCATTTCAATTATGTTTTCAGTTGAGATTCTATTAATGGCTTTCGAAAGATTCCATTTAATGAAGCATATTAGTCTTACTAGGTGATTTTTTTTTTTTTTTTTTTTACTTGTAATAGTGCCTAACAAGTATCTTGTACGTAGTAGGTCCACAATTAACATTTGTTTAATGTACAATATTGGTGTTTAAAAGCTAATTGTAGCCTGGGCTTTATCCTTCAGGGCAGAATAAAGCAAGACTATTTTATATGTACAATTAAACTAAAATTTCTAAATAATGATCAACAGAAATTTTCAGTTACATTGGCTTCTTTAAAGATTTTCAACAATTGGAATTAATATACCTGAAGTTTTTATTTTATTTACCAGATATTTTAGAATTGTCTACATCTGACTAGCCTTAAAATGCTAACCACCTTTTCATATATAAAAGTCACTATTGTATTACAAAAGATTCTTAGAATCAATCGTATTTAATATTATTGTTAGATACGCTTATTTTTTGCAGTTTAATTAGGTAATTATCAAATCTAAATTACATGTAATTTTTATTTAAAATGTTTTTTAAGAATCAAGGTATAATATTTACTTTAAAAGCTCTGGTTTAGTTAATCTTGTGTTTGGCTTGGGAGCTAGCTATTCCTTTTGCTATAAAATTGATATTAATTAGTTGTACTTACATTTTGAGGGTACAACACCATGTAATTACCAGTAAAAAACAATATCTTGAAAATGCCTTTAGCTCTTCTAGGTGTTACATAAACCCCAAACATTTAATACTTGAACTGTTTTTTTTTCTGTGATGCAATAATATTTAACTATGTTACACTTTGACTTTTTAGGATATGGTCAATATAAAGTAATAGTAGGACTATAAGGTCCATGGTCCACTTTTTCTTGACACTGAAGATTTGCATCCCTGTTATAATTAAAGTGTAATTAAAGTGACATATTTAGGTGTCTGTTTATAGAATACAATAAGATTACCATTCTGAACTTGGAAAGAGGAAAATCAGTTTTTGAAATGGAAGAGAATCTTAAAATAAATGAAACATCCAGAAATGAAAAAAGAGAGGAAGAAGAAATTAAACCGAATTGCTAAATAGTATTTGGACCATAGGAAGTCACTTTTTAAGATTTAAATGTTTTCCTCTTTGAAAGGGGCCACTGCTTACCAAATTCAGAAACAAGTCCAAGAATATGTTAATTAAGTGCATTGTGTCCCAGAAAGAATGAGTTTGACAAATTCATTTTTTATTCCTTCAATTAACAAACTATTTGTCTAATACATCTTAGATTTTTAAAAATCTACAATGTATATTTACCTCTTGAAATTGTACAGTACTAGTGCCAACTACTAACATGACCCCATAGGGTGAATCTTATGAAGCTTAGCATTTCTGGCGAATTCAACACACAAGCCTCCAATCACTTTTTGTCAGTTTTACTTTACAGTGGCGATTGAGAGCCAGAATGTAGGTAATTTCTATATGGTGTCACTCTAGCCCAATTTAAAAAGCAATGATTTTTCGTGTAAGCTTAAATGCAAAATATAATGACAGGATATTAAAGAAGGGTATCACGAAGACTGACCAGGAATGCTACATGTCCCTCTCCATCCTACCCGCATCATGCCCTTTTTCCTGCCCATTTATTGTTTTTCTCACAAGTGTATCCTGTCTTGTCTTGTAACTTTTTTTTTTTTTTTTTTTTTTTTTTTACTTTAAATGGAACAAATACCTGAAAATAAAAAGATGAAAAAAGATTCACCTTCTATCAACTAAAAGGGGGATGGGGGTGGGGGTGGTAAACTTGTAAAGCTATTCTAAATATTCAAAGGCTTATACAAAAATGTAAATTGAATATAAGGGGTTGGGAGGAACTATGGGGAAATGAGTGTGGAACTGAAAGAACAAAAAATACTTAATTTTCAACCCCAATTTTTTTTCTCTGTTTGAACCTTTCCTTAGCTACTTTCAAATGACTTCTTACATAAGAATTTATGTCTGAACCTCAAAATAACTAAATGATTTCCATGAGGAAATGCAAGTTTAAAAATATAACCCCCAAAATGAAAGTATTAAAATGCAAACAACTTCTATAACATTTCAAAGGTAAAATCACAACCGTCACTACCTTTAACTGACTCTTAAGGGGTCTTTTCTAACTTGTTATTTATGAACATCATCTATTAACTTCTTTCTTGTAATTCAAAACTTGTCAAATGATGTTTTCATGATGACATGTAAATATAATATTCCATTAGAGATCAATTCTAATTGGTTTTTAAAAATCCACCTTGGGAAACACCGTCGCATAATACAAGCTCATAATGAGTATTTTAGAAGGAATTTCCGCAACGTCTATTATAAATCTAAGTCAAAATTACTCTCTTATCCTAGCATGGTTTGGGCCAGAGAACTGAAATTATGTCTTCAGGAGCTTTCACGCACGATGACTTTGGTCTTGTCTGCAAGACTCGAGAGCACTTGTTGGAAATCTTCATTTTTAAAAACTGTGACGTTTGCCAGAAATATTTTTCCCCACATGCCTGACAAAGGAAAACAAGCAGAGTTTCATAGACTGGGTTGCAATTCTTTCTTTCCATAAGGTGATTTAAAGGCACATTGGACGCTTTTCCCTTTTGAGATTCAATGTTATTTTGAAAATGTATTTCACGTTAAGAAATCAAGACCTTTTTGGTTAGGACTAGCTCAGCCCTCCCTTTTAAAATTGGGCTCTTGGATACAACAAAGAGCTGAGTAATCACAAATAGGGACAGCGAAACGTGCTTTTCCGAACTCCTTTGAACCCTGACACTCATTTTGCAATCCATACGTTTAAAGAGCTTTCAAATATTTATATGACCAGCTCTAACTTTCCAGATCCTGAAAAAAAATTGTCCACATTTGTCGCTTATCTAGTCATCACTTGCGACATATCGAGCTGCTTTCCCTTCTAACGTGACTTGCAGGCTTGCCCAGCTTCCCTCAATTTAGCGGCACGTAGTAAAGCCTTTCTAAGAGGTCTTTAGCTGGGAACCTCTGGCTGATCGAGTCCGATCGTAAAACTTGCAGCCCCGGCCCGGCCCTAGTCTTTTGGAGTTCGGGGAGGCGCGGGTGGGGGTCGGGTCGAGCCGCAGGACCCCTCCCACGGGAAGGACGAGCTGGCCGCGCTGCTGCGCGAGGGCCGAACAATGGGGGCGGACGGGCGCCCAGAGCCGGGTCCCGCTTCCTCCGCCACGCCGGCCACGCCGGCCGCGCGCCCGCCCCCCTCTTACAGACCCTCCCGTCCGGGTTTTCCCGCTCGCCGGGCTTGCGGCGTCTCCATTCCGCTGCCGGCCGCCGGCCCGCGGCCCGCGGTCTGGCCTGGTGCTCGCCTCGCGGCCACCCCCTCGCCACTTCCCCTCGCGCCCGGCCCTCCTCTCCCAACTGCGACCCCAATGCGCTTTCTTCGGCGGCTCCAGCCCTCCTTGCGGCCTTCTTCCCGCTATTTTTCGAACGCATTTTTACAGTTGCCCCCTCGATTTTCAGAAGTGGTTGAGAAATCTCACTTCCAGTCATGTTGATTTGCTATTTTCCTCCGGAAAAGATTCCTCAGGAAATCGCAAATTTAGAAAGAAATACAGCAAATCCAAGAAAGCCTTAAACCTTAAATACAACTCTCGCATCAAAAATAAAGGCCACGTTATGTTGTCTAAAACCTGCAAAAGAACTATCCCTTCTCTTTTATTTCCTCCTTTAAATACTGTTAAACTCTCCGCCGCATGCCTTCTGACGAGAGGGCAGAGGATGTGTCCGGCAGCACGCAGCAAATCAGAGGTTTTATCTTACGCCTCCTGGGACGGGAAAAAAGTGGAAGGTGAACGAGGGAGCTTCCAGGGCAGAAAAGCAACACAATTCGCTGGGGAGGCCGCCGGGCCAGGGGGGCCGGCGCGCGGGGGCGCCTAGGGCCCGCCGGCTCCGGGCAGGGGAGCGGGTCCGCAGAGGGAGGAGGTTTTAAATAGCGGGGGCTGGGAGGCTGGGGGCCCGCGCATGACGATACTTTCCAAGAAAGGATGGGGCAGCGGTGGACTTTACTTGGCTGTCTCATCACACACACCCCCATCCAAGAAAAAAAAAGAAAGTTGGAGGGAGGCGGGGAGAACAGCCATCCCTATTTCCTCCCCACGACTCCGTGGAAGGGTTGGGGCTGCGGCCCGCAGGGGCGCGGGACTGGGCGGACCAATAGCAGTCAACAGGTCCAGGCCTCGGAGCGCACGGCGGCCCGTCCCCCTCTGCCTCCGCGCTGTCCCCTCCGCCCCCGCAGGCCCGGCAGGGGAGGCCCGGCTCTCCACTCCCCGCCCCGCCCGGCCTGGCCGCGGTCGGCTCCGCTGGGCCCGGGGGTGGGGGTGGGGCGGGGGTTCCCTGCCGGAGAATCCTCCCGCGAGGCTGGCGACTGGGGGGAGGGGAGGAACCCGGGAATGGAGGATTAGGAAGGACTCGAGCTCGGCACGAGCGCGGCCCGCGCGAGGCATCCTGGGTAAAAAGTGGCCGCGCGGCACCGGGAGAGCGCGGAGGAGCCGGGGTCAGAGGTCAGGGCCCTGGAGCCCCTCGTGCAGAACCCCCCACGTGAACGCAGCGAGCAGGAGGAACCTTTTTGTTTTCGACCGCGCCAGCATGCTCCCCTTTTGACCAAGCTGCTTTTCCCGGTCTGCTGGAGGAAAGAGCTCCATCGCGGATCTCCTAACCCCTCCCCACCCCCTCCACCACCAACACACATCTCAACTCTACCCTTCCTCTCAACTCTCATCCCAGCCCCCCGTACAGAGCTTGCAATAACGCAGTAAATTTGCTTTAACAACAAGTGGGGGTGGTTGCATTTACTCCTCCCTCTCATTTCTCCTCCCCCT
The DNA here is from genome assembly GCF_902686445.1 of Sciurus carolinensis. Classification (NCBI taxonomy): domain Eukaryota; kingdom Metazoa; phylum Chordata; class Mammalia; order Rodentia; family Sciuridae; genus Sciurus; species Sciurus carolinensis. The sequence continues at coordinate 24,149,507 of NC_062224.1, forward strand.
CCTCTTGCTGCGGCTCTTGACACTACTACAAACCAGGACTATAAACATAAACATGTGTCACTGTAACAGGGCAGGTAATATACGGATTTTGAGGTGGGGTGGACCGACGGGGCTTGGTCGACGCTTGGGGGGCAGTAAAAAATCATGTTTCACGTGTTCTACGGCTTTGGGGAATCCCACCCCCCCCCCACACACACACACACACGCCTATCCATTTATATAATGCCGAGGGCACTCGGTCACTTTTTCAGTCACGCAGACCCACAAAGGCAAGCTTGCCGATAGCCAGGGTACCCCAAAGCCAAATACATTTAAATACGAATCCCTCTCTTTTCTCAGCCACCGCTGCCATTTCTTCGATTAGCAAACAGTAGCGTCAATAGTTGAATCCTCTTTCCCTTTAAAATACTCTTTTCCTGATGCCAATAGAGCTATTTCTGGACCTAAATTATACACCGCTTCGTTCCCACCGACAATACCTATACATTTTGCACACAGAAACCCCTTTAAACAGCAATAAAGGCTATTTAAATGACTGAGTTCGAAATCTAGATGCATAGGCTGTTTCTTGGGCTTTGCCTTCATGCATTTAGCAACTTCTGCTGCAAGTTCCTGAGACTGGCCCTGTGGAGATTCGCCACAGCAAGTCTTTATGATTATTATTATTATTTAGTCTATATTTACACTGCCTCTCAACTTTTATTCTTAGTTCAACAAGCCTAGCAACAACTACTACTTAAGTAGAGTACAGCGAATCCCCTCACGAGCTTTTTGGCAAGAAAGGGAGGGAGATACAGAAAATGTTCAGATGGGGAAGTGGTTCCCTTTGTTCTTTCATTGTTTCTCCAGAACTGGTGCATACAAGGACAAACACTTACCTTCTCTTCTTTTTGCTCCAAAAACCAGATGCTCCCATCAGCCTTAAAATACACAATCCACCTTGAAAGTAACTACGAATGTCGGGACAGTTTGTATTCCATTCTTTTTCGCTCTCTGCCCTCTTTTAGCGTAGGATTAAGTTGCCGAGCACGTTGCTGCAAGCTGTAGCCCCCCGCCTTAGTGAATCGGTCACGTTTAGGACCCTCTAAGTCCATCCTAATTCTGCCAGTAGAATTGAGGGTATTGGAGCTCTAAACTTTCAAAAGGAAAGGGGCCTACAACTCTCCAGAAAACTTACAAATACCCTGAAATTTTTTACCATTGATTTTTGCACCACATTACCGAATAGTATTTGCCAAGAAATATTTCTTCGAGGAGTTTTGTTTTTTTTTTTAATTTTATACTTAGCTATGCATTAGATACATGGAGTAAAAGGCAGGTTTATGTAGGCATTTAGCAGAATGAGCACATTTTCCATAACGTTTGTTGTGCCATGTGTCTTTAAAAACAAAATGCTACCACAACTGAGAAAGGAAATAGAAGTTTAAATTAAAATGTGAAATAACTTAAAAAGAGACGTTTACTTGAAATTTATGAGTGTAAAAATTGGTCTTTGAAGTGAAAAGTAATCTTTTCAACGTTAAAAGACTTAATTTTCGCTATAATTCCAAAGGAGATAAGAAATTTTTCTAGTTAGTAGTTAGTGTTTGGTGTCCTGCCTGCCAGGCATTGCTGCCCAAACCTAGTTTAAATCTGATTATGATGTGATTTGCTGATGTCATGAATATGAAATGATACTTGTATATCCATAAATTCGAACTTGTGATGTTTTGATCTCCCGCTTTTTTGTGTGTTCCCAGTAGCTGCAGCAATGGAAGACAGTGATTGGCTCCAGGGCTCCTAGAAGGATTTGGGCTGAAGCCAGGGAAACAGAACCAGAGGATTCCCTTTCCAGGGACGGTCAGGCAGCTCCTGTCTTGTCTTTCTTCTCTCCCCTCCTGGGTGCTCAGGAGCTCAGCATGGCTCCAGCAGCCTATAGGTAGGCCTCAACACTTAGTGTCATCACTTCAGTCTCTACACATGTGGCCTTCGTGTAAAATAAACACAAAATTGGGCAACCCAAACAAATGGTTGTTCTTGAGATTTGCGTATTATTTAATATATAAAGGTTGAACTTTACTTTCTCTGATTTTTTTCCCCCTACATTCAGGACCAATTGTGAAAGGTCCTAGTGCCTCATAGGAAAATACTGCAACAAAACAAGATAATTGGGGGGAAAGGCAGTTGCAGTAGGAATAGTGGCTTTTCTTTGAGAGTATTTAATTGGAATTAAAAGATTCTTGAGCTGTAAACATTCTTTATTTATTCAGCACACATAAGCAGGCATTGTTTTATCACCATCATAATTATGATGTCCTTTAAACTGGCTGATAGCAGGAAAGATAAGGGAATGTGCCTGCAGATTCATATCAGGTCTCACTCCTTTCTTTCTTTCCTTCCCTCCCTCCCTCCCTCCTCTCTGTCTCTACTGCCTCCCCCCATTCCTTCCTTGGTCACTAGGGTCCCCCACAGTCCTTGAGATGAGAAGAGTAGGAAGATTGTGGCCTAACCATTTCTTACATCATGAAAGTAATTTGTACCACACTCTAATTTGATGCAATAACCTCCTCATCTCCTGTTTATAACTGCTTTTTAACTTGCAATATGTGTTATCTGAAGAGTTGCCTATTGCTCACCTGTGTAAAAATCTCATCCACTAGGGTTTCCTGCTTTACCTTTGTCTCCTTTAGAAAGCACACTCTTTGGGCTTTTTCAGAACAAAGCCTCACAAAACCCCTTTACCTCCAGGATTTGCAAATTTATAAAGGCTGCATTGAATTCAAGATGGGTCAGGGGGCAAAAAAAGGGTAGAAGGTCACTGCATTTTGATTATGGGTCAGTGGACAACATGGCACAACTCTGCGTCCCAAACTTCTGTTCAAGACAGGATTTTCAAATGCCTAAGAACAGAAGGATGGCCCCTTTGGAAGACTTGCTCCTCATATGTTTGAATGAGACCAAAAAAAAAAAAAAAAAAAAAAAAAAAAAAAAAATTAAGGAAAATATATTGTTATAATTTAAGTTATTCTTCATTTTAGCCATTTCATCTTTCTCCATTCACATTTTCTTCCCCCAAAAGCAGAGGTGTGATATTACACAAGTTTAACTAAGAAACTGTTGAGATTTTATTGTCCTATATCCTCCACTAATTCACCATATGAGACTTTATTGCTATTTTAGACTTCATATTATAAATAATATACATACTTTTAGTTATTAGTATAAGGGATTTTTTTTCTTTTAGTATACTTACATTGTTGAAATTACTCTTTTCTGTCTGAATTCACTTTGAACAAAATGTGCCCAGCAATCACTAAAACAAAATGTATATGGTGAAGAGTTAGGTGGTGGGGTGGGGGTGTGTGTGATCCTCATTTAAATTATGTATGTATGGGTGAGAGAGCTTGGAAGGAAAAGGATTATTTTAATGCTCTTCAATACTTTAATTATATGACAGTTGTAGTGTAGAAATGCAAAAAGTACTCTTAGGTTTTCCTTCAGGTTTTCAAAAGAACTTTCCCCATTAGTAAACTACTCCTGCAAATTGCTATTGCATTTCCCAGCTAACCATTTAAAAGACTGTAAATGCCGTGTGCATTACTTCGCTCCAGAGGAAAGAGGTCAGACTGAATTGCTATGGTATTTAAACATAAAATACAGGGAAAATAAATCAAAATAGAGCATCTGAAGGTAAATTCAGTACATTCATATGGTATAAGTAAAGACAAATATGTTCAGATCTTCATAGTCCATCACTTAAAAACTGAAAGTGCTGATTTTTTACAATAAATGCAGAAGTAAGTGGACATTAAGAATATATTTCAATCTGTATTGTTACAGAGGGTTTTCCTTGAGTAAGCAGCTTTGTTTTCAAAACTAAAATACTTTTTATAATAGCATGTAGATTATGCATTCCTTACTGAGCAAAGGATCACATTTAATTAACAAACTCAATGCATATCACATATATGCCTAAATTCACAATAATTCCCTGGACTTACAGAGATGGATGTATACATAAATGTTAATTTGGGCATATTCATCCACATATGCACATACATTATAGAAACATAGAAGCTGATATATTCTTTCTTTAAAAAGAATTTGAATACAGTCCATCATCTGAATTGGGTTCATCTTTGATTGTAGAGGCAGCTGACATGGTCAACAAATCTATCAAAGAAACCCCCTGGCTTTTGAAGAATAGTACTTTATACATCTGGATCTGCACATCCAGGCAAAGTAAGTAAATTATTGCATAACTTTAAGCATAATTGATAACAGACACCTTTAATTTTTCATCCCCATTCTTTTGGCCAGCTTTCGCATTAATAATCTAAGCCATAAATGTTGGTAGCTATTGATCGAAATCCCCGGTGTGCATGCAAATCCATCTTAAAGTCCCCTGCCTTTCATGTGTGAGCGCTCAGGGGCCTCTGCTAGATCTTTTTATCGGGATCGACCCCCAATGTGCCTGGAGAAGACCCCGGATATGCAACGTGTGCTGATGGCCACAAGAAAGCTGTCTGTCACATTCCATGTGTGTGTGTGTGTGTGTGTGTGTGTGTGTGCGCGCGCGCGCGCATGTGTGTGTGTGTACACACATGCAGGAGCACCAGTGCTAGAACCTTCACACACACACACACACACACACACACACACAAATGATGGGAAGTTAAGGGAACAAAAGAATGTATTAGACAAGAAAAAAGATGTGTAATAGGAGTATTAAAAATGTATAAATGTAAAGGTGTCTGAGTGCACATACAGAGACTCTGCATAAATAGTATATATAGACGCATATCCCAAATTGCTTGGTCTTTATTTTTCTCTAATTGTCCCAACAGATTAATACCTATAGTTTAAGAAAATATTTAATATTCTACTAGTTTTGAAAGCCACATATATTGCCAGTAATTTAAAGATGGAAAGAGAGGAAGGGAAAGGAGAAGGTAAATTTGAAATGATTACTAAATTATGTTACTATGTGCAGGAGGAATAGGAGTGTGTTTGTGTGTGTGTGCGTGTGCGCGCGCGTGTGTGTGTGTGTGTGTGTGTAAATCTAAACAAGAATCAAGAACAACTAAAACTACCTGCCCTCCCCATAAAAAAATGACTCTCTAGCCAATCTTTTGTAATATCTTCTCAAAGACCTTTTTGAGTTTACTATTTCTTAGCTGTTTGACTCTGGTCTAAATCTCAAAGCTGGGGGAGGGGGGAATGGGCGGGGGTGGGGTGGGAGGGAGAGGGCTGGCAGTATATAAGTGCATCAGGAGGAATTTTAAAACGACATTATTGTCGCTGGCAATAGACTCTGGTCATTCTATTTTAAAAAACAAACACCAGCATCTGCTTTTCCTGGAAACTTCGCTTTCTGTTTAAACCTTGTGCATTTTGCCTCCTGTGAAAGTGAAAGAGAAAAACGCGGTGTGATAGATCCAGATGCAAAAGAAAGCCAACTCGGTGGATGGTATTAGCTGTGACGAGGCATTGTTCATTGCTGCCTCTCGGTTACGTTTAAAGCCTGAAATATCACGAGATCCATTCAATGATCCTTCCCTCATTCAAGGGACAAAAATGTAATTTGCTGTAGCTCTGATTTCTTGGATGGAAATGCTAGCCTTAGATTTCAAAGGCAAGAACTAGACATCGCGGTTTGTACACACATTGATTAAGTTGAAGAGCGGCGATTACATCTGTGCTGAGTGCAACAGTAGTCCAGGGCTGACTTTTCAAATCCCAACCTCCTGAGTTAGAGACTCTCTTAAATAGACTTCCTTAATTTCCGGATGTACTTCTTGAAATTCCCAATTCTCTTCAAAATTCCTGGGAAATTACAAGGAAGATGAGGGTGGGGGTGGGGAACTATGGCTGAGACTTCATCTTGTCAAGCAAACTACCTTTTTGTGTCTGATTCCTGATTTGGTTTTGGTGTTAATGTTTGTTTGTTTGTTTGCCATACCTGCTCCTGTTAGCCAGACTGGAGCAGGGAAGTTGGAACTTTTGAATGTGAAGAAAGAAATTATTGTGCAATTTTTTTTCTTGCAGGCTCAGAAATATCCGTTTATTCTTTAACCACACGGATGTGTCTATTTTTGGAGGAAGAAGGAAACATAAATGCCTGGGTTGCATTTATGCTGTAGTTGCAAACACCGAACAGTTAAGAAGATTTTGCCGAATTTTGCAAAGGAGCCAACAAACCGCCTTGGGATTCTGGTAATAAAAGTGGAAAGAACCTTGCTCTCCTTTGGCAGTAATTTTGGACATCCTTGAAAACGACAGCAAACTAAGCCTTAATTTGACTAAGAAGAGGTTAAACCATATTGGTATTCATCCAAAGTGATTTTGTTGAAGCAGATGCTTGGCTTTCATGGAAAAAATGGGAGTTGTGGAAGATTCACCTAAACTACCAACCAAAAGCATCACAGACCAATGAAATAGCCTGCAACTTACATCAGCACTTTCTTTTCATTGTTGTTACGTAAAACCTCTGGAAGCACCTTGGGCGTTTTACATTTTCTTTGCTGCAGAAGGAAGCAATCTACTCCCTGGAATTCTGATCTGTCGTGAACAGGACCCTGGCAAAGGCTGTGTTGGGGACTCTTGGACATCCCGCCTACAATCCAGCCTGGTTAATTGTGAAAAGTGTACACATTTCTGGCTTATCTATGCTTTGTTATGGGTCTGACGTGAAACTACCTCCTCCCCACCCCACCCCCCAGCAGAAAACCGAAATCCAGTTGAATTGTTACAGTGTTTCGGAGCTGAAGCCTTGAACTGTTTCCTTGGTCAAATAACTTTGTTTCTGGTTATAAAAAGGCATTTCAGGGGGAAAAAAAAAAAAAAAAAAAGGAAAATCGAGAGAAATTCCAAACGTAAGTCTGCGTTGGGGGGTTCACCGCGCGGTTTAACTTTGGAGCTCGCAGCCGGTCTCCTTCCCCACTCCCATAAGGGAAATACCAGGCTATTCTGCACATTTTCGCTTAAGCTCCATTTTCCAAAGGAAAAGGGGGTGGGGTATATCTATTTGGACTGGATAATGTTTTAAAAATGCTTTTCTCTGAAACGGTAATAGCTGTATCGGTAAAATGCAAATAAAGCAAAAATAGGCAATATTTCTTTAAAGGGGAATATACGTGGTTTTTTTTTTTTTTTTTTTTTTTTTTTTTTTTTTTTTTTTTTAAGCCTACACACACTGCTTCTGATGAAGTCTGTGAGTCAGGCTGTTTCTGAGCTCCGATAGTTTAATGGAAAGATTTATATACCGACTGTATTATTTACTTTGGGAGGGGAGGTGGCAGTATAAGGGTATGCTAATTAGTAGGAGATTTTGGGGGGAAGGGGTGGAATATCAATTTTTATTGCATCACCTGTCAGGAGTGTCCAATCAGCGTTGGCTTTAGGGGAATTAATTGATGAAGGTGTCTCCGGACGAGCTCACTTCACTCTGTCATTTTATTTGTAGCTAAAGCAGCGGCGGGAATAGCAGCTGCATTTCTTTTCTCTTTCTCCCTTCACATTCCATTATCATAGTGCTCCAATGGAGAAGGAATAGAGGGGCCCAGGTACTGATCTGCATCGAGGACTCAGAGCAACACACTGGCAGATCAGGAACCGGATGGTTTTTTCCCTCTTTTTAAAAAAAAAACGAAAAAAAAAAAAAAAAAGCAAGAATCAAGTCAGTGTAATTTCATGGGGTTTTTCCCCCCAATAATTTCGCCTAGAGTTTGGCACTCCCTTCGCCGGGAATAACAGTCTTTGTTATTTTATTAGCAGGATGCCTTGAGACACACGCAGCATCTGGCGGAGGATTAACATACATACATGTGTATGTATGCGTCACGTATATATTTACTGCAAATGGTGGGGATCATTTAGTGCCCGAGATGGGAGACCTGAAGTCAGGTTTTGAAGAGGTGGATGGCGTGAGGCTCGGCTACCTCATCATTAAAGGAAAGCAAATGTTTGCCCTCTCCCAAGTCTTCACAGATCTGCTGAAAAACATCCCGAGGACGACCGTGCACAAGCGCATGGATCATCTAAAAGTGAAAAAGCACCACTGCGATCTGGAAGAGTTGCGGAAACTCAAGGCAATCAACAGCATCGCCTTCCACGCCGCCAAATGCACGCTCATCTCCCGGGAAGACGTGGAAGCTCTCTACACCTCCTGCAAAACCGAGCGTGTCCTCAAGACCAAGCGCAGGAGGGCCGGCCGGGCCCTGGTCACAAAGGCGCCGCCGCCAGAGCGCGCCGCCGCCGCCAGCCCCCGCCCGGGGTTTTGGAAGGACAAGCACCAACTTTGGCGGGGCCTAAGCGGAGCCGCGCGGCCCCTGCCAATCAGCGCGCAGTCCCAGCGCCCCGGCGCCGCCGCTGCGCGCCCCGCCGCCCATCTACCTCAGATTTTTAGCAAATACCCGGGCTCGCACTACCCGGAAATCGTACGCTCGCCTTGCAAACCCCCTCTAAACTATGAAACTGCCCCGCTCCAGGGAAACTACGTCGCCTTTCACTCGGACCCTGCTTATTTTCGGAGCCTTCTGTGCAGCAAGCATCCGGCCGCTGCTGCCGCCGCCGCCGCCGCCGCCGCCGCTGCCGCAGCCGCCGCCGCCGCCTACTACCAGGCGTCGGCTCCTGGGCCCCAGCCCAAGGCGGCGGCGGGCGCCGGAGGCCCGGTGAACCTGACCTACCGGTGCAAGCGCAAGCGCGGGGGCTCTAAGGACTGCCTGCTCGCGCCCCACGCTGGCGCCCGGCGCCTGCTGCTGCTGCCCAGATCCTACAAAGCCAAGGCGGCGGCCGCGGCGGCGGCTGCAGCCGCAGCGGCGGCGGCGGCGGCTGCTGGGGCCACTTGCCTGGAGAGGTTTCATCTGGTCAACAGCTTCTGCCCGCCTCCCCATCACCACCACCACCACCACCACCACCATCACCACCACCACCACCACCGGGCCCAGCAGCCGCAGCCGAATCACCACCCCCCTCACCACCACCGGCCGCAGCCCCATCTAGGCAGCTTTCCCGAGAGCTGTAGCAGCGACTCCGAGTCCAGTTCCTACTCGGACCATGCAGCCAACGACTCGGATTTTGGCTCCAGTTTGTCCAGTTCCAGCAACTCTGTGTCCTCGGAGGAAGAGGAGGAGGAAGGAGAGGAGGAGGAAGAAGAGGAGGAGGAGGAAGAGGGGGGCAGTGGGGCCTCGGATTCCAGTGAAGTCAGCTCCGAGGAGGAGGACTCGTCCACGGAGTCAGACTCCAGCTCCGGCTCCAGCCAAGTGTCAGTGCAGAGCATCCGTTTCAGGCGCACCAGTTTCTGCAAGCCTCCCAGTGTGCAGGCGCAGGCCAACTTCTTGTACCATCTGGCCTCCGCCGCCGCTGCAACCAAACCCGCTGCTTTCGAGGATGCCGGCAGACTTCCCGACCTCAAAAGTAGTGTCAAAGCGGAGTCACCAGAGGAGTGGAATCTGCAGAGTTGGGCCCCCAAAGCGTCTCCGGTGTACTGCCCGGCCAGCCTGGGGAGTTGTTTCCCAGAGATAAGGAACGATAGGGTATCTGAGATTACATTCCCACACTCTGAAATTTCCAGTACTGTAAAGAGAACTGACCTGACAATTAACTGCCTGGCAGAGGGGGCCTCTTCACCTAGCCCAAAGACAAACAATGCATTTCCACAACAAAGAATACTCCGAGAGGCTAGGAAATGCCTACAAGCTACTCCTACTACACACTGTGCAGATAACAACACAATAGCTGCTAGGTTCTTAAATAATGATTCTTCAGGAGCAGCAGCAAATTCAGAAAAAGATTCCAAAATCCTTCATTGTCCTGAATTTGCTACGGATTTGCCCTCTTCACAAACTGATCCTAAAGTGGATGCAGCAGCAGTAGCAGCAACTAAAGTGGAGAATCTGTGCACTGACACAGGCGACAAGACTTTGTCATTTCTGCACAATATTAAAATCAAAGTAGAAGACAGTAGTGCTAATGAAGAATATGAACCTGATCTTATTACAAATAAGCTAAAGTGCGAGTGCAATGATACAAAGGGTGAGTTTTACAGTGTGACTGAAAATAAAGAGGAGGACGCCTTGTTAACCACAGCCAAGGAAGGTTTTGCATGCCCTGAAAAAGAAACTCCTTCCTTAAATCCACTGGCTCAGAGTCAGGGCCTTTCATGCACTTTAGGTTCTCCAAAACCTGAGGATGGGGAATATAAATTTGGTGCCAGGGTGAGAAAAAATTACCGAACACTAGTACTGGGAAAACGACCTGTCCTTCAGACACCTTCAGTCAAACCAAATTTGAAATCAGCTAGAAGCCCTCGTCCTACAGGTAAAACTGAGACACATGAAGGAACACTGGATGACTTTACAGTTATAAACAGACGCAAAAAGGTAGCCAGCAATGTAGCATCAGCAGTGAAAAGGCCGTTTAATTTCATGGCAAATTTTCCTTGTCCACCATCACTCATTATTGGGAAGGATGGGGACTTGTGGCCAGCGTATTCTTTAAACACCACTAAGGATTCCCAACCTCCTCACAAGGCCCATCCTATATGGAAATGGCAGCTGGGCGGTTCTGCAATACCTCTTCCACCTAGTCACAAATTCAGGAAATTTAATTCATAAAAATGTTTTGGAAGATATTTTCTTGAACCATATTACCTTCCTTTTGTTGTAAACTGCACAGGATGGTTTGTACAAGTCCATTAATGGTGTTACATCCCCTTTGGAGTCCTGGTTTATCGCATTTTGAAGACAGAAATCGGATTACTTTTTTTCCATTGCGGGTTTTTTTTTTTTTTTTTTTTTTTTTTTTTTTTTTTTTTAGTAGGGTGGGGGTGGGGTGGGAGAAGGGTTGGTTTACATACCACAGACTACTTCAGGCTAAAGACTCAAGTAAAACTCAGTTATTATGGTAGAGCTGGAACACTTTACTGTTTCAATACTAATAATGCACCGGTACCTCAATTCAACTGCTACAAATAAATGTCAAAAGGTTGAATAATAAATATTACAATGAGCCATTAAGTTTATGCACTAGATTTCAGATCTGAAAGTGTAACTGTTAATTCAGTGAAAGTTTGTTAGGTTACATGGTTACACAGTGAGGTAGCAAGAAGTTTCTGTGAGCCCAAAATGTAATTGTCTGGAGCTCTCATTTGTGGGGTATCTTTTTCTTTTTACTCCCCTCATTCCCTCTCCAAGAATAGTTGCACTTAACTTTTAAAAAAAATTTTAAGTGTAAAGATTGGGGTGTGAGTCCTGATTGCTGATAAAAAGCTGCCTCATGTACAATAAGTAAAATATGGGAAAAAAAATTTGGGGGGGGTGGTGGTAAAGGATGTGATTTTTACTTTTACAGCCACTCCTTGCAATTGGAAAAGTCCTTTTTGTGTTCTCATCCAAATGTTTTCAGTAAGATGACTTATTCTTGTCCTGCTTATCTTGTGGTCTGAACATGACTCTTCAAACTTTCAGAACAATTAAAATATTTCTCTTAAGAGCAGGATATTTTATGGTCTAACTCTTCATAGTGACAAAGTAGTAAATACAACCAAGAAAAAGAAAGAGGGGTCAGAGTTGTAATACCCCAAATGAAAATTAACAGTTATTTCAGGGCTTTTTGGTACTAGAACTCAGGCACTTGGATTTTATTACCTTATAGTTTTTTCTGCATCTCTAAACTTCTGTTTTCAGACCATCCTGTGTATACAGCAGGAGAGTTTCTACTGCAAGTGACAATCAGAGGTGACTATCTATATTTGCACTTAAAATCAAGGTAGTTCAACATGCAAATGACTAGGGTTTAGCCCTTGGTAAGGGCCATGCTGGTGTACTGTGTTGTGATGATGGAAGCAGTAAATCAAAATTATGGAAATTTGCACTGTTGAAAAGCATGCTTTAGCTTTATTTTCAATTAAAAACACTGTTTAAAATTCCTGGTTCCATACATTTCTACTTATTCCAGATTGAAGAATGGTTAACAGGAATGAATGGTTTTGTTGACATTTTCACTTGTAATGTTTTTGCCTAAAAGAAATGCATTTATTGGGTGAAGTGTTTTGTTGTAATACTTTGTGATGAGGCAGGTCAGGTTCTGTGCCTAACATTGGTGAATTTTTTTCTAAATAACAAGAAAATTTTACAAATGTTACAAGTCAAGTACTAAAAGTTTCAGATTTAAGAAAGTAAAGCAGAGATCAGTTGTTATTTCATTGAAAGTAGAATCTAATAATTTTTGGTCCATCTCAGTCTGACAAATTATATATCTCGTATCCTTGCTATCTTGAATCTAAGAAGTTGCATCTATAGATCATAAATCACAAAGCAAAACAAAACACCAATGAAATGTTTACTGTGTGAATTTAAGTCACAATTTCTCATGGAAATTTAGTCTATCCCCCCCTTAATCTTTTAATTCCTACTCCCTTTGAAATTTTCCTTTTGTCTATAAATGTTTCAGATAAATCTGGATGGTCTCAGCCCTAATTGCTGTATATGCTCTGTGGTTTTCCTCTTGTAAAGGACAGAAGCTGAGGATACCTGCATCCAAATACATTTGGATGGAGTAAACAGATGCTTTGAACTGTCTCCCTTCCTTTCCTTTTTGAATGTTGCCAGATGTAGGTTCACTGGATCGCTTTTTATTAGAATGGTAGATATGGTCAAAGCAAAAATTCAGGGTTGTTATCCTTGAATTCACATTTGTATATAGTTCCAAAGACCAGTCCATGTTACAGTTAAAACCTCAGAAAGCTGAACAATTGACTTCTCAATCTGAGTTCTTTCCTCTTTGAAAGGCAATACAGAATCTAGGTAGTGAGTTGTCCTGAAAAATGAATCTGTAAAAAGTGTGACACACACACTGGAAGTCTGTAATTTCTACTCTAATTACTGCTAAGTCAAGGAAGTTCAAAGTACAGTGACTACTACATCTAGACTAATACTTTCCTTGTTGGCTATGGACTCATTGTTCCTAAATTATAAATTGAGAATATATTTGAAATCTACAGATCTTGGGTGTGGGAGGACTGTAAGATGGAATAAGCACAAATTAAAACAAATATACCCTATGGAATTTCTGACATAAAATATCAGCCTCCAGCTTTGACACTTGGTCTCTAGCCCTCAGAGAATCAATAGTTTCAGTTTATAAGAGCTGGAGAATGAGCAGTATGGAGGCCGAGGCATTCCAGAGTGATACCATCAAAAGGAAAGAAATTAAATAGTCAACACAAATTTCACCCCACAGTATTACTATAAGCCAGCCAACCACAGCAAAACCTGAGTTAGGGCTTCTTTCAGGAAAGTGTACCAAATAGTATTGCAGTAAATGGCAAATACAAGGTATTCTTTCAATTCCTGTTAGCCCCTTAGCTGTTTTCCCATCCTGCTGTGGGAATTATTCTCAGTACAGTTTATTTTATTTGGGTTGTCTTATGATTAATGGAAATATCTAGATTTTTCTAAGATGCTATAAATGTCCTATTTGTTCAAAAGTTAAGCCTTATTGAGAGTAAAACAGAAGTTACCTCCATTGATAGATTGCATTTTTACATTTAAATATTTTCAGGGAATAGATTTTTTAAAAAGTTATATGGCTCCAGGGTCTTTGATACCTGTGTCTAAATTTGATCAACGTTCACAGACTTGAGGAAAATGCAGGAAAAGCTCTTTCTCTGATTTGGGGGGAAACAAACTTGTTTTTGGTTTCCTATGAAAGTAATTTCCCATTAAGACTGTAAAGTGAAGATTTAATTATTTTTTTAAGAGATGTGTTGGACTTTTTTCCATAGTCAGCTTATCTGCCTTTCCAGAAAATGCAGCTTGATTTTTCCCCCCAACTATTTACTTTTTAGAATGGGTGTTCCCTTCTACTGGCTTACTTGATTACAGTGGAGTAATCTCAATAATGGTTGTTTATTTGAAAATCAACAACAAGGAGCCACCACTAAACAGCAATAACACAAAATAGATGGGCTAGTGTGTGGATTTTTATCTTGTTCCAGGCTGGGTGACTTTCAATGGTCTAGAAATTCCTCAAAGTTCTAGTCAACAAGAATTGGATTGGGAGTTTCTGCTGATATGAGAATGATAGTTTTGTTTGCATGCAGGAAGAGATGTAGAATAAACTAATTCCTCAAAAGCATTTTTTTCCTTTCAAAGAAAAAAAAATCCTCCATGGTAAATAAATAAATAAATAAATAAAGGATCAGCATCTACAAAAGAAAGAAAATGTGGTGAGTTTTGCTTCACCTTGAAAATAATTTCCTGCTGAAAGAGATGTGAAAAGAGGGATTTCCCATAGCCAAACTAGGAAGAAGGAGGAAAAAAAAAAAAAAAAAAAAATTAAAGGTTCCCCATCAACTAACCTCAGGAAATTGGCAAGGAGGAACAGGGCATCCACCTTAGCGAGTCTTCCTAGTCACCCCAGTCATCCCCAGGATTTTCCCCTTCACTGTAAGGAAGAACTATTTTTAATGCTAGCTTTGGTTTTGGTTTGCTCCCTAGGCCAAAGGGCACTTTGCAAACTAGCCTGGGGGGTGGGGACGTAGGGCAGATCGGGGAGGTGGGGGAGGGCTGCATTTTACCTGTTTGGCAGGCCCTCTTTTACTTAAAAAAAAAAAAAAGAAAGAAAGAAAGAAAGAAAAAAGAAAGGAGGGGGGCCTAGCTATCATTCTTTGCCCATGCCCTAGGCCCCCGCTACTCTCTCGCTCCTTTTCAAACTGTGGCGGCCTCACAAGCTCCTACTTTAAAAGGCCTGAGATGTTTTGCATGAAGCCCTCACAATAGGGGTTGAGGGAATTGACAGTTTCAAAAACAAGGCGTTCAGTCCTTTCCAGCTGCCGGGCCGGCTCTCTCGCACCAACTCCTCGTCCCTCTCTGCTGGTGGCGTCCTCCGGAGCGCGCGGCCTCCCCCACCCCTCCAGCCCGCGCTCTGGCCGGCCCCACCCCGCCCCCAGGCTGTGTTTGTAAACAGGGGTCAGTGGCCAGGGCTGCAGGCGCGGGCTTTGGGCCTAGCGGCCTGTAAAGGAAGGCAGGGGACGACTGAGCAGGCAAAGGGCTTAGGGCTGGCCAGAAGACCGAGGGGATTTCGGGGTCTCATTCCCCCTCGCTTGCCCCTGGCAGCCGAGTTCTGGGGGCCGCATTGACCTACGACAGCTCTGGGCTCTCTGGCCCGCGCTACCGCCACCAGAAAGAGTGTTTAAGTGCCGCCATTTTGCATGGTGGCAAACAAATTTCTTTGTGACTACCCCCCCGCCCCCGCCCCATCTTGTTCTCCTTAGAGCATGTGACCATTTCGTTCCCCGGGACCGAAGAACCTGCACTCCAGTTTGTCTAGCTTAGTCTCCTGGCCAGGTGGCTTGAAGGCCTGGAGCTAAGGGCTGCAGGGCCTGGGCCTCCTGCCCCCGGCCGATCTTCTGGGACTGGAACGTCTCTCCTCACTTTGTACTCCTTTTGTGTGTCCTGAAGTCATCTCCCATCCCCGCACACGCACAGGCTGCCTAGCTCTTTCTCACCTTTTCGCCCAGGCCTCATCTCTCCTGCCGAGGCAAATGGAGCCCAGCTCTTTGCATTGGGCAAAGGGCTAGCCAGGCCTCCAAAATGAACGAGTGGAACCCGAGTAGCAAAGGGACAGCTCTTCCCATGGGCCAGCCTAGCTACAAATATTTCCTGGGAAGTGGCCCAAGACCAGAGACCTGGTGTGTGGTGAGGGCGCTGAAGCACACGCTGGGCCGGGCGGAACTCCTAAAGTGAGAGAAATGTGATGGGGTATGACTTGCTTGCCTTGACGCCATGGTTTGTCCCGTGGAACTTCTCTCTGTGCACTGTGCATCTATCTGCAAGTGGTATGATGACCTGGAAACGGGAAACCGGAGACAGTGACCTGGAAAACCACCCTCAGTTGGGGAGGTTGGAGTGCAGCAATGCAAACAAAGCTGCTACTGGGAAGAGGGGAAACAGAGGTGCACCGCAGATAGGTCACAGGAAAGTGCAACAAGCTTGTTTTCCCGGGTGTTTAAAATGCGGCCCTAGTTGTAAAGTGTGTGAAATTACGCACTGGTCTCTTAAAGAGTGC
The DNA here is from genome assembly GCF_902686445.1 of Sciurus carolinensis. Taxonomy (NCBI): domain Eukaryota; kingdom Metazoa; phylum Chordata; class Mammalia; order Rodentia; family Sciuridae; genus Sciurus; species Sciurus carolinensis. The sequence goes on from NC_062224.1 coordinate 24,165,557, forward strand.
CTAATTTATAGTAAATAGCAAGGTCTTTGTAAATGGCTTTATTATGTTGTTTCTTGTTAATTGTTGAGAAAATCCCCATTGTTGAGTGTGAAAGGCTTTATGAGCTAACCTGGTCCTCAGCGCAATCAGAGGGCAGTAAAGGGCCGCTCGGCCTCCAAAGTCTGGCGCGGAAGCTGGCGCCGGCCGAGAGTGCCGCGGGGACCTTTGGAGATGCTGCCTCAGCCTGGAAAGAAAATGGCAAGGCTTTCCAGGCTTTAATTAATGAGAAAGCGTGTTCTGAACTCGCGGGTCCCCGAGAGCGGCTGGCTGAGTGCGGCGGGGGAATCCGGCTGGCCGCGGAGACCCTGGCGGCTAAGGCCGCGGGGAGGAGGAGCGGGCCGGGCTCTCATCCCGGGTCACAGCCCGCAGGGGGTCACGCCTCGACCGCAGGCCGGCGGGCACCGGGCGCCGGCTGGAGCCGCGCTACGGTGGAATTGGATCTTGGGCTTTGTCTGGTTCTCCAACCGCGTGGAGCTCGGGCTCGGGCCGGTTCCACCACGTTTGCGGACCCCCGCCCCCTAAAAGGCCCGCCGGACCGGGGAACCGGAGGGTCTAACAGGCAGAGCAGGCTCCGGGGAGAGCTCCAGGCCCCTGCCTGGGCCTCCTCGTCTTTTGTTTAAAGCGCTCTCTCTTTCCCTCCCTCTTTTTCTCTCTCCCTCTCTCACTCGCGGACACACACACGCGCACACACACACACACACACACACACCCTATTAGAAACCTGAAAGGGACTCAGAAGACAGGAGAAATAAGAGGAAGGGTTTTTGGTTTTGTTTAACAAGGAAAATAATTTCTTGAGTCTAAGATAAAATATTCCTATGCTCCTTTCCTATCTCTTCCAGTTCCCTTTCCAGCCAGCTGGGACCCGGAAGAGAACGGGCAAAACCAGGCGGGCGCTGGGTTCTTTGCATGAACTTTGAGGAAAAGACCTGACTTAGTCCTGCAGGCCTGACAGGGAGGGCAGAGAGCGCCTCCCGGGGCTGGGCCCCTCGGCCTTTCGCCGGACTTAGGACCCGGCTGGTTGCTGGGGGGAAAAGCAGCTGCCGCCTCTCCGCAGCCTCGGAGCTCAGGCACTGCTGCTAGAAGGAAGAAAACCCCTTGAGTCTACATTGGTGGAAGAAAACCCAGGTTAGGTGGACTGCGTGTGAGCGTTTGGACATTAGATAATGCAAATCACAAGGAAATGTTAATACCAATCAGAAAAACCTGTATTCGGCTAGCTTCCCTTTTAAGATGGCCCTCTGCTTGCGCACTCTCACTCTCACCAAATTAGCTATTACGTGAAATCCCCCTGGGTTTAAAACACTTGTTTCGCGGATTCGCGTACAACCCATATTAACTATGCACTTTCTGCTATTCCTCTTGTGACTGTCCCTGGTTCTTCCTTCTTTGCGGAGAGTATGATGCATTTTATTTTAGCCCAATCGATGCGTGCAAATACTGGGATAACACAACCCACACATCTGCGGTGGAGGCTGTTTTCAAAATTGAGTTTAGGGATCAATACTAAGTCGAAATGCTCCAAATTGCATGGATTCGCCAAATTCAAGCCTTGGGCTCCCACGCCCCTTTCCTGACTGATTAACGCACTCACAGACTGTAGCTGCTTGTCTATCCTTCCTGCCTCTCAAAACAGGATGTTTTCATCCAGTGTATTTGGTTTTCCCTAAAGATCTCTCCGGTGTGCTTGGAAAAACACGACCCCAAAACGTGTGGTGTTGAATCCTTGTCAATGGCTTCCATGCGGGTCTCTAGGTCTCTCCACACTTCCATTGCTGTTTGCTAGCACCCCACCCCTTTATTTTCCTAGGACCTAACAGTAGCACCTAGAAGGGCCACAGTGGGTACTCAGAAAACGTTTGCCCAATTTAAATATTTTACTGGCGAGAAAATATTTAAATATTTTCTTGGCTCCTAGGATGACATCTCTTAGAGTTCAACAGTTTGGGTCGAAGCACATCCAGCTCTCTATTCTTTTGCAGTGCTCGGCTTCAGCTGCAAGTGAACTGGTGCCTAACTGGGGGAAGGGCAGTGATTGTCCCCTTGTTGCAAGGGACTTTTAAGGCCAAAAAGGTGGTGGTGGTGGTGGTGGGGAATTCATTAGAGCCTGATAAATCTGTGTGTATGTGCCTGCGTGTGGAGTCTGAAAACAATATGTATAAAGGAAACAACCTAGACATCTCCTCGGATGTTAGGGTAACCTTGTTCTTTAGCTCCTGATGCCTAGGTCTTCCTTCAGGTTAGAGGACTGGAAGATAGAAAACACTGGAGAGAGAGAGAGTGGCAGGCAGTCTTGAAGCTCTCCAGTAGGATCTAGTTATTCATCTAATCAGTGTGGGTTTGACGCTTTTTGGATGGAAAAGGCTTAGTAGTCAATAGACTTGGACTCTAAAATATTGCCAGTCTAGCAAAGAGCTCCCAGGTCTGCAAAGGCCTTCCCCAACCCAGATGTATGTAAGGAAGGGAAGAAACAGACGGGAAACCACTTGAGTGGCCTGCCCTCTTCCTCAAGCCACCAAAAAACAAACAAACAAAGTCAGAATTCTCTGAAGACTGGGCTATGGGAGAAGCACATGTAGGGTACCTGAAGGCTGGAATATTATTTCCATTGTTAGTGATTGCCTTCTTTAAGATCAGTTTGTTAGCTCCAGGAAAAACACAATTCTTGTGATAAGTGATGAGCAGTAGAAAGGAAAAACAGTGTGGAAGAGACTACACAGAGCCTAGGCAGCCGCCTTCCCCCTATCCTGTGAAAGTTAGATATGACACAAATTTATAAAAGATCTTTAGGCTACAACTTGGTCAGGAGGCAGATTCTTTGAATCTCTGAAATGACCTGAAAGAGCCTAGATTCTTGAATGTCTTGGGAATAAAGGCATATTTTACTTTTTTTCCCCCTCAAGTCTCCCTTTCTCTTTTCTTCTCCCTTCAAGTGAATCCCCTGATTGTTAGTGGTGCAAATATCAAAGATTAGTTTTCTTCCTCTATGTTGGGTCCAAGTATGCAGGCCAATAGATGGATAAGCTTTGAGATGCCTTATTATTACATCCATTCAAATTAAAACCTGCAGAATGTAGTAGAAATTGCCATGAACAGGTTTATTTACCTTTCTTCTCTTTTCCCCTTATCTCCCTCCCACCCCGCTTTTTTTTTTTCTTTCTTTCTCTTTTCTCACCCTCTCAGCTTCATCTCCTTTTTTCTCTCCCCCATCCTAAACCTTGCACCCAGGTGAAGGCTACATTGGGAAATAACAATATTTGATAATCCAGAGTTGGAAAGAGGGGAAGAGTGGAATTTAATGCTCAGAGAGGCAGTCTGGGAGCCTCCAGTGATCCTGAGCTTCCTTGCTGGGGTGAGGGGCCAGGGCTTCTCAGCCTCTTGTTCTGTATATGCTGAGCTATTCTGGCTAGACTATAAAAAACAGTGTGTATCTCAAGACCAGGAGAGCTCCACTCCATAAACACATGGCTATGGTTTTAACATGGAGTGCACTGCCAGATGCAAATGTACAGAGATGCTTTTAATTTTGTTCCAAGTGTTATACATCATGTGGCAAATTGGTCTTTAGAAAGCCAATTTTTACTTTTTTTCTGTTAATAATAAAGACTTGATCATTTATGATTGAGAATTAAAAAGAGTGAGCATCACTACCACCAGTGTTTCTTAACTGATTTTTAAAAAGGGATGTGGTATTTTTTTCTTTCCTAAATAAGGAAATTTTGTTGTTGTTGTTTCTGTTTTGCTTTTTTGCAGGTGCTGGAGATGGAACCCAGGACCCCGAGCACACTAGGCAAGTGCTCTACCACTGTGCTACAACCCCAGCCCCTAATAAAGATTTTTAAGTGGAAAAGCTTAGTTAATATTTGAATTGTCCAATGCATATCATTTTAAGAAAATAATTAAAACACTTTAATCCTTGTATTGTTTTTATCCTTCACATCTTTATGTGCTGTAAATTTCAAAAAAAAAAAAAAATTAGGAAATATGTTGTATGTTCCTGCCATATTCTTCAGGGAAACTACTTCTGAAACATCTACTTTCTCTAAAACATCAGCATTTCCTATTGTCATATATATTTCACTCTGTTTGTAATTTTAGATTACAATTAAATAGGAGAAAAACCAACTTATTTTGTAGAACTTAAGTTGGAAGAAAATATTACTTATTTTGAAGACTTGGGTTACCAGGGTTTCTAAAATCTTGTCTTCTAGCTGGTTTATCTGAATAGGATCTGATCCTATACACATGAGGGGTGCACATAATATCCTGACACAACAGAAGGATTTCTAGATGAATTGGAAGCATCCTGATTGTGAATTTCCTATCTCTTCCTGTTTGAACCAATACTTTAGTGAACACTCCAAGATTGATTTTAAATGTGATCTCCATTTTTTTTTAAAGTGCAAAAGTCATTATTAAAGAAAAGAAGACCAGGAAATCTTTTATAAATACTGTTAGGACCATTGATTCCAGTTACCTGCTATAATGTGAATGGAATCATTATGACTGTTCCCATTGACACAGTTTCTTCATTCAGGATCCTGGCCAAAGGAATAGCATGTCAATGTGTAAAATTCTAGCCAAAGATAAGCCATTACAATGGAAATCGCAATGTGCAAAGTCTCATTGAAGCCAATGAAATTGAGTGTAATATCCATACAGCATTCTCATCTGCTTGCTCCAGGATTTAGTATGCAGCTCTGCATTGAAATGAGATTATGCATATAAAATGCCAATATAGACTACACTGCCCAATAAAACATTAGAGAAGCAACTTAAAGCCATATACATGGGCTTTACTTAAATTCGAACTTCATGTACGAAATAAACCACAGCACCATTAGAACACTAAATCTACAAAATGTCCTCACTCTGGTTTTTCATGCTTCTTTCTGCATGACTCCCCCACCCCCTCCTATCCAAACACAATTCTTTTAAGGGCACTCTTCAAATCATCTAACAATTCCCAAAGGGTATTCCAGGAGTCTCTTAAAGTGTCTTTCTAAATTAAAAGGCTTCAAACAATTTAAGTGTATTTTTGAACCAAAAATATCAGAAAGTATTTGGACTTGCAAACCTATGTGTATGTAAAAAGAAGAAAGGGACCAAAGAGAAAATGCCCCCACAGTGGATTACAAGGTTATGGGACAGGTCACTAGGAAAGGGAAATAAAACTGAATGTTAGGTTGGGCTTGTAAATTATGCACCTTTCAGGGAAAGAGGTTTAAGGTCTCTTCACTCAAGGGTTTTTTTCCCATCCATTTTGCTATTAATTCTTAACTCTTGGTAGGCAGTTCTTTAATGAGGTTGTTTGTGGCAGGTTAATTTTCTCCAATCTACTGAGCTCCTCATTTTCCCTTTTAAGTGCATGCTGCCTAGAGCTTTCAGAATTTTCCATACCAGAAGAAAACAGAATAAACGTGAAGTTGCCTGGCTGGGCTGGGAATTAAAGGTGTTATGTGGACAGATAAATGGAGGGCCTGGACAGATGGGAGTGGGAGGGTAGAAGCCAGACTGAGTTGAGGGCAAGAGGGAGAGAATTCGGTCTTAGGAGAGCAATGACCCTAGGAGTGTAATATATTAAATATTGCGGCGATCGATTTCAATACCCCAAGTGGACACGGGAATAAAAATTCACCAACAAGCTGAAGTGATTAGGAATGCTTTGTTGTGAAGGAAAAAATGTGATTTTCTTCAAATCCTTTTTGTTCAGGTTAGAAGAGGCCCAGACAATCCAAATGTAAGCCCTGGACTCCCAGTTTGGAATATAACCTGAAAGGTTAGTCATATCTCAATGGTACTTCTGCAGAGTGGAAAGATGAGCTTTGTACCAAGGAGGATTAAATATCAACCAGGATTGTGAACTGGTGACTCTAGAAGCTTTTCCCCCAAATCAGAGAAGGGGACATTTTGGAGAGGCCATGCATTTCCTATGCATCAGTCTTTGTTTCAGCACTAGGACAAAGCACTGGCTTTTGCACAATTCTTCTTTCATTAAAATCCAGGAGAAAATGCACAATATGGTTTACAGAAGGTTGATTCACAATAGTGGGACATAAAAACAGCCTCTGGTGCCGTGTAGGGGAGAAAGATTTTTTAAGTGTCATTCTGGGGACAAAAGTATGAAACCGTCATATATACAGACACAAATGTTTGCTATCATACATGATTTTGTTAGTGATTTCAAGAATTGGGTGGGATTTCTGTTCTTTTTTCCTACCAAATCCAGTTCTTAGAGATTCATGCTATGAACTGTGTTCCTGAAGTCCAGGAATCTGTTTAGGGATTTGGGGTAGTCACTGTGGAGGCTGCTTGGAGCTGGGGAATTGTTTTCAGTCACAGCCTAATGGGCAAAGCCTGGGCTCTTCACACTGGGGACACCAAGTCTGCTGCGAGGGACACACTGCTGGATGCCTGCATGCAGCAGCAGCAGCTACTGCAGCTGCCTCCTTCAGTGTGGCCGCTACAAATCTGAGAAAGAAATGCAGCATCATACAAAGGATTTCTTTAATGAGGAAGAGTCCCTTGGACTGACTTATGGGCTGTGGCTGCTGCTCAGGCTTCTCCTTCCCTCTAAGAGATCTTTTCTTACCCTATGATATGTTTCTTTATTTGCTAGCTGTCCCCCCTCAAACACACATATTAATTCCCTGTGATAACCCAGAGGCTGATTTCTATTTTACCCTGGTAAGGATGAACTCAGAAGGTCTAATTCAGGATGGATTGTAAAACTGGGCAAAAGCAAATACCCCCATGCTCTCTTGCAAGCTCTCTCTTTCTTTCTCCTCTCCATGTATATATTCTCCCTTCTCTGCCATCAGTCATCTAGTCTTCTATCCATCATAATGATGACTAGCTCCCACTTGCAGCATGGTCCTAAGGATCAGCCATATTTCTGTATGAGAATCTCTTTACCAGGGAATGGGCCAGGCAGGAGAAGGAACCTTAAGCCTTCCCATCTCTTTTAAATCTAATTCGGGCTGACCATGGCTGGGTTAAGGCTGAGATTGGTTGTGCAACAGAGCACTTAGGTTCCTGCAGCTTGAATCTCCCAGGCTTTCTGTGGAGTGATGAGTTGGCTACAGGGAGGCTATTATGCCCTATAAAGCTGTTTATCTCCCTTAAGCTACATGGCTCTTTCCTCTCTTCAGGATGGGTCCAGTCAGGTGCAGGAGTAAAATGTCACTCAAAAAAAGTTACTTTGAGAAAATAGTTATGAAACCAGTTATCTCTCTCCTTGAGTGTGGAAAAGGCTTAGTTAGGGGGACTTTGGGTAAGAAAGAGATTGTTTCATTTTACTCTGTTCCCCTTTGACCATTTTTTATTGGGAGTCTTCCTCCTCTTCTTCTTTCTTTTCTTCTTCTTCTTCTTCTTCTTCTTCTTCTTCTTCTTCTTCTTCTTCCTCCTTTTCTTTCCTCCTCTTCATTTTAAATCATGTCAAAAGAACATGCAGGTAGAAAGCACCAATGGATCTATACTATGGTCCAGGGTCTGCTAGAGCTGAAACAAGGCCTGGCTGTGCCTGGGCAGGTGGGAGACTGCAGGGATTCTTGCTCTTGTGTGACTGATGGCGTAATCTGGAGAGAAAGAATCTCTTAGGGAGAAGACAGGTAGGTGGATCCTCTGGGTCCCAGGTCACTGAGGAGCAGTTTCTGAGTCATGGGCCTAAGCTCTGAGCTCCTGAAGGCCTCCCCTGATATAGAGTACCTGTTGCTTGGGGCTGTCTGAGGAACCTTTGGGCTCCTGACCTATTGTAAATCTTGGGGTTAGGTCGGGCTCCCCCCAGGCTTCTGGATTCACCTGTCATTACGCTTACTGCCCAAGGACCCTGACAAACTTCCACAATGTGGTTCTGAACAAGGGCGCTTAAGGTTCACTGATTTGTGTGTAGAACTTTGCAAAACTGCAAATAAGCGAGAAAATTTGTCTATTCTTGTGAGGGGAGATACAAGTTTGCACTTAACATGGAAGCATGAGAAAAAGAGGAGGGGAAAAACGTCTGGCCAAAATCCCCACTGTAATCTCCAGAACAATTTCATTTCCTCTGCAGCACCCTGGCTACCCTAGCTCAGGCCTCAGAAAGGTCAGGGAGGAGATGGAGCTTAAAGAGCGGGGGTGGGGAAAAGAGAGAGAGGCTAGGCCTTTGGCTAGGTCACAGGTGAGGGCTGAGCTGTGGGATGCGGAGGGGACTGGATGGAAGGCTGCAGGATGGGGGGGAGGGGCAGAGCCACGTCGTTCAGAAGGGTTTGGCGTTTTCCAGAGGGGTTTTTCTCAGGAATTCGCACGGCCCGCCTCCGGGCCGGCTTGCTGGGCTCTCCCCCGCCCCTTCTGGCAGAGCTGGTCGCAGGGAGCTCGGGTTTCTGCCGAGGCCCGGCGCTGCCAGGCCGCCCGCGCTCCGCCCGCTCGGCAAATAGGCCTTTCCCGCTTGCTGAGAAAGGGAAAAGCGCGTGCCCCGAGCCGTGCGGAGCGCTAGTGTGTCTGTGTCGAGGGCCCCCGGTCTCGCCCCAGGAGCCAAACTGCGCGCGTCCACTGCGTCAACCTTGCCCGGTCGCTCCCAGGCGGAGAATGGGTTCTGGGGAAGTGGCTCCTGTAACCGGCGGCCGAGAGCCCCAGAGGTTGCGCGGCTGCTGGGGAACCCGCGGGTAGCAGCGAGGAGCAGGCCGCGGGAAGCTCTGCCCCTCTCCGCCACAGGGGAACTTGGAAGTTTTGAACCCTTTAAAGTGATTGATCATGTCCCATTAGAGAGCGGCTCCACTCTGTCCCACCGCCGTCACCCTCTCTTGTCACCTCGATTCTAAACGTGCGCGGAGGACGCTCAGGGCTCGCGGGTGGTGCGTTTGGAGACGTGTGCTGCAAACGCGAGTATCCAGCGCCTGAGATGCCGTCCCGATTTTGGATGAATTCTGATGTGAGAACCCAAACCTGGAGGGTTGGTTTGTGCTTTCTTGCCCACAGCCCTGTAGGTTAAAGTCGCTAGTGATAGCTTTTCCCACGAAATCTGTCCCTGCATGCCTGCCTCCCTTCAAGGAAGTCCTCGCAGGAGCCGGGCTCCACACTGGGAGCCCGCAGGGAAATGAAGATGAAGGCTCATGGCCTCCACGAGTTAAGACCATTATTAATTTGGGCTGCTCGGAGCGAGTGCTCGACGCCTTCTGCTTTGGGAGTTGTTCCAGAACTGGGACGGAGGCATAAATAACCCTGGGTTTCGACTGGGAAAAGCGAGTTGAGGAGGCTCCGGGACGCATCTGAATGGGTTGGGTAAAGCTCCTGGGGCAATGGTTCGCTCTTCTTCGTCTCCAAGTAAATTCTTAACTAGTGTAGACTAAACACATTAGTATTATTAAATGTGTGAAGTAAAGGGAGATGAGAGTGGGGGGCATGCCAACTGGACCCAGAACCCGTGATACTTCTCCGGTGACAAATCAGGGCGCTTCCAACATGAAAATAGAAATGTAACATTCGACTGGACGAATTAATTTTTGACGGATTTACGGTATGATTTTCTTTTAGGCAGTATTCATTGGTTCTTTCGATCCATAGTGCAGCCCAAAGACAGAAATATAAACAAGCACTTTCTGCTTTGCGGAAGCCCCTTAACAGTATCTCCCAAAGAAAGATCAAGACACTTTGTGAATTTTCCCCAGATAATGCCTCATATTCCGAATGACTGATCAGAGAACTCCGGTATTGTTAAATAAAATGAGAGGAAGGCGAGTGACGTGGGAGTCGAACAATGGCATTTCTGAATCAGTTTGCTTGATTGACATTTGGGAGCTTCATGACCCCAGGGAATAGGACTCATTACGGTGAATACACCAAAACATCAACCAAGATTAGAACTCTAGATCCAGTTTTAATCCCATTTCAGTCTAAATTATAGTGGGAAAATATAAAATCCAAGAGAGAATTACTCCATCATATATTGACCTAAAGTTTTAATTGTAGTACGGGGAAAATAAAAGAGGAAAGCTGATGTACATTCCAACCTTTTAGGAATAGCACTGTCAAGTAAAACATATGCATTTGGTAGGGTAGGTACTGAGAATAATTGTGTGGAATATTTGGGGAGACATCTTACTGGAGGAATATATAGAGAGCCTTTTTTTTTTAATCAATGAGATAAATTTCATAACCCCTTCCACTGGTTACAAAGTGAGGATCATTAACAAATTGATGCTAGGAAAATCAGGTACCTTTAAAGGTAGAATCTAGATTTCATTATCATTTGGAAGACTTCTCTATTACTTGAGAGAGGATTTTTTTTTTCTTACAACAGAAGTTGTGTTAACATTAAATTTAACACAGGAAATTGTGAGAATGATCTTCAATTTCTGTTGGAAAAAGGGAATTTGTTTCCTAAAATCTGTTTTAACAACAGAAAAGTGTGAGATATTATGACATAATATGGGCTGTATGTTCGATGGAAGTCTAATCTGTGGCAATGTCACTGCACAAAAATTTTTGATTCAACTGAACTCATCCTCAACTCTTAGAAACTTGAAAACTGAGTCTTAGGTTTAATGCATTAAACCAAATCAACAGACCACAGAAAAACAAAGCTGTGGTAAAGATACTACCGTTATGTTCTCACATTTTTAAGTAGATAAATTATAGCAATGATGAATGTAACAGGAAGATATGAAAATAGAGCAAATATGTCATAAATAATGGAATAGAGTTGCTGCAAATATAGCTTCACAGTCATTTTGAGTGGTAGATTTTAATGAGAAGCCTCTGTGTTGCATGGGAACAGGGAGTCATAAGAATTATTTTTCAGCAAGGAGGAACTAAAATTAATTATTAGGAGCTCAGTAATCACCAAATAAACTCTGAGCTTTGAGGTTAAAAATAGACAACTATCTTCATGTTCAATTATACAGTATCAATTACTAATACAACTGATGTTTCGGTGTCTCAGTGCGACTAGATACCATCTTCTATGCAGATATCTTGGTATTAATTAATGACTTCTTTATTCTCATTATTCACAAGGAAAAATAGGGGTCGTGTCACATTAAAATTAAGATTATCTTAGTTTATCTGGGCTCTTAAACAAAGATCACTCAAAGTAATTATATTTTGAATTAATAGAGGTAGGCAATTTATCTTTTTTTTGTTCAAAGACAGGAAAATAAAGATCAGAAATAAGCAAAGTTTCATTTTGAAGATAGAAAGAAGCAAACAAACATGTCTTGACTTTTGCAATATTTCCCTTGCTAAAGGGGGAATGAGGGAACTGTAAAAGACGTGACTTTGCAAAGTCAAGTCCTTTTTAAAAGACTTGGATCGAAATTCTTGCTATGCAACAAGGATTCAAGTTTGATTAATTTTCTGCAAGCGACGTGACAGCGGTGTTTTAAAAGATTAATTAAAATTGAAGTGATACGGAGCAGGAATTCAACCTGCAGAGGCGTCCCTGGCGCCTTGGGGGGCTTTGCAAGCGAGTCCCAAGCCCGAACTATGGGCTTTCCCGAGCCTGGGACGCAATTCTCGGTCTCCTGGAGAGGAACGCGGAATTTGGCAGCGCGCCCGCCTGGTCGCCTGGCATCCCGAGCTGGCCGCCAGCTCTCGGGGGTGGGGACAGGGTGTGTCCCCGGGAACCCGCGGTCGAGAGAATTGCTAGCGCGGTTCCGGACCAGTCAGTGAGGACCAGGTCACGCCAAGAGGCCGAAGGGGGCTCCAGGCAGCCTGGAGTTGATGGCCCCGGGATCGGCCCACTACTCCTGGGGAGGAGGGCACCTACTTTGTGACCCCGTTGGTGCGGAGCCCCCTTCACTGTCGCGAGCATGCAGTAGTGCGTGGATGACACTCTGCGGAAGCGCGTCTACCGAGCTCAGAACAGGGAGGGCTCCGCCCGGGTCTGCGGCTGCAGTGCCCAGAGCGTGGGCCTAGACCAGCCGTCCTGCCTCCTGAACTCGGACCCGGGACTCCAAGCGGCCCTTTAAGGTGCTGTCGCCCGGGCCACGTCCTCCTTCCTCGGTGCTCACTTTCCTGCCCCAGCTCCTCCCTTCCTCCGCATCCCCGTGCCCTCGCTTCCCTCCGCGACGCCTTCATCCCAGTAAGAAATTAAGCTGAACACAATTGTGACTGTACTCAGGGAGATACAATCGCGGGAGCCCTCGGGGTCGCGCGCGGCGGAGAGGCGACGCGGGTGGCGCCCATGAGGGTGGGGTGGGGGGAAGGAGAGGCGTTCGTTTGCAATTAGCCTCCCCAGGGCGCCAGCTAGTGTCCCCATCTTTCCAGCTGGAGGGGGGGGATGTCTTGGGTCCCTATGGAGAGAGGCCGCGTCGCACCTCGTTGCCGGTGGGGGCGCGGCCCAGGCGGCCTCCCCTCTGGGGCTGCCCTCCGACCTGAGGCGGCGCGGGGAAAGCCCTTCCTTTGCGGCGGGTCCCAGGGGTTGGGGCCTAAAGGGGTCCCGGGGGATGCTCCGCGCCAGGAAGACTACGTGGTTTCTCCACCCCCTCGCGTCTGCCTCTCCCACCCTCTTCCAGCAGACCTCGGAGGTGCCAAAGTGGGCAGGGAGGCGGGAATGCCGGCGGTGCAGGCTTGGGAGCGAGAGCTTGGGAGCCGAGGGAGTCCGCCCGAGTGAGAAAGGAGGCACAGGGACGGAGAGAAGGGGCTGTGGGGAGAAAGGGACGCCGCTGGAGAGGGCTGGGGGCTGGAAGTGAGGCGACTGTTCCTTCCTCTAAGAGTGGCGCAGGGGGACCACTTCCCCGGGGAACCCCCACCCAGCACCTCCCACCTCCAGAACAAAGGGTCTGGGAAGCACGGTCGGGGTCGGGGAGCCGAGGTGGAGGGAGGCAGGAAGGCAGGCGGTGGGGGCAGGGGAGGGCGCCTCCCCACATTTCCTCTCGCGGCCGAATGATGGAAAGCTCCCTCCAGCAAACGCCTCGCTGAGGTCGCTTCTAAATCCGGGAGGGCTCGGGTTCCTTACCTAACGGCTGCACTCGCGCCCTTCCTCCCCCAGCGTCCCCACCCCCTCCGGGGACCGCGGCCCGGGATCCGCGAGGCCCGCGGCGCAAGGCTGTGCGGGAGGAATCGCGGGGCAGCAGCGCCCCCTGCAGGTGCGGAGCTCCTCCGCAGCCGCCGCGCCGCCCCAACTCTTAAGGTGGAACCGACCTCGTTCCCCACCCGCGCTTGTGGCTTTGGGGACTCGCAGCTGGTAGCCCTGGCTCTACCCACTGCATGTCTTCCTTGCGGGCCCGACACTCCAGAACTGTTGGGGAGTCTGCTAATCCCTGCTGTTTCCTGATCCCTTGGTCCCACTCTCTGAAGGAAGCTCCGCTATCTCGACAATCAGGAATAACTACCTGTGGGTATAAGAGGATGAGTAAGTCCCGCTTCAGGGCGGAAAGACCAGAACGGCATTTATAAAACACAAAAACAAATTTTTACTTTTGTTTATTAAAAGCAGAAATCCAGCGGGAAAGGGTCTCCAAGGGTTGATATGTTCATGGATCTCTCGGATTAAAGTGTTCAGGATGAAAATGGAGGGTCCTGGAATCTCCTCTAGCCCTCAGACCCCACAAACTCGGGACAGGTGTGGATACTAGCGGCCGGTCACCCGCGGCGGAACCGCAAAAGAACCTCTCCGCGCACCTCAGCTGCAGCACGCTCTTGCCCGGATGCTTTGTTTATTTGATGAGACCAGGGAACGTGGGGAAGACCGAAGAGTAGTTTTTCTTTTTCTTTTCTTCTTATTTTTTAAAAATGTTTTCCTTGAACGGAATGGTATGTGCATGTGATCTCATCGTCTCTTGGAAGTGTCTTCAGGGAACTCCAGATTCTTGGAGAAAACCTATGCGCAATGAGCAGGAAAGGATTAAGCTAATCCAGGTTATGGTGCTGTCTCTGCATTAAATTCTGTTCCTTGAGTCTTTCCTTCGCATCGGGAGAATGCGGCCCCGGGCTGCCCCACGACTCGCCTACAACCCAAGACCCGGAGGCGCAGAAGACAGCCAGGGTGCGAGGGCGGAAGGGAAGGGAGCCAGGCTGCCGGTCCTGGGAGCGCAATTTACTCTCACCGTGGGAACTTCCCCCTCCCTCGGGTGTGAGGCTTGGGCTCCGCCCCTACGGGCCCGGGTCTGAGCGACCCACCGGGTGTTTCCCGCTTGGGGTAAGCTGAATCCGCGGGTTAGGCTCCTGCGGGAAAGCTCGCCTGGGCAGGTGCCATGGGGTCAGACCCGCTCCGGGGGTTGCAAACCGCAAACGAAAGTCGAGAAGGGCCAGGGCTTTCCGTCTAATCCGTTTTACACTGTAAAAACCACAGACCTGTCGCCTAGGCGGCCACTTTTTAATTGGGAAGCAAATAGACGAAAAACCAAAACAAACGCGCAAGCAGACTTTCTTTAGGCTTTCCCTTCTCAATGAAAAAGACCGCTTTCTGATAAAGAGGGAAACTGATCTGCGCTCACTATTGCTCTGGGGACCGGGACACTTGGGCAGCGCGGCCGTGATCCCCGCGCATGGAGTAACCCAGACTGTGCCCCTCTCTCTAAACTGCCCCAGCCTCTCAGTGTGTCGTTCTCCACTGGCCTCCCTCCTCTCCGCGGGTCCCGCAGAGGCCATAGGCTCCCTGCAAGTCCTATCTCGTGCTTTCTTGGTGGGACTGAAGGGCACATGTGAGCGTTTGGATGTTGGGATTCCGAGCGCATTGAGCTGTTCGCAGATCCAGATTCCTCCCGAGTTCCGGGCAGGAAGGAGAGGTGTTTGGTGTTTGGTGTTTGGGTCCTCGGTCGAGCTGTTTCGGGGAACTTTAGAAAGACCAGAAGAAACCTTTGCAGACGCGTTTCTAATCTCACAGTTTTCCTTGGAAGAAAACTGAAATTGCTAGGTGCATCCAGCGGCGCCCAGGCAAACTCAATTTACCGCTGCCCCTGCCAGGGGTGCCCAGGCCCTGAGAAGCCCGCAAAGAAGCGAGGATAGCGGTGAACTCTGAACAGATATGCTGAGTCCCGGAATGGTGGTAGTCTCCTTCCCATTTTCATGTATAGGGTCCTATGTGGGGAGAAAAAAAATCTTTTTGTCAAACTTGTGATCATAGACATGGAAAGGTAAGGAAGGCAAAAGAAGGATGGAAAAAAGGACTTTATTTCAAAAGGAAAAACTTGCTTGAACAAATTGTGGAAAGGGAGGGAAAGAAGGTCCTACTTCTTTGTTCTTTGAAAGCAGGAGCACTTTCAAAATCAAAGTGTAGAGAGGCAGCCAGTCTTGGAGCATGTTTGTGTAGTTGAGAGAGATTACTCACTAGTTCACTTTTAAAGCATTATTGGCTGGGTTGAATAAAGTTTTCTGAAGGTTCTTTCTCACCCAACCCCTGTTTGAAGTTCATCTAATTTTGATTTAAAACAGATCTGAGATCAAAATTTTAGAAGAATGTGCAATCTACATCTGTATATAGATGCACATGCAACAGGGCTCTAAGGGGAGGTTTTATAGTAATTATACATTATGGCTATTTTTTTCTAGTATTGTAATTGGCACTGGAGAGGAGTCCCCAGTTCTCTCCATTTCCCATTGATAAAACTGCTAAGAGAGATAACAGGCAGTTGTGGCTGCCCCTCACCACCTTCTTTCTGGCTGCTTGTTTTCTCACATGGGAACACACACATAGCATATACCTCATGGGTTAACTTTTAAAAATCCACATGTAGTCTGTGAACTGTCAATCCAGAACCATATTTTAACTTTTCACTGAAGTTGAGGAAACTATTGAGGGCCTACTTTGTTCTGCCCCATCTGTGTGCTTTATCAAGGATCTTTGGTAAATGAATAAATTGATCTTGTTTGCTCTGAATTTCTTTGTGATTAAGTGGGAAATAACTATTAAACTGTCTAAATAGCATTTTAATCAAAATATTAAAATATTTAAAAATGAGCCATATCTATTCCAATAGCTCAAAACAATGGCTTCTCATTTGTAGTCATGTTTTGGCAAAGTGCTTTCATATTAATTGAAAATGACGAAACAGTGCATGCATTCCATGGAGAGCCTCACTCCCCTGTAACACCAATAACAACCTCTATGTTTCAAATGACTTAAGTAATGCTTAATGAAGAAGCAGTTGGAAAATTAGGAACTGTTCAATGATTTGTGTATTTTTTGACTTTTCATGATTTTAGTTAAATCTGATTTTTAAAAATTTTTTTGGTGTGTGTGTGTTGGGGGGAAAGAACTAAAACAATTCAAGAATCCCTTCAATGATCTTATAACATATTATGTGATTGTTTAAAAAAAAGTATCCCCAAAAGATAATTTACTAAAACTACATGAATATGGATATAACTATTAATTCTTCCCAGTGGTTATTTTCTTTCTCAAATGTAAGACCTGTAGGACTCTAGAATATGCACTTTATTTGTTCTGAGAATAAGAAAGCTGATACTGGTCTTCTCAGAGTGTCATCGTTATCAAGGGGCAATGCCAAAATCATTAGATAAGCATCATCTTTCCTATTGCATTATTATTTACATGAAATTCTGTCTTAGGAAATATGCAAAAATATTGTATTTGCATCAGAAGTTGGAAAGGGCAATAGAATTTTAAGTGCTGAAAATACAATTCCTGGTTGACAATATCTTAGAAGTGGCCAAGGTATCTCTTTTTGAGATAACTTTAATAATGACTGACTTTATTAGTGTCAGAAAGGAAGGAGAGGGTTCAATGGCAGACAAGATGTGTTGAATGAACACAAGGAACAATGAAGCTATTGACAACACACACTAACTTTTAGAATTCTACCTAAATTATTATTTCTCTCTCCAAGTGCATCAGTGTTCATCAGATGCAGGGTAATAAAAATGTGAACCATAGGTAATGACCTGCAACTGGACTGTGATTGTTAGTGTGGGTGGGTAAAAGCACTGAATCAGTTGTTCCTGTCTAAGGAAGATCATTGGTTCACGGTTGAAATGGGTAAAGTTTATACAAAATTAAGGCCACAAAGGAAAGAAAGCTAAAAAAAGAGTAAAGTAAATTCCATAATTAAGAAATTATTTGTTTTCTATTTTAGATTTAACTCTAGTCAATTGTTCCTGCTAGCTATTTAGATGAAATAAATGGAATATCGCTTAATAGGCAGAGGCGCTGATACAATTTCCTCTTAAAGGATCTGATTCCTAGCAGCCAAAGGAAACGAATTCAAGTTAGTATTAGAACTTGAATTTGTTCTGCCAGAGTGAAAATTGGTTCCATTAGGCATCAGTCACAGAACTCTTACAGACCTGACTGAGCTGTAGATATGATACATCCAACTAGCTGAAACAATAAAGTCTTAAGTAATGCTTGATGTGCTTTGGGAAACCATCCAGGGGTTTTTAATTTTTTTAAATGAAAGTTTTCTAATTTTACAATCCTCATAAATCTGGAGCAAGTCTAATTAAGGTCATCTAGGCCAGTGAAACCCAAAGCAATGACCCTTTGGAGATAAATAAGAATAACTTAAAATATGAAATACCCAGTTATGTGCAGTCTTTCTCAAGGATTCTTTTGTTGGCATTTTTTTTTTTTTTTTTTACTCACTTGTGCATACTTCCTCTTTATTGTAGAGTTACAGTTTTTTGGGGAACTTCCTGGGACAAATAATATATCAGATAGTTATGCAATCCAAAAGCGTGAAAGTTAGTGTCTGACTATATAACTAGAAATCTAAACAACAACCACCAAAAAAGAAAATCAGCTTTACCTTAGATGAACAAGTATACCCAACATATGAAGAGAAATGAAAAAATATGCATATCATCCAAAAGTTTATAATTTATTAAATGTAGGAGGGTTTCAAATTCAATTCATAAAATACATGTAGATTTATGTATATAAACATACTGATTTTCCATAAATTAAATAGAATAAATTAATTGGAAACCTTGGTATGTTCCTTCTATGAAAATATTTGATAGCTTTTATGAAATAATTATACATCATAAGAATTTAAAAATTACTAATGAGAAATAGAATATGTGACTCAATGGAAAAATTAAAATAATTTAAAATTTTCCTTAATTTATTGTGGAAATTTGTTTTCTGTTATTATTTTTTCCCTTCAATGCTGAGGATTGAACCCAGGGGCACTCTATGTAAGCTATATCCCTGTTCCTTTTTATGCTTTGTTTTTTTGACACAGAGTCTTGCTGAGTTATACAGTCTGGCCTTGTACTCCTCGTACCTTAGCCTCCCCAGTAGCTGAGATTATAGGTATGCACCACTGGGCTTGGTTTCTGTTATGCTTTTGAGCAGAAAATTTGTAAACTTACTATTTTGGTGTCAATTTCTCCTAATATATGTTTTGTTTTATTTATTTCTGGACAAATGTTATCATCTAAGTTAATAGTACCAAACAGTAATCATAAAATCTCAGGGGTGATGGTTTGGCATGGATAGTAATTCAAATATAGCAGTTGTGGATAATACAGAAAACTTACCTCTATTTTCTTAATCATTTCTTTTTCTTTTTTTTTTTTTTTTTCTGCGGTGCTGGGGATTGAACTCAGGGGCCTGTGCTTGAGAGGCAAGCACTCTACCGACTGAGCTATCTCCCCAGCCCAATCATTTCTTATTCTGGATTCATCTTTTTAATTTTTTTTGAGGACAATGACAAATGCCTTCAGTAATTTTTTTTTTTTTTTAAGTTTATTTTGGTGGTGCTGGGGATTGAACCCTTGAACCCAGGGCCTTTTGCATGCAAGGCAAGCCCTCTATCAATTGAGCTATATCCCCAGCCCCCAGATAGCACTGTTTTTAAGACTTGTTAAAAACAAAACAAAACAAAACAAAAAGCCAAGTGCACTAGCACATACCTATAATCCCAGGTAACCAGGAGGCTAAGTCAGGATAATGGAAAGTTCAAGACTAACCTGAGCAATTTAGCAAGACCCTGTCACAAAATAAAAGTAAAAGAAGGACTGGGGATGTAGCTCAGAGGTATAGTGTTTTCTTAGCATGTGGGAGGCCCTGGGTTAGATCCCTAGTACCATGGGGCTTGGGGGAAGGTAGGTGAAGGAAGCAGTTTGCATTTCTTTTGCTGATTAAAACAAATTGAGGAATCTTCTTCAGATTAAATTTATTTATTTGCTTTTAGTTCTTGCAAAATATCAGTTGGTTCTCTATCTATCTATCTCTGTGTGTGTGTGTGTGTGTGTGTGTGTGTGTGTGTATTTTTTTTTTTTTTTTTTTTTTTTTTTTTTTGGGTGCTGGGGTTCAAACCCAGGGCCTTGTGCTTACAAGGCAAGCACTCTACCGACTGAGCTATCTCCCCAGCCCCTATTTTTTTTTTTTTTAAGCTCACCTGACTTTAAAGTTAAATGCTCACCTGGCTTTTTCAAAACAGTTCCATAGACTTTACCAGAAGTTGACTGTCAGAGTCAAGCTCTTCCCAGTTTTCTTTCTCTTCTCCATTCAAAGGAGATTGCTTTTGCCCTCTGGGAGTCATGCTTTTCCCAACAAGCATGGAAAAAATGTTATAGGCAGTTCCAAGAGTGTTGCCTTTAACAGCATGTCTCAGGGGACTTAATATTCTAGGTGGCAAGTGGTCAACATGAGTAGGAAACTTAGGTAACTGCCAAGCTACTACTGAAGAAAGCATTGCCACAGCCAACTAGAAAGCAGGAAGGAAAATTTCTCTGAGTCAGTAACGCCAGCCATTCTGGGGGCTGAGGCAGGAGGATTGCGAGTTAAACAAACAAACTAGAAACTGAATGGCCAGTGGTGAGGTATAATAACTCTTGGTGTGTGTATGTGTCCAAGAAAGTCTACACTTGTAGACTTTTGTAATAGTTTTATAATTTGAGAATAGCTTTGAATTATATGATTAAGGGCTGGAGGTTTAGCTCAATGGTAGAGTGCTTGCCTAGCATGCTTGAGCCCTGGGCTTGATTCCTAGTATGACTGAATAAATAATAAATAAACAAATAAATTATATCATCAGTTATGCCAACATCAGTCTGAACTATAAAAATAATATAATGCCCTACAATTGCTTTGATGTCCCCAAGTGTTTGCCGTTCAGAATGCATAGCTCTTTTGCAATGTGACTTTGTTACTTCTTTCATCCAGAAGTGGAATCTATTTTCTACTGGCTGGAATGTGGGCTGGTCTTGAGACTTGCTTTAACTAATGGGATCAAGTGGAAGTGATGCACGGTTCTGGAATGTAGTCCTTTAGAAGCTTTGCAACTTTCAATTTTGTCCTCTTGGAATGCCCTGCCCCGAAGAAGAAGTTTTGGGATGAAGGATCACATGGAGACAGGCCCCAGCCCCCAACACACCCACTAACTGAATGTAGCTACAGGCATGAGCCCCTCAAAATCAAGCAGAAGAACCACATATACTGCAGAATCATGAGAAATAATGCCATTGGTTCTTTTGCCAAGTAGTGAGTGAGTAAGTGATGTTGCCCAGGCTGACTTTGAACTCTTGATTCTCCTGCATCAGCTTCCCGAGTAATAACCTGGGCTTCTATACATGGTGGTTTCAACATTCCCAGCAGCAAGAGAAGGCAAGACTCCATGCATATGCGTTCTCCAAGCTTCTACTTACATCATCTGTGCAAGTGTTCTTTCTGTTGGCCAAAGCCAGATTGAAAGAGTAGAAAAAAGGACTTGAATCCCTGATAGAAGAAGCTGCAAAATCACATAGCAAAGGAACATATATAGAGCAATAAGAAGAATTTGTGACCATTTTTTGGCAGTACATTGCAGTCTACATTGTGGCTACAAATCATATTTTCCCACATGTCAAATAGGCCTACCCACATTATAAGACCTTCAAAACTCTTATGACAACGATCATATCAGAGTTGATATTCATTATCCTCTTTTTTTTTTTTTGCAGTGCTGCAAAAAAGCCATACCCCCAACTCCTTACCCTTTTTTTTTTTTTTTTAAATACATAATAGTGGGGTTCATTTCTCCATAATCATACATGCGTGGAATTTAATTTTCTCCATTTTAGTCCCCAGTGCTTCCTCTTTCTCTCTTCTCCTCCCTCCCCCGATCCCTTCTCTACTTTACTTGTCTTCCTCCTATTTATTTACTGTTTTTTAAATTGGTCCTTTATAGGGGACTGGGGAGATAGTTCAGTTGGTAGAGTGTTTGCCTTGCCAGCACAAGGCCCTGGGTTCAATCCCCAGCACTGTAAAAGAAAAAAAAAAAATTGGTACTTTATAGATATCCATCAAGGTAAAATTTACTGTGGTATAGTTATCCATGTACATAGCATAATTTTGTCAAATTCATTCTGCATTTCCTTCCTTTTCCTGTCTCTCCTTCCTCCCCCTCAAATCTCCTTACTCTACTACACTGATCTTCCCTCTATTTTCATAAGCTCGGACTCCCCATCCTTTTCCCCCTTATTTTGCTCTAGCTTCCACTTAAAAGAGAAAACACTGGACCCTTGACTTTCTGAGTCTGGTTTACTTCACTGAGCATGACATTCTCCAGTTTTATCCATTTACCAGCAAATGCCATAATTTTATTCTTTTTTATGGCTGAGTAGAACTCCATTGTGTGTGTGTGTGTGTGTGTGTGTGTATCTCACATTTTCTTAAATCCATTAATCTGTTGATGGGCACCTGGACTGTTTCCATAACCTGGCTATTGTGAATCACTCTGCCATAAACCTTGATGTGCCTGTATTACTATGGTATGTTGATTTTAGTTCCTTTGGAGAAATACCGAGGAGTGGGGACGGCTAGGTCATATGGTGGTTCTATTCCTAGTCTTTTGAATCTCCATACTGCTTTCCAAAGTGGTTGTACTAATTTGTGGTCCCACCAACAATGTCCTGAGTGTAACTTTCCCTCCTCATCCTCTCCAGCATTTATCATTATTTGTATTCTTGATGAATGTCATTCTGACTGGAGTGAGACTCTTATTGATATGAATGAGATATAATATAAATTGGCCAAAGCTCTTGTGTATGACTATACTTTTTTTTTTTACATTGCGGAAAAATACATATCACATTAAACTTATCATTTTGGCTATTAAACAAATGTTCCCCTCAGTGTCAGTAAGTACATTCACCTTGCTGTGCAACCATCATGACCACCTATCACCGGAACACTTTTTAACTTGCAAAGTTTAAACTGTTTCCATTAGACAGCACCTCCCCATTCTCCTCCTGCGTTTGACTGATGGAACTACTTCATATAAGTCGAGTCCTATCGTACTTATCCTTTTGTTACTGGCTTATTTCACTTGGGAAATTTCTTTCCATTTTACTATTGAGTAATATTCCACTGTATGTATACATTACATTTTGTTTATCCATTCACCAATTGATGGACACTTGGGTTGTTTTTACCTTTTTACTACTGTGAATAGTGCTGCTATGAACATAAATGTACAGATACCTATTTGGATTCCTGCTTTTAATTCTTTTGTGTATTTGCCCAGAAGTGGAATTGCTGGGCCATATGGTAATTTTTTTTTTTTTTTTTTTTTTTTTTTTTTTTTGTACTGGGAATTGAATCCAGGGGTACTTTGCCACTGAGCTACTGCATCCCAGCCCTTTTTATTTTTTATTTTGAAACAGGGTTTTGCTAAATTGCTTAGGGCCTTGTTAAGTTGCTGAGGGTGGCCTTGGACTTGCGATCCTACTGCCTTAGCCTCCCCTGTTGCTGGAATTACAGGTGTGTGCCACTGTGCCTGGGCACATATGGTAATTCTGTTTTTGATTTTAAAAAAATATATCATTTTAATTGTAGATGGACATAATACCTTTATTTTATTTATTCATTTTTATGTAGTGCTGAAGATCAAACCCAGTGCCTCATGCTCTTACCACTGAGCCACAACCCCAGCCCCTGTTTTTAATTTTTAATTTTTTTTTTTTTTTTTTTTTTTTTTTTTGGTGGTGCTAGGGATTGAACCCAGGGCCTTGTACATGCTAGGCAAGCACTCTACCAACTGAGCTATATCCCCAGCCCTGTTTTTAATTTTTTGAGGAAATGTTTTATATGGCTATTTTTCCCCTTTGGTATGGGGATTGAACCCAAGGCCTTGTGAATGTATGGGTATTTTTAATACAAAGATCTGTGAGCTGAAAAGACATGCATCTGTTTTCCTCCTTAGGGATTTGGGCTCTCCTTTACCCTCTTTTCCATTTAAAAAAAAATCTGTGTTTATAGTTGAGTAGATTGATCAGCTTGATTTCTACCCACAGAAACTTGGGGTCTAGAGGTCTACTTGCAATGTGGACAATCTTGTTTTTTATTAGTCCAAGCTGACATAAGTTCCTTATAATACCTGTGAGGCTTCTGTATATGAGATTTATGGTCCATTTCATCAGACAAAAGTCACGTCCACAATTATTATTTTGTGGTACTGGGGATGGGACCCAGGGTCTTGAGCACACCAGGCAAGTGTTCTTCCACTGAGCTACAGAGCTCCATCTCCAACCCCACACCCACAATTGTTTTCAAGACAGACCTATGCTTTAAACTTACTCATAGTTATTTGGGGACTGATCTTCTTTGGGACCATTTCCTTATGATTCCTAGAAGTTCTTTTGGCTCACTGAGGAAAATATACTAGGTGCTGCCTTTAATATTTCTGAAGTCTTAGCCAAAGGGTCTTATAGCCTAACATTGATTTGGTTTTTAACCTGAGGTCATTCCTTACTCTGCGAACCGTCTGCTAGCTGAAACAGGATGTGAAACAATTTAATTTTCCATCATGAGCAAGTCCTGGATTTTGTTTCCTCTAAATTATTATTTTTTTAAAATTTACAAATAAAATTGTTTATAGGGCTGGGGATGTAGCTCAGTAGTAGGGTGATTGCTTAGTGGGTACAAGGCTCTTTGTTTAGTCCTTCACACAGAAAAAAAAATAAAAGTATATAATTGTCTCTTGGTGTTCATGGAGGGATTGTCCTAGGTCCCTTCATGGATACCAAAATCTGTGGATGCTCAAGTCTCTTACATAAAATGGTGTAGTATTTGAACATAATGCACACATATCCTCCTGTACCCTCTTAAAAAAATTGTGAGATGGGGTTTTGCTATGTTGACCAGGCTGACCTAGAAACCCTGGGCTCAAGTATTCCTTCTGCCTCAGTTTCCCAAGCAGCTGGGACTATAGGCATATACCACCATGCCCAGCTTACCCCACATATTTTAAATCTTCTCTAGATTATTCCAATATAACGTAAAAGTTATGTAAATAGTTGCTTATACTATATTGTTTAGGGAATAATGCCAGGAGAAAGGTCTATACATGTTCAGTACAGGTGCAACTTGGTTTTCAATTAAAAAAAATTTTTTTTTTTGCACTGGGGATCCTACCTGGAGGTGCTTTACCACTGAGCTACATCCCAGGCCTTATTATTTTATTTTATTTTGAGACAGGGTCTTGCTAAATTGTCCAGGCCAGCTTCAAACTTGTAATCCTCCTTCCTCAGCCTCCTGAGTAGCTGGGATTACAGTTGTGTGCCACCACGCCACCACACTTTGCTCTTTATTTATTTATTTTGTGGTGCTGTGGATTGATCCCAGGCCCAGAACATGCTAGGCAAGTGCTGTACCACAGAGCTATAGCATCTCACTGCTTTTTGAATATTTTTGATCCAAACATGGTTGAATAAGGAGATGCAAAACCCATGGATATGAATGCCAAACTGTATATTTATCAT
This sequence comes from Sciurus carolinensis, assembly GCF_902686445.1. Lineage (NCBI taxonomy): Eukaryota > Metazoa > Chordata > Mammalia > Rodentia > Sciuridae > Sciurus > Sciurus carolinensis. The sequence goes on from NC_062224.1 coordinate 24,190,223, forward strand.
GTATAACATGTTATTTTGAAATATGTGTATATTGTGGAATAGCTAAATTGTGCTAATTAGCATATGCATTACACCACATACTTGTTTTTTTGGTGAGAGCACTTAAAATCAAGTTTAGCAGCTTTCAAGAATATAATACATGGTTATTAGCTGGGTGTGGTGGGTCATACCTATAATCCCAGAGACTCAGAGGAGGCTGAGGTAGGAGGATCGCAAGTTTGAGGCCAGCCTCAGCAACTCGGTGAGGTCCTAAGTAACTTAGCAAAACCCTGTCTCAAAATAAAAAACAAAAAGGGGTTGGGATGGAACCCTGGGTTCTATCCCTGGTACCACAAAAAAAAAAAAAATTATGTAGTTATTAACTATAGTCTCTGTAGGTGCTCAAGTCTCTTGAACTTATTCCTCTTATTTAACTGTAATTTCTTCTAAATTTTGCTTGCTAACTATAGTTCTCAAGTGATACAGTACACTTTTGCAGTACTTTATCACGTGCAGCTAGGACTCCAACAATGCTTTCAACATTATGCTTGGAAATCACCATAGCTAAATCCACAAGTGTATTAGGTGTGTTTTCTAGCTTCTATATTTCCACAGGTGACAGTTTTGCCAGTTGTTTACTGCAGTATAATATGAATCATCATTTCCGGCCTGTGATAGTTTTTCTGCTTTCCGACCTCTAGTAATGATTTGTTATCTGTTTTTCTAACTTTAATGAACCATTTCCTTGCTGCTTTTCCAACCTCTACCCAGTCCCCAAGCCATGTATTTTAGCTTTTATTGTGCTTGTACTTCTCTCCTGAGGTGCTAGAAAGGGGTAGACCATCTGGAGCTGCAGAGAAATCTGAGAGGCCAAGCCCCATTCAGGTCCATCAGTGGGACCCCCAAAGGCAGAGCTCGCAGGCCTTGGGGAAGCTGTTGTCTCTGTGGGTTTGTACACACACACACACACACACACACACACACACAGTGGTTAGCCTTGGACTCCTATTGGTCTTAGGGCCAATGACTGGGAAGATAAGGTGGATGCAGAGTGAAAGAGAATGATGACCAACTGGACCCGTGAAGTACCTCTGAGTCTGCCCACCATGAGGATAATGGCTGCTGCTTCACTTCTGCCTCCCAGATTCTACTCAAGTTCCTCTCGGCCATATTTAACTTGGAACATACAGGGAAGGGGATTCTGGGAATTGTAGTTAACCAAGCCAACAATAGCACAATCCAGTACACACCCCCATACATTTTCCCATGCCTCCTGGGAAAATGGTACCATTTTGTTTGAGGTCTATTTTGAGAGGCATAGAAATATAGAAATCTAGGCATTCATGTGTATGTGGGGAGTGGAATAAAGGGCAGTTACAGTTCTGAAAATGAATAATGCTGTTATGGTTTGGTCCAGCTTGATTTCCTTTCTTTTCTTTTTCTTGTTGTGCTGAGGATGAACCGTGGGCCTTGCAAATGCTAGTTGAATAATCTATCACCAAACCACAGCCCCAGCCTCTAATTTGATTTTCTGTTGGAAAAGAGAATTCAGTCTTCTATTTTTTTTAAAGAATATATATATATATATATATATATATATATATATATATATATATATATATATATATTTTGGGTGCTAGGGATCAAACCCAGGGCCTTGTGCTTGCAAGGCAAGCACTCTACCAACTGAGCTATTTCCCCAGCCCCTAAAGAATATTTTTATCAGTTGTTGATGGATCTTTATTTTACTCACTTATTTATATGCAGCGCTGAGGATCAAACTCAATGCCTCACACATGCTAGACAAGCACACTACCACTGAGCCACAACCCCAGCCCTCTAGTTTTAGTGTTCGAGAATGATCTATACCTGTAGTTTCCAAGATATTGTTTCACGTTTATTCCTAGACCCGTTGCCATTTGCCTTGTATTCTTGCCACTCCATTGAAATTGATTTCATTAAGGATACTGATAACCTCTTGGGTGCTCAATCCAATGAACACTTTTTGGATTTTATCTTATTTGATTTTTCAGGGGTCAGGGAGTTGGGTGTGAACAGATCATTTCCTCTCTCATATTCTTTCTTTCTCTGGTTTCTAGGATGGTTTCTTCTTCAGGATTTCTTTTGTCTTGTCCATCCTTCAAATAGCCATGTTAGAATCATATGTGGGGCTCCCTTCTATTCATTGGGTGCTGGAGCCAGCTCTCAGCAGCTCACAAGACCAACTGGGTGCCTCTCTTCACAACTCAGTGCTCAGTGATGACACATTGGTAGCTTGAAATGGGTGGGAGTGTTCCCACCACAGACACCAGCAAATGCTACAAATCAGGCCTCCTCTAGCTGGAGAGATGAATGCTAAACACTTAGCATATCATGCTTCTATTCTTGCTCTTCACACTCTCCCTGGATAATCCACAGTTATAATCTCAAGCTTCATCTCTATATTGATGACTATCACATCTTTCATCTCCAGTGAAGATCTGTCTTTAGGCCCAGTTTTTCAAATACCTTCTGGTTTCGCTTGGCTGTTCCACAAGCATATCATATTTCCTCTTAAAATTGCTCTTTCTTTTTTAAATTCTCTGTCTCTCTGATTGGCACCTTCCCCACCCTTTCTCTCACCCCTCATCTCTCTACTTCTCATTCAAACAATCTCAAATATGCTCAGTGGGGACTCCAGTTCTTTCTGAAACGCCTCTGCTCTTCTTCATACCCACTGCGACATCCCTGGGCCAGAGGTCTCTTCCAGAGGATTGCAATTATTTCCTGCCTGGCTTCCCTGCTTTTGGTCTTACCTCCACCCAGTCTGCTCTCTACACGATAGCCAGAATTATCTTTCAGAGGCACAAATAGGATACTGTCATTCCATTGTTTGAAACCCTGGAATGGCTCTCCACGGCTCTTAGGATGAAGTCCATGCTGTGCAGATGTTGTTGGTAGGGCTTTTTCAGTCTCATGACTTATTACTATTTCCCCTGACATCTTCTACTCAGCCCCTTCCCACCACCATCTTTCACCTCTGGAACTTTCAGTGTGCAGTGTTCTCTATTCAAAATGCTCTTGATCTGTGGACATGGTTCAGCAGTAGAGTGCTTGCCAAAGAGGCAGCCCTGTCCTTAATCCCCAGTACCACCAAAAAAAAAAAAAAAAAAAGGAAAAAAAAATCCACATTAGCCTGGTGTGGTGGTGCATGCCTGTAATCCCAGTGATCGGGGAAGCTGAAGCAGGAGGATTGCAAATTTGAGGTCAGTCTCAGTAACTTGGCATGACCCAAGTAAAAAAAAAAAAAAAATTGATAATAAAAATAAAAAGGGCTGGGCATGTGACTCACTGGCAAAGCTCTTCTGGGTTCAATCCCTAGTACAAACGAACAAACAAAAATCCCATAGGAAATGTTTTGTTGCTTTATTATTGTCTTTGCCATTAAGTCCCCTCATCCTTTAACTTAGAAATCACTTCTATAGAGCCTGGTGTGGTGGCGCACACCTGTAATCCCAGCAACTCTGTAGGCGAGGCAGGAGGATGGCAAGTTTGAGCCCAGTCTCATCAACTTAGCAAGACCTTCCGCCACTTAGTCTCAAAATTAAAAATAAAAGGGCGGGGGTTGTAGCTCAGGCATAAAGCACACTTGGGCTCAATTCCCAGGACAGAAAAAAAAGATTGTTCTGTGAGGCAGAAAAAAAGTGCTATGTGTATTACAAATCATTTCATTTTCATTTGTGGGAACACAGAAAAACTTGAATTACCCATCTCTCCTGATCTAGGTGGGACCATGTGGCTAGTCTTGGAGAACAGATTATAAATCAAAGTTGTGAGTTACTTCCAGGCTCATGAGTATCCCATGACTTTCCCAACGTCTCCCCTTCTGCCCTATATGCCAGTTGCTGCTGCTGCTTTAAAGCTATGAGCTGGGATGGATGCAAGATGGAAGCTGCATGGGTCCCCAAGATGCTTTTAGAGGACAGCACAGAGAAATCTGCTAGTGCTGAACAAAAATATAAATATTCATTGAGTTAAATCACTGACATGTAGGGATTGTTTTACTAGCTAGCAATATATGTCCTAGTTAATGTAGTTTGGGAGTCTGCTTCTACATCTTCTGTAGACTTGGTTGGATACTTCTCTGTCTGTTCCCATAGCACTCTGTCCTTATTCCTGCTATAAAATTATGACTATAGTACATAAATGTCTGTTTGCTTATTTCTCTCTGACAGCTGTAAGTTTTTTGAGGCCAGGGAGTCTATCTTGTTCACCGCTATCTAACACAGCATTCTGCACAACTGTCACTGTTTGTCAGTTTACTACACAAATACAGACACATCCCTTTTTTTTCCTTTCTATTTTTCTTATTTTTTCAGTGCTGGGGATGAACCCAGGACTTTGCACATGCTAGTCAAAGAGCTCTGTCTTGAGCTACACCCCCACCTTCACCCTTTCTGTTAATCAATTGGGGCCTCACATTTTGCATAAAGTCGAGAATCTCTCTTTTGTAGCTTTCCATCCCCTCCCTCCCCTGAGTTTCCCAAGAATAACAGGAACTTATTCAGTCCAAAGGAATGAGTTCTGAACCAGGGATGTGGCTCAGTGATAGAGTGCTGGGTGTTTGCCTAGAATGTGTAATCCCTGACACACACGCACAGAAAAGCTGGGGTGGTAAGTTCTGTTCTTAAACATTTAGGCAAAGAAAAAATTGGGAAAAACAAAAAACAAAAATCAGGGGCTGGGGTTTTAGCTCAGTGGTAGAGCGGTTGCCTAGCATGTGTGAGGCACTGGGTTCAATTCTCAGCTCCACATATAAATAAGTTATAAATAAAAAAAAAAATAAAAGATCCATTGACAACTAAAAAATAAGAATAAAAAAAAAAAAAAAAGGAAAAAGTTGGAGAATTATTCAGTTCCTCACTGGCCCTGGTTTAGGACTGCAGCCTCACATCCTTACTCGGTGGCATCACCAGTGAAGAGTCAGCCCAGATCTGGCTTTATGGATGGAAAGATGCCCCTACTAGTCCAGATCTCTGCAAATGCTCACTGTGGACTCCCAAAGAATAGTTCACCTTCATGTGTCATCATTATTCCCAGGACCTGACCACTGGGACAGAGTAGGTGGATCCAGAGGTGTTCGCCAACCCCAATTTCACACTCGTCTGTGGCCTTCTAGGTCCTAGGCCACCTGTGTGGCATTCTTTCTCTGTCTAGTGGTGAGTTACCCCCTTTGAAGCCTTTGATCTCCTTTGTTCCCACCATTCTCAAGCCTTCAGAGTAGTTTCAAGGACACTGGATCTCAAAGAGAAGGGCCAGGGTTGGATTGCTTTCATCCTAGGATCCTTCTGCTCCCCTTGTGGATTTATCCCCAGTGATTCCCTGCTAAACTGGATACCACGCTTTGAAGGACAGACTTTGTCAGGTCAGAAAAGATCCTCTTGCGCTTTCTACCCAAGCAGTAGGTGCCTGCTCCTATGTGTTTACATAACTAAGAATGGTCGCTGATTTTCACTGGGGTTGGGGTAGGTGGTGGTGGTGGTGGTGGGGAACAACCCAAAACAGAACAAGCAGTTCTTAAACTTTTTGGTCTCTAGGACCAAAGGTTTGAGTTTTTTTGGTGGTGCTGAGGATTGAATCTAGAGGTGCTTGAGCACTGAGCTACATCCCCAGTCCCCTTTTATTTTTTATTTTGAGACAGGGTCTCAGTAAGTTGCTTAGGTCCTCACTAAGTTGCTGAGGCTGGCCTTGAACTTGTGATCCTCCTACTTCAGCCTCCTGTTGCTGGGATGACAGGCATGCACCACCATGATGAAAATTATTGTGCTTTTGCTTTGGAGTTCTGGTCATCTGCATTTAAAGTAAACAACAACAACAAAAAACTTTATGACAATATACTCATTGATTTGTTTTTAAATGACAATAATACATCCTATACATGTTAATATGAATAACATATATTTTATTAAAATAACCATATTTTCCCAAGAAAAAAGGAATTAGAAGTGGTGCTATGTTATATTTTCTCAAATTTCTTCTTTCTTTCTTTTTTTGGTACCAGGGATTGAACTCAGGGGGCATTTGGCAACTGAGTCACATTCCCAGCCCTATTTTGTATTTCATTTAGAGACAGGGCCTCACTGAGTTGCTTAGTGCCTCACTTTTGCTGAGGCTGGCTTTGAACTCGAGATCCTCCTGCCTCAGCCTCCTGAGCCCCTGGGATTACAGGCATGTGCTACCATGCCCAGCCTCAAATTTCCTTAATAGCTAATCCAATAGAAGATACTAGATTCTCTTATTTGTTTTTGCATTCTATTTGTTGCAGTATGTTCTGGTTGAAGTAGTTGAAGGAAATCCAGTCTTATAGATAAGTAGTGGGAATGTGGAGAAGTGTTTTAGTAGCCTTTTTAGATAATCATTGATATTATTCTATGATACCATTTCAAAACTCAACAAGTGGTGATTTATTAAAATTTAGTTGCAATGTGCAATTTGAATTCATATCAATGAATTTTTTGTGCTACTTTTTTTTTAAATCCATTTATTTACTTCGAATGTACTTTCTACCCATAAATAGTTGCGTTATATTATGCAATGGTCATATGGAAAATATTGTTCCACCAAATATATACATTTTCCAACTGTTGATACATTTCATTATGTAATGTTAAAAGACTGACATTAGTTATTATCACCATTAATCTCATCACAATTTTTCTTTCTTCTTTTTTTCTTTCTTCTTTTTTTTTTTGTGGTAGTAGGAATTGAAACTGGGGCTTGCTCATGCTAGGCAAGTTCTCTACCACTAATTTACACCCCTAGCTCTCATTAAAAAGATTCTTAAGTATTGGGAAGCTAATAAGCTTACAAAGGCAGATTTCAAAAATTCTAATATTTGTTTGAACATTCAAATTTTATCACCATTAATAAATATTGTCAGTTGTTTTCCTTGAAATGATAGGTTCACTTCATTTGAGATACTATGCCAAATACCCATCTAATTAATCATAGTTTGTCTGTCATTTGTTCTTTCAAGTTAAAGTGATGTTGATTAAAAGGCTGGGAACTTTCAGTTGGGAACTGAGACCATCACACAAGTGCCTTCCTTGGGACAACCACAGTACTTTGGCATTTGGGGTTGGATGTGTAATTCATAGTGGTGAAGCTCTGTCTGTATGGGCAAGGTCCTGTGTTCAACACCCAGCACTACAAAAAGACAGAAGGAAAAACGATACTTTACGTAAATGTCCTATTTCTTCACACAGACTATTAAATCAACTCTCAGTGGATCAAAGACTTAGGAATTAGACCAGAAATCCTGCACCTACTAGAGGAAAAGGTAGACCCAATACTTCAACATATTGGCATAGAAACTGACTTCCTGTACAAGAATAAGAAATAAAATAAAAAAACAATAAATGGGATGACAACTAAAAAGCTTCTTTACAACAAAAGAAACAATCAAGAGTGTAAAGAGAGAACCTTCAGAATGGGAGAAAATCTTTGCCACCTGCATTTCAGATGGGGTATTAATATCTAGGATATACAAAGAACTCAAAAAGCTTAACACCAAAACACAGAACAAAACAACAACAACAAAAAAACCTAATCAGTAAATGGGCATAGAAACTGAACAGACCCTTCTCAAAAAAAAAAAAAAAAAAAAAAAGAAAAAGAAAAAGAAAAGAAAAAAGAAAAAAGAAATATGAGTGATCAAAAATATATAAAAAAATGTTCAACATCACTAGCAATTAGAAAAATGCAAATTAAAACTACACTGAGATTCCATCTCATGTCACTCCACTGAGAATGGCAATCATTAAGAATAGAAGTAACAATGTTGGCAAGGATGTGGGGAAAAAGGTACACTCATACATTGCTGGCGGGACTGCAAATTGATGCAACCATTGCGGAAAGCAGTATGGATGAATTGCTCAGAAAACTTGGAATGGAACCACCATTTGACTCAGTTATTCCACTCCTTGGTTTATACCCAAAGGATTAAAAATTGGTATACTATAGTGATACAGTCAGATCAATGTTCAGAGCAGCTCAATTCACAATAGCTAAACTATGGAACCAACCTAGGTGCCCTTCAACAGATGAACGGATAAAGAAATTGTGGTATATATACACAATGGAATATTACTCAGTCATAAGTAAGAATGACTTAATGGCATTTGCTGGTAAATGGATGGATCTGGAGAGTATCCCACTAAGTGAAATAAGCCAATCCCCCCAAAACCAAAGGCCAAATGTTTTCACTGATACGTGGAAGTTAAACCACAATAAAGCAGGGGAGGGGAAGAAGAGAAGTTCAGTAGATTAGACAAAGGGGAACAAAAGGAAGGGAGGGGGAATAGGAATAGGAAAGACAGTAGAATAAATCTAACATAATTTTCTTGTGTACACATATGAAAACACCTAAGTGAACCCCACCATTGTGTCCACCTGCAAGAATGGGGTCCAATTAGAATAAGATAGAGCCCGAGCTTGTGTAATTTTATCAAAATGGATTCTACTGTCATGTTTAACTAAGAACCAATAAAATAAATAAAAAATAAAAAAATATGTATAATCAAGATTGAGATTTAAAATTTAGTGATTTAAAGCAAAAAGTGACTTTCCCTTATCTTTATTTATGTTTTTATTAGTACATTGTAATTTTACATAATTGTGGGATTCATTTTGATAAATTTATAAATGCATAAAACATAATTTGTTCCATTTCAATCCCTAGTACTACCCCTTTTCCTCCCCTCTCTTTGTGTGTGTGTGTAGTACTGGGTTTTGAACCCAGAGACCCTCTACCACCAAGCCACACCCCTAACCCTTTTTATTTTTATTTTTGGGACAGAGTCTCACTAAATTCCTGGCTGTCCTCCAACTAGTGATCGTCCTGCTTCAACTCCTTGAGTGGCTGGGATTACAGGTGTGCACCACCACGTCCAGCCCTTATATTGCTTTTGTATCTTTAAATTTTATTTATTTATTTATTTATTTATATTTTGAGACAGAATTTGGCTGATTTGCCTAGGTTTTCCTTGAACTCGTGGGCTTATAGGTGAGCAACACTGTTCAGGCTTTCCCCCCACATCTGTCCTGCATGGTAGTGGGTAGAGGATTCTGAATTGGTTTCTTTTGTTTGGAATTTCCACAATCGACCAGTGCTGGGGATTCGAACCCGGGTCTCGAGTTTGAGAGGCAGGCACTCTACGTGTTGGGCTATATCTCCAGCACGGTAGTGGGGAATAGGATGACTACCAGTTCACATTGGTGCAACTGCCTTGATTTGGACTGAGGGCCAGTATTTTTACCACCTTTCCTGCAAATGTAAATAGGGAAAAGGCAAGTGACAGTTTAGTAATATTCAGGACTGGGGCACTCTTCCACTGGACTATAGCGCGAGTTCTTTTTATTTTTATTTAATTAATTAACTTATTTATTTTTGGTACCTGGGACTTCACCCAGGGGCACTTAACCACTGAGCCACATCCCCAGCCCTTTTTATATTTAATTTAGAGACAGGGTCTTGCTAAATTGCTCAGGGTCTCACGAAATTGCTGAGACCGGCTCTGAACTCATAAGATACTAGGATTATAGGCGTGTGCCACTGTGTCCAGCTCTTTTTATTTTTATTTGCTTTGAGACTGGGTCTCACTCAATTGCCCAGGCTGGCCTCAAACTTGGACTCCTTCTGCCTCAGCCTCCCAAGTAGCTGGGATGTGTGCATAACCTTACCTAGTTCCCAAGAAGTTCTTAAAATATGGTTTGCAGGATAGGTGTGGTGGTACACTCCTTTAATCCCAGCGGTTTGGGAGAAGGCAGGAGGATCACAAGTTCAAAGCCAGCCTCAGCAATTTAGCAAGACCTAAACAACTTGGTGAGACTCTGTCTCAAAATAAAATGTAAAAAGAGCTGACTCAGTGGTTGAGAACACCTGGAATCAATTCCCGATCTGTGTGTATCTACATGTATATATATATGGTTTGCAAATCTTTCCAGGGCCCTAAGTAAAACTCAGGGGATCCACAACATCAAAGAACTTTTATGCCAGCATGGTGGCACAGTCCTGTAATCACAGTTGCTAAGGAAACTAAAGAGGAGGATGCAAAAGTTCAAGACCAGGCTTGGCAATTGGTTGGCAACCTATTGAGAAGTGAGATGTAGCTCATAGATAGAGTGCCTACCCTTGGTTTGACCCCCAGTACCCAGTACCCAAAAAGCAAAAGAACTGTAGAGTTAAAAAGATTCCGCTCCTTGTTTCTCATAACTAAAACAGTAAAAACAAGCAAACAAACCCCTCAAATAATCCACAGTATTTTATTGAGGTATAACTGATAAATAAAAAAACTGCACATGTGCTTTTGGCTTTTTTTTTATTTTTATTTTTTGTGGTGCTGGGGAGTGAATCCCAGCAATTGGCAATTGCTCTACCACTGAACTGCACCCTCAACTCTGTTGGCATTTTAGAAAAATCTCAATTTTTGCCTCATTGGGCACATGAAATGTCAGCACCTATCCTGGCTCCCCATGTTTTCCCTGTCACAGGCTTGGAACTGACTTTCTTCCAAGAAGTCCTGCTTCCATTCAGTGAGGGGTGATATGTAGAACACAAAATCTGCATACCACCCGTGCTTAGCCTGGCCCTGATTTTGCCATCTTTCTGTCTCTGTCTGAGGGGCTGGGATTCTAAGCCCTGGGCCTGGTGATTTGTGCACATTGTTATATGATGACATCCAGGATCTCAGTAAATTGTTTGGCAAAGGTAAACAAGAGTGAGGCAGGCAGGAGTGTGGGAGGTATGAGCCCAGAGGAGAAAGTATAACGTAGTCCTTTCAAAGACAGGTAAAGGAATTTGGGAAGATGTATGGTAGAATTATCTGATAGTGTTAAGTCCCTATTTGGGATACATAGCCATCAGTGTAAGTGACGGCCATCAGTGGGGTTATGTGACTTTCTGTGATTAAGGAGCAACTCATGTCCACTTGTGAGTTATGTCCAAAGCAAGGAAGAAAGGGGTGTTTGCTGGGTCACAGAATCAAAGATGAATAGGAGGGAAGTGAGGACAGGAGAGTGATAGAGAGTGAAACAATGCCCAGGCCAATGGATTCATGATACCTGGGAATCAAAAATAGGACAGAGAAACTAGACTTAATGAGTCTGAAGGAGAGGAATAACAAGGAGAGATGCTTTAAAAACAAGATTTTTAAGGGACAGGTAGAGTGCTTACACCACATAAAAAAATAAACAAAATATAGGCTTGCTGTCCCTCTTCAACTATAGGAAAAAAATTTCAAAACCATTTAAAAAAAGACTTCAAAATCTAAGGACTTACTGAAACGATTTGAGATGGTCCTTGAAGCTATAGTTCAAGAAGGGAAGTTTTAGGCAGGAGGTGTGCAGTATTGTGTGGGCTTCCTAGAGTGATCAAGACCCGAGAAATTCACGGCAGAAGTAACAAGTGGGTTTTGATTGATCTAATGTTCTTACTCTGCTCCTAGAAAGTGGGTCTTTGCTACAGGGCAAGCAACCAGACAACAACTGAGCTTCTGGAAGGAAACATTTGCTGCTGGAAACTTAGTGTTGCATTAATACAGGGTTAAGGATTTTGATGTATGACTTGGCCAAACCACAGATCTGCTACAACAGTAGCAGATATCTGGGAAGGAGAAGCAAATGACTATGACAGAAGTCTGCTTACAGATGTCATGTGCAGTTTCAAAGCCTTAGACGCCTGGGAGGCTGTGGCTGCCTGCTGAAACCTCTTGGATGACCATTCTCTATTGTGGTTGTAGCTTAGACTCACGTTTTGAATTTTTTGATTGTGTACTAACTGGAAGAAGAAAAGACTTCCACGTTTTTGTTACCAGCAAACAGTTGTGTGTGTGTGTGTGTGTGTGTGTGTGTGTGTGTGCATGTGCGTGTTTTGGGGGTGGGTGGTGGTTCTGGGAGTTAAACCCAGGGCTACATTCACTGAGCCATATCCCCATTCCTATTATTATTACTTTTAGACAGGGTCTTGCTAAGTTGCCAAGGCTGGCTTAGAACTTGCTATCTTCCTGCTTTTGCTTCTCGAGTCATTGGAATTACAGGCAGGTGTCACCACCCAAGGCTGTCAACAGACTTTTGAAAAAAGCCAGGTGTAACCCCTGTGATTTGGGAGGCTGAGGCAGAAAGAATCACAAATTTGAGGTTAGCCTCAGCATCTTAGCGAGACCGTGTCTCAAAATTAAAAATAAGAATAAAAAAGACTGGGGATATAGCTCAGTGGTAAAACACTCCTTGTTCAATCTACCAAAAAACAAAAACTAAAACAAAAAAACCCCAAAAAACAAAACAAACAAACAAAAGACCACCCAAGCAACAATGAAACAAATCCAAAAACCAACCAAATAAAACAAGTTCAAGCCTGGAAGTGGAGGATTTTGAAGGAAGACCCAGGATTAATCAGAGCCAGTGGCTGCTGCTCGGCTCCTACCGTTCACAGCAACATGCGGCATATGTAGGAGGCACAGCTTGGAGTTTAGCCCAAGAATTGAGAGGCTAAGATTCTTAGGCTAGGAGAAATGATAGTGTCCCCTCTCCCTCAGGAATCCTTGGAGATATTTGAGAGGGACACTAGATTTCCTCTGTACATAGGATGGGGAAGTAAGTCGTTTGATAAAAAATATTTTTTCTTCTTGTTTATAAATGTTTTCTCCCTTAAAAAAAAATCTTGACTTGGAGTGGAGCTCAGTGGTAGAGTGTGTGCTTACCATGCATGAAGCCCTGGGTTCAATCCCCAGCACCACCACCACCAACACCACCACCACCAAACACAAATCAAGCAAGCAAACAAAAACTTATATAATTGCTAATTTTCTAAACTAACTTTTTTTTTTTAACAGCTCTTATAATATATGGTATAAAATTCAAAAAGAACAAAAGGACATGTGATGAAAAATAGTATCCTTTTCTCAGTTTCTAGTTATTCACATCCACAGTGCTATCAATTTCTTGAGTTTTCTCCAAGAGATATTTTGGATTTTGGACCAGGTGTCGTGGCTCATGCCTATAGGTAATCTCAGCTACTTACAGGGTTAAGGCAAGAGGATCTCAAGTTGAGGCCAGCTTGGGCAACTTAGATTCTATCAAAATTAAAAAAAAAAAAAGGCTGGGATGTAGCTCTGTGGTGAGTGTTTGCATGTGTGAGACCCTGGCTTCAACCCACAATACCTGTTAGATAAATGATGGTACTTTTTATTCTTTTCTTTTTTTTTTTTTTTTTTTTTGGTACTGGAGATTTTAGTCCAGGGGTGCTTTACCACTGAACTACATCCTAGCCCTTTTTATTTTTTATTGTGAGACAGGTTCTCACTAAGTTGTTTAGGACCTCGATAAATTGCTGAGACTGGCCTTGCACTTGAGATCCTCCTGTCTCAGCCTCCCGAGCTGCTGGGATTACAGGCATGTGCCACTGTGCCTGGCAAATGATGGTGGTACTTCTAACCCTGAAATATTATGCAACCAAAATATTGTATCCCCCCTATTTTGGGTCACTGGGGATTGGAACTGGGGCCTCATGGATGCTAGACAAGTACTCTACCACTAAGCTATATTCCTAGTCATTTTTTCTATCTTTTATTTTTCAGACAGGCTCCTGTTAGATTGCTGAGCATGGCCTTAAACTTGCCATTCTCCTGCCTCAGCCTCCCAAGTATCTGGGATTATACTTTGGGCTGCTTTGCCTGGTTCTTTTTTGGGGAGTGGGGGAGGAGTACTGGGGATTGAACTCAAGGGCACTCAACCACTGAGCCATATCCCCCAGTCCAATATTATATTTTATTTACAGACTGGTTGTCACTGAGTTGCTTAGTGCCTTGCTGTTGCTGAGACTGGGTTTGAACTCAAGATCCTCCTGACTCAGCCTCCACAGATGCTGGGATTACAGGCATGGCCACTGTGCCTGACTGATTCTTAACTACTAAAAAATAATTTTGCATATGTGCTAATAGGTTTACAGGAGAAATTCCTATGAGTAGAATTGCTACATCAAATATATGTGTGCTTAAAATTTTAATATATATTGTTAAATGATGCTGTTTTTAGGTTGTATTAATTTGCACTCCCACAGGAGAATTTTAAACTTAAAGGACAGTTCCACCTAAGGGGACCAAAGAAGGTGGGTGAGCAGGTTGCCGAATTTTGGATTACATATGAATGACCTGCCTATTTGGGATAACTTTGGGACCCTTCGTGCCGTGGCTCTCCTTGATGGTCATACCAGATAGGTATTGGATATTTTGGAATGCTCATTTATTTCTTTTGCTGGCTCCATTCTCTGTCCACTCTTCCCGCCTCTTTCTTCCTTTTTTTTTTTTTTTTTTTTTTGTATGTTTCCCTGGGTGATTGGATTTTTTATATGGCTGCGTCCCACATGGATGTTTTCCAGATCTGCATCTTCAGATGCAAACCATCTCCTCTTTGTCCCCATTTGTATGGTGGAGAGAGGCAAATCTCATTTCTCCACTGCAGGAAAGTCGTCCATGATGGGGAAGGGAGTACATTTTGGTGAATTTGAAGGAAAGTGAAAGGAATATTCTGTCTACATGAAGATGTGGTGGGGGTATCAGTTTTAGAAGAAGCCAATGGCTGGTCAAGATCAAACAGCAGTAGGAGTTATCACGATTTGGCGTCTGGGCTGTGTACCAAAGGGTGAAAACTCATAATCCCAAAGGTGTTCGCTGGACAAGGAAAATAAATGTAGAGAACACATCATTGTCGTAGCTTTGCAATGGGCCTTCCAGGCTCAAGTTTCTTCTTTTACAACCCACCCTCCAGCCCACTGAGTGAGAACCATCTTTTCAAAGTGCAAGTCCTTTCCCCAGCTTGAATGTGTCTTGCCTTTGTCGCCTCCAGAATAAAGCCTAAGTGATTTAGCACGAGGTCACCAGGCATCCGGAATTCCACCTTCCCCTGGGCTGCGTGGTTTTCCCATTCTTTCCTCCCACTCCATTCCTGCCTGCCTTCCCTCTTGAGCGCTGCAGTCCTTCTGAACTTCTTACTGTTTGACGACTCCTTTTCCTTCCTAGTCCACCTACGAAATGGAGATTTGGTTAAAGGATGACTTGTTTTATGAGGTCTTTACTACTCTTTCTCAGGAAGAACCCTTGAGACAGAAAGAATCACTTTTTTTTTTTCTTTTTTTTTTTGTGCAGCTACAGGGGATCTAACCCAGGGCCTCCTGAAGGCTCAGCACACACTCTGTCACTGAGTTACACCTCCAGCCCCATTTTAATGATTTTAAACGGTTTCCCCAGACTTTATTTCAATTTTATTCTGGAAACCCATAATGTGTTTAATAACATACTGAATATCTATCAATAGGTAGATTTTCTCCATGGCCAGTGGAAATCTGTGCATTGTCCAAGAGGCTCGTTACAGAATGAACAAATACACTTGTGTTTCAGAGACACCTCGTTTTTGAGAATGCTATTACAACAAATCTCACTGAAGGCTCAAAGGATTGGGGATGTTGCTCAGTGGCAGAGAGTTTGCCTATGATGCCCAGGGCCCTGGGTTTTATTCCCAGCATCGCAAACAAAACAAGACAAATCACAAAAGACTTGCATGCTTTAGGAGGGGGGTTAATACTCAAAGTCAAAATAAATAATTTGGTGAGGAAGCAAAGACTAATTTAAACATTTGTGCAAGAATAGTTTAAATTTTAATTAGGTATTGGAAATGGTCTTTTAGCTTCTTTGTTTAAAGTTTACTCCTAATTTATGTATACAGACTGGTCAGAAAAGTAAATGTAATAATGAAGTCATGATATTTTGAGTTTCTATTTTTTTTTTTCTCTTACCTGATAGAACCCAAATTTCAGGAGCAATTATTTTCTTAATCAGTTTTATTTGTCATGAGAAGTGGTATTCTTAAGAGTGACAGCAGTTTTGATAAATGACAGTTGATTAAATCTGAGAAAGCATTCCAACACAAAAATGTTCTTGCTCTCTTTCTGAAGGATTGCCATGATGTTCAGGTTTAAACAGGACAGATTTCTTCCCATTTCGTAGCTGGTGGATATTAGAGTAAATCAGTTCAGCTGTTTTCCTATAAAATGATTTAAAAAAAATCCGGGTGACCTTTTTCTGCCCTCAAATAACTTTAAGAATAGTTGGACATAAAACCTTCAAACTCTACATATTCATAGCCCTCTGAGGAATACAATCGTTGTTAGTTTGAGAAAAAGCTTAGTATTTTTTCGAGCTGGAAAGCTCTAATATTACATGTTTGCACATGCTTGGTATGTTACTCTTCATCTGCTGATGAAAATTGATAGGAGACTTTTATACCATATGTGTAGATGCTGGTTTTTTACTTTATTTACCATGTCATAGAACTTACAAAGACATATGGAATTTGTGCTGTAACCTTTATATTGAAGTTAAAACTTTACATCTGTCAGGCGATATAAAAACAGAGACCCTACTACGACATTGCAGAAGTCATACAGAAAAATCTTACAATGGTGACGCCAAAAAAATGATCTCAGCTCTGTTCGCTTCTCATCAAAGGAGGCCGAATGTTCTGGCGTGGCCTGGGAAAGGGTTCTAGGGGAGTCTCCATGAAAGATTTTCACACACATTCTGCATCCAGTCTTAAAGCAGAGCCTGTTGATTGCTAGTTCGGTCAGGCTTCCGACAGCTGGGGTTTAAAGATGACTTTTGTGGGAGTTCTATTTAGAATGCCCAAGGCAATTAATTCTCCAGTTCCTCATACATACCCTGTGAATGTTTGACTACTACCCAAAATACAAGACATTGGTATCATCCTCTCCACTGGTTTAAGTTCCATATTGTTCTCTGTTCATCTTCCATCCTCTGGCTGTGATCGGCCCCCGGGGTACTTACTGTACTCTCTTTTGCTGGTTTCCTCAAGAGGTGTCTATACCTTCTATGGGTTAAATTGTGTGCCCCCCAATCATTCATATGTTGAACTCTTAATCTCCAGTATCTCATAAAGTGACCTTATTTGGATACAGAGGTTAAAATGTGGTCATTAGAGTGGGCTCTAATCCAATATGACTGGTGTCCTTTACAAAAAGCATCGGGTTGGGGAGATAGCTCAGTTGGTAGAGTGCTTGCCTCACAAGCACAAGGCCCTGGGTTCAATCCCCAGCACCACAAAAAAAAAAAAAAAAAAAAAGTGTCAACTTGGCTATAGAGGCCGACACATAGAGGGAGGACAATATGAAGACACAGGAAGAAGACAACCATCCATAGTTAGGGAGAGAGGCCTGTAGCAGATCCTTCCCTCATGGCCTTCAGAAGGAACCAACACTGCCCGCACCTTGGTTATGGTATGGTCTTCTAGTCTCAGAACAATGAGACAATACGTTTCCATCGAATAGCCAACCAATCTGTGATACTTTGTTACGATAACCCTACTACACTAATACAACACCTTTATAAATGACTTCTCCATTTAGCAGTACTTATCCAGTCTGTTATGTGTTGGAAGCAGACTGATCTATCAACTATCAATCTTTTTAATCCTTTTTTTTTTTTTTTTTTTTAATACGGTATTGGGAATTGAACCCAGGGGTGGTCTACCTCTGAGCCACATCGCCATCCACATTTTTTTGGAGACAGTCTCATAAAATTGTCCAGGCTGGTGTCAAACTTGCAATCCTCCTGCCTCAGCTTCCCAAGTGGCTGGACTAATTGATCAAGCTATGCCTTATTTGCTTCAGATTTTTTTTTTCGGTTAAGAAATAGAACACTAGTGGGTGTGGGGGCACACACCTGTAATGGCAGCAACTCTGGAGGTTGAGGCAGGAGGATTCCAAGTTTGAGGCTCGCCTGGGTTAGACCTTCAGCAGCTTAGTGAGACCCTGTCTCAAAAGGGCTGAGGAGATGGATGCAGTTACTCACGCCTGGAATCCCAGCAGCTCGGGAGGCCGAGGCAGGAGGATTGCAAGTTCAAAGCCAGTCTCAGCAAATTAGTGAGGCCTTAAGCAACTCAGTGAGACCCTGTCTCTAAACAAAATACAAAAAAAATGCTGGGGATGTGGCTCAGTGCCCCTGAGTTCAATCCCCAGTACCAAAAAAAAAAAAAAAAAAAAAAAAAAAAAAGAGAGCTGGGAATGTAGTTTATCAGTTGAGCATCACTGTACCACCCAAAACAAACAAAACCCACTGCAGATTCATGAACCCCTTTCTTTTTCTTTTCTTTTCCCCTGTGGCACTGGGGATTGAATTCAGGGGTGCTTTACCACTAAGCTACATCTCTAGCCCAATGAAGTCCTTTTGCATCAATAACTATGCTTATACAACACTGAACATATTTAAGAAGTCTGATTTGGAGTGCTTCTCTAACACCAACCAACACTTAAGGCTATTTATGCCCACATGGACATAGGACTCTTCTGGAACTCTCTGCTCCCCTAGATGCTGTGATTCATTGTTCCCTTTGACCAAAGTTTTCCATGGAATAACTTGGTAATAGTGATATTACTGTGCACATAAATGTTTTTTTAATCAGGTTCCAATTCAGTAACCAAATGTTGTCTTCCTGACAACCAATATATCCATTCTGTGGAAACACACACACACACACACACACACACACACACACACACAATTTTGATACCGGGTATTGAACCCAGGGGCTTGTAACCACTGAGCCACATCCCCAGCCCTTTTTACTTTTTATTTTGAGACAGGGTCTAACTAAGTCACTAAGGTCCTCCTAAGTTGCTGAGGCTGGCTTTGAACTCAAGATCCTCCCGACTCAGCCTTCTGAGCCACTGGGATTAGAGGAGTGAGCCACTGTGCCTGGTTATATATTTTTTTTGTTCATTTTTGTTTTGTTTTGTGGTTCTGGTATTGAACCCAGGATCCTGCATGCCAGACAAGTGCTCTACCATGAGCTACTTCTCCAGCCCGTGGAAATATCTTTTATTGTAAAGGTGCAATATGTTTGTCATAATACTATAGTGCAGACCTTTTACTTTTAAATTGCTATTTATTTGTTCCCAACATTTATTGAACCCATTTCTTTTTCTTTTTCTTTTTTTTTTTTTGCAGTGCTGGGGATTGAACCCAGTGCCTTGTACTTGCAAGGCAAGCACTCTACCCCCTGAGCTATATTCCCACCCTGAACCCATTTCTTTAAAAAAATTTAAAAATGGACTGGGGATATAGCTCAGTGGGTAGAGTGCTTGCCTCACATGCATGAGGCCCTGGGTTCAACCCTCGGTGCCACAAACAAAACAAACCCCAAATTTAAAAGCACCATTAGGAATAAAATTTGGTGTTCTTGTTTTATTTCATTTTATTTTTTGCCATACTGGAGGGCCTCTAGAACTGAGCTACACCCTTTTTATTTTATATTGAGACTGTGTCTCACTAAGTTGCCTAGGCTGGCCTCAAACTTGTGATTCTCCTGCCTTATCTTTTGGAATAGCTGGGCATCTGTTTTTTAAAAGGGAACAAAAGTACAAAAAGCTTTTAACTGGAAATATCCTGTTAAAACCACCCCAACCCCACCCAAAAAAGCCCAAAACAAAAACACCTTTCTCTGCCCAACTAAAATTTAACATTATCAAAATAGTGAAATCAAGTTTCATGTTCACTTGAGTATCTTGGGTAATTAGCAAAGCAGGTCTTTCAAACAGAATTAACCTAAGAAGAATGAACAGTTTAGGGGGAAAAAATTTTAACAGCCCTGGGGAAAAATATAGCTAGAAATTGAAAATTCAATCCCTCTTACATTTAGCTACTGTATGTGATTTGACTGTAGGACAGTGTCCTGGTAAATCCCCTAACCACTGTCCATCTTAAAACACGGCACTGAAAGCAATGCCTGTCACTTAGGCCACTATTTCACTGTGGCTTTCAAGATAATATGCTGTCCATTTTTTAATAACATTTAACATGTTCATCTCTCTTTGACTGAGCACTTATAGCAAAATTATTAGTGCTTATGGCTCACTGCAGACAGTATTTATGCTGCTTTTCAGAAGCCACTTTTATCAGTTGGAAGAAAAAAAAAATCCCACCATAGGATTTCCAACCTTTTAGACTAACATCTGACTCTATTAGCTCCTCAGGAGAAGAACCATAAATAATCCCTCCATTCTACATTCTATGCTTTTAGCTAAAGCATTAATCATAGCAGCTTTTCCTGAGAAAAACCAGTCATGTAGTTTAAAATTTTGGTTTACAAAATTGGTTTTTAGGGTAGGCAGGAGTGGAAGCTGAGCTAGAAAGAGTGAGTCTTGGCTGGGTTTTTTGAGTAAAAAAATCCTTGGGAACAAACGAGCTTTTTCTTTCCAGAGCCAAATAATATCTCAAAGATCTCTCTAGTAATAAATTTGAGGGGGAGGGTGGTTATATTAACTCTTTCAGGTCATTAGGCTGCCATTTATTCCTTATAGTAGCAATGCACTCACCATCCAGGGGCCTGAGCAATTGATGGCCTTCTGAAAAGCTCAGTGTTGAAACCTACTGTACGGGGAACTCTAGAACACAATTAAGGCTGATTAACTGCAGTTCTTTTTATATGGGCTTTCTGTGAAATTCACACACATACAAGCAATAATAATTATTTTTCTTGTCATTGAAGTGGGAGGTGTTCTTGGATGTATTTCACTCAGTACATAGACATTTTCTTACAAGGTGATCATGAGAGACTCTGAGAGATCAGGTTTTTTTTAAATTTTTTTTTTTTTTTGCACAATTCTTGATTGTTCTCCTTTTTCTTAGGAGTTAGCAGGGAGGATCAGATGGTGCTAGTTCTGGTTCAAACATTTATTCCCTCAGTTGTTTGCTCTCCTTGTCCTCCCTCCCTCCCTTCTTTCCTTCTTTCTTCTTTCCTTCTTCCTTTTCTTTTCTGGTGCTGAGTATTGAACCTAGGGATGTAGCAGGGGATTAACATGCACTCTCTCACTGAGCTGCGCCCCTTGCCCCTGTGTTTGCTTCTTGAACTGGGTTTATGCTAGCTCAGTGACTCACTTTGGAGCCTTGAGTTTTTTCCAATTGGTGATGCTGGGCTACCATGTGTGCTAGGCAAGTGCTCTACCACGGAATCTAATCCCCAGTCCAAAAATTGCTTGTTGGATTTTATTTTACCGATTGACAAAACTTGCCTTGTAACTTTATTGCTACTTCAGTTTTATTTCTGATTTGACGAACCTTGGCTCAGACTTTTAAGGGACAATTTCAATCGACTAGGATTATTAGCAGTAATAATTTAATGAGTGTAGTGTTACTCATCCTTAATATGTGTCTGGTCTTGAAGTCTCTAATTTCTGAATAAGCTATATATGGGAATAAAATGACTAAACTACCACATACAAAATTTTCCTACATTTTTCAAAATTGCTTTAAAAAATCAAACATCAGATTTTCTTTTTCATGAATCTCAATTTTATGACATCATTTTAACTTCAGTGTCTCTTTTATTCTGTTCACTGTTATGCTGCTATTCTCTCATTATTTGAATATTAACGTCCCTAAGAGACTGAACTTAACTGGTAAGGAAAGACAAGAAGTTTTTTCATTGAAAAAGGTGTATTTTGCTGGGCATGGTGGTGCATGCCTGTAACCCAGCAGCTTGGGAGGCTGAGGCAGGAGGATTACAAGTTCAAACCCAGCCTCAGCAACTTAGCGAGGCTCTAAGCAACTTAGGGAGGATCCGTATTTAAATAAAATATTAAAAGGACTGGGATGTGACTCAGTAGTTAAGTGCCTCTAGGTTCAACCCCTGGTACCAAAAAAAAAAAAAAAAGATGTATGTATAGACTCTCAATTTTTCCCTGTTGCCTTGGCTACATGAGTGCTTAGAACAAAGTGGTAT
The DNA here is from genome assembly GCF_902686445.1 of Sciurus carolinensis. NCBI lineage: Eukaryota > Metazoa > Chordata > Mammalia > Rodentia > Sciuridae > Sciurus > Sciurus carolinensis. Next base: position 24,212,027 of record NC_062224.1, read on the forward strand.
TCTCAGTTCTTAAATATTTTCTTCTTTCTTTCCTCTCAATTCTGATTTGCATTCTTTTATGTTTTAAAAATTTATTGTAGATACCTTTGTATTTAAATCATTTAAGTTTTTTAGGTTATAGACAAAGATATTCTTGTTAAATAATTGTGTGTTTTTCCTAAATGTTACATGAAAATATTTATTAAATAAATGGTATGTAATTAGAATGATATTAAGTGATCTGAGGAGTGAACCACTTCTTTAATGCTTTGGTAGAAATTTCCCTGGCATCTGGAAATGATAGGGAAGGGGCTGGAAAGTCCTGAAAAGTCCTATGAGTTAATGTTGCCTATGAGGTCAATGGAATGAAGACTCAAAATAAAAATTAAATAGAGATATGAGAAATAAAATTATATTTCTTAATTGCCTAAGACTGTAAATCAAGACCTAAGCTCAGTATGCATAGCATCAGATAATGTTAGTGTCAACAGAGCATAATGTGAAATAGCCACATCTCTGATTTTGTACTGATTCCCATTAAAATCTACGCTCCACAAGAACAGGAATCTTCGTTTCATTCACTGGTGTATCTCAAGTGTTTAGAACAATGCTGGGCATCAGTTCAGTCAGATTGAACGTGTTTTTGTTTAAAAATTCAATTCTTTATGCTATCTCTTCAAACATTATAAACATAGCTATTTCGAACTTTCATTTTTAATTATTTCACTCAAACCAGTTCCTGAGTACAAATTTCACCCTTGTCCTATCTGCTGACTTTTCCTCTTGGTGGTTATTTCCTGGTGTGGTTTGTGATTTTTTTTTTTTTTTTTCTTTTAATCAGTACTGGGGATTGGACCCAGAGTTGGTCTTCCACTGAGTTACATCCCCAGCCCTTTTTATATTTTATTTTGAGACAGGGTCTCTTAAGTTGTCCAGTTGAACCTGTGATCCTCCTGCCTCAGTCTCCCAAATTGCTGGGATTACAGGCATGCTGTGCCCCCCCCAACCACTTGATGTAGAGACTTTTACTCCCTCCCCCACTTAGTGTTAATGTCACAACCCCACTGTCAAGACATCTACTCAACTCTCATTACCTTGTCATTTGACTTCAGCTCCCAAGCACCATTTTAAATTCTGCCACATTCCTAGGAGTTTCCCTTCTTGGTTTCAAGCTCATTTCCACCTTAACATTTATAAGATAAGGCTTTCTACGACATTCCTGTGTGGTCGAAGTGGAGGATTTCTTATATCAGCTTAGTAAATTGATCGCTGGGGCTCTGAACCTTATATCCCAATGGTGCCTTAGAATATTGAATACTTTAAACTGAAGGAAGGGGGGTGCTGAAGCTGAATCTTTCTGATCTTTTCTTGCTCATCTTTCTCCTGCTCCCATTTCTCCCCAAAATAGGCCGTAGACTCCCTCTCCCCCAAAGTCTGCCATAAAACCTAGAAATATTACTCTATCCTTCCCTTGCTTTGCTGTGGAGCGACTGGTCAGAAAGAAATTCTCAGATCAACTTGTCTGTTGAGGGGTCCTAGCCCATATCCAGGAGGAAGCAATGCCACGTTGAGAGGTCAAGAAGGATCAGAGAAGATGTCCCCATCAGAGCAGTGTCCCCATTCAATCTATTACCATGATGTCACCCCCTACCCTTTTTATGTACTGAGGATTGAAGCCAGGAGGATTGAGCCTCTGAGCTACCTCCTCAGTCCTTTTTATTTTGAGGCAGGGTCTTGCTAAATTGCTGAAGCTGACCTTGAACTTGTGATTCTCCTGCCTCAGCCTCCCAAGTAGCTGGAATTACAAGCATGCATCCACCTTGATCAATCACATTTCTACCTGGCTGCCCATCTTCAGTGACACTAAGGATAAAGAGGAGCAATTTTCCCTGGGTCTTCATTCTGAAGGCTTGTGCATGTATAAAACGTTGATTACATGAATTTGTTATGCTGTTCTCTCCTTAACCTGTCTTTTGTTATAAGGGTGTTAAATGCAACTATTATGGTGGGCGAGGAAAGGTATCATGCCTTTCTGCTCCTACACTATAAATGAGGAAAATAAGTTCTAAAAATATAGAGGAATCCAAGCCATGCATCATGCCATGAATTCCCAGATTCTACTTTCTTCAAAAATTGAAATATTTAAATTTCTGCCTTGGACAGAAAAAAAAAAAAAAGAATGTGTGTGAGTGTGTATGCGTGTACGTACACATGTATAAATCTATCTTATTTTAAAATTGGTTTTGTTGATAAAATGTCATGTAATACTTTTTTTTTTTTTTTTTTTTGGTACTGGGAATTAAACTCAAAGAGATGCTCTACTACTGAGCTACATCCTCCAACCCTTTTATTTAAAACAATTTTTTTCCAGCCGTTTTAAATTAAAAAAAAAAAAAATCGAGACAAGATCTCACTAATTTACTGAGGCTGGGCTTGAGCTTGTGATCCTCCTGCCTCAGACTCTTGAATCACTGGGACTATAGGCATGTGCTACTGTGCCACCTCATATGTCGTTCTTTAATATTTGTTTGAATTAGTGGTGGAAGGGGTAGCAACACAGGGACATCTTGGAAAATAACTTTCTGATACTGTTTAAATGGGATTCTGGATGAGTTGGAGGAGATTTTTCAAACAGGTGCTATGATAAGGAATTTGAATAGTCACTAAACTTTCATAGTAAACAGAGATAGGGGCTGGGATTATAGGTCAGTGGTAGAGCATGTGTTGAGTATGCTTGGTCCCGGGTTCAACCCCAAGTTTCCAAAGAAAAAAGAAGTAACAGATTATGAAAACACTCCTACATTCTGACCCAGAGGCTAACCCAGAACACCTAACAGATGAGACAGAGTTCTGTGAGATGATCACACACTGGTTAAATGATACAGACAGAATGACGATTGGTGAGGGCAGAAAGTTCCCACCAAGGTGGCAAGGACTGACATGAAGCACTTGACCTGATAAACCTGGCTCAGGTTAGACTCATTGAAAACATCATTAGTTCCAAGCCTTGGGATCCAACTGCAGAACTGGTCTCCAACAGTAGCCCTGCTCTGCTCTATCAGTGAATGGAGGTATAATCTGAGAACAGGATCAATTTTGTTGTCAAACACAATCAGGGAGGAATGGGGACATAGTTATGGTATAGAGCACTTGCCTAGCATGCATGAGGTTCTGGGTTCAATCCCCAGCACTGCAAAAACAAAACCCTCCAAAATAAAAAAAAAAGATCCACCAGGGAGCCTACTCCCTACCGAATCTTCTTGCCACCATACTTTGGGAAGAGCTGAGATCTGACTTTTGGAGTTGGACTGGAACTTATTTGAAGCCTCTCTTCAGTAGAATGAACAATGTAATTTGGAATCAATCAGGGATTCCTTCTTGATCTCAGGGTTTCCACCTTTGGTTCTGTATATTTGGGTTAATTGTCTGATCTTCTTGAACTTCAAGTATTTTATCTCAGGTGTTTCATCAGCAAAATGGGGATTATGCAGAAGTTTCTGTGAGAATGAAATAAGGTGCCTGGCACCAATAGACCCTCAATAAATGATACTTATTATTTGGATAAATACCTCACAAGAGGTGAGTGGCAATATTAAGCCAAGTTCAAGATGTCATGTCCTCAAAGAGATCATCCTTTAACCCTCAATCTAAATTAGGTTTCCCTCTTATATTCCTTATTAAATGGCTTTCCTTTTGTGGCCTGCATGCTGTTGGCAACTGTGCAGTTCTCATTCCTGTGACTGTTAACGCAGCAGTTGCTAACTCAGCACTGAGGGAGGAAGTTGCATGAGGAGGGGGAGGACTTGACTCTCTGTTCAGCGTGGTACCCACTTGGGTCTGCCAGTTGTTCTTTTGAGAGAGCAAGAGGCTCAGTGCTATCGACACTCCAAGTCCTCACAGTTCCCAGAACTCTTTTTGTGTGAAATGCCCTGATTTTAAACTCTTGGGAATTGATTCAAAAGACATTGTGTGGGCCCCATTTGTGTACAATGAATCAAAATGCAGTCTATAAAAATAAAAAAAATTTAATAAAAAAAAAAGTCACTTGTGCTGCAGGAGATATAGTTCAGGGGTATAGCACTTGCCTAACATGAGCAAGACTCTGGGTTGGGTTAAAAGCCAGCCTCAGCAAAAAGCGAGGTGCTAGGCAACTCGGTGAGACCCTGTCTCTAAATAAAGTACAAAATAGGGTTGGGGATGTGGCTCAGGGGTCGAGTGCTCCTGAATTCAATCCTTAGTACCAAAAAACAAAACAAACAAACAAACAAACAAAAAAGGAAACAAAATCCCAAACCATTACAAATTTCCAACATCTTGTGTGGCCACAGTAGACCTGAAAGCTGTCAGTTTACAATCTCTGGTTTATATGTCTTATCGCTAGACTGTGTTATATCCATTATTGTTTGTGCAATACCATTTATAGTGAGGGTACATATTAGGCACTAAATATTTAATGAAAGAAAGAAGGAAGACAAAAAAAAAAAAAAAAGAAAGAAAGAAAGAAAGAAAAGAAAAGGAAGGAAGGAGGGAATTAAAGACAAATTGTTTTCCTTTTTCCTCCTATAAAGAATGATGTTGGGGGAACCAGCAATCCCAGTGGCTTGGGAGACTAAGGCAGGAGGATCACGAGTTCAAGACCCACCTCAGCAAAAGCAAGGCCTTAAGCAACTCAGTGAGACCCTGTCTCTAAATAAAATACAAAATAGGGCTGGGGATTTGGCTCAGTGGTTGAGTGCCCCTGAGTTCAAGCCTCAGACCCAATGCCCCCCCAAAAGAATGATGTTGGGGACTAGAGATATAACTCAGTGGTAGAGTGCTTGTCTAGCATGTGTGAGGCTCTGAGTTCAATCCCCAGCACTGTAAAAAAAAAAAAAAAAAGAATTATATTAGGAAAATTGCCTATATTAAGAACATTAGCCTAGGCAAGGTGATCAATTGCATATTTAGGAGTTCTAAGTTTGCTAATATCAACTAAGAAAGAAAAATCATTCACTGCTTCTTTGTATCCATTTTAGGGAAGAACAATAAAATTATTTTTGTTGTTTTTATAATGAAATGTTGAAAAAATGAAAACGTATGTGGCAGAAGCAAAATATGCCATTTGTAAACATAGTATTAAACAGACTTGGTTGTATATTGTCAAACTAATTTTTGTTTGCTGTGAAATAGAATTTAATCTCTGACCTCAGGTTTTATTGTGTAATGAGCTGGCCAAATACATAGAACTGCAGATTTTCATGGTAGTATGATTTGTGTACTGGCTTGAACTCTGGAAGTCATTGCAGCTGTCATTTGGTGAAAAATAGGAAAAAAGGGGCTTTGGGGAGCTTAGGTTTCTAGCTGATGGAAGGGAAAAAACCCTCAAATGCTAGATTATTTAGAGACTGTCTAAATTGAAGTGGCTATCTTTGACATATTCGTAAGTTTAAGTATTCCTAGAGATTTGTCTTTGGGGACACAAAATATGCATCAGTAACTATAGTGGTCTGCTGGTAAGATTACTGAATTGCAAAATTGAGATAAACAAATGTTCTTAATAGACACTTACCATATATCCTGTACTACATTGGTACTATTGTCCCAAAAAGTAAGTATTGGAGGGGATGCTTGAGAGGTCCATCTCTGTACTCAAGGAATTTATAGCCTAGTTGGGAAGCCAAGGCCAATAATTGGGGAAGGATAAAAGACTCTATGATTAAGGGCTAAGCCATGTGTTAGACTCTGTAAGTGTAACAGGAAATCAGAGGGTAAAAACCACAGCAGGCTTTATATATCAGGTGAGAACTCAGCTAGAGCTCAAAGAAGTATTGTTAGGCTTTAGAGGAGGAAAGCAAATCTGGCTATACTGGTCCTCTCTGCTTTTGCAACTATATATGTTAATTCCTATCCTGTTCTTTTCTAAAAAAAAAAAAAAAACAACAAAATCTTTGTCTATCATAAATTTTTAAAAATATTTTTCTTTAACTTTCATATTTAACCAGTTAACATATCTGATGTTTTCTCATTGATGAAAAATGATAATTTTATTGATAATGCCCTGGTGGAAGGCTTTTTTTTTTTTTTTTTTTTTGGTACCAGGGATTGAACTCAGGAACTCTTAACCATTGAGCCACATACCCAGTCCTTTTATTTTTTATTTTGACTCAGGTCCTCACTAAGTTGCTGTGGCTGGCTTTGAACTGGCAATCTTCCTGCCTCAGCCTCCTGAGCCACTGGGATTACAGGTGTGCACCCAGTGGAGGACTTTTTAAAATTCACGCATAGATTTTGATTTAAGATCACTCATCAAAACCAAGACTAGAACCAAAGTCCTGTACTTTGTGTCTGACTCCATATGGTGTTGCCCCCATCAACTATTTTCAAATGATCTCTACTGAAATTGATATGGTGGTACAGACCTAAAATCCTAGCTACTCTGGAGGCTGAGGCGGGAAGATTGAAAGTCCAAGGCCAGCCTGGGTAACTTACTGAAACCCTGTCACAAAATGAAATGAAATGAAATAAAATAAAATAAATGGCTGGGCATGTTGCTCAAGGCTAGAGCACTTGCTTAGTATATGGGAGGTCCTTGTTTAATCCCTAGTAACACACACACACACACACACACACACACACACACACACAGAGTCTCTACTGATTGGTTAAATAAATCATAGCATATCCTTATGGTAGAGTTCTATGTGACCATTATGATTATTATTTTGTGAGTCTAGGGATTGAATTCAGGGGTGCTCTACCACTCAGGTACATTCTGAGACCTTTATTTAATTTATTTTTTTATTTTGAGGCATGATCTTATTAAATTACTGAGACTGGACTCAAACTTGCAATCTTCCTGCTATAGTTTCTTGAGTAGCTGAGATTACAGGGACATACCACCACATCTGGCTACAATGTAGTCATTATAGATGATGCTTTACCTTTATATTTATTGTCCTGGAAGTTATTCATGGTGCTTTGTATTCGTTTTTGGGAGGGGGTCTTGCTGTGTTGCCCAGGCTGACCTCAAACTTGTGATATTCCTGTCTCAGCCTCCCAAGTAGCTGGGATTACAGGTGTGTGCCACTGCTTCTGATTATGATGTATATTTAAAATAAAAAGTAATTAGTAAACTTGATTCCATCCTTGTAAATATGCATCTTTATGTATATGTCTGCACAGGAAAAGATCTGGAAGTTTTATTTTAACTTTTTTTCCCCCTTCTTTTTCTTAAGGGGCTAGGGATTGAGCCCAGGGTTTCAGGCATGCTAAACCTGTGCTGTACCACTTAGCTATGCCCCCAGCCTTGGAAATTTTATTTACTTAATTAATTTATTTTTGTATTGTTGGAGTTTGAACACAGGGTCTTGCACATGCTAAGCAAAATTTGTTCTTTTTTCTATTTGTTCTTATTTCTATTTTTTCTATTTGTGGGTCTCATTTTATTCCTTAATAATTTCTTAAAGTGTCGAGGCAAAATGTTATTATAAAACATTTTCTTTTCCTTTCTCTCTCTCTCTCTCTCTCTCTCTCTCTCTCTCTCTCTCTCTCTCTCTCTCTTTCTTAGTACTGAGGATTGAACCCAGAAGCATTCTACTTTTGACTACATCTCTTTTTACTTTATTTTGAGACAGGGTCTCACTAATTTGCCCAGGCTGACCTTGTTTTTGAGATTCTCCTGCCTCAGCCTTCTGAGCAGCGAGGGTTACAGATGTGTAGCCATACACGGGCGATTGGATACTTTTCATTACTTGCATAATTGGAAATCCAGCCTTTATTTTGTGTTTTCCTTATATGTCTTTTGTCCTTCTTTTGGGAAAGTGTTATTTTTCAAGAATTCTGTTGGGTTTTTAATGTCTGATGACAGTTTGTAATTCCTAAGAATTTTCTTTTTCTTAAAAGTTCATCTTTTGAGAATTTTGTTTTGTTTTGTTTTGTTTTGTGGTACAGTATCTGAACCCCTTCAACTTTTTTTCTTCCTCCATAGTTTTTGTGTTTTCCAAGTTTTTATTTTCTTTCTATTTTCTGTTTGAGTTTTACTTTTTTTTTTTTAAGATGGGTTCTTACAGTGTTGTTCGAGATGGCCTTGAACTTGAACTCCTGAGCTTATGTGATCCTCCTGCCTCAGCTTCCTGAGAATCTTGGACTACTTGTGCCCACTACCATGTCCTGCTCCAGTTGGTATTTTCTGTTTGTTGGTTTGGCATCTGTAAAGTTAAAGGGAGCAGGGCATAAGACTACTGTCCCTTTTGAACCAGTTCCAGGTTTAGGGCTTCCTAAGACCACCCTTGTATTGATAATTAACTAAAAGGACTCATGGAACTCATTTAAAGCTGTGATTTGGAAAGAGGAAGGATGTTGGTAATGGTGCAGGGTCATGAACTTCATTCTGAAGTGGCCACAGGGTCACCCCTGGTTTGGAATTGCAATTGTGTTGCCATCAGTTACAGGAGGTAAAATTTACAAATGGAATTTAGAATAATGATTTGAATTTAAAGGGTTGGACCACTGGATGCATAAGGAAATGCAAAATCAATAAAAAAACTAAATATACAATCCCTTAGCTCTGTGGATGCTAATTTACAATAAGGGGGGTGGTGCTAGGGAAGAATAGAGTTACTTTAGATTAAGTAGAGGAGAGTAAAGGGAGGGGAGGGGATATGGGGATAGGAAAGATAGTAGAATGAAACAGACATTATTACTGTGTATACATACATGACTGCATGACCGATGGAGTCTACAACATGTACAATCAGGAAAAGGAGAAATTGTACCCCATTTATGTATGATATGTCAAAGTGCATAAATGCATTCCACTGGCATGTATAACTAATTAGAACAACAACAACAACAAAAGGTGGGAGGAGAGTTCCTTAACTCATCCCAGCAGGATAGAAATCTTTAAATGGTTTAAAATAGAAATTGATAAATCAAAATAAAGGTCAAAATGTAGTACTCTTGGAAGTTGGGTGGATCTATGATATCCCCTGTCCCACAGATTTTAAAAAGTTTAAACGAGTCTGTTCTATTTGCAATAGTTTGGACATATTTAAAAAGCCAGAGGACAAAGATGGCAAACAGAAACCCAGGCCAATAGTCCTGCGACCTAATCAAGATAAGGACTGACGAAGGGGTCTGCATCCTTGGACTGAAGCCCTTGCTGTGGGTTCAAGGTGATGTGTGGGTAAAATGACCATCGGGTGGACAAAAGACTTTCTAGGACTCCTTGAATAGAAGCCCAAGGCACTGTGGTTACAAAACCTGCTGGCAAAGTCCTAATGGAGTTACTTTAGAGTGGGAGGATATGGGATACAATGGTTGAGAGGATCAAGGTCAACATCTGGATGAAAATGGTGGAATGGCTGTTAACAGAGTTTATATAAGTGTTTGTGTCTCTATCTGAATGTGTTATGAGGAGGAATATTGCATCTGATAAAGGAATACTTTTCCTACCTCATATTGCAAAACAGAAGGTGCGTAAATCTGTCCTTCAGCTCATATTGATTTGACATGTTAAACGGGAACAAGTAAGTTTGCCCAAGTACATATGGGTTGTCAGTTTGAAACAACATAGAATACCTGGTGGATAAAAAGACATTATTACTTTAATTAATGTCCTCTTACAAGCTGGAAGACTGGTATTGACAGATTCCCTGCCGTAGCCCTGTGTAGAGCTCAGACTGTGGTTTATGGTAAAAGATAGTGAGCTCCACTCGAGGCAACCATTAAGATTTTTGGACCAGAAAATTCCCATTTGAGAGGTTACAGTTTGCTATTGGACATTAATTGAAACTGCCCCTATGGCTACAAGATGTAAAATATTATTGAAATCTGAAAAACCCACAATGTCTTAGGTGATGTTGGCGAAAACGAAAGAGGAGGGCAATGTAGTAAAATGGAAATGATTTGTACAGGAACACACTACTGGGGGAAAACTAAGAGATCTACATCAATTTGTTGCAAGAAAACTTTGGCCCAAAAGCAAGGGGTGACCTTGCCGTATAGTAAAGAATTTAACCTTGCCCATAAAGAGATCTGTTTTTTTTTTTTTTGCTTTAGGATTTGGGCAGGTAATCTCTAAGGCCCTGGAATATCATGTTTGATAAGAGTATTTTTGTTTGCTTGGGGTCTTTGAGTCATACCAACAATGTGATTTAGAGTGGGGGCTTTGGGTCCTGCAGAATCAGCTTGATCTCTTGAGGGACTGGTGACTGAGATCAGCCGTGTGGGCAGTCAACCATGCTTACATGGTGGAGTCCCAATAAAAGCCCTGGACACTGAGGTTTGGAGAGTTTCTCTGCTTGGCAATACATTGTGCATAGTGCTACACATGGATGCTGGGAGGAGTTAGTGGTGTCCATTACACCAGGGGGAGATGACAACTGGAAACTCCAAGTTTGGAACTCTCCTGAACTCTGCCCTATGTGCTTCTTTCCTTAATTGATTTTAATCTGCATCCTTAGCTGTAGTCCCCTGTCTTCGAGCACAGTAGCTTTCAGTAAGTAAGTAGCTGGGATTACAGGTGTGCATCACTGTGCCTAGCTTTTTGGTGTCCACCCTTTGTACTGGAGTCTTTCCTTGGATATCGGTTGATCTCTGGGTGGCAGCTACACAGTTGCGTAGCTGTGTAGCAAGGAGTGCTTTTTGGCTACATCTCATTGTACTGGCTCTTGGAGTAGTGACCCTCCAAATACGTCATTGTTCTTGAACTGGTCAAATCCTGTAAAAAAAGACTATGAAATCTTGCTTAAAGGAGGTGACCTGGTTGTTAACATTCTGCAAGCTGGGGAGGGAAAAGGTCAACAGTCTGTATCCCTGTTTTCCTTTGCTTTCAATGATTCCTTGGTGTCCCTCGTCCCAAGACCCTTTCTAATCTCCTTCGGAAGTTAAATTTTTTTTTTTTTAAATTTAAGTTACAGATGGACACAATATCTTTATCTTATTCATTTATTTTTATGTGGTGCTGAGGATTGAACCCAGTGCCTCACACGTGCTAGGTGAGCGCTCTACCACTGAGACACAACCCCAGCCCCCAGCTGTTAAATCTTCTGCAGGGCTGAGGCAGTGGCTTGGTGGCTGGTTCTTAGGAAGGGAATGAGGACCCCATCACGCCTCAGACCCCAGACAGTTCCTTTTTCTTCTTCCCTGCATCATTCCTGCTGTTTCAACTACTTCCAGAGCTCTCTGATGCACCAGCTCCTGACTCTCGGGGATCTGCTGCCGTGAACCCAGTCAGTTCTTGGCTTTCCTCATTGTCAGATTGGGATTCAGTTTTCTCGGGATGCTAACTCAGATGCTAACTCACTCACCTACCTGCTCTGCGAATGTTGGCGTTGTTTCTTGTCCGATCGTCCTGCCCTTATGGATTTGTTTTTATTCATTTAAACCCTTTGGCTTAGTAAGGTCTAGGTTTAGGATTTCACTTGATTTTGCCTGAGATTTTTGGTACTGGCACCAGAACTTGTCTCAAAACTGGCAGGAATGTGTGAGAACATCTATGTGACACTGAGGCCCAGAGAGAGGAAGAGATGAGCTTCATGTCATGCAGCTAGCTAGGGAATATGGCTGGGACCGAAGCCCAGATCTGGCAATTCCTAGGCTACCAACTCTTGCTACTGTGTTCATTTGCTTCCTTGATACTGAAGGGAAGGCCCGTTATAAGTTCAGTCAAAGGTTTTCAAACCAGGTTCCTCAGAGATATTTTGAGTTTCTGTATATGTTTGCCTATAATTTAGTTTTTAATTTTAATTAAGTAATTTATTTTTTTGGTACTAGGGATTGAACCCGGGGGCCCTTTACCATTAAGTTACATCCCAGTCCTTTTAGTTTCCTATTTTCTGTTTTGAGATGGTGTCTTACCAAGTTGCTGAGGGTCTCACTGAATTGTGGTAGCTGTCCTCCAACTTGTGATCATCCCCCTTTACCTTCCTGAGTCACTGGAATTATAGGCATGAACCACTGTGCTCAGCTTTATAATTTAATTTTGACATAGATTTTTAAGGCTAATGTTTATATCTTGCCAGTTTATACCAGTAAAATACTACTTTTATTGGATTAAAAATTCCTTTGCTGTTATTTTAGCATATTTTAGGAGATAGTAGAAGCAAATGCAAAGACTCCACTTGCCATCTTTACCCAAAGGTCAGGACTTGTTTTCTGTCTTTTCTAACCTTGTAAGGTAGCAGTGTGGGCAGAGAGGAGAGATAGCAGTGTTGAGACTAAGTCCTCGGGAAGTAAAATAAATGTGGTCAATTAAAACGATTCCTAATGTTTCAGTTAAGTGGGTGATAGTTTTTTTTTTTTTTTTTCCTTTGGGTGATAGTCTTTAATTTTCTCCTTGAAAATCTGGGTTTGTCTTGGAATGGAACCACCATTTGACCCAGCTATCCCACTCCTTGGCCTATACCCAAAGGACTTAAAATCAGCATATTATGGAGATACAGCCACATCAATGTTCATAGCTGCTCAGTTCACAATAGCCAGATTGTGGAACCAACCTAGATGTCCTTCAATTGATGAATGGATAAAGAAAATGTGGTATATATATACAATGGAATATTACTCAGCCATAAAGAATGATAAAATTATGGCATTTGCAGGCAAATGGATGAAATTGGAGAATATCATGCTAAGTGAGATAAGCCAATCTCAAAAAACCAAAGGAAGAATGATATCGCTAATAAGTGGATGATGACACATAATGGGGGGTGGGAGGGGTTAGTGTTAGGGTTAGAGTTAGGGTTAGGGAGGGGGGCAAGAATGGAGGAAGGAAGGACTGTATAGAGGGAAAAGGGGTGGGAGGGGTGGGAGGGAAGGGAAAAAATAACAGAATGAATCAAACAACATTACCCTATGTAAATGTATGATTACACAAATGGTATGCCTTTACGCCATGTACAAACAGAGAAACAACATGTATCCCATTTGTTTACAATAAAAAAAAAAAAAAAAGAAAATCTGGGTTTGTGCTGCTTGATCTCTTCTAACACATAGGAGGGAAATCAAGTGTCCAGGGGAAAGAATGAACAGAATTGGGCTGGGGATATATGTCAGTTTGCTATACTGGGTTCAATCCCCAGTACCGCAAAAGAAAAAGAAAAAAAAAGAACAGAAGCTATTGGAGATTACAAATCTACAAACAGAAAACAGAAGTAAAAACTGTCCTCCTGGCCTTTGCTTCTCCTTTTGCTCTCTCCTTGAGGAGTGTAAATTCAGTTAAGAATTTATTCTCAAGGCTTAATAAAAAAAAAAAAATAAAAAGAATAAAAACCATCTTAAAATTTTACAATCAGTCTTTAAGGAGAATTAAGGTCTTGTAGTTATGCTATACTGTTAATTAATTGAGAAGACTTAAGCTGGGCACACTGGTGCACACCTGTGATCCCAGCTACTCAGGTGACTCAGGCACAAGTTGGAGGCCAGCCTGGGCAACTTAGTGAGACCCTGTCTCAAAATTAAAAATAGTAAAAGGGCTGGGGGTGTAGCTCTCACCAGTCTGGTGGGTCTCTCTCTCATAAATGCACACACACACACACACACACACACACACACACAAACACACACACACACACATGAAACAAGACGTAAGTGATATTGTTTTTTGCATGTATCGTAATACCCTTTTTTTCTTTTGGGATTGGGAATGGAGCTCAGGGCCTTATGTACTAGACACAGGCTCTATCATCTAGCTATACCCCTAGGTCAATTTCATAGTTTAGACTTGTTTGGATCCTGGTTGGAGAAAATGTCTTTTTTTTTTTTGGAGAAAATCAGGATATTTTATTTTGGACTGGGTTTGAGCTTATTTAATTTTTTAAAAATAGAGCTAATAATACAGAACTGTCTTTTTTGTTCTTCATCTTTCTCTCCTGTCCCCACTGTATCCTGTGCAAACCCTCTACCATGGAGCCTCATCCCAACCCCATTATCCTCATTTTTTTTAGACACAGAAAGATACATGGGATTTTCTTGAAAATATTAAAACATTATTGAAGACAAAATAAAAATAATGAAAAAAGGAGTAGATGAGACAGGTATGGCAAAGTGGCCATACTTGAATGTTATTTTTGACTTGAAATCCTTCATAATAAAATGTTTAAAGTGATATTTAGTGATCCGAATATTAACTACCACTGCTACTGCTGAAAAGGATTGACCATGAATGCAATAAAAGAAAAATGGAAAGCATAAAAAAGGGAGTTTAAGTTTTTAGGTAAAACAGCAAGTGCATTCATGAATACTGACTCTGGTTGGGAAAAGGATACCTGGTAGAATAACTGACAACTGATAACAGGTAATTGATAGCTGTAGAAGCAAGATGAAAATGATAGTGTTAATCATAAAAATAATAGCTCTCATTCATAATGAATAAGACTTAGTGGTACTGCTGCTATATATCAGGCACTATATTTATATACTTTATCTGATTCCCAACAAGCTTTTGAGCTAGGTGGAACTATTATCACCTTTTTACATTGAGGCCCAGTTCTCCAGGTTCCATGCTTCGGAAATGGCAGCAAGATTTTCATCCTGCCCAAGAGAACCATATTCTTTTTTTTTTTTTTTTTTTTTTTTTTTTTGGTGCTGGGAATAGAACCAAAAAATCCCCAGTCATTTTTGCTTTTATTTTGAGATACGGTCTCTTGCTAAGTTTCTGAGGCTGGCTTCGAACTTTTGATTCTTCTGCCTCAGCCTTCTGAGTCGCTGGGATTACCAGGCATGGGCTACTGTGCCTGGCCCCAAAACCATTCTCTTTACCTTTAAAAATCTTGCCAATTGAAATTTTTTTTTTTTTTTTTTTTTTTGGTACCGGAGATTGAATGCAGGGGCACTCAACCACTGAGTCACAGCTGCAGCCCTATTTTGTATTTTTTATTTATTTCTGGGTGCTGGGGATCGAACCCAGGGCCTTGTGCTTACAAGCCAAGCACTCTACCGACTGAGCTATCTCCCCAGCCCCTGTATTTTATTTAGAGATAGGGTGTCACTGAGTTGCTAAGGACCTCACTTTTGTTGAGGCTGACTTTGAACTTTTGATCCTCCAGCCCCAACCACCAGAGCCACTGGAATTATAGGCGTGGGCCACCGTGCCTGGCGAAAAATAAATTACTTTTTGAATGTGCAAAACTTTGGCTATTTTGACCAAAGAGTTGTTTTTTTTTTTTTTTTTCTTTTCTTTTTTTTCCTCCAAAGCCATAGATGGAGGTTTATTTAGGAAAATAGATACACATTCAATGGAGAATGGGGACAATCTCGAAAGAGAGATGTCTTTGTGGTAAGGCAAGAACTATGCATTCAAAGGAAAACCCTGGGTATCTCTAGAAGGAGAAACAGCCCAAGAGCTTTTTATTCAATATTTTATACATATAATCTACATTATGTTTAAAAGGAATGATAGTAGAGTGAAACAGATATTATTTCCTCATGTATATACATGACTGCATGACCAATGTGATCCTGCAATATGCATTATCAGAAAAATGAGAGATTATACTCTATTTATGTATGATCTATCAAAATGTATAAATGCATTCTACTGCCATGTACAACCAATTAGAACAAATAAAATAAAAAAAAATTTAAAAAGTAAATAAAATTATGTTTAGGAAGAACCTAAAAAAAAAAAAAAAGAAAAAAGAAAAAAATACCTGTAGTCCAATTCTTGCACATGTACTTTTTGGACATTTGTAGGATACTGTTCAAATTCACCTCTAGCAGTTGTGAGTTTATTTCTCCCAGGAGGAAAATACATCCTTTCTAAATCACTGGTAAGTGCCAGGTAGACTCAGTCAGTGGCTGCCCTGGTCAGTCGTGGGAGAGCAGGAGAGTTTGTAGTAGAGCCAGAGCATTTTTATTTATTTGTTTATTTTGGGGGTTCTGGGGACTGAACCTTGGGCCTTTGAGCTTGTGAGGCAAGCACTCTACCAACTGAGCTACATCCCCAGCCCAGAGCTGGAGCATTTTGTTTCACCTAATTCTTCAAGGTGCACCAAATGGCTCATCTAAACATAAGGTTTCTCTAGAGACTTTTTATTTTTTATTTTTGACTGGGGATTGAACCCAGGGGTGCTCAACCACTGAGCCACATCTCCAGCCCTTTTTTATTTTCTATTTTGAGGCGGGGTCTCACTCAGCAGCTCAGGGCCTCACTAAGTTGCTGAGGCTGGCTTTGAACTTGCGATCCTCCTGCCTCAGCCTCTGGAGTGGCTGGGATTACAGGCGTGTGCCACCACAGCTAGCTTCTACAAACATTTTGATATGGAACAAGGGTTCACGGCCCAAGGCGCATAGAAGCCAATAGCCGGGCAGTGGTTTTCTTGGAAAAAGAATTTTATTTTGAAGTAGACTGGCATGGGGAATGAGAGCAAAAATCTCAAATCTCTTCCTGATTGGTAGCAGAGAAATTTATAGGAAGGGAGTTGCGGGTGTTTGTGGGGGGCAGCTTGTTGATTGAATGGTGATAAGGGGGAGTTTTAGTTGTGTGTGTGTGTGTGTGTGTGTGTGCAGATGTAGACAGTTTTTATGCCTCTTTATAGGTCACATGTTTCTTTTTTGGGGAGTTAACAAGTTCTGTGAAGGGAATTTTGAGCTTCTCATGTCAAAAGGTCATTGACCAGCAAAGCTGGCTTTTTTGACATACATCCATTCTTAAAAACCTAGTTTCAATTGGTCCTTAACTGGGTTCTGGATGATTTTCCAGAAAAACAACTTAGTTTGTTATTTTAGGAATTAATGTCTGGGTATATCCAGGCCTTAGCCAATTTCGATTTTAACAATATTTTATTTTTTTCCCAAGGCAATAGAACCACACAGAAATTAACTACTGTAGAGTAAGACAACAGTGAAGAAGATGATCAGAAAGCGAACTGTATTTGGGAAGGTAGAAGCAATCTATTGGATGAGTTTTTATGCACTCCTGACCTCTCCTGTCCACTGTACTTGTGTGGGCTCATGGTTAACAAAGCTTTTCCCACACAGAGAAGCGGTGAATGCTCTTTTGAAAAAAGGTAGAAACATCGCTGCTTTTTAAATCTACCTGAACCACAGGTGTCCCTGGCCTAAAAATGACTCAGGTGTGCATTTTGCGCGTGTTTTCAACTCTGAGATTTTTGCATGAGCAGGAAGATGAAGAGCCAATCATGGTGATAAGAGATAAGAGCTGTTCTCCCAGATGGTTAATGTCATAGGGTTCACTCGGCAGCATTTGAATTGTGAATATTGCAACTGCAGAAAGAGAAGAATGAAAATAAAAACAAAGAATGAGGACCATAGAGGAAGATTATAGGTTCTGTGGGTAGAGTTTCTAGCAAAGGAAAGCGGAGGAGTCTAGCTCCGGACCAAAGTAAGTGCAGGGGAGAGCTGCAGGTAGTAATTGAAATTTATATAGACTTGGGCTAAACTGTGACCATCACCCACATTATCCCCATAATCTGCCAAGCCAGACGTGCCATTATGTGTGATATGATCACTCTCACAACAGGGGCTACTAGTTAGAGTGAGCTGCAAAATAGTGACTGAAATGTCTGATGAAAGCAAAGGACAAAAAGTACACCCTGATGCCCAGAAAGGAAAATTAGGAGCAGTTTGCTGCAGATCCTGTGGATGTGCCGCATGACAATGTCGGGAAGGTTCCTGGAAGCTGGCAGGGCGATATCTCCCCTCCTAGCTTTTGCAGGTTGGTATCTAAGTGAAAGAGAATAGAGGGCATTTTGTGGGAACATCTGTCATTGTATTTACCATGATATTGTAGATTTCTTTCTGTTGCAGAGACCTAAGTATGTCCTGTACAGCTAGTAATGTAATCATAATTAATAAAAACTCACTGTTTACTGAGCTGACACATAGTTTAGAGAGGGTGTGACTCCCCAGAGGAATGGTTCCTGCCAAGACCAAAATGATAGATGCTCATTATATTGTTATCATTCTCATTTGACAGAAAGAGTCTGGAGGCAGACATGGTGGTGCATGCCTGTGATCCCAGCTCCTCTCAAGGCTGAGGCAGGGGGATCATAAGTTTGAGGTCAGCCTGCACAACTTAGCGAGTCAAAAAAATGAACTGGGGATGCAGCTTGGTGGTAGAGCGTCCCTGGGTTCAATCTCCAGTCCTGAGAAACACACACACACACACACACACACACACACACACCACCACCACCACCACCAACAGAGGGTTGGAAAGATTAAGTAACTTGGCCAAAGTCACACACTTGGTATGTGAATGTCTGGTCTGTCTGATTTCTAAGCCCAGGCTTTTGACACCTCCTACTATGAATAGTGCGTGGGCATTTCCAGGAGGAAAATTTAATGTATTTACATAAAAGCATAAAAAAGGTACACTGTGAAGGTGAGCTGGGGGCTCTCCCCTATTACAAAATCCCATTATAGTAACCCCTCTTGAATAAAGTCTGTCCCTACCATCTTAAAGAAAGGAAAGATCCTGAGCTTTTGTTCATACTGGTCCTGTCAGTTGTTTTTGGTTTTCTGGTCTCTGAATCTTTCCACTTCCCAGAACTGAAGCAAATGACTTCCTTTCCCACCATCATGTGAGCATTCAAAAACTTTCAGATTTTGGAACATTTGGATTTGGAATTTTTGGATTAGGAATGCTCAATTGGTAAAGCCCTATAAAATTATTCCAAAATCTGAAAAACTCCAAAGTCTGAAATGCTTCTGGTCCTGAGCATTTCAGATAAGCATACCAACCTGTCCTGTGTATGACTGAACATGCACAAATGAGAAAGTCCCACATGATCACCAGGCAGGGACTTTGTCCTCCTCTATCCACTCCTTGGAGCCAGTTACCAATTAGCTTATGTTCAAAGTCACAATTTTGTATTATTGTTTTTTATTTTTTTTAATTTTTAATTTTTATTTTTTACAAACTGCATTTTAACTCATTGTATACAAATGGGGCACATCATTTCATTTCTATGGTTCTGTTCAATGTAACTTCATACCATTCATGTAATCATACATGTACATAGGGTAATATGATGTCTGTCACACTCCACCATCTTTCATATCCCCTCTCCCTCTCATTTCCCTCTAGGTAGTCTAAAGTTCCTCCATTCTTCTCTCACCCCCTATCCCCCCACCCCCATTCCCCCCACCTCCATTATATATCATCATCCACTTATCATGGAAAACATCCTACCTTTTTTTTTTGGGGGATTGGCATATTTCATTTAGCATGATATTATATCTATTTATTGTGCTCTTTTCCTTGAATGTTCAAGTTGAAAATGATTAAAAATGTCTGGGGATCTTGTTTATCATTATAAATACAGCTGGGATCTGACATGGGACAGTCTCTGTTCCTGCAGTGCGTGCCCCCAGACTAGCTTTTGTTGAATATATATATATTTTTTTTGTTGAATATATATATATATATTTGAGATGGGATCTTGCTATGCTGCCCAAGGCCTTGAATTCTTGGGTTCAGGTAATCCTCTTGACTCAGCATCTCAAATAGCTGGGATTACATACTTGTGCCAAGTCTCCTGGCTCATTGGGTTATTCAGTTTATTCCTTTTGGCTTTTCTGACTCTTGCTTTCTGTTAAGTTTTCTATGGTCATTTTTGCTTTCATCAGAGTACTGAATAGCAGGAGATCTTTTATTTCTCTTGTAATTCGTTCCTTTTAAAATCTGCTACAGTTTAGCAAGTCAGTAGACCAAGCTTATTAGAATTATATGTGCTTCCTGGGCCATGGGTGAAAATCAAAAGGTGATTTAAAAAGATTATAAAACAAAACAAAAACAGCCAGTACAGAAAGAAAATAAAAACAACCTAAGGATGAGATTTGTTTTCACTTCCATTTTTTCTTTTTAAATAAAAAAAAATTTGACACATAATAGTTGTACATATTTGTGGGTTAAAGTGTGACATTTTGATACCTACATACAATGGGTCATGATCAGATCATGGTAATGACATATCTGTAACACCAACGCACAAGTATCATTTCTTTGCATGGGGAACATTCAAAAACAATTAATTAATTAATTTTTGTAGAGCTGGGGATTGAACCTAGGATCTTGCACATGCTAGGTAAATTCTCTATAGCTGAGCTGTATCCTAGCCTCCAATAATATTTTGATTTAGTCTTCACCTGCATCATCATAGGAACCGCAACCTCATCCACATTTCCACTTATGGGCAAAAAAGATAAGGTTTTCTTTTGGTACTTAGCTGTGTCCCTGCCCTTTTTATTTATTTATTTATTTTATTATTATTTCGAGACGAGTTCGTGTTAAATTGCCCGGACTGGTCTCAAACTTGTGATCCTCCTGCCTCAACCTTCTGAATAGCTGGCATTGCAGGTGTGCACCCCCACACCCAGCTCAGCTTCCTTTTTTCACAAGGTCATGGACTCTGACCTCTGCATGGCTGATGTGGTGCACCACTCATTCCCATCCCTGAGGTACTGCTGTCCCTGTCTCAGTCAGCCACTTGGAGGGGATTCCAAGGCAATGTGGTACCATGTTACCATATAATGTCTCAATGAGTCATGCCTCTGTGACTCCGCTGCAAAGTCACTTTGCTACCCTTTCCAGAGTAGGGCTACCACCCCACCTCTTGGATGAGGGCTGCTTTGTGACTTGCTTTGACTACAGAATGCTGTGAAATTGACATTGTGTGAACCCTGAGGGGATCCTGTTGTTTTGCTTCTGCCCTCTTGGGAATGAGCCTGGGCTAGACCCTTTGAGGAGGAGAGACCACATGGGGAGAGAGAGGCACAGCTGTCCCTGTCATTTCAGCTATTTTAGACACATGAGTGAGGACATCCTGGGGCAGCCAGTGCCAGCTGGCTCCTAGCTACCCCATCAACTGAGTGCAGTTGCATGAGTTACCTTAAACAAGAGTAGGAAAAAATCTGCCCAGTTGGTTCCAGTTCAACTGTAGAATTGTGAGCAGATAAATGGCTTGTTGTTTGAACTCACTAAGTTTGGGGATGATTTGTTTTGGAGCAAAGAGTTATTGCAACAGGAAGTTAGGAAAATACTCCTGTCAACTTTCATAGCATTTATGGTGCATCACATGCTGGCTGGAGGTATCTTTGTTTCATGTGGAATCAGTGAGAAAGGTTGTGTTTTCCTTGTTCTTCTATTACACTCCAAGATCCCAAAGGTGCTGGCTCTTTATGTCAGGAGGGAGGTCTGATGGATGTGCCTCCATCCAATTCACAACTGACCACCTGCCTGAACAATGCCTGTGGAGTGAATTGTGATTCTTGCTCCCCTGGAGAGGTGGGGTTCTTACTCTGAGGGTTGCTCATAGATCCAAATGGTCCTTAGGAACCTGGAGAATGAGAATAGTCTCCCCAAATTGTCTTCTCAGACACCAGTGAATTAGCACATATGCCCAGGGTCTCTCTGTACACTGAGACCCCATTCCATGTATCTGAAGGGAAAGTGATTCTCCTCTGAGCAAGGTATTTTATTGGTTGTTAGAGACTTTTCTGAATTGTCAGGATACTGGGCTATTTTCTGGTTAGCTAAGATTGCCAGAAAAAATGAGAATCTCCAGACACTTTGTTCTTCACCTTAGGTTCTTATTTTGTGTGTGTTGGGGATTGAACCCAGAGCCTCCTGCATGCTGGGTACACTCTCTACCACTGAACTGCACTCTAGTCAGAATGCCTTCTTTCTTTCTCTCTCTCTCTTTCCTTCCCTCCTTCCCTTCCTTCCTTCCTTCCTTCCTTCCTTCCTTCCTTCCTTCCTTCCTTCCTTCCTTTTATACTGGGTATGGAACCCAAGGCTTGGCTTATGATAGGCAAGGGCTCTACCAGTGAGCCACACCCCAGCCCTTTTCTGTTTTAAAATTTGAGACAGGATCTCTCTAAGTTGCCCAGGATGGTCTCAAAATTGGGATCTTCCTGCTTTAGCCTCTGGAGTAACTGGGATTTACAGGCATGTGCCACTATGTGACCAAGAAGTTTCTATTTGAAAACCAGATTTTTCGAGATCTTTCCATTTGATGATGGAGATGAATGCAATTTCAGCACTAACATAACTGTACAGAAAATGGCTTTTTTGGATATAGCTTGTATGTTCTTGATTTAGAGGAGGCGTAAAGTTATAAATCATCAAGTAAAAATGATATGAAATTGGATCTAATTTACTATTGTACCTGCCATCAAAATATTAGTCAGGAAATGACATAATTATACCCATAGCAGTAAAACAAAAAGGTTATATAGAGAGAGCGATTATATAAGTATTGAAACGATTACAAGAGATCATGAAGAACAGTTTGAAAATATGGGTATTGGAGCTGGGGATATAACTCAGTGGTAGAGTGCTTGCCCAGCATGCTTAAGGCCCTGGGTTCAATCTTTAGTACCACACACATATAGTGAAAATGCAGGTAATAAAGCATTTTAAAAAGAAAATAATCACTCAATCTCATGTCTAAAGCTTGCTATTATTAATGTTTTTTAATATGTTGCTTGGGACTCTTTTTTTTGTACTGGGGATTGAATCTAGGGGTGCTTTTTCCCCTGAGCTATTCCCTCAACCCTTTTTATTTTTTATTTTAGGACAGGGTCTCACTAACTTGCTGACCTTGAACTTGTGATCCTCCTGCCATAACCTCCCCAGTTGCTGGGATTACAGGCGTGTGCCACTGTGCCCAGCTGTTTTGGACATTTTAGGGAGACACATTTGCTTTGAGGATGAAATGCATGCTTTCCCCCTCCTTCCGACATGTATTTTAATCCAATTATTAGGTTAAAAGCCACCATGGGAGAAACTGTCTTTTTCATTTTAGGCAATTACCTAATTTTTATGGTTGTTGACTTGTAATCTTTGGGGAAAGAGGGTAAAATATGACTGTAAGACCAGGAAATTTAGCAGTCTGGCTTCCATCATTCTGTGATGGAGGCTACACACCAAGAAAGCATGCGCCAATTCATTTAAGCCAGGGGAAATAAAAAGACGGACTTGTGGGTAGCCATCAAGTCAACCAAATAGCCTGTCAGTTGTCTGTTTTCCTTCTTCCAACTACAGACCATGTGGATACTGGTCGGTATTCTGAAAGAGGTGAATATTACACCCAAAGAATTCCATTGACTCAGCTGACTCATGTATGCTTCAAAGCACTCACAACTTATTGGAATCCAAAATGAAATGAAGCAAGCAAGCTGCTTTAACAAACAGATGGCTTTCATTAAGTGTAACCATTAATCTTGTCCCGATTACTTACTGGAATGTGTTAGATTGCAATGTTTCCTTAATCTATTGATGAACTATCACCTCAAAATATGTCACTGAAGTAAAATAATTGTTGATGTGTTAATAAAAACCAGCAGATAGAACAGAACCCCTCCACCCCACCCTGCAACAGAATTAGGCAAATGAAGAATTTGAGAAGAAAGAAGGCCTTGTTGTATCATCAGATTGCACTACCTCTTTGGAGTATTTTTTAGGATCATGAAACAAAAAGCACAAAGCCGTAGAAATGACTGGTTGACTTATAGGAGTGCTTCTCATTAAGCACTTTCTAATGAAAATCTGAATTTTATAAAAGCAATTAAGATCCCAGCAACTCAAGAGCTGAAGCGGGAGGATCTCAAGTTCAAGGCCAACCTCGGCAACTTAGTGAGACCTTTTCTCAAAAAAAAAAAAAAAAAAAAAAAAAAGTCTGGAGATGGAGATGTAGTTCAGTGGTAAAGCACTTGGTTCAATTCCCAGCACTACCCACCCCCAACAAAAAAAATCAATTAAGTGATTTTTTTTTTTTCAGTCAGGGTTGTGTTATGGCTGGTCTCTGACTCCTGGACTCAAGTGATCCTCCTGCCTCAGATTCCTAAGCAGCTGGGACTATAGATGCCCACCATTTCCCCCAGCTGAAGATAATTCTTCATTTTACAAACGATCCATGACAACAATTTTTAAAGGATTACTCATCCAGGAAATATAAACATTTAGATTTTAAAAATTGGTGTGTAACATACTAAGAACACATCTTAAGTGTAAAGTAAAATAAACTAACAAGATACAAACAAGTTTAAAATGGAAGAAACAGATGGCTAGTGGGCATCTGAAGGCCCTCAGTTTTGTCTGGTGGGCTCAGAGCACCTTTTGCATACTGATCAACAAATGAGAGGTTGGACTTTGTTTCTATTTCTTCTTCAATTCCTGTATTCTATTTATGTGGAAATGGAAGAGGCTTAGTAAGACCCTTCTTACTAAATAATCAAGGAAACTGAACCCAGAAATACTAAGATTGGCCAAGTCAGGTCTTCACAGTGATCAGAAGTAGAAGTTCTGGAGTTTAACTACCAAGTTCAAGTCCTGGCTTCTCATCCTATTAGCTGCATTTTTGTGATAGCTTTTCATTACCATAACCAAAATACAGGACAGGAGCAATTTAGAGAAGGAAAAAGTTTATTTTGGGTCATAATTGCAGACGTTTAGTCCATCTTGGCTGGTTTCATTGCTTTGGGTCTGAGGTGAGGTGGGTCATCATGGCCAAAGGACATGGTGGAGGAAAGCTACTCAGCTCATGGTGGAGTCAGGAAGCAGAGAGGGAAGTGGGTAAGGAGTTACAGAGAAGAGGAACCCTCCTAGGGGATACCCCCAGTGACCCACCTCCACCCACAACTGCCCACAACTACCACCCAGATGGTCCATTCAAACCAGGATGGACTGATAGCTAATAGCTCTCACAGTCTCATCATTTCACCTCCCAATAGAGGAGCTTTTGGGGGACGTCTCATATCCAAACCATTATGATACCCTTGGGCAATTAATTTTGTTTCTCTGGGACTAAATCTTCTTATCAGAACAGCAGAAGCCAAGAGTGTTTACTGCCTAGAGTAGCTGTGAGGATTTAGGGAGATGTTCCAGATGGCATGCTCAGGGAGATGCCTAATTTGTAGTAAGCACTCAATGCTCGAGCGATGGCTATATTATTCTTAATAGTAAACACAAGGGCTAGGACTCAAAGGTCCTGACCCCCATCAGAGGCCTTTTCCTTTACACATGTAAACACAGATCACATTCAAATATTTTTCCTGGCTTGGGCACCAACTCATTGGAAAGAACACACACAACCAAGATGGCTGTTTCTGTCCTCTAACAGGAAATTTCCATGTGTGACCTCATTATAACACAATATGGCGTGCAGTTCCATAGTTCTTGGAAGGCATTAATTACTACAGAAAGAAGAATAGGAATTATTTGTTGTGGGACTGTCACTAACCGTGACGCCTCAAATAAACCACACACCTTCTCTGTAGCTCACATTTCCTCACATTTAGGGTTCCGACAATGTGCAAGGTTGTTATGAGGATCAACAAGGATCAGAAATGTAAAAGCCCTTTGAAAAAGGGTGAGTCATTATAGGAATGCAGGAGATTTGCAAAATACCTAAACCTTCAAGTAAACAGGTCCCAGGGGGAAATCAGCTAAGATCTACATCTCTTCCATTTCCTTGTAATTCTAAACCTGTCTATGAGATTTAAAATGTTACACTTTGCATCTTCATTTTTACATTAGCAAAGTCCATCAAACTGAGAAGTTTTCTGTAATTCTCCTCAGAAAGTAGAATTAATTTCTTCCTATTAATAAGAAGTGATAAATTAATAATCATTTCCCTGAGATTTTGCTTTTCTCTATAATGTGAGGTGCTATTTTGTGATAGTCTAGGTTAATTAAAACTTCACAAACTATGTCTATAAACTATTTCTATGTTCTTCTATGAGTTTTTTCTTCAACCTGACCTAAATTTCTTTCACATGTGTATGGGGAATATCTAAACCATTCAAGGCTGGTAAACACAGTTTTAAACCATATTACAGAGCTGGTAATTTCTCAGCATTGTAGCATCATAGCAAACAGTTATACTGGTGGTACACATCTATTTTCAATTTACTTGTGCCTCTTCAGTAAGATGTTGGCCTTTATCCTCTTCTGACTCCATTTCCTTTCTGTTTCTTATCCTTTTTATAGATTGTTTCAATCTGTCTTACTTCTGAGCCAAAATTTTTGAGATTGTGTTCCTTTTTGCGATCCTTTACTTGCCCACGTCTTGTGTACACATGCTTCTACAAACGTTTACGCGGACACACGTGCACACAGAGTTAATTACACAATGACTCAGTTCAAACCTTTAATCACATATGTGTTCATAAATAACCAAAGTGCATTAGGAAATAAGGAGACAGCTTTCACAGGCTCTCATTAGTCTTTTTCTTTATGGTGACATCTCATGTACTCTTCTGCATGATTATTTAGATACTCAGAGATGCAAAAACTGTTTCTATCAATACCTGTGATCATAGAGTGGATTAAGACATTTGGGGGTCTTAACACCCAAATGTACAGGCGATGACACCCACATATATAAAAACAACATAAGGCTAGGCAGAGTGGTACGGCGACTCAGGAGGCTGAAGCATTTGCTTAGCATGTGAGAAGTTCTGGGTTCCATTGCTAGCACAGCAAACAAAACACTGGCTGTTTCTTTGGGTCTTCTTTTCCTACGGTTCCCACGTCATGAAAAACTCATACTAAATTGGTTTGTATGCTTTTCTCTTGTAATCTGTCTGTTGTTATAAAGGTGTCAGTGGTAACCCTAGGATGGATGAGGAAAAGACAATTTTCCTCCTCTACACAACAAAGTAAGAATAACTTAATTTTTCCAATGAACCTCCTTTGAGATTCTCCCTCTCTCTTTGGTGCTGCTGCTTTGCCGGTGCCCAAGGCAAGTCACTAATGACTTCCTCTAAAGTCATTAGACCCCACACGATCACCCATAGTCACACAGGTAGAGAAGGGCACTTCAAGCCTTCCGGGGTTTCAGGCCTTTCATATTTCTGGTGGTCTTTGCCAACCTCTGGGAGATGTCACCTCTAAAATCCTTCTCCCTTTTTCTCCTTAAGAGGCACCAGGCTCTTGACTCAGACTCTTTCCTGTGGTTCCCATCTCCTTGCTCTTGGGGGTCGAGACCTCTGGATTCCTGCAGAAGGAGATAGCAATTCTGTGTGGTGGGGAGAGAGACCCCCAAGTGCTATCGCATCTGCACTGCTCCTCTTGCCTTCTAATGGGGGGGTGGACTGAAGTTTCACTTGTGCTTTCATTTGTTCAATCATTCATTCATTCACTCATCTATTCTCTGGAAGGTGTGCAGAATATGTCACAGTGGCCTAAGGATTATTTGGATCTGAAGATATTTGGGAATCCACAGCTGCAGAAGGAGGCTTTTTCTGAGCTTTCATTATTTTCCTAAAAGCAGGGCCTCCTCAGAGAAGCTCACTGTCATAAATTCCTTCCCTGGAAGTTTCATGACTAGGGTAGTTCAGCGTTTACTCCTGAAGAGAAAATCTGTGTGAGTCAGCACCTGGATGAGAAATCCTCTGGACAGACACTGTCATACAACGATTGCTGTAGTCTGAATGTTGGTGTCACTCAAAATTAATAAGTTGAAACCCAATCCCCAGTGAGAGGGTGTTTGGAGATGGGACTCTTGGCAGGTGTTTAGGTCAAGAGGGCAGGGCCCTCATAAATGGGATTAGCATCCTTATAAAGGAGGTCCTAGAAAGATCCCTCACCACTTCCATCATGTGAAAAGATGACCATGTATGAATCCAGAAATGGCCCTCACCAGACACCAATCTGCCAATGTCTAGATTTTGAACTTCCCAGGCTTCAGAACTGTGAGAAAGAAATTTCTGCTATTTTCATATTTTTGTTATAGCAGCATAAATGAACTAAAACAATTATCCCATCTTCTATCTATTCTTTTAAGAGACCAATGATTTTTTTTCCTAGAAGTCACCTGTTCTCCCAGAAGTGCCCCTCAGCCCCTCCCTATCATCTATTGAGATAGGCTAGGGTTGTTGTGGCTCAATGGTAGATGCTTGCCTAGCATGTGTGAGGCACTGGGTTCGATTCTCAGCACAGCATATAAATAAATGAATAAAATAAAGGTCTATCAATATCTAAAAAATATAAGGAAATTTGGGGTATAAACCCCAAAATTCTGTCTCCTGGAGTCACATATATATGTGAACTCATACACATATGAGTTGTGAACACGTATTTACATATATATATATGCATATAGGCAATTAAATCTTTTTTTTCCTCTTGCTAATCTTTTGTCAGTTTAATTTGCAAGTCTCCAAATAGAAAGCCTATGCGGGTAAAGGTTTTCCTCCCTGACTCATTTGTCTACTAAAGCAGTTTTTGAATGAAGTGTCCCAGTTGCTGTGGTAGGTGCTGAGGAAGGAGCGAGGTCCGGGACGCTGCCCCTTCCTTTGAGAAGTGCAGAGGTGAAGGAAATCTCCCCCACTTCTCTGAATGTTCACATCTGCTAAAATAAACTGACAATAGATTAATAGCAGAAAAAGGCATACATATGTTTTAACATGTGCACAGTCACAGGAGCCATGCAAAATGTGAGATCAGGAAGGGCCAGATGATTGAAGCTTGATTATTCTCTTAACAGGAGAGAGGGAAATGGGGGGCTTTAGGCAGTTTTAGGGGTTGTCAATGATTTTGGGGATTGATGAACTGGCACAAAGAAAAGATAATGGTCTGGAACAAAATTTCTGCAGGTTCTAGGTAATTAATCCTTCCCAGTTAATGAGATTTGTTAACAATTTCATTTCTTCTGGGAAGGGAACTTTCCTTAGTCAGAACTTCAGAGAAAGCCTCTGCCAGCACTTCAGGGGAGAGAGAGAATCAAAAGTGATGGGGAGATTGGAGGAAGAGGGTCAGAGAGACCCTAGTTTTGAGCCTGTTTCTTCACCTCAGCATGTCAAAGCTCATACTTTGGTTTATTGTTTTCTGAGCTTCAATAGGAACAGAGAAACTGGGCTGGCTGGTACATGCCTGTCATCCCAGCCAGTCAGGAGGTTGAGGTAGGAGAATTGTGAGTTCAAAGCCAGCCTCAGGGGCTGGGGAGATAGCTCAGCTGGTAGAGTGCTTGCCACGCAAGCACAAGGCCCTGAGTTTTATCCCCAGTACCGTCAAAAAAAAAAAAAAAAAAAAAAAAAAAAAAAAGCCAGCCTCGGTCATTTAGCCAGGCTCTAAGTAATTTAGAGAGACCCTGTCTCCAAATAAGAAATAAAAGGGCTGGAGATATGACTCAGTGGTTAAGTGCTCCTGGGTTCAATCTCCAGTACCCACACCCTCAAAAAAATAAATACATTAAAAATAGGAGCAAACACACTTAAACAGTCACATCGCAAAGCGTGGTCACTAAGAGTGAGGAGCTCACAGTGGAAGAGGCAGACAGTCTTATTTAGGAGAGCAAGTGTCCTCTTCAAGGAAGTCTTTGAAAGACTGGTTTCTTGAAATCCCGAAACCTTCTAACAGGAGCTACAGAGGGGCCTGGGCATTCCTTAGGAAACAATGCCAGTGTTACTCGGGTTGCTTTGAAGTGAGCATAAATTCAGATCTTTCTGGTCAGTTGAATTTCCAACTGTTTCAAGTTTTTAAAGCAGATTTTTAGATGTGCAAATGGTTTGCTTATGCTTATCTTCTCTTTAATGGACATTTTCCCTTTAAATGTTATACAGATGACAGAAGTATGCCCACTCCCAGAGTGAGCTGGGGAGAGCACATGGCCGTTCTAGGTGTATTTGATGCTGAGTTTTGCTTTTGGATACTTGGCCTCTTGAGCTTATATATCTAGGCCCTTCTAAATCAGAAATGGATCCTAAGTGTGATAACGACACCACTCCTCAGATACAGAGGAGGAAGCCACAGGATTCTGCTTGGCTTCCTTTGTTATACTATGGATGGCATGAAAAAAATTTTTTTAAATAAAAAATAAGTCTGGAGCTAGAATAAGACAATTTTGTTTCTGGTACCTCTGGTTAAGAAAAAAAATATATATTTTAAAAATTCTTTTTCAACATTGATCAGATTTACATTGCTAGTTTTGGAGCATCTGATGTAGACCAAATAAGTGGTCTGTGAGGAAGTAGGTAGAAATAGTCTCTTGTGACATTTATTTTGTTTGTATTTCTGGGTGAAGGGTCAGAAAATTGAAGTAGGATTTTTAGAAAGGCAGATTTTAGGGCTTACACCAGTTAGGGTGGGTGTTCTTTTGCCTGATGTACACCCTTCAGTTGGTGGCAGAACGCTTAATCCTGTTTTAAGTGGTAAAGAATATTTCATTCTTTCTTTTTTCTTTCTTTGAGGTATTGAGGATTGAATCCAGAGTCACTCTACCACTGAACTACATCCTTAGTCCTTTTTATTTTGAGGCAGAATCTTGCTAAATTGCGCAGGTTGGTCTCTAAATTGCGATCCTCCTGCCTCAGTCTCCCAAGTAGCTGGGATGATAGTCTAGCACCACTGAGCCTGGTTAAGAATATTTTTTTCTGATTATAATTAACCATCTGTGAGCATATTTGGAAAAAAAAATATGATAATAATAACAATAATAACAACAACAATAATAATAATGCTTGTCAGTCTTTTAAAGTGTTCCTGGATGAAGAAGATGATACTCGCTCTCCTAAACAAGATTGTCTGCTTCTTGCACTGTGTGCTCCTCACTCACACTTGTCTTGCTATACAAGACAGATCCTTTTGCCCAGTTGGAATTACACTTTCTGTACCAGGTATGGGAGGCCCAGTAGAACAGGTCTGCTGTGGTTTGGCTGTGGTTTGTTCCCCAGAGGTTCATGTCCTGGAAGCTTGGGCTTCTGTATAACAGTATTAAAAGGTGGTGGAAACTTAAGAAGTGAGGCCCAGCTGGGCTTGGTGGGCACACCTGTAATCTCAGTGACTTGGGAGGCTGAGGCGGGAGGATTGCTTGAGCCCAGGAGTTTGAGGCAAACTGGGCAATAGAACAAGACTCTTGTTTCAAAAAGAGAGTGAGAGCGAGAGCAAGAGAGAGACACAGAGAGACTGGGACCTAGGCGTGCAGCTCAGTGGTGGGGTGCTTGCCTACATGCTCGAGGTTCTGGGTTTATCCCTCAGTACAGCAAAAACAAAAGACCAAACAACAAATGGCAAACTTTATGATTAGAGCTAAGATAACACATACCTATTCTTTCCCTGCAGGAAATAAAGTCCCACAAAAAACAGACAAAAAGTGTCTAGAAAGGATGACCAAGGACATGAAATTTCTTTTAGGCTTAACATTTTTTCCTTTTTTCCTCTTTGGTTTGGTTTAGGGATAAATGACAGATCTTTATCATATCTAGCCATGGAGTGCTTATTTGTTTGGTTGCAATTTCATCATCTAAAATAGTCTTTCTCTATATACACATTGCTCTTCTTTAATAGAAACCTGATGAACTTCAGAATTTGCTTGAAATATGTGTTCAATATAAACTGCTGTTCTTTTTTTTTTTTTTTTTTTCAAAAATAGAGTAACACAGCAGCCTCCATTTGTTTTCAATTTTATCTCTATTCTTTCATTTCATTTCTCATAGCAGCCCCGTTCAGGCTGAATGGAAATATTGATAAACATGAAAACATACTCAACTTCCTTAATAATCAAAGAAATGTGTATTAAAATGAGATGCTACTGTCTCTCCCATCATAGTGACAGAAATGAACCGTATTAATCATATGCACTGTTGGTGAGGAAGTGGGACAAAGAGAAGTCAGAGAGAGCATGACTTCCTTTCCCTGTATTCATACCAGAGCATAGCAGAGGATTCTAGCTCTGGTCCTTCCTGAGACCCTGATCTTTTCCACTCTTGTGGTCTGTAAATCACCCCACATTCTTGTGATAAACTCCTCTTCTTCTTTGTGCTTCCCTTTTAAATTATTTATTTATAATGAATATGTATAAATAATAAAGTATATTATAAAGTATATATAAAGTGTATTAACTAATCTAATGAATACTTTTGCCTTCATTTCAACCTGTTTTCTCTTTATGGTGTTTATTACTTTTACAAATGGATCATTTGTGTCTTCTTGCTTTCGTCGTATTAAGGATAGCAAATGGTTCCCTAATTTTTTCCTGGATTCTGGATAGGAGCATTCTCAGTTGGTGAGCTTTTGGGAATTTTCCCCCCCTTCTATTTTATCTAAGTGTGATTTCACACACCTCAAGCTTTTTCCTTCTTTTTTCTGAACTTCAAACAGAAGATCTATTCATGCTTGATGATTGCTATTAGGCCAAGGTATTAATTGCTCTTGGCTCTGCTCTTTAAATACTGCTCCTTGCAGCTAAAGGCAGTATTATGGACTCAGTTCTTACCCACACTCTAAAATAGTCTCAGGTGGGCTTCTTGTGATGCTTAGGCACGATGCCTCCCCAGTCAGCCCTCAACTTGTCCTTCGATTATTTGAACCAACACCTGTAACTCCCAGGTAAACGGCAAACCCCAGGGAAGACCACGGTCTCTAAGATAGATTGCCATGCTGAGGACCACCTGCCACCTGGATTCTTCTTTTCTCTGACTCCACCTTTTAGGGGAGGAAAAATAATTTCCTCTCTATCCTTTGCAAGGAAGAAAACTAATATCCTTTCCTTACCCATTGTAAGGTTCAAGGCCAAGATCTGCAAAGACAGATTAACAGGAGAAAAGCATACAAATTTATTTAATATGTTTCATATGACACACGTCCATTTAGAAATGAAGAGTCAAAGAAAGAGGAAACACTGTGTATTTATTATTTATTTATTTATTTATTTATGCAGTACTAGAAATGGAACGCAGGGTCTTGCCCAAACTAGGTGAGCACTTTATATTGTGCTACACCCCCAGACTGGTCGGAGAATTTGTTGATTTGTCAGGGGAGTGAAGTCGGAGCAGGTCAGAGAACTTCCTGCTTCTATTTTCTCAAATGCCAACATGCCATAATTTGGCGTAGCATGTCTTGAACCCCTACCACATACTTAGTTCAGATGAACCTTTGTAAGAGAGAAACAAAGAGAAGTTCATTAATATGTGTACCTCACATATACATGGGTGATACACATCCAGAGAAATGAGTGACATCTCATTGAGGTAGTTTTCAGTTCAGGGTTAATTTCCTTTATAGATATAATTTCCTTACAACAGGGTCACTTCTACAGTGACACAAAATTCCTTCTGTGTCTATGAGGTCTGCCAAAGAGGCAATTTTGAGGGGCAGGTAGCATATTTTGTTCTCTTCTACACTTATATTTCAGGTGGCTTACTTTTATTCTCTAGATTTTTTTTTTTTTTTAAAGAAATGAGATCTCACTATGTTGTTCATGCTCGTCTTAAATTCCTGGGTTCAAGTGATCCTTCTGCTTCAGCCTCTGGAACTACAGGGGCACGTCACTATGCTGACTCAACCTACAGAATTTTATTGTGGAGTTTATGCCTGAGAGGATGCCGTGCACCATTGCTACCAAACCTGAAGTTTCTGGCAGAGAAATGGCCTGCGTGCAGGGAACCTTCTTCTGGCTCTCTCTCTGCTCATTATCTGGTGTTTTGATAGCCACATGCTCTTGGTCTCTGAGACAGGAAGTAGACTCAGAGGGAGGTATAACACGTCTTATGTTTTCAGTCTGGCTCTGGTTCGATTTTTCTCAACCCAGCTTCATTGGCAATAATGGTGGGTGGAAATTTCTAACAGGTTTTGGCATGAATTTGTCTTTCAGTCTGAGTTTTCAGCAGAGGGGAAGGAAGTGGATACGGAAGCCAGCTATCCCTTGCACAATGATCTAGCAATGTCTTCCTGCCACATGAAGTCTAGCTTGTTCTTCATGAGTTTCAACAGTCTGCACAATCTGGTCTAATCCCATAATCCACACCCTCCCCTCCTGGCTGGCTGCCCTTCTTCTCCAGTTTCTCCATGCCACTTTTCTTCCTTGCAGGTTCTCTTTCTCTGCTCAGTTGTCATTTCATGTAATGCTGAGGTCAAGTTCTGCCTCTGTCATGAAGGCTTTGGGTGACCCCAGCCTACTATGAAGTTCCCCATTTTTATCCATTCATTCATTGAATAAACATTTATTAGATGCTGTCCTGTGTCAATCATGATGCTTAGTGGGAGTCCCATAGCACACACGACCTGTTCCCTGTCTCATGAGACTGAGAGTCTTGGAGATCCAGACATCACGCATACACACAAATCACATAATAGATTCTTTCTGTCCTCCTTACCATCTTATTTATTAAGTAGGATAATTCTTTTTTTCCTCTCTTTCTTTTTTCTCTCACTCTTTCTTTTTTTTTTTTTTTTTTCCTTTATTTTTCAACAAACCCAATTCTGGAATACAGGCTGTTATGGTTTGGATCTTAAATGTCCCCCAAAGCCTCCTATGCTAAAGGCTTGGTTAACAGCCTGAGGCACTACTGGGAGGTGGTGGATCTTTATGGGTGGGGTTCAGTGGAAGGAAGTTGAGTCATCGGGGGCATGCCCCTGAAGGGGATTTTGGAACCCTAATCCCAACCTCTCTCTCTACTCTTTGGCCCCAGTGAGGTGAGCAGCTTTGCTTCACCACTCGTTTCCTGCCATGATGTTCTGCCTTACCACAAGACCCATATGATGGGGGCCAAGTGACTGTGAACTGAAACCTCTGAAACTGAGCCAAGATAAACCATCCCTCCTTCGAAGTTGAGTTTTTCAGGCATTTTGTCACAGTGACTGAAAACTGACTAAAACACAAGCCAAAACACGCATTTCCTAGGAAGGCCGTGAGGTATCTCACAGAACTGAGGGGAGAACTGGAACAATGGCTTCCCACCAACAGGAGTGGAAACCCTTCAGGGATCTCAGCTGCAAAAACATCAAGACGTTCTCTTTAGGGCACTGCGCAGCATCAATGATGGCTACTTACTATATCTATGCCAAGTTTCAAATCCCAGAGAAAAATGAAGTGTTTAAGCTTGAGTCGGGTGATTACCCCTAGATCACATAGGCAGATAGAGGTGGCTGAGGAAACTGCGGTCACTGAGGGCCTTCCTTTGTGAATGGGATCCTGTCCCTGAGCGGTAGAAACTGTGCTCTGGAGCCCTCCTCCCACAGTGCTGTGCTACATTGTCCAGATTTTCCCTTCAAGGTGGAGCTTACTCCCTTGGGTGCTGGGAGCCTTTCAGGCCAGGTGGGAGCTATCATCAGGGAACCTGGGAACTGCTTCTCCTTGAGAGTGTACCCTTTGCCCTTGACCACGTTTCTTTCTGGGCATGCCACACCCAGTGACAGGTGGGAATGTGTGGGGTGGTCTAAAGGCGCAGTGTGGGACAATTTTGAAGAACATCAGCTTCGGAACTCTCCACAGAGGTTCTGCACCAGCTTCTCCATTGGCCCAGTCCTGAGTCCTTCCGATCCTCCATAGGTGTTGACTCCGACCATCTGCCTAATACCTTTTCACCCTGATCTTCACCTCAGGGTCTGCTTCCCGAGGAGCCCAACCTGCAACACTGCCCAGTGGAATTCACAACACCTTCTGATGGGCAAATGATTCCTCTCTTTATTTTGTATTATTTGGCACAGTTTGTTAATTATTCATTCCATATCTTCTTTATGCTTTCTGTGGTGGTCTGAATATTCGTGTCCCCTTCAAATTCATATGTTGAAATCCTAACCCCCAAGATTATGGTATTTGAAGGTGGAGACTTTGGGAAGTGATTAGATGGTAAGGGAGGAACCCTCATCACTGGAATTTGTGCTATAATAAAAGATGCTCCAGAGCTGGACACGGAGGTGCACACACACTTGTAATCCCAGCTACTCTGGAAGCCGAGACAGGAGGATCACAAGTTTGAGCCAGCTGAGCAATGTAGTGAGACCCTGCCTCAAAATAAAAAATAAAAAGGGCTGGGGACGTAGCTCAGTGGGAGGGTACCCGTATGTTCAAACTCTAGTACTGCAAAAAGGAAAAGAAAAAAAAATAGCCCTCAAAAGCTATTTTATCTCTTCCATCATGTGAAGGCCTTCAATGAGCCAGCAATGGGTTCCTCATCAGACACCGAATCTGCTGACTCCTCTATCTCAGATTTTCCAGTCTTCACCACTGTGAAATTTCTATTGATTATATGTCGCCTAGTCTATGATATTGTGTTAGAGCAGCCTGAATGGACCTTCCAAACTGGACTACTGACTTTCTATGACTAGAAACTTTGGCTTCTCTGATATTTAGTTCTCAGTTCTGGTTGCAGTACACAGGTATCCCTCAAAATTATGTGTTCATTAATGGATTGCCTTTAGCTGAGGGACAAAGTCATAAGTCTAAAATGTTAAAACATTGCTCTTTTAAATGGACCCTAAATGGACTCCTAAGAGGATTTTAAGCTGTGATCAATAGCTGTTGTTTGTTGTTGTTGTTGTTTTGGTATCAGGAATTGAACCTAGGATGCTTAACCACTGAACCACATCCCCAGCCCTTATATTTTATCTAGAGACAGGGTCTCGCTGAATTGCTCAGGGCCTTACTAAGTTGCTGAGACTGGCTTTGAACTTGCGAGCCTCCTGCCTCAGCCTCCAAAACCGTTGGGATTATAGGCACGCGCCACTGGACCTGGCCTGTTGCTGTTTTTGATTTTTGTTTGTTCAGTGGCTCATTGCTAAAATTCTAACTCGTGACGCTAGCCCTCTCTGCTATAATATCTTCTACTTTCTGCAGTCAAGGTTTTCATTCTCTTCCATCTCTGAGGATGCAGAAATATAACTTTTCAAAGCATGCTCGGCTATTCATGACTTCGGGACATGTTTCCATTCTTCATGAGCATATGTGTATGTGGGTGTGGGGGGGGGGATGTGCATGCTAGACTCTGACATCATATGTCTCCATGCCTATATTTGGGAGCTGGCTGGTTTCAAAATAGCCATGTGCTAAGAAGAATGGAAAGTTGATGATAGGCTCACAGGCTTTGATCTCTTAAATAAATATTTGTTCAAGAAGAGGGGATTTAGGAATAAACCATCTCCACTAGCACCTTTGTGGCCATCTCAATTCTAAGACAGATCAACAGTTTCCTTTTAGCCAGAAAATGTTCAGTTTTAAAAATCAGAAATACATTGATTTTTTAGTCCTACAGACACCCCCACCCCACCCTGCCTAGCTAGAGTCGATGCTGGCAAAGGGAAGTTATTTCCTCCTACCCATTGGTTTCTGTCTGATTCTGATAAGGTAATAATATTTCACACAGCTACCCTAGGATGCAGGCACATTTTCCTCACTCAGTGCACATGTGTAGTTTCCTTTCATTCTAGAAAAATTATGCTCTGAGCACAGCAAGGAGAATAACTCCTATGTTTTTCCTCTTGTAAGGAATGTGCTTTTATGATATGTTTTTTAATTGATTAAGAGGTGAGGGTAATAAATGAACATCTGATCCAAGTTTCAGCAAAGGACTCTTTATTGGAGTACAGACTCTAAAAAGTTATTTTAGGCAAGTACCCAGAGGCCATTTTTAAAACCATGAGGCTGGATAAGGAGACTATGATTCTAATGAATCCTGGCACTCCTTAGAAATAAATTAAGGGTTTCCTTCCAAGCAGAGTGGCTAGCAGGCTGAGAGGACATATTTTAAAATGGTGGAATCCAAACATAAGCTGGATTTGCATTTTTAGAGCCTATAGTTTGCTTTTCACATTTTCTCTCTTCCCCAGTGACTCTGGCATTGTCTGGTCTAAGTTGCTTTCTTACAATGGTACCTTGGGTTCTTTTTATGAGGTGTGGAACAGAGAGCCAGCCCCAAGCTTTGACTGGCTGAACTTTCCATCCTGCTTTAAACAACCTGAGAAAAGTCACTGTGATTTACGACAGTAGTTACGACTCCTCTTTTATTTAGCCAGAAATAGTCTCATGCTTTAAATATATAGATTTTAAAAAGCACATTTCGAACCACTGTGATCTCTGTGATTCCCGTTTCTTGACAAAACATCTGAATGGTTCGTTAATTATTTTATGCAATTATGGAGTCCTCCTTAGAAGCGAGGGCAGGATGAAAATAGGGGACGGTTTACTTTTTTTCTTCTAGCTACACTCAGTTACAATCTTGGGGAGGGTTAACTAAACAGACCCTTAGTGTGAGCCTGCCGGGGTGTTTCCACTCATTATGTCCATGTGTCCTGCATAACAGCTCATGATCCTGCAGCAGGTGCTGGTGTCTGTCATTCATTCTTCTCATGCTGGTGTTTCAGGTTGTGTGAATTCCTTCCACCATCCAAAAAGAACCCCAGCCCCCTGATTCCCACACTAATGTTTCTGAAAAATTAGGAGGCCAGGCACGTGTTTGCAAAAGGTCATTTGAGATGATTGTAATGTCTTAGTATAATACCTTTTAAACTGTGTGATGCATTTTCTTTATAGTGGCTTAAAGAGCTTTCTTCATATCTACTATGTACTTAACACAGAACACAGAACAAAAATACTGCTCTTCTGAACAGAGGTGAAAGCCAGGTGCATACAAGCTTTTGCAGTAGTGATCCATATGAGAACGATGTGCATCCGCAGGCAGACTTTCTGCTATCGACAGAAGATAGGCTGGTTATTATGTACAATTCTTTGCCAGAGCTGATTCCCTGCCTCTCTCAGACACTACAGAGAGCTTGGTGGAATGCAAATCAGTAAGATGAGAGTAAAGTTAGTCAACTTAGTAAAATCAGATTCTTCTCTCCTTCCTTTAAAAAGGAAAACCTTTGGAAAGAGTGTTAGAGACCCACTACTTGTGATCTCACAATGGATGCCAGTACCTCAGGTGCCAGGAGCTTCCTACTGAGGACTTTTACTCCAACTGGAACAGTAAAATTGGAACCATCAATTATTGTAACAGAAGTTTTACAGTTTAACAGGGATTTACGTGTGATTAAGGGATATCCTGAAAAGGACAGACTTTTGTTTCAAAGGTCAAAATAGCTCCTAGTACTGGCAAAAACAAGTTCCCGCTTAAACAGTAATAGGTCTGTTCCTTAGTCTTTACCTTCAGGGACATGCCAAAGGGAGCTGAGACCCTTTGCAAGGATGATATGTAAATTTTTGAGGTATTCCATATTTTCCCAGCCATACCAGATTATGTAATGTGCTCTGGATAGATATTATACCCTCTCCTACTGTGTCCAATGGAAATGCTGCTTCGGCATTCCAGAAGGTTTTTCCAGTCTCTTCCTGCGGAGCTGCTTTGATTTAGGTTTTCCTGATCTCCTCATCAGGAGTGGGCTCTTCTCTGAAACGTCACTGGATTTTAATCATTCTTTAATGGTATTTACAATGTCCTCTTTTGTACTATTATTCTTGTGTTCTCATTCTCATAAGCGATAACAGAAGAGAATCAGAATTTGCTACTCCAAAAATACTTTGGGCATAGAAATTATTTGAGGCTGAAGGCATTTCCGAAATGACTTATATGCCCACAATCAGAGTCTTCCAAAAGAACTCAGTTATCATAAATCCCTTCCCAGGAACCAACTCTATTTTATCTTCTCAAAGAAGATGGAAGTCAGCCTGACACCCCAAACAGACGTGGTCACAAAGCTATTACATCTCCTACGTGTTCTCCTAAGGGTCCATTTATCTTTTTAAAAAGTTCGTTGCTGTTTCCATAAGTGCCTTTTCTCCCTACCTCCTAAGAAGTAATTTGTCCTCACAGAAGGGCACTTCTGACCCTTCTCATTCTCCATTAAGATGGTAAATAGCCAACATGGTGTCACAGGCCTGTAATCTCAGCTACTTGAGAAGCTGAGGCAGGAGGATCACAAGTGTGAGACCAGCCTGTGCAGTTTAGTGAGATTCCATCTCAGAATAAAAAGCCAAGAGTGGAGACAGAGCTCAGTGGTAGAGTGCTTGCCTAGCATGTGTGAGGCCCTGATTTTAATCCCCAGCACCACTACCAATAAAAAAAAAGGGGGGGGGATAAGCCTCAAATTCTTACTGCTTCCTTGAGTCGCATTTTTCTTTGAACTCCACTGTATGTGAATGAAAATTTGTCTTTTCTCTTGCTAATCTGTCTTTTGTCATTCAATTTGCAGCCCCCTAGATAAGGAACTTAAGAGTAGAGAAAAAGTCTGGTAAAATGAGAGGTAGTACATGTAGTGATAAATTTTCAAACAGAAAGATTTGAGAATTTTTAGAATTCTCATATTGCCACTTCTCTTGGACAAATGACAGCCTGTTTGCACTTCCTTTAGCTGAGAAATGGGTATATTAACTTTACCTACTTCTCAGATCACTGAGGGGGTTAAATTACATATGTGTAATAAATAGTGTTTGATGCAAGTGTTCCTTAAATAGTAGCTTGGGCTCATCATGATGTTTGCAGCCTTCACAGCAAATATTTTATATTTTATGACCTTGATAACTATTTAATTAGTTTGGATTGAACTTGGTGGATTTGGGCCTCTATGCAACTAATCAAAAAAAGCTAAAAATCATCTACTAGGGAGTTTTAATTCTTTCCTCTCTGAATTCCTAGGACCCTGTAAGCACTCACACTTTAAAAAGTACTTTTTCTTTTCTATTGGATCTGAGTTTCTTAAGCGTAGGGACTGTTCTGCATAATATTTCCTATTGGATATAATATAGGCAATTAATAAACATTTACTTAATGAATGAACCATTCTCTTGCTGTAGTTCACTGTGCATTAACCAAACTCACCAAATAACTTATTTCGTGTTGGAGAGATCTGGTTTACTTTCTTAATAAACTGTTCCTGACAGCCAGGGAGGCTTCGCTCTCTCTACTGAGGTTAAAAAAAAAAAAAAAAAAAAAAAAAATCTGTCTTTGAAAAGAAATCATTAGTAGAGCCAAAAACGGAATTCAGGAGTCCAGGCCAACAGTTACACACATTTTATCTCACTTTTTATGAATGTGAATTGCTGTGGGCATCTGATAGGACGGTGACAAAAGCTCAATCTGCAGACCATTTCAGGCAGCAGCATTAGTGGGAACACGTTGGGATCAGATCGGGAATCACTGATGGAAAAGGTACAAAAGGTTATCTAGCCTCTACCCCTTCTGGTGCAACCACGGGGCTTCTGGGGGTTTTGTTCTTTTTATGTTTCAAAATGGGAATGGAATGAGAAAGAAGAGGACTTATAGGGGGAATTTGCATGAGAATAGGGGACTGGAGAGAGGAGTAATGTCAGAGAAATTTGTATGTACTCTAAAGGCCACTGGGGTGTGTGAGGAGTGTGATGTGAAGCGGAAGCTGAGGGAGCACAAAGAGAGACCAAAATAATTGTCGATGGATCACGTCCTTTTTTTTTTTTTTTCCCTTCCTGATCTAGAAAATGACAGATTCCTCCTTAGCAGTTGGCAGCCCTGAAAACCTT
The DNA here is from genome assembly GCF_902686445.1 of Sciurus carolinensis. Taxonomy (NCBI): domain Eukaryota; kingdom Metazoa; phylum Chordata; class Mammalia; order Rodentia; family Sciuridae; genus Sciurus; species Sciurus carolinensis. The sequence goes on from NC_062224.1 coordinate 24,253,156, forward strand.
TGATTTAATCCATCTTCTTTTTCTTCTAGAGGACTAGTTGAAAAGTGTGTTAAGTAATTGTAACATTGGGAGCATTCTGCAGGGGGAGGGATATTGCCTACCTGGTCCACCCCCTTGGGGCGCCAGGATCTGGACTCTCATTGTCGGTCTGGTTTTTTTTCCCCCCTCTGAATACAGCTGTAGCAATACCTGGAGGGGTTCATTAGCTTGGAACTTTATAGAGATAATAAAAGCATTAATTGCGGATGCCAAAACCCACACAGGGAAGGAGACCTAGATTTACACTACAGTGAAGGTGACCACCGTTTTTATATAACAACTCCAAACACCTTACAATGTGGTTCTGCTATTAATTTCTTATTATTCACTGCTGGGGATGTGGGGCGGTCTCCGCTGGGTGCATATTCACCTCTTTTGTCAGCCAGTTCTGTGTTTTGTCTGCTGACCTTTTCAGAATGTCCCATGCCACTCTTATTCTGCACTGGTGTGCGGCTGGAATGGATTGTCACTTTCTCTTATCAGGGTCCATTTCTCTTTTATGCTGCTAATTGAACATCCCCTACTGTAAATGTTCTCAGTTGAGAGCTCACATATCAGAATCCCTGTTAGCTGACTAATGGCTGCTAGGCATGCTCCAAGGTATGTGCCTGTTGTCTGCTGTTGGGACTCAAAAAAACCATACCCCCAAAATATGTCACTTTGGACTTCAAATTAAAAGCCATTTGGGGAGCCTCAGATGCAGGAGAGGTTTTCCCTTGTCTCTCTTCAAGGCTGAATCCTCCAGAAGATACTCACCTGTTATGACTCCCTTCCCCACATATCCCACCTACCAGGGGAGACTGAGGCATGTTGCAGGAAGGAGGTCTGAGTTGGCCCCACACATAGAGCCCCAACAGACTTTGTTTCAGGTTTTGGTTGCAGGCTATTGTCTGTTTTTTGAGTCCACTCATCTCCCCTAAAAATCATTTACTCTTCCTCTAAATTTGCCTACACCCTCTGCCACTGCCCTCTTCCCTATGAAGAGGGTATCCAAGTTCTAAACCTCCCCGAATTTTTTAGTACTCAACTTTCTGCGATGCCCTTGGGCCGTTGGTAAACTCATTGGCCTTTTTCTGTTGATCTGCTGCCAATCCATTTCAGCAGATTCAATGACTGAACCTGCAGAGGGTGGGGCGGGGAGTTCCCTTTGCTCCTACTTTACTCTGTGCCAGGAAAGGTTCTTTTTGGGCTGTTTTCACCTTAAGATAGAATGGGAGTGGTCTGAGGGTTAGGCAGCTGCAGCCTGCACAGCCTGTGCTACTGGTACTGTCTTCTGGTTTGCTCATGGGCTCTGACCCACCTAACGAAATACTTGACCCACTCAGGCTGTTGTGGTTGTGAAATAATTAATTGTGGGGCTCATTGTTATTGTCTCCCATGCCCAAGTGTCAGGAGGGCGGGATCAGGGCTCCTCCTCACTGTGGTCTGTGGCATCGGGACCAGTAGGTAGTCTTCCATCAATGGTTTGATAAATGGTTGGGCATTCTATCCCTGTTTTTTTTTTTTTTTTTTTTGTATATTTTATTTTTTATACACAAAATAAAAAATCTTAACAAACAATAAAATAAATCTGTTGCTGTGTACCATATGATAAATGAGAGAATGAACAATTGCAACAAAATCATTCCAGGAATCTTCTTTCTGATCCTGACGGCAGAACTATTCAACCCATTTTCCAAAAAAATTACATCATCAGACCTATCATTTACCCAACTTCCCACTGACCTTCATGTCAGGTGTTCTTTTTTTTCAACAATATCAATAATTAATTTAAATATAAATGAACTAGATATTATAATTAAAATGAATAAGTGTTCAACATGCGTAAAAAGCAAATAATAACTATGTGCTTTATACATATGTCACACTTTAAGTATCAATATAACAGTAGGTTAAGAGTAAAAGAAGGGGAAAATAAGCATGAGAAATCTGAAGTACAGCTGTTAATATAAAATAACTTTCAAGAAAAAGTATTTTCAGAGATAAAGGGGAACATTTCATAACCATAATCGGGTAACTACTTCAAGAAAGTGTAACAATCCTAAATGTGTATGTAACTAATAACAAAATTTCAAAAATACTTGAAGTAAAAATTAATAAAACTAGAAAGACAAATCCACAATCATATTTGTAGATTTTAAGCCTCCTCACCTTGCTGGAAGGAGTAATGATATTGAAGACTTAACATATCAGCCACCTTGACCTATTTGTTATTTATAGAGAACTATACACAAAAATGACAAGTAGAAAATTAATAAGGATAGACTATATTCTGTCATAAAATAAACTTGGAGAAATTTAAAAAATTTGAAACCATGCAGACTGTTTCCTGTATGATTTATTACATTGGAAATCAATCACCTTAAGATATATAGAACCCCACCCCCACATCTCAACTACATCAAAATTAAGTGGCACACTTATAAATATCTCACAGCTCAAAAAAGAAAGCATAAGAAAAGTAAATAAAAAGTGCTTTGAACAAAGTGATAATAAAAACTTAAAATATCAGAATCTCTGGGATGAAATAGTACTCAGATGAACACTTATAACTTAAAATACTTGTATCAGAAAGATGCTAGATTAACAATCAAATTATTTTCAAATTAAGTAGTAGGAAGGAAAAAATAAAAGTAGGAGCAGAAACATGTGAAACAGAAAAGAAACAATACAGCTAAAAGTTGATAAAAATCTAAAAAGTCTAACCAAGAAAAAAGCAAGAAAAAAATATCAATGGAAAGGGAGCTATCAAAACCACCCTAGAGATGCTAAAAATATATTAAGGTAATATTACAATTGTATAATTACAATTATATAGCTTACAAAGCTTGGTCTATTTTAGAGGATAGAAATCCCTGCTTGTTCAGGCAATCCATGTGGGTGATATGTTTTTTCCCATTCTTTGACCCTCAGTCTGTGGTCTTTGCCTATGAGGTGAGTCTCTTGGAGACAGGATATTGTTGGATCTTGTTTTTTAATCCGATCTGCCAGACCATGTCTTTTTTTTTTTTTTTTTTTTAATAGATGGACACGATACTTTTATTTATTTATTTGTGTGGTGCTGAGAATCAAACCCAGTGCCTCACATGTGCTAGGCAAATGCTGTACTACTGAGCCACAACACCAGCCTCAGTCTATGTCTTTTGATTGATGAGTTTAGGCCATTAATGTTCAAGGTTATTATTGAGATATGATTTGTGTTCCTGGTTATTTTGGTTTATTTCTAGTTTTTAATTTGAATTAGTTTCTCCTTGGATTGACTATTGCTTTAATGTAATTCCTCCCTTAGCTGGTTTTTGCTTTTTTTTTTTTTTTCCATTTAATCTTCATGGAATATATTGTTGGAAATATTCTGAAGTTCAGGCTTTCTGGTTGTGAATTCTTTTAATTTTTGTTTATTATGGAAGGTTTTTATTTCATCTTTGACTCTGAAGCTTAATTTTGCTTGATATAGGATTCTTGGTTGATTTCCATTTTCTTTCAAAGCTTGATATATGTTATTTCAGGACCTCCTAGCTTTGAGGGTCTGGGTTGAGCAATTAAATGAGATCCGAATTGTTTTCCCCCTATATGTAATCTGATATTTTTCTCTCACAGCCTTTCAAATTTTATTCTTATTCTGTATGCTTGGCATTTTCATTGTAATGTGACTTCTTGTGGGTCTGTTGTAATTTTGCACATTTGGGGTCCTGTTAGCCTCTTGTATTTGATTTTCCATTTCATTCTTTAACTTTGGGAAATTTTCTGATATGATTTCATTGAAAAGATTCTGCATTCTTTTGGTTTGTATCTCTGTACCTTCATTTACCCTGATGAATCTTAAATTTGGTCTTTTCATGTTATCCCATAGTTCTTGGAAGTTCTGTTCATGGTTTCTTAACATCTTCTTTCTATGGTCAACTCTATTTTCAACTTTATATATTTTGTCTTCATTGCCTGAGGTTCTGTCTTCCAATTTGGCTTATTTTTTCCTTCTTTTCAAGGATTTCTGTATGTTTTTCAGAATCTCTCTTTATTGAACTGATCTTTTGCTACCTGCATTTACTCTCTTACATCATCCTCTACTTTGCAGATCAGTTTAACTATATACATTCTAAAGTCCTTCTCTTACATTTCTCCACTGTGGTATCAACAGATTCTGTTATTGGAGTATCTTAGTTTGCTCGGGGTGATTTGTTCCCTTGCTTTTTCATGTTGTTTGTGTGTCTACCCATCTAACAGTATGGATCTGAGACAGTAGAATTTCTACCCAGTGGACTTATAGTGCTCTGAAGATTCCAGCACCTCACTCTTTAGGGGGAGACAAATAATAACAACAACCAATCCAAACAATATACAGCATTAAACCATAATAGTTTCTACTATAACATACAATATTAATTATCACAATAAACAGAAATTATATGATGTTATTGTGTACAATAAAAACAGCGAGTTTGCAAGAGTTTACAATTTCTTATGGTGAAAGGGAGAGAACAGAAGTGATATAGGATGTGATGATGATAAGAGAGGAGGAGAGAAGACAGAAATAAAAGATTAAAGGAAGAGTGAAAGAGAGAACAACAAAGATTGTTAGTAGAAGAAAAGAGAATTGGGAAACAGGTAGGAGGAAAAAATGCACGTAAAGCAAAATATTTAAATAAAAAAATTAAAAATAAAGATACAATAATACAAAACTAAATATACTAAATAAACATCCTAGTTCACAAAAAAACTAATCCATGTAAATAATTCACTTCAAAAATGCTAGAGATAAGAAGAAAAAAAAAAAAGGAAACTGTATAAATGTCCATGTACCATTAAGGTCACAATTAAACAGTGAAAAAGAATTTTTAAAAAATCTTGATGAAAAGTTAAAGAACTCTTTCCCTTGGAGTTTAAAATATTCTGTTTCTCTTCTCAGCAGTTTTAGGTGGGGTCCTCTGGAGTGTGATGCTTCACCCTCTGGGCTGCTGAAGTGAGAGAGGTGATCCTGCAGGCAGAATTCCTGGAGGCAGGGTTTAGGCTTAGATGGGCTCCAGGCTCTTTGCTGAATGCTCATTGGTCTGGACACCAATTAAATCAGCACACCTCCAGGACCCAGTACTTGCTGGGGACTTTACTCCAGGGATCTCCCCTGGGTTCTACTTGTGTGGTGGGGGAGTCAATTCTTAGTCCCCTGTGTCACCTACTGACCCCACGTTTCCTGGTCTCAGGTTCAGTCTCCAAACAATTTCTCCTGCCCCTGCCCTTCAGAGTTCCCAGCCAGTCGCTTCTCTCCCAGCCAGTCCTGCAAGCAGTCAGATTGGAGGGGGAAGGGTAGAGCCTGGTGGCTTTCTGTGACCAGTTGTCCCCGGTGTAAGCCTCTTTCCACGTTTGCTTTTCCTGCAGCTTGTGTTTACTGGGCTCTTATTTTGGGCCAAACAGGTTTGCAAGGAATCAACTTCTTCAGTTGCCAGCCCCTTGCCACACCTGCAAAACGGTTTCTTCCTTAGTCCTCTACCTGCTGCCTGGAAAGATGGCGGCTTCTTTCCCCACACTTGGATATCGGGCACTGAGTCCTTCAGGTGTGTTGGGCAATGTCCTTAGTCTCTAAATGCTCCAAACTCAGACATACCTCAAGCCTTCCCAAAATGCGGGTTCCTTTAATCCCCTTATCTCTCCCCTACGCTCACAGAGGGACTGCTCTGGCTGGAGCTTCTGGCCTTGCTGTGGTAGTGGCTGTGCTGATGCAGATTTTGTCCTTATTTTATTATATCTAACCTGTGTCCCCGGTCTGCTTTGATTGTCCAGTTTTAAGTTCCAGTAAAGTACTCCCCCACTTTTTTTTTGTTCACCCACCTTGTGGAGAAGCTGCGGGTCTGCTTTCTTGGGTTCATGCCATGGAACAGCCAGGAACAGCCTCTGTTCTGCCATCTTGGATCTAGAGGCCATCCCTGGTTATTGAAAGTGTCTCTTTCACATTTGGGCACATTTGGAGGAGGAGGTGATGGACTTGCTTATTTTGATGGAAGGAGAAATTTCCAGGCTGAGTTGGACTTCAACAGATTTCCCATTAGGCAAATTCCTGGGTGCTATGATAAATAGATGTGACTTTTTTTGCAGTCACTTCAGTTCTCTTTTGATGCTTTCATGTTTATTATCTTTATTACAGTTCTTGAAAGGGGAGGGGCTATTTAATAAGACCAAGTGAAATAAAGAGCTTGAGTTGGGAGTCTGTGGAAGGAGGATCATAAGTTTGAGACCAGTCTGGGGCAATTTAGTGAGAACCTATCTCAAAATAAAAAATAAAAAAAGGACTAGGGGTGTTATCTCAGTGGTAAAGTGCTCCTGTGGTTAATGCTCAGTATCTACCCCCACACAAAAAAAAATTGTGTGTGTGTGTGTGTGTGTTTCCAGGGTTAGAATGTGCCTTTCCTATGGTTATAAGGAGGGCCACCCCTCCCCAGAAGGTTTTATGACATGCTTTAGGGGAGATGGGAAAAGGGCAGGTGAGAACAGACTTCCTATTTCTGCTGTTTTCTCAAATGCCAAGCATATTTTGGGTTAGCAAGTTCCGAACCCCACCACCCGACAGTTTTTCAGAGCATTTTATATTGTTATCTAAATTGATTTTTGAATTCATACATGATGTAGTCACTGGAAAATCTACCCCGAATTACAAGTAGCCATTCATGTAATGTTAAGGCCAATGGGATTTTTATTTCTCTTCTTAGCTTCCTGCCTCATCCCTGTTCCCCACAAGGTTTTCTATATCACTTTAGGTGAGTTTTGAAAGGCACAATTACGACAGACATCCAATGCTTACAATGTTCATGCACAAATAATGTATAACACTATCCCTTTTAAAAATCAATTTTGTTAGGTCACATCTATAAGCATCTAAACTAGTATTAAGTTAGGTTAATATGGTTAGGTTAATACGTTTTCCTTAAACCATATTTTGTAATTCAAAATAAAGTAATGGAAAGAGTAATTTACAATATGAAAGACTTCAAAAGGATTAAAATACAAGTTTTTTTTTTTTTTTGTATTTTCTGGGGATTAATTTTGTAAAAGCCTAGTCTTGCATTTGAGCATATGCATTTCCTACTGGGCATCTAGGGGTATTTCTTGTGATTTAGATTAGTCTCTCCAATGATGGATTCATTGGATTGTTCTTTGGTTCTCAGCCTTACCTTAAGCAATCATTACCCGCAAATATTTAATGTGTACTATTTATGAGTGATTTTTTTTTTTTTTTTTTGTATTGGGGACTGAACCCAGAGGTTCTCTACCACTAAACTACATCCCCAGTCCTTTTTATTTTATTTGAGACTGGGTCATGCTAAGTTGCCGAAGCTACTTAGATCCTCCTGCCTCATCCTCCCAAGTAACTGGGATTATAGGAATGAACCACTGGGTCAGGCTTGTGAGTGATTTTTTTTTTTAAAAGTAATTTGTAATCTGACTTAGTTAAGATGACCATGAAACTAGTACTTTCATTCTCAAATTGTTGCCTCCCTGACCCATTCCTCTTTGTCTTCCCCCATCCCTCCCTAATATGGATATTATTACCAAGGATACAATCAGGGAAATGGGGCACTTAGCCTAGAATCCAAGTTCAGGGACTAAGTTCTGTGTTTTATTGATTCCAAGACTTACTCCCTTCCACCATTCACCCTGCAGACACATCTCTGATATCAGGGTGAATCTTATAATTGATGGTATCTAATAATTACTGTTGGGCAGGTCACAGTTGTTATGTAACTGTAGGAATCTGGTCATAGCTATTCACATTGTTGTCACTTTAACTGAGGCGTTTGCATTTGATTGTCATTTAGAATTTCTTCACAATAATTTCAGTATGATCTGGTATAAAAATAATTGTATTTGCAGAAATGCATGGACAAAGATTTGTATAATATATAATAAAACTATGACTAAATAAGTCTAAAAGATCTTTTTCCATAAGTATACAAAAATTCCAGGTGGTTAAAAAAACACTGTATCAAGTTTAACTGGTATCAGGTTTTTCTTTGTTTAGTGGTATATATGGGGTGTACAAAGACCAGTGGTGTCTTAGATTCAGTGGAAATATGGTAGTAGTTGCTTTGAATTGGAAAGTTGAATCTCATGTCCTTTTCTTGGTAAACTTCATGTTCTGATGTGCTTAATATATTCTTAGCATTTAAGAGCACATTTAAAGGGAATTCTCTGTAATCTGTTTACTACGAACTTTAAGTTCAAACTGCAGTTATTCAATCATATTCCACTTCAAAGCATCACACAGAAGCAATACTGAAAAATCTGGTGACCATGTTGCAATAAGAAGTATTACTACTCATAAAGGTACAAGAAAATTTGTGATTATAGGAATGCCACAGTTGAATAAGGTCCGTATTACAGTGTTTTCTCTAAAAAAATCTTTATGACTTCATAAGGAATAGTTTAAAGACACATATAAGATCGAGATCACTGACACACATTTGTCAAAAACTACTAGATGTAGAGCTCAGTGTTCATTCACACCTAATATGTAGTGAGCCTATTGTGTGCTAGGCATCGTGTTCAGTTCTAAGAACAAATAGTAAAAGGAGAGTGACAGTCTTCCTGGAGCTTTTCTATTGGAGAAGACAGGTCAATGTCAGCAGGAGGTATTCAAAGCTTCTTTTATAAAAGCTCTGCCCCTCCCCCCCCAAATACAAAGGTTTAAACCTAGGACATCGTGAAAATTGAGCAAGTGCTCTTTCACTGGGCTATATCTCCAGCCCTGTTTAAAGCAAGGTCTTGCTAAGTTGCCCAGATTCGCCTCAAACTTGCAATCTTCCTGCCTCTGTCTCCTGAGTAGCTGTCATTAAAGGTGTGCAACTCTGCCTGGGCTGAGTCATTTTCTTTTGTTTCTTTCTTTCTTTCTTTTTTTTTGAAACTGTGGATTGAACTCAGGGGCACTTGGCCACTGAGCCACATCCCCAACCCTATTTTGTATTTTATTTAGGGACAGGATCTCACTGAGTTGCTTAGTGTCTTGCTTTTGCTGAGGTTGGCTTTGAACTTGGGATTCTCCTGCCTCAGCCTCCGGAGTCGCTGGAATTACAGGCATGCGCCACCACACCTGGCATTTTCTTTCTTTCTTTCTTTCTTTTTTTTTCCCCATTATTTAGAGAATAATTTATTAGTTTCTGTAATCAAATCTACATAGATAAGACCTTACATACTTAATACAGTGCCTATTATTCCCTGTACAAATGGAAAAAAAAATTAAGTTTATCATTTTAGACCAATATTGCTGTTAATTTCTGTACAATGCCAACTCAGTATAGTAAACTGGGATACTTTTTTCCAAAGTTGACAGCACAGCTAAAGTTTCCAAAAATTCAAATTATATATCTATGTATATATATGTTTGTTTATATAAAAAGATCAATAACAGCAGTATGTTATGTATCAATAGCAGCAACAGCTTTTTCAGGTTCTGCAGTCATCCAAGCAAAATTATAGAGACATCCAGCACATTCCATTAAGAAAATGTGGCGGAGGGGTGGGGGAGGGGGATGCGTAAAAAAACAAAAACAAAACAAAACCTGAGAAAACAGCAAAGTGCTGTTACTGTTGTGATACCTGGCACCACTTTTTAAAAAATTAGCTTCTCAATCATGATCTGAAAAGAAAAGAGTCATTTTCTTAATGAGTCTCTCTCCTCCCCTCTCTGGTTGGGCAATGGCAATGATTGGGGCATGCTTAAAAGCAGATTCACCTCTCACCTCTGAGTACTTAAGTGTCTTATTTAAGTCACTCTTTATGTAAGCCTTTTATTATACTAGATTAACTAATTTTTCTACTAATACACTGTGACATTACACATTGAATCTGTTGGAAACTTGGATCTTGGACTTCCCAGCCTCCAGAATTAGGATAAATAAATTTCTATTATTTATAAATTACCTAGTCTGAGGCATTTTGTTATAGCAGCCTGAACGGACTAGGACACTGAGTGTGTTAATCAGTACTCTATCACTGTGACAAAATACTCGAGAAAAAACAAGTTCAAAGAGAAGGGTTTATTTTGGCTCACAGTTTCAGTTCATGGTCAACTGGCTTCATTATTCCTGGCCTGTGTTGAGAACATTATGGTAGCAAGATGTGATTAACAAAGCTGCTCAGCTCATGGCAACCAGGAAGCAAAGAAGGGTGGGAGGGGTCTAGGGACAAAATGTAACCTTCAAAGGCATATCCCCTGTGACCATCTCTTCTGACTAAGCCCTACCTTATAAAGTTTCCACTACCTCCCTAGTGTGGTGAGCTAGGGACCAAGCCTTTAACACATAAGCCATTGGGAGATAATCCTGATCTAAACCATAACACTGAGTGTCCCAGGAAATGAAGTAGCCAGTGAGAAAACTCCCATGGGAGTGAATTTAAGAATAAAACAGACTGAGCTTGGTGGCACATGCCTGCAATCCCAGCTACTTGGGAGGTTGAGGCCTGAGGATCACAAGTTTGAGGCCAGCCTGGGTAACTTAACAAGACCTTGTCTCAAAGTAAAAAATAGAAAGGGCCAGAGTTGAAGCTCATTGGTAGAGGACTTGCCTAGCATGCACAAGGCCCTAGGTTTGATCCCACCACCAAAAACAAACACAAAAACAAGACCAAATAAAATGGGAACTAAATTGTCTTCTTGGGTAACTTTTCTTTCTTTGGTGCTGGGTATCTAACCCAGGGCTTCAAGCATGCGAAACATATGCTCTACCACTAAACTAGACCCCTGGTCCCAGCTAAGTTATTTTCTGTGACCCACAAACTTTTAGTAACATGTTTATTCTACCAGTGGTGACTTTAGAGAAAGGACTGATCATATTAGGGGCTGTGGCCCACATTATATGGTTATCAAGGTAGAGATGCAGGAATGGCAAGATGCAGAGACTGGACATTGGCGCTAGAAGTAGCCAGAAGACCATATGACCTACTGAGAGTTTGAAAAATCTTGAGAAAAGTGGATGCAGAGGGAGCTTTGTTCCACTGTGGGTCTCTGATCTGATCTTACTTTAATCTTGAGAGACGGGGAGACTCTAGTGGGACATCCTACTGACACAAGCAGTAAATATTTTTGCTCAATATCTTTAGACAGGTGTGTCAAATTTAACTACGGGAAATTTCTAAAATTGGGTCCAACGGCATTTATTTTTAATGGTTTTGATTCCTATCAAGCCTGCTGGTGTTTTTTTTTTTTTTTTTCCTCTCTTTTTTGTTATTAAATGTACTGAATTTTTAAGTACAGATGTTAAAAATTTCTAAGTAAATTTATTCTTTACTGATATATAAAACATAAACATTGTATATTAATGGGCCAATGTGATGTTTTGTTACTGATATACATTTGTATAATGTTTCCATGAGGTTAAACATATCTATCCACTCAAACTGTTATTATTTCTTTATGGTAAAAACTTTCAAAATTCTTCTAGCTTTTTGAAATGACTGTTATCTACAGGCACCCTACTGGGCAACAGCACACCAGAATCTCTTGGTCCTATCTAAGTGCGACTTAGTACCCATTGGTCCACCTTTCCCCTTCCCTCCCTCCACGCTGCTCCCACCGACCCTGGTAAGCACCATTCAACTCTCCACTTCTATGAGATCAACTTTTTCATATTCCACATATGAGTGAGATCATGTGCCTGGCTTATTTCACTTCATTTAATGATCTCCAGCTCCATCTATGTTGTCTCAAATGGCAGGATTTCATTTTTTTTTTTTTTTTATGGCCAAATAGCATTCCATTATGTATGTGTACCACATTTTCTTTATCCATTCATCACCCGATGGGCATTGAAGTTGTTTGCATTTCTTGGTGATTGTGAGTGATGCTGCAATGAACATGGGGGAGCAGATGTCTCTTTGACTTACTGATTTCATTTCCTTGGGATATATATCTGGTAGTGGTGTTGCTGGATCACATGGTAGGTCTATTTTTAATTTTTGGAGGAAACTCTATACCTTTCCTGCTTTTATGCATTCCTTCAGGATTCTGCTTTTTAGAAAAACTTTTAAAGATTCTGAGACAGAGTATTGCTCAGTGACTCAGGCTGTCTCCAATTTGCTATCCCCCAGCCTCAGTCTCCTGAGTAGCTGGGGTTACAGGCGTGTACCACTGCAATCTGCTTTTTGTCTGCCTTGGAAACTTTGGGCTGCCTTAGTGTTCCCTTCAGGCTTTGAAAGGCCACCGTTTAATGCGGATAAACAGATTTTAGTCATGAAGGCCATGGGTTGTCATTGGACTCACCTGGTATGTGGGGATACCTGAGAGATGGAAGATGTAAATGTTCATGTGCCTGAGCAACTTCTGCTGGAAAGCTTTAGAGGTGTCCTGAGCTATGGGGACGTGATTTCAGGACACAGAATTGGAGGTGGTCATGGGGATGCCTCACATCCATGCTGCCAGAGTGGAGTGTGAAATTACATTATGATGTGCTATTGGTAGGTGTCAATAGCAATTTCAGGAATTATCAGAGACTCTGGCTAGCACTTGGATTTAATGGGAAAAAGACATTACGTCCTGTTGAATGCTCAAAAGCAACAGGAGTATGAGATATTCTGAGAGGTAATCCTCACATTTCTCTATTTTCCTCAATCAGGGGTAAAATTTATCTAGCTGCCTCTGACATTGTGGTTGTAATCTACACTCCCAGGACCATTATTGCTGATTTCTAGTCAGCAGTATAAAGTCTGTTTTTGTCTTAGGATCATAGTTAATCAAGCTACTTACTCATTTAGTGATTTGAAACTTGCTCGTTCCCTGCCCATCTGTCTACCAGACTATTTACCTACATCTACCAGGTTTTTCTCACTCTTCCTGCATTTCACCTGAGACACCCCATTTCTCAGCCTCCTGACTTGTCCCTTGTCTTCCTAGAAATTGGAAAGCTCTTGGGAGTTTTCCCATTATGTCCTCTTGGCCTAATTATCCTTCATGGCTTTATCTTGTTAACAACCAGGCCTCTGTGGGGACTTCTGTTTCTTGGGGGGGTTCTATTAGGTCAAATTCTCTGGGAAACAAACTCTGAGATGGAGAATTGCACATAGATCTATTGGGGGTGCTCTGGGTACTGACAACACTGAGACCGAGCAGAGAGAGGAGTTGAGTTGCCTTGTGGTCACAAGAGACCTCAGTTGATCCCATGGGGAGCTCAGGAGCTGGGAGGGTTCTTTGGAATTGTCCTAAATTGAAACTTGGGCCTGGGTCATTGATTGGACCTTGGGTGAAGCAGCTCCTTCTTTTCCCCTTTTTGTGGTGCTGGGGATTGAACCCAGGGCCTTGTGCTTGCGAGGTAAGCACTCTACCAACTGAGCTATATCCCCAGACCAAAGCAACTCCTTTTGATATAGGGGAGGAACTCAGTTGTGACACTGAGCAACCAACATTACTGGCAGGTGGAAGAGTAAGGCCTGAGCTCTCCTGCCATCCCTGATCCCTGGCACACTATCCCACTCTCCCCAAGGGAATCTGGGCCATGTTGCAGATCAGGCACTGTAGAGCTGGATCTGATCCACCTGACCATAGAAACCCTCTGTCCCTTTGGAATGTATAGTCACACTTTTGTTCTGGTAAATTTTCTTTTCCTATCGCAGCATCTAGACTTTTCAAAATTTATTTAGTACATTTTTATTTAAATTATATGAGACATATGTGGAACACTGGTTTGGGTTTGGAAAGAGATGGAAAGATAAACTTAATTTGGTGATCTTTCTTCAAGAGATTCACAACTGGGCAAGGGAATGGGGTTGGTGGGTGGAGAGAGTCATAGGAAAGTGCAGAAAAGGGAAGGGCTTTGTGTAGGCCAACCCAATGGTTTTCAGCACCTCTCTGTAACTTTTGTCTGGGCAGTAGGAGTCCACAGAGAAAATCCTCCAAGTAGAGAAGGCTTGGGTCTGGAGGATCTTCTTTATAACTCAGAAGACCATGAATAAGCAAATGAAGTCAGTCCTCTGCATCTGAGGATTCAGTTACTTGGGATTCAACCAACCGGAGACGAAAAATATATTGAAAAATACAAATTGCCTCCGTACAAGTATGTACTGCCTGTTTTTTTTTTTTTTTTTTCTTGTCATTATTCCTTAAACAATAGAGTGTATCAGCTATTTACATAGCATTTACATTGTATTAGATATTATAGTAATCTAGAGATGATTTAAAGTACACGGTGAGGGTTGGTGATATAACTCAGTGGTAGAGCACTTGCCTAATATGAGTGAGGGCCCCGGTTCAATCCCCCAGCATCACAGGTAGAAAGAAAGAAAGAAAGAAAGAAAGAAAGAAAGAAAGAAAGAAAGAAGAAAGAAAGAAAGAAAGAAGTAAGTATATGTGAGGATGTATGGAGCAGTGTGGTGTAGTATTTGTACTACACATAAGGGACGTGAGCATCCTTGGACATTGGTATCTAAAACCAATCTGCTGCTGATTCTGAAGGACAACTGTATTAGAGATTGTTTTGGCATTGGGAATTGAACCCAGTGGTATTTTATCACTGAGCCACATCCCTAGTCCTTTTTATGTTTTCTTTTGAGACAGGGTCTCAGTAAGTTGCCTAAGTCCTTGTTAAGTTGCTGAGGCTGGCCTCAGACTTGTGACCGTTCTGCCTCAGTCTCCAGAGTTGCTGGGCTTACAGGCATGTGAAATGAATTTCCATGATCAAAATCTGTATTTATATTACTGAAAATCTGGAATATTTGGAAAGTGAAAGAGAAATACCTCCTTACCTAGAGACAACCACTGTTGATCTTCGAATGCATTTTTCCTCTGTTAAAAAATGTAGAGAGATTAAAGATTTTTTTTTATAATTTTGCATCCTATGTTCTTTGGTTCACATGGTGGTAAAGTTCAAGTACTGGAGTCACACTGCCCATGTTCAAATTTCCCCTTAAATGTTGTGTGACTTTGGACAAGTTAATAATCACCATATGTCTTTCTCATTTCTAAAAAGGTGACAATGGAAAGACTATTCTAATAGGTTCTTGTAAAGATTGAGTGAGCTAATGTGTATGAAGTTCATAACACCGTTCTTGGCTTTTGGAAAGCACTCAGTAAATGTTAGCAATGCTTATTTCCCATATTATTATATCTCTCCGTATATTACCTCTTTCTATGAAATAGTCTGTCCTGTGGTTGAACTCTGGTTTGCTTAATATTCCTCTTCTGTTCAAAATTTAGGCAGGATCCTTTCTTTATTGTTATAAAAATTGTTACAGTGAACATTTTGGGGCATAAAAAATTTATGAATTTTATATTTCTTTAGGCTAGAATCCCAGAAATAGAATGATTAGGTCAAAGGGTAGGCTCTTGATTCTACATATGTGTGTCTTATTATAAAATAAATTTTCTATATTTAAAGTTTTGTTTATTTAATAGTGGTCAAGCCTATGAAATATTATTAGTTAATTTATTGCATATGTCTCTTAAACATTTAGTAAAATGTTTTACTTTATGTTTAAAGAAAGGGTCTAACTTAAGTTTCTCAATTATGAAATCTTTTCTATTCTCCAAATTTATTTTCTTTTTCATGGTGAGTTATAAACTGGAGCCAGGATCTAGGCTGTCGCTTAGATCATGCTTTACCTGATCCAGTATGTTTTGTTAAGGGTATGCTCCTTGGGAAGGGTCTAAAGTCTCTGAATTTTTGTCTCTTAAGCTCAGATTTGTTATTTCTCTACATTTTGAATGGGATTTCCCCAAATTTATTTCTGTGTACATATCTGTTCATTTGCTTGCACGTTGGTTAAATCTATAGAGTTGCTTGGATAAAGATATCTGGGGTAAAAAATATTTATGTGGTTGATTGGATTGCACTTCAGAATAGAATTTCCAGATCTTAATGCCTAACAGATATGTTAGTTTACCTATCCAGGTGTCTTCCCAACATTTCAGACTCAACATGTGTAAAATGAAGGAGCACCAAACCGAGAGCCAGGGACCCAAGTGCTGGTTCCAGGCCATCTTTAGCTGAATGACTTTGAGCAAGACCCTTCACATCTCCGTGGCTCACCTTTCTTAAAAATGAAAAGTTTGCATGAGATCAATAGTCCTCTGCTTTTCCAGCAGCAAAAATTTTTTTCCACCATACAAACTACATACAAAATTATAAAATAAGATTAATTGCTCAACTGGAGAGAAAACATTTTTGGACAACTTTCAGTTCTGTGTCCTTTATTTATCATTGTTACTCTCAAAAATCATCTGTGGGGGCCAGAGTTGTGGCTCAGTGGTAGAGTGCTTACCTGGCATGTGTGAGGCACTGGGTTTGATTCTCAGCACCACATATAAATAAATTAATTAAATAAAGGTCCATTGACTACTAGGAAAAAATATTTAAAAAGAAATCATCTTTGTGCAGTGGCTTTTGTGGTCCTCATATTTTCTGGTGTCTTTCTGTTTTCAGACTGAAAACAGGTAATACGTGGCTCAGTATTGACTCTCACCTGCCTTAGGAAGAACTGAGAAGATGAATCTTGAGAGTCTTCTATTTCTGGAATGGCCTGGCTATTGGCTTCTACTGGGACATGGGGACCATTGGAAGTGACTGAATTAAACACCAGCCTACCACTCAGGTTGTGCACACACATGGGACGTGTCCTTCCTCTCTTAGGATAACTGCCTTCCAAGCTGCCTGTGGATTAATGGGTGCAGTGGTGAGTATAGATAGACACTAGCCTGTGTCACTACAGCCGCGTGAGATTCGGTAACAACCAACTACATATATATATATATATATATATATATATATATATATATGCATAAGCAACTACATATATATATATATATATATACATATATATATAAACCTTTTCTCAGATCTCAAAACATACACAAAAATTAACTTGAGGGACTAGGGTTGTGGCTCAGGGGTGGGTGGAGCACATGCCTAGCACATGTGAGGCACTGGGTTTGATCCTCAGTACCACATATAAATAAATAAAATAAAGGTATGTGTCCACCTACAAAAAAATATTAAAAAAAAAATTAACTTGAGCTGGGCACAGTGGAACATGCCTGTAATCCCAGAGACTCAGGAGGCTGAGGCAGAAGGTTGAAAGTTTGAGGTCTGTCTGGACAACCTAGTAAGACCCTGCCTCAAAATAAAATAAATAAAGGGCTGGGGATGCAGCTTGATGGTAGAGAGCTTGCCTAGCCTGTGCAAGGCCCTGGATTTAAACTACGACAAGGAAAAGAAGAGAAAAAAAGAAAGAAAAAATGAAAAACTGAAAAGAAAAACCTCTATTGACTTGCTTTTGCTTCTTGGCCACAGATCACTTATATAGTGAGCCTACTTCTGAATTTACTACCTTCTCTTAAATACCACAGCAATAATGTAATTTCTCCCATGTTATGTTTTTTTTCCTTCCAAATTTGTTTTGGTTCTTCTAAGTTCTTTGCGTTCAGATATAATTTTGTTATTTATTTATTAACTCACTTGAAGATAATTTTACAATCTGTTTACAATCTGTTTGCCAACTTCTGCAAAAGAGCCTGCTGGGATTTTGATTGAGCCTGCATCAAATCAGAATAATCTGTGAGGTATTGGCAATATGACAATAATATTAAGTTCCCTAATCCATGAATATTGTATATTTTTATGTATTCTTTAGTTCTTATTAGCAATATTTTGTAGTTGTCAATGTATCAGATAGAGTTCTTGCACACAATTACATTATTATTATTGCTATTTATGAAAACATTGGGCTGGGTATAAAGCTCAGTGGTAGAAATCTTGCCTAGCATGAGCAAGTCCTTGGGCTCAATTCCCAGCACTGCAAGGTAAACAAACAAACGAACAAATTCAAACATTTTATGTTATTGATGCTATTGCAAATGTTTTATTTATTTATTATAATAGCACATATGAATTGTACAAATGAATGGAATTCACTGTAATAATTATCATACATGCATACGCTGTGCATTGATCAAGTCCTTCTACACTTCTTTATTTTTATTTTTATTTACTTATTTATTTTGGTACTGGGACACTTGACCACTGAGCCACATCCCCAACCCTATTTTGTATTTCATTTAGAGAAAGGGTTTCACTGAGTTGCTTAGGGCCTTGCTTTTTGCTGAGGCTGGCTTTGGATTCGTGATCCTCTTGTCTTAGCCTCCTGAGACGCTAGGATTACAGGTCTGTGCCACAGCACCTGGCTTATTTTTATTTTATTTTACTTTATTTTTTTACATCAGAGATTGACCCAGGGGCAATTGACCCAGTGGCTTAACCACTGAGTCACATTCTCAGTCCTTTTTTATTTTTTAATTTAGAGATAGGGCCTCACTAAATTGCTGAGGCTGGCTTTTAATTTGTGGTCCTCCTGCCCCAGCCTCCTGAGCTGCTAGGGTTATAGGCTTGTGCCACCATGCCCAGCTCACACTTCTTTATTTTAAAGTTTTTATTTTCCAATTGATGGTTGGTAGAAGATAGAAGTATAATTGATTTTTTATGTTAACCTCATATTCTGTGACATTTCCAAACTCATCTATTAGTCCCATTAGATTTTTGTGGATTCTTCACAACTTCTGTGTTTATAATTATTTCATCTGTGTATAAAAACACTTTTAATTTATCCTTTTCAATCTATATGCCTTTTATTTGTTTTTTCTTGTCTTATTTCAATAACTAAAAATATGAATGAAATATTGAATGTAAGTGGTAAGAGTGAACATTTTTGTCTTGTTCCCTATTCCTAGAGGGAAAACATTCAGTTTTTCATCAGTAAGTTGAAGTTAACACTTATTTTTTCACAGGTGTTCTCTTTGTTTTTTCTCTCTCTCTCTTTTTTGAGACAAGGTGTTACTATGTTGCACAGGTTGGCCTCGAACTTGTGATCTTTCTGTCACAGCTCCTAAAGTAGCTGGGGTTACAGGCATGCACCACCATGCTCAGCTCAGAGATGATCTTTATCTCATTTTCCTCAGTTTATTTTGCATGTATAGTCATTGAATTTTGTCAAATTCTTTTCTGCATCTATTGACATAACCACATGATTTTTTTCTCCTTTATTTTGCTGTCGTGGTAGATTATATTGATTGAATTTTGGATGTTGAAACAACCTTGCGTTGCTGAGATAAACTCTACCAGGTCACCATGTATTATTCTTGTAAGGTGTCACTGGATTTAGTGTGGTCCTCTTTAAAGACTGCATTTGTGATTATGGAGGGATATTAGTCTGTTGTTTCATTTTCTTATAATGTCTTTGCCTGGTTTTGCTATTAATATTATATTCCTCTCATAAAATGACTTGAGAAATGCTCCTTCCTTCTCTATTTCCTGTAAGATGTGGTATAAAAGTGATAGTATTTCTTTTTTAAATGTTAGATAGGATTTACTGGGGAAGTCCTGAAATTTTCTTCATGATAAAGTTATAAATTACAAATTTACCTTCTTTAATAGATATAGGACTATTAGGATTTTATATTTATTTTGTGTTAGTGTGGTAATTTATATCATTTAAGAAATTTTTCCATTGTCTTTAAGTTGTCACATTTACTAGCATAAATATTTTTATACTAGTCCCTTATTTTTCTTTTATAATCTGTAGAATACACAGTGTTATCTTTTCTTTCATTCCTGATACTGAGAATTTGTGTTTTCTTTTTTTGTATGTTCTGTCTAGCCAGAAGTTTAGTCTAGTTATCATTTCAAAGAACTACATTTCAAGTTTTACTCTGTCCTCTTCCTATTTTCTATTTCATCAGTTTCTGCTCTTATTTTTATTGACTTTCTCTCCTATTTTTATATATTCTCCCCTTCTCTACCTTCCCCTCCTCGCCCTTCTCCTCCTCTTCTTCTTCTCCTTCTCCTTCCCCCTCCCCCTTCTCCTTCCCCCTCCCCCTTTTCCCCCTCCCCTCTCCGTCTCCTCCTCCTTCTTCTTGTGCTGGGGATTGAAACCACTGAGCCATACTCACAGTCCTTTTTATTTTTTATTTTGAGACAGGGTCTCATTAAGTTGCTTAGAGTCTCACTAAATTGCTGAGGTTGGCTTGGAACTTGTGTTCCTCCTGCTTCAGCCTCCTGAGTTGCTGGGATTATAGGCGTGAGCTCCCTGAAACCCCTTACCTTCTTAAGGAGCAGACACAGGTCACTGATTTTAAACTTTTTTTTTTTGAATATGAATATTTAAAACTATAAATTTCCTAAGCATTATCACCTTGGTTAGGAGCCCCAAATTTTTAAGTGTTGTGTTTTCACTATAACTCAGTTCAAAAGATTTTCTTTCTTTCAGTTTCTTTTCTTTTTTCTTTCTTTCTTTCTTTCTTTCTTTCTTTCTTTCTTTCTTTCTTTCTTTCTTTCTTTCTTTCTTCTTCCATTTGTTCTTTCAGTGCACTTTAGATATATATAATATATATACATAATTTTGACATAATTACCCAAGCATAGAATATAATTTGTTCCAATTCAGTCCCCAGTCCTTTCCCTTTCCCTCTTCCCTTTCTACTGATCTTTCTTCTATTTATTTATGTTTTCTTTGAATCAGTGCATTAGGGAGATACATAAGGATGAGATTCGCTCTGGTACATTCTTGTATGTGAGTGGAAAGTTCCATCAAATTCATCCCACTCTTTTCTTTCCCCCTCCCTCCTCCCTCCCCAGTTAAAAAATATCTCTAACTTCTCTTTTATTTTCTTCTTTGAACCACAGGGACTTTTCTGTTATGTTGCCTCATATTAAAATAATTGGATATTTTCCTATTGATTTTTAATTTAATTTATTCATAGTTGGAAAATATCCTCTATTATTTCAATCCTTTCGAATTTATTGAGACTTATCTTATATCTTAACAAATGCTCTCTACAGATGACTGTTCCATATATCTTTATTTTATTTATTCGTTTATTGGTGCTGGGGATTGAAACCAGCCACTGAGCTACATCCCTAGACCTTAATTTTATTTTAATATCCTTTTTATTTGCACATTGTGGTTGTTACATAATGGTGGGATTTAACATTACATATTTGTACTTGCACACATTTTAATTTTATTTTTGAGGCAGGATCTTGCTGAATTATCTAGACTGGCTTTGAACTTTGATCTTTCTGCCTTGGTTTCTTGAGTAGTTGGGATTACAGATGTGTACCACTATGACTGATTCCAAGTCACTTTAAAAAAAAAAAGTATTCTGCAATTATTAGGTATAGCTTCTATAAATGTCAACTGGGTGAAGGTGGTGGGGTTTTTCTTATTTATTTGTTTAATTTTGGTGTTAAGAATTGAACCCAGGTCCTCACACATGGTAGGCAAATATTCTTTCTCAGTCCCTGATTTTGTTAGGTTCTGTATATTTTTATTGTTTTATGTCATTTATTTAACTAGTTACTGAAGGGAATGTTGAAATCTGTAAAAGAAAAGGATTTGTCTATTTGTTCCTTTGGTTCTGCCAGTTTTGGGGGGTGGGTACTGGAGATTGAACCCAGGATTGCTTTGCTTCTGAGCTGCATCCCCAACACTTTCTAATTTTTTATTTTGAGATAGTCTTGCTAAGTTGCTTAGAACTTTGCTTAGTTGCTGAGGTTAGCCTTGCACTTGAGATTCTCCTATGTCAGCCTCCTGGGTTTTTGCTTCATGTGTTTTAAAGTCTTGTTTTTAGGTACATATGTCTTTCTTTTCTTTTCTTTCTTTCTTTCTTTCTTTCTTTCTTTCTTTCTTTCTTTCTTTCTTTCTTTCTTTCTTTCTTTCCTTCTTTCTTTCCTTCTTTCCTTCTTCTCCTTCCTCTCTTCTTTTGTTTTTTCAGTGCTAGAGCTTGAACTCAGAGCTTTGTGCCTACTAGACAAGTAATCCACCACTGAGCTACACCCCAGCCTACAGCTCCTTTTCTTTGGTATCCTGCCCACAAATTTCAGCCACTTCATTAGAACAAACAGCCAATCTGTTTCCTCAACACCTGTTTTCTTCAGTCTTCCTTCTCTGTGCCAGTCTGAAAACTGACCCCAGGCAGAAAGCTGGGGTGATCCTGGCACTCAACTGTTTCTCTTCTCTCAGGAGAAAAGTCCTGCAGTGCTCATTATTCAACATCTGAAAACAGTTATTTCATACATTTTATCCAGTTTAATAGTTTATTGTAGACAGCTAGTACAATACCAGTTATTCCATCTTGGCTGGGAATGGAAGTACCGGAGTCCTATCCCTGGTTCTTTTATCCATAGTTTTACTTTCTGAAGTTTTGGTTACCTGTGGTCAACTCTGAAAATACTAAATGGAAAATTCCATATTTTGAGATATGTATATATAACATTCACATAGCTTTTATTACATTACATTGTTATATTTGTCCTATTTTATTATTAGTTATTATTTTTAGTACTGTAGCTAATTCATAAACTTTGTCATAGGTCTGTGTGTAGAAGAAAAAAGCATTGTATGTACACACACACACTTTATGTAGAAGAAATAAGCATTATACATATACATGTGTACATACATATACACATAAATAAAATAAAATAAATATATTTTGGTACTATCAAGAAGCATACTTTGGGGGGGTCTTTGAACATACTCCTTGAAGAGAAGGGAGACTACTATAGACATGGGTTAAAATCTATAGTTGGCATTTCCTACTTTTAAAGTTGGTGTCTAATGTATCTTTACACAGTGAACGTCTTAGCTATTTATTGCTACATGATAAATCACCCCCAAATTTAGTGGTTTAAACAGAAACCTTGAAAAGAAAAAACCTCACAGTAATGGTGGGTCAGGCAGTAGGAGTGGTTTAGTTGAGTGGGTCTGGCTCAGGGTCTCGGGTGGCTGTAGGCATCTGAATGCTTGGCTGGGGTCTGGCAATCCACTTCCAAGATGGCTCACTTGTGTGGTTATTGGCAGGAGACCTCAGTTCCTCACTGGAGGTTGGCAGGAAGCCTCTGATTCTCACTATGCAACTTGTCAGCTCACTCTCCCTAAAGCGAGCACTCAGAATGAGGAGCAAGCTACAGCGCCCTTTATGGTCTACCTCCCAAAAGTCCACCCACCACTTCCACTTCAATCTGTTTATTAGAAGCAAATCACTAAGTCCAGTTCATACATGAGGGATGGAAACGAGGCTCCATCTCGTAAAGGAAGAATTAAAAATTTGTGGACATATTTAAAAACCACCATGACTTTTTAATATTGTTCCAATGAGTTATGCAAGAAACAATCACAAAACCTCAGCAGCTTGTAACTCTAAGTGTTTATAATCATGCATCTCAGGGTGGACTGTGGCAGCTCTGGGGATCTCCACTGGCTTCATTCACACTTCTGAATATGACTTCATTCAACCAGGGATGGTCTGCCTAGATCAGGCAGGGTAACTTCTGATACCTACTTAATTTTTGTCTAAGGTTTATATTACTAGCATGTAATTACTATTTTAAATAACATATTGCTGAAAACACAAGATCACATTTGCTTCTGAACATTATAAAAATGTACTGAAATTCCGGTTTATTCATAAATTTAAAAAGATTCATATGTCACTTACAAAATCAATTGTGTCCACACTGAAAATTTACACTTGATGTGATAATACCGGTGTTGTTGTATGTGATTATTTTACAAATATCCTCCATGTTTTCACATATTTTATAAATAATGTGAATATGTTCATTGCTACTATACTTTACAGGGCTTAATCAATAAAAATTCATATTTTTGAAGTACAAGAAAATTGTTTTGCATAGCAACTTTTTATGAATGTCTTTAATTTCATCTATTTAAATCTTTGTGTTTTCATCTACAGTTTTTTTTATAGTTATAAAAATGTCATTATTCTGGAATTAATCTGTATATGTATTTAAAATTCACTGAGGAATGGTTTGGTTTTTCTAAATTGTCTGGTTTCATTAGAGTAAGCATGAAAGATTTTCACTTTATTCAATTAAAAAAGTACAGGAAGAATACTATGTTGCTTTATTATTTTAAATAAATAGTCGAATCAAATTTGGCATGCAAAACATATCACCTATTTTTGAAGAATCAGCATACATCATTATTTTTGTTGGTTTTGTTCTTTGTTTCCCTCCTTCTTATAGCACAGTGGTTAGAAATGGGTTTATACCAGCGGGATTCTAATCTTGGCTCAACGCTTTGTTGTCATGTATTTGGGGCGAGTCTCTTAACCTCTTAATACCTTAGTTTCTTTATCTGTAATTTCTTAGTTTCTTTATTCTGTAATCTGTAATGGGAATAATTACATTACTCACTGCTAAGGTTTGGAGACCGTTTGTTCTTCAAGGGTCCACATGTGAGTTGCTTGGTCCTCAGTGACAGCTTTGAGGTTGTGGGACCTTTAAGAGGTGGAGCCTAATGGGAGAGAGTTGAGAGAGCTGTCCTGGGAAGAGATTAAGTACTTGTTATAGACCCTGAGCTAGTTCTCTTGAAAGTGAATAATTTTAAAAGATTGAGCCTGACCTCTAGTCAAGCACTGGCTTCCTGTCTTGCTGTGATCTCGTTTCCACATGTTTCTGTTATTGTGATGCCGTATGGCATCGAGTAACATTGTCAGATATGTCTTCATTGGAGCTGGCAGCATGCTGTTTGGATTTTCAGCCTCCCAAACTGTGAACTAATTAAGTCTTTTCTTTATAACTTTTCCATCCATAGGTATTTTGTTATAGTAATGGAAAATGGACTAATACATAAATGATATTTTGATAAATAAGTGAAATAATTTTGTAAAGCACTAACCCAATGCCTGGCACTCAGTGGGTGCTTAGTAATCATTAGTTGTGTTACTACTACTGCAACTATTAAATTTACAATTTATAGAGAAGCAGAGATTTGCTTTCTACAGCAACTCTCTTAACCTTTGTTGTATTTGGATTTTGGAATGATCCAATATTAGTTACTCCATATAAACAATGCAGGAGTTGTCCTGCAGGAGTGCTTCCAGGTCACTGCTGTCAAAGCTAGCATTTTTCAAGGGAGGGAGTGACAGTAGGCTATTTTTTCAGAGGCAGGAACATCCCTCACATCTCAGAGGGATAGAAAAGCTCATAAATTAATCACAGGATCCTCAGGTATCAGAAATCAAAAGGTTCTTCTTTTGCAGATGAGAAAACTGAGTCTGAGAACCCAGCTCTCCTGGGAAATTTTACACTTCCTCTCGTTAATGGCTGTCAAGCATCCAACTCCACCCTTGGCTGGGGAAGTCTGTATTCTTCTCTCCTAGAGCCAGAGAACCTTGCAAGGTCAGAATATAAATAGCTAAGTTATGAAATAATCTGCAGGTGGACCGTGCATGGTGTGAATACCCTGTTGAAAAGTGTCAAAAAGAGACTGGTTGACCATTGATAGAGAAGAGGGTCCTGCTCTGAGACAGAGTTGAGACAAAATCTGTGCATCCCAAATTATCTCTGGTGAAGAAATAGATTTATTTTTAACCCCTCAATCCATTGTGGACTATTCCATTGTAAAATGCAGTAAAATAAAATTATTAGAAAAATTAATTTACAAAAACCTACAGAATACAAGTCTAATTTTTCTTTATTATTAGATTCAATAAACATAGACAGAAATTTCAACTGCCAAATTGTCATAAAATGTTTTAAATTTCGTGGGCTGGGGATTAACTCCTTGGTAGAGTGCTTGCTGAGCACGCACAAGGTTCTGGGTTCAATCCCTAGCAACACACATAGACACACACAAATTAAATGTGTACTCTCAACTTCTTATTTTGTTGTGGGTCAGTAACAACTAAGTGATAGACAGGCCCAAGATTTAGGAAACCTCTTATAGTTTTAACATTCTACTTTTGTTTTGTTTTTTCTTTTTTGGGACAGGTCTTACTAAGTTGTCCAGGCCGGCCTTGAATTTACAATTCTCCCATCTCAGCCTTTTGAGTAGCTGGGACTATAGGCTTGTGTCACTGTGCCTGGCTTCTTTCTGTGCTTTTATCTGAGGCCCAAATAATTGTGCCTCAAATTTATAGGGGCACTTCTCTCCTATACATTGTTATGGGGTGCAACTTAAGAACAGACTGATCACCACTGAGAAGACCAAATTTGAGAGTCTTTATTAAGCCGGCCAGTTGACTGTCTCACACAATGCCCCAAAAAATGGCTATTGGGAGAACAGACCCGACCATAGGGTTGTAGGGGTTCTTATACCAAAAATCACATCAATCATAAGTGTCTGTTGCTATGAATCGAAATTACAAACTAATATCATGAGATCATCGACCGAGGGGGAAGTGGGTCACCTAGGTACAAACTAAAGAATGGTTACCAATAACCACACAATCACTGTTCACATGGCACATTGGTTAGGAGCAATAGGGATCAAAAGAGAGCGATTTTTTATTACATAAGAATTGTCATTTTGTATTACTAAACATGTCTTGCTAAGCAACCGATGATGGGCACAGAGGCGGGGTGTTCCCATGGGAGAAGCTTATTTCCTACACAACATGGAGTCTCAGAACAAAATGGAGTCTGTCCAGTCATTTCCACCATAGTCTGGCCTGTAACATTCCCACGGAGCCAGATCTGTCAGCCCATCACAACATGAATGGTTTAAACAAATGTCTTACTTAATTGAGTGTTTATTTAAAACCTCTCAAATGGGCTAAACATGCTACACATGAAATTGAGTTAGAAATGGCTCCCTTTCTCAATGACATTCAGTCTAGCAGGGCACTAACATCCACTCGTCCATGATGGGGAAGAGAAGGTGGTAGTTCCCTGAGAGCGCTGTGTGTGGTGCCAGGAAATCCACAGTAGGGACACAAGGCTGCTCTGTGGAGGACAAGGTCTTGAGGGCTCAGAAGGCTACAGGGGATGAGGTGGGAGGGGCATGCTGGGGACTATGAGTAGGTCTCAATGATCCTGCATATTTCTTTTCTTTTTTTTCCGGTGCTGGGGATTGAATCCAGGGCCTTGTGCATGAGAGGCAAGCACTTTACCAACTGAGCTATATCCCCAATCCCGATCCTGCATATTTCTTTCTCCTTTGTGATTAATCATCTTGGTGAGGTAGAGTGGTATTTGGAAACCCTGTAAACAGGGAAATGGAAACACAAAGAAGCTGTTGTGCTAATGAGCAGGTTCTTGAACAGATCTGTAGATCTATTAAAGTCTTCGTTTTATCATCTGTAAAATGGGTCTAATAACATCTACCTGGTTGAGTTATTCAGAGGATTAGAGATTGCACACACATGCGCACGCGCGCGCACACACACACACACACACACACACACACACACTAAATTGCTTTATAAATGTAATTGTATTTACACGACAGTACGGGCACAGTATCTGATATATAGCAAGAGTTCAAGAAATTTTAACATTGTTCTCTTATTAAGCAATTGGCCTAGGATGATTGGCAGGTGAGAGACAGAACTAGGACTGTGGGGAGGGTTTTGTTTGGGGGTGGGGGTTGGGAGAAGGGAATGCTTTTCCCAGCATTTCCTTTCTCCATTCTTTTGGGAACTCCTCCCTTTCCCTTGGGGCGACTGAGTCCTGTTCCCAAGCAATTCTTATTTATCCGCTTATCCCCTGGCCTCTGGGATCAGTGTGCTCCAGATCTGGCCATTCTTGTGTTCCCTCTAGTCAAGGTGGCCGGCCTAAGGTTGGGTAGGAGGTGCAATCTGAACCAATCAGAAATTTTCATTGAGATGCACAGATATGCGTGTTGGGGGAAAATCACATTCTTTTCCCTTCAGCATGACTAACCCAGGCTGGTAAGAGCTGGGGTCTGCCACAGCTGGGAAAACCTAGAGATGGGGAAGGGGGAGGGGACGGAAACTGAAAACACCTTTAGGCCTCTGAATCTGCATGTCGACTTTACGGTTATTGGAATCAGTGCACCCCAACTTTTTGCTTATGCCTGGAGGAGTTGATTTTTCAATCCCTTTCGACCCTGGCTAAGGCAAGTACTGACTCAGAATTCCAGATTCTTATCTTGTGTGATTATCCCTTGGGTCAGGGCTTTAAGAGAGACATCCCCATCATATGTTAGTCAAGATAATTTAAGACGGAGTCTGGGGTCAAGCTGTCATGCTAAGAGAATAACAAGCATGTGCCTGCCCTGTGAGAGCTTTAAACCCCATCAGGAATGCAAATTACTAAAGTTAACCAAGAAAAGAAAGCACACTACCACGAAGAACAACAGAAATTGCTCCGAGAGTTCAGAAAATGGAGAGAGGGCTCATGATATTTGAAAACTATTGTCTTTCTCTAATCGTCTCAAAAATGTCTTTGCACAGATGATTTTTTTTTAATCAAACTCTAAAGATGGTCCATACCAGTATTTGGTTGTGTCTTCTGTCTTCTGCTAACCACAGTAATTCTTCTCCCTACACACACACACACACACACACACACACACACACACACACACGTTGTAGATGAACACAATACCTTTATTTTATTTTTATTTTTATGTGGTGCTGAGGATGGAACCCAGTGCCTCACACTATCACTAAGCTATAACCACAGCCCTCCCTAAACTTTTTAAAAACTTTGTATTTCCTGGGCATGGTGGTGCACGTCCATAATCCCAGATACTCAGGAGGCTGAGGTAGGAGGATTTGAAGTTTGAGGCCAGCTTCAGGAACTTAGTGAGATCCTGTCTCAAAATTAAAAATAAAAAGGACTGGGGATGGAGGTCAGTGGTAAAGCACCCCTGGGTTCCAGTACTAAAAAAATAAGTAAAATAAATAAATAAAATAAAAATAAATAAAACTATTTGTTAAAGGAAGTTGGTCATTTGTCCCATGGAATTTTCCACATTCGGGATTTGGCTGATTATATCATCAAAGGATCATTCAAAACGCCCCTCAGTTCCCTGTGATTCTTGTAAATTGGCATTAATGAGGTCCAGAGGCTTGATTTGATTCTGGTTCAGTTGTTATTGTTATTACAGTTTCGGATGGGAATTTGTAAGTGGTATAGAACTTCCTAATGCAGCTCATAAAAAGACAGAGTGTCTGACTGTCCACTTCTAGCAATATTAAAGTTGGTCAACAAATTCTAGCAAAAGCTGCTATTGTTTTTCATGCCCCTCTGGAGGATTCTGACATGAGTTCATGGGGGCGGGGCTGGTGGACAAATCTTATTCACAGACCAGAGTGCACTGAGAATCACCCTTCCTCTGGGACCAGGGAGGCATTGTCACTGGGCCAAGCTCATGTCTGACCTTTGAGAGCTTCCCTTGGGTGGCAGAATTTCCCAGGAAGCTATTCAGGCCCTGCGGCAAATAAGGTTCCTGCTGGCTCTTCCCACCAGTCTGCCAGAGGAGCCGGAACCTTTGAATGAAGTGAGGAAAGTCCAAAGAGATTTGTCAGGATGTGTGATATTAGATTTCTTTAGCAAGAATGCTTGTCACTTTGCTATTTTATGGTGGAAAAATTTCCACTGATTGTGTCTACAAATATAAAATAAAGTGGAGAATTGAAGGCAATTTCACACGAAAATATTAAGCAATGGAAACTTGTTATTGAGCAACACAGGGGGACTTTTCCTTTATGGTCTTCACTTATACAACTTGCCCTTTGAGCTGGATAATTTGATTATATAGTCAGCTCCCTTGGGCAATTCAGGTTTGCCCTCTAGATTTTTATGACCCCCACCCACACATAAAGATAATTGTGTCAGTTTCAGACTTTGCAAGTCTTTAGTAGAATTTGGATTATGGTGGACTTTAAATATAGGAAAATTATTTTATGTAGATTGATTGATGAATATGGTCCTTTTAGTTTGTAATTCATTTGATTCAACTGATTAAGAATTCAGCTTTAGAAATTAAGAAACATGGTTCTGCATTTTATATGACTTTTAAATTTTTTATTTCTTTTTAAATCAACAAATTATGATATTTATGGGGTACAATGTGATTTTGTTTTTCCCTTTGGCATTGGGGATTGAACCCAGGAGCACTCAACTACTGAACCACATCCCCGACCCTTTTTATATTTTATTTAGAGACAGGGTCTCCCTAAGTTGCTTAGGGCCTCGCTAAATTGTTGAGGCTGTCTTTGAACTTGCAGTCCTCCTACCTCAGCCTCCAGAGCCACTGGGATTACAGGCATGCACCATCATGCCCAGCACGATGTGGTATTTTGATACATGCACACCTCAGAATTCATTTAAAAAATCTATTTTAACTGACTCACAAAAACATACAAATTATGCATACTAATGAGGTACCATGTAATGTTTTGATACATGTACACATTGCATATTGCATAAATCAGGTAAACATATATACTCCCTCAAGTTTTTGTCATTTGGTGAAAGTTTTCAAAATTCTTTCTTGTAACTTTTTGAAAGGTACAGTATATTATTGTTCTCTGTAGTCACCCTTGGATGCAATAGCACACCGGAGCGTCTTGCTCTTATCTAAGTACAACTTGGTACCCATTTGATCATCCTTTTCTGGTCCCTCTCTGTCTCTTATAAGATGTTTTGTGTATGATTTTGAGATCTTTTGAAAGACATGAGGCGACAGACTGCGAATGCGCTGCCTTCGTTTTTCCCTCCTGATGCTTTGTGTTTGGGTATGTCACCTCTGGGTCTGCTCTGGGGGCTGGTTCTGAGTCCCTTTTCCTGGCTTGGAGTCGACATTCAGGAAGGCTTCCTTTTTCTTGAAACATTGGTTCATGGACAGTACTTTACTGCTTTGAGAGGTGTTATGACATATTTTATATATTTTTTTTGTGCGTGATTTTATAAAGTGTGTTTCTCAAATTAATTTATTCCACCTTGTGCCTTCCTTCCTTTTCTCCGCTAGTCATTGAAAGTCAAACCAGACTGCAATCCCCTTGGGGAACTTGGTCTAATATATTGTTGTTCCCCAATTCCAAACCCAGTGTTTGGCCTGTGGCAGGTGTCCAGTGAATATTTTCAAATGACTTAATGAGTGAAAATGAACTTTGGGAAATTTTCCCCCTCTTTTCAACCCCAAATTCCCCAAGTAAGGCTTCCTTATTTACACTGTGTTTTGTTTTGTTTTAAATGAAATTCTGACTACTGATTACAGCTCACTTAACTTTTTTAGGTGAATGCTCAACTACATTCTAAACCTCTAACTTCAATTTATAGCTCAAATTAGAATCAGTGGGAACATTTTGGCTAACAGCTGTAGGTACGAAAAGAACCACCAAGATTAAAGTTAAAGAATATGTCACTGTGTTAGTTTTTTTTTTTTTTAATAAGATTTTTGTGGTAATTTAAAATTTATTTTAATATTTATTTATAATTGATAAACAAAAATTATGTAGATTTAGTGTACACCTTGTTGTTTGAGCATATATCCATTGTGAAATGTCTAAATCTGGCTAATTAACATATGTATTACCTCACTCATTTATTTATTAGTGGTGAGAACACTGAAATCTACTCCATTAGCAATTTCAAACACATAATGCATTAACTCTAGTCTCTGTGTTGTATAGTAGATTTCTTGAACTTATTTTTTTTTTATTGTAAACAAATGGGATACATGTTGTTTCTCTGTTTGTACATGGCATAAAGGCATACCATTTGTGTAATCATAAATTTACATAGGGTAATGTTGTTTGATTCATTCTGTTATTTTTTCCCTTCCCCCCACCCCTCCCACCCCTCTTTTCCCTCTATACAGTCCTTCCTTCCTCCATTCTTGCCCCCCTCCCTAACCCTAACTCTAACCCTAACACTAACCCCTCCCACCCCCCATTATGTGTCATCATCCACTTATTAACCAGATCATTTGTCCTTTGGTTTTTTGAGATTGGCTTATCTCACTTAGCATGATATTCTCCAGTTTCATCCATTTGCCTGCAAATGCCATAATGTGTTAGTTTTTTATAGTGGTTGTAGCAAATCACTGCAACTGGATGGCTTATAACAACAGATTTCTATTCTCTCACAGTTCTAGAGACCAGAATTCCGAAATCAGTTTCTAGGCTGAAATCAAGGTAGTGGCCAGGCTGTTCTTGCTCTGGGCACTCTAGGGTAGAATTGGTTCTTTGCTTCTCCCAGCTTCTGGTAGCTGCTGGCACTATTTGGTTGGTGCATCTGAAGTACTTATCGATAGTACTTGAAGCGAAGGTACAAGTGGGGCATGATGGTGCACACCTATAATCCTAGTTACTGGGAAAGCTAAGGCAAAAGTTTCCAAGTGGAGAGACCCTAGTTTAAAATATGCTGGGCGAAGCGGTGTATGCCTGTAATCCCAGCAGCTCGGGAGGCTGAGGCAGGAGAATCTCAAGTTCAAAGCCAGCTTCCGCAACCTAGTGAGACCCTAATCAACTCAGTGAGGCCCTGCTCTCTAAATAAAAAACAATAAAAAGGTTGGGGGTGTGGCTCAGTGGTGGAGCAGTTGCTTAATTTTGTGAGGCCATGGGTTCAATACTAAAGGGGTCAAAAAATTATTTTTAAATAAAAGAATGGACAGGTAAAAGCAATGTAAATATTTAATTTTAAAATAGGCCATTAATTGTTCTTTATGGCAGAAACTACATCTAAGGGCAGCAGCCCACCTCTCTTTAGCTTACAGTTGTGTACACCCTTCCCCCTGAGGTTTAGCAGGCAGGGACTGGAATTCTCAGATACTGGTTCTAGTATGCAGCTCTCTTGTAGCAGGTGGAGCTATCTAAGTTCTCACTCTGGGTTGTGTGTCCAGAAAGGTGTGCAATTTCCAGATTATTTTAGGTGCTAGGGTTGGAACCCAGGGTTTACTGCCTCTACATTATTTTCTAAAGAGAAGATTGCTTGTGTGTGTGTGTGTGTGTGTGTGTGTGTGTGTGTGTTTTCTTCTTCTCCTTGTCCCTACCTTTGGGATGCAGATGTGATGGTGACACCAGGAGGCAGAACCGCAAGATAGATGACCTCCTGGAAAGAGCTACCTTGGCACCCTGGATCACCTTGCATTTACCTCTGGGAATGACACCAAGAGACAATAAATTTCTGTATTGTTTGAATCACCATTTTGGAGTCCCTTTGTTACAGCAGATTAGTTTATACATGAATTAATACACAAGCAAGATTAGGGGCCAGGTGTGGTGTAATCCCATCTACTCAGGAGGCAGGGGCAGAAGATCCTAAATTCGAGGCCAACCTGGGCAATTTAGCAAGACCCTGTTTCAAAATGAAAAATAAAAGGGGACAAGGGATGTAGATTGATGGTAGAGTGCTCCTGAGTTCGATTTGCATTGCTCAATAAGTTAAGAGCAGTTCTTCTGACTGGGGGTGTAGCTCAGTGGTAAAGTCCTTGCCTAGGTCATGTAAGGACCTGGGTTCAATCCCCAAAACCATAACACAAACAAAACACAATTTTTCTCACCTAAACATACCAAAAGAGAGTAGTTGTCCCAAGCTGTGTCCTTGTAAGCTTCTCTTCTACCTTGGTCAGAAAGTTCTGACCTACTCGCTAGAGTGAACCTGTTGGTATGAATATGTCACTCCTATGTGTCTACCCTGCAGTAGTCCATGGGGAACCAATTAATAGTCTTCATTAGAAAAGCTGAATTTAATACCTCCTAAGTGTGTTTGTAACAGTGGTTCACTTGGTGCTTTGACTATATCCCTCGTTGCTTTGAAACTTAGATGGTTTTTTTCTTTTTCCCAACCTTTTCCCTGACCTTCTCCCTGATCTTCTTTTCCCTGATCTCCTTCCTGATCTCCCCTCCCTAATCTCTTTTTCCTCTGAATCACCTCTTAAAGGCCCCCCCCCCCCCCCGCCCCCGCCGTTCCCCTTTGCTAGCAAAGCCATAAACCGTCTCTTTCCTTTTTCTCAAAACCTTGTCCTCTTTATTGAATTGGCATCGGGGATGAGGACTGAGCTTTCAGTTACATGTTTAAATTCACAAGAATTAAGCATTTTGGCTGAAAAAGAATGTCTCCAAAATCCTGTTGAAAACAAGCTTTTTGGTTTTTGCAGTGCTAGAGATCAAATAATCCAGGACCTTGAGCATGCTAGGCAGGTGCTCTACCACTATGTGACACCCCCAGCCCTTTCTTCTAGGGGTGAGGATATGGAAAATCATGCCCTTCAGGAAGGACAATGGGCCAAGAGTCAAAATTCATCTGCCTGCCAAAAGTCCCGCCAAAGGTAGTTGTCTCTCCCATAAGGCCCTATATAACTCTGACCTTTGTTGCAGCACCCCACCATTTGCTCCCCTGAAAATGCACCCCTCTGATGCCTCACTGATTGATGCCACTTATTAATAAAAGGCATGACTGATCTGTGGAGGTCTGCTCCTGTTTTGGTTCATTTTTGCTTACAACTGGGAATTGAACTCAGGGGTACTTTACCACTGAGTTACATCTCCAGTTCTTTTAATTTTTATTTTGGGACAGGGTCTCCCTAAGTTGCTGAGGCTGGCTTTGAATTTGCAATCCTCGTGCCTCAGCTTCCCGGGTTGCTGGGAGGACAGTAATGTGTCAACACATCTGCACCTTTTCATTTTATAAAATTGAAAGATTATGTTTTTTTCCCCCACAAAAGCAATCCATTTCAATTATCGACAAGTTAAAAGTGACAAAGAGGAAACAAAAGTTTTAGAATCTCACTCTCTAGTTGGCTATTTGGTATATATATCCTTTCAGTTCTTTTTTTATGAATGTATGTATATTTACTAAAATCTCATCGTACCACATGAAGTTTTATAACTTTTCCCTTGAAAGAAACACCAAGCATTTTAGTCAATGTCTCAGTTCACACTGACTCTGGTCAACTTAGGAGTTGCCAGAGCTGGACCACATAGTCTTGCAGAGGGAGGAGGGATATTCTGTTCAGTGAATTTGGGTCTAATCTGCAACATGTGCTTGCACATTTTTAGTGGTGTGAGATACAGAAAAGGAGACAGTATTGGTTTATCATCTTTGGAAACTTTGCTTATGACTTGTATGCATGAGAATTTGCTCAGCCTGTTTTAGGACTCTACTTAGAGTCTGGGTTATGGGGTGTTTATTTTTTTCTCTTCTTGATTATAGTTATGACAGAATTATTTACCTAGCTCAGTCAAAATAAGAATTCAATATTATTCCTATGCCTCTTAGCTTGTACTTTTGAAAAAACACAAGGACTGGAATGTAGCAGACAACCAATATTTCCCAGGGTCATGCACTGAGCTGAGCATATCACACGCTAAACTTTGCAGGATCCCATGGGGTGGATCTCTCTGGTCCTTTAGTTCAGTTTTTCAGGTTAGAAAATGGAGACCTGGAAAAATTAAGCAATTTTCCCTAGTTATTACAGCAAATACGAATAAGAGCTGAAATTTAAACCCAGTCTACCTGACTTCTAAGCCCATCTTTTAGTCCTCATACTTATTGTCTTCCAGAGAAAAAATTAAGTACTCAAATACACTTTTAAAAGTGTAAAATAAAAATTATAGGCTGTCATTGTGAGTCACATGCTATTTGAAATACATATATTGTGGAATGACTCAATTGAGCTAATTAATATATGCTTTACTCCATTACTTATTGTATTTTTGTGGTGAGAACACTTAAAATCTACTCTCTGTGCTTTTCAAAATAAAATACATAGTTATTAACTATAGCCACCATGTTGTACAATAAATGAAACTAATTTGTTTTTGCATTATTCTCTGAATACCCAAATTCCATCAAATCTATGATGCCATAGATTGTAAGACACATTATTTTATATTTCAATTATAATGAAAAGTATTTCCAACTAATTGTAAGGTGCATTTCAATTTCTGAGATATTGTAAAGTAAAATGTAAACTTTCATATTGATGAAATATGATAAAATTACAGGACTACTTATGGAAACAAGAGGCTAATGTGGTGTAACCCACTCATGTGGGCAGTGTGAATGGTGTGGATTCTTGGTGGGTTGAGTATATTCTCAGGGATGAGCTCTAGTAGGGAGGACCATATATAATTTTCAACTCACTTGCAGAAATAGTGGTTGTACGGTTGGATTTGTTGCTGCAGTTGGATAAGTCATTATTATTCCTGCCAATGGTCCCAGAAGCTAGGAAGCACCAAGCTGCCTAGAGCTTTCTTGAAAATAATAATAGAAAAAGAGAATAGGGGAATAATGGATGAGGTATGTGCAGCACTTTGTATCTGGGATTCTGATTGCGGGATATATTCATCTAATGTTCTTTTCTCTGCAATGATGTATTGTGACAATAGCAACATTTTATGATTCCTAGAAAGTATCAGTCAAGAAATTATAGCTGAAGGAGGAAATTAAATAAGTCCAGCAGAATTATTCTAGAAATAAGACCAACAGAAGACTGAACACTGAACCTTGAGAAATGCCTGCACTGAGGGAGGGAGAGGGAGAAGGAAGGGCAGAAGGGCGGGAGAGAGGAGGGAGAGAGAAAGGGAGGAGGAAAGCCCACAGAGGGCTAAGTCACAGAAGCCAAAGGAGGGTCACATTGCTTAAAAGTAGAGGTGGTAACTGGGGGTCATTTGACAAAGTCTGTTGATCAAGAAGTATAATGGATCTGGTGCCTATTATGAGAGTAGAAGAAGGTGATTTGAAAGCAGAGTTAGCCCCTCTGCCTTTCTTATTTTATAGAACTGTTATAAAGCTAAGGGTGGATGTTCTTTACAGACTTGGCTGGATGACTCCTTGCATACTAGTATTTGTCTTCTAGATCTTCTCTGTAATATTCGAGCTCACTTTCTTGCATCTTCTGAAATCCTCATCTTGATGCCCTGATGCCTCTTGCTTTGGATGCCCTCCTACTTCTAGGGGTGAATTTTGACCTGATTTTTTTTCCTACTCCTTATGCCTTCAATGTTGATGTTCCTCTGATTTTATCCTTAGCCTTATGCTCTTCCCTATCTTCTACATGCTCTTTGGAATATCTTATTCCCATTGCTATGGTTTGAATGTAGACAGTGTCCCTCAAATGTCCATGTGTTAAAACCTTGTTTCCCAGGGAGGAGCTGTGTGTGGTGTGTGTGGGGGGGGATGATGTGGACTTCCAAGAGAAGGGGCTTCATGGAGGTCCTAAGGTCATTGGAGGCACTTGAAAGGAATTATGGGATCTTGTTATCCTCTCTTTCTGCTTTCTGGCTTAAGATGTGAGCACTTGCTCTGACACAAATTCCTATCATGATGTATCACCCACATTTGAGTCCCAAACCAATGGGGCCATCCATTGGACTCTGATCTTCAGAACCGTGAGCACAGATAAAGCTCTTCTTCTTTAAATAACCTGTGTCAGGTATTTCACTATAATGACGTGACACTGACAAATATACCTGGGATTTCAAAAATTATCATCTATTTGCTCTTGATATCTAAAACACATTTCCTGCCCAAGTCTCTTACTTTAATTTCTGACTCAGTTTTCCTTCCTGCCTTCTTCCTTTCCTCCTTTCTTCCTCCCTCTTTTCTTTCTTCAGTTCCATTTGATAAATTTTGCAGCATACCTCTAGCAAAGTATACATGGCCCATAAAAATGTGCTTTAGGTAATAACTTTGTCCTTAGCTTGATCTTTTATTTTTCCACACTCATTTTCCCTCCCATTTGCCAAAATTAATTCACTTTATTTTTTTCATAATGTTAGCAAATTGGATCAAGTCTGATGAAAAGTCTTTCATGTCTCACCATTGCATACAGGTTGCAATGGAAATGTCTTTCCCTGAGTCTCATCCCTTTATGATGTGGTCCCTGCCTACTCGTCTGACCTCCCTGTTTCCCACTCAGTTTGTGACTCAGGAATGCTGACATACTTGTAGCTGTGGCTTTCACATTTCTTTCCCTCTGCTGGAAATGCACCCCTCCCCCATCCACTCTGGGAGAATTCCTGCTCATTCCCGGTCCTCCCTCTCTAAAACTTTTCCCCGATTTTCCATTCAGGTGCCACTCTTAGCTTCCAGCCTTACTCTGCATATATCTCTGTTGTAGCCACTATTGTAATTGCATATGCTTTTCCCTGCTAGATGGTATAACTTTCTGTCTCATCATTGTATCCCTGTGCCTGGTACAGTGGCTGGTGTTAAATAAGAGTTTTGGTGTCCTTAAAGGTAGTTTGAACCAGAGAAAAGCTCATGTGGGGGTTTCCTTTGACTTTAAAAATTACCATTTATTTACATTCCATATTATAAAAACCATCAAAGGGTTTCACAGGGTGTGGCTCTGTGGTAGAGTGCTTGCCTTGCATGCACAGGACCTGGGTTTGATCCCCAGGACATAAAAAAGAAAAAGAAAAAGAAAAAAAAATCAAGGGCTTCCTTTTAAGGTCAATTTAGAAATGTTATTGTTCTATGTATAAATCGAGCAAATGTCAACATTTTAGGGGGTCCTTTGAGTAATATTTGGTCCCATATACAAGTGTAAACATTTACATATTTGAACTTGAGATTATAAACAATAAATACGTTTTAAAGTATTTCATATGCCTGGCTGTAAGACCTTCCTAAATGTTTAATTCTTATAAATCTGATCACATGATTATACATCCAGCCTTAATTATTTTCAAATTAATTAATTAACTGTTATTCTTTTTAAATGACATAATATTTGAACTTTTTAAATAGGGTACAGTGTTATGATTAAATACATCTATATACTGTCTAATAATCAAATTAGAGTAATTAGCATTTCTAATTCCTTGTATATTGTCATTTTCATTGTTAGGAAACTTCCAACTCTTCTCCTCTAAATATTTGGAAATGCATAATGAATTGTTGTAGACTCTGGTTAGCCTGCATTAGAATTAATTTCCCCATCTAACCATATTTTAGTACCAGTCATCCAGCCTCTCCCTATCCCCTTCTACCTTACCCTTTCCAACTTCTAGTGACCGATATTCTAACTCTCTACTTCCATGTGACTGATACTTTTAGCTTCCACAAATGAATAAGAACATGTTGTACTTTATTCTTTCTGTGCCTGACTTATTTCATGGCCAGTCTTAATTCTAAGGATCAATATTATACATAAACAGTAAATTTTTAACTTAAAATCATAAGTGTAGCTGGGTGCAGTGGCACACACCTGTGATTCCAGTGGCTTGAGAAGTTGAGGCAGGAGGATCACGAGTTCAAAGCCAACCTCAGCAAAAGTGAGGCACTAAGCAACTCAGTGAGACCCTGTCCCTAAATAAAAATACGAAATAGGGCTTGGTATGTAACATAGTGGTCAAGTGCCCCTGAGTTCAATCCCTGGTAATACCCAGTCCCCAAAAAATCATATAAGTAAATTTCTTTATTACATACACTAAATAGGAATCATAGAAT
Organism: Sciurus carolinensis; assembly: GCF_902686445.1. Classification (NCBI taxonomy): domain Eukaryota; kingdom Metazoa; phylum Chordata; class Mammalia; order Rodentia; family Sciuridae; genus Sciurus; species Sciurus carolinensis. The sequence goes on from NC_062224.1 coordinate 24,292,335, forward strand.
TCATAAATAACTAAAAGGTCAAATAAGTACTTTTAAGTATTCATTTTGATTGGACTTCTAAAACAAAATACCATAAACTAGGTGGTGTATCAACAATAGTAATTTATTTCTGATGGTTCTAGAGACTGGAATTCTGAGATCAGGGTGTCAGGATGATCAGGTCTGGCGAGGACCCCGTTTCTGGTGGTAGATGGTTACCTATCTTCCCACGGCAGGCATCATAGAGAAGGAAGGTCTCACTTCTCTTGTAAGGGCATGATTCCATTCCTGAGGACTCACCTTCTTGACCTAATTACCTTCCTGAAGTCCCATTTTCAAGTACCATCACACCAGGGATTAGATCTTTCTTTCTTCTTCTTCTTCTTTTTTTTTTTTTTTCTTTTGCAGTGCTGGGGATAAAACCCACAGTGTCCTGCATGTGAGGCAAGTGCCCTTCTACTGAGCACATTCCCAGTCTACCCTGACTAGATTTTAAGATAATTAATTTTCAGGGGGACACAAACACTCAGTCAATGACAAATATTATGAATGTTATGATATTAAATATATATAGATTCCTTAAATCAAGGTATTATAAGTATGGAGCTCAAAGCTCCAGTTAAGAAATGATAAGGAAATTGAAATGTTAATTGCCCTGATTTGATCAGTACATGCTATATATACATTGAAATATTACACTGTGTCTCATAAAAATGTGCTAGTGTTACTCATTAAAAATAATAATATACATTTTTCCTGTTCCCAAATGAAATTGATGTGCACTTACTAAGAATAAAAAAAAATAAAAATCTGTTAGCAGTACAAGTTTCATTTTTTTAAAAAATAATTTTTAGTTGTAGATGGATACAATGCCTCTATTTTATTTATTTATTTTTTCACATGGTGCTTAAGGATCAAACCCAGTGCCTCACAAGTGGTAGGCAAGCACTCTACCATTAAGCTACAACCCCAGCCCAAGTTTCATTCTTATAGACATTTCTATACTTAATTCTAAACCCTCCCAAGTCTAAATATGCTTGTTCTCTAAAGAACAATAACTGTTAAGGTTTGCATCCTTGGGATAATTTTCGGGGGAGATTACAAAAAAAATCCATGTCTGCAATATGGTAGAAATACCCTGAGTGTCTCTGAGTTGCATGTTAGTGACTGCATAACTTAAAGAAGGTGGTCCCAGAATTCCACATCCTCTGATTCAAGTCAGTCATTACCAAATCTTCTCCTTACAGCATTGTCAATCCCACATCTGTTCACTGGATTTTGCATGATTATCTTTGTTCTAAAGATCTTTGGACACGACAGAATCCTGCATTTTTTCCCCCATAGATCTCCTGTTTGGGAGAATCACTCAATTTTTTTTCACCTATTAAAATTTATTCCCAGTTTAATTCTGCAGTGCTCTCATGGGAGAGTCACAGCTTCCATGTCACCTGAGACTCATCATAAGCACACAGTAAATGTTGGACTACTTAATGACATGACTGTGTGCAAAGGGATACCAGTAACAGAAGAGTTTTCATACCTACTAATTTTTCTATCTTTTCTAAGTATAGAATAGAAATTAAAAACATGGGTTTTCAGTTCAACGGTCCTGGTTTACATTTTCTGACACTTATTAAGTGGGCTAATTTTTAAGCCTTTCTGAGCTAGCTTTAGTTCTGCATTCTTACAGGGTTGTTGAAGACAAATGACATAGTTAAATAAATATAGGCATACACATGCATTATAAACTGAATTGTGTGTCCCCCAAAATTCACAGATTGAAGCCCTAATATCCAATATCTAGGAATGTGACTCTTTTTGGAAATAGGGCCTTTAAAGAGGTAATTAAGTTCAAATGAGGTTAAAGGTCAGCCCTATTCTAAACAGACTAGTGTCATAAAAAGAGGAGGTTAAGATACACAGAGACACCAGGGCCTGTGTTCACAGATGTAGGACCAGGTGAAGAAGTAGCAGGAGGGTGACCATCTGCAAGTCAAAGAGAGAGCCAATCCTCCAGCACTTTGATCTGGAATTCCAGTGTCCAGAACTAGGAGAAAATAATTTCTGTTGCTTAAGTCACCCGGTGTATGGTATTTTATTATGGCCGCCCTAACAACCTAATCGTGTGTATATGTATCTCTCTATATGTGCAGGTGAGTGTGTGTGTGTGTGTGTGTGTGTGAGATCTCTGGATTACTTATAATACCTAGTGGGCTGGGGTGGGGCTCCGTGATAGATTTCTTGCCTAGCATGCGCGAAGCCCAGGGTTTGATCCCTAGCACTATGACAAAACAAAACAACAATCTAGTTATGATACCTAATGCTGTGTAAATAGCAGTCGTGCCACATTGTGTAGGGAATAATGACAAGGAAAAATGTCTGCACATACTCAGTACAGACACAATTATTTTTTGGAATATTTTCATTCTGTAGTTAGTTGAATCTGGATGCAGAAACCACGGATACAGGGCTAACTGGGTATCTTAGTACAACAATTCAGTTCAATAAACGGTAGCCACTATAACTATATACCTAGCTTTTTTTCAATGAAACTGCAAAAAAAAAAAAGTTATCTTACAAGTCACTGTGCATTGTTTTCTGGATTAAACTCAAACAGAAGGAAATCCCTTGTTCCCTTGTTACCTGACCTCTAGCATCCCTGGCTGAGAGCATTTCTGCTCTTCAGGCAGGTGTTTGCTCCTGTGAGATCTGCCTTGGCTGTTCCTCAGGTCCTGACATCATGTCTACTGTTTCCCTCTCCGAACTGTGCCTTATGCATCCTTATATCCCAGTCACCTAGTGGAGTGTGCCAGAGGATTCAATTAAACTGAGATACAAGTTCACGGAGGGTTTAGGTTTATTTACTTTATCTTGTTAACTACTGAAAAGATAACATTGCAGGTTAGAGAGCAAATTTCATGTTTTGTCTCAAACCTTTTCCCAGGAGCCAGCACTGGGACCTCCAAGCATTCTGGTGAGCTGGGGGCATTCCTAGCTGCTGCAGAGGACAAGACACAGCCTGTTTAACTTGCCAGGGCTCATATAACAGGGGCCTGGTCACATCTGGGCATGTACAATGCTTGCTTCATTTACCTGTAAATTGCAAATCTCTCTTCTCATAATGAGGTTTCTGAAACATTCCTTGTTTTCTCAGAAACTCAAGCAATTAGCCAAGTAGGAACAGGCAATAACTGTTAACCAGGGGCAAAAGGGTCAGATATTTCCTGTGCCATTGTTACTGTTGATAACCCGGGTGACATAGTTTACTAGAAGAAAGATTTTAACTGTCATTATGGATTTCATTCCCTTGTGTGTGAATTGGCAGAATGCTGACATAGTGTCCTTTTTGAAGGTCATCTGGAACCGTGTATGTACCCCTAACTTGCCTTCCAACTAAGCAATAACAGCACAGTTTCTTGGCTGTATCTTATTTGATGTTTAGCAATGGCAAAGCTGTAAGCCATCCCAACTCAGAAATAACTGGGATGTCTTTTGTTTTCTTAAGCAACAATTACATTGCTCTTGGCTTTATTTGATGAGAAGGTAGTGGAGAAAAAACGATGATTATCTTACACAGTACATAGGTATTTTTGCAAAGTCATTTTATGTCTGAAAATAATTTTAGAATGCATTAGAAAAGTATAAAATAATATTATGTGGAAAAGGGAAGAAGAAAATTATTATGAGAAAAAGTAAAATACCATAATTGCTGTAAAAGAAAAATTGACAGTGTAATTTAATGAGTCAGTATCAAAGCTTTTTCTATAACTTAAAAAAATTTAATGTATACCACCACTAAAAAGAGTTGGTGGGAATCTAATAAATGAAATGTAAAATTTTCCTATATTTCTCTTATATACCACCTTACTAACTTACTATTATTTTCCTTCTGATACTTACATTTAAAGAATTAAATACTATTCTAAAGCAGAGCAGAAGTACATCAAATATGTATACTGCCTATTAACGTCTATTTATTTATGTTTTAACATGCCTTCAATAAACCCCCCAACAGGTTATGCTAACAGGGTCCTGGTAACTTTCCTTATGTAAGGTAAATACTTAATTTTTCTATCTTGATTGCAATTTGGAATAAACATTAAACTGGTCTAGTGATAAACTGGGGCACTTCATTCAGCAAAAAGAGAGAGAGTCAGGTATTTCCATAAAGGTGTTGACTAGTGAAAAAAATCCATGGTGGAGCCTGCTAGCTGTCCCCCAGACTCCATTCTGCCATTACTCCACAGTATTAGACTTCTGCAGATCTTGGCTGCATTTCCAGGGGCTGCAGATCTTCCGCCAACTCCCCACTTTGCAGAAGCACCGTGTGGCTCTGTGACTCAACTCTCCCTGATGGAATGTGAGCAGCAATGGTGGGAGCAACTTCTAATTCCCTTGCTGAGGAGGAAATCTCTGGTTCTGGATTCATTTCTTTCCCCCTTCCTTGCAGCGTGGCTTGGCTGCAACTTGGTAGCCTTGGAAGGTATGTGCTGAACTGACACCCATCAGCCTGGAAGAGAGAGAAACGCAGAATTCCCAAAGTGGACTGTTAGATGGGCAAGACACAAACTATCTTGTTTGAGTCATTGAATTTTTGAACCCCTTTGTTACAGTAGCTGTAATCACCTAACACATACATGGGCTAAGGCATTACACATATAAACCCATGACCTAGCACATGATCCTGCAAGTCCAGCACCTCCTTTCTCCTGCTTACCAGCATTGAACTTCTAATATGAGCTTTTACATCCATCTGGAAACATACTAGTGCCCCTTCCTTTTTTTTGACCGTGAGAAGTGTCTTCAGTCCTGTTAGTCTCTAACTTCCAATTTCTGGATCTGTATTCTCTTTACCTCCCTTGCACCAGTATCAAGAGTATTACTATTATTATTATTATTATTATTATATTTCTTTTTTCCCCACATTTTTATTTGTGTGTTATAGTTGCACATATTGATGAGATTTGTTGCTACATATCTGTACATGCACACAATGTAACAACATAATTTGGCCAAAATCACTCCCTAGGATTTCCCCCTCCCTCCCTGCCTCAAGAGTATTATTTCTGATGAGGTGTGAAAATAGCAACCTATAGATATGTTTCAATGCTTCTTTTCTTCCTTCCTTTTCTTTCTTTCTTCCTTCCTTTTCTTCCTTCCTTCCTTCCTTCCTTCCTTTCTTTCTTTCTTTCTTTCTTTCTTTCTTTCTTTCTTTCTTTCTTTCTTTCTTTCTTTTTTCCTTCCTTCCTCCCTCCCTCCCTCCCTCCCTCCCTTCCTCCTTCCCTTCCTTCCTTTCTTTTCTTGTACTGAGGATTTAACACAGGGGCACTTTACCACTGAGCCATATCCCCAGCTCTTATTTATTTATTTAGAGACTGGGTCTCACCGAGTTGCCTTGCTAAATTGCTGTGGTTGGCCTCAAAATCGTGATCCTCCTGTTTCAGCCTCTCATGCTGCTGGGATTACAGGCCTGCACCATCTTGCCTGGCTCCAATGCTTCTTTCTGTTGTACCCCAGAGATGGTGCCTCTGTGGTAGCTACAAAACCTAGACCTTTCCCGACTCTGTGTCCTCTCCACCCAGGGATATTTACACACACTGTAAAGTCTAAGCAGGCTACCCATGGGGCAAGGGCCTGAGCAACAGAGGCTGCATAAGCAGGCCAGGTTGATGGAGACACACCATGACGCTGAAGGATATTTCACCACCTTAGCTGTATCATTCTTCCACCTGAACATTTCTTTTCCTTTTTACTTTCCTCTTTGTACTTCTCCACTTCGCTCCTTCCAGCAGACGTCATCACACTCCTCCACTGTGAGAAAACTGTGTGTTCCAATCTCATCTACAATCTTAATCACTTCTCACCCAGTCCACGCTAAAATTCAGTCCAAATGGAAGTTTGACAGGGTGCCATATTGTCATCATGTTCAGACATCCACATGCCCCCATCTGTGGTATCACTAATGCCCTTGGACCTGACTTCTCCGTATCTTGCTTTGGGCATTAGTCCCCTTCTAGCTTTTCCATGATCTTTCCCCTTACTCCACAAGCGTGTCCAAATCTTTTGCATTTGAAACACGTCTCCTCATTAATCTTTCTTCCCTCTTTTACTATTGCCCTCTTGTGCCGTCCTCAGTCCAGCAGACTCAGTGTTCCCTCCTCCTCACTTCCCAGCGACTCCCCAGGCCCCTGTCCTTAGGACTCTAGCTCCACCAAAGTCGGGGTCTCCAAGGGCTCCCATCTGTTGGGGGATGGTTCCTTCTGACAAGAAACACTGCTCTCCAGGCGTCTCTGAAGTCCCTCTGTCTCAAAGTCTTGGGCGCTCTGCTTCTTCAGCTCTCCCTTCAAACAAGGTGTTCCATGGGGTCTACATGAATCTGCTCTTCCACTGTTCACGCTCTTCTTGGGTAACCTCCTTCCTTCCCAAGGATTTAACCACATCCATCTCTGCAGTCTTCCCAAGCTTGACATGGAGATCCATAACATCTGATAATTACCAAGCTTGTGTTTTTACCCAGACATTATTCTAAACACTATTGATGCATCAATTCTTAGGATGGGCTCTATTTTTAATACTGTTTATGGTTGAGCAAACTGAGGCATTGTGTTTAAGCAACGTGTGCAGCTAGGATGTCATAGAGCTGGGGTTTGACCCAAGGCCATTTGGCACCAGGGCCCTCCCTCTTAATCCCTCTTATCACCCTAGTGACTTTTTTTTTTTTTCCATGTGTCAATCAACCATTACATCTCTTCTATCTTCCCTTTTGAAATATTTGTTTTCTTTCAGTTTCTTTCTCTGTATAACCTCCTCTAACACCACTACCTAAGGTTGGGACCTCTAAAGTTTCCCCCTAGACTCTTATTATAGGTGTCTCTCTGGTTCCACCTCTTTGTCACCTTTATCTTTAAATCCTCCTTCTGTTTGGCAGCTGCAATGTCCACCTGATGTTGTCACTTCCAAGCTAAGAATTGTCATGCTCCCTCAGCCTGAGGGCAGGCCAGGTGCTCTGTGCCCTTTCCCCCTCCCCATTGAAGCTTTTCTAGGTAAGGACTGAATTTTAAAGAAAAGCCCTGGTGGGGTTAGGGCTGGGGAGATACGGTTAAAGCATGTAACAATTTCAGTGAGAAGGAGAATAAGAGATCTTTTGTACCGCATGGCATCTGTGGTTACTAACAACGTGTTATATACTTGAAAATAGCTGAGAGTAAATTTTAAGTATTTTCACCATAACAGGATGATAATGCTGTAAGGTAATGCATATGTTAATGAGCTCTATCGAGCCATTCCACAATGTTTGCGTATCTCACAACATCACACTGTACATAATAACTATGTGGAATTTTATTTAGTGATAAAATTTATTTACTTATTTATTAAAAATAGAAAGAAAAGTCCTGGTACCATGCCACCGTGTTCTAAAAATGAAAGAGTTGTTTTTAAAGGACAATAGTACCATGCTCAGACCTAATAAAATTTGTATGAATTCTTTAGTATTTCTGTATTAAGTCCATATTTAGATTTTCCTGATCATTCCTAAAACATTGTTACAGTTGATGTCTTCCAATTAGATCCAAACAAGATCTCCATATTGCCTTTGATTTTTATATCTCTTAAATGTCTTTGTTTCCCCCTGTATAGTGCTCACATTGTATTTCTTACTTTCATTGATTAGTTGGTAAAATCAGTTCATTTGTCCAATCAAGTGAATTACCCTGGATTTGTGTGATCTCTTGGTCGTAGTGTTGTCACTGAATTTTTTCTTCTGTGGCATACATTTTTTTCCCCTTCTTTTTGCAGTGCTGGGGATTGAACCCAGGGCCTCATGCATACTGGGCAAGCACTCGACCTCTGAGCTACACCCCTAGCTCCTGTGTCAGATCTATTAGCAGATGTTTTAGCCTCGAGAACAGGTTGTGAGTTCTGCTTCTGACATTGATCATGTTACTTTGGAGCAGGTCGCTTAAATTCTCAGCATGTTTATTTTCCTGCCTGATATGTGACTTCATTTTTCTCTTTGAAAAATTGGGACAATAATAGTTCTATCTTAGGATGTCATTGAGAATGAACTGAGAAGCACCATGTGGTGATTAAGTATTAAGTTTCTTAGGAAGAAAACACTATACAGGAATGTTTAGAAATAAGACTGGTGGGAACAAGGTGAATTCAGAAATGCAACAGCTCTAGTGACAGCAGGGAGAAGGCATGAATGCATTGGATATCGAGTTCGATCGTGTTCTTTTCCTCTCTGCACATGTATCAAGATATCCAGACTTAAACAGTAAAGGGTGTGCGTGTGCAAAAAAAGCAATACAATTCAATTAGAAGTGTCGCATCACGTTAAGCTCATTCTGTTTGTCTTCTTCATTACTACTTCCAGTAACTGTGAGTACCAGGTAGGGATCTAGCTGTTTCTTTATTCTTGATGGTATGATAACAGCAAAATAGAATGAAAAGAACATTCTGATGGGGAACCCTGCATTGCACAAGGTGATGATGCAATATCTGAACTGGTGGCAGGAGACCTTTCAGCCTTCGTTGACAGACCTCCTAATCTCCACCCAGGAGCTACTGTCCAATCTATCGATGCTGCCCTCCTGTCCTCCTTGCCACCTCCCTGCCTATGGCACCATTTTCTTTATGAACCAGGATTCCTGAGCATGCTCTGTTGCAAGGCTTCTTCTCCAGGGTTTAACCTCTGGATCTCTAAGTGAACATGGAAGCTTGTCTTAGTTAGCTTTTTTGTTGCTGTGACTAAAGGACTCAACCAGAATAACTGTAGAGGAGGAGAGTTTATTTGGGGGCTCATGGATTCAGAGATCTCAATCCATAGACAGCAGATTCCATTCCTCAGGGCTCAAGGTGAAGCTGAATGTCATGGCGGAAGAGTGTGGCAGAGGGAAGCAGCTTACATGATAATCAGGAAGCAGAGAGAGACTCCACTCTCCAGACACAAAATAGATACTCCATAGCCACATTCCCAATGAGTCACTTCCTTCAGTCACACCCCACCTGCCTCCAGTTACCACTCAATTAATCCCTGATGGGGATTATGATTATGTTAAGGCTATAACTCAATCATTTCTCCTCAAAACCTTCTTGTATTGTCTTACACATGACTTTTGGGGGACACCACATCTAAACCATATCAAAGCTCTTTCTTACAAAAAGGTTGTTTGCCTTTTTACTCTGTTGGTATTTGACACCATAGCAAAATGTAAAGGCTTGGGCCAGGCTTTTAAGGCTGAGAGACCATATATGAATATACCACAGTGAATCTCAGCACATGTACACCCATGAGACTGGGATCCTTATGAGAATAAGATATATTTCATGTTGGTATGAATATATCAAAATAGAATCTACTGTCATGTATAACTAAAAAGAATGAATAAAAATAAAAAAGAATAATGTTGATATGTAGAACATGAAGAAAAGCATTTCTGATTTGAAGTTTGCCCTGTTGATCTGGCAAGACTATATGTCATCCCAGCTACCAGTCCTAGCATCAGCCACCACATAGCACCATTTAGCTGGAAATCCCTGGGTTGTACAGTCAGCATTTGCTAAGGGTCTGTGTGATTGGAATCTGAGATTGGGCAGGACGCTTTTACTTGGTTGCATGGTGCCCCTTTCAAAAGATATGCTTATTGGAATCTCAGAATGCGGCCTTATTTCGAATAAGGAGAAATTAAGGTAAGGATCTCAAGATGAGATCACCTTGGATTGGCCTGGGCCCTAATTCCAATGATGAGTCAGTAAGGGAGAATGCAGACAGATACAGGGAGAAGGTCATGTAAGTACAGAGACGGAGATTGGAGTGATGTGGCCACAAGCCAAGAAAACCTGGAGTCATCAGGACCTGGAAGGGACAAGGAAGGGTCCTTTCCGAGAGGTTTTGGAGGGAGCATGGCCCTGCCAACTCTCTCATTTCCATGAGAGAAAAAATATATGTTGTTTTGAGTCATCAAGTTTGTGATAATTTGTTGACAGCCACTGACAGTAAATCTACTTGGAACCAGGTGCAGTGGTGCATGCCTGTAAAACTGATGACTCTGGAATCTGAGGCAGGAGGATCACAAGTTCAAGGCCAGCCTCAGCAACTTGGTGAGACTCTCAGAAACTCAGTGAGAACTTGTCTCAAAATAAAAAAAATAAAAAATAAAGGACTGGAGATGTAGCTTAGTGCTAAAGTATTCCTGGGTTCAATCCCTAGTATTAAAAAAAGAAAGAAAGAAAGAAAAGAAATCAGTTGACCTTTATAAATAACTCACATTTTCCTACTGCTTAATCACTAATGAGTAATATAAGTCTGAAAAATTATTTCCCTGTTCAGATCAACCTAAAAGTATGTTTTTCCATGGGTAAAAGCCAACAGTTCTTGGAATGGGTGAAGTTTTAGAGGGAAGTAGTGAAAATATAGAGGTTGCCTCTCCAGCCAGTTAGATAGAAACTCATGGGTCTGCAGGGTCCTGGTATGAACAGCATGGTCCAAAGTTCTCCCCTTAGGTTCATATGCTCAGAAACGTTTACCATATCAGTGTAACTAGAGTTGACTAAGTTACTAGTGGATAGTGTGAAATATAATTAAAGTCACCATAGAGAGATATAAACTAGAAAGACACTTTGTTAATTAAGGTAGAACCTGGCTCTGAGTGATGGAGATGCCCATCCACTTTGTTCAAATCCATCCCTTCCTAGACTTAGGCTACTGGTCAACCCAAATTAATAATTGGTTTGCTTGGCGTGAGAGGAGCTATTGGTGCTCGTACAAACTCATACCCTTCTCCTTTTCCCTGGCTTACTTCTAGACCACATTGTCTGTTTCTGCCTTATCATCTAGGCAGGTTCATAGGAGGGGTTCTCTCCACTGGAAGGTAAGCAGAAGTGATGTGCGTGGTGAACACACTGGTTTCTGGAGAGCTGACTTCATTGTGAGGCAGGAGCAATTCATCGGGTGTTCCACCATCTTGACAGCACATGTCTTATGACAGTCTAAATCCCTTTGCTCTGATTTTATGCTGACTAAGTCTATCACTAGGGTAAGAGTCTTAAGAGGGAGTATGCTTTCTCTACCGTCACTCTACTCTGCCACCAGCCCACTGGATAGTTCTCCAGTATTAGATGGCTCAAATCCCCTGGATGACTGTGTGGAGCACAGCCTACCCCTGCCCCGACCCTCACTGGAGATGTAACATGACAGAGACATATGCTTTTATGGCTGAAGCCAATGAGATGGGCAGAGTATCTATTACAGCAGTTAGCCTAATTTACCCTAAGCAAAGGGTAGCACAAACACGGACAAATCTTGCTCTTGGAGACTCCTACTTATTTGGCCTCCATGCTGAGTGTCCTGCTAAAAACACCCTGTGTTCATTAAGGCTCATCACAGTGACCGAGGCTGCAGCCTTCTGGGTCAGAGTCACATCCAGACGGGCTTTATTGCCTTGGTCAGCTGCATTAGATCTGGAGAATCTTAAATTCCCTCTTTTGAGCTACATTTTCAGATGACTGATCTAAACATTTATATATAATTATATATGTAACCATCTCTCCCCTTCTTTCCGATTTTAAATTTGCTGTGGTTTGAAAATTAAATGCCCTCCAAAGGCCCATGTTATATTATTTAAAAACACAAATAGATACTTCTCTATACTTATATTTTTACTTTGCTATTTGAACTTTTCATCTCATAATATATACTGGGGATCCTTAAAAGATCAGAGATGGATAAATGTTTCTTGCCTTCCAGGAATATGTTAGGCGCTGAAAAATTGGGAGTATAAATGACCTAGAGTATATGATTAGTATGTGGTTAGTATGATCAATGTATGATTAATTCATATCCCAATTTAAGGGGCATGATGCGCTATGTTCTTTAGAAGAACGACATAATTTAGAGAAGTTTTTAAAAAAATATATGTGGTGTGAAAATTGTCAGATTTAGGATGGAGTCACCAGTGTCAAACCCTGACAAAACAGGCAGGGGAGGCCACGAAGGAAGGGCTCCCACCCACCGGACACCTCACTAGAACCCTCACAAAAGACTCTGCCAGAACCACAATCTTGCGCAAGGGCTACTGCAACTGACAGAGACAATACTTCTGCAAGGACATCTGTCCAATCTTGAACTGATGCCACCCTTGTTCTGGATCCCTGTAGCCAAGGATAATTGAGTCAAAGCAATTTATGTAACTCTCTTCCTTTTTGCCTTTAAAAAACTTCCCCTTGCTTCAATCTCTTTGAGTATTCCCATTGGGATGTTTGTTCCCAAATAAATTCATTATCCTCAGAGAATCTCCCTCTGTCATTTAGTTTGACACTGGAAAAGTACCCTGTCATTTATTAAGTACTTTCAAGGTGCCAGACACTACAATATGTCTGGGAGACTCGATAGTTAAGTGACATACATATTGTCATCTGACCCCATCGTACAAATAAAAACATGGAAGCTCAGAGTGGCTAAATCACTTGTCCAAGGTCACATAACCAGCAGATGGCTTAACAGGAATTTCAACTTCAAAGCCCACCTATGCTTTCCACTTTACCTGCCTCTCAACAAAAACTTCAAAAGGGCTTATTTAAACTGGGACCAGCCCTCTGAGTAGCAGATTAGAACCAGTGCAAATGACAATGGAGGTCTTTTACTTCTATGATCAACTGTCAGTTCATTTGAACAGGGAAGCTCTTCTGTTGTCTTGTTGAGAATAGGTGGCTGAGTGGCCTCGGGCGAGATCCTGAACACATTTTTCTCAACTTTAATATGTGAAGAAAATGCCAGTGAGTATCCACCAAGGATGGATTCAGTGAGTTTATATAGGCAAAGCGTATCCACAGGTGCTAGACACATAGTAGGCACAGTAGAGTGTGGGCTCTTCTGACGGTTCCTGAAGGCACCTGTGCACTTGAGAACAGCAAGGAGAGAAGGGGCAGGGAGGTAACTACGTCCAGGCCTGCAGGCAGGGTCCAACTCCCAGAGGCTTGAAGCCAATGTGGGGGAAGGCAGAAGTTACGGGCAGGTGGCAGGAAAGTCTGCAGCCATCCAAGAACGATCCGCACCCTGCCCCTCCACCCTGCGCCCCCACTCCCATCCCTCTCCTTGAGGACTGGAGGTGAGAGGAAGCAAGAGGGTATAAATCAAACTGGACACCCGTCCTCAGTCTCCTGCCAGGTCAGCGTCTAGGGAGGAGGGATGCTGGTGAGTCATCCTGAGGTCATCGGAGGGAATGTGAAAGATTCTGCCTCACAGGGGCTCCCACTTTGGCTTCCAAGTTGTTAGGGCTCTCAGTAAAGAATGTGCTTCAGTTTCTCCACAAAAGCATGTCTCTTCAGGTTACCCCCACGGTACTGGACTTGGGGGCAGGTGAGGGTTATCTGATCTTACACAGAGGGTGTCATGGCCCTGTGAAGACAGGACAGGCATTTTACCTCTAAAGAGGGGCTGCCTCTTCCCTGCTTTGCCTCAGCACTGGGCAGAACACTGAGCCCACAGGGCAAATGCAGGGAGCAGGGTGAGGGCAGCTGAAGGGACGCAGTCACCTGCTAGGTGAGTGAATAGCTGGAGGACGGTGAGGCTCCAATGGACTCTGGGGGCACAGGAGACAAGGGATGCCCAACAGAAAGTTAGGGCTGCAATGGTTCCATCTGCTCCTGAGAGCTTTGTGTTTGCACTTTTTTTTTTTTTTTTTTTTTTTGGTGGGGGTGCGGTTCATGTGAATGAAACTCAGGGTTGCTCTATCACTGATCTATATCCCCAGTCCTTTAAAAGCATCGCTTTATTTTTGATTTTCTTGTTAAATTGCTGAGGTTGGCCTTGAACTTGCAATTTTCCTGCCATACATGTACATTCTTCTCTCATCTTTCTGCATAGCCTGCCCCTTAATCTGGCTCTTAATCTGGGACAAGGGGATACTGATATCAGGACCTACCTTGGGCTGTTGATTACAGGCTAATGTAAATGGCACAGGTGCCCTTTACTGAGAGCAGATTTGATCTTTCTTTTTTTCTTTCTTTCTTTCTTCCTTCCTTCCTTCCTTCCCTCCCTCCCTCTCTTTTTCTTTCTTTTTTTCTCTTTCTTTTTGTCTCTTTCATTCTTTCTCTCTGGTCTCTACTTTCACTTCCTTTCTTTTTCTTTCTCCTCATATACTTATCATTGATCTATGCTGAGAGTACTTGAAATCGATCCTCTTATCCATTTTCAAGTATAAAAAGCATTGTTTATTAACTATGGTCAGCACAAGTATGGATTTGGTCACTTTTAATACCAAATGATGGAGATGGGCCAAATGGTGAGGCTGGGTGTAGTCACACATGTGCCCAGGAAATCTGAGAATTTGTCATTTTCTTGGAGAATTTTTCAGACACGAGAGTATGGTCCTTGACCTCAGAGGCATAGAAACCTAATTTATCAACCCACAGCTTGTGGAAAGTGGAATGCTTCTCAGGGGTGGAGTCACATTCACCAAACTCAGAGAATGATGGATGGACCAAGTGCCTGCCAATTTTTTATGACTAAACGGGCCAAAGGGGACTGAATACTGGCAGCCCGTGGCCCATAGCAAAGGCGGGTTCTGTGGGAAGTCAGATTCTGTAGGAAAAGAGCTGCTTAGTGACCACAGAATAGGAACATGGGGAGTTAGTTTTCTAATTAGGATATTTAATGATGCCAGACTAAGGTGATCTGATGTGTCCACCCTCAGGCCTTGTGACTCAGGCAGGGAAAGTTATCAGTTGCTGGGTTAGTTCCTGGTTCTCCCTTGGCCTGCGATGAGGGACGGCTGCCAACATTCGCCTCTGACGCTGTATTCTTTTAACGTCTCCTCTGACTCACCATAGTCTTATGAATACAGACCGTAGGGCTGATTCAAGCTTGGGTCTGGAAATCAGCCCATCATTGAAGGGCAGTTTCTCAAGGGATGAGTTTTGAACACAGGCATTAGAATCCAGGGTGCTTGTGTACATGCTGTTTGCAATACAGATTCCCGGTTCTCATTTCTGATGGTCTCAAATGAATATTTCTGGGGACGGGACCTGGGGAATCTGAATTTCAAGCAATACACCAAAACTGAGAATCATTGTTTTGGGAAATTTTGCCCATCTCTGTGATGAGTTGCTTTTGGAGTGGCCCACCTTCTATCCAAGCGTTTATGGAAATCCTTACTATTGAGGCCACTTTTGCCATTTTATTATGCCATAGGTTAAAAATCCAATTTGATATCATTTATTAAAAAAAAAAGGGATTCTTAGCATGCTGAGATAAGTCAATCCGAAAAAAACAAAGGTTGAATATTTTCTCTGATAAGTGGATGCTGATACATAACAGGTGGGGGAGCAAGTAAGGGAAGAAAGGAGAAAAGTTGGATTGTGTAGAGGGAAATTAGGGTAGGGGAGCGGGTAGTTGGGAAGAAAGATGGTGGAATGAGACAAACATTGTTACCCTATGAACATGTATGATTACACATATGGTGTGACTCTACATCATGTACAATAAGAGAAATGAAAACTTGTACTCCACAGAAAACAAAAAAAAGAGAGACAACTGAAGTCACGTTGTTTCCAATGAAAAGAAAAAAGACAATGTCTTAAACAGTATCATGTGTATTTCAGTGTCATCCAACAAAACTATGATTTCCAAAAGATTCTCAGTGTAAACTGTCAGTAGCCACATTTAAAGAGAAGACACTGACTATTATTTTAAGTGTATTTAATACAGTACATACCAAATATAATTTTAAAATGATAAATAGTAAAAGATACTTTATTTTTCTCTATTTAATTTTTAAGTTCGATGCATGTAATTTAGAGTTACAGCTCAATTTTTATTTTGAATAATCTGTATTTAGATGGCATGAAATATACAATTAAAAAAGTAAATTCATATAATTATGTGGTGCCCAATATACATATTTTTCTTTAAGAGTTAACTAAGTACCAATAAATCATTTTCTATCATTAAAAAAAAAAAAAAAGGATTCTTGAATAGAGTAGTCATGTCTAAAGACTAATCTTGATTCTGTTCCAGGAAAGGCAAAATCAGGTGTGCAATTCCCCTTGAAATTTGCCCTCATGAGGTTACTTATGTTTGATAATCATCTTCAGTCAAGATAGTTTTTTTTACTTAATTCTTTTTTATCCCAGCTATAGGGGGTTATATTTGAATAATAAAACTGGTATATATGAAGATATGCAACATGATGATTTGGTGTATGCATACACTGTGTAATGATTACCACAATCAGATTAATAAACATATCTGAGTCAGCTTTCTATTGCTATGACAAAATACCAGAGAAAAATCAAGGAGGAAAACTTTATTCTGGCTCACAATTTCAGAGGTTTCAGTCCATGGTCACTTGACCTGGTTGCTTTTAGGCGTGTGAAAATGCAGCCTATCATGGTGAAAGCACCTAGTAGAGGATGTCACTCACATCATGGAAGCCAGGAAGGAGAGACAGAGAGAGAGGGAGAGAGTAAAAGAGAGAGATATAGGGTGGTGAGCTCCCAGCATCCCTTGAAGGGCACTCCCAGTGACCTACTAGGTCCCAACTCCTAAAATTTCTGCCACTTCCCAACAGCACCACAGGCTGGTAACCAAGCCTTCCACACACAGCCTTCTGGGGACAATTAGGAACCAAACTATCACAACATTCTTCACCAGGCACAGTTGGCATGTGAATGTGTGGTGAGGATTTAACTGATTCTGATAATAAAGGTGCAGACTCTTCTACTAACGATTAGACTGTCATTTAGTTCTTTCTCTTACTGCTAAGTGTTGGTGACCATGTGAAGCAAGCAGTAGGCTAATGCTTTTCCAAGAGCTCTGAAAAAACTGCTAATCATTTATTGCCAGAAGAAGTTTATCCCAGCAGAAATCTTGGATATAGGAGGAGGGAATATGCAACAGGATGAGCTCAGAAAATATTACGCTGTTTTTCATGAAGGTAAATGAATTTTAATACTTGACTAGAAGGGAGAGACCATTTTATTTTTCCTTCAGTGTAAAGGGTCTCTGGCCTCCTTGACTCCACATTCACCAGATCTTCTCACTGATGGAGGAGAGTCTAACCTTCCTTTTTCACTTTTCCACATAATTATCCACTGGTGAAGGCTCACAAGGAGTTAAGCTTATTTTACTAACAGCCTGATTTTTTTCATCTGCAGCTACGTGAAGAAACAATGGCGGCCCCGGTGCATAGCCAGATCCATCACAGGTGTGTGCTCCGGGCTCACCTGCCTTTTTGAATGAGCAACTTCGGATTCACATCAGATAAACCACGAAGCATCCCTAATGA
Source organism: Sciurus carolinensis (assembly GCF_902686445.1). Taxonomy (NCBI): domain Eukaryota; kingdom Metazoa; phylum Chordata; class Mammalia; order Rodentia; family Sciuridae; genus Sciurus; species Sciurus carolinensis. The sequence goes on from NC_062224.1 coordinate 24,309,602, forward strand.
TTATGCTGGGACTTCTTCCTGCTATTTGAAAGGAAATTCAAATCACAGAACTTCCTTTAAACTCTGTTTTTGACCTCTTATGAAAAGAACATGATCAGAGAAGGGAGGGGAAAACCCACCAAATAATTTTCTGACCAAATAATGTGGTACTGTGCAAACTGCCTGCATCTTAGAAAAAAGAGAAACACAAAATAATGCTGATTTTGTGTACATCAGAGTAAGTGGGGCACATTGTTTTTGTTTTTATTCTTAGTTCCACTCAGAGGCCGGAATGGTGCACTATTTTTATGTCTGCAGAGTTTACAGAATCAATTCCCTTAAGAGTGGGTTTTCAAATGTAGATTCTACAGGTGTTAACTCATATATTGGGTTAAACTAGGCCACATTCTTTAAGCTTATGAAGTTCAGTTGCATACGCTTTTTGCAAATGTGGGGAAGGAAGTTAGACACTGATGTTATTCTAGAACATTCCCTTGCCTGATGCCACATTTCCTATTGTTAATCCCTCATCCTGATCCCCCTCCTCGGGGGTCCTGCCTCATTGCAAACCTCTAGATTTTCTGGACAAAGGACAAGACAAAACACAAGATTTACATTTTTAAAAGAGACACAAGGAATTTTCGTTCCTGTCTTCTAGAAGGCTGGGAGGAGATTTAAAAAAAATTTTTTTTTTTAATTGTAAATGGACATAATACCTTTATTTATTTATTTATATGTGGTGCCAAGGATGGAACCCAGTGCCTCACACATGCTAGGCAAGTGCTTCACCACTGAGCTAAAACCCCAGCCCTGGAAGGAGATTTTTATCTATTTGATTCATCACTGTTAAAATGATCTCCTGAAAGGTTGAATTTCCTTTGAACTTCTTTAGTGGTAAATGGATGAATTGATGCCTTTTTAATATTTGAAAAATGTTGCCATGATTATTTCTTGATTGTCCACCTACAGTTTATGTATGTTATAAGCTCATTCATGGTAATTCAGCTTTTTACTATAAATTGGGGACATTGGCACACACCTTCCTGGTTTTGTTTTGTTTACAATTATCTTCAAAGAATATTTTAAAAGCCAGGCACAGTGGCACACACCTGTAATCCCAGCCACTCAGGCAGGAGAATTGCAAGTTCAAGGCCAGCCTAGGTAACTTAGTGAGACCCTGTCTCAAGAAATATGAAGGACAGGGGATGCAGCTCAGTGGTAGAGCCCTTCCATAGCATGTGTTGAGTTTGATCCCCAGCATAGGGGATGGGGGCAAATACCTTAAAAATAGAAGAAACAGGGAAGAGAGAGAGTAAGAGAAAGAATTTACAAGAAAAGTTCTTACATTCTGATTTTACGAAATACAATCCTTCCAAAAATTCTCCCATACCAAGGAACTTCGGACATCCTGAGAAGGCCATGTGACACAAAGTCTTCCTCAGGAGTCTCTCCTTCAGCATAGTACTCCACCCAACCCAAAGTAAGATAGAAGAAAATTAAAAATAGGTAAAAAGAAGACCAAAGGAAGGTGAAGGAGACTACATCTTTAATCCGAAAGCCAGTACTAATGTTCCTCATGCCTTCCCTCCTAAAGTCACTCCTTCTCTCAGACCTGTTGCTCCCTAGCACATCAGTCCCCCGCCCCCACTTCTGTCACTTCCAAATATCTGGGAAATCTACAGATCTTTGCTCACAATCTTAAAGATACTGGAAATTTGCCCACTTACAAAAATTTTCCTGGGCACTTTTATTAACCCACTAATACTTTTCTTTTTTGAGCCCAAGGGTACTTAGCCACTGAACCATATCTTTAGCCCTTTTTATTTTTTATTTTGAGACAGGGTCACATTAAGTTGCTTAGGACTCAGTAAGTTGCTGGGGCTGGCCTCAAACTTGCCATCCTCCTGCCTCAGCCTCTCCAGTTGCTGGGATCACAGGCATGTGCTACCCCTCCCAGCATACGTGTATATTAAATAGACTGAGCAAAAGAAGATATGAAACTTAATACAGGGTATTTTCTCATCATTATCTATTGATCGGATATGACATCAACCTAAGGGTCCTGAGAACAGCCAGGCCACCATAAACTGTCCTGTGATCACCTGACATATGTCATCCCCATAAGTCCACCTTCCCATGCCCACCCCTCACAGTCTTCTTCAGTAGAGGAGCCTGAGTCCCCAGAAGGTTGCTTCCATCTCGAGATGGCCTGCATTCTCCCAGGAAGGTGTCTACCTTCCTTTCCTAAATGGATCTCTGTGCCTCAGTATCTGATGTGCACTGGAATTCTTTTCCATCATGTAGGTTAAGGACCCTGTCATCCTGGGTTGAGGTCCCTCCTCTCTGGGCCTCCTCAGAACTCCTCTGGTGACATATTCCATCCAGAAAACCTGAAGGTTGGGTAGCATGTGAAGACTGCTGACCCTTCACAGGAATGCTGAGATCAGTCCCGCATCTGTGAGACCAGCACCCGGCTGGAGCTGGGCTCAGAGCAGGCTGCCTGTTTGCAGAAGCAGGATGAAAGTCACATTTCAACTTCAGACGCCGGAGGGGCAGGCCTGTGGTTCCCAAACCTGCCTGATTAGCAATGTCGCCCACCATGATTCCAGAGCTCCCCTTCACGCTTCTAAAATCAGATCATCAAGGCAGGTACTGGGAAGACGGTCTTGTTTTCTTTGCTTCAAGTAAACGTCCAAGGCAATTGGGAATGACCAGGCAAGTTTGGGAAAGAGTGGTGGGTGGCCAGAGTGTGGGCTTGACCACCTTCGAAAAGGGGCAAAAACTGGGGAGAAGTAGGTTTTCTCTCCTCAGATGTAGGGTGCTGGGGCTGGGGATATGGCTCATTTGGTAGAGTGCTTGCCTCACAAGCACAAAGCCCTGAGTTCAATCCCCAGCACTGTCAAAAAAAAAAAAGCTTTCTTGGCATGTGCAAAATATTGTGTTCAGATGTAGGGTGCTGTTGGTGCCACTTGGCATCACCGTTGGAAGGTCGCAGTCAGGGTGTGTCCCCCCCAAATGTGAGGGGTCAATTTTTCTAGTGAGCATGGAGGTAAAGCTATATGTAAGTGTGGGGTGCTGGTAATTGACTGATGTCTCAGATTAGCAAGAGGGATGGGGTTCCTTTCTAATCTGTTGTGCTCATCATGACTTCTGGAAAGTGGCTCTTTGGAAGAGCTGATTAAGCGCAGGATCTCCCTGCTCTACAAGCACTAAGGCACATCATCTGGTTGAAGCTATCTTTTTGGTAAAATTCATAATGACGATTAAAAAAGACACTGTATTAAGAATTGGAAGGTGCTGAGATTAAAAAAAAAAAAAAACACATGAACTTCCTGCTCTATAGAAACTTAAAAAGAGCAATCCTCGCCTTAGTTTTAAACTTTCAGAATGAAAGTATCCTACATTATATCATATTTATAGGATATATTTGGTGCTTATTAAGGTGATGATATTCCATTTGTAAGCTCCTAAATCTCCAGGGACTGGCAGGTATATTGTTTCTGGAAATTCAGAGAATGAGAATAGACACAAACTAAGGTTTTATTTTTCCATTTCAGTTGAGCCTCAGACTTCTAGTATCTTTGCAAAAAGACTCAAAGACTCTAGATTTTCTAAGGGTTTCTGGATTTTCTTATATTCAGATCTTAATGGTCCTGTTTGACCTGAATATTTGAATTTATACTACTTTTATTTTTCAGACTGATCCCCAACCCCCAGATTCTTGATCTGCAGAAACTGCCATTTTGGAGGAAAATTTGTTTTCCATCAAAAACTTGGATAAGTCATTCAGGCTATGCCAGATGTGCCCTTGGAAAAGTTCCGATTCAAAGCCAACCCCCCCCACCCCCACCCCAACACACACATGCTTGGGATGTATACCTTCTCAGTTACTAAAGTGATCAGTTATTAAAGACAGTTTTCTGACCTGTGAGTACATGAATGCATTTATTGGAATAAGAACTGTTTGCTTCTAGACATATTTGTAACCAGGTGGGTCAGATTTACACCAAAATGTGCATTTTAAAAAGAATAATGAAAGGTTTTCCTGTCTTAAAAGGCAGTAAATGACATCCCTCAGAAATCCAGGAATCTCATATAGGAATGTTATCTTCCTATATGAAGATATATGAAACAGATTGAAACATATATGGGCTTTTAGGGGAATTTTTTCTAAATTTTCACTTTTACGTTCAACTTCTGGAGTTCCTAACCACTATTCTACCACATGGGTAGTTAGGAGTAGTTATGGTTAACATGAAGCAACTAAATCAATTTCATTCCTAGTATTTGCTGAGGGCTCACCTAGCTGTCATGCCAGGTGTGGTGACGCTACCAAGCCATGGCTGCCTAGACACTCAAGGATTCCTGCAAACGGGGGGAAGGATGGATGCTTATCTCACCTGTCTGGATATGGTTGTGGTTTCAAATGGCTGCTGGCTATGCTTTTATTTACTTTACTGTATTTTTTAAGAGACAGGGTCTCCTTTTGTTGCCCAGGCTGGCCTTGAATGCCTGGGCTCAAGGGTTCCTCCTGCCTCAGCCTTCTGAGTAGCTGGAGCCATGTGCATGCCACTGTGCGTGGTTTTATGTTTTTAAACAATAAATTCCTATTAGTTTGAGTGATGTTTGTGATGCTGCTCATGTTCATTGTAATGTACAAAGCTGCTCCCCCTGACCTTTCCGGTGCAGCCATTTTCCCCGCCTCCCAACCACTTGTCAATCTGTGAACATCCTAGCTAGCTATTGGTTCATCAGTCAGCTTGCAAGTATCCTTCTCCGACATTGGTCCCCTGTTAGCCCAGCGGAATTCAATTGCTTTACTATAGCTATCCTGCCATCTTTCCTCATCTCTCTCTCCTACTCACTTTCTCTATCATCCTCGCTTTCACACTTTCTTGTGTGCACCCTTTCTCTTTCCCTTTCTTTTCCTCTCATTTTCTCTCTTACCCTGCAGGGTGACACTCTTTTTGCTTAATAACTCCCTTATGTGATTTTCCGGGTCCGCGTGGTTTTCGTGGGATCCCTTACATTCATGGCACCTGTTTTCATAAACAGTATTCTTGGTCAGTTATTTTCCAGTGACCAGTCTGTATTCCACCTATGCTGTAGTTCAAGGGCAGCTCGTCCATGTGCTCACCGCTGGAGCTAACCATTGTGACATTCCCCTAATATTTACGTGTGCAAGGGCACATCCGTGGTGATATGCTACCAATGAATTTGTGTTCTCTAAATAACCCGTAAAGCACTAACCCATCATAAAGGCCTGGGCTATCTTTAAAGCATTGTTTCAGGATGTAAAATCATGTGCATGTTGCCTTCCAATTCTTTATCATATTGTTCTTTTTGTCAGAGGAATGGGAATGGGTGGGGCAGGTTGGGCTTTTATCTTTTGCCTAGCATGAAAAGAATGTGGTTAGGAGCCACTGTTCTAAATCAAAAGATTTCCAGGAATTGAGTATTTGAACCTACTTTTATCATGCATGATTTTCCTATAAATCAGTGAATCTCAAGGCTGGAAGCACATTAGTATCTCCTGGGAAGTATTTTAAAAATATTGATGCAGAGCACAACTTCAAACCAATTGAACTGAAATATTGGAAGGTGGAGCCCAGGTGCCCTGTTTTTAAAAAGCATTCCAGGGTGGGGGTGGGGTGGGTAGCTCAGTGGTAAGGGCTTGCCTAGCATGTGCAAGGCACTGAGCTCCCTCCCCAGTACCACCCCAGATAATTAGATAACTATGAGGCACAGTGAGGTTTGAGAACTCCTGCAGATGAACACACTTGCTAACTTTTTTTTTTTGCTAACTTGCTAACTTCCTTTAACTTTCGTAAAGGAAGCAGCTATTGTTTTCATCTGATAGAGATGAAAACATTAAAAGGGCATTGTTTCAAGAGAAATCGTTGACTGAAAGGAAAATTGATTGCATGGCAGTAATAGAAAATAAAGAAAACACTGAGTCCTTTACACACAGAATCCTCTAAGTGGGTCCTTACACTAGGGATAGAAGAGCTGGGGAGAAGGGCAGCTGAAGGGAACCGGAAGAAGTGAGGCAGGCAGAGCATGGAATCAGGAGATGGGCCTGGTAGGGGGCAGAGAACTTTCCCAGGGCATGTGGCCAGGGTCATGGAGAATCAGCCCAGAGGTGGGAGACTAGCAACAGGGGCAATGGGCAGCAGGCCACAGGCAAAGCCTCCCAGTGCGTTTAGAGACTGTGAAGCAGGATTCAGGGCCAGGAGAGAAGCCCAGGTCTTAATGCTGAAGGAACTGGGCAAGTGTCCAAGCAACTCCTTGGCCATAGAGATGATTGGAGCCGCGGCTCCCCAGCCTGGAGCTCAAGCACAAGGGCTTAATGACATGGAATCAGTCCAGAAGCCAGGTCAGGTGAACACACTCTGGTGAGGCCCAGAACCTGTGAAGGGATGAAACTGAACCAGCCAAACTCAGAACTCCTTGTGTCCCGTCTCCTGAGGACACAGGACATGCAGGTTGTTGTGTGAGGAGCCTACTTTCCAGCTTGTGATAGAACACAATCCTCCCAACACATAGTCCAGACAAAAATGGTCTCCACCCAGGGACTGGGGCTTACTGCCATCTTTTCTTCCCAGAGCCATTTACCCAGTTTCCCACCACATTGCAATTCTTGGGATTAAGAGTATGTTTGCTACTGCTCTTGGGGACAGAAAAGGCCCTAGGATTTGTTGACTTGGATAAATAAATGTCCTCACTTGCCTTTCATCTTCTAACTCACAAGTGAGTTAATTCATGTCGGGAATTAGAAGAGATGACTTCATCCTGACATCCTGGCTTCAGGATGTCCACTCCCATGTGATCCAGAGGATTCTGGCTTAAACGCCTCCCGCAGGAGAAAGTAGAGACTTAGTGACGCTAACCGTCCATTGGTGTAATGTGATGCTCCTTCCCTCCCAAGGGGGAATGAGAGTAATAGAAAAAGGGGAGGAATATGGGTCAATCAGGCAGCGGGACAGTCACTCACAAACTGGGTTATCTGTGAGAATCACTCACTGAGTTTTCAAAAGCACAGATTCTAGGACCAACCCTTTGAGATTCTCACACGGTTGGTAACTGGGCCAGGACACAAAGGATCTATTTTTAAAAAGTCCCTGGGTTGTTCTGGGGAATGCACAGCCAGGTTTGGGAGCTAGAATTGCCATCAATTAGTTCTTTTCGCTCTGCGCCCTTCACCTCAGGGTGAGGACTTGCTGGCAGTGAGTGATGACCATGTATGTGCCCTGGGACTTCTGAGAGGCCCCATCTTGCTCCCAACCCCTGGCACAGGGCTTGCCCTGTGTTCACTCTACTTGGGCACCACTGGGTGAGCTCCTGGAGGCAGTCAGCAGAATCTCTCGTTGGCAGATGAGTAAAACTCTCATCTCTACTGGTTCTGCTCCAGCTGGCTGTTTCTTGGCATCAACTCAAGAATTCAGGCGGGTGGTGGAAGCGGAGGCTCCTTTCTGCTCTGCATCTGGAACTGACTGCCCACTGCCCAGCAAGGGTAGCGGCTGGTGCAGGAGAGCCTGGAGCAGGGCAGCCTCCACTAAGGGCCCAGAGGGAGGGGGATGCGTTTACCCACTGGTACCCATTAGCATACTAGCATGGTCTATTTGATGGGATGAGCTATTTATTTCCAGGGGTACAGGTGGTCTTCAAGGGTCACAAAGAGCTGGGAAAGGCCTGGTTCTGAGCACCCCCCTTCTGGAAAATGGATGGTCTCCAAGCCCTTTCCTGCAATGCCAACCATTGCAGAAAATGCTTTTGGTTCCTTGAGTGTGTGCCAGGCACTATTCTCAGCCCTGGAGATACACACGGTGACCAGGACAGGTAAGGCCCAGCTCTGCTGGGATTTACATCTCAGTTCTCTCCATTACATTGGCCCGAGGAAGGTAGTCCTGTGAGTGAACCACCCCAGGGGCACACCCTTGGGCTCTGAATGAGACACAATGTAAGACCCCTTCCTGCTTTTCATTCTCAGGTCCAGCGTGGGAATAGTCAATATCCATGTGGCAGATTGAGATGGACAAGGTTCCTTGCTATACATAAGTGCAGCCACTGCTGGCCAGCTCCTGGGGTGGCTCTGCCATCCATAGAGAGAGGGGTGGTGCTTCTGGGGCAATTTGGTCCAGCAGGCGTGGCTGTGGCTGGAGACACACGTGCTTCAGAGACTTGTTCTACAGACGTAGAAGTCGGTCTTTGGTATTGGGCTTCATGCAGAAGGCCAAAGAGCCTTAAAAATGAGAAAATGTTCAGGTCGAGCATCCTTAATCTGAAAATTCCGAATCCAAAATGCTCCAAAATCTGGAACTTTTGAGAGTGCCAACATAATGCCATGAATGGAAAATTCTATATCATGAAATTTTGTGTGCAAAATTATTAAAAATAATTATTAAAAATTTTATTAAAAAGACAATAAAGTTACCCTTCAGGCTATGTGAGTAAGGTGTATATGAAATAGAAATGAATTGTGTGTTTAGAGACTTGGGTCCTACCTCCCAATATTTTATGATTTATATGTACAAATATTCTAAAATCTGAAAAAAATCCAAATCCAAACCACTCTGGTCCCAAGCATTTTGCATAAGGGATGCTTTTCCTGTACTGGGGGTCAGGTACTGGGTTTGAATTTAATAGATGGGTATGGTTATGCCAAAGATTGGGCTTTGGATTGATAAAAGGAATCCATCTATGGATCTTTTGTGGGAAGCTGGAACAGGCTAATATGGAAGGTGTGAAGGGAATGTACAAAGGACTCAAAGGGAGACCAGGGAGCCCCTGAAGGAAAGGAAAAGAAGGGCCAATTAGTGTATTTATGTGGAGGTTTATTTTTGTATGAGAAAGTGAGAGATTCTTACTTTAGAAACTGACAGTTACTAAGGACCTAAGTTCAGCAATTTGTAGGTTCGTATTCCTTCTCCCATGGAAGATTAATCAATTTCTCTTCCTTTTTCTCATTCCTCACATGCCTTCTCTTTCACTTCCTGCCTGACTCAATTCTGCAAATACCAGAGTCTGGAAACTATTGTCACTGGACGGACCAGGAGGACAAAACTCTGGCTATTTGTGAAACAGAGTCATGGGTGCCCAGTGCTGGCGAAGACTGGGGCCTTGTCCGATTTCCTCCTTGGTGCCTGTCGATGGGAGTGCACCTGATCTGCCCAGGAAAATGGGCCCCTTGGCTTTTTGGAGAACTCCAGAGGACAGCCCCTGATCTCCCTTGATAACTCATCCCAAGTCTGATATCCTCATTGGCAGAGATTATTTTCTAGCTTAAATCACTCATGTGGAAGCTGAAGCTCATTTCCTTTTGTTCTGGCCTCGCTGGAGACGGTGAACAGCTGGTCTCCATTCTCTGAGGAATATCGCTTTAAACCTTGCAGGCCATTGTTAAGTGGCCTCTAGGCTTTCTCTCCCTTGGACTAAGAATCGGAGCTTCTTTTCCCTATTCCTCTTGGGTCCTATTTCCCAGGCCCTTTGTCTTTGAATGCTTTCGGATTTTTAAAGATATTCCCCTTTGGAAGATATTTGAAGGAAAACAACAGAAGGGTCTTTAGATGTACTTAGTACTGGCAGCCCTCTCACCTTACCACAAACCTTGTTGTCCCCACTGGTTGGGTGGCTTCTGGGACCTTGATTCCCCAGGGCCAGGCTACACCCATGGGGTAAGCAAGCTCTGTGGCCCCAGCCCAGGTCAGTACTACCCCACAAGAGCAAGAGGGCCTGTCTCAGCTGGAGGCTTCTGGAACCCAAAACAGAGCCTGATGTTGGAAAGATTCAGGGATTGAACTTGAGTGCATTCAACCACTGAGCCACATCCCCAGCCCTTTTTCGTATTTTATTTAGAGACAGGGTCTCACTGAGTTGCTTAGAGCCTCGCCTTTGCTGAGGCTGGCTTTGAACTCACAATCATCCTGTCTCAGCCTACTGAGCCGCTGGGATTACAGGTGTGCCCGACTGGTACGGCTCTTAAAGACTACTAAATAGCCTCTCATTCCATATATTTTCTCATTTAGGCTCTTTTGGACTGAGTGGACAATCTAAACCCTGATTGCTTATGAGAAAAAAGAAATCTCTCTCTAGCTCTCTCTCTTTTTTTTTTGGTACCAGGGATTGAACCCAGGGGCACTTAACCACTGAGCCACATCCCCAGTCCTTTTTTGTATTTTATTTAGAGACAGGGTCTCACTGACTTGCTTAGGGCCTCGATAAATTCCTGAGACTGGCTTTGAACTTGTGATCCTCCTGCCTCAACCTCCTCAGTCCACTGGGATTACAGGCGTGCACCCCTGAGCCCAGCTCTCTCTCTCTCTCTTTCTTTTGCTGGAAACCAGGGGCACTCTACCACTGAGCTATATCCCCAGTTTTTTTTTATTTTTTTTTAATTTTGGGACAGGATCTTGCTGAGATGTTGACGCTGGCCTTGAACTTGGGATCCCCCTGCCTCAGTCTCTTGAGTCGCTGGGATTACAGGCATGTGTCACTTCACCCGACTGAAAAAAATCTCTTTTTTAGGAAGGAAAGAAAACCTTGAGTTCAGAAAGCTGAAGGTCATGTTGAAGTCAATGATAGCATAGGTATTTCACCTTGTTGGGTGGGTCCGAGGTGTGGAGGCTGACGTGATTGGACAGTGGAGTTAGGGGATTGGGGGCTTCCCAGGATGGGGGTTTGAAGTTCCACGTGGATGACAGGATGGACAAGTGTGAAGGTCTGCAGCGTAGTGAGAGAAACAGATGTTCAGACAAAAGTGAAGGAATCTGTTCACCAGACTTCAAGACCAACTGCTGATGGAGGCTGAGGAAGAGGCTTGGGATGAGGCAGATGTGAATGAGTAGCTCAGAGGAATCGAAGTTGCGGGGGATCGGGGGTGAGTAGTTAGTTTAAGGCAAGATCTGAGGCCCAGGGTTATGACAGTGAGTAAACTCTTTAAGGTCTGGTTGACCTGAGGTGAGGGTAAGAAAGATTGGAGAACTCAGGCAGATAGAGCTTTGCTTTTTCAGAGACCAAAGAATTAAGAAAGAACTTAATTTAGAGACTGTCAAAGTAGATCTGAGGAGTCAAATTGGAGGTAGCTGGGGTTGAGACCATCAGTCAAGTTCCTTCAAGTAACTAGATGTCATATCTCTGTGAAGGAAAACCTGTGACTTTAAAAACAAACAAACGAAAAACAAAATTAGCTGGGAATGATGGTGTGTGCCTGTAATGCCAGATGCTTGGGAGGCTGAGATGGGAGGATTGTAATTTAGAGGTCAGCTTGGGCAACACAGCAACACTTGTTTCAAAAACAAACAAACAAACCCCTGAAAATGAACAAATAACAGTTGTCACCCTTCAAGCAGTCACCTTGGATCCTCTGTTCAAATAATGCAAAGATTTCCGTGACCCCTCCTTTGGTTTTATTTTCTAAGCCTACGATATAGACTTTCATATATCTTCATTGATGGGGAATCATCATCTTTTTTGGAGGGAGGGACTGGGGTTGAACCCCGACTTCATGCATGCTAGGCAAGCACTGTACCACTAAGCCACATCCCCAGCCTTTTTATTTTATTTTGAGACAGGGTCTTACCAAGTTGTGCAGGCTGGCCTCCAACTTGTGATCCTCTTAGCTCAGCCTTCTGAGTGTCTGGAATTACAGATGTGCACCACTGTGCCTGGTGGAAACCTTCATCTTCTAAGGCTGTATTTGATGTGGAGGAGCAGTTAGTAGTAATTGGGAGTCCAGTCTGGGGAATAGGATGGGTGATTGGGCTGGGAAACATGAAAGAAGCCCCAACGGGCAGATGCTAAAGTGGTGAAACAGATTTTATTCCAGAACTATTGCAACAGCAAAAAAGTGACCTCAATATAGAATAGGGCTCAATTCTGAATACAGCATGGACCAGTGGGAATTTATAGCCCAGGAGCAGGGTGGGGGACGAGTGGATGGAAAATTACTATTTGGAAGCATCAGGGATGAGGGGTGATTCTGGCCACACCAGCTGATAGGATTTTCTCTAAGAAAAGTCAGAGTCATCAGAAATCACCTGGGGGACGAGGGTGATGAGGAATTTGACCAGATATCAGACATGGGGATTCTTGCTTAGTAGGATTTTGCTAAAAATGGGCAATGCAAGGATACACAGAAATTCAAAGCCTGGGAGTTTGGCTGAGAAGGCTGCTGAGAGGAGTCTGACTAAACTGGTCAAGAAGGGCATCTTGTCAGAAGTACCAGATTTTTAAAAAATCAAAAGTACTTTACAGGGCTAGAGGGGTACCTCAGGTATAGAGCTCTTGCCTAGCAAGCGTGAGGTCTCGGTCCATCCCCAGCACTACAAACAAATGAACAAAAAGAACAAAGAGTTGGAGTCTTAAACTAGAATTCCATCATTTTGCAAAGTGCTAAGAATCTATCAAAGGCTTTGGAATTTCTATGTAATTTGGATGGACTGTTTGACTTTAGGGAACGAGTTCTGCAAGAACAATGGCATTGGCAAAATCAGTCCTGTGTCATTTTGACGCGTTGGCCTTATGGCTCCTCCCAGGCTCCAGATGTTGTCACTTGTTTCCCAGGTCATGGTTCATGCGCACTTACTCATTTCTCAGGAACATACCATTTACTCAACTTCCCTAAAAGTATGGACAAAGGAAATGTACCTTCTTGCTGGTTTTTTTTTTTTTTTTGTTTTGTTTTTGTTTTTTTTGGTACTGGGGATTGAACCATTGAACCCAGGGCACTTAACCACTGAGCCACATTCCCAGCCCTTTAAAAAAAATTAGTTCATTTTTTTCCTGGGTCTTTTTTCTTTTTTTTTTGCAGTGCTAGGGATTGAACCCAGGGACTTGTGCTTGTGAGACAAGTGCTCTACCAAGTGAGCTATCTCCCCAGCCCAATTAGTTTCTATTTTAAGACAGGGTTTTGCTAAGTTACTTAGAGCCTCGCCAAGTTGTTGAGACTGACCTTGAACTTGCAATCCTGCTGCCTTAATCTCCTGAGTCACTGGAAATACAGGCATGCAGTACTGTGCCTGGCTCTCCTTGCTACTTCTATCACTCAGAAAATCTATCTGTTCAAGGAGGAATCTGTTGATCTAAATATAACCCTTTATCCCTCCTCCCAGGTGTGGAATTAGCCAAAATGCTGGCCACTTAAACATTTTCACTGATTTTTTGGGTGAATGGGCAACTGCATATCCATGAAGAGTGCTTTTTCTACTTTCTAAGCTGTTTGTTTTTGCTTAAAAATGATTGCTCTGGAACAAATTCAATTTTTTTCCAAACATAGCATGTACAGGTTTGATTTAGGATATCATATTCTTTGCACTGAATCTTATATCCACAAATATTATTTAGAAATGAAATGTATTTCTTGATCACAATTTCTTAATGTTAGTTAGCCCAGCCTCAAAAAGACTAAGGCAGGAAGTGAACAAGGGAGTCAGTTTTTCTTGATTGTTGCTAACAACCAGAAACAAATGATCACCTCATTTAAGCATTACAAAAACGTATTATGCAGATATTATTATTATTCCCATTTAGCAGAAAGGAAAATTGAGACTTAGGTGAATTCTTCTCCAAAAGTTACCCAGCTGTTTAGTGGTAGAGCTAAGATTCTAAGTTAGAGCTGCCAGTTTCTTGATCCTAGGAAAGAGAGTCTAGATTTCTTTCTTTTTTAAAATTAATCTTAAAATTTGTTCTAATTAGTTGTGCATGACAGTAGAATGCACTTATACATTTTGATAAATCATACATAAATGGATTATAATTTCTCATTTTTCTAATTGTGCATATTGTAGGATCACATTAGTCATGCAGTCATTTATGTACATGAGGTAATAATGTCTGTTTCACTCTACTATCCTTCCTACCCCCATGTCCTAGATTTCTTAGATCCGAACATACAGTGGCCAGCCTATGGATTCTGATCCAATAACAAATAAGTGTTTGTTACAAAGATGGTAAAGTGCCCCCTTTAAATTAATCCGTCTCATTTTCCCCAGTACCAAAAAAAAAAAAAAAAAAAAAGAAAGAAAAAGTCTATCTGCATGTGGAAGTTGCCTTCTGCAGATCCCTCATTGGAAACACTTATGTTTCCAAAGAGAGGCATTTGGTCAACATTTGATCTTTTCTTTCTTCCAATCATTACAACGTTAGTCATAGGACCAATTTTTCATGCTTTTAATGGATCATGGTACACTTTTTTTTGGAATCTCCTGAATGCATTTACAGTAGTATTTTTAAAAAGTCTGTGATCAAAATAGAATGAAGAACTCTGATAAAGATCAGGTTAATACCAAGGAAAACAGTATGGCTACTTCTGGGTCTAGGGCCTTACGGTCCTATTGGAATACAGTGATTTCATGTAGACACACTCTCTACACCCAATGGCACTACACTGCTGATCTGTACACATGTATGTAAGCATGTGTGTATGTACATAGGTACACACAGATATATGGTCATACTCTGTGTGTATGTGGTCAGCTCTGGTCTCTAAATCTTTGTCTACTATTTCTTCCCTTGACACATGGAAGGGCAGATATAAGGTAATCATAAGCAGAAAGAATATTTCCATGAAAGGGCTATGTAAGCCCTTTACATAGATTAACCCATCTTATCCTCAGAACAACTCTAAAATAGATACTATTATTATCCCTTTTTTTTAACTAATGTGGAAACCAATACTCAAGATGTTTAGTACTTTTCTCAGGGTAATTCATTTAATAAGAATTTGTTGAATGAAAAAAAATGAAAAACATTAATTTCAGCGTGTTGGTTAGAACTTGGGAGGATTTTTATCTCTCAATGGGCAATTGAATTGATTTCTACATTTGGGCTTTAAATACTTTACTATTATGGTTTGCATCTGGAATGTTCTCTGAAAGTTCACGTGTTGAAGACTTGGCCTCCCATACAGAAATATCCAGAGGTGGTGCTTTAGGAAAGTCTTTGGATCATAAGGACTGTAGCTCATCAATAATTTGAATGGAGGACTGGGAAGAGGTGGAAGCTGTAGGAAGGGGGAACACAGCTGGAGGAAGTAGGCCACTGGGGGCGTGCTCTACAGAACTATATCTTGTCCTTGACTCCTTCCTTGCTCTTTGTCTCTGCTTCCTAGCTGCTATGAGTTGAGCAACTTTCCTCCACCATGATGTTCTACCTCACCTCAGGCTCAGAGCAATGGATTTCGTCGACCATGAACTGAAAATCTGAAACCTTAAGCCAAAATAAATCTTTCTTCCTCTAAGTTGTTCTTGCCAGGTCACTGGTCACAAAGACAAAAAGCTGACAAACATAGTTATCTTTAAATACCTTAAAGCATAAAAATATTCTGGGGAGGCTGGGGATACGGCTCCGTGGTAGAGCACTTGCTTAGCATGTGTGAGACCCTGGTTTCCATCCCCAGCACCAGAAAAGAAAAAGAGAAAGACAGTCGCAGCCAGATGCCCTCACTTTAGGTAGAGGTTCAATTCTCTGTTGCATTTAATAACAGTGACACTCCGATGGTCTAATTTAACATGGGAAGGGGAGGAGTCAGGGACTTGCAAACCCAGGTTCTTGGGTTTACTGCCATTGTGGGGTTCAAGGCTTTTTCTGCAAGATCACATGAACACAAAACTTTTGCCAGGGATGATGCCAGAAACTTAATTAAAGTAATAAGGAATAAGACTTTTATAGCAAGAAGTGGAGGTTTATTTCTAACCTAGACACATGCATTCTTTGTGTCCTTGATGTCCCGGGATTCATCCACTGATGAGGTGGTTATGGAAGCTTTCTCCTGGGATGTTTGCTTCCCTGGGATTTGTGTTGTTCTAGGGTTATCACAAAGCTCTGGGTATGTTAGAACATGGAACATAGGGAGATCTGGCCCTGCATTCTGGCCACTGAACTTTAAATACAGGCAAGTCAGATATAATTAAGACATCAAAGGGCCCATAGATAAACGGCGTAGTGACTACGGCCAAGACAGCATGCAGCTTTACTTGATAACGTAACACAGATATAACATTGCCTTCATCAAATATCTGCGATTGATGGGAGCCAGGCTCACACAATAGCCTCCTAAGATCTCTGCCCCTGTCAGCTGCTGACCTTCTGGGTATCTGTCAAGTATTGAACTTTCCCCAGTGAGACAATGCAGTGCATCTCTGGCAAAGCACTTCAATATTCTCTTAAGAAAGTGTAAATATTGGGCTTGAGTTTTAGCTCATGGTAGAGCATTTGCCTAGCATGAGCAAGGTCCTGGGTTCAATCCCCAACACGGAAGAAAAAAAAACAAAACAAAACAAACATAAGCATTATTATTACAAGGATAAATCCTGGGGTTTGGAACATGGAAGTGATGGTTACATGTGGGTGAAGGCCTGAGAACATTCTACCCATGATTACTGATTTGGGGGAGAAAAAAAATCCATCCTAGACCATCCCATTGATCTCTGCATTTTTCCTTCACCCCACTTCCCACCCCGTGGCTGCAACCAGCAAAGACCAGGTTCTCTTATCTTTGGGGAAAGAGGAACCGACCAAGAGGGTGAAAATTCAAGTAGTTCTGAGATTAAACCCAGGTAGAGCCATCAAAGAATTGCCATATCTATAAACCTGAGAAGGAGATGAGAGACGAATGTGTGTACTGAGGTGCTAGAGTTTGAATTTGGAATGTCCCCCAAAAGCCCATGTGTTAAATGTTCGGTTCCCAGTCCATGGCGCTATTAGGGGATGGTGGGACCCTTAAGGAGCAGGGCCTAGAGGAGGTCCTAGGTTACTGGGGGTGTGACCTTGAAGAAGATAACGGGGCCCTAGCTGCTTTCTCTTCCTCTTTTTCTTTGGTTCCTGGCATTGTGTTATAGCAATGGAAAGTTAACACGGGCAGGTTCTCAATAAACCTTTGAAATTTAAAAAACGTGCTATTTGTAAGACATTTTTGAGGAAATAAGCCATTCTTATACAGTTGTTTTTAGGTGAGTATTTACATAGGTTGACATATCATTTTTAAACTTCTGATAACAAACCATTTTCAAATTTGCAGGCTGGGCCAGGGATAGAAGAGATGGCGTCTAATGAGGAAGAGGCAGTGTCCCAAACACTGATACTAAAAACTCTGTTCGCAACCCTCCAAAGGCTTCTTATTTTATTCAGCATAAAATCCCAGGTCTTTACTGATGGCCTCTCTTCTCTAGCCTTACTCCCACCTCCAGTGCTGCTCCTTCAACTGGCCAGGGGGCTCCTGCTTTGGGGACTTCAGTGCTTGCTCTGTCCTCTGCTGTGGGCACCCCGCAGATCTTTCTGCAGGGCAGGGAAGTTTTCTTCCCTCAAGGTCCCATTCAGATTTTCCACTTGCCCCACTGTGCTTTTCTTTAGAGCACCTTCATCTGGCACATGCACACCTACTGTGTGCACTAGAGTGTGAACTCCACACAAAGCGAGGCCCTCTCTTGGGACACAGTAGGCACTCAATAAACTGTGTGCAGGACAGGCTGAGTACTGACCCTCACAGAGCTTACCGTTCAGAGGAAGAGAAAGAGAAAATGAAACGTGTGCTATGGCACAGCAAGTGACAGGTGGAGACCGTTGTCACCCTGGAGCAGGGCCTAGAGGGGAACCTTGTCCAGGACCAGCTCCACTGGGGAAGGCAGGGGTCAGTGGAAGGAAGACATTTTCTGTTTCCACCTCTCATCTCTTCCAGTGGACTGTTTCTGGAATTTGGCTGAGGGGAGGCATTGGAATTTGGTTCCCTTTGGAAGATGACTTGGCATTGAGATAGGAATATGGGAAGAGAAGGAGAGATACTGAGTCTCAAAGAAATGTTCCTGAAGCACTGAAATGCAGAAAGCACCCATGAACAGTTGTAACCCCTAATCGGAGCAGCCCATCACCTTGGCCTGTGTCCTTGACCTGTACTCTGTCTGCAAAATAAAACGAGGGCAATGCCCGAGAGCAGGGAAAACTGGCATGAAATCGTGTAGCCCTCCCTGGCTCTGCCTCTAGTCCAGCCCCTAGCAACCGTCCTTCTAGAAACATCAACACCCCACACCAGTGTGTTGCCATCTCTCCCTCTGGAACCCTCCTGCTTCTCGCTTGAGTGTGTGTCTACTTCCTAAATCAACCTGTCTAAACTGACTGGTGTGTGCTGAGTTTGTTTCCATCTGGTTCGCCAATTCCCCTTTCTCTCTGGGAACTGCTTGGTGACTTCTTCAGAGACATCTCTTCTCCCACGTCAGTATGAATATTTTTTGTTCAGTTTAATTTGCTCCAAACTCAACGATCATTGTTTTATCAATTTAATCATCAGTTTCTTATTTGCGTGCTATTTTTTGGCCTAACTCCTCCTATGATGTATATGATGATGATGGTGAGGTTCTGTTTTGAGGGTATGGGACTCTGATAGCCCGTAAACACACCTCCTTCCTTCCTGAGTTCGTCCTTTTCCTTCAGTGAACTCCTTTGGTACTCCATGGGGTGCACATGCTAATAAATTATTCTTAAACCAGGCTCAATTGGAAATAACCGACTAGTGCAGGGACTATTATTTTGACAGTGGATTCCTAAGCTGATTGAATTAGGATAGCTTTTCCTAACATTTGTCTGTCTTCCTAAACATTTAGAATGGCATTTTATAGAGTAGATGTTCAAAGACTTAATAACTTGATATCCTTTACACACACAAAAGGGATCAAATATATTTGCATAATGTAATCACATATAGCTTTTGCATATATATGCAAAAGTTACATTCATAGGGGAGTATTAATTAGGAGCATTTTACTTGATAGTGTAGTATTCTATTAAAATCCAATGCTTGCAGGACATGTATTTCTGGAAGAATTGTTTCTCATTTTATATCGACTAAGGCTACACATCAGTTGTTTTCAAGTAGTTTTCTTTCAAAAAAGACACTAATCTCAAGCCAGGCACAGTGGCCTGTAATCCCAGCCACTTGGGAGACTGAGGTAGGAGGATTGCCATTTTGAGGCCAGCCTGGGCAATTTAGCAAGACCTTGTCTCAAAATATAAAAATAAATAAATAAACAAATAAAAAGGGCTGGGGATGTAGCTCAGTGGTACAGCATTTGTCTAGCATGTGCAAGGCCCTGGGTCCCATCCCAGCACCGCAGGGGGTGGTGGGGACTCTCGGAGTTCAGGAGTGAGGCAGATTGCCAGTTGTAATAACAAGAGGATCACGATAATTACAGAGCAGTGCTGTCACTTAAAGCTCCATTTTAAATGCTTTCCATAATCCTCTGTCTTCACAATAACCGTGATGCACGAATTATCATTCCCATTTTACAGAAGAGGAAAGAGAGACTTAGAGAGATTAAGTGATTTAAATGAAAATTAGAACTGGGGCCAGAGCGGAGCCTGGAATCCCTGCTGGTCTCCCCTGGAGGTGTCCCTATTCTCTGGGGGAAGAACATTAACCTCTCAGGGCCTTCTCTATACATTGGGGGTTATTCTGCCCTCCCAGACTGAGTCCACATGGCTTTAGGAGATTTATTATTTATAATTGTTTTAGAATGTTCTAGGCTTAAACTGCCAAGGGGCCTGATTCTTCCAACTCAGTTGTAAAGAATCGTTTTCCAAGTCTAAATCCTAAACACTTCATGTATGGGTCAGAACTGTGTCAGAAATCATTCCTTAGGTCACGACAATGGTGTCCAGATCTTTGGCACTGAACCGACGGTTTCTTAGGAGAGAGCCGTTCACATGGAGCCCTGGGAGCTGCCAGGAGGGGAAGGAGCGCAGGAGCCGTAAACTCTCCGCTCAACAGCATGAAGAAGCAGCCCCGCATCTGAATTTGGCAAACAGGCCTGCGAGCTGCTTGTGGGGATCTCTTTTAAAACGAATGGCTCTGGAATGTGCTGGGTTTGGCTCCCAAGCCTGGGCTGATGTGGCCGCTGTGAATAGGCACCAGTGCAGGGACCAGGGGTGGCATCACACACCATCACCGGCCTGGAGAGATGTCTCGGTTGAGCCCTTCCTGGCTTCCCCAGGGCCACTATTGTCTGGAAACACGTTTGTCCCAGGCACAATTGGGGACCCAGCAGGCATTCGCTGTGACTGGTTAGTTGCCTCAACTACCACTGGCAGTGAAATCTAGCTTCCTTGGAAGAGTTAGTAGTGAAACTCTTCGTTTCGATCCCCAGACGGGAGCGATGGAAAGAAGTGGTGCAGGTGGCAGCAAGCAGAGGGCGGGGCGGAGGAGGAGCATGCGCGGCACCAGCTTTCTGGGAACTTTTTGGCGCCTTGGGGCCCTGAACATACTACTCCTTCCCTCTTTTTGCCCCTGCTGTTTTTCCTCTCTCCCCCTCACTGTATAGAAATATTGATCTTTGACACAAAGAACCATAAAACTGTCCGATAAACACTTGATCGTTGGAGGTGTTTGTGCCAATAGATTTGTCTGAACTGCTAGTGCGCTAGAGAAGAACTCGCTGGTACGTCTTTGCGCCCAAGTTCTGCATCATTTGTTCTGAGCAGAGAATGAATGCGTATCTCAGAAAAGATGGATTTGTGAAAATCAGTGGCACATGGCTACTTCCACTTCAACAAGTGATCGTTTCTTTTCAAAGATGGAAGCAGGACTAGAGACTGAACCCATGGTGCTCTATCCCTGAGCTACATCTCCAGCCCTTTTTTAATATTTTATTTTGAGATAGGGTCTGCTAAGCTGCTGAGGCTGGCCTCAAATTTGCAATCCTCCTGCTTCAGCCTCCTGGGTTGCTGGAATGATGGGCATGGGCCACCTCAGCCAGCTAGCGGGTGCCCTCCCCCAACATTCAACAGTATTTCACAATGTAGAGGAAAGCTGAAGGAGGGAGGCTGTAGATGGGGTGTGTTTTATTATTCACATTGAACTCTGCTTCTCAGGAGGTTGACTGCTGTGCCGAAAAGAATCTCCCTGAAAGTCACAGGTTACCCTGGGTCCCATAGGCAGGAACAAAGCTTTAACTCTACCAGCTGGTCCTGGGGGAAAAGAGGTTAGGCATTCAGCCCCATGTCCCCACCTCAGATATTGTTTTATAAGACAAATAACCCAAGATAAATGAGTTATTCATCAGAAAATATACCAAAAATTGTTTCTCCACCTTACAGTTATAGAAACAAATCCACAAATACCACACTTTTTTTTTAAGGCATAGAAAGCAATTTCATTTATGAAGGTAGATACACATTAAAGGGAGTGAGTAGCTACCACGACATGGACTGCCCAGTCAGATTTGACTGTCCACAGACACTTTCTGCCTCTTCTTCTTTCTTTAAATATTTTTTCAGTTGTCAGTGGATCTTTTATTTTATTTATTTATATGCAGTGCTGAGGATTGAACCCAGGACCTCACACGTGTCCAGCAAGCACTCTACCGCTGAGCCACAACTCTGGCCCTTTGCCTGTGCTGGGGATTGAACCCAGGACCTTGTGCTTGCAAGGCAAGCACTCTACCAACTGAGCTATCTCCCCAGTGCCCCCTCGGCCTCTTCTTAATTTCAAATACTTCCTTTTCTAAAATTGACCAGTCTGTTTTCTTCTAGACCAAGTCAGAAGTGAATTATGTTATTTGATTTCCTGAAAAATAATTGTTATTTGATCTCTTCCTGCACTTGGTAATGGCCTAATAATGCTCCTCAGCATATCAGTCTGCGGAAGGCCTCCCTGATTCTGTGACTGATAATGAGATGAACCAAGTTGATCTGCTTTCCCTTGTAAGTAACCTGGTGAGTTTTTGGAAAATTGATCTGTGAACACTCGGTTGGTGTTATTGTCAAGATACAACCTCTCTGTCCTGCTTGGTCACGGCCAGTGCTCTTCTTCCAAGTTGGAGTTAAGAAGATCACAGGACACCCACCCTGGATGTTATGGATGTTATCCAAATTTTGAACATGTCAGTGCATCTGCAGCACCAAAGAAATCCCAACTCTAAACACCATTAGGAAACCATGAACTATGAAGTTCTTGAATTTTGTGGTAGATCCTTGTGTGGCAAACTGAGTGTCAGTCACCATTAATGGACCATGACCAATGGGAACCTTTCTGCCTCTTTCATCTTCACCCTGAAGGTTTTTTTTTTTTTTTTTTTTTTCCTAATGAAAATGTGCTAGTGGGGAAAGAATTGGGATAATAATTTCCTTTCTTTCCCTTGTGTTGGCTTCGCCTGGCAAGTTCTCCTTTAATAAAAAGCATGATGAGCAAGTGCAAGAATATCTACCTTGATGTCTGAGACAAAACCCTCTTGGAGAATGCCAGACTTCCACGAGGGGAAATTGAAAACCGACTGACTCCCTTCCCCACCCAAGCAGGGCACCACCACTTTGCAGCCCCTTCTTCTAAGCCCAGACCCTTGAAGCTGAAGATTTTCAAAGAAGTAGGGTGTGTCGCTGCAGCTGCGGCATCAAACAAAAGCAAACAGATTAAATTAATTTAGGCTTCAAAATCAGTCCCATTCTCTAATTCATAAAATACTTCAAACACGGCAAGAAATGTCATCTCCCAGATGATTGGGGCTAATCCACTTTATCTCTTTTTCCTCTTGCATCTGAATGCAAACTATCAAGACATACCTCACCAGTCAAAATAAACTCATTCCCAATGCTTGCGCCAGCATCTAACAAGAGTCTTCTCCACTCTGTACACAAAACCAGCCCTGCTCTAAGGCTCTTCAGGAGCTGTGTGCGAAAAAGAGGAACAATGTATTCATTACAGTCTGTTAAGTTGCCAGCACTAGGCAATTAAAAGGTAAGGCTTGTGGAAACACTGCAAAACAGCACAGTTAGCCCTATTGTCTTCTCATTAACAAGATTGTTATTTTAGCTCTCCAGGTGGAAGCTTAAGAAACAAAACATTCCTGGCTCCAGGAAAATAAGGGGATGTTGACAGCCAGGACTTTCTGTGCAAAGAACCGCTTAGGCTATAAATAAATTTGCACATCCTCATGGTCCTAATAAATATAATTCCACATCCATTCTATTGGACTGGATGCGAAAAACCCTTAAAGGGACATCAAAGTCTTCCTAAAAGCAAACCGCTCCTGTCCTACGGACTCTGTCAAAGCTGGTGCTGCTAAGTAACGCTTCTCCCTTGGGACAGAGAAATTTGGAATTTTTCCTGCAACATGCTATGTTGTCGATTGCCACAGAGAGTTCTGGAAGGAACTGCTGAGACTCTTGTTATCTGCTCTCTGCCCGAGATCTTCACCGCTTGGCAATCGTTTAAAAATGATGGCCCACGTCTTCACCATTTGCCAAGCGTGAGTACTTTGTGGCAAAGAGGAACGCGGCTCTCTTTGATTCTTGAATTCCTCCTGGTTTCCCTGTGTGGGTGGAAAAGCAGCCAAGAATGTCAAGGATTTGAATTCTTTTCTGTTCTAAAGAAACAAAATGAAGCAATGTATCCTTATACAGATTGTACGTGTAATGCCAATGAGCTTTCCATTTCACAAGAAAGATAACTTGGTGATTTTTCTTCTGATTTGTTGGAAAATGTAAAACATTAGTTTCCTTTTTAGGTAAATAACAGGGTAGGAAAATTCCTTTAAGAATAGACTCAAGGGATGCTTTTCTTTATTATCAGCCGTATTAACTGTAAGATAAAAGTATAATTGCAGTTGCTTAAGGCATGAACACTTTTTAGGGAGAAAAGTCCTTAAAGTTACTTTCTCCGTAAATTTCTCAGGGACCTGATATTTATTTTAACCCAAGCCATAAATTTTCTTCAGTCTGACACTAGGTAGTGTGAAAGACTAATAAGATCATCATGCAGTTTCACTGATATGCTGGTTTACAACTCCCTGTAATGGCCAACTCAATGGCAGTTTTAGGATTTTGCTAGAAAAGACCATATAATGTTTTATTAATCAAAACTTGATCTCGGAAAGTGCATAACTCTTATAAAAATAAACTTTTATCCCAAACAAAGCCTTAAATTAGTAGTTTTACATAAAAACCTCCTCTAACTAAACTGGAGAGAAAAATAAAAACTGTTAGCTAGAGAGAACCAAGCACCAAATACCTTAAAAATCAAATGTTTTGCTCCTTATTAAATCAGATTTAAGAGCATTACTAAGTTGCAGCTGGACTGATTTTTCACTTTTTGGGAAGAGAAACAAGTCCGGGCATTAAATGTGTAACAGCAATTATCATCTGCATGTGGATTTAATTATGAAAAAAATAAGGTTTTTATTTTTTATAATTGTCATCATCCTGATCCAATTTCCATGTTGAGCCTGGCGCTGAGTGGGAAGGATCACAAGTGTCTTCCAGCTCCCTGAGCCTTCTTAGCTCCCCACGTGGCACCCCGTCTTCTCCTTGCCCAATATTTCTTCTTTTAGCTTCTAGTAGGACCTGCTGAAAACTGATTATTTGGAGGAATTAGTAAAACAACAACAACAACAAATGCTTAAGAAGAAAAACAACTTTAATGAAGTCTTGGAAAACGGACTCGCCAAGACCCAAGACTAGAATCCAATATGGGGAAGGAAGATAGTTCTCTTTACTGATTGTAACTCCAGTACTGGGAAGATCATCTGTGCTAATAGCAGAGATGGGGTGGATTCAATTTCTTGAAGACAATTGTGTGTGTGTGTGTGTGTTGCTGTTGTTAAGAACTAGCCTGAATCAGATGACTCTTCTGGTCTCTTTAATGTTATACTGTTTATCTCCCAAAATGGACTTGAGATTGCTTATAATACATAATAACAGGGTAAAAATAAGAAAATAAATCTCTAGCTGGCATTGGCCAACTTTTTCTGTAAAAGGCCAGAAAGTAAAGATTTTGGTTGTGGGGGCCATGCAGTTTCTGTCACAATTCTGCGACTCTCTGAAATGCACTGGAACATTTTTAATGGAATAATAAACAGCAGCTGGCCAGATTTGCCTGCGAGCTGTAGTTTTCTCACCCCTGGTCTAGACTCAGAATATTAAGATCACACTAAGGAAAGTATATTTTTAGTGAACCGTGTAACTAGAAGGGACTGAATCATTGCTCAAAGGCATCCAAATTTAGTTATGGGTTTCCTAAAGGTCAAAGAGGAAAACCAGACTCATGTCTAAAAATCCCACTTTCCAAGCTGGGTGCAGTGGTGCAGGAGGATCACAAGTAGGAGGTCAGCCTGGGCAATGCAGCAAGACCTGTTTGAAAATAAAGCATAAAAAGGGACTGGGGGAGTGCAGCTCAGTGGTAGAGCACCTTGGCTTTGATTCTCAATAAGGGGCGGGGCAGAGGGAAGAAATCACTTTCCATGAGATTAGCAGGAACTGGCTGCTCTGAGAGGTTCTGGCATGTGGTGGTGGTAATCTAAAGACCCTGAGGTATAAGGGACAAAGTCCACAGCATCATATTTTTGACAGCCAGCTTCATATAGCTGGCTGTTAGGGACCCCTATAAGTGAGCCAAGGTCCTGGTTCCAAAGCATGATTTAGAAAAGTGCTTTAAGGACCTAGGGCTCTTGTTGGGGAGGGAGGGGTGGCCCAGAGCTGTCAGAGACAGCTGATTGGCTTCAGCTTGGTATTGTCTGATTGAACATGGTTTGAACACTTGGCCATCTGTGTGTCATTGGCTAAAGCTGCGCTGCTGTGATTGGCTGAGACTTGGCTCTTTGTTCCCCGTGAGTTCAGCTTTTGGGTACTAGGCTGAATTGCAGTTTGATATACAAGGGGCTCATGTTCGTAGCCTCCTCAGGCCAAGTTTAGTTTGATTGAATAGGTGTCAGGATTCTCCTGGAGTTCTAAGGCCCTCGTTAGACCACGTACAGTTACATTCCTGCTCATTCTTTTGGGTTTGGGGACTAATTGGGCTTAGTTCCCAATTCTTGTCTTACCGTAAAACACAGAAGGAAGTCAGATGGCAGTTATTTTCATGTCTTGCTATTACTTCACTCCCTTGATTACTGGTGTCATATGGGTTTCCATTAATTTAATAGTTTCAGGTACTTGGCTAAACACTCTATATGCATTATCTGGTTTATTTCACACAATCCTGTGGGGATACATTCTACTACTAGAATTCTACTTTCCTTCCTTCCTTCCTCCTTTTCTTTCTTTTTTCCTTCCTTCCTTCCTTCCTTCCTTCCTTCCTTCCTTCCTTCCTTCCTTCCTTCCTTCCTTCCTTCCTCTCTCTATAGGCATGTGCCACTGTGCCTAGCTTCACCAAGATGCTTAACCACCATTTCTCTTAAGAGAGTTCTCATGACTTCCTGGATGTCTGCCCCGACCTGCTCCTGAAGTCTTCCGGTGTTATGATTTCCTAGATGCCACTGCTTTTTGGTTACTTCTGGTTGTGGCTTTTCAGTTTCTAGAACCCTTATCCAGCCTTAGTTCTCATCTCACTTACGTGGATCTTAATCCTTTGGATAGTCTTCTGGTCCCCACTCACTGCCTCCCTACCACCTTTTCTGGGCCATACTTGTCATTACTGCTACTTCCACTCCAGAATTATGTTTTGGATATGAGGTGTCCCCCAAAAGTTCACACGTGAGACAATGCAAGAAGGTTTGGAGGAGAAATGATTGGGTTATAGCCTTAACCCAATCAGTGAGTTGATCCCTGATGGGATTAACTGAGTGGTAACTGGAGACAGGTAGTGTGTGGCTGGAGGAAATGGTCCATTGGGAGCATAGCTATGGGGTACATATTTTGTATCTGGACAGTGGAGTCTCCCTCTCTGCTTTCTGATCACCATGTGAGCTGCTTCCCTTAGCAACTCTCCTACTATCACGCAACTCTCCCACCATGACGTTCAGCCTCACCTCAAGCCCTAAGGAAGGGAGCCGGCCTTCTATGGACTAAGACCTCTTAACCGTGAGCCCTAAAAATAAACTTTTTTCCTCCTCTACAATTGTTCTGGTGGGTCTTTTAGTCACAGCAGTGAAAAAGCTGACTAAAACACCCAATGTGAACAGAGATTGGATCTTTAGTTCACATACAATTTCTACAATCTTTATAGCTCTGTTCTACATCTGGTCTACTAAAGGCCAGAAAAATAAAAGACCTGTTCAACCTCATGGTGATATGCGAAAGATAATACACGTAATAACAATATCTTCCTTGATATGGCGATTCTGTCTACATATAACTTCAATGGAGACTTTATAATATCGGAAACATTTCACTGGCATGGCCTCGGCCCCAAATGGAGAACGTTAGTAATTTTCCATGACCAGCTCTGGGTTACAAAGAATGTTATTAAATAAACCATCAAAGATATAAGGATTCCTGAAATGACAAGTATTTTCTGTCCCCAGTGATGAAAACCAAATATGCTATTCACATTGCAGACATATATAACCTATTGGACTGTTTCAGGAACACAATAGGGTGAAATCAGTGACTAAGAGAGAATGGAAAATCAAATCCATTCATTGATTCAGTTACAGATAGGCTGAAAGAGAGCCAAGGTCATAGCTAGGAAGATAATCTGAAGGTCAAGCCTAGAGAAGGGAACGCAGAAATGAAAAAATGAGCAATGATGTAAAGAGCCAGAAGGCATTGAGAACCGCGTGGAATGTGGACTGAGGAATGGGTCAGGGTGAGAAGTTCAGAGGGAAGACTCTGGACCGTGAATACTAAACACTTATGTGCCACGGGGCCAGCTTGGCTGTGTAGAGCATCCTGGCAAGTGTGGCTTGTTGACTCGGTGGCCCCTGTATGGGATAATCACAAGTCACAAGAGTTATTCCTTTGCTCTATCAGTGGGTGCCTGACTTGATTCGGACAGAATTTGAAATCTCATTATAAGAATAGATTTAAATACTCTTCTGGAAATGGAATTGCTTATCTTGAAAAATTTCGATGGAGCCTTACGAGTTGTGCCAATTATCTACTGGTTAATGGCACGGTTTTGTAATTCTGACTCTATGCTTCCAAAAGCAGAACAATCCCAGTGGTCCTTGCAGACTTAAACTTTAAATAACATCATGGGGACCTCGTTAGGTTGGAGCTTCTTAATGTGAAAGGTTCAATCAGTTTACAAAAGCAAGATTAAAAAAAAAAAAAAAAATCATGGCGTCCTGTGAGCTCTGTTAATGTTATGCAAAACTCAGTGGAGTTTTGAAGCCCATGGTTTGGGTAGAGCCACAGGCCGCTGCTATGTCACCGGTGCTCTACCTGTTGTCCAGCTTTGAGGAAGCTGCATTAGGGAGAGTGAGGAAACCACCCTCAGCCCTTTGGGGAAAAACCTCTTCAGAGTAGAACCAAGTTTGGCAAGTCTCTGGAGTCTGGAGTGAAATACAATAAAATTTGCATTTATATAGCACTCCTTATGCTCCTGCTCTATATGTGCTATCCATATTAAATAAAAACACAATTAAGAGTTAGTTCTAAAATACCAGGTCAAACATATCAAACAAAATCAGGAATGGCAATTAGTGCTAGAATACCAGAACAAACAGATGGCTATTGAGTTTGGATTTAAGAAGAGAAATAGGATGTGCCAGCTGCATATCAATAGAGAAGGAATTCTGGAGCTTGGGTGGCAAGGGTGGGAGGTTGGGCTACAGAAAGAGCCAAGTTGGGACAGCGATCAGGCCTGTGCAGAGCAATGATTAGCAAGAGTAAGAATTCAATGCAGCTCAAATTACTGGGCAGGCATTACATGCCAGCTACCGTGCCCTGTGCTGAGGATCAAAGATAATCAGATTTGGATTCTGTCTTCCAAAGCTACCTGTAGCCCAATTTAAAGGAAAAAAGCCTGTGTGAAACCACCTGGGGGCCTTTATTTGTGGCAGTCTCAAGACTTTATTTCGGGCATAAAGATTAGGCCATGATGTTCTATCTAAAAGTTGGGGCAGAGGGGTGGGGAAAGGCTGGGGTCTCTTCTGTTGTGAAATCAAAATCAAAATCAAAAACAAAAACCTCTAAAAACCAAAAGGATTTTCTCAAGAAGGAGCTGAAACTTTATAGTCTTTGTCATCCTACTTGGTGCGAATATTCATGATTCATGTAGAAGTATCAATGTGCTTGATGATGGGGTCTCATCCTTGACTCTGCTGGGTGCCTTACATCCATAATACAGTATGTGCACTGAATCACCTCTGTCAAATCCAAAGAGGTCTGGACTCTGGAATACATCAGAGACCCACGTTTTGGGTAAAGGATATGACCTGTCATAAAGGCTTCCCTCTGCGGCCCTGTATTTCCTGATGCTGCACTCTCTCTTTTTTTTTTTGCTGTACTGGGGTGCACTCCCTTTTAATTCAGTATCTGGTTTTGTTCCAGGCTCCTGCTGAGCTGCTTGCTCTTCCCACGGCTTCCTTCTGCTGGATTCCATGGCTTTCTGTCTGCCTTTCTTCTCCTTGGTCTGGTGGTAGAGGCATAGTATCCCCTTTCTCACTGGCTCTGTCTGTCCTTGGCTTCATCCCACGACACAGCAGAATCCCCCCACCCTCCCTCCTTGACTAAAATACCCCTGTTTGTCTGCACCTTTCCTGAGGTCAGTGCTCCCTGCAAGGCCTCTCTCACATAGATACCCTTGGAAATTCCTCAAGGGTTGATCTGATTTAATCTCCCCTGGAGAGCTCATCCATTTTCACCTGTCACCACTGGGTAGTCTCCTAAATCTACATATTCAGATTGGACCGGCCACTGGAATTCCTATTGCTGCAGATGTTTGCTGATCTCTTTCCCTAATTGTCTCCCTAGCACCTCATTTTCAACATCTCCCTTCAAAAAGCACACCCAGGCCTCCGAAGGTGTGAAAAGGTAGAAACTGGTAGGCTGGGTCTGTGATTGCTGAATAGCAGCGGGGAGATGGTTTCTGAATGTGTGGATTGAACCTCTGCATGTGTTCTATACAAAGAAAGTTTACTTTTCAAAAAAGAAGAGTTATTCAACATTTTGGAAAAGGTAAAATTATGGAGACAGTGAAAAGATCACTGGTTGCTAAAAGTTTGGAGAGAGGGATCACTAGGTAGAGAACAGGATTTTGAGGGCAGTGGAATTATACCTTCTGATACTGTAAAGGGGGATGTGTATCATTATGTTTTTATCAAAACCCATGGAACACAGAGTGGAACCTAGTGTAAACTGTTGCCTCTGCATGATAAAGATACAGGTTCATTGCTTAAAAACAAATGTTCCATACTGGTGCAGGGTGCTCATGGGGAGGGTGTGTGTGTGTGAGTGGGTGGGTGCGTGGGTGGGTGGTAATGGGGATCGAACCCCAAGGTACTCTACCACTGAGCTACATCTTCAGTCCTTTTTTTATTTTTTGATTTTGAGACAGGGTCTCACTAAATTGCCCAGATTGGCTTAGAATCTCTCAAGTAGTTGGAATTCTCAGGCATGCACCAACCAGGCCCTGCTCATAATACTCATGAAGATTAAGAGAGAAAGAAATGGGAACAAATCCCAGGAGCTAGTAATCAGCGAACTAGGGGCTCAGGAGCCACATTTGACCAGCTACCTATTTTTGTACAGCCCACAAACTAAGAATGGTCTTAAAATTTTTAAATTGTTGAAAAAAAATTAAAAAAGATGTCTTGTGACCTATGAACACTAGATGCAATTCAGATTTCAGTGCCAATAAATAAAGTTTTATTGATCTATTTACTGATCGCTTATGGCTGCTTTTGGTCTATCGTGGCAGAGTGGAGATCACATAACATAGACTATGACTTGTACAGTCTAAATATTTATTATCTAACCTGTGACGGAAACATTTTGCCCACCTCTGATATGAACTATAAGACTCAGAACACACATAAGATTCTGTGATCTTTCCGAATGGATCAGGAATGTTATGTTATCTAATTGCCAGGGCTTTGGAGTTACATGACCCCCTAGAGGTGCCATTCACATTAAATATAATGAGCGTAGCGCCCCCTGGAGGAGCCCTGTGTAACGGAGAGGCCCCTGAAGAATAAAGATGCAGCCTTTTTTTTTTTTTTTTTTTTTTTTTGCTGGGGATTGATCCCAGGGTTATTTTACTACACCCTTCAGTCCTTTCTATTTTTTTATTGACAGGCTCTTGTGAAGTTGCTGAGGCTGGCTGTGAACTTGTGATCCTCCTGCTTCAGCCTTCCAAGTTGCTGGGATTTCAGGCAAGTACCAACATGCCCACCTGTGTTTTTAAAAAAACCGACATAATAATCATATACCTTTAAGGGGTATAGTGTGATGTTGTGGGATATTTATAGATTGTGCAGCTCATAGTACTTGATTCTGATAATGGCCCTGTAAACAGTCCCTGCCTGTCAGGGTGATCCTCTAACTTCACATCAACAAAAGGAGGGATTGTACTGTCAAAGGTTCAAGAATTCCCTTCCTCTCTTCTTCCCTCTGCCTTCTTCTTAACAGAATTCTTTACTCAAATGAACCCATTAATGAACATGGAGCTTCTCTGCTGGAAGTGGGTCCAGTCTGAGGCTCCCTCTGTGGTCCATGATGGCTGCTCTAAGGAAATCCCCAGATTCCTCCAGCCCTGAAAGCTAAGGGTTCTGTGGGCCTAGCTTCTCCTCCTAGAGAGTACCCCAAGCCCAAAGGCTGGATCAGATCAGTGCTTTCCAGAGAGCTTGGTGACAGTCCCATAACCTCTGAGGCCACATATTCTGGCTCAGTTAACCAGAATTTTTCCTGGTGCTGGTGCTTCCCCTCAGGAAATTAAGTATCACCCAGACATGGGCTCTTAGTAGTAGTAACAGCTGAAGTTTACTGAGCCCTTACTGCTTGCCAGGGACTGGGCTAAGACCTGTAGGGTACCTTTTGTCATTTAATTCAGAAAACAGCTTAGTTTGGTGGGGACTAAAATTATTCCTATTTTACAAATGAGAAAGTCCTAGAGAGTCTTTTGCAAGGTGGTGCTGCTATTAGGGATATAGAGGCTGGGTATAAAACCAGGCAGCTTGGTGTCAGGGTCCATCCATGGTGGGTATCATGGATGCCCAATTCTTGATCTACTTATAACTCACTTGCTGAGTGACTTTGGGCAGACATAACCTTTTCTTGTCTTTCTTTTTTTGTGGCATTGGATTTAACACAGGGACACTCCTGTACCACTGAGTTACATCCCCAGCCTATTTGATTTTTATTTGGAGACAGGGACTCACTAAGTATTCCAAGCTGGCCTTGAACTTATGAGACTCCTGCCTCAGTCTCCCCAGTTGCTGGAATTACAGGTGTGCTCCACTACTTCTGGCTCGCACTTAACCTTTCTCTGTCCCAGTTTCCTCATTGGACAAATAGGAATAATGATAGGATCAATCATACTGTGCATTTAGGGGGACTAGTTGTGTAGATAATTCTCAGCATAAGCCAGTGCTCAAATACCTTTTATTATTGTTGTTGCTGTTGTTGTTATTGTTTGCAGTACTGGGGATTGAACTCTGGGCCTTGCACATGCTAGGCAAGTGCTCTACCACTGGGCTACATCCCCGGCCCAATTACCTTCTGTTATTTTCACTACCCATCGTCAAATACTGCTTCTTTCTTTTTCTTTTAGTTCCAGTGAATGATTCTTCTGACATGAGTCTCTTAAATCTTTCTATGTTAATTAGTCTGCTTGGATTGTCTTTAATGTTATGAAATCCTCTGATTTCAGGAAAGTCAATTATTTAGACCCAGTTCAAGGTTGACTTCTTGAGGGGATCCAACTCTTCTCCCTTGCCCTAATGGACCAGGTAGCATTTTGTTTCACTAAGTCTCTATCGGTAATAGGGTAAGAGTGGTTTGGATGAGTGTCGTTCCAAGGCCTGTGTGTTAAAAGCTTGGTGTTCAGCCTGTGGTGCTATTGGGGGATGTGGAAACTTTAAGTGAAGCCCAGTGGGAGGTCTTGTGGTCATTGGGTCCTGCCCTTGAATGGCATATCAGCACCCTGATCCCTCCCTCTTCCTTTCTTTCACTTACTGGCCACCATGTGGTGAACAGTTTTGCTTAACCACATGCTCCCTGCTATAATGTGTGCCTTGTCACAGGCCCCAAAGCAATGGGGCTCACATACTGAAGCCTCTGAAACCATGAGTCCAGATAAACCTTTCCTCTTTTTAAGTTTATTGCCTCAGGTAATTCGTTGTAGTACTGGAGAGTTGACTGATATAAATACACTCATGTTCATCGATTGTTCTCTGTGTGAGCTTTGCCTTTAATCTGTACTATTAGCCCCACTGTACCGGGACAGATATTGGCTACATAGAATAGGAGGAAAAGTGTGGGCTTCTTAATCTGAAAGACTAAGGTTTAAATTGAGAATCTATCCTGGACCAACTGGGTTCTTAGGGATATTATCTAAATTCACTAAGTCTTGATTACTTCATTTGTAAGAAAAGTAATGAGATGGTACTGTAAAGTCTCTAGGTACCTAGACTGGCTCCTAATTGCTTCCCTCTCTTTTGTATCTAGCATAGGGTTTTGCACTCAGGAAGTGTTCTTTAAAAACCTATGGTCAGCTGTTAGCTAATGTCACGAGAGGCAAAGCCAGTGGGAATATTTCACCAGCTTCCTAACCAGTGGTGTGTTCTATCCCAGGCTGACTACTCCATTCATGCTCATTTCCATGAGAGGTTTTCAGCTGTGAGGTCTCCAAAGATAGAGGAAGTTACTGCCTCTGTCTGTATCCTCGTCTGTACAGTGGAATGGGATCAAGGCCTCTGACCAGTGCTCTGGGGCATTTGGGCTGGTTCTTGTCCTATGATTGCTCACAGTCTAGCAGGGCCATTGAAAACCACATGCAGAAAGGAGTAACAAACTGAGGTTTGGTGCTAAATGAAGATTAGAGGTTATGAATGCCATAGATAGCAGGGAGGGGCACATCTCTAAAGCATTCCCCAGGCAGTGGCTGAAGATATTGAGTTCGTGCAGGTGAAATATTCAGGAAGAGTTTGGTTGTGGAGAATTTGTCTGGGGCAGTCTTTATCAACCTGAGCTGCACATTGGCATCACTGGGGGATCCTAAAGCAACCAATCCCTCCCTGCAAACAAAACAAAATAAAATAAAATGGTACCCTAAAAGCAGTGACTCACTCTGAGCTATTCCTATTGTAATCGTTCTGGAGTGTGGCCTGGGCATAAGATCTTTAAAATTCCCCACTACAACTTTCTGTAATGATGGAAATGTCTAATACTGTAGCCACTACTCCTAGGTGGCTATTGAGTCTTCAGAATGTGGCTAGTTGAACTGAGGAACTGAATTCTAATTTTAATTCACTTAAATTTAAATGTAAAACAGTCATATGGGGCTAGTGGCTTCTGTATTGGGTAGCATTAGTTTAGAGTCATTAGTGGGAAATATCTATTGATCTAAGCTCACTTTGCAAAACTGACCTTATTTCAGTTATCTCTAGAAATAGGCCTGTGAGGTAGGTATTAATGTGTCTGTTTCACCAATGAAGAAGGTAAAATTCAGAGAAGTTGGGCAGTGTACCCACAGTTTTCCTACTAAGAAATGTCTGAGTAGGAACCAGGCTTGATGCTTTTGTTGCTATGAGATGAATCTGTGGTGTAGCAGGCCAGCCATCCTCAGCCATCCCACGAAAGTGTGGAAAACCATACACCCCTACCAAGGATCTTGGCCTATCAGACACCAAACAGCTCATCAGAGAGCATTTGGGCCTGGTAGAAGGTTCTAGAATAAAACCAAAGCACTGTGTTTTGGAAGGCCTTCACCACCATTGGGGGCTCAATGAAGAAGAACTTTGGGGTTGAGGGCAGGGTAGTCAGCAGAGGAGGAGACACCTCAGATTCTTACCTAACCTCACCAATTTCCTGGTGGGCAACACGGTTCCATCTTTTGGAATTTTAATAATATAATTGCCATATTTATAGGACACGAGTTCATCTTTTTGTATTGGGGATCTTTCCTAGAGAAATTGGGACAATAACAAGTTCTGCATTATCTATAGAAATGTGGAGGGGCATCCTTTAGAAGGAGACGCAGAATGGACAAGGCACCCATCCAGTGAGGCTGAGGACAGGAGCAGCTGAGGATGAACTCCCAGGAAAGCCCATCAGGATTCATTAGCACTCTGAAAATGTACCTGGGGTTGATTTGTCAACACAGAGACACTGTGGCAGAAATAGGCAGGAGTGGGGATGGGGAGACTGGCAGGGCCTGACGTTTTAGTGATTTTTTAGAAATATGCAAGTCGATGACAATGGTTTTTACTCCCTTAACGCCTGTCTTAGTCCATTTGCTGTCCCTATAACAAAATAGCTGAGACCAGGTAATTTATAAAAATTAGGAATTTATTTGGTTCGTGGTTCTGGAAGCTGGGAAGCCTGAGAGCATGGGGCCAGCATGTTCTGCGTCTGGCAAGGGCTTCCTTGCTGTGTTATAACATGGTGGGGGGCATCCCATTGTGAGGTAGGCAGGCTCCCTCACTAGGGTCTCTCCCTCTTCTTACAAAGCCACTAATACCATCACGAGGCTCACCCCCTCATGACCTCATCTAATTCTACAGACCTCCCAAAGACCCCCCTTCCAAATATAATTTACATATACATTTGAAGATTAGGTTTCCAACACATGAACTTTTGGGGGACACATTCAAATGACAACCACCTTTGTCCTCAGCCTCTCAGATACCCGCAGACCGCTTGTGAGATATAAAGGACCCACTGAGAGATGTTGCCTGATGTGAGAGCTGACCCTCCGTGGTGCCATGGACATGTGCTTAATTAATGCATAAACAAAGAACAGAACTGGAAACACGATGAACAAGGGGGGGCTCCTTCCACTTAGTGCAGACCCATGAAGATTTGAGTGAAATATTAGGTACTTGGAGACTAAGGGCAGTAAAATTGACCACAGATTCCAAAATCTCTTTGCAGCTAGCTCAGTTTTGGTGAGAAAAGGCTTCCCTGAGGAAGGGGTGGAAGATTTACAGGATGTGATGTGGGTTTTGAAAAAACTGCTCCAGGGCCACCCTAGGGCATAGTGAGCCGAGGACTGTGGAGTGAGAAGGCCTTTTTTTTTTTTTTTTTTTTTTTTTTGCCAAGGGTGAGGATCCAACTCAAATAGCAGGGCTCTGATACATTGGGAAAAGATTCTGTTTTTATGAGCCCAGAAGGGTGATAAGATGACGGATCTGTGTTAAAGTTCTCCAAAAGCAGACAAGCATATGTGTGCAAGTCATCTCTCAGAGGCAATCTAGGGGAATTCACAAAGGAGTGGGGAAGTGAGAAGGTGCGGGAGGCAAGCCAGGAAAGGGCATTTAAACCAGAGGGTGACCTCTCTGAGCAAGTGGGGCTCCATCGGTTAGAAACCCTGGGAGGGACGTTTGGAGTCATCCTGCTTCAGATCTGGGTGCTGGGGAATTGTATCCAAATCCAACGGTTGAGGGTTGCTCTTGCGATTACTTGCTGGGGTCAAGCTGGCTCCCAAGACAGAGAGACGCAGAAAGCCAGTGTATTCATTAAAAGCTTAACACAATGCATACTTCTTATCTCAAAAGTTTTTATGAGCCAGGAAATTGGGCAGGACATAGGAGACCCTCTGTTTGGGGTCTCCCATGGGGCTGCAGAAAAGGATGTGGAGTAGGGCAGGTGTGCCCTCTGAAGGCTTGGCTGGGAAGGGCCACTTGTGAACTCACTCACATGGTTATGGGGTTGCTCATCTCCTCCGGGGCTGCTGAACTGGGAGCTTTGGATCCTGTTGACTCTTGGCTGGATTCTGCCCTTGCTCTTTTGCCACTGGCTTCTCTAACCTCACAGCTTGTCTTTAAAGCACACAAGAGAATATTCGAGCAAAATGAGAGTTAGAACGTTTAATAACCTAGTCATGGAAGTAACGCTTCCTCAGCGTCACCGGATTCTGTTGCTTTGGAAGCAAATTTCTCAAGGGGAGGGGATTACTAAGGCCATGAATATAGGGAATGGAGGTCACTGGAGTCATTTTAGAGGCTACCTAACACCACCAGCATGGGCAGAGGGAAGGTGAGTGGGGACTGATGGCATTTGCTGTAGGTTTAAGCAAATTCTGCCTAAGAAGGGGGTAAGGATGAGGGTGGAAGGGTAAGGGGTGAACCGTCTGTGGGTAGAGATAGGTTGAGTATCCTAGGGAGCCTTTGGCCCTAGAAGCGGGGAGTCAGCCATTGGCTGGTCAGAGTAACCCTTGGCATCATCCTGGTTCCTGGGGCTGAGCATGACTAGGGCCTGAGTGACCAGTGGTTGCAGCCCGAGGGGCTCTCTGGCCTCTGCCTGGTTGTCTTTCTTAGGTTTCCCTGGAGAACTGTCACCAGTGAGCACAGAGCAATACTTGGAAGAGGCTGAAGGGCATGGAGAGGGAGTGCTCCCTTTCACAAGGTCATGGTGTTGGGAAATTGATCCAAGTTGGATCTCATCCTGAAGGCTGGTCAGTTCTACAAGTTCAGTGGTGCTCAGCCCTGCTGGCTGGCCTCAGGGGGACGGAGACCTTGAGCTGGGGATCATCTCCTTCCTACTCCCTCCAGGACCTGTAGGAAGTTTATTGTTACATGGAAATAAATTCTCTTTCCCCAAAACTCCCTTAGTTATTCTCCTTCTGAGAAAGTCAAGTCCCACTTTCATAAGACCCTCAGAGAGAGAAAAACAACACTTTTCCAGACTCTTCCTCTCGTTTGGGTTTTAAAGGTGGTTGTTCCAAGTTGCCAAGTGTCTCCGAGGGGTCAGTTCAGAGCAGCTATGGGAGGGGCCAAGGGAGCGCTCACCTCCCCAAACTGCCTTTCTCTTAACTGTGGGCAAGAGACCACAGGCTCCCATTCTCTCGTGGCTGTCAAATTCCATTAAATGAAACCACCAATCCAGTAAATCACCCACATCATCTGCAGTGAGTAGCTCCCTGGTCAAAGCTCCCCTACCCGGGTCTTTGTTTTTTTGTTTCTTGTTTTGATTGGCAGGAGAAGTAGGAAAGGAGCCTGGTCCATTCTGCATGTCCAAGGAGAGAGATGGTCAGTGTGGTCCTGGACTTAAAGGGAAAATTTGTCTTGCACTTTTATGGTTGGGTGATCATAGTGGATATAATAGCAATAACCTAAAGCAAAAAATGCATTCTGAAATGTCAAGGGAGGATGAAGGGAAGGAGCAGTAAAAGCAACTAACAGTGACCTCACGATGTGTACTCTTTTTTCACTCTCATGATCACATTTGATTGTCAAAAAAATGCTGTGAGGGAGCTATTAATGTACCCAATTTACGGATTCAGAAACCAACGTTCAAAGATTCCCCAGTGCCACACATACTAAATGGAAAATTTGGAATGAGAACCTTGTTATTATGCTTTCTATTTATTTATCAACACATACAAATCTTTTATATTTAAGATGCTCAATGTGATTTTTGATATAGGTATGTAATAAGTGATTACTCCAATTAACATATCTATTACCTCATATGCTAATTATTTGTGTATGTTTTTCAAAATTAATTAATTAAAAAAATTTTTTTTTGCAATGCTGGGGTTCAAATCCAGGGCTCAGGCATGCTAGGCAAATATCACTGAGTCACCGTCCTTATGTGTGTGTGTTATTTGTATGTAGTGGGAACATTTAAGATCTACTCTCAGCAATTTCAAGTGCACAAACATTATTACAAACTACAGTTACCATGTTGTACAATAGAGCTCTAGTCTTTATCTTTTTATTTTTATTTTCTTGGTCCTGGGGATTAAACCCAGGGGCACTTGACCACTGACCACATTCCCAGCCCTTTTTTATATTTTATTCAGCGAAAGGATCTCACTGAGTTGCTGAGACTGGCTTTGAACTCATGATCCTCCTGCCTCATCCTCCCCAGCCTCTAGGATTCATAAATGTGCTACTGCGCCCAGCATATTCATCTTTTTAAAAATACTTTTATTAGTGCTGGGCATATTCATGTTTTTGAAAATATTTTTATTAGTGCTGGGTGTGGTAGCACGCACCTGCTATCCCAGCAGTTGGGGAGGCTGAGGCAGGAGGATTATGAGTTCAAAGCCAGCCTCGTCAACTTAGTGAGGTCCTAAGCCAGTCAGCAAGACCCTATCTCAAAATATAAAAAAGGGCTGGGAACGTGGCTCAGTGGTTACATGCCCTGGGTTTAATTCCTGATACCCCCCCTAAAATTTATTAGTGCATCATGGTCATGCATAATAGTGGGGTTCAATTTGACATAATCATCCATGCATGGAATATAATTTGCTCCATTTCAGTCCCTGGTACTTTCTCTTTCCCTCCCATCCTCCCTCCCTCTTCTCTACTCCATTGGTCTTCCTTCTATTTATTCATGGCTTTTTAAAATTAGTGCTTTATAGATATACCTAAAGTAAAATTCACTGTGGTATAATCATATATGTAAAAAGCATAATTTGGTCAATTTCATTCCACACTTTCTCCCTTTCCCTGTCCCTCCTCCCTCCCCCTCAATCCCCTTCCTATGCTCTACTGATTCTCATGGGATCATCCCTTTTCCCCCTACTTTGTTCTAGCTTCCATATATAAGAGAAAACATTCCACCCTTGACTTTCTGAGTCTGGCTTATTTCCCTGAGCATGATGTTCTCCAGTTTTATCCATTTGCCAGCAAATACCATAATTACCTTCTGTATAGCTGAGTAAAATTCCCTGTGTGTATATATATATATATATATATATACCACAATTTCTTTATCCATTTATCTATTGACAGGTACCAGGCTGGTTCCATAATTTGACTATTGTAAATTGCACTTCTATAAACATCAATGTGCCTTTATCGCTATGGTATGCTGGTTTTAGTTTTGGATAAATACCAAGAAGTGGGATAACTGGGTCCTATGGTGACTCTATTGCTGTTGCCTTAAAGGAATCTACATACTGCTTTCCAGAGTGGTTGTCCTAATTTGCAGTCCCATCAACAATGTGTGAGTGTACCTTTTCCCCCATATCTTCACCAGCATTTATTATTACATGTATTCTGATGATTGCCATCCTAACTGGAATGAGGTGAAATCTCAATGTGTTTTTTTGCGGGGAGGGCTATTGGGGATTGAGCTTAGGGACACTCGACCACTGATCCACATCGCCAGCCCAGCCCTATTTTGTATTTTTAAAATTTAGAGACAGGGTCTCACTGAGTTGCTTAGCACCTTGATTTTGCTAAGACTGGTTTTGAACTTGTGATCTGCCTGCCTCAGCCTCCTGAGCACTGGGATAACAGGTGTGTGCCACCACACCTGGCTTCAATGTGGTTTTGACTTGCACTTCCCTGATTGATAGGAATGTTGAGCATTTTTCGTGTATTTGTTGACCATTTATATTTCTTCTTTTGAGAAGCACCTATTTAGTTCTTTTGCTCATTTATTAATTGGGTTATTTGTTCTTTTGGTGCCAAGTTTTTTGAGTTCTTTGTAAATTCTGGGTATTAGTCCCCTGTTGGAGGAGCAGCTGGTAAAGATCTCCCACTTGGTAGACTGTCTCTTAATGCTATTTATTCATTTATTTATTTATTTTTGTCCTGGGGATTAAACCCAGGGGTGCTTTACCACTGAGTCATATCCTCAGTCCTTTTTGTTTTTAACTTTCAGAAAGGGTCTCACTAAGTTGCTTAGGGCCTTGCTAAATTGCTGAGGTTGACCTTGAACTTGTGATCCTCCTGCCTCAGCCTTCTGAGTTGCTGGGATTACAGGCATGTACCACCACACCCAACTTCTTCATGCCCTTAATTGTTTCCTTTGTGGTGCAGAAGGTTTTAAATTTGATGTCGTCCCACTTATTGATTCTTGGTTTTATTTCTTGCCCTTTAAGGGGTCTTGTTAAGGAAGTCAGTGCCTGTGTCAATATGTTGGAATGTTGAACCTACATTTTCTTCTAGCACTCGCAAAGTTTCTGGTCTAATTCCTTGGTCTTTGATCCACTTTGGCTTTTGTGCAGAGTGAGAGATAGGGGTCTAGTTTCATTCTTCTACATATAGATATCCAATTTTCCCAGCTATCTTTTTCTCCCACTTATGTTTTTGATACCTTTGTTGAATATCAGATGACTCTATCTATGTGGATTTGTCTCTGCATTTTCTATCCTATTCCGTTGATCTTCATGTCTGTTTTGATGCCAATACCATGCTGCTTTTGTTACTATAACTCTGTAGTATAATTTGAGATCTATATTATGATCCTCCAGCATCACTCTTCTTGCTTAGGATTGCTTTGGCTATTCTGAGTCTTTTATTCTTCCAAATGAATTTTAGGACTGTTTTTTTCTAGTTCGGTGAAGAATGTTATTGGCATTTCAATGGAGTTTGCACTGGGTCTGTATAATGCTTTTGATAATATGGCCATTTTGACAATACTAATTCTTATAATTGGAATTTTGTTCACTTTGACCAGCATCTTCCCATTTCCTCTAACTCCCAGTACTTGGAAATCATCTTTCTACTCTGCTTCTATAGAGTCCATATATAAATGAGGTCATGCTGTGTTTGTCTTCCTGTAACTGGTTTGTTTCACTAGCAAAATATTCTCCAGATTCATCCATGTTGTTACAACTAGTAGGATTTCCTTCTTTTTTATGGCTAAATAATATTCTGTTATATGCATATTATATCATATTACATTACATGTCACTTTTAAATTCATCAATGAATTTTAGTTTTCATATTTTGACTTGTGAATAATGCTGCAAACAACATGGGAGTGCAGATATGTCTCGGAGATACTGATTTCATTGCCTTTGACTATGTACCCAGAAGTGGGATTGCTGGATGTTATGGTAGCTCTACTTTTAGTTTTTTGAGGAATCTCCATACTGTTTTCCATACTGGCTGTACCAATTCATAATCCCAACAACAGCGTACAAAGAGAACTCTGTTATTAGGCCTCCAAATTCTGTACATTTTTAATTGCACGCTCTGCCCTCTTTAATGTAGTTACCTCAGGGAATGTGTAATTTATTCGGTCCTTGACAAGTTCTTATTGAGAACCTACTAATAGGAAGTATAAAGTGTAAGAAAGAGGGCAAAGACTTGCCTGGAGGAGTTCATAACCTTTTGGGGTGATAAGATCTCTACACTAAACAATTAGAAAAGTATAGAAACGGACTCTATCAGCAGATACTATTTGATAGCAGCCTGTAAGTGCTGTATTCATTGAGAAATGTGTAACTTAATTGAAGATGTTTAACAAAGGTGGTATCAATGGCTTACAAGAATTCCTGAGCAACTTAGCACAATTAAGAAATGAATATTTCTCATGCAAGGATGACAAAACTTTAGGGGAAGTGCAGTATCACCAATGTCCACCAGATGATGCCACTATTCAGTGGAATTCTAGAGACTTTTGCTTTGGGGATGCAAGCACAATTGTGTTAAGTGTAAGATAATGGCTAGAGAGAGATTTCAACCTGTTACAGACATTAGTAAGTTTCTTACTGTAATTTCACATGGAGTTCATGTATATTAGCCATCAAGACTCTGAAAAGAAAGAACGACTCATAGTTCTCTTAAGTAAATTCTGGACATTGACTTTATTTTCCTGGCTGGGTTCCACCACCTTTAAGCATTTGTTCCGTGCAAGTCAGGTGACTAAGAGATTAACAGAAACTGGCAAAGATCTATGCGTGGAGACCAAAACTGGTAGAAGTCCCACCACCTTGGAGGTAAACTTTTTACTCTATTAGGCGTTTACTCTTACTAGATATGCAAATATATTCCCTACAGCAAATCTTGATAAACAACAGATTTAGCCCAGTGGAAAAGCCAGTATGGACAGCTTGATGCAATTATCTTCAGCATTAATGAGCTGTGGCTTCCATCCTAATGTGTTGATATTTAGTAATCTCTGATAATGAAGGAGAATATAGCCTTTGAAGTCAAAATGTTCTGGTGTGGCTGGATGTTTCTAACCATGAGCATTCATTATTTTGTTTGACAAATTGGCCTGCTTTGGAATATTAAACACCCACTCTTTAGAGGGTAAGAAAGATGAAAGCAGATACATTCCTTGAGCTCACTGAGGGTATTTCCCAAGAATCCCAAAGCTCTTGCAAGGTTTTATCTGAGCGAACTCATCTCTGCGAGCCCAGCTTCATCTCTCCGGAGGTGTCTGTGACAGGCAGGTTCATCTGT
Organism: Sciurus carolinensis; assembly: GCF_902686445.1. Lineage (NCBI taxonomy): Eukaryota > Metazoa > Chordata > Mammalia > Rodentia > Sciuridae > Sciurus > Sciurus carolinensis. The sequence goes on from NC_062224.1 coordinate 24,352,531, forward strand.
GTTCTCATTTCAGGGGAGGAGGACCCACTGGCTTCAGCCAAGCCTGCCTGAGTCAGCTCTTCGGGGTTTTGTGTCATGCTGTTGTTCCACACAGACAACCCCCTCAGAGGACTCAAAGGCCGTGGGGTAACAGAGGGCCAAGACCCTATTAGGAATGCCCTCCTGAAAAGCCAGATCGGAAGGAGACCTGACAAGCGTCCTCTATTTCTCTGTTGCTCCCAGCGGGACCAGGGGAACCCCTGTGGTGCTTCTTTTGTATTCCTGTGAGATGCTCAGCTCTGGCAGTGGTCAAAACATAATTTGGATGCTATTATTATTATTGTTGTGAGATGGGGTCTATCTATGTTGCCCAGGTTGACCTTGAACTCCTGGACTGAATTGATCCTCCTGCCTCAGACTTCAGTGTAGCTGGGACTGTAGGCATACACCAGAGTGCCTGGCAAGATGTAATTATTGATCAGTTAGATTTTGGTAGCTAAAAGCCATTGAGGAATTATCATGTTCTAGGCTATGGGTAGAACTGCTATGGGTATATTATTTAACTCTGACTGGCACCTAACGAGTTGTAGGCTAACTCCAAATCTATCCCATCCCTTTGTTGGTACGGTCTTGATTTTGTGATTTCCCATCTCTTCCGAGTGGCCTTGAGCCATAGGAGGGGTACAATTTCAGACACCACAGTGGAATTATGGTTAGTCTAAAGCCAAGCCACTCCTGGGAGACTTGTCCTCCTTGCCAGTAATCCGTGAGAAATGAGCACAAGGTCAGGGTCAACACAGGTGTGTGTTCATGTGGAGCACAGCACAAAGACACCACATCTAAAGGGACACCATTCAATTGTAGATATATATGGATCTTCAGGCATGGCGACTTTGGCCTTTTGGCTGAATTTTAGAGCAGTTCTGTCCCAATAATCTTTCTGTAATAATGATAATTTTTGTTCCAACATAGTAACCATTAGTCACATGCATCTCTTGAGGGCTTGAAATGTGGCTAGAGCAGTTGACAAACTCAATTATAAGTTTTATTTACTTTTAACTAATTTAAAATAAATTGAAATAATCATATGTGGCTAATGGCTGCCACATTGAACAGTGCAGTTCTAGAGATAAATCCATCGTCACACTCTCCCCTGAGAACACACATGTAAACAGTCACCTGAAGGTCTGGCAGCTGGGTGTCCCCAAAGCTTGATTGAGGAAGTGGTGCCTCCATTATGCACAAAGGTCAGGTGCAAGCCGTCCGTGGCCCTGCCTGTGACCCACGTCCGGACAATGAGCAGGGAGGAGAGACTGCTGGGAAAAGGTTTTCCAATTGGAATAAGAAACATGAAGAAATGGCTCCCCCATTCTTTTCCAGAGGATGTTGCTATTATCTAGATGGTGCCTGCAACTGCAGCATCTGCAGTGCTTTCAGCCTCAAGATGAAGTCAACACACAGGGAAGGGAAGATTGAGAAGTTCAGAGAAATTGAGCCAGAGCCCCAGCGCACTTGATTTAGAGGCTGTCCTGATTCAAGACTTCTTGTCACATGAGATAAAAGAGTCTCCCTCTTCTTCAGCATTTGAGTTAGAATTCCCTTTTATTTGCAGTTGAAAGCAGCCTAATGGACACAGAAACCTACTTTATTGATCTTGTCTTGCAGATGGAATAACCAAGGCTGAGATAATATCTATTCCTCCAAGTCATCAAGCTAAGTTCATGGCAGATTTGGGAGGGAGTCAGATCCAGGTGTGCCTGCCTCCAAAATCTGAATTGCATTATCTTCTGAATGGACTGTAAATTCCCCATTCTCAAAAGCAATACTTTGCCTTTTACTCTATTTCCTGTGAGCAGTGTAAGTTCCTGCTTTGGTACATCTGGTGGGGGTCCAATAAATGAAACAAACAAACACACCCAAAGTGATTGTTTTCCTTCTACTCTTTATTCAACCTCTTTGTGACCAGATGTGTGGGGGTTGTTTCTGTGCACAGCAAAGTGAAAGGGATATCAACTGGGTGTCTTCTAACTCAGTTCTGACACTCTCTACCTGGAGACAGTGTCAGATCCCCAGGTTGAGGACTCAGTTGCATAAGATGATCCCACTACAGATTCCAAGTGCACCCACTAAAATGGTACCTGTACTTCTGACTGACCTGCTAACAACTGGGGTTCTCACAACCCCCTTCCTGGGCATGATAAACTTGACAGAGTTACAGAACTCAGGGGAACCTTAGTTATGTGAATCCATTGATGATAAAGGATACTACAAAGGATACAGATGAATAGCCAGGTGGAAGAGATGCAGAGGGCATCTCATTGGGGAAGGATGGACAGCTTCCGTACCTTCTCTGGGCATGCCATCCTCCAGGAACCTCCATGTGCTTTGTTATCTGGAACCTGGTCCTTTTGGGATTTGATGGAGACTTCCTTACCTAGGCATGATTAATGATGTCATCGGCCATTGGGGATAGACTTAACCGTTAGCTCTTTTCCCTTTCCTGAGGTTGGGGCTAAAAGTCCTTCTGGTGTCCAATCCCCATCCTCAGGGCATATGGGGGCCCCCAGACACCACTCATCTCATTAGTATGCAAAAGACACTCATCACTCCAGAGAGCCTAAGGGTTTCAGAAGCTGCGTTTTAGAAAACATGGCGGATGAAGACCAACTATCCCTTTCACAGTGTCACGGCTGGGTTGACTTTGAGCTGGAGAAATTGCTTACACTGGATCTGCTCTGTCTTTTGGGCTCTGTGTACCACCTATGACCAGGACATGAGGTGAAAATGTACCCTTTCTTCTTTCCAGCCCCATGTCTGATGCTCCTCAACCCCAATTCTCAGTACTCTACCTGTAGATCTGATTCCCACTGAGGGTTGCAATTCAAAACTCTCAGGGTCTGGAAAGTGCTGGAAAGTGCTGGACCTGTAGCATTATAAGGTGACTCTGAGGGAGAGGGAAGGAGGAGATGTGGCAGCAAGTTGAAGGGACGAAGACAAGTTCAGTGATCCTGAAAGTTAACTCTAGGGACTGGACGTGGAGTGGGAGCAGGAGAAGGTGGCAGCTGACCAGACCTCTCCACGGCTGACCTCTTCGCTCCCTAGGAGGGAGATCCCACCCTAGAGTCTCCTTTTCCCCACATGCAGTGTACTCACAAACTCTTATCTCTTCTGGGTCCCCGTTGCCCACTCTTGGTTTTTTAAAAGGCACCTCAAACTACATCAGTCGAAAACTGGGCCCAGGATTTTCTCCTGTTGAGTTGGAGAGGCATTGACAGTAGTGCATTCCCTAGGGATTCTGGACTGATTGAGAAGAGACATAGGCATCCCTAATGGGTCACACGCGGGAGCAGTTTGGATACAAGGACAAATATTCTCGCCAGCCTGGGTCCTGGCACTCACTCAAGGGGAGAGAGCCTCACATACCCAGAGGTGTGTCCAGCTGTGGTCTGCCTTGAGCAGGACCAAAAGGAAAGGTCTCTGGACCTGTATTTTAGTCAGCTGTTTTGCTGCTGTGACCAAAAGATATGATGAAAACAGAGGAGGAAAGGTTTATTTTGGGGCTCATGGTTTCAGAAGTCTCAGTCTACAGATGGCCAGCTCTATTGTTTGGGCTTAAGATACGGCAGAACATCATGGCGGAAGGGTGTGGTGGAGGAAAGCAGCTCAGGACCTGACAATCAGGAAGCAGAGAGCCCTCTCTTTCATTAGGACAAAATGTAAATCCGAAAGGCATGTCCCCAGCAACCCTCCTCCTCTAGCCAACCCTACCTGCCTATAGTCACCACCTGGTTAATCCGTTCAGGTGGATTAATGCACTGATTAGGTTAAGGCTCTCATATTTCAATCATTTGACCTCTAAACTTTCTTGCCTTATTTCTCACAGATGAGCTCTTCTGGGACACATAATATCTAAACCATAACAACCTGCTTGGAATAGGTAGGCATGGCCTGGACCTATGTGAGCAGCTTTGGAAGCCAGAGTCACAGGAACATGACCACCTAGGGACAGCCTGTCTGAATGGGGTAAACCATGGACTCCCCCATCTAGAACTAAATTTCTGTTTATTTCTAAATTAATTTCTATTGTTAATAAATTACCCAATCATCTAGGTGTGGTGGCCCACACCTGTAATCCCAGTGACTCAGAGGCCGAGGTGGGAGGATTACAAGGTCAAGGGCAGCCTGGGAACTTAGTGAGACCCTATCTAAAAGAGATAAAAACAAAAAAGGTTGGGATGAGCTCTGTGGTAGAGTGCTTCGGAGTTCGGTCCCCAAGACTGCAAAAGAAAAAAAAAATTACCCCGTCTAAGGTACCAGTGATTTCCAGAGTGACAGAAAGCATGCTCTGTTTTTATGAGCCTAACCAGGGGTCTGGATCACTTTGCATTATCTATCACTTTTCTTTTTCTCCAAACTTGTAAATTTACACTGTTTTTCTGTGACTTCCCCCGTATCTTGTAAGAACTTACATGGCTAATGCTTTGAGTGAGAGGGAACACCTTTGAGTGAGAGGGTGACACCTTTGGAGGGGTATCGACGTGCTCCCTTGCCCTTTCTTCTTGTGGGGATGCCATTCCTAGAACCAAGTTTCTGCAAGTGCCTCTTTTCCAGCCTCTCGTGGGAAACTCATGTGCTGCCTAGAAGGCCATAGGGTGTAGCCCATTGTGGGGGCAGGTGAGAGATGCCCTTTGTGTGTCAGCACTGTGCTCCTAGACCATGTCACCTAGCTGGGGCACAGGGCCAGGGGGCGTGTCTCAAACCCAGCCAGAGTATAAACTTCTTAGGGCAAGATTGGGAAGAATCTTTAACCGACGAATCTGGAAAATAGGAACACCTCAAAAAAGTAACTATGAGGATCGAATGGGAGAATTCGTTCTCATAAAAGTACAGGTTGAGTCTTTCTTATCCAATACGCTTATTCAGATTTTGGATTTTTTTAGGGTTTTGGAAAATTCACATTTATTTTTAATGAGCTAGCTTATGGATGGGATTCCTAAGACTAAACACAAAACTCATTTGTGTTTCGCATATACTTCATCCACATAGCCTGAAGATGATTTTATACAATATTTTAAGTAATTCTGTGCCTGAAACAAAGTTTGTTTATTTCGAACTATCAGACCTGTTGTGCCATGCCAGCACTCAAGAGATTTCAGATTTTGGAGCATTTTGGATATTCAAATGAAAGGTGCTCAACCTTAGAATACGCCCAGAACCCAGTAAGTGTTCAGTCTGATGTTCTCATTACTATTAATAATGCTGCTATTACTTTCAGAGCACTAAGCATGGAATGACATTTGTGCACTGAGACCAAAGTTGATAATACACTTGTACCTCCTTGAAAGCCTCCCTGGAAGGCTGTGGCTTCATATTTAGAGAGCCTCTTCTGCCCCTTGATACCGAAAGAGGACCCAGCTCCTGTGTTAGCTCTTGCGTTGGTACAATCTCCCGACTGGGTAATTGTCCACAACCATGCTATTTAGAATGCCTACATGGTACTTTTAAAGAGTGCCTTGTAATCATGAGTGTATTATAAAATCTCTACACCCGCCAGCCAATTATCACAGAATCACAGAGCCGAAAGGGATGGCAGATGCCATTAGGTCCCCAGCCCTAGCCTTGGGATAGGATCCCTATTCTTGACCAAAGTGCCTTGCCTTATCTTGAAAATGGTGCTTTTCTGGGGAAACTTCTTTTTAAAAATATGTCCTCGAATCTGATCACTTCCTGAGAGAAAAGGCCAGCCCAATACTTAACTGCCCACAGCTTTGAATCAGCCAAAGCTCCAGTCTAATTTCCCATCGCAGATGAATGTCGCTTCCTTTTGCTTCATCCAGGGTTTCCAGTCCTGGCGCCACCGGCCTTTGCAGGGTGGACACTCTTCCGAGGTCCCACAGGCAACAGGCCTGGGGCCAACTGTGCCCTGGAGCCAGGCGAGATTCACTAGATTCTTGCAGCCTGTGTCTCCGCCGGCTGAGTGGGGCAGAGGACATCGGTTTTTTTCTAAATCCTGTGACCTGGGGGCAACCTTCTTGTATTGACTTCAGAATGCAAAGACATTTGCTCAATCGCTCTCCCCTCCTCCCCAGCAGAGCCCCACATTCAGAGCCCCGTCTCCCCTCCTCCAGTATTTCCCCCAGGCCGAGGTCCTTCATTCTTGGGGTTCATCGGAGCTGTTTCCATAGTGACAGCCACTTGTTGCATTTTGAATCTCCCATCGAGGTCCTTGCGATTTGCCAGCTAAGCCACCGATCACCAGGCGTGCGTGCCAGGTTAATAAGACAAAGTCTGTTTTATTTTGTCCTTCCCTTTTTTTTTTTGTCTGCTTTCAGTTGGGGGCGGCCTAACAAAAGAGAGGGCCTTTTGGCTTTCAAAATTCATGGACCTCTGCTCATTATCCCAGGCGATATTTTGGACTGAGCCAGTGTGCACTCCATTTCATGCTGTCTCCCGGCGGCTGCTCCTCTGCGCGAGCCATGGCAACAGAGGGAGTACGTGGCCCTGAGCAGGCTGTGAGGGCTGCTTGGCATGTGGGGGGGGGGGTGTGTCGGAGCCGCCACGGCTCTTTATTTTAAAGGTAGGGTGACTGGGTTGAAAACAACTCCATTGTGAGGCCATAGCATCTTTTATTGAAGAGTAGAATTGAAATAATATTGATTTCTTTTTAGAGAATCTTCTGGAAGTTTCATGTCAGTGACATTAATCAGACACCTGGAGCTCTGTAGACTTCCACCCCCTTGATGTGTCTTATGTGTACAGACTGGAGTTATTCGCCTTTTCCCGAGGGTGTGTTTCGTCTGCTAGGTCTGAGCCAAGATCTGCAAGAGGCATTAGTGATTCAAGTGAACGACCCTTCCCACCAGTAGAATTAAAGGAAGAAATCCGATAAGGGGATCAGCAGATCAAAGCACTCATCACCATCAGCTATCCCTTCTTACTGACTTAAATGGAAACACTTCCTGTCTACACCAGCGCTTCTGTACACCTCCATGAGGTTTTTAAGCACAGGAAGAGCCTGAGCCAGCCCACATTTTGCAGATGATGTTGCTGGATTTTGTTGTTTGTTGCTCTTGAACTTTCGGAAGAATTTCATTAGAAAATTCTTCTGTTCTGATGGATGGGCTGTTTCGTGTGTAGCTGGAACTTCAGTAGGGGCACACCCAAGGGCAACATTCTTGTCTTTAGGAGATGCTAGGCACAGAGCAGAAGCTGACTGAGGTGCAGAAGAGAAGGGCTCAACCTTCAGAAAATGCCTGAAAGCTCTGCCTGTCTGGTGCATTGTGGTTTTAAATGAAGACTTGAGAAGGGAAAACAGAGGCACATAATGATCCGGAGCCTGGGGCTTCTTGGCTACAAATGTACCAAATACTTGAACAAATGAACACAAAAATCAAGGGCGGTTTATAGAGCAATATCACACTGCAGATCTATTTTAAAGGCAGGCAAAAGAAAAAGAGGGAAATTATCCAAATTAAAAGTAAATGCTTGTAATACAAACAAGAAAATGAGGAATGTGATGATTGAATAAAGGAGCCCATGAGACTGTCTGGAACCAGTAACTCTGTCAGGAGGGGCGGCACGTCATGGACCCTGGGCTCTCTCCAGAGCCTCCCAGGCCTTTGGGAAGTGGCTCCTACATGAATAGGATTGAATGACCCCCTCCTGTCTGGGCCAGAGGCTGCAGAGGTCTGGACTGGATTCTTGGAGGGGTTGTTCAGTTCTATGGCTTCCTGTGGACCTCGATCATTAAAGAATGGTTCTGTTTCAACATAATCCAATGCAAACCGATTCAAGCAAGCAGGAAACATTTTGCTTCCCAGGAAAACCCAGAAAGGCAGGGGTGGGCTGGGTGGATCTGCTGGTTCAATGATAGCAGTTTCTTTTTATCTTCCTGCTCTGTCTCCAGTGGGATGAGATTTATTCCAAGGTTGCCTTCTCTCTGGCTTAAGGTGGATGCCAATCGCTTTCAGGACAATGTGCTTCCCTGGGCAATGCGCAGAGAGTGAGGGCATTTCTCTCTCTCAAACAGCAAATCAAGTCATGCACCTTCCTATTCCACCTTAGGCTTTGCCCTCACCCCTCAGGAGGGCCCTTGAAATCACTGTGGCCAAGGACAAGCTGAGGGCTTATTGGTTTAGGCTTTAATTACTACCCATCTCTGAATCCATCACCTGGGCAAGTGGGGTGGAATTCCAATGACTTGAGGACTGATCTTACCCCAAACACAGGGCTTTGTCACCAGTAAGAGTGGAGCTCCCCAAAGAAAAATCAGGAGGGATGAGGATGGGTTTGGAAGTTGGAGTGGATACTGTTCAAGCAATAAGCTTGTATCCTCCCCAGGTCTGGATCCTTTGGGTGTGGGCTAGGTGAGGGGCAGAGGGTGGAGAAGCACCCTGAGACCTAGGAAGTAAGCCTGGGAACATATTTAATAATTTTCTTCCTTCCTTCCTTCCTTCCTTCCTTCCTTCCTTCCTTCCTTTCTTTTTCTTTTCTTTCCTTTTTTTTGGTGGGGGGTACTGGGGATTGAACTCAGGACGTCTGAGTCGCTGAGACACATCCCCAGCCCTATTTTGTATTTCATTTAGAGACAGGGTCTCACTGAGTTGCTTAGCATCTCACTTTTACTGAGGCTGACTTTGAACTTGAGATCCTCCTGCCTCAGCCTCCCAAGCCACTGGGACGACAGGTGTGCACCACTGAGCCTGGCTTCTTTCATCATTTTCTTAGCTGAAACTTCACTTCTTTTCCCACACAGGTACTTTCTCCCATGCCTTCCCCAAATAGGGACCAGCACAGCCTAGTTATTAATGCTGTGATCCACTGAAGGCTTTACCCCTCACCAGCCATGTGACTGGGTGTGAATTACTTAGTATCTTCGATCTTTAATTTCCTCATCTGTAAAATGAGTATAATAAATAGTGCCTATCTCACAGGTTTGTGACAAGGATTAAATGACTTGAAACACATAAAACACTCGGGACAGTGTCTGGCCCAATAAATTTTAGCTATTATGATTCCATTAAAAAATTTCCTTCTCATCTCCAGCGTTAGACAAAAGTAGCCACTGGTTGTCTTTGATGCTTAACTCCCAGCACAGGGCCTGCCCGTGGGGAAGTCTCAATGTATCTGTGTTGAAGGAACAGACTGAATGAATGAGAGCCAGTGGTTAAGGAGACCCAAGTTTCAAAGTGTAGTTGGACTTCCGTGCACTGCAGATTTGCAACATGGTGTATATCAGCTGCCTTTGCTTTCTCTGGTCCCAGTGGCCCATTATGAAGGAAGAATGGCACCTGGCCCCTTTCCACTCTTCTTATTTCCCATGTCTCGCTTTGACAAGACTCTCTGTGCTCCTCACTATCCTCTGCCACCCTCATGCCCACATCACACCCACCTTTGATCATATTATTTCCCTCGATCACAATGTCCTCTGACTTCCTCTCCATGTCCAAATTTCATCCTCTTGCAAGGCCCAGACCAGGCCCAGCTACCCTCATGTCTCACGGTATGCCCTGTGTGGGGGAGGGGAAGGGTTCCTGTCGGAGGGATGGGCTGGCTGTAAATTAATTGCTAAGAAATTTATTTAATAGAAAAAAAAACACAGGAGACAATTATCTTTTGAATCAGGGGGTGTGACAGGCTGAGCCATGCTAACGGGTCTGGTTCTAACAAAATGGAGGAGCCCATGCTCTCTTTATTTATAATGGTACAGATCAAAAGGGGGACCAGGAGAAGCTTCTTCTGTGAGAAACAGGATGGGTGGAGTTCAGCAAGCCATTTTGCTCTAGCGGGTCTTCTGGCACATGGAGGGCAGGCAAATCTGGGGGTAAGCCACTGTATGGAAACCACATACTCCAGGCAATCTGGAACAATCTCTCATGACTGTCAATTTCTGAGAGCCAGATTTCTGTGTCTAATAGCTCCACCAAGCTTGGTTTTATTTGCAAGCCATGGATGGCACTCCACACTCATGAGCCTTCCCAGCCCAATATGGCTCCTTCTTTTCCTAAATTTCTTTCACGTTGTGCCCCTTGGGCCCTCTCTGACTTCAGCTTCAGCTTCAGCTTCGACATGTCTTCTGCAAGTTTCGATGCAAGCCAACAGTATCCCACCACACGTGAGGTCTTGTATCACTTCTTCTCTTCCCCAGGAAGCACAGTGTTGAGGTTCAGAGGACCTAAATTCACACTGAGATCCTACTTCCCATCTGCTAGTGTGGCTATAATAAAAAAAGTGAGACAATAACAAGGGTTGATGAGAACGTGGAGAAATTGGAGCCCTCACACACTGTTGGTGGGCACGTGAAATAGTGCAGCAGCTTTGGAAAATAGTCTGGCATTTCCTCGAAAGGCTAACAGAGAACTGTCCTTTGGCACAGCAGTTCCCCTCGAGAAATGAAAACTTGTGTCCACACAAAAATTTGCATGTGAATGTTCATAGCAGCATTGTGCATACTATCCCCAAAGTGGAAATTACCCAACAGACCTATTTTTATGGTTCATAGTTTCAATGCTCTTCCCATTGCCAATTTCAAGCTACCAGTGTGAAGCTGGGGAGAGACGTGTGGTAGCACACCATTATACAGCATTTCCATTTATAGATAAGATAGGTGTAAATAACTTCAATTTTTCATAGATAGCAATACCAGTTATCCTGCTCTTTGGTATATACTCAAAGGACTTAAAATCAGCATATTACAGTGGTGAGACCACATCAATGCTTACAGTAGCTCAATTTTCAATGGCTAAGCTATGGAACCAACCTAGGTGCCCTACTCAGTCATAAAGAGAATGAAATTATGGTATTTGCTGGTAAATGGATGGAACCAGAGAGTACCATGCTAAGTGAAATAATCCAATCCCAAAAAAACCAAAGGCCGAATGTTCTCTCTGATATGGGGATGCTAACATCCAACAAGGGAGAGTAGAAGTTCATTGGATTAAACATAGGGAAATGAAAGGAAGGGAGCGGGAATGGGAATAGGAAATTTGGAATGAATTGGAAATAATTTTCCTATGCTCATATATGAATATACCACCAGTGAAATTCTACATCATGTAAAACTACAAGAATTGGATCCTAATTAGAATACGTTATACTCCATGTATGTATATGTCAACATACGTCCTGCTTTCATGTTTATCTAAAAAAATAAAAATAAAAAATGTAGAAAAATATCTAGGAACTAATAGGTGTGATTATTTATTACCTGTGTTTTAATAAAATTTATTTAATAGTAAATTTATATAATTTAATTTTTATGTATTAAAAATTTTAACAGCTAGCTCACAAAACCCCTGGAAACTTAACATTCCACAGTTGCAGACCAGTATGAACTGACTTCAGCACACCTCTGGACTCTGACTTGGAGAGGAAATAAAAAGAAACTTTACCAATGAATTTATCTTCAGATTTTGTCTCAGAAAGCAGGAGGGGAATCACTTTTGGACGTTGGATTACTCCCTGATACTAATGATCTGAAGTGAAAATACATATCCATAGTCAGGAAGGAAAGTTCTTTGATGCCCATTGGAACTTACTACTATGACACTGGTAAAGTAGCCACGTGCTGGCTTCAGAACATTTGAAATATGACTAGTGTGACTAAAGAACTGAATTTAAATTTTTAATTTAATTTTAACATATTCAAATGCAAATTTAAGTGACTACATATAGTTAGTGGTTACCATATTGAAGAGCACAACTTATACTTTGCCAAATACTTTATAGTAGGTCTTTATTATCAAATGGCATGTCAGCTCCTCAGCTTCTACCACCAGATTCTGGCTCTCCTAGCCAATCCATGTTTATCCCCAGCTGCTGTCAAAGGTGGTTTCTCCACCCTGCTCCATTGGTCTTTTCTTCCTTTCATCCCTGACACAGTCAACTGATTCACACATCTGGTCTTTGGATATGACATCTTTTCTCTAATTCCCACATATGCCACTCATGGGTTGCACATGTGTCCATGGGCTATCACTCTCTTCGACTCAGGGACTCACCTTCAGATGCAAGTGGATTTGTTTGGGACCCTTCAGACGGTGAGGATAGCAGTCTACCAGACTGCCCTGCTGGTGCCTAGGTTGAGAGTCCCAGTGACATGGACACTGTGCTTGTTATGGTTTGGATATGAGGTGTCCCCCAAAAGCTCACGTGTGAGACAATGCAGGAAGATTCAGAGGAGAAATGAGTGGGTTCTAAGAGTCTTAACCCAATCAGTAAATTAATCCCTAGTGGGATTAATTGAAGTGGCAGGGCGTGGCTCGAGGAGATTGGAATTGGGGCGTGGCTTTAGGGTATATATTTTGTATCTGGAGAGTGGAGACTCTCTCTCTCAGCTTCCTGATCACCATGATGTGAGCTGCTTCCCTCCACCACCCTCTCCCGCCATGATGTTCAGCCTCACCTCGAGCCCTGAGGAATGGAGCTGGTCTTCTATGGACTAAGACCTCTGAAACCATGAGTCCTCAAATAAATCTTTCCTCCTTTACAGTTGTGCTGGTTGGGTCCTTTTAGTCACAGCAGCGATAAAGCTGACTAAGACGACACTTTCTAAGGAGCTCCCTTCCTCACTCTCCTGGTCTACACTAGCATACCAAGCCGATATTTTATTTCTCCAAGTGCCATAGGCTTGAAAAGGATTGGGCAGCAGTGTCCAGATCACCTCTCCCCCTTGGACCCTGTCCTTCTAAATGCACTTTTATTTGTGATTGGTGCCCCCTGCTTTTGGATACCCACAGTCAGCAGTCTCTGGTTTCTGCTCTGCTTTTGCAGGGAGGACGTGCTACTTGTAGTCAGCTTTCTGGATCCATCGTGCTTCATCCGCACATTCAACCAGCCACAGATTGAAAAACCACAGATTGAAAATATTCAGAGAAAAAAATTGCATCTGCATTGAGTATGGGCAGGTTTTTTCCCTGTCATTATTCTCTAATTAACACAGGATAAATACAGGATAACAACACTTTATACAGCATTTGTTATATTTGGAATTAAAAGTACTCTAGAGATGATTAAAGTTTCCAGAGGATATGTGCAGGTAATGTGCCTATTCTATGTCATTTTATATCAAGGACTTGAACATCCATATGATTTGATATCCTGGAATTATCGTCCAAAGATACCAAGGGATGCCTGTAAGTGCTTTCACGTGGCCTTAGTGTGGCTCTCATGTTCTGTGTATTCATATCTTTCCTTCCCAAGTAAAGTAGTACATTTTAATTTTTTTAATTAATGAATTTATTTATTGGTTTGAGAGATTGAACCCAGGGGCGCTTAACCACAGAGCCATATCCCCAGTCTTTTTTATTTTTTATTTTGAGACAAAATTTTGCTAAGTTGCTTAATGCCCTGCTAAGTTGCTGAGTCTGGCTTTGAACTTGTGGTTCTCCTGCCTCAGCTTCCTGAGTCTCTGGCATTACAGGTGTGCGAGCCAAAGTGGGACATTTTTAAAGTGTAATGTACGGTCTTGCCACTTTTGGTAATTCAGTACTTTAAAAACTCTCAATACGAATTACAAGATCCATGCCTGGTATGTATAAGGCCCTTGGGTTCAATTCCTAGCACCTAAAACAAAACAAAACAAAACAAAACAAAAATTACAGGACTGGGGAGATAGCTCAGTTGGTAGAGTGCGTGCCTTGCGAGCACAAGACCCTGGGTTGAATCCCCAGCACCACAAAAAAAAAAAAAAAAAAAAAGTTTCAATATCCAAAACTAAGGCACCTAAAATTAAGGAGTGGATTTTTTTCACCTTCCTATAAGAATGCTAATGTATCTATCTATCTGATCCATCAAGGTATTTCTGCTTTTCCTTTCTACCCTTAGTGCTTATGTGACTTTTCACTAATTCTGTGGGGGACATTTACTTGCCTTGGGGAGGATTAAGACTATCACACAGAAGTACAAAAAGAAAGAATCAACGTTTCATGTTTGATATCCGAAATAGGATGTTTGAGACCACAGGCAAGATGGTGGAAAACCAGACTTTGAAATAGAGGAAGTGTTTTCAAAATTTCTTAAGCTCCCTTTAGTACATCAGTAGCTGGAGACTCTTCTATAAGCAGAAGCCCTGAGTCCCCTCTTCCCTCATGGGACCAGCATTCTGGGATATGGGGCTTGTTTTAGGCAGCAAGAGAGGGAAGTTGAATGCTGTGGAGGTTTATACCTTGTTTTGCGTTTTGAGGTCTGTCTCAGTCCTCTTGGTCTGCTGTAGCAAATATCATGTAGGTGGCTTAAATGACAGAAACTTATTTTTCACACTTCTGGAGACTGAGAAGTCCCAGACCAGGCGCTGGAGATTCCTCAACAGTTTGCATGCTGCTTTCTTTTCTCTGTGTCCTTCCATGGCAGGAGAGGCAAAGGAAGCTCCCTGTGTTCTCTTTTATAAAGGCACTGTCCACTGAGCATGGTGTCACACAACTGTAATCCCAGTGTTTTGAGAGGCTGAGGCAGGAGGATTGCAAGTTCCAGACCAACCTCAGCAGTTTAGTGAGATCCTCATCAACTTAGCAAGACTCAAAATAAAAAATAAAAAGGAGGATGATGTGGCTCGGTGGTAGTGCACCCCTGGGTTCAATCTGCAGTACCTGACAATAATAATGGTGATGATCCCATTAATAAGGGCTCTACCTTCTTGATCTGGTTACTCCCCTAGGCCTCACCCCCAAATATCATCATATTGGTATTAGGATTTAACATATAAATGTGTGTGGTGTGTGTGTGTGTGTGTGTGTGTGTGTGTGTGTTTCCAAATAAGATTACACTGATAGATTCAAGGTGGAATTTTGGGGGCGGGGCACTGATCTACCTACTACATAGGTGGAGGAAATATTCAATACCGAACATTACTTGAAAGAGAACGAAATGGAGTATTTAACCCGATGAGGCTAAGATACCATGAACTGGCAAGTTTAAATAGGCTTCCCTCAACCTGACCATAGCTTAGTAGAGGAATGGAGGCCCATGTGGTTTATTAAACTGTTACAGAAACTGAACAAGTTACCTTTTTGTATTTGTGTCCAGGTAGGTTAAAATTGCCCCATCATTAAAGATCTGGCTAGCTACTTATCTAAAAGAAAATAAAAGAAGTAGATACTAACAAATCAGAACGATTGAGGTGAAATATCACAAGCAAAAATTGTACAGTTTGAGGGAGTATAGATTGGAGTAGGAAGAGGAAAAATGGACTAGAAAATGTCAGTTCATGTATTCTTAGTCCTGAGTTTCTTCTCAACCAAGAAGAGAAGGGAAAGACAAGAAGTTGACAGTCTTATTACTTAGTAAAAAGAAGCATACCATATTGCCCAAAGATTTTAAAAAATGTTTTAAAGAGACTGAATATGAGAGTACTTTTTTAAAATGGGCATTTATAGAGGGAACAGAGACCATCCTGAAATGTGATTTCTTTAATAGGAATTCTGCAGGAAATCCAAGGATTTTTTTCATGTGGCATTTCCTATATCTAACTGTAAACTAAAGGAGTACAAAATGGTGCAGCTACTGTGGAAAAATAGTATGATGGTTCTTCAAAAAATTGAATATAGAAGTATCGTATGAACCAGGAATTCTACCTCTGGGTGTATACCCCAAACAATTGAAAGCCTGTCCACGTTCACTGCAGCATCATTCACAATAGCCAAAAAGTAGAAGCAACCCAACAGTCCAACAACGGATGAGTGGATAAACATCGTGTGTTATATATTCACACAATGGAAAATTATTTGACTTTAAGAAGGAGTGAATTTTTTGGATTTTTTGAAATTTTTTGAGAGGGATACTGGGGTTTGAACTCAGGGACACTTGACCACTGAACCACATCCCCAGTCCCATTTTGTATTTTATTTGGAGACAGGGTCTTTTTAATCAGTTATTTCATTGCTGTGACTAAAAGATCTGACCACAACAATTTTAAAGGAGAAAAGGTTTATTTGAGGGCTCATGGTTTCAGAGGTCTTAGTCCACAGAAGGCTGGCTCCATTCCTTGGGGCTGGAGGTGAGGCTGAACATCATGGAGGAAGAGCATGGCAGAGGAAAGCAGCTCACATGGTGATCTGGAAGCAGAGAGAGAGAGAGAGAGAGAGAGAGAGAGAGCGAGAGAGAGAGAGAGAGGGAGAGAGAGAGAGAGAGAGAGAGAGAGAGGGGAGGGGAGAGCAACTTTCCAGATACACAATATGTACCCCATAGTCACGCCCCAATTCCCACCTCCTCCAGTCACACTCGGCCACTTCAATTAATCCCATCAGAGATTAATTCACTGATTGGGTTAAGTCTCTTACAACCCACTCATTTCTCCTCTGAACTTTCCTGCATTGCCTCATACGTGAGCTTTTGGGGGACACCTCACATCCAAACCATTACAGGGTCTCACTGAGTTGCTTGGCACCTCACTTTTGCTGAAGCTGACTTTGAACTCTCTATCCTCCTGCCTCAGCCTCTCCAGCCACTGGGATTGCTGGCGTGTGCCACTGTGCCCAGTTTGTATTTGTTTTAATTGACAAATAAAAATCGTAGTTATTATGTAAAACATGTTGTTTTGCAATGTATACATTTTTGAATGGCTAAATTGAGATAATTAACCTATGTATTATTTATCACTTTTAATGATAATACTTTAAATTTATTCTTAGTCATTTTCAAGAACATATTGATATTAACTATGTTTACCTTGTTGTGACTATAGTTACAACAGATCTCTAGAACTTATTCATCCTAAGTGAAATTTTGTGTCCTTTGACCAACATCTCCCCTGACACACCCCCACCCTGGTAACTACCCTTCTGCTTTCTACTTTTGTGAGTTAGACTTTTTCAGATTCCAGGTATAAGTCAGATCATATAGTATTTGTCTTATTTCTGGGCCTGACTTATTTTACGTAGCATAATATTCTCTGGGTTCATCCATGTTGTTACGAGTGATAGAATTTCTTTCATTTTTAAAGTCCTTAAAAATTCCACGATGTACAGAGATTCCTATCTGTGGTCCATTCATCCACAGATAGGCCCTTAAATTGATTCCATATCTTAGCTACTGTGAAAAATGCTGCGGCGAACATAGGAGTTTGGGTAACTCAATTATATTGAGTTCATTTCCTTTTAGACCTGCACCCAGTTGTAGGATTGCTAGATCATCTGGAAGTTCTGTTTTAATATGTGGAGGAGCCTCTATGCTGTTTTCCATAATGGCTGCACAATTTACATTTCCAACCAGCGTGTACAAGGAAGGGTTCCCTCCATCCACATCTCTCCAACACTCGTTATCTTTTGTCTCTTTGATAACAGCCATTCTGACAGGTGGAGGCAATAGCTTCTTTTGGGTTTCCTTTGCATTCCTCTGACGGTTAACGATTTTGAGCACTTTCCACCCACCTGTTGGCCTTTGGCATAGCTTCTTTTAAGAAATGTCCATTCAGATAAGAAGGAAAAAATTCAGCCACATGGGTGAACCTTGAAGACATTAGCAAAATATGCAAGATTTGCCCTTTTTATTTATTCCACTTACACGAGGCACCTAGAATATTTAAATTAATAGAGACAGAAAGTAGAATAGTGGTTATCACTAGTGGGGGCGGGGGAAGGGAAGCAATGAGGAATTATTTTTTAAGGGATATAGAATTTTCGTATGGGATACTGCAGACAAGCCAACTTGCTGAGGATAATGAGGCAGAAAAATGGAAAACAACAATGTGTCTGGTGGTATCGGTTCCTAAACCAATTCAGGAATGATGCTATGCCCATAGCTCCTGTTATCTAAATTTTCTTTACTCTTAAAAGAAAATGTGTCATCAATTTAAGAATGGGTTTTTGTTTTTACTATTGGAGATCTGTATTTTTTTTTTTTTCCTGATTAAAATGGCCCTGTTATCAGAAGAGCGATCCTTGATGTAGAGTTTAAGATTAGGAAATATTAGTAAGTACAAGGATAAATCACTACTTCCTTGTAGTCAATCCTTATTTTAATGGAATATGCTTAAATTAAACTCATATTATCTGTTCATTATATTCAAAATATAATAAAATATATAATAGTTCAACACATGCCCAGTCTAAACTTATAAGTTCTTTGATATTTTAGAAGTATGGGAGAAACTCACTTTTTTTTTTTTTTTTTTTGGTGGTGCTGGAGATTAAACCCAGGGCCTTGTACATATGAGGTAAGTCCTCTACCAACTGAGCTATATCCCCAGTCCTCTTCTCACTTTTAAACTTTCTGTTCTCTTGAGTTTAGTATTCTCTCTTTCCCCCAAATTTTTTCATGATGTAGCCCTTTACAAATGCTCATTTATTTAGTTTTTCTAAACAGAGTTGTGGACTTCCTCCTTGAAAGGAGGCAAGTGAGACACCTCCTTTCATGACTAGAGTTAAATTCAGTGTCTCTCCCTCACCCCTGCCCCACTCCCAGCAAGATGGTCACTGAGTGGGCCCCTCTCTTAGCTCATTTGCTCCTTGGCTTTACAATGGTCATCAATGGCTAATTGTAAATTGATGCTCACCAACAAGAGACCATGCTCTTGGTTTGATGTTCTCCTTTCTGGAGTATTATTCCTTACCACTTGCTTTATAGTGAGAATTTTCCTTAATAGATCAGTAACTTTTTATGGTATTAACGAGGTTATTCAGATTCCTGTATTATGTTAGTCAGTTTTTCATTGCTGTGATAAAATGCCTGAGAATATCAACTTAGAGGAGAAAAGATTTATTTGGGCTCAGTTTCAGAGATTTCAGTCCATGGTTAGTTGGCTTCATTGTTCCTGGGCCTGTTGTGAGGTAGTACATCATGGCGGAAGGGCACAACAGAACAAAGCTGCTAACCTCATGGTGGCCAGAAGCAAAGAGAGGGAGGGAGGAGGGGGCCAGGACAAGAATCCCCTCCTACAGCATGCCCCCAGTGACCTACTTCTTCCCAAGAGGCCCCAGTTCCTATAGTTTCCACCACTTCTCAATAATGCCATCAAATTAATTCATCAGTGGATTAACCCACTGATGAGGTCAGATCCCTCATGCTCCAATGACTTCCCAAGAGCCCCACCTCTGAACACGGGTGCACTAAGGGACAAGATTTCAACATATGTGCTTTTGGGGGACACTTCAGATTCCAACCATTTTGGAAATACGTTTTTCTGAACCAAAAACTAAACTCTAAACAAAGTGGAAGAATCTCTCTCTTTCTCTCTCTGTCTCTGTCTCTCTCTCTCATCTTCAGATTGGCTTCATGGCTCAGTCATGGCCTTTGGAGAATGGCAGGAGGTAGGGACCTTGCAGAGTCTTCTCCAGTCTAGTGGAGGTGGCTCTGGCCAAGTGGGAAGGGTACCTGATCCTTGGAAGTCTCTGTTCAATCTGGACCAGCAGCATACTTGAGAGTTGATTGGAAAGGTGAATTCTCTGATCCCGCCCCAACCTTCTGAATTGGAATATCTGGAGGTGGGATCCAGAAAACTATGTTTCAACAAACTCTATAGGTGATTCTTATGCACATGGAAGTTTGTGAACCACTGATTTAAAGGTACCCAGATACTGTAGTATGAGATTGGTCCCTTGGAAAATTATAGCCTGGGTGTTTACATTATCTCCACCAGAAAAGCAGTTGTTAAGAACATAGTCCTAAAGGTAACAGTCTTCACCAATTTTACTCTGAGACCTACCACTTAACAGCCATGTGAATTTAGGAAAGGTATTTATTCTCTCTAAACCTCAACATTTTTTTTTATCTCTAAAGTAGGTAGAGTGGAGATAAAATTTCAGACCACAGCCCTGGAGTGCCAAAAATTAACTTTTTTTTTTTTTGGCTCACTGCTCTTTATTGCTATACTGAAACCACATTCTACTAGGTGGGGAAAAACCCATAATCTTAGTCAATAAAGACTAATAATTATTCAAGAAAGGAAATGTAATCATAGTATACTACCTGGCCATAAAGCAAAACAGCATTTCACAAACAAAAGAATGTAAGTATAAAGTATTGATTTAACTAATTATTATTTCAATAATTCTATCATATACTTTCTATATGTACTTCATACATATATTGGATGGTTGGGGATAGGAGAGTGGAGATGGTGACATGTAAAAGCTCTATTTTGACCTATCTTAGCAAAACGTCAATAGACAATGTGAAATATTTAGTTACTTGTTTTTTAAAAATATTTTTTTCTTTTGTGGTGCTGGGGATCAAACCCAGGGTCTTGTGCATATTAGGTAAAATGCTGTACCACTGAGCTAGAGCCCCAGCCCCAAAATGTTCAATATTGACAAATCAATATACAGCAGTGTAAGTATATAGCTAGAGAATCTGAAAATAGGCAGGGGGTATGGTGGCACATGCCTGTAATCCCAGTTATGTGGGAGGCTGAAGCAGGAGGATTGCAGGTTGGAGGCCAGCCTCAGCAATGTAGCAGGACCCTCGGTAACGTAGTGAGACCTAGTCTCAAAATAAAAATAAAAAGGACTGAGGATGTAGATAAGTAAAACACTCTTAGTTTCAATCCCCAGTATGGATAAATAAATAAAAAGAAAAGAAAAGAAATAAGCATGAAAACAAGCCTGAGGAATTGAAATTTGTGACGTTCAAGATTTGGGTTGGTCTGATTGTGGGTCACACACCTGTAACCCTAGCAACTTGGGAAGCTGAGATAGGAGAAGAGCAAGTTTGAGGCCAGCCTGAGCAACTTAGCAAGACCCTGTCTCAAGATAAAACAATACAAAGGACTGAGGAGGTAGCTCAACAAAAAACAAAACAAAACAAAAAAATAAACAAGATAAAAAAGATTGGACTGGAGAAGGTTTGGAAGGAATAGGATCGTGGTTTACTGATTTTGATTATAATTCTCTTAGTTAAAAATTAAAAAGCAAATTGCAGCTTGCTCTTTGCTGCATCTATGGTGAGAATGAAGCTCATTCTCAGCAGACTAGAGGACAGAAAATGTTGACATTACTCTGAAAGGGATGCACAGTCATCACGAAGGACCCCAAAAGACCTCCACCTCGGGACTCCAGTCACTTCAGTGTGGAACTTGGTCTCCTTGGAAGGAAAAAGAAGAGGTTCCTGGTTGACTAATGGTGGGGGAAACAGAATTCTTCCTGAATCAGACAGAACATGACCAGGTTACATGGGTTTCAGGTGCTAGATGAGGCTTGGGTCCACTGGCCTCCACATCAGCGCCATTATTCTGGAGAATGGGTTTCTGGTTGAAACCCCCAAATTTTGGGGTGAAAAATAAATCCTCATGGTTGGGTTGAGGCCAGGTGTTGCTTGTTCAGTTCCTCAAGATCAGAAAGATGAGTCCTTGAAGGCAATGACTTTGAACTTGTGTTGACTTCAGCGGTTTCCATGCAACAAGCTACCTCAGTTAAAAACAGGGGTATCAAAACAATTGGAGATAGAATCTGTATCTCTGATCAAGGAACAACCCAGCAGGTGGATGAGTACGACCTAACGGTTGTCCAACTATAGAAACAAGATCCCCAATTGTAAGACCAATTTGTGATATTTTAATGATGCAATAAAAGGTCTCTATTGATGGAGGTCTGGGAGTCAAATCTTGATAAAACCATCTTGTTCTCTCAAATTCTTTCTTTGAGTTCTGAAAATGTATTTGGACCTGAGAATAGACTTTTCTTTCTCTTTGTATTTCTGCTGTACCATTCTTATGCTGAGAAGATTTAATGTAGTGTATCCTCATTGCTAATGGACCCGGGGCAGAATGGGAAGAAGAAATACATGGTGATATTTGCCCCATTGGGATAAAACAATGGCACCTTCCTCAAACAGTTACAGTGAGTGGTTTTTTTTTTTTTTTTTTTTTTTTGGTACCAGGGATTGAACACAGGGGCACTTAACCACTGAGCCGCATCTCCAGCTCTTTTTAAGTAATATTTTATTTAGAGTCAGGGTCTCACTGAGTTGCTTAGCACCTCTCTAATTTGCTGAGACTGGCTTTGAACTAGAGATCCTCCTGCCTCAGTCTCCCCAGCCACTGGGGTTACAGGTGTGCACCACCGTGCCTGGCCGCAGTGAGTGTTTAAGGAGATATTGGATGTGACATTCTTGTCATGGTTGCTGACATGTTCAAAAGACCCAATACATCTTGTTAGTTAATAATAATATTCATGACAATCACATAGGATGCCTACAAAGGGGCTAGGTCATGCTTGGTCCTGTGGGTTGACAAAGGAGTAATTTTTTTTTTTTTTTTTTTTGCCAGGACTGGACATCTTTTTTCCCCTTAGGTGCTGGGGACAGAACCTAGGGCCTCTTGCAGGCTAAGCATATGCTTTACCTCTGAGCTACACCCCCGGCCCCAAGCTGGACATCTTAAATGGATGCTTACAGTGATTTTGATCTTTCACTAGACTTTTCCCTGCCATGGATTCCCCAGCTGGAGACCCACAATGTGCCAAGCAGTCTTCTTATCAGGCACCTGATCATTCATTCCTTCATGGTTGGAAAAGCAAAGGGTCAACAGACTCAGACCCTTGGAAGATAAGAAAACCTCTTTAAAACCCTGCCACCCAAAGGACCCTGCTCAGACAGGGATAGGCTCAGGATTCACTGTGCTTTTTATTTTTAAAAATCTGTTCTTCCCTTTTTCATCCTGTGCTGTTAACATTTCATTTGCTTCTGCAAACCTGTGACTTGTGGACAGTGTTCACAGATACAGATGCTTGGGTAAGTTAGCTCTTTCTTTAGTTCTGGTTTGCAAACGGTCCCTTCTTTTAGCCATTTAATGTGTTGAAATGCTCCCAATACTTTGAAAATACAGACTACCTGTGGGATTATTAGCACCATGTTCTCTTTCCTGGCATCCCTAGCCAGTACCACGGGACACTTAAGAGAAGATCCAGGTCAAGTCAAGGACCGAGATGTCCTGAGAGAGTTCAAATCCCAGGTCTATAAAGAGCTGGCTCATTTCACATCATAGATTTTGCCTCTTAACTCCTTGTTAATGCTGGACGGGACTGTTTTCACCTTGCTGGCCACGCTGAGCTCAAATGCCCCTGTGGCTTGGTTTCCCTGTAGGAAGAAGAACTTCCTTACCTGGGAGCTGGTTCTCCAGATATGGAAATAAGTTTTGCATGCCATTCTTTCTCCAGCCTCTAGCAAATGACTTCTTGTGAACATAATGAAGTATAAACCACAGAGCAGCGTGTATGCAAAATATGCACACTATGAAAAAAAATTTAGAGGAGGCTATTATTTTGAACTGAGCTTCTGCCCTAGACCCCACAGATCAACCCAATGGACTCATTCATGCTGAAGTTCCATGTCACACAGCTGAAACTGACCAGTTTACTCTGACCTTCCAAGAATTCAGGAGAATGTGTTAATCCTTAGAAAAAGGTAACCCGATGTCTACCAGTCAGTTACTTCTCTGTTGTTTTCCTGTTCCCACCTTACAAAGACTGACTTCGAAACAACCCACTCGCTATTTGTTCTCTTGCTTTCTTCAGCCCTTCTCTATTGATAAAGCCAAACTCCTCAGCTTGGCTCTTTCAGAACTTCCATTTTTTGAAAAAAATTTGTTCTAATTGGTTATACATGACAGTAAAACACATGTTGACACATTGTACACAAATGGAGCATAACTTCTCATTCCTCTGGCTGTACATGGGGCTGTCATACCTGTAGTATAATCATACATGTATATAGGTAATAATGTCTGTCTCATTCTACTGTCCTTCCCATTCCCACTGCCCCTCCCCTCCCCTCACTCTCTTCTGCACAATCCAAAGTTCCTTCATTCTTCCCTATCCGCCCTCCCACCCCCAACTACCAATCAGTATCCGCTTATCAGAGAAAACATTCGGTCTTTGTTTTTTTGGTATTGGCTTATTTCACTGAGCATGCTATTCTCCATTTACCTGCAAATGCCATAATTCTATTCTTCTTTATGACTGAATAATATTCCATTGTGTATATGTACCACATTTTTCTTTATCCATTCATCCGTTGAAGGACATCTAGGTTGGTTCCACAATCTAGCTATTGTGAATTGAGCTGCCACAAACATCGATGTGGCTGCATTGTAGTATGCTGATTTTAAGTCCTTTGGGTATAAACTGAGGGGTGGGATAACTGGGTCAAATGGTGCTTCCATTCCAACTTTTCTGAGGAATCTCCATACTGCTTTCCATAGTGGTTGCACCAATCTGCAGTCCCACTAGCAATGTATGAGGGTAACTTTTCCCCCACATCCCCGCCAACACTTATTGTTGCTTACATTCTTGATAATTGGCTGGAGTGAGATGAAATCTTAGAGTAGTTTTGATCTGCAGAGTTGTCATTTTATAAAATAAGTTGCTGCTCTATTCTAGAATTGCCCCTAAAACCAATTAAGATTTTTAAACTGTGTGGTAGTGTTGTCTTTGACAACACTGAGCACTTTTTATTTCCCAGCAGGAAGACAGAAATTTCAGCCACGACTGTGTCCATGCTACCTTGACAGCACTGCCAAACATCCCACCCTGCAGGGGGCTCATTGTGGGAGAGCTGTTTCTAGTGCTGCAGGAAGAAAGGCCTCTGGTACCTTGCCCAGGAATGCAACCTGGGCCTGAGCAAGCTCACCCCGCTGGCAGCCTGGTGGCCTGGCCCAGGCTGGCTCAGCCTTTTGCTTCTCTTGATACATTTCTTTCTTTCTTTCTTTTTTTTTTCCTTTTTGCTGACACTGGAGTTTGCTACCTTCTGAACTGCAAGAGGGAGGAGCTCATTCCATGTTGGAGAGATACTAACCTAAAATTGGGACATCCACTTGACTGCCCGCCAAGGAATAAACACACGAATGGATAAAGAAACATATTTCACTTTGGGAAGAACTCTTTTCACTAATCTGTGAAGTTGATAAAAATAAAGAAAGAGAAGAAGCTGGAAATGTGGTGAAAACCCAGAAAATGGGTGTTTGAAAAATGCTCAACCTGCCAAAAATTGGAGACCGTTTGATAACTTTTTTTCTTCTCCTGGTTGTGTTTTTGAAAATGAAGGCCCCCCTCCTCTTTTCCCAGGAAATTTGACTCTCATAAGTGTTTTCTTCGAACTTCACAATTTCATTTCCTTCTCATAAACCAGCAGTAGCTAAGAGATGGTGTATTATTTTATATTCTGAGCCTGAGACGCCATTTGTTATAAATTTTAAAACATTAACAAACAATCCAATCAGAAATTGTGGCAGTACTAAATGTTATTTTTATATTTAGTACTTCAAACCTAATGACTTCTTTTTAGAAAACCAAATGATTGATTTTCTTCAGACTGTATTTATAGCTAATGAATCTGTATGACCCTAAACCAATAGAAGAAATCTCAATGGTAAAGTCCATTGAAAAGCTAGACCTGAAGGTAGGACCCAATTCATTGATTTATTAGGTTCTAAGAGTTTGCAACTGTGCTGATTTGGACTTAGAAAATGTTTTTGAGTCATATCAGGGGTTGTTAGACTGGTCTATAAAATTCTGCTTTGTTCATATTTTATCGTACCAACAGGAATATAGATATTAATTACTGTTTGCGACATTTTCAAACAGGAAAATATGTTCTGAATCTGGAGGAGGCTGGCTAAGATCAGGTTGCCACCAGCAGTCCCAACAGAGATGGGCTGAGGCCCCAGGGCTTCTGGAAGTTGGAGGCAGGGTGAGAAAGGTATCAAAGAGCAACCTCCATTTAGAGGAACATTCCAGAGATTTTGGGTTTAAGGGTCTTGCAGATAGGTCCTTCCAGTGACCCTTCCAAGAACTGGAAAATTTTCAGGCAGGAGTGAGCGAATATTTGGGATGTGGGGGTGCAGAGTGGGACAGAGGAAGAGTTTCAGGTGTATCCCTGTCTCTTGGTATCAGCAGCAAGTGATTAGATGCCGGAGAAAATAATTTGATCTCTTCAAATTACTATTTCTTGGCACTTTAATTTTTAATGAAGAGTAAGATTTTTTTTTTTTTTTAAATAGTAGTCTAAAGCTATTCTACCATGCTTGTTAAGAGAAAAGATTGCGTCTGCCCTCTCACCAGGGTGAATTGGAACAGAACTGGAACTATTATTCAGGGAAGTAGAGATTACTTGGGCAGTAGAGATAACCAACCCAGGCAATTCAAGATAGGAGACTTGGCTTATCAGGATTATTAAAGCTGTGTAACGTTATCCATGAAACAAAAGATATATTTATCCCAAGAACTATTTCTTAGTGTGGTTTTAATCTATCATAGAAACAAGAGTTTCAGGCATGTAGTTCTGATAAAATGGTACTAAATCTACTAAGGCTTGAAAGGGAATTTAGAGTCAAACACCCTGTATCCCTGAGTTTCCTGTGTTGTCAAGGTAACCAGAGCCTTCGCTTTTTCTCGGTAACTTGAACCTTCCAAACCAACATTGGAGACACCTGGTACATCAGTTAGTCAGCCATCTGCCACTGAGAGATGCAGCCTTTTGGGAGATAAGTTCCCAAAAGCAAAGTCCAGTTTCTCTTCTTCCTTCCCTCCCCCAACCCACCCCACTTTTTTTTTTTTTTTGTGGTGTTGGGGTGGAATCCAGGGCCTCGTGCTTGCTAGGCAAATACTCTACCACTAAGCTACACCCCAGCCCAGCCTTTCCATTTTAAAGAAAAAACCTTGACTCTGTCCCTAAGCTCTAAGGAAAAAAGTACTATTTCAGACACACACCTTGACATAGGTATATGACAATTGCCAAGCCAAACAATTACCCTTTTCTTTCTTTGAAATGATTGACTTTACCAAAAATAGGGATACCCTCTTGGCTTTCTCCCAACTGGTACTGAGGTTGACATAATGCAAAGGCAGGCCAGATGATAACCTACCTGAAACCTGAGAGTCTCCTTTGTTCTGTCCCCCAAAAAAATCCAGACCCACACAAGAAAGAATGAGTTAAGTGCGCACATTTTATTAAGCGCTCTCAATGTTCAAGGGATGCTGCTCAGCCTGAGAGGTGGAGATGAAGACATCTTAGTACCTATGCCAAGGATCCAAGGCAAGAAACTCAACCATCAGTAAAGGGAGAATATAATTGAGGCAGCGGTGGCGCATACCTGTAATCCCAGCAGTTTGGGAGGCTGAGGCAGGAGGATTGCAAGGTCAAAGCCAGCCTCAGCAACTTAGGGAGCCCCTAAGCAACTTAGTGAGATCCTGTCTCAAAAAAATAAAAATAAAAAGGGCTGGGGATGTGACTCAGTGGTAAAGTGCTCCTGGGTTCAATGCCTGGTACCAAACAAAGAAACAAAAAACCTCAAAGAATATAATTAAGGCCACAGGGAGATAGGAAGAGTTGAGGAAAAATGCTACAAGATCTCCAAGGGACACCAGATGTCACTCAGATGGGAGTAGCCAAGAAGATGTCATGAAAGATTTATTTTTTTAAATAAAAATGTAACAGATACATAAAAACATAAAAGTTGTACATATTAAGGGGGCACCATGTAATGTTTAATATATGTATACATTGTGTAATGTATGTATCTCCTCAAATATTTATCCATTCTTAGTGGTGAAAACTTTCAAAAACTGCCCGGTGCAGTAGTGCACCCCTGTAATCCCAGTGTAATCCCAGAGGCTGAGGCAGGAGGATTGGGAGTTCAAAGCCAGCCTCAGCAAATTGGTGAAACCCTAAGCAACTTAGAGAGACCCTGTCTCTAAATAAAATATAATAAGTGCTGGGGTGTGGTTCAGTGGCTAAGCATCCCTGGGTTCAATCTCTGGTAACAACAACAACAACAAACACCCCCAAAACAAACAAAGAAACTTTCAGAAACCTTTCTTCTAGCTTACAGTACCCTATCATTATCTCTTGTCACTCCTCTGTGCAGTAGCACCCCAGAGCTTCTTGTTCCTAACTGTAGCTTAGGATCCATTGATCCAAATTTTCCCATCTCTCTCCCCAAGATGTGGTTTCTGATAGGATTTGGACAGTGGAGGACATTATTCAAGAAGCAAAATAGAGGAAGATTCAGGGAACGGTAAATTCAAGGTATGTACATTACCAAGATCAAGCATTTGGGCTTAGATATCAGGCCTCCGGAGTTTAAATTCTAGTTCTACTGTGAGAGTTTGGAAAGGTCCCTAGTTTATGTCTCTGTCCTCTATCTACTAAGGGGAGATAAAATGACACCTATCTATTTTTTTTTTGTGGAGGCGGTACTGAGAATTGAACCCAGGGTGGGGTTGCTTCACCACCAAACTATATCCCTAGCCCTTTTTATTTTTATTTTTTTAAGTTTTGAGACAGAGTCTCTCTAAATTGTCCTGATGGGCCTTGAAATGGCGATCCTCCTGCCTCAGCCTCCCGAGTGACTGCGATTATAGTTCTGCCCCATTGGACCTGCAAGATGACAATTAACTTATTGTGTAGTAATGGGGAACAAATTATTTAACATTTGTGTAACTCTTGGGATTGTTCCCACTTGGAGCTAATGCCTTCCAAGAGTTAGAGTCTTACTATTGTCTTTATTGCTGCTGCCTTTGATGAAATTTAGGAGAAGGTGCGGTGTTTATGAGGCCATCCAATGTTTAGAATTCATTTTATGGTCTAAAATTAGAAGATTTAAATTTATATTTTATTTGCTAGGCAATGAGGGGGCTCCTCAAAACAAACAAACAAAAAAGGTGTAGGCAAATAACAACAATAAAACATCAGGAAAGAACATTGTGAATTTCATGGTGTTAAATTCTCTGGTGTCATCTTTTGTTATAGCTCCAGCCATAGCCTCAATCTGCTAACAATGCTAATTTTTGCCTCCTGTCATTGAGACTGGGAGCTGTTGTGAGCTGATTGGATACGACACACCTGTAGGAAGAATTACTGGATGCTCATCTTGTACAGGTGAAGAGAAAATCGATCTGGAGAGGAGCAGCTTCTATTTTGCCATATAAATAAAGCCACGGGGGCTATGAATGTCCAAACCCGTGGCCTTGAACCCTTCTCGACCACAAGGAGCTACGAGACTGTACAATATATCATTTTTAAAAAAGTCATTTCTTTTCCACTTTGTGATTTGTTCTGGGAGATTTGACTGATGACCCATATTTCAGGAAGCATGAATGATCTCCGTACTCTCAGATGAGAGAGCCGTGTCATAAATCAATACGTGTGGTGGCGGAACACTTCTGCCTTGACATAGCCCTGATCCCCAATTATAGGTGACAATAAGGTAAATGTTTTTTTTAACAGTTAGTAATCTGTAAGAATTTTATTGACCCCAAATGCTTTTATTGGCCATTTTCAGCTCATAGATGCGAGTTAATCTGTGTTGAATTACTCAGGCCACCTTGTATTCACTTACAGGCCAAACGTTTCTGAGTCCCCAAAACATTCATGTTTTCAGTTCTTTTGACCTTCGGGTACATTTTTTCAATTGCTTCATGGCCTTTATTTTGCACCCGCTGTAGGTCTTTACTTTTCTCTCTATTAAAGAGGTCTCCCTCCATTTTGGGGGGAGGGGAGCTTATTGGGGATTGAACTCAGGGCACCCAACCACTGAGCCACATCCCCAGCTCTATTTTGTATTTTATTTAGAGACAGGGTCTCACTGAGTTACTTAGCACCTTGTCATTGCCGAGGCTGGCTTTGAACTCGTGATCCTCCTGCCTCAGTCTCCGGGGCTGCTGGGATTACAGGTGTGCTCACTGCGCCCGGCTTCCTTTATTTTTAAAATTGTAATAAAACACACATAAAATATACTATCTTAGCATTTTTAAGTGTACAGCTCAGTGGTATTGTTTTATAAAATAATCACCACCACCATCCATCTCCAGAACTTTCTTCCCATATTGAAGCTCTGTCCCCATTGAGTAGAAGTCTCCATTTCCCCCTTATCCAGCCCTGGTATAACCACTCTAGGTCTCTATGAGGCTGACTACTCTAGTTACCTCATGCAGGTGGAATCACACAGAGTTTGTCTTTGGTGACTGGTTTATTCACTCACCATAATGTCCTCTGGGTTCCTTCGTGCTGTAGGATGTGTTAGAATTTCCTTTGAGAAACCATATTTCCGTGCATGCATGCACTGCAAGGTGTTTATCCATTCCCCAGGATGGACACTTAGGCTCTTCCACCTTCTGGCTATTGGGATAAGGCTGCTATTAACACGGGCATACTGCTACCACTTGGGCTCCTTGCTTGCTTTAAATTCTTTTGAGAATACAGAAGTAGAATCTCTGGAACTAGGTGGCTTTTAAGTCTGCACTTGGCACATTTCTTCTGTGTCTGGGAACTCCATCTCGTTGTCAGCTCACCAGGGCTACCACTACTTTGTTTGGCATTTACTACACCCCAACTCCCATGTTCTTACTTTGCCTCTGTCAAGTATAGGTTAACCACTGGGAAAATCAGGCTCTTCCCTGTTCTTTCAATACCTTTGTAGAACATCATCCCTGCTTTTAACCCATGTCAACTTTTAGTTTCTAACTCAAAGTTTCTGTTTTCTTTGGAAGTTGAAACTCTTTAAACTCTCCTCCTCCTCCTCCTCCTTCTTCTCTTTCCTTTCCTTCTGCTCTTCCTCCTCCTCTTCTTTTTCCCTCATTTTCTTCTCCTCCTCCTCTTCCTCCTCCTCCTCCTCCTCCTCCTTCTTCTTCTTCTGTACTGGGGATTGAACCCAGAGGTGCTCTACCTCCTAGCTTCATGCCAGCCCTTTTTTAATATTTGAGACAGGGTCTCTCTAAGTTTCTGAGGCTGGCCTTCAACTTGCAATCCTCCTGCCTCAGCCTCCTGAGTTGTTGGGATAACAGGTGTAGATGCCCACTGGAATCCCTTGTTCTTCTGGCTTCCTCCTGCCACCCCAACTGCACTGAGTCTGTCTTTAATGGCTCATCCTCTTCCTCCTCATCTCTTAAAAATGAGTGCTCATTCTTCAGTTTTCTTTTTTTCTTAGTCTACACCTTCTCTCTGGAAGTTCTTTTCTAGTCCCATGGCTTTAGTGACTCTCAAATGCTGGCGAATGTTAAATTTATCACTAAGATGCCTCCCTTGAACTCCACACTGCATATACCACTGCCTCCTTACCATCTCATGGATGTCAAATAAGCATCTCAAACTTAATCTGTCTAAAATAGAATTACTGACTTTCTCACTTAAACCTGACTGCTCCCCAGTTTTTTCTTTCTCAGCCAATGGTACCCCATGTCACCCAACTGCTCAGGTCTAAAATCTAGGCACTGACATTAATTCCTGTCTCCCCCTCCCACCCCACATTTGGTTGCTCAGGAAGTGCTATTGGTTCCATCTTCCAAATAGACCCCCATGGGGCCACTCTTCATTTACACCATTCCAATTCACATGGGAATTGTCTCTAAAATCATCTTTCTCCTGAACTCTTCCAACTTCCTAGTTGGTCTCCTGCTTTGGCTTTTGCTTTCAGTCCATTTTCAGGTGGTTTGAGTGGTGGTTTAAAGATGGAAGGCAGCCCATGTTGCTCTCCTGCTTGAAACCCTCTGAAGGCTTCCTAGAATACTTAGTCAAGTCCTTCGTGTTCTGCAGTGTGAGACGTACCTGCTCTGGTTGCTGCTCTGTCTTCATCTTGTCTCCTATCATTCTTTCCCTCGCCTCCTCCTGCGACCACTCTGGCTGTCTTTCTCTTCCTGCTCTTGGTAGTTCGTTTTGCCTCAGAACTTTGGCCGTCTTCTCCCTCTTCCAGAAGTGTTGCTTCTCCATCTCTTCCTGTGCTTGCTTACCGCATCATCTCCTTTATGATCTCTCCTGACTCCAAAATTTCTCCCTCCATGCCTCTATCCCCTTATCACCTTATGTTTCCTCCACTCAAATGTAGTTCCACGAAGGTGGTTCGGTGGTCTTTCTTGTTCATCACTGTATCCATCAAGCCATGATCTACCAAGAAAGTGTCAATCAACTTGGGTCCTTATGTCTCTCAGCGATGCAATACTGTGAATCAACACATTTTCTTTTATTCAGTGGATCCTGCCTTCTTTGGACAAAAAACACAAAGTCAAGCAAAATTTTAATAGTTTTCAATTTAACTGATGAAGAAGCCAATTTGCATGAAGGTTGTTTTTGTTTCTCAACACTAGCTAACTGTTGGTTTCTAGTTTGCAAACGATTTTAAGTTTAAAATTCAAATGGGCTGGGTGCGGTAGCAAAGACCTTTAATCCCAGTGGTTTGGGAGGCTGAGGCAGGAGGATCACAAGTTGGAGGTCAACCTTAGCAAGACCCTCAGCAACTTAGGAAGACCTTGTCTCAAAATTAAAAATTTAAGGAGCTGGGGATGTAACTCAGTGGTAAAGCATACCTAGGTTCAATCCCAAGTACAAAAAAAGAAAAAAAAATCAAACAGAATTATTTTTCTTAATGCAAAAGGAACTGGAAGGAGTTCTAAGGAAGTGAGACACATTCAGTCTCAAAAGCTTCATTCTCTTCACAGTAATTTAAATTTTAATAAACTATGTCAAAAATTCAAAAGCAGAACAAGGGAAGGGAACTAACATTTTTCTTTCTTTTTTAAAAATCACTGTATCCCAGGGAATATGAATTAACATGTACAGTCAGTTCATTTTTATAACAACATACTTATGTGAATATTATTATCCCTCTTAGGGATAAGAAAGTTAAGAACTGAAGAATTTTTATGTTTGTCGTAGGTCATAATTAAGGACAGAGCTGGAATTTGACCCCTGGCCTGACTCACTCCCAAACCCAAGCTCTTTCTATCTTCTGCAGCCTCCCAGGGTACCTAGAGGGAGAATCTATAGGTGTACTTGAATTATTTTTATGGGCTATCAAAATTCTCATTTAAAAATGAAATTGAATGTTTGCATTTAAAAACACCACAGCAGGGATCTCTAACCCAAGAGATGGAATTAGTTGATGAACCATGAACTGGAGAAAGAAGAGTTGATTTGTTTTGGAAAATATTGTCTGACAATTGCGTTATTGGAGCAGTCACCCCCGGCAGGACACTGAGCTGTGCCACGTGGGTTAAATGTCAAGGGGAGGGTTTAATAAAAGATTTTTTAAATTTTATCAATTTGTAGTAATGTTTTTTTAAAAAAACCAAAATGAGTTAGTAATGCTCTGAATGGTTTGTGATAATGTCATAGGAGGCTTACTGTGTGCCAGTCAGGTTTACTGCACACCCTGCTCGGTCCTATCACATTATCACCATTTTACATGTGAAGGTGAGTGCTGTGGCTCAAGGTGACCAGCCGGTGCCTGGTAGAGATGTAACCAAGACAGGCCCATCTGCTCTGGTCAACACCCTTGTTCATTTGGATTTTCCCCTCCTACCTACTTGAGAGACACAGAGTAGAAATGAAATCACTGTGAATAAAACCATTGACAATAATACCATTTATTCTCCCATCAACGGAGGGCTGAAAGAATGGTGGAGTTGGGTGGGGTTTAACATAGGAAGCAGTTCTAACATGCTTTTCTTAAAAATCCTGTGATGCAGAGACATTACTAACTCATTTTGGTTTTTAAAAAACATTACTACAAATTGATAAAATTAAAAAAATCTTTTATTAAAATTATAAAATTATCTTAATATATAGAACTTGTAGCAGTTATATAAATGATAGTATGTGGAAGCAACAAGCTGTCCCAGATCTCAGTAGCTTAAGACAACAAGTGTTGTTTTCTTACTCACACAGTATGTTCACTCTGGGTTGATGGGGACCCTGCTTCATGTCATCATTGTCCTCACCCTGAGGTACAGGCTGTGACAGAAAGAAAAGAGTTCTGGAGGCTCTCACACTTTGCTTCCACCTTCCAACTCATAGGCTACTGCTAACTCTTGGGTCTCACCCAAACACAAGGGCAGTAGGAAGTGCAGAGAGCTATAAATATTCTATGCACAAAATGAATGAGTACTATAACCCTGGAGTTAATGGTGAAAGTTTGATGAGCTGAAATTGTTTCTTCAACATAATATCATCCACTATGGTATATTACCATCCATTATGGTTATATTTTAGAAATTATGAAAAGTAAGAGAATAAGATTCAG
Organism: Sciurus carolinensis; assembly: GCF_902686445.1. Lineage (NCBI taxonomy): Eukaryota > Metazoa > Chordata > Mammalia > Rodentia > Sciuridae > Sciurus > Sciurus carolinensis. Next base: position 24,386,447 of record NC_062224.1, read on the forward strand.
GTTAAATGTGTGATGACTGTATTTAACTTTTTAGTTACTTTGTTTTTCATAAAACATTTAAAAATGACTTTTAAAAATTCATTTTGCTTTTTCTTAAAATTTGAATCTTATAAAGTGTGCCGACTGTCTTTAGAGACAACCCACACTATAGATAGGTCTGCCAATCGCAACATGGCCTGCCTGTCCTTGTTCAAAGAAACAACCATTAAAAACTGGCTTATTAGATCCTCAAGCTTCAAGTAAGCCGAGTAAAACAAAATACTTTCTCCAGATGCAAACATGATCATTTTCTGCTTTTCACATTCTGGTCCTCAAAATCTGAACATTCCAGAACTGCCTTTTAACAATGTAAATATCTATTTTAAAAATCAGGACTTACACAAGATGGTGAACTTACCTTTGGCATTTTTTACCAATAAGCTCTCTAAAGATGTCCTAAGATTAAAAAAGTAAACCAAACAGAAACCAAAAACTTTCCCTTCGCAAACAAGTGGTTGCGAATGATTCTCAATGTCCCTTGCAAACAGTGCAATGTTTCTTGGCAGAATGAAAGGCACCTTGAAAAAACTTTCAGCATGCTCTGACCTGAGAGTGATGGTTTGTACTAGAAAGTCAGCCTTCCCCAAGAGAATCGTTTCCCTAACCTGGAGATCAGTTTCCATGATCACAGGGAGAATCAACATTGTCAACACAAAATTAGCTTTCATCTCGTTTAAATTAGAAATATGCCATATGGCATTTTTAAGAGAATTTAACATCACATATTTATATACCTAATAGTTATATAAATTATATATACACTAATGCTAAAACTCCTAAAAATTTGGGAATTCTTGGAATAAACAAACAAAAGCCCCAAAATAGGGAATCAGCTGAGCTGCGTGGAGGCAGGGAGGGTGTCCTGAAAAGGACCCCTTAACCTGCGTAGGAGAGAAGATGCAATGAGATCAAGTTCAGGGTCAGAAAATTCCCAAATAGCAACAATTTGTTACTGATTTGAGATTTCAGCTCTTTAGCTATTTTCACAGGGAAATGTGATACAAATTAAAATTGGATAAAATCATGCCTGTGTGATCCTAGGGGAGGGAAATGTCAAATATTTGAAGAAAATACTTGTGATTGGCAGGGTTAGAAATTTTGTATTTAGCAGCCATAAGGAATTAGTAGCAAACTTTTGTCTTTTTAATCATATCAACTCAAATCAGCAGCAACAACAAAGCAATTAAATATGTGAATTTCATAGGAGACGATGAAACTTGGAAGAGTGAAAACAAAACAAAGACAATTTGTAATATCAATGAATTTATTCTCTGGGATGTAAAAATATGGAGAGTGAAAAAAAATCTGGTTTCAAATCATTAAAATTTTTTAAAGCACCTCTTATAAAAAACTTATCCTTGGGGCCAGGGGTTGTGGCTCAGTGGTAGAGCGTTTGCCTTAGCATGTGTGAGGCACTGGGTTTGATCCTCAGCACCACATACAAATAAATAAATAAAAAAACAAAGGTATGTGTCCATCTAACCAAAAAAAATTTAAGAAAAAAATTAATTCTTTTTAGTTATACCTGACGGTAGAGTGTATTTCGACATATTTCTACATATATGGAGTAAAACTTCCCTTTCCTGTGGTTGTACATGATGTGATGTTACACTGATCACGTATTCATATATGAGCATAGGAAAGTAATGTCCGACTCATTCTACTGTCTTTCTTGTTCCCATCCCGCTCCCTTCCCTTCATTCCCCTTTGTCTAATTTAAAGTACTTCTATTCTTCCCTATCTGCATCCCCAACCCTTGTTATGAATTAGCATCCATGTATCAGAGAGAACATTCATTGTTTTTTTTTTAGTTTGGCCTTTTTTTTGAGGGGGGGATTGGCTTATTTTACTTAGCATGATAGTCTCCAGTTCCATCCATTTACTAGCAAATGCCATAATTTCATTCTTCTTTATGGCTGAGTAATATTCCATTGTGTATATATACCACATTTTCTCTATCCATTCATCTGTCGAAGGGCACCTAGGTTAGCTCCACAGCTTAGCTATTGTGAATTGAACTGCTATAAATATAACTGTATTTCGTCTTCTGTGAAGTGCTTGTTCAGTTCCTTTGCCCATTTATTGATTGGGTTATTTGTTTTTTTGGTGTTAAATATTTTGAGTTCTTTATATATCCTGGAGATGAATGCTCTATCTGAGGTGCAGGTGGCAAAGATTTTCTACCATTCTGTAGGCTGTCTGTTCACATTCTTGATTATTTCCTTTGCTGTGAAGAAGCTTTTTAGCTTGATACCAATCCATTTATTAATTGTTGACTTTACTTCGTGTGCTTTAGGAGTCTTGTTGAGGAATTTGGTTCCTAAGTGACATGACAAAAAAAGTAGTTGGGCCTACTTTTTCTTCTAGTAGGCCCAGGGTCTCTGGTCTAATGCCTAGGTCCTTGAGTTTTGTGCAGGGTGGGAGGCAGGGGTTAAATTTCATTTTGCTACATATGGATTTCCAGTTTTCCAGCAGCATTTGTTGAAGAGGCTATCTTTTCTCCAGTGTATGTTTATGGCACCTTTGTCTAGTGTGAGATAACTGTATTTACGTGGTTTGCCTCTGTGTCTTCTATTCTGTTCTATTGTTCTTTTTTGTTTCGGTGCTGACACCATGCAGTTTTTGTTACAAAAACTGTAGTATAGTTTAGGATCTGGTATTGTGATGCCTCCTGTGAAAGCACCTCTTAATGTTGGATGTACCACAGTTTGAATAGAAACTTCAAAGTAAATAATAATGGAAAACCTGTTGAAAGGAACATGGCGTACTTTAATTTAGATCTGAAATGTTTCCTCAAAGACCCACCTGTTACAGACTTGGTCCCCGGGCTGTGGTGCTGTTGGGATATGGGAGCCTTTGAGAGGTGGAGCCTCGTGGGAGGTCTTAGGTCACTCACTGAGGGTGTGCCCTTCAAGGGGACATTGGGACTCCCACTTCTTCCTTCTCTTTCTTCATTTCCTGGCCATGAGATGGACAGTGTGCTCTGTCATGTGCTCCCACCATGATGTGTCATCACAGACCCAAAACAATGGGTCAATTGCTCATGCACTGAAACCTCTAAAACTATGAGCCCAGATAAACCTTTTTTCTTTATAAGCTGATTATCTTGGTTATTTGTTATACTATGGAAAGTAGACTAACACAGACAGCAAAGAGAAAAGCCTTGCTTGCTCAGACCTACTGTTTCATCCCACGAGGCCTCATGCTTCAGTGCCGAAGGGCATGTAACCAGATGGGTACCTAGGTCTTTTTCATTTTTTATATTGGGGATTGCACCCAGGGGTCCTTAACCACTGAGCCACTTCCCCAGCCCTTTTCTATTTTTTTATTTAGAGACAGGATCTTGCTAAGTTGCTTAGGGCCTCTCTAAGTCGCTGAGGCTGGCTTTGAACTCAGGATCTTCCTGCCTCAGCCTCCTGAGCCTCTGGGATTACAGGTGTGCGCCACCCTGCTGCGCAATGGGTAGCTAGGTCTTACTGTTGACATGTGGAGGGAACATACAAGGATGAGCACGAGGGGAGAGAACCCAGGACATCCATGGTGTTTTGAAATGCAAACACTCAATTCCCTGGTAAAACTTGCTTAAAAGTTTTTTAAAAGTAAAAAAGAAATTAGGTGTGACTATTGAATGATAGTTTGGCATGTGGTGGGGCTTAATTCTTGGGAGAGGAGCCTAGCCCTCTGCTATTGGTTATTTTTCATTCTGTATTTCTTAATTTCTACTCAGCTTTATTAAGGTATAATTGATAAAAATTGTGTGTATTTATGGTGTACAATGTGATATTTATACACACATTGTGAAATACTTAAATCCACTTAATTAACATATATGTGGCATTTCATGGTTACACTTTTCTTTGGTGGTGAGAACATTAAAAAGTATTTAAAGACATTTTAAAGTATACATTATTATTAGCTCTAGGCACCATGCTGTACCCTAGCTCTGGAACTCACTCATCCTGCCTAACTGAAACCTTGAACCCTTTAACTCACATCTGCTCATCCACCCCCACTTCCTACTAACCACCATGCTACTTCCTGTTTCTATGGGTTTGTGTGTTTTATATTCCACATATAAGTAAGATCATGTAGCATTGAACTCTCTGGGTCTGGCTTATTTCACTTAGTATAATGTCCTCCTCTTTATTCATGTTTTAACAAATGACAATATTTCCTTCCTTTTTAAGACTGAATAGTATGATGTGTGTGTGTGTGTGTGTGTGTGTGTGTGTGTGCGCGCTCTATCCATTCATCCATCGATGGACACTTACGTTGAGCCCATATCTTGGCGATTAGGGACAATGCTGCATGAACATGGGGTCTCTTATCTCTTCAGCATTTCGATTTCATATCTCTTGGATGTACAGCCAGTAGCGGGATTTCTGGATCATATGGTAGTTCTATTTTGACTTTTCTGAGGAACTTTCATGCTGTTTTCCATAACAGCTGCTTCCATTTGCATTCCCACTAACAGTGTACAAGGGTTCTCTTTTCTTTATACCTTGTCCATATTTATTATTGTGGGTCTTTTTTGAGAATAGTCATAAAGCAGGTGTGAGGTGATAGCTCACTGCGCTTTTAATTTGTATTTCCCCCATGATTAGTAATGTTGAATATTTATTCATATGCCTGTTGGACACTTGTATGTCTTTTTTTTGGGTTTGAACCTTTAATGAGAAAAAAAAAGATACACTGTGAAGCTCAAGAACACTGTGGTCAGTGTGTCATTGGGTCAAGGGCTGGGGCTACACACTGCAGAACTAACAAAATCTCTATCAACAAAGATACACACGGTCACAGCAGGTAAAACTGGTGCCTGGCAGCTAAGCCTCGGTTTCCTCATCGTGCAGCAGCGTGTTGGGGACCCCGTGGCTGATGGGGAACAGACGTCCTGACTCCGGGCATTGCAAGGTGCCCTCCAGCACGTCCACCTCTAGCAGCACATGGTGCACCTTTCTCAGAAACGTCTCGTCTTTCTCCTAGCCCTCCATCGGCTCTTTGGGGACCTCCACCAGGTGCAACTGCGGCTGAGAGGCGCTGCCTCCAGAAGCGCCGCCCACTCCCCCTTGGTATCCTGGGCGCCACCAAGTCGGGGTTGATGTGGACTTCGTGACCTGGAGGCGCAGGGAGGAGCCATGAGGCCCCACCCCCGCACATGTGCGCTCAGCGGCTTGTGGGTGAGCAGCTTCATGTTGCCACTCGCGATCTTCCACTCCCTGTTTGTCTTCTTTTGAGATGTGCCTGTTCAGGTCTTTTGCCCATTTTTAAAATTAGATTAATTTTCTTGCTATTGGGTTGAGTTCCTTATATAGATTAAACTCCTGATCAGGCATATGGTTTGCAAATCTTTTCTGTTTCATAAGTTGTTATTGATTGTTTTCTTTGTGTGCAGAGTTCTTTGTGTACTGGGGATTGAACCTGGGGGCAACTTAACCCTGAGCCACATCCCCAGGCCTTTTTAATTTTTAGTTTGAGACAGGGTCTCGCTCAGTTCCTTAGGGTCTTGCTAAATTGCTGAGGTTGACCTTGAACTTGTGATCCTCCTGTCTCAATCTCCTGAGTCACTAGGATTACAGGTGTGTGCCACCGCATCTAGCTCTGTAGCATTTTAATTTGAGGCAGTCTCATTTATCTGCTTTTGCTTTTGTTGCCTGTGGTTTTGGGGGTCATATCCAAAATACCAATAATAGTGATGGTGGTGATGATGATGATGGTGATACAGTACAGGTCAATATTGTGGAGCTTTCTCCCTGTTTTCTTCTAGTAATTTTATAGTTTCAGGTGTTATGTTCAAGTCTTTAACCCATTTTGAGTTGACGTTTGCATGTAGTGTGAGATAAGGGTCCAAGTTCATTCTTCTGCATGTGGATATTTCATTTTCCTTGTTCCATTTATTGAAGAGACTATTCATCATGTATTATTAGTAACTTTGTCAAATATAAATTGACCATAAACATAAAGATGTACTCTGGGTCCTTCATTCTATTCTGTTGGTCTATATGTCTGTTTTTATGCCAGATATAAATAGTTAGAACTAATAAGTTAATTCAGCAAAGTTGCTGGGTACAAAATCAACATAAAAAATTAATCTTATTGAAAGAATATTATATAACCCATTTTACAGGTGAGGAAACTGAGGTTTTAAGCAACTAAGCACCTTATCTGCGTTTATATGGCCAGTGAAAAGCAAAACCTGGATTTGCATCCACAGTTGTATTATGCCCAGAGTCTGCATTTTTTTTCTTTTTTTTAGTAGCTAGGTAATGTCAACCTTAAGGCTTTCCAATTATTAGTAGGCAGTTTGTTTTTAGCACTCACTGGCTTTACTGGCTCTGTTTGGGAGAGCTGTTCAACACCCTTAAATAAATAACTAGCTGCTGCTCCTCATTCGAGGTCAAACCAGATCCAGTTACCTTTGCAAGAAGCGACTCCTTGGCAAATCTACGCCTGCAGTTTGAAGAGTTGTTCCCTGTGACTTGTCAGCTGCGGCTCATGTTTGAACTGTTTTCTCTTCTCCTGGCTAGCCCTGGCTGGTTTCTCACTCCTCTCTCCAGGACTTCTGTAAATTGTGTCAAGGTCACCCAATGTGGTGACCACCCCTGACTTGTTACCTCTTTGGGAGATGCCAGTCTCTGGGATGCTGCAAAAAGTTCTCCTCAACAAGTGCACACACCACGTGCCCAGAGGTAGTTAAGGAGACTTAGCAGCAGGGTCCCGTGGGCAGGACCCTTCCGGGGACCTTGTGTTTGTGCAGTAGTAGTGTCTGCGAGTGTCTGTGATTAGCAAAAGTACATTTTGACTGTGGTCGTGTGGGGACACTGTCTTTCTCTTCTTCCTCTCCTTGTCACTGTGCCCCACCAGTCAGGTGACACTGGAGGTGGTCACAGGCATGTTGGGAGCTGACTAAGGAGAAGTAGAGCTGGTAGTTCAGAGTCACACTATAGACAGACAGTCGCTGGTGGTTCGGGGGAAGAATGGGCTTCAGGAGCGCCTGGTGTTGTGCAAGGAGGGCGGAGACTGAAGGGCGACGTGAACCTGTCACCTGAACTGACGCTGCAAGGAGGCAGGGAGTGAGGAGGAACAGGTAGAGCCAGAAGCTCATCCACGGAAAACTATTTCAGTGGTGGGTCAGCCAGTAAGCCATTAGGTCCCCAGTTTTCAATTCTGCAGGTATTTCAATGAAATTGACACACGTGCATTAAAATGAGTTGGAAATCATGATCTAGACCTTGTGTATCCTATTAATTGATATTATTATGCATATCCATTATAATTGTATTACCATTATATAATTGTATATACTACATACTACATATATATGTATATACTATATATACATAGTATATATTATATACTATGCGTACCTTTCCACATGTATTCCACATCTGGGACAGTGGGGCAAAATGAATTTTAAGAGACAGATTACATAATTTTTTTGTATTTTGTGGTATTTACCAGCTTTCAGAGATGTGTTATTCTTTGTAAATTCTTTTCTCATTCTGAATACTTTTGTGCTACATTTTACATTTATGATTTTGTTATACTTTTTCTTGAAGAGCCCCTTTTAACCAAATTGCATAAATTTCAGACCCTGTACATTTTAAGTCTCTTTCTTAAATTTGGTGAAAATTCTTTTCCAGAGGCAACTATACCAGAGAAGCCCCACAAAAATGAATTTTATGAACACTCTGAAATGCCTATAAAGCAGCCCATCAGAAACATATATTCCATATTTAAGTTATTGGGTGGGCTGGGGTTGTAGCTCAGTGGTAGAGCGCTTGCCTGGCATGTGTGAGGCACTGGATTCAATTCTCAGCACCACACATAAATAAATAAATAAATAAATAAATAAATGTCCATTGACAACTAAAAAAATATTCTTAAAAAATTGTTATTGAACAAATAGTAATTGTGTAGGCTAAACATATTCCTAATTTGTGAAGAGCTAACAAATTAAATGTAAGGTAAGAACAAAAGAAACCAAGAGTTCATTTCTGGTTAATTAGATCTGACTTTCCAAGTTTGGGGATTAGGATGTTAGCCAGGGGGAACTTGACATCTCCTACATGGGGATGGAAGGATCAAGGTGAGTGGGGTGTAGTGGCACAGGGGATGGGTGTCCCTACTTTATTGCCACTCATCGACAGGTAGAAAGGGACTAGACCTGAGGATTGGGAGGAGGTGGGAGGCAGTACGTTCCTTTGAAATTTTATTTATTTATTTTTTTCGTGGGAACAATACAGGATGATTTATTTATTCATTTATTTTTCTTTTGCAGTACTGTCGATTGAATCCAGAGCAACTCTACCATTGAGCTTCACGTCCTATTCTTTTTAAATTTGAGACCCGGTTTCACTAAGTTGCTGAAGCCAGCCTTGAGCTTGCGATCCTCCTGCCTCAGCCTCCCGAGTCACCGGGGTTACAGGCGCGGCCATGATGCCTGGGGTACAATGGTTTCTTTAAACAATCAAGTGGTGAGAGTCTACCTAAACACATCAGCAGTGGTTAATCCTGGGAAGTTAAATTAAAAACAATTTTTATTTCCTGTAGACATACATAGTTTCTGATTTTTCAATAATAGCTTGTATTAACAATAAATAAAGGAACCCCGGAATATGATGCTTCTCTTACTGCACCCAACAATTGTGTGTGTGTGTGTGTGTGTGTGTGTGTGTGTGTGTGGCAATTATTATATGAGATCACTTTTCTTCCTTCCTTCCTTATTTCTTTCCTCCCTCCTTCCTTTTTTTTTTTCCCTCAGAATAAATGCACAAAGGCTTATATTTAGGAACTCAAAGAATGCTTCATTATGTACCTTTAAAAACTGTGTGCAAGATTTTTTAATTTGAAAAAATCCCAGATAGGAAACGCTCCTGTTTGACTTGCGTTTCATGTGAGCGTCTGTGAGTTGTACGCAAAGGAGAAACTCACGGGTAAATTACCAATTAGTTGTTGAGAGAGGACTGAGGAACGCTAAGGCAGAAATTAGGATCTAATTATCTGCCTATATTATTGTCATTCAAGACATGAAACTGCTGCGTTTTATAATTGTGGGGAGAATCTATTCCATCTGTGACAATTCCCTGACTGGGCCGATATTCTTCTGAATGTCTAGGGGAGGTGATTTCCTGCTTTTTAGGAGGCTTCTTTCTCTCCTCACCAATGGTTGGTGGTGTCCCAGGTATGGACTTTCTTTGAGAACAGGATGTGCAAGACCAGCAGGTCTATAATGTGGAAATATTTGCTAGTTCCTTTTAAATGTTTAGAGTAAAAATAGAATAATTCATTTGAAATATAGCCTCTATTTATACTTCCTCTAAGGACTGCTATAGGCCTGTTTTTGAGGGCTTTTATTTACTCTCTGCGTTTTAGGCTGCCCCAGGCCTTCTCTGCCCTGGTTCTGTGCCTCGGGACATTCTCATTGCTGAGTCCTAGATGCACCTTCCCTAAATGCCTCATTAACACTCTCAGGCTACTCGTTAGCAAAGGTAATAATCTCATGGTCAGTCCTGTTCTTGCATACAGTAGGCATTCAGACAGTGCTGTGTCAAACATGCATGCTATAGACGCTGCCCCAGTCTCCCTGACCTCCCACTCTTCTTCCTTTCTCAATCAGAATCCCCACCTTTTTCTTTTTTTCTTTTTTTTTTCTTTTTGCAGTAGTGGAATTGAACCAGGAACCTCATGCATGCTGTTTGTGTCCTCATTGAGCTACCCCAGCCCCTTCATTTCTTTCCCTCCTTTCCTTTTTTTTTGAGACAAGTTCTCGCTAAGTTGCTTAGGGCCTCAATAAATTGCAGAGGCTGTCTTTGAACTCGTGATCCTCCTGCCTCAGCCTCCCGAGCCGCTGGGATTAGAGGCGTGTGCCACTGGGCCCGGCTCCTTCTGCTTGTTTTTAATCCTCTCTAGCATTCGCTTGCTCTGTGTAAATGGTATATTGAGACCAGACACTCTGCGTTCCAATTTAAAGGAGCCATACCAAGTTTGCCACAAAACCAAATACAAGTTCAAGGACATTAAACCATGCAGTGAAACTTGTCAAGACAATCTTCTTCTGCATCTTTTGTGTAAACAGGAACTCCATAATAAACTGCCATTTTAAAAATCCAACTCTGAGTGATGGTCAGCAAGAAGAACATGGGTTATTGTGAGATTTAAGGAGATAGAATATGCATATATTCTAGCTCAGTATTCGTTCTTTCCTGTCTTTTGTCATGGTGGTCCGGTTACATTTGTAGCTTTTACAGTGTGTAGCTCTGCTCCATAAAGAATCATTAAGAACCTAATGAGCTGTATTTCCTCCAATGCCATGGGCTGTGTCAACACAGAGCTAAACATTGTGACAATTTTTGGCTGAATTGAGTTAACTGACTGAATGTTTTGAAGTATTGACACAGCAGATAAAGGAGTGAGAACTGTAGTCAAGCCAGCTATTCGGTATGATGAGAAACGGCAAATGCTTAAACAATAAAACTAGAAACTAGAGCCGGAATGTGAGAAGCTGGTGGAAGTTGTGAGTAGCCACGGGGCCCCTGGAATGTGCCTGCTCAGGGACCCCGCTCGGGAGGCATCTGTGGGAACAAGAAGTTGAAGATACCCCTGGGTCACCCGACGAGTCAGGTGAGGCTGGAGGACCATGCTGACTTCAACCCTGTACTTGCTTCCTCTGATCTTTGACAATGGGTAGGGGCTGTCCAGAGGATAGTGCCCCCCAATGGGCTGGGTGTTGGATATGTTTGCAAGGGAAGTTGGAGCAAGGATTGTGGTAATTGGGAAATATTTATTCACCCATTTGATTTTCTTTCCTTCCTTTATCTCTCTCTGTCTTTGTCTCTCTCTCTGTCTCTCTGTCTCTCTCTCTGTCTCTCTCTCTTTCCACTGGGGATTGAACCCAGGGGCACTTTACCACTGAGCCACATCCCCAGCCCTTTTTATTTTTTATTTTGAGACAGGGTCTTGCAAAGTTGCTTAGGGGCTTTCTAAGTTGCTGAGGCTAACTTTGAACTTGTGATCCTCCTGCCTCAGCTTCCCAGGTGACTGGGATTACAGACACATGTCACCGCACCTGGCGATCCATTTGATTTTCAGTGCATATTCTTAAAGTTGAAAAAGAAAATTTGTTTTATCTTGCCAGCATGTATAAAGCTAAGAGTTGTTACATATATATGTTATAGACAAAATAATATATTCATGTTATCTGACACACATACAATGTACATAGTACTACATATAGGTATGGTATTATTTCTCAGATATAGGATAAAACTATATGTAAACTATATATAATTTAATATATATTATATGTAAATGTATAATATATGTGAAACCTATAGTATACACCCAGATTATATGTATGTAAGATAACACGTATCTCACAAATCTGTTTCTCTCTATAGACAGACAGATAATTTAGTAATTTGAAGCCCTGAAATGCATTTACTAGCATGGGTAACCTTACCTAAGAGCAAATACACATGATGGTAACTTGGTACATCATTTCTGGAAGGTTTTTGACCAGGACATCAATAAGAAATTTCATGCTTCCCCAGCTGCCTGCCATGGGAGAACCAACGAAAGAGATGTTTCCATCAACATAATAACATTTGGTTTGAGGATCAGTTTCTGAGAACAAGATCTCCTACAATGACCAACTTAGTTGACACAACACAATTTTACCTCCACGAAAGTACTGCGAGAGGTTGTGGGGGTTGTTGTAACTGGATTTGGCATCTCTATGTGATGGGAGACACAGCTAATAGGAAGTGGGACTTTTCAAGGGACCAGTCCAGAGAAGACTGGAGAAAGAATTTGACTGCACACATCAATCAATTCAGGAAAATAACCATTTAGGTTGGTTTTCATTCCGGGACTTACTTTCTCCACATGTCATCGATTGGAATGATCAAATCACTTTGTGTAGACATAGACTTGAGATTTAGCCTATTACCTCTTCTCCCTGGTGGCCTTTATTTCTCCCAAATCTTTGACATACAGCTTCTGCCAAAGAACACCTGACCAAGGACATGGGTCATGGTGTGTGTGTGTGTGTGTGTGTGTGTATTTGTGTAAACCACAGTATTTTGCAGTGTTTCCAAAGAACCTAGAGGGCATGCATTAAACAATAAATGCAACCCAGCTAAAATTAACTCCTGCTGGCAAGGATGGCTATAAATGTCAAGCTAAGTATTTTAAAGACTTACAGTAGCTCAGACATAGCTTGTACATTTATAAGCATTATTGAGTTGGAAGATAATGACAGTCACATGTGGAGAATAGAATATGACATCTTAACGTATGTTCTTCTTCTCTATGAGTCTCAGGAGTCCAATTATTGAAACTTAAAAATGCAGCACTTTAGTGCATGAGTATAGAACCAGTGGGAATAATTAATACTAAAAATTTTAATCTATTTACAGGCCTTACAAAACCACATAGAATAACTGGGGCGGGGGGATATGCCTGAGAAAGACATTTAATTGTGTGATTTCACTTTGAATTTTTGTTTTTAAAAATGTATGTATTCCTACTTGAATCTGTCTGCCATGTTATATCTCTTCATGTTAATGTCATTTCCATGTCTTGGTATAACGAGATAAATGTTGTCAAATCTACTAGTAGTGTGTGTTTTGGGCTGAAGTATCTGGATTTATTAGTGAGGATATTTTTTCCTACAAGGAACAAAAAGTCTGACTCAAATGATCTTAAACAATAAAGACATTTGTTGGCTCCTATAACTAGAGGTGAGAGGGGCCCTAGGGTCAGCTCATCCTGGTGAATCTGGCTTTGTTTGGAGAAATCCCAGCAGCTACCCTCTACCAGCCCCTGGTTCTATATCTATAATCGTGGAGTAAAAACAAAGAGATACATATCAGTTGGGACATATTCTGATGACAAAAGGGGGGGAAATGGGGAAGGGAGAAAGGGGAAAAGAGAGAGAGGAAAGAGAAAGAGAGAGAAAGAAGGAAAGAATGAACCACTAAGCAACAGCTTATCAAAAGAACCTTGACTTTTTTCCTAGAGACGATGTGCCCTTTACAAAAGTACACATCTCCCTAGGATAGGTTTTCCAGATTTAGCAAAAACAAGCAAGAAAAGGATACACAGCACAGAGCACACTTTTTACACTAAAATTATTTGTTGTTTATCTGAAATTAAAATTTAACTCAACATCCTATATTTCATCTGGCATTTCTCTCCCTGGCTGTGGAGACAGCAGCATGGCCATGGTAGAGAAAGTCTGTAAAAAGGATTTCCAGAAAATCTTTTTAAAAGATGGATCAGCTGGACGTATTGCAATACCTGACTTCAAATTATACTCCAGTGCTCTAGTAACAAAAACTGCATGGAACTGGCATATAAACAGACACATATTCTGTACAGTGGTACAGAATAGAAGACACAGAGACGAACTCACAGATCCTTGACAAAGGTGCTTAAAACATACACTGGAGAAAAGAAAGCCTTTTTAACAAATGGTGCTGGGCGAATTCATTACCCATATGTAAAAGAATGAAACTAGATCCTTATCTCTCACCCTGCACAAAAATCAACTCGAAATGGATCAGAGACCTAAGAATTAGACCAGAAACTATGCATCTCCTAGTAGAAAATGTAGGGTCCACACGCCAGTGTACAGGCATGGGCAACGTCTTTCTCAATAGGACCCCTAAAACTTAGGAAATAATACTGAGAGTTAATAAATGAGATAGCATCAAATTAAAAAGCTTCTGCACAGCAAAGGAAACAATTAGGAATGTGAAGAGAGAATGAAAGAAAATCTTTGCTAGCTACTCTTCTGACAGAGGATTAATGTTTAGAGTATATAAAGAACTGAAAAAACTTAACACTAAAAATCCAAACAATCCAATTGATAAACGGGCACACAACTAAAAAGGTATTTCTCAAAAAAAAAAAATACAAATGGCCAAGAAATATATGAAAAACTGTTCAATATCATTAGCAATTAGGGAAATGCCAATCAAAACTACACTGAGATTTCATCTCACACCAATCAGAATGGCAGTCATCAAGAACACAATCCATAATAGCTGGCATTGTGGCACACACCTGTAATTTCAGAAGGCTAAGGCAGAAGGATTGCAAGTTCAAAGGCAGCCTCAGCAACTTAGCAGGACCTAAGCAACTTACCAAGATCCTGTCTCAAAATAAAAAGTTAAAAAGGACTAGGAATGTGGCTCAGTGGTTCAATCCCTGGTACCAAAAAGTCAACCAACCAACCAATCAAATATATATATATATATATTCTTACATATATGAAAGAATACAAATAATAAAGCATATATGTACATATATACACATGAATATATATACACACCATTATACATGTGTATATATGTATATATATGCATAATGGTGTGTATATATATGTGTATATATGTATATATATGCTTTATTATTTGTATTCTTTCATATATGTATATATGTATATACAAATACAAATTCTTTTATATACATATATGAAAGAATACAAATAATAAATGCTGGAGAGGATGTGAAGAAAAAGAAACATTTTTACACTGTTGGTGGTATTGTAAATTAGTACAACCACTATGGAAATCAGTATGGAGGTTCCTCGAAAAGACTAGGAATGGAACCACCATATGACCCAGCTATACCACTCCTCTGTATTTATCCTGAAGAATTAAAGACATTATACTATAGTGATGCATGCATACCCATGTTTATAGCAGCACAATGCACACTAGCCAAACTATGAAATCAATCTAGGTATCCATCAACAGATAATTGGATAAAGAAAATGTGGTATATATACACAATGGAGTTTTATTCAATCACAAAGAAGAATGAAATTATGTCATTTGCAGGAAAATGGATAGAACGTCAGAACATTATGTTAAGCGAAATAAGCCAGACTCAGAAGGTGAAGAGTCATGTTTTCTCTCATATGCTAGAGAGGAAAAGAAAGGGGGTGTGGCGGGGATCTCACTGAAGGGAGATGGGGGAAAGGGACAGGAGGTGGGAGAGAGGGGGGAAGTGCTGGGGAATGAAATTGATCAAATTATTTTGTCATATTATGTGCATGTATGAATATGTAGCAACAAATCCCACCATTATGTACAACTCTAATGCACCAATAAAAAAAAATGTGGAAAAAAGAAAAAAAAAAATGATGAACCAAACTTGTCAAGCACAATCCTTGAGTTCTTTGCCAGTTGGGCTTGCCATGCAGTATGGCAATCTCTGAAATGACCAGCTTTGCAAAAGACAGTTTATTCATGAATGACCAAGCCTGTGGAGCTGGGGGATCAAGGAGAGGGCTGGGGGTATTTGTGGGATAAAAGAGCAGAATGGTCTGCAGCATGGGGGAGGAGTAATGTAACTGATGGTCTGTACATGCGTAATTAAACTTCATGGCTCCTCATAGGACGTGTTCAGAGAGCGGTGACATGAGCTTGAGTTGAGGATGGAGATTGGCTCTCTGATGTCAAAATGCCATTCATCGGCCCAAGTGAAGGGTCTGTTGTTCTCATAGGTTTAAGCTACCTCCAAATTCTTGAAAAACAACTTAGTTGATTATTATCATTGTGACCCATAAGGCAGGCTAGTGAGGGTATATTTTCTAGCTATGTAACCACTAAAATTGGTGCTAAAAGCAAGGAACTCTAGCATGCAAAACTAGAGTGTTTATTCAGGTTTTCCTTCATTTCTTTTTGCCCTTCCATTTTCCTCCTGCATGGAATTTGCACAGATTATCTTGCAGCCAGGGGATTTAGGTCACACTTTAAGAATTGCAGAAAAGAAGGGAGGAGAGCCCAGGCTCCTCAACCAGCCCTGGATCGTCTACTCCCAGATTTCTTGTTGTTTAAAAACAAACAAATGAAGCTCCTATTAATTAAGTCACTGGAGTTCAGTTTCTGTTAACATCCTACCAGAGGCAATCCTGACCCATACAGCTACCCCCTGCTGGAGGAATGAGACAGAGACTGGCTAGTTGGTCACCAAACAGTTCTGTTTTCTTCTTGGCCACACAGCTAGACTACATTTCCCAGCCCCCTGCAGTAAGGTGGGAGTCTGTGGCTGAGTTCTGGCTGAGGGAATGTGAAGAGAAGGATATGTACCTTCCAGGCCTGGTGCTTGCTTGCACCTGCTCTTCCCACCTGCAGCAAGAACACTGGCCCTGGGAAGGGTGGAGATACTGAATGCAAGCAGCCTGGACCCCAGATGACTGGGGGGTAGAGGGCTCCCACCTCGTGCTGACCCTCAATGTACTGTATGTAATATGAGCAAGAAGCTTTCCTCACGTGGACACAATGAGTTGCAGGGTTCCTTGGGGTTGGTCATGTCAACATCATGTGTCCTAAGAGGGACTGCATCAAGTCTAGGATTGCAAGCAGGAATCCTGAGATGCACCCTCATTGGACCATAAGTCTTTTGTCCACTCTTTAATGAATGGAATGTGCTGATTGACTTAAACAAACCTTGGTGAATCCATGGAGCTGGGGGCGGAGATTTTCCCTAGAGGCCTGTGATCAGTCAGGCCTAGCAGGAAAGAGATGACACACTCAATTGAGTAATGTGAGCAGAGTTTAATAAAGTCACTATTTACGAAGATGGGGAGGGCTGTTAGAGATTCCACAGACAGACACAGTACCTGGTGGCTGGTGTCAGCCAAGCTCTGTATCCCTAGGCTTGAAAAGTGAATCAGTGAATGAATTCCAGAACCTAGAGATGGATGTACCATAGGTACAGATAGTCTGTGGGGAGGGGCCTGCTTCTCCAGTCCCAGACCTTAGGTTGAAATATGTTGTCAGTCTGCATGGAGGGAGTCAGGGAATAACTCTCTTGGTGTGGGGTCCCTCAGTTCCTCACCACTTTCTTTCTGTGTCCTAACCAAAAAACATGATGCCTTGGCTGTGCTGTGACAAGCCAGCTGCAGGTTTTTCCCAGCAGAATGGAAACCAAGCCAGGGCCTTGAACATTCCCAGGCACTGATAAAGGTATCCAGGCTGTTGCCAAAACACTGAAAGAAACTGGCCCTGACCCTGCACCAAATTCCTTAAACCCTTATAAGCTTCACATCCTGACCTACTTGGTGTGAGCACATCCCAGGTAGGATATCTTTCTTTTCATGTCCACTGGGAGGACATTATACTCTGCTCTGTAAGCAAGTTCCCTCAGTTAATGCTTTGGACTGATCACCCTGGCATTTAGTGCTTCTTTCTTTGGAATCCCAAATGGTCCCATCTAGGGAAGGTTTGGGACATGCTCTTGTCGGAATTACCTTGTCATCACTTTGGGGCTGACTCCAGCCTAAGGTTCAGCCAAAAGGAAACACTGAGCATTATTCTTCTCCTACCTAGTCATCTATGGGTTCTCCCCATTGGCCAGACCCAGCTGGAAGGTCAAGGTCACAAGAGCCCATGATGTAGTCCATGAAGGTCAGGCTCCCAGGGCAAAGCAAGATGAAGAAAGGAGAGAGTGCATGGAGCACAACCTAAACCAATTCCCAGTTCTGTTCATATGGAAGAAGGGGATCAGGGGTGGTGGGGAACCATCCACAGTTTCTACCTCATGGTCACACCTCAGGCCCTGGGGACTAAAATGTGACTATCAACCAACCAATCAATCAATCCATCCGTCAATTTTTTGACCATTTGATAAGAACAAATAAATGACTTCTGAATTTCTACTCACATGTCATAAATTCCAAGTTCTGTACGATGTCAAATAACTTATTTATCAAAGCATTAGAGTTGCCGCGACAACAGAATTAAATTTAGTAGTATTCGATTTACACATTTGCTTTAATTCTTCTGCCAGAGCTCTTAATTTATTTCTGTCTCCTTAGGATTTGGAAGTGTTCTGCTAACAGCCATTATACTATCCATAATATCTACTGATTTATTAATATTTTTATGTAATCCAGTGACTTTTATTGGCCAGGACTTTTTGATCTCTTATAATTGGTTTTATTCCAGAACATCTTGATGCAACTGATGCTGGAGACAATGTGAGGTTTGTACTTTTTGTACTGAATGAATCCCCACATTGATTCACACTTGACGGCTAATTGTGCCTAATCTTTGTGCCTGCTGATATCAATCACAGCAGTCCTAGTAATGCATTTTTAAATCACATGCCAAATTGTTTTGAATACCTTCACGTATCTTCTCCTGTGGAAGCTTTCCTTAATTACATGTTTATAAAGTTTTTAGTGACAATCACATTTTCCTACCATAGAACCTCCCTGTAAATGTGGTATAGCAGGTATTACTATTAAGTAAAATTTGGTAACTAATGCTTATTATTGAGCAATCATAAAGATACTTAAATATAAGGCAAAAATAAAATCATTCTGTCCTATTCCCCAAGTATAACTTTCATTAACATATTGATATATATTTTTTTCAGAATTTTCTCTAAGATTTACATATTTGTTTCTTACAAAATGGGATCTTACTGAATATACTGCTTTGCAACTGCTTTTTTATTTTTTTCTTACACTGTGAACATTTTTTTGTGTGTGTTAAAAAACTTGTTTGCCAGGCGTGGTGGCACATGCCTGTAATCCCAGCAACTTGGAAAGTTAAGGTAGGTTGTAAGTTTGAGGGCCGCCTCAGCAACTTAGTGAAACTTCACCAGACCCTGAAAAGTAAATAAATAAATAAATAAATAAATAAATAAATAAATAAATAAATAAAATAAAATCATGCTTATACAATGCTACTTCTAATTTTTTTGGTACCAGGGGTACTTAACCACTGAGCCACATCCCCAGCCCCTATTTGTGTTTTATTAGAGACAGGGTCTCTCTGAGTTGCTTAGGGCCTTGCTGAGTTGCTGAGGCTGGCTTTGAACTGGTGATCCTCCTGCCTCAGCCTCCCAAGCTGCTGGGATTACCAGTGTGCCCCCCTGTGCCAGTCTCACTTTTTAAAAAAGTTTTAAATTAACAATAATTGTGCCTTGGATAAACCTCATTGACTCTGGTGCTGCCACTATGCAAAGCTGGCAATGCCACTTTCAACAGCTGCAAAGTATTCCACTATAGATATACTATGATTAATTTAAATCCTCATCTGAATATGGACCTTTGACTTGTTTCTAATTGTTTTTTTGCTGTTACTTACAATGTCCAAAAAAATTATTGTGCATTCATCTTTTAGTTCTTATTCAATTATTTTCTTTGGACAAATTAGCTAGAAATAGAACGACTGGGTCACAGGATAAAATGTTATGGCTTTTTGATATACATCTGAAGTAGATACTGTAATCTTATGTGAAACATATCCCTTCGGGATCATCTTGAACTTGACATGTTTTGGATGAAGTAGACATCTTTGCTGTTAAAATTTTGGACCTTAAGATGCAGATGACACTGAAACTTTCTTGTTCTCATGTCTAGATTTAACTTGGAGTGCACAGTGAGAGAGCTTGGTTGCAAGCAACAGAAATGGACTCTGACTGGAGCAGAAGAGTAATTTATGAAAAGGTGGTTCTCTGACTTTCTGGAGGGCAGGACCCCTGTGAAAGGTTAGGCAGCCAGGAGAAGGGATGAGAACCAGGCCCCAGAGCTGTTCTATTGGAAACCCATGCCTACTGCCACAGAATTCTAGTAAATGCTGTAGCTTCATGACGGCAGCCTCACTTCTAGCCCCTGGGCACTCACAACTCCTTTTCCAATTACCATTTCTGAAAGTCTTTGTGATTTTCCTCCTGATGCCTGCCTCTGGCAATGCACTACCAGCCCTGGTGGGACAGACTGAGTGTCATGGAGTGACAGTTGAAATGGGGCTCCTCAGTTCAACAGAGGATCAGAGGATGTGCTGGTCAGTTTGGGTTCTGTAACAAAATGCCTTGGCCTGGGTGCCTTAAACAACAGACATTTATTTTCTCACAGTCTTAGTAGGTTGGAAGTCCAAGACCAAGACCAAGGTTCTAACCAATTTGGTTTCAGGTGTGGTCTCTCTTCCTGGTTTCTAGATGAGCACTTTCCTGCTGTGACCTTGTGTGGCCTTTCTTCACACATAAATGGAAAGAGAGAGAGAGAGAGAGAGAGAGAGAGAGAGAGAGAATATGAGTGAGTTCTGTGGTATCCCTTCTGTAAGGATATTAATCTCATTGAATCAGGGTGCCACCCTTATGACTTCATTTAACCTTAATTATTTCCATACTCCAAATATAAGTCTTGGACATATGAATTATGCTGGTTAGGGCTTCAGCATATGAATTTGAGGAGGGGGACAGACACATACATGTAGGATAAGTAGGGCAATAATTTGGATATGTCGTGTTGCCCAATACTTGGTCCCAATTGCAGCAATGTTGAAGTGGGGCTCTTGGGAAGTGATTGGATCTTGAGAACTCTGACCTCATCAGTGGATTAATCCTTGATAATCGAATAACTACTGAAAGGTGGAACTGTAGGCAGGTGGGTCATGGTTAGAGGAATAGGTCACTGGGGTGTGCCCTTGGGAACCATAATTTTTCCCTGGCCCCTTTCTCCTGCCCCACCCTCCTTCCTGGCTGCAATTAGCTGAGTAGCTTTCCTCTGCCACACCCTTCCACCATGATGTTCTGCCTTACCTCAGACCCAGAGCAATGGAGTCAGATGACCCTGGACTGAAACCTCTGAAACTGTGAGTTAAAATAAATCTTTCCTCCTCTAAGTTGTTTTCCTCAGGTATTTGTCATAATGATGAAAAACTGACTAATACAGGTAGTCTGGATTTCTCCCCTGTCAGTGGGGGTAACTTTGAGGCTTATTCTAAACCATCTTCCTGGGGTCCCCAGCAGGTCCCAAGCTCAGGTGCTCATTAGAGGTAACCTATGGATTAAGAAACACTTTTGTTCCCTAATTTTCCAATCAGTGCTTCCTGACCTCACATTTCCAAGTAGGCGATCTGTCTTTAAAGTCTTATTTCAGGGTCTGCTTCTGAGGGAATCTGACTTGGCAGGTGGTTTTGGGTCAAAAGACATTCCTGAAACAAGGCTGCTGCTGACATCAAAGAAGAAGCATACTCCCCTGCTCTGAGTGTCAAGGCTGGTAGGGCTGGATGATGTTACCTGCCTGCACACTGGTGGCAAGGGAGCCTGGAAAAGCAAATCTGCCTCAGTCAGCTGAGTTTTAGAGCAATTAAGTGGTGCATTGGTCTGCTTGCTGGTACTGTAACAAATACCTATGATCATCAAGTTATAAAGAGAAATGGTTTATTTTGGCTCACAGTTTTGGAAGATTCAATCCATCATTGGTTGGTTCTATTGCTTTTGGGCCTGTGGTGAGGCAGCATATCATGGAAGGAGCATATGATGGAGAAAGCCCATTCACCTCATGGCCAGGCGTGAAAGAGAGAGGAAGAAGAAAGGCCTGGGATCCTAATATCCCCTTTGGGGACACAACCTCCAGTTTCCCAACTTCCCCCCATTAGACCACCACCTCTCAAGGTTTCCACTACCTCCCAATAGTACCAGAGTCTGGGGACTAAGTCTTCAACACATGTGGCTTTAGGGCACATTTATCCAAACTATAGCAGGTGAGAAGTTTGTTAAATGCAGGAAAGAGCTTCAGAAACAGAGCAGGCAAGAAGAAATAAACCTTCAAGGGGCAGTCTATGTATTTTTGTTGGGTGACTCTATTTTCCTACTATGAAAAGCAGGTGGTATTCAGAGGTGTTGCAAAAGCCATTGTTAGCATGTAAAATATCGATGTTTTCTCCTTTTATTCGTCTTTATAATTCAGCCCCACTCCTGTTTCAATGACAGAGGGAGTAATAAGGCATTTGCTGCAGTTCCACAAACAGAGAAAATGATCTACTAGCCACTCTTAGGCTGAAAGAAAAATGAAGTGAGACATTCTTCTGCGCAGATAAACAACCACAGGGTTTGAGTCCACAGGTGGGAGAACTTTATATAAAAGCAATTTCTCAGCCTTTTTCATACTAACTTTTTTTATGGACGACTGTGGGTCTCCTCCAGGGAAAACACTTAGCTCAGGATTTCTGAAGTTCTGATGTGGATGCTTGTGGCCATGTGGGTCTGCCTAAGGATGGGACAGAGAATGTCTTGGGGGAGGGAGATGATTTGTTGGTAATGAGGAAACAGCTCAGCGGCATTATTCTGCCTCATTGAAAGCTTTGGTTGGAAGAGAACAGGTAGCATGTTAATCAATGCAGATTTTAAAGTCTCCACAGTAATGAGATTTTCAAGAGCATAAGAACTTTATTCCCAAGGACCTTATTCCCTATTGTGGAATATTCATTTTTTAAATGAATATGCAAATATGCTTCAAGTAAATGCCTTGCCAAACTTATGAAACTCAAATATGTCATTCCCAGTCTTTAGAATTGTTTGTTGTCCTGGGAAGCTAGATAAACTGTCCCAGATAGATGTTTACTGATGATCCTATTATTAAAGAAAATATTTTCAATATTTTAATATGTAGTTTGTAAAGTTAAAGAAAAATTAGAGGACTTGGGTTGTGGCTCAGTGGTAGACACTTACCTAGCATGTGTGAGCCACTGGGTTTGATTCTTAGCACCACATATAAATAAATGAATAAAATAAAGGTCTATCAACATTAAAAAAAAAAAAAAAAGAAAAAAGAAAAGTCGAACAACTTCATTCTGCCCAAGCTGATACCAATTATCTTGTTATATGTGTTTCTAGAGTGTGAGTAGGTTGAGAAGAGAGCCTAGATAATGTAAAAGGAATTCCCAGGCTCTTTTTTACCTCAAAAAATAATAACGATGGTAAAAGTAGCTATGTTAGTTTTCTTTGTTATAATCGAATGCCACAGACTGGGTAACTTACAAAGAACAAAGGTTTACTAAACTCATGGTTTTGGGACTGGAAAGACCAAAGTCTGTGACTGGTGAAAGCCTTCTTGCTGGTGAAGACTGCAGAGTCCTGGGGTAGGGCGGAGCATTCATGTGGTGAGAGGAACACATGTATGGGATAGAGCAAAAGTGGTTTCTGTAACAGACCCACCTGCGAGATAACCCATTGATCCATTTTTTTTTTTGGCATTGGGTATTGAACCCAGGGGCACTCTTATTCTCTTATTACTTGACTCCATCTCCAGTCCTTTTTATTTTTCCTTTTGAGACAGGGTATCACTAAGTTGCTGAGGCTGGTCTGGAACTTGCTGTTCTTTTGCTTCAGCCTCATGAGTCACTGGAATTGCAGGCAGCTCAGCTCTTAATTACTTCTTTTTTAAAATTTATTTTTATTGTAAACAAATGGGATACATCTTGTTTCTCTGTTTGTACATGAAGTACAGGCATACCATTTGTGTAATCATACATTTACATAGGGTAATAATGTTTGACTCATTCTGTTTGTTTTTCCTTCCCCCCTCCCCTCCCACCCCTCTTTTCCCTCTATGCAGTCCCTCCTCCTAATTACTTCTTAAAGATCCATCTATCCCACCTCTTGATGCCGCACAATGAGGGTTGCATTTCAACATGAGTCGTGATGAGAACATTCAAACGACAGCATTCTGATCCAGCATCCCCAAACGCATGTCTTTCTCACAATGCAAAAGACAATCATTCCATCCCAGTAATTGCAGAAGTCTTAACCTGTTCCAGCATCAACTCAGAAGTCCAAAGTCTCCTCTGGGTCTCAGGGTGAAGTCCTTCCAGCTGTGAGCCTGAACACGCAAACCAAGTTATCTGCTGCCAAGACACAATGGAGGGACAGGCAGAGGATAAAGGTTCCCATTCTCAAAGGGAGAGAGAGGCAGAAAGAAGGAGTTACCGGGCCCCAAGCAAGCCTGAATGCGGCACCCACACACTTACATACACATTTGCTTGTGTGTGTGTGTGTGTGTGTGTGTGTGTGCACATACTATTACAAACATGATGACTATTAATTTAAAAAATTATTACCACCCTATGTAAATGTATGATTACACAAATGGTCTGCCTCTACTTCATGTACAAACAGGGAAACAAGATGTATCCCATCTGTTTACAATAAAAATAAATTTAGAAAAATTATTACCATTTATAAAGTGCTATTCACATCCATTCACACTTAATCCTGACATTAAAAAAATAAACCTAGGACTGGGGATATAGCTCAGTTGGTAGAGTGCTTGCCTTGTAAGCATAAGTCCCTGGGTTCTAATCCCCAGCACCGAAAACAAAACAAAACAGAACAAAACAAAACAAACTGTGAAGAGGTCTCGGGTTGTGACTCAGTGGTAGAGTGCTCGCTTAGCATGTGGGTTCCATCCTCAGCACCACATAAAAATAAATAAATAAAATAAAGATATTTTGTCCACCTACATGGACAAAAAACCCAAAAAACTGCGAGATAGGTAGGGCAGGTTGTATTCTCTCAATATCACCTGCATGGACTTCTCCTATTGCTAACATTGTTAATTACTTGGTGTCATGAAATAAAGATGCAGGGATAGACATCATATCACAGTAATATTATAATTAATTATAATTTCCAGACTTTGTGAAGTCTGTGGAATTTGTCCCTTTTGGAAATTTGTAATCTATCATAATCCATTTAAAAAAAAAAAGTTCATGCTCACACCTATTTTATTTTTTTTATTTTTTATTTTTTTCATGTTCATTCAACAGACTAACTTTTATTATTAAGTATTAAATGTTGTTAGTAGCTAAAATCAGCCATCATTTACCAAGTATGTCCTATGTGACTTACATTTACCAAGTAAGCCCTAAATATGGATTACTTCATTCCTAAGCCTAGAGTTGGGAATTGTTACTAGCTTTTTTTTTTTTTTAATTGTAAACAAATGGGATACATGTTGTTTCTCTGTTTGTACATGGTGTAAAGGCATACCATTTGTGTAATCATAAATTTACATAGGGTAATGTTGTTTGATTCATTCTGTTATTTTTCCCTTCCCCCCACCCCTCCCACCCCTCTTTTCCCTCTATACAGTCCTTCCTTCCTCCATTCTTGCCCCCCTCCCTAACCCTAACTCTAACCCTAACACTAACCCCTCCCACCCCCGTTATGTGTCATCATCCACTTATTAGCGATATCATTCATCCTTTGGTTTTTGAGATTGGCTTATCTCACTTAGCATGATATTCTCCAATTTCATCCATTTGCCTGCAAATGCCATAATTTTATCATTCTTTATGGCTGAGTAATATTCCATTGTATATATATATATATACCACAGTTTCTTTATCCATTCATCAATTGAAGGGCATCTAGGTTGGTTCCACAATCTGGCTATTGTGAACTGAGCAGCTATGAACATTGATGTATCTCTGTAGTATGCTGATTTTAAGTCCTTTGGGTATAGGCCAAGGAGTGGGATAGCTGGGTCAAATGGTGGTTCCATTCCAAGTTTTCTAAGGAATCTCCACACTGCTTTCCAGAGTGGCTGCACTAATTTGCAGCCCCACCAGCAATGTATGAGTGTACCTTTCTCCCCACATCCTCACCAACACCTGTTGTTGCTTATATTCTTGATAATCGCCATTCTAATTGGGGTGAGATGGAATCTTAGGGTGGTTTTGATTTGCATTTCTCTTATTACTAGAGATGTTGAACATTTTTCCATATGTTTGTTGATTGCTTGTAGATCTTCTTCTGTGAAGTGTCTATTCATTTCCTTAGCCCATTTGTCGATTGGATTATTTGTATTCTTGGTGTAGAGTTTTTTGAGTTCTTTATAGATTCTGGAAATTAGCGCTCTATCTGAAGTATGATTGGCAAAGATTTTCTCCCACTCTGCAGGCTCTTTCTTCGCATTGCTGATAGTTTCCTTTGCTGAGAGAAAGTTTTTTAGTTTGAATCTATCCCAGTTATTGATTCTTGCTTTTATTTCTTGTGCTATGCGAGTCCTGTTGAGGAAGTCTGGTCCTAAGCCGACATGTTGAAGCTCTGGACCTACTTTTTCTTCTATAAGATGCAAGGTCTCTGGTCTGATTCAGAGATCCTTAATCCATTTTGAGTTTAGTTTCGTGCATGGTGAGAGATATGGGTTTAGTTTCATTCTGTTGCATATGGATTTCCAATTCTCCCAGCACCATTTCTTGAAGAGGCTATCTTTTCTCTATTGCATATTTTTGGCCCCTTTGTCTAGTATGAGAAAATTTTAAAAAATTGTTTTTGGACTTTTATTTTATTTATTTATTTATATGTGGTGCTGAGGATTGAACCCAGTGCCTCACCCGTGCCAAAATACACTTTTCCTCCTCTAAGGTGTTCTTATCAGGTCTCAGGCAAGTGCTCTACCACTGAGCCACAACCCCAGCCCACTCTCATCTATTTTTATATTTATACTTTTTGTTCCTTTGGCTTAAAGAACTTCTCCAAAATTATATTAGCGGCAGGTCCCAACAAAACCTGGATCTTCCTCTGCACCTACACATGGAATATAAACGTGCTCGTTATGCCTCACAGTAAATTCTGATGCACCCACCAGAGAGTCTTTTTAGGCTGGGTCTTTGGAATTCTGCCTCTATAAGTGTGATAATAACACTCTAGATCTGGTCACCATGTGAGAAACAACTCTTTTCCCCCACAACATACTTAATAGAGACAGAGTCCAACACAGTTGAGGAAATTAGTCCTGTTTCCACATAGGAGTGAACCTTATAGTCTTATTTTGAAATAGGCAGGTCATCAAAGGAATAGCCAGTTTGGTCTTAGCACCTTGACCTTAACATTTGTCCCATTGATATGGCAAATAAAATTTTGCACAAAAAAATTGACCAACTCCTATAAAATTCACTTT
Organism: Sciurus carolinensis; assembly: GCF_902686445.1. NCBI lineage: Eukaryota > Metazoa > Chordata > Mammalia > Rodentia > Sciuridae > Sciurus > Sciurus carolinensis. Next base: position 24,413,199 of record NC_062224.1, read on the forward strand.
TAAAATCATCTCTGTTGTTACTTAGATCACTGAATCCTAGAATGACATTTAGCTGGTACAGGCATACTGACTGACTGTAGCTGGCCTCTGTTCTGATTCTGTGATACCCAGATTCTATCAGGTATTAAATATTTTGGATAAGTACCCTCTTGCAAACATCTCTGGACTTGGGGCTATCTTGAAATCTCCTCAGGATTTGTCACTTTGCACAGTCAATTTTCACTAACCCAGTCAATAAATATAGCCAGTTGTCTCGAGTCAGGTTTCCTGAGAAGCAAAACCTGAATCTTTGAGCAGCCTCGGTTGACCAGGGAGAACTCTGGTGCAGGACCTGCAGGGCAGCAAGGGATGCAGGATTGGGCTGAGGCAGATATGGAAATGCACTGAACTGGGCAGTGGACATTTGAGCTGATATGCTGGAGTGTCATGGAGCTAGGATGGCTCATCTCCGAGTGTCTGAGACAAGGGTTCAGGGCCTTTGCATTAACCAGTCCTTAAATGTGAGCTATCCCCATGTTGCACAGGGCCCATGGTGCACATTCTCCCCAGTTCTGCATTCAATAATGCCCTGTTGTAGCTCCAAATCTGCTTTAGTAAGTGACTTGACACCTTGCGTTATGGTTTAGATATGAGATGTCCCCCAACAGTACCTGTGTGAAACAATGCAAGAATTTTCAGAAGTCAAATGTTTAGATCATGAGAGGTGTGACCTAATCTGTGGATTGATCTGTGGCTGGAAAAAGTAGATCACTGTGGGGTTGGGGCGTGTGCCTTTGGGCTTTGCATTTTGTTCCTGGTGAGTAGAGCTCTTCTGCATTCTGATTGCCATGTCCTGAGCTGCTACCCTCTGCCACACTCTTCCACCATGATGTTCTGCCTCACGAGGGCCCAGAGTTATGGAGTCCACCAACCGTGGACTGAAACTCTGAAATCATGAGCCAAAATAAACTTTTCCTCCTCTAAGGTGTTCTTATCAGGTCTCTTGGTCACAGCAGTGCAAAGCTGACTAATGCATCTTGGCAAGCCACAAATCAGGTTTTGACCTCTACCCTCTAGTCAGTTGTCAAAATGCACCTGCCTACCACTGTGGTGTGGGAGCATAGTTTTGGGGCAGCAGCTTTCTTTGATCACTGTGACTTTGGGAAAGGGACTCCAGGGAGAGACTTAGCTAGCAACATTCTGGCAGCAGCTGGGAGAATCAATGGCTCATCCAGAGAGATGATCCGGGTGGCCACTGAGCACACCTCACCCACAGCTCAGTGCTCCTCTGATCAGTCCCAGCTGCTGTTTCCCTGAATCACCCTCCAGCTGGATCCATGTGCCCTCGCTGAATTGTCTACCATCTTTGTTTCAGTGGGCTGATGCATAGATCTATTTAAGGAGGCTTCTACAGGAATAGGAGGAGTTCAGATAGGCCATATGTGAAGATCCTAACTTGTAGTTGATAAAGACATGGGGGGTTTCCCCATGGTTTGTGATAGGATGTCTTTGTTTTTATTTATTAAGTGGTTTAAGAGTTCAAAGAAACTTACAGATTTAAAAAATAATAGGGGGCCATTTTAATTTGATAAAATAAATTTGTTTAGAAGGAAGGAGTATATTTCCTGAAAGAGAACATGGTCGCTTTCTAGATGATCCAATAACTTGGTTACTTTTTGGAGAAACGGTAGGGAAAGTCCTGTCACAGACTCTGGATAGAGGAAGAACTAAACTGCCACCCTAGTGTGGATCTGGAGTGTTCCTCAAAGGTCTAAATATTAAAAGACTTGGTTCCTGGCCTGTGGTACTACTGGGAAAGTGGTGAAACCTTTCAGAAGTGGGACCTAGTGGAATGTTAGGTCCTTGAAGGAGGTAGTGGAACTTTAGCCTCTTGTTCTCTTTTTGCTTTCCAGCTGCCATGAGGTGAGCAGTTTGCTCCTCCACATGCTCCCTGCCATGATGTGCTGCTTGGCTGTAAGTTTCAAAGCAATAGAACCAACCAACCCCCAAATTGTGAGACAACATAAACCTTTCCTCTTTTTAAATTGATTATCTCAGGTGTTTTGTTACAGTAAGGGAAAGTTAACTAACAGACTCTACACAGAAAAAACAGCAGGCATTGGTAACTGGGGCTGGCAACAGAAAGGGGTAGAAGGGATACCAGGCAAGCAGTCCAGCAATGGGCAGGGTTCTACATGGTTTCTGGAGTAGGAATGACCAATGCACTTTCAGAATAAAGAACCAAGATTTCCAATAGTCAACTTGGAGTTTAGGTTTAGGCAATAGAAGCAGGTGTCCCAGAGCACAAAAGAGCTAAAATATCCAAGTTTGCTAGCATTCCACTATGTGATGGCAGTGCTTTGGGGAAAGCGGGTGTCAAATCTTTATCCACTGGGGTACTGTGGTGCAGAAAAGGGGCAGTGGGCACTGAGGCAAGACCAGAGAGCAGAGGGGGAATCCAGAAGAAACAGTAATTCAGAGACTAAGTAGCTTAGAAAAAAATGGCAGTTTCCACCACTGTTCTCTCTCTTTCCAATAAAGTGATATGAGAAAGGTCTTTGCATTTTCCTCTATTAATGAATGGAGTTTAAATCAGTTTTATCAAGATCTCAGAGAAAACATGTTGACCCAGCAGGCTAAAGGATTTGTCACATCCAATAACAGATAACTGTGAAAGACAGAAAAGGGGCTGGTGGTCAGAGGAGGCTGGTGAAGGTAGTGACCATTGGGATGCAGAACTTTAAGTGGAACCAGATTATAATCTTTGTTCTCTATATCTTACTTTAGCCCCTTCTGCATTGGAATCACGAAATAAAACTATGGGTCAATATTGAATTGCTGCTTACAAAACTTAGGAATTCATTTATCTTTATAGTCACTTCAATCCCACGGAAGAAATCCTCATAGACATATTGTGGAACAGCAGTTCTCAACCCTGGCCACTCACCAAAATTACCTGTGGAGCTTTTAAATATACAAATGCCAGCTACAGGTTCAGAATTTCTGGCAGCAGGACCTTAGGCATCTGTATGTTTAAACAACCTCACAGGGATTCTGCTGTATAGCCAGGGCTGAGTGCCATACTGTAGAAAATCATCTGATAAAATTCACCAGAAGAAAAATAACCATTTTTCACAAGTTGAAGAACAAAATTAAATATGCCATGATTTTTTTAGAGAAAACTGTGCCAATGTATCCTCATCGTGCTTTTAGTTTGTAAGTCTGAGATCCATCACAACTGCTAACTGGAAATGTGAGAAAACGAAATAACATCCTAAAAACTGCATTTCATGGAAAATGCTGCAATGCATTTCCTCAGCTGCAGAGCGTGGACATGTATTAAAGGAAAGATAGCACCTTGCAGAAGACATTTTGAATAAGATCCTGAGCTTTTGGGAGAATGCTGTGTTCTGTTGGCATAGACTGGGTCAAAGTGACACCAATGAGTAGTTAAAAAATTTCCCCACCAAATGAGATAAAAAGAGCGTTGGGGTTGGGAGGGCTGCTGGGAGGGTAGAGAACATTCTTAGCATGTATGAAACCCTGCGCTCAATCCTCAGCATTAAAAAAAAAAAAAAAAAAAAAAAAAACTTGGCACAGTATAGAAGCTGAACAGTGTCCTTGAAGCCAACAGACTTGAGAGATTCAGAAATGAAGAGCTGTTTCCAGACTCAATTGTGTCAAAATAAAGTCAGAGACACAAACAAACTCACAACTTTTTGGAGGGTTTTGTATACATTTAACTTCAAATGATTGCCTTAATTTTGGCTGTGTCTAGATTGAGACCTTACAAAACGAATAAAACATTATTATGCAGAATTCTTATAGTTGATATCAAATCTCACCCATATTTTCATTTGATGATCATATACTTTGGTAACTTTGAATTCACTGAGAAATAATGGAATGATAAGAACATGTATATTTTAAACTCTAGGATGTTGGGGAGGACGTACATGGTTCCATGATTTAAAAACAGTGAAGATGAGTTTGTTTTTCAACTCTCAGAATTACAGTTATGCAATTAAATGGTTGACATCCAGAATTTAGTTAGTAGCTTTGAAAAGCACCTGTCTCAAGTTTGAGGCCGCCTAGCAGGTTCATGGATGGAATGTATTCTGAGGGAATAAAAGTCCTATCTGGTGACAGATAGTCAATTTAATTACTAGAATATGTTGTGTATCTGGATATGTTGTGATTTTTATGCTGAACGTCACCTGACAACGTGGGGATTTATGTTTTTAGAAAACATCCTAAGTAGGGTTAATTTTATGGCTGTCACTCAAGCTGAGCCAGGTGTATTTCCTCCTTTATTATTGTCTGTTTTTCTTCCTTGTGGTTTAGTCTTGTTGAGTGATATCTCTCCCAAAATTTCAAGATCTTTCTTTCATGAGGATGACTGTACCCATCTGACATTTCTAGGATGACTGGATTAACTTGACAATAATCCTGATGGGAGAAAGGAGGGTGGGCCAGGCCTCGGAAATTTCTAATTTTATCTGTTAGCAATTTATGAAACTCTAAAATGAGCTCAGCAATGGGAGTCAGTTTAGATTACTCCCTTGCCGTCTTCCGGTATGCCCTGTGAGACTGCATCCTGTCTATCTTGTCTAGCTGTTGACCACCTCTTAAATCCATCCACTGTAGGTGTTTCATGCAGACTACCCATTTTCTTTTTTCTTTCTCTCTCTCTCTCTCTCTTTTTTTTTTACTCTGTTATTAGTTTTCCATCTGATTTCTTTGGAGCAAGGCTAGCAATCTGACCACCATGTAACAGTTAGGATTCTTTTGGTTGCAAATGATTGAAAGCCTAAACCAAAGTAATTTATGAAAAAAAAAAAAAAAAGAAAAAAAGAAAGAAAGAAAAGAGAAAAGAGAGAGAGAGAAAATTTTTTTCTTTTTGGCTTATGGAGTTGAATTGTACAGGGGTCATTCATCCAAGAAGTTCAGTGTGTCCTCAAAGGATGGAGGTACGAGTAGGACTTCTCCATTCTAATTTCTTTTGTTCCTTTTTTTTGTACTGAGGATTGAACTCAAGGGTGCTTAACCACTAAACCACATTCCCAGATCTTTTTTATATTCTATTTAGAGATAGGGTCTTGTGAAGTGGTTTAGGGCCTCCCTAGGTTGCTGAGGTCAACTTTGAACTTGTGATGCTTCTGCCTCAGCTTCCCGAGTCACTGGTATTATGTGCCACCGTGCCCAGCTTGGATTTCTCCATTCTTGACTCTACTTCTGGGGATGCTGGCCCACATAGAGTTGTCTCTTGATATTCTTAGAGGATTGATTCCAGGCCCCTGCAGATACCAAAATCTGTGGATGCTGAAGTCCCTTATATAAAATATTATAGTCTTTGCGTAGAACCTGCATACAACCTGTGGTATACATTAAATCATCTCTAGATGACTTATAATACCTAATGTAATGCAAGTGCTATTAAATGGTTATTATACTGTGTTGTTTAGGGATTAATGGCAAGAACAGAAGGTCAGTACACACACAACTTTTTTTTCATAATATCTTCAATCTGCGGTTGGTTGAATCCATGGATTTGGACATGGGTATGGAGTGTCAACTGCAAGGGCCTTGTGAGACTTAGAGAAAGGGCTATTTCCTTCAGTAAACAGCATTTAAGTAACTGCATTTTATCTAGTAACAATGATTACAAAATCGTTCTGTGAAGTTATTCAGATCAACTATTGAACATGAAGTCATAAATATGTAGTTAGTTCCTGCTTAGTTATTAGAAAAACTCAAATCTTTATGATACAATACTTTGTTGTAAAATTGGGCTCAGATTGTGGCTCAGTGGCAGAGCACTCTCTGAGCATGCGTGAGGCCCTGGGTTTGATCCTCAGCACCACATAAAAATAAAATAAAGGTATTGAGTCCACCTACTACTAAAAAAAAAAAAAAGTTACATATCTTGATTTTGGGATCAGTGCTTACTTCAATAACTCATTTCCTATTAAAAAAGATTTCTAACCAGGAGCAGTGGCGCATACCTGTAATTCCAGTGGCTTGTGAGGCTGAGGTGTTAGGATAGTAAGATCAAAGCCAGCCTCAGCAACAGGGAGGTGCTAAGCAACTCAATGAGACCCTGTCTCTAAATAAAATACAAAATAGGTCTGGAGATGTGAATCAGTGACCGACTACCCCTTAGTTCAATTCCTGATATGCCCCCCACAAAGATCTAGATTCCACAGTATTTCTTGTTAGATTTTTGTAGAATTAAAAAATTTTAAGATACATTTTTAGTTTTGAGAAGGTACATTCTTCAATGGGAAGAAACGTTATAATCACTTAGTATTTTACTGTTGAATTTGTAACATTTAAAAATAATATGCATGTAAAAAGCAGATAAATTTTCATTATACTGAAGAAATCTCTGCAACAGGCAAACATTGCTATGATACTGTTGCTTATCCCCCATGGAGTTCCTTGCAGGGTCACAGGCGTGACACAGGGAGAATGTATGATGCTGTGCTCAAGTAAGCCCTCAAACCAATTGGCTATAGTTATTATCAAGTATTACTCAGGTATTGAGGTCATGGAGTTAATATCTTTTCCTCCTTTTGTCCTTTTGGTTCTCAGTAGTTGTTTTTGAATTTCTATAGACAAGGGCTTTATGGTGCTGGGGGTGAAACTCAGGGCTTCTGAAATGAAATGGTAGGCAAGTCACTCTACCAGTCCAGAGCAGGGATTTGGACCAGCAATCTAGTTGCAAGGAGCGCCTTAGGACTTGGTTTGAAACACTGTTTGCATAGCAAACTCAACCCTTCTTAAAATTATATCACCCAAACTTGGGTGATCAGGGTGAGGGCTAATGGATATCACAGTGGAGATGAGTTCTGAAGCTTCCCTAACTGTGTTAGTCAGCTTTCCATCACTATAACAAATACCTGAGAAAATAAACTTACAAAGAAAAAAGGTTTCTATTAATTCATGGTTTTAGAGGTTTCAGTCCCTGATCAGTTGGTCCTGTTTCTTTTAAGCCTGTACTCTTCGTGATGGGAATACATGGCGGAGCAAAACTGCTCTCCTCGTGGCTGGGAAGTGAAAGAGAGAGAAGGAAGAAGGGTCTGGGGTTCCATAATCCCTTCATGCCTTCCCCAAACTTAAAGACCTCCCACTAGGCCCACCCTCTTAAAGTCTTTTTGACTTCCCAATAATGTTTTCCAGGGCACCAAGCCTCCAAAGCATGGGCTTTTGGGGATATTTAAGGCCTAAACCATACTACCAACTCCATGCTCAGTACAGCTCTGCTGAATAAGGGCCTGATTTTTGGCTCTTGCTCTTGAAATTCTTTGCAGTCATTAATATTCAACTTTTTGCCCAGTTCTATCTATTAATGGTGTTTGCTCGGATCTCTGTCTTCCTTGAATCCCATGGTTGCTGCAGCTTCCGGTCTCCACATCCCACATAATTTGGCGTGGTTCCTCTCTCCCAGGTCTCCCTCCTCTTCATCCTTGTGACTGGCTGGCCCCCTCCTGAGAGTACCAGATACCTCCCCAGGGCATTTGGGTGTCCCCAGGGTATTTCCTTCTGCTGGAATGCTCCATTCCCTCTGGATTGAACATGCAATTCTGAGTCAGTCATGCAGACCTGCTGCCTCTGGAGTAAGGTACCCTTCAGAGGTGGTCCTTCTAGGTCCTTCCATTGAATCCCACTGGTATTCAAGATGTTTGTCCAGTAGTCCCCTCTCTACCTGTATTTTCACTTTCTGGGGTTTCAGTTACCTGGAGTCAACTGCAGTCCAAAAATCTCAAAGGAAAATTTCCATATTTTGAGAGACAGAGAACAAAAGAGTATACACTAGAGAGACAACATTCATATAATTTTATTACAGTATATTGTTATGCTTGTTCTATTTTACTATTAGTTACTTTTGTTAATCTCTTACTATGGCTAATTTAAAATTAAGCTTCATCACAAGTATGTATACACAGGAAAAAAATAGTATCTATAGGGTTTGGTACCATTAGGCATCTACTGGGGGTCTTGGAACATTTTCCCTGAAGATCAGGGGGGTTACTGTATATTTTATGTTTTGGTGTTTTTAGATTTTAAGTGTCTTGGAGTCAGGATTTTTGTACTATTACTTTTTATTCCTGGTACTTACCACAACGACTGTTCATTAAAAACTACATCTGTCAAAGTAGAGGGATGAATGAATGACATTCCTGGAGTCGCCTTGCCTGGAAGAGTCTGCCTCTTCAGGAGATCTCTTGAGACCCTGGGAATGATGGAGTGGTTTGTAAGACACCCTCTGCTGTGTCAGTCATTAAAGAAACAAAGACCTTGGGGCCCCCTTAAGAGGAGCCATCAGTAACCCTCTTCTCTGTATTTCTCTAGCTAAGCCTGTAAAAAGAAATTCTGAAGACTTGGCTTTACACTGTTACTCTTTTGTGCCTCCCACAGCCCCCAGTTCTTCTGCGGCACTTCCAGTTTTACAAGCTGGGGAAGCTTTGTCTCTCCAACATTTTGTGGGAAAGCATGTGAGGTCCACAGAGGGAAGGACTGGGAAAATCATCTTACAGTTGATGGAACGCAATTTTTTTTTTTTTTTTTTGATAAGAATGACTCACTGCATAGAATGCCCTCAACTGAAAACAACAGTATTTTTTAAATGTACCTATTGTCAAAGGCTTTGGGCGGAGAGTCAAATAATTACATAATGGAATTGCAGAAACCAGTAGCAGATGCAGGGTTCATACTTAGTGAACAGACCTCTCCTACATACCTCAAAATAACAACAGTTCCAGTCAGTAAGCTGGCACTAGATGGGACATTCCGAAGATAACTCCTCTCATGAATGGAGAAAACCCTGAACTGTCTTCCTAACCTGGTCTTCAAGGAACTGCAAAGAAGTTTCAGCTCGTTCCAAGGTTGAACAGTGGGTGAGAATTCAAACTTCAAAAATAGATGTGCCGGATTAAAGTCCAAGTTCTTGCCTTTTTAGTTGTGTGATCCTGGGCAAGTTACTTAACCTCCAGGTGCCTCATTTTCCTCACTGCAACAGGGGTTTCATCATAATACTGTTGGGTTACTGTGAGGAGGACATGAGTCTGAGCATCTGAAGTGCTTAGGTGGGTGTCTGGCACATCATAAGCAACCTCAAGGTGTTGACTGATGCTATGCCAGATTTAAGAATGCTTGGGGGGATTTGGGGAGATAGCTCAGTTGGTAGAGTGCTTGCCTTGCAAGTACAAGGCCCTGGGTTCAATCCCCAGCACTGCAAAAAAAAAAAAAAAAAAAAAAAAAAAAATGCTTGGGGACCATTCCAGGTAGAATCTTGGGTTGGGAAGAATAAGATCACCCATGGATGCTCCTGAACCAGATCTGAATACATTTAAAACTGCATTGCTCTATTCTAAATAGTTTGTAAGTTTCTTCCATCAATAGAAAACACTTACAGGCAATTTTTAAAGTTTTTTTTTTTTTAAAGTTGTAGATGGACACAATTTTTAAGTTGTAGATGGACACCTGTATTTTATTTTTTTATTTTTGTGTGGTGCTGAGGATCAAATCCAGTGCCTCGCACAAGCTGGGCAAGCGCTCTACCACTGAGCTACAACCACAGCCCTACTTATAGACATATTTAATCACAAAGGGTTAACATTTAAAAAGGGCAAAATTAGCAGTGCCCTTTTTTTTTTTTTTTTTCTGGAAAAGTACCTATTCTTGGTCTTTTGAAAGAGTGGAAAATTGAATTCTGAGAAGGTAATTGGGAAACTTTCAGATACTGCTTCCCTCAAACACTGAAATATAGCAGGCTAATAGGACATAGCTTTATTTACTTCCTGATTAAATTAGCATTTAATTTTATTCTATAAGCATCATAATAATTATTCAATGTTCCAAGAGAACATTTCCATGATAGGAACAGTTTGGGCCCCTAGATCTTTTGTTCTTAATGATTCTTTAAATGTTTGGTAGAAGCAGATTAAGACACCAAATTCCATTAAGAGATTAATTACATTGTTCAATTTACAACTAATAATCAACAAATGAATCATCTACTTTAAATTACCTTTGGATGATCCTGCTTTCCAAATTCTCATCAACTCATTCGAGAAGGCGAGAAGGCACTGTATTCTAGCATGTTTGTTGGTTTTTTCAATCAATTAATAATCACATATTAAGTACTGATAGTAGGCCAAACTCTGTGTTGGGGCAGGAAAATTATCCATGATATCCCAACATCTCCCAAATTTATAATTTATTAGATGAGATTTCTTTTTTTTCTTTCTTTTCTTTTTTTCCCTAAAGCAAAAAGACCTTTTAAATCCCAAACACCTCAATTCTGGGTAGATGTTTGGAATTCTGAGAGATTTCAAAAGTGCAGCTTGACTTCAGCCAGAGATGAGATGCTATGATGTAGGGAAGGATTCTGAGCTGGGGGTGCAGAATGAGAAAAATGGACAGTTTGGAAAACCCTTTTCAATTGCTGGGTTACTTTCCCAGGGCTGCCTGAACACAGGACCACAAACATGGTACCTTGCAACAGCAGAATTTCTCGTAGTTCTGGAAGGCGGAGTATGAAACCAAGCTCCCTTGGGAGGCTCTAGGAAAGACCCTTTTTTTTTTTTTTGCTTCAGGTGACTGACAGCATTCTTTGGCTTGTGCCTGCGTGGCCCTTCTTTGCTTCTGTGGTTATACTGCCTCCTTCTCTATGTCTTCTCCCAAATCTCCTTCTGCTCTTCTCTTGTAAGGGCATTTGTCATTTGATTTAAGGCCCACCCAGATAACCTAGGATGATCTCTTCATCTTAAGATCTTTAACTTAGATACTCCTGCAGAAACTTCTATCTTCCAAATAAGGTGACATTCACAGGTGTTGGGCATTAGGACAAGGACATATCTTTTTTGGGGCACCATCAAATCCATCCATCAAAATTCTTCACAGTATATTTTCAATATTTTTTAATAAAAAATATCCCCAGAAGACAGGTGTGGTGGTACATGCCTATAATCCCAGTGGCTCGGGAGGCAGAGGCACAAGGATCACAAGTTCAAGGCCAGCCTCAGCAACTGAGTGAGGCACTTAGTGACTCAGCAAGACCCTGTCTCTAAATAAGGCTTAAAAAGGGCAGGGGATGTGGCACAGTGGTTAAGTGCCCCTGGGTTCAATCCCCTGTACCCCCCCCCAAAAAAAATCCCTCAGAAAACCTTATATATCCTATTAAAATATAGGTGCCACACTATGTCCCCTAAAGCAATGGTAACCTTGAGAGACTCTGTTATTTCTCCACTCCATTTATATGAGTAATTAAGAATTTGTAATTTATTCATCAGTCACATGCTTTAATTTCATTTTGTATTTGCACTTTTTGCAACTATTGCATTTGTACATATTGCTTTTATAACATATGTTAAACTTTGAGGAGAAATAGATCAGACTCATAACTGGTATAAGGAATATAAATTCCCAAACTGTGACAAGTCTCAGCTAGAAATGACAACTGTTTCTATATTGCACTTGTGAAAATGGTGCTGAGGCATTGGGATTTTCTTGGTGTTCCAGATCACATATGTGCATTAGATTATGGGGAGAGAGAAAGGAAGCCATAAAAAGTGTTAACGTGGCAACTTCGGGTTTCTGTTCGGGCATGGAAAGATCCTTACTGAGTTGCCGCTCCCAATCACACAACAAGAAAAGAAAAACTCAGATCAACAACTCTTCTTAGACCCATCTGAGAACTGAGGTCACAGGCAAACCACTGGCCCCCAAATTGGAGAGAAAGACAGGAGGATACAGAGAGTCACAGTATGTGGGAGCAGAAGCACTCAGCACCATGGTAGGAAAACCCCGACTGGAATTAGTGAGCGGCTGGAGAATCAGGGGAGAAAAGTCTGGAGGATTAAAACTCTAGGGGGACCGAGTCTTATGGGGGTCCCACATTTTGTGAATTCCACTTCTAGGAGAATTCTCTGACAATGAAGATGAGAAGAAAATACCCCTCATGATTCTGGCAGGGAGAGGGGAAAAGGAACCATTTTGAAGTATCCAGAGTACTGTGTTCTTAGCAAGATCTTCCCTCAAGAGAAACGATTTTTACCAGAACCTAATTGAGGGGTTTGCAGAGCCCGATTGCCTTGGGAGAAGGACCAATACCCAACCCCAGCCCTCCCCCAAGACCCCCCTTCTTGTCTGATCTGAGGGGAGGATGTTGAAGACATCTGACAAGCTCTCCGAGGGGACACCTCTGAAGTTCCTGCCAAGAGTCTCAGGCTGACGGAAAGATGAGACCCAATCATGGGACAATAGACTGCTTCCCTTCCCACCCCACCTGCCAATACATCTAGGGCTTCTGTAGAATAACAGGGAAATATGACTGAAAGATATGTACCTCTCAGACCTTATTTACAATAAAGTTTCCTAGGAAACCCAAAGACAACAGACAAAGCCAAAACAGGGAACGCCTGCAGAACTTTAGATTCTGACACCTGCAATTACAGGAAATAAACACAACATAACCTCTAGCCACACAAATGAAGCCCCACCCCTGAGAACGAAGGCCTCCTTACCCCAGGTTCTTTTGCTGGGTACATCATGCCCAACTTCCAAGAAAAAAATGATAAGGCCTACTAAAAGATAAAAGTCACAATTAGAAGAGACAGGGCAAGCGTCAGAACCAGTCTCTCAGGTAAGGCAGAGGCAGAGGAATGATCCGACCGGGAAGTTAAAACAACTATGTCAATATGTTGATTTATTGGAATGTGTAATGGAAAAAAAAACATGGCTAGCACGCAAGAACATGGTTCACATAGGTAGTGAGATGGAGGCTCTGAGAAAGAATCAAAATGAGTGCTAGGAATCAAAAACCACGTCCCAGAAATGAGGAAGGGCTTTGGTGAACTCATCCATAGATTAAACACGGGGGAAGAAAGAGACAGTGAGCTTCAAGGAATGTCAATAGACTCTTCCAAAAGTAAAATTCAAAGGGAAAAAAGAATGAAAAAGACAAAACAGAATACCATTATAAAAGGTGTAACATATGCCTAATGGGAATACCGAAGTAGAAGAAAAAGGAACGGAAGAAATATTTGACGCAATAATGACTGTTTCTTAAAATTAATGATTAACACCAAATCACAGGTTCAGGAAGCTCAGAGAACACCAAATAGAATAAAAATTTCTACAAAAATCTGAACCGAGGCATACTGCATTCAAACTTTAGAAAATCAAAGACAAAGGGAATCTTGAAAGAAACCAGAGAAAAGGATACCTTACCTATCAAGGAACAAAGATGAGAATTCCATTGGACTTCTCTTCAGAGGCCATGAAAACAAAAAAAGAAAGGAGTAAAATATTTAAACTGTTGAAGGAAACAAACCATCACCCTAAAATTCTGTATCGGTGAAGTCCTTCTTTGGTGGGGTAGAAATTACTGGTGTGACTTTTTATAAAGGCAATTTGTTGCCAGTGGAACTGCTGTGCCAGAAATGTTAAGAGAAATTCTTCAGGAAGAAGAAAAATAACATATGTCAGAAACTTGGACCTACACAAATAAAGGAGGAGAGTTAGGGAATAAATAAATGTAAAATAAGATATTTTTCTTATTCTTAACTGACCTAACAGGTCATAGTTTGTTCAAAATAATAATAGCAACGAGGCGATTCAGTGATTAGAGCTATGGATAAAGAAAATGAATAGTAGCAGTATTATAATGGATGGGAAGGAAGAACTGAGAATAGTCTAAGCTGTTTGCCTGACTTGTGAATGTATGCATGGTGTTATTTGAAAGGAGACTTGTATTGGTTATATGATGCAAACTTAAAGGTAAGCACTTAAATATTTTTAAAGAATATAATTGATATGATAGGGAGGGAGGCAAGAATGGAGGAAGGATGAATTGTATAGAGGAAAAAGAAGGGTGGGAGGGGTAGGGGGAAGGAAAAATAACAGAATGAGACAAACATCATTACCCTATGTACATGTATGATTACACAAATGGTATGACTCTACTTCATGTACAACCAGAGAAACAAGTTGTACCCCATTTGTTTACAATGAATCAAAATAAATAAATTATTTAAAAATTGATATGATAATATAGAAATAAAAAGTGCAATGATATTTAATGTTCAAAAGAGAGAGAAAAAATAGTAGAAGATGAAGCTGGGCATGGTGGCCCATGCCTGTAATCCTAGTGACTCAGGAGGCTGGGGCAGGGGGATCGAGAGTTCAAAGCCAGCCTCATTGACAGCAAGAGACTAAGCAGCTCAGTGAGACTCTGTCTCTAAATAAAAAACAAAACAGGGCTGGGGATGTGGCTTAGTGATCGAGCGCCCCTGAGTTCGATCCCCAGTACCCACCCCCAAAGTAGTAGAAGATGAATAGAAACTAAGAACCAGGGCAATGGATAGAAAACAGTTACAAATATGGTCCATATTAATCCATATATGGAAAAGTCTTGATAATTTTCCTAACTAAAACTACTATCCCCTGTTTGTTCTTCTTTTTAAAAATTTGGTGCTGGGGCTGGAACCCAGGGCCTTGTGCATGCTAAGCAGGTATCCTATCACTGAGCTACACTGCCCCTTCTCCTATTTCTTACTCTCTGTCTTATTTTTTTCATCTTTTACAGGGGAGAATAAAAATCAATATCATAATGTTATAGGTTTAAAAGATATAATTTATATAAAACCTTTACTATAGGGCCTGAGAGAATCAGCACTCAATAAATGCTACCTACCTATATTTTCTGAGAGAATTAGGAGAAAAATGTTTATTAAGTACCTATTCTATGTTAGACATAGCACAAGTGATATGCTGATACAATTTTAATTTTTTATTATACAAAAATACCATAACAATATGTATGTATAGAAAAAGTAGAAAATTCTGAGCAGCAAGTTTGTGTGTGTCTGTGAGAGAGGGAGAAAGAGATAAAAAAAATGTCACTGTTATGATTTATGTAGTTGTGTCCCCCAACCAAATGTTGAAAACCTAACCCCCAAGATGATGGTTTTATGACATAAGGTCTTTGGGAGTTGATTAGGTCATGAGAGTGGAGTCCTGTGTTAGTTAGCTCTCTGTTACTGTGACAAAATATCTGAGATAATCAACTTCTAAGGAAGAAAGTTTTTTGTTGTTGTTTCTTTTTTTTTCTTTTTTTTGGTGGCACTAGGAATTGAACCCAGGACCTCAGCTCCCCATGGAGGAAAGATTTATTTTTGACTCAGAGATTTAAGTCCCTGGCTGCTTGACCTTGTTGCTTTGGACCTGTGGTGAGGCAGATCATTGTGGCAGGTGGCACATAGTGGAGCAAAGCTGTTCATCTCCTGGAGCTGGGAAGCAAGGAGAGAGAGAGAGGAAGGAGGGGCCAGAGTCCCAATATCCCCTCCAAGGGCACATCCCCCAGTGACTTCACTTCCTTTCATGAGGTCCCATCTGTGATGGTTGTGCCACCCCCACATGGTGCCACAGTCTGGCAACCAAGCACATGTCCTTTGGGGGACATTTAAGATCCAAACCACAATAAGCCCTTTTGAAGGAGGTTATGCCCTTATAAAAGAGGCTCCAGCGAAGCCCCTCACTCCTTCCAGCCTATCAAGACACATAGGAAGTTGTTCTCTATAAGCCAGAAAGTGGGCCTTCACCGGACCCTGAACCTTCCTTGATTCCAGCCCCAGAATGATGAAAAATAAATTCCTATTTTTTATAAGCTATACAGTTTATGGTATTTTGTTTCTGCAATGAGAATGGACTAAGATACCTATCTTTAGCAGTAAACAAAGTCAACACCTTAAAAACAACCTTTCAGACTTTTTAATGCAAATATGTATGTGTATATATAAGTGTGTGTGTACATATATGTATATATATATGCCTATATAGAGGGTGAGAGAACTTCAACATATATATATATACACATATATACATGTATATATATAAACACCTTTAAAAAGGGTCTAATTATGTATATTGTTTCATCTACTTTTGTATCAAATATATCTCTAACAGATTTCTATGCATAAAGATAACATTTTTAAAAAAAATCTGAAGTGTGCATTAATTTTACCTGAACTTTTAGAATTTGAAAGTAAATTTTAGCTTGGCTGTTTCATTAGATGATGGGAATTTAGAGCGATGCAAATGGGAATTAAACAAAACAGTCTCACATCAAGAATCAAAGCCAGGTCTGGTGATGTGGCACATACCTGTAATCTCAGCAGCTCGGGAAACTGAGGTGGGAGGATTGCAGGTTCAAAGCCAACCTCAGCAATTGAGGCCCTAAGCAACTTAGGGAGCCCCTGTCTCAAAATAAAAATTAAAATAATAAAAATAATAAAATAGGACCGGGGATGTGGCCTAATGGTTAAGCACCCCTGGGTTCAATTCCTGGTACAAAAGAAAAAAAAAATTGAAGTCACACAGCACAAATCTCTGATACTGGTTAGCCAGCTTTTCTGGGATTTCAAGCAGCAGTGAGGTTATAATTGAAATCCTGGTTTTCAGCCAACATGTTGAGACATAAAAAAGAAAGACAAAATGGAAGGTCTACCAAGGTCAGATACAAGGACTTATCTAATGGCAAAATCTATTGCATAAGCTGCTAGAATTTTATAAAAGTCACATGCATCATAGGGTCTAAGGCAAATGGAGCAGAAAGAGAAGTTGGAATTCGATGCGTTTGGCTTGGCGTACCCCTCCCCACACAGAGTTCTGGGGAGTCACATCCTCCACCGTTCCCTCGCTACCAGGAGTTTCAGGAAGGGGTGGGACCTGTATTTCTTTCCCATCAGCCTTTTACCTGAGGCGACCTTTCTGTGCCCTTCTGCTCTTTTTAGCAACTAGTGCAAGGGTGGCGGCTTACAAAGCTTGGCTGTTACCAGGTGCATTCTTAAAATGTGAATAAAACAAAACAGAAGCCCACACCCTAAAAATCTGTCCCAAACTGGCCATTGTTTCCTCTTAGCTCCACTATTTTCTCTAATGGAGCATGAGGTGGACCATTTGAGTGACAGGTAGATTTGCCACTTTTAATGGCCCATGAGTCTGGAGGGGTGAGTAATGTCAGGCAGCAATTTCAAAAACGAAGTCCCCTTCTGCTCTATAGAAGAAGTTTCCTTGTTAAAATACTATTTACTGTAGAACAGTTGGAAAACATAGGAAGGAAAATGCAAACTGTAATCCCATCTCCGTTAACATTTTTAGTGTTTACCAGTTCGATGTTTCCTATGCACATTTACTTCTATAAAATTCCCCCTCCAAAAGAGATCCTGGCGAACGCATGTTTTTATAACCTGCCATTTTCCCTTAACAAAATACCAGAAACATCTTTTCATATCATTAAATGTGATTTAACATCATGTTTTACCTTTTCACTTTAATTTTTAAGAGGTACCCGGTTACAACATTACATTTCTGTTTTGTTTTATTTGAGCATTAATACCTATTTTTATTGGATGAAGCTGCCATAGCAGAGGCAGCAACAGGGGCTCAGATTTCCTTTTTGTATAATGAAGGCTCTTTTCTCCCTCTGACTCGGTGAAGCCAGTTCCATTCATTTCATTTAATTCATATTACTCGTGCTGAAGAACACTTACTTGCTCTGATGCCTACTGCTAATGGGCACATTTATACAGTGCACGTTTTAAAAATGTTGGTAAAGAGTAGGTTCCATGTTTCCACTGAATGACGATCACTGTCAATGAAGAAAAACACCACTTTCCAGATTTTTCAGTGAAATCTCAGCCCCTTCACTAGCAACTAGTCAGTGTTTCAGCATTGGTTGCTTCTGATGCAGTTTGGCCTCAAGACATTTTTTTTTCTTTCTTTTTTATGCATTATTCAAAGCAGGAAAACATCTTTTGACAAGCTTGAACCCACCCAGAGTACACCAAAAAGTGAAAAGCAAGACCAAGGAAATATGAAAAAAATGTTGGGCACGTGAACTACTAGCTTAGTTTTTGTTTGGGTCAGTCTTCTTGTCTTCACTCATAAAAAACTTGCACAGCAATTATCTTCTACTCATGTGAAGCCTGCGAAAAGGCCTTATTACCGGGAGCGCAAACCATGAGTCCTGAGCTCAAAAACAGAGTTAAAGGATGGGGGTAGAGTACATGCTTAGCATGCTCCAGGCCCTGGGTTCAGTCCCACCCCACCACCCCAGCACTGCAAAAACAGAAACAAAAACAAAAAAACCCAGTAGAGTTAGCTGACCACAAGCAGATTAAGCAACTGAAAAAATCTTTAGTACAAAACAGAACATTCTACTTTTTTTAATGACACGGCTTTGTTGATTTTTTCCAGCCACTTTTTTTTTTTTTTTTTTAAAGAAATTCATTGCTAGGCCAAGCTGACTTCAGCTGCCCTGGGACTCAGCTCAGGCAGAGGTCTCGGTTCACCAGGACCTTTCCTTTTTATCCTCCTGTTTTTTCTGCTTGGGCTCCCTTCCCTTGTGGGCCCTTCTCTCCCAGGCGCACTGGTATCTGAGTTCCTGCCTTTCATTTTTCACTTTAGGTCTTCCTTCCTCATCTGCCCTCTTTTGCCTTTCTCTCCTGAGGACTCATTCATTTGCCTCAGGCATCAGTTCCCTTCCTGTGCTGCTGGGCCCAGGTTCCAGGACCCATGATGGAGGTGATCTGCTCAGCATTGTGGCTGTCAGCAGAACTTGGTGCAGTCCTGGCTGCATAGCCCCGGTGGAATCACTCCTGTGGGGGGCCTTTTGTGATCCCAAATGCCACCCTGTCCAGTTCTTTGACCCTGACCCTGTACCTCCTACTGTAACAGGGGCTCACTTGATGCTTTGACTGTATCCCTTGTGGCTTTGAAACTTACATGTTTTTTTTCTTTTTCTCAACTTTCTTCTCCCTGACCTTCTTCTCTCTGATCTTCTTTTCCCGGATCTTCTCTTTCCTGATCTCTCCTTAATTTTATTTTCTCTGAAGCACCTCCCTGTTGCTGCTGATGGGCAGAATCACAGCCTCTGGGACAGGAGTCCCCTGTGTTTCTCCTTTGCTAGCAAAACAATAAACCTTTTTTCTTTTCCTCAAAACTGTGTCTTCATTATTGAATTGGCATTGGGGACAAGGATGGAGTTTTTGGCAACACTACTTGTTTCTGTCTTAGGCTAAATGAGCATCATACTGTCCAAGTAGCCACCAGAGGCTATGAAGCATTTGCACGTGGCTAGCTCTAATTGAGGGGTGCAGTAAGTGTAAAATAGACACCAGGGTTTGAAGTTTTAGAATGAAAAAAAAAAAAAAGCCAATGTAAATTATCTTATTAATTGTTAAAATATCAATTGTATGTTGACATAATATTTTGGATAAATTGATTCTTATCTTAGAGATAAGAATATATACACTTCCACTAATTTATCCTAAAATTAAAAAAAATATATATTACTATAGTTCCTTCACTTGTTTCTTATTACTTTTTAGAATATAACTACTGGAAAAGTGAAAACGTGTGGCTCACAGTCGTGGCCCTTGCTGTGCTTCTCTTGGACAGCACACGCACAGGTTTGTACTGTCGCTCAGAACTAGCAGTTTTCCAGTTGCTAAGGGCTCAAGTCTTTCTTTTGAGGTCATTAGGTTTCCTTATTTTTATTTATTTTTGTATCTTAGAAATGGTAATAGTACTGCCATTCCTAACTTTTAATTGGAAAGTTTAATTCATTTACATGTAATTACTGATGAGATACAAATTAAACTTGCCATTTTGCTAATTTCTTTGTGTTTTATGTCCTTTTTTAAATTTCTGTTTCCCCATTACTGCCTTTTTTTTTTGTATTAAATAGGTCTTTCTAGTGAATTATTATAATTCTTTTTTCTCTTACTATATACATTTTAATTATTTTCTTCAATGGTTGCCTCATCTTAATTTATTTAAAAACTAGTTTAGATTAATACCAACATAAATTTCAAAAGTATACAAAAAATAAAGAAATGGTAATAACAAATCTTAGAGATAAGAATATATACACCTCCACTAATTTATCCTAAAAAAAAAAAAAAAAAAAACCAGCAGCCATATCTTATCCATGATTAGATTTATCTATTATATATTTTTTTTCTTTTTTCTTTTGAGACAGGGTCTCATTAAGTTGCTCAGAACTTTGCTAAATTGCTGAGACTGGCCTTGAACTTGTGATCCTCCTGCTTTAGCCTCTTGAGGCCCTGGGATTACAAACAGGCACCTTCAAGCCAGGCTAGAATTTTAATCAACTTATTTCAACTCTAGTTTTTATTTTTTTTTATTTTTTAATTTTTTATTTTTATTTAAAGCTACCTAAAAACAAACCTTCATTGATCATGGCTAAATAATATAATTTCTTTATACTCTTTAAACTGATTAAATTTGTGTTTGCTTTTGTATATACTAAGAGGAAGGCAATCCCTTAATTTATCACTGAACACAATAACAATTCTTGCCCAGCAGGTTGGGAACCTACTTCCCTTTGTAGTTTTAAATGGATACTAATTAGTGAGTCAGAGTTTTGGTATGAAAAATAATAAGAACTTACTACAAGGAATTAAAAAACAACTTATCTTTATTTGTGTCACTAATTTTATTGGGTAAGAACATTTTCCTTGATGTAGTTCTCAACTGATTATAAACCATGTTGAGGGAGAATATGAACTTGGGCTTCCATAACAAAATACCCTGGACTGGGTAGTTTAAACAACAGACATTTCTTTTTGATGGTTCTGGAGGGCGGTCAGGGTGCCAGGTTCTGGTAAGGACTGTCTTCCTGTTCTGCAAATGGAAACTTCTGCCTGTGTCCTCCCAAGAGAAGGAGTGGGGGGAGGGCAGGGGGAGAGAGAGAGAGAGAGAGAGAGAGAGAGAGAGAGAGAGAGAGAGAGAGAGAGAGAAAGGGAGGGAGAGAGAGGGAGAGAGTTATGAGCTGGTCCTTTGTTGTTTTCTTTTTCTAAGGGCATTAATCACATGAGAGCCACACCCTTATGACCTTATCTAAACTTAATTTTCTTCTACAGGTCCTGTTTCCAAATCCTATCATATAGAGAATTAGGGCTTTTATATATTAATTTTGAGGAAAGGGACACAATTCAATCTATAATAGTCAGTAAAGGCGAATTATAGTCTAAATCACAAATAACTTTTTTTTTTTTTTTTTTACTTATATGAGTAGGTTAAGAAAAGTATTTTTAATGCAATTTTTATGCCGGTAGCTTGATATTTATAAAGTTGGCAGATGACTGAGAAAGCAGTCTTGAAATACACAAAAATGGTAATAATAACTAGCATCAGAGTTGTTGTCTCTCTTTTGATTTATCTTAAAATACACTAAGGAGTTTGATATTATTTTTCACTCTGGTTATTCAATGATTAAACAAATATTTACTAAGGTCTTAATGGGTGCTAGACAGTGCTTTGTATGAATTAATTTTCATTTAAAAATATAACATAGTGTGTGGGGTCTCAGGACTGCAGAAAAGCATTTTTTATCTACAACATTTCTAAGTCTGGTCAGGGAGAGGCAATCCCACTCCTTCCATGCATCTGCATGATGACAAGATTTTTAGAGAGTCGTTGCAGAACAATCCAAGAAAGATATAAATGGCTCTGCTAAGCTAAATGTCTGGAGACAGATTCAAAATCATTTTGACTAGTAATTGAATAAATAAATATGGAATAATTTGAATAAATAAATTGGCAAGATTCAATAACTGGACAGGGTGGTTTAGGGAGAGAAGAGGAGTTTGGGTTGATTTTTAGTGTTCTGGATGAAAAGATGGTGATGTTACTGGGTTGCTCTGTAAAGGAGGAGAGGAAAATTCAGAGAGATTTGGAGAAAAATATATTGACTTTGTGAACTAACTGGAATGCTTGTGTCTACATGTGCAAAATTAAATGGAGACTGCAAACAAAATAAGTCCTTTCATTAAGAGGGGGAGGAGAGAAAATGAATTCTTGTTTTATTTTTACTCACTTTGTTTTCATTTCTTTTCTAAAGAGAGAACATGGAAAAAGAATCACAATCATTTTGACTTTTAATTCTTTTTGGAAATCCTGGAACCCACTGTGGCTCTAAAGAGAAGAGAATTCACACAGAGGAGATGTATTAGTTTCCTATTGCTGCTGTAACAACACAAACTAACTGGTAACACACATCTATTTTCTGATAGTTTTGAAGGCCAGAAGTCCTAAAATCAAGATGTTATTAGGACTGCATTGTTTTAGAAAACTGCTGGGGAGAATCTGTTTTCTTGTTTTATTCAACTTCTAGATGGTGCCTATATTCCTTTTTTGTGTTCCCTCCTTCCATCTTCAAGTACAGCAGTACAGCATCTACAAATCAAGTCTCTAACATCTGCATTTGTTGTCACATCTCCTTCTCTGACTCTGACCCTCTTATTTTCCTTTATGAGGACCCTTGTGATTACTTTGGCCCATCTGGCTAATTTGGCTAATCTAAATATCCTTAATAATCAAAGTGCCTTTGCTACATGTGTTAGTCAGCTTTCTGTTACTGTAACAAAATACCAGAGATAATCAACTTAAAAACAGATAGGATTTATTTTGGTTCACAGTTTTGGAGGTTTCAGTCTATGGTTGGTTGACCCCATTGCTTTTGGGTTTATGGTAAGACAGCACACCACTGTGGGGAGTGAACGATGGTAGAAGCCCATTCACCTCATAACCTGGCATCAAAAGAGAAAAAATGATGAGTGCCAACCTCTCTCTTTTTAAGTATTTTATTTATTTTTAATTTTTATTTTCCCTGTATCACATCACTAATGACCTAAATTCCTTCCACTAGGTTCCATCTCTTAAAGATTTCACCTCCCAACAGTGCCACAGGCTGGTGACATTCTAGATCCAAACTCTAGTACCATGTAAAGCAATATATTAACAGGAGGAGGAACTCTTTTGGGGGGAATTATTTTGTCTTCCACAGAGGGTTTGTCTTATCCTTTATCTTGATTGGTGGGGGTTGTGGGGAGAGCTCAGTCTCAGAAGGGTCCAAATGAGGGATTGTTTTTCTTCTTTTCTTTTCTTTCCAAATCCTGGAAGATTTTTCAGTCAGATTTGCAATTATGATGATGTCTATACAGGTTTTTGGTAAATTGGAAGTTTGGAGCTTATTTTAAGAAGATAATGTCATCTATCAAGAAATAATGTTATTATTTGAAGTTCATTGTTATACCATGCTGTGGTGAGAGGAAACACTGAAGGGATATAAATACATCTCCAGCATGTTTGCAAAAGTGGAATAATCCCTGAAACAGGGAAAAATAATCACTCTAAAATCCTCACCTTAGGTAGCCTTGCATTCTCGCAGGAGGGGTACCAGGTAGTTCCTACTTCTAGGGGGACGAATTGTGACTGCTTCCTCTACATAGCCTTTCCTAACTCCCCTGCCTGAATGAGAAGTTCCTCTCTTATTCTAAGGTTTCTGGAGCATAGGTTTATTTTAGAGAATCGATCACTTTGTAATATAAGTTTTACTTACTTATTTGTCCCACTGTAAGTAAAGATCATACCTATTCCTAATGCATCCCTTTGTGCTTGATATCATGCTTAACAATTATTATATATTGAATGGATGAATTAAGTTGTTTCTATAACAGCTTCTGAATCTTGAATTTCCACTTATATACATATGCATACATATATATATATATTTTTTACTTTAGATTTGCAGGAATGCTATATTGGTAAATGAGATAATTTCTCTAAATTGTTTAAGATCTTCACAAAATACTTCTTAACATATACAGTTATCAAATGAAAGTCTGTGCTAAAATTTACTGTTTTCCTTTAGTTTTACCTGCCAAAGTTGCTGGTTGGTAAAACTTGCCTCCATGGTGAAGCAGAGTGAACTCACAGCAACACACACAATTTTATGCAATGCCTGATGAATGGAAGACACCCAATAAAGATTTATAGAATGAAAAGTTGAAATAGTTAAGTAGTTAATAATAATAGTCCTAGGTCATTATACTTCTTCTTCTTTTTTTTTTTGTACTGGGGATTGAACCCAAGGGTGCTTAACCACTGAGACACATCCCCAGACCTTTTTATTTTTTATTTTGAGATAAGATCTTGTGAAGTTGCTGAGGCTGGCTTTGAACTTGCGATCATCCTACCTTAACCTCCCAGTCTGCTGGGATTACAGGTATGTACTACCATGCCCGACTTGGTCATTATACTTCTAAAAGTATATTTTTAAAGAAAAGTAAAAAAGAAAAACATACTGAATCTTGTGTGTCAATTATTTCCATATTGTTGATGAGGTAGAAAAAATTTCCCTTCAGTTTTCATCACTATGTATCAGTCAGCTTTTGCTGCAGTAACAAACAACACCTCAAATCTCAGTGGTTTACAACAATTATTTCTTGTTTTAAAAAATATTTTTTAGTTGTAGATGGACACAATATTTATTTATTCATTTATTTTTTTAATGTGGTGCTGAGGATCAAACCGAGTGCCTTGGACATGTGAGGTAAACACTACCATTGAGCTACAGGACCAACCCCAACAACAAAAATTACTTCTTTTGCCCATTATATAAAGGATATAAGCCTGCTGTGATTCTGATGGACATGGAGGGGCTACATTGGGCTCTAATGTCTAGTCAGGTCTTCTCATTCTTGGACAAAAGTCAAAGAATCACCCAATATCTAAGATATGCTCTACTCAAGGTCAAGAAGGGCCAGAGTTCAAAGGGAAGGAAGAAGAGGGTGAACTATGCAAATACATGTAAAGCCTTTGTTCTGATACAGCTTATTTCACATTCACTCACGTTCCATTGGCCAAAGGAAGTCATGTGGTCAAACTCAACATCACTGCATTGAGTAGGGGAATGCACTCTGCCCACAGGAAGTGTTGCCAGGGTGACAGGGGAAAAAATGTGAACAAACAACATAACCCACCACGACTGTGTCTGAGGTAATGTTTGTCAAACCAGTATTTGGCCTTTTGTAATATTAATTACTCCTTAAGACTTTGAATTTGGAGTTTCATTTATATAGCTTGAGTAATAATGATTAGAACGTTTTCAGTCAATTCTGTATAACTAGACCTCAGAGAAAAAAGTAAACAGATTTGGGCATTTTAGGTAAAGAAAAAAAATTAGCTTTATAAATATATAAATGTTTTATGAAGATGGTGATGGTCAATTATTTTCAATATCTATGCTTTATTCCAGCAGAAAGGGATTTAAATTAAAGTAGACATATTGGGGTATAGTTACCATAAAGGAAATTTCTTGACCAGTCAAGTGAAAAAGACATGGAGGGCAAAAGGTCTTCCTAGCGGAACAATTAAATCATTCATCTACTTGGAGGAAGAAGGCTGGGCCAGATGACAGGTTTCTGCCAATTCTCTGTTTATAGTACTTTGAATCTGGAAATAAAGAAGTCCTTCTAAAGACAGATGGTATTAAAATTCTTCTTACATCAGAAAAATGGCATTAAGAGACTCAGAAGCTGGCTTGATGTAGAAAATGAAAAGCATAAGAGAAAGAGGAAGGAAAATATAATTCAGAAAACAACACAGCACGGTTCATTGGAGTTTTAATGTATTCATTTGTTTTATTCTTACTTTCAGGGAACATTTAATTAGTACCTACTATGTCAGTCACTGGATAGGTGACTGGTTTGGTAAGAAACTATGGAATTTATAGTTATTCAACATAATCAGATATAAATTTCACACCTCACCACTATTCTGCCTCTGATTTTATGCTCACCATTTAAGAAAGAGAGTAAGATACTTAAGCTATATTATGATTTTCAGTTATGAAAATCTAAATGCTAAGAAAAAAACCACTGTCATTCAGGAGATCAAATAATACTTTCTTCCTCAAGCATATTTCATGAGCTCTGAGGTGTTTGTAAAAGATAACTGATCCTCTCTGACAGCAAATTATCCTTTTATTTGCTTTTGAGTTGGATTTGTGAACACGGCAGCAGTGGTTCAGGGGCTGTTGTGTTTCGTGAATACTTTTAAAGAAGTTACCTCTTCTAAAAAGACAAGAACACCGACATCATTTTGAATATGTTTATCTGCACAACCCACCTAAGAGACTCAGAAATCATTTCCTCAGGAAAAGATGCAGGTCTGAATTTTTAAAAAGTGACAGAAATATTTGTCACAGTAGTTGCTATGTGGCATTACAGAGTCTTAATCCGTGTGCTAGCAATGGAATGTGCTTGCTTGTTATGACCAATTTATGATAATCCTGACTCTTATGCAGTGCTTACCAAGAGCCAGGCAGGTTGAAGCTCTTGAGATTTGCTGACTCACTTAATCCTCACAATAGGCGGGGAGGCGCTATTTTGCAATTCCATGTTATCCCCATTTTGTAGATTAGAAAAAGTGAGGCTTAGAGAGGCTAAAAATTTGCACAAGTCACAAAATTAGTAAATGGCGGGTTGGGCTTTGAATCTAGATATTGTATCTCCATTTTGCTGCCTCTTGCAAATCGAATCCAGTAACCTGCAATCTTATTATGTTTGGTTTCATCCTACCCTTCAGCTTGATCTGGCTCCTCTGGTTTGGACCATGAGTTTGTAATTGCTTCTCTCAACGCAAATGAAGAACTTTTCGCAGATTCTTGTGGTGCTTAATTGCACAACAAAACAGTGTATACACAGACTTAAAATGAAATGAACGACGGCTGGTATTAATCAAGAGAGGCGTGTTTCAGGCCTAAAAATGACCAGTGGTTCTCCAGTGACAGGTGTAAAAGTACAGTGATTGGGAGACAGTAAGGAAGTAGGCTCTTCCCCACCCAGGGTCCAAGGTCTTCACCCAGGCAGGCGAGGACCCGTCCACTCGGAAGGGGCCAGTGGCAGCTAGCGCGGCACTACACCGGCGTCACCGGGACTCGGATCTCCGGGTTCCTGGCTGGTTTTCCCGCTCCCCGGCACATCCCTGCGGGTGGCCGGGGCAACCTCTGCCCGGGAACTGGGCGCTGCCTGGGGCGTTGTTCCCCTGAGCTGGAGGAGAAGCGCTGGCGCATCCTGGCCCCGGGCTCCCTGCATCCTGGGGGTGCCTGGGAGTGGAGGTGCGCCTGCTGGGGAGAAGAGAGAGGAGGAAGGGCAGAAAGTGCGCGGCTCAGCCCTTCCCCTGGGTCCCGCCGCCTCCGTCCCTCGCCTCCCTCGCCGCCCACCTGGGCGCCGGGGCTGTGGCGGCTGCGGCGCGAGGCTTGCTCCCAGGCCACACTGTCGCCGCGCGCGGCTGTCTGCGAGCTCCAGGTCCCTGCCCTCCCCTCCCCCGCCGCGCCCTCCCTCCCGGTGCCCGACGTGCTCGTTCACTGCCACTTCGGTCGGGGCGCGCCGGTGGGTTTGGCCTGCGCGGTGGCGGCGGCGGGGAGCGAGTGAGCGCGAGGGGCGGGCGCGAGTGTCTGTGAGTCACTGGTACCTGGACTGCGAACGACGCAGAGCCAGCGGCGCGGAACCCCAGCGGGAGCCGAGCTCAAGCACCCGAGCACCGGAAAGCGCGGCCGGTCCCGGCGCCAGGCCCCGCCGCGCACGCACCCTAGCCCCTGCCGCCGGCTCGCCTCCTGGCCCGCGCCCGCCCCCGATCCCGGCGCTCGGCGCCCTACCGCTTGCCCGGAGGCGGCGTAGGGCTTGCTGGGGGATGTCACACGGCTCCTCGGAGCCCCCAGCCACAGCCGCCGCAGCAGCCGCCGCCCGCGGGAACCGCGACAATGAACCCCCAGTGTGCCCGCTGTGGAAAAGTCGTGTATCCCACAGAGAAAGTCAACTGCCTGGATAAGGTGAGCGAGGGGGCGCCGGGCCCGCCCGGACCTGCCGGGCGCCGGGCTGCACCTGCTGGGAGAAGTTTTGGCACCTGGGATGGAAAGAGATGAGTGGGTCGGCGTGTTTGTGTGTCTTGGCACCGAGGGAGGGAGCGCGAGGCAAGACGCCCGCAGGAGTGTCAGAGACCATTCTTGACGTTTGTCATGTTGGAACTGGGAAATGCTTTTGTAGGGGTGCAGGGCTGCGCGGCATCCGCGCAGCTGCCGCGGAGGGTGCGCGGCGCCCCGGGCACCCAGGGACCAGGCTGGGCACCCGGGGTGAGGTCAGTTCTGCACGCCGCGATCTCCCCCCTTCATCCTGTCCCTCACTCCCCTCCCTAGAGACCCCACACCCGCACCCTCACTGCACCCCCGCTCCAGCGCCTCCGGTGACCGCCACGAGGGGGAAAGGCAAATAGTAATTAATATGTCACCGGGTGACCGTTGCCGCATTGCTAAGAATAATCCCCACCAGAGACGCGGCTCCGCGCGAGTGGAACCCACGGGTCTCTAATCCACCCGGGTGTGGAATTCCAGAGGAAGCGGCTTTAACCGGGTTTCTACAGCTCTGCCCTCTGCCCTTCTTGGGTATGGATGGAGTTGAACAGCCTGGGAGACAGACCCCGGGCGCGATCGCGAGTGACTGACAATTGAAACCAGCCAAGGCGTTCCCAGTGAAATTTGTGTTAGATGCTACAAACGTCTTATTGGAGCAAGCCGTTGCCCCAACTGTCAACCATCAGACAGTTTCTGCATTTTAGTGAAAGCTGGACAGGGATGGGGCGGGGGGGGGGAGGGGGGCAAGGCCACTTTACATAGTCTGTCTCCTGCCACCGGGCGTTGTCAGACTAGCCTTGGACACGTTTGTAGAGATCTACAAACACTACGTTTAGGCACTTTCACCTGGAATCCTTTTCGTTTTGAAGTCACTCCGTGGGCCCCATTTCTCCACTGAGGGAGCTCAGAGTGCCTTTCTGGTTGCTCACAGAAGTGCAATATGGATAGAGACCTGGCAGTTCTTCCATCGTGGGTCTAGTTGCGGTGGGATTAATTTAAAACTACTAGCTGCCTGCTTTATTGACTAAACTGAAGGCAAACACATTGCTACTTACATTTATTTCATAATAGTAATTTCAAGTATGAGGACTGTGGTGCACTTAAAAGCCTGCCTTCTGTACTCATCCTGGCCAGAATTGGCACTGTACTAAAATTTTAAATATTTATTTTTTTTCAGTATTGGCATAAAGGATGCTTCCATTGCGAGGTCTGCAAAATGGCTCTCAACATGAACAACTACAAAGGCTATGAAAAGAAGCCCTATTGTAATGCGTAAGTATGTCAGTGTGGCATGCCAGGTGTGGCACAGCATGAGAGCATAAAAGTCAGTGGACCTGCCTGTTCTGAAAAATTGACTCACTGGTGTCACCCAGGTGTGCTCATGGCCAATTACTTGTTTATGCCACAGACTCTGGGGCCATGTACTTTGTTGAAGGTCACTGCATTTATGTCTTGCTAATGTGTAGGATAATTTGCCTCCATCTTGTACCCGGTTAGTTTTTGAGGTTCACAGCATTGTTAGAGACATGGATTAGAAGCTGCAGAACTTACCTGCTGAGAATGTGTGGGCTCTGACATGCATGTCAGGTAGGTTT
Organism: Sciurus carolinensis; assembly: GCF_902686445.1. Taxonomy (NCBI): domain Eukaryota; kingdom Metazoa; phylum Chordata; class Mammalia; order Rodentia; family Sciuridae; genus Sciurus; species Sciurus carolinensis. Next base: position 24,442,560 of record NC_062224.1, read on the forward strand.
CCATTTTAATCATATGTCAATTTCCATTTTAATCATAGGATGTTGCCATCTTGCAGTTTTACACCTGAACCTATTGCTAGGGAGAGTCCCATTTGTTTGGCCTTAGCTGAGACCTCTTTAGGCTTTGGGGGGCTTAAAGAGGGAACGTAAGATTTGAGACATGGGTATTTCTGACTGGTTAGTAGTAGGTCTGCTCTAGTTGATTGGGTATTTCTGGCTGCCTGGTAGTAGGCGGGGATTAAAGAAGTTAAGCTTTCTTTAGCAAGCTTTTCTGTAGGCATGCTTCTGCCTTATAATAGCAAGTACTTAGCATTAATGTAGTGCTCATCATGTGTTAGGCCCTCCCTGTTCTGAGCAGTTTATGCATACCAGTTCAATCTTTACAATGACCCTGCAAGTTTTAGGGGGCACCATTATGACCCCTATTTGATAGATAAAGAAAGTGAGGCATTAGAGGATGGACCTCAGAAAGGGGCCCAGATTACCACGTTGACCAGAACTTCCAGATGGCTATTTTGTGCCTTGGAACACTTGTTTCCACTGCTGTAAGCATCCCCACCAGAGACTGTTTTCAGCTGTGGGCTCTTAACCCTGATTCTAGAGCCTTCCTCGGTGAGCCTTCTTCCCAGTTCCCCTATAGGGCTGGCCTGCCCTGGCCTAGAGGTGGCAGAGGGACCTCTGGATTGCCGGCCTTTAGGCTGGAAAGTTGCCAGAGCTTCAACCTCCCCAGGGTCTTAGCAGCAGCTTCACTCAGGTCTCCTGGAGATGGAGGGTCTGGTTCCATGCTTCACCCCACACTGGGAGTCTGTCATCATAGACAGCAAATTTTTGATAAAACAGATGTAATGTGCTCTTACCTTTCTGGTGAAGAGTTCTTTTTTTTTTTTTTTTTTTTTTTTTTTTTTTTTAAGATTTTATTCTCCTTGCTTTTCCTTCAATTTAGTTAGTGCTGAAAGGTAGACCAGAAACTTTTTAAGAAATCAGAAAATAGGAACTTGTACGGAGTTCAGGACATCCTTAGATAAGCAAAATCCACAGATTTCCCCCAAAGTTCTTGTTGTCTTCAATCAGCCTAGATCATGCCTCTTATTGGGGAAACATGAAACAAAAATGGGATTTCCGTGTCAAGGTCTCCTGCTTCCCTTAAGGAGAGGTATAAATGCCTGGTTAGAGATCAAAGGCAGGAGGCAGTGAGGAGAAGGGAAAGGGCCCATAAACAGGGTAATTGTTCTTTGATTAAAGGAGAGTGAACTGTTCTTCTTGTGACTGCTTCAGCCCACAGCAGACTCCATCAGGCTTTATGGGCCACATCAGGATTCTTTACAGCTCACTGCCTGAAGTTTAACCCAAGTGATAACAATGCCTTTGGGTGCTTCTGGTAGGCCTGGAGGGTTTGGGAGGGAGAGGGGAGGAGGAAGAGGAAGTAACAGTTGCAATGAAGATGACTAGATGGTGAATTGAATTCATGAGAGAAAAAGAATTGGCAAAAATAAAAAGTACATAAAAAGATGCAGCTGAAGTGGAGTTATTGATTGTTTTGGGTCACTTGAAAGTCCACTGCTTTCTGCTTAGTGTCAGTTCAGTGTGAGTCGTGGATGAGTCAGGAGGATTGGTTTCACTCTGACGCAACGGTGAAGTAGTGCCCAGAAGTGTTGAGATGTGGACCCCCTCCTCCAAAAAAAAAAAAAAAAAAGACTCAATTTTAAATAGGAAACATCCTACTGTGTAGCTTCATAGGTCTGCGTTTTGTTTTCAATACTTTACCCCTAAATCAAATGTTCGACTGTTCTAACATTTCTCATGATTCCAGAACTTTACGATCAGTTTTAAGTCAAATTTTTAGGGTGACTTCCCAGGGTTTTTTGCTTGATCTTGAACCTGATAGTCCACTTTATTGAGCAGATTACAAAAGGAAGAGAGGAACCCACTTTTAGTGGGTGAATGAGCAGGGAGGGTTGATGTTTTCATTTGTTTGTTTTAGCTTTAAGTTTAAGCCATAGCTTGTTACGCTGTCTCCAGATAATGAGCCCTGTGAGTTGCAGGTTCTTCTGCCATGAGGGTTCCAGGCTCAAAGGCATCTGTAATTCCTAACCCATATTTTTCCAAGAGTGTGTGTTGTCATGTAATCTGGTCCGCATGGATTACCCTCTGGGGAGCTCAATGCATCTGCTCTAATTCAGGTGGTGTATGTCAATCAGCTGTTCCCTGTGGTCGCAGCCAGAAGGGCAGCCATAATTTCTCTGGGTCAATGGTGGAAAATTGATTCTCTAATGTATACTGCTTCCAGAAAATGAAACATTTGCTGTCCATGTAAAGCAATATTTTATCTTTACCTAGTTTGGTTCAGTAGTCAATTCACATTTATGCTTAAATGAAAGTGCTATTCTTTTTCACTCTGTCACTTTTTATTATGAATATTTTTGTACATACAGAATGGTTCAAAGAATAATATAGTCATCCCTTAATATCTGAGGTGGATTGGTTCCAGGACCTGCCATATCAAAATCAGTGGATGCTGAAGTCCGTTAGAGAAAATGGTGAAGTACGTGCATATAATGTTACACACATTCTCCTGTATTTAGCAAGTCATGTCTAGAGTACATGTTATACTTAATGCTAGGTAAATACTATGTAAAAAGTTATATTGTGTTGTTTAGGGGATAACAGCAAGAGAAGTGTATACATCTTTACAACTGATGCAGTTTTTCAAAGAATATTTTTGATCTGAGATTAGTTAAATCTGTGAATGTGGAACCTACAGAGGAGGAGGGCCTTTACATCTGATACGCTTCCACTGAGAGTCAACTCTCGACATTTTGCCATATTTGCTTCATATTTTAAATCTAACTGTGTAGAATTTCTAAAAATGGTTGGACCATTTCAGTTTCATATCATGACATTTTACCCCTAAAAACAATAGACACTAAATATAAGGACATTTTCTTAAAGAATCACAGACCTGTTATCACACCCAGGAAAATTAACAAAGATTCGATAACCTCTGGATCCTGTTCATGTCTACATTGTCAGCATTGTCCTAAGAATGTCTTTTATAGCTCTTCTTTTTTTTTTTTTTTAACCCAGGATCCAATCAAGGTACATACTTGTCATTTTATAACCACAAAATGTAAACTTTTCATGGTCATTGGAGATTCAGTATCAGTTATTAAAATGCTGGCATTTCCCTTGGCTTATATAATCTTTGAGATTTTAGGAAAAAGGACTTTAGTAGCATGTGTGTGTGTGTGTGTGTGTGTGTGTGTGAGAGAGAGAGAGAGAGAGCGAGCGAGCAAGCATAATTAACCTTTAGAAGAAGTATTAAGGATATGTTTAAAAATTGGAAAGCATGAATGTAGACATTTAGAATTCGAAGAAAACATAAAGATTTCTTATTTTAATCCACACCTGAGGGCATTTTTTAATGGAATGCAATAGTGAGTACTTCTTCAGTTTAGATATGTTGCTTGTTTATATTCTCATGTGTTTGGAGAAGAAACAAGTATTCTGTTTGATTTCATGAAAAGGAGAACATGTATAAAATATAATTTATGATATTTAAATTTTGATCTTTTGATAGAATGATCAAAGTAGAGTACACACTAGATGTAAGATCGGGCATAAATGCACGTTTAGTTCCTAACAGCAGTGCACACTATTAAAATATTTAAAAACAAACTGGTCTATTTGAGTACGTGCCATGTTTTCACAAGCCTTTATGTTTCATAAGCAGGCAATGGATTCTTTAGCACATTGGAGATTTTTTAAAATCTTAGAACTTGCAAAGCAAAGAGTACTAAACAGAATTATTGCTGAGAGGTGCTGAGAAAATAACATGAGATGATTAGACAAAAAACATAGCTTGTATTTACATGTGAATTGATATGCCAAGTTAAACTATAAACATTTTCCTATCCAACATGCCACACAAAAAATATAAACCCCAAGGCCATTTGTCAAATTATTTATTGTTTGCAAAAACTTAATTGCATTTGCAAAACATACATCTGTTCTTCAAATTTCTGAGAGAGATTACCAGTTTGAAGTGGCTATTGCCAATGACTGGCCAGTGAACTTGACATTTGGTGATGGCAGATTATCTTAGCTCTGGGGAGAGACCTAGGTAATGAGCAATGGTTTAATATGACCTCACCAATCTCCCCCAAATCATTCCTTCTGCGGAAAATGTTTTGGGCTGAACATTGGTCCTGACCTTTTCATGTGTAATGTGTCTTAAATTTTGGGGGTAGAAGAACACACACCTGGGTTAAGTACGTTTGGCTATCCTTCCAAATAAGATTCCCTGTCACCAAAGAGTCTCAGATAACATGATTTTGGAAGACTTTTAAAAATGAAGCAGCAGGAGCTGTGTGCTGCATCTCCTTTTTCTCTGGCTGTGCTAGCAGTCCTTCATGTGAATATTCATCAACTGTCCCCAGCCTTGGAAGATGCTGAGCCTGAGCCAGCTGCCGCTCATTATGAGCCACCCAGAATGGTCAGTGCACTTCCACCAACCTGTCTTGTGGGTGGTTATCTAGGCCAACATTCTGCTGGCTCTTACTTACCTTTTCTCTGTTGGTCACTCCTTGTTAGTTCCTTTGCTGAGGTTATCAGAGAGCAGAGAAGAAAATGCAATAAACATAAACCAGAGAGTTTCCCCACCATCTGTTTCTCTTATCTCAGTTTGGGCCTCCCAAATTTGGTTCTGTAACACTCCAAGGACTTGAGTTATCTCAAGGAGATTTATAAAATTCCTGCTATTAGGTGAGCTGTGATTGCTTCAGAACCTTTTGTGAAGTGCGGTATGTTGTAATCGGAGCTTTAGAGCATGACAGAACAGGATTTGAATCTTGACTTCATCCTGTCCTACTGAGCAAGAATCTGGATCCCTAAGCTTCAGTTTCTTCATTTATATGGATCTGGATCCCTAAGCTTCAATTTCTTCGTTTATATGGATCTGGATCCCTAAGCTTCAGTTTCTTCATTTATATGGATCTGGATCCCTATGCTTCAGTTTCTTTATTTATAAAATGGGAATGGTACATCCAGACTCACACAGCTGGGTGAGGATTAATGAGACAGCACATGGAAAGGGTCCAGCCCAGTCCCTGGCACATAGCAGACAGTCAGAGACAATAGTGCTCCAGTTTCCATGGTGGTACTTTTAGGAAGAGTGTACAGATAAGTATATCAAATAATAGGCCATCACACCTAGTGAGCCATTTATACCAAAGTCTTCACACTGTGGATTGCCACCTATTAGAGGGCTGTAACCAGAATTGAAAGAAAGAGGGGGGTGGGGAAAGCATGAGAAGAAAATATCAGAGTGCATTTGAGAAGGAAAAACAATAAAATGATATAGGTACATCAGAGGATTAGGATGTAGAAAATATTTTTATTGGAAGTAGTAGCTGAAAACACTAATTCTGTTCCATATTGTCAATGCTCCCATATATCAGAAAGTGTTGAAAGCTGTCTAAGTATAATGCTGTAGGATATACTCATGGATTCGAGCTGCCATTGCTTTCACATGCTTCTGTCTAGGCCAGCCACATCCAGTGGAGGCCAACATAGCCTTCCCTCAGGTGTCAGCCTAGCAGTCAGAGTCTATCCTGTGCTGTGTGGGAACCATATGCTTCCTAGCCGTATCCCCTTCTGAGGGACCTGTCTTGTTCATCCGCATGTCCCTAGAGCCTGGCTCTTAGGAAATGTTCAATTCTTATTAGCCATGACTGTGCAGATTAAGTTAGCATTGCAGAGTGTAGTCTCTGTTCTGAACCCCAGTTCAGGATGAGGCCCAGGCAGATTTCTTCTGGGAAAGCAGACAGAAGTTGAGCGATTTACAGGAACCCAGCTGGGGTTAGGCTTTGAGGAGCCTGCATGGCGGTTACCAGTTTCCACTAAGTCCAAAGACCAATGGATAAAATATCTCTATTGATGGGTTAGGCTCACAAATTCCAATCCATATTGAACATGATAGAATTTATTTTCATTGCTTAGAGGCTCAGTTTCAAAATATGACATTTAAAAGTGTTCCTTATTGATACTTGTTTATTTTCTTCTGGGTTTAATTATATTCTGTAAAATGGGAAAATAAATTTCTTCCTAACAGGAACTTTACACAGATTAAGGGGAAAATGTTTGTAAGCCTTAGTGTATCAAATGATGCCTATTAGGTACCTAAGTGTTCACTACCTTGCTTATTATAAATTGAAAGTTGTCTCTTTTTTCCCTGCCCCCTTAAAAATAGGAGAAAATGTTACTTTGTTAAAAGTGACAGTTTCTAGGGAATGTTATTGGGGCATATCAGAGTCCTAGTTAGTATCCATTAGAATGTACTTTACCTGACTAGCTAAGTTTGCCAAGCTGGGCCTTGAACTTGCAATCCTCCTGCCTCAGCCTCCTGAGTAGCTGGCACTGAAACTTTATCTGACTTTTAAGTTGTATATCTCCCAGAAAAAAAGAGATCTTTGCTTCCTTCATGAAAGAATGACAGTTTTCCTTTTTCTTTTCATTATAACTGGTTGGTTGAAAAGGAGAGGATATATTTGGAACCACATGAAAAGGTTCTAGTATATATGAAAAATGCTGATTTTTCAGTTACCCTATTGAAATATTGACAATATCAAATGCATTTTAGTATTTTTGGAAATCATGCTAGAGAACCATGTTGACAAATCTCGCACTGAGTTCTGTCCCATTTGAGAATGTTTCCAAAGCTTCCCGGGATGCGTAGCTTCTGACTTTTTATGATGGTGTATTAATTATGGAGTGATGTCAGATTAGAAAAAGGTTCAAGATGAAGCACAGCAAATATCTCCTGAATCATCGTGAAATGCAAGGTTAATGCAAGATATAGATGTGTGTGCTTAAAGGTGTATTGATTATGTGTCAAGGGGTGGTGTAAGAGCACATTTCAGTAGGTCTTCTTTAAACGTTTTCAGATGAGTGCTTTACAGAGTGGTTCCCGGGAATGTCAGGGCGTAAGAGAGATACAAACATAGCCATGTGTGGCACCCTGTCTTCCAGATCATCAAGCCCCATTCAGAGTCTCTAGAGGAAGAGGAAGTTGAATTATTTTTTCCTCTGTTTCTTCTCTATAGTTAGCATTACTGGGCAGACCTAGGCTTTTAACAGTAGAAGGGGGATCTAGAGTAATTTTTATGAACTAGTAACCAGCACATTTCAGAGACTGAGTAAACAGATTATTCTTGTTTCTTCTGTGTTCAGGTTTGCTGCTGGAATTCAGCAAAGTCCTGCTAATGAATCAAATGGTTCTGCAGGTCTCTCTACTTAAACTTAGGGGCATAGGCATAACCATGAAAGCAGGACCAGATTTGAATGGCCATGATTGTTTATTGCAACTCTGGAAACCCAGTATTAACTTTATAATTAGCTTTGCATTTTCTTGGTGGAGTCTTGGAGGAAGTGGCTTTGCATTTAGCTGTGTTTACCTTTCTACATTTTCTTTTGATTCATTCCCTTAGAATTTTAGAAGGAACTAGAAGACAACTAGTTCTATGTGTGCATCCCTGAATTGCACCAATGATTAGACTGGTGGTCTGTTATACCTCTGCTTCAGCTCAGCAGTCTAAAAAGCCATTTAGACAAAAATCCTTGATTAGCTCCCCTGGTGCTCATTATCCATCAAAGACAGGTGCAAACCCAACACAGGGAGTCTGGAGGAATAGAACGGCTGTGCTCAGTGCTGGGTCTTCAGATCTGGAATGTAGAAGGGAGTTAAATGGTTGCCTGCCAGTGTTGAACAAGGTCTTTAAACATGACTTCATTATCTATTAATTGATCAAGATTATGAATTCCACCAAATTCAGGCTGTGCACAAGAGCAATAATACTGCATAAATGTGCACATCAGTGTGGAAGGGTATGCCCTATACACAGATTTTTCTTTTTTTCGGGTACCAGGGATTGAACTCAGGGGCACTCGACCACTGAGCCACACCCCCAGCCTTATTTTGTATTTTATTTAGAGACAGGGTCTCACTGAGTTGCTTAGCACCTTGCCATTGCTGAAGCTGACTTTGAACTTGCAACCTTCCTGTCTCAGCCTCCCAAGTCACTGGGATTATAGGTGTGTGCCACTGTGCTCAGCCACAGATATGTTTTTGATGGTCTCTTCATTTGGATAACCTGCATTGACCTCTCATGGCAACTCTCCCCACAGTGTCCCCAGGCTCCTGAGCCTCATGCCTGTCATCTCTATGCTTTCCTCTTCCTTGTCCCTGTCCCTTCATCTGAATTCCTCTGCTCTGCCCCTGGTTCAGGCTCTTACCATGTTTGGCCAATAACCTCATTGACCCCTTAACTGGTCTCTCTGTTCTAGTCTTTCTCCTTTTGTGTTTTTTTCTGGCCTCCACAGTTATCTTTCAAAACATGAGGTCACATTACTCAGTGTCCAAACTCCTTTGATGGCTCCTCATTGCGGACAGAAAAAAGCAAGAACCAAAACAAATTGGGTTTTGACATGCAGGGGCTTTCAGAACCTGCCTTCTGCTACCACTTTGTTTACCACCCTTCTCTCAGCCACCCTGTTCTACAGCCCTGATGTCTTCATCAAGTTTAGCTGAAGTTTCAGTCTCCTCACCTACAAAAAGGGAATTATAAAAAACTTGATTTCATGGGCTTAAGGGTTCATCGGAATACTCAAATTGAGTTTCAGGCATATACTAAGGAGTTAATAAAATACTTACTTTGCATCATGATAACTCAGCACAGTGATTTGACCTTTTATTCCTGCTGATCTGGTGCCTCCGTGTGTAAGAGTTTCCTTGGCCTTTAAGACTTACTGCCTTTGTGAAGGTATTCTGAATCTTTCAGGCAACTGCTGTGAACTCTTTATGCATTCATTATAGTTTTGTAATTGAGTATCCTTCAATTACATCACTTATCAAAAAAGCCTGTCTTATGCTGTAGTTGTGTTCGGCTACCCATTCGAGGTGCTTACCTGCTGAGACTGGATCACCTAGGTTCTCAGCCTGAGGTGGGAGGTGAGTTAGGGGTGGAGAAAGCTGTAAGAGATTGTCTTCTTAAAGGGATCATTTCTGGCAAGTGTTTCAGGTTCTGAGAGTGCATGTCGCAATACTCTAATGCACTGCTGATGCTAACCACCTGGAGTTAGCATGAGCTCCACAGGTTATGGGCGTAGTCCCCAAGAAGACTGCCCTCACTTCACATGCCAGCCACAAGTTCAGGAGTTCTCAAGTTGCACGCATTTCTGTCCAACTGGCTACCATTTTAAGAGTTCATACAACCATCTCTGATGTGATAATTAGCATGGATGATTCACAGAGCCCAGGAAACTGCTGTACTTAAAATTGTTTAATCATAAAAGATACTAATCAAATGAAGAGACACACAGGGCAAAGTATGAGAAATTCCTGGGCATGGAGCTTCCCTCTTTGCTGCATGGGATCAAGATTTGTTACCTGCCCAGCACATTGATGTAGTCATCCTCCAGAAATCTGTGTCAAGCTTTGGTGTCCAGAGTGGTTATTGGGGGTTCATTACCTAAGCATGATTGACTGCTTCATTGACCATGCGATTGTTCAATCTCCACTCCCCTCCCATCTCCTCCCTGGAGGGTATCAGCTGAATCGCCTTATCCAAAGTCCCAACTTGATCACATGGTTGGCCCTTTTGGAGACAACTGCCCTCACTCAGACTTCTTGAAGACAAAAGTGTGGTCCAAGGGACTCATGAATAATAGAGAAACACCAATTACTTGGAAAATTACAAGTATTTAGAGTATCCCTCCCAGGAACTAGGGACCAAGGCCAACTTCTTCATTATACAACAGTTGTGCTCCACCCTGCCTCCTCAAATGTACTGTTTGTTCACTTTATGAACTTTCCTATTCCATTACAAGGATGATGATGTGAAGGCCACCATCTTTATTTAGTCAGCCAGTAGATGTTGGGTAAGATAAATGAACAGTTTGGTGCCTGCAAACAGGAGGTGGGTGGGAGGACCTAGCCTTGGAAAGAACCTCAGAATAACTCTCTAGATTTGGTTTTTATAAATAAGCAAGTCTTTCATACAAAGCAAATTATATTCTCCAGGGAAGGAATGGTCCTCATAGCCTTCCTATATTCCAATACTTAGTGTGGGCTCCAAAAGTTTCCCCTTGAGAGGACAGTGCCTCGCTGGCTTTGTCGGGGGCATGGTGAGCCCTGTTGGTTATCTGAATAATACAGCTCAGCCTTATTCCAGGCATCCCTGGCCAATGAGAAGTTCCTTTCTTTCCACAAGGATCTGTGTGATGGTCCCTGATGGAGCTGGCCATGTTTGGACAAATAATGCACAAAAATGGACAAATAATGGACAAAAAAATGCAAGCACTTCTGCCTAAGTGAAATACTGAAACTTGCATCTAGATTACAGGTCATTGACATGCACCTGAAAAAAGGACGATAAGGGTAATGTCTACAAAGGTAGTTCATAGAAATTGCTTTGTTACACTATGTTTTCCAGTCTTGGGAGCGAATCCCATGTTTTAGGCAAAGGGTCATAAACACATTCACTTGCATATCACATATGTATTTTCCCCAGAAAACAGACTTACTTTATTTCTTGAAACTTAATTTCCTCAGGTATTAATGGATTGATCCCTGATGAATGAAAGGTCTTTACAGTCTTTTGTAGAATTTAATTTTCTTCAATGTTCTGTCTTTCCATTTCCATTTCCGGCCCTTCATAAACAACTTAGCGGGATCAGTGCTTCTCCCCTGACCCCTCTATACTCTGTTTTTCTCTCCCTCTCTCTGTTTAAAATATTTTCTGTTGCCAGTGACGTAGTTCTCCAATTTTCTTAACATTACGTGAAATTTCTATTTAAAAATTTCTAAATGCTTCAGGAACATAATAATTAAGGGTTATTCCTGTCAGGAATAGAAACACCATATTAGCACAGTTCTTCCTCCGAGACTGCTAAAGAAGGAAAATCCTGTTTAGAGGGTTTGCCTCTGTGGTCTTTTTTTAAAATAGTAGTTATGTAATGTGAGGTTTAATTGGCCAGGAGTCGGGAAGCTGTGTGTCTCTTGTAAACTATGCTCCGGAAGTCTCAGTGGCCAGTATATGTACCTATAATTTGTTCATGGCGGTCACCTTGCAGGAAGCGTCCTGCATGATGGTTGTTGGGCAGATGTTGAAAGAAGAGCATATTGTCATTTCTTTTCTACAGTGATAGGTATATAACAGATGCTGAATAAACAGGTGTTGATTGACTTTAAAAAATATATTGATTTCAAATGGGATGCAGCAGGCCTCAGAAGTCTGGTTTCTTTCTCTGGCATATCCTGATGAACCAGGAGAGCTGGCCACCCAGGATTTAAAAATTAATTCCATAGGAGGAGAAAACAGGTGGTAACATAAAAAGGTACCTGAATAGAGGAGGGATCAAGTAATTCTCAGAAGGAACCAACAGGGGAATATTTGTGAACTCCCATCTGTATCAACACACAGACACTGAAGAAAGCACATTAAATCCAGAAGTGTCACCAGCGTGGGATGGGGGTGGGACAGTATTAAATTGAGATCACAGAGAAGTTTGCTGTACAAAAGGAACATGTCTAGTAGGTAAGTTCACGTATGGGAAGAAACAAACTTGAAGGTAAAAAAAATGTCAGGGAGCATTTGAATGAGAATGGAATGAAATGAAGGAAAATAGAAGTGACCTCATCTCAAGGTTGGCTGTACTGTTTTAGGACTGGACACGTAATGGAGGCTCTTCAACCTCCTGATACTTTGGCATGATGAGGTATCTGCTGAAAGTGCAAGAGAGAATATTAGTTGATTTCTTGGTTTGCTTGTGTTTGTAGTTTCTCTCCTTTCAAGCTTCTTTGGTCTTAAATTTGGAAAACAAGTCAGAATTGGGGAGTGGGGTTGAAGTTGTGAGAACTTTGGGACAATCGGACTCTGTTATGTTGATGTTTGTGTGCGTGAAAGGAGGAATTGTTGGTCACACCACACCCAGACTTTATGAAAAATTAGCCACAGTGTAGGAGAGGAGGGAAAGACCATGTTTGTTCAAGAAGCCCTAAATTCTGAGAACTCTGTGGTTAGGAGCCACATACTTTTGCTCCTACCAATATATTTCTAAGCTGAAAATTAGCCTTTAATAAAGATTTCCTGAGAAAACAAAAGGAACTGTGTTAGCTTTTCATTATTATAATAAAATGCCTGCAGTAAGTTAGCTTATATAGAGAAAAGGTTTATTTTGGATCACAGTTTTAGAGGTTTCAGTCCATGCTTGGGTGAACCTGTCAGGTCTGTGGTGAAGCAGCAGGGAGTATCTAGAGTAGTGAAAACATTTAAATCATGGTCAAGACAAAAGACAAAAGGAGGAAGAGCCTATGGTTCCACAGTCTCTTTCTAGGGTCATGCCCCCAATGATCCAAGACCTCCTGCTAAACCCCACCTCTCAGTGCCAACCTGGAGATCAAGTCTTTAACCTAAAGACCATTGGGGGACATTTTATCCAAATTATAGCAGAAGGAATAAAAAGAAAGGTACCTCCTGAGAGATAGAAAACTTTGAAAAATAAATTTCTGATAGAAAAAGTGGCAATTACTTCAGAAAAAGGGAAGACTATACTTAAAAAAAAAAAAAAAAAAAAAAAAAAAGCAACATTATGGTATCCCTGGAGCTCTCTGAGCTCAGATTAGTACAACACACAGTTTAAAAGATGGATGGTAGAATTCAGGAAAGGGCACAAACAGTAAAAAGAGAATCAGGGAAGTTCAAAGCCAAGGTGAGCAATGGCTTGTGGAGAAGTCGAAAGACAAAGGAGCTTTCAAAGCACTTGTTCTGAGAAAGACAGACAAACCATGACATGGGTAAGAGATTGTGATAATAAACGATGGCAAAGAAAAAGAGTTATTTGAACTCTATTTAACTTTCATCCTTTCAACAAAAATAATAGAATTATAACTAGAATTGACCCACAAATATCATTAAGAGAACAGGGATGGGCTGTGCTTAGTGGTAGAGCACTTGTCTGGTCGGCAAGGCTCTGGGTTGATTTGCTATCGTCATTGTTGTTTTGGGGGTGTACCTGGGATTGAACCCAGGTGTGCTTAACCACTGAGCCACATCCCCAGCCCTTTTTATTTATTTATTTAAAATATTTTTAAAAATTTGTTCTTTTTAGTTACACATGACAGTAGAATGTATTTTGACATATTATACACACATGGAGTACAACTTCCTGTTCTGGTTGTACATGATGTAGAATTACATTGGTTGTGTATTCATATATGTACATAGAAAGTTAAGTCCGATTCATTCTATATCTTTCCTATTCTCATTCCCCCTCCCTTTCTCTTTATTCCCCTTTGTCTAATCCAAAGTACTTCTATTCTTCTTTACCCCCTTACTTATTGTGCTTTAGTATCCGCGTATCAGAGAGAATGGCCTTTGGTTTTTGGGGATTGGCTTATTTCACTTAGCACAATATTCTCCAGTTTCATCCATTTACTGGCAAATTCTATAATTTAATTTCTCTTTAAGACTGAGTAATAATATTCCATTGTGTATATAAACCACATTTCTTTATCTGTTCATCTGTTGAAGGACACCTGGGTTAGTTCCATAGCTTAGCTATTGTGAGTTGGGCTGCATCACTGTAGTATGCTGATTTGAGGTCCTTTGGGTATATGCTGAGAAGTGGGATAACTGAGTGAAATGGTGGTTCCATTTCAAGTTTTCTGAGGAACCTCCATGTTGCTTTCCAAAGTGGTTGCACCAATTTGCAGTCCCACCAGCAATGTATGCGGGTACCTTTTTCCACATTCTCACCGACATTTATTGTTACTTGTATTCTTGATAATTGCTTTCCTGACTTCCCTGGCCCTTTTAGATATTTTATTTAGAGACAGTGTCTCGCTGAGTTGCTTAGGGCCTTACTGGGTTGCTGAGGCTGGCTTTGAACTTGAGATCCTCCTGCCTCAGCCTCCTGAGCTGCTGGGATTACAGGTGTAATTACAGGTACATCCAGGAAGGCCCTGGGTTTGATCCCCAGCACTGGAGGAAAAAAAGTACAACTTAGGATAGTAGGATAGTCAATAGAAAGAAATCCGCAAGCCATTCTTCATTTGGGATAAAAGAAGGTTGAATCTCTAGATCCAGATAAGAGCATCTTGGAGATGCATTGTGCAGATGTGTTCCTGGGACTAAAACCATGGTACCATGGCCCTGAATAGCAAGAGATGGTGTGTTGGAATGAAGGCAAGGGCTTTTGGGCTCAGTGGGTTTAGTTACTTCACCTTGCTGTGCCTTAGTCCCCTGTCTGTAAGATGGTGGTGCATGTCTGCAAAATGAAAATGCTGAGTTTCATAGGAGGGTAAAAATAGCCCCGACTGCCTCTTCTGGTGCCCGTAAGAAATACATACATAAGATAATCTGTGTGAATAGTTGGCATGGAGTAGACACCATGGAAGCGTTAGCTCTAATTATTCCTGCTTATTCTTTTTGAGAAATTGTCTGTAAAAGAGCTTTGGGGATGGGAAAAATTTCCATTTAACTTTTTAGAAAGGGGATGAGACAGATTGTAGAAATTATAGCCTAATAAATGTGACATTAATTCCTGGCAACATTTGTCATATGGGTGAGTGCAGAGATGGTTTGGAAAGACTTCAAAACAGAGTCCTGATGGGCTCTGGCGTGGTTTGCTAGTCTTGCCATAACGAAGCACCATGAACGGTGTGGCTTAGATGGCAGTAAGTTCGTGCCTCCCAATTCTGGGGGCTGGACATCTGCAGTCAAGGTGTTCGAAGGGTCAGTTTCTTTGAAGGACTGTGAGGACAGCTGTCCAGGCCTCTCTCCTCACATCCTCTTGTTTGTCCTAATCACCTTCTTTTATAAGGACACCAGTTCTTGGACTGGGAGTATAGCTCAGTTGGTAGAGTGCTTGCCTCACATGCACAAGGCCCTGGGTTCAATCCCCAGCACCACAAAAAATAAATACATAAATGAGGACCAGTCCTGTTGACGTAAGGGCAAACCTAAGGGCCTCATTTTAACCTGATCACCCCTGTGAAGACCCTGTCTCTATAGAAGGTCACTTTAAGGTTACATGAGTTAGGACTCCAACACTTTCTTTTTGAGGGGACGTATTTAATTCAACCCCTTATAAGTTCACTACTAAAAAGCCCAGCGGAGCAAAAACTAGCCTTATTTTTCAGAATAAAAGAAATATATATGCACTGAACTTGGAATTTTGAAAAGCATAGTCAATGATGTCAATTTTTGTATATCTGTTATACCTTGATAGAACTTAAAAGAAGGTTAGAGTTTAAAAAAGTGAAGAAATAGAGACTGACCGACAAGTGGGTCAGAGTATCTTTCTTCCTTTGACATGTATTCTCAAGACTCTATTATTTTCCAGGTGTTATAAACTCCTTTTCTGTCTAGGATGTTTGCTTTGTGACAATACTACTACTACTACTACTAAACTTTTTTGTGATATTATGATTATTTTTGCTTTGTGGTATTATATGCGAAAGCTTGTGAAACAATTAGGAGACTGTTCTCTGATGGATCGTTCCTTGCTCATCGGAGAATGGTCTTCAAATATTTATAGGGAAATGAATTTCAGTTTCAAATGGAAAAGACAAGAAGAAATACGGTTTAAATTTTCATGGAAAGTGACACAGTTCTCATCACTCTACTCAAAAAGGGGGAAAATCTCCTGACAGTGACCTTGGCTGTAGTTCAATGAAAATGTCCTAGTGTGGAGATTTATAATCTTCACAAGCCTGGAATTTAGGATTTATATTTCAGTTTCAAATTTTTATTATTCATTTTACCATGAAACTTCCTCCGCCAACTTCACTTTCTTAAAACTTATTTTATTGAGTAACACAGCATTTTATCTGTGTTTCAAGAGTTAGTTGGATAGACTCTGGTAGCTGGCGCTTTTGACCTAGCATCAGTAGCGGGCTCCCAAAGGTAGCGCATTGGTGAGGCTGCCTGGGTGCACCCTGTGGTAAGCACTGGGCAGCCCCCATTTGTTTGCAGTGGACATGGCCCCTATAAGCCTGTTCTTCCAGGTGAGCTTTGTGAGATAGAAATCTTATCCACCCATGGAGTTAGTGTGCTTTGAAAAGCAGCAGCCCCGCCCCCCCCCCCCCCCAACGCTTGTCCCTGTCCCCCATCCATGTGAGAAACTAATCCCAAACTCACTCCTGTTCCCTGGTCATGGTCAGATCCTAGCTTTCAGTGCCTCCCCCACCCCCCAGTGTTTCTGTCTTGAATTAATCGTTTTTGGTAACTCAGTTTACATCTGCACAAAAGTAGACTTGTACTTTTTTTTGCATTGTACTTACAACCACGTGGGAAAGAGGCCCGATGAAAAAGCTCTCCCCGTCTTTAAAGAAAGGACAAAGCTTCTTTGCCAAATGACCTGAGTGTAATTCCTCCTCTCCCAGGATAAATGAATGCCTCTAAGAGCTTTCCTTCCTTATAGTTTCTACTGTTTTTTTCTATTTTTTACCACTGGATTGTCCAGAAATCCAGCGCATGTGGTAAGATGGATATTTTATTTTTAACTTTCCTAAAAACCTTTGTTCTAAACTATGGGGTCTGGGCCTTGCCTGAGACTAGAGGGTGGTTACCCACATGGCAGTTATAGACACAGCAAAGGCAGGTGGGCTGGGGCCAAGCTCACCTCTGGGGCCTCCTTCCCAATCATGTGGTGGGGCTGGTCCCAGAGAGGCAGTGATTATAAGGAGGAAAAGGTAAAATGGATGTTTATAGAGAACTGGCCCACCCTGCCTCAGTGACCAGCTGGCACTCCTTGTCCAAGGCATCCCCTCCCTGGCTGGTTTTCTTTCTAGAACTGGGCAGTGCTCTACCTATTTCGGTATTCTAATCTTTGCAAATGTCACAGTTGGCACAACTTTTGGAGTCTTAGCTATAAAGTGATTATCTGAGATATGAGTGTGAATTTTGAAGTTGAAGTGCTAAATTTTTATAGGCAGAGTACTCAACATTTCAAAAGTACTTATGTGTATTTTCCAAATGGGAATGTGTTTCCAAATTATTTTAGATTTTTGTATAAGATTTAGATTCTGAATAAGAGTTTTGAGAAGAAAAAATTTTTTCCCCTGCCTGTTAGGTTTAAATGTCAGCTCTAAAAAAAAAAAATTTACTCATGAAAAACATATCAAAGCCACTCTTGGCTGTGAAGATTTGTTTTATGATGTTGTTACTTAAGGCAAATGCGTGTACGTCGTCTCCCTAACATTTTGAATAACGCAGAGAGTTTGGGCTGCTGTTTTTGAGAGTTGTGCTTTTCTCCTACCCTGTTTCACATCGTGGGCCTCTAAACATACAGGTGTTGCTGGAGCCCGCCAGTGTGGAAGACAAGATTAGTGGTACAGCTTGTGTTGCTGCTTACTTTCTAAATTGGACTTTAATGTTTGCTTTAAAGAATAACTATTCCCTCTATGGTATGAACAATATAATAAGTTCTCTGCTGAACTGGAGAATTGTTCTCTTTATGATTAAGTTGACTTTTAAGTAAACAGAAACACTGCAGAAGGTGAAGCGTATTTCTGGAAAATGTACATCCTATCTATATTCATTCTGGACATTTTCGGTTTTGATTACGTGACTTTAGGTTTTGTACCATTTAACAAATAAATATAACACAGTCCTGTATTTTACTTCTAAGGTGTGAAGACTTTTATTTCTTGTGCTTTTGTTTCAAGAAGTTAATTTAGAATCAATAGCCTTTGCAAACTTGCTGTATAGTATAGTTGTTATAAACCCACGATTTGAAGCCAGACTTATTTACATTTGAGATTTGGACTCACATAGTGTTATAGTGTGACTCTTAAATGTCCCTGCAGAGGGACAGGTTAAAGGTTTGGTCCTCAGCTTGGTTGCCCTGGGAGGCTATAGAACCTTTAAGAGGTGGGCCCTGTTTGGGAGATCTTTAAGCTAAAGGGGGTGCTGCCTGACTCTGACCCTTCTTCTTTTTCCCTTTTGTTTTCTGGGCATAAGGTAAGGGGTTTAACTCTGCCACATGCTCCCACTGTGATGTGTGCACTTACCATAGATTCAAAGCAATGAGATCAACTGACCATGGACTGAACCCTCCAAACGCCTGAGCCAAAATCAGCCTTTTTTCTTTATAAGTTGATTCAGCTCAAGTATTTGTGACAGTGATGGAAAGCTAACACAGAAACATGTCCTCTCCAACCTCAGTTTCCTGATCTGTGAAAGAGGATAATAACTACCAACTAGAGTTGCTGAGAGGTTTGCTTGACACATACATATTAAGTGAACGACTCGTAAATATTAGCCATTTCCATTATCATTTCTCAGTGATGACCTGGTTGACCCGTGGGGTGAGGTAGATAATTCGATCCAAGAAGATTGGAGTTCAGAGACTCTAGGTCAGAGGAAATCCACCAAAGCTAGAAAGGGATGTTTCGACTAAGGAAACCAAGACTGGTTCTAAGTACATAAAGTGGTGGTGTTTTTCTGCAGGGTATTCTCTTGTCCATGGTGCTACAGAGAAGTTGATAGAGTTATTTTTTCCCAAGGTCCCTTTTCATTTCAGAAGAATAAATAGGAAAAAAATTTATGGGCGCTGGACTCCAGGACCAGAGCTTGATGCATTGATCTTTCTTCTTTATCTGAATAGGAAGTTAAGTTACTGTTCTGAGATTCTTGAGTTAAGAGTGAAGTTTGTGCCCTGAATCAAGTTCCATATACTGTTAACTAATGTACGTTTAGGCCAGTTAAAATTTGGAATGAAATTATACCTTCTTGCTTCTTTTTGTTTTTTGTTGCTCTGGATTTATGTTGGATGCTTGTCAGTGGTGGTATCTTTGTCCTTGTGGCCTGTGATGTGAAGAATGCCCAGGGACATTGTATGACATTTGGAAATGGAGGTGTGTAGATGCTCATTGGGTGCCAATGGAATTTTGGGACTAATGCATTTTAAATATTATTCTGGAGCCACTGTCCTTGAAGTCCAAACTGTACAATTAGTTCATCACCTTGGGGCTAAAGGAAAGCCAGACAGATGGCCCTGAAAGAAAATCCATTGTGGATTGTGCTGTGTTGAAATCCCAAATTCTTTGGAACTGACTGGGGTGGAAATAAAATCAGGCTTGACTCTGCCTACCTGCCTCTCAAGCCCAGGATGGCTTGCTTCCTCTGTCCTACTTTTTCATGGTGCGAATTCAGTTACTCCTACTTTTATTCAGCCAGTGGCAGAATTCATTTATACATTTACTTAATATTGATCCAGCATCTAGTATGAAGCAGGTGCTCTCCTGAGCACTGGGAATACAGCAGTGAACAAAGCAAATGAAATTCCCTGCTGTTATGGAGCTTCTATTTTAGTGGGAAGAAGTGGGCAAAAACAACAACAACAACAACAACAACAACAAAATCCAAACAGCAACAATAAAACAAGTAATATATTAGAAAGTACTAAGTCCTAGAGAGAAAAATCAAGCTGGAAATGGAGATAGTGGATTGGATAGGTGGCTTACAATTTAGAATGAGTTGATCAGAAACACCTAATCCTTCTATTGGAGCAAATCTTGGTAGATGTGTTAGTTAGTTTTATGTCACTGTGACCAAAATACTTGACCAGAACAACTCAGAGGAGAAAAAGCTTATTTTGGTCATGGTTTCAGAGGTTCAGTTGCTGGTAGGCCAACTCCATTGCTATATGTCAGAGGTGAGGCAGAACATCATGGTGGAAGGGTGTGGTGGAGGAAAGTGTCTCACCTCATGGTAGCTAGGAACCAGAGAGCGGGACAGAAGGAAGGAAGAGTAAGCCAAGGGGGCAAGATATAACCCCCAAGGGCCTGCCCCCATTGACTGCCTCCTCCAACCATACCCCACCTGCTTACAGTTACCACCCAATAATCCATTCAAATTACTAATCCATCAAATGGACGGATCCACTTCTTAGGTTACAGCTCTCATAATCCAATCCTTTCACCTGTTGTTACATTGACATAGGAGCTTTGGGGGGGATACCTCATCCACACTGAAAGAGTGGAGATGAAGGAACTGGAAGAGCAGGAAGTGTCCGGAGTTTGTAGGAAAGACCAGGCAGTGGCAAGCCTGTGTGGAATGCGGGAGGAGGAGGGTGGAAGAGGAAATTGGGCGCACCTTGCTAATGGAGAGGCAGGCAGAAGGGAGCACGGATGGTTGGGTCCGCGAAAGGCCTGCAAAGCACCAGAGGGCCTGGAGTTGGAGTAGTTCTCAGTGAAGGGGAAGCTGCCTGGGGTGTTATGCAGAGGAATGACCTGGTGTGTGACTTAGGTTTTTAACAGGATCACTCTGGCTGTTGTGAAAAGAAGAGTGACTCCTTGGGAAGAGGGCATTTTATGTGTGTATGCTAAAGGGATAGTCATGCTTAGTGTCACGACATCACCTTGCTATAAGCAAAAGTGTGCTTTGCCATAAAAATGAACCCAGAGTTATCCTGAGGCCATGTACCTTGAGGGACTTTTGTCCCCTGGAAGTTGCTAGGACATGAGAGTTTGAGGAAAAGGACCACACAGGTGGTTTTCATCATTGTCAGTGACAGAGTCGGTACTGTTGACGGCTGCAGGGTGATTACATGATGTATGTTGCTTTATGTGCAAAAATATATCTTTTATTTCATGCACGTTGGCCTAGATTGCTTTAGAGGGAACTCGAGAAGTCTTGCGGGATGACTGGGTCTTGTTTATTTTGCTTCTTTCTCCTCCCTGTTCCTTCGTCCATTTCCCTGCCCTTCAGTGATGACCGGGGCTGGAGGTTGTCCTAACAGACCATATATTTCTGAGTGGTGATCATTAATTTTCCTTGGGATGACTGAGGAAATGTTCCTGTCACTTCTTTTGAATGTAGAGCCCCACCTTAGTGGGAATGAATTCTGACAACGAAACCTTGTTCTGTCGCCAGCATGGAGAGAGGTTGGCACAGTTCCACTTCCTATTAATTTTTTTTTTTTGTACAAGTCGGGCACCTAGGAAAACATTTGAAGACAAAGTTTCTACTTTGTGAGCTAATAATAAATGCCGTGAGCTAGTTTGCCAATTTGCTGGTTTTGGGTTTGTTTTGGGTTTGTTTTGGTTTTGGGTTTGTTTAACTTTTCTACCTAAGATGTACAAAGAATGGGTCCTGCAAAGGTTAATTAGGAGCACGTAATGACTCTGTCTTTTAAACTCTTGAAATCTGAAAATTGATTCACAAGGATAATTGTTCTGAAGTTTTCACATCTCATTTTTACATTTGTCAAACATCCCTGCCATTTTCTTGGCAGTGCAAACGTTCGGAGCCGCGTGGTGCATTTTCCAGCATGTGTGACTTTGCTTCTTCCCCATGTCCTGGAGTCGGGCAGGCCCAGGGATACAGCCTCACTGGGGAGTCCATTTCGGTTTTAATTGGTTGTAAAATATTAGCAGGAAGGCAGAGTTATTTCACATTGAAGTGACTTTTTTGGGAAGTGGCAAATTAAATTTTATGGGAGCAGCTGTTCTGAGCAGAATTTGTCGGAAAGTTGATGAGAATTGAAAGCTTGCAATACTTGGGTCTAAATCCTTAGTTTAAAAAAGATTCAAGCTGCAAATAAACTAGGGTATTAAAATATGGAAAAATATTTTTGTAAATATGTGTTCGAAAACCCTAGGCTCCATCATTTTGCCTTTCAGCTGAAGTCTCTCCAAAACAATCTTTGCTCTGATTTGGCAATGGGAGATGTTATTTACTTCAGCAGTCAATAATGATATGCTAAACAAGGAACATAACTTAGTAGAGAGACTCCCCGAGGGTGGGTATGCTGGGTAAAAAATGTAAGAAAGAGCAGGACCTCTGCACAAGTTCCTCATCCTGGGACACCCCCTCCATGTAACATTGTCTAGTTGGTGCCTTTTCATTCTTTGACACTTAACTCTCAACAGGATTCCTTCCCTGTCCTGTTTTTCTCTATTTATTTGCAGTGATCAAACCCAGAGTCTCGTGCATGCTAGACAAGTGCTCTGCCATTTAGCTATGCCCCCAGCCCTCTGTGTTTTAAACTCTTATAGTATCATGTGGTTCTTTATCTTAGCATTTGGAGAGAGAGAGAGAGAGAGAGAGAGAGAGAGAGAACTTCTTTATCCTATAAACTGCCTGAGATAAGGGAATACTTCATTGTTATCTTTTATTATCATATTGTCACTGCATAAAAACAATACCTAGCATGTTAATGAATGTTTGTTTCATGAAGGAATCCATGAATGGATTGACATTGTTTAGTAATAGCATGGCCAGTTTGAAGATTGACGCATTGCAACCTCAAATTCAAGTGCAGGACCAGGCAACCAGGGTATATGAAGGAAGCAGACTATGAACAACCTGAGTTGTTCTGGGCAACTAGATAGAATGTGCTGGACAGGTGACCGCTGAGTGGCTGTTCTCTTGCCTCTCCCTGTGGGGGCTGATTCTTACCATAGGGGAGCAGGCTTGGATCATGGTAGACTTAAAGTGCTGCTTGGGAAGATGGGACTTGAGTGGAGGACACGAGGGAGGGAGTTTGCTGCAGAACATGGGGCACTGTAGATGCCCTTTGAACAGAGAAGAGAGAGGGTCAGATTAGGAAGTGTTTCAGAACAAAAATTAGGCAGCCGTGAGTTAAAATGTGAAGCTAATGCACTGTCCACATCTGCTACATGAAGCAGGGTGCTGGGACCTGTTTCCTACCTGTTATGGTTTGGATATGAGTTGTCCCCAAAAGCTCACGTGTGAGACAATGCAAGAAGGTTCAGAGGAGAAATGATTGGGCAGTAAGAGTCTTAACCCAATCAGTGAATTAATCCCTAATGGGATTAATCGAAGTGGTAGGGTGTGGCTGGAGGAGGAGGAATTGGGGTGTGGCTATGGGGTATATATTTGTATCTGGCAAGTGTAGTCTCTCTCTGCTTCCTGATCACCATGATGTAAGCTGCTTCCCTCCACCACCCGCTCCTGCCATGATGTTCAGCCTCACCTGGAGCCTGGAGGAATGGAGCCAGCCTTCTATGGACTAAGACCTCTGAAATGGTGGGCCCTCAAATAAACCTTTCCTCCTTTAAAATGGTTCTGGTACAGAGATACAGCCACATCAATGTTCATACTGCTCAATTCACAATAGCCAGACTGTGGAACCAACCTAGATGCCCTTCAACTGATGAATGGATAAAGAAACTGTGATATATATATATATATATATATATATATATATATATATATATACAATGGAATATTACTCAGCTATAAAGAATAATAAAATTATGGCATTTGTAGGCAAATGGATGAAATTGGAGAATATCATGTTAAGTGAGATAAGCCAATCTCAAAAATCCAAAAGACGAATGATCTCACTGATTAGCGGATGATGACACATATCGGGGGGTGGGAGGGGGGCAAGAATGGAAGAAGGAGGGACTGTATAGAGGGAAAAGAGAGGTGGGAGGGGTGGGGGGGGGAAGGAAAAAATAATGGAATGAATCAAACATCATTACTCTATGTAAATGTATGAATATGCAAATGGTGTGCTGTTACTCCATGTACAAACAGAAACAACATGTATCCCATTTGTTTACAATAAAAATAAATTAAAAAAACAAATAAAAAAAATTGTTCTGGTCAGATCTTTTAGTCACAGCAGTGAAATAGCTGACTAAAACACTATCTAAAAGTAGTTTTGCAAATACAAAGACAAACATACCTGAAAAATAGATTTCTGAAATTTATATTCATCTTAGTCTCAGTCTTTCTAGAAACAATAGAAATGGTGAGTGGGGGAGGAAACCATGAGGTAAAGTCAGATGGCAGTGGGTTGAGGATGGAGTGGGAAGTAGAAAAGGAAAGTCAGTGAATGGAGGCTCCTCTTTTGAGAAGTTAAAACAAAACAAAACAAAACAAAACAAAACAAAACAAAAAAAAAAACAAGCAAGAAAAGAGACAGGAGAAGAAGCAGAATCAGAGGAAAATACCAGAAACATACAAGGGAGGGCGGAGGCATTTACTCTGTCAGCGAGGATCCCTTCTCCTTAGATAATGGGTGAAGAGCCCAGTTCCTGAGGTAGAGACAGTGAGACCTTGTCAGGAAATAGGAGGAGCCACAAACTCAGAGAGGACAGTGTGTGGGGTTGAGGTTTTGCTTTGGGGAAGATGTGTGTAGGATGGAGTCCTAAAATGTATTTCCATTTCCACTTTTGTCACAGATTTTATTAACAGGTGCTGAAGAAATATTCTTGGAAAGACTGAGGCAAAACTTTGCTTGCTTTTTCCTTCTGATTGAAAGCTCACCAGAACCCTCAGGCACTTCTGAAATCTTGACTAGGAAAAAGCACTCAGAACCGTGCCAAGGAAGGATCTTGTGGACGTTGCTTTTCTGGGTGGAATCTTGCAGACTAAAACCCTTCACACTTATCTCAGGAGCCCTGGTAGCTTTGCAATCAGATAACTGTGTCCAAAATGGTTCTAAGTATCATCAGTCACAAAGTAGCATAAAATATAAGATGACTGCAGAAATTCAGTAATATCTTTGCCATGTGGTAATGCCCTAAGTTGGCAAGTACTTTCATAGTTAAAAAAATATTTTCACTCTACTAGACCCTTACTATTTTTTTCCACCAGTGAATTTTCACTCTAAGGTCTTTTCAGAGCATCTCATAATAAGTCAACAAATCTATTTCAAATGTGTTTGTTCCTAAGCAACGGTTTCTAAGAGCTTCTGTAATTAAGATGAAAGTTCCAGGGTAACAATGCCCAAACAAGCACCATTTCCCCCATTTTCTGGTAATGTGGGAGGAGTAGGATGGATAAAGGTGAAAGAAGACTGTTTTGCTGAGAGTGCAACATCTGAAATCTCCAATATATTGGCTGTCCTCTAGCTGATCCCAGTGTGTGTGTGTGTGTGTGTGTGTGTGTGTGTGTGTGTGTGTGTTTTGAAATCAGCCAGTCCTTTTATCCTGGTGTGTGGAATGTATATCCCAGGCATGGACAGGTAGAGCGTGTGTTGAAGGCAGGTTTACTGCAGAGCTGTGTTACGACGGGGCCCCACGGTAATGGGAATCATGCTGCCTGACACGTGTGGCCATGGGAGGGATGACTGGAGTACACGCCACGTGAAATCAACTTTCTTTGCCGCTATGACTGACCTAGATTAAGCGGTGATGCAGGCCCGTCTGTTCTGCTTAACAATGCACAGTTGCTTGTTCTTTTTGGTGATTTGTAAAGGAAGACTCAGATGAATTTTTTCCTATTCATCATGCCTGGCTCATAGCAGGCATTTAACAAATGCTCCTCTTTCCCTTCCTGCTTCATTTTGTTCCAGGGGCAAGAAGGGGGTTAGGGTTTCCATGACGACCTGTTGTTGAATGACCTCCTTTCAAACCTGTTGTTAGATGCCCAATGGGCCTGAGCAGTGGTCCAGAGAGCCAACCCTCACCTAATGGAGGCTTTGCTGGTTAAAGAATATTCGGTTTAAGTCTGCAAGCAACTATTGATGATCCTTCAGCTGCCTAAAAACTTGGTGCATCCCAACAGGGTTTGCTCAGAGGTTTGCCTCATTGCCGGCAGAGTGATGGCAGCCACCAAAGGGTACTGCCCAATGGACCTTGTTCTATTTTGGTGCCATGCCTTAGGTTTTTGATCTTGGGCAGGTCAAAACCACCTTGACATTTAATTTCCTCATAATTTTGCTGTGAATAATAACTTCTTGACTCACATCATAGGCATATCCTAAGGATTAGATGAGATAGAATATATAAATTGCTATGAGAAAGTATGTATGTATTCATTTATTCAACAAATAATTATCAAGTGACTCCTGTATGTCAGGCACTATTCTAGTTTCATAGTATTCCATTCCAGAATAAAAAATAGATCTCTACAATGTTCTTAATGGCAATTTAATATTTCACAGTACAGGTGTTGTATAATTGATTTGACCATCCTCCAGTCAATAGACACTTAAGTAAACAGTGCCACATGGAACATCTTTATACATATGTCTTTGGTAGATGTGAGAGTATTTCTCTAGGAAGATGTTAGAAGAGATTTTGCCAAGTCAAAAGGCAAGTACATATTTAATATTGAACAGTACAAATTTCCCTGCTATAAAGCAACAGCAACCTGCCCTTCCAGACAACATGAATGAGAATTCCTGTTTTTCCACACACCATTGTTAGTCTTTCAAATTTTACCAGTCTCTTGGGTGAAAATTAATATTGAATGATTGTCTTATTTTCCTTCCCTTGGTCTATAAATGATCATCTTTTAATGTTTTTGGCCATTTTTACTTCCTATGTAATAACCCTTTCTACCCCATTTTGTGCTAGTAGCTAGATCATCTTAATTTAAAAGGGCTTCTTGTGTATTTAAAACATGTTTATATATACCTTTTCATTTCATTTAACATACTTTTTAATTGAGATGAAAGATCTGACAGGAATCACTATTTTACAGAGGAAGTGGGCGGAACAGAGTCAATGGTCAGCTGCGGGCCGCTCAGTCAGTGAATGGTGGTAGAGGGCTGGACCTTGGCTCCTCCTGGTCCAGTCTGCTTTGCTTTGAGCAGAGAGGGTTATTTAGGAGGCTCAGCAGGCTAGGGAGGTGGGTTTCCTCTGTGGGG
Source organism: Sciurus carolinensis (assembly GCF_902686445.1). Classification (NCBI taxonomy): domain Eukaryota; kingdom Metazoa; phylum Chordata; class Mammalia; order Rodentia; family Sciuridae; genus Sciurus; species Sciurus carolinensis. The sequence goes on from NC_062224.1 coordinate 24,469,194, forward strand.
CAATTTGGCTGGCTGGCAGCAACACGAGGAAAGCCACTGGTCACACGAGGGGCGTGGCACAGACACGGCCTCTCCCAGCACCAGAGCCCTTTCAGCCCAACCTGCAGGCGTCACCTAATCCTGGGAAAAAGTGAAGGTAACCCAGGGACTGAGGGTTATGCCTGTGCCTTTGATCCTCAGAGGGCGGATTCAAAGGCAAAGGCAAAGGAGAACAAGAGTGACAGTCCCTGTAGGGTGCCTGCCACCTTTCTGCCTTCTGAGGGTACAAGAAATGCCGCCTTTGCCTCTGCCTTGCAGACCAGGAATGTCCTTGTTCTCAATAATCACAAGAGAATAATAATAATGTTCCTGTTCTTAATAGTCAGATCGAAGATCCTCTCCTTGAGTTTTCTGCTGTATTTATTTGAATGATCATTTTTTTCCCAGATTGAATAATTACCATTTGCCCTCTTCTTGCGAGTGAATAAACTAGATGTGAAGTTTTTCTGGAATGGTCTTATTTTAGGCTTTTTCTTGTCTTATCCTGGCCTGGCTTGCAATGTACATTCAATGGGACTCAAGTCCTAGGGTAGAAATTCCGTAATTTTTGTTTGTTTGTTAAGGCTCGTAGGGATCATCTGGCTCAGTCGGCTTATTGAACATATATGGAATCTGGGATCTGGGAACGTGGGGTGATTTGCTGAGATTACCCAGTTATTCCAGACCAATGACCAGATTTTGGAACTTCCAGCTTGACTAGGACTGTAGTTGTACCATTTAGTAACTTTCTAATATTTTTCTGTTTTCTCCCTACCCTCTTCCTGCAAAATTTACCGTGAAAATGAAGCTTCTTTGCATTTGTTTTGTTGAACCATTGTGATAAGCAGTTAATAAAGCACTTTTCATGCTTAAATTTTAACTTCTATTTGTACAGGTTTTGGAAGCTCCTCCTTTCCCCAGCTTCACGTTATGCTCATATGCTTAGTTGGGACTTGGTGAAAGGATAAGGTGATGGTTATATATTTTTGTGCTTTAACTTCTCTCTTCTCTTTCTCTCTCATACACACACACACACACACACACATGCTCTAGATATAGTCTATTTTCCTGTTTTCATGCATGGGATAGTTTTTTTCTTTTTGTTACTGGGGGTTGAACCCAGGGGTGCTTAACCACTGAGCCACAACCCTAACCCTTTTTAAATATTTTATTAGAGACAGAGTCTCACTGACTTGCTAAGGGCCTTGCTAAGTTGCTGAGACTTGCTTTAAACTCTTGATCTTCCTGCCTCAGCTTCCCGAGCTGCTGAGAATATAGGTGTGTGCCTCCATTCCCGGTACATGGGGATATTTGAAATAGTCCGTGTTAAGTTCTCCCATCATTTGAAAGAATTTAGAGAAGAGGACATCACAACTTCCCTTACATGTTTGTTTTTATTTTTAATAATTGATCCTGTTGGAAAAAAATTCTTTACTGTTGACTCATTTTCTCAAGTTCTGTCCTGAGAAACCTTCACAGACCTGACTGGGTGGTTTTGCCATGGGGTAAGGGTGAGGCAAGCAAGACCACGTTGTGTCATCACATGGTGCCATCGGAGTAGGTGAAGCCAGAGTCTGCATGGCTACAGAGTATGGGGTGGACCAGGTCAGGCTAATAGAGAGGGCTGGTACCACCCTGGATGAAGCTGTAAGGCTGCTTGGTTGCTTTGTCTGGTCCTTGTCTCAGAGAAGAGCCAGGCATATTTTGAGCCATCTTATCTGTATATCAGGACCACCACCAATGATGGGTCATATTACCAAGGAGAATGCTAAGAGAATTATTGTTCCTACAAGTTTCCCCCCTGAATAAGGTCTTTTTTTTCCTGTTACAAAGAGTGATTCAAAGCCCGTTAGTCCTGGCCTGGCTGGAGCTGGTGTGTGGACAGCAGAGGTGGGGCTGGTCTTCCACCTAGAAGCCTTTGATATTGGGCCAGGAGGAAGATTTTCCAGAAAAGGCATCTGTTGGAGGTATTGTGGTGGGTGGGGTGATCATCCTACACCTCAAGTACCCTATTGGGTAAAACCTTGGGCAGGTATTTGTTGTGAACATCCTACATACTTGGGACCAGAGCCCTTGTCCAAAGGATTATAATTGACTTTGGGTTCAAGGTAGATTTAGGAAAGCTTAATAGGGTTTAAATACAGCCTTCTCTAATTTTCAGACTTTTATTAAGAATGTGAAGTTTTCATTTTGTACATTTTATTCAATCCTATTATGCTCTCTTAGATATATACTTCTGGCTGTTAATTTTTTGTGCTTATTTGTTAGTGGGTGATTTTTGATGTCTTAAGATTTAAAAAAAAGGCTAAATATTAGTTTTTCCTCCTTTTAACTTTTATTTTGATATAATACTAGACATACAAAATATATTACAAAGATTTCCTTATGTACTTCGTTCATATTTTCAAAATGATATTTTAATATATTTCATTTATCATTTTCTCTTTCTCTCTTACTATTTTTTATGAACCACTGAATTAAGTACATTGGAGATATCTCTTTGCTCCTAAAACACGGTAATTCCTAAAAGCAAAGGTATTCCCTTATGTAAATACTGCATAATTTTAAAAATTAGGAAATTAATATTGATACCATAGTATTATCTCATCCACAGACTGTTGAGATTTCACTAAATGAAACAAAAATGTCACTTTTAGTGAAAGAAAACCTCAGTTTATGAAGTTTATTGACTTGTCCCTTGGTCATCTTTATTCTGGAACTATTTTGTCTTTTCTCTTATGACAGTGATATTTTTGAATAATATAAATCAGTATTTTTGTGGAATAACTTATTTTACCTTTATTTGATTGTCTACTCGTGATTAGATTCAGGTTGTGCATTTTTGGCAGGACTACAATTGTTATTAGTTTTGAATGGTATTGATTTTTAATATGGATTTATTAAAGTTGGAAACTAGATTTATTTTCATCTCAGTACCTTTATTTACCTTAAAGGTATATATTCTGTACATAAATCTAATAAGTTATGTATAAAACAAAACAGTTTTCAGGTGTTTGCTTTAAATAATGGTTAATAAATTCAAGTCAGATGGACTAAATTTTCATTAATCGATTTGTTTTGTAACTTAAGCACATTTCCTTAAACATTTAAAGTTATCTTAGTAAGTAAATAGATCCAGTTTGCTTTTAAATCATTTCAAATCTCCAATAAGGCAAACCTGAAGACCTTAGCACTTTCCCAAGTATTTGAATAATTCTTGTCAACTAAAACTTAAATTTACAAATACAGTAGATTCCTCATTTAAAAAAAATATTCTACTTTTGTTTGAAACACTCATATTTTCACCTTTTGCTCAGTCACAGGTTTAAAATTAGTTGCACATTCTCAAAGATATTGGATTCTCCAGATTCTCAAATATTCTATACACTTTAATACTGAATTTACAAAGATAATCGTGCACTTCATTCAAAGCTATTAATACCATGGATTTTATTTGCTTTAACATCTCTGTCTTTGATTCCATTCCTTTCCTAGGGCTGGTAAGACACAGTTCACTTTGGGAAGCAAATCTTTTATAGGAGGTGGGCTAAGGTTTCCGTGCTGATAGTTGAGGATTGGGCCAGTAATTTGTGCCCATATACAGATGTTTATCTGGCAGAGATTTGGAGTCGAAGAAACACATGTCCAGATTTTTTGGGGGGAACTACAGATAAATCCATTTTCTAATTACTATGGCAACCTAAGGCTAAGCCCTAAGTTGCTATGACAACAGCAGTCCACACCCTTCCCTTGTGATGGATTTTCAACCTTGGTCTCCTGGGTTGATACTCATGTGTCCTCCTTTCATCTGATTAAGGTGGACATATGTCTGCATCCTTATTAGGTTGCGACTGATTTCCTCCACTGCTTGATTGCATTCTGTATTTCTTTAGCTCTTGGCAGCATCTTGTAGTCATCTTTCCTATCTGATTGGATTTTACATTTTCTTTTGAAACCTTTGGCCACAACTCTAAAGCTTCATGCTAATGAGAAGGTCTTTCTCTAATTTCTTCATGTTACTGTGAATTATAGCCTTTAGAGCTTGACTTGGATTCCCAGAGTTTCACTAGTGCTATGTAACTTGATCATGAAAACTCCCAAGCCAGCCGCTGCTCCCGATGTCGGAGAGCTCTGTGTGCATGCTGTAACCAGAGACGACTGTGTTCTCTTTAAAAATTTTGTTGTTGAGTTGCTCTCAAAAAGATATGAAGGCTAAATCACAATTGAACCAATAGAATTCAAGTAGGAATGGGTCACGAAGTCCCACCTAGTGACTATTTATTATGATGAACTATTTGTGTTTGGTAATTTAATTTCATTTTGCTTGGAGTATCTTGGATGATAGCAGTCACTCCCTGCTGACCTCTTCTTTGTTTAGCAGGGTTATATAAAAGCTCATGTTTTGGAATTGGCGGGCCTGGGTTCAAATTGCAGTTCTGGAGTTTATCAGCTGTGCGACTTGGGCAAGTTGCGGAACCTCTCAGAGTTTCTTATGGTTCCATCTTCCTCACAAAGTCGTCATAAGGATTAAGCGAGATGTGGCTTGCTGAACACACAGCTTGGCCCCTGGTGTCTATAAGTACTCAAAGAATTGATTTTTGCTTGCATTTGCCCTTCTTGTTGGATTTTGTCACCATCCTTTATGTCTGGTCTGCTTTACCTGCTCTGACATCTTGTTGAACCCTGGCTCCTCTTTTGGTTTTTCTATAAGCTGGACATTGCTTATATTCTTTGTGTATTTCTCCTACCTTGTAATCATGGTGGAGACATAGTTGATAGTACATTTATATTAAACTGTTTTTCTCTTTGTCTCTTGGGAGAGCCCCCCAGTTTGACTCTGTGGGACACAACATATTGAGCTCAGAACCCAAAGGCCATTATTTCTACGCATCCATCTCTCTTTGATCTTGGAAATTCACAGTAGAAACTAAGCACATTTTGCTGCTGTTTATTTGCTGTGAGTTGGGACAACGTTGTCCGTTTCATCAAAGATGTAAGACCCTGTTGGTTTCTCCAGATTGGAGAGGCTAGTTTGATGCTCTTTCTCTTTGTCTTCTGTGGTTATAGTCATTATTACCCTCCAGGAGGGGACTCTGGCAAAGAGGAGCTGTTAGATGGTTAGAGCTCACAGTTTCCATCGTCCTAACATGCTCAGGTCCTTTCCACTTCCAGTTACATTTTTGCTTAGGTGGTGCCACCTATAGGGAGTGGCCAGGGAAGTAGTGGGCTTAGTGACCATGATGAATGAATTTCAAAGACCAAAAACTCAAGGGGGAAATTAGCTACAGTAGCCATAGTGTTTTTAGATACTCAGCAGGAGTAAACTGGATTAATCCTACAGACGTCTACTGGCCCAGGCCAAAACCATGTTGGTCATGACCACTGATCTCCCCTGCTTACAGAGTTGTAAATAAACACCAAGACTTTCTGAACAATGAGTCATGATGACCAAGCACACAAGAATAATCCTGTGTAACTGAATGCAGGAAAGTTATCAGATGAATATTTATTACATGCATACTCTTACAGAGTTGATAATAATAATTATGTAAGTACCAAATACTTTGAAAAAAATGTTTCTTTGAATTCTAACAAGTCTTTGAGGTAAGTGTTATATTTACCTCCATTTGTACAAATATGAGGTCAAGTACATTGCCCAGAGACACATGGCCAATAGGTAGTAGTGAGGACTTAGACACATATTTGCCTAGGACCAATGAGCATACTTTCTTTACTTTCATGTAGGCATATGTTGTAAGGAGTTGTATAATAGTTCTTTAGTGGGATTTTTCCCTTGTCAAATAGAGAAAATTTTTGTGCCAGTCAGGAAAGTTAGCAGAAAGTACCAATTCAGGTACTTTCAACTCTTGAGACTGTTTTTCTCCCAATGTCCCTTAATCCCACCAATCCATGACTTATTCAGGTCATAAGCAACTCCCCTTTTCCAAGAGGAAGAAGTTATATCAGTCATTTTGCCCTAGGTATGAATTCATTTATCCAGATTGGTTTCCTAATAGCGAACTCTAATGTATTATGTGAAAAGATTTGATGGTTGGAGGAGAAATTGCAGATGATTTTGGAACAGAGACCCTTCAGAATGGGTAGATTTTGGTGGAAGTTATCCATCCATAAGCCAGCAAGTGGTAATGGTTCTTGAGGGTATAAAAGGGGGATTCAGAAGGCTGAATCAGGACAGGGATACAGAAGCATGGGGAGGCCCTTGGAGACATGTTCTCCTCTCTCCTGCTTTTGCTGACCCTGAAGATCACTGATATCAGAATCTTTCTTGTGATGAGGGTGGGTATTTGGAATAAGAACGTAGTCAGGACATGAATCCTTGGATTTCAATATTCACCAGACATATTCTTTGCTTTCTTAAAAAGTGGAGATTTTTGAACTCTCTCCTAATCAGGGACTGATTTAGCAAGTAGCCTGAGAAACTTGGATTTCACCAGTCTCACAGGGGATTCTAATACAGATGGTCTGAGCACTAAAGTTTTGAAAACTTCGGTTGGGAGTCTCTCCCCCTGGGCTAGTAGGCAAGTCTAACCCCCAACTCAGGAAGTTATCCAGTGGCTTCCCTGAGGGTGTGCACTCCATGGCTGAGCAACTGATGGTGATTGAATGAAAGAAGGGCTTCTTCTCTTTGAGAAGTCTCCTTAATCTAAGCAATCAAACCCCTTTAAGGTCTAAAAAGTTCTGTCAGAGGGACAAGCTGCCCTACTCCTCTGTAACTTTCCTGGCCTCTGGTGTCCTGCCATGTACGGTCCTGGTTTGGAGGCAAGGTGACGAGGGAAGAGCAGCCAACTGCAGAGCCAATGGCAGCATGGTGGTCATTGGAAAAACACTGGATTTCCAGAGCTGAGACTGGGACAGTCACAGTCCAGCTGGGATGGCTGGCCACCCTCCTTGCACAGAAACCCTCATTGTGTAGAGCCATGACCAGCCCCCTTTGCTGCTGGAGGGCTGTGCCATGGTGTCTCAGGTCAGTGGAAGAACCCTATGGGTATGTTTGCTTTGCCTGTCAAAGTTATTCCTTTTTTCTTTAGTGGAAAAACTCTTTGTGGGTTGGTTTCTTAGCCTCATTTCCTAGAGCTCCAGGAGGCTGAATGCAGGCAGCCTCTCCTGGCCTGAGAAGTAGCTCCTCTATGCCTTACTTTTGTCAAAGAGTATTATGCTGAGACATGGTCTTAGCTTTTATTTCTTAATTTCCACTGAGGCTATAACTAGGATGTGGGCTTCCTAAGACTGGAGAAATGAAATCTTAGAACAGCCCCTTGGGAGGATGAGGATGAGGAAGTCTAGAGAAAAAGAGTTCCAAGAGGATGGGCTGTCCTGCTGGTCAGAGACCCTATCGCCTGCCTCACCCAATGGTTTCCCAGTTTTATTTGCTGAGAGAGACCTCAGTGCATGCTTACTGAATTCAGTTTGGAAGCAGAAAATGTGTTTTCTTAAGTGAGGCCTCTGGGGTGGAGTTCAGGCTGTTTTGCTCTCAGCTTGGGCTCTGGGATGAAATAGGGCCTGTTACAGACAAAGCTCTGTTTGAACTGAAATGAGTCACAAGAGGTGTCCGGGAGGAAACAAGTGAGTGCTGGGACTGAAGGAGCGTGGCCCTTAGTAGAGGGTAGGCTGCGTGAGTGATCGACCTGAATACTCCCATTTTTGGTTTTTAAAAAAGGCATAAAATATTGAAGTGTGTGTGATGTGTGTGTACATAGATAACAAATGGGGTCTGAAAGGAATTCTTTTTTATATTTTTCTGCAGTCCCGGAGATCAGACCCATGACCATGAATGCTAGGCACGTGCTCTAAGCCTGAGCTACGGCCCCGGCCATGAAAGGAACTTTTAAGAGGAACTGTGAAAACAGTTTTAAGCACAGATGCACTGTAGAATAAGTGTAGCCTACCTTCTGGGTGGAAAGAGAACAACGTCCGCTGGTTAAAAACATCTTGATATTTGTCAGAACTCAGTCATCGCCCTGTCCATGATTTGATTTGATTCTATGCAATTTCCCTATCTAGCTACTTTTTGCAGATGCTGACATTACAATGACATTAATTTGCAATTGCTTAATGTACACTAACTGACGGGCTAGTTGTGAGGGTAAGGAGAAAAATGTTCCAGAAGCTTTCTAACTGGTAAGAAATCTCTTTGGAATGGAAACCTGTCCAAATCTGAATCATTAGGGATTGATAGTATAAAAGATGGTCCTTGGAAGGGAGACCTCAGATTACTTATGATGTGGGTTGTCATGGGTGGAATGTGTCTCCAAAAGCTTAGGAAGCATGTGAAAGAAATTCTGGGGGAAAAAAAAAATCCTGCCCTCTGTCTCTAAGGTGTGAAGTATTGCTTTTTCTTTTTTACTTTTTTTCTCTTTTTTTGGTACTGGGGATTGAACCCAGGGGTGCTTTACTACTGAGCCAAAACCCCAACCCTTTTTGTTTCTTATTTTGATATAGGTATTCACTAAGATGCTTAGGGCCTCACTAAATTGCTGAGGCTGGCCTCAAACTTACAGTCCTCTTGCCTCATCCTCCCTGGTGATCATAGGCATGTGCCACCATGCCTGGCATTATGAAGTCTTTTGAACACTGTTGCTAAATGACCTGGAAACAACTCTATAGAGAAAGGATCTAGAGAGTGCAGTATTATAAGTCTGATTTTTTTGTGGCATGGAAAATTTTGCGCCTGGGTTTGTCTTAGGTAAACATGCAGGTCTGTGGAAAACCAATCAGAATGTGAACCTGTCTCCATGCTGGTAGTGCTCCCACAGAGGTGGTAGAACCCACAAGAATGTCTGTGAGAAGAGTGGCGAGCAGTGAGCCCACAAGGAGACCCAGTACTAGAGGGCAGGGAATCTCTGCCCAGGGAAAGCAGTGTTGGGACAGGAAGCAGAGTGGCTGTGGTGGAAAGACTAAGCCGATTTCCCATAATAAGACTAAAACTCCCAAGAAGATTGTGTTGGGGTTGAGTGTGCTGAGCCCAACTGCAGATCTAAGGGAACACTGGTTCTTAAGAGGTGCAAGCATTGTAACCCGGGAGAAGATAAGAGGAGATGGGACTGAGAGATCATCTTGAGGCTGTGTTAAAAAGGAAAAAAAAAAAGTTTGAAAGTGAATACAGGACACAGGTGACCATCATCATCAAGTGGTCCCCTCCTGGGGAGCTGTAAGGCTCTGAGAGTTAAGGAAATCATCTGGGAGAATCAGATGTTGTCATGGTAACCATACCAACTATCGTAAGAGCTATTATTTTGAGACATGTTTCTTGGGCAACTGTACCTCTAGGGTTAATATGATGATCTTTACTGATAATAATAGTCAGGGCTTTCCCTGTATTAACTCGTAACCATAAGTCTATGAAGATACTCTATTTTATCTCTTCTCATTTTAAGATGAGGAAGATCAGATGCACAGAGAAGAGAATAACTTGACTTTAAGTCACATGGCTCGAAAATGGTAGAATTAAGATAGAATCTGGCTTTGGAATGCATGCTCTTCACCCCCAACCTCTGTACTGCCCTCTGTGCCATCCATTAGTGGTCTAGGAAAATTATAGAAGGTCATGTTTCACCCATAGTAAGAAACTCTTCATTGAGCTAGTCTTCTAAGATATAGTACTTTCTTTCCTAAATGATTTAACTGGTAGTTTTATTTTATTACATACACACCTGCTTTTCTTACAATTAACCCGTGGCTTCCACTGAAGCAAAGTTATGAGGGCTACAGCTTCACAAAATCAGAAAGTGTCACAAAAAGAAAATGGCAAAGAAATGAAGTTAGACCTCTACCTCACACCATATATAAGTTAGCTCAAAATGGATCAATAACTGAAATGTAAGAGCTGACAGTCTAAATCCTTAGACAAAAAGAGGCATAAATCTTTGTGACCTTGGGCTAGGTAGTGGTTATATATGACACAAAAGTATGTGTATGTCTACACATGTGCATGCTCACACACACACACACACACACACACACACACACAGGAAAAATAGATTTCAAAATCACCTCTACTTCCAACAATATTCTCAAGGAAGTGGAAAGACTACCCACAAAATGCAAGAAAAATATTTGCAAACCATGATAAAGGATTTGTGTCCCAAATAGATACAGGATTTCTAAACGCAATAATTAAAAGACAAATAGTCCCATTAAAAATAGGCCAAATATTTGAATAGATAGTTCCCCAAAGAAGATACACAAATGGTTAACAAACATATTGCACTTTGCTGGTAGGAATGTAAAATGGAGTAGCTATTTTGGGATATGGTATGGCAGTTCCTCAAAAAGTGAATGAAACAGAGTTACCATATGATCCTTCAATTCTACTCGTTGCTATACACCCCCTCATTGAAAACATGTCCATAAAAGAACTCAGTACACAAATGCTCATAGCAGTATTATGCATGATGACTATAAAGTGAAGACAATCAAAATGTCTACTGGTTGATGAGTGTGTAAACAAATTTGGCATGTCTATACAATAGAATATTATACATTCCTAAAAAGGAATGAGATACTGATACATGCTGAAATGTGATAAACCTTGAAAAGAAACCCGGTAGTAAGGCCCGATGTTGTATGACGCCATTGATATGGAATGTCCAGGACAGGCAAATTCATAGACACAGAATGTAGATTAGTGGTCACCAGAGGCTGTTGGAGAAAGGGGAGAATGGAGAGTGATGGCCCATGCATACTGGGTTCCTTTGAAGGGCGATGAAAGTGTTCTGGAATTATATGGGTGTTTGGGCTTCAGCACTTTGAGAACCTACTAAATTATGTGTTTTAGAAAGGTGGCTTTTATAGGATTAGGATTCCACTCAATCTGAATAGATACATACATACATGCATACATACTAAATAAAGAAAACGGTGCCTGCAGCAAATCAAGTCGCAATTCCAAAATGCGAAAGCAGGAAATCTTACCAACTTCATTTTGGAGATAGGGACCAACGGGAGCTGGGACCTAAGTCCTTGCCAAATGAGCTTCCTTTTCTTTTTTACTTCTCTTGTCCTCTCTTGAACTTTGTGGCTGGAAGAACTGCCTAGTTTAGCAAGGAGGAAAGGAAGGAAGATGGTGTTTTGATTTGAATATTGAAGTCTTGTGTCATGACCTGTCATTCACACCAGAGTTCCATTTGTATAACAAAGTAACAATGGTGAGTAATGTCTCTCTCCATACTCTTAGTTTTGGGCAGTGCTGTGCTTTTATCTGGCTGGGTTTTTTTTTTTTTTTTTTTTTGTTTTTTGTTCTGCAAATTTATTTATTTATTTTTTTTATACAGAAAGTCTTCATTGAGAACACAGTTCAAGTCCACTGTGACCTAACTGGAAGATACATAGTGTCATTTTTGTCTGGTTTTAGTATTGGGGAAATGCTGACTTCATAGAATTGAATTAGAAAGTATTCTTTCAACTTTTATTTTATGGAGGAGATTGTAGAGAATTAGTATCATTTCTTTTGAAATGTTTGGTAGAATTTATCAGTGAACACATTTAACCTTGCATTTTCTGTTTGGGAAGGTTATTAAAGATGGATTCAATTTCTTTTCTAGAGATTGGCCTAGTCAAAGCTTTCCTCCATCCTTAAGAGGATGGAGAATACATATTTGTTTACAAGTTTTCCACGGCATGGGAGCCTCATAAGAAAATGAAGACTTGAAGAAACAGAGTCAGTTACTCATATACTGGATTGAACAAAGAATAATCGTGAAGAAACAGCTAAATCATGTAGGGAGACTTAAAAGATAACATTTATTTAAACAGTCTGCACAGAATTCTCTGTTTTGATTTCTTATCCTTGAAGGTAAGGATATTATATCTTTCACGTATAGGAAGGATAACTTTTTACCTGGGAATTTTCTCTTTTGCTTCTGAGAAACACTGCAAAGGCCAAAGTGATCATTTTGTACCTACTCATTTTCAATTGTCTTTAACTTAAATAGCTAATATAAAAGAAAAATGTATTTTAACCCCAGTCACCTATTTTTTCTTGTGTGAGTTTTGGCAGACTGTATCCTTCAAGGAATTGGTCTATTTCATGTAGGTTATCAAATTTAGGGTGTAGAATTGTTCATAATATTTCTTTATTATCCTTTTAATATCTGTAGTAATGGTCCTTCTTTCATTTCTGATTTTCAAAATTTGTATCCTTTCTTTTTTTCTCAGTACACTTGATTATATTGATTGTCCTGATCTTTTCCAAAGAACCAATTTTTGGTTTCTTTGATTGTTCTCTATTGATTTCCTGTTTTCAGTTTTATTGATTTCTACTCTAATTTTTATAATTTCATTTCTTCTGCTTACCTTGGATTTACTTGACCCTTCCTTCTACTAGTTTCCTAAAGTGGAAGGTAAAATAGTTGATTTTAGGTCTTTTTTCTTTTCTAATATTTGTATTCTGTGCTTTAAATTTCCCTGCTTTTAAATTTCACTGCTTTCATTGCATCCTGCAAATTTGATAAGTTGTGCTTTCATTTTCATTTAGTTAAAAATAAAATTTCTCTTGAGAGTTCTTCTTTGACCCACATATTATGCAGAAGTGTGTTTATGTTATTGATTTCTAGTTGAGTTCCACTGTGTTCTGAGAGGAGACATTTTGTGATTTTTATTTTAAATTTGTTAAGGTGAGTTTAATGTGGCCTGTCTTAGTAAGTGTTCCAGGTGAGCTGAGAAAAGTGCATATTCTACTGTTGTTGAACGAAATGGTCTTCATGTCAATTATATCCAGCTGATTGATTGTGTTGTTGAGTTCAACTACTCTCTTAATGATTTTCTGTCTGCTGGGTCTGTCCATTTCTGACAAAAGGTGTTGAAATCTCCAACTATAATAGTGGCTTCATTTCTTTCTCTTTGTAGTTCTATTAGTTTTTGATTCATGGATGTTGATGCTCTGTTATTAAATATGTGCACCTTAAGGATTATTATGTCTTCTTGGAGAATTGACTTCTTTATCACTAGGTAATGACTTTTTTTTTTTAATCTTTGATAACATTCCTGACTTTTAAGTCTGCAAGCATCTGAAACTGCTATAGTTACTCCTGCTTTCTTTTGATTATTATTAGTATGATATTTTTTCCATCTGTTTACATTTAACTTATACTCATCTTCATATTTTAAATGAATTTTTGGAAGACAACATATAGCTGGGTCTTATTTTTTTAATCCACTTTGACAGTTTGTCTTTCAATCAGTACATTTAGTGCATTGATGGTCAAAGTGGTGATTGACATGGTTGGATTCATATCTGCCCTTTTTATTACCAGTTTCTTATTTGTCATTCCTTGTTCTTTTGCTTCTATTTTTGTCTTTCACTTTTTTCTGGCATCTGTGTTTTTAATTGTAATTTTTAATGATTCCATTTCTCCCTTTTCTTTGCATATCAGTTGCATATCATACCCTTTTTAAAATACTTTTTTTTAGTGGTTGCCCTAGAGGTTACAATATACATTTATAACTTATCCAAGTCCCCTTTCAAATAATAATGCAGCCTTCATGAGTAGTGTGAGCACATTAAAATAATAGTAATCTGAATTCCTTTCTCCCAGTCCCTGTACCAAGTTGTCATTCATTTCACATATATACATATTCACTCAGGCACGTCTGCACACATACATAAGATCTATACGTAAGCACACATGATTAAATGCATTTTTGATATTTTATATTGAACAAACTGTTACCTGTTAGATCCATTAAGAATAAGAAAAATGAATTTTGTATTTTACCTTTACTTATTCATTCTTGGTGTACCTCTTCTTTATGTAATTTGCTTCTGACCATCATCATTGCCCTTCACTCTAAAGAACTTCTTTTAATATTTCTTGCAGGATATATGTATTGGCAACATGTTCCTTGAGTTTTTGTTTTAGAAAACTTCATTACTCCTTTACTTGATGATTGAGCAGGGTACAGAATTCTAGTATTTTTTTTTCCTCCAAAACATTTCCCTCCACTTTACTCTTGCTTGCATGGCTCCTGAGAAAGTGGGTTGCAATTCATATCTTTGTTCCTGTACCGGTTACGTTGCCCCCCTCCCCCAGATTGGTTTCTTCCAGGACTTTTTGTTTTTTTATTAATTATTTATGACTCATATTCCACATCTCTTCAGTCAAAAGCTCTTTGAGACAGCATTGTCATCTGCAGCCAGAGAATGGGGTCATCTGATGCTCCCATCCTCTGAATGGCCCTTCAGATAGCATAGGGTTTCAACCAGCTGTTAAACCTGCCTAAAACCTTGCCAACCTTGGCTGCATTCATCTGGATCCTTTTAAAAAATTCCCCATCACCCTTCCACCTAATGGTTTTTGCAACTACTGATTTTCCCTAGGAGTGATAAAATGAAAACTATCAAATTCCATCATTCTCTGCACATTTACTAGTTGGGATTCTTTATATGGACTCATTTCACATCACTAATTATTTGATTATTTTGAAAAATAGTTTGGAAAGGAAAAGATGGATCCATTCCTTAGTCTTTCCTTTCATTTGTTAACATTTAGACTACTCATTTGGGATTCTAGCAACCTCCGCTTGTGTTCAACCAGAGTTTTTCTCTCTTTTGGAGGTCAGGTGAGGAGAGATTGAGATGAACAATTTATCAACTCATTATAAATCCATGAATTTTATAGAAGTGATATATTTGAATCAACTACACTTATTCCTTTTGATATTTCAATTGTCCTGTCTTTGGCCAGTGGAGCCACCTTCTGATTGGCTTGTATGTTTCTTAGACACTACAGTTAGTTTGAGCCATTAATCTCTTCTTTAATTATATTAGTTGACTTTTAAGATTCCTCTTAATTTTAGTTTCCTCTCTAGAGGAAATATCGCACAGTCTAATATATTATACACTTAAACTTTTTATGCTGAAAATCTAGTATTTTGTTGTTGTTGTTTTTCTCTTTAGAATTCACACAGTGGGTGAATCAATGCACTTTAAAATATAAAGTATTTTTGTTTCAATATTTTAGCTTCTAGTTTCCTAATATTGACTCAGGATAGTTTCACACTCTAAGCTCAGTTATCTAGTTAAAAAACAAAACAAAAAATACAAATATTTATATACTTCAGGATATAATGAGGCTTATTAAGGAATTCCCTAAGTTTGAAGATAATTTTTAACCCAAATGTGATAGTTTTCTTCCCTTCTGTGTGGAGTATCAGGCATGAAGAACGGACAGCTGTCCCTCATTCCATAGGCTGCTAAGGCAGAATGTGAACTGAGAAGGGCTAGAGGCCCCACAGGGAGCTGCTTAGGGGTGGGTGACCAGAAGGCTGCAGAACTGGCCAAGGTGTTCCAGGTGGCTGCAAAGTCAGCCTCGGTCCCTACAAGCCAAGAGCTGGAACCTGCCCATCCAGGCACACCTGAGCCTGGTCCAAGCGACTGGGCCAAGTCCCTGAGGCCGTCTCTGGGACCAGAAGGTATAACCAGAGGGAAACATGGATTTAAATTCCAGGGCATAAGAGAAAAGTTCAACATATCCAAGGAGTAGCTGAAAATGACTTTTTGTAAACGTTTGAAGGACACCGTCTCATATCAAGCCATATACAATAAAATTTTAAAAGAGCCTGAGTTTTGTTTCCGTCTGTGCCCTGTGGAGCACATGTGACTTCAAAGGCAACTCTGGAGGGTGCAGGGAGAAAAGAGCATGCTTTTATTTCCAGTTTGGCACAAGTCCACCAAACTGTTTTTGATGGCCAGGAAGCAAAACTTATATTCCCTCTCAATTCATTTTGCATTGAGTAGATCCACCTGTGTTTTTCTAGAGGGAGAGTTTCTACCTCTTCAGTCTGTACATTCCCATTACTTTGAAGCTTTAGTTTGTAGGAAAAAGGCAAGAGGGATGCTGGCGATTTCAAGTGAAGCCTAAATAGCCCCCGCTCAGTAAGTGTCGCCTTCCTAAGGAGTCTCTTCAGAGTTCAAAACAGTTGTTTCTAAGACCATCAAGTCACTGTACATCCCTTTGAGAGATGTCTTAATTGTAAAACTGAGCAGCTGGTTTCATTTCAAAGTGTTGAGACCCCTAAGTAATGAGTAAATATGGGTTCAACCTAATCCTCATGTAGATGAGTTTGTGTGTGTGTGAGTGTGCACGTGTGTGCTCGTGCCCATATGAAACCCTGAGATCACAGTCATCATAGAAATTAGAAATGTCAAGCTTGCTCTCAAGGATGCTATCTCTCCCTCACCAATATGGGGCTGTTCATTATGTCTTGTTTCTGGGTGATTTTCTTTCTGGTCTGTCTTTGCCTGCCTGGCCTGGTCACCCTTCCACACATGCACTTCAGTGAAGACTGATTGAGCTGTGTGACATTTATTTCCTTTGGCCTCCTTATTTCTGATGATTGTTACTACTCTTTCCAAACTCTAGGCATTCACTTTCTTGTTCGAAGTTCGGCGGTAGGTCTGCTTAACTGGTTGAAGAGTGGTTGTAAGGAGTTTCAGCTGGTTTTATTGCCTGACTGGTCTTCTGACTTTTGACTGCTCAGGAAGAAAGGATCATTCTGTATGAACTTATCACCTCTGTAAGAGAAACAAAGACCCAAGTCCAATTATTATGGGTCACAAGATATTGTTAACTTTGATGTCTTAGATATTAGACTTTTTTTTCTTCCTGTATTAATTACTTGTAACTCATCTATCTTTTTCCTAATCTTTGTTAGTGACGTTGCCTTAAACCACTAGGACGGTAATATAATATTAGTAACAATATGCTAAGAACTTTACTTTCTCCTCCTACCCCTTCTTCTTTCATCAAAATAGGACCTTCCCAAATAGGCTTGGTTATGAGTGGAATGAATTTATGTTGGCCTTGTACGTAATATTATGATCTAAAGTGTTTATCAAGTGGCCAACATATATAAGGTATTATATGAAATTTTATAAATACCAAGAGGTATTCTAGTCACTTGCAAATATTGTCTACATCTATATTCATAAAATTGCATAGAATGGTGCTAGTGAACACACACACACACACTCACACACTCCGCAGATGGATGTGTTCCCCCAAATAGCTTACTGGTTTATTCTAGTGGAGAAAGAGAGAGAAACTTACATGAAATATTTATAGAACAACATAAGAAAACTTAAACCTAAATGTTAAATTGGTTGGAGATTTACATATAAATTGGTAGGAGAAACACATACATGAACATGCACATAGATATTTTGGAGATTATACACATAATTAACAGAATCCAGAGAAGGAGGCCTTAGACTGGATGAGTTGGTGATGCCAATGTGAAAGAGAAGGACGAATCTGGAGAATCTGGGTTGGGGGGAAAGAGTTGGGAGAAGGAGATGCTAAGCATTGGGGAGAGGGAACTGGTAGGTCCAAGGAGAGAGACTTAGCAGTGAGCATTTAGGGGAAGGCCCGGGTGACTTGAGCTCAGACTCTTGTGACATAAAAGATTTCATGAACTTTTTACTAATAGCTGCAGAGTATGAGTAAAGTAAATAAATAAGTTTAAGAATATGCAGTTTTGTTTATAGTTATAAAGGAAGTAGTAATTATCCTCAAACCATGTAATTGCTTGTGTGATGTAAGTAGTTTATTTGCCAACATTGAAAGAAAATTATGAAATTTCACTTGTATTCACAAATACATTGGAGTGCCCAAAAATGATTCAAGGCACAACATTACCTTTGACTATGTGCAAAAATATTTAAATACTACAAGATCTAGCGGAGTGAGGACTGTGTGTGCCTCCCAGGAGGCACGACTTATCACAGTGCCTTGCACATGGTGATTTTTTTAGTTTGCATTGAACGAATGCAGGAATTTAATATAAAAAACATCCTTTCATGTTCTCCTCAAAGAGAGACGACATGCCAGGGTACCTGTAGAAATGGTCCTCATTCTGTAGGGAAGGTGCTAAGCATTGATAAAGCCCCAATGATGTGAGCTATTTCATACATATTTTTGAATGATAATCAAAATCAGCCCAAATGATTCTGTCAACTGTTTTCTCTGCACCCAGTAACCTAGGAGAAATTTGGGACTTGACTCTTGGTTCTATAACACTTCATAGGAATATGAGAGTATTCACTGGGGGAAAATAAGAAAAAAATGTAAAAATATAGGTAAGAAGGGTTCAAGGGGTGGATAGGTAGATGTCTTTGTTACTGTTCTTTTCTCTTATTTCTCTTTTCCTTAGACAATGGATTGGTCATATTTTCAGCTGCTGTCTCTACCGATGACTCTGGGCAGTATTGATTTGGCATTTCATACCCAGACACTGAACATGTTTGCCTCATCTCCAGGTTTGGGACTCTAAACCCAAACTCTGTCTCCCAACCAGATTCCTTTCCTTTTCCACTTTGGTGGTAGAACCGTTGTTGTGATCGCTCAGGCTCCACTTGACTCTGCATATCCACGTGTCCTTGTGTTTGAGTGGCCATGGCTGCTCTGGTTTGGACTGTGGGTAAATCAAAGGTGTAGAAGAGATTCTTGATCAGGTGAGACTGAATCTGTAAAAGCAAGTGTGGGGAAGAGAAGGAAGGAAGTGAGACTCCTGGGACTTTTAAAATATTTTTAGTTGTCAATGGACCTTTATTTTATTTATTTATATGTGGTGCTGAGAATTGAACCCAGAGCCTCACACATGCTAGGCCAGTGCTCTACCACTGAGCCACAACCCCAGCCCCTCCTGGGACTTTTTGATGGAAGATACAGATGGGACTGACTTAATGGTACTGAGGTAGATCTGTTTCAGGGCAAGAGACACAGTGGGAGAAATCCCCACTTCTCCTTGACCTGAAAATGTATTTTGTTCATATATTACCTGTTGACTTGCTTAATATTGGTATATCAACTTTCAATAAATAGAATTTTCCTTTCATTGTTTTGGGAAAGCTTACTATTTTAAGGTAGCCTATTAAATTTGAGTTTTCCTACCACTGTATTTTTCCAATATGCTGGTGGGTTTATGTGCTAAACACATTGATTCTTAGCTCCCTGGTTTCCAGGCTGTTTTAATGTAACTGTTGATTGATGAAATGAACTATCATGTGTCACAGACCATCTTCCACCTTGAGTGTTGAAACAGAGATGGCATCACTATTTTAGATACTAAGGACATGAACCTGGCATTGGATAAGGGATTGGACTAGCTCTCTAAGCCCCCTTTAAAGATTAAGATTCACAAGATGAGTATTTAGTGATTTATTTCTTCTATTATATATTGTACTGGTAATGTGCACACATTAATTTTGGCTATTTGGCACTTTGAAAAGGAACAAGATGAAACACTTAAAAACAGCATTCCAGGGTAGCACCATTAGCTGAATGTTCATGGATTACACTGTGATTGTTTAGTTAAAAATTTTTTTTAATTTTGCCTCAATTTTTGGTAGAATGGAACTCAGTGTTAGGGGATAAACCTGGAAAGTGCTGGGTTTGGCATTACCATGGAATTAAGGGGATCATTCCCCAAAGCATGGTAGCCTATGTCTATAAAGTTAAGTAGTTATACTCAGAGTATGTTTCCGTAAGAGAAGTACTTAGAAAGGAATAGAATGGAACACTTTGTCCTTTTTTGCATGGGAGCTATGTGAGACAAAGGAGGAAAGGGTATCATTTTGAGGTGCTTGATCTACACTTAAAGTTTCAGAGCCAAACACACTTTAGAAATGATCTTCTGAATTTTCCAGCCAATGTCCACTTTTCTCATTCTGATGTTTTCCGAGACCTGCCTTCTACTTCAGAGAGGAAGCTGAGGTTATTGAATGGAGCTTGAAAATGCAATTCCTTTAGATCCTTTGCCAGTATCCCATCCTCATCTTGACACAGAGTACATGGTAAACATCCACAGCTTACACAGTGGAAGAGTTCCTTTGAAGCAGATCAACCATAGGGAAATATCTCCATACACACAGCAAGTGCAGAGATGACTTCAGAGTTCACTTGGGTGTGTGAGCTTCGCTGGAGAGCTTCCTTTTCCAGGAAGCTGCTGATTTCTTTTCCTAACCCTCTTAAATTGGTGGTCCTGGGTATTTTTTGCTTTCACAAAGTACTTTTGAAGAGTTAATGAATGGAGAAGGATGATGGAAGAAAATAACCACTATTTTACAGCAACCATAGTAATCAATCAGTGATGCAGGCAAGAGTGCTCTGTTGATGCTAAAATCAGTAAGAGAAAGATTGTTGGGGAAACAGACTGTCCTCAGAGTATGACCACTGGCATGCTTCATTGCAAAGGGAAGAGATACCTTGACATTGGAGGATACCTTAAATAAACAATGAGATTTAAACAATTGAACATCATGAGACCAGGAGTGCACTGATGTCAATGTACCTCTGGTTCGTTCCCTCCACATACATCACTGAAGCAGTATCCCTGCCCACAGTTCTTAACCTGAATTGAATCCAACAAACCCTCAAATGAACACCTGTAAGAAGTGCAGGTCCTTATAGACCAGAAAGGCTGGGGGCAGTGTTTGTTGTTTAAAGGAGACTAGAGAGATGTGACATCTAAATGTCACCTGTGATCCTAGATTGCATCTTAGATGGTGGAAACAGCTATGAAGGGCGTGGATTGTCTCATTTGGGGAAAATTGAAAATGGGGTACATGTTAGATAATTACATTGTATTGGTAAAAAAATTTCCTAAGTGTGATAGTTGTGCCATATAAGAAAAAGTGTTCATAGAATATATCCATAGTGAATTATTTACAACTAAATTGACATGATTCTTGTTGCTAACTCCAGATGGTTCATATATGAATTATGTAAAAATGTAATTTAATGATGGTATTTATTATTATATAATTAATAAAAAACATATGCACAATATTTCAAAGGTAGCATATTAAGTATATTGCATGTACTTGCATCATACTTGCATGCATACACATGCTCCTGAGCATGCATAAAGCAAGTCTGGCATTGTTGACTGGTGAATCCAGATGGAGGGCATCTTTTTTTTTTTTTTTTTTTTTTTTCCTCTTTTATTTTCAGGACCAAGGACCAAACTCAGGGCCTCGCGAGTGCTAGGCAAGCACTCTGCCACTGAGCTAAATCCCCAACCCCTGAAGGGCATCTTTGTTGTATAATTTTGAAACATTTCTGAAGGTTTGAAAAATTTCAAGCAAAAAGGTTGGGGAAAAAAACTTTTGAATTAAGGAGGAGACAGTGGACAAAATTTTGAGCTGTGAGATTCAGGTTTATGAGAAAATAGCATTTTATTGTTGTCTGAATAAAGCAAAGTTAAGTGATGCAGACTCTTAAATTAGTATTCACCAACGAACTTTGAAGTGAGATTAATTGAGATAGTCCAGAATTAATTATTATTAAAATAATTATTAATTATTTTTAGAGTATAGAAAAATAGCTGTTGGACATCTTATTCTTTTTCTTCTTTTGTGTTCACAATATTAACTCTCCTTTTGCACATCCCTAGCCCACAAAATTGTTTTAAGAATGAATGAGATAATGTATGTGAAAATACTTTTGTAAACTGTAAATATAATATCTCGATTCCTCTTTGTGTTTCAGATGTATCTGGTGCTGAATTATAATACCCAAAGTTGTATTTTATCTCTGTATGGAATGTATATGCATTGGCAAGGTTAATTTATATATATAACATATATATATATATATATATATATATATATTTTTTTTTTTTTTTTTTTTTTTTTGGTACCAAGGATTGATATTTAACCACTAAGCCACATCCCCAGCCCCCTTTTTAAAATTTTTTATTTTGAGACAGGGTCTCACTAAGTTCCTCAGGGCCTTGCTAAGTTTGTTGAGGTTGGCCTTGAACTTGTGAACCTCCTGCCTTAGTCTCCTCAGTGACTGAGATTACAGTGTGTGATACTATGCCCAGCTGATAATTTGATTCTGACACACATATATACATTGTGAAATATTCACCACAATCAAACTAATTAGCGTATTCATTACCTCACATAATTATATTCATTAAAAAGTTCCTAAACTTTCATACCATACAGGGCAGGATAAGTGTTTTAGTTTACACTGATCGAACTCTGGCCATAGAAGTATAAATAATTATTGGTGTCATCATACATGGTAGCATTATGCCTTTGAACTTGTCATGTATTTAGAGATATTTAGAAAACCAATGGCTACTAGTGAATGTTTTTCTTCAAACGTTAGATCTGGCTCATCAATAATTCCATTGTAACTAGGAATAAAAAATGTATTTGTATGTCTTTCATTTACATAAAGCAATGAACTACTTATCTGAACAACATAATTCACCTTCAGGAGCTAAAACCATTTAAGAATCATACCTTATCTTTCTCTTTGCTATATATTCATAACCACCAGCTTACTTAGACGTTTCTAAGTCCTATGAGAAGACAAAAGAAAAGAAAATCTGAAAAAAGATTTTGAAGACTCTTAAATAGTAGTCTAGAAAAACTTATGTGAAAACTCATTTTAAGCTCCTCCTTTTTAAAAACATTAGATATGTTGTACTTTAAAAAAATAACTTGTCATAACTAATTTGTGCCCATGTTAGAAACTCTAAACTCTAAAGTTATTTTCAAATAGTCTCACAGGAGAGTTTTTCTATAGAAGTAATTCAAATTACTTCCATAGAAAGTGTCAACAGGGCTGGGGATGAGGCTCAGTGGTAGAGAGCTTGCCTAGCATGCACATGGCCTTGGAGTTTAACCCCCAACACTGCAAGAAAAGGACAGGGATGGAAGGGAAAGGGAGGGAAGGGAAAAGAAAAAAGGAAGGAAAGGGGAGGGGACAGAAAGGAATGAGTCATTAAAACAAAAGGGCATGTGGTACAAATATAAATGTACAGCATTAAACCTCTTACAAAAAGGTTTACTAAGCTTTAGAATTTTAGTTATATCAACTGGATATTTTGACTGCACAGAATAAGTAGCACTTAATAAGTGCCATGGTGGCCTGGCCCAAACCAGAGGGGTGGGCGGCAAGGGGGCTCCAGTGGGACCAGCTTGAAACTGCAAGGCTTGGGGTGTGGGCGGGGCATAGTGGAGGGGTAGGGGCTGGGCGGGGCAGTGAGGTCACAGAGCAGTGAGGTCACAAAGCCCATTGGGGCCGGTTTGCCTGGCTCCCCACACACCTCAGGCATTCTGTTCCTAGTGATCGGCTTGGTCACAGGTGCAGGTTTGGGCTCCCACCCAAAGTCTAGTGTCCGCAGCCTATTTTCGTGGTTGGGCAGGATGTAGTTGCCAAAGTAGTTTTGGTGCGATGGAGGGGCCAAAGGCCGCCCCTCAGTCTTACTGGGACCTGGGTCTGGAAAAAATATTCAGGGTTGTGCCAGCATTGCCTGAAGATGGAAGACCAGGCCCTAATCCTGATACCTTTCGTCCAGAGCTGGTAATATGTGCAGCTATTGGATTTTTTACTCTTCTCTTGTTTTTGTGGAGAAGTGTTCAGTCTGTTAGAAGCAGGCTTTATGTGAAGAGAGAAAAAAAGCTTGCTCTAAAACTTTCTGAACTAATTGAAGAAAAATGTAAATTACTCGATAAAGTTAGCCTTCTTCAAAAAGAGCATGAAGGCGTACAGTCGTCTTTCAAGGATGCCAATCCTGAGAAGGCATCAAAAGAAGTGCAGTATTTGGAGATAATACTTGAAATGCTGAATAGGTCCAAATCTAAACTAGAGGATAAAACACTCTCTCTAGAAACAAAGCTAAAAGAAGAGAAATCTAAACGTTCTGAACAGGATGAATTGATGGGAGATATATCAAAAAGGATAAAGTCCCTAGAAGACGAATCAACATCCATCATAACACAAGTAGCTGAAGCTAAAACAACCTTACAACTAGTTCAAATGAATGAAGAAGACCTTAAGGAAGCAATAAAAGAGACTTTGAATGAAAATTACCAACTGCAGGAAAATCAGAAACACCTTTCACGAGAAGCTGAAATATGGAAGGAAAAAGTGAGTGACCTTAAAAAACAGAAGACTCTAAAAATACAGGCAGAACAAGTTCTAAATGATAAAGAAAATCACATTAAATCTCTGACCGAACGCTTGCTGAAGATCAAAGATCAGTCTCCTGTGCCTGGAGAAGACCTAACAGGTGATGGTAACTTGGAGCTGGAGAGGAAGAGTGAATTAGAAATTGGTGCTCACTTAGGTAATCAGCCAAAAGAAGCCTTGAAGGAGCTGCTTTATGCAGCTGAGTTAAATGCCTCCTTAGACACCTTAGAAGGAGAAAGACATCAAATTTACACTTTATTATCGGAAGTAGATAAAACAAAAGAAGATCTGAGAGAACGTATTAAAAATCTGCAGAACGAACAAGAATCTTTGCAGTCAGAAAACACACAATTTGAAAACGAGAATCAGAAACTTCAGGAGAAATTTAAATTAAAGATGGAAGAACACCAAGAAAATACATTGAAATTCCACAGGAAATTAATAGTAGAGAAAAAGTGCCGTTTGGAGGAAGAGGAGAGGTTTTCCGAAGTCGAGAGAAAGATCAACCGTGCAGCTAAAGAGCTGGAGACCTATAGAAATCGAGCCAAAGATCTTGATGAAGAGTTGGATACCATCGTGCATTATTATGAGAGGCGGAGTATATTCTATGAGAAAAAAGCACGGGATAATGTGTTGGCAGCTTGGAGAGCTGAAAAAAACCTCAACTATTTCAAGACAGTAAACGCTAACAAGAGACAAAAGTTAACTGACATGGAGTTGCAATTTAAACTTTTAGAAGATCCATATGCACCTAATGTCTTCAATACAGCATTTGCCAGAGGGCAGTCCCCATATGGTCCCTCACCATTGAGTGGACCTTCATCTGAAATGAGAGCTTTTCCCTTCGTAAAGAAGGGCCCACCCAGATTGTCACCTTTACATCTAGGGGAAGGAGGAAGAGGCTCGGGAGGCCCAGAGGTTCCTCTGGACCATCAGATTAACAATAAAAGAAGAGAATCAAGCTCTGGTATAGTAAGTGATCCACACAGAGCACCTGCTGGCACTGGGCCCCTGTCATCGCCATGGGAACTGGAACATAAGATGATGATCCCTCCACAAGGCCGACCATATTCTGATCCAACATGGATACAACGGCAACATGGATCTTATTATTATGGAAGACGGCAACATGGATATTATTATTATGGAAGACCATCGGAACCAGGAGAACCACCTCCAGTCCAATTCAAAAATGTCTGTTCACTGAGGCGTTTTCCTCATCCTCCGCCAAGAGCTGGATTTTTCCCCCCTACCCCCACATCCTGAGAGGAGAAGCGAATTCCCTTCAGGGCTGATTCCACCTTAAGTGAGCCTCACAACATGAATCCTGACAATATATTTGATATCTCTTCAAAATATGACATCTCTTATTTTTAGTTTAACTGCTTTTAGTTATTGTATTTTTGCTCCAACTGAAGCTTAAATTAAAATTCTCAGGAGAATATTGTGTAAATAAAGTTGATTTAAATATGAATCTTATGAGTAAATTATTTCCATTTTATTTTATAGTATAACTTTTAATTTGATTAATCCACTATTAAACAACAATGGGAGTTTTATATACATAATCTTGCAATTGGGGATATTTTAAACTCCAAAGACTGTGCCTTTATGCCAAGAAATATATTTACTATGATTGTAGAAAATGTGAAAATACCTTTATGCTTTATGATATATTTTAATTGTTTTAAAGTCTTGTTTGGCATTGGTGATAATATAATCAGTTTTTTTATTATACAAAGAATAAGTAGAGTATATTAAGAGTAAATAAGAAAACATGACTGAACATGTCATTTAACAGGAGATTTCAAACACAAAGAATTTTCAGCTCTCAGGAAATTTTTAGGCATTGGAAACCACAATTTAAGCTCACTCTATCCCCATTTTCCCTTATATCTTCTTTATTTTGTGCCCATTTTCATAAAATGAAGATTTGCACTTTGCTGTGGTTCACTGATATGGGGAGTGACCTACTCTCTGTTTTGCTTTCAGGAAGACTTTAGCTATATATACAATGTTTTAATTTTTAAAGAGTTTTAAAAAGTTACTTGAAAAAAAGTGTCAAAGCATTTCAGTAAGTTTTGAGGTATGAATTGATAAAATGAAAACTGAGGTGAGAGGGAATTAAATCAGTACAGCAGAGCCAGGTATAATATCCGTGCACATGAATCCATAAGAGAAAAAAGAAACTTAAAAAAAAAAAAAAAGGACTAAGGAAAGATTAGGATTAGGGAGATATGTAGCAACAGCTGGAGGAAAAAAAGCATGAAGTGGGCAGAAAAGGAGGAAGAAAAGGCCTAGCTACTGGTAAACTGATCCATCCCTCACTGGTGGTTCAACTGTATAAATAAAAGAGTGGCAGCTTAGTGGGAAAGTACTTAGCAACTCAGTTTACACAGACAACAGAAAGTGCCACTAGAGTGGCAAATTGAACCCAGCAAGGCCAATTAACCCTTTCACCTTAGTGTTTTATATTAGTTGTCTTACTTACTGTGCCTCTGTTGATCTACACTGCTATGTGTTAGGACCAAATGCAATTATAAATCATTGTTACATGTATTGATGAATTCTGCCAATTCCACAAAGCACATCCATTTTATTTAGTGTTCTGAATACCTTCTTTTCTACTCATCTGATTTTAATTAAGAAACACTTTCAAAGGAAGAGAAGTTATCCCTATACTTAAACTACACATGTCCTTTATTAAACTATGAATTGAATATTAATCAAGTTTTTTGGCTTAAAGTATTTTTAAAGTGTTATATTCACCTCAAATTTCTTCTAGATAAATTAGGGAAAGATTTGAGAAAGAATAACGTATTTAGATGGGCAAAAATGTAATAAATACTAAAATTCACTGAACTGGTCTGCAAATCAATAAACCTTAAAACTGCTGCATAAGCGATACTTCTATGATTACAATTTATTATAAGATAAATTTTGAATCTTAAAGGGCTATATATATATTTTTTATAATAGTGATAGATTTACTGCTGACATTTTCCTGCCTCTCAAATATAATCATGTCTTCTTTTAATTATGTATATTTGAGAGCAAGGATCATATCCTCAACATATTCTATAAAACCTAGGAAAGTGTCATGCACCAACTAAGTGTACAAGTAACTGGTAAAAACATGTTGTGTACTGTTGACATACGTGAAAGTCTTGTTTCTATGAAGTAAGGTAAATAACAAATGTAGTTGTTCAGTTGCAAACAAAGGCAATTCACAAAAATGTTTATTCATTAATCCCAACACTCTCTTTTTCACTATCCACACTCCCAAAGGTACCAACATCATCCTGCCATCAGCTGAAATTCCACATCAAATTTTCTCCTGGCCATATTATTTATCACTGAATCTTATTAGTAACTACTTTTCTAATTTCTATCAAATAATGCAAAAATACCAACAGATTATTTTGAGGAGGGTTACTTCTTCACCCAGCAAAGATAAGAGCGCTCTGAAAAGGTAACCCTTGCATTTTAAAAGCATGGGACGATCCCTGCTCTGGCTTTTCTCAACTCTTCCTACTAAGAAACAGCAAAAGAGCTGGAGAATTCTGCCTTCCTCACGAGACAGATACCATGCTGACTTCCTTGGCCAAGTTAAAATCAGTGGGGGAAAAGGACAGGCATCACAGCTTCAGCCTCCCTCTGTCTTTTCATGAGTGCAGGCCACCCACTAGGAACTCCTATTTCTCTCTTTCCACAACAACACCAGCACAACCATGGCAGAAGCAACCAATCAAAACAATCAGCATCAGGAAAGAGGCAAAGGGCCAGTGGTAAGCCACAGAAGAAGGAAGCAGCTCCAACCCCACAGCTGCTCTCTTGAATGAGTTGGCGCATGCTGGTGCTTTTTTGGAGGCCGGTAGAGACCAGAGTGGACACTACGGCACTACCCAACTCCCACCCCCTTGAAGTATTCTCATGAGCACAAAAGCCAAATCTATACTTCAATACCAGACAAAATTCCAGCCTTTAGCTTAGCAATTTTTTAAAAAAGAAAACTGCCAAATTCAAAAAATGAAAAGAAAACACTGGACCCGGAGCGCAGGGTGGTTTGGTCACTTGTTGGAGTAGCGCCGCTCTTTTGCTCCGCAGCTGCTGGTCTTCACCCGGCAGCAGCTCGGTCTGGCGGTCGGAGAAGCGGACGAAGACTTGGGCGTTGGGTGACAGAAAATGGCACGAACCAAGCAGACGGCTGGTAAGTCCACTGGCGGGAAAGCCCCCTTGCAAACAGCAGGCCGCCAAGGCTGCCAGGAAAAGCGCCCCCTCTACCGGCGGGGTGAAGAAACCACATCGCTACAGGCCCGGGACTGTGGCGCTTCCAGAGATTCCTCCTTACCAGAAATCCACCCAGCTTCGCATCCGGAAGCTACCTTTCCAGAGGTTGGTGACAGAGGTCGCCCAGGATTTCAAAACGGACTTGAGGTTTCAGAGTGCAGCCGTTGGCACCCTGCAGGAGGCTGGTGAAGCGTCCCTGATGGATTTATTTGAAGATACTAATCTGGGTGCCATCCACGCTGAGAGAGTCACCATCAGGCCCAAAGACATCTGCTTGGGCATGGGGATACGGAGAGAGAGCTTAAGTGAAGGCAGTTTTTATGGCGTTTTGTAGTAAATTCTGTAAAATACTTTGGTTTAATTTGTGACTTTTTTGATAAGAAACTGTTTATAATATGTTGCATTTGTACTTAAGTCACTCCATCGTTCACTCAGGATGAATGCGAAAAGTGACTGTTCACAGACCTCAGTGATGTGAGCACTGTTGCTCAGGAGTGACAGGTTGCTAACATGCAGAAGGGATGGGTGATATTTCTTGCTTCTCGTGAAGCATGTTTCTCTTTGTTAATGACTTGTTGGGTAGCTATTACGGGACTAGAATTGATAAATGTGTACAGGGTCCTTTTGCAATAAAACTGGTTATGACTTGATCCAAGTGTTTAACAATTGGGGCTGTTAAGTCTGACCGTACTTCGCTGTGATAGAATGCGGGCTTTTTCAAGGGTGAAGATACAAGTCTTAACCACAGTGTAACTTAGTTTCCTCAAAAAAAAAAAAAAAAAAAAAAAAGTAAACCTGGCAGCTATAGAATACACTATGTGCATTTATAATAGTTATTTTATATATAGCAGTGTCAACATTTTTAAATTAAATGTTTTACATTCATAGGTGGTGGGAGTCTTGTCATTAAGGTATGTAATTTACAGTCCAGTTGGTTTTCTCTTAACTAGAGACTGTACTTGTTTTCATAGTAGTAAAATGCTATGTGTAATATACCTTGCATAAGTCCTCATTCTACCACATGTTAACTAACCCTCTGGCTGATAATGCAAACACTAACTGGGGGATTTTATTGATAAGGGCTCTAGAATAAAATAAGTTATTCACACCAGCATCATCTGTTAACTAATATTCTATCTAGTTTAGCTTTTCATTGTGTTGTGGTTGGTCTCGAATCTAGGTTTTCTTCTAAGAGGAAACACTATCAAGGGTTGGTTCTTTTCCTTGTGGAGTTTAGTGTAAACTTGCTGTGGAAGAGGAGCAGGCAGCTCCAGGTTTATTTGGACCTCTGTAAATTTAAGATGGTGTTGGTTGGAATAGATTACATCTGGCTATTTACTGTCCTGGGAAAATCCCTTTTACTGAGATGGCCTCCCAAATGGTTTTTGAATTTATCCTTTATTGAGGTTTTTAGGTCAATTATGTATGTTGACTAAATTTAAATTTTTGTTTATCCAAAAAAAAAAAAAAAAAAGACCATTCCAAGTAAATACTGTTTAGCTAAAATCTACAATCTCAATATTGTAATTTACAAATCTTAATTTCTATAAAGGAACTATTACCAGGCTTTTTTCAAGAATTCACTGTCTTGATTTGTAGGTGTCTATAGAAACTAAAATATGAATTAAGTTAAAAATTCTGAAAGAAAAATAATTTCCTACAGTAGGAAACCCAAGCAAAGACATGTGGTTCAAAAAGGTACAGATATTGCTATATCTCTTCTGAATTCTCTAATTGTGGGAGTCAATTTTGGATTTCAATTTAGAACTGACTCTCAGAGCAGGAGACCAAAGTACATAAACCCAGAAGCCAATAGTCAATTACTATGATTTTTTTCCCCATTAAATGAAAGCATCCTAATACACCCAATGAAATATTTATGTTAAAAGTCAGGAGCATTATATGCTGTAATCTTACATATGATCATTACATCATTCTCAATCTCCACTTTCCCATCTGGATAATGAGAGTTTATAATGGGTCAATTCTCTCTTTGGGAAAGATAGGATTGTCTAATATAAAAATTCCTTGAAAAATCTAAAGAAACTAGTAATTTTTTTTTCCAAAGTGACATGGGGAAAAAAAAATCCATGCCCAAGTTTTTACATTCCGTATATCAAACCAAACATTAGATAATATTTAACTGCAAGTGGGTTGTTTGTTTGTTTTGGTACTAGGAATTAAACCCAGAGGCACTTTACCACTGAGACACACACTCAGTCCCCCCTTTTTTTTTTTTTTTTCCGAGACAGGGTCTTGATAAGTTGCTGAGGGCCTCACTAAGTTGCTTGAGCCTCAGAAGTCACTGGAATTACAGGAGTGCACCACTACACCGGGCTGTTTATGTTTTAATCCAAATGGGGATGTCTATGTTCTACATAGGAACACTTACTTTATTATATAATTTAGATAAGCTTCAATAATTTTCTACCTAAAATTCTTCTCTTCTAAATTTCTTCCATCTTTTTCAATCCGCAGCAACTAAATATATATGAAGAAATATATTTTTCTTAATTAACTTTTTAATAAATAATACAGTATTGAAGAAGTAATAGAGTTCCCTAGCCATCTGCTACCCTGAAGCATATCTACATCAAAAAGAGGCAAATTTGAACAGAACACAACACACAAATTCTAAGAGAATTTTCATTATTTCTTGAAGCAAGATTTTGTAGTACTGATATATTCCTTGTTTTAGTCAGGTTTTTCACTACTGTGACCAAAAGACCTGACAAGAACAATTGTAGGAGGAAAAGTTTATTCTGGGGTGCTCAATTTCAGAGGTCTCAGTCCATAGAAGGGTGACTCCATTCCTTGGGGCTAGCGGTGAAGCTGAACATCATGGCAGAAGAGTGTGGTGGAGGGAAGTGACTCAAGACATCACACCAGAAAGGAGGGAGGAGAGGGAGAGAGAAAGAGAGAAAGAGGGAGAGCAAGCCAGCTGGAGCTCCCCTCACAAGGACAAAATATAAACACCAAAGACTGGACCCCAGTGACCCACCTCCTCCAGTCATACCATACCTGCCTACAGTTATTACCAAGTTAATCCCTTATCAGGGAATTAATACACTGATTAGGTTAAACTTCTTGCAACCCAACCATTTTATCTCTAAACTTTCTTGAATTGTCTCACATTGAACTTTTGGGGGGACACCAAATATAGAGACCATGCACCAATAAAGTCAATTTATAGAATTCTTTCAGTCAAGTGGAAAAGTCAGCAAGGGAAAAGATCAGTTCACAACTTGATATGACAGCAACATCTTAAACTGGAAGTGCTTTTTGAAAAATTGGGCAATGCTAGGAGACAGCACAAGCAAGCCTAGTATTTATAATCACGTACAGCAGTCTATCAATTGATTATGTTTTGTCTTATAATGCTTCCAAATTATTTCCTATCTGTAAAGAGCAGGAATCATATGTTTCTTCAAAAGACTTTATGAAACCTAGCCCACAGTTGGGGACTCATGGAATGGATATAGGAATAGGAGAAGGCATAGGAATAAGAGGGAAAGAATTTAAAAGACTGTAGAACTCTACACAAAACTAGTACTGAAAAAGAGCCTCTGTGAGACCCCAAAGCTAAACTACTTCATGAAACCACCATTTATTTAAAGACTGCAATTCAACAAGTGATATGTGTATACAGTGTTATCAGAAACATATAAGACTATAAAAATACACAGGTACAAAATATCAACTCTGGTTAAACCTGTCACTGAGATGTACACATACTAGCAATCACTCAGCATATCGATGGTTAATTACTGCTAGAGCATGTGCTTCTTTAACATAAATTATCTTATACATAAATAATAGTAAACAGTGGAATGATGTCCTTATAGTGCAGAAACTGTGTGAATTCAACTTGACTGTTTTCCCCCAGTACATTCATTTTCTTAAAAAATCAAAAACAAACTTTCTTACAATTAAAGAACAAAGTCTTAGCAATATATGAACACCCTTATAAAAAATGGTTAAAAGTCTACAGAAGTGCCTTCCATTAATCTTAGTAGTAGCTGGTTAGTGGCTTCAAGAACTTCTATGGTTCCTCTGATGGAGAACTATCTAAGGAGTCCGTGAGTAGAGGTGCTGAAGAAGCAACATAGGGGAAAGCACTCTACTCTGGATAATATTTTGAATTTTTATTCAAATGATCTAAAAACTTATATCTTTAATATAAGAAGCATAAACACTAGGTTTTTTAAAAGGATTTTAGGAACTGACTATGATAGTTGATGGAAATGCTGATGGAGATTTAATTAATTTTTTAGAATACTGCTTTTTTGTTAGTACTTATAAAATTCCATAAATTTAGAGGGCTGTACCTAATCTACTTTTTCTGTCAGTCTGGTTACTGTTAGGCTCCTATTTTGAAGAATGTAAAGTACATGTGGTATTATAGCAGAAATACTGTTCTTGGATCTCATCTATGTAAAGTAAAAAATAATGGATAGAAAGCAAATTTACATTAGAACACCTAAAGAAGATATCCTCATTCTTTTTTTCTTTTTCCACCATAGCTTTACTGATGAAGCCTTCTGCAAGTCAGGTCAAAATGAATAAAAGGACTTTAAGGCCTTTAACTCCCTTCACTGGTTTTGATAATAATTAAAGCTTTCTGCTCCCAAGACTTTCGCATTTTTCTTATTATGAACATTACAGAGAGTATGTTTGTTTGGTATAATTCTCCAGCTTATCTTTCTCAGAATGAGAACATAACAGATTTATGAGATTGGAAAGTCCCTAGGTTTTCTAGTCTAATTTTATACCAAGTGAGAATCCCTTCTACACTATTAGTTATATATTTTGTGCTCAACTTGTGCCAATTACTGAATAGTAGTAAACAAAAAGACACACAAAACTAGATATCAATCAAACTATAATATGTATTTCCTAGTTCTGTCCTTTGAGAATATGCAAAGGTGCTTCAGATACTTAAGCACATTTAGTGCCTGTATTTTGATATCTAAACTAATTATTCTCCAATAAAAAGAACCAGATATCCTCAGAAAAATGACTGATTCCAGAGCAAGGGCAATGGAAATACAAGAAAAATCCAGAACATCTTATGGTGACAGAAAAAAGAAAACACCCTGAAATATAATAGGGATAAGACAAAGGACACAGAAGCCAAGGTGAAGGAGTTTCCAGAGGTCAAATGTAGTTGGTATGAGCAACACAATAATGACAGAAGTGGAGGAAAATCCTCTGCGTAAAATAAAAATTCTTAAGTTCATCCTTATGTAAGTAAATGACTAAAGAGTCAGAAAGGACATCTCATCCCTCACAGAATTCCAACTAACAAACATTGATTAATGAAAATAGAAATATCACTGTTTGGCAAATATCATGCCAATAATGATTATAGGCAAAAATCATTGATGGCTGCTAAAATTACTGGGTAAAAGTATTATGAGAAATAGGATATTTGCAGAGCCTGAAAGTACTTTCCATATGGAAAACAAAAACAAAACAGAAACACTCCAAATATTAATTTTATAGTAAAGACAGAAAAAATGAAAAGTGACATTTAATCACGTAATCAAAGTTACATCATCTGTGATGAGATATATTGTTAAAGGGCACATCACTTTCATGGTATTTGTG
Source organism: Sciurus carolinensis (assembly GCF_902686445.1). Classification (NCBI taxonomy): domain Eukaryota; kingdom Metazoa; phylum Chordata; class Mammalia; order Rodentia; family Sciuridae; genus Sciurus; species Sciurus carolinensis. The sequence goes on from NC_062224.1 coordinate 24,503,060, forward strand.
ATGAGCGTGCATCGCCTGAATTTAGTCATAAAGAAATTTTTTTTTTCCTGAGACAAACCTCGCTGTGTTGCCTAGGCTGGCCTCCCACTCCTAGACTCAAGCAATCCTCTGTCTCAGTTTCCTGAATTGCTGGGATTATAGGTGTGCCCACGAAATCCAGCTCACAAAGAATTTTTAGACAAACCCAAATTGAGAGACATTCTAAAATACAGCTGTCCAGTACTCGTAAAAAGGATCAAGGTCAAGAAAGACAAAAATTAAGGTACTATTCCAGAGAGGGGGACATTAATGAGATAAGACAACTAAGTGTGTGATTCTGGACGAGGAAAAGGAAGTTAAGGGGACAATTGGCAAAACTTGAATAATAACTATACATACAATATACAATAGTATTGAATCAGTGTCAATTTCCTGGGTTTGATAATTTTACTAAGGTTACAAAAGACATTTGGGAAAGCTAGGTAAAAAATATACCAGCACCCTATTATTTGTGCTATTTTTAAAGAATGAAATTATTACAAAATGAAACATTTTAAGTAAAAGTAGCCTAGACATGTATTTTTTAAGTCTAACATTTCAAGTCAGGGGTCATACATCTCCTCAGCCTTTCCTTTTCACACTAAATATATTCCTCTTTGGACAAGATTCCCAGAACCCCTACTGCATTTGCAGCTCCACTTTTTAAAACCCAGTTGTCAGTAGCCCTCTTAAAGTATGTTAGCAGGAATGTTTATAATATATTGATACAGAATGCATTAAATTTCTCATTTTTGGTGATAGAGTAGCTGTATGTTTATTAGTGCAAATTGCAGTGAAATTCTAAAAACAGATTAAACCATACAGTTGGCCTAATTCAACATGCATTCCAATTAAATTTGAACATTTATTTTTACTGAGGTCAAACTAGATCTTCCCATTTTATCTTTGTGCAATTGATTCATTTAAGCCAATGGTAAAATTATATTTTTCCCTTGAATATTCCCTTCTTTCAGTTTCAACTCGTATTTTACACCATTATGGCAATGTTAGACTCTTCTGATGCACAATTCTGTCATTTATTAATTTGCCATGTATTAAATACATTACCATTTGCAGTAAGCTACAAATAAGAATCTATTAAAACTTTGCTACTGGGGATGGGGAGTAGTTCAGTGGTAGAGAATGTGTGTAGCAAGTCTGAGGACCTGGGTTCAACCCCAGCAACAAACAAACAAATAAAATAAAAATTGCCTTGGAGTGGAGATTGGTCATATCAAATTGGAAGGGCAGGTGATAGAGAAAAATCTTAATAATTAGATCAAAGTTGTGGTGGGCCTTTAAAAATAATGGAAGTTTCCCCAAAGAAGATCCATTATCACATGAACTACAATCCCTCGCCATGAGAGAAGTGCACATCAAAACCACAGCAGGCATCATTTCTTTTCTATCAGAATCATCACCATTATGGTTTGGATCTCCAACGTTGGCCTTGTGTCCTATGGTTTCCAGGCTGTGGTGGGCCCTTAGGAGGTAGGCCTGAGGGAAGAGTCAGGCACTGCAGCACGCCGTTCAAGGGATGGTGTGATCCTGGCCCCTTTCTCTCCCTCTGCTTCCTGGCTTCTGTGAGGTGAACAGCTTCCTCCTCCCACACTCCCTGTATGGGGAACGAAAAGATGGGAGTGAGGATAGGAATAGGAAAGACAGTAGAATAAATCTAACATGATTTTCCTATGTATGCATATGAAAATACCTGAGTGAATCCTACCATCATGCCCATCCACAAGAATGGGGTCCTAATTAGAATAAGATGTATTCCATGCTGTGTAATTTTATCAAAATGGATTCTAATGTCTTGTATAACTAAGAAGAAACAATAAAATTAAAAAAAAATTAAAATCTCTTGTGCTAATTTGCAATCAGTTCCCTCTCTAGACAATCACTACTCTGCTTTCTGTCTCTACCTTTGCTTTTTCTGGATATTTCATATAAATGAGATCATACAGGGCTAAAAGGGTAGCTCAGTGGTAGAGTGCTTGCTTACCATGAACGAGGCCCTGCGTTCAATTCTCAGTACTGAATCAGTCTATTAATAAGTGAAATCATACAACACATAGTCTGGCTTCTTTCTTTCACTTAGCATAGTGTTCTTAAGATTCAGCCATGTTGCAAATTATTTTAGAAGTTCTTTTTTTTTTAATACCAAACATTGAACAGCATTCTGTTGCATAGATATACTACATTTGATCTAACCATTCCAGGTTAGTAGGCATTTGAACTTGTTTCCGACTTTTGGCTAATACGAATAACACTGCTATGAACAATCATGTATGTTCTGTGTGGAATACATTTTTGCTTCTCTTTTGTGGATAACTAGAAGGAATTTCTGGGATGTATACTAACTTTATTTTAACTTAGCCAACAAACAAAAACCTGCCACACTTCCACACTTCCAAAGTGACGGCACCATTTTACATTACCGCTATCAATGTACCGGGATTGCTTTTTCTTCACATTGAGTGCTTTTTACTGTCCATCATGTTACTACAACCATTCTAATAGGTGTGATGTATTATTCTTTATGGCTTTAATTTACATTTTTAAGACTCATACAGTCAAATCACCTTTTTACATGCTTTTTAGCCTCTTGTATCTTTTTGGCCTAAGTGTCTATTAAAATTTTTTCTCAGATTCTCTTTTAGGTTGAAGTAATTACCTTCTATTTCTAGTTTTTTGAGAGTATGTATCAGGAATAAGTGTTAAATTTTTCCAAATGATTTTTCCTATGTCTGGGATGACCCTGTAGATTTTATCCTTTATTCTATTAATACAGTATATTATGTTGATTTTTAGGTGTTAAACCAACATCGCATTCCTGGGATAAATCTCCTTTGACCACAGTGTGTACTCCATTTTATGTGTTGTTGAATTCAGTTTGCTAACAAATTTTTTAAAAATTATTTTATTTCATTGAGATGGGGTCTTGTTATGTTCCTCAGGCTAGTCTCAAACTTCTGTCTCAAGTGATTCTCCTGTCTGAACTCCCAAGAAGTTGGAGATACAGGCATGCGCAATCATTCCCAGCTACCTCTCTGGGAATTTTTACAAGTGTTTTCATGAGGATTACTGGTCTATAGTTTCTATCTCTATTTCTCTTTTTCTTTTTTCACACCTGCAGTACTAGGGATTAAATAGTGGGGTTCTGCCACTGAGTCAGATCCACAGTCCTTTTTATTTTTTATTTTGATACATGGTATTGCTGAATTGCCCAGGATGGCCTCAAATTTGTGATCCTCCTGCCTTAACCTCCTGAGCAGCTGGGATTAGCTAGGATTATAGGCATGCACCACAATGCCAGGCTTAGTTTCCTTATGATATCTTTGGCTACCTTTGGTATCAGGACAATACTTACAAAATAAGTTGGGAACTATTCCCTTCTCTTCTATCTTTTGAAAGCTTGTCAAAGGTTGTAATTATTTCTTCTTTATATTTTTGATCGCATTCACCAATGAAGGGCTGGACACAATGGTGCATGCCTTTATAGGAGGCTGAGGCAAGAGGATCACAAGTTAGAAGTCAGCCTTGGCAACTTAGCAAGTCTCTGTCTCAAAATAAAAAAGGTTTGGGGATATAGCTCAGTGATAAAGACCTCCTGGGTTCAATCCCAAGTACTAAAAAGAAAAAGAAACAACAAAAGAAAAAGTTCACCAATGAAACCATCTGGATGTGAGCTTTTTTTTGTGGAAAGATTTTTAATTACTAATTTGATTTACGTCTACTCAGATTTTCTTTTTTTAAATATATTTTTGGTTGTAGGTGGACACAATACCTTTATTTTGTTTTTATGTGGTGCTGAGGATCGAACCCAGGGCCTCATGTGTGCTAGGCAAGCACAATACCACTGAGCCACAACCCCAGCCCTCAGATGTGCTAGTGAGATAGTTTTGGTAAAGTCTAATTTATTGGAACATTTTTTTTAGAGGGTTTGGAGATTTTATTGTTTATTTTTAAAAATTTGTTCCTAATTAGTTACATATGCCAGTAGAATGCATTTTGACACATCTCACATAAAGTATGACTTCTCATTTTTCTGGCTGTACATGATGTAGAATCACACAAATTGTGTAGTCACATATGTACGCAGGGTAATAATGTCTGCTTCATTCTATTATCCTTCTTGTCACCATACCCCCTCCCATCCCCTCACTCCCCTCTACCTAATCTAAAGTAACTCTATTCTTCCCTAGTCCTACCCTACTCTCATCATGGATCATCATCCACTTATCAGAGAAAACATTAGACCTTTGGTTCTTTGGGATTGGTTTATTTCACTTAGCATGATATTCTGTAGCTCCATCCATTTACTGGCAAATGCCATAATTTCATTCTTCTTTAAGGCTGAGTAATATTCCATTACACACACATACACACACACACACATATATATATATTTATTTATTTATTCCACATTTTCTTTGTATATATGTATATACACCCACACCACATTTTCTTTATACACATACACACACACACACATATACCCAACACATTTTCTTTATCCATTTATCTGTTTTATTTTATTTTTATTTTTACAGACTGCACTTTGATTCATTTTACATAAATAGGGTACAACTCTTCATTTCTCCAGTTGTACACAATGTAGATTCACACCATTCATGTAATCATACGTGTACATAGAGTAATGACGTCTGTTTCATTACACTCTCTTCCCCACCCCACATTTCCCTCTACACAATCCAGAGTTTCTCCATTCTTCTCTTACCTCCTGCCCCTATCATGTATCATCATCCACTTTTCAGAGAAAACATTTGGCCTTTGGTTTTTGGGATTGGCTTATTTCACTTAGCATGATATTCTCCAGTTCCATCCTTTTACTTGCAAATGCCATAGTTTTATTCTTCTTTGTGGCTGAATAATATTCCATTGTTATATATACCAGTTTGTTTATCCATCTGTTGAAGGACACCTAGGTTGGTTCCATAGTTTAGCTATTGTGAGTTGAGCTGCTATAAACATTAATGTGGCTGTGTCACTGTAATATGCTGATTTTAAGTCGTTTGGGTATAAACTCAGGAGTGGGATAGCTGGTCAAATGGTGGTTCCATTCCAAGTTTTCTGAGGAATCTCCATACTGCTTTCATAATGGTTGCACCAATTTGCATTCCTACCAGCAATGTATGAGGGTACATTTTTGCCCACATCCTTGGCACCATTTATTGTTGGCAACGTTCTTCATAGTATTCTTTTATTGCTTTCACAGTAATTCTTTTTTTTTAAAGCTTTTTAAAAAAATTTCAGTTGTAGATGGACATAATGCCTTTACTTTATTTACTTATTTGTGGTGCTGAGGATCAAACCCAGTGCCTCACACGTGCTAGGCAAATGCTCTACCACTGAGCTATAACCCCAGCCCCCACAATAATCCTTTGAACTGATGTAGAGTTAACTGTGATACACTCTGTTTCATTTCTGAGACTGGTAATTTATGTTTTGTTTTATTTTGTTTTCCTGATCTAGCTAAGAGTTCATCAATTTTGTTAATCTTTTCATGGGGCAAGTTTTGGTTTCACTGGTTTTTCTGTTGTTTATATCTTATATTTCATTGGTTTCTGCTCTAATCTTTAGTATTTCTTTTCCTTACTTTGTGTTTAATTTGCTCTTTTTCTCTCTGATGACTGGAGGCAAAAGCTTAGGCTATTTTTCCCCCAAGTTCTAGGGAGTGAACCCAGAGCTGATCCACCACTGGGCTACATTCCCAGCCCTTTTTATTTTTTATTTTGAGGCAGGGTCTCTCTAAATTGCCTAGGCTGGCCTCAAACTTGGAATCCTCCTACTTCAGCCTCTCAAATCACTGGGATTACAAGACATGTGCTACCACACCCAGCTAAAAGCTTAGGTTATCGATTTGAAAACTTTCTTCTCATCTAATTAGGTATTTAAAGCTGATAAAAGTCTCACAGAGGGTTTCAGTCTCTTTTTCTTTCATTTTACAAACTGAATAATTCTGCTGGTGTAACTTTAAGTTCACTTATTCTTCTATCATCTCAAATCTATTGTTGATCCCATCTAGTGAATTTTTCATTTCAGTTCATATACTTTTCAAGTCTAGAATTTCCATTTGGTCTTTATTCTTAAAATCTCTCTCTTTACTGATATTCTCAATTTGCTGAGTCACTGTCATACTTTATTTTAAACATAATTCCTTTATTTCTTTGAATGTATTTATAAAAGCAACTTTGAAGTTTTTGCCTACTAAATACAATCCCTGAGCCCATGTAACTACATGGGCTCAGTTGACTGCTTATTTTTCCTGATTATGAGTGACACTTTTTTGTTCTGAGTGTGTCCTATTTTTTGTTGAAAATCAGATAATTTGATAGTGTATTGGAGGTTCTGACTCTCCCTCCTACCCCCATACATATTAGGGGTTGTTACTGCTATTTTCTGTTTGTTAAATTTCTTGTTGAGGACTATTCTCTGGAGTCTGTCTTCCCTACCATGCACAGCTGCTGAAATCTAGGCTCAGGTGTTTCTGGATTTTTCTCCCTTGTTTTTATTTTAAGACTGGTTTTCTAGATAATGTTCCTATGTCAGCATAGATTGATGATTAACCAATCATTGGTCAGAGGCTAGGCTCAAGCACCCTGGGTCAATAAAGTTTCTGCTTCTTTACTGACATATGTCTGTCAACTGGGGAATTCCTTCAGTCTTTAGGCATTTTATAAACCGTCCAAGTCTCACAGTTTCCACTGGACCCTCTTGTGTCTCTTCTACCCATGCTCAGGCAGGAATGTCTGAGTAGCTAGAGCTCTGTTCCCTCCTGAGTATACATGCATCCTTGTGTATAGGTAAGACTTCACATTGTCAGATTATGTTGAGACCTATTAGACTGTCTCATTCTCTGGGTCTGTTTTCTGGTTAGTCTGATGGGCTATTACTTGCCCCACTTTTTGCCAACTACATCCAGAGGCTGGAGCTATTTTCAGTTTTACTTTGAATCACATCAAGTACATCCCCTCCAGCAGTGAAGCTATTGATCTCACACCTTGCATTACCCTGGCAGAACTACCTCCCAGACAGAGCTGGAAGAGGGACAGGTGCGGTCCCAGGTTGAAACACCACAACTTCTCGTACCTGAGAGTCCCAGTTTTGTTGTTGCTCTTGTTCGTTTGTTAACACATTTTGTCAATTCGCAGTATACCTTTGGCCAATTTTCCAAGTTCTGCAATGATTGTTTTCGACAATTTCGTCAAGTTATATCATTGTTTCTGGAGAACAGATTTGTTGAGGTTCTTATTTCTTCATTCAAAAGTCCTTCTTCCCATATCTTTCTCTCTCTCACATCCCACTCCCCAATGTCCTCTAAACTGTGGTCATCGAATACTGTTGATCAAATGCTTTATCAGGAAAAAAAATTGTTAATTTTTATATTTATATTTGAATTTTGTCTACCTACTTATTCATTAACTTATATAGAGTCTATTACTATTCTAACATATGCTATATTAGAAAAGATACATAAAATATAAAAATTTAAAGAATTACTAAATAGAGGTTTTAACATTTTGTTTCTGAACTCACCAGTTTTCTTTCGTACCTCTGGAAAATATGAGTACCTGCTTCCCTACTCTGGACTTTCGTTAGGGGTTGGGGGTTCCAGGGATTGAACTCAGGGGCACTCAACCACTGAGCCACATCCCCAGTCCTATTTTGTATTTTATTTAGAGACAGGGTCTCACTGAGTTGCTTAGCGCCTCACTGTTGCTGAAGCTGGCCTTGATTCTGCAATCCTCCTGTCTCAGCCTCCCAAACCCCTGGGATTACAGGTGTGCGCCACCATGCTTCCCAACTCTGGAATCCAGTGTTCTAAATCAGGTCTAAGTAATGCCACAGTTTTTCCATCCCTGCTGTAAACCAGTCCTATCCAATAGAAATATAATCCAAGTCTTTACACTTGATAGTAACCACATTTTAAAAAGTAAAAGGAAACAGAAAAAAATTAATTTTAAGAATACATTAGCCAGATACAGTGGAGTACACCCGTAATCCCAGTGACATGGAAGGCTGAGGCAGAAGGATCACAAGTTCAAGGCCAGCCTCAGCAACTTGTTTCAAAACAAAAAATAACAAAGAAGGCTGGGATATGACTCAGTGGTGAAGCACCTCTGGGTGGAAGCACCAGTATCAAAAAAGAAAAAAAAATTACCTTGAATCAATAAATCAAAAATATTGTCTTCTCAACATACAATAAATATTTTAAAAATCATTGATATATATATATATATATATATATATATATATATATATATATATATAAACACTGTTTTTTTCATATTAAGTCTTCAAAATCCAGTGGATACTTTTTACAGCATATCTTAATTCATAAGTGAAATCTGGGAGGGTTAAAGTGAAATGTGGTCCTACCCAAACAATAAAATTATGTTTAGTGGGAAAATATTATTTATTCCCTCTGTTTTCAAATTTAATTTTACATTAATTAAAAAATTAAATACAAGGTAAACTTCATATTCTCAATCTAACTAGTCATACTTCAAGTGCTTTATAACCAGATATGGCTGTGGCTACAGAACTGGAGAGCACACCCTAACCTGTAAGCACTGTGAGGACATAAAGGATATAAGAGTCTACATTTTGGCTGGTTGTCCAGTAGTATTTGCATTATTGAATTAAAGAGATCGAGTACATATAAAAGGATTCAGATGAATAACGCAAAGATTCAAAGCTGCAAACCATGGTCTCAAACTCAAGATTTATTAGTAGACTTTCTTGGCCTGTATGCCATGGTATTTATTTACCAGAATGTATGATTATACCCATAGTTTATTATAAGTGTATTTACAATCACTTTTATTTACTATAGACCATAACCCTACTTCATTTGACCAAGACTAACATTTGAAATTATGATGAAATTGTTTCTGATTCACTGAAACAATTATTAAAATTTTTGAAATATTTTTCAAATAACAAAATAAACACACAGTGCTGATCATGAGTTAAACTGTGAAATGAACTTTTGCATCTAAAATTATTTGTTTTATTTAATTTACAACTTATAATTTTCAGCAAGTTAGATGTAAAAAGTAACATAAAAATATCCATACCATTTATCTCATAAACATGAAAATGTAGTAGTTTATCTCATTGTGATCTAATTGTATAACATTCTTGTTTCCAAAGTAATATAATTTACATGGGTCTATGTCAGTGTAGTAACAGAACTCAAAATGAAATATTCACTCCTAAAGAAAATTCCATCAACTTCACAAATCAAACTGTCCCCATTAGTTCATGTTTCTGTTTCCTCTGCATACATACAATTGCTATGAATTTATAATTAAATGTGAACATAACTTGATATCTGACTTTTTTGACTTATAAGTATTTTCCATGTTGCTATAACATTTTCACATATATTATTAATAATTATATCAAGAATGTCACAATTTACTCAAATATTCTTCTATGATAATTTGATAATTTCTAATTTTTTAAGATATTACGTCTTCTGTACATCTCCAATAATATGGCCATATATATCACTCTAAGATAATAGACTTACTTGTTACTAAATTCAAAAACTTGTGGGAATTGGTTATTTAAAATATGTTATTTGCCTGTTTCACCACCCAGCCTTGGATAGTCTGGGAACAATACCAGAAAGGGACAGGGATGGAACAATACCTTGTAATGCCTAAGTAATAGCCTTATATTGTTATGAATGACAGACTTGACTATACTTCTGAATGATAAGTGGTAAAGGCTCTTAGATAATAGAAAAATCAACATTAAAATAATAATCATAAAAGACATGTATCTTTTCAAAATATTCCAGTATCAAAGTAGCTCTGCAAGAATTCAAGGGATCTACTCCCAAACCCCACTCCAAATATGTACCAGTGATAAAATTTAAAGAGAGAAAAATTATAAAATGTATACATGATAAAAATAATTTGTTAAGTATCTCTTTAGACAAAAACAAATGGGCTGGGGTTGGGGCTCAGTGGCAGAGTGCTCGCATGGCATGTGTGAGGCACTGGGTTCCATCCTCAGCACCAGATAAAAATAAAGGTATTGTGTTCTTCTACAACTAATGTGTGTGTGTGTGTGTGTGTGTGTGTGTGTGTGTGTAAAACAAATGGAAACTTGTAGCTATAAACAGTGTTAAGCTATAGCCTACTGAGCTCCATGCCTACAAAGAGTCAGAAGAAACCAGAAGTTTGATTTCCACTGAGTAATGAGGATTAAAAGTACTCTACAAAGCCCTGGGATCAGAGTCAGGCTTGATGATTGAAACCAAGGGTTGCAATGGGACTCTGAACCACCCGTGGGGAAATGTTTGCCGTGTGTTTCCTTCTAGTAGTCTCATGTCTTATTTTGGAGTCTTTAATCCACTATGAATTGAGTTTTGCATATGGTGAGAAATAGGGGTCTAGTCTTATTTTTCTGCATGAGGGTATCCCATTTTCCTAGCCCTGTTCTTTCCCTAATACTCGCTCTCAACTTTGTGCAAGGTCATTTGGCTGAAGATGCCTGCATTTCCTGCTAGGATCTCTAATCTCTTCCACTGATCTGTGTCTGCCTTTATGCCTTACCATGAAGTTGTCATTACTCCAGTTTTGTAGTATTTTTGAAGTTAGGTTGTATAATGGATCCTGCTTTGTTCTTTTTGTACAAGATTGCTTTGTTTTGTGGTTCCATATGAATTTTAGGATTTTTTTTTCTAGTTCTGTGAAGAGTGTCATTAGTATTTTTATAGGGGTTGTATTGACTCTGTAGATTGTAATGTGGACATTTTAACAATGATTCTTCGAATCCACTAACACTCAATGTCTTTCCATTCTTTGTGTGTTCCATCAATGATTTGTAATTATCATTATAGAGATTTTTCACCTTTTTGGTTAAATTTATTCCTAAATATCGTTTAGGTAGCTATTTTAATTGAGATGGCTTTCCTGATTTCATTTTCAGATAATTTGCTCTTAAGCATGTAGAAATTCTATTGAGTTTTGTGTGCTAATTTAGTATCCTGCAACTTTGCTGAATTTGTTCATTAGTTCTAATAGCTTTTTGGTGGTGTCTTTGGGATTATCTAGAGATAAGAGCTACAGAAGATGTTGTCTACAAATAATGACACTTTAGCTTCTTCCTTCCAATCTGGATGTTCCTTCTTTCTTCTACCTGCTTGCTCTGGATAGAATATCCAACAAATTTTCAACTAAATGGAAAATTTCTTTAAAAGATATACTAAGAGCACTCACTCAAGAAGAAATAAGCAAGTTGAATATAGCCTTATTTCTATTTTAAAAACTTCAGTGTGTATTTACAACCATTCGCCCAAAGAAAACTCTTGACCCAGATGCTTTCAATAGTGAGTTCCACCAAACACTGAAGGAAGAAATATCAATTCTACATAAACTCTCTCAGAAATAGGAGGAGCCATGAGACCAGAATTATTCTAATTCAAAACCACCAAAGAATTTACAAGAAATGAAAATTTCAGACCCACAACCTTCATGAACACAGACGTAAAAGTTCTTTTAAAACTTAACCAAACTCAATAGTGTATTAAAGTAAAATACATCATGACCAAGTGGGGTAATCCTAGTAATACAGGGTTGGTTTATCATTACAAGAGTCAATATCATTCATATAGCAGGCTAAAAGAGAAAAACCATATGTTTATCTTACTAGATGTAGAAAGAAATAACTATATTCATTTTCAATTTGTGATTAACATCTCAGCAAAGTAGACCTAAAAGGGATCTTCTTCATCCTGAAAAAGGGAATCTGTGGAAAATGTGAAGCATGTGTGGAAAATGTCTTCCTTAATGGAGAAAGACCGGAAGCTCCCTCCTAAGACAAAGAATGTGATGTTCGCTTTCATCTCTCGTATTTAATATAGTACAGAGCTTCTTGTCAATACATAAGGAAAGAGGAGAACAAAGCAACAACAAAAATAACCAAATTGGAAAATAAAGTTAAAACTGTCTTTATTCACAGATAACATGATTGTCTACGTAGATAACCTAGAGACTAAAGAGAAAGAATTGATAAAGAAGCTACTGGAACTAAAATGTGAATTTAACAAGGTTGTAGGAAATAAGGCCAATGTTTAAAAAAGTTAATTTCTGTATATTAGCAATAAAATATTAAAATTTGAAATTGAAAAACACAATCAGAGTAGTTAAGATTTTCTTTCAGATTTTGGAATATTTGTATATACTTTATGGTTGAGCATGCATAATCTAAAAATCCAAAAATCTGAAATGCTCCCAAATCTAAAACTTTAAAAATGTTTGGATTAGGGATACTCAATTTATATTAAGATGTCACATCTCCTGAGATCATTCTATATAGTTCATAGGATTCCAGTTGAAATCCCAGCAGGCCTTTTGTTTTGTACAATTTGACTTGCTGATTCAAAACCACAATTTTCCTTACAAGCACAAGGCCTTGGGTTCAGTCCCCCTGCATTGTGAAAACAAAACAAAAAACCAAAACCACAATTTTGAAAAAGAAGAACAAACTTGGAACACTTATAGTAATTGATTTTGAGATATTAATCAGTTAAAATCATCAGGTCAGTATGATAGTAGCATAAAAGTAGAGAACATAGCCCAATGACTTCCTACCAAGATGCTTAGTTAGCTCAGTTCAGGAAAATTCATCCAACAAACATTGCTGGAACAATTTCATAGTCAAATAGCCATGTGCATGAAAAAGAAAGAAAAAAGACCTAAAGCCCTTACCTCACACCACATACAAGAATTAACTTCAAGGGCAGCCTGGATTTCCATGTAAGAGCTAAAGTAGTTAACTTCTAGAAGAAAGCTTCAGTGACTACAAGTTAGGCAAATATTTTAAAACTATGACACAAAAAGCACAAAGATAAAAACACAATTAAAGGAGGAATTTAGATTGTGTAGAAGTAAATGAGAGGGAGGGGAGTATGAAAAATAGTGGAAGGAGACAGACATCATTACCATATGTACATGTGTGATTACACGAATGGTGTGAATCTACATCGTGTACAACCATAGAAACAAAATGATGTACCCCATTTGTGTACAATGAATCAAAATGCAGTCTGTAAAAATAAAATAAAAAAATAAGTAATTTAAAAAATTGTACTTCCTGGGATTTGAGACCTTTTTCTTTTCAAGATACTGATAAGAAAATGAATCGGGAAGCCACGGACTGGAAGAAGGTATTTGCACAAGATACATCATGCAAAGGACTTATATCCAGATTGTAGAAGAAACTCATAAAACTCAACAGTTAGAAGAAAAAAGAACAATAAAATGTGGTTAGAAGAGGTGGAAAAAAAAAAAAAAAAAAAAAGCATCTACAGTGAGATTCCACCACCCTCCTGTTAGCATGGCTGCCATTATGGAGACTGACCACATCAGGAGTTGAAAAGGATGTGGGAAACTCGTGCTGCTAGTGGGATTTGTAATGGAACAAACAATACATAAAACAACTTGGGTGTTTCCCGAGAAGCTAGATGCCATACCCCCTGGTGATTCTACTCTATGATGGTAAGAACAGCAAACAAACTTTTGTATATACAGACTTAAACATGAACACCCATAGCAGCCTTATTTCTATTTTTCTTTTTATGAGCAAAGCAATTGTTTTTTATTGTTTTAAGCAAGTACATTTTGGGGTGTCTAGTTATAATGTGGTTTGTTAAACAAGTCTGTGTGTCACATCATAAACATTGGTTGATGCTAAATGTAAAAGATAATGTAGATCATAAAGCATTTTGTAGGAGAATATCTTTGTAACATATGAACAGAGAAGGATTTCTTTTATAAATTTTTAAAAAAAATTTTTACAGACTGCATTTTGATTCATTGTACACAAATGGGGTACACCTTTTCATTTCTATGATTGTTCACGATGTAGATTCATACCATTCATGTAATCATTCATGTACATAGGGTAATGATGTCTGTCTCATTCCACCATCTTTCATACCCCTGCGCCTCCTCCCTCTCATTTCCTTCTACATAATACACGTTCCTCCACTCTTCTCTTATCTGCCATTTCCCCACCCCAATTATGTATCATCATCCACTTATCAGAGAAAATATTCGGCCTTTGTTTTTTTTTTTTGGGATTGGCTTATTTCACTTTGCATGATGTTCTCCAATTCCATTAATTTACCTACCTACCTATTTTATTCTTCTTTATGACTGAATAATATTCCATTATGTATATATACCACAGTTTCTTTATCCATTCATCTATTGAAGGGTGTCTTAGTTGGTTCCACAGTCTAGCTATTGTGAATTGAGCTGCTATAAACATTGATGTGGTTGTGTTACTGTAGTAGGCAGATTTTAAGTCCTTTGGGTATAAACCAAGGAGTGGGATAACTGGGTCAAAAGGTGGGTCCATTCCAAGTTTTCTGAGGAATCTCCATACCCCTTTCCAGAGTGGCTTCACCAATTTGCAACTCCACCAGTAATGTATGAGTGTGCCTTTTCCCCCACATCCACGCCAACACTTATTATTGCTTGTGTTCTTGATAATAGCAATTCTAATTGGAGTAAGATGAAATCTTAGAGTGGTTTTAATTTGCATTTCCGTAATTACTAGAGATGTTGAACACTTTTTCATGTATTTGTTAATCGCCTATATATCTTCTTCTGTAAAGTATTCATCCAGTTCCTTGACCCATTTATTGATTAGGTTCTTTGTATTTTTGGTGTAAAATTTTGTAAGTTCTTTATAAATTTTGGAGATTAGTGCTCTATCTGAAGTGATGTGGAAAAGATTTTCTCCCACTCTGTAGGCTCTCTTTTCACATTATTGATTGTATCCTTTGCTGAGAAAAAGCTTTTTAGTCTGAATCCACCCCATTTATTGATTCTTGCTTTCATTTCTTGTGCTCTGGGAGTCTTGTTAAGGAAGTCTGGTCCTAGGCCAACCTGATGAAGATTTGAGCCTACTTTTTCTTCTATTTGGTGCAGGGTCTCTGGTCTAATTCCTAGGTCCTTGGTCGATTTTGAGTTGAGTTTTATGCAGGGTGAAAGATAGAGGTTTAATTTCATATGGATTACATTTCATCCAATTACTTATGGATTTTCAGTTTCCCTAGCACCATTTGTTGAACAGGTTATCTTTTCTCCATTGTATGTTTTTGTCTCCTTTGTCTAGTATGAGGTAACTGTATTTATGTGGATTAGTCTCTGTGTCTTCTATCCTGTACCATTGGTCTGAATGTCTATTTTGGTGCCAATACCATGTTGTTTTTGTTGCTATTACTCCGTAGTATAGTTTACGGTCTGGTATTGTGATACCTTCTGCTTTACTCTTCCTGCTCAGGATTGTTTTGACTATTCAAGGTGCAACCTTATTTCTAATAGCCCAAACTGGAAACAGCCTGAATGTCATCTAACAGGTGATTGGATAAATTTTAGTATACCCATACAGCAATACTACTCAGCAATGAAAAGGAGCAAAATGGTTAATGCATCCAACAATGTGCATGAATCTCAGAATAATTAGACTGAGTGAAAGGAATCAGACAGGAATGTGTACACATTATGTGATTCTAATGCAATAAAATTCTAGAAAATTCACATTATAGGAACAGTTAGAATATTGGTGGTTCCCTGGATTTGGGATACTGGGGAAGAAGGGGTATGGATTACAGAGAGGAATGAGGAAACTGTTCATGATGAAAATGTTCATTATCTTTTTGTGATGGTTTCATGGGCATACACATGTCAAAGCTCATTAAATTGTACGCTTTAAATATGTGCACTATATTGTATGCCAATTATGCCTCATTAAAGCTGAAAAAATGGTATAGAGAATTTTGAGACTAAGATCAGCTCATGCATCAGGCAAGAATCCTAACTTATTTCACTGGTGAGATGCTAAAGTAGCATTTTAATCATTGTGGGGGATGCCTAGATATTTAGAGCAGATGAGACCTTAGGGATGACCTTCATCATGACAGAGAAGTGGAATGATTTGCCTGGATAGTCACTTGTCATTCAAGCAAGCATTTAACAGAATGCTGTTTTATGACACTCCCATGAAAATGTTCCAGAAGACCATATGTCCTGTCCATCTTTGAGGCTTCCCCTCTGTCTTGAAAAATGCATTGTACACAGTGGTGCTCAGTAAATAGATGCTGGCTATTTGAAAGCATGCTGTTTCCTAAACTGAATTATAGATGAGAGCCGCTTCACTTTCTTGGTATAATGGAAAGAAGCGCTCTGTAAGTGGTAGATCTTATTACAGTTTCCCTTATTAAACGTACGTGGAGTTTCCCGTGGGTACCGAGTTGTTCTCCTGGCAGGTTTGACACTTCTTGGGTCTGGGAGAACCTATGAGGTGGAACATAAATTACAGGAGTCCATAGTTTTTAGGATCTGAGCTTGACTTCAAGTGGCAGAAAGCAGACAACAGTGACTTGAACAGGGTGGATGTGTATTTCTCTGTCACCTAAGTCTGAGCCAATGAAGCCACTGTGCTCTGGAAGCCATTAGGGACCCAGGCTCATTCTGTTCTTATTTTCCCACCATTTTTAAGTCTTGCTCTGGCCTAGATGTTTCACAATGGCTCCTTCCATTTACAGTTTTCTGCCAACAAGGAGGAGGAATGAAAGCTACTGTCAGAAAGTTTCACCCGTCATTGCTGTTCAGATTGTTTTGTCCAGAGCTGTTCCTTGGCCACATGAAGTCTTATCTTAGAAGAATTGAGAAGAGAGATTGGGGTGACTGACAGTCTTAGCTCTGGGGAAGAATCTGAGTATTGCAGGAGCTTTAGCCTTGCAGTGGACTAGAGGTTGTGGAGATCTGTGATATTGTAATATCACTCAGTCATTCATTTCTTGCCTCAACTAGGAAGCGATGGAGAGAGGAGAGGCTGAGGCCTGTGGCTGGAGGGCCGGCCCAGGCTTTGACCCCACAAGTGGCCCACCCACTTGAGCGTCAGCTTTGTGAATAAAAGGGCTGACCCTCCCTTCTCTAAAGTTACATTCTGGTAGTTAACATTACCTCCAAAAAGTTACAAAGTGTTCCTATGTAAGGTCAATATGTGGGAATGGGACCTTTGATTAAAAAACAAAAGCCACAAGGGACATCTAAGGAAGGTCACAGGAAATGTGTTATCATTCAATAGCTTAGTCATTGCTGAATACTTTAAAATGCTGGAAAACTCAATTTCTTATGACTTTCTGAACAAGCGGCTGATTTGCATTTTCACAGGAAGGCAACCGAGTCATGGAAGGGTGTCTAATGAAGCAGTTCTGTTCAACAAGGAAATCTGACAAAATCAATCCTGGAAACTCAAAATGATGGGTTTGTCACCCATTTCTTTGCCGATTAGGTCATATTTCTCCAGTATGTTTTTTTTTTTTTTTTTTTTTTTTGCCGGTGCTGGGGATTGAACCCAGGACCTTGTGCTTGCAAGGCAAGCACTCTACCAACTGAGCTATCTCCCCAGTCTGGTCATATTTCTTTTGGAGAAAATTAGGAGTGATCTAAAGGAAAAGAAAGACAACATAAGAACTTTCCTCCCCGAAACCTATATTAATAGAATCTACATCTCTCTGTGACTGCACGGAGGTTGGCCCCCAGAGTTGGAGGGAAGCTGGACCACCTCCTCCTCAGAGCCAAGCAACTGCTCTTTATCTTTTATGTGGGGTGCAAAAGGGTTGCTTAGCAACATTGATTCTTCCAGCTCTTAACAACTGCTGCAGCGCTGAGCTGACAATAGAGTGGAGCTGGAGAGTGAGGTCCTCATTTTTCAGCTTCTTCTCTGTGGCGAGGGGGAATAAAGAAAGAAAAGGCAAGTCGGATGAAAGAAACACAATCAAGAGCACGCTTCAGAAAAGCAGCGGCGGACGGTGGAGAGCAGTCCAGAACCACGCATCCCACGCATGATTAATAAATGTTCCCGGAGAGAATTAAAAGGGTGTAATCACAGCAGCAGAGGTTAATTAGGAAAAGTAAAGAGTCAATCAAACGAGATGGCCAGGCAGTCTGGAAATTGAAGTTATTGACCAACTGGGTGTCTGAGCATGTTTATCCTTTCTGTGTTTGGGGGGGCTTTTGTTTCTTTTATTTTTTATTCATTTATTTATTTTTAATTTCAGGTTATTAGGCATGTTTTGAAGGATAAAAAAGGATCGAGGAAGGCTTTTTAGTTTAGTTTTTTTTTTTTTTTTTCTCAACTCCCTTACTGATCACTGATCACCCTAAAAATAGGTTAAACAACTTCCCACGGGCTGGGAACGTAGCTCAGTGGTAGAGCACTTGCCTAGCACGTGTAAGACCCTGGGTCTTCTCCCTGGCACTGGAAAAGCAAAGCCAAGCAGCTTCTGATTGACTTATGAGTGTTTAAAAAAGTGATGGGGACAGCCTACTTTCACAACTTCAGCGATGCTTTTATCTCGGGTGGCTTCTCCACTGGCAGAGTGGCTACTAGGTGACTTTAACGTCCGGATTGCCCCCATGGCCTGACTGGTATTCTTCTTCCCTCTCTCCATGCTCTCCTGGAGACAAGATGGAGGCGCATATGCTGACCACTCACACGAGGTATTTCGAGTCTGGGAGATTACCATCTTTCCTATCAAATGCAGTTAGAGTCCTTTGTAGAGCAGTCTTCTGAAGTGAATCAGATGAGTTTTTCAGAGCAAAAGGAAGTCAGAGGATGAAATAAATAAAAGCAGAGAGGAAATTGAAAGGGGTGGTGGTGGGGGAACATATGTTTTCAGATGATATTTTAAAATAGATGGAGAGTTGATGAGACAGAGATACTGAAAACTGACTCCAGATGGCAAGAATAGCAATGGCAGGCTGGTGTGAAGGGACAGAACGCAGGCTGGCACCAGACAGGGGGAGGAAGCGACAGAGGAGGGAGAAGGAAGCCCAGGGAGGCAGCCTGTAGGGGGTGGGGGCTAAGAGTGTTTGAGGTGGTACAGAAAAATATTAGAACCTGAATCTACACCCTCGCCTTTTAGCGTGATCGTTCACTCAGTAGGCGCATGTCATATATAACAGACCCTTTCTTTCATGATACGCTTGTGCAAAAGGCAGGTTTGTTTCACTTTGACTTCTTTGCTAAGGAAATAGCTATAGGCAAAATGACTATTCAAGTCATCACCAGTGAGCGACCATGGAGGAAGTGGGCCCAAGGGGAGTCTAGCAAATATTTTTTCTATATACATTCAAATTATGATTATATGTATATATTGGAGAATATTTATGCTTTCCTATAACAGCCTTGTAGGCCTCAGAGTGACCTGAATTCATCTTCACAGATCGACTGGGAAGGGAGGAATTACAGAGAGGAAATTAAGAAACAAGAAACTAGTCTACTTCTGGCAGGCACTAAGATGTCCATAGGGGTAGTAGGCAAGTTCCTCCACCATGCCTGCATGTGAAACTTCGCACGTGTCTTTGCCTAAGTGTTAAATGCCAGTAGGTTTCCTGACTGAATCTGGCACTATGTTTTCACTCAGTGCACATTTATTGACTGCCTGCTGTGTGCCTGGAGAAGTTCTAGGGCTACAAAGAGGAAAAAGTCACAGTTCTGCCTTTGTTTTTTTGTGAACTAGTGAATGGAAATGTCCCCTTTCATATACCCCCTCTGCCGTGGATGAGTGTGTGGTGCGTTGCTGTCTCATCTGGGAGGTACCTGTGGCTTTACCTCGATGGCTGTTGTAAATCCACATCTACCACATTTTTTTTTTTTATGCTTCTTCTAGGCTGCCCCATCCTTATCGATTTCCGCCCTTTCCAACAACTGTTTGCATTTAGATAATTGTTGTTATCAGTACTTAGCTACCAGGGTTACAGAAGACATCAAGATTCAAAAGAAGATGATTATAAATGCTCATTCCACATGGGGCCATGAATTAAAACAGCAACACTCGTCTGAACCATTGAACAAGGAAAAGAATCTGTATGCAGAAGGTGACTTGCCCTGGTATCCTTAGTCTTTGTCACACGGAGCTTTGACTATTAACATCCAGAGAGTAGTCCAGTGTCTTCCTTCACTGGGGGGGTCACTGGCCTGTTTCAGGGAAGTGCCAGTCATTCCAGGTGTGGGGAGTGAAGTGGTTAGCTGCCTTTGGGTGGCTTGCAGTCCAGTTTCAGAGGTTGACCCAGCCTTATCTTTTCTGTTTTTATTTCTCTTGGACTTTTTCATTTGTTCTTGTCGTTCGCCATGGAAACCTGATTGTAAATCTTTTGTTGGTAATGATGTAACCAGCATAGTACAGGCAAAGCCCAGAGCCTGACAATACGTAACATGACTCATTTAAGCAGTGAAGAAATGGAGGCCAGCCTACTGCTTCAGGAACAGAGCATGCACCGTAGTGTGGAGTCCATATTGTTTTCTAAAATGCAACCAAGAATCATCATCAGGAAGGTTAGACTGATGTCAAGAAACCAACCCAAATCTCGGTTAAAAGTGCACACTGAAAACCAAGTAGCTCTAAAACTGTGTAAATGTTCTGTTCTTTATAAACCCTTTAAGAAAAGAGCCTCTACACAACTTCTTCAGGCTGATCTAAGATGCTACACTTGACTAATTTTTTTTGAGGAAAAAGATTTTAAAATATTATTTATTTTTATCCGCACATTATAATTTTATATAGTGGATTCATGATACCACATTTGTATGTGCACATAACATAATTTGATCAATCTCATTTTCTAGTACCCTCCTTTCCCTTCTGTCCCTGGAGGACTAAGTTCTATATGCAAGTTATTTTATGCCCAGCTCTAGCTAAAGAAATGAACTGATCGAGGATGAGGATGGAAGGAGAGAGCCCTAAGGAAGGAAAAGACCAAGGTCTGAGAATTTCAGTCCAAAGTAGGTTTTATTTCTTGTGGGCAGAATCCTCTTGCCCTGACAAAGTTACAATATTACCAATAGGACCTTTAAAAAAAAAAAACAATAACAAAAAAAGCTGAATGATGTATTTCATTTCTGGTTGTGTTCATATATTTATGTTTGACACATAATTACATACATTTCTTAGGAGCAAAGTAATGTTTCAGTATAAGTGCACATTGTGTAATGTTCAAATCAAGGTAATTAGCACATCGATCATTTTAAACATTTATCATATCTTGGGGCTTAGCATGTGCAAGACAGCAGGTTCCATCCTCCACCCCCATAGAAAATGAAAGCCCCAAACAACAATGTAAAACCACTTATTATTTCTCTATGATGAGACCAAACACCTTTCTTCTAGATATTTTGAAATATTACAATGTTATTGTTAACTTCAATTGTCCTGCTATACAAAAGAACACCCAAATTTGTTCCTCCTATCAAATAGTAACATTGTACCCTTTGACTAATTTTTCCCATTTCCCCCTTTTTCCTCCCCTCTGCAGCCTCTGGTGACCATTATTCTACCCTCTACTTTTGAGAGGACAATTTTTTAGATTCTGCATATGATTGAGATCATGTGGTATTTGTCTTTCTGTGCCTGGCTTATTTCATATGACGTTATGACATTAGTCTTCCAGGTTGATCCACATTGCTGCAAATGACAGAATTTCATTCTTTTTGTGACTGAATAGTATTCCACGGTGTATATGTACCACATTTTATCTGTTCCCCCATTGATGGATGCTAGGTTGATTCCACATCTTGACTATTGCAAATAGTCATTTCTCGAAAGGAGACATACAAATGGCCAGAAGATAAATGAAAAAAATGGTCAGCATCACTAATTATGAGGGAAATGCAAGTCAAAATGACAACTTGATACCACTTCACTCCAGTTAGAATGGCTACTATCCAAAAATCCAAAGATAACAAGTGTTGGTAAGAATTTGGAGAAAGGTGTACCCTTACACACCATTGGTGGGAATGTAAATTAGAATAGACATTATGGAAAACATTTTGGAGGTTTTTAAAAGAATTAAACATTGAACTACCATATGATCCAGTAATCCCTCTCCTGGATATATATCCAAAGGAAATGAAATCAGTAAGTCAAAGAGACATCTGTATTCCCATGTTTATTGCAGCATGATGAACAGGATCATTTTGACATATTACATTTCTCAGAGGGGGAAATGATAATAAATTGATGTGCCTACGAGGTCTAGCCTATTTAAAGCAAAAAGCACAGCATTGCCATTGTGAATAATGTTACGTTAGCATGTTGGAGCCAGCAGATAATCTGGTCTAACTTCTTCATTTTACTGATGGGGAAGCTGCAGTTTACCAAGGTTAAAGGACTTATTCAATCTAGTCGGGGGATTAGTGGAGATCAGAACCCAGGTGTTCTTCCATTCCGGTTCTGGCCTCTTGCAGAGTACTGCGAGTCCTCCTGGGGTAGGGGACATGGGAAGGATACACCTGTCTCCTTGTCATTGTGTCAAAAGCCTGAAGGAACAGGATGCTCTGGCTGAGGCAGAATGAAGCCTGTTAGTGTCTAGGACACAAGTAGCATTAGGGTGTCCTCTGTCTCCAAATTCAGACCCCAGGTGGATTAATATAGAAAATGTGTGAGATTCAGGAGGAAGTTCCATTCTTCTTTGGACAACACTGTCTTTACTATCATGCTCTGAAGTCATCTGGCTTCAGAATTCTTTAGCTGAACAATTCGAATGGCACTTGAGTGATTTGGTTTTAAAAGGTAGACTCATGCTAATATCTTAGTTTAACATTCCTTAACGCAGTGTTTTCTAAAAGTTTATTGATTGAGAATTGAGAAAAAAAAAATTCTAACTTGAGAATTTGTAGTGGTTTTTGGCTGTCTGTTCTCATCCATTTCAATCACTGACTAGCCCCTCCTAGTGCTCCCTGTTCCGACTTTTCTCAGGCTAGAGTTTCCCTAACTCAAGCAAGATCTGGACCAAATGTCTGCACCCTTTACCAACCACTGGACAGAATGTTCATGAGGCCCTTCTTTCAGGGGAGGGGTTCTGAAACATTCATGGACCTAAGAATAGTTGAGGGAGCTGATTCATGGATCCCACCTCCAGATTCTGAGATGAGGCTTCTGGGAGGCAGGTAGTCCACAAACCACACTGCTTAGTGGCGCCAGCTTTTGGATACACTAATACAAGGACACTCACACTTTGGATCCCTTCATTTAATTTTTGGGAGCTCTGTCCATGGTTCTTTGTTAGTTTTTATCAAAATGACAGAAATCTGAGAACATCAACTTAAAAGGAGGCAAGGTTTACTTTGGTTTATGGGTTCAGTCCCCGGTTGGTTGGCTTCATTGTTTTTGGGCCTGTGGCAAAGCAGGATATTATGGTGGGGAGCAGACTGTCATGGCGGGGAGTGCCTGGAGGAATAAAACTGCTCACTTCCTGGTGGCCCAGGAAGCAAAGACAGGAAGAGCTGGGGGTCCCACAGTCCCCCTCAAGGGCACACCCCTACTGACCTAACTTTCTTTCTCTAGGCCCCATCTTCTAAAGGTTCCACCACCTCTGGGTAGCAACAAGCTGAGGATCAAGCCTTTAACACATGGGCCTTTAGAGGACATTCCAGATGCAAACTGTAGTAGTTTCTGTCTGTGGGCCCTAAGTGTTTGTTTACCGTGAACTTGGGAATTATTGGAGGGGAAGAAGAGTTCTAGTCTCTCCTGCATTCTTCCTGTATTCCCATTCTTCCAGTTGATCAGTCTGGTTCAGTGAAATTTACTTTCAACCACGTGAGGCTCAGGAGCCAAGCCATAATCTGACATTAACATGGATTTGTAAACCACATGCTGCCACCAGACTGACTTTTGAGAAGGAGCTGGTTTTAAACAATAGCCGACCGCAGGTGTTTAGATCTTTAAGGAGTCGTAAGAACAAATTAAGTTGAGTAATGATGCTTCATGTGTCAAAGCACAGATAAATAGAATTTGCTGTAGAAAGCCTGGAATGGAAAATAGTCTTTCACAAAAATGACAAAATGTTTCCTGGTTTCAAGAAAAAGAAGAAGAAAAAAGCTATCTCTGTACCAAAGAAGGTCAGTGAGAACTTTGGTGTGATTCATGGAATATGAGTAATGTGGGCAGCAGAGCCTTAGGAAGGCAGTCTAGGACATTTCCCGAGAAGTGTATTGATTTGTTTAGGAAGCAATTGATTTTTCAGGAAAAAAGAGTATTTTTGCCCTCTTCCAGTGGGTGAACTTGGATTTATTTGACCGAGACTGAGATTTGGGGATTCAGGAGTCCCAGAGCTTTGCATATCTTTTCCTTTCTTGATCTTGAAGAAGGCAGTTAAGAAAGACACTTTGACCACCTTTATTTGCACATTCTTTCTCCAGTTCTAGCTTGTTGGCAAGTGTGATGATTTGGAAATGTTCTTTAGTTTGCATGGACTCAGCAGCTGGATAAACACCAACGGATTTTTCCAGTGCTGGTAGAGGGGCTGATAAACTTGGCCTTCAGCCTCTGATTTCTTGCATGTTGTGCAAACGAAGGATGAGATGGAAGCAAGCTTGGGGAGAGCCTAGGAGCACCTTCTCCTGCCTACCGCTTTCCTTCCACTTCTGATGTTTTGTCCAACTTATGGTCCTCCAATATAATGCCTCAGATATTCCTGGGTTGGTAGATCCTGGCATTACTTGCCAAATACTAATTCTCAGAGTCACTGAGGCAGACACAGCCATGTAAAGAAACCAAATCTTGCAGAAGCTTCATTTGGCTATATTAAAATGAAAAAATGGCTGGTCTTGATTTTTGAATTAATAGAAATGCTCTTGTAACTTCCTTCTTGCATTTTTCTTTCTCTTTGTAGGTAAGCAAGAAGCCCAAAACCAAAATAAAAATGTAATACATTGAAAAAAGCAAACTGTATTTTTCTTTTTGTCATAAATTTCCCCCCCCACACACACCAGAGAGAATATGCTATGAGTCTACTTTGGACCTTGTGCATATGGACCAGTTACTGAAAGTTCTAGAAAGACTTTGTTGTAATATAATTTCATTGGTTGCTTGGCATGGGTTCCTGACGGACAGGCCAGGAAAACTGATAACAGAAGCTGGCGAAAAGGCAGAGGCCTTTAATGTCTTATTCAATTCATTCTTCATAAGAAATATCAGATGTGAGGGACCTGGAACGGTTCCCAGTTTTGATGAGAGTAAAGAGAGTCAGAATAGAAAAAGAGTTAGAAAGTGCTTTGAAGAACTGGAACTATTTGTATTAGTAAGACATGCCGGGGATGGAAGGAGCTGGCAGGTGCCACTGTGGTGGCGAGCTGTTATTGTTATTTTCCCATTATGGAGATAATGAGAAATCCCTGAGAATTAAAATCTGTTCAGCATCGTTGTTAGCTTAAAAAACACACAGCTAGGGTAGATTGATCGTGGGAATTGTGGATGTCTCTGTTTTACTCAGCTTTTCCACTTCTGTGACCAGAAGACCTGAAAACAGTTTTAGAGGAGGAGAAGTTTATTTTGGGGCTCAGGGTTTTAGTCCACAGAAGATCAGCTCCATTCCTTGGGGCTTGAGGTGAGGCTGATCATCATGGCAGAAGAGTGTGGTGGAGGGAAGCAGTTCACATGGTGATCAAGCAGCGGAGAGAGACTCCATTCACCAGATACAAAATATATACCTAAAAGTCACACCCTTCCCCCGTCCCACCTCCACCAGTCACACCCCACCCACCTTCAGTTACCACTCAGTTAATCTCTACCACAGGATTAATGCTCCAATTCAGCTGGAGCTCTCATAACCCAATCATTTCATCTCTAAATCCTCTTTCAATGTTTCACACATGAGCTTTTGGAGGACACCTCACATCTAAACCATAATGGTCAGACTAACCACAATACATAAAGAGATATTAGAATAAATTATCAAATAATTTAATGTCATTTGTAGAAGCAGATAGTAATCAACTGGATTTTGCATAGACTAAATAGCATTAGATGAGCTTGTCTTCTACCTATAGAAACACCAGTAAGCTGGGGCTGTAGTTGTGGCTCAGTGGTAGAGTACTCACCTAGCACATGGGAGGCACTGGGTTCGATTCTCAGCAGCACATAAAAAGTAAATAATATAAAAAGTATTGTGTCCATATACAACTAAAAAATATTTTAAAAAAAGAAACACCAGTAAGCAATAGGACATTAATAGCTATGCTCATGTTTAATATGCAAATGCTCTCTCTTGACCCTCGTAATGGTACCTAACTGGATGAATGAATGTCACATCCACAGAACATTTACCATTGTTCCCATGATCAAAAAGGTCTATGTAAATAGCAATAGCTCACAGGGACTAGTTCTGCTTAATGTGTCTGTGGGTAACTTGATTAAGAATTTAGAAAATAACTCATCAAATATTCAGATTTCATGGCATTTCTGATACTATAAAATATGAAAGAATTTGGCTTGACCTTAGCAAATTGGAAAAATAACATGCTGTAGGATTAAATTAGTTATGGATGAAAATGTCATTAGCAAATAGAAGATGAGGAAAAAAAACCCTTACTATTCTATAGTCACTGTTTAAGCATGAGACACTAAGTATCTCAGAGAAATGGGAACCAGTAACTGAATTTGGGAGAGATTTCAGAGAAAAAGTTGTAGTTACCTGATAGCTAATTGGATAAAGAAGAGTTTTTGTCTTGTATAAATACTATCTTGTGGCTGCCTGCTAGTCTTATATTTTATTTCATTGCAGTAGAAAGAATATAAAATCTAGCTTGGATCCTTGATGCTTTATTCTGTTTTTTTTTTTTTTTTCCTTTATTAAAATGTTGCAGCCACATTAAAAACTTAGTCTATTTGAGGAAAAGAAGTATCAAAGTTCATATGTTCTGGCAGGAACATGTTATAACTGGAACATTATAAGGGGCACCTCCCCCAGCAATATCAGAATTGCATGTGCAGAAGTTGAAAGACTTAGGTCATTGTGAAGTACCAACTTGTCTCTTTGCTTCTAGTTAGGGCATTTTAGGTGAGCCCGCAAAGGATGATGGAGGCTTGAACCCAGGCCATAGTGAAAGGAGAGAGATGCACAGAAACATCTGAGAGAGATTCAGGATATGGAGTTGACTTTGGGCTGTGGAGAAGGAGGAGCCAAAGTCTAGCCAAGGTTGGTGTGATTGGATGGCAGTGGGACATTAGAGAGGAGGAGTACATTTGGGGGGGTTGTGAATGTGATGTTGAGTCTGAGGTGTCTGGAGGACATCCAAGTGGCTCTGCAAGTCAGTTGGGTATGTACAGTTGTCTCCCCTTCAGTTTCTTTTTCCATGGTTTCAGCTATCCATGATCAACTGAGGTCTAGAAATATTAAATGGAAAATTACATAAATAAACAAGTCTCAATTGCACCCATTCTGAGTAGGTGATGACATTTTGCCTTATTGTGCTTCATCCTGCCTGGGATGTGAATCATCCCTTTATCTGGTGTATCCACACTGTATATGTTGCCCACCCGTTAGTCACTCACTAACCTAGTAGTTATTTCAGGTTGGCTGTTGCAATATCACAATGCTTGTGTTGAGTAACCCATATTTTACTTACTGGCCCTAAAGCTAAAGTAGTAATGCTGGAACTTTTATTATGATATGTTCAATATCCATATGTCCAATTCATTGGAATTGTTATTGTTAATCTTTTGTTATGCTTAATATACAAATTAAACTTTATTATTTTATTTATATCTATATCTATCTATCTATCTATCTATCTATCTATCTATCTATCTATCTATATGAAAAACACATAGGATTGTACTATCTGAGGTTTCAGGCATCAACTGAGGGTCTTAGAATATATCCCCCACCCATAAGAGGGGGACTAACATATAACTAAAGTTTAATAATGAAATATTTTTAGACCAAACAGCAAATGAGAATTGAACTAACAATAACAATTATAACGATATGCTGTAATAAAATCGTCAGCATCACTATTCTTGTGCTTGGGGGCCATTATTAAGTAACAGGGAAACCACTTGACTTTCTAATTCCTCACAGCTGGCATTTGGCCCTAGGTGATGATGTATAACACAGATCAATTTGGTTAAGTACTACAACATTAAGAGCGACTACTTTTTCATTGCAAAAATATATTGTAATTTAGGGAGAAAGAAGAAAGAAGGAATTGCTTATGTATTTGCAATTTGGAAAATAGACATAGTATCTTTGTTTATAATAAGAATCTGTTTGCAATTTTACTAGGTAGAGATTCTTGGGGTGATAAATACTGTTTTGTATGCAGTTCACTGTGGAGCCTATAGCTCTTGAGCAACTTAAGTACCATATTGCTCTGCCTGGTCAGGAATTCCATTTTCCTGGAACTCACAAGGCACACAGAGGAATATGCAGTAGTCATCTCTAGCCACGTTAAATCTGAGTCAGGAGTGGGGCATTTGATGGGACAGTTGGAACTTGAGTCAGAGATCTGGGGAGGCATCAGCATAGAGGCAGTTTATATACTTCACATATTTGCCACACTTTAGAGGGCATGATGCTATAAAAGGTTAATTTTGAATATTAGAACCATAAATTTATATGTAAATATCACACACAGTAATCTGTTTTCATCCTATTTAATTTTAATGGGAACTGTTTTTTTTTTTTAATCCTGAGGAGCATTTGATGTGTATCTATCTGGTGTGGGAGGAGGATGCAAAAGGAAGAAAAGTCCTCTGTGTGTCTTGCTCTGATAGCTCCTGGCAGTCACACCAGTCCCAGGACACACAGTATTATCTCTGAGCTGGTGGGGCTCTTGTTCATCTTTGGAGCTCAGCTCTCACCTTGAGCTCCAGGTCTGTTCTGCTGCGCCTTGGATGGTCCCACCGCAATGCAAACGTCACATTTAGAACTGACCTCATGCTCCCCGTAGTCCTGTCCTTCCTGCCTCTTGAACGTCAGCACCGTCTGGCCTCTACGGAAGCAGAATCCCAATGACGGCTTTCTCTCTTAACCTTCACATAATCCAGCCCGATCCACTTGAACTTCTCACTTTTCCACTCTCTGCTGTAACCACTCCAGATCGGGCACCCTCTTTCCTATCAGGGACTGCTGTGTGACCTTCATTTCGTGCCACCCCATTTCACCTCTAGCATTTTGCATGTGCTGCTGCCTCTGCCCCAAAGTCTTTCCCTCGCCTCCCGCTTCCTATCCATCCATCCCAGCCGTAGAGGGTAGTTCTTCTAGGAAGTCATCCCTTAACCCTTGGGATTGGATTATTTGACTCTATTTGGAAGGGTGGTCAAGTACTTTAAATTTTACTCACTGATCTCTCTCCTTTGGTTGTGTCTGTCTGATTGTTGGGGTAAGAAAGTCCATCCCTGATGGGAAGAAATGCTGTCTTTCCTCGGGTGGATGACACCTGTGCCTGCTGTCTGCTCCCCTTTCTCATTGTGACTGTAGTAAACTGTGCTCTGTTTACTAGACATTCTGGTTTCCTTCTCTTCCTTCCTTCCTTTCCTTCCTGGCTGTACCCAGCGTGGCCACAAGACCTACTGTGGTGAATGAAATGAGGCTGGACAGAGGGGACATTGTCATTGTGGGCAGAAGTTTCATGAGCCAGGATGTGGTGCCTGATATTCCTTTCTCACTGCAGGAGTCCGATGATATTGAGAGAGGTGGTTGGGCCCTGGGGTGGGAATTCAGACCCACAGGTGGTTCATGGTGTGTATGTAGCTGAGCGAGAAAAAAACCCCACTGTCTGGGGAAGTTTGGGGATATTTTCCCCCCAAAGTAAAATTGAAGCCATCTTGATTGGTACATAATATGTGCATAAAGTAGTGTAGTGGTATTTTCTGTTTTGTAAATGGTCAAATTCAGTATAAAAATTGATTAGCCCATTTCAGAAGGTAGCAAAAGCCATTCAATTCAGTTTAAACTTTCGGTTTCTATTTCTGAGTACTTTCCATGTAAGTCCTTTTCTTCTAAGGATGGATTATGGGAAATCAAATCTAAAGCACTCAGCTATGTAAAATCTCAATTAT
Source organism: Sciurus carolinensis (assembly GCF_902686445.1). Classification (NCBI taxonomy): domain Eukaryota; kingdom Metazoa; phylum Chordata; class Mammalia; order Rodentia; family Sciuridae; genus Sciurus; species Sciurus carolinensis. Next base: position 24,532,983 of record NC_062224.1, read on the forward strand.
GTGAAGGCCATGGCTGAAAACTATGGTGAACTCAGGAAGTAATTTCTAAGACGTCTAACAGCTGAAGTAATTGTTGCACATTCCAAATACCAAAGTCCAAAGACATTATTACTTTGTAGGCGCTGATTCAGAGATTTTTTAGTTTCAGTCATATGGGTTTAACATGCTTAGTTATCAAATTCCTCTGCCCCAATGGGATTAAAGGCTGGTGATTAGGAGAGGAGATTCTGTGTTTACTAAAAACTGAAAAAACAAGGAAGTCTGAAAAAGAAGCGAGGCAGAATGTAAGCGGTTTCCAGAATGCATAAGGCCTTGCCAGGGGAGTTCTGTTGGGATTCCGGCACACAGTTCTGGGCACATCTATAGTCAGGACCCTCAGCATATACTTCATCAAGTGAAAATGAACTTGGTTTATTAAGGGAAAAAAGCTTAATTACGTATTATGCCCTAACAAGACAGAATTATCTTACACAGTCTTTCGTTAAAAGTAAAAATGAAATTGAAAAAAAGGTAATCTTTAATTTTCAGAAAACGTACTGCTACAGTTTGAATCTTAAATGTCCCCAAAGGCCCATGTGTTGGAGGTCTGGTCACCAGGGAGGTGCTATTGGGAGGTGGTTGGGACCTTTAAGAGGTGAGGCCTGGTGGGAGGTCTTTAGGCCATTGAGGGCATGCTCTTCTGGGGGGTTGTGGGACCTTGACCCCTTGCTTTCCCTCTCTTGTGTTTTTTGGCTGTGAGGTGAAAGATTTTGTTCTGAGACACCTCACTGTCATGATGTGCTGCCTTGCCACAGGCCCAGAAGCAGTAATGGGGCCAATTTATTCTGGATGGAAACCTCCAAAACTATGAGCTAAAATACTTTTTTCTTTATCAGTTGCTTCTTTCAGATATTCGTTATAGTGACCGAAAGCTGACTAACACACATACTGGTTTGTTAATTTAATGAACAAGTATTTACTGTTGACTATAATAGATATCACTAATCATTAGGGGCACAAAGAGATGGCAGCTTTCTCTGTCCTCCAGGAGTTCACAGAGATAGAAAAATAAACGCAATGCTGTGGCATGTGTTTTACTGGAGGTGGGTACGTGGTAGGATGGAAGCTCAGAAGAGAAAGGGAGGCAAATTCTTGGTAAGGGAGGTTGGTGGGGTAAGAGAAATTCCTTAAAATAGTAATGATTTTGCAGAGTCTAGATGGATGTTTTAGCAGATAGCCAAAGTGGTGGGATTGGCTTTGGCGGCAGGGGTGGATCTTACAGGTAGAGAACAGATAACTGGTGCTGAGGTGTGAAAGCACGTGGCAGTTTTGTGGTGAGGGAGGATGTGCAGGTTCCGGAGGCCTGGTGAGGCCAGAAGTGACTTGCCACTTCCCCTCTCAGTGGCAGACATATGAGGTGGTCACTTGAGTCTTTAGCAAACTGGTATCTGTTCTTAATTTCTAGTTTTACCAGAAGTCTAATTTCTTTTTCTTGGTGTTTTAAAAATTTTAAGAATTTGTTCTAATTTGTTGTACATGACAGTAGAATACATTTATACATTTTAATAGATCATACATAGAGTGTAATTTCTCATTTTTCTGATTATACATAGTGTAGGATAACATCAATCATGCAGTCATATATGTACATGAGGTGATATGTCTGTTTTACTCTATTATCATTTCTACCCCCATACCCCTTCCCCTCCCTTCTCTCCCCTCTCCCTATAAAATCACTCTATTCTTCCCTTCCCCCACCCCCTTATTGTGAATTAGCATCCGCATGTCAGAGGAAATATTCAGCCTTTGGTTTTTTGTGTCTGGCTCATTTCACTTAGCGTGATATTCTCTAACTCCATCCATTTACCAGCAAATGCCATGATTTCATTCTTCTTTAAAGTTGAGTAATGTTACCTTGATGTTTTAAAGATTAATTTTTACGTTTGAGAAGGAACTGATAGGAACATTTATAATGAAATCAGACATTGCATCATCCTTTTTTGAGTTTCAGAGTCTTAGTACAATTGATAAAAAGAATTCAAAATCTGTCATGTCATTAATTTCTTCTTATACAAATTGTGTAGCGTTGCCTAAGTAGTATTTATTCCAGGGCTACTTCTGAACACTAATACAAAAGAGCTCTGTTTTATAGTAGCACTAGTGATAAACAGCATATCGTTGAGCTCTTACATTCCTGTGGATATTATGATGTTGTCTCTTTTGGTGGGGGGGATTGAACTCAGGGGCACTTGACCACTGAGCCACATCCCCAGCCCTCTTTCTTATTTTATTTAGAGACAGGGTCTCACTGAGTTGCTTAGCGCCTCGATTTTGCTGAGGCTGGCTTTGAACTCGCCATCCTCCTGCCTCAGCCTCCTGAGCTGCTGGGATTATAGGTGTGCGTCACCGAGCTGTAGGCTGCTTGTTTTCTTTATCAACACCAATAGAATAGTAAATTCTGCTATTTGAAAACGTACAGATCAAAAATGTATTTTGTCAAAGAAATATTGTGAGGACAAGGGAAAGTACAGATATAGTTCATTTTAAGAAAATTCAAAAGGAATAAAATATAGATTTCGGTTTAAAAGAATCCAATACATCTAAAATTTTTTTTTCATAATATTTGAGTGACTTGTCTATCACAGAGCAAGATGCAGAAATAAATATTTTTGCCTCTTTTTAAATCTCCTGTTGCTCAATTTGTCATGAAATTCCCCATGAATTTTCTTTGTTAGGCATTACATATTAGAATAAGATTTTACTTCAGCAAGTATAAAGTTTTTTTCCCATATTTTTTATTGGTGCATTACCGTTGTATTTAATGATGGGATTCATTGTTACATATTCATCGATGCACACAATAGAACAATGTAATTTGGTCAATATCATTCCCCAAATGTAAGCCTCTTACCATTTATTTGTAGAGAAAATTGCTTTAGTGTATTAATGAGCATTTACATGTTTGTCATTTTTGGATGTAAGAACTGCAGATGTATTCTTGAAAAAGTGCAATGAGCAGAAAGAGGATGTGACTTCATAAAATCTCTGAAGGTTCTTAGTTTTAGAGGGAACATGCAGCTCTCTAGAGTCGCACAGGATGTGGCATTAGAAATGAAAGCATTAGCTGGGAGCTTGGAAGAAGCTCTTTGGGCACCGTCAGTGTGACAAGCCCATTGACCCTGCCATAGGAAATGGGATCGGCATCGCCCTTTCACATTTTTCTGCACCAGCCCACTGGTCTTTTTTTCTGAAGCGCACTCATGTGTGGCAGACCTAGTCATGCATAACCTCCCCACCAAGCTTCCTAATGAGTTGACCAGGAACCATGACCAGACCAGGTGGCGAAGCCGTGTCCGGCCTTGGCAGCCAGCAGGCTGCTCGGTGCTAGCGTGCTGCCCCTAGCATGTGGTTGGCTCGTTGTTGCTGGTGGTTTCACAGGAGGGAGAAGATAAGGTTACTTCATTCGCCCAGGATTTCTTAGACGACTATCCTGCATGCCGTCTGTTTTTAGTGGCACACTGGCCTGCTCTCCTTTTGTTTTTCACTGAGCCTTGGCTCTACCGTTCTCTTTTTATACTTCTTATAACCACCTTGTTTATTGAGTGTCTATTTAGCTCCTGACAATGAGAGAGAAATGAAGCGTAGATTCTTGTCCTTCAAGCTGTTAACAGTATAACTGAAGAGACAAGGTGTGTAAAAGTAAAGTGATTGATATGTGCGCAAGGGAGCAATGTATCCAGCAGGATTCAACACTAGAACCATAAACCCGGACCCTGCAGAAGTGATCATTTGTGGTTAGGCAAAGGGAGCAGAGAAGTCTGAAGGCCACTCCCACCTCTCTGGACTGTGGAATTGAATCTCCAAACTCCACCAGTCTGGGACCTGAGTGGCTGGTTCATCTAGCAGGTGCATAGGGCTTGGAAAACCAGCTTATCCTCCCCCAAACACGTAGGCATGGGTGCTGAGGATTCAGGTGAGTGATTTACACCAGCGGCCTTTTCCAAGATGGCAGCTGAATCAGTCATGAGTCTTGGGGGGCAAATGAGAGAAACCGAGTCCATAGGAGCTTCAGGAAGAAAGGCAGAGTCTTAGACAGAACGGTAGGACAGTGGCTTTTGTGTGGCCCACTTTTGTGTGGCCCCACTGTCTGTCGCCCCTTTGCATATTGTTCTTGTTTTCTCTTCTGCACGTAGGCCTTCTCTGAGGTGGCTGCGTGACCTTAGCCAAGTGGCCACAGTGCAAAGAGGGCTTCTTTTTTCTTGCATCGTATAAATATTTCAGGAAGTTCTTAGATGGGGTGTTATAGGTCACAGTGGATTCCTCAAACAGATCACTACTGCAAGGAGTGAAGCAGCATCTAGAAGAAGGGCTAGGAAACTTCCTGGAAGGTCCAACACAATAGCCACACAACTCCTTTTGGCAGCCTGTTCATGAAACCCGTTTAATCCGAAGGTTGCTCTGGGGTCCTGCTGTGCTGCCCAGCCCCTGTCCTCGTAGCACTCCTGACTGACGTTGTATTTTTATGCCTTAAAGAATCTATAGAGCTTTTATACCCTATGGAACTCTGATGGCCTTGTAAACGTTGGTGTTTCTTCTTAGCCCTCTGGTCCTTGGTCCATGAAGCAAGATAATGTACATCCCTCCTGTATATCCCATAAAACTTCCTTTCTAAATAAATGTATTTTCAGGTCCTTTGTGGTGGAAAGTGCCCCCCACTTAGTGATTGCTCTCTAGTATAGTATCAAACTAGCAGTGGAGCTAGGTGAAGAAATAGTCTCCTCCTGCATCAAATCATTTATTCTGCTCTTCCTATACAGTCTAAAAAAAAAATTGGGGGGAATAATTTCAAACTTATAAAAAACTTTAAACTACAATGAACCTTTTTTTTACCCTGGAACCATTTGGGAGTAAGTTGCCAGAATGATGGCTTATCACTACCAAATATTTGAGTGTGGATTTCTTATACACAGGACATTCTCCCATGTTACCACAATGTGCCCGTGAAAATCAGAAATTAATATTGATTTATCACTGTTATCTAATCCTTAAATCCCATTACAGTTTTGCCAGTTGTCCCTTTATTGCAAAAGGATTCAGTCTAGAATTATATCCTGCATTCAATTGTCACGTCTCTTTAGCTTCCACTGACCTGGAACGATTCCTTAGTTGCTCGGTGACTTTCGTGACTCTCTTGAAGGACAGTTAATGTTCCTCCATGTGGGTTTGTGTGATGTGTCTCCATGATCATATTCAGGTTAGGCATTGCTGGCAGGAATTTCATGGAAGCGATGCTGTGTTCTTTCCACTGCATCCTATCAGGTGACACACGTTTTGATTGGTGCCAATACTGGTGATGTCAACTTTCATCATTTAATTAAGGTCCTGTCTCCCAGGCTTCTCTGCTGTTAAATGACTTTAATAAGAAATTTGTTGGCTGTATTTAGAAACTATATATGTATTCAATGTTTTGTTTGTTTACCTAATTTTTTTTTCCAGCATGGACTAATTTGTTCAAGGAGTATTAATCCATCACTATCATTATTTATTTTGATGTTTAAATTGTCCCATCCCTCGCCGGTTGGAAGCCCTTTTAAGCAAGTTTCTGTGTCCTTTTGACACAATTCCTTCATTCTTTGGGTTGGCTCTTATTTTCTGGCACAATAAGATGCTCCAGGATCATCTGATATTTTCCCTGACATTTTCTCCAAGGACCTCTGGTTCATTTTAGTGAAGAATGGCATTTAGAAACCAAGCACTAGGACATTAAGTGTACCTGTTGTTATTGGTGTGTCATTGTTCCCAGATCCTTTCAGTGGACAGAGCTAGGAAATTGTGTGTGTGTATGTGAGAAATACTAATTCCTATGTCAATGTATATTTTGAAATGAGAGTTCATACCAATATCTGTATTTCTGCAGATTTGTAGCTCCCTTTTCTGTAGGTGACAAACCTGACTCATGTTTTCTCCTATAGCTTTACTTACTTGATCACACCCATGTCCCCATACATAACCAGTCTTGTGTCCTTGTGGCAACTGACTGCCTTTTCCCACCACCTGGGGAGCCCTTCCTTCCAGTGACAGCCAGGGGAGCCCTCTCTCATTTAAGGGTGGGCACAGAGATTAGAGGCCCACTTAGAAACAAAGCGTGACCAGAAGAATGAGAAGTCCTACCCCATTTATGTAGGATGTGTCAAAATGCATTCTACCGTCATGTACAACTGATTAGAGCAAATTTAAAAAGATTTAAAAAAAGAGATGAAGTACAAAGATCTCATATCACTTGATATCCACTCCTGACTGCCATTCTGCAGGGTTGGAATGCGGCTCCAAAGACAGACGGAATCACAATTTAAAAGTAATGTGCATCATGATGTAAGCATCATGGTGAGCATTCTTGATTAGAGTACCCCGTTAGCAGGTGGCATGCCATTCCATTGAAGTGGCTGCTGCTCAGGCAGGTCTGGCACCACCTCCTTTTGGATCTGCTTTGATTACCACTTTCCAAGCCAAACCAGAAACCAGCCTCTCTTTTCTCTCCAGTTGCAGTCCTAGTTAAAAGCAACCAGAGCTGCTTAAATCTCTTTGGGAATATTTTTATTACAATTATTTATTTACATTCTCAGCTTCCCCTCTAGACTGTGGGACCCTAAGAGCCGAGGTTAATGGCATATTATATAGCATCATGCAATATTTGTTGAATAATTCAGTGAATGAATCTTGTCTTCGATTCAAACAGTTTCCCTCAGCTTATACAGCAGATTTAGTCCTAAATGACTCAGCTGTTCCCCAAAATGAAATCCACCCTCGGAATATGAATATTTACCACAATTGAGAAGAGTCAAAAATATATGTCTCAGGCACTGAATATGAAAAGAGAAATTTTCAGTTTTTGGCAGCCTCAAGATCACAAAATATGTATATAATATCCCAAAGTATCTGTTTAGAGGTGGTAACATGTTTTTGTTATATACATATGTATGTGTGTATATATGTGTATATATATATGTACATATGTATACTTATATCTATATGAATGAGTTGGGTGTTTAAATATTGGTTTTATTACTTTATGGTCATCCATATTTATATGCATCATAAACTAAATGCTTCTAATAAGATCCCAGCCAGTAGAAATATCTCCTATGTTTTATACTTCACTAGTGATGATCGTGAAGATTCGTGTTTGGAGTTGGTGGAGGCACGATATAATGCTACTCTCATCACTAAAAAATCACAGTACTTTTTGTTCAAAGCGAGATTGTAATAATTAGCACAATACAATATCTATATTCTTAGGGAATGATGTTGGCCAAATTACATTGTTATATTGTGTGCATGTACAAATATGTAACAACAAATGTCACTGTTAGGTACAACTATAATGTACAATAAAAATCTGGAAAAAAATCTAATATCTATATTCTGCTCCCCTCTGAGGATTCTATACTGGTCATTGTTCAAGACTTCTATAAAATCCTCTTATGATACAGAAAAAGAGAGATCAATGTAGAACCCAGGCCGAGCTCCCCTGGGAGATGCAAAGAACCAATGATCATGTGTCAACATATGTTGCTTCTTCCAAATTTTGCCTTAACTGAAATTTTCTAAAAATTAACAGTATTGGCCATTTTGAAGGAGGAAAAAAAAAGTTGAACAAATTAAGGAATGTGCAGCCTAATATATGTGTTTATGTGTTTATGGGGCAGATGGAGCACCAATAGGTGAAGACAAGAGCCATCTGCTTATCCAGAGGTGGATTGTCCCATTTTGACCCTTACATTAGTGTTACAGGATATTGACCTCTGTGTATATTTACGTTGGGAGCTCTCTTATCACCTTCGTTGGGTCCAGGTCCCATGGTGTTGGGGACTTGGAGAAGAGGATGAGGCTGTAGTCCTGGATCCAGAAATTCTGAGTGCCCGTTCTTGAGTGAGCACTTACCTCCTGCGAACCTTAGCTTCCTCAGCTCGAAAGCAGGATGCTCCCATATATGTGTTGGGAGGTTTAAATGAAAGCACCTACCTAATAATTTACAGAAATGAAAGTCTGTCAAAACATTGTTTTCCCTGCATTTTGTATTGCATTGTTTTTTAAAAAAAATCTCAAAATGGGGGTACAGTTTCCTTTTCATCTCTGCCCAGTTGTTCTCTTAGGTGGCACCTAAGAGGATTTCCCAGATTGCCACGCCTGATGGGAGGCTCTGACTAGAGTTAATAGGGAGGGTTTCACAGAGGCAGGCTGAGAGCCACCGCAGGAAAGGTCGGATATCTGTATTTGGAGGAAAGACAAGAGAACGCTGTAAGAGGGAGGACATTTATTATACAATTTGCCATTTAAATCTGGAGGTGATAGGAATATAGATGTTCTGATGTTTCTATAAAGGCTGTCAGGGTTTAATGAAGTTCCTCATGGGGCAAGAGCTTATTATAAGGTTGGATCAATTGATACACCCATCCCCTGGATCAGGGAGCAAACTGGAATCAACAGTGCCACCTAGTGGCACCAGACTGTAAGGGAGTGGGAACACCAAGACTGCAACTTGTGCTTTGTCCAAGTGACTCTATCACTTTCTCTCCCTGAACATAAGATCAAGTATATTTTCCTTGGATGAATGTTGACAGAGTGGTCTGGGACACGAGCCTTCTTCTGGCATGCTGCAGAGTTTGGATAGATGATTCTTCTTTATGAAGCAATCAAAACCTTAGAAGTCCTGTCCAACCGAGCATATCCCAGGAGTAGATAGCGCTGCATGTGTATACAGGTCATTCACAAAAACGGAAGGACGGTGACTGTGTGTGTTGGGATTTGAGAAAATTTTCAAGGTGTATTAAGCAGGACTGGAGGTCCAGGATGGTAAATACTATAGACAATGATAAATGATATAGAAGATACTAATGTCTATGTATGGAAGGAAACCATTCATATGATTACAACTTGAGCTGTTTTCATTCTGTATTTATGGAGTACTTGTTTTCCATATAAAAGCATTGATTATAATAATCTGGGTGATTTATTATTTTAAAAAATACGGGTTAGTTAATATTAAGTCTTTTGTAAATGACATGATGTTAAGATTTTTAGGATAAACACCAACCCACTTGATCCTTCTCTATTTTTCTATCGCTAAGTATATTTTTGCACTTTGACTGCTGTGTTTGTTGGAGGTCTAATTTTAGATGCAAAGTGTGAGATAGGCTTCCAGCCTTGATTGTTACACTCCCCATTACCTTTTTCTCTCCTAGAGTGTGTGTTCCCTTCTTCCTGTATCCACTGCCCTGCCCCCTTCCTGTAGAAACTGGTTTTCAGAATAGTACTGGTGATGAGTGCTAGTGCTTCAGAGCCAGTGTCCCCGTGTCCCCGTGACAGCCCCGACTCTGCAGTCTGCATTGGACTTGATCTTTTGACAGTTGGTAAGGAGGCTTTTCTAAGAGCTAAAGCACTTTCCTGTGGTCATTAATTGTGTTGGGGAGCCCAAGGCTTGGGCTATTGAAAGGGCCATCAATTCTGTTGTGCCTTACAATTGTTGTTCCTAACAATGTCAACCCCAGGAAGTCTCTCTCAGACTCCCTTCTGTTCCCTGGTGTGTGGGTGGAGGGACCAATGCTGGGGGATTGCTGAATGATGCAGAAGGTGAGGCACCAAATACAAGGCAGGGTAGAAGGGGGAATGGGGACTAACAGCCATCAGCCACATTCTAACTGGAAAAATGATGGTATGCCAAACGAAAAAGCCAATCATAAAAGGACATGTAGGATGCTGCATATATGAAATTTTATTTTTAATATTAAACATTTACCTCATTGTGTAGCACTTAGGAGGGTGAGTGAGAGAAAGAGCTTTTATTTCTCCCCTCTTCTCTATTTTTTGCTTTTTTTTGAAAGACAAATTGTGATTTTTTTTTTCCAGCATTGTCCAGGAGTGAAACAGATGTCAACAATCTGTCACAATTTCGAATTTAATATTATAGTGCCGATAATTTCTGGACTTGGGTGACTGCTTTTTATATGTAATTATTGTAGTGAAATATAAATAACAAAGTTATCATTAATCATGTTCAAGCATACAGTCAGTGGCATTAAATACTTTCCCACCACCCATCTCTGGAACTTTTTATCTTTCCCAACTGAAACTGTCCACCTATTAAATGCTAATCACTCCCCCCCAAACTTCAAACATACACAATAAAATGTATTTCTAATCTAATCCCCTCCCCCAGCCCCTGGCGACCACAGTTGCCCTGTCTCCATGAATTTGGCTGCTGCAGGTGGTACCTCACATGCATGGAATCATACTTGCTAGTTCTCTTGTGACCAACTTGTTTCACTGAGCACAGCCGTCTCAACATTCTCATCATGCTAACGTGTTGTAGCGTGTGTCAGATTTCCTTCTTTCTGAGGTTAGAATTCTGTCGTGTGTGCTTCCATTAATCTTTCACTGGTCACTTGGTATCAGTATTTGTTTCACACTTGCAGTGTTTGGGGGTATAAACCCAGAGGTGCAATTCTGAGTCATGTGGTAATGCACAGGGGTATCCATTTCTCCACATCCTTACTGATGCTTTTAGTTTTTTCCTTAATAACTGTAGCTCTAAAGTGGTATCTCAGGGCTGTGATTTGCGTTTCCCTAGTGATTAGTGATGTTGAGCATCTTTTCTTGTGTTTTTTGGCCATGCGTGTATCTTCACTGGAGAAACGTCTATTCAAGTCCTTTGCCATTTTAGTTTGGTTTGCTGAATGGTAGGAATTCTTTGTATTCTGGGTACCAGTTTCTTATCAAATACACAGTTTGCAAGTGCTTTCTGAGTAGAGCTGAATTTAAGTGGACTGGTGATTTGAGGGCCTGGTACTGTAGATTGAGAAGATCTGTGGGCTTGTGACGTGACGAAGGCTGCAGAAGTGAGGGCTTCAGTAAAATGGGGTGGGGATGGAAAGGAGAGGGTGCCTTCTGACAGACAGTCCATGCGGGAGTCCAGGGGCAGAATCTTCCTCTTTTGGGCAACTGTGTCAATGCTTCTGGAAGGACTGGGTCAGCCAGTTGAAGACAACCCTGACACCTGTTCCCATCACTGTGACAGGCTGGTTATGCGACGTCAGTGGCCTCAGGTGTAACCTCACACATCACTAGTGCAGCCCCTGAGACCCAAGTCACCCAGTAATGGTGGAACTGTCCGTAGGTCTTGTTACTTCAGGCTGCTGATGAAGCCAAGCCACCTCTCCATTTATAGCTCCTCCTCTTACCAACAAGCAGCATGTCCTGGTCAGTGTCCAGCTGTTTGAAGAAGCGAAGAAACCAGTGGATATCAGAGAGGGTTTTTGCCCTCACCACTTATGTAAAAAGCACAGTCCGTCCCCGATTGCTGTGGATTCTGCATTTGCAAATTCAACCAACCACTGACTGAAAATATTCAGGGAAAAATTGCATCTGTACTGAACCATGTGCATGCTCTAAAAATTATCATTGTTCCCCAAACAATACAACTATTTACATACTGTGTACATTGTCTTAGTATTACAAGTCATGTTGAAATGAATTAAACTACACAGGGGGAGGTGCATAGGGTATAAGCAAATACTATGCCATTGTATATAAGGAACCTAAGCATTTGAGGATTTGGGGTGTCCATGGGGGTGGGTCCCAGAACCAATCCCCTGAGGATATGAGGGACAGCTGTATTGTTGGTAGGCCCCTTTGTAGATTGGGAATGCAAAATGTCATAGTATTTCAACAATGGGCATGCGATTCTTATTTCAGGATAGGAAGCATTTCTTTGATTCTATTTTTCCTTCTTTCTTGTTCTCGTTTTTTAAATAGTCCTGAAAGAAATTAAATGAGTACATGAGAAGCAGCATTAACTAGAGGTAGCTCATATAATTGTCTCTCAGTTAACAGCATCAAGCTGTGGCAGGATTTTTGCCTGTGATGAGCTGGGCCTAGAACTAAAAAGAGTTAGGGATGCGTGGGGTAAATCTATTCACAAGCACAGGCAGACCCTGTTAAAATGAGAAATGTGTGGACAGGGTTGGTTCTTAGACCTGGGGGGATGGGGATCCTGAGGGAGTGAAGACTTGGAACAGAATTTTGAAAAGAAGGAAGTAGCATAGATTGGCATACAAAATATCAGCTGCAGTAGGCATTATCATCTTTCTCCTGTTTTGCTATATGTGTTAATAAGATGCCTAGGAATTCATTAAGTATGAGGCTCTGTTTTTCTTTGGAGTAGAGGGGTAAAGAATGCAATCTGATTATTGAATATAATGAAGGAAGGCGTTTTTCCAGGGTTGGGGAATGCACAACTTCTTGAGAGGCCCCGGTCAGCCTTTGCAAACTGTGGTTCCTCTTTATGGAGGACACATGACATGCACTTCATTCCAGCACAGAGTGGGCACTGGTGCAGTGTGCACCACAGTGGCCGCTCTCTCTGGACTCACTGAGTCTGTAGCTCGAGGAGAGATGATCTGACTGACAGCTGAGTTCTGAGTTGCCTGTGGGAATTGGCCTGCAGCCACCTTGGCACACTCTTGCTCTGTTCTCTCTTCTGTCTCTGGTCCTCCCTGCATGGCAGCTGACATCCTGATGGCCTGTCTTACTCTGTGCAGTATGCTTCTTACTTATCCTATCACCTGTCCCCGAGTTTTTTGGTGAGCAACTTTAGATAAAAGTGATACCTCTGGTGAAGTGGGTTGAATAGTGGTCACCAAAAGATGAATCCATTCAGAACCTCAGCAGATGATCCCTTTTGGAACAAAAGTCTTTGCAAATGTAATTAAAGATTTTGAGATGAATGCATCCTGGATTAGGGTGTCCTTGTAAGAGACAGAGCAGGAAAAGGCACACACAGACACAGGGGAAGACCACGTGAGGACAGGACAGGGACTGGAGCTATGCAGCATCAGGCACAGAACCAAGTGTTACCAGCACCTATGTTAGGCCAGGAGAGGCATTGAGCTGATTCTGAAAAACTATCCTATTGAAATCTCAACTTTGGACTTCTGACCTCTAGAAATGTGAGAGAATAAATGTCTGTTGTCTTAAACCTCTAAGTGTGTGGAACCCTGGCAAATCAGTATATTGGGGCGCTGGACAGGTTAGCTAAGTGGATGTTAAATAGATAGATGGATGCAGAGCTTGGGGACCAGAACCCTGGTGATGCCTTGATTGGTCATTAGAATCACCTGGAGAATTTTAAAAAGGGTAAGTGCTGGGAGCTGCACCCCAAAACAATTGAATCAGACTCTCCGGAGGCTGGGTCAAAGGATTCGTATTTTTAGAAGTTGTTTGAGCTGATTTAAATGTGCAGCCTGGGTTCAGAGCCACAGATACCTTTCAGCTGTCCCAGTGTACAGATAAAGAAGCTTAGACTCAATGAAGTTGCCCTGGAGATTAAAGAAAATTTCAAAAAATTAATTTTTTTTGAGGTCTGGGATGAAGGAAAACAATTCATTCAAGGAGGACAAGGACCATCTTTGTAAATTTAGATTTTAGGATAAAGAAAGAACTTCATTCATTCATTTCATCTTTGAATTTTGTAGGTGACATGATTAGTGAGAGACACAACTCATCTGCTAAGATTTGTCAGTAACCTTTGGCCAGTTCCTCTTTTTAGAGTGTGTGTTCATGTGAACCATGTAAGAAATGTTTTCCCTCTTAAGAGTGTATGCCAGTTTAAATTTTTTATGCTTTTTATTACCACCTAAATGAAGGTTCTCTTTTCTTAGTCCATTAAGAAATCTGAATAGAGCTTAGATTTCTGTATGGTAAAGGAGATAAATAATTGTGTTTGAAACCTTGTTATGGGTAACTGTTTTAGTAAATTACATAGAAGATTTAATGTTCAGGGTGTGTGTTTTTTTAAAGACTGTTGAAACAGGACTTTGGTTTCAGAGATGTGGTATTAAATCTAATCGCCCCACTTAGGTGATCCGCCCTTCGGAGACTCATAAAGATAAGGGCAACAGGATAATTGGGATATTATGTACTCTTTAAAAACAGCATGATTTAGTCCAAGTAGGACTTGCTGGGGCTCTAAATTAATCCCCCAGGGAACAAATGAAAAAAAATATATATATGTGATATATTATTGAGGTGTATATTTTGGTGCTTTGATATCTTGGAGAGACGTGCGTTAATCTGTCATTAATTTTAACCAGGGCAATTTGACGGTGATTAAAGCATATCTGGATAATCAGAAGCGAGAGAAGCCCACCGAGAGATTGACTTCAATGATCTAATCAGCTTTTCTTTTCATAGAAGACACAAAACTGAGGTCCTGACGACTCGAGGGCATTCACAATCTCAGGGCACTTTTCATAAGAGTCCGGGTATTTAGCCCCAGTGTCCTGGCCAAATTCCAGCCTGAGCGACGCCACTTTGCCTCCCCGAAAAGTCCCCCTGCAGCTCCCAGTGGATACAGTATTATTCCTCCCTTCCTGTCCCGACGTGTGAGGCTTTGTGTAGGTGGCACTCTGTGCAGCAAATCGGATGCTCATTTCTATTACGAGTGGCTGTGTTTGGCTCCTGCAGCGCTGTCCCTGAGCTGCCTTAAGTACATGGTTAGGGCCATTTACATGACTCGCGCTACCAGGGGCAAATTGCGGAAGATTTATCCTTTCGGGAAACTTGTTGCAATCTTTGGTGAAAGACCATGTTGTGATTGATGTAATTAGATAAAATGAGCTAACGATCAGATATGAATATATAATGTACATATTTATCCTCCTGAGCCTTATTTTGTTCTATGGGAGACTTGAAACCACTATTACCATCAAGATTTCTGTCCTTACCGTGGTCCCTGCCAGGTTGTATTAAAATTTGTAAAAGGAGCCATGTTTTAATAAAGATATAAATAAAGATGTAAATATGCTCCAAAGCATGGAAGGCTTACGTGTGGAATGATGAGGAAGTTCAGGGCGTTGGTTCATGGGCCCCAGGACCATTGAGAAACTGCAGTTCAGAGAGCCAGTGGGTGGTTCCTCTGGCCTGGGCAGTGGTTTCATAACAGTTAACCTGGACAGCTTGACAAGCTATTTCTGGAATTGTGTTTTTGGAACAATCTGTTCACTTAGGGGAATGTTCCAGTTGATCTAGAGGCTGTGGCTTACGTGACGAGATGCATGTGGTGCAAAGCTACAATTCAGATTCATCAGCTTTTCATGAACAGGGCTGCTGGGGACCGTTGGAAGGGCCCCGTTCCATTTCTTTCTTGGGGAAGTAGGAGAAACCAAGGGAAGTCTTCTGATTCATTTATACATATTTTATTGGTGCATTATAATTATACACCACAGGATTATTGTCATGTATTTGTATATGCCCATAACATAATTTGGTCAACTTCCTCCCCTGTACCTCTCCTTTCTCTTCCCTTTCTTCCCTGCCTCCTTCCTCTACTCTACTGGTCTCCTTTCTATTTTCATGAGACCTCTATCCCTTGTTCTTCTTTAGTCTGTGCATATGAGAGAAAGCATACAACCCTTGACTTTCTGAGTCTGGCTTATTTCACTTAACATAGTGTTCTCAAGTTCCATTCGTGTTCCAGTGAATGATGTAACTTCATTCTTTCTTATGGATGAGTAAAACACCATTGTGTATATATATCACATTTTCTTTATCCATTCACCTGTTGAAGGACACCTTGGCTGGTTCCAGTTTGAATTCTATTATGAATCGTGCTGCTACAAACATGAGTAGGATGGTATCTCTATAGTATTCTGACTTTTGGATAAATACTGATGAGAGATATAGCTGGGTCGCATGGTGATTCCATTCCTAATCTTTTGAGGAACCTCAAGGAGACCTTTTTGAGGACTTAAGGCAACCAAGACAGTAAGTTAGGAGCAACAGTGCATTCAATATAAATGGAAAATGATCATGATAAAGATGATGAAAAAGTCGAAAGGGAACCAAGAAGGATACTCTGACTATTTCAGGTTTTAAGGATTGAAACTTAGGACGAGCTAGTTGATTAACCTATTCAGATATTCAATTTCCCCTTGTTCTAATTCCCTCCTTTGACATTAGAACAGAACTTGTTGGTTGCAAGTGACAAACTCAACATTGACTGGCTAATGCAGAAAAGAGAATGTACTGACATGCAAAGCGGGCAGCTGGAGATGAGGCGTCGGCCAGTCCCAGGGTTGTCACCAGGGTGAGCCCCTCTCAGCTCTTTTCTAGGTATCTCTTTCCTCATGGTGGTAAGATGGAATTTAGCAGCTCTGGGTTTACATTTTGATGATTTCAGCAGAAAGAACTTTGCTTGCCCTACAGTTTGAATAAAACTTCCATGATTATTTGGCCTGATTTTTGTCACATGCCCATCTGTGACCAGAAGGATGACATAGACTGAAGGGGTGGAGGTGGGTCATACCTACTCAGATCAAAGGACTGGGGTGCATTCCAAAGGAGAAATCAAGCCGGTGTTACCAGGAGGAGGAAATACAGATGTCGGGCACCAAAATACATGTGTTCATCACAGACGTCAATTGATTTAAAAGTGCTGACTTACACTTTCTCGATCATATGAAAGCATTCAGTGTGCTTGACTATACCCATGTCAATCGGAATCATGGGGCTGGCTTTCTAGTCCTGTTCCCTGTGTAGTAGAGAAATGCAGTCTCAGGGTTCCTGTGGGGCAGTATTTCAGCGTCTTGTTGAATTTCTTTAGTGAGGCTGTGTTTATTATTTCCTGTGTTAGCCATCCTCTCACCACTATAACAAAATATGCAGGAAAGCTGTGACGTAAAGGGAGGTACATTTTGGTTCACAGGCCCAAGATTGGGCAGCAGCGTGGTTTGGGCTCCTAGTGAGGGTGGCACGTCACGGTGGGAATGTGAGTGCCTATCTCTGATGACAGCCTGGGTTCATCAGTTCCTGGTCTTTTCAGTGGCCAGCTATGCATTAGCCAGCTAATGTTGAGCTTCTGTCACTTACAACCCAACAGTACTAATGTCAAAGCAGGAAATACTAAGAAGGGGAGCTTGGATATCTAAAGAGGCTGATCATGTAGTTCCTTTTAAGTTTTAATCTTTAAAACAGGAGGCAGAGTGAGAAGGGGAAGACAGGGTTCCATGGTCCCCACTGAGGGCCCATCCCCCGTGACCTAAGGACCTTTGACCAGGCTCCACGTCTTTAAGGTCACAGCACCTTCCGATACCACCACCCTGGTGACGGTCCTTCCATGCGGACCTCTTGAGGGACACTCAGACTGCAGCCAGGCCATAGCTCTTCATGAGGCAGCGGATCCCACTTCCCCGGGAGGTTCCTCTGTCTCCTGTTAAGCCAGAGTTCCACCTGCTTCTCCCTTGACTTTATGCTAAAGGAACAGTTCCCTCTTGTCTCTCATGTCGTGACAATTGCTGGACATGTAATTGATTTTTAAAAAGTTTCTCATGTTTCTTAACTACAGTGTGGAGCTCAATATAAAGAGTTTATCACAAACCTGATTTTTAAAAATAGCACTTTCAAATATTTATGCATTCTGTTCTAAAAGTAAAGTCAAATTATTTCAGGAAACATAGACCTTTATATGAGTGTGTGTGTGTGTGTGTGTGTGTGTGTGTATTTAATATATCCTTATTTCTTATAAGGATACCAAGAATGAATTGCTATCCTTATAAGAAATGGGGTATTTATTTAGGTGTGGTGTGTGGGTATATTTAAAGAATGTATAAATAAATATATATATATATATTTATATTTGTGCATTCTTAATAGTCTATAAGATGGAGCAAATGGGATCTGACAATAATTCTGAAGTATCCATTGAAAAGTCCATGAATCTAAATATTCAGTTAAATAGAAAAACTATTAAGAAAATAATATAAGAAAATCAATGTAAAAGAATAATGATTTTGTAGATTAGAATTAAAATTTTAATATGTACTTGACCAAATACTCTTAACAAGGGATATCTTATTGTTCTTTGTGTTGCTAGAAACAGTAAATTGAAGCAAAGACTATTAGAATGTTCACTTTTTAAAAAAGTTTTTCTAGTATTTTTAAAAAGTATTTATTTATTTATTTATTTATTTTTTAGAATATTCATGTTTTAAAGAAAAATCAGAAGCTTAGCATTACACGTCTTTATTTGCTTTGACCATTTACATTTCTGGATCAGTCTTGTTTTCCTTTAGTTTATTATCTTAGACACATTTGTCTTAGAGAGGTGTACATCATTCTTTTTACTGTTTCTTCCCGTTTTAAGTCAGATCTCTCTTGCTAAAGTTTGTTGTGCTTTGTAACTTTTATTTTAGTGTATAAACATCAACATGAATAAAATTTTATCAAGAAAGAATTGCTGGGCTGGGTGGTGGCTCAGTGGCAGAGCGCTCGCCTAGCATGTGAGGCACTGAGTTTGATCCTCAGCACCACATAAAAATAAAGAAAAAAAAAAAAACAAAAACAAAAAACTAAAAACCTAAAAAAAGAAAAAAGAATGAATTGCTATCCTTATAAGAAATAGGGAATTTATTTACTTCAGTGGTAATTAGAGTATTCATGAGAAGTTCATTCATAGATGATAAATAATCAGCATTTTTTTTCAGTAATTCCAATGTTTGTGTCCTTTATTCAGTAAAGTTACATGGGAAAGGAAAGTTGATATCTCGATGTCTTTAAGAAGTATATGCTCCTATAAGATAGGAAGGAGAGACGCGGGGATTCGAAGTGAGTTCTCTAAGCCTGTGAGAAGGACGGAGGTGACTGAATCATGGGAGCGGGGTTCT
The DNA here is from genome assembly GCF_902686445.1 of Sciurus carolinensis. Taxonomy (NCBI): domain Eukaryota; kingdom Metazoa; phylum Chordata; class Mammalia; order Rodentia; family Sciuridae; genus Sciurus; species Sciurus carolinensis. The sequence goes on from NC_062224.1 coordinate 24,551,678, forward strand.
TTATTTTGCTTCTGTGTTCCATGCAGCCTGATGCTGTAAAGATTGATGGATCCTGGGTTGGTAGACCTGTCAATCTGGAGGAGGGCAGATTGAGGATGAAGGTGTGGCAGGACAAAGGAGCTAACACAGAGCCTGGTAGAGCAGAGGTGTGGGCTGCTGCTGGTCAGAAGGGCTGCTTGTCAGATGCGATTTCTACTGAAACCCATCACCTGTCTTTGTTAATGTTCTTAGCCAGTGCAATTTCATTTCCAGTGACTGTCCCAGGAATAAAGTGTCAGATGGAGGGAGAGTGTTCCTGGGTGGGGTGGTATGCTATTACTAGTCCTATCTGCTCACAGCCCCTGGGGCTTTTCTGCTGCAGGATTAAAAATTAATACAGAGTGACAGATGCAAGAGGGGCAATCCTCATACATAGTAGGTGCTCAATAAATGAGTTAGTGGTGGAGGGGACAGGGTTTGCATTCATGTTAAGGGGTTAGGGGCTGAGCTCAGTAGTAGAGTGAGTGTTTGTTGTGTATGAGGCTGGGGGTTCAATCCCCAGCACCAAAATAAAAATAAAGTCACGTGTTAAGACAGACAATAGTGAACTTTAGAACACTTTCTACCTATATTTCAAAAGTAAGCACCTTTTTTTTTTTTTTTTTTTCCTTCTGAAACAAATACTTTCAGAGCACCTACTAAATGCTTAAATAATTTTGGGCATCGTAGCCTTTTTAAAAGAAACTGAGGCTGTGTGTCTAATTTTTTGCCTTCTTGCACTTTCTCTTTTCTCATCTCAGATTCTCCCAAAATACTGCAAAATCTGAAGAAAGCAAAATGGCATTTTAATTTCTTTATGTACTAAGTGTAAAATTGTGATCAAGCTCATGATTTAAATACCAAACAAACCCAAAATAGTTAGTTCCGTATTCCTTGTCACTAAGGCATGGCTGTGGGTCAAACTTTTCTTTTCATTCAAGGGGGCTTTTCTTCTCCCTTATACTCACTTCCACGTTCTGGAGGATCTTTTCCAGTGCCACCAAGAAGAAAACCTTTTGGTTTAGTAGGTGACGATGACTCCTTTTTGGGCAGGCTTAGATATTAAGGAAAAATTCCCTGTACTAAATATTTGTTTCAGCACATGTTCCCTAATCCCATTACAAAACCCCTACCCTTTCCATCTTCCGTCTCATTGCCTATCTCATTCCTAAAGATATTTCTTTCCTGCTTGTACAAACCACTTAATTTCCTTTTTCAGGCTGTTTTATTATCTGTTTCTACATCTCTATGGCACCAATCACCATAGCACCCAGTTCAATGGTATCTCTGCTAATTATCCTATCTTTCGAACACAGTGGATTAGTAGAACAGAATGGATTAGTAGAACAGAATTTACATTGCATTTCCAACGATGGGCATTTACAGGGAATTACTTAAATTTCATGTAAACACATGGCTTGCTGTAGTTTTCAAAATAGTAGTTAGAAACGCATCTCCCCAAATCATTACTTATAGCAATACTTAATACAGAAGATGAGTGCATTGAGTTAGGATAAGTTGATAAAAACTTTTAGTTGCCTTTAAATGGTTAATTAAACTAGACATTTGCAAGGAACTGTGTGCATTGTTAACTTGTTCTTCAGGTTGAGTCAGCCTTACGTACTGAATGTGAGATCACGAATTTTCTTTTTATACATCCTTGGCCATTGTGTTTACTGTTATTGTAATTGTTGACCTGGATTGTTTTTCTGAGAAGGAAACACCCTCAACAGATAAAAATCACTGCTTATCTTGGCTTTGCAGTAAAATCCTAAAATTGTATAGAAGTTTGAAAGGCGTGAACAAATCTGTGGAAATCAAAAAGGAAATATATATATATTTAGAACATTCGTCTGAATGCAAATTGTTTTCTGACCTCTACTCTGTATTGAAATAGGTTCAAGTTTTCTATTTTAAGCCTCTATCATTGCTGTGGTTTTTAAACAGTAAGCCCAGCAAAACAAAATAAAGCAAAAAGCCCAAGTGAAAAACAGTTTTAACTCCAGAGATATATAAACGCATTTGTGTTCCTCAGTGAGAGTCAGAAGGAAAATATAACCGGCACTGATTTGCTAGGTTTGAATGGAAAACCTTGCTGCTCTCAGTCATGTTTCAATGAATTTCATTTAAGGGGCATCTTAGCTCTCTGTTACTTATTATTACTTACTTATTAAATTTAATTAAATATGTTGAAACATTAGACTAAACTATTAGGTATCTAATGACTGTTGAGTCATTTAATATCAGGAACTTGGAGCAATAGATGCTGTACAGGACAGAAGATGCAGCCCTTGTTCTTAATGACATGATCATAAATGTGACAATGTGACTCAAGTACACTTGAGCATCTAGGGTCAGAAGCAAGACTGAAAGTCATGGGGTGGGGGGTGTGGGGGGGCAAGAGTAGAACTGCGTGTGGGTAGTTGAGAGTCCCATTTAAATGTCCTCAGAGCCGGGTGTGGTGGCACATGCCTATAATCCCAGTGGCTGGGGAGGTTGAGGCAGGAGGATCATGAGTTCAAAGCCAGCCTCAGCAAATTAGCAAGACCTTGTGTTTAAATAAAATACAAAAAAGGGCTGGGATGTGGTTCAGTGGTTCAGTGCCCCTGGGTTCAATCTCTGGTACCAAACAAACAAACAAACAAACAAAGTTCACCGATACCTTTGAAGAAAACATTTCAGCCCTAATGCTATTATGATTATTATGATGTAGTAGTAGCCTGGTGGACAACTGAAAGGGTCGATCCCTTCCTAAATTCTTCAGATAAAAACAAATGAATGAACAAACAAAAAGTCATCCAAACCAGTTTCTAACAGCAGTACTAATAAGCACACCCAGCAGATTCCTTGTGAGATTCCTTCTCTGCTTTATTGTGTTTTCCTTCTTTTTTTCTCCCCCCACTTATGCTGTCTCTCACCCAGAGATGCGACGATGGGAGTTTCCTTAGCTCAGTGATTGAGAATTTAGCTGTCTTGTTTTGCCCCATGGCACCTGCTGAAATTCCAAGGGGAAAGATTTAGCACACACAAGGCAGTCAGTGTGGTGATGTGAAAGTCACCAGCGCGCAGCTGCCGCGTCTGCGCGGAACACGACTGGACTCTTGAGCACGACCTGCCTCGGTGGTCAGGTTTTACCTCCTCTCTCCCTGCATCGGGCTTGCATTTTGCATGTTAAGAGGGGGGACAATAAATTTCAGGGTGATGGTTCCCTCCCCCGGCGCAGACACATGAATCACATGGGCATGTGCTCGCGTCTACAGCTCATGTTAAGGGACCAAAACCAGGTGATCTGACACAGTGGAAATGCATGTTCTCCAGTCTGGGAGACCGGACATCTGAAGTGTCAGCAGAGCCGTGCTCTCTCGGGAGCTGTGGGGGAGAACCCTTCCTTACCAGTCTGTTTTCCGTGTTCCCTGCCAGCATTTGGCATTCTCGGTTCCTAGCCACCTAACTCCAATCACGTGATTCTCTTCTCCCTGGGTGTCTTGACAGCATCTTCCCTCTGTGCCTAATTATGTCCAGATTTGGCCTCTAAAGAAAAAAAAAAAAAAATAAGAATGCTGATTATATTGGGTTAAGGCCCACTCCAAGGGCCTCATCTTAACTTGGTTAAATCTTAGTTAAATCTAAAGAGGTCTAAAGACCCTATTTTCAAATACGGTCACCTTCTTAGGTACTGGGTGTTAAGACTCCAACCTTGCCTTTTTTGGGAAACACCCATGAACCCAGAATAGCCAAGACAATGCTAGGAGAAGCCAAGTGAAGTACATGCTTCAGATACTGCTGGCTGACAAAATAAGGTGAGGACTGGAGATCGATGGTTGGATGGGACGATGTGGATGTCCTTGTCACCCTTGCGGTGAGTGGTTTCAGGTAAGTGGTGAGGTTGAGAATTGGATTGCAATTCAAGAGAGAATGGACCGAGGGACTCCAGAAAGCAAAGGCAGACGGGTTTTTGCAGGTGCTTTGCCTGTAGGAGAAGAGAAAAATGGAACGGTGGTGGGATAGAAGGAATTTTAACAAACAGTAGAAGTAAAGACAGATTTGTGTGTGAAGTGGTAGGAGGAGGGAACCGTCACAGGAAAAAGGGACCGGTTTTCAAACTGATGCCTTCAAGTAGGCAAGAAGGAAACTGTTTGATGGCTGTGTTTAATCAAGCCTTCTAGTTGATTCTGATGCTCAGTCAACTTTGAGAACCACTGTTCCAAATGATCTCTAGGATCTTTTAAGATTCTGTGTCTTGCAATGTCTTTTACTCCATTAACTGAAAATGAAACACCCCTTTTATTTAGAATGATGATTTCATTTAGAATAAGGGGTGTAAAGAATGAATTGGGATGGAAAGCGACCACAGTGTATTAGAGGGAGGTGTGCGGTAGGGAATGGGCGCGCTCCAGCCTGGCTTCCGGGGGAGAGGCTTAATCAGCTGTACTGTCCCTTTAAACTACAATTTCTGTCATTTAGACACTCTGCCTCAGCATCGCCTGGGAGATGGATCGGGCTGCATCTCAGCTGCTATTTTTAGATGACCCTGCATTAGACCCTGGCAGAGTGAAGAGAGTGTCATGGCCACTTGAAATATTTGTATTTGGCAGGACTCAAACACTGTATAACAAATCAATGTCCTAATGCCCACATGCTATTATATCAACATTTTATATATCAAGTTTATTTCAAATATGACCTAGTATTTTCATGCAAACCCTGCCGAAGTCAAATCCCAAGCTTGGGTTGCTTGACCATTGTATGCTTTTAATTTGTTCATTATAAATTGTAGCCGGAGGTTGGCGTGACTCTCTTAATGTGATTACTCCTTTGACCTCCTTTCATTCTAAACGAGACAGTTAACAATGAAATGATCCGACTTTCTTTCTCCAGTCAATTAAAGTTGTCTTTAATTTCCTTAATGTCGGAGGACTGAGAAGCATTGAGACAAGGGAGAGTTTTGATCACAGCAGTAACTAACTCCAGTGGTACTGCAGTAACTTGGGAGTGAGTGTGTGTTTGGCTAGCAGAGCGCCATGCTCATCACCTATTTAAAACCGTTTGGAGACGTTGATTGCACATTATTTAGTAGAAAAGTACGAGATGATTGAGGTTATGTATCCACATATTGTGAGGATTTGTTATCGAGAGCATGTTTCCCCTCTCCCCTTTTGAAGCAGTCAGGAAAGATAGAATTGCCTTTTGATACCACAAAGTTATTTTGCTCGTTTCCTTTGAGCATGTTTATGGAAATTTCGAATAAATTCTGCCCTTTTGCACTCTGGGATTTTGTTAATTGTGCTTCTGCTAGGGTCAAAGGTTAGCATTTCACACCAGGATGCTCATTTAACAGACACAGAGAAAGTGTTTTCTCCGTGCCCAGCATGGGGACACAAGGCCTAAGGAGCAAAGGGACCAGTTTATGGATGTCCAGCAAGTGCCATCTGTATTATAGGGTATGATGAGAGCAATGATGGATGCAGGCTCTGGTTGCCAGGTGTGGGGGGGCAGCTTCCTGCTGCAGCATCGTGGGGTGGTCAGTGGTCAGCTCAGTAAGCAGGAGAAGTGCAAGGAAGCTATTCTAATATATGCTCTTTGAGGTAGTTTATAATAACTTATATGACAGCCTTTCCCATTTTTATATCTACCTTTTTATCCATTTATTTAACCCTCCTAAGCACTTGATATATGGGCAGATCTGAAGAGAAAATCAAGGCATAGGACCTTGGATCTGCCCAGCTTCCCCCACCTGGTAAGTACGAGCCACACCTAACATCCAGAGCCTCTGAATCCTGGTCCCGCTGTTTGCATCCGTAGTTAGGGAAAGCTCTGGAAATGAACCAGATCCAACTTGCAGTTTGGCAGCATGGACAGGATGCTCAAACTGTCTTTAAGTTTCCTTGAAATTGTGAGCCTTTAGATGCTACTCTGATATCATCATAGCTTTGGGAAATTTTTAAAAAGTTTAACTTGAGATTGATGACCGAGGCAATTTTGCATTTAATGTTGCATTGGACAAGCATGCCCTGAAACATTGTCAATTCTTCCTGAAGTTGATATTTTGAAAAATGCCCTATACAAATTTACCTACCCTGACATTGTGTCTGAAGTAGAAGTTTTGGGCTTGTAGTTTTCAAATATGATTGCCCCCTGCCGACTCCCTTTTCCTTCCTCTTATTTAAAAAAAAATTTAACATTTTAAAATTTCGTTTCCTCTTCCTTATTTTTAGAGCCTCATCTTTATAAGCGATTGAAGCCGTCTTGTGCGTGTGAATGTTTTTGTTTGCTTACTTTAAAACTTAGAAGGAAACTCTGTCTGATAGATTGGTTGAATGCCAAGTTCAGCTTAAAACACCTTTTAAAAGACCCAAAGAGCAAGAATGGATCACACACGTGGTCTGCTCACAGGCAGAACGAAGGAGACAAATCTAACATCCCAACCAACCCTGGCTCTTGACCAAAGTGGAAAGAACCCTGTAGACTGCGGTGCCAGCAGCCAAGTCTCCTCACCTCTGGGGTGATCGCTATTCGTGTTGCTAGAAGCTGTTACTTGTAATATTTCTGAGAAAACTCACCAAACTGGCTGTCGGTGACTGTAAGAAGGACTTGATGTTTGCCTTGTCTTCACACTGGATGTCTCTTCCAGTAAAGTAAATGGAAAAGTTAGGACTTCCCCTTTTTGTGTTGGAGTGAACTGATTTTTAAGACTATGTGATTTCCTAAGAAAATCTGGGGAAGCCAAAGAAGTCTGACTTTTAACATTCTTTTCAGGTCACATCAAGTCATGAAGAAAGGAACAGCTTAGGCCTTTCTGCGTCTTGTGGGAACTCAGGCTGGGGGATTTCATAGGGGATTTACTAGGGGTCAACAGAATCTCAGAGTTTGGAACTGACTCACAGAAACCTTTATCTCTGCCCGACATCCAAAATCCAACTTGAACCATTGAGGTTTCTTGGACACACCCAGGGCCCCTCTGCTGCCCTCTTTCCAAGCCTTGCTTTCTTGTCCTCATTACCACTTACTCACACACATTGCCCAACCTTACAGCAGAGTCAAAAAGCAACCCCTTCCGGGAAGTGGTCCTGTCAGCCAGCTCCTGACTCTTTCCTCTGAAACCCCCTGTACCCTTTGTACTTCTGTATGAGATCACATCTGTGGAAGCTTCCCCAGCTTGGGCCCTGGCACAGCCACTCTGGGAATCTCAGCTTTCCCTCTCTCCTTTCATTTTACCTTATTTTGTAGCTATCATATACAGAACTCCTTGCCTTTCAGCAATTAATAATGTAAATTGGATTTTAAAAGTTTGTTTTAAAATAATTTATTTTATAAAGCATATCAGACTCGAAGATTATATAAATTAGGTGCACAATTGAAAGAATATAAAACCAACATCTTTGCACCTGCCATTGAGCTTAAGGAGATTGCCAGTATTGTGTGAATTTCTCCCTGAGCATATTTCTTCCCTCCTGAGAGAACCATCATCCTGAAATCTGTGTTGGTAATTTCCTTGCTTTCTTTCATAGTTAATCAGCATGTAGATAATTCTGTGACTTGAATTCTTTCTATAAGTTTTATGCTTTTGAGATTCATCCATGCTGTTTAATGTGACTCTGTGTCACTGCTATCCTTTTCATTGTTGTATAGTATTCCAGTATAGAATACATCCAGTTTGATTTTTTGATATGACAATGTGGGTGTAAATATTCCAGAGTTCTGAATCTGAATGATACACCTGTGCGTTTTCAGCATTGCTGGGTGTGTTGTCATTTTGTTTTCCAGAATGGTTGCACTAATGTAGTCTCTGAGTGGCTTGTATTTGTCCCTGTTTCTCCAAAATCTTTCCTACTGCTTTTAAAGTGCCTGGAGGACAGTTTTCTCTCTCTTTGCATTTCCAGTTATTAATGAGGAATCTTTCACAAATTTCATGATACCAATTGCCCAAACAGATAATTTGCCTGGATTCAAGAATTGAGTAAGTTTCCCTCATCTTTGAAAGCTTTTATATTCATTTTTATGAAGAAAAAACACAGAGAAAATGAACAAAGTGGAATCAAGGATTTGGTGTAAATCATCACTCAAACCCTCTCCACTTACTAGCTTCTTTAAAAAAAAATTTTAGTAGGACATCATAATCATACATAGAGTAGGATTCATTATGCTGTATTTGAACATGCACATGACAAAATAGGATCAATCATATTCTCCAGTACTTTCCTTTTCCCCCTGTTCCTCCGACCACATCTATTTGCTCCACTCTACAGCTCTGCCTTCTGTTATTATTTCATTTAGTGCATGGTGCTTACATATTATGTATCTATTCTGCAGATATCTGTTACATATGCCGAATTCATTGTGATATATTCAAACATGGCTTACGAGCTTCTTGATGGCAAATTATGCTCTATGGAGAAAACCAGATAATTGTCTCTCTGCTGTGATGGAGCCCTGTCTAACATGCTGTCTAGTCGATGTCAGAACTCAGTAAATACCGGTTGCTTTACAATTCCCATTGAACGCGGCCCTACCGCTAATGCAGGTCATTTCCAGCGTGGTTCACTGGTCTGTGTGGTGATGAGTCACCCAGAGACAACTAAGCCACGGGACAAAGTATTTGTCCGTTTAGCCTCAGGGCAGCCCGCAGCCACGATGCTCTGGTTGGTTTTAATGTGCGCTTCACTGGGGCGTGTCTGCTTTGATTTGATCTGGATAATTTCTTTTCATCCTCACACGGGAGCCCCCTGAGCTGGCTCACAGGATTCGTGGTTCCTTTTGACGCTAATCTGGTTGGATCATCTGTGCTGCGGACTTGTCGTGGACTTGGGTGGCAGAGCAGCTGCAGTCCATCTGCAGACTGTGCCAGCACCGTGTTCCAGGCCTGTTTAAAGCCTTTGACAAATATGAGTCCAGCTCTGGGAGGCACCTAGTGTCATTGCCATCTTAGAGATGAGGCACGGGAGGTGGAGTAAAGTAACATGGTGAAGCGGCACAGCCAGTGGGTGACCGGGCCGGGAAACAGTTGGATGCAGAAGTTACTTGCAGCTAGAAAAGAAGTTGGTGGTTTTTCATTTATGTCACTTGGTTATTTTATACCCTGACCTTTCTGTGTCAAAGCAGTGTTGACACCAAGCTTAAAAGACCCGTGGTTGCCTGGTACAGTGGCACACGCCTGTCATCCCAGTGGCTCTGGAGGCTGAGGCAGGAGGATGGAGAGTTCAAAGCCAGCCTCGGCAAAAGTGAGGCTCTAAGCAACTCAGTGAGACCCTGTCTCTAAATAAAATATAAAAAAGACTGGGGATGTGGCTCAGTGGTTGAGTGCCCCTGAGTTCAATCCCCAAAAAACAAAAAACCCATGACTGACACCACAGATCTCCCAACCCCAGTCCTGTTTCCTTTTATTTAGTGCATGGATTAACAGATGTAGAAAAGTATTGCTAGCAGAACGCTGGCCTCTTTATAATGTCTTGGGGTCTCAGAATTCTACCAGTACTGAGCATGCTCCATATTTTCCCAGAAATTATAGATGTTAAAAGATTTGCTTGGGCTCTTTTCCAATTTTGTAGTTTTAGCTCGAGTTATAACTTGTTATAATGTTTCTGATAAAATTAAGAAAGTGTTTGATTGTAAAATAGCAGACGTTTAAAATAATCAGTATCAGTGATTTCCCAGGTATAATGAACTGTGTGGAATTTGAAATTAGTTGGATGCATTCTCTACTTCAGTACAGAAGTTCATCTTCTCAAAAGAAATAGAACTTTGTTAGTTTATATTTTCAGCCCAGAAGTAAGAGCTCTTTAAAAACGACTTTGTTTTATAAAGTAATACTAAGACATCTAAATCTGTCTGTGTTTATATAGCACTTATCTTGCAGTGCCTGGGTAATTAACTCTCAAGTTTAATGACAGTGCAATAGTTGGGCACTTTTGGAAACTGTAATTGTACTATGTGACTTGGCGTAAATGCCAAGTCATAACGTTTCTTTTAATCCGGCGTTTCAATAAAATAAAATTTATTCAAATGACATTAATAGGGAACTCAGGCAGAGCCCAGCATTTTCATAGTTTTTGAAAATTCTGAGAACATTTTGGTAAAAATGCTTTTGTGTTGTGGTTCATTCCTTCATCTGTATCCAAGAGAATTTAAATGTAAGATATGAATTGAAAGAAGGGACTTTAAAAAAAAAAAAAAAAAAACTTCTTTGAATCTCCTACATTTCTTCCAAAGAAAACAGAAAAAGCTTATTCTTGAGTCAAGAAAGAAAAGAAAAGAAAACTGACCACTGTCATAGAGGTAATGCTGCTGTGGAAGAGAAGGAGTGAGGGGCAGCTGGTCACCTACATGCCACATGCTGATCTGGCTCTGCCTGAACTAGAACTTATTGTCTTTCTTATTAATAGTAAAGATAATAATAAAAATAGAAATGAAAGCAACATTAAAAAGATCAATTATCAGTGGATCTAAATAATTTTGTATTGTTCCTAGCTCCTTTGTCATTATTATATAGCATTATATTGTTATCAGTGGATTAATGTAGCTCCACGTAGAGCATTTGTCTAGCACTGCAAGGCCCTGGATTCCATCCCCAGCATGCGTGCGCGCGTGCACATGCACACACACACACATGCACACACACACACATGCACACACACACACACATGCACACACACACACATGCACACACACACACACATGCACACACACACACATGCACACACACACACATGCACACACACACACATGCACACACACACATGCACACACACACACACATGCACACACACACACATGCACACACACACATGCACACACACACACATGCACACACACACACACATGCACACACACACACACATGCACACACACACACACACATGCACACACACACACACATGCACACACACACACACACACACACACACTATTAGCAAAGATTTCTATTTGTCCCCCTGTTTTGCCCTGATACCTGGGGTATTTAGGCATATTTGTTAAGTCCTACTCTATCATGTTTACATATCACCCTTCTTATTGGTTAAGTTCAAGCTTCAGGCCACACCCTTAAAAATCAAATGCTAAAGATTAGATTTGGATATCTCCTTCAAAATTATTGTAATGAGAGACAATTCTAGGAAGTTTATAAAGAAATCAAGGGATTTGGGTATTTTTATATTCAAATATGAAAACAGCTTTATTGTCTTTCCCCATAAATATTATTGCTCATTATAAATGTTTTAGACACTGTAAAAGAATAAAGAAGGAGGAAAATAAAAGCAACTGGAAATTTCCATCATTCAGAACAACCCTTGGTCATACTGTTGCCTGTTTTCTTCCAAAATTTTGAGAGTGGAAAATACCATAGGGAGATAGCCATAATTAAAAAAAAAAAAAGTGGAAAATGGAATTATTACTTTTGGTTATAATTAGTCAACTCATCCCTCAACTCTCCTCTGTCTTCCTCAGAAACCTTCAAACAGCAGCTCTTGAATTTCACAGGATCAAGGTGGCTAGGAGGAAGAACCTTGCCAGTGTATTCTTTTCATGGACCCCAGGGTTCTGGTGGGACCTTCAGGGGAAGAGGCGAGGACAGACAGGGCCTGGACATTTCCTTTTAGCATTTAGTGGCAGTGCTGCCGTGGTTGCTGAGGCTCCAGCCCTCTCAGCTCTAGAGGGAGTGACATCTCCACAGATGGTGGGCTGGAGGGGCCCCTTCTGTCAAACCCCCTCCTGAAGCCTGGAACGAAACAGCTAGTACTGAGAGTTAGTGATTTCACTGGATTCTCTCTTTCCAGATCATGCTACTGAATCTTAGTTCTAGCATCTCTGTGGACTTCACCACAGACAACTTCCATGTCCAGATGACTAACTTGTGACCATCAGCAGGTGACTGCGGTTTCACATGAAGGGAATTAAATACTTAAAAAGAAATGTGCTCTTTGAATACAAAGCCCTGTGGAGTTCTGAAGGGATTCTTGCACAAGCAGGCTGATGGGAATGCAGTCAGACTGGTGGGGGGTTCAGGACTGCTTGGTCCTGGCTTAGTTTCAGGGGTGCCTCATTTCTTCAAGAATACTCAGTGTATTTCATTTGTGGTTGGAGTCTCCACAGTAATGAAGGCCAAGTTCAGGAACGAAGACTTGGCAGAAGTCACCTGGGGGAGGTGAAGAGGGATAAAGGTGGATCCATGGTACCAGGGGATAGTTAGGAGCAAGTTGCTCTGGTGTGCTGTTGCACGGTGGGAAGACTATAGATAACAATAATCTACTGTACATTAAAAAAAAAAAAACTAGAAGAAATAATTTTGGAACTTTTTCCCATAAAGAAAAGACGAGTGTTTGAGAAGATAGGTATGTTTAATCTGGTTTTGAGCATTAGATGATGTAAATACCATGTGGTTCCCCATGTGTAATTTTAATATTTTTATCAGTTAAAAATAAATTTCATTTAAAAAAAAGTCATTAAGGTTAAGAAGCTAAAACGCTATGTGACCAGAGAAACAGAAATTTGAGAGGCGAGGGAAGCAGGGTGACCATTCACCCCATCTGCCAGGGAATATCCTGGTTTTCGTATTGAAAATCCTGCTTCTCCAGACATCCTGCAGTCCTGGGCTAGCCTAGCAGGAGAATTTCCTAGCCAGTTTCCTTGTGTGACTTGAGGTAAGGAAAAGGAGAGAGATTTAAGTTGCTTTTCTCATGGGATCAGGATGCAGCCAAACCCAAATAAAACCAGGGGCAGGTGATGTGTAGACTCGGGAATTCTAAGGACTCCCGAAGTGTTAATGTAAGGAGCCGAGGTGTGTGAGCAGAAGTCAGAAAATCCTGGTGGGAATTAGGAAAAGAAAAACGGGAAAGAATTTATCAGCATTTATCTAGCGTTGTCCAGGGAAAGGAGAGACTCCACCTGGCGAGTCTAAGTATTGATTGTAAAGAGCAGGATGCTCTGTTTGGAGATAGTTGCAGTTTATCAGGTAGAATTATCTAGAACTTGGAGCTGGAAAGGCCCTCGGTATACATTAGTCCCTCTTCCTCTTTGCTCCATCTCTCAAGGTCATCCAAATCCTGCACCCCTCAGTGCCCTTGATTTTCCCTTTTGCCTTCTAGGGGGATAAAGCCCTTGTTTGCCCAGAGTGAAGTGTTTTGGAGAAGGGATTTTTGCAGCCTGCTGGGGTTTTATGCCAAATAAATCATGCTTACAATTAAAAGGGAAAATCATGGTGGGGGAGAATATACTGGTACTAGTTCACTTTGCCTCTCGGTGTCCTCCCTCTCCCCACTGCAGCTGAGAGAGATGGGCAATGCTGCGAAGAACCAGATGACTCGTATCACTGCCACAGGGGAAGAGGAGCTGGAGGAGTCGGCAGGCACATAGCAGAGTGGAGGGAGAGTTACGGGGCAGAGCCGGCGGGTGGCTTAACTTGGGTATAAGGAAGAGCTTTTGGACATTGTGGCATCTGACAGGAGTCTTAAGGGAATGGAAAGCTCTCAGTACATTCAGGGAGGGTGCACATTGGAAGAAGCAAAGCTGCAAGGTCACACTAGGTGACACTCTAGGCCCTGGGCTGATAGGTGGTGTCTCACCCTATGCCCTGGTCTCTGGTGCAGATTCAGAATCAACCCTCTCTTGGGTTTGGTTAGAATAGATGAATTCACTAGGTTCTCACCCAATCCCTCGAGGAACTATTCACATCTTTTCTCTTAAAAACATCAAGTGGAGGGCCTTGGTTGCTGGGCGAGGTGAGCCGGCAGGATCACAGCCACCCGCATCGGGAAAGACGGTGAAAAGCAACTATGAGGGTTACTTTTTTGTGTCACCTTGGCTGGGCCACAGCACCCAGTTTCTGGTCAAATGCCAATTTAGTTGTTGCTGTGAAGATATTTTTTTTAAAGATGAGATTAGCATTAAAATCTGTAGACTTGGAATGTACAGTGTATTTCCCTCCATGCTGTGGATAGGCCTCCTCTAATTAGCTGAGGACAGAGAAAAGACTGTGGGCTCCTGCAGAAGGGATTCTGCCTGCAGACTGCCATTGAACTTGAGACTCCAGCATCAGCCCTTGCTGGGGTCTCTAGCCTGCAGGCCTGGCCTGCAAGGCCACCAGTCACCAGAATCATGTGGGCCGGTTCCTTGAAATGAACCACACTATTGGTTCTGTTTCTCTGAAGCACCATAACTTAGTCATCCACCATTTACAACATTACCACTTTTATATTTTAAAATGCACAAGGCGCGACAGCTATTATTTCTCTCCTATTTGTCTATTTTGAGAAAGGTATCATGTCTAAGCAGAATGGCCTTGAAGGAAGAAGTGCACTCTGGGAGGTTTTCTGAGTGGCTGCGCCGGGAGCTGTCAGGGCACGTCTGTATTTACATGTTTCCCAGCCACGTTTTCCCAGTGCACTGTGGATCTGTGACTCTCCTCGGAGGAACTTGGTATTCAGAAGTCAATAAACAAATTACATTGATCTGTACCGTGGGGCTGTCACAGTGACTGATAGGAGACCAACTCCTTCAGAGCAGTGTGTGAGGGGAAATCAAGAGGCTGAAATTGCCCTGGTCAGCGGCCAGGGATGTGGGAAGGATCTAGTGCGTGGTGAAGCCGCTCCAGTGGGAACTTTTGTCTCGGAGAGCCGTTCGCTTTGTGTTGCAAGGTGTGGACCTTGGGCCATGCTGAAGTCCTTTGTTGGACAGACGCTGGGACTTTCTCAGTTGTGCCCCATGAAGAAGGGAACTTGTACACTGCATGGTGTAACGCTGCGGAATGGAAGTGGTGCTCTTGGCAGCTGGAATCGTACTGGAACTTTAAATTTCCCTCCATGATTCATTTCAGTGAATGCCTTTGACAGCATCGCTGGGGCATGCAGGAAATCTCAGACCCTCTGTAGCACACAAGGAAGGGCGCTTGCTCTCTTGAGATGAAGTGACTTGCCAAGGTCACGGAGCTGGTCTTTGTGGAACAAGGAGGAAGACTCACCTTGATGCATTCGGTAGCATTTTTGGTACCATAGCTTTGGGAGGCTCCTGTACGTTATTGGGTCCCTACCCAATACTTAGCAAATACTTGTTTTTATGCAACTTACTTGCAGAGGAAAAAGTAGAGTATGTTCGAGAAAAAAACACTTGTGTGTTTAAGTTTCATTTGGGGAGATGTCAAATATTCCTCAAAGAGCTTAGAAGAAGTGCGAGTTGCCTTATTGACAGGTCCTTCTTATAGCAATACCTGAAACATGGAGGGAACCCTCCGGGTTGTTTTGTTGTGACTGTCCCATCATCCGTATCAAGTGCCTGACTGCGCCCTATCTTTAGGTCCAAGCTCCTAGAGAGGGTGGGATGTGCTTGGGTGTTGGCAGACATTTTGACAGAGGAATGTCTTAGCCATCCCCGGTTGTTCCTGACCATGGTCAAGATATATAACACAGAGCCATCTTTTCTTCTCCCCTGCCCCCTCCCCTTCCTCCTCTCTTTTTTCTTTTTCTTTTTTTTTTTAGTACTGGGGATTGAATTGGGGGCATTCCACCATGGAACTACATCCCCCAGCCCTATTTTATATTTTATTTAGAGACAGGGTCTCTAAAACGAGTTGCTTAGTGCCTCACTTTTGCTGAGGCTGGCTTTGAACTTGGACCCTCCTGCCTCAGCCTCCTGAGCTGCTAGGATTACAGGTGTGCACTACTGTGCCCAACTTATTTTTCTTCTTGATGAGATCAGTAAGGCACATATTGAACAAAAGTAACTGAATATATGATCTGCTTTCATCCCCATACTTTAAATTTGTGACTTTTTCATCATCAGGATGTTATTCAAGATCAACTTCCAGTGTGTCTGAATGTCCCAGAACATTTTTATTCCATTTACACTTACTTGAAAATACAACACTCTAAGAGACACTGGGCTGAAACTGTATGTATGTATGTATGCTTATTTTTTTCCCCATCCCAAATGGACATTTCCCCCTTTAGTTATTTAAACAAAGTGACAAATGATAGACATACTGAGATGAGGTTTGTAAAGAATCTGAAAATTTTAAAAGTGGGAAGCAAATGAGAAGTCATATATCTGCCTTTCTTTTTTAAAATTTATTTATTTTTGAAAAGTTATAAAGTGGTGTTTATGGCGTATGTGACATGATGCTGTGGTGTGTCTACATTTGTGGAATGGCTAAATCAAGCAGTGTAACATGTATGACCTCACATACTTATTTCTTTGTGATGAGAACACAAATCTATTCTCTTGGCAGTTTCAAGTATGAAATATGTTGTTGTTAACTGTAGACACTGTGGTATCTGATAGATCTCCAGAATTTATTCATCCCGACAACTGAAATTTTGTATCCTTTGACCAGCATCTTGACTCCTACACCTCCACCCCCTGGTTATCACCATTTTATCCTGTTTCTGTGAGTTGGACTTTTTTAGAGTCCACATATAAGTGAGATCATAAAGTATTTGTCTTTCTGTGCCTGGCTCATTTTTAACATAGTGATCTGGTTCATCCATATTGTAGCAAATGACAGGTTTTCCTTCTTTTACAAGGCTGAATAGTATTTCCCTGATTGGGGGGTACCACGTTTTCTTTCTCTTTTCATATATCGCTGGACACTTAGGTTGATGGCCACCCTGGGCTATTGTGAACAGTGCTGCAATGATCATGGGAGAAAAGATGTTTCTTCAACATACTTCTTCCATTTCCTGTAGGTATATACCCAGTAATGTGATTGCTGGGTCATAAGTTAGCTGTAATTTTTAGTTTTTTGAGGAACCACCATACTGTTTTCCATAATTTCTGTACTAATTAAATTACCATTGGGTTCCTTTTTCTCCATATCCTTGCCAGGATCTATCTACTGTCTTTTTAATAATGGGTGTTCTAACAGATGGGAGGTGATCTCTCATTGTGATTATCACTTGACTTCCCCTGACAATGAGCAATGAGCATTTTTTCATATACCTGTTGGCCATTGGAGAAGCAACTTCTTTTGAGTAGTGACTTTTCATGTCCTTTGTCCATTTTTAACCAGGTCATTTGTTTTCTTAGTATTGAATAGTTGGAGTTCTTTTCTGTCTGCCTGCCTTCTCTCCTTCCTCCTTTTGGTTCTGGGGATCGAGCCCAGGTACACGTGTTACTACTAAGCTACACCCCTAGCCCTCTGCCTTTGATTCTTGATCCAAGACTTATTGAAGTAACTGGACATTTGCAGTGTTTTGGGGTGTCCTGTGAGGTTGTGAGTACTGAGGGGATCACATGCATGCAGGTGCTTTCGATTTTTCAGCAGTTGGTCCCGCCCCCCAACCCCCCTACAAAAAAAGAACAGTGTTTCTTTAAATGTGTAAATTGAATTTCCCAAGGAATTATGATTAGTTCAATACTTGAGTGGTCAGATGTAATCTCTGAGCATACAGTTTTAGATTCTGTTAATTTACCACAGTATATCCTATAATTCAGAAGCCATAAAAAGGTTACTGACTTTAAACCATGGCAGCGAATGAAGGCAATAATTTTCAGGACTTTTAAAGATACACTTTTAATTTTAACAATTTATGGGAACCTATGATAATCCAGTTACATTTGAAGGAAAAAAAATGCTTAATTTCCCTTTTAGCAAAATAGTCCATCGTGAACATTCTCCTGAGAACACCTGTGTTTCAAGCCTCCTCTGCCTTTGCACCTTTGTGGGTTTCCAGTGAGCTGTTGACTGGATTGTCCTTTCTGTCCATCAGTCAGTCATTTCTTCATTCAATGTTTTTTGTGAGCTCCTTTCCTCTCCTGGGCAAGCACACAGGAAATTGGGGACAAGAGGTGTGGACACAAAGGGTGACCCACCTGGGGTTTGTCAGTGGGTTTCAGAAGGGCTGCTGTAAGATGAGGGATCAAAGGGATGTTTGAACAGGGTGGGGGAGGGTGGCGAGGTGTCAATCACTCAGCAATCACCTAACTGCATTGAAGGGGTGGCAGGAGCCAGTGCCTTAGGTTGGACGTCTCAGTGCCCAACAGAGAATCTGAAGAGCCATGGAACTTTATTTTCTATCCTTTTAAACATTCCCTTCTTATTTAAATACTCAGGCTAAAGTATTGCGTGAGTCAACATTTCTCAGGATGTGTCTGCCGAATGCCAATTGTGTAAGACATTCCTGGAAACAGGGCCAGATCTGAAAAGGGCTCTTGAAAAATCCTCTTTAAGTTTGTTGATCCATCATTACCCAAGCATAGTTGACAGCAGGACACTTTTTTCGAACTTTCTCTTTTGACATTCTATGGAATCTGTATTCCATGGAACACTATTTAGGGGAACATTTGTCTGAAATCACGTTTTCCAGCTTCGGTTTTCTGAATGAAGAAATTCTCTCTTGATTCGAGAGAAATCTGCAGAAAGAGCTTTTGCTGGTGGTGCACACGTGGATCGAGACTAGTAGAGTAGGGAGTAACTCACTGGATAATTCTCTTCTCTTTGAACAGGTATCTATTTTTATTTCATATTTGCTTGATGATAATAGAAAAATACATAGTCTTAAATATAATTTTGTAGGTTGAAGTATCTATGGTGAACAAATGTAACTATTTTATTATTGGTTGCCTGATCTTTTGTTGAAAAAATGAATGAGAGACCTCAGTGTTCTGACTTGCAAGATGTTTTAATGGGGAGTGACCGTTACAACATATGAACCTTTCAATAGGAAAGTGATGGTACTAAAATATTTCCATCTACAGTTCCTTTTCGAATACAAAGAAAATGTCGTTTATAAGTAAGGAGATTGTTCCTTTAGTGATACATGTGTACACACAAATTTGCATCACATGCACATTTATTTTGTAGAAGAGCAAAATTTGAAGGATGGTATCTTACGGTTGTCCCTTTTAATGGGAAAGTCAAATAATCTAGGAAAGGAGCTAATTATCCTGTTCATTGTGCAGAGAAACCACACTAAAGGATCTTGGATCCTTGTAAGATTGCAGGCTTTCAAAATCCTGACAAGGCTGTTTCTAAATTAGTCCATGTTGAGTGCTGTCTTTTTGTGAGGTGACGACTGGTTGGTGTTGCTCCATTTTATTGAGAGAAGAAAAGCATTAAAAAATGGCTCTTCCATCTGTTGGATGAGAAGTATCGTAGGGAAGGGTGATAGTGCCTGGTGGGAAGGGTGTGGCTGGGGTGTAAGCTCAGCCCCTTCTGAAGATGCACAATCTACTGTATCAGAGCTCTCCTGCCAGATTCGGTATAAGTAGGTTATTCTGCCAGAAATGGTGTAAGTAGGTTATAGGCAGATCCTGGTGGAAACATATTCCTTTCTTGTTTGTTTACACTGCAGTCTTTCCCTCTTCCCTCCTCCTCTCTTTCTCCTCCTTTATTTCTTGGAGATAATTTTTTTTTTTTTTTGAACCAGAAAGGAAGTCTCTATGAACTTAAATGGTTCAATGGAATTAACCTCATTTACTTTTTTGGTGATTTGGTTTTCAAAGTAAAAGCAAAGACTCTCTTTGAAAACGATTTGTGTTAATCAAAATCAATGTATAATTCTTAACAGAAAGAGAATTGCAGAGTTAGGAGCTTGTGTTCTGCAGGAAGACTCCAGAGGTGTGCTGGTCAATGTTTAACAATGGGCTCTCTGGGGAACAAAATGCCTGATGGGTGGTGTTAACCATTTCGTTGGTGGAAAATACTGTCATTATGGTGAATTTCAGGCTACCAACCTGATAACATAGAACCTGTATCCAGTAGAGCTGCACATCCTTATATAGTGTTGTCTTTTAAGAATACAGTAGACGTATATAATCCCAGGAGCATATGTAATAATGCACTAACAAAATAATGAGAATTCAGTAGTTATCAACTTTGCTTGTTTTATTACTTATCTGTAAGTTTATAATATTCTAATTTAAAAAAATGGCAGTACTTCCCAGAAGAAGACATACAGGTGATAAAAAAATATATGAAAAAGTGCTCATCATCCTTAGTAATTAGAGAAATGCAAATTAAAACCACCCTAAGATTTCATCTAAGTTCAATTAGAAAGGCTATTATCAAGAACAAAAGCAATAATAAGTGTTGGTGTGGATGTGGGGAAAGGTACACTCATACATTGCTGGTGGAGTTGCAAATTGGTGTAGCCACTCTGGAAAGCAGTATGGAGATTCCCCAGAACACTTGGAATGGACCCACCTTTTGACCCAGCTATCCCATTCCTCGGTTTATACAAAAGGACTTAAAATTGGCATACTACAGTGATGTAGCCACATCAATGTTCATAGCAACTCAATTCTCAATAGCTAGATTGTGGAACCAACTGAGATGCCCTTCAATTGATGAATGGATAAAGTAACTGCGGTATATATACACAACAGAATATTACTCAGCCATAAAGAAGAATCAAATTAAGGCATTTGCTTGTAAATGAATGAAGTTGGAAAATATCATGCTAAGTGAAATAGGCCAAGCCCAAAAAACCCAAAGGCCGAATGTTTTCTCTGATAAGTGGATGACGATATATAATGAGGTGGGGTGGCGGGTGAGGGGGAAGAGAAGAATGAAGGAACTTTGGATGGTGTAGAGGAAAATGGGGTGGGAGGGGGTGGGGGACAGAAAGATAGTAGAATGAAACAGACAGTATTACCTTAGGTATATGTATGATTACATGAATGGTGTGAATCTACATTGTGTACAACCATAGTAATGAAAAGTTGCACCCCATTTGTGTACAATGAGTCAAAATGCAGTTTGTAAAAAAAAAAAAAGAAAAAAAAATGGCAATACTTAGTAATCTGTTCACCAAATTTTGCAAAATCCAACAGTTGGCCCTCATGAGCCAGTTCCTGAGTGTGCTCTAGCACATTACTGATGTGATGGACCTCTGTCACATCTCTGGATCCAGCATTCAGTAGCAGTGTGATCTCTAAGGCATGCTTTCCTCAGTCAAAAAGTAAGGAAGGTGAGTACCTATGCCCCAAGGTTGTTGGGAGGACTAAATGAGATGTTGCAAACATAGTCCCGGCACCAGAGTGGGCACTCGGTAATGGTTAAGTGATTTTTAGAGTCCGATCTTTAATAGTAGCGGGGCTACAGTGTGGCTCTATGCATAAGTGTCCTTCTAGTTCTTTAAATTTTGGATGAATTTAACGACGGGCTAAAAAATCGGTTAAACCTTATTTGTTTGTTTATTTATTTAATAAAAGCAACTTCTCTCTTTAGTTAAAGATTTCCTTTTCCTTCTTGGCTTCTCTGTGTCCTTTGACCCCCCACCCCCGACCCCTGGTTGCCAGGGACAGCGATGGCATTGTCTTTACTCAGTCTTGACAGTGCTATTGCAGTATTGGTGCCATGGAGGTAGCTTTGTGAGCTTATAAGGGAGCATCAGTAGCCTAGAAGGAAGCTGGCATGTTATTCAGAGTCCAAAAATGGACTGGAATGAGCGTTATATTATTTCAGGGTTGAGGGTAAAGTCAATTACTTGAAAGTGAAATACTCAGGTGATCACAACTTAAAATTTTAATATTAAATTTTAGAATATTTTCAAATAATGAGTACAACAAAATGCTGCCTCACTAAGTTGAACCTCATTCATTTTAGAATCTGAAAATTCAGACCAAAGTCCTTAAATAATTTTTTTTAATAGCAAAACATTCAAATAATTTTCTTGGTCTGAACATTTTGAATCTAGCAAGTGAGCAAAATCTAGTTTAAAATACAGAATTCAGTGTGTGATTTTTTACTTCAGTTCATTAGACAATTGTATTGATTAGGAATGTTGATGATTTAAAGTAACAGAAAATCTTCCAAACAGTGATTTCAAATAGTTCTTGATATTTTTAGTCTCATGATTCCTTTAAACTCTTAAAAATGATTAAAGATTCTAGAAAGCTTTTATTGATGTGTGCTCTGTTGATATTTACCATTTTAGCAGTGAAAAGGTTCACGACAGGTACATTTAGGCAGTGATCATAGTTGAGTTTTCTGTGCTTTGCCTACAGACTAATCCTACTGAATTAAATCCTACAAAAATAGGACTGGAGTATAGATGATGCAAACAGTTCTCGGTGCAGAATGTGGGTGTGGTCTGATCCACTAGAAGGAGACTTAATGGTTGAAAAGTCTGACTCCCAGTTCCAGACCAAGTTGTGCCACAAATACAACTTTATTTCCCTGTGACAACTTCTCCTTAAGCCCTCATTCTGTCTTAAAAACTTAAGTTTTATGAAAACTTGATATAAATCAGTGTGGGATTTCACCTCCTTTTCCCTGGGATCTGACTAAATTTGGGGGGGTTTGTGTATAGCCAGGACTTGGCAAGAGGCACCATCTTGATTTTATTGCCTGGTTCTCAGCCCTGGGTCCATTTAGTTCACTACCTAGGTGTCCATTGTACGTGCGCCCCAAACTTTCTGGTTTCAGTGGTTCTGTCTCCTGCCCTCACTGGGGCCTTATGTAGTCTGCATTCCCTGGGCCCCACAGACTACTGCTTTTCTGGTCTGTCCATGTCCTTGCTGCCTGGACTAGGATGCTTCAAGCCATTTAGGGGCAGACAGTACCCCTCTCCCTATTCTTTCTTCATCTTTTTTTAATTTTTGTCTTTTTAGTTATACATGACAGTGGAGTCCATTTTGATAAAATTATACATGCATGGAATACACCTTATGCTAATTAGGACCCTAGTTTCGTGGATGTACATGATGGTGGGATCCACTGTGTGTTCACCTCCTTTCTTAACCTGAGTGATATTGTCTTCGAGACACTTTCTCCAGGATGTTTTTCCCTTGAGGGATGACTAGTGGCTTCTCTTTAATGATTTTGGGCATTAGGTAAGATGAAGCAGAGATTAGCTGGCGACTTCTGCTTTCTGCCTGTTGGCCTCTACTGGGACTGTGGACTCTGAAAGGAGTGCCCTGCCTGAGTGAGAGGTGGAGAAGTTGGAGACAGGTGGCAGAGACAGGCCGAAAAATGTCAGTTGGTATTTCAGAAACCTCTGCCCACATAGTCCTATGCTATTGAGCCTCTGCCACTCAAAAGGAGCATCCCATTCTCCAGATTCTTCAAATTCTTGGTATATGTATTTATGTGTATCTGGTACATATATGAAAAAAATATATTTGAAATATATGATTTTATATATATATATATATATATGTATATATTCCATTAGGTCTTTGTTTTCTGAACTGTGGATTGTGTCAGGACATTGATTTATTGGGTCAAGACCAGCATTAAAAAAAAAAAAAAAGAAAAAGGAATATACTAGAATAAGAGGAAATGTTATGGGATATCACACAAAGCAGGCCTGGGTATTATTCTGAGGCTTCATTTCGTGCACATCTGTGTCTGTACTGAGCAGCGAGGTCAGAGCACTTCCTACTGTGTGTTTTTTTGGATCATTTTCAACTGCCACTGAATTAGGTAGATCACTTAGTTCTCTCCTGAATTTTCCTGTTGTCATAGAAAATATTTCATATTAATTTTAAAAAAAAAATACAGGGTGCATGGATTTTAACTTTGAGACCTGGCTTGATGGGAAATGTCATGTGTTTGTCCTCATAGGTAGGGTAGGGAACTATTTTCCCTTCAAATTCCAAAGGCATAGTTTTGCTGATAAGAAGGCTGAAGATATTGTAAGTTTGTGTGCAAACATTTTTTCCCTCTCTAGAAACTCTCTGAGGATTTCCCCTATTTTTTGATTCTGAATGTACCCTAGGGCATGCCTGATAAGATTCTTTGCTCATTCTGTGGTGCACTTAGTTTGTCCTTTAGCGGTAAAGATGAAAGTGGGCCTCCATTTACTGTCTTGTTTGTTTCTGAAATTCCTAATAAATTGATTTGTCCACAAATTTCTTAACTTTTCTTCATGTCATTTATCTTTCTGCTCTCGGTCGTAGCAGTTTTCTCTGATTCACATTGAACAGCCCTAGATTGACAATTCGTCCATTATTTTCTCACTCCATGGCTTTATTTCAACAACCACCTACTTGAAAAATTCATAGAAAAATTTTGCATAGAGTAAAATTCATTCATTTAGGAATTTGCTTCTATGAGTTTTGACAAACACACCTCTTGGAGTAACCACCACTATGATAAAAAATATAGAATACTTTCATTACTCCAAAAAATTCTCTCCTGGGGTCCCTTTGTAGTTAACCCCTGCATCTCAAGCCTGTGTGAACCACAGGCTATTTGGAACAAGTATATTTTTATTTTTTAATTTTCCAAGAGTTCTTTGGTGTTTTTTATTTCCATTTTTTCCCTTAGTAATTTGTTCTTTGTTGATTTAACTTGATCATGTCATAATAGTCAACATAATAGGATGTCATGTCCTCTTCAGTGTTTTCGCGAAGCTTTCGTGCACGAATTACATGTTTCTTCTGGGGCTGGCTATTTTCTTGTGTTCTCTCTCTCTCTTTTTTTTTTTTTTGTACCAGGGATTGAACTCAGGGGCACTCAACCACACCCCCAGCCCTATATTGTATTTTATTTAGAGACAGGGTCTCACTGAGTTGCTTAACACCTTGCTTTTACTGAGACTGGCTTTGAACTCATGGTCCTCCTGCCTCAGCCTCTGGGATTACAGGTGTGCTCATTTACATCTTTGTCCTTTTCTTTCTTGCAGCTGGGTTTTAATGATTGGGGTGGGAGTCCTTGGCTGTCCGTTTTTAGGAGGAGATTGAGCAGCCCAGGTAGCTGGCATGGTTCCTTCCTCTGGTGGAAAGGTCTGATTCCTGAGGAGGTCTTACCCTGGGCTGGGCATGCTGACTGCCGGCTTCTCCCAGGGCTGTGAGCAGCCAGCGTCATTGACAGGCCACCTTCCTGAGGTGCCTAGTGAGGGTGAAGAACCCTTCATGTTCCTGAAACACACAAGACAAAAGCCAGGAGGCCTGTGTTTTATGGGTCGTGTGCTTTAGAATATTCTACCCCTGAGTGGTGCTGTACTTCCCTCCCTGACTCCTCAGGCCTCAAGATGGAAGCCTGCACAGGGAGAATGCTCGCTCTCTTTAGAGACAGCCCTAGAACATTCCCGGGGCAAATGCTTCTTCTATACTGCTAGAGGGAGGAAGTGGAGAGGGTGGGGGGCTTGAGTAGTCAGTTGGTGAGGATGTGCACCTTTGAGTAGCCTGGCCATTGTGGCCCTGGTGACATTTCTGCAGCCACCCTCTGTCAGGTGTTTTTGACTTTTGTGGTTTTCTATCAGTCTAATCCTGTTGACTGCCAGTTACAATCTTTTTACCCTCAATGCTTTTATTCTTTCAAACAATAATCTCTCTCCTTCTCTCTGTATGTTTGTGCATAATATGTATATACCAATGTACATTTAAAATATTTCATCTGGACTTTGGGGGTAGGTGCTTGGTTTGCCATTTGAGTTGGAAGCATGTGTGTCTATCACACACACACATATGTAATATTTCTTTTAAAATATGTAGGTAATATGTATATTTCTTTTAAAATATGGCACCTAGTATAGACCTTCCACAAATCCTTCTTTTCTTCCTATGCCATTAACCTGCAATGGAAAAGGGTTAAAGCTGACATCTTTCTCCTGATCCAAGGCACTGAACACAGCAGAAGTATAATGATCTATTGAATTTTAGCTTAATCATATAATCAATGACCAGGAAAAAGTGCATTCAAAGAAGAGCTGATATATTCTGTGATTAGACTCTGCCTTGAGGAAAGGCATGAGACTCGATCAGTGGGTTGCTCGGAAGAGACAAGAACAGCCAAGGACACAGTAGTGGTGAGGTTACACACAATGCTCTGTTCATTTTCTTTAACACACACTGGTGTGAAAGATGCCAATTTGAATATAATTTCCTTTTTTCTCCCCTTAGTCTGCCTACCCTGGGAAGTCATATTTAAATAAATGTAATGTGCACCATTTGGAACTTAACAAATTGAAGTGTATTGAACAGTGTCCCCCTCTCCCCATGGATAGTTCTCTAATGCTGTTGTGGAGGCCAATGGTTAAATAGATTCTTATTTGTTGAAATTGCTTTTATAGCCTGAAAAGCTAGGAAACAAGTCATTTGCAAATTATAAAATAAATAGAGTATGGGCAAGGAAATTTGCCCTGTGGTCTAGGGCTTTTGTCAGAAGTTGTGTGGATTACTGTCACGAGAAGAACATTGGGTCTTTTCCGGACACTGCAGAGAACAGTGTGATTAGTAATGTCTGCCCTGAGCTCAGAAGGTAGCACTCGAGCTGTGCCAATAGTTGTTGTTATTATTAACTATTAGTTTCCCATCATTTATTTGGCTTTTTTTTTGCCCATAAATTTATCTGTGAGACTATATAATTTTTGAGGAAACATATAGCTGAATGTAATATTGCATTTCTAGTTTTACATAGGTCTTTTGTGTGTGTGTGTGTGTGTGTGTGTGTGTGTGTGTGTGTGTTTTCCTTCTGGTATTGTGGATTGAATTCAGAGATGCTTAACTTCTGAGCCACATCCCAGCCCTTTTTTATATTTTATTTAGAGACAGGGTCTTACTGAGTTTCTTAGGGTATCGCTAAGATACCGGGGCTGGTTTTGAACTCCTGATCCTCCTGACACAGGTCTTTTCTTAAAAATAGAATTATTCAATGCTTTTCTCTTCTCTTTAGGCCTTAAATGATTATTTAAATAATTATTTTTATATATGTTGGGAATTTACAATGATCCCTGTATTATCTTTATCAAAGGAATAATATATATATATATATATATATATATATAATATGATGTTTTTGTGTTTCTCATGTTCTGTTCTCTTATAAGCTTTATTTTGATGCTTTTCAGACTTCAGTAATGTCTCAGATTCTCGAGTCTCAAATGCACATGTATTCTCGGCTATAATCCACAGTGACGTTTGGTGTTGCTGGGTGACACATCACACAAGTACTCTGTCACCTACTTCCGGGTTGCATAAGTCTCATGATCAATACCAGCAACAGCACAGGGAATAGACTCTCCTCCACCAGCTCATATTTTTCTTAAACAACATGTGGGTAGGTATGTGCCCCAGTGTGCGCACATATTAATTTCTTGCTTTTTCCGCCATCATTCAAAATCTAGGTGACATGTTCCAATAGCTGATAAGCATTTCACAGCGCGGTAGGTCAGCTCTGCTGTGTAATCCTTTTGATAATGCCTTCTTTTATAACTACATGAGAGAAGTTACAATGGAGTCTTGCTGAGGAGGTAAATCAATAGGTGGCAAGTTGTTTGACCCTTAGAGCCAGAAAGAGAATTTGGTAAATTGTTAGACAGGTTATTGACTGCCCTTTGGAGAGCCGGGGGTTTGGATTCTGTAACTCCTTTCAGCTGGGACTTGTATTTCATGTATGAGGCCTACATTATCATAATCCATTTTTCGCTTTTATGTTATCTATCAGCAGCGCTTCTAAGCTGGCTTTCTGAAGGGTATTCTGCATTTACTTGCTCTAATTCACTGTCTTTTTCTTTTTCTTTTTTTTTAAAGTCATAAAATTGATGTTTTGCGACCAGTGGCGGTTGCATGTGAGCCGTTTATAGAGGTGCTGTGGGGAGAAAGATCAGTGGTAGAGTTAAGACCGAGCCGATGCTGCTGATGGAGATTCATGACCAGCCACCGCATCGATGCCTTGGCCAGGTCTGCGAAAGAAGCACAGGAAACCTGAAAATCCTGGAAGATTGTCGTGATTAGAATTACGACATGTCTTGGCCCATGTGCTAATGGGCCACTCACAGATTTTTTTTTCTTAAGTGGTTCTATTAGGTACAAGATGCCCAGGTTGACCCAGCATATAAAAAGGTATCACTTTAACATGCCTCTATTAAATGGTGATCATGCTAGGAGTTCTCAGACTGGAGTACCAATGGAAATGTGTGGAACTGCTAACATAGTCATCACAAGAGGCTTCAAATGTTGAATGTGAGCATGTCTTCATCTAGGCAATTTGCCATGCCTGGAAAGATAACCCAAATAGAACTACTTTTCAAAATTAGTAATGAAATTTCCTAGGTACATTTCTACTTAAGGGAAAAAAATTTTCAGGTTTTCTCTCTTTCATACTTGCAATTATGTAGTATCTTTTCCTTTATTGTCCTTAAAATGACCCACACAGTACTTCAGGTACAGGGAATATGAGTTTTCAATGATGCTATTGGGGCATGAAGTTACGCAAGAAGATACTAATGTGTCGCTCGGGCAGGCTCTGCCCTTGAAGAATGAGTGACGCAAGCTTGAAGCTTGGCTTTTGGGGTTCAGGCCTTCTGCTAACGTTGAGCTCCAGGTGGAAAAGAAAGAAATGGAAGGAAGAGAGCTGGCAAGTTCAGAGGCAGCCAAAGCCTTTGCAAAGGCAAGTTCGCGGCTGTTTTCCATTCTTGCCACGGCAGCTTGGAGCTGGCTTCAGTTCAAAATTTCTAGGCATCGGAGGAGGTCTTCCTTAAACAAATCTGTTAACATTTTCATTTTCTGGAGAACACAGCGCTGCATAGATGTAAATCTATCCGTTCATATTTCTGCCTGAGGTTGCTCCATCTCCCCAGCTCCCTGGGCCTTCCATCTCTTGGTGGAAGGTCTGGCCTCAGTGGCTCTGCTTGACTTCTGTTGCCCGGCTGTGTTTGTTCTTGGTCCCTTTGCTGGTGACAACCTCTCTGTGCTGGCTGTGTGCTTTCTTCCTGGTGCAGCTGTGGTATGGGGCGTTCTCAGGATTAGCACATGATGGTCTCTGCCTGCCCTGTGCCGGTCTCTCTCCCTTTCTCTGTGTCCCCGGCCACTCCTGTCTCTAAGTCTATACTGTGCCAGGTTCACACTGTTACCTTTTCACACAGTACTGGGGCCTCAATGCTGGTGTCCCTAGGCCAACTGTGTCCAATGGGATAGGAGTTCACAAATGAAGTTGGTATCACAGTGGAGAGAACCGTTCTTTCTTTTGTGTGTCCACTTGTATTCCACACGGTCACACCGTTGTCCTGCTTCTTCCTCCACATGGGAGCCATCAGAGCCAGAATGACAGTCACCCAGACCCAACCTCGAGTCCCTCGGGTGGTGCCCGGCCAGGTCTGCTCTGATGGGTCAGAGGTCCTTCCTGATTGCTGAGTGCCATGTTGTATTGGAGGTGCATAGTTTGAATGGCCCTCTCACATGGGGACAGGACTAATATTGTCACACAAGTTCCATATTTCACAGTGTTGCTTATTTTTACTCATTTTGCATCTGCTTACTTGACCTAGTAAGATTGGGAGACGGGTGTGGAAATCTCTCCCTATTGCTGCTTTTTCCATCTTATCAATTTTATATCTTCTCCCTGCCGTATATATACATACACACACACACTTAAAAGGTTTGAAGCTAATAGTAGGTTTCTTTAGAGTTAGAATGGTACCTTTATTGAGAGAGACCTTTCTCATGTGGTTTCTCTATTCTTAATTTTTTTTTTAACCTGGATTGAACCCAGGGTTACCACTGAGCTGTATCCCAGCCCTTTTTATTTTTAATTTTGTGACAGGGTCTTGCTAAGTTGTTAAGGCTGGCTTCATCTTGTGATCCTCCTGCCTCAGCCTCCCAAGGGACTGGGATCACAGGTATATGCCACTGCTTCTAGCAATTATGTAGTATCTTTATGCTTAATGACACCTTTTTTTTTTTTTTAAGTATTTTGTCTCAGTGCAATTGTTTTATAGTAATTCTACTATAAAACTATGACAATGTTGGTCTTGGGCAAGTATTGCCCATTTAAAATTTTATGATTATTGAATTATTTTCCCCAACTACTAAATTTCTATTTGTCCTATTTATTCTATGCTGCTTTTTCTTTCTGGTCTTATTCCCTTTTTATGTATTGAATTAGATTTTTTTGGTACTTTTCAAAAATTTTGTCTTTTCCATTTTATAGGATTTGAATTTATGTAGGCAATTTTCATTCTTTATGGTTACCCTTAAATTTTTATTACATGTATTTAAGCAAAATCTGAAACCTAATAATATCCTAACCTTTCTCATAAAGGACCTTAGAAAAATTTCAGATTGCCCTTTTAACTTGTCTAGTATTTTAGTTTTGTCTTAAAAAAATTCCCAGATAGAAGACATTATTATTATTCTACACTTTGTGTCAATACTTGTGCACATTTACATTTTATTTGCTTGATCCTTTTTGGCATGTTGGAGTTATTTTTCTTCCTGAAATGCACCCTTTGTAAATAGATTCATAGATGATCTGATGGTAGTAGTCTCTCTGACTCTTTTTACTTAACAATGTTTCAGTTTTCACTCTTTAAAGATAATTTTGAGTGATACAAAACAATCATTGATGGAGTTGTTCAGATTTGGGAGAAATAGTTTCAATTATCTATTAAAACCTTCTGTAGTCTCCCTATGTCCAAAACAGTTATACTCTTGGCCCTTGTATAAAATTATTCCATTAGTTAAACAAATACTAGTGTGAAATATGACCCAAAGAAGAGTCATTGGTCCTTCTCCTTGCAAAGTCAGTGCTTGCAAAGCAAGTTTAATAATGTGAAATCACAACTTTTACTTTTTAAATGTTCTTAAGAATTCGGATTGCATTTTCTTAAAACATAAAGAATATATTAAAAGAATGTTCAGACACTTCCTCTTTCATGAATGATATCCTCCTAGGCACAGAGACCTACATCAGAGGTCCCCAAGATCATCCTCAGGTTTGATCATTCTCTAGGAGATCTTGCTGTTTCCATTCTTATCTCCCAGCAAAGTCAAACAGCCCACCCTCTTCCCTTGCCATATTAGGAATCAGAACATAGGACAGAAGGCATGGGGGCATGATAAATGGATGCTCCAAGGGAATCAGGAATAAGTGTGTGTGTGTGTGTGTGGGAGGGACCACAAAAGAAGGAGTAGATGACAGACTGACACATTCATATTACATTTTATATAATTGTGGAAATTTGACATATAATAGGTTATATGTCAATGGGATAGGAGTTTATTATGTGAAAAGATACCAAGCAAAGCCAGCAAACAGAAATGCCTGCAACAGGCTCAGGAGAAGCAATGCCGCAAGCTCCCAGGGTCCTCTCCCGGCTGAGTCCCATGCGATGCACTTAATTCCCCCAGGAACACGTTGTGACAACGCATGACAAATGCTGCCAACTAGCGAAGCTTGTTAGAGACTCAGTGCCCAGGTTTTTTCCTGAGAATTTATTAACGAATTCCAGACGCCCATAAGGAAAGCAGGTGTTTGTCTGTTTGTACAAACTTCTTGACTCAGTGAGTCCCTCTTATTGGTTAGTGGCGGAGAAAACCCTCCCCAAATTCAAGTTCTCAAACATCAGCCAGGGCCCAGTGTTGTAAGCAGGCCTTTCAAATGATGCCGTGTAAGACTGCTAAATTAACTCTTTCCTGTGTAGGGCCCATAAGGAAATCATGATAGAATGACAATTTTGGAAGCCAAATTCTACTCTCAGATCCTCTAGTTTGAGTATAAACTGCAACATTGGATGGATAGACAGAGCGCCAGAGAGGGTGGGTTCAAGAACTCTTAAGACAGAGGATGGAGACAGGAGCCATTGACCCACAGAATGGCAAAAGGTGAGGGGAGAGGGTGGGCTGTTCGACTTTGCCAGGAAACAGATTTGTTAGAAAGAGCTAGCAGTCTTAAAATGAGTGGCCTCCTGTAACCAGAGAGATGTATGCCTATAAATAAGCTTAACATTTTAGAAAGGTTAGGTCCTTGTTGGGAGGTGGGCTGTTTGGTGCTGTAGGGTACTTTCCAGCATTCCTGGGTCTTTCCCACTAGGTGCCAGTAGCTTCCTCTTCTAGTATGACAGTCCACAGTATCTCCAGACATTGGCTGCTGCCAAATGTCCTCTGGGGCCAGTGGTTGAGAACCCCTTTGTTAACATGTAGGATTTAAAACAAATATGTTTATAAGGATCTTAGCTTTATATGTCTCAATGAGTTATTAGCATCTCAAATTCACAATAGTTTTCTATTTAAAAAACTCTTTCATGTGATTCCGGCCACAACCTCCTGAGAGTGAGGATAGTTCTACCCTCATATCAATGAAGGTGGTGAGACACAGAGGTGAAGTCACTTCACAGCAGAACAAAGAGAAAGCAGTGTTAGTAATAATAATCCTGTTATTATGAATGGTGGAAATTTTGTTGAATGTGCACTCCACCCAGTCATTGTTTGAAATGATTTATGTGTTTTCATTTTGCAACAAGTCTAGGTGCTATCATTTTGTTTATATGAGGAAACCTAGCCCTGAAAGGTTAAGAAAACTACCAAAGAACACACAGCTGGTAGGTGGAAGGGGCAGTTCTAAACCCAGGCATGTGGCTTCTCTTATACTCTCGTGAGCACTGAACTCTGGGTAAGAAGTGAGCATTTCTAGGTTCTCACTCTTCTTCCTCATATTCTTTCTCATTACCGTCTAGGGAGGTTACCTTTGCTTATTCTGTTTTCTGCACCCTGAATGGTTCTGGTCTAATAGATTGCATATACCTTTTCCTATATTTTTATCCACCAGGCCTAACGGAGAGAGCAATTTTGAGCTAGATGAGATGGTGTGCACCTATAGTCCCAGTTACTTGGGAGACTGAGGCTGGAGGATTGTTGGAACCCAGGAGTTTAGGGCTAGCCTGGGCAACATAGTGAGACACTATGTCATAATTAAAAAAGAAATCTAAGTCCTCTTTCTGTGACCTCACTTTGGTACATCCGATGTAGCCTTCTGTTATTATCTTGATTCTTTCTTTCATTGTGTTTTCAATGGCATTTCATTGAAATATGAACCTCTCGCAGCCGTCGGCCCAGTCTTGAGACACACACTCATGGCATTCCTGTGTTCTTCAGCTAAGGGGCTTCTGATTAGATGTCTAGACATTTCACGACCACTGGCTGTGGCTCAGTGGTACTGTGCTCACCTCGCTTGCACAAGGTTGGATCCCCAGCACCTCGAAAAACAAAAGACCTTTCACATTATTCTCCAGTTCTCCCAGCCAGCTCCTAATCCTAATGTCAAATTTTCACAACTGTATTTTTATCTTCCAGGAAATTTATGAATGTGTCAGTCTATCATCCATTCCTTCTTTTGTGGTCCACCCCCCACTTATTCCTGGTTCTCTCGGAGCATCCGTTTATCATCCCCCCATGCCTTCTGTCCCGTATTCTGACTCCTACTGTGTCAAAAGGAAACATGTCACCCTTCCTCTGGGCGTGGTAAAGAAGTCCTCCTCTTTCCTTGAGACTTAGAGATATTCATTGTCAGGAGATCTTTTCACAACCGTTCAAATGCAGCATGTGGAAGGAGCTAGAATTAATTACATAGTACCACCAATTAGTTTTAAAATGCTTTGCTTCTTTGTTCCTGTGTTTTCATGGGGAACCCCTGGCCCCTCAGTTTATTTCTGGTTTTGCAGGAGTGTCGGAGTGGTGGTGGGCGTTGGGACTCTGACATCAGAGGGGAATGTTGTTGGACTAGTTTAGATGGCCATTACTACATAGATGTGATGTTGCAAAATCCACTGTTTGACAGGATTTTCAGATGAGTTTGGCAGATTAATTAGGCTTCTCCAGATATTGTAATTATTATTTTTATATAATGAAGTCCATGCTGCATCTCTGTAATTACACTTCTTCTTCTGAGCCCTGTGGTTCCCACTCCTGAGGCTATTCCACTTTTTCTTGACAGGCATTTGATTTTTAGAGACCTTATTCTCTTGAATTTTGTTAGCTCTGAATATAACTTGGATCTCCCAAAGTCACAGGTTTTAAATTATTTCAGTACTCACGATTCCTTGTAGTTTTTGATACGAATGGCTTCTTTTCTTCATCTGTTATTTTGACTATAATACTAAATTGAACTTTTCCTCCTACATCAAACTTGTGGATAAGGTTATCCTGGTGTGTATCTTTAGAGAAAAGTTCTGTTGTATGTAGCTTAATTATGATTACAAAATCATTATATTTTAGGTATGAAAGAGCTGTTGGAAAATGTGCAAAGCATTGACACCTTGTTATGGTTCTGGATAAAATTGCAAGTTTGCATAGCTTGTTAATAAGTTCATTGCTCTGTTCATCAGGTCAATTGACCACGTTATACAAAAAATTACAGAAACTAAAATTTTTAGAACTTTCTTTTCAAAGAGACTTGTAGGATGCCAATATCAACCATTACAAAAGTGATGTTTTATTTATATGCATGTGTTTTGTAAATCCAAATCCATCACACTTTCTCATTGTAAGGTGCAATGGTGAGAATAATTAGATTACTTTTATGAAATGATTCTTCATAATTAGAGGTATGGGTGGCAAGTGACGTTTCATTAGTATCCAAATAGAAGGTCAGTTTTGCCCCATGGAGAGGAAATTCATGTATACACAGTAAAGCACTTGCAAATTGTACCCTCATCCCCAGCAGTTCACCTTTCAAAAAATCTAAGTATGCTCTTTAAAAGTTAAACAGAATTTTTAATTAAACATAAATGGCAGGAGAAGGTTGACTTTCAAATGAGTTAGCCTGTAAGATAGTGTAATAGGGTTTGAACAGGCTAAGGTTCTACAATGCATTTGGGAATGAATTTAATTATAGTTTTAAAAATAGTCAAAATATATACATACAAATTTTGAATGAAACATCATATAACCCTAAAGATCACTGTGGAATTTTATTCCATAGAATATATTTTGAAAAACGAAACAAATCATGTTGAATTGTTATTGTAGCTTTTAAAGTATATGTAGTTGTTCCATTTTGAAGTTCAGTGAAGTTCAAGTTTCAAGCTGTCTGTCCAGCTTCACCTGTCTACTCTCTGGAGCACGGTTCGGAAGTAGACACCAGAAGGGTGTAGCCTCAAAGTCAGAGGTAAAGTCTCTGCCTTCACGGGGAGGAGAGGTAGAACCCTTACCTATGATGGCTCACTCACTTGAATCAATAACTCTAGTGTTGACCAAGGTTTAAACCAACTGAGCTCTCCAGTTTCTTAGTCTGAGATAGAAAAAGAAAATGTCAAGGGAAGATCATATAGTACTGAGTGCTGTGTGTGAGAAATGATCTCTTGACGGTCCAGTGGATATAAAAACACAGTGATCTTACACAACTTAGGTTGTCCCACCAAACTTTGAAAGTACCACTGCCATATATCATAATCTGAAAATATCTACCAAGATGGCTCCAAATTATCATGAAAAAATATAAATTGGGTTTGTATATACTCTAAGAAGGCAAGAAAATGATGTAAAGATTTTGAAGGATGTTAATTAAAATAGGATGAGTCCAACAGTTACGAATTAACTTCAAGTTACATGGAACATTGACTTCTATGGGGCACTAAAGTTTGGGGAGGACACTGGGGATGGAACTCAGGAACACCTGACCATGAGCCACATCCCCAGTCCTATTTTGTATTTTATTTAGAGACAGGATCTCACTGAGTTACTTAGCACCTCGCCATTGCTGAGGTTGGCTTTGAACTCATGATCCTCCTGTCTCAGCCTCCTGAGCTGCTGGGATTACCAGTGTGCGCCACAGTGCCTGGCTTAAATTCTTGAAGGATGCTGGAAAATGAGACATGAGTTGTACATTTTCCGAGTATGCGTGTGACTCTACAGGGCTACAGAATAGTTGATCTTTATTTCACAAGGGCTCATGTACATCGAGTAGGTTTTATAGAGTTTATTCATGTCAGGATCAGCCTTCTCATGAGAAGCCAGGACAGGGATGCCAAAAAGAACCTTCTACAAGGAGAGCAAAGTCTGAAACCATGACGTGTGGAGAATGTTTGAGAAACGTAGGAAGAGACAAAGGTGGACATCAACGAGGAGAAGGGCCGGGGGAAGGAAATGTGAGGGACATCCTTTGGGAAGCAGGGCTGAGCTCCATGGCTTTTGTGATGATGGAGTCATTTCAGGGGTCCCTTTAGTGCCATCTGGGCATGGGAAGGCATGATGGGAGAGGGCTTTGGCCATGGGACAGTGGCAGGTCTTCATCTGCACTTAGGGAGGAAATGCTGTCTCTTTACCACCATGAGGTCAGTTCATGGGAGGCAGCTCTTTATTTTATTTTTTAATTTTTTACAGACTGCATTTTGATTCATTGTACACAAATGGGGTACAACTTTTTGTTTCTATGGTTGTGCACGATGTAGATTCATACCATTCATGTAATCATACATGTACATAGGGTAATGATGTCTGTCTCAGCCCACCATCTTTCATACCCCCACGTCCCCCTCATTTCCCACTACATAATCTAAAGTTCCTCCATTCTTTTCTCATTCCCATCCCCCACCCCCTGTTATGTATCATCTCCACTTATCAGGGAAAACATTCTGCCTTTCGTTTTTGGGGATTGAGTTATTTCCCTTAGCACGATATTCTCCAGTTCCATCTATTTACTTGCAAATGTCAAAATTTTATTCTTCTTTATGGCTGAATAATATTCCATTGTGCATATACACTTGTACATTGTTGGTGGAGCTGCAAATTGGTCCAGCCATTCTGGAAAGCAGTATGGAGATTCCTCTGAATGGACCCACCTTTTGATCCAGTTATCCCACTCCTTGGTTTATACCCAAAGGACTTAAAATCAGCATATTACAGTGATGCAGTCACATCAATGTTTATAGCAGCTCAATTCACAATAGCTAGATTGTGGAACCAAACTAGATGCCCTTCAACAGATGAATGGGAGGCAGCTCTTATTATGCATATGTCACACACTGCTGCTGTACTGTGGCCCACCACGGGCTCTCAGGCTCTGACTGATTATTATCTTTTCCTTCTCTCCTTCCCTCCATTTCTTCTGTCTGCAAATATTTACTTGTTTCTTATTTAAGTATTTCATTTATATATAAATTTTTAATGGACACTTAGTAATTGTACATATTTATGGGGCACAGCATGATCTTTCAGAACATGTGTATGATATGTAATTATCCATTTAAAGTCATTGGTGTGTCATTTCTTTGTGTTGGGACCATACCAAATTCTCTCTACAACTGGGCGTGGTGGCACACACCTATAATGCCAGAAGCTCTGGAGGAGCTCACAGGTTCAAAGCCAGTCTCAGTAACTTAGTGAGACCCTAAACAACTCATTGAGACCCTGATTCAAAATAAAAAGAGAAAAAAAAAAAAAAGGACTGGGATGTGGCTCAGTGGTTAAGTGACCCTGGGTTCAATCTACCATACCAAAACAAAACAAAAAACAAAAAACAAAACAAACCAATTTCTCTCTGCAGCCTATTTTGAAATACTCAATTAAGTAGTCAACCATATTTATCCTACTGTGCTATGGAACATTGGCAGTTATTCCTCCTGTCTGACTGCACCCCTGAACTCATGGTCTATCCCCTTTCCATCTGTCCCTTCCTGACACAAACATTTATTGAGGTCATATTGTGAGTCAGACCCTGGTAGGACTGGAGATACAGGCAAGACTATGTTCTGACAAGGGACAAGATAGCCTGTTCTTGCTGCCGTAGAACTTTCATTGCACTGTGAGTCAGAGAGACATGCCTATCAGAAAATACTAATAAGTACGGTAAGTATTATAACAGAGGAAGTCAAGTACATCCAGTGTCCATTCCTAACCCAAATTTGAAAGCTTCCTGGAGAGGGAGACATTTAAGGCAAGACAGGAAAGATAAACACAATTACTAAAGGACATGGGGTGGAAGAGGGGTGGGTGTCCTAGGCAAGGGCAATAGCTTTGCAGGAGAGATGGGGAGGGGTAAACTTCAGGGAGCCATGTGGTTGCCCGTGGTGAGAGAAGGGAGTGTGAGTGAGAAGTCTGCAGAGGCCTGGACCTGGGGACCCTGGAAGACAGAGGCTGGACTTTATTCTCAGATCTGTGGGAAGCCACTGAAAGATTTCACCGGGAGAGCCGTGTGACCAGATGTTCATTTTGGAAGATTTGCTTTGACAACTCAGATCAGAAGGGAAAGACTGGCGAGTGTTATAGTTACCTACAAGATAAATGTGGCCCAGAATAAGAAATTGTCATGGAAACGTGGACGTGTGTGTGCATGCACATGCGTGTGTGCACTTTTAAAATTTATTTAGATGTATTTATTTAGATGTAGCAGACAGAGTTTGTGATTGATTGATTGGATGTGTGAGGAGTCAAGGTTACTCCCAGGTATCTGGAAGAGAAGGAAAAGGAGGGAGAAGCCAAGCAGGTGGTGATATGGAAACTGAGAAAGTGGACATTGCAAGATGAAAGGAAGACCATGTAAGAGGAGGACTAAGAGATGTTTGCTAGAAGGGTGCACAGGAAGTCATTAGGACTCTGGGGAAAGAAACTTCTGGAAACAAGCTTGAAGACCAAGAGTTGAGGAGGGAGTTGAAGAGGAAATGAGCAAGGACAGTGAAGTTTGCCTCTTCTTATAGAAGTTTGGCTTAAGGATAGAATGACAATATACGTGCTGGCCTGGTAGGTGGGTGAAGGGGAGGAATAATAAAAGTGAGGAGAGCTTTGAGCTTTGAATGCTGCTTGGAAGTAGCTAACACAATAGAGAAGCTGAAGTTAAAGTTTTGGGAGAGAGTGGGGAAGGCCTTGTGACAGAGGGTTATGAGAACAGGTGAGATCCAGAATAATGACAGAGATGACCTTAACCAAGAGGACCAGTACCTCTTCCTCTGCGACAGAAGCAAGGGATGAAACAATTGGTGTTAAAGCATTGTTTTGTAGCACAGTTATTTTAACTATGTTCTTTTAAAAAATTTCTCCACAGACACTACCCAAAGCAGTCCTTCACCACAGTGGCAGATACACCTGAAAATCTTCGCCTGAAGCAGCAAAGTGAATTGCAGAGTCAGGTAATGTCTGGAAGCTCTATTTTTGTGCATATTGGTATTAAAGATTATTTGAAAGGCCACTCTTCTAAAATTTCTGTCTTTGTATTATTCATGCCAGTCACCAGCCAGCATGGTGACTGACAGCAGGCCTGTTTGGGAATTCTGGGTGATAGTATTGAACATCTGTATTGTTCCTGGTCTTGGATCATCCTGATTTTGTTGGTTCTGTTATTCACTTGGGACTAGAGCAAATAAATGAGTTCTGGTCAGAGGAAGTGTTTTCCAACAATATTGATATATTTGGTCCCAAATATTTAAAAACATTTTATAAATAGCTTTTCCACACCGCATATGTAGGGAAAACACAAGGTGTTAACTTGACCCAATTGCAGTGCATGTGGGGCTAACACCCCGTCTGTGTATCTCACACCAGCTACTAGCTTTGTTTTCATCCTGTCACTTTATTCATATTTTTTTCATATGTCACATTGACAGCATGAACAAAGATTAGAACACCACAATTGGCTCCCACTCAACCATTTTGGATGCCAACTTGCCTTCAATATGGTGAAGCACATCGGCTAAGACTAGGGTTTAGAATGGCAGGGTTTCCCTCCAGGGACACTCAATCTCTTCAAGAAACGCAAGGCATTCTTTTGAAGAAGTGACCTTGCCTGACAAGTTACGGGAAGATGGTAAACAACTACATTTCAGCCCATTGGTCAATGGTGTAGTAAAACCACACCAAGGAGGGAGGAAGGAAGGCTGGGTGGTAGGCCCCCGTCAGCTGTTCATTAGTTGTGGCCTTGGGTCAGCTGCCCTGATTCTTTGTGCTTCTGTAAAGTGAAATAGTCTCTGTTGTCTACCTGCCTTGAGGTGGCTGCAAGTATCAAATGGAGGAGGTCAGGTACAAAAGCATTTTGAAAAGTTAAAAAAAATATTTTGTGACTGGGGAGTCTGATCATGATGAAGATGATGATGAAGAATTCCTGGTGTGAAGAAGAAAAAGCAGAATATGTGAAGAAAAAGGTGCCTACCTAATAGGCTTTGAAAACATCAGCCTCAAGTTCCTCATGGGAATTGTCAGCTTGCAGTCACCAAGAATAAAATTATTTCCTTGGTGGCTTAAACACAGGGGAGAGTGTGATTCCCTTTCTTACAGAAAATAGAACTCAAAGTAGAAGACTTGATTGGGAACTGATGTTTGGTTTGTGTAAAATGCCAATTGTTGTGTACTAAGCCATTGGTTCTAAAAATTAAGTGCTGGCCAAAGAGAGATGCTGTTATAGAGACCAGTAAGGAGGTCCCTTCTTTATGCTTCTGGGAATACCACAACTTGGTTCCAGTCTGTGCAGATCCATGTGTCTTTCTTCCATATGCCAACTTAGCATTAATTAGAAAATTCTAGGTAAATACTTCAAACATAACCTGGTACTATGCAAAAGGATTTATAATTAGTTTATCCTCCCTTCACTCAGTGTATAGGACATGCAAAAAAAGAGGATTAACACCTGGAATGACTATGTTTAATTGACCATAAGATCTTGGAAAGGGAGGAATCTACGTGGACTAGGCTGGATAGTGTTTCATGCTAGAGGTGGGGAATCCTTACATGTTCTCTCTTCCTTTATTTTTCTTTCCCTTTTTTTTCCCACCCCTCCCTCTTTTTGAGAGGGTCATAAACACCACCAGCAGTTTATACATAGGGGTTAAATCCTCTCAAGCTTTGGGATCTATGTTAGGTACCAGGTTTTCATAATAGAATTATATCAATTAAAAGAGAAGGAACAAGGACACCAGATGTGGAGCCATGAAGGTTGAAGAGGAATTTGGTATAAACCCTGACTCCTTCCTTCTGAAGGCACCCTGCTCCTCTCAGGCTCATGAGTGGTTAGAGGTGCTTCAGCTCAGCTCAGAGGCATGTGCCGCTGGAAATGCAAAGAAAAGGGGAGGTCACTGTTTTCTGAAAGGTTGATTTCATTCTTCTCCATGTAGCAAGCATCAAGCTTTGCAAGGCAGCATATGCAGATAATTCTAGGCAGGTAGGACAAGAGGTGAGGGAGATACAGGTAAAGTGATATGAGATCACCAAGCAGTGGTCAGGTGAAGGCACTGGATTCTCTTTAAGATTTTGATCCAAGTGGATAAGTTAGCTCATGCTTTTAATCCCAACTGCTTGGGAGATGAGGCAAAAAGTTTGCAAGTTAGAGACCAGCCTGGGCAATGTAGTTAGACCCTGTCTCAAAATTAAAAAAAAAAAAAAAAAGTAAAAAGTGCTGTGAATGTAGCTCAGTGGAGGAGGGTTTGCAAGTATGCTTGAGGCCCTCGGTTTAATTCCTAGTACTACTGGGAAAAAAATATATTTTGCTCAAATGTGATCTTTAGAAAGAAAATGTAAACTTCATCAAGCAGGCAATGTGGAGAAATTCAGTTCAGTTCAAGAAACACAAACTGATTACCTACTATGCACAAGGAATTGTGTTGAACATGGGGTATAAAGACATCATCAACAACCTTTTTGTATTCCAGGCACA
Source organism: Sciurus carolinensis (assembly GCF_902686445.1). Taxonomy (NCBI): domain Eukaryota; kingdom Metazoa; phylum Chordata; class Mammalia; order Rodentia; family Sciuridae; genus Sciurus; species Sciurus carolinensis. The sequence goes on from NC_062224.1 coordinate 24,592,917, forward strand.
TAATTCTTCATGTATTATTTCCTATTTTATCAACTCTTAAACAGCCCTATAAGATATTTATTACTATTCCTATATAGATAAAGAACTCAATTTTTAAGACCTTAATTTGCCCTTGCAAGCTTGGCTGGTAAGAACTTGAACTTGGAATAGAGCCTGGATCTGTGACCCTCTGGTGGTCTTAATAGTACCCTGGTCTTGCTGCCCAGAAAGAGTCTAGAAACAGAAATTATTGCAATACAAGGGATGCTGCAGGTAGGATTGTGTACAAAGGGGAAGTGTGAAGAAATCGCTGGTGTATTTTTTTCTGGACGAGAGGCTACACTTCTATAAGAGTATTTCCATTTTTGCAAAAGCATGGAAAGATATCTTTCCTAGTGGCAATACTCAGTAATGGCATTTGATCTAATTTTAGCCCATTATATGATTTGATTCTGCAACAGATCATTTCCCTAGAGTTTTGATATCTTGAATTCTGAACAGCTCACCAATTTGGATGGAGAATTGACTATTCATCTTTTATATTCTTGTTTTGGTAATTTGTGATGCCACATGAAGCAAATTGGTTCATAGCTCCTAATCTTCAAAAAATCTTGAAATCTTTTAGAATTATTTGGTTAAAACTAGTACTTTTCTCTCAGTTCACTAGTTTACCAAATGAGCAAATATGGTGGAAAAACAAATATTAATTTTCCATCCACTTTAGAATATTGTTTATAGTCACACATTGTTATTTCTTCCTTTACTTTTTCTTCCTTTTTTCCCCTTCCTTCCCTCTGAGAGGGTCATATACATTGCAAGCAGTTTTTACCTATGCGGGGATCCATATTAGGTGCCAGAAGTCCTAGTAAAATAATATCAAATACTGAAGAATAAAGCAGCTTCCAGGAGTTCGTTTTCCAGAACTGGTACCAGGCAGTAGCTTACAGGCCATTGTTTAGCTCCCAAACAACTGGTGGACATCCACTTGGCCAGTTCCTGACCACAGTGGATGTGGGCTGCCCTGGAACTTGGCCTTCAAGAGGAAGAAAGGGCGGGGAATCCCTTTTATCATCACTTGCTCTCTTTTTATCAGACATCACAGGATGAACTGCTTCAGAGAAGTAACATCAATGGTGTTTAGGAGCCCTGCTGGCCTGCATAACCCATTCAACAAGAAGCACAAGTGAAACTTCACTTCCAGTGGGATTAATAACATCAGAGTTCACCTATGAGGCATCAGGCTTTTATTGCTTTCTTTGGGACTAGCCTCCTCCTCCTCCTCCTGTTCCTTTTCCTCCTCCTCCTCCTTCTTATCATAATCATCATCATCTTATTATTATTATTATTATTATTATTATTATTATTATTTTGTAATTGGAAAGTCCTGAATTTCAAAGCCCTTACACATGGAACTTTTGGAATCCAAACTTTGTGTAATTTGGGGAATTCTTTGATTTTAAAAAGTCAAGCCGGATGCAAAATCCCTTACAGGAGAAATTTCCTTAGCTTGTTATTCCAACACACTGTTGTTGAAAGCATTTCTTTTTCCACACTGCATGGCACACACTTTTGGAAGAGAAGGCTCAGATGCTTTGAGTACTCTAAGTCAGGAGGCTATACATTCCTTAAATGCATGGAAATGGGAATTTCAAGTGGAAGCCCCTCAGCCAACCCAGAAAAGAGAACACCGGGAGCTGTGGGACTGGCCCAGCGTGTGGGGGCCACACCCCTGCCTTCTCCACGTTACTCCTGCTTTCTCATCCCAGGACTTTTGGAAACCCTGAGCCTCTGAGGGCACAGTTTTGAAAAATATTACTCAAAATGAAGATGAAATGTTAGCTGCTTCCCCACTTAGTTATTTGTATGATTGGCTTAGCTGTTTGCAATCATGCTGAAAATAATAGGGATTGGGGATTCTCTGTGTTCTTAAATGGAGTGTGGGTAATTTATGAGTACTGATAAGATAAAAAATTGAAGATGATTATGGATAAGAAACAAATGAAACTGGAACCTTTGAGTCTTCAGGTTGCAATCTGTGTTGATTATTTTTTAACCTTGCAAGTTTCTGCGGAGGCATATAAAACATGGTTCACAGGAAATACCATCTATGATAGTGGTAAGGGTGAGAGGGTACCATGATTTTTAAATATAAGGAACATGATTGTTAAATATCTTCATGGGAGGATTGGAGACACATGTTTAATATAAGCATTTGGAAGCTCAAAAATGAGGTGTTGTGGATACTTGCCTTTTCCCAACACAGCCTTAGCCCCTTTCTGTACCTCTTCATTCTATGTTCCATTTCCAGAGGGTTTCTACCTCAATTATCTGTCATCTAACCACCTGGTAAGGTGTTAATTACCTGTAGCAAGACCTCTGTTGAGTGGCAGTTTCATTTTAAAGAGCATACACTGAAGTCTGACTTCCTTCAAAGCAACAAATCCCTGACCAGGGAACTGTGGTTACTACCAGAAGATAACTGGTGCGCCATTTTGAGTAGATTCATCTGTATGTTTCAAATCCCATTCCATGGTTCCCTACAATGTCATAAGTTAGACCTAAATTTCTCTTGTCCCTGAACACTATGCCAAATCCTATGCCACTGGGGATACTGCAGTGAGAAAAACCAGATGAGGCTTTCTCCTCAGGGGGGTTATGATCTAGTGGGAAAGAGGGTGATAGTAAAATAATAACCAAAATAGGTTAAATGGTAGGGCTGCGGTGTAGCTCAGTGGTAGAGCACTTGCCTGGCATGGATAAACTTCTGAGTTTGAGCCCCTATAATGGGGGGAGAGGTGGGAAGGAAATAGTAACACTGATAAGACCTGCAGAAAGAGTTGAGTGTATCTTAATTATGTTTTAACCAAGTATTTTCTGAGAGTTGGAGGCCCGGTGCCTTTCTGCAGATGGACACATCAAGGTCTTTCAGAGCGCTCCGCTGCATCCTGTCCAGCTGCAGATCCCATTTCTAAATGCAGATGCATCTTGCGCTCCGCTTCCTCATCTTGACTGGTTGTGCTCTTTGTTGGATCCTCTTACTATCCCTTATCTCATTGAACCACTTCAGACTTCTAAACAGGAAGACAGTCTCTTCACAAAGTTTTTGTCGGTAGTTCTTATGTCTTGGACAAGAAACTATTCATAGTTACCTTTTAATTTTCTCTTTCTTTTGAATTTAATTTTGGCAGCAGAATACATCACATCTTAAAAACATTTTTTTTAACCATTTGTTGCTGTTTTTGGATCCCATGGCAATGGGATTCTTGTGTATCTGGAGGTACAAGTTCATGGGGAGAATCTTCAGCATGCTTCTCTTCAAGGTTTTGAGGCAGTGAAAATGATGAGGGATTATGTTTCACATTGAGGAAGGGATGAATGTGAATAAGAACTTCAAAGGAGAAATATGAATTCACTCAGTGTGGTACATGCTGAGCAGATGTTAACTCTAACCCCCATAATTTCCCATAAGTCAGATTTCTTTTGTCTGTTTTACTCCTGGATAAGATGATGTAAGAGACAAAAATGTCAATAGTGGGAGTCAGGGAGACAGCCAAGATGTTTTGACTTGCTGTGTCATGACTGGGTTTTGCAGCCTTTAATCACAGGGCCCTGGAGTTCTCCTCTTTACCCTTCTGAAAAGACCCATATCCTTTCCATGTGTTTCCCAAGTCCCAACAAAGTTGGTCCCTTGATGCCCTCCTGGCTCACCCTACCTCCCTTTCCACCATCCCTGCAGCTCATGGCGAAGGGTGTGGATGGGTATTTGCTGCTATTAAGTAGACTGGAGTCAGATAACTGGCCCTGGAATTAGGAATTTGAATACACAGGTATTCCTCCATATATGTGGGGTCTGCATCCATGAATTCAACCTCCTAGAGAGAGAAAATGGTGTCTGTATTGAACACGTACTGGCTTTTTTTCCCCTCTCTTGTCACTTTTCCCTAAGCAACATAATTTAACTACTATTTACATTGCATCTGCATTGTATTAGGTATTATAAATAACCTAGAGATGATTTAAAGTATATGGGAGGATATGTTTAGTTACATGCAAATAGTATATCATTTTGTATCATGGACTTGGGCACCTGCTGATTTTTGTATCCATGGAAGTTGGGGGTGGTGCTGGACTCAATCCCCTGTGAATACTGAGGGATGCCTGTAGGGTCTATGCATTTCATGACTCTGGGGTCATGTCCATAACAGCCGTGATAAGAATGAATCAAACAGCATTACCCTATGTAAATTTATGATTACACAAATGGTATGCCTTTACGCCATGTACAAACAGAGAAACAACATGTATCCCATTTGTTTACAATAAAAAAAAATTCTAAATCAAATGTTTTTTTTTTTTTTCTCCTTTATCTCCTATAAATCATATTCTGCAATACAACCTTACTCATGGTCCTGGATAAAGGAACTGAGTGAGCACCACTTTGGAAAAGTGGGAATATGGCCCCCTTTGAAAGGGAATACCTACCCCATAACTCCATCTGTTGGCTGTGATAGGTTGTGGGAAGAAGGCAAAATAACAGAGGCTGAATCAAGACCACCCCTCTCTGCTGGCTGAAGTATTAAAGAGGGAAGAGGGGGGAAACTGTTAGATGGAAGAAGAAGTCAAAAGCAGAGAAGAGCACCCAGAAGAAACATTCCTAACCTCCTGCCACCTCAGGGACAGACTTAACTCTCCACATGGGGGGCAGGGACAGAAACTGAGTTGCATTTTTTAAAATCTCATGTGGCATGGGAAGGGGACAGAAGCTCTTAGGTACCTTGTGGAGGGATGCCATGGATGCTCACTGGAAAGCTCCCAGAGGCTTTGCCACTGTAGGAACAATGTGTCCTGGTAGCCAGGAGTAGGTTGTGCAGGCCTGAGTTAGTTGGATAGACCTTAGAGAACAGCAAGGAGGGACAGAATCCTCAGGGAATACCACAAAGGCTCTTGTTCAGCCAAAAAATACACAATGAGTTCAGCAGCCACAGTCTTACAGTGTCAGACACCAACAGGGTGTCCAGTGACTGAGAGGACAGATGCCACTGAAGCCACAGGAGGCTTCCCACCTTCCTCTGAGGCCACCAGAACCCTCCCTGCTCACTCACATTTAGATGCCAATTTGGAGAGGAGATGGGAAACGGGAAAATCTGAATTTACCAAGGTTGTTTGAATTATTGACTGGACTGAGCCTAATGGATGGAACTATATTAAGTTCCTCCCACCTCAGCATGGCGGGGACTCGTGAGGAATCAAAAGCAGCTGTAAGAAATACTCTTTACTTTTATTTTGTATTTCAGTACATTGTAGGTAAATTGCTAACCTGTCATACACACTTTGATTTTATTTGGTAAAATATAGTACTCAACCAGTCATCAGGAGATCTGGGTTTTCTTCCTGTCCTCTTCCACTAAGTGCCACTGACCCTTTTCAGGGCACAAAATGATGGGTTGTACTAGGTCATCCCTAAAATTCCTCCCACTTGTAATGATCTCTGATTTCTGTACAAAAATGTTCTGCATAGCATCTTAAGTTAGTAATAAAAGAACTTGAAGAAAAGAAACCATTATTCTTTTCTGCCAAAACAGTAATAATCAGGCCTGTGATTCCATTTGACCGTTCCCTTAAAAGCTCTCTCTCTGGACCGGTCCTGGGTCTTGGCTGAAGGTCATGACTGGATGATCACTTAGATCCAGTGAAGTTGACAGACAAGTCAGTTTTACTTTGAAAGATGTGTCTAATTTTATACAACACATGCTTAAAATCAACACAGGATGGAAGAAAATAATGTCGATTCACTGAGAACAACTAGTTCCATTTTCAGTCTGGAGTTAAGAGATCAAGCATCTGTTGGTGCTGAGCACTGTTTTATAGAGGAACCACTAATGATCACAGCAGTAATACAACTTTGTCCCATCACCACCCGAGTGAGTGGTGAAAACACGAGCGATCACAAACCCTTTGAAAAACAGTTTTAGGCAAAAATGTATTTCTAAATATTCATGTAAAATTTTTAATGCAGTGTGAACAGTGAGTAGTTTTACTTATCTGTTGTTAAACTTCCATAACTTATATTCAAGGTCATGTGTGACATGGTATTTGACTTTCCAAATTCTTCAGAAGATTTTTTTTGAATTTTCTATGTGGCAATCACCAGAATAACTGTACTCTTGGTATGCTTCAGCAAATTCCTACCTATTTTAGTTTATTTACTTTATGGGTTCATAATTTTAAGTTTTTTCTTGAATGGTTTTGATTTCGAGGGTGCTTTTGAACTTTACATGTTGGTCTTACAGGACTGGGGGTGTAACTCAGTGGTAGAGCATGCACTGAGCAAGCATGAGGCCCTGGATTTGGTTCCTAGTACCATCAAGACAATAGAAAAGGTTGGTTTCTTCTCTCTATAATACTTCAGTTTGTTCTTTTGCAGCCCCATTTCCATTTTGTTTTAGGTACCAGGGATTGAACTTAGGAGCACTCAACTACTGAGCCACATCATCAGCCCTTTTTTGCATTTTATTTAGAGACTTTTCATTTTGCACCTCGCTTTTGCTGAGGCTGGCTTTGAACTCAAGATCCTCCTGCCTCAGTCTTCCGAACCGCTGGCATTACAGGTGTGTGCCACCATGCCTGGCTCCCATTTTCCTTTTTAGGAACAATTTGTTTTGCTGAGTCTGACATTGAGTTGATTCCATGGACCCAAACAGCAGCTCAAAGACACAGAGAAAATAATCTAAAGCAATCATACTTATTAAATTAGTAGGTGCGTGAGGGAACTGAGTATTTCTTAATACTCTTAATTAGTTAAGAGAATAATTAACTAAGGTTGATTAAGGAGAGTCTGAAACATGACCTCTCCTTTTTTCTGCTGGTCGATGTTGCAAAGAGTGAAGATGAGAGAGGTGTATTAGACAGATGGAGGAAGAAGATCAAAACAGTTGTCTGGACTACTCACCCCATCCCACCTCAATGACAGACTTGGACACCGCACAGCATGGTGGGCAGGGTGGAACAATTCAGATCATGATGCTGAGTCTTATTTCCCAGCATCGTGGTCTCTCATGTGGTGTGGAAGATGGTTGAAGGTCCCATGTTCTTTGTGGGATATCAAGGATGCTTTCTGGGGAGCTCCCAGGAACTACCCTTAATTTCCTTAACTATTTTTAGAATGCAGGATGCCACTCTGAAACCTCTGCTTCATGATGGCCTCAGGCCACAAAGCTGAACTTGAAGAATGGTTGGTTCTGGATTCAGAAAAGGCACACAGTGTGCTTTGGGGTACTGAATATTTTGACTCTTATAAAGTGCATATGTGTATGGGATGATTATTATTTTTTATCAAAACTTATCTGGCCTAGTTATCATTTCACTTTTCCTTAGAACTTTGTTTAGAACTTCCACCCGATTTCAGAAAGACCTTTCAACTGGAATTCTGCAGGGGCCTGGTAAAGGGTGAAAACCTATTCAAGAAATTCCACCGGGAAAAGATGTCTATGTTAGCTTCATTCTTTAGAAACATTTCCATTCAGAATAATCATTGCATTGTATTCTGAAACAGGACCTCTATGTGGGCTTCCAAAACTATTGCCTGTACCTTTTTAATGGGTTTTTTTGCTTTACAAAACGTTTAAATAGAGCAGTTAGAATTTCCCTTCTTACCTCTCGGTTGTCCTCTGGTGAAGAGCCAGGATGATGGCAAATTAGAATGAAAGTGACCCATATTTGATCCTCACTAGTATAGCAGTTCTGGACCCTTTTTGATCAATACTCTGAATGTCTGTTCATATGGATTTTTTTAAAAAGGGAATCTATGGTCTATGACTATCTTCTAAGGGAAATCCAAGAAGCATCTTCAGTTAACAGAGTTAACTTACTCAGCACATAGTACTGTTAGGCAATAATTAGCTAATTATACCAAGATTCAAGTTCCAAAAAAGTGAAGAACAGTGAAGCCAAGAATCCTATCCTGTTTTAAATAAAATAAATAATCTTGGAGCCTTAATAAATATTTTTAAAAATTTACTTCTAGAATGGCTCTAAGGCTCACAAACCATTAAAATTACAACTAAAGAAAATCTTAACTGTGTTTAAGCTATTAGAGAATATATTCTTTCTAAGATTCCCCTTGAATTGGATAATTTGTATCTGCAGTCATCTACCTGAATGTGCCTGATCCCATCTGATCTTGGAAGCATAAGCAGGATCAGTTTGTCCTTGGATAGAAGAACTGGATAATTTCCAAGGATCTGAAACTTTACATTCTTAGAACGTTTAATTCTCTATTGGAATACCACTTAAAGTCGTAGGGTTGTGTGTGTCAGTATAATACACATATATGTAGATATGGATATAATATATTATATACAACATGCATATATGTATAGATATATTTATATATACATATTCTTATACATGTATATAGCTATGCATATTTATACATCCGTGTATTATATGTATACATGTATATATGTATACACACACACACACACACACACACATATAAAACGAAGCTAACTTGGACAATGGTCTCCTGAAAGACTGAGAAAACATGGATGTCTTTTCTCTTTTGTTATCAATGGCTAACTGTGATTTAATTTACTGCTAGTCTCTAAAAGAACTGTACTATTGCCGTGTAAGTTCCCTGTCAAGTGAATCTTCTTTGCAGTTCCTGTGTATTTTAGTCCTTCCATGTGTTTTAATGTGAAAAAAGTATAAGAGAAATAATAGTATTTCTGGAAGTGTGGCAATGAGATCTTGGCAAAGTATCACCTCTCCCAGAGGATAGATCACCCATCTACCACCTAATAATAAGCATAAACATAATTAAAGAGTCTACCTATTTGAAGAGCCTTATTCTCTTTGTATAGTTAATGTTTTTTGGATGTCTATTTTCATCTTTGCCCTTTGTTTTAGATTTTTAACTAGAAGCTAGTGGTCTTGCTAATTTAAGGGTTATTATTATTCAGTAACCCTACCAAGCAATCATCAGAATTATAATATATCATTTAATGATAAAAGGATGATAATGTATGAAACGAAGGACAAAGAACGAAAACTACTTTCATGAACATCTGGCTCTTATAAGAATGGAAAATCAGACATTTTCCTGAGAGGTGGGCAGCTACCTGTTCTTTCTTGGCATTAACTAAAAATGGAGAAAAGTCACAACATTCTAGATTTCAAACCTCAACTAGCAAAGAAGTCTCATCAAAGGACCCACCAGCATCTCCTGTAATGGATTCTGTGTAAAGCTGCTTCAGTTATTTGCTGGTTTAATCTACAATCATTGACTACCTCCCTCCACCAGGCCTTGCCTGCCCCGGGGCTCAGGGTGTGTGTGGAGGGCAGCTGGTAGGCTGGCAGGAAGCACAGCTCAGGGATAGGCTGGTTCCTGACGTAGATGTGTTGATGGGGTCTCCTCAAGAGATGCTCTCCCAAATTCTGAGAGTACTTTTTTCTTTACCTCATTTGACTTTTTCTTATTTTTTATGGTTTGAATATGAGCTTCTGTGCCAATGTAGGAGGTGAAATGATTAGATTATGAGAGCTGTAACCTAATTAGCTAATTAATCCATTTGATGCATTAATTTGGATGGATTACCAGGTGGTAACTGGAGACAGGTAGGGCATGATTGGAGGAGGTGAGTCACCAGGGGTGTGACTTGAGGATGATATATTTTATCCCTGACTCATGGTGCACTGTCTCTGCTTCCTGGCTGCCCTCAGCTGAGCAGCTTTCATCTGCCATACCCTTCCGCCATGATGCTTGGCCTCACCTCAGACTCAGAGCAGTGGAATTGGCCCAAACACAGACTGAATCTGTAATATTGTAAACTCAGACTATTCCTTCTGCAAGTTGTTCTCTTTAGGAATTTAGGTCACAGTGATGAAAAGTTGACTAATATTCCTCTCATCTTCCTCTGAAATGTTGACCCCTCCTTTGAGCCTCCTTTCCCTTTCCCTAGATGGACACCAAATTCTCTGAGAAACTATACGTTGGAGAAGAGATGATTCTGTACCTGGTTTTGGAAAAAGCTCTTTCTATTTTCTTTCTTCCCTCAGCATCTGTGTCCTTATGTAAACTATTTGTAGACCTTGGTCCTTCTTAAAAAACAATGGAGGTCAAATCTGTTTTTGATAGCTTTGTGGACAAAGGCAGGCTTTTTCAATAAAAGCCATTTTTTTGTTGTTGTTATTTTCAACAAAATCAACTTCTGCCTTCAGTAGCATCCTAATCCTCTTGTCATTCTCCAGACTGTACATGGGTGGTTCCTAACCCTTTTTGGCTCAAGGATCCCTTTGGAAATTCTGAGAAAGTCATGGAGCTTGCCCTCTGAAAGAAGTACAAAAGTCAATTTTAGAATATAAGATGCCAACTTTAGAATGTAGTTTCTGAGAGTCCAGGAGATAGTGAAGTCCTTCAGTGGAACCCTGGATATCCCCAAACTTTATGGGGGAGTGGCCAGGTAGGCCCAGGGGCCAAGGGAAGAAGAACCGGATGGTCCCACAGGCCTGGCAGACACTACAGGCATTGCCACAGAAAGATTATGGGGTCCCTGCTTTATAAGCACGATTTATTTTATACCAATTACAATATTAACTGTTTTGTAAATATAATGTTAAAATGTTACTGCCCTTTTGCAAAAAATAGCAATGTAGCAATGATTATTAAAACTTCAAAATACATATACACTCAGATTCAACAGTTCCACTTCTGAGTGTCTCTTTTATAAAAACAAAATCATCAGCATTGAAGGCCGGTGCTCAGGCATCTCTATGACAGCATTGCTTATGGTAGCAAAAAACTGGAAACAGTGAAAAAAGGGAAGAGTGGAATAAAAGATGTTCATGTGTACTGTAAGTATGCTGCCGTTAAAAAGTAGGAAACAGAACTTTATCAAATGCTTTGAAGGGAGACCCAGAGTGTCATTCAATGAGAATCATAAATGCAGAAAAGAAAAGTGTATGAATGACCAAACCTTCTCTGTCTGCATGCATGTGCGTATCTATGCCTATACTTGTCTGTCTCTCCTTATGCTTGTATGTGTAGGGAGACAAATGTGGATTAATATAATCCAGGTTGTTAACATTGGTTTCTGGGGCTTATACAAGGTGAGCAGAGCACATAAATGGGGAAAAAATAGAAAACAAACAAACAAAAATACATATTGAGACATTATTTCATTTATTTGGGTGAGCATATATAAAAGGAAATCATGATTTTAAAAATGTTGATTATATTTTTAAGATCCCATTGTTTTACTTCTTTCACAGTCAGTGACACTAGAGGTTTATAGTTCAGGCTAGGAAGGATTTAACTTGACTAGTTTGGTCAGCCTGAGTCCTTAATTTATTGACTTCTTTCTTTTTTTGGTACTGCAAAATGAACCCTGGGATGCTTTATCACTGAACCATACCCCCAGCCCTTTTTGTTTTTTGTTTTGGAACAGGATCTTGCTAAATTGCTTACAGCCTCACTGAGTTGCTGAGGCTGGCCTTGAACTTGCTAATCCTGCTCCCTCAGCCTCCTGAATCGCTGGGATTATAGGCATACGCCCCCGCGCCTGGCTCCTGTTGACTTCTTAGATGGATTTCCTGGAACTTATTACACTAAAGCCATTCAGTCTTTCAGCAAATGTTTATTGGATGTCTTTTATGTCACAGAATGAGGTTTCATGCTGGGGAATACTCAAAGAACTAAGATGTCACGTGTGTGTTTGCACATGTCAGGGACTGTTTGCATGTGAACTTAATATCTTTTTTTGTGTGTAGCGCTGGGGACTAAACTCAGGGTCTTACACATGCTAGGCAATTGCTCTATCACTGGGATGCACCACTAGCTCTTTTTAAAATATTTTGAGACAGAGTCATACTGAGCCTTTGAAGGATATCTTAGGTCTATGGGGTTGGATACTTGGAGTCATGTACTATTGTCATCAGACTCTTAAAATTTATACCACTGCTAAACAAACTAAATATAGAAAAGAGAAGGAAAGCTTTAATTCAGCTTTAAGACACTAAGGTATTTGAGTTAGCAGATACACTTTAAAATTTTTTCCTAATGTTGAAATGACTGAATTTTCATTGTTTAATTCATTAAGGACACCTGCATTTTAGAGGAGATTTTGTGAAAAGTTTTTCAGACAACATTGTTGCTTAAAATGTGCTCAACATTACTCTAAATGTAAAGTTAAGATAAAGTTAAGGTCAGATAAAGAGATGAATGTTTAAAAAAACCCTATAATCTGATGTTCAAATCCAACTTTAACATAACTGAGCCAATATATAAATGTATTTATGCATATACATATAAGAAAATTTCAGGTTATAATACATTTTGATGCATGTAACCATAGGAGTAAAACAGGAATTTGTACCCATGATACAATTTTATTTTTGATGCTTGATTCTTTGAATACTTTTGGTTTGTTTATATATTTTTATAATAGAGATAAGAACTGAAACTTTTTTTTTAGATATTTACAGTTTATCTCCTTTCACATATTCCTTCTCTGGGAAATGTATATTTTGAGATTTATCTAAAATGTCAAAGTAAAAGTGAAGTCTAGTTCATTTGAAAAGCAGAAGTGATTTTGCCTGTGTAGACAACAGCCTTCACTCTTTTCTGATTCAAAGGTCCTGTCTGAGAACCTTTTATCTCCTCAGCAGGATATATACAACCTAAGTCGATGCAGGAAACCCATGACATCATCCTCAATCAATAATCATCGATTGAGGAAAGCTGGTCTCAGAGCTATGTATTAGGTACCAGGAGGGAAGCAGAGGGAAAAGTCATCGTTTCTGTCTTTGAAGAATAATCTGGTTCAGAAAATAGTTCAATTGTACATGTTTTGACATGTTTCTATAACAAAAGACCTTTGCAACTAACACCAGGGAAAATCAACGTTAAAGTGATTAAAGGAATGATTATGGAACTGGCGAAGGGTTGGAGGGCAGGGACAATTGTCCTGTTCGGTTGTCAGTAGGCAGTTGAATAGGAGACAGGCCATGAAGGAGACATGAGCCAAATCCATAAAAGTGTATCTATCCCAAAGGTGCCAGCTGGATGGTGTGAGAGGTCAGTCAGGCGAAGCTGTGCTCCTGAGAGTAGGAGAAACATTAATCGAAACAGCTGATGTATTTGTCAGCTTTCCATCATTATAATAAAATACCTGAGATAATCAAGTTATAACAAGAAAAGGTTTATTTTGGCTTACTGTTTGGGAAGTTTCAGTGTATGATCACTGGACTTTGTTGCTTTGGGTATGTGGTGAAGCAGCACATTATGGCAGGAGCGTGTGGTGGGTCAAAACTGCTAACCTCAAAACCAGGAAGCAAAAGGAGAAAATCTTCCATTTTTTTGTGGGTTTCTGATTCAGAGAAAAATAATTTCTAAAACCAAATCCAAGTATCATCTCATGGATCTTAGGTCTGGTAAATATCTTAGGTCTCCCTACAGCTTGGGAGTTTGTAGGATTTTACACAGTAGGTGTTGAATAAGTGCTAATGGCTGAATTCCAGTGTTTTATCTTGCAAAGTAATCTGCAATTCTATATTCTTTTTTCCTGCATAGGACACAAAGCTCTGCTATAATTACTTATGAATAATTTCACATGACTCATGTTAGTAAGACTATTGTAAATGAGCATTTAAAAGAATAATGTTTCATCAACATAAAAAAAAAATGAACCCTCTCTTCTTCCCACATCAGGATTTTTCCTCTTGTCTAAAAAGTACCTACATTTTTTAAAAGAGGTTGACATTTACATTGAGCTGGTAGTTTTCACCTCTGGAACAGAAAAACAGAATTATTCTTAGAAAAACTTTGCTAGCCAAACAAATCACCCTGATCATTACCTAAGGAGAAAAGGTGCTTATTATACAAATATGAAAGTATATATATTTTTGTGTATGTTTTTAGATCAGTTCATAAATGGAAACAATAGAGAACCTATTTGGATTATATTTGGTGTAGTGGGTGTTGAGAATGGGTACATCAAATTGCTACCTAGCAGAAGTTCTGGTTTTCTGTTGGAAAACAAAACAAATGGCTATTAAAAAAAAAAAATTAAAAAGAGTTGGTTTGGCTTGTTAAGGAACATCAAGCTTCTGCAATCTGGTCACATGTGGAGTGCTGTTAGTCACCTTCTAGTTTCTGAAAATTGGGTTTTTACCATTAATGGTGTTGTTTTTCTGTCCCCCACCCCCACCCCAGGAGAATCCGTGATAGTGCCATATCATGCCCTGCAAATCATTTATTTGGGGAAGCCATGAAATTATGTCCATCTTACAACTTGGAAAATTCTCCCAGTACCCAGTACATCACTTTGTGGGTCCTGGGGTTCCCAACAGCCTGCCCTGTGGAAGGTGTAACACAGAGGCCTATTCTACCTCTTCTGATATACCAATCTTCCTCTTTGACCATGTTCTCCCAATGGAACCTGATGACCTGTCAGCTGTTTGTCTCTGGTGGTCTGTTCCTGGCTAACCCTGGGGGTAGGCAGTGGTTCCAGGCCTGGCTTTAGACTGTCTTATCCCTGACAATCTCCACATCTCTGACACCTTGCCTGCAGTTTTCTGTAGAGAAAGTGGGATCTATCAGAACTAACTGGGGATCCTCACTGGGTTCCAGAGGAAAACACAGAAGCCTGGGAGTGTAGGAGTTATTCCAGCAGGAGGGCAGGATCTCCTATTGGCTTTGTTAGTTCTTCCTCCACCTCTACCCTGTGCTTCTGGAAGTCTCTCCTCTGTCCTTGGCTCCCACCATGGCCATTCATGGCCACCTGATCACAGCTTCCTTCTCTGTCTTTCTTGCACTTGATTTCTTTTAATGTGTTGTTTTTCTTCCACATCTTAGAGTTCAAAACATCAGAGCACCTAGAGATATAGAGATATATTACCTGGTGACCTCTGCTCCATTCCAGTCTTTTGCTCGCTTAGACCTATTTTGATGTTATGTTCTTGTTTTGGGGCCCTTTTATCTGCTTGAAATAAATATTTAATCTGAACATTCTTTTTTTTGGGGGGGGGGTTACTGGGGATTTAACCCAGGAGCAATTGACCACTGAACCACATCCTTGCCCTTTTATTTATTTATTTTTTTTGAGATAGGGTCTTACTAAGTTGCTGAGGCTGGCTATGAATTTGTGATCCTCCTACCTCAGCCTACTGAGCTGCTGGGATTACAGGAGTGTGTCCCTGCACCCAGCAGTATTTAAACTTTCTATCTCCGAATGTTCAGAGTTTCACTTTAACTAGAGTCTTACCTAGATAACATTTTCTGCAAATATTTTGTTCTCTCTTTTGCAAATGTGAGTCTCCTGTTTAACTCATTTACCTAGGAAGACTTCTCTTCAGATGTCTGTTTCTTATAATTTCTGTTTTTTTTTTCATAGAAGGTCAGCATTCTGCAGCCCTAGGTCAAAGGGGAAAGAAAGTTTGGCCAGGAAAAAAAAACAAAAACAAAAACAAAAAAACTTTAAAAATTTTTGTTCCAAAGAGTTCTACTTGACAGTAGAATGCATTTTGACACATCTTACATGAGTATAACTTCTTATTCTTCTGATTGTACACGATGTAGAATCACACCCGTTGTGTGCTCACATATAGGGTAAAAAGCCACTTTCAATGGGGGAACATGAATAATAACAATCACCCGATACTACAGCATCAGACCCTTAACCACCCCCTGAAACTGTGTCGTGGGGCCCTCTGCAGCCTTTCACATGACTCTGAGCCAGTGCCGCACAACACAGCACTAATAAACCTGCCCTGTGGTTCTCGGTTGTACTTCTGCCTGACTTTTTCTTTCTCCTAGTGGCCGAAGTTTCCTGAGAGACTCACCGGGCATGGTGAGACTGCCACAGGCCACTTTCCACCATATAACAACTCAGGGCAGCAGTTAGAGCTTCATATTTTAAAAATCTTTCATCAGAGGAGGAAGCACTTTATAGTGAATGTCTGTATGGCTCGAAATCATTTACCCGTGTAGTCTTCATTAGATTCCTTAGTCTTTATGGTTTGCATCATGTGATCTTTTCTCAAACATCAGCAGGGTGAACCAACGATGAAATTGCATTTCTTTGAATTAGAGTACAGATTATTATGGGAGAAAAAAGACATTACAGGAGAAATGTTCATGTTTATGTTTGAATAAATGTGGAAAGCTTTGCAGCCTCCAAGACAGTTAAAGAAGCGTTTGTGTGAGACATGGACCAGTGTACCACATCGCCATAGATGTGTCTCAGAACGAGTGTGGGAAGGATGCCTGGACTCTTCAATCCTGGTATAATACATAGCCCTGGACATCTAACACGTTTGGTGTGCATTTCTTGTGGGGCTCGGAGAATATAGCAGCGTTCATGGCTTTGATCTTATCTCAAGGCGCTAACATACATTAGGCAATCAGTAAACGATTTGTTGAAATAAACTGGAGTCTATTCAGAATGGCATCCACCCCTTCACTTTTTAGCCATCCCCCCCACCTCCCCAACAGACATGGGGGCTTCTTTGTAGTTTTTTACATGGTAAAGGCTAACCCTAGGATAAGGAACATTTTTAATGTCACAGGGGATAATAAGCAGTTCAAGCTTCAGTCTGGGAAAGAGAATTATTGCTTCCTAGGGTTTATTTAGTTGGCTCTGACCCAAGGCCTTGTTTGACCCTGAGTATCCAGCATGTCTTCCCTGGTTCCAGATGGTCAACCCGTCTTATGGTCAGCTCCCAGACCCTGTGGTGAGTGTGACCTGCTCCCATGTTGTCCTGCAATCTCACTGGTGCCACAGACCTCCTGAGCTGTGTACTGGATGGACAAGAGTCCCTTTAAGGAAAGATAGAGTGCTGGAGTTAAGTGACTTCATTGGGTCTGGTTGTGGATTCATATTATTGTTTTTATAGGTATCAGATTTTGCAGAGTGTTAAAAGAAGAGCCAGTTGGATTGTTAATGCAATATGCAGATAGGATAGTATTATTGCTTTGTGCTTTCTTATAATTTCTGTTTTTTTTTCATAGACATCTGGTAGGTTATATATACTTTTTATTATGATGTCAAGTATGAGACATGGATATGGCATTTTTATTGTTCTACAATTTCTTCTACTTTTTAATTTATTTATATATTTTTTAATCTTCTTCCACATCTTTTTTTATCTGCAGTCCCAGCCCATGGTTTCCCAATGCTTATTGTTTGTGAGAGTTCAGGCAAGTGCTGAGACTTTGGCTTTGTGTTCTTCATGGATTCTAGACGGAGTGAGCGAATGATCGCAGGCAATATCAGATGTCATTTAGTGGAGGTTCCAGATGAGCCAGTCATCTGCTAAGGGCACTTTGTCCAGGGTCTCATATAATCTTGACAATTCCCTGCCTGGGAAAGGTCTGATTGTTCTTTTGTAGATAAAGAATGTGTAAACTGTTTGGGGCAGAAAGCTGCTTAAAGCCCCTTCCGGAACTGGGCCCAGGTCTTTCTGACTCCAAAGCCTGAGATATTATTACTTGGACAAACTCACTGTGGTCATTATTATGACATTTCTGTGACTTTCAATACCATATTGTATCCGTGATAGGACATTTTAGGTTTAAAAGATTTCTAAGATCTTACTATTAGGTAAAAATTTTATATTTGGATTTTAATGTTTTAATTCCTGGTAAATGTCCTATTTTATTTTATTTTGGGGGGTTATTTGGTGCTCAAATTGATTTTTACCATTCCTGTAATTTTTTAGTGCTTTTAATTGTTTAAATTATGTACTTCTTTGTTTGCACGTCAATGATTTTACCCAATTTACCTATTACTTTATTAACTTTGTTATTTTAGTAGCTTTATCCATCTTAATTTGTATTACATAAATATCCTCAAGTTTTCTTAACTTACTGCTTTTTAAAATTGAGGTCTTTATTTAGACTCATAGCTCATACACCTAATTTCTCATCTTTTTATTTCTTTACTAACATTGCTCAAGATTTTGCCACTTACCATAAAATAAATGAAAGAAGAATAGATTATTCACATCTTAAAAATGTTTTTAGGACTGGGATGTAGCTCAGTAGCAAAGCATCTGCCTTGAATTCACAAAACCCTGGGTTTGACCCCCAGTCCCCGCCCCTCCAAAAAAGAATGTTTAATGTTTTTACAGGTAAACCTGATCAAAGTACCTAGTTTTGTAGCAATTTGATTTTCTGTGTAATGATATTTTGTGAGGTTAGGGATTGTTTAACACTTTCCTACATAGTGCGTTGCAGAATTGGTTGCTAATCCTAAACTCTTCACCTATTAATTTTTATTGCCAAGTATATTTTCCCTCTCATCACTGCATTGTCTTTCTCTTCCAAGACTCTTTAGCAACACAGAGCTCTCATCTGCTCTCCAGCTATTCCTGTGCTGCTTTGGGGTACGCCGAAGCTTCAGAGCAGCATGAATTATAGTTTCTGACTTTGCTCAGCATGTTGTTGGCAAGTAAAGTTACCTAGAGGAGAAGCTAACATAGCTACTCACCTGATGGGTGCAGTTGACAAGGAACCCTAGAGGTGCTCAGAGAAGGTTGAACTTGCTGCCTCCACTCGGAAGGGGTCACAAGATGTGGGAATATTCCCTGTGTGTACACACTTAAATACATGTGTGATTTTTAGTCTATGGGTACCAAAGAGGATTTACACTAAGAGGACTTTTATGGGTTAATCAGTAAGAAAATAAGGTCCCTTAGAGAATGGAGTGCCTTAGTGGAGGAACAGGGCTTTGACAGGTGGCAGGAGAGAAGAAAGAGCCCTGGATGTTGCAGGTGGAGCTGGAAATGTGGTAGATGTGTGGATTGACCATCTGTGACCATAGAGTAAATCTAGAAGAGATGAGGTGAGACTGCTTATAGAGGATCTGTGTGGCACACTAAGGAGACTGGGCTCCCACATTAGGTGCAGAAATGGGCAGGTTCTTGGGAAGAAGAGTCATTTGCTGAAAAGGATGTTATAGGAAGATGGATCCAGCTGCCAATGGATTGCCTGGGGAGGGATTTGAAGTAAGGAACCAAGTTAGGAAATATTTGCTGTAGTGAAAGTGTATGATAATGAGATAATCGAGGGGATGAAAAGGAAGGGAGGGTGACTTTGAAGGAGGCCCATTTTGAGGAGTGATTGTACACGAGTGGAGAAGGTGGTGGCTCTGAAATGTTCAGTGGAGGAACTCACAGTTGGCAAACCAGGGGGCAGGACGCTGAGGCAACACATCTGAGTACTGCGGTCACTGGTTTGAGGTGGGGGTTGTCTAATGGGGTTGTGGTCACTTCTCTCTCCACCCCATCCTCCCTTGGCAGTGCTACAGGAAGAGATGGCGGTCTCATGTGATAGATTCTAGACCTGGCAAAATGGAATTATTGTCAGGACAGTGGCCAGAGATAGAAAGGGCACGGGTCCTTTGGAGCCTGTTGTCTCTGTAACCCCAGATTTGTAAAGGTTTGAATAAAAAAGAAGAAAGTGAAGAAGTGAGTTCCGGATCAGTTGGTACTTTGAAGAGTTTGAAGATTATTTAAGAGGAAATGACTTCCGGACAGATATGGAGGAGAAAGTCAAAGAGTAATGACCAGAGCTTTCTAGAACCATGGTCTGTTACACTATAGAAAGATGGAGTTTTGGAGGAAAAAAAATTTTGATTCATGGATACAAAACCCATGTTTTATAGATTATACATAATGAGTTGGTATCCAGTTTGAACATTTGTTTTTCAAAATGACCAAGACATTGATTGATTGCACATGCATTTCAGAATTGTCTGGGGCTTACATAGGGAGAAAGAGAGCAGAGGAAATCTTAGCTCAAATATGGCACTAGTTACTTTGCACTAATGTATTGGGGGTTGGGACTGCTCTTTTGATTTGCTGAGCTCTGCCATTAGTGTTGATACTGAGGGATATCAAAGATACCCTTGTACAAGTTCTGTTTTTAGGCAATCAATATGAAACTTTTAAGAAGGTAACTTATGCAGTTTAATAGCTTGGCTAATAAAGTTGGCCTTTATACAGTCTAACCCCCTATGGAATGTGAAGAAAAGAGTGAAGGTTTCAGAGCGAGTTGAACTTGGGTTTCGATTTGTCCCTACCACTTAATAATCTGTGGCTTTGGACAGGTTACTTAAACTCTCATTTTCACTTTAAAATGCTGATTTTCTCTCTCGCAGAAGGTTATTGTGATGTTGGCAATAGTGTTTGAGTCAGCAGATCTCGGACAGACCTTGGCACTTTGCAGGTACCTAGCACATGCTAACTATAGTTGTAGTTCTCAGGGTGCTAGTCTATATTGTCATTCTTTTTTAAATATATATTTTAGTTGTCAATGGATCTTTATTTTTTATTTATTTATATGTGGTGCTGAGAATCGAACCCAGCGCCTCACACATGCCAGGCAAGTACTCCACCCCTCACCCCCCCATAGTCTATATTTTCATATTACTGTCCATAGTGTTTACTGATGCTTATTAAAAATGGTGGCTGTTGTCCTTATTTTGGAAAGTGGATTGAGGATTGTGAGCAAGAAATTATTCTGGAAATAACATCTAGAAATGTGGTTTGCCTCACCTCCTGGGGTTTCCAGAACCTTGATGTGGGAGAGCCTTTGAGGTTGAGTAAAAGAGAATGAATTCATTCTAGGTTAAAATACCAGCTCTGTCTTACTAGTCATATGGCTTTGGGGGTGGTGCTTTAATTTTTGAGTCTGTGTTTGCAAAATGTGGTTGTGATAGCAACATAGAATAGATATTGTGAAGATCACTGGAGAGAACATTTGTCTAAGGAATCGAAGCCGAAAAGAGCCAGGACTAGATTTGGGGGGAAAGTGGTTTAAAATAAAGCAGAATGACCAGGCCAGTACTAAAGTATTAGACACCATTTTTAGGTGTTCCTGGCATTATTACTGCTGAAGTTACAAAAGGAAAAAGAGTGGGAGGGGAGGTATTACTTGTTGATGTTTTTTAAGTTTGGTGGTAATTCTGATTTATAAAAAATAATGAAATTACTTATGAAATAACCTATGGATGATTAAACAATCTATTAACTTGTTATGGAAAATATTTAGGGTATAAATATAACTCCAAGGGCCTAGAAAATGAGCCTGGAGTCTCAGGAAAGGGTATAGGGTAAAGGTGTGCCAGTCAGTTCCTTCCCACACCTGCATTGTTCCTGGCACCAAGAGGCATCTACCTCATTTTTTTTTTTTTTTTTTTTTTGGCAAATGGTTGAATTAGTGGAATTTTAAAGTTGTGAAAGAAACAAAACAAAATTGCTTTTTAAATCTACAGAAACTTTGGCAATTCATCAAACATTATCAATATGATTAAGGTGCATTAGTTTCTCCTTGTGTTTCAACCAGAAATAAGATTTAAAATCAGACTATCAGGATGCAAAAACCAAGAGTATATTTGTGCTAAAGACATTCTGAATGGCAAATCTCAGTCATGCAAGAAGATATAGCTTTTTGGGTTTATTTAATGCAAAATGGACTAAGTTGAGAAGGAAATTGTTGTAATAACCTGGGTATTTGTTGCCTTATAATCCTAAAGTTCTGGGCTTCCATGGTGCGTCATATAGCAGCAAGGCAGTGACTGACTTTGTCTTGCTGTATGTGAGGGGCGTCTAGAAGACTCCAGCCTTCCTAGGTTCTTGAATATGATTGACCCAACCGTATGATGATGGTCAGTATCCTCTGAGTTATGAGCTGGAATGAGCAGTCCTCTGGGTTTTGTTGGTAGGGATTAGTCTTGTAAAGGAATCTGGCCTTGAGAGAAAGAGGGCTGCCTTTTTAAGATTAAAAAATGGAAGTGCAGCTTTTAAAAAAAAAAAAAAATTTCTAAGGGAAAAAGCATTAGTACCACCGAGGGTGAGTTGGTGGAGACAGCAGTGAGAATTGCCAGTCGCAGCATCTAGCTCCTTAGCTAGCCTTTCCCACTCAGAAATAATTATTTCATACCGAGCAGCATTTGCAGAGTGTTCTGGAACAGCTTTGTCAGCTTTAGGATGTGTGAAAACTGCTTAAGAATAAACCGTAAAAGTAGATTTGGGAAATTAAAAAAAAAAAAAAAAAAAAGCCGACAGCTTTACAAGGATGTTTTGATGTGTGCAGGGTTATTAACAGCAGTTTACCAAAATACAGAGCAGCAAAGTTGGGACTGCTTCTGCTTTCTCCAACCTCCTCCTATTTGTCTTTCCCTGATAGATTTGTCTCCTCCGTTACCATAGAGCTGCTCATTGGTATTCCTCGGTGTAAGGTGTTGCCACGAACATCCTCATAATTACACTGAACTAGAGAATCTTTACTTCTAGGCCTTGATCAAGCTCAGGGGCCTTTTCCCTTTTATGTGGCTGCTTTAATTTTGAACAAAAATGACAACTATCGTCCTGCGCCTTTTGTCTCCTTGGCAGGGTGGCCAAGCAGCTACCTTCACACCTGATGCAATTACTAATCTGTTGCCCTTCCCAAGAAGGCAGCACTGGCTGCAGTCCCCACCCCATGGGACTGCAAGCATCATTTTGTATGATATCTGCCCTGTACACAGGTTCTGACAGCCCTCGGCTTCTGTTCTTAGTTACCAGGAGGTGCTGTGCATTTTTCAGAGTAGGACAACCATTGCTTTTCAAGATCATTCCCACTGTCCTGACTTTGGTCTTTGCTTCAAAGGTAGGGTGTTCCCTGTGCCCACAAGAGCTTCCCCAACCCAAGATAAGTATCTGTGGTTGCTCCCAGGAGAGGAGATTGTAAATGCAGGACTACTTGCTAATTACTTTTCTCAGGCATCTTGGTATAACAGTATAACCACTGGCTTCTTAGATTACAGCCAATCAAACAAATTATCTTTTAGCCTGAATTTTGCAGGCAAAAAAGACATTAAATTAATTACATTTGAATCATCTTCATATCCATCAATTACTGCAGTGATTTTGGGGGCTTAGATTAATGTATGTTGTAGATGCAATTACTCTCTTTTTGGATTCCCATAGATTAAATTCATTGAAAGATTCCCCTAGAGATGCTTTAGCTGTACTTTGCCTCTAGCTTCTCTTCCATGGAATCAGTTTCAAGTTCAAATACATTTTGTCTGATAAATTGACTACACATGGAGGGACTAAAGAGAGCAATTAAGTATGACATCAAATAAATGACTCAGCGACAAGGTATATTCCATTTAGGTCAGCGTAATTCAGAATGTGAGAAAACATGATTTAACTGGCTGGACTGAAAGATAGTTTAAATTATTGGATGGGAAGAATCACTTTGCATTCTGAGGCTTAGTGAGTGGAGATATGTAACATTTGTTGTGTTTGCTGTGAGAAGATGCTGTTGTGAGATGGTTGCAGTTGTTTACATGCAGCAGTTTAGTTTGACATTGTGGGAGTTTGGTCTGATCTTTATGCATACTGCGACTTGCTAGTGGATTGGTGAGGGTGTGTGGGTGATGTGTAGCTGAAGCCTGCTAAACCATGATAAACCAATGTATTTTTCTCTTTAGACAGTTAATTAGATTAGGGAGGGAACCTTCTGCAGTTGGTTGCGGTGTTCTACCTAATTCTTTAGCATCTCCTTTTAGAAGTATGTGTTTACCCCTTTGCCATGTGACTTTGTAGGACCCTCTATTAGGTGAGGAACCATTGCCACACTGATGTTGGGCATGGCCATGTGACCCATGCCAGTCAGTGGTGTACTTTGAGCAGACACGATGCCAGCAGAAGTGCTTTAGTTTGGTTTCTGGTGCTACTGCCACCCTGTGTGAGAAGATGTTCTAGGCAGCTACTGGTCTGGGAGAACGAAGAAACACATGGACTGGAAATGAACCCACCTTGGAATGTACAGCTAAGTAGGCTGTGATGGGTAACTTGTAAACTCATAAGCAAGAAAAGCAAATGTGGATTATTATAAGCCACTGACTTTGGAGATAGTTTGCTCAGCAGTATCATTGTGGAAATAGTTAATAAAAGTGCATGTTAAAGAATCCCCAATCTTTGTAAGAATTTCATTGGGATTCACAAGCTCCTTTTACATTCAGATCCTTTTCCCCATCCTATCAGGACATGGATGTCATTCCTACCTTGGTGGTGTCCTTTGGCTGTGATGAATCTAATAGATGGTGTAAGTCCTAGCTGCAGGGGAGGTTGGGAGTGAACTTCTGACTTCTGCCTTGGGGAAGCAAGACTTAAAATGCGGAAAGCCAACAAAATGTAGGAAGAGTGTTCAAAAGATGCTAAGTAGTCATAAGGGATGAAAAATTTCCATATAAATTGCTAATGCATCTATCTTATAATGAACCATTAGTTACTATTAATTAGTATAGTGATATTTAAAAAACAAAAAGGTAATTTATCCAATTAAAAATGAGTATTGGGGGCTGGGGCTGTAGCTCAGAGGCAGAGCACTTGCCTAGCATGTGTGAGGCCCTGGGTTCAATCTTTAGCACCACATAAAAATGAAACAAATAAAATAAAGGCATGCTATCTACAACTACAAAAAAATTTTTTTTAAAAATGAGTATTGGTATAAAATAACAACAACAACAAAAACAACAATAAGAAACCCAGCGGAGACGCTGATCTTATGGGCATATATTTTCAACTGGTACTGTATTCAAAATATCCCCAAAAAGCAAATAGCAAGTAATTTTTTCCTTTTGCATCAAAATCTCATTGATTTAGACTGCATTTACTCAAAATTTGTGATAATAAACTTGACTAGGTTGGTTTGTCAGTTTCACAACAGGCAGTGTTTATAACACTAAGTTAAATTCTCAAACTTTAGCACCATCTATTTATAGATGGTCCTACTAAATTCAAAATTCTCCCTTTCTTGTTAAGCTAATAGCATTGTTTGATTTCCTTTAGGGCTTGACAGTCACAAATGTACCTCTAAAAGTCTTCTATATAAATTCTTCATTAAGTCAGAGACCCAATTCCCCATTTAGGTAATAGGAATAAAGTCTAGAACATTTCATTCGCTGCAGAGAAAATTGTTAAATGAACTAGTGTGAAATATCCCATCTCCCTCTGTGTGTTTTGTATATTAAATTATAGCCCCTGTGTCCCGGTAGAGAAAAGCTGTCAAATGTCAGAGTTTGTGTTAGAGATATAAATTTGTTGCGTGGAGCAGAGCTTGATTGACAGACAGTCTTCTTGGGGTGTGCACATTTGTGGACTGAGTAGAGGGACAGGAAATTGATTAGGGCAAGAGAGAACAGAATCTGGAGAGATTGCAGCAGTCAGCTCTAGAAGCAGGAGGGCAGAGTGGGGGAGGATAAGACATCTGAAACCAAGGGATTGTATACTGGATGTGGAAAAAAGTGGCAAGGATTCTTTCTGGCCAGAGAGGTTAGTAAGCAAGAAAAGGTATGTGTGAGACTGAAAGAAAACAGTTATTTTGCTAGGCTGGCTAACCTGGATGTGGTGAATCATTTTAACTTGCATTAATTCTTTAGCTACTGGTGTCAGTACTTGGAGATTTCTTGGGCCTGAGGTGTCTTCGTTCAGACTGCTATAACAAAATATGATAGACTGAGTGGTTTAAACAATATATTTCTTACAGTTCTGGAAGAAGAGAAGACCAAGATCTGGGAGCCAGCACATCTATCTGCTTTCTGGTTTACAGATGGCTGTCTTCTCTTTATATCTTTGGTGGGGATAGGGTGGCAGGGAGATAAGGCACGTGTGCACATGGGAGCTGTAGCTCTCTGCTCTCTTCTTACGGGGATACTAACGTCATTCATGAGAGCTCCACCCTCATGATCTAATCACTACCAAAGGCCCCACCTCCAAGTACCATGACATTAGAAGATTAGGCTGTAACATGAATTTTGGTAGGACATAAACATTCAGGCTACATATTGAGTGTTGTTACATTCCAAAGCAGAGGATTTTAACTTTTGGTGTGTCAGGGACCCTTTTGGAAGTTTGATGAAGTTTTTTGGCTCTTTTTTTTTTTTTTTTTTTAATGTCTTTAATTGCATAAAATACAGTGGATCATGTGGAAATACAATGTATTAAGATATAATTATTGAATTAGAAAGTGAAAGTATAACAGAATAATGTATGAGTTTTTATTTTCAAAGTGATGATAAATATAATGGATACTTCAAGATATCATTGATGGGACTGGGGATGCAGCTCAGTGGCAGAACTTCAAGAACTCATGCTTAGCTTTTGTGGGGCTCTGGGTCTGATTCCTTAGCACCACAAACCAAAACAGATATCTTTAACAACTGTAATGTAATCAAAAGTTACCTCCCTATGTTTATCAATGTTAAGGGCACAGGCTCTGCTAATACTTTATCAATACTTAGGAGAAGTGCTGAAGTTCAATTAGAAGTGAGTAAAAACCTGATGTCCTTTTTTTAGCATCTAAATTCACAAATTGTGAAATTCTTTTTCACAAGCCCACCTTCAAGTCTGTAGTCCTTAGGTTAAGGACATTTGCTCTACAGGACTGACCAAATGTCTGCTGAGCAGGTGATCCTTCATGGAAGGGAATTCCCTCAGATGGAATGGTCATGCACAAGTGTCTGTGTAAGTATAGTTCCAGTACTGGGATTTTTCTTTTGTTCCCTTGATTAGATTATCTGTCCCTTTGCAAGTCCTTCACTAGGGCTGTATCATAATCTGGCTAGGCAGACAGTCAGCAGTTGTCTCTCTTCTGTCTTCTCATACTTCAGGGGTTTATTACTTCCTTTGGTTCTGTGTTCTTCCATGTAAATTGCCCAATTCTAAAAACCAATCTGATGGGATTTTGTATGAAGTTACATTGAGTTCATACGAGGAAGAACTGACATGCTTTTGCGTTTTTTTAAGTTCATGAAGGATGGTATATATTCTCATTTATTTTGGTTTTCACATTCTGCTAATTAAGACTAAAACATATTTTGAATGATTATCTTTGGAAATCTCTTCTACAAAAACAAAAACCTTTCTCCCAAGTAAAGCCAATTATTCCTTTTTAACCTAGGAAAGTTGGGAGAAATAGTGTTTTTGAGAAGATTTTGACTGCCTCAAGAGATGAGTACTTATTATGCACACACTTCCCGAGATTGCAAATCTTCTGTTCATTTGTATTAAAGGCACCACTTTAGAAAATTGGCCATTTATTTAAATAAGAGATAAACTAGATTCTGGCAGCTAAAATTCTTAAAGCATTTGCTGTAATTTCATACAGAGAATATTTAGTATGAAATATCTGAGCAGTCTAAATTTAAACAGACAATTTTATTTATTCATTCAGAAAATATTTATTGAGTACCTAATGTGCCCCAGGCATGTCTCTAGGTTCTGGGATGCAGCCAAGTGAAGGAAGTGATTTAAGGGGGATAAGGTTGTCTTTGTTAAAATGCTTCTGTGAAGTTGATGACTGAGAATTGCCACTGGATTTAGCAACATGGAGTTCACTGGTGGCTTTGCCAAGAGTGGTTTCCATGGTGTGGTTGGACAGAAGTCTGCTTGGAATTTGATCATCAAGTAAGTAGGAAGTCAGAGCTATAAATTTAGACAATGATTTGAATAGTTTTTGCTGTAAAGA
Organism: Sciurus carolinensis; assembly: GCF_902686445.1. Classification (NCBI taxonomy): domain Eukaryota; kingdom Metazoa; phylum Chordata; class Mammalia; order Rodentia; family Sciuridae; genus Sciurus; species Sciurus carolinensis. Next base: position 24,620,413 of record NC_062224.1, read on the forward strand.
ACAACAGAAAGACAGTGTTTTTGCCGTAGTAAGCTCATAGGCAAATGGCAAGGACCCAGTAGAGGGGGGCAATTTGATAATGGAAGAAAGGGGTAATGTTTGGTGTGCAGTGCTTTATTGAGCCGCTTCAAGGAGGCATTGGACTTGGTGCACAGTGGAGGAGTTGTCCTTAGCTAGGTGCCAGGATAGTTTATTTGAACCAGAAAGCAGCCAGAGGGCTAGTAAAAGTATGTGTGTGTGTGTGTGTGTGTGTGTGTGTGTGTGTGTAAATGATGAAGCTTTTTTTTTTTTTCTGAATATCTCCTTTCCATGGTGAAATAAAAGTTATGTGGTTATATTGTCATTATTTGGAACAATCACAAATATGCACAGAGCTACACAGGTATTAGAACTTTTCAGGGGGACAGTGAACTACCATGTATCACTGCCTCTAACAAGGATCCCTCATTTAGTAATAGGACTACTTGATGCTGTTCATTTCCCTATATAAGGTTCGTTCTCCATGCTTGTAATATCAACAGATGTAGAATATGTAAATACACTTGACCTCAAGGGATGCATATTTAAACTTTTTATTTTTGCATAGCTAATTTAAAAATAGCAATTGTGGAAATAAAAGTCTGAAATTATCAGGGGTCCATCTTCTAAGAATCTAGTGCATCCATGTTTCAATTTTCCTTTAGGTCCTTTTAAATATGGATATATACCTTGTTTAAACATCATTTTAAACACAGTTCGAACATACCTTTTTAAAAATATTTATTTTTTAATTTATTTTTGGATACCGGGGATTGAACTCAGGGACACTCTACCACTGAGCCACATCCCTAGTCCTATTTTGTATTTTATTTATGAACAGTGTCTCACTGAGTTATTTGGCACCTCACTTTTGCTGAGGTTGCCTTTGAACTTTTGATCCTCCTGCTCTGCCTCTGGAGCTGCTAGGACCTGGTACACATCCCTTTTTATTCAGTGCTGCTTCCTATCCCGCATACTCTACGTTCAGCTTAGATGAGTATTTGTAGATTGTGGAATGTGTTTGGGAGATGGTGTTTTAAAATTTTTTATTGTCAACTAGGACAGAAGACTTTTTTCATTACTTATGGACATTTCTGAATAACTGAAATGAGCAGGAGTCAAGGAGAAATGTTGCTGGTTCTCCTGGTATTTAATTAACAACTTAGATGAGGTTTCATGATAATAAAGTTGATTCATGCTTTGATATTTCATGTGGGAGACAATCTCATTAGAGTATTATAGATTCTGATTTAAAAAAAATATACTTTTTGAACAAAATACTTTGTCGGTAGGTATAGGAGGCCTGTGGAGATGGAGTTGCCAGGAACCACTTGAGTTGAAGGTATTTTGGAAATGTGGGGCTTTCTTTTCTTTTTTTCAGTGCATAAAAACCAAGGCTAATTTTGGCATGGTAAAGAAGGGCTGTGTTGAGCAAGTGCTTAGGAATGAATGGGAGGAGATTTCCCGGGGCTCCTTTTGTACCATTGTTATGTCTGGGATATGGTTTGAGTGTGTCTCCCAAAGGTTTATGTTCCATAAACTTGGTCCCCACTGTGTTGGTATTGAGCTGGTGGAGCCTTGAAGACGTGGGTCCTTGGGGAGGGTGGTTAGGTCATGGGGCTACTTCCCCTCGAAGAGATTAATGCTGATCTTGTGGATAGGATTAGTTCCAGTGAGAACGGGTTGTGATAAGGGAGCCTGGTACCTCCTTTGACTCATTTCTGTAAGCACTGCTCACTGCTTCCTCTTGCCTGAACTCCTGCCATGATGTTGTCCACCATGTTGTGACATTGCCAGAAAGCCTTCATCAGAGCCCAGCTAGAATTGGCTCTTGGACCTCCAAACTGTGGGCTAAATAAACCCACTCTGCCTCAGGTATTTGTGATAGCAACACAAAACCAAGACAACTCTAGGATGAAAAAGTGACCCCAGCTTATCGAATGCCACCAATTCTTCTCTTTTGTAACTTAAAAAAAATAAAGTTCAGATTTTTGCAGGGTAAGGATCTTTCATTGTCAAAACCTGATGAAACAAGAATACTCTTCTTGTGTCAAATGGAAACTTTTTTTTAGCAGTTTGCTTCTCTCTAGAAATAATAGTTTTTGTTCAATATTTTATCTTGTTCTATGCGAAAATCAACATTCCAGTCCACTAAATTATTTAGTTTTATTCCCTGGACCTTGTCAAAGAAACTGACAACTACATTCTTCAGATAGCATGGAAACAAATTTGTTATTAGGTTGAAATAATATCATGGTAGTTTAGTTTAAAATGAGGATGGAAATCAATGTAGCTTACACAAACTTGATATTAAATTTTTACTATGTGTTCTTTGTGTACCTGTTTTTAATATAATCTTAATTTTTAGAAGTTTGAAGAGTTTTTTTTAAAAAAAAAAAACAACTAAACTTTCTGTTGGAGTTTTGGATGCTTGCCTGGAAAACTTCATTATTAGAAAGTGCTCTTTTCCTCTCTTTATGGGTTTTGATTTAAAATTAATTATTGAGTGAGCTGTTTAATATTTTTACCTTTTGATAAACTATGTGGATTTACAAAATAGATAAATTAGAGTCAATGACTTTCTCTTTGAGAAAGTAATTGCTGTAGAAGAATTTTAAATCCCAGCTCCCTGAGGCATTTAAAATAGGACTTGATTAAGGTATAACTCAGAGTCGACTGTAAGAAACCAGTGTTTCTTAGTGCCTGATATGCTTAGGCATTTCCACCTTGTTGTGTGTATCACATGTAGCTTTTCTCTGGAGTCTGTCATGCTCAAGGTAAGTGGATATGTCTCATTAGTTTGTGGTTGGGAGGCTCAGTTGGCTTGGCCATTATATTAATGAGGCCGAGTTTGGGTTGTGTCCCTGGACAGGCCAATTACTTTAAATGTTCTCTGCCCCATACACAATTACACTGCAAAAATTATCACTGGGTGCCTAAGAATACCTATGAAAAAAATATTTTGGACACAACTCTTTGCAATTTGAGAACGACTGGTAATTTTATTGCTCTAGAGAACTGGAATGATTAAGGGCAGAGGATTTCCATGTTCACTGTTACGGTTAATCAGAAAACTGCTTTTACTTCCAATGATGATTTTAAAAAATAATTTTAAAATAAATCAAGCCATAGATGGAGTTCAGTGCGTACTTTTGTGTTAGCTTACTGATTTTATGTTTATTCGATGATTATTATAAGCTGCCTCAGGATAACAGTTCTCACCATCTTTCTCTAGATATTTTATAAATAGGTCTCTAGACAATTTTATAGAACAAATCATAATGCCTTAGCATTCTGTGAGACCTATAGAGATTAACTAATTTAATTTTCTCACCTTCTAAGTGAAGAGATTTGCTTCTCAGAGAAGCCACTAGGGTCTTGTCTACTCCTGCCCCTGTTGTCACAGAGCAGGGTCTTTGCCCACCCTATGATACCAGCTTCCGATATTATCATTTTATTTATTGAAATTAACTTATAGTCAATACATCAAATGAGTGTTCCTAGGTCTTACTGTGATCCTTTTAAGACTAAGTTTATTAACCATCTGCCGAATCCATGTAAAACATGGCACTGTTAAGAGATGATTGCCCCAGTGTCCGAATTCACCAATTTTCCCTTTTAGTGGATATTTCTAAACACAAATATAGTTGAAACATAAAATATCAAATTGGTGAGAGAAAAACAATATTAGTGAGAAAAGGTTTTTTTGCAGAGAAGAGGATAGTAACTTTTGAATACTTACATTGTGCTGAGCGATGAAAAGGTATAAATGAGACACTTGTCAGATCCTGTTAGGAATTTGGCACAATGGAGAAAATATCTTTCAACAGAAATCTGAAATCGGTGGGTAGACACAGTTAAATCACAGTTATCTTGTTTCCAATCTTCTTAGGAAATGATCCTCTCTTCTGGAAGTTGTTTTAAAGTGACATTCTGGTGGTATTGCCATTTATTATGCTTAATAAGTATGGTTATCACTGGCAGCTCAAATAATGACACCCAGCAAATTCTGGAAAACTAAATTTACATCTACAAAAAAGAAAAAGACAAGACACCCTTGCTAAAATTGCTACTTTGCATCAATTTGTGCAGGCTCTGATACCAGTAGTTTATATATCTGTTACCTATATCTATGTATCAATTCATTTAATTTTACTTCTGTGCAGTAGTTTGTAGGGAATTCCCATCTAAGTATTTGTTAAAATTGTTTAAACAGCATTTCATGATTTTTTTTTTTTTTTTTTTTTTGGTAAGTAGAGGGTACATTCTCAAGCTGTATGCAAATACTTTTCCAGTATCCACTGTTAAGGATTATCTGAACTACTTTTCTGTTAGTTTGGGTAATTGAGCTTTGATCACAAACAGCTGTGTTATCTTAGCCCAGCAGATGGAAGGTATGATACTGAGAGGAAAGTAATCTGGAAGACTCTAAAGCACATTTAGATATTTTATATGCAAACAAAATGTAGATGAGCACATCAGGACTATTTTTGTTGCTAGTGCCAGAAATCTCAATTCAGGCTAGCATTAGGGTTGTTGGCTCAGGTGTCCGGGGAGTCCGGGGTAAGACTGGCTTCAGGATGGGCTGCCAAGAGGGGCTCAGAGGATGTCACCAGGGCCTAGTTTCTCTCCACTGATCAATTCCGTGTCTGCTGGGGTGGCCCCATTTTCAGGTTGGCTTACTTCACCTGTTTGCAAGGTGGCTGCTATACCTTCAGTCAACCAGTAGGTGACACAGACCAGTGGCACAGAGGCCCCCAGTAACAGAGTCACTGGGTCTCTCTGGCCCTGATTGGATGTTATGTCCCTGCCTGACCGAATCACTGAGATGGGGATGCAGTACTCTGGCCACTTCCAAGTTCTGTTATTTTCCATAGGCAAGAGTTGAGGAGAGCCCAGTTTACAAAAGAAAGGAATCGGTTCCAAAAAGAAGGGGTGATGGATACTGGATGCTTAAGGAATGACAAATACTGACTGTAATACACAAGATATTTTGTTTTCTACCTTATAAAAGAATCATTTAAAAATTTTGTGTTTATTGTGACATGCAATAGAATTCATAATGATACTAGGAAGGGAGTCTTTGTCCCACAAAGAGAATAGATGTGCTGACCAGGAACCTCATACTAACAAATTGTATATTCTTTGGGATTTTACTGATCTGTCTTCATTTAGAAAACTAAAAGGATGTGGTGTTCTCATTAGAGTATTTAAGCCTGGAGGAGCCTTTCTCGGGACTGGGATTCAAAGGTCCCAAGCTGGGGGAGTGTCAGAGAAGTGGATATTTATGGTACGACAAACTGAAATCTAATTTCGAGTCTGCCCTTTCTTTTCCTAATTTTCTTCTGCATTTCTGTCTTTCTGGTTGTGTTGGAAGCTTGAAACATTTAAACTGAAGAAAAACAGACTTAGGTTTCATACCATATTTCATTTTTTATGTGAAACATTCTTTTTTGGCAAACGCCCTTTTTCTTACTTATTCCTGAGCAAACACTAGAGATGAGCAGGGCATTTCAGTATGAATTACACATAAAACTGAGGATGGTTTTTTTTCCTTGCACCCCTGTGTTGGATTAGGAAATGGTACTTCATAACCGGACTTCATGTATTAGCGTAGACTGTAGTTGGCAGAGAACTTCGAAAGGTTCCATTCTGGTGCCTTTGTTACGTTTGCCTTTTAAGTTGAAATGCTAGCTGGAGCAGACAAACACCACCGATTTCACAATTTTTTTCACCCCCAGTGTGGAGCCTTTTGGTTGATTTGATCTCAGGCAGAAGAATGGGAGCACCGATTGGATTTGGTGGAATGAGCCTTTTATGTTGCCTGGACTTCCTCCCTTTCCTGTGGGCTCGCAGGCCAGCAGGCCTGTAGTGGCTCCCCCCTCCTGCGGGCCCAGGTCTTTGTGTGAGCTGTTATCCATTTCCGTGGATATGGTTTGTTACCTCTATTTGTACTATAACTAGAAATTTGATAAGGTTATGTGCCTGTCAAATGATTTAGATGTCAGGTACAGATGAAGCAAAGCAATTTTGACAAGTCAAACATTGGTGCCAGGGGAGGGGGCGGCGGGGATGACCTGCTGGGAGAAGAAAGTAAAATCTCTTACAGCCTCACTTTCTTTCTCTTTTAACTTTAGGTCACTACTTTAACCTCTTTAATTTGTCCCTTCTTAAGTGAATGTGACATGGTGACTTCCCGCTTCTATCTAAAGGGCAGGGAAATGGAGGCCTGCCTTTGGAGGGGAGATGCTGGCATTTAGGAAGGTTTGACACTGCGTATTCTGATAAAAGCATCTGGGCCTGGAAACTTTATCTTTGACTGAAGCCAAGATTAAGGTCTTAAGGGACGAGGTTTATTAATGCCAGTGTCTGTTCACGTGTGTGTCTTACAGAGAGCCTCGTATGTTTGGTAAGCTCTGCTCCTTGATTTTAGGTACAGGCTGGGGCCTGGTGCTTTGTGACACATATTTGGCATCCTGTGTTTTTACCCAGGCAGTGACCTGATGAGTATCACTCATGGCTTGTCATGCTGTCCATTGGATGAGGAATCAGTAGGGCCTCTGATTGATTAGGTCTAAGTTTCTTAGGGCACCCCCCTACCCCTTTTTTGTCCTGAAGTGATTAAATAGCACCTCTGAGCTTTCCCCATATCTAAGTCTCTTTATAGCCTACACTGAATATATAGATTAGCTCTGGCAGATATCTTAGCAGAAAGTTCCTCATTTTGCTGGTGACGGGCTGGACAGTAGTGACCCCACTAAAGGTTCATGTGACCACCAGATGCTGCTGGAGTCAGAGGGGTACCTCTAGTGGTGGGCACTGCATTTTGTGTAGTTAAGTAACGGATGTAGGTTTTTGAGTGTAACTTGTCTTGATACGGGTTTCACTATAGTCTGAAGGCACAATTCAAAGAAATAACAAATTTACATTCAGGGTAGCTTTGTTTGAGTTTATTTAAAGAACTGAAATACACACAATCCTCATAATAGCTTCTGCTACTGATGTATTGATGGTGCTGACAAAGAGAAAACTCAGACCAGATGGTTTCCAAACAGTGGGACCACCTGGCTCATTGGCAATGCCAACTTACTCCTGTTTCTCAAATAGCTGTGTTCTCCTGGATGTCGAGACGTCTGAGTGAGCTGTACATGGGCTTAGGTACAGGATCAGTAAGAGAGGTAGAAGCACCATGTTAACCTCAGACTGGCCCCTCTCTTCCACATCCACCATCTACAGAGTCCCATTTTTTTTTCCCTTCTTTCTCTTTTAATTATGAAATCTGCATTACCAAGAAAAATAAAATCGCCTCTTGAGACGTTTATTCTGGAAGAAAAAGAAAGGCTCTAAATCCTTTTGGGAAACTGACTCAGAAATTGATTCATCTGGACTCTGTTAGTATCCTTTGATGAAGGGTTCATTTTTGGTCAGCAAGAGAAGAATATAATTGCACCTGTAACACCATGAACTTATGCTGAATCATACAACTTGGCACTTAACGTAGTATATTAACCAATATATTATGCAATAACTTTTCTAGTTATGACATTAGTGGTTAAATATTGGGATTTTCTTGAATTATTTACTAATTTTTCCTTTTGAAAATCATAGTTTATTTAAAAGTAAAAATATTGAATTAATCTATACACTTTTTGAAGTTGGTGCTTTAAGATTGCAATTATTTTTAAGTTTCATTTTGAAGTCATTACCTTAGTTACTAACTCACTTGTTGCACACCGACTGAGCATCTCATTAGTAGTATGTGTAACCATTAAAGATTCAGTAATGACTGATGTTTGTGACATATAAGAACAGTTAAAAACTATTTATGATCTTGGGTACACTGCTACTTAAAATTTAGTCTTTTTTAAAGAAATAAGGGTATATTTTCATTAAAACTAGGGTTCAATGTAAGTGACAATCTTGGACATTTTCAAGATGATTGAATTGGCATCTTGAAGCAGGATAGGTTGGGAAAGAAAAGAATGTAAGAACAGCAGATCTGGGTTTGAATTATAGCCTGTGGGCCTCAGTTCCCTGTATTAGTTGGAATTCTCAGCTGTAAGTGATAGAAAACCCAGCATTAACTCAAACGAAATGATAATTCATTTTGAGGATACTTGGATACAAAATCCAAGGGCAAGAATGTGCCTGCTAGTTGACACCAGGATTTAATTGTTACCAGGCCTGAACTCTCTTTTTGGTAGATAAGCTGCATCTGCCCCTCTGGGTTCTAGTGGTGGCAAGCAATGGCTGTTGATCATTCCAAAGTCTTAAATCTTAGACTTTAAGTTTCCAGAGGGAGAGACTCACTCTACATTTTAGGTCTCAATCCCCAAGTCTCTGAGACATCTTGACTTGAACTACTTCAGGCCAGAAGACTACCTCTGGGCCAATCCATGATGGTTAAGGAATCGGGTAAAAATGGTCAAATATCTCTTATAATAAGAGTGATTTTGAAAATTAAGCAAGAAAGTTTGTCAAGTATTTTGTACAATGTCTGAAACCTTTAGATCTTCAGTAAATCATAACTGCTATAACAACATGGAAGAGGCGTGCTAGCATCTTAAAAGTGACATTATAATCAATCCGAAGCTCTCGTTGTTAGCTAAGAAACCTGAGAAGCCGTAATTCCTCACCTGATTCTTCAACACTTCTATTATATTTATTTTAATAGTTTCTCTCCTGTGGAAGACCTGAATTAGTACTTTATTTCTAGTTGTAACATAGATTTTTTTAATAACCTGTAGAAAATTCTAGGAGTCTTATATTTTAGATGAAATTTGGTGTTATGGAAATAATCATTTCAATTCTTTGATTAAAATGACTTGCTGAGATCCATGGGTTTTTGTGTGTGGTGAATGCTATCAATCATAGAAGCTATTTTAGTATTGTTTGTATGCACATTAATTATATATTTATATTTATATTTGCCTTTCTTTTTCATTTTTGTTGTGTTACGGATTTTTTTTCCCCTTCAGTTTTGTAGAAGTGGAAGAGATGTGTTTTCTTACAGAAAAACAGTCGGTGTTTGCCTGGATAATGCCATCGCAGGTGTGGGAGGGCTGTTAGGGACAGTTTTAATGACATTATCAATCTGTTAAGGAGCAAGCATATGTAAGAAAATTGAAGAATCGTCTGTCACTTTCATCTGCTATAACACTTGGAGATTAAGGACAGGTTATTTTCATTTTTGTGACTGTTTTGTGTTAGTTTAGCTCTGTTTGTGTACAGTGCTGGTTTATCCTTATTTCTTTTCTTCATAGTTGAGATGTAGCTTTTTTCCCTGAATTATTAATTTCCTAATTAGTTGTTTCCTACCTGAAAACTCTCCATTTCCTAACACTCTATAATTCAAAATATGCACATAGGAATGTTCCCTGTTGCAATTTCTTTTTCTGTCTTTAATTTAACCTTACATAATACTTCTGGTTCAAATAATTTTAATAAATTCTAGTCTGTCAATGAATTAAGCTATTTATATTTAAAAGCCATACTCATGTACTAAGATGTGAGAGTAGCTTTCTCTAAAGGATTAATGGTTAAGAGAACATGTGTTCAGGAGTCAAAATTCATAGATTGTCTGAATTATTAAATTCTATTTGTGACATTCTTGGCAAAAAATATGAATTAAATCCATATGATGTAGGTGCCAATTTTCTTTATTAATGTAGATATTATTATTATTTTTTTTTGCTTTGAATCAATATTTTCATCAGTATTGCAATTTTAGCAATGTTTCCCCCAGCCTGATCTTCATTAATTGAAAATTTATACAACTATTGTCTTAAAAAACGATCTGAACATTTTTGATGAAGTATAGTTTGTGTTAATTTTTACTTTGGGTAATTATTTTCATAGCACCACAGGATCCATTACAAATAATGAATTAGTTAAAAATTTAAGATTCACCAGTCTTTGGATATCCTCTACTAAGAAATATTTATTTGGTTCCACTCTCTTCTCTGCTTATTTACAAGGCACTGTTTATATCTTTGTTCACTTTGATATTTTTCACTTTGGCACTTTTTGCATTGTCAGATAAATTGAAAGATAATGTCTAGGAAGTTTCCAGAATGGGTGCCCCTCATTAGTTCCTCAAACTTTCTTTATCTATAAGATGGGTCATAATGCATACCTGGCAGGATTTATGTGAAGCTATTATTTGTAAAGCAAATTTACATTTTTATTTTCTGTATTTACTTATATTCTAATTTAATTCAAAGAAGACCAAAGGAGCTTCCAACTACAGCTGGCATGATTTGTGCTTGGACTAGAGGCATGTGCTCTGGGTATTTGGGTACCATGACTAAGGAAATACATGCCTATGGTAGTGGAGTGCTGAACACTTCTTACACATCACCTGCTGGGCTTCCCACCCTGACTCTGCTCCATAATATGTAAAGAACTCAGTATAGGGCCTGGAACCTAGTAGACACTTAATAAATGTCAGGCATTAGTACCCTCATCTCATTTAATTCTCACAAAAGGCTATCAATGTTGCACTACATTTATGCTTATTTTATACTTGAGGAAACTGAAGCTCAAGAAGATTTTAAGTATCTTACCTACGGTCACAGAGCTCATAAGTGGTAAAACCAGGCCTCAAGGTGAATTTGTCTGATTCCCAAGTCTGTGCTGTTAACCACTAAGTTACACTTGAGTGTCTTACATGCGATTTTCAATTATCTTAGCTAATTGAGAAATTAATTAAAATATGCTTTACTTGGTATTTAGAATATTTGTTTAGAATAAAATGTAGGTTTCACTAATTTTTTTAAGTGAAAGAACCCCAAATCTGATAAAATTGGGTTGTGAATATACATGAAAATCTGACAAATTTGTAAATATCACTGGGTACCTCTGTGAATGTAATGGAAGGCTAATTTAAGGCTTAGAAATCTATGGAGATTATTTTTAATGCTTTTTAATTATGTTTAAAAGGTAATTATAATTTTAATTTTATTTAATTAACCACAAATTTACGAATTATGAGATTAATTTAGAAAAAAGCAAATTTACTTTTGAGCTCATTTCCTTGACTTAACATTTGTTAAAATTAGCTTCACCTTTAAAAAAAAAAAGTCCTTAATCAGATTTTTCTTTGTAGCATTTAATTCTCATCTAGCATTGTGAGATTAACCAATTTTCTGCATTTTAGTCTTTAAAAATACCAAACTGGATAGTAATCAATCATGAAATTGTTATTAAAACTTTAATGTATGCTTAGAACCTATCAAAACATGGTGAGCTAGAAAGAAACATATGGTCCACATTCCCTAGTATCAGAATTTAGTGAACTATACAAGATAGTATGTAATTGAGCTCTAAATTTTACAGATTACACTAAGAGTTTTGCATGTAGTTTTAAAATACTGTGACCCTCACAATTGCCCCTTGAAAGATAATGTGCAGTATCTATCATGTCATGGGAGATAATGAAATTGGTCATTGATTTCACTATATCAGAAATGTATGAAATAAAAGCAGAATAACACAAATCAGTAATAAATGTGCCTGCAGATTTTAAGCTTCCATTAAACACATTCCAGAAATCTGCTGTGTGACTAAATGCTCCTCCACTGCTTACCCTTCTGCCCCTGGGTACTTACTGCTCTGGCCCGTTGTGATCCACTCCATGAATCCCCTTGAACTTCTACTCCTCATTCATCCATGTTTAGAATTCCTTTTCCAACACCCTTTCATACTCTGTTTTTATTTTTCCTGCCTTTTTTGCTTCAAGTCCTTGTTTGCTGATGTAATTAAACAGTTTCATTGAGATAAAGAAACAGGAGGCTGGAGTTGTGGCTCAGTGGTTGAGCACTTGCCTGGCATGTGTGAGGCCCTGGGTTGGAGCCTCAGCACCACATATAAATAAATAAATAAATAAAATTAAATAAAAGATCTATTGAGAACTAAAAGGTATTTTTAAAAAAAGATAAAGAAACATAGAGTGGCTGATTTAACTTTCTGCAAATGGATATCCACTGGATAGATCGACTTAGCTTACTGAAAATATCAGCTGAATTCCTGATTGCTATATCTTTGTCTGTTCTTCTACTCATGATTTTTGTTTGGTGTACATACATGTATATGTACCTGCATGCACTTGTCCATGAGCACATACATTCACACACGCACACACACACACACACACATGCACATAGAATTTCAATACACACCAAGAATGTCAATATTATACAGCATCCAATATTTGAAATAAATACACTTTAACTTAGTTTCAAAGACAAACATGGCGAATGGAATTGTCTATTGTGTGAAGTTCTTGCATTTGACTTTAAGAGTGCATTTTCACAAGTGCCTTTATTCAGCCCTGAAGGGATAAGACTGGGAAAATAAGATTGCATTAGTTCCCAGATTTATTAACTTTTCGTTGCTGTGACAAAAATATCTGACAAGAACAACTTAGATGATGGAAAATTTATTTGGGGTCCCCAGTTTGAGGTCTATTCTATTTCTCTGGGCCCAAGGTGAGGCAGCATGATAAGGGGGAAGGGCCTTATGGAGGGAAGCTGCTCAGCTCATGGTGGGGTCAGGAAGCAGAGAGGGAGAGAGGGAAGGGGCTGCAGGAAAGATGCAGCCTCCCAGGGCATGCCCCTGGTGACCCACCTCCTCCAGCCATGCCCCACCTGCCTACAGTTAGTCCATTCCCACCAGGTTGGACTGATGAGGTTACAGCTCTCACAATCCAGTCACTTTACCTCTGAACATTCCTGTGTTAACCAGAGCTTTTGGGGACACCTCACATCCAACCATAACAAGCATGCTCTCTGAACTCAGGTTGGCCTCTTAGTTCTGTCCTCTCTCCTTCTATGATTCCTTCTGTGTTCTTCCTGCCCCGTTCTGACAGGAGTATCCTTGGGAAGTCAGGATCTTGAGGATGAGCCCAAGAACTCTTGCTGTTTTCTGTGGTCCCAGGACTGTCTTATGACAGAGGATGGCTGAGGAAGAAGACCCAACATTGCCCATGCCTCTGGGTCTCCTGGCTTCATAGCGTTCCCACAGCGGGCTTGCAGAGAGCAGCCAGGGGAGCCTGTCAAAACTCAAGTCAGCAACTGCTGATACTTCTCTGATGGCTTCATGTCTTATGGAAAAAAAAAATAAATAAAAAATCCAGTGTCCTCAGGGCAGGGTGTTACCTCCCCTGTGCTCCCTGCCCACCTCTTCCCCTCGCTTGGGCTCCAGGCCCAGCCAGGTTCCCTCTGCCATTCCCAAAGGTTTTGGGGCTTTGGAGCTTTGGAGCTTTCCCACACCTCGAAAACTCTCTCTAAAGATGTGTGTGCCTCCCCCACCACACTATCAGAATTGCTGAGATGTCACCCCCTCTCTGGGGCCTTCTCTGGCCACACTACAAGGCCAGCTTTCGTCACACTGTGCATCCTACTGTCTCGCATGTTTTTCCTAGCACTTTTCACCTGCGTGCCCTCGTGGATCTTGTGTCTTTCCATTTCTCATGCTGTAACAAAAGTTCCTTGAGGGCAGTGAGTGTAGACTGCTTTTTTTGCTGCAAGGTTCCCATCAATGGAACAGCACTTGACATATAGTAGGTACTCAATAGATAGTTTTTAAAGGCAAAAAGATGGAATCAGGGAACATTTGAGGGGGAGATTCCAGAGAATGGCTTTCCTAGAAGACTGCTATTATTGTTCATGGAATCAGTGTGAACCACTTTCAAAGAGACCAGAGATGATAATTTTATATCCAATGCTGAGCACAGGGGAAGCAATCGTATTTTTTGCTGGCCTAAGAAGTGGGAATTCTAAGGGAGGCTTATATAAGGCTTAATAAATATTTGCTTTGTTAATGTTAAGTAAGTTAATTTCTAAAAGCAACATGGCTAGCTATTTCTTTCAAAATTTATTTAGAGCCATGTGTCTTAGCTGAATTCTTGATCTTTACCCACTCTCCCCCAAACCCCTCTTCTCTACCAGAAGTTCCAGCCAAGTGAAGCTATTTCCCATTTCCTAAGTATGAATTTCCACCCTTTGGTGGGTGCAGTATGGAAAAGATAGCTGACTAATGACTTCAAGGCTCCTACCCCACGTAATAAAGAAATGCTGGGGGTTGGGACTAAGCATATGAGGTTTGGTCGTGTACCACACCATTGAAAAAGAATAAATATCTTTCAGAATGCCGCGAGCCATTTATAGAAATCATTTGACACTTTTCAAAGCTAGTCAGTCACTTATCTAAGCAAGCCCAAATCAAAGGATCCTCATGTGTCTTGTGAATGTGGCAAGGATTGCTAAATGCTAGTCTGCTCCAACTTGTGATTCTAGAATTGAATGATTTTCTTTTTTTCTTCTCTCTTTGCACGTTACTATTTAAAAAGCTGAAACATATAAAAAAAAATACATGATGGTGCTTTCTTTGAAACTGGTGTTAGGGATGTTAGGGTTTGGTTGATAGACTTTTCTTACGTCTCCTTGTCTGTTGCCATTACGGAGCTGGGGCCTTCTGAGAAACTGAGGCCTCTTCAAACCCCAATTCTTGCAATCAAGTCAGAAAGATTTCAGACATGTCGCTCAGGGTAATAGGAATGAGTTCATTGAAGGGCTAGGAAAAGGGGAAGGGGACATTTTCCAGGGAGAGAGTGGTTCCTCTCCGACAGGAGAGGGACAGTGTGCCTCTTCTGCACTCCAGTTTTATTGAGGATCCCAGAGGATTTTCCACAGAGTCCTACCCAGGTCCACCTCTTGACTTTTGACTGACAGCAAGGTGAGGCCAGGCAGGGCTGCAGGTAAATTGCTTCTTGGGAAAGAAAGCATGTGGGGGTCAGCACAGTGGGCCCATGTTGTGGAATTGTTCCCTTGACCTCGTGTCCCCACTGTCTGCCTCTGTCTGTCCCCTAACACTGCCAGCACACCTGGTCATCTTTCTTTTATTATTTTGTGACTCTGCATGCTGGTGCTTATTACCAGTCAACCTAAATGGCTTCTCTACTTAGTTCGGCATAAAACTCTGAGAAAGAAAGCGCCAGTGTTTGTGTCTTCACATGTGACTGGGAGATGGAGGGTTAGAAGGCTAAACTCACTCAGCATTTTCTCCGGAATAAAAATATTGCAATTTATGGGACCTTCAATATATGGGACTAAAGTAAGGGTTTTAGTACTTTAGTTATGGAAAACTTGGTCCTTTGTCCCTGATGCCAAGCCATTGATGAGAATGTGGCTTTGAAGAAAAGGAAAAAAAGGTTTATGGCTTTGTTAGCGAAGGAGAAGCACAGGGGACTTGTGTCCCAAAGGCTGTGATTCTCCCATCAACAGGAACAGGGGGCTTTTAAAGAGGTGACTCAAAGGCTACAGTCCTCTGTCCAGATCTGTAATTCACTTGTTAATTTGGGAGATAGTCATTTCTGAGATCTTCTGGTACCATCCCCAAAATCTGGTTTGCTTCATTCCTATGTTGGGTGTGTAGTCAAGGCAGATAACTTGCCTAGGATGGGGAAGAAAGATAATCCTGTTTCCCCCAAGATCAGGGGGAGGAGAGATTGGGGCAGGGGAGAAGAAGAGAAAGAAAAACATGTCCCTTTTAAAAATAAGTTGCAGTGGCAGAGCAGCAAGGGCTATATTCAAAGCATAAAGTGGACCACTGTTATACATTGAGTATTTAAAATACAGATGTGACTCAATAATAAAGTAACTCCATGCTCTCCTAATGGACTTTTCAAACTTAAGCAGAATCTGCACTTAGAGGATCCTGTTTTTTATAAGTTACTTTTGAGCATTAGTTTGAGCCTTATAATTCTGAATGTCGAATGGGGATTCTATGGGCCATCAAAATCTGTTTCCATACTTTTTGATATTTAGGCTTAAGAAAATAAGAAAAAAGGGATAGAACTGTCTCCGTCATTAACAGGCAGAATATTTAGCTGGTGTGTCATTGTTATGCTGGTAAAGGAGATGGGACCCAGGAGGATGAAACAGTGACTGTCCCAGTGAATGTCAGTGAAATTCAACCTCACTGGGTCATTACTAGGAAGAAAGTGGATATAAACACTGGAAAAATCACAGGTACCTCGGCATACACTCTGCACACACTTTTAAAGTCCTGAGATGTGACCTGTTTTATAAATATTTCATATGCATTTATATGGTTGACATCTGGTGGTGTGGCATTGTGTAATAGTGTCCATATGCTTTGCCTTTTGAGATGGAGTGAAAACTTCTTAGGTTCAGGACTAGCTGTTGATTTTGTGTCCCTTCTTCATAGAGTAGTTCAGGTTCAGGACAGTGCTTTGTCATTGACAAGACAGGCCTGCGAGGAGAAGATTTAACTTTGTTCTTCCACATTGTCTCCTCTTTAGTAGTAGTAATACTATTAATACTGATGATGACAATCACTATTACAGAGTACTAATCTGTTCCCATCAGCCACGGAAATGCATGGAGTCATTTGATTCTGTTCCTACAACCAATTATATTGCTGCTGTTATCACCATTTGACAGAAGAGACCACTAAGGTACAGAATGATTAAGTAACTTGTCTGAGGTTGCACAGATAGTAGGTCAAGTTGCTGAGACAAAAACCTGGTGACCTGGCTATGTCCCACTGAGTTTCAGGGTGCCTTTTGCTGAGAACTGTGTTTGTAGGCATTGCTTCCAATCCTAGCGACTTCATGGGCTCCTGTCTGTCCTGAGTGGGATTTATTCATCTATTTACTTTTTTTTTTCCATTTCTTTCTCCTTTTCCTCCACCTTCTTAGGTCAAGTACAAAAGAGATTTTGAAGAAAGCAAAGGGAGGGGTTTCAGCATCGTGACAGACACTCCTGAATTGCAGCGACTGAAGAGGACTCAGGAACAAATCAGTAACGTAGGTGCTTGTTGCTCAGTGATGCAGTAGCCCTAGAGTGTGTTTCTGGATGGTGGCGTGAGTCTGGGTGCCTTGGAAGAGTATATGCTGCTGAAGTATAGGAGGAATTGAGTCCCCAAACAACTGCACCTGTGAAATCCCTTCGCTCTGACTTCACCCTAATCTAGAACCTAACAGTTGTCATCATGCAGTATCTTCTTCCTACATTTTTAATGGTTCTCAACTTTTGAATCTTTCTGAAATAGGATTTTTATAATTAAGTTAAAATAAATTTTTCCTCTAGCTAAACATGCAAAATATATATAACAGGTTAAGTATCTTGAAAAATCTCATATTTGCTAATTACATGTATGTGTAGTTGAATACTTTAAATTAGATATTTGTTGAATCATGTATTCCATCCAATTTTTGGAGAAAAACATTTATGTATATAGTTACTTTGGACTTGAAAGCTGCATCTTGTTTGGTAATATGTTTTCCTTTAAAAAGAATATTGGGACTAGCAGAAGTTTATAGCATAGTAGAGACAGGAAAGTGTTGGTTTAGTACTTTTTAAAGGTGGATAAATGACTCATTCTAAATTTTTGTAATTCATACGTGTGATTGTTTCTTCCAAATTATTATATGAAATGTGTCAAATATATTTTTTTCTGCAAAATTAATTCAGTGTTAGGTATCCAAGAGGAAATATGAATGAAAATTAATAGCTGTGTGATAAAATCTTAAGCAAGTGTGTGAAACTCATACCACTTTTCATGAGAAATGGATTTTGCATGTCACATTACAGTCACATTTGAGAAAAAATTTGACTTATCCAAAGTTCAAAAACAAAATATTTGATGTCTAAAAAATGTATTAGGGAGTGGGAAGAAGAGTAGTACACGTTTTTTTTTTTTTTTTTTTTTTTTAAAACATGTTCCCTAAAGTTTACCCATTGTTTGGTCTTTAAATGGGCCTTTTTATATTAGTAAGGGCTTTTTCCTTTGAAGAGAAAGAGTTGAATTTTAAGGATTCATGACATTTGTTTCTTAGTTTTTCTACCACATTCCAACAACCTGCCAATCACGAACAGTGAAGATCACTCTTCTCATTTTTCTTCCTCTTTATTCTTTCCTTAAAAATCAACTTTTGCTTTTAAAAATGCAAATCAGAGACACATTCCACCAGCAGTGACATTCAGTAGCATTTCTTTCTCTCGATAATTTTTGGAAATTCTTTTTTAAAAAATAAAAGCAGTGCTGTAAAAAGCAAAGTTATATCATAAATCTTCAACTATCATAGAAATTTATTTCAAAAAGAATCCAACATTTCTGCTCAAGACATCTACATGACAGCTACTGGAAAGATTGCAGTGAATTCCAAGGTAAGCCTTTTAATTTATATTCAAATTAAGTCAATATTCATATTTAACTAGAAAAGGACTGATCATATTTCCATCCTTTATCATTAACAGGCATATACATTTTATTCAATACCAGAGGTCATTGGCAGATCCCTTCTTAATTATGCAAAAACCCTTTGTAACCCAGGTATGTATTAATCTATATTTATCATATGCGTAGCGTTATATATGAAACCACAATAAGATTAAGCCTATAATTTAGAGAATGCTGAATTTTTAAAGCATATAATTTAGACATCTTTAATTTTTTTTTTTTTGCAGTGTCTTGATAGCAACCTTAGTAGTTTTCTTTTAGTCATTTTGAGGCTTATTAACATTTGAGTAACAGTAAAAATACATAGATTTCACAATATTACTGTTGGGGACCTACTCCTGAAAAAGGGAGGCTGTCAGTTATTCTGAGGCATAGTAAATTTATTATTCATTTCTAAGCTTCTGACTCCATAAACTTTTTCCATTACCTCACTGGGTTTTCCATATTACTAAAGGATCTTTTCCTATAAGAAATCAGGATTCGAAAAGTAGTACTTTGGTTAGTCTGATTTTCCATGCTACTTTCACTTACACCCACTGAACAGTATCGGCTCAAACCCAGATAGGTTTGACAGTGGCCTGGATTGTGTCTGTTCTAAGAGGAAGAAAGTGTGAAAGTATCTAGACTGGGAAGACTCCAGAATCTTCCTCCTGTAGATGCTGGGATAGAGCTGACTCATCCTGAAAATCGTAAGGGGTGTGAGATTTGTGAGTCTTCATTAGAACTCCACGTGCAATACAAGTTGATGTAGGTGGGTTAACTAAAGTGTCTCTGCCATCTTTATTTCCCCCTTTGTTTCATGTTCTTATATGTTTTTAGTTCATTTTATCTTTAAATATTATGTGGCTTGTTCTAAACTGCCATTAATCCCCCCTGGACGAAAGAAAGTATAAAGACATGAAGCAGTGAATTTAATGACAGCTCCTAGGTGTTTTGGGTAATCTGTTATGGATGAATGGGCATTTTTGATTGCTTGTGTCTGTGTCAATGTTATGAATTTTTTTTAGTCACTTTCACATTCATGTGTGTAGGATTTGAAATCACTGGGATATGCCCCCTCAGTCTGCATATGTTACTGAGGTGTGGGATAAAGTACAACTATAAATTTCAAATTGTGTGTAATAAAAGAGGTGAGAGTGGGTTAGCCCTGCCTCCTTTCTTATGGAACCTATAATGATGATGTATTGAACAAGGGAGATTTATTAAATCCTGCAATTTAAAATTCTTCTGCTACGTTACCCAGAATAGCTATAGAAAGAAAAAGAGAAGAGGTATGATTTTAGAATTTATTTAATGGTTGGAAAGAAATAGAAGTTGGCTTCTAAAATAAAGAAATGCTCTTTTATTTTCCAATTTTGTTCTAGAAGATTGTCTTCATCTTATTCAAAATATTACTATTCAGGTAGACTTCAATACTGGTTGTTTATAAAAATTGAGTATTGGACTTGGAAACAGGTTTTTATGGGAAATCTGGATATCCAGTCAAACCATTTAATTGAAGACCCATTTAGAAGTTCAAATTTTGCTTCAAGTGCATCTCTTCAACAGAATGCAGTCTGACAACCTTTGTGGACAGTGTCAACTTAAAGACTGGGTCCCACAGATTTTCATAGCTAAATCACCTAACCAGTTCCTCCCCCTCATTCCCAAATTCTAGAGCTTAAATTCAGAAACCGTCTTATACATCTTTCCATGTTCTTACGATGGGTCACTTTATTTTGTTATTATTATTATTTGTGGGGCTGGGGATTGAACCCACAGATTTGTGCATGCTAGGCACAGCTTTCCCATTGAGCCACATGGCTGGCCCCGTCTTTGCATTTTCTTTAGCAATGTTTTAGGAAATGTCCTTAAAGGACAGTATAAAAATATGAATTGAGGAATACTATGCCCTTGGGTCTTTTTATAAAGCCTTTTATCTCTTGTTAGTCTAGCTCTAGCCTGTGTGGGTAATTCCAAATGCATTTCTGTAGTTTTGGGTGGTTACCACCTTCAGGTTTCTAAGAAGCACACCGGGTGGTGTGCTACAGCAGGGTGGTGTAGCAGCATCCTCACCAGGCATCCAAGGTACCCAGTGTAGCCTGACTGAGATTATTGATGCATTTCCTTCTGCCTGTTTACACACCCATATAAGCAGCACTTCAATTAGCCGAGACAGTCTGGGGATCAATTGTGATATGAAATGGTAAAGTCAAACCCCAGGAGACTTTTACAGACTTTGTGCTGTGGATAAAACTAGGTGTTTATTTTCTCATTTATTTTGAGGGGAAGAAGAATATCATGTGAAAAAGGGGGAAAAAATACCCAATGAGAAAATGATAGATTTTACAGACCGACTGAAATAGTAAGTGGACCATTATTTGATTTGTCAGGATTGGTGCTTGTCCTTGACACAGGGAGTATTTTTGCATGACTCTGCTGTGTGTCTGGCTGTACCTTCTTAGATCACCAGCCGACAGACTATAGTGTTTTTATCACCCCTGTATTCTTTGCCTTGCCCTCCCAGTATCTGTAATTTTGGTTCTATATCCTGTTTCACAAATACCCTGTTTGGCTATCACTTTCAATTCTGTGTATCTATTCATGAGAAATGCTTGCTTGCTTTACAAGAAAAGCTAAGATTGAAGCCTTTTTTAGGCTTCAATTATGGAAAAAAAATATAGAAAAAAAATCTTTTAGTAATTTGATCTTGAAATATAATTACTTTTAACTTTTTTGATACAGGCACACGATTTTTAATTGACTTCTTGGAATTTAAAATAAATTATGTGCCTGTTAATAAGTTTGCATTGATACTGCTGATTTAGTTTCCTGAAATTTTATGAGTTAGCTTCAGAAATATTAGATTATTAGAACTCAACATTATGTAATAATTGAATACAGTGTCTACAGACTATTAAAAGATTTGATTCAAAGTTAGGTTGAATGTAAGGGGTGAGCATGTGAGGCTAGGGATGATTATCTAGGGATTTGGTCTCTGTTTGTAATTTAAATAAATCATTTTGACAGAGGCTGACTGTAACCATGTTCAGGCTGCTGACAGTGTGAAATTGAGTTGTACAGTGGACAGAAGACAAGCAGTCAAGAGAAATCCCCAAAGGCAAAATTTGTTATGTAATTGGGTCAACTCATGCATGAGAAATGCATGTTAATTGTAAACGGGTGGCAAAATTATCGTGTAGGAGGCAATTAGGTCTTATATGAATCTGAACCACTGACATAGGAGGTTTTCTTTCTTTTTATATTCGGCAAACATTAAAAGTTTTTTTTTTTTTTTTAAAGGGGAGAAGTGTAAAAATTAGAAAAGCATTTAATGTGGCAACAGACTGGTAATTTTTCCCTTATGCAAGAAATATAGCTTGGATAACTAATGAAAATTTTATATGAAAGCTTCTGATTTTGAGTAGTCAAGTCTAATACACTAAGTAGTTTGAAAAGAGAATGGAATGGTATTTGTGTTACAATTGGGCTGATTAACATAGATAACTAATTATGAGGTCAATTGCTAAGATGTAAGCCCTTGAAGACTCACAGTTTCACTGAGGGAATCTCTACGTTGTTTTAATGGACAGTGTCTTCCCCCTGACTGATCTCAACCAGTAATTCCAATGCAGTCCCAAGCAATAGTGGATCAGCCAGGAGCATAATCTTTAAATCAGAGGTCAAATATGTCAAAGAAAGTTATAGAGCAATAGTCTATGTTTTCCTTACCATATCTAACACATGGACAAATACTTCATTTACTTTTGGATCACTCTGACATACAGCATTCAGTCAGATGCTCTGAACAACCTCTCCTAAGGGAAAGAAAGGGTTTCCAGAAGGAATACTTACACTTTCATGAGAAAAAGATATGGAAAATTACCTCTTGGTCCTTTCTGATTCGTAGTTTACTTTCCATCTGGTTTTGCTTTATTTTTCCATGTAGGGCAGCACTTCAAAGGCTGATCTCTTCTTTTTTATCATCAAGTTTTTAGCCACAGTCCCTTCAAGGGACAAATATGGCCCAGACCAGTAGTGACTTGTGCATGGCTAACACAAGAGTTGTGGCTAAATGATGGCATCTTCTGGAGGGAAGCTTGGGGAAGATGCCCCATGATCACAGAATTAGCACATGTGACTTCTTGAAGAGAAGAGGGTAAGGATGCAGCAAATGATTTGATTTCCACAGATCCTTCTCTTGTGAAGTCCTTTCTCCCCCATTCTTTCCTTCTCAGTTATACTGTGTTCTAAGTTCCTTCAGTAGCCTCCTAATGGGCTTTATCTCCTTCCAGTGCTTTCTTAAACACTATCACCAGCTAACTCTCTCTAACATATCTCATTTTTCAAGACCCTAATAATGACCCACTAACGAACCATTCTTGACCTCCACTTTGAGTAGGATCAAGTCTAATCTCTCCTAAACCCCTTCATTCTGCCTCTGAACATCCTCCACAATTGCTCCTAGATTATTTTCCATCCTAGCTCTCATTGCTTGTCAACACTACCCATCCCTTTTAGGCCTGGCTGCTTTGTTCTGAACTTTTACATGAGTCCTTCCTGTTTTTTAGGACAGTTTCTCGCTTTAGTAACTGACATCCCAACCCTCAGATCCCAGATGCACAAATACCAGCTATAGGGATCTTCCTGGTCTCTGGGTTATTACAGTGCTTTGTGCTGTCCTTTGTGCCACTCATTGTGCCCATCATAGTTCATATTGTGGTTTTCATTAGCATTTCACTTTCACATGTCTAAATATCTTTCCTCTTGAACATGAAGGTGAAGATCATCCATGTCATTTTCAGTCTATTTTTTCTGTCTCCAAGAATGGACAGCTTGGTGTTCTTTCTTTCTTGTTGCATCCTTTATTTAGGATGTGTCCCTGTCCCTTGCTTTGGTTTCTGGAATAGTCTCTTAACAGCTCTCACTGGCTACCATGATGTCTCTGTTCCCAGGCTGTTTTTCACATGGTTTCTTGCAAATTCTTCCTAAAATACATATCTGATTCTACCACATTCTTTCTCAAAAATTTGTCAATGGCTCCCTACTGCATTTAGGATAAAATAAGGAAATGTTTACAGGGATGTGAGGCTGTCCCCGTTTCATGATGGCTGAGACATCCAGCTTGGGTGCCTTCTTGCCCTCTGATCCTGGAGTACCTTGCTCTTCTGTCTGAAAGCTCATCACCTGTCCATCCATTCTGGTTTAGTGGTTCCCTTTTCTTCCTGGACCTTGGCCTCTGCCTTACTGCTCTAACTGTCTGCTTCAATTGTAGCATTGTGAGTTTTCGTCCCCCCAGAATGAAATTTGTGAAGATATGGCCTAGCATGGTGCCCAATTTGAAAACAAATAAATTGATTGGGCTTCTCAACCCCCTCTTTTCAGAAGGGGTTGACTTTCTAGCCACTTCTCAAGTCTAGTAATAAAACTTTTCCTAGGAAATGAACCACAGTAGAGTAGGGAACTGATCTGTCCTTTCAATGTAAGTTCGTTAGTGCCCAAAATAGTGCTTGGTATATAGCAGGCACCCAGGAATGTGAACTGAATAAATGAATATTAACTAATTTTGCATATTCTTTCTCATGAAACCCCCTCTTTGTAAGAGAGTCTTTGTTTTTGAAAATTGTTTTGAATTTTGTTATTCTTGTTTGTGCTTCTTGATGCCTATTTTTCATTTCCTGCTACTTAAATATTCAGTGACTTCTTTCGTTATATTGAAAGATTGTAGCAATATTCCCTTAATAAAGGGGAGCCTATTGCTTCCTCATGTGTCACTTAAGAATTTCATATATTGGAAATGCAAGAACTGCCCTGTTCTCAAATGTAGCCAAGGAATTTTTTTTTTTTTTTTTTTGCTAACTTAAGTATCTAAAAAAATAGGGCTTATATTAATCTGCTTGAGCTGTCTTCACAAAATACCAACGGCTGGGTGGCTTAAACAACAGCTATTTATTTTTTCATGTTGCTGGAGGCTGGACATCAGAGATCCAAGTCCAGCAGCGTTGGTTTCTGGCGAGGGCTCTTTTCCTGGTTTGCACACAGCTGCCGTCACCTCCTTTCTGTGTCCTGGTTTGCACACAGCTGCTGTCACCTCCTCTCTGTGTCCTCACATGCCCTTTTTTGGTGTGTGCACATGGGGTGGCGGGGAGAAAGCTAGTATTGATAAGGGATCAGAGTGTAGGATCTGAGCTCTGCCCTAGTGGCCTCATTTAACCTGAGTGATGTCCTTAAAGGTTCTCTCTCCAAATGCAGTCACATTGGTGGCTAGGGCTCCAACATGGGACCTCCTTTGTGGGGAGAAGGCTCAATTCAGTTCATAATAGGGCTGAATGAGGAGTATTCTCCTCGTATCACAGGGAAACTGAGGTAATTAAATGACATGCATTTTGTGAAGGTACTTTGAAAAGTCCAAGGTATGATACAATTGGAACCTACTATTATAAGCGAGAGTCTTTAGTGGAGTTAGGTGACAGATACCACCCTCTGCTGCCTTTCCTTGAAAACTTCTACATTTAGGGTTTTTTTTCCCCCTATTTTTCAACCTAAATAATCCTAACCAGGAAAAAAAAAAAGAAAAGAAAATCCTAGATCCTATTTCCAATCCTTAATTGTCCCTTTCAAATCTCTTTTTATGTGCAGTTTTGAGCTATAATCATTGACAAAAAAAAAAAAAAGATAAATTACATTATTAGTAATTGTGTTTTTAAATTTTTCAAGTCTTAGTTGAATTATGTAGCTCAGAATATAGACTCGGCATATCCTGTGCTAGGGCGGAAGAGTGAGTTTGTAGGAAAGAAACATTCCAGGCCACAAGGAAAGTCTAATAAAGGCTAGCTTTTTAATTTCTAGTGAATTATGTAGATTTAAAACTTCAAAAGCATCTGAATCTTTTCCCTCAGAGTTTATTAGGCTTTTGGGGACAGACCTACTGTGAAAACATGGTGAATGTTACAAAAAACTGATAATCTCACCTAGATACTTGTGGAGTCACAGATGCGACTATCATTAATAATTGTGCCACATGATTATGATTTCAATGGATTTGGGGAGATAAGTTTAAAAGGTGTTTTTTTTTTTTTAGTTAACAAGAATAATAGTCAAAAGTTATTTTAGCTCATTAGAAAGCTATGAATCCAGGGAGGCATTATATAGGGAAATATTTCAAAATCCATTGGTAATCCAAGCCAACAGTATACTATTGAAGAACATTTTATGATTTGGAAGTTAGAAACAAGAATGTGTATGTGTGTGTGTGTGTGTGTGTGTTATATATATACACACACAGCTATGTCTTCTTATTTGTGTTTCTTTTTCCTAGAACAATTATGTCATGAAAATTACATTTCTGGATGTTTTTGCTCATGCTTCCTTCTGTAGCTCTCCTTTCTTTCCTGGCTGACCAGGCTGCCTTGTAGCCCTTTTCTCCTCCACACAGAATCATACAATGGTACGTATAGAGGGATGTCACTAAGTTTCTGTTTGAAGAACCTCTTGTGGTGAGGTCCTCAGACTTTACTGAGTTCCAAGGACTAGAACCAGGAAGTTTTGATTTCTTGACTTGCCCGTACCTTTTGTTGATTTTTCAATTGCATCCTCTTTCACCAGGCCCTATGGGTTTCAGAAAGCTAGAGAAACAGTTGTTCTGGATGCTTTCATGTCTGTAGGAGAACATACAGAGTGACTGGAATAGCTTCAGTGGAACAGGAGGACCTCCGTGGAATATAAAGATGTATTTGGAGGGGAAAAAGTAATGGGGATGGATTTGGTAAGAGCAGGAACAACTAGTGCCAGCTTGTCAGGGTCCAGGGAGACACCATTACTGAAATGTGGGTGGAGACAAGGCTATTGAAGGGGCAGTTGTCATATTTTTGAGTGTCCATATTTTGGGCATCTATAAATTCAGAATAATCATTTCATATAAGAAACCACTTTTGAAAACTTAATTTAAAAAAAAATTAAAAATTTGAGACAGCATCTCACTAAGTTGCTCAGGGCCTCCCTGTTGCTGAAGCTGGCTTTGGATTCGTGATTCTCCTGCATCAACCTCCTGAGCTGCTGAGATTACAGGTGTGCACCCCTGCACCTGGCTGAAAAGTTTATTGACTTAAACTTTTTCAGTGTTTAATGTGTACCAGGCATTTTGCTAGGAGGTGGGGGATATGAAGAATAAAATAGTCAGGACCCCTGACCTCATGAAGCTTATATTTAGCCTCTGATAAATAAGCAGATAATTACTGTGGCAAGTATCTACTGCTATTTGATGGTAAATTTAATTATCTAAGTGCAATGAATGTTCTGATAGAGGAAACACTGTTAATATCAGAGGGATGACTAACCCAGTTTGGGAGGCAAGAAAATTGCATCCTTAGCATTACTATTTTAAAATAGATGTTAAAAGCCAGGTGCAATGGTGCATGCCTATAATCCCAGCCGCTCAGGTGTCTGAGGCAGGAGGATCACAAGTTCGAAGCCAGCCTCAGCAACTTAGCAAGGTCCTAAGCAACTTATTGAGACCTTTTCTCTAAATGAAATACAAAAAAGGACTGGGGATGTGACTCAGTGTTTAAGCACCCCTGGGTTCAATTCCTAGTACCAGAAAATAAATAAAATAAATATTTTTAAAAGAATTTCACTGAATCATGGACTTGAATAGTGATTTGGATTCGTGATTCTCCTGCATCAACCTCCTGAGCTGCTGAGATTACAGGTGTGCACCCCTGCACCTGGCTGAAAAGTTTATTGACTTAAACTTTTGTTTAAAACTGTTTGTTTTATGGCAGGTGCTATAAATTTTGTTCTTAAATTTTCCTGTTTCCCTAAACCTGCTTTCCCTATTCCCTGTTTGCCTGTCAGTAAGGGTTCCCAGAAAATATCATTTAAAATTAAATCAAACCACCTCAGTTGCTTAAGAGAAATTAAAATGAAGAAACAAAGATGTCTTCAACAAAACAAAAGATTCAATCAAACTCATAGTCTTATATGTAAAAATGTCAAAAATGTTCAATTGTGGAAGAAGATGGTAGAAGAGGATTAATTTCAGGATGGTTAAAAAGATCAATGTCTTAAATATTTGCATGCATTTAAAAAATTTTGATATATGATTTTGTTCCTTTGAGTTTTCATGGTTTAAGAAGATAAAATAAAAAGTAAAATCATGGGCAATTTCATTCCTTTCCTTTCCTGCCTTCAGTCTGTATTGTGGTACTTTTAAATTGGAAGTTTTTCACGATAGGACCTCAACTATTAAGAAAGCATTTTGCTTTTGAAAAACATATGTATATCTGAAATAACTAACATAGAACTCCACATAGTTGTAGAGTGTACCCATGTATTTGAGTGAAGAGCTAGAGAAAGGAAACGGGAACATTGGTTAGTGCTGTTTGTTTTCCTCCTTGAGTCTTCTTGGCCCAGTCTATGCTGACAACAAACCACTGGGACGTCCCCTCAGTGCTGTGGGGTCTTTTCCTGCCAAATATTGTTCTCTTGCAAGATTAAATAGCTGAATCAGTGTGGCCCGAATCTTGATCCTGCTGAGAATATTAAGACTCCTGCAGGTTGTAGTACAGATTAGCTGGTGAGAGCTCTGTTGGAGAAATAAAGTGAGTTTCTCTAAATGAATTTAACAACTGCTGTGAACCTTTTTGTGTCCTCCAGCATGAGTGTGTGTGCTGGCAGTTAACCATTTATTTCCCTCATTTTCTCCAAAAGTTGCTCTCGTCCACTCCTGTGCATTTATTGTCAACACTTTCATAACTTTATTTGGCATTCATGTTTTGCCAGCGGAGCTATTTGATACATTCAATTACTAAGGACTGTGAAGTCTAGGTCATTATTTAGTTGATTTTTTTAAGGAGGAAAACTGTATTTTTTTTTTTTTTTTTGTACTTATCAAATGGAAGGACTCTAGTGTCTCTGATAGAAGTCGGTAAACCACACCACGGGGTTATTCAGAGTGAACAGATGAGTGTGCTACATCTGGATCTGAGGCTTCAAGCGATTGGTTGGAAAGGTGTGACATCTTTAGGAAGAGGCAGGACTGAGGGCTAAAACTATATCACTCCCAGCCTCTGTTTCATTGCTATTTCTGCTTCTAGGGTTAGATTAAAACTGATAAAATGCTAAATTCTGTGAAGACCATGGGGCTTCCCCTTGAGGAAATTAATTTAAAAATCAGGGAGAAGCAGGCTGGGGCTGTAGCTCAGTGGCAGAGTGCTTGTCTCACATATGTGAGGCACTGAATTCAATTCTTAGCGCCACATAAAAATAAAATAATAAAATAAAGACATACTGCCTACCTACAACTACAAAAAATTTTTAAAAACATTAACAATAATAAAACTAAAATTTAAAAACACAGAATGCACAGATAACCTGAAAATGATTAAAGGTGTGTGTTGGGTCATCTGATTGCAGCCTTCTAAGTTTTTTGAACTCTTCTCTTTTTTAGGGGACCTTGAAACCTCCCTTATGTATGAGGCATGTGCTTAGTCTGCCTATGAAACAGTCTTCCCATCTGCTTCCCACTTTATTCCCATTTGTCTCCTGACACCTCTACCTTGTGTGTGTATGTGTGTGTGATTTCTCAGTAAAAATGTCTGTGACTGCAATTTGCAAATGGCTAAGCACAAAACAATCACAATGAACAACTATTAAATTCATCAGTGCTATTTTAAATGTTTGTAGATGGTCCCATAGATTATTACTGTGACCTTTATAGTATTAAGAGAAATCTTTAATTAAATTATTATTTTTTATTTGTTGCCACAAATATACCAAAAATGGGCACAGGGATGTTGACCTAAGAGAAGTCTCAAGAGGACAGAAGCAGTGTTAGTTTGCCAGTCTTCCTCTGTCCTCATAAAATAGCCTCTGTTTTGCCATCACCCTAGCAGATGAGGATGTTAGACAAAGTACCACCTGATCTTAAGCCTGCATTTTCTGAATACTTTGAAAGTCAGCTTTCAACTGTCCTGATACTGCCAGTCAAAGACTTGGGAATAGCACCAAGATGTTCTGACCTCTTGTCTAGTTTGCTATTTGTTTTGGACACATGACTCTTAGAGTCACATTGGCCATTGTCAGAATGTGCAGTCATTCAGGAACAGACTATGAAGGTGCATTTGAAAATGACTCCTACGTATTAAACTGTGAATTCTCTAAGATATCATCAGGGACTCAAAAAAAAAAAAAAAATCAGCTTCAAGTGGACAAAAGAAAAAATGTGTTATCTTTAGCTAAATGCCACCAGGATTTCCTGCCTAGGATCCCTGATTTCAGGTACTCAATAGATTATAACCCCCTTTTAAATCATGAACAGTATCACACATAAAAATTGGCCTGTAAAGGTTTATGTCTAGGTTTAAGAGTAGTAATAACATGCATACCTGTGTATCCAGCTTAAGAAACAGAACATTTGAAAAACCTTTGAGGGCCCTTGTGTTTCTGTTTATGCCCCAGCTTCCTGACTACTTACCAGGAAGACAAGGGCCACAGATTCTTAGAAACAGATTTTTATTGTGAGCTGATAAAAAGATGAAAAGACCATATGAAAATCCAGTTCCCATATGTGAAAGCAATGTATGGATTTTAGAGAAAACATGATTGACTTCTTGAACTGTTAAAGCATGCACAGTCCATAAGGGAATTCCCTCACCTCTTTTATTATCATTTAGCCATTAGGACTCAAGCCTGAGTCTATGAATCATTGTGTTGTGATGTAACTCCGTCTATACTTCAAAAGTGATACTCCCCCGACCTTGTGTTAGTCAGTTTTCCATTGCTGGACCAAAATACCTGAGTTAACTAACTTAAAAAGAAGAAAAGTCTATTCTGGCTCACAGTTTCAGAAATTTCAGTCCATGGTCACTTGGCTCTGTTGCTTTGGGCCTGGAGCAGCATGGTATATCATGGTGGAAGAGGCCTGTTCATCTCATGGCCTATCAGGAAACAAGAGAAAGAAAAGGGCTGGGATCCCAGTATCCCCTTCAAGAGCACACTCCTAATGACCTAACTTCCTTCCTCTAGGCCCCACCTCCTCCAAAAGGTTCCACCACCTCCAAGGAGTGCCACAGGCTGATGACCAAGCCTTTAACATGTGGGCCTTTGGAAACATTTAAGATCCAAGAAACAATACCCCTAAGTAGATGACCTACTGTGTGTCAGGAAGTCTTTCATGGTTGTTGTTTCATTTGTTTTTCACAATGATCTCTAGAAAGAGTTGTCATTATCCTCATATCATGGCTGAGAGAACTGAAACTCAGGGAGGGTAAATAGTGGCAAGTGATCAATAAAAAGCAAAGTTCAGGTTTTGGGGTTTTCACCTGACTTCCAAATGTAGCATTTTTTTCTTTATACCAAGATTTTGGGAGCATGACTTGAATGTTTTTTCCAGAGTCCTTGTGCCATAGAGTGAATGTCAGAGATATTAGTTTTCTCTTGCTGGCCCAGAATCTAATTTATTCCTAATGGCATTTTGGCAGCCACACAGTATCAGGACCACACTGAGAAGTTTCAGATTTCTTAATGCTAGGAACACAGCTTGATCCCACAGGTTGCCACTCCACATCAAATGTTCCTGTCTGTGCTGAGATGCAAGAGGGCTTTGAGTTTCCCCAGACATCTCACATGAGGTATATGTTTTTGGTTTGCTGTTGAGGCATAACGGAGCTTTCCCTTCCAGATATGCTTGCTTTCTCGGTCCCACCCTCTCAGAAGATACCTGCTCTGTGCTTGGCATGGGGGTAGGAGCTGAGGACACAGGATCTCAGCACAGTCCTCACCCAGAGCACAGAACGCAGCCTGGGCAGTATGTTAGGAGAGATATGAGGTTTTAGGGGAGTGGGGAGCGCAGAATTGGTACCTAACCCTTACTGGAGTTTGGTGACAGTCACAGATGGTTTAAAGAAGATGTCAGGAGAAGAGTCTCTAAAAATGAAAGAGGTCAGAGGCAAGTGAGGAATTGGTGATGGTGAGTGTTGGGCGGCAAAGAGCTTCCAACCTAGGGGACCTGCGTATACAAGGACTCGAAAATGAGACCCTGTGGTTGATGAAATTCAAATGTTCATTTTATCCTGAAGATTTTGAAGAGTAACTAAAAGACATTTTTCAGTAAGAGAATGACCCGAGACTTTAGGATCACTGTTTGTTTAAGTGTTGGGAGAAGATTATCTAATCCTGTTGTTAACTTGGCCCTTGTGGTGGTTGGATTTCACTGTCATTGGAGAATAAAAGGAAAAAAAGTCTTGATTTGTTGCATCTCTGTATGTTTAAGTTGTGTGAATTTTAAAAAGTAACTGAGGCAGTTTTATTGCATTGATTTAGAATTGAATGACAAATGTGGAACAAAGGTGTCTGTGTGGTATGTAAATAGAGCAGTGGTGTGCTCACGCTCCGACTGTGACACAAGCTTGGGTTAGCGAGTCTCAGACACAATCTCAGGTTGGCAGGTTGGAGAGAGTGCAAATCCATATAAATATGTATGCCTTTAGCATCGCATGCAAAATGCTACACTAGTTCTCATACAAATATGGAGAGAAAATTCCAGTTAACTCAACTGTCTGCAATGGGGGGAGTTCTGGTGGCCCTATCATGATGTTACAATACAGGTTAAATCTAAACCTCTGCTATGAACAACAGTGCTTCTGAAAGTTAGGTGACAAGCCTAGTTACTGGAGCTAACTTTGATTCAAAAACATAACTACCACTTGACTCATTATACAGGTCAGAGACCACTGACACTGATCAGCACACAAGTCAGTGCAGTGGATGCCAGTGGTTCAAGGCATGATCCTGGGTCCCTGTTGTCCTCTGGATACTATCTGGGGATATCTTTTGGGGGAAGCTTATGAGAACACCTAAAGTCAGAAAGCAGAGGAACAAAATCCTAGTCATCGAGTAGTTTTGAACAAATAAGTTTATGTGTGTTAAGATTTGAGGACTTAATACTAGTGGTCAAGTACCTCTGAGTTCAATCCCTGGTACCCCCCTTCCAAAATAATAAAAATAAAAGCAAAGGAAGTTAGTTTTTCATCATAGCAAAGCATATAAGGTACAAGAAATAACTTCCTACAATATGAGGATTATATGATAAATTCAAAAGGCTCTTACAACTTTTTAATGACCTATTCCAGCAGAGCATTACATCTCAATCATTATGCCTCTTCTCCTCCCACATCTTAAATGGAAATGATAATATTTGATGCTTATTTTAATTTGGGACGATCAATAGATGCATGAGAGGAAAGCCCTTGCATGACTCAGAAGAAAGGCACTTAAAGAAAAATATGAAATTGAGCTCCCTCTACGGAGATAACTACACGAAGGGATGACTGACTTTCCTTTTTTGACTTTTATAATTTTATTAAAATATAATTGAGAAACATGAGTAAAACAGTTCAGCCTGGTTGGAGAGAGCCAGGAAAACGTGTGTACCCTGATGTAGGAGAGCGAAAGCCGCGTATGTCATTGGGCTGCTCTTGGCAGGTGCTCTTTTGAATCCTTCCAGATCACACATCGAAAGCAAAGTGGTGGTAATTATTCCTGAGGAGCCCAAAACGTTATGCTTTGAAATGAGATTAACACTGGGAAAAAAAAAAAAAAAGTGGAGTGTTTTATGAAAGATTTTTTTTTTTCCTTAATGTTTTGTTCTTGTAAAGAATATTTGAGATGAGCTAATGTTCATAACACTGAAAAAGGGTTGACCTACCCTCATTCACAAGGTGGGCGAACGTTCAAGTCTATTGAACAACGTTGGATTACAAGGTCATTTTGAAGGACCGAATAGGCAATAATTAAAACAGGCAGAAATGAAACCATAATGAGCAGTAATCCTAAAGAAAATTAAAACACAGAAAACACTGCATTATTTATTTGGATTTAATGGGAACTTGCCAAGGAGGAGGCAGCTGGCTTTCTGCTTTTTTGGAATGTTTGTAGACTGGAAAAGAAGCTGTCCATCAGATTTAAGCTCACACTTAATTCTTGCTGTTGGGCCAGATCTAACTGTAAAGTGAAGTGGAGAAGAGACACAGTTAACTACGTGATTCAGGACAGAAAAGACATGGACTGTACTGACAAGGAGACCTGTGTTTACGTTCTGCGGATCCCAATTTCATCATTGCTATCCGACAGTTCCTACCTCCTTTGCTCAGCAGAGTGCTGAGCATTGAGAGCGACTTTTGGAAAGTGGCAAGACCTGAGTTTAAATGCCAGCATCTCCTTTAGCGACCCCGCTTATGCTGGGAGACATAGCAGTAAAGTAGTTCTGCTTCATTTACTTCATTGTGTCTAACTTTCCACATCTGTACTGTGGGAATAAAAATACTTGCAGAGTTTTTGAGAACTAAATATTAACTCTTAAGATATAAGTCAAAGACCTGGCATAGTGTGTAAGAATGGATAATTTTCTTATTTTATATAAGAAATTATTTTCAATTCCTCCATTTTTGGAGGAAAGATTTTTGCAAGAAAATGCTTTAAAGAGTTATTTCAT
The DNA here is from genome assembly GCF_902686445.1 of Sciurus carolinensis. NCBI lineage: Eukaryota > Metazoa > Chordata > Mammalia > Rodentia > Sciuridae > Sciurus > Sciurus carolinensis. The sequence goes on from NC_062224.1 coordinate 24,654,167, forward strand.
TTTGTATTTGTACAAACAGAATTGGTATTTCCAATCTTCAGATATTACAGTTCAAAAGTTTTTATTTTATTTGGATTTTCCAGAAGTAACAGTATGTTAATTACCATCACTCATAGTTTTGTATTAATAGTCTCATTAAATCATGTTGCAAAATTTTCTTGGGAGCTAATGTTCATTACAGAATTTTCACTGATAAGCATAGAAATTGGTCCTTTGAATGAGAATAAGCATATCAACCTAATGATTCTCATTTATTCAAGGTGGAAAAAATTCTTCTTATTAATTGAGCATGGCACAACATATAAGTTAAAAATGGATCATTTCCCAATTTGGCCTCATGACCCTAAGATTTTTAGCTAATTCCCTACTGAAGTTTTGCTTCTTTATGAGCATTATGATAAACATCAGGGTTCAGATGGGATGAAGAGAATCTATATTTCTTGGGAACACTTACTTTCATTTAAAAAGGTAACATTTTATTTTTGCTCTGCTTCATGAAAAGACACAGATTCTGGATTAGTCATTGATCATTACAGTTTTGGTACAAAGGAGGAGATCTGTCAGAGTCCATATCATTTCCAGCTGATGGAGATCTTTTAAGGGACCCACCAGGGTGGGCTTGCTTCCCATGCTGTCCTCAATTCTGTTTCTGTGCATCTCTCAGTGACTTCGATAAAGAGATGCTGATGATCATCTGCCTTATTAGTGGATACTAGTATTCCTTGTGGCCTCACTAATGCCACTTGTCATGGTTAACACAATCTTGGGCAGATCAAAATTTTTGCTTTTTCATCCAGAAATGAATTTATTTTGTGGTCATCATTACAAATGCCCGTGTTGTGTATTACACCAAATCCACATTTGAAAGAAGATTGTAGATGTGCCCTTGGGGCGACTTTTAGAGCACTTACCAAGCTGTGTTGAAGACACAACTTTTCCCAGTCTGCTAGACTGTACTTCCTTGAACTGAGGGAACGTGGCTGGTCGTAGTTTAAACCCAGCACCAGACATGCTGCCTCCCACAGATTAGCATTCAATACATGTTTCATGAAGAAATAAAATTGTGTGGCATTGGTTTCACTGAGCACAACATGTAAGTTTATTTCCAGATTCACTTCCACTGGAAACTAATGATGCTCTGACCTAACTTGCCGTACTCCTCAATCTCCTCTCCTCCCATTTTGCTCCTGACAGAAATGTTGCAATGTTTGAAGATAAGTCTGTTAATGAGATATTAGTTGCATTTTAAGTGCTAATAGCTGCACCTGTGTAAATCAGGAGGTGAACTACTGAAATAAATAGTCATTAAATCTGAGCAAAATACAGGTTTATTTCTCTCTTCTGTCACAGCCCAAGGCAGGCTGGTAGCAAAGAGGGAGGTTAAAGGGCTCGGCTCCATGCAGTCATTCTACTCTCTAGGTCCCTTTAATCCGGTGTCTCTGCTATCCAACTGGGTGTTGGCAATCTCCACAGGATGCAGTTAAGCAAAGACAGAGCTTGTAGTGGATTGTGAGAAGTTTCAGGACTTGGCCAGGACGTTGTATGTATGACATTCATCCATATTCTCCTGGCTAGTTATGTGGACTCACCCACTGCAGTGTGTTTGAAACACAGAGGAGCGATGTGCCAAGGAACGCAACAGAAAACTGGTCTTGCAAATGGTCAGTCCCTACTATATGCCCTTTTCTCAAAAAGTCTATCATTCTAGGATAGGCATAAATAGTGTCAAGTGCTTTGTGTGTCCCCTTGTCCTCTGAGATGCTTGACCTGTTCTCCTAAGGTTGAATTTGAGTTTCAAGGAGAAGTAGGCACTTTTATAAAAAGCACAAAAATAAAGATGATGGAATTAAGAATTTTCCCAGTGGGTCATATACCGAACTGAGAAACCCTAAATGGGCATGAGGGAAGCACCTTCCCAAGATAAAAATGGTCATGGTCCCCATTTGAGAACTATGTCTGGGGGAAACAGGTGCCAAGTGCCAACTGCCAAGTGTGTCATATCCAAATTTACTAAACCATGGGGTTTAATTCTATTTCCTTTTGTAACTTTTTGAAGTTTATTTTCACCTGCAACTCCTAAGAATGACTCAGACATCTAATAGTATACCGGTAAGTTTTGAGGATAATGTTTTGTGAAAATTAATTTTGAGTTATATTCTTTGTGAAAAACTAGTTCTTTAGACCATTTGGTTACTTGCAAGTTGATGCTTCCTTGTGGGGCCAGAGATGACATTTTATAAATGTACTCCAAAAAAGGGCCAATTTGTTTTCAGCCAAGGAGAGACTCATATACATAGAAAAGTATGAGCAACCTAAAGGCTTCAAATAGTTTGTGGAAATTCCCAGTTTAAGCCTACAGAACAGGAAACACATTGGGAGAATTTGGCTTCTTCCAATGGCTTATGCTTTTTTTTGGTCCTGCAAACTCATGTGTGTATTTTATGAAGTGTTAATGTAGTTAGTATCTAATGTTTCTAATTTATGCAATTGGATATTTCATAAATGGGTTTTCTGCATGCAAGCATTTGTACACATTAATATTTATGCAAGCATTCAAATCAATGCAAGGGCATCTGTCTGCATATGTGATGAAAATATGCATATGCATGAACATTTGTACCAGGGGATAAGTCCCCAAAGTTAGTGATTGCTGAGGTTACAGTTTTTGACTTTTGTCCTTTAGACAAAATTTCCTTGACTAGAGCAGGCATGCAGAGAAATAGCACAACCATGAATATTAACAAATAAAATGGTTTAACTGTGTCTAGTAGGTGTGAATGGCAAGTTCACACCTTGAATCTCTTTCCATCAGTGATAGAATTTTTTAAAAAACAGTATTTTACAATATGTAGCAATTTTCACAAAAAGCATTCATTCTAGTAAATCACCAACACAAATAATACTGTTAGCAGTAAAATAATTTTTTAAAAAAATATTTCCTATTCTATTCTTTCCTTTCCTTCCTCTCTCCCTCCCTCTCTTTATTTTTCTTTCTTCCTACTTATTTCAGCTTGAATTTCATCTCTAGAAATTAATCCACTCAGTTGGGATGGGGCTTCCTTTGCTTCTTTTACCTGGATGGTAAACATGGGGGTGCTTAAGGGGTAAGGGTTTTGATCCAAGCCCTTCATGGTAACTTTTGGTATTTTGGCCCATACCATGGTAGGGTGCTGATCTTCTGTGTCTTGGATGGGCACAGGAATCTTTCCCAGGCTGGAAAAGCCCAGTGTTGGGAGCCCTACTCTCCATGCAGTCCAAGGAGCCTCCCCAGGAGACCTGGATCTTTGCCAGACCACTGCTGTGGATTCAAAGGATTGACAATCCTTGTTGCATGGTGGTCTGCTGACCCCCATCTCTTGTATCTTTGTTAATCTAGAGGACAATTTCTCTTTGATCTCTTATGCTTCTGGTTTGTCTGTTTATTAGTTTGCAATAGCAAAGTGTTTCTCTTAATTTATATACTTATTTATTTATACACTGGTACCATTTACAATCCCTATGTTAACAATTTATGGTAGACCAAGAATAAACAGAGTTGATTCTGGAATATTGGTTTTGCAGTTTAAAGATGTGTTAAAGATTTCTTTCTTTTGTTTTGCATCCCATTTCTGAGGAATTTCAGCTCTACCAGGAGGGGATGGAGAATTATGGTGTATCTTTCTTGTCATACGTAAATGACATCTTCCCATTGAATGTTTGGTTAGTCTATTTTGAGCCGAAGTGCCTAGGTGTTAAACTGAGTCTTGTGGGAAAAGGAAGGCTGAGAAAATGATGAATGACTTAGGTATGAATTTGAAAGACAGTGCTTGCTCAGAGTTGTGTCTCTTTCTTAAAGTCCAGATAGTATATATTTTTCATAATGGACTTGGGTCTGGGTGCAGGTTTTGTTTTGTGTTTTGTATTATAGGGTAAGGTCGTGACTATTCACAGAATAGATGTGGATTGCTTAAAAGTTTCCGCATCTCTGATGGACACACAGTATTGCTTGTGTTGAATGTTTTCCAGTAAACAGCATTCTAGGCAAACTAGAAGGTATAGAATCGGGGTCCTGGATCACATATGCTCCTGTATGTTGGACATGTCTCAATCATTCCTAAGGAAGATTTTTGTCTCTTTTGTTGGTATTTATAAACAAGTTGCCTCTGTTCACTATTTCTAAGTAGAAGATGTCCACTTAGGTTCAAGGCAGAGCTGGTAGCAAATGTGCAAGTTTTGCCACAGGAAGGATTTCCATGTTGAAGGCATGGAAGGTATGGCATTGGTTAGAGTGAGCAAAGTGGAGAGGAGTATAGAGTGTGCAAGGAGAAACTGGGAGCCCAGGAGAAAGAATGGGGATTGTTCTGTGATTGCAATGGAAGCCATTGGAAGTTTTGAGGTACAGATGTGACATAATTTGATTTGCATTTTCAAAAGGGTTACCTTGACTGATGTGTAGAAAAAAACGAATTATGGAACAGGAATGTGTACAGGAAATGATTATGGGCGACAGGTAAGATATGGGGACTTGGACTAAGCAGGTAGCAATATAAATGGGGAAAAGACAAATTCAAGTTTTGCTTTGAAGATAGAACAAATAAAACATGGTGGAGGATAAAATATATAATGGTGACGTGGAAGAAACAAAGCTGTCTCCTGGAATTTTGGTTCTAGCAGATGATTTGAGTGGTATGGCTATTTAGCCCAGATAAAGAAGACTAGAGCAGGAAGAAATAAGAGGTGGACATTTCATGTTGGTTGGGTTGAACATCCAGTGGAGTTAACCATTTAGCACTTCTCCTTACTAGAATGCAACTTAGGGGAGAGGTCTGGAAAGGAGGTGTAAATTTTAGAATCATTAGCACTGAGGTGGTATTTTAAACCTTGGTACATATGGGATAGCCTCATGAGAAAGTGCAGACAGAGATGAGACAAGGCGCAGGGCCAAACCTGAGTTCTCCAGCTTTTAGAGATCTGGTAGAATGAGTTGAGGTGGATCTTGTGAGATGACCAAGAACTAAGGTGAATTTGGAAACAGAGCCAAGACAAGGGGTGGTGAATTGGATACAGTGAATAGAGTTAACTTGTTTTGCTCCAAAGTATAGTAGAGAAGCGATGCCAAAAGTGAACCCGATCTAAGGTCAAAAGGTCATTATCGTATTTATCGCTTCTGTTTTCCCAATAACATTTAGTGACTGCAGTGTACAGTAAATGTTCACCACACGCTGATTTCAAAGACATAGCTAAAAATGTGTAAATGGTCTTGTTAGTAATTTTATACTGATTATTGAAGTGATATTAATGGGTAGATTGAGTTTAAATACATTGTGAAATTTATTAAAGTTTTTATTGTTAAAAGTAGCTTCTCGCAAAGCTAAACTTAATATGTAGCTCACATCATATTTCTTTTGAGTGGCACTATCTTAAAAGGGTGAAAAGTCACAGTTTATGTACGTACTTGGTCATGCCTGTAAGGAGTGATCCATATCTCACCACAGGGAGCAGAGACAGTTTAGGAAATGTGGCCTCAGAGAGTTTATACTACTTAAAATCTCAAGACTGCAAAACTGGATTTGAACCCTGTCTGTCTGGCAGCTCACAGACTGTGGCTAGACCATACACAACATGGAAGTCATCCTGTGTGCTCTTTCACTAGAGCTATTTTATGTTTATACTAGCAAAAGATATTTACATGGACACTTACGGGACATGTTTGGATTTTTAACTCAAGTAGTTGAAATTATGACTCTTGGGGTATGGTTTTAATGTACTGTTACTTAATTTGCTTTGATTGAATTGAGGATATACAGTTTATAGTTAGGCTCCTCCTTGTCCTTGAGCTTGAGGACTAACAGTCAACTCTTTCATGTTTCCCATTAATTATTCACGATGACCAATGTTTGCTCCATGTAGTGGATTTACTAGCACCCAGGGCTGCCATGAACTCTTTCCATATTTGATGTTGCTCTCCCTTAGCCTAAAGATGGTTAAGCTTTCATTTTCATCCTTGTGAACAAAAGTTTATTTATTTTTAAAGGAATAATTTAAAGTTAATATAAATTTTAGAGGGCTAACCTGAAGTTTACAATCGACCATAATGTTCTATGGGCATCTGAAGGTCAGCACGTCCCCAACTTGAACTCATTATCCATTCCTCATTTAACATCACTACCAGACACCTAGGTGCCAAAGCAGAAAGCTCAGTCTTCTTCAGCACCTGATCTTCCATCACTCCAGCCTGTGGTCATCGGTCATGTGGACACTTCTCTCCAAATCTCCCTGGTCTCTCTGCCATGGCCACTGCCTCATTCAGGCCTTCATCCTTTTCAACTTCTCCTCTTGCTCCCACTTAGTTGTGATGCCTCCCCACTCCACGGTGGTCTTGTCCAGGAGGGAGACTTTATCTGTGCATTTTTATGTCTTACCTAAGGGTTTGTGCTTGGTCGACAGGCATATTCAAAGGTTCTGTTTCTGTTTTATTCAGAAACTAAACCGATCCATGTTTACTCTCTGTTTTAGTCAGCTTTTTCACTGCTATGACTAAAAGATCTGACCAGAACAATTTTAGGGGAGGGAAAGTTTATTTGAGGGCTCATCATTTCAGAGGTCTCAGTCCATGGACAGCAGGCTCCATTCCTTGGGACTCGAGGTGAGTCAGGACATCATGGTGGAACAGTGTGGCAGAGGGGAGCAGCTCACATGATGATCAGGAAGCAGAGGGAGAGAAACTCCACTTGCCAGCTGCAAACACATACCCAAAGCCACAGGCCCAATGTCCCGCCTCACCCAGTCACACACTACCTGCCTTCAATTACCACTCAATTAATCCTATGAGGTGATTAATGAACAACCCAATCTTTTCCCCCCTAAACCTTCTCCAGTTGTCTCACGTGTGAGTGTTGGGGGGATACCTCACATTCCAAACCATAACACTCTCCTTTTGTGTTTTTTTTTTTTCTCCTGAATATTGTCACCAGAACTTGCTCAGAATGACCCTTCACCTGGATCATGTATAGTTAATACTGCAGCTCTTGCTGAATTCAAGATGTACACTATCCCATGTACCTGCTCAGCTTGCCTGAATCCAACTAAAATCCCTCCCTGGCTACTCCAACTAATGAGGGACATATTTCTTTCCTGAAGCTTAAGACCTATAGTAATATGCCCCTGAGGAATAGAAGGTACTAGAAATCCCTAGAACATAATATCTGATACTCTCATCACCTCAGGGCAACCTGTGGATCATTTTCATAGAGGTATACAGGTAGAGTATCTGGCACTCAGTTTATGAAACAGAGCTAACAATAGGGAATTAAGAAAAAGAGGGAAGAAAAGGGAAATTGTAAAAGAAACAGAATTTCTTATAATCAAATCACAAGTTTGTTTAAACCATTTTAGAAAAAACTAGTCAAATTTCATAAAGGATAGCAAAAGAATCTTGTTAATGTAAATCATACTTCTCTAATATAAATCTCACCAATATAACAGGGTCCATGTTACCAAATTACTTTAGCCTTTTTTTTTTTGGGATCTGTCTCCAAACAGTATATAATTTCAGAAATGAGCCTGTGTCAGACCTGCCCCTGGTGAAAGGGAAATAGTTATTTCTGACTATAGTGTAGCAAAAGATGCCAGTAGCTACTCAGGCAATTTTCTGTGCATCTGATGAAGAGATATTGATATTTTTATATGGCATATCGGATTTCATAGGAGGCATAATGGAGAGTTTAGCTTAACAAAATGTTCTTTTTTTTGCTCTTTCTCAGTTTACTAGTGGCAAAGCTGAGAATGGTGAGTCTCTATGTTACAAACACAGGTTTACAAATGTCCTATAGACAGCAGGCCTACTCTTCCCAGTTAACCAACTGGGTAAGAGTATTGTGAAAAATCTGAGAACTTTTGAAGAAAAATCAAACTCTTAACTAGAGGAAGAGAAGAGATTGCCAAAAATATCAGTTAGAAGAATCTGTCTGTGCCTGGATTTTCTGGCATGAGTCAATAGCCAGTATGACTGACACCCGCCCCCCAAATTATGTGCTCTCTACAGCTTCCTATTCTTTTTAGAAACCATTTTTTTGGGGGGAGTCATTCACTCTGGAATTCCAATGATGGGTTCTGCATAGTTAATAAACATCTCCTTTTCTAAATGTGAGATTCAGTTGCTAGTCACTCACATAATAGTGTGAATAAGATTGCTTTGTTCAGGAGGAGATAAGTCAGGGTAGCCCCTCCAAGAGATGGTAGGTTTGATGACTGGAGTAAGAAGTCCATCCTCTTGGAGGGTAGACACTTTGAGAAGGGGATATGTACAGGAAATAAGCCAGGATGAAGGATTGGGGGCAGTTGTACACTGCAAACAGGGGTTGGGATACTAGGTTGTAAGAGAGGAAAGGTAACCTTTTGTTTTTCCCCAATGTTCCTGGGGGTCATCTTGATGCTGCTACCAATGCTACAGCCTTTTAGGGGCATGTTTTGAAGCCACAAAAGAAATAAAGTAGGTTCACGGTTAAAAAGAAAGTCCCCAACAGTCTGCCTAGGACGTTCCCATTTCAGCATATAATTTGAAAGGTTATATATGCATATGAGTGTGTTTGAGTCGATGCAAAAAGTATTTCTGGAAGAAATGTAATGCACAGTGATGTTGGCTGCCTCTAAAAACGGATCCTGGGGACCTGGTTCTGAGGGAGTTTGAGGAGGGGAGAGTGCAGTCTTTGAATTTTTAGAGACATTGCTTTTAATTTTTTTAAAAAAATGAACTAGTTAAAAATTTTCTAGGATTATTGTTACCCCTAGGAAGTGTGCTGTGGGGCAGGGGAGGGGGCCGGTGGGAGGAGGGGAAGGAGAGAGGGGCCAGATAATCTCATTGCCTTTTTCCCCCCACTTCTGTTACAAAGGTCAGGGCTCTTATACTCGGACTCCTCCAGTTTTATTACCTCAGCTGGGTTCTGGTCAAGTAAGTTTTTCTGGGCTGACCTGTAACTGAACTATCACTTATAATCTCTTTCCATTGGGGAAATTCTACAGTGTTCCAGAAAGCACACTAAACCAAATTGTTTCCACCCATTCTCTATTTCATGTCTGTCACCTCCCCTCCGCCCCCAGCTTTTTTAATTAAAAAAACAAAACAAAACAAAAAAAAACTTTAGATTTATTCCAGGAGGCCCTATCCATTCACATTCTCCACTCACTTCATCAGAAATGATTAAAACAGTATACATAGTTACATGCTTGGCTACCTTTTGGGTTTTTTTGTTTTGTTTTGTTTCTGACCAGATACCCACTGTTTTGCACTTTTTTTCACTAGTTTTTATGACTTTCTGAAGGAGTGTGTTGCTTTTCTTTGTTCGCATGTCTAGTGGAGAGCTATAGGCACTCAATAAATATTTGTGGAGTCAGTAAACAGAGGTGCAGACATTGGAGCAGATCGGTTACTCTAAGCTGTTAGAGATAAAACTTTCATGGTCCCGGAAGGCACCGTAGAGTGGATTTGAATCTAGCACCAGACTCCTTAGTCTTGGCATTATTGACATCTAGGATCAGAGAGTTCTTGGTTGTGGGCCACTATCCTTACATTATAGGAGTATCCCTGGCCCCTACCCACTAAATACCATTAGGAACCTTTATTTGTGACAGTCAAAAATGTCCCTAGATATTACTAAATGTCTCCTGGGAACAGAATTGCCCTAGTTGACAATTACCAGTTAAAAAATTGTTATTCAGTGTCCAAGAATGAGCCTATATTAAACTTCAAATCCTGGAGACCAAGGTGTGGGGACCAAAAAAATCTACAGCTTACATGCCTTTGTGCAAAATTAGCAAAGATGCCCAGATGAATTAAAAAGGGACTAGATAAAGAAGTATAAGCCGGATTTCACCCAACACCTGTTCCCCCTTTTATTCTGGCTGGTTCCTGCATAGGAGGGACTCTGAGGCCTGGAACTAAGTCAGGGTCTACCTATGTTGGTAGAGAACATGTTTTAGGAGCCAGTACTTGGGCAAAAGAATGAAATTCAGACTCATGTGGCTTCAGCTTTAAATCAACATGCTGTAGTCACTTCTAGATAGAATATCTAGAAAACATTTCTTCCACATATGGATGGAAGGCAGATTGTACTTCTCAATGTGTATGCACTTTTTTTTTTTTCTTTTTCGGTACTGGGGATCAAACTCAGGACCTTGTGTTTGCGAGGCAAGCACGCTACCAGCTGAGCTATCTCCCCAGCCCAACTGTACTTCTCAGAATACATGTACTTAACACTCCTGGTAGGTGTTTGTTGAGCACCTACTATGCTCCAGGAGGTAAATGCTTCTTACCATTCTCCCTACCCTTATTTCTGTATGAACTATCTGTGTTTGGTATTATGATTTTATTTTACATTCTTGAGAATCTTTTCTAATAACCCAGAATTGTCTTTTTATACTCCCCTACTTAATTTCTGAAGGAATAAGCAAAGGGATGGCTGGAATTTTCAGACTGTCCCTTAGTGGTGTGGGGTCTCCTGTGAGCCTGCCCATGCTGGACTGCATGCTGGAGGCCCTCCTCAACTCTTCGTATGTTTATAAGTTATTCTACAATGCTTTGGCACACGAGCTGCTGAGACAGTTTGTAGAATCTCCTTCCCTGGAGGTCTTTAAAAATAGAACAAAATACCCATCTGTCCATAACAGTTTTGATGCATTCCTACTGATTAGAAGGAATAGACTGGATTTTTCTGTCAAGGTTCGTTTCAGTCTTGAGTGCTCTTAAGTGGATGAGTTGGCTTTTTGGTGGGGGAGGGAGGGACGAAAAGTGACACTGTATGAATTTATTGGTGTATCAGTGTACAGATCCTGATTAAATAGAATGAGATCTATCTTCCTCAAGCTTTTAATGTTTCTGATGCACTTAGTGCATTTGGAGCCTCGCAACAACAGAGTGAGGTAGGTAGCGCTCTCCTTCCCATTCCTAGGGCACAGAGGAGTCAGCAGGACACAGAGATGTTCAAGTCCTGGCTCTCTCACACCTGGCTCCTGCAGAGCAGGAATGCTGTCCCTTGACACCTGCTCTCCAGGTGCCTGCTCTGTTCTCTTGACCCTGTGGCTTCTTCATGGGTTTTGCTCAGTCATTCAGTGTCTAGACGTTTGATTTGGAGTCATAAGATTTTAGAACCATAGTAATTTTGGGAACATACTTAGGAGATCATTAACTACTCTATTTTCCTTTCCAAAAAAAAAAAAGCATTTTCACACTAAATTGTAGTAAGGTTTGTTGGCAACTTCACATAGGCATGCATGCATGTTCATGTATAATCACATATGTACTTATTTATATGTGCTGTGTTTATGTGTGTATATGTGAATAGAATATATGAATTTAAGTATGTTCGCATATGTGTGGATGTATAGGTATAACTATATGTATACATGTCTAGCTGCATAAACCTGTATATGCTTGTGTGTTTGTGTGTACATGTATATGTGTGACTGTGTGCCCGTGTGTGTGTGTTCACATGTTGGTCAGAGTGGGGCAAGAAACAAGAGTAAATCCACTTGATGGGAAATTAAGAGACAATTTAAAGGGCTGCGGGAGTGTTTAAGGGATGGTTATGTGCCCAGAGATTGAGGCAGTTGGGAGTACCCTATGGCTGAAGCCCATGGAGAACTGGGATTGTGGAGGAGAGCCCACCTGGATTGAGTCACACCTGTGAGGATGAAACCACTACCGAGTCAGGACACTGAAGAAGGGAGGATGTGGGGAAAAAATACCTCTAATTCTTTGTTCTTCTCATTTCCTCTTCCTGCCTCCCTTAGCCTAACTCAATGAGGAGTGAACCTGCAGGGATTTAGTGCTGTGTGCAGGTATCTCCTGGGACTTGGAGTGGGGCAGAGGAGGGAGAATGTAGAGGTTCGTTAGAGGTGAATGGATGATAACCAGCCGTGTGTGTGTGTGTGTGTGTGTGTGTGTGTGTGAGAATCTGTCCTTATTTTTCTAACTTTACCTTAGACCTGAAAAATTTGGCATGGATCAGTAATACTCTGTATTTACTTAACAGTGCTGAGTGAGGAAAAGGCATAGAATCATATTCTCAGTGGTTATCTCAAACTATTGATGAACAAAAATTTAAAATAGTCTTTCTAATATTCTAATATTTTGGTAGGTTGCCATTTCTTCTGTATGTATTTAGTGGACAGATCTAGTAAATACATGCTTTTTTGAAAGATAAAAATGTAGTATTTTCAAAATAGCAATGCTGGTAGTACCTGGTAAAGTGAAGGTAGAGTGCCAAAATGCTAGAATTATTTTCTGTATAGATATATCATTTAATTTGATATGTAATTTAACCTATTTATTTCAGTGTGATTTTGAATTTTAGAAGTTAATTTGTTTTGTTGAGTTATTTATATTTTTTAGTTATGTAAAATGTTAACACGATTTCCCAAAAATCAAAATTACAAAATGAAATATATTGGGAGAGAAACTATTGTTATCTGCATTTCTTCTCTGTGTTCTGTCCTTTTCTTGGTAAAAATTTATTTTTTAAGATCTTTCTACGAGGAGCGGGGAGAGAAGCAGACTTGGAGCTAATTTTTAACGCAACATAGAATCCTTCAAAATCATTTTCTATTGTATTAGACACCATATAATCTCATCTCTTAATTGGGACATTAGGACTATATGGCCTCAAAAATGTTTTCCAACATTAAGATTCAACAATTCTAAGTTTCACCCACAAAATTTAGAAGGAATTGGAGGAGGGGAATTTTAATCAATGAAATGATTATCAATTAGTTCGAATCTATTTTTACTAGGAATGGACTTTAAGAAGAAGTTGAAATCAGTTTTATAATAGGGGGCTTGAGAAAAGAGGAAAGATCTGGAAGCTTCCAGAAGGCCGTAGAAGGCTAGCAGGATTCTGGAAGTGGCAGGGTACAGAGTGAGAGAGGGTCATGGACAAAATGAATTGCATGTGACCTGGGAAAGATGAAGTTCGCAGGGCAATTTCCTTTTCTCATCAAAGAAGCACATCCTTTAACTCTTGCTGGTTCCTCCATGTCCCCTTGCCCACTGCCTCTTCATCCTTCATTATTTTGCTGCTCTACTCTGTTCCCTCACAGGTTCCATCACTTTTCTGTACAGGACCAGGATATTAGTAGCAGGAGGAAGAGCAATTGGCTCTAATTAGCTGGCTTGTATTTCAAAAATTGCAGACAACATTCAGGTGTTGGATTTTTACATTAATTTTTAAACTAATAAATAAAACACACACACACACACACACAATAGATCTTTCTAATAGCTTGGCTTCATCCTATCTTCATTGTTTTCAATATGTAATTCAGAGCGTTTATGTAGCATGAATTCTTCCCTTTCTTACCCAAATGGTAACAGACACTGCACACGCTTGTACTTGCCTTTTTACCTTGATTGCTGGGTCCTGCAGATCGCTGATTAGGTATATGAAGATCTGCCTTGTGCAGATCTCCATTATGCAACTGTACTAGGATTTCTTTAAACAGTCCCTTGTTGATGTGCATTGGGTTATTTCCAGTTCTTTGCTATTACTACTGTTAAAATGAATAATACTGTACATTTATCATTTCCTATTTTTTTTTTTTTTACCATTATAGTATTCTTGGGAGTTGTTTTTATGAGAGAACTGATAGGTTAAAAAGCAAATACGTAATTTTGCTAGATATTGCCAAAATCCCCTCCACTGGGGTAGAACCATTGGTGTTTCCACCAATATTAATATGACAGGGCCTATTTCTTCACAGTTTCACCATTGGAGTAAGTTGTCAAACTTTAGGAATTTTTACTAATTCAAAAAGTAACAAAGTGGGATCTCATGTCATTTTAATTTGCATTTCTCTTCTTAGCAAGGTTGAGCAAATTTTCTTATGTTGATGTCCACTTGTGATTCTTTTCTCCTGTGAACTATTTATCCATTTTTTCTTTTTTTCTTTTTTTTTTTTTTTTTGACCATTTTGAGTTGTCATTATTTCCCCTTTGGCTTTGATTTTGAGCTAGGAATGGTTTCCCACTTCCAGTTACAAAGTAACTCCCCAGTGTTTTCTCCCTTGGTTTCATATTTTACATTTGGATTCCATTTAAAATTTATCTTGGTGTGAGATATGAGGAGTTGATCCAGTTATTTTTCCTGTGATGCTCTAGACTTATTTGTTAAGACATCTCACTGTATTGGATACCCTTTTTCATACGTATCGAGTTTGTTTTTAACTGTTTATGCTATTTTATTTATTAATGTTCTATTAGCATACAGATCTGATAACAAAGACTATAAAATGTGTTAAAAAATTTTTTTAAACAAAAGTAATGGTGCTGGGAGCTGTGGTGTATGCCTGTTATCCCAGAGAGAAGGATCACAGGTTCGAGGCCAACCTCAGCAATTCAGCAAGACCCTAAGCAACTTAGATCCTCAAATAAAAAAAAAATAAAAAAAACTGGGGATGGAACTCAGTGATAAAGTGTCCTGGATTCAATCCCCAGTCAAAAAAAAAAGGAATGGTGACATGATTCCTATGACTATAGGAACGTAGTTGAAATGAAAGAATTCGTAGAGATATTTCATGAATGGACTGCTTTATCCATTTCACAAAGAAGGGAAGTGGGGCTTAGTGGGTTGCATAGACTCAGCCAACATCAGCCAGCTAGTTAGCAGTGGAACCAGAAGTGTGTTTCCAAGCAATGTATTGCATGAGTTTCTATAAAGAAAAAAAAAAGTGTGATGTTCTCACAAAACGTGGACCAGCAAGGATGTAGACCCGGGCTGAAAGTCTTCTCTTGCCATAAAATATTTTCTTGGTTTTGATTATTTAAGATTATGTATAGTTTAGTTCATTTTTAATCATAATAATTTGCATTTTTAGAAACATTGGAAACTTTTTGAAATGGGCAATAGTAAACAATCTGGAACCTTACTGCTGATGCCCAGAAATGTATTTCTTTGATTAATTCCTTCCATAGTTTCTCTATGCATGATCTGATCTTTTGCTTTATTATGATCATATTAAGTGGAAAAAATTTTGAGAGAATTACAAAGTATTAAGTATTTCTTTACCACTCAAGTGCACTGATTAAGTGCTCTCTAAGGATGTTATCTGATTTATCACAGAACCTTCTGAGGATGTGGTCCTTGTTATTGCAGATTAATTGAAGAGGAATGAATGCTTCGTTTTGAGAAATTAAATAAGTTGCCCACCCTCACAGAATTGGTAAGTGATGGAGCTCAGATTCTAATTACTTTGTTTATTCCAGCATGTTTTAACCATTATGTTCACTGTATCCTACATATATCATTTAGGGCCCTGTTAATTTATTAATATTTAATCAGAAGTGTTCATCCTTATTTACTCAATGATCATATTAAATTTCACTTATGATATCATTTTTCTTTCAACACAATTAAATTACTTAGATATTAAGAAGAGGAAGTTAGCTGGACGTGGTGGTACATGCCTGTAATCCCAGCAGTTTGGGAGACTGAGGCAGGAGGATCCCAAGTTTTAGTCTAGCCTCAGGCACTTATCAAGAAAGACCCTGTCTCAAAAAATAAAAAGGTATGTGACTCAGTGGTAAAGCACCCCTGGGTTCAATCCTAAATACAAAACACAAACAAAAAAAAAAAAAAAAAGGAAAAGGAGTAATTTAAAAATATTTTTCTTCAGATATTACTAATATGATATTCGCCTGTTTTTCTAAGAAGCATCTTGAAATTAAAATAGAATAATTTGAAGTCCAGTGTGAGACAGAAACACATGTTAATTTTGTAGATGTGCTGCTTGGTGTTCTACATGATATTCAGAGAGGTGACCTGTCGGGGTTGACCGGAACATCCTCCCTGCAGGATTTCTATTTTATATCAAAATTCACACAACTACCTTCATTTTTCCTGAACCTTCCCACATTGTTCCAAATTCCAAGTTACAAAAGAGACACATGATTCATAGTGATGTGTGGCTGACGTGTGAATAGTTTGGAGCTTTATGTTCAATCTGAAGTAAATAAAATACTTATTTCCAGAACAACCTCAGCTTGCAGGCTGGCTCAGCATTGTGAGTTGCTTCCGTTGGTGACAGTGATAGACACATCAGTAAGAAAGATGAAAACCATTGCCATTATAGATTTGTTCCCTCAGAGAAATGGTGCAGAGGCCATTTTGAAGAAAGAAGTGAATTAAATGTGGCAGGCTAGTGTGAAATTGCAATATTAGTGGCTATTACAGACGATAATGCTTTGCCAACAACACTAAGTGCGATTTTGTGTATGTGTACTGGGAGAGAAGAAAATGGTAGACTTTGGGATTTATAAGCTGATTTTTAAAAAAGTTAATACTGTATTTTTAACACGTTTGTGCAAAGTAGACACTGAATATTAGCCTAAACTAGGTACAGTTCCTGTCTCCAGGAGATTTAAAATTTAGTGTATTGATACATCTTTATTTCATCTTTTATGAGCTTTTTTTAAATTATACATAATATTAGGATTCATTTTGACACAATTATAAAAGCATGGAATATAATTTGCTGTAATTCAGTTCCCAATACTTCCCCTCCTCCCTTTCCCTGTTCCCATCCCTCTACTGTTGATACATCTGTTTTTAATCACATGGTCCCTTTCAGTAAATAAGTTTGCATCCATTCCTCTATATATTTTGTGTTGACCATAAATAACATACATGTGCTATTATAGAGCCATAGATTAGTGAAGTTTTCTTTCTTAAATTTTAGAACTAAAAAAGTAATAAAAGTTCTAATTGTTTTCCTTGCATGTCAATACACTGCAGGACATGTACCATATATTCCTTGTCAAATGTTATTGATCCGTCACTAGAGTGGTGGTGTATAATCAGACTGTCACCTGGAAGAACTTCAGCTGGAGACACATTTTATACCTAAACAGCGTTAGAGGCTTTTAATCAAGGGAGGAAAAATGAAAAGTTAAAATTGTTTATGTCAGAGCTACCAAAGAAAGATTTCATAACAGAACTCTAGATAGTCCTAAAATTTAATTTTTTAATTTTTGTAAGTTGATAGTTTACTTCCATTTCTACCCTCTCCTCTTTTGTAGTTTTCCAGGTACATTTAAAGGTTGCAAAGACGAAAGTTCTTGCCTGTTGTTCTAGAATCCTGAAATTTAGCAGTTCACTATCATTAAACATCTAGTTAGACTGGGTGATTGGTAATCACCAGTGGTTTATTTTGTTTCACTTCTCACCCAGGAAATAAAAGTCTATTTCTGAAATGAGAACTGATTTAGTTAATAGGGTTTATTATAACACAATAGTCTTTTATGTCTTACTATACTGTGTAAGTGAGTTATAAGATTATGATAACATTTGAAAATAAATTTTAACAACCCTATTTAAACAGAATGTTTATTATCTGGATATAAATATGCTTTTAGTTTGCAGATATGACTTAAAACATTGACCTTAAAAATATCGAAACCTGGTGGCTTGCATGTTAATGTCAAAAAATATTTGTTGGTGAAATCTTTTTGTCATGATGAGTTCATTTATTTCTTCTGTTCTTTAGGTCTTTACTATGTGCTATGCTGTTAAGAATTGTAATGGAGTTTTTCTCTGACTCATAAGAGTCCTTGTTTCAGGAGTGTTCCTTTTCCTGTGTTCACAGAGAAGGATTAGCAGTGTCTTTGGGGAAACAAATTACCTTTCTTTAGAAAATGCCTTTGAAAAGCATTCTGGGTACTTGCTCCTAGATTTGCCAGTGGCTCTCTGAACTCTGAACTCTGACCCCCCCACCTCTGAACTGAGTCCTGGCTTTAATCATGACTATTTATGTATCTAACTGATGGCTGGGGCTCCACTGGAACAATTCCATCTTGACTCAACCCATTCCCTTGTCTGAACACATCTCCCTTCTGCTCAGAGTGGCTCTTAATACCTTCCCACTACCTTTCTCCTCTCATTCTTCACATCTTGTCTTTTGTGCAACCCACACCTTTAATACATTTCAAATCTTTGCCTTTATTCACTTCCATGACCCTGGTCTAGGTCTTTCCCTCTCATATAGACAATTTGGCAAAGTCTTCTGATTTTCTTCCTACTTCAGCTTACCCTGTCTACACTGCAACTGGATTGATTTTTCTGCACTGGATCTGTATGTTACTTCCGTGAGTAAAACTTTGTGACTCAAGGTTTCTGATGGAATTATATATAAAATGGTTGCCTTGAGATTGGGGATTCAAATGGAGAAAACTATGTTATATGCATTTATGAATAGGTCAAATGAACCCCACCATTATGTGGAACTGCAATGCACTAAAGATTAAAAAAAAATTGTTGCCTTGATATTTGAAGCAGTCTCCAGTCTGCCTTCTGTGTTCTTCTCTCCTACATCTTCCTCACGCCACAGTGAACCTTTTTCTCGTGGGCTCATAGTGTGACTCTTCTGTCATCTTTGCTTGTGACATGTCTTCCAGTCTCCATTTTTCTCACTTTGGAAAAACAAACTCATCATTGTAAGTGCACAACCAAAGGCAATATTCATGAAACTTTAGAATCTTCCTGATACTTGGAATTTCTTCAGTCTTCTGAACTCTCACAACACTCTGTACTTCTCTGGTAACTTCTTTATATTTGCTAATTGCTTTGTTTCTACTTATAGATTATAAGAGTCTTGAGTATGGAAGACTAGATTTTTTGTTTTTCATTTCTTACAATCTTTTAACAGTGATTTATAAATTGTTGTCCTGAACATTGATATTTTGAGTCAAATGTTGAACATACCGTATACATGAGAAAATGTACATTTGTATTTCAAACATACAATGCCATTGATTTTTTCCATAAGTCACACAATTTGTAAGTGTTCCTTGGGGGACTAGTAATACAACTGAAAACATCAAACAGAACTAATATGAAACATAGTGTGTGGGTCATATTCTTAAAAAGTGATTTTTAGTTTTTCACACATTCACATTGCAGAAAATCTAAAATATTGTTATTATGAAGAATCATAAAAGTTATTGTGACCTTAAGAGACAGAAAGCTAAATTTGAAGATGAAGGCAGTGCTTATTAAGATGATTATTTCTTTTCCCATTTGTGATAATCTAAAAACTTTATTGTCTTTTATTAAGTCAAACTGCAAAGACATTTTTTGTAACAGATTGAATGCTATGCTAAATATCTGCTTTTTAGAGCTTTGGACAGTGTTGTTGCCTGAAAGCAAGCTTGAACTCCCCATGAGATCACTGTGGAGATAAATGCTTAAAAGCTTTTCAAAGCCATACTCTTGGCTCTATCAGAATTTAATTTCCCACTGATTATGTTTATATCGATTTGGAACACATAGGCATGAATATTCTAAGCATGGTTACCTCACTGATGATTTCTCGTGCCTTGGGAATACATCTCTTTTTTATATGCATCTGGAACCCACTTAGACTTTCTTATGTATATGTACTTGATTTAAATGTACTAGTTTTCAAACTTAACTATGAGAATGCCCTATAGTTGTTTAAAAACTATGGTTTTATAACAGTTAAAATATTTTGATGTCTTTTGGGAATGGATTTTACAATTATCTTGCACTTTATTAGCTACACAGTCATACCTGTTTAGATTTTGAACTACAATCATAATAAAAAGAGTTTTAAAAAGTGCATTTCAGCAATAGCATTTCACAGAGTCAAATGCATACAGCAGGTTGTATGGCGAGGCAATACATAATCATATATAGAAGGTCTTGGATCTTGTCACGTTGATGCTACTTTTGAGCTTCATTTTGGGGATCCCAATGTACTTACTTTCTAGAGTCTCTGTGTCCTCCATGAGATGATATATGTAAAGTGCTAATCATCATGCCTACTGTCTCACATGGGTTACTTCTGTTGCCCTTTGGCCAAAACCAATAGTAGAAAACACCAAACAAAAAAAAGTGTTTTTTTGAAAAAGAATTTGTTCATGGATGATATATTTGTATTATGGTTGATTGCAGGTTTTAAGTGTTTCAGATTTCAGGGTGTTTTAGATTTTGAAAAATTTTCATATACATAACAGGCATGAGACCCAAATCTAAATACAACATTCATTTATGTTCCACATACACCTTATACACATAGCCTGAGGGTAATTTTAAATGATATTTTTAGTGCATCTGTGTTTTTTTCTGCAACCCTCCACATGAAGTCAGGTGTGGAATTACCCAACTTGGGCCTCATGTCAATGTTCAGAAAGTTTCAGATTTTGGATTTTTGGATCAGGGATGCTCTGTCTATAGTAGATAAGTAGATACATATGACAATCATACAGTCTTTGAGCTAGAAAGTTGGTCTAATTTGTACAGAGGGAAGGTTTTGAACCCAGGTGTTAGGATCCTCCTGGTGTTGACGCTTTCCAGTGCTTACCCCAAACATGGGTCCCCATGTTCACCCTCTCCAGAGACAACAGGTTTGTCTCTGTTAACTATGATTCATTCATTGAGGTTTGAGGGCTTCAAATTTTCTCTGTTCTTGGTCATCCTGGTCTCCAACCTAGAAAATAAAATAAAAGTCTGCTATCAATTATTGTTGAATACAACCTCATGACACTTCACATGTGTTTTATTCTTGAGCAGAACATAAAGAACTTGAGAAGAAGCCCCATTATTATCTACTGCATGAGTTAGTTGTTATATTTATAGTCAAATCATGGTCCCAAATAAATCACTGGTCCTGTCTGTGAAATGCAAACATTATAAAAGACTGTAATCTAATTTATTTTATTATTTTTGATGACGTTTTGAAAAATATTTAGTTCTTATACTATGAAAATGTTAACCTGTGCATATTTAAACAAAGATTGTTTGTTTAAGCAGACATTCACCATTGCTTTATTCTGGAAAGGTTAAAAAAAACTTTTTAGAATGCTGAGCTAAAGTATAAATAACTATATAAATTAAATAAAGAAATAGTGGAAGTATAAAATTGTGAATAATTTTTAAAAATTTATAGAAAAGTCTTCTGCCAACCTATCCCAGAAGATTAGATTTTATAATGCAGGTAATCTACATGTTTACAAAAATTTTTGTATTTTGAGTTGGCCACATTTAATGGGCAATCAGATAATCTTTAAAAAAAACTCATAAAGTTAAGAAAATATAACACTATATTAAGTTTTTAAAACCCCACACTTATGAAATGGGATAATAAAATTTAGTTATTTGCCCTGATTAAGTTAATTTCTGAGCTTTCTCTAACTCCTGACACTATTTGTACAAGAGATAGTAATACAAATACCATGAAGAACTGTCAAAGGAAAAACACATACAGTCATTTTGAACATTAAAATAAGGAACCAAGTACAGCCTTGATTCAAAGTACATGTAAAGATATTTCTGTAGGAAAAAATACTTAATTGAATTTGATAATACTCTGCTATTATCAAAACTTAGTGAAAATCATGAATTACAATAGCCTTTCTACTTTATCTTGTGCCAGCAAAAATATTCCCTTTTCAGCAAACCTTAGACTCAGGTAAAATTTTTGATATGAAAAAGACCCTCAAAATATGATTGTGCTTTTAAAAAGTTCACTTTTGGGGGGAATTTTGTTATAGGAAACCTTAAAGCAGCTTCTTTATGCATTTAAAATGGTTAGATTTATGAGAAACAGAATAGAGGGCATATATTAAAGAATTACATCTCTACATGAAATTTTCATGTCAGCTTAAATATAAAAAGCAATTTTTCTTTTATGTATACATTGCACAAATTTATCTTAATATGCTAGCCTAAATTGAGAGAATTCTCAAGTTTTTCTGTCAGTCATATTCAGTAGTTTTGTGTAAATCAGAGTACATTTTATAAAAGCCACTATACTTTACTTAAATACTTAAGTAAAGTATTTCCTACATTCACTTACTGCATTCTAAACTTTTATGTATTGCATCTCATTTGAGGAAAAATAAGCAGATCCTTTTGGGTATCAAGGTAGTTGTGTATAAAAGACAATCTGGATACAACAAAATCTGCCCCTTAAATTGTATTTATTACATCTGATCCACTTGTGTGTGCAAAGTCTTGCATGACTCGAACTTCATGATCCTGGTTTCTGGTGATCAGCAGAGAAACTGCTGCCCAAAATAAGTTTGAAATCTTGTTGAGAGTGATTTCATCAATGTACAGATAAGTAGTAGAATAGCGGAATGGCATAATTGTAGACCTCAAAAAATGCCCATTTTTAGCACTTGGAGGATTGGCGTCAGGTGGATTGGCATTTCTTGGTTCATTTAACATCAGATGTAGGGCTGGGGTTGTGGCTCAGTGGCAGAGTGAGTGCTTGCCTGGCAAGTGGGAGGCACTGGGTTCAATCCTCAGCACCACATGAAAATAAATAAATAAAATAAAGGTATTGCGCCCACTTACAACTAAAAAACATTAGATGTTAGCTTTCGTTGTTACTTGCGGTACTTTGTGATGCTGTCTCATATTGGCATGATAGAGCTGCTTATGCACATCTTGTTCCAGTTTAACAATTATGCTGCTTTATTTTTAAACAAAAATACATTTTTATTTAACAGCCCCTTTAAACTCTGGGAGAGATGCTAGTAAACATTTACCACTTAACTGTTGCTTATATATGTATTATTAATGAGTGAAAATCAGGGAAGTTTCTCACGTTAGATTCCTATCAGGTCAAGGATCTTCATAATGCTTTCATTATTGCCTGCTTTACCATTTCTTCTAACTCCTATGGAACCTTGTTTCTGCAGATCACAGGGACCAAATTATCTCCATTCTGCAAGAAGTACTTTTCCTTTAAATAACCATCAGTAATGGCAATTCCTTTGAAGCTGGAAATGGAAGGAGATGATAGAAAATAATAATATCACTACCAGAACGGAATAAGGTCACCAGTGTGGCACTGCTCTGTGGTCTAGTATGTTTTACACACCTTGAAACAGTTAAGACCTGGGTTTGAATCTCTTACTGGGAGAACTTGGGCGGTTATTGCTCTAAGTTCCTGTGTCCTCCTCTGTGAAATGGATGTTGTGAGGATTAAATGGGATTTTATATGTGGAGTGATTTTTTTTTTTTGTGCCCTTTCATAGTCCAGGGTAGGGGTCAGTAGAGAGGGCTCCCCAAAGTTTTTGATTTATCTTCCTCCATTTTTATATGCAGCTCATCTTTCTCCAAAATTTTCCACAGACCTTGGATGAGGGAGGATACAAATAAAATTTAAGACCTTGAATATCATTTCATGTAATAATATCTTTAGATTCAAAGCACTTCATTGCATCTGGATGTTATTCAAGATTCCAGCAGCTTTAAAGCATCTACTTTGCTGGCTCCATGGAAAGAAAGAAGCTGGTTCCGCCCTGGAACAGAATGAGAAATATTCTTTTCCTTTATTGCTTAAGATCTTTTCTGTTGAGTATTTGAAAATTTACTTTTTTTTTAATTGTAGAAAAATCTCATTCCAGTGAAACATTGGATGCATCAATCTCTATGAAAATCTCATGTTTTGTTTTCTCTCATAGGTGGAAGCTAGTGAGAATAAAAGGGAAGAAAGGAGGGGAACATCAAGAAAATAGAAGGAAGACCAGTAGATCAAGGGAACCAGGGGATTGGGAGGGGGAGGTACTGGTGAACGAAATTGACCAACTTATATTGTTATATTGTGTTCTTAGCTCACAAAATGCATACAAGACATACTATTAAGTGAAATGAATAGATGAAGACAAACCCACACCCACCTAGTACTTATTTACACACAAATAATGAGGATTATGAAGGCCTCAAAGAGTAATTATCACCACTATGTATGTTAAACCAGTTCTCACTATTAGGAGGGAATCAATTATTTTAAAGCATCACTACCTGTACAGCTGTGTTCATGAGATATTTACTTAATTATCATCCTGTTTTAATATTATATTTTGAGTTACACATGGAAAATCTCTATAGAAATGATTGGAATAATACTCAGGTATTAGTGTTTCAATAGTTCTGAATTTGCTTTTACCATTTCTTCTAACTTCTATGGAAGCATTAGCTGCACTGTTTTCCCTGGTTTAAGGTCTGATGAAATCGTGATTTCAGGATAGAAATCATTTGTGAATATAGGTGTGAGTAATTCGATGCTTAAGATTCAAGTACAAACATTGATGTCACTTATTTTGTAGAGTAGAAAAAGAGGTACGTTTCAATAATAAAATTGTAATCATAGAAATGTGAAAGTGTAAAATTTATATTATAGACACATTTAGCAGAAATTCCATTTATTTCTGGGTACACATAATACAAGTGGATTTCCCCCTGAGTATTTTCCTTCATAGACATAATAAACCTGAAAATACTTTCTTCACTAGGAATTTTCATAATGTCCAGATACACAAGGAATATTTCATTTGGCTGATGATAACAGAAAGGGGTAAAAATTAAGTTCAAGGCATATAAAGGGAATAGAGTATCTGTAAAGCTGCTATTTCCACAGTTAATTGACCAGGAACTGTGTTATTTGTAAAGGGTTCATGGTTCAAACCAGCTTAAGCTTTTTGTGTTAGGATAAGTGATTTCCATACATTTACTTCATCGAGCTCTCCCCTGAGGTCTCTGGCTGCTGCAAGACCCTTAGCTCCTCCTCTTCCCTCATCTCTCCTGCTCCAGTGACATTGAACTTTTGGTCCCTTCAACTCTTGTCCCTGGGTCTTTGCAAATGCTCTTTGGATGGCTTCTCTGTATGCTATCACTTTGCTTAATTCCAGCTTAAATATTCTTTTCTGAGGGAGATCTGCCCAGTCCTTAGTTTCTGCTAAGTCTTCTTGCGGTGAGCTCACGTAACTTTCCTACTTCCCTTTCAGAAACATATTATCACGCTTTCTCGTTAAAGAGCCAAATTGTCTAATTTTGCATGCTTTTACGTAAGTTATCGTTCTAATGGCCATTTTTAGTATGCTCTACACTCCCTCAAAGTCTTTCCTTTGTTTCCTTGAATATAAGGACTTCATTATTTCCACAGTTTAATGTATCATCCCCCCCACAACTGCCAAAACATGACAAAGACAGCTTTTCTCCATAAGTTACTAGGAAATTATTTACTTTATTATGTTTTCATAAAATTCATAAATCATGTAAACAGGCCATGTTATGAATTAATTGATGATCATCTATCTCTGAATGGGTTAAAGAATTGCCAAGAGTGATCAAGCCTGCTCTCTTTCTGGCTCTGGATATGGTGTTGACAGCCAAGCACAGAGCTTCTTCAATAAATCCACTCTCATATTCAAGTTTTTCCAGATGTGAGAAGTAATTAAGTCTTTGCATTTATTGAAGCCTTTTATGATTTTCAGGCGGGAACTGGCAGCTGTGGTGAATTAACTGTGCTATAGAGAGAGAGAGAGAGAGAGAGAGAGAGAGAGAGAGAGAGAGAGAGAGAGGTGTCCGTGTTTTGTGTGTGTGAATGTGCATATGTACAAGCACACCTGTGGCATTTGCCAATAGTCCAAAGAGGTCAGACCTATAAACAAAAAACAAAAAGCTGATTTCAATAAATGCCAAAAATATGTACAGCTATTTCACAATTCAGAGAAAAGAGATGTCTCTGAGAGTTCCTTTTGCCTTTCTATTTTTGCTGAATGTTAAACAAGGAATTAAGGATAATTAAATCAGTCATAACTGTTAAAGGATAAATTTTTTAAAAAATAAATGAGTCTCCTAAGCATAGACAAGCACATTTCAAAATTAATAAATGAGGGCACCAGTAAGATGTTACAATTAGGTCAAAGGTGCATTTGTAGAGCTAAAATCCTATGAGTAATAGGGAATGCTGGAGTGATTTTTTTTTTTTTTTTTTTGGTGTTGGGGATCGAACCCAGGGCCTTGTGCATGCGAGGCAAGCACTCTACCAACTGAGCTATACCCCCAGCCCTGGAGTAAGTTTATAAATAGACAAAAAAGGGTCAATCTGCAGGGCAATAATCAGTTGTGTTCCCCAGGACACAGTTAATTTCCATTTCTGTGGATAAGGATAATTTGTATTATTTTCAGTTTTCAACAATTTATGGAATTATAAAATAGTTCCAAGGCAGTGAAAGGACAGTATGGTCCCAATGACAGCCCTAGATAAGACACCCACTGGTTTTTTTTATTTATGCACCAATTTCAAAGCCCTTCACAATTATTCCTGACACGTCACATAGTACTCTAGAAAAGGGATATTTTTGGTGGTATTCAAACTATTCTGTCTGACCTGACCCTTTGCTTCTAGTTATAGACTTCATCTAGACGACTCGAACCTTGGGAGTCTCCTGGGGTGGGGATTGCAGGAGTGATTATAAGGTTAGCATCATTGTCATAATAACTGAAATAACATCTCAAGTAGGTTGCAAATTAAACCAGTTCATTGGACGCTAATGTTAATATAGACAGTGAATAAGAGCACCTTCCTCCTCTCAATGAGAAAAAAATATCCTCTTAATTTTGGCCTTTCCATCAAATAATTGTTGTGCCCCCAATTATTGGCAGATGCTTGTTCTTCTCTTCCTCCAGTATCTGGCTACATATGTAGGATCTATATGTGTGAAAATGGAAATTAAATATAAACAAGTCTATTAAATCTTATTTTAGTAGCGTGAGTGGTAATTGTGATGATTACTAAGGTAGCTTTGTATTCTTTTGATTTCTAATGAACAAACAGTAATGAAAGAGCCATTAAAAAGAAGATATGTTAATTAATGTAAATTATGAAAATAGATTGGGCTAATATTAAGCAGAACTCATCTCTTTTATAAAGAGGACAAATTGCCCTAGAGTGCTTTCATTTCTTGCTTCTTCCCCACTTATCTATTAGCAAAGTTCTCTTTTGGGCAGATGCCAAGTGATGTGTAAAGATGAGGCAAATGTAAAATTGCTAGGGATTCCATCAAGAAGCAGGGACTTTCTCAGGGAAAGTCATAAAAACAAAACAAAACAAAACAAAACAAAACAAAAAAACCAAAAAAACAGGCAACTAAAAATGAGGGTGAAAAACTGTCCCAACAGGAAATTGAGTCAGGTAAGTTAGTTCTTCTCTTACCTGGTCATTTAGGATGGCTATTTATAATAAGAGATGTTGAATTCACTTTAGTAGAAATCAAATCATCATCTCTCTGCAAGTTTTCCTATCAGGGCAAAAGAACTTCCCCTCTTTCCTCTGAAGTTTTAGTCATTGAGTTTATTGACATCAACTGAAAATAGACAGATTAACGGAGGTAAAGGCAGACAGGGGTACTACATACATGGGAGCATCACAGGAGGATGAGTACCCAACAGCCCAATGAGGTTCAGAAACTTAAACACCCTCTTTGTGGGGTGAAGGCAGTTTTAGAGGAAATGATTTTTAGGGGAGATGAATGGGCCTGGAGAATGATAGTAACTAGGACAGAATTTTCCCGATTTCTGACGTTGGACCATCAGTCTCTTCTGTGATGTGACCTTACTCTTCCTTGGTTGATAAAATAACAGAGTAGGGGCAGTTGTATTCTTGTTGGCAGATCTAGTCTGTAGGTAGATAAAGGAACTTCAGAGAAGAGCCTCTTCCAGCATTGAAGTTCCTTCAATTTAAAACAATCAGCATACCATGGTGCATATTTTAGTGAACGCCCTGGATACCTTCATTTCAACTCAGGATCGATCTATTTATTTATGGATTTTCATTTGCAAGTCCCTTGTCTTGGTGTTGAGGAAGAGCACATCCATTATCACTAGAAAGAAAAGAAACGAGAAAGAAGTGAAACAAGTTTGAAACATCTGTCAAAAACTGAGGGATGTGCGACCTTCAGGATACTGAGGATGGCCAGGCACTCTGTGACTGCAGTGGTGGTCAGATGTGGAAATACAGTTGCCTATGCATGCACATCAAACTATAGAAAGATAGAAGACATGTGTATCATAAAAACATAACTTAGCTCTTTAAGTTCTCAGGTTGTAGGAGGCCTTTCTAACCTTTGCAAAGATATTGATGGCATAGAGTCTCACCCTTTTAAATGAGAAGTCCCTGCTTCTCCTGTAACTGTGTACCTTTACTGGCTAGTTGGAAATTGTTCAAGTGCTTTCCATTTATTAACTTAGAGTAATTCAGTTTTTCTGTTTATGCATAATTAGAGACTGAGAAGGGTTAAATAATTTGCCCTAGAGGATATAGTAGAGCTAGACTTGGAGGTGGAAGGTCTCACTGTAAGGAATGTGATTCTCATCTTGGTCCCATTCTGTATCAGCATGGGGACATAACCAAAGTGAAAAAAACAAAAAAGCCAACATAAATGAAGTGCAGGGTAGTAACAGGGATTAACAACTGTACAGATATTCCCTTTGGGGGTACCCCAAGGTAAAAATATGTTCTAGAATACAACATTAAACTTGGTTTAAAAAAAGATGATAGGGAATTTTGTCCATGAAAAACACTTTTCTTATCCCCCAAGTCAGATTTTAGCGCTACTGACAGGAGAGCTTTACTGTGATAAAGTGCAGGGCTTAAAATTTTTTAGAGAAAACTTGACATGAATTTTATATTATACTCATAGGTGAAAGGAAGAAAGATGCATTCAATCAAAAGTAATGGTGTATGCGGCTTGCCAGACAATCCATTAAAGAGTTCATCCAGCAAGTCTTGAATGATGGGTTTTTTATTTCCTACCTAATCTTAGCACAAAACATGTTTTATTCACCATTGTATCTTCTAACATCAAGCACAGTATCCAGCATAGCAACACTTATATTTTGAATAAACAGGGCTCTAGTTAGGCTCTGATTGTAGCCCTCCGTTGAATCACTGTGCAAATGAGACAGTTAATTTTGCTTGGCTTTAATTTTGTCCTTTGTAAAAGAGAGGGCTTTAGTTGTATTGGCTTCTTAAGGGGCCCATTGGCTTTAAAATTCTGATTCTAAAATCTCAAATGGAAAATTTGTGTTCACAAATGCATGTGATATTTGGTTTTGCTTTGGAAACTTGTGCATTAAATCTCAACAGATTGTTCTCTTGCAGCAATGTGCAAAGTCTAAGAACTCATTGAATGACAGAAGGAAGATGGCGGCTGTGCTCAACCCTGATGCAGGCAGTTCACCATGGGGAGCAGACGTCACCACCAGCATCACAGGAACTGTCATCTCAAATATGAGCTGAGAGGTGTGCCTCAGGCACTTCTGGCTTGATTTCCTTTCTGTATTTTGAGAAGTTTGCAAGAGAACTTTTTAGACATTGTTCCCCATTGAACTTGTTCCTTCCCTAAAGTTAATGTAATAGATCTTCTACAGCATATTAGAATAGTCTTCTGGCAGAAGACTTGAGGGGAACCACCAGAGACCACACATTCTTCCCTTCATGGCACAAGTATAAGGCACAGTGAGTTTCCTTGTAGAATCTGCTGCATCAGGCAGGCATGACACTCCTGGTAAAGTTCCCAAATTCAGCATGCCTGGGAAAGGTTCTTTTTGGCATTTTGCTGGTCAGCAGGATATGTGATGTCATTAATTTAACCTGTATCAAAAGTCATTTCATGACAACACCAGCAGTTCTTCAAGAACATGACATTTTGTCAGAATAGAGCAGTGTTTCCCTAAATAATACTTCACAGAAGAACGTTAGTTTTCTGGGGTAACAGGTATCATTGAAAAACAATGATAGGTAAGATGAGGAGGATAGGATTCTTGTTTGGGAAATAACTGGTTAAGGAAACATAAACAGGTCCTTTTTGGTTGAGGTCTTCTCAGAAGTCCATAAGTCAATATGGCATGTGGATCCCTGAGAGGCAGGGACGGGGATTAGAATACGGGTTTCTCAAACATGTTTAAGAAACTTGTTTTTTTCCTGCCAAATATTTTGTGAAACTTTTGCCTAGTGGAACAGAATTTGAGAAATGATCTGTTTTTGACAATTATGTGGGATGTTTTCCTTGCCAAAATTTTCAGTTTAGGTAAGACCAAGGCCTTAATAAATTGAAAACTAGGTAGCATATCAAGAGAAAATGGTATTATACTTGGCTACTTGGAATGGTATATCATTTTGAATAATGGTGTATTTTATATAATTAGTTTCATTATTCACCATAGGGTATTTTAAAAATATCTAACACTAATATGCTGTTGCTTTGGAAAAATAAATTCACCTTATGATTGAAATAGCCAAATAAATAAATTAGGCATTTTGTAGCGTCTTAGAATTGCCTAACTGGGTAATAGGGAATTTCTTGTGAGAAATATATTTTTAATGATATAACTGGTGACATATACTACATAATAAATATTGTGAGAGTTTGTTTTTCCAACTTTTCAAAGTGTGCAGTAAGCATTGAGGAATATACAAATAATTATTGAATTTGTGAAGATTGACACAATGAGCGAATCAAAGAGGATGATTATTTTCCGAAGCAGTGACATTTCTAGAATTCTTCAATGATTTATCAACATGTATTAATGGCAACTGCTCATGTTTAATGATGTTTACAATTAATACAATACAGTGCTCCCTAATATAAAATTAACAGTCATAATTAACTCAGAATAGATTCTTTGAAGTGGTTCAAGGGGCTTTTCATGATAAATTACCAACCCCCTAATATAAAGTGGGGATTTTGGGGGGGCTGTGGAAAGTATGTGAATGTCTCATAAAACATTTAATTTAGGTTAATGAAATGAGTCTGAATGATTCAGGTTCCCTATATGGAGTCAGAGCTGTCTGACATTCCAGAGAAAGCTTTATTTAGACAGAGTTGAGGAATCTTTGTGATAACAGACTTTGAGCTGTGGTATCTTGAACACTGTAACTGAGTAGTTTTCCTAGAACCTCTAGGTCCTTATTAAACTGTTTCATGGATGAACTGAAGTAGTGAAAGAGAAATAATTTCTTCTTTTGGATTTCTTAACCAGTTTAAAGAATGTTGACTTTAAAAGTTTGTCAAGTTGAATTCCACCTGAGAAAGTGTCCTTTCCTCCTATGGCCCTGGCAGACCCCGGGGATCCGTTCCATTTACTCATACTCCATTGAGATAAGGAGGGTGAAGTGTGAGCCAGAGATGAAGCCTGCCAAGGTCATTCCTGTCTGAGCACCAGAGACACACAGGAGCTCCACAGCACTGTGCTTCATAAAAATTTGCTACTCTAGTGAAATTTAAAAATATAAATATTTTGACAGGGTAAAAATGAGGGTCCCTGTGCTTGAGACTGGGAAAGAGGAAACTGAAGAGGTAAAAACAGAGGAAGAAGAAAATGAAGAAGACAAGGTACGTGAGAAAGCCCTTATGTACCCCAGAACGAATTTGTTCCTGTCGTGGATGAGGACAAAAATGTTCCCTTTTTCTCTGAACAGGTATTCCTGAAGCCTGTTATTGAAGACCTAAGCATGGAACTGGCCAGAAAATGCACTGAACTCATTAGTGATGTAAGTGGCTTCAGTGACTTCTGTTTGACTTTGCATGGCAGGTGTGGAATAGTTATGTCATAATGGAGCTGGGGAGAAATCCTTGACATCATCAGTTAACATACAGTTATTTTCCAGGCCCATGAAACTAAATCCAGAAATTTTAAGTGATTTCCCCAAGGTCACCTATACAGAGAATTTCTGCTGGAAACAAGTCTCTCCATTCGTAATCCAGAATCCTGTCTCTCATGAATTTTGCTCTCATTCTGGCATGAACTCATAAGGCCTTGGATAGCAGAACAGATTCTGTTTGAGAACCCCAAAGACTAAAATTAGTATAATGAGGTAATTTGTTTTGGAGGATCTCTAGCTAAATGATTTTTAATATTTTCAAGGGCCTTTTGAAGAATCTGATGAATGCAATTATTTTTCAAACCAAGAAAATGCATATACCTATATACATATAACATTCATTCACAATTTAGGATTCATGGATAACTAAACTGCATGTTGAAAATCCTGATCTAGATGATGATATCACCGAAAAGGAGCTTTTTTTTTTTTCAGTAAATTGGATTAGTTTCTATATCATTTCAAGGGAATCCTGAAATTATTTAACATGCACATGCACACCTATTTAGTAAATCTACATAAACTAGAATTCTAGAAGCACAAGGAAAAGCATTAGTCACTAGGGATGAAAATTCAGCTGCTCCTCATTAACAGATGTGAGAATTGCTGGTATAAAGGAAATTTGGTTCCTGTAAACACATGCCTGTGTGTCTTCATCTAGAGAGACGAACACAGTACTGGTTATTTCTGTTGTTGGTAATGAGCAGAGTGAGGGGAATATTTGAAAAGTGTTTGTTTTCAAAGGAAATTCATTGTGGGCAGAGGGGTACTGTGCAGCAGGTCTTCTGAAGTCAATCTGCCTGAGTCGACTCAATAGTAACCTTGGGAAGTTATTAGCCTGGTGGGGTTCAGTTTCTGAACTGTAATATTTATAATAGTAAGATTAAATGCTGAGCATACTCCGTGAACATGAGTGTACTCAATAAATATTAGCTGTTATTAAATATCCTACCTGGAACTTACCTTTGCATCCATCTATCCAATCACGTTTTATATATGACTCTTCATTGCATTTGGGTTTGTCAGAAAGAGTCAAAGAGTAGTGGTATGAATCATACCCTTTCCCATATACTTGACATGTGATTTAATTAAATTTTAAATAAAGTATTTCTTTGTATTATTACTTAATAGTAATAAGCTACTTATATATGTGAACATCCCTTATAAATTGCAATAATAATGGAATGACATTAACAATGTGAGTGACAGGATTTATTGAGTATTCTGCTAGGCACTGCAGCTTGTGAGGTGGGTCCTCCTGTGTTTCCCATTTTAGAAGCAAGGAGACAGAGGCACAGAAGTTAAGGAATTTGCTGGGTCACACAGTTAAGCAGCGGGAGCGGGAGTTGAATGCAAAGCCCTCTCTTCCTCTGCTGTGTTCTCTCGCTGTAGATTTCCACGCAAAGTTTATCTTAGCTTTATCATTACTTATTATACTGATATTAGCAGTAGTAATGCTTTCATTTAAAACCTCAAATTCCTAACTCTCGAGATAGTTCCTCTTTCAACTTTGATTTTTTGTAGAAGTGTAATTGTTATGAGCTCAATTATGATAGTTTAAATACACTATTGAGAGTGAAGTATATGGCATTTGCTGGTAAATGGTTGGAGTTGGAGAATATCATGCTAACTGAAATAAGCCAAGCCCAAAAAACCAAAGGCCGAATGTTTTCTCTGATAAGTGGATGATGATACTTAACCAGGGGGGTGATGGGGGACAAGAGAAGAAAGGAGGAACTTTGTTTTGTGTAGAGGGAAATGGGGTGGGAAGGGGTGGGAGAATGAAAGATAGTGGACTGAGACAGACATTATTACCCTATGTACATGTATGATTGCATGAATGATGTAAGTCTACTATGTGTACAACCATAGAAATGAAAAGTTGTACCCCATGTGTGTACAATGAATCAAAATGCAGTCTGTGAAAATAAAAATTTAAAAAAGGGAAAAAAAGGAGTGAAGTAGTAACTTTAATTAGTAAACAGTTTGTCAGAGTTATTTTGAGTAAGATCACTTATCAGTAACTTTAAAACCAACCCGTAGTGAGACCTGATTGCCTTTATCATTATGCAAAGGTCATGATATTTTGTTCCCCTTTAGGTGAAATCAAATATACGGGAGTAGTTTCTATTTATCATAGATTGATGTTACATGACAGGTGCCTGTACTACTTAAATATTTAGAACATGATAATTTTGATTTAATTTATATCTGTGTACATGTTCATATGTTGTTTCCAAATAGAATTCTATACCTATCAAAATACTTAAATCTTTAGAATTTTTATATTTATTATTGAAGAACCTGAAAAAAAATCTTTTTGCCACCCCCAAACACACACACACACACACACACACACACACACACACATACACACACAATGAAAGGAGGAATTTGTACAATCATTTTTAAAATGGGTTTTAAGTCTTTCTTGAAGGACTTGGCATATTGGATTCCACTAAACTTTTAGCTTTTGAACCATTTGGTTGAATCTCTCATTAAGTAGTATCTTATGCTTTCTCAGTGTCATCAATATTTTTATAGGAACAGATGAACTTAAGTTTGAAATTCTTATCTTTCATCTTTCTTATAGTCTGTGTGGCTAGAGAGTTTTCTAAATGCACCCACCATGGAGCTGGAACAGTAAAACAAGTTGAGGCCCTGCGCAGTGAGACTTGAGTTTTAGTTGAGTCTGTATTATATTTCTAATTATGCCATCTCTTGGTGGCCTGCATTTAATTTGGTGCATCAGTTCTGCACCCTCACCCCAACCTCCCCACCTCTGGTCTCAAATTTAAACACACACCGTTGCATACCCTGGTTTTATTTTATAATCTGTCATGTCTCAGAAGGGCCACCAGCTAAGCCAGGTGGCACTTACCTACTGGGCAGGACCTTACATCCTGGAGCTTAAAGCAGCAGCCTCAGAGGCCACAGATCAAGTCTCTTGGCCACGGTGCTCCCTGGGATTTGAAAGAAAGTCTGTCAGATGGCCTTCCTCCCCTGCTCTGAGCGAGGCACTCCATGTGCATTTTCACATTGTGCACCAAGCCTGTGCCCTGGGATCTGTGAGCCTTAATTCACTGGTAAAACCCAAAGTTGAGTGGCTAGACCAGAGTGGGGACAGGTCCAGAGCCTGGGAAGTAGCTGCTTCATGTTTCAGATGAGAAGGGTGGTTTCATGGATTTCTCTTTAGAGAGCAGTCTTTCCACATGCCCTCTGCCATTTTGATGGACCCTGTGTCTTGATCAGGGTGTGGTCACCAGATCTGCGCACAGCACCCTGCTGTGGGTAACTTGTGGTTGTGTGCAGTGGGACCACGCTTTGTTTTGCTCCCAGCACCCTTTGCGAGGCTGTTGAGAATTTCCTGGATTTGTTGGAGGCTGCAGAAAACTGTCAGGCCCACCTCTGTTGGGTGTCGGAGCTGTTTCTATTTCTAATTTCTGACGTGTAACTGACAGCTTTGGGCCTGTCACCTTTGGATAGTGGTTTAAATTCTTTTCACTTCTTGAGGGCTGGATCTCAGCTGTGGCTTCCTGCTTCCTCTCCTGGTCCTTTGAGGGCTTCTGGGCTCCTCTCTTTCTACTTGCCATTTCACTTTGCGAGAGCTGGGGTCATCGGCAGGCCTGGGGACCTTGCTGTG
This sequence comes from Sciurus carolinensis, assembly GCF_902686445.1. Taxonomy (NCBI): domain Eukaryota; kingdom Metazoa; phylum Chordata; class Mammalia; order Rodentia; family Sciuridae; genus Sciurus; species Sciurus carolinensis. The sequence goes on from NC_062224.1 coordinate 24,689,253, forward strand.
TCATCCCTTGCTTTTGCTCAGTGAAATCAGCCAGGAAATCAGAGCTGGGAGGCCTGGGCTGCTTAGAATCCTCCTCAGAGAGACAATGTCAGTTTTTCAGGTCAAGTGGCTACACTTGGGGGATCAGCATAGGCATTTTTCTTTTCCTTTCTTTTCTTTCTTTCTTTTCCCTTTTTTGGCCCCACTTAGTTTCTGAATTGCATCTGTTCCACCCACATTGTGGACTTTCCCTCTATGTAGCTCACTTCCCAATTCTAAAGGACACCTAGTTCTCAGAGGCGGCCTCTAATTTTTAACCCTTTATTTTCCCCAAGTAAACTCTCTCTAATAGTTAGTCCTGTTTGTCAAATACCTAATTAATTCCTTACATGAATTAAACCTACCCGCTCTATTCAGCATCCAGAATTATACCTCTAGTTGCCTTCTGATAGGTGGTCATAAAAAATATTGGGTAAAGGGGAATATTTTGTATGTTTTGTATAAACAAAGCATAAAAAACCCTTTGCAGAACAAGTTGGGCCGCATCTTCCGGCAGCCTCTGACTCACTGTTGCGGTTCAAAGCTTTTTAGGGTGCTCATTCGAATGGCAGTGGGAACATCTTCCAGGCAAACAAACATCATTTATTGTGGATAAATCCTCCCAATGTTAAAAGTGCTAAATTCTGTGGTTACCCCTCCAGAGAGAGCCTGGACTCTGTTAGGAAACTTGGGAAAGCGACCTTGGCAATGACCTGCCCAGTTAACAAATAAATGCTGGAGCCACATTTCTTTCTTCTAGGGTTTACTGAATTAAATTGGTTTGATTTCATTTGTGAAGAGACTTTCTAGATACTTCCAGTTAAGAATGTCTGTAAGAGGAAATATCCTCAAACCTTTCCACATCTGTCATCCAATTTCAGCCGTTAGCTAATTTCACACTCGCTGGAAGGAACTTGGGCAAAAGGAAGCAATGCTGAATTAATTGAATTGTAGTCGAGACAATTGTGGGGTTAGCAGGTGGGCTCAAAGGAGAAAGTAAGTGTTTGGGGCATCTTACTGATTATGAAGTCATCAATTTTGACCTCCTTTTATTTTTAGGTTGTATATAGTTTGAGTACAGATGACAACAGAAAAACCCAAACACAGTGACTTTAATGGGTGTCTAGTTTTTTTGTTTGTTTCTTTTTTTTTTTTTTTTTCTCCTCCCTACACACAAAGCCTGGAGGTAGGTGGGTCAGTCTTAGGTGGATATTCTCCTCCCAAGCACCTTTGTTTCTGCCATCATGGTTATTATGGTGGCTTAATGCCTGGTGTTGATATTGCTATTGCCCATTCTGGCATAGGAATGCTATTTAATATATAACATTCTGTATTTGTCTGAAAACTTAAGAACATTTGATTTATTGTCATTCATGTTCTAAAATCCATGAGGAATCACACACATGGATTCATCAGAAAGCCTACGCAATCATTGCGTGCATGTGATTTCTAACGACTTCGTGGGATGAACGATTGAAAGGACAGTAGCAAATGATCTTGGAGGTTTTAAATGCAACTTCAATTTAAAGATGCAAATGTAGGTATCTTTTTAGTAAAGACCAAAAAAGTAATGGAGTCCTCAATTAAGACTGAACTATTTGCCTGCCTAGCAAAGGAAGTGAATACTTCACCCTTCTCCAGCACTCCCATCCTGAACATTCTGCTTATGTCAGACATTATCAGGAGGCCTGTAGCGTAAGCACATACCGCTGTGGAAGAGAATGCGAATATGATGGGGAAAAGATGTGGTAAAAGATAAAAATAATGAGTCAAACTTAAGCCTAATGATAGGCTATTTTTTCTCACACTTAATTATATAACGGAGATACTTTTTTTTTCCTCCGTATGATCAAAATAGCCTACTATTTATCATACTGCCATTAACGATTTAATTACTAGTGACTGAGGAGGGCGATTTGCAGGAACCTAAAATTATGGCTAATCTCTGAGAAGAAAAAAAAGTAATTTAGTGCTCAGATAAGATAAATATGTTCTCATGTTGATTTCATGAATAAAGCCAGTGTTTAATGTGGTAGGCATTAATATCTAAGAGCCGCAGCAGTGAAATAGGGGAATTTTGAAATAACTTTACTTAATATGTTTGTATCTGGCTATACCTCAGGTCAAGTAAGGGCCCTCAAATCAGGTTTGCATATGGCAAAATCTCTAGGGAATGGGAGCGTGTAACATCAGTATTAATCACGTCCTTTAAGAACCAGGTAGTATATACAATTAAACGTCACTTTGTGGTTATAATTAGGAAGACCATATAATTTATTGTCTGAACTGGGACAGTTTTTCCAGCCTGAGTATTTACAGTCTTGGGGAGATAAACACGACTTTATTAGAGGGAGATATAACTTTCAGCAAATTGCCTCCATCCTCTTGGCATGGTTTTTTCTTCCCAGTTTTCATTAGGGCACCAATTAGTGTGACGGTGGGTTGACAGTTTAGGTCCTTGAGGTTCCAGACTTCTTTTGGGCTTCTTGTGTTCCTGGCTTCTTCCCAAGGAGAAGGGAGTGGTTCATTTTGCTGGTGAATTTGAGTGAAGAAATGAACATGCTGAGCTAAACCTTTTGGGGCTTTCCTTGGCTGATCTGCCTGCTCTGAGCAAGGGGGCATTCTAGAATGATCTCTACCACTTGGCAAGCTTTCTGGACAGATTCTGCTCTTGTTGTAGAGGGAGGAGAGGGACGAGGAGGTAAAGGGTGCTCATAAATTGGGAAAGTTTGATTGGGGGGAATTAATTAGTAACAGGAAGCCCATCATGCCCACAGCCTGAGCCCTGTTCCTTCCTTCCAGCCTGTATGGGTGGCATTACTAGCATTAAACCTCTATTTGTTTAATTTCTGTCTCTTACTTTTTACATACTGTGCCTGTTCTGAAGACTACTTGTCTTGAGGTGGGCAGATGTTTCTGTTTGACCATAGACTTACTTGTCAAGGTCAGTGGCTTCAAAATGACAACAAACTAGGACACTTGTGGCAATAAAATGGACCTTTTGATAATCATGCTGGGGAAGCCAGACCCATCCTCTGTGGCCCATTGTTCTTAGTGTTACTCCTTAAGGGTAACTGGATCCTTGCTCATTCAAAGTACCGTCCCTCCTCACGGCCTTTGCCCTTCTGGGTTGGATCTCCATTTATTCAACTTGGCTTATTTTGAGGATCATTCCACACTTGATTATTTACTTCAGAAAATGGACTTGATCACCTCCATTCTCTGTTCTAAAAAGGTCACTACAATGATTTTTCTTCTTTCTTTTCTTATGCATATTCTTCTCCTTTTCTAGATCCATTATAAAGAAGAGTATAAAAAGTCTAAGGACAAATGTACATTTGTGCCTGACACTCCCATGCTAACCCATGTTAAAAATATTGGTGCTTTTATTTCAGAGGTAAGTTCTCAAAAACTTTCAAAATGACTCGTGTTTTTCTATTTATATAGATAAAAAGTCTGCATGTCTGCATTAAAGTTTGAGAATAGTTTTGAAGGCACCACTGAATGTTGGTGATATCTAGATTATTATCTAGTTCTATGAACAATATTAACTCATGAATTGAGATATTTTGCTCCCTTTTGTCAATACATTTTATTATATACTGTATGTCTATATTTCAACTCTGCCCCTTTCTTTTTTATATAGTATTCTCTTGAAAAGGAATATTTGCATTTGACAAATAGAAAGCACTAGGAAAATAATCTATCTTTAAAATTCCAAACTATTAATTTCCTAATGAATGTGTTAGAGGTAAACCATTGAATATTATTTTGGAAATAAGCATACTTTAACAGATGATTTCATAAGCCACAGTATCTCTGACAAGTAAATTTAATTTAAGCTATTTTTGAGTGGGATAAAATTGAGCTCAACAGAAATGTCTATTATGAAGCCACAGAGTGAGAAGTATGCTATATGCATTTTCCAGCTGAAAAATCATGTAGTCTTTCAGAGAGCATTTGGAACTGCAGTTTATCTTGCACGGTAAAGCACAATGTTGACAATCATTTCTGTGTTGAGGCATCACTATAGTGTGCAAATAGATAAACTTGAAGGGATCCGTTAAAATAGTGTTGTAAATGACTGACCTCTAGTGTTCTGAAAGTTACATTGGCAAAAGATCAACTTGGGGTTCTTAGCTTATTATCTGCTAACCTGAAATGATTTGGAGAAAATCAGCACATTTTCTTTTCTTATTGTCAACATCCAGAGTTGTGGAGACAAAAGGCTCAGACGACGTAGGTGCTCAATAAATCAACACCCAAATCAGGCTCTGAGGGGGGAGGAACAGCAAGGACTCACCCCCAGAGTATGAAAGAACACAGTTTTGTTTATTTGTATCAGCTGTGTTATTTCTCCTGTGCAGAGAAATTCTTGGTGTTCTCAACTTGTGTTTGATTGATTTTCCTGAAGGAGTTAACTGCAGAGCAAAAAATTGCAAGTGGGTGATCTATTGTGTTCCCTTGAACCTAATTTTCCCAAGAGCAAGTGGTGAATGAGTGTTTGTCTTTTCCAGTAATGATTGAGCTCCCTCAGAGCCAGTGCAGACTGGAGGTGGGGAGGCGCCTGAGCAGACAAGCTCCCCTCCTGCCCCCACCCACTGTGGCCCCCTGGGGAGGCTGAGAAGCCCAGACAAAAGAATGCATGAAAAAATAATAATTATTATCTTAATTGTACAAATTTGTAGGATGCATTGTGATAATTTGAGATATGTATACAGTGTGTAAGGATCAAATCAGGGTCGTTAACCATCTCCTTAAATTTTAAGTTTCTGATTAATTTGTAATAATTGTACATATTTATGGGGGACAGTGTGATGTTTCAATACACGTCCACAAGATGTGCTGATCAAATCAGGGTAATTAATGTTTCCATCTCCTTATCATTACTTTGCATTTGGAGTCTTCCTGCTCTTCTGGGGGGTCACTAAAATATATAATATGTTCTTGTAAACTGGTCACTGTTTGGTGCTGTGGAACAGAGATTTTTTTTTTTTTTCAGTTCTAATTAGTTATACATGATAGTAGAATATATTTTGACATTGTACATATACAAAGTATAACTTCTCATTCTTCCGCTTGTACATGATGTATAATTACTTTGGTCATGTGATCATATCTGCATATAGGATAGTGATGTTCCTTTCATTCTACTGTCTTTCCTATACCTATTCCCCTTCCTTTCCTTCCATTCTCCTTTGTCTGATCTAAAGTACTTCCATTCTTCCCTACCCACCTCCCCTTATTGTGAATCAGCATGTGGGCAACAGAGAAATACTTCTAGCTAATTGAGCTTCGGTACCTGCTACCCAGACTACCAGCATCACCCTGTTCCCCCTTCCCAGACTCTCGTAGTCACTATTCTTCACCTTTGGAAACCTGATAGTAAATTTTAAAGATTTGTATTTTCAAACAAATTGCCTCATTGTTCTCAGATTCTTTCTTCACTGATCAAACCTATGAATCTGTCAATACATACAAGTAGATTTAGTTTTAGAAAAGTGCATGGGCGTCAATAGAAGAAGAGTTTCTACATTCTCACATCTCATTTAAAGTTTTCTCACAAATTGGAAATCTTTCTATCTCTTCAGGGTACATTTGTCAGATCTGGTATTTCAAATTCAAATGCAAGTTTAAGATTAAACCTGCAGGTTGTTAAATCAGTGTGGTTTCTACAGAAAGTTTTCTTTTACTATTCACAGTAAAAAAGAAAAAAAATGGGAGAGGGACTTTAATTTTCTTTTTATTTCCTCTAGGCAAAATACAGAGGCACTGTGAAGGTCAACCTTTCCAACTCTCTTTATAAGCAGATGCCCGCCACCATTGACAGTGTCTTTGCGAGAGAAGTTTCCCAGCTTCAGAGCGAGGTGTGTTTTCTACAAATTGTTATGTAATGGGGTAGATCAAACATATAATCTCTTTTAAGTGATTTGACATTTTAGGAAGAGTTGTTTACTCTGGGTATTAAACACTGAATGGAAACAGCTGGATCATGTGCCGTCTGTAGTCCAGTGGCAGACAGTGAAAGGGACATGCAAGTTTATGTCAGGCACAGCATGCTGGGATTTTTTTTTTTTTTTTGAGTCTCATTCATTGCTCTTTATAGGGCCAATTTTAATCTAATTCTGACAGTTTACAAAACTGAAATAATTCTGGTTTGTTGCACAATACTGGGGATTGAACTCAGGACCTCATGCATACTAGTCAAGCCATCCCCACAGCAACCCCCACCCACACTTCTTAAAAATTTTGAGACTAGGTCTTGCTAAGTTGCCCAGGCTGGTCTTGAACTTGCTATCCTCCTGCCTCAGCCTCCCAAGAAGCTGGGATTACAGATGTGTGCCTCTGTACCATTTTAAAAATGAAATTCTTATAGCACCTGTCGAATGATTCTGACTTAACATATGATCCCTAGGTGGAGAACATCTTAAGAGCTTGTTAAAAGTCACGTAAAGGGCTGGGGAGATAGCTCAGTCGGTACAGTGCTTGCCTCGCAAGCACAAAGCCCTGGGTTCGATCCCCAGCACCAAAAAAAAAAAAAAGTCACATAAAGAGATAGCAGTTGAATTTGAGACCCACAGGTCCATGCTCCACCTGTTAGACAACTGGTTCCTGAATTTCCTGATGTGTGCTTCGTTCTTTTCATTTAGGATAAGTCAGGCTACCAGCCAGAGCCTCCATCAGGTGGAAGTAGCTATTTTAGTGATTCCAGGTTGCAGCAAACTTAAGAACTGTCATCATGTAAACTCATTTTTGAATCCACAGGAGTGTAGGGGTAATTTTTTCCTGTATAGTACCTTGAGATATAAGGCATTTTAAAATGCATTTAATCTCTTGCATTTCTTAAAACAGAATTTCATGGTAGAATACTTTGCTGTTTTCTGACTCACTGTTTGGTTTTATTCATGGTGCAATCTGATTTTTTTTTTCTTTATTAATCTGTTACTTGCTAAGTTACGTGAGACCCTCATCTGTCCTGTCCCCTGCTCTACTCCGGGCACATAGGGGCTCTTCGGTATTGTGGAATTTATTGATTTCCATCTAAAGGATATGCTTCCTTTTGCATAGTTGATATTCTTCATGCCATACCTTAGGCATTAGTACTTCTAATTAGTATTAATAGTAAATGTAGGCGTGTAATGATACGTCAAGTGCTATTTCATGCATTTCATATGTATTTAGGTCATTTAATCCTCACAACAAACCCAGGAAGTATCCCCATTTTGGAGATGTGGAAAGCAGAGCACAGAGAGTTTAAGTAACGTGCCAAAGGTAACACAGCCAGCAAATGGTAGAGCCAGCATACAAGCATGGGTGGTCTGGCTCCAGAGTCTGCGTTCTTAACCACACACTATTCCACATCTTTCCTACTACTTCTCTTTCTCTTTTTCTTATTAAGCAAGTTCCTTCTCCAGAATTATTTTACTTTTAAGTAGAGGATACCTTGGCAATTATAAAATAGTCTGAATATTAATTTTGATTTTAAAATAGTCTTGAAAAATACTAAGGATTGCTACCCTTTGCAGAACATCTTTAAATGTTTCATTATTACAAATTTAAACATCCTTTGTGAACCCAACTTGGCAGGAAGCTAACAGCTGAGATAAGCTGAGATTTAGCTAAGCTAAAAATATATGATGTGGAGGTTCTGCCTGACTGACCATGACTAATGTGCCCTTTGTTTTTCCTGCCAACATCTGGTCACCTAGCTACTTGCTGATAACATGGGCTACTTTATAAAGCACATAATTATAACACTCGATAGAAGATAAGCAACAATCACTCAATAAAAAAAGAAAAAATTAAAAATCTATTTTTATATTTACTTGGGAAAGTAACATTTTCAGATATTTGCGTCCTTTTACTTTTACTTTTCTTTCTTTCTTTCTTTCTTTCTTTCTTTCTTTCTTTCTCTTTCTTTCTTTCTTTCTTTCTTTCTTTCTTTCTTTCTTTCTTTCTTTCTTTCTTCCTTTCTTCCTTTCTTCCTTTCTTCCTTTCTTCCTTTCTTCCTTTCTTTTTTTTTTTTTTTCCATGCTGGGGATTGGACCTAGAACCTTAAGCATGCTAAGGAAAGGGCTCTACCACTGAGCTACATCCCAAGCCCTTTTTATTTTGTTTTGAGACAGAGTCTCACCAAGATGCTCGGGCTGGGCTGGAACTTGCAATCCTCTGTCCTCTCCACACCTTTCCCAATAGCTTGGATTATAGGTGTGTGCCTCTGTGCCCAGCTCTCCTCTCACTTGTTAATGGCAGAAATATGTGTATAGAAAACAAATATTGCTTTGTGGATTTTAACATGAAAAAATAATCCATTTTGATATTTGGGGCCTATCGTATTGCTTTTGGTGGAATAGGTTATCATGCACATTGTTACCATGTGCCTTCCTGTGATGGAGTAGAGATGGCTGGGGAAGATATGGATGCACTCTTAATTAGCAGTGCTTTGTGTTGTGATTAGTCGTGGAACTTGTTAGTAAAAAAATACCTTGGTTCTGAATAAGGTGTGTTTAGATTTACCTGCATCAATTTTATTACTGTTAAAATAGTTATTCTAAAAAAACAGTTATTCTCCAAGTTTACCTGGCAATCAGAGGTATTTGCAAGTGTTTGTGATAATTAAACAACTCTTCTTCTACTGTGTCCAAAAAGTTTCAGAGTTGTGGTAACCTAATTTAGAATATTAGATGAATTCTAATCTTCAATGGCTGAGTTCTAATGAAAGTTCTTGACAAACTGTTGTTGACAAACTATTGAATTATTATCAAAAACAAACAGTCTTTCTAATGCTTAAATTCAATGTAGAGTAAAAAAATTCAGCTAGTGTATTTGCTGTTTGTGATCAAATACCTGATAAGAACACCTTAAAGGAGGAAAGTTTGTTTTCACTCACAGATTCACATTCATGGTTGACCACTTCATCACTCTGGGGTTGAGGTGAGGCAGATCATCATGGCGGAATGGAATGGCGGAGGGAAGCTGTCAGGTCATGATAGCCAGGAAGCAGAGAGGGCAAGTGTGAGGAACCAGGGCAATGTATAATCCCCAGGACCACACCCCCGGTGACCTCCTTCCTCAAGTTACACCCTCGCCTGCCTACAGTTATCCATTCAGATTATTAATCCAAAAAATGGGTTGATCCATCCGTGAGGTTACAGCTGTCATCATTTCACCTCTGAACATTACTGCATTAACTAATGCATGAGCTTTTTGGGGGATACCTCATATCCAAATCATAACAGTTAGATTTATGCTTCCTTTAGAAAATGACTGTTAGGAAGAAGCACCTTTAAAAAAGAGTTGTGAGCTATGTCATATGCATGCCTGTAATCCCAGTGGCTTGGGAGGCTAAGGCAGGAGGATCTCAAGTTAAAGTCAGCCTCAGCAAAAGTGAGGCACTAAGCAACTCAGTGAGACCCTGTCTCTAAATAAAATACAAAATAGGGCTGGGGATGTGGCTCAGAGTTGAGTGTCCCTGAGTTCAATCCCTGGTACCCACCCCCCTGCAAAAAAAAGAGAGAGTTGTGAAGTTTTCAGGATACCATTTTATTAGCTGTTCCCCATTAGAAAAATTTATAAACGAAGATCCCAAAGGAACCTGGAAATGGAATGGACTGTGACTTGAAGTGATGGGATCTTTCTCTGCAAGGCTATTTCAGGAAAAAGCTAAATAATTCCTTATCAGAGAAGCAATACAGACTGCTCAGGCACCCTAACTGAGAAGTTTTATGGGAATTTATGGTTTTTTTCAGTAGTATTTATGGAGTCGTGTTTCCAGAGTTCAGAGGTATCAATGATATGGTATTGAAAGCACATTTACCTATATAGTACTTACAAAGTATTAGAAGTCAGACATATATACATACATGTATATGTGGGATATAAAAGTCTAGGAGATAAAATATATGAAAAATGTATACATTGCTTATATAAACATTTATATATAAAGTATAGAAGGCTATTCCTAGTTCTTCCCACTCTTTGGGTGTCCAGTACCATAGCAATCTAAGTTCTCAAAGCATGAAGAAAACAGTTTTAATGTAGGGAAATACCACATAATAATGACAGATCCTAAAAAAATCAAATTTGTCAGAAAATTTATTAGCTTGACATAATTTCCCATTAGCTATTTTAAGGCAGAAAATTAATATGATAAATTAAAGTTCAGCTGCCTCCAGTTTGATTCAGTCTTAATTCTAAAGTGGTACTTAGTGGCAGCTATAAATGAAAAGACTATTTTAAAGCTGCAAGTAGAAAATTACGTAGCCTTTTTAAGAAAGAGTGCTTTTTAAAATTGTGCTTGATGAGTCAACCGTATCTATGATAACTCACAAAATGATCAGCTGTATTGGTTTTGTTTATAAGGTCGCAAGCATGATCATCAGTCTAAAATACAGAATATACCAGCCGTCCTTCAAAAAGGAGATTGGCGTATGTTACCTCTTCTTATTTAAGAGGAAGAAACAAATCTCAACAGAAGTTTTTCCTTGCCTTTTAGACTTGAACATCCATTAAACTACTCCCCCTTCCTGTCCTCAGAGTTATAATGTAATATGTACTAGAACTGAGGTAATGGACCTTCTTACCCTGCATTGGAGGTCCTTAAGAGGTTTCCTGTTTAACATAAGTAATTGGTGAAAATGTAAAGATATATTCATCAGAATTAGATATCTTGATGGCGTAAATTGATGGACAGATTGTAACAAGATGTATTATACCTGGAGCAACATAGGGACTGCGATTGAGTCCTGGTAATCAACCAAACACACAGGACTGAATGTGGGAAGCTGGCTTCGTAGGACTGAATGAGACTTAAGTGCATTAATTGACAGGAATCTCAACATAGCTGTCAAAAGGAAGCTGTCATGACATGTGAACGCATTAATAGCATTTGGCAAGTAGAGGAGGATAACCTGGATTAAATTAAGTAATTCTAAATAGGATTAAGTCAGGCTGCTGTGGGAATGAGATGGATAAATTGGGATTTGGATTCAAGAGGGCTTCTTGGACGATCAGGGGTTCAACCCTTTAATCCATGCAGACTGTCTGGAAGAGCAGAAGTCATCAATGGCTAGTTGCCTTCCCACTGGAAATTCCCTGTTGTGAACGAGGCTTTTTCCTCTGTGACTGGATAAATCCAACTCTGGGGAGAGAGATGGGGTTTGAATAAAGGAAGAGGTTTCAGCCAGAGCTTTTAAAATTCAGAGACTTGATGTCCCAGGTTGAGTTCTTTTTCAGTAGATGTTTTTAAAGAAAAATGAAGTGGGGAGCCAGAGAGGAGGTTTTGCAGGGGAGAGGAGGATGGTAAGAGTCAATGATTTTATTTGTAAAAATTAATTTTATAATTATCACTCTAATCCTTTAAATAAGTGTATTATCTAAGTTAAATGGGTGTTTAATTCTGTCTATGAAAGCCCACGAGGAGTGTAGGGTTATGAGAATGTTGAATAAACTCATTTATTCAACCATTCACTATATATTTATTGCATTTCTACTCTGTGTCATTTACTGTGATAGGCACAGGATATTAAAAGATGTGTAAGATATAGACCCACCTCTCAAGGAACTCAGATTGGCAAAGAATTCTTAAGTTTAACTATATTCTTTGTCACTGAAAACCAGACCTTATTTTGTTGTTGGCAATGACTGTTCTAGTTTTTCTTTTTAGGTTGCTGTTTATTTATTTATTTTTTTGGTGCCTCATAATTCCTACTCCACTCAACCCACGTTTATTATTAAACCCTTAATATACTTTAAAATTAATTTTGCTATTCCTTTCTTCATCTGTTGGTTTATTTTCACTCATGGTTATTCATTAATTTATTCATTCACAGAGCAGATATTAGTCGATGATATTTTTTAAAAAATCTTCCTTACACCCCCGCCTTCACCCCACTATGGAGAAAACTGAACCAGGTGATTGGTAATGAATGGAATTGGTATGATGTTCAGATCCCTGATGGAGAACGAGGCTTGACAAACCTGAGAATTTCATCTGCATATTATATTTTCTCATAAAGTTTTGGTCATTTAATGAGGTTTCTACTATATTATGGCTGTGTCTACATAAAATAAGAACCATTCATATAAAAATAAGCAACTCACTTTTACATATTCCATAATTTCCCCCTACCTGCTCAGTTGTTTTCTCAAGATTTAAACCTTGAACATTTATAACTGTGAAAGCTCTCAGATGTGGAAGATTTACCAAAACTAGAGGTGAGATTTAAGCTAGAGGAACAGAATGGTGAATTTCATCATTGCTTTAAGGTTGTTTTGAAATAAATGACGAGTTAGAATTAGAAATCTTAACTAAAGCCCTGAGATGAAAGCATTATATATATTATCTTGTTACAGAGGCTCAGGCAAATTTATCTGTTATTGGTGGTATTTAAATATATAAAATCCTTATAAAACAGTGGAATTGAACAGTTAAGAATTTTATATACTACTGTAGGATTTTTAAAAATTTTATTTATTGATTTTTTGGTGGTGCTGGGGATCTAACCCCAGCCTTGTGCATGCTAGGCCTTGGCTACCTCTAAATGGAACTAATTGTTTTTTGTGCTTTTAAAGGTTGCCTACAAGCAGAAGCATGATGCTGCCAAAGGAGTCTCAGATTATGCCCACATGAAGGAGCCACCTGAACTCAGACACGCCATGGAGGTCAATAAGCACCAGAGTAATGTAAGCAAGCTCATCTCTCACCGTTTTCTGGAAAATTGTAGTTGACCCACATTACAAATTGTGATTATTTAGTTGAGATTTAAATATTATAACACTTCTATTCCAAAAAGGACTTTATGGTTTATCATTAAGAGGTACATTTGAATTATTCTTAAGGTAGTCATTTAAACCTTGTAGAATGCCTCTACATTGTCATGTATTTTCAGACATTAGAAATTTTGCTTGAAGAAGACAATTGGGTCATAACATTTCTAAAGCGTCCTTGACTTGATGTGGAAGCCCAGGGTTTCCAGTCTAGTCACAGAAATGCTGCAGGAAAGAGCGTCAGCAACCCATGGAAGAATCACCCATGAGCACTAGCTGGATTGTATGCCACTACTCTTTCTTTTGAACTGCTTGTTGGGGATCAAATTATTATTAAACTTAAGAACCAACAGATATGAAATGTTGAAGCAACAGCTGCCTAATGATTGACTTAGCAGCAGAACAAAGAGGAAGAAAGTTAGTTTGTAGAAAATTTCTTCTTTGGTTATAAGTTCCCAGGCCCATGAAGGCTTGCATACATTTGTTTAATACCACTACTGTCCTAGTATCCTAGAAGAATAATTTGTTCCTGAAATTTGTAGCAGAAACTTGTTGTATCATGAATTCTCTTTTCTCCAAAAGGCATGTATGAACTGCTGGTCAGGTTCTTGATGGATTAGAATCAGTTAAGGTAAGGTGCCTGTCCTAGTTAGATTAAGAAACACCCTTTCTTGGAAAAGTTCCTGATCTATCTTTGTTATCTCAAAAAGAGTCTGTCACTCAGTCCTATTGAAGCAGCTTTGCTGACTCTGTGCCTCCAGGGCCCAGAGATACAGAGTATCTCTCTGCAGTATGGCAAGAGCTATTTGATATTAAATTGCATTAGGTCAATGTTTAAGTAAAAACCAGAGAGGAATTTAACATACTAACCCACATGTATAAACATATGCTGATACCAAAGCCTTTCTCTAAGATGCTTTAGACCTGACAGGAGATGAAGAAGCTGCATGTCTGCAGTTATTATCAGGGCTATTATTTTAAGGAGAGGCTTTATAAGAACTGTTTGCTTACAGAATGACTATAATAATCATAACTACTACTTACTCAGCTCAGCCATGCACCAGGCTCTGTGCCAAGACTTTGATCATTTCCATTTTTTACAAGAACCCTGTACTGATTCCCATTTCGTAGATGAAGGAAATAAGAATTGGGAATCAAACTCTGGAATTCGCTCTTTCTGCTGTACCTTGCTATCTCCCTCTTAAAGGTCACTGGTGATTAGTCGATATTTTAAATGAAGTTTTAAAAATGAGTAACATCTTAAGACATCATCTGAATTCAGATGCACTGCAGGAAAGAATAACCGAATCACCTGAGTTCTCACTATTTTGTTGTGGAAGAGACCTTGAATTCATATAAAAGATCAAAGATGGAAGGTGGGCTGGTGTCCTAGGGTGACGACTGGTGTTACATGGATCCCTAGGAGGACTTTTCTTACTCTATAATTCAATGTAATTCAAATACAGAAGTTCCTTGTCATAGAACTGGGCTTATTATTTTAACTCTGCCTTTTCTTTTAAAAGGTCTTTGATTGAGGGAATAGAGAATGAAGCCCTTTTCTCCTCCATTCAACAGTGTGTGCTCATGGGAGAAGGATGTGTTTACTTACACTCCTCTGCCAACTCGGCTCAACCTTTGCATGCAAAGTTTGTACATATAATAGGATTTGGAAAGTGTTTAAGACTATTTACTTAGATTTAAAGTGAGAATGATATTTGTATTCTACCCGTGAAGTAGTTGCTATTCCTCCAGAGCCAAGCCACTTGGAGTAATACATTTGTTGTCCCTTCAATATGAAATTTAAGGATTGATCTTAAAAGCTGCAAAGAGAGCTAGTGTGAACATCTCCCGGTTCAGTGGGCAGATCCACTGAATCTCCATAAAAGACAAAACTCTCTCTCCCATAAAACATCAGCCTGAAGAAACTTATGGCAGAGAATTGACTAGTAGAATTAATTGCTGTTTTGTGACATGGATTTTCACTTTACACTCTGGCTATAAGTGAGTGACTTAATTTCAAATAAAAATGTACCATCAGTTGTGAATACAATTAACCCCGAAACAATGAAAGTCAACACCTTGGCTTACCTGGTTTATGGTGGCACCAAAATCAAGTCAGCTTCCTAAGTTCTGTTGAGAACCAACAAACCGGAATCACTGCCACTCAGAACAAGTTAATTTTTGCCTTCTTTCTGGTCATATCTTTTATTAAAATGGTCATTAGTGGTCAAGAGGAGTGATTTTTCTTCAGATTCTTTTTCTCCCTTACACCTTCAGTGATGTAAATGAGCAGAAGAGGATGGGAAAGAGGTTTATTTATGAACTGAATTCTCACCTCTGAATAATTGAGAATGCCAAGGGGAAAAGTATCCTGGGGGCAGGGATCTCTTGTATCACTTTAAGATTTAATGATCATAAAAAGGGGGAAAATTATTAGAATATACTCTACACTAGCATATATGAGGCAAAAAAACTGGCGTTAGACCATGCTTAAAATGCTGGCTTTGCCACATGTCCTCTGGATGACCTGGGACAAGTTACTTAATATGTCTGTGTCTCTATTTTCTCCTCTGTAAAATGGAGACATGGACACCTATCTCCCAGGGCTGGCAAGTATTAAATAATATATGTAAAGGACTCGGCAGAAGAACCACTCAATAAAATATTAGGCCTACTTGGTCCTCCTCCAGTTTTTAAAGGGTGATTTGAGAGTTTAGGGTGATGTCATCATTCATTTGAAATAATTAAAAGAGAATTGGTTTATAAAAGGGCTAAATCAATATGAAATTAATATTGAGAAGTGTTTCAGTCAGAGGGTGTATTCAAAAAGTTCCTAAACGTATCTTGTTGATACTATAATTAAAAATTGATTAAAAACCGCCAATCTAAATCCTTTTGTATCTTAAGGGATGTAACCCTGCCAAATTTTTCTAATGTAATGAGAGAGACTGGAGGTATTCTGTTCTGTGACTTTCCCCTGAAGATGGGCTTGTAATGAAAACCTCAGTTACATTATTAGTTCTCATCCATCTTATCAGAGGCACGAAGTCCAGTAGTTCTCAAGAAGGTCCAACAAAAATTACCATTTTAAGTTTTATAAGTAGTATGGTTTATACTGATTTGCAATGCAATTGGAATAGTAAACTTTGCCCAAACACTGTATTGGTAATCAATTCAACATGTATTAAAAAGAATTATTCAGCATAGGAAACAAGACTTAATGTTCTTTTCAAGAATGATCTATGTACTGTCTTAAAATTAATAAAACCTTATCAGTAGACAAATTTCTGTTTCATCAGAAAGTGAAAAGGCTTAAAGATAAATCAGTAAAATAATACTAGAAAAACAATTATAGCTCTGTGTGGTTCCTCAGTGTGACTTACAGTAACAGTGCCTATGGATTCAGTATTTAAAATACATATATCAGTGTTCTTGTTCATCTCTAAGCCAAAATCATTAGTAATACCTCTTCTGCTCCCTTCATGAGATTGTGTTGTTGGTAAAATTAAGTCATGAATAAGAAAATGTATAACAACTATAAAATGACATATGACATATAAAATGACAATAATAATAATCCATTGTTTTACATGTAGCCGATTTTATTCCCTCTTTTAGACAATTAAAAATGTTTTGTTTGTTCAGTAATATCAAATTGTATGTTCACTTATTTTTGAAAAGTTTATATTGTTTTATAGAAAACAAGATTTATATTTAAAAAGGTTCATACTCTCTTGTAGAAAATAACATTTAAGTAAGTTTCATAAAAGAATTTCGAGGGGCTGGGCATAGCTCAGAGGTAGGGCCCTTGTCTAAAATGTGCAAGGCCCTGCGTTCAATTCCCAGCACCACAAAAAAAAACAAAAAACAAAAAAACAAAAAATAAAAAAACCCACAAAAGAACAAAAACAAACAAACAAATAAACAACAACAACAAAAAAAAAAAAAAAAGAGAGAGAGAGAGAGAGAGAGAGAGAGAGAGAGAGAAAGATGAGAGTCTTGTGTCCCTGGAGGGCTCTCTCTAATGTGATATATGTTATAATGATGATAAAAGATTTAAAGATTTTCTTGAGAATGATTGAACCTGGGCTTCAAGATTGTGAGTCTACACAGGTTACACTGGTCACTTCTGTTCTAGTTTCTTCTCACCAAGAATCATTTTAACCTTCCCCAGAGCAGTGGAGGGATTGGTCCTGGCCCAGCTGGATCTCATTCCCTCAAGGCTTTCCTGCTTGTACAGTGCTCAGCCCTCCACGTGTCTGTCTGTCTGTCTGTCTGTGGCTTCCAGGGAGGCTGCCGTTCCCCAGCACCCAGTCTTCTCTTCTACAAGGGCTTCACTTTCACTTCATGGATTGTCTGTGGAGGTTTTGCTTCTGTGTGGTTTATTAACTCACCTACCAGGGAGTCTCAAATCACTGTGTTATAAAAGTAGGAAGCCGGCTGGAAGGTCACTGTGAATCCTTGGGTCACACACATATGTCTGGCTGTACCTGAAGAGTAAAGGCATCTGTTCCACTTTCAAAATCTCATAGGAGTTCTGTTTATTGGCCAAGTCTAATCCTCTAAGGAAGGGGATGCTGAGGGATGTAGCTTCAGCCTGGGAAGGGAGCTTTGGCAGAGCCCATTTGAGTACAGATAACTTAGCACAACGGGCGGGTTTAGAGTTTAACGAATTAATGCACAAAGAGGATACAGAACAGTGCCTAACATGTGTGGACCACGCTGCAGGAATGAAGGAAGCATGCAAAAGATGTGGCTGTTAGGGCTGGGGAGATAGCTCAGCTGGTAGAGTGCTTGTCTCGCAAGCACAAAGCCCTGAGTTCGATCCCCAGTACCACACAAAAAAAAAAAAAAGTGGTAAGATGTGGCTGTTATGAAGCAGAAGTAGATTCAAAGACCATGAAGTGATGTGAAAATACAAGGGCAAAGGTGAACATAGTGAGATAAGAAAGAAATTCAAAGACAACATTTAATGGAATACAATTCTGTGTTGGAGGTAAAGAAAAGAACAGATCTGTTGCTGCCAAAAAACAGGAAATGGATCTCTCTAGAGTTACCGACAGGAATCTAAAGTTAGTTGGAGTAAAAGAAATATTTATTGGTTTATATACAGTTGTGCCTTGGTATCCTCAGGAGATTGATCCAAGGACCTCTATGGATACTAAAAATCTGGGCATGCTCAAGTCATGGTGTAGTATTTGCATGTAATCTGTGCATATCTTCCTGTATATTAAAAATCAACTATAGATTACTTGTAATACCTAAAACAATATAAAAGCCATGTAAACAGTCATTATACTGTATTGTTTAGGGAATGATGATACAAAGACAGTCTGTACATGTTCAGTATAGATACAACTTTCTTTTTTGAATTTCTTCAATCCATGGTTGGTTGAGTCCTAAATGTGGAAGCCAGGGATATTGAGGGCAAACTGTAATTAGGAAATGAAATGGGGCTACCTCCAGGCACAACTGGTTCCAGAGCCGTCACAGTGTCACCAGAAACCCTCCTCTGTCCCATATCTCACTCTGCTTGCTGCTGTGTGATGTTTCTTTCACACACTGTCTGTGAGGATTCAAGATGATAGTCACTGCTTCCAAGCTTAAATCATCCTCAGACCAGCTGATTCCTGAGGAAAGTGTGTGTCAACTCAGCCTTGAATCCATTGGATGACTCTGGTCCTGCTTGGGATATGTGTGTCTTTTAAAATCATGGTTTCTAAGTGGACATGGAACCTGATTGGACAGCCCAGGACATGTGGCCACCTCTGTCTACAGAAAGGCAGGTTGAGGTCCCCTCCTCGTCACCTGGAGTGAGGGAGGTACAGTTTCCAAATAAAAAGTTCTAGGGGAAAAAAATGAATCATATCTACCCAAAAAGGAATAATTTAGGAAAATGGCTCAGATATGTGGAAAAGGACAAAGAAATTCTGTTAAATTCAGTTAAAAGGCAAAAGGAAGTAATCAGGCATTTAAAATAATAATGTTGTGTCCCCATGGAAGAGACCAGAATCATCATTTGCAGATGAAATTATATGTTTTTACATACTGTGAAAAAGATAAAGCTGATCATCTTGACTGTAAGATAAATATATAACAGTGATCTTCATATGGTAATTACTATTTTGCCTTGTGCAGGACCTATAGAAGAAAATGATGAGACTTCACTGAGATATATAATAAAAGAATTAGAGAAATGGAAGAATATGCCATCTTCTCCTAGGGGGGTTTGAAGTATGGTTGAGATATTATTTTTCCTGAAGTCATTTTTGTAAGATCACTGCAGTACCCATTCAAATTCCAGTTGTTTCCTTCAGGGAGGTACTCAAATGCTTCTAATGTTCATTATTAAGAATCGATAGTTAAAAGATTAAGAACACACTTGAAATAGAAAAGTAAGAAGGGAACTCAGTTGAACAGACCTTATGGACATTTGAAAAGAAAATCCACAGAAGTAAGTGAGTCCTTCATATGCATACTGAAGAGTCTAAAATGGAGACCACTTTTAATATCATTGATTTCTCTTCCTCCTCACCTTCTCTACCTGCTATCTTCTTGCTCCTTTTTTCTTCCTTTTTCCTTCTCTTCCTTCTTTGTTCTCTCCTGTGCTCTGAGAACATAGCAGGAACAAAACATTGAAGGAAATAACATAAAATAATCATTGACTGTCAAGCTTATACCCATTCTGGGTTAATGATTTTCAAGAATCTCTTCCTTTCTCTCTTCTTACTAGAAACAGTATTATGTAGATTGCCATGTTGTCATGAGAAGAATGAAGAATGGTGTCCAATTCACTGTTCCAATATGGTTAGCATTAGATCAAATCAATTTGGGAAATACAGAGGCACACACATGCAAGTGTGCATGCCTGCACACACACTTTGACCACCAAGCTCTTCTTCTGTTGCATGACCTTTTGACTCTTCCTGAGTACTGATGCCATGCCAGAATGGAACAAATCCATACTGCAGAAAAAGTGAGGAATGTCAAATGAGTTTCCTTAAAGCTAAGGGTGATCGAGCTACAGGAACATGAGTCATCTACTCAGGAAACCGTGTTGCCATACCACGCATGTTCAGACGTCCTTGCAAGAGTGAAACCAGGAGCTTGCTTCTCTCGCCTGTCCACAGACATAAGCCCCCTCTCCTGTGGAATATCCCTAAGCAGTAGTGTTCTGGAAGATCTGACTTGCGATCAGCTCCTGCGCTTTTCTCCTGTGTGGCTCTGTGGTGTTCTCTTGTTTGAATGTACAGCTCATGTCAATCTTAATATTTGTTTTGAGTCACATATGCTGGCCTCTAATTTGCAATTTACATGGATGATGGGGCCCTATTCAGAGTCCTGCTCCTGCCGCCTTTGTGCCGTTCACCTCTCTTCACGCAGTCATTAGGCTGAACAGCATATAATTAGGTAACCCATGTAAAGCTGGGATTTCTGAAAGGTTGCAGTTCTTTTCAAAAAGTGAGGGTTTCCATTTTTACTCTCATTCTTTTCTAAACAAAAAGACATCCCCCCTCCCCTGGTGGTTTTCAAATGAACGGAGTGACTTAGAAACAGTCCTGGAGGTGGGTAATAATTTTGGTTTGTTTTCACCTGAGAGCTGGTTTTTGTTTACACAGCTTGTGTTTTAACTCCCTGTAGGCTGAGGTTGAGTTGCTATCATTTGTGGATGAGCATGTTGCTTTGTGAAGCCAATGAAATTGGTCTATTTAAAAATCCCTGAAGATTTAAAATTCACCCGACAGTATAACTCAGTCACCAGCTTATTTTTGTGTTTCTTTTACTACCTGTATGCACAAAACCTAGAAATTACTTGCTAACACAAAGCCTATGAAGTATAAATACTGAGGAACTTAATACTGATTGTGCTTAAGTGCTATGTGCATGTCAGATTCACGATTGTAAATGCAATTTAAAAAGTAAGGTAAGGGTAGTGAGCAAGTATAAGCTTTCAAAGGGTAAATAGAAGAACTGTACCTAAATATTTCATTGAAATAAAATAATGCAAGAGGAATCTGTTGAAGTATTAATGAATTATCATGTCCCACACACGATAATTATTTTTGGAAGAAATAAGGAAGTGGGAGTGTTTTAAATCTGCTAGGTTGAAAAGAAAATAACAAGATACATTAATATTATCTAGAACACTGGTTCATAGTGATCAACTAGGGAATTCATTAAAATCAGATTCCTAGGCTTGATTTACCAAAATTGTATTCCAGAGGATTGTGGATGGACTTCAGGAATCTAAATAATTTATAAGTAGCTTAGATGGTGCTGTTGCAGAAAGTTTATAGGCAATGTTAGAAATCCTTGTATAAAATGTAATTATTTTTAAGGTGTCCAATGGTTCGTTTCAGTTTTCTACCTTTTTGTGCTCTGAAAAAATAAAGATGGGTTTTAAAAATGACCATTTTGGCATGCTTTGCATTTTGACTCTGATAGAATATATTATAGTAGACAAGTCAACCAGCCCTGGTGAAATGCCATACAGAACCACATCTGGCAGTTGCTTTGGCTCATGACAAGTCAAGAATTTGGAAAGTGGACAGTGAGAGGTTGACCATCAGACATTATAGCAATGTGATTCTGGTCTCTCCTTCTATGTGTTAGCCTAGTTAACATAAAAGAACATGACTAAAGTATTTTACATTTGGCAAAATGTATACATTTTTCTCTTTAAATTTCTACTTTCTGTACTTGGGCTCGATTATGTCTAACATGCGTAACATTCAGAGGAAGAATATTCTTTTATGTAATAATTCTTATTTTGAGTGGATCAAGCTATCAGAATGATATGTATTGGATGGTAAAACTATTGATAATCATGTCTGGGTCTCCTCGGAATGAGCATTTGAAGAGTCCAATTTGGAAAATTCTAGAAGGGCAATTCAGTGACTAGAGCTTATGGATAAGTAAAATGAATGGCAACAGTATTATAATGGGTGAGAAGGAAGAATTGGGACTAGGATAATCTATCTGCCTGACTTGTGAAGTGGTATGGTGTTATTTGAAAAAGGACTTGCATTAGTTATATGACCAAAAAATATAATTGATGGCGATACTCCAGAAATAAAAAGTACAATGATATTTAATGTTCAAAAGAGAAAGCAAAAATAGTAGAAGATGAAGCTGGGCATGTGTTGCATGCCTGTAATCCTAGTGGCTTGTGAGGCTGAGGCAGGAAGATTGTGAGTTCAAAACCAGCCTCAGCAACAGCAGGTGCTAAGCAACTCAGTGAGACCCTGTCTCTAAAATACAAAATCGAACTGGGGATGTGGCTCAGTGGCTGAGTGTCCCTGAGTTCAACCCCTGTTACCCCCGACACACACAAAAAAGAGAAAACGAGAGAAGGGTGTAGCTGAGACGGTAAAAGCTGGAGAGTAACAAAGCCTCAGCACCTGCCCTCCCCAAAGGAAGTGACTTTTAGTCTTCATTTGCTGGGACTTTCCCGGCTTCCCCTGAGCTTGAAAGTGTGTGGTAAGCAAGTTGAAGTGATTGCTAACTACATTCTGTATATGAATAGAGCATCCATACCTACACACATGCTAATAGAAAGGTATCTGTGAAAATCCTTTAAGACAGGTTTGTGCCCTGTTCTTAGCTTTCTATTTCTTAGGTAATATAAATCAATTTCAAATATATATTTATTTTTGTTTCAAATATGTTAATGTTCGTAAGACATAGTGTGAAGAATTAATATGTCTATGCAAATGAACGTTGTGCATAAAAACATAAAGAAAAGCAACTCAAGGCTAGTACATTTTCTTAGCTATTATGACAAGGACAAATAATGTTATAGACATGAAGGTTAGTAGCTTTTTTTCCTTTTTTCTTTTCAATCAAAACTGTCCCTTTGATCAGATTTCTTATAGGAAAGATGCGCAGGACACCCACACATATACTGCGGAGCTTGACAGACCGGATATCAAGAAGGCAACTCAGATCTCCAAGATCATAAGCAATGTAATTCATCTTTTTAAATCTTGTACTGAAACGCTTTTTATTTTTGCAAGAGACAAAGCACAGCTTTGGTATTTGGATGGTTAATTTAATTAGTGTAATTAATCAATCTGGATTAGTGACATCTCAATGTTTTCCCCTGAATTATCCATTTGATTATGTAAATTATTTGGGTATATGCAGAAACTGCCCAAATTAGACTTGACTATGACTGTCATGCTTTTAGAGTTGGTTATGTACTATGTGGGGATAAGATCATGTCCAAATGTCTCACCCTAAAAGTCAGGGTTGTCAGTCTTCTGGTCCAGTATAATCTCTCACCTCACCCTGTTCCAAGGAACTTCTCTTGGCCTCGTCCCATCCTGTTGCTGTTAATTGTGCAGATTCTCTTTCATCAACACATTTGCATGTTTCTCACATGGCAAAGCTGTTTCTTATCTCCTCTAAGATACCCTTCTTGGTTAATATCATCTGACTTCAAAGACCAAAAATTCTGCTTAAAATGATGATTGAACCTGAACTGAATGTTGGAATAACCTTAGTGTACCTTCACAATCAGTAATTACTAAATTCAGCTGCATGTGAATCAAACATCGTCAGATCAGTTTCTGCGAAAAACAAAACCATAAATGCTATCTATAGAAGAATGCAGGATCTCTATCCAGAAATTTCTCCTTATGTATTTTTTTTTTTCAGTATTTGTAAGTGATGGTAGCTGGACACTTAGTCTCAAAGTTAATAATTATTTTACTGCTAAAAGCTGAGTTTATTTAATTATACAATACAATAAATTCTGACTTCAGCAGTCTCTATTTTAGTATTTGTGTTATGAGGAATATATTTTAATGGGCTGAGGGTATATTATATTTTATTGACTATGTTAATGTAATTCATCATTATCAAGTAGATTTATTTAATATTTTCTTATTACTTTTAGGCAGAATACAAGAAAGGGCAAGGAATAATGAATAAAGAGCCTGCTGTAATTGGAAGACCAGATTTTGAACATGCGGTGGAAGCGTCTAAACTTTCTAGTCAAGTAAGACTCTGGAGTGATGATCCCACAATGACTTTATTCAGATATTTTGTTTCTAGGAGCACTGGAAAATATTTCATTTTAGATAATATCTTTAATTGCAAGAATAAACAGGGATCATATTTCTGAAACTTTTCAGATAGTATTGCAATAATCACAGATTTCAGTAAAGAAAAAAATTAAATCTAATTTTAAGCATAAAATAAAGTTTCCACTCTACCTTCCAGCTCAAATCTAAACCTATTTGGTTTGGCTGTGTTGTCACATTTCCCAGAATTTCCAGAAATCAGCAACAGTTGTAGCAAATAATTGTATTTCTGTCTTATGCGTACACACATACATTCTCTGACTCTCTCTCTCTCTCTCTCTCTCTCTCTCTCTCTCTCTCTCTCACACACACACACACACACACACAGGTTTTAACTTAGTAATAAAAATACTAATTTTCACAATTTTCAGATGCTTTAATCACAAATTAACAAAGGGGTAATGAAAATGAAGGAAACTTTGGAATTTTATTGAAGAGCATAAAATAAGATCTGCAAGTGTATAGAGACATGACATGTTTTTGGTTGACCATCTTTTTTTTAACCTTTATTTCATTTATTTATTTATTTGTGGTCCAGAGGATTGAACCCAGTGCTTCACATATGCTAGGCAAGCTCTCCACCACTGAACCACATTGGTTGACAGTATTAATAGATAAAAATTTTAATTCTTCCAGAATTATCATATAAATGTCATTTGCTTTCAATTAGAATCCAGCAGGGTCTTTTTTAAATATGGATAAAATGATCTGAATGCTTTCATGGAAAAGAATTGCCTGAGAAAAGCCTTTAAAGGTACGAAGACAAAGATCAGTGAACAGGAACTTAAATTATGAGTTACCATAAGATAATAGGAGGATCATTGAAATTAAATCAGTATGGATTGGTATATGGAGAGGTAAAATAATCAGAAGGATAGACTAGAATCCTGAGGTAGACCCCAGTATGTATAAGAATTTAATATATGACAACAGTGTCGACTCAAGTCAGTGGAAAAAGATTAGGTAATAGTGGTGCTGACATAACTGACTGTCATGGTGAAAACATTATTGGACCTGACTCTTGGACCACATACAAAGCTGAATGTCAGGTGGATTATTTTATTAACAGTACAATAAACATTATTATTAATTATTTTATGAACAATAAAATGATTTTAAAATCTTACCTGAAAATTCAGGATATTCTTTATACAACATGGGCAACATGATTATGACCAGAGATCCAGAAGCTATAAAAGATAGACACATTAATTGCATCAAAATTAAAACTTTCAGTGGAAAAAAGGTGACATTTGCAGAGTCAATAACAATGTGATCAAATAGTAAATTTTACAAATGTATAGTGTTTATTATAACTTTGGAAATATTTCTGATTTTAAAAACTCCCTGTAATTCCAATTAGAATCCAAACAGCCTTTTCAAAAGGAGAATGAAATTATTTGAATGAATTAGATTTATGCAGAGAAAGGAAGGTGTGAGAATAGTTTTTTTTTTTTTGTGGGGGTGGTACTAGGAATTGAACTTGACCACTGAGCCACATCCCAGCTGTATTATTTATTTTATTCAGAGACAGGGTCTCACTGAGTTGCTTAGCACCTTGCGGTTGCTGAGACTGGCTTTGAACTTGTAATCCTCCTGCCTCAGCCTCCTGAGCCACTGAGATTACAGGTGTGAGTCATTGCACCAGGCTGAGAATAGTTTTTCAAGATGTAAAAAGGAAGAAAAGCAAAGGTCTTCAAATATTTGGATGAGTATAATTTATGTGGTAAGAATGTTGTCTATAACATATGTGACTTCTTTAAAGAAGCAAAAAAGACTAACATCCTAGTAGAAAAAGGGGAAAAATGAATGAATAGACATTTCACAGAAAAGCAAACATCAGTGGCCAATAATAAGCTTGTGAGAAGCAGCTCAGTTTAACAGTAGAGAGAAAATGGCAAGAATGTCGTCTGTACCCATCAGCATTTTGTCTCTTGCTAGTGTGGAGGAGGAGGACACCAGGTCAGAAAGACTCTGTGTGGGAGGGAGCGTGAAGCTGGTTTCAACAAAGAGCGAGAGAAAGCTGTGCTCCAGGGGAAAGCCCCAAGTAAAGGTTGGCAATGAAGGTGACAGAGGACAGAAGTCTCATAGCAGAGGCTCTAAGCAAAGCCATAGGAGTCATGAACACAATCAGCAATTTGGGGGGAGATTTGGTGAGAAATGGGCCAGTGTTGTACTGATTTTCTGACCCATTACTTAGCAGAGCAGGAATAATGTGTTCTTTTTTTCTCATGTATTAACTTTTTCAACATTTTTTTTTTTGTTATAAAATACCCAGAAAAGTTACCATCTTAGCCATCTGAAGTGTGCTGTTCAATGGTGTTAACCATGTAATGTCATGCTGCCATTGCCTCATCCAACTGGAGGACTTTTTTCATTCTGTAAAAGTGAAACTCTGTGCCTGTTGACATAAGTCCCCACCCCACCTTTCCCCAAACAACATGTTCTATGAAAGAAATGGTGAAAAAGAGAAAGTGATTCCCAAGTATAACCTTGGGGAATATTTTAGAGTTAAATTCCAAGAAGGGCTACTTATCCCCTCTTTATCTAGTGTCTCAAATTGCTTCCACTTTCAGCTAACACATAAGTAATCCCTGAAATTTTAACAAGGAAGGATTGCACAGACAATTTTTCTCAAGGTTAATGAGGCAACACTGTGCAGGGAAGTCTGGCCTTGTGAGAGGCAGAAGGTCCAAGAGGCCAGCTGTGCTGGGCTGTGATAATCACACATGAAGTGATGGGTTCCTGAAAAGTCTCTATGGCCATGGGGGTGAAAATCAGGCATACCCAAGAGAGACCAAGATGAGAGATGCCCAAATGTAACTGAGCCTCATACCCATTGTTTTACAGTATACAAGACACTTTCACTTACAGTTCAACCTTGTTTGTACTCAGGATGCTTCTCATGCCCAGTTGATTGGGATGCACTAGATGGCATTCACTCAAGGGAAAAGAAGGGCTGTGACTCCAAGCTCCTTAAGTCCCGGCTAAAGCTTGGTGGAGGGACCGGAGGTACTGGCTTTATTTGAGCTTCCTGCAGAGCTTCCTGACTTCTAATAGCTCCACCCTTTCCTGGGGATGAAGTTTCCCAACAAACACACAGCAGGTTGTAGTTATAGAGATCCCACCTGATTTGGTTTAGTGGTTAAGAAAATGGCTTCTGGAGCAGGACCTCCAGGATTAGACTCTAGTTCTGTTACTAGCTCATCCCAAATTGCTTAATTTCTCTATCTTCAGTAGCCTCATCTGTAAAATGGGGACGACAGGATCTTCTTACCGTTATCCTAAAGGTGAGGTGAATGACTTGTGGGAACAACACTTCAAAATGGTGCCTGGCCCATAGAAGATTGCACAACTTCATAGGAATCACTTTACTATAGATGTTCAGAGTATTTTCTCTTCTAGCTTTTTAGATGGATTCATACACAGAATGGAGCAGAAATAGGAAACTTGACTCTTAGATTTCCAGTCTTAAATTCCTGCAATCCCAATCCTATTTGGGATCCTTAGATGAAAAAAAATTTGGTGTTCAGCAATCAAGTGACTTGATGCTCAAGCAGATTGTAATTTGCAAATGACATTTTATCTATCATCTTTACTTTTTTTTAATGACATTCTTACTGATCTTATGGTATGTAAACCCATCAGAAAAGAAGAAAGCTGAGCAGATGAATAAACAGGACTCCTGGAATGAACTCGCATGTTCCATTTGTATTCTCAGGTGTATCAATAAGAAATAAAGACAAAAGTGTCATTGCTTATTTTCGTGGACAACTTTGAAGATCATGCACTTTCTTGCCCCGAAACTAATGATAAAGGCACATAAATTCATAGAAGGGAAACAATGTAGGAATTTGGTAAGGAGGAAAAAGGACTAACTGGGAGCCCAAGATGCAGGGAGAAAAGAGCAAGATAGCACTGGAAGACTTCTAGGAGAGAAAGCAATGACAAGGCAGTGGCCCTGGTATGGAGTGAAAAGACAGGTCCAGAGAGTGAGTGGGCAGATGCTCACATCTTACCCGAAAATTGAGCTCTGTGCAGTTTTACCCTGAAAAGTAATGGAAACACACACCTAACTATAGGGGTTTCAGCCACATCCAGCATGGATGAGGGAAAGGTTAACTGATGGAGGATGATGTTGGCTATCAATCAATTAATTACTCATAAACTTATCTAATCAATAAACACACAAAAGCCAATACTCTTTCCAAAGGGGAGGGGGCATGAGGAATCAGGCCATACCAGCTCAGGCCTCTAACAACATGGAGTAGCCTACCTGCCTTTGTTTTATAGTCACACAGACAAAGGAGGCCAAGACTGGGAGGGGCTTCTTCTGTAATGAACAGGATGGGGTGGAGTTAGAGAAGCGAGTTGTTTAGGGAACTGGCATATCAATCAGATGGGAAGCCACTCCCACACAGGGCCACTTACTTCCTAGGCTACCATGGCTGCCGGTTCCTGGGAGTCAGGCCTCTGTATCCCATGGCTCAGCCAAATCTGATTCCGCTAGATATGGACGGCTTTCCACACCTAACCCTCCATATGTTAACTTTGACAATAGATTTGCTCCCATAGTTGTAAACTTTACCCTTTTAAATTTGGAAGATACATAAAATTATGACCGGGTCATAAAAATAAAATCAGTTAAATAACAAACAAGCAAGCAAACAACCTCCCCCCAAACCTCAAGTGTCAAGGGTGGTTTCTGAGTATCTCAAATGTAAGTAACTGTTGAAATCATAGGCTTGAAAAATTCTAAGAGTATAATTTGTTAACATATTCATATGTTATCTTATTACTTTGAATTTGACTACATGATGAATTCTTTGTTTATAATATCAAGAAAAACCTTTGTATATTAATTAGTCTTTAGTCTAAAATCACTTTTGTTAGAAAGGTAAGAAGGGTTTTCAACCTAAAAATCCCATTATGGATTGCTTTAAAAATTTAGTAATAAATATTGTCCTTAAATTGCAAAGGGTATTGATTGGTTTGGAGAATCTCCCATTCTCCCTCCCTGGCAAACAACTCCTCTGCCAAACTCCTTACACCCAAGTATCAGATTAAATGTCACATTCCTGATTTGCAGATATAAATGGTATCCTCCTCCTCCCCTTTATTCTGTTTCCTTATAGTTCTTGCCACATCTATGTGCATGCATGTGTGTTTTAAATATCTACTTCATTTACCACCTGGTAGGGTTTCTGTATCTTTGATCTGCCATTAGAGCATGGCACAGATTGGTTGTCAATAAATACATAGAGACTGATTAGATAAATATTCTCTGAATTTTTCACATTTGATGCAAAGTCATTAAGATGTTATTTTGTAAAGAAGGACAGAGTTAGGATTTTGTGTAAAATTTAGACTTAAGAATAATGACTGATTTTTATGACAAATTCTACATAAAAATTGATTTTACTATCTTCATTCACCACTTATTATTTCATCCAAAATCAGAGAGTGGATGCCAATAGCTATGTGATGATGTGCTATTTGCTTATTTTTCCTTTTCAATGATAATTAAAATGAATTTATCAAATTATTTATTTCCTGACATCTGTATATATGACTACAATGAAAAATTCTCATTCATGGTCTAAATTTTCCTGCCTTGCTGGCTCTTTGTGAGTCTGAGCCACAGATGATGTCATGTAGAAGCCCACAGCCCTCGTGACAGCTTACCCAGTGGGTTTAGGTGTTGGACTTTGGACTCCCAGGATGCTGCTCTGTCTAGAGACAGTTCTAAGAACCAGTTTAAATTATATTGTTGTCGTCTAAGAGTTTTCGTTGTTTTCTCCAAGTGTGGACCTCTGAAAGTCTGTTCACTGAGGTTAAAATTCTTTAGAAAACTTTCAGGAGTTTGATCCTTTATTCCTATCCCATATTTATAAATAAGTGATATCCGGACCAGTAAGTATGATATTCAGAATGTAAATGCAATTGATCATATAGAGTAAAAAGAACTTCATTTCAGAATAATATGCCTGGGTTTAGGGAGTATTGTTGCATCTTAAAACCAACACTGTTTTCCTTTTCTCAAGTGGTCTTACAATCCACGTTCCTGTTAGGAACCAGATATGGTTAAGACAGAGCATTGCTGGGGTCTCTTAGGAGATGTAAGTGTGACTTAGGCAGTAGACACTCAGGGGCATGAACTGTATATAGAAGATAGGATAGAAAGTCAAGTGAGTCTGAGTGGTTCCCTAGTGAACCAGTCAGAATGGGGAAGATACCACTTACTCACACCATTGGTCATGTACTTAGTTCACATATGTACAAACCTTCCACAGAGTGAGGCAAACGAGAGTTATGTGTCAGTGCCTGGGTTCATGTACTTTTCCCATGATGCAGTTAATTTTTATTTTGTGGATAATTAATTAATGAGGGAAACTCTTGTGTTTTTGTTCCTTGGACATGTTTCGAATCAAATCACTCGGAGTCCTGAGTTAGAAGGTTAGAATGAGATCAGTTTTACAACACTTTGCTTATTATTGCATTCCACATAAGGCTATGAATGACAGAGTGATTATTGTTTTCCAGAAATATGCATTTACTTGGAAGAGCAAATGCCAGGTTTAATAACTGATAAGAAGCTGTCATTTTCCTTTCCAAGTAATACCACCCCACACATTGCCTCTGTTCCTGCTGGGAATCCCTGGGTAGGTAGAAAGAGTACAAGGGCTCTGGGAGCCAACAGCATAGAACTCACTGTTGTTGTTTGGCTAATGCATTACTAAGACACTCATGGTGCCTGAGGCTGGAGAAACTGAGAGGAAACTTGGTGGAAGTCAGCATTGTGCAGCTAGATCTGCTGACGGGATGTAAATGGCCTCAATCTAGAGCTTTCCCGGTAGCCTAGCTGGCCGGGAGAATGTTTGACTCAGAAAGGGCAGTGTGTTGGCGAGTGTGGCTTGATCAGTGGCATCATTTAAACGGAAGCCAGTTATAGAATCTTCCAGCATTGTTGAGTCAACTCTCTTTGAACATCAAAAACTTAGGAGAGAAAAAAACCAGTCATCAAAACATAGAGAAACGCATCACAGCAGAGAGGTGGCATTGTGTGTTAGGACCAGGCTGGGAAAACTCTCGATTTTTGTGCCAGCTACTATGGAAAGTAGTGAAGAAAATCTATTTTTGCTTTTTCCTATTTGTGCTATTGTCCCTGATTTCAAGATGTAAAATAATGACCTGGGTCCTTGAAGGAGACCCTCACTCTGTACAGGCTTGATTAAAACAGGTGATACGAGCCATTCCCAAATTGCTATGTAATAAAGACTTGTGCAAGGCAGAATCTCAAGATGTATGAATAAACATGCATTATGAGAATGTGATAAGAAAGCAGAATATTGTAGTGTTGTAAATATTTTAAAAATAGTGCAAAAGAACAAAACAGCTTTACTTTTTGCTTTTGAGGTCTGTACATCCTTTTCCAGCTTCATGAATCAAGGGGGTGTGAGATGTGAGGAACTAGGTTTATTTATTTACTTTGGTAAAGAACTCTTATCCATATTCCAATTAATTATTGTTATATACTCTAACGTATTTCTTTTAGTCCTACAAGATAAGATGATAATCCTTTTTTTGTTGTTCTGTGACTGTTTAACAAAGAGGGAAATAACATAAAATGACTATTAGAGATGGGTTTCCTGCTGAATAGATTATGTCATTAAAGCAGAGAAATTTTAAAATGACATTCAATAGGCCCAGGACATTTCAGAAAATGTATTTCTTAAAAATGAATTTTTGAACAAATGAACTATGGGAAACCAGGAGAAAACAGTCGTACAAGACATGCCCTTTATTTGGAACAATTCCCTTTGAGAAATTCTTATTCAGATTCTGGGCCAAGGACC
Source organism: Sciurus carolinensis (assembly GCF_902686445.1). Lineage (NCBI taxonomy): Eukaryota > Metazoa > Chordata > Mammalia > Rodentia > Sciuridae > Sciurus > Sciurus carolinensis. The sequence goes on from NC_062224.1 coordinate 24,720,982, forward strand.
CATTTTCTAAATGTGCTGGACCTTAAGATGCTTGTCCTGATTTCTGATTGAGCATAGAATATAGGAATGCAGAAATGGAAGCTGACATTTAAAATTTTTGATATTTTAAGGCATAATTCTCATTAATAGGAAGAATTTGAGTTAATGCTAATTGTGTTTATGATCAATGTTCAAGTACTGCATTTAAAAAAATTATGCCTCATTAAGCTTTTATGGAGGGCATGAATATCAGGAACTTAAATTTTGCTACCATTCACCTTTAAGGTAGTTTTTTATTTGATCTCTAAAATCAAGTATGTTGTTGTCCAATGCAAATGTGCTCATGTATCCTATTTTTTTTCCTTTGTGACAGGTTAAATATAAAGAAAAATTTGACAATGAAATGAAGGATAAGAAACATCATTACAACCCCCTTGAAAGTGCTTCTTTTAAGCAAAACCAGATTGCTGCTATACTTGCAAGTGATGTATGTTATAATTCACAGAAAATTATTTCCAATATCTTTTGATTCTTGTTTTCTTAGAACTGACTGTGTTCTAATTACTGGTTCTTAATCAGGATCATGTAATTTCTAGGTAGTGTACTTGAAAACACTGAAGCATATTTTCCTGCACCTTTTTTGAGAAAAATATATAGTTATAATTTTTACTATTAATGGTTACTGATTACTAATTAGTTAATAAGCAGTAATAGTATTGCAAATAAAATTATTAAATCTAATTAAGAGTAGAAATAGATTACAGAGTTTTGTAGAAAAGAATGTATATCATCAAAAATTAGTAGATTAGGACAATAATTAACTCACATAATTATGTCCATAACATTGAGTTTATTATAAAGTATTACCTGATATGGACATTTATCATAAAGAAATTTTCAAAAATTAGACTGGCAATGCTTATAATTTCATGTATCTTATGTAGGGGGTATGAAATACCTCTTCATAAAATTTAATTGCATTTCATATTTTAAAAAATCAAGATTAATTTTATAAGAAATAACATTTTAAATTTTTATGAGGAACAGGCAGAATATAAAACAAACATTGAAAAAAAACTGGTCAGTTAGCTGTGGTTGAAATGTGTAGAGAACATTTTAAAGTATGAGTGTGAAACATTATCAGATTGTTGCTTTGTTAGATCATAAAATCCTTCAACTCCTATCATTTCTTTAGGGTGTGGTTAATCTTACTTCCAGTGAGGTTCAGAAGGTATTGTTATTTTGTTCACTAAATAACTTTGTTTATCTTTAGCTGTTGAAACAGGTTGTTTTTTTTTTTTTTTTGTCCTTTAGGATTACTGGGAATGTCAGAATGATTTTTCCTATTTTATTATTTTTTAAAAGTGTGTACAAGCCAGGGAAAGAGAGATGAAATATACTTAAGGAACCTGGATCCTAGTGCTGAAAACTCCAGACTTAGATAACTGGATTTAAATCCTGTTCCTCCCACCTACTATTAGCCCTTTACTTTTCTGTGTCTCACTTTCCTCTTCTTTAAATGGGAATAAAGTATTCACTTACTAGGGAGTCATGGAGGTTAAATAGTCACATATATAAAGAATTTTGAGAAGTGTCTGGCCCAAAAAACAAAAACAAAACCCAAAACATGTCTGTATGGCAAAAGGATGAAAAACACAAGCAGCCTAAAGTTATCACAAAGCATAATTGAAATACTGGCGCAATGTTAAAGAACAAAGTTGCTAGTCTCTTCAATTCTTGAAAGTAGAGTTTCTGTTATAATACCGGATTCTTTTAACATCATCATTTTAATAAAACTTTTTATTCATTCAGTAGTGAATTAGCGCCATCTAGTGGCTAGCTATAAATTCGTCTGTTAACCACTTAACAGTACTACTTTTATGATGTGTTAACAATAGTATGGGCAATAAATGCAAAAGCCTATTTTCTTCTCCAAGATGGGTATTTGTTCTATGTTATTTTCGTAGGTGAAGTACAAGAAAGACATGCAAAACATGCACGATCCAGTTTCAGATCTCCCAAATTTGTTGTTTTTAGAGCACGCTTTGAAAGCCAGCAAAATTCTCAGCAGAGTAAGTGGGTCCTGTAGCTCTGAGGCACTATGCCTGTAACTCTGAGGCACTATGCCTGCTGCGCCCCTGAGCTCACCTGCTTCCTTAGGCGTGCCTTTGCGTCACTCCACCCCCAATACTGGCTCATTGAAAAGTAGCGATCTGCTTGCATCGATCCCACCAAAGCTGTTGCTTCAGGAAGGCGTTTCTCCGTTAGCTCTTAAGTTTCTCTTAAAACAGTTACTCTTCCAAGTGCGCAGGTGTTCTTTCTGTCTTCTTTCTTCCTCTTTGTTAACACTGAAGCCACTTGAAGTTCAGGAGTCAGGGGTCTTTTCTCTGATGCGGGGCAGTCCAGAGTGTCTCCAGTATGCTTTCAATAACATAAAATACTATCTTCATCTAAATTGTATAATCTCTGAAAATAAATCATAAAGGTATCTATATTCATTGCCATTGCCACTATACTTAAGTCTTATTATTTCCATATTCTGTCAAGGCAACTAGGAGGGCAGGGTGAGTGTTTTGGTCTGATGCAAATATCTGTATTCAACGCCCAGGTGGTCAGTTCCTGGGGTCTCACCCTCTTGGATGCCATGTGGGCTTCCCTGGTTCTCTTAACAGATCACCCTGGGTCACATGAGGTTCATACTTTTCAGGATGCCCCATGGTAACTGTGAACTCTAATTTGACCTCAAATTACTTCATGCCTATTTTAATACTCGCTCAATAATACATTAATACTAATGTATTAAATAGGCACAAATCAGATAAAGAAATATTTGTTGGCAAGACATGCAAAGAAGTGGGTAGTTGTTTCAGTAGCTGTGTCCCTAACCATTAACTTAAAACTAGTCAAAACTTGGTTCCGAAACATAAATCATAAGATTCAGCTTCAGTTCAACTTTACAAGTGTTTGTACTTGGCTTTGATAGATTGAAACTTCTGTTCTTTATTTTGTATGTCTCCTTCCTCCAAAGTCAACATCACGGGCATCCTTCTGAAAATATATAATGCATGTAACTAATTCATACACAGAAGATTTAAGTTGATTTTTCTTTTCTTTCTGTCTTTCCTTTAAATCCCTGGTCTTGGGGGGAAAAGCAATATGTCATTCTTTTCTTTCTTTCTGTAAGCAAGAGAGGGAGGTAAGAAGAATATTGACAGGCTCAGAAAGGTTGAGATTCTGTCACCCTGCATGTCAGCGCTCATTCCTGCTCCTTCGTGCACATTTCTCTATTCCTTGGGGGTCTCTGATTCGTTTCACGTTTTTCTTCTCGACTCATGGGCTTGCTTCTAAAATTGATGGCTTTCTGTGCTCTGAGCCCTCTGCTTTCTTTTTAGTCTGGCTTCCAGTTTTGATCATCACAGGGGTATTTGACCTTTGTTCTCCATTCATACTCAGGTAGAATTTGCCAGGGACATGGAGATTCATGTGTAAATAAGCCAAAAAGATATGGTGGTCACTTAAAATTTTGGTAACTAGATGAATACATGCCACTCGTAGGCAATATCTCTTTTCAATAAAGTTGACCATTAACGGACACCATGCACATTTTGTATTACAAAATAAAAGTGACATCACCTTTTCTTTTTCAAAAAAAAGATTGTTGATCATTACTTTATAACAGTAAAAAAAGGTGAATATAAATTGTTTCTCTTATTTCTTCAATAGAGAAAAACTAGCAAAGTTATGTGTTCTAGACATCATTGATAAAACTTAAAATCTCCATTTAGGTGTTGTCTTTGCCTAGATCACATATTATTCCCCCTCCCCTCAGAAAAATTGTGACTGAACAGTTACTTCATGGGTGAGACAGTTTAACTTAAAAATCCCTTACTCTGAAATATTGGCTTATTAAAGTTGTATGATAACACAGTGGCTCAAGTTTATTGTACATTAGAATAACCTTCTTTTAACTTTTAATGTAAAGAGAATTAAAATTTTCTTGAGTTATAAAGGTGGTTTAACTTTATTAAAAGATCGAAAGAGATTGGTCATTAATGATATGTGAATTTTTGTCAGTTTGTTATAAATAGTTGTTTGGGGAACAATTTTTAACATCCCACATATGTGGATGAAATGAGCACCTTAGAAGTTGTACAGCCATGTTGATTAAATTTTTGAAAAAAGTTTTTCTCTGGAAGCTGAAGCATTCATAGTTTTCAGTTTCTTTTATAACTTTCTGTAAATTAAAAAAATATATGTATAATATAATTGTGTTACTCTGTATAACTTCCACTAGGAGGCAACAGAGACTATTGTATATGAAAGTACAAGCCCTTGTCTTGGAAATTCCTTTTGCAGATCTTATTTCAAATAGGTTTTGATTTTCTTTTATAAAATTAAAGTTTCTGAAATTCTTTGTAAGTAATATAGATTATCGTGCTGGGAACACTATCTAACCATTCTTTTCTTTTTAAAATTTTTTTTAGTTGATGATAGACCTTTATTTTATTCATTTATTTATATGCAGTGCTGAGATTCAAACCCAGTGCCTCACACATTTGAGGCAAGTGCTTTACCACTGAGCCATAACCCCAGCCCTATTGAACCATTCTTAGTATGTATCCATTATTCCAAGTATAATATCCTAGACTTTCTGAGTTCTGGATTTTAACTCAATAATGGAATAAATTATAGCTTATTACATTCAAGCCATGCTTATTTTACAAATACGTATTATACAAAAACTTCTTTTTTAGTAAAATAAATTCTAATAAAATTATGTTATTTCTAAGTATATCATTATTTTTTCAAGGTTTTTGTATCTTTTTAAGTTAATATGAAGCCAAAATTTAGAAGTTTTCTCTTCATTTGAGATGTACTAGGTGAATAATATCAGTACCTTCCTTCCATACTTTTCTCCTTCATCTCATGGTTAGAGTTTTGAACAACATGTATCTTTGCTCCCTAATTGACAGGAAGCACTTGAGGCCCAGCTTTCTGTGGAGGACATTGCTTATGTCCCACATGGAGCAGCAGCTGTCCTGTGGCAGGTGGTCACTTGGGGCCTTTCATTCTTCCTTCCCTGGTACTGGACTTCCTTTCCATTCACCTTCCCATCCTTAGAGAATTTCCTAAGACCCAGTGGAAGCTTCTCCATGGTGGACTCTTTCCTACTGCTTCTTGCCCATTGCCATTTTGACTGAAATCCATTTCTGAAGAAGCAGCTATGTCTCTGTAGCTTTGAGTCTCTGAGAGCTACTGTTTGTAAGTCTTTTCTAAATAGAGTGAAGTAACCAAGTGCCCAACCTCCAGTGATGGAAATCCCGAAGCAATTTTTGTCTTACTACTCTCTGTGGTACTTTGAGTCCCGCAGCTGCCCGATTTGGCATCCCTATCCATTCTGGTTGCTTCCAAATTTACCTTTTCATCTAGATGTCTAAATAGTAGCCTTGATCCAATTTCTTCACCTTAAAAACTCAACCACCATGCTCAGATTTCCGTTTCTCTTGTGGGTACCTCTAATCTTTCCTGAGAAATAAGGAAAATTAATTGGATTACTTTCTCAGCCTCTCATTTTCCTGGTGACCTCTGATCTTCTTCATGGCTGAACCTTTGTAGACAACATTTTTCTTTTCATGCCTCCATCTTCCCTTCCCTCTGTTCTTTCTTCCTTTCTTTGGTTCTCTTCTAGTGAGCACTGTTAGACATGTTCCCATCCTGTAAGGGCAAAGCACTTTGCCTGTATTTTGTCCACCTTGCCCATCCACATGAGTCCCCTTATAGCTTTGGTGTTGCTGCTCCTGTGTTGTGAGTGTCCTGCAGTTTGTCGTTTATAGTTAACTGTCCTCGGAGTGTTTCCTGTGCCGTCCACACTGACCTCCTGGAGCTGGTGTCTCTCGAAGTCTCTGTTGACCTCAGTGTCAGAGCCCTCCTTTGGCTGCAGGTGGAGACCTGATAACAGCATTGCAGCTTGTGTGGCTCATGGCTTGTTTATTTGTTTGCATTCCTAAGTATGAATTGCTCTAGTGACTCTCTTTGATCCTAAACTTATTTTCATGTTCTGTATTTTAGCGAGAATATAAGAAGCTTTTTGAGGAAAACAAAGGAATGTACCATTTTGATGCGGATGCTGCAGAACACCTGCACCATAAAGGCAATGCCATCCTTCAGAGTCAGGTGGGTGCTTGTTGGGTACCCACCCTTGTGCTGGGACCATGTGACCATTGTGACACTCACAACCATGTCCCTCAACTGAGACTGTGTAGGTGCTGAAAAAAGAGACCTTAACATAAATGATGCCTCCGAAAAAAAATCTCAAAAGAAACTATTTTCGGGATGAGAGCTTGAACCATATTTTGATATAGAGACTTTTCATAAAATAGCAGTTACATGGATGGAATTGGAGAATATCATGCTAAGTGAAATAAGCCAATCCCAAACAACCAAAGGCTGAATGTTTTCCCTGATAAGTGGATGATGATATATAATGGGGGTGGGGGTGGTGAATGAGAGAATAATGGGGGAACTTTAGAATATGTAGAAGAAAATGAGAGGGAGGAGGGTATGAAAAATGGTGGAATGAGACAGACATCATTGCCCTATGTACATGTATGATTACACGAATGGTATGAATCCACATCCTGCACAACCATAGAAACAAAATGATGTACTCCAGTTGTGTACAATGAATCAAAATGCAGTCTGTAAAAATAAAAAAAAAGATTTAAAAAATAGCAGTTACTTCACATATGTAAAAGCTTCAAATATAGGAATTAATTAAACTATCATCTTAAATGATTTAAATTTTATAGCATACTGATTTGTCATTTTAGCTGCAAAATTAATTTTCCAGGTGCCAGGTTTATTATAAATTCTCAGTTCATTAGTGAATGTTATTGAGAAGACAAAACTATGTGTTCTGAATTAGTGTTTCTTCCAGCTCTGAATCCTATGTATCCTCTGAGAAAGCTTTTTAAAAAAAATCTTCCTAGCATACTTTAAAGCCAGTGTCTATTTTATTTTCTTTTATTGAGTTTGTGTATTTGTAGAACTTGCCATTTCCAGGTTTTTTTTTGTTTTTTGTTTTTTTTTTGTTTTTTGTTTTTGATGGTGGTGCTGGGGATTGAAACCTGGGCCTTGTGCTTGTGAGGCAACTCTTCCAACTGAGCTATATTTCCAGCCCCAAGTATTTAAGATAAAGTTTTGTGGAACACAAATGTCATGATGATCTTATGTCTGCCTTCATTTATTTAAAAAATTCACAAACTAACTCCCTTTAGTATTTAGAAATGCACATTTTTCTCTTTAAATTCTTATTTTTCTTTACTTTTTTCCCCTACAAAACTTCATCCTAATGTCACATGCTGTCATACTTTCCACACTTTTGTTGATCATTCTGTCATTCTCTGTGACCAAAACATCTACAGAAGTAGGCATGTTCAAATTTGTTTTATTTCCTGCTGTTGGAACGTTATAAGTATTGAAAAAATTCTTTTGGATTAATTTGTCGTTAACATCATAATTATACAATTTAAGAAATAATTTCATAAGAATTTTAATGAAAATACATTTTTGAATAAAAAGTTTTTGTATTGCCCATTTATTTCCTTGCATGTCACTCATACCGGGGAACCCAGTGATTTTCCTAAGCAGCAAGAATAACTTGATTTTGAAAAACAGGATGATGACATTTAGGGACACTTACTTTTACTTTGCCCATATAAGGTCTTTTGAGGTGTGTGTGTGTGTATGCACGCGCGTGTGTGCGTGTGTCTGTGTGTTGTTGTTGGGGTTGCAACCCAGGACCTTGTGCATGCTAAGCATGTGCTCTACCACTGAAGTCTACTCCCAACCCTGATTTTTATATACTTTTTATATTTCTTTCAATGAAGGTTAAATACAAAGAAGAATATGAGAAAAATAAGGGAAAGTCAATGCTTGAATTTGTTGAGACGCCATCTTACCAAGCTTCAAAGGAAGCTCAAAAGATGCAAAGTGAGGTGGGTCACTGGGTTCGTCATCAATTATTTGATGTATAAGTGATGTTTTATCATTTGAAAGGGAGCAGCAGAGTGACTCAGAAAGTTCATTGAGTTTAGAGGGAAGAGCATGGCTCTGGGCTGATCCAGGTATCTGCTTTCTAGACTCCGTCTCCCTACTGAGGAGTGCTGTCTGGGTCCTTGAGTTTGGCCCTTGGTCTCATCATTTGTTGAACATGGATATCAAGCCAGATGAGCTCCTAAAGTCCTTCTCAGCTCCTAAATTCTATGATTACATAAATAACACTTTCAGATTTATCAATATAAAATCTATGAAGAGCACCTAAAAACTAAAAAGAAAATGAATAGCTAGTGGTTATATTTATTTGTTCTGTAATGCCAATAGAATCACATTTATTCTGGCTAGAAATATGCAAAGAACCTTTTGTATGTCAGTTCATGTAATCCTCAAAGTAATGACAATAGGAAGGCATTATCTCTAGTATTATAATATATCCACTGAAATGAATTATCTTAAATAAAATTACATATCCAATAAATGCTAATGTTTTATGACCTGGTCAAAATCAAATATGAGTCCATTTTTTCTATGAACTTATTAAATTGGTTTTATTTCCCAGTAAACATTGAGTTTGCTTTCTATTTAGTTTTTTCCTGGCCTAAGATAATGCTAAGTCACATCCAAATGTTCCTGAAACTGGTTTTCCTCTGCCTTAGTGAGACTGCCTTTTTCCCCACTTAATTTTTGGGGGATTAGGTGCACAATGTTTCTTCTGTAGCTGACATCCATGTTCTATGGGTACAACTGGATTATTACTTTGGAGGGACAGAAATAATGGGCAGTAGTGTCAGCCAACTACAACTCATTGTTACAGGGTAGTCATGCTCAGTGGGCAGGTCTTTACTCTGATAACAACATCAAAACAGAGAATCAATAATGTCTGGACAAAAGCCTCTCCTTAGAATTTTATAAGCATTGCTATTTGTCATGTTGTTTGCTATTTGTTTGAGATGTTATAATTCATCTTCTTGAGAAAAGGATACTCAGACATTGTGACTTTTTGAATAGTCAAAGTCGCCTGATTTCTTTAAGCAAAAGAGGAGAAAAGAACTACTTATATCTTCCATGTCTCATATCTTTTTAAGCCAGGAAGATAAAGAAATGTCAGGTAACTATTTTTGACAAAATGAGCTGAAATAACAGAACTGGTAAATTGGGTGAAAGTTCAGAAACCCTACAAAAACTTAACATTAATGAGACAGATTATGCTGGAATCAGCTGGGTGTGGTGGCACACGTAATTCCAGCTACTTGGGAGGTTGAGCAGGAGGATCGTAGATTGGAGACCAGTCTCAGCAACCTAATGAGACCCTCACTCAAAATAAAATAAAAAGCATGAGGGTGTGGTCCTGGGTTCAATCATCAGTTCCACCATCAAAAAATGTATGTATCTATCTATATCCATATACATATGTGTATGCATATATATGTATGCATGTATATTACATAAGTTATGTGTGTGTTTATATATTTATAAAAACGTGAAGATATATACACATATGTGTGTGTATATGTGTGTGCATATATATAAATATAATACACATATACATATATACATACACATATATATATACTGGAATCACTTTTCTGTATTTGACCATATATAAAGAATTTTACATGGCTTTATTGTCTTCCACTACAGCAGTACCTTCTGCATGGGCTAGAAATAGCTTTTCAAGAATTTCCTCCAGTTTATAGGAATAATATCCCTTTGTTACTGGCCCACAGCCCTGAGAAAGGCTTCCACTTTGCAAAGTCATCATGACAGTCTCACTTAGTGGATTCTCTGGAACCTTATGACCACATGAAGTGGTTAAATACCCTTTCACTGAAAGACATGGACATCAGAAACCACTTCACTTCACTTTTCTGGAAATAACAGCACGAGTTTGATGTCTTATTTTCCTTCTCGGCTGTCCATCTCCCTTCCCCTCTCCCCCTCTCTGCTCTTCAGCCACAAAAACTAGGTAGAGGACAAGAAGAAGGAGGGTGAGGAGGAGGAGGAGGAGGAAGAGAAGGAGTAGTAGTAGTAGGAGGACCACAAGGAGGACCCCCCTAAATCATTCTGATGTTCTGGTTTCTTAATAATTCCTTCTCTTCCTCTTCCCCCATCCCCCTCCTCCCCTTCCCCTTCCTCTCTCCCCTCCCCCTCCCTCCCCCACTCCCTCCTCCTCCTGTTAACTTTCCTCTCACCAACAAATCCTGTACTTTCCGACTCCGGGTTGATCCATTCTGATGCCATGGTTCTGAATTAGGAATGACAGTAATTCATGGTTGGGAATTTTGGCTTCTCTTATGCGTCACCTAATTTATTCTTTCCCTCCTGCCAAGTGAGACATATTTTCCCTTTAATTATAACCATTGACCATTAGAAATTTTCAGGCTCCTTAATTAGGCCTCTACTCAGCAGGGCTTGATGAGAGCAAAATTTTCCAATAGAAAATATCCTTTGGACCAGATTTGTACTCTGAAAGCTAGAAAAAGAAAGTATCTAATAATCTTAGACCAAGTTTGATGTGACGATGACTTTAAATATAGGAGGAATGAGGTGACTGTGAATACAGCCACCTGTCTTAGAGATGTTTTTTATTCCTCAGGTAGACTTGACTCGGGGTCTTTTGAGGAACCCCCTTATGGGTAAAGCTCTGTGCTTATGATTTCAGGAAAAGTCATCAGTGTTTTGCCATTGTCCTTTATTATACTTACCTCAATTTCTCCTAATGCCAGATATGGTTTAATCTGTGTGTTTTCTGAAGAAATCTGAAAACCCATCCTTGAATGTTCTGTCTTCTCTTTGACAAATATAACTCCTAGCAAAAAGCACACTGAAGATTTTTGTCATATTTTATTTCAGGATAAAAATTGGCCAATCCCAGGCATAATCAACTTTTCTTAATGACTAACTTTAGCAAAGTGATCTTTTTTTTTTTTAAATTCAGAAGTGCTCTTTGAAGTGAAATATTTAATATAAATAAATAAACACACATACATATTTTCACTTTGCAGAGTCCTTTCAGCCTGGAAATGTCCTAGATTCGTATTATCTTCATTCATTCCACATTAAAGAAGGACACTTTCTCATTATTGCTCTTTGGTGTCTCCCTAAGTTCTTGAATTCAGAATGCTCTCAATGCATCTTCTTAATCAGATTTGTAGAACATCCGTCACTGCCTTTCCCTATGACTGTAGATATGGTGTTCATTGAGTGACTGTATGTAGCAGAAATTCTAAGTGAGAGGGCAGTGAGCTTCTCTCATCCTCCCTCATGGTTTAGAGAGTTTATGTATATAATTACTTTTCTCTGTTAATAAATTTATAATGAATCTGGAAATAGCTGCTCATTTAGCATGAATAACAATCTCTTGCAGAATTCATTTATGCTCATCAGTTCTATGATGCCCTTTGAATATAACATTTGGCTGGTAAGATCTGGCCCTTGTTTAGTAAATATTTCATATGGTTGGATATTTTTATGATTTAGGCAGTCTTTCTAGTCATAAAACTTGAGTTATGGAATTTGGATGCATAGCTCAAATGCTAGAATTTAGAGACTCATACCCAGTGGGTACTGGAGCAGGCCTATGGGGCAGTGCTGTGGATCTGGCCCTCCCCAATCCATGGTCAACATCCCCCTTTTGTTTCTTGTTGTGAACTCTTACCTGAAGGAAGTGCTCAGGTCTTATCTGAGGATAAGGTCATCCTCACACTGTAACTTGGTCCATATCAAATTCTGTAAATGGTATGGAAATATTTTCAATGCCAAAACCATTAAACAAAAATATCACTCTTTCCCCAAGCCTCCTCCATTGCATTTTAGGAATATTCTTTCCTGAATTGACAAAAGACTGACAGGGATAAGAAGGAGCCATGACCATTAAGGTTACTTTGGTTTGAGTGGGCTTCTATACCACCAGATTTCCTTCCAGGGGATGGGGACCCTGCTTCCTTTTGAGGGAATTAATCAGGAGATCCCATCAAAAAGTCAGTCTCACCAGTTCTTTCCCTACAAAGAGATGATGTAATTCACAGACTAATAAGATGTTGAACAGCTTTGTTCAGGATGATTTGCCAGAGGAAGGTAAGATCCTTGATGGTGCTACTTATGTTTGGGGGATCGTGAAATTTATAATGAAGCTGGAATTATTTTCCTGTTGATAAAAGACTTGGAAGTAGTGGAATTATATCACCAAACATTAGTTTTGTTCTTTTCAACAGTCACTAGTATTTCCTGCATTTAAATTATGTGTTTTTATTTAACAGAAAGTTTACAGAGAGGATTTTGAGAAGGAGATCAAGGGAAGGTCCTCACTGGATTTGGACAAGACTCCTGAATTTTTACATGTAAAGTACATCACCAACCTTCTGAGAGAGGTACAGTCTTGCTATTTTTTATTAAATGTCATGAAAGAAAACTGAGGATATAACCCAGGAGATATTTACCTAACAGTCTTCTGCTAATCTCGTGTCTGAGATGTTAGCACTTAGCTCTTTCCTTCACTTGGACCCTTACTAAGAAAGTCTTCCATTTTCATTTGAAAGAGGAAAGTATTAGTTAACACATTTTTTTTTTCATTTGAGGGAAGGAAGTGCCTAGATTTCCTGAAAAAACTTGAAAATATTCTGGTTTTGTGTTTTTATTGTAACTCAGAAGCTCTCTATGTAGTGAGTTTTATAGCTTTACAGTAGTTTTTGAAGAAATATATATTTTGAATACAGGTGGGCAAGGTTTTGATTCTTTAAAATTTAGTTATTATAAAAACATGTATTAGAACCACCTTTTTCCTGTAGCTTCCCTGCAGCGTTTTCATGATGTTTGATACCATAAAGGAGTTCCCACATGTGTAGATGTGGATAGAAGGTGCATTATTTATAAGTCTTTTGTCTTCTTGTATAAAGGGGAAAATTGTAGAGTTAGCATATAGAACAGAACTCAGGTCCATTTTTCATTACATTCTCTGTAGGATTTCTCCCCAAACTTACAGATACATTTTAGCTCAGAATTAATATTTAAATGTGTTGAACACTTAAGTTTTCAAATCTAACAAAAATATTGTGCTCATAGTTCATCCTTTAAATGTTTGCCTTTTTTAATGGCTGAAAACTTAGAGTTCTTCCAATTCTGTTTAAATAGACTCTCTTTAAATGGAATATATATTAATGGAATAAATGTAATATAATTATTATGTAATATTTATATAATATATTAGTGGGATATATACACTGCATATATACATATATATATTTAGGAAATGGAAAATGAAATGCCTTTTCATTCTAAATTTTTGAACTGAAGAAATGATTCCTGAAAGAAATATCGTAAGCCCATGAAATACACTGAATCATAATCACCTATATAGAGGCTTATCATTAAACTTTTAAAATTTGTTCTAATTAGTTATACATGATAGTAGAATGTATTTATGCATTTTGATAAATCATACATAAATAGAGTATGATTTCTCCTTTTTTTGATTGTACACTACAGGATCACATCGGTCAGGCAGACATTCATGTACATGAGGTAGTAATGTCTGTTTCACTCTACTATCCTTCCTACCCCCATATGAACTTCTTTAATAAGCAAGTGCCAACTGACCTTGACCATTAACTGGTTTTAGAAGTTTAATGTAATTCATTGTTACAATTTATATTGTGCTAAAATGCACATATAGTTTCCGTAAGAATTCTCTTGCTACTTTTTCTTTCTTTTAGTGAGCCATTAATCCCATCCTGAGGTCCCTATACTCATAACCTCGTCTAAAATGAATTCCAAGTGCTATCACATTAGAATTTACGGCTTCAGCTTATGAATTTTGGGAAGAAAATTTAGTTTATTTTTAGGAAAATAAACATCCTAACAACTGTGATTAACAACTTTTAATTCAATTATAGAGCTGTCCAACTTAAAATACAGTTACTTAGTGATTTAATGAAATTATAACTTCCCTTTCTAAGTGTGATCGTTTAGCTGTAAATGGGCATTGCATTCCTTGCTTTATGGTTTTTACATTTGCATTGCTATTTAGACTGTCCAAAGTACCATTGGATGCTTCATGTGTTTCCTCCCATTGCCCTTTGGGATTGGTCAAACATTTATTTTTACTTTCATTTTGCCAAGATGGAAATCAAGGCTGAGTTCCTTCAAGTCTCCCTGAATTTAACACGATCAAAGTAGTGAAAGAGCTCTGACTCCCACCCAGGTCATTTCACTCAGAGATCTTTCCAGAAACATGTACTAGCTGTGACAATATCTTGCAAGCTGTAGGCTGAGCAGAGGGACAGCTAATTTAATTAGACAGGACAAAGGGAAAATAACATGAAAAGAACCCTAGAACTAACTGCAACTTGGTTCTTTTCAGTGAAGGTAATTTCATCTTTCACCCAGCAAATTAGTCTCATGAGTGAAACTCAGTGACTTAAAGATATTTATTGTTTTCATAATATAATTAAGAAAATAAGTAGTCGATTGGCAGAGAAAAACAACTTTTGTATGAGCATCTGCATAAGGCATTTGGATCTACTTCAAATATGATATTAAAATAGGAGAAATTTAAAGTATATATTGTCAATTTGTAGGAAATTATTTGACTTTATGTCATTTGGCTTTATTAATCATTGAATAAAGTAGAAACTTTTATTTATTTTAATTATTTTTTAAAAGCACCTTTTTAACTTCATTTTATTTATTTATTTATTTTATGTGGTGCTGAGGATCAAACCCAGTGCCTCACAAATACAAGGCAAACACTCTACCACTGAGCCACAACCCTGAAGTAGAAACTCTTAAAATAAACTTTGGCTATAACAATCTTTTTGATTTTGTCATTTTTTTTTTTTTTGATTCTCTTCCAACTAGGTTCTTTGGGTAGTTCACATTTACTATATTTTTATTTTTATTGTAAACAAATGGGATACATGTTGTTTATGTTTGTACATGAAGTAAAGGCATACCATTTGTGTAATCATACATGTACATAGGGTAATGTTGTTTGATTCATTCTATTATATTTTCCTTCCCTCCCACCCCTCTTTTCCCTGTATACAGTCCCTCCTTCCTCCCCTCTTGCTTCCCTCCCACCCCCCATTATGTGTCATCATCCACTTATCAGCGAGATCATTCGTCCTTTGGTTTTTTGAGATTGGCTTATCTCACTTAGCATGATATTCTCCAATTTCATCCATTTGCCTGCAAATGCCATAACTTTATTATTCTTTATAGCTGAGTAATATTCCATTGTATATATATGCCACAGTTTCTTTATTCATTCATCAATTGAAGGACATCTAGGTTGGTTCCACAATCTGGCTATGGTAAATTGAGCAGCTATGAACATCGATGTGGCTGTATCTCTGTAGTATGCTGATTTTAAGTCCTTTGGGTATAGGCCAAGGAGTGGGAAAGCTGGGTCAAATGGTGGTTCCATTCCAAGCTTTCTGAGGAATCTCCACACTGCTTTCCAGAGTGGCTGCACTCATTTGCAACCCCACCAGCAATGTATGAGTGTACCTTTTTCCCCACATCCTCACCAACACCTATTGTTGCTTGTATTCTTGATAATCGCCATTCTAATTGGGGTGAGATGGAATCTTAGGGTAGTTTTGATTTGCATTTCTCTTATTACTAGAGATGTTGAACATTTTTTCATATATCTGTTGATTGCTTGTAGATCTTCTTCTGTGAAGTGTCTGTTCATTTCCTTAGCCCATTTGTTGATTGGGTTATTTGTATTCTTGGTGTAGAGTTTTTTGAGTTCTTTATATATTCTGGAAATTAGCACTCTATCTGAAGTATGAGTGGCAAAGATTTTCTCCCACTCTCTAGGTTTTTTTTTTACATTGCTGATAGTTTCCTTTGATGAGAGAAAGCTTTTTAGTTTGAATCTATGCAAGTTATTGATTCTTGCTTTTATTTCTTGTGCTATGGGAGTCCTGTTAAGGAAGTCTGATCCTAAGCCAACATGTTGAAGATTTGGACCTACTTTTTCTTCTGTAAGATGCAGGGTCTCTGGTCTGATTCCAAGGTCCTGATCCATTTTGAGTTGAGTTTTGTGCAGGGTGAGAGATAGGGGTTTAGTTTCATTCTGCTGCATATGGTTTTCCAGTTTTCCTAGCACCATTTGTTGAAGAGGCTATCTTTTCTCCATTGCATATTTTTGGCACCTTTGTCTAGTATGAGAAAATTGTACTTATTTGGGTTTGAATCCATGTCCTATGTACCACTGATCTACCTGTCTATTTTGGTACCAATACCATGCCATTTTTGTTACTATTGCTTTGTAGTATAGTTGATGTTCTGGTATTGCGATACCCCCTGTTTCATTCTTCCTGCTAAGGATTGCTTTAGCTATTGGGTTTCTTATTCTTCCAGATGAATTTCATAATTGCTTGCTCTATTTCTGTAAGGTACATCATTGGGATTTTAATTGGAATTGCATTGAATCTGTATAGCACTTTTGGTAGTATGGCCATTTTGACAATATTAGTTCTGCCTATCCAAGAGTATGGGAGATCTTTCCATTTTCTAAGGTCTTCCTCAATTTCTTTCTTCAATGTTTTGTAGTTTTCATTGTAGAGATCTTTTACTTTTTTTGTTAGATTGATTCCCAAGTATTTTATTTTCTTGAGGCTATTGCAAATGGAGTTGTTTTCCTCATTTCCCTTTCAGATGATTCATCACTTGTGTATATTTACTAGATATTTTTAAAAAAATACTTAACATAATTAATAAGAAGCTTGTATTCTTAAGATCTTCCTCATCATTGAAAGGGAAAACATCTTTAAAAATCCACTATGTTACCAAAACATGTTTGGGAAAAGGATGAAAGGGAAAAGATTGATCATACTGGAAGCCAGTCTGAATCTGATAGAGTAGAAAAATGGAAAGAAAGGACTTGGCAGGAAAGCTCAACAGTGTAATTACTTTCTCCCTAGTGATATTTTCTGTCTAGGATCTCTAGAAAAGCATATAGAGTATCAGTTAAAGTAATTTCTGGTAAGTTTTGAACCATTATATCCTTGTCTTATAGAAAGAATATAAAAAGGATTTGGAAAATGAAATAAAAGGAAAAGGAATGGACCTTAATTCAGAAGTTCTTGATATTCAGAGAGCCAAACGAGCATCTGAAATGGCCAGTGAGGTGAGTGAATTTGCTTAACAACCCAGAATGTGTAATTCTCTGCTGATTTCCTTTACCGATAAATCTTTCTCAAAGATTGTATGTCTCTCACAACTTTTATGCACAGGTGATAATCAACAGCTGGATCTTAGCAGTCTTTCAAGACAGTGAATGAAGAATAAATTGATGCTCACGATCTCCTTTCTCTGCAGTCTGAGAACAATGACCATTTGCCCCATTTTAGAGAAAATCTGTATAATAAATCACCAAAATAGTTTTATGAGATTTGACTTGATTGTTTAAGTGAGTCAAAGTCAAAAAATTAGGAAGGTATGTTATCATGATCTGTCAGTCACTGCAGTTCAAAAGTTCATGCCTTCTTACCATTAGCTGACTCACTCTCCCTGTCCTGCCCTAGCTGCTAAATGAGCCCAGTTAAACCTCTCGATCAAATCAAAGGGGCTACCTCTCATTTTATGTGGGACCTTTGTAAGAAGAAATGAAAGTCTCCGCGATACATTCAGGCCTATGATCCTTGTATTAGGCCATTACTTTGGTATCACATAATGATAGTGCTTTGAGGAGAAGGTAGCTGAATTTGGTAGTGAAAGAGCTTAAAACTTTGTTCCCATATATTAATAAACTGTAGTAATAATGATGATGATATTGTCCCTGTTAGATATCAAATATTAAAAACCCAACTCATACTTGGTTATGAAACAAAAGAGGTATGTAAGCTCACAGAAATAGAGAAGTCCAAGATTGCAGGGTGTGATAGAGCATGCCATAATATCAGTGACTCAGGAGACTGAGGTGGAAGGATTGCAAGTTTGAGGCCAGCCTGGACAACTTAGTGAGATCCTGTCTCAAAATATAAACTAAAAGTGATCTGGGGATATAGCTTAGTGATAGAGTGCCCCTGGGTCAATCCCAGGGGCGGGGTGAGGGGTGGAAAGAAAGAAAGAAAAGTCCGAGAAAGTCCAAGATAGTTTCTTTCTGGTGGGATTTCAAATGATGCCCCCTTTCCTCCATCTCTTGGTTCTGTTATCCTCTCTGTTGGCTTCATACTTGGGAGGCTGTCTCCATGTTCTCACTCTTAATAACAGAATAGTTTTTTTGTAGCCCCAATGGAGATTCTTGGATTGAATTTTCTTGGATCAACCTCTGTCCTGGGCTGACACCCGAGCCAGTCACTGTGTCAGGAGTCAGAGGAGTACAATGTGCTGTTGGCTTTCATGGTCACCCATTTGTTCAGTTAATTTCCTGTGTATTTTAGTACTGTTCCAAGTATAAAATATTCTGTTCATATGTATTTTAAAAAATCTTATTACTCTAGGCTATATTCATATAGCCAATAAATTAAATAAAATATTTTAAAAGAATTTTAGTGAAATTAAAAATATATGTGGGAACTGGTTGTGCCCAGTAAATCAGGAGGTTGAGGCAGGAGGATCACAAGTTCAAGGCCAGCCTCAGCAAATTTGCAAGACCCTCACAATTTAGTGAGACCCTGTCTCAAAATAAACAAAATTGCCTGTGGAGACATATATCCATGGTAAAGCCTCCTTGGGCATTCAATCACCAGCACCAAAAAATAAAAACAAGTTTTGAAAATATGGGTGGTAGGAGGGTGATGAAAACCAATTCCCACAGAATGTATGGACTGAGAACTATCAGAGGTGACTCCCCAAGAGAAAATCATGGTGCCTTTTGCCAAAAGACAGAAGAAACAAATAACAGATGTCCACTGAGATTTCTTTGGCTAACATTCTTATCACACAACCCCTACTTTCTACAAATTCTTCTGTTGCAATGATATATCTAGTTCACATTCAGAAGTAAATCTTGTAAACAGTTGTCAATAATATTTGGGAAAATTGTTGTAAACTTTGAATGCCAGCCTTTATATAGTTGTAGTTGAATGCAATGTGGTTACCTGAGCAGCACAGATCAGGCCTTATGAGGGGAAGAAATGGTGGTGTGGGGTATAGAAGTAAGAGACCAAGTTGAAAAAAATAGGTTATTAGACACCCCCTGTGCTGGGCTGTGTGCTGTATGCTAACTCATTGAGCCTCACAGTGAATCTCTCATGGGTCTTTTATTATTTCTATTTCACAGCTGAGTTAATCAGAAATGTGAAGAAATATTTCCATTGTCACACAGTGATTGAGTACCTTCGTCATAGTCAGTCCTCTTTCTACAGCTTCAACTCATTTACATCCACATCTCTATCCTCCAGCCCCCAGTACGATTGCCTATGAGGACTGTCTCTTGGCAATTGCCTTTTGTACACTAAAAATATTCAGCACTTTCTATACCCTTCTTCAGTGAGAACAGGGATTATGGTTTTAGGCAGTTCAGAAAACTCAGTTCTAGGTGAGATCATTCATGCTACCCAGTAAGTTGTGTACCCTCTCTTTGAAAATATGGTTATCTGCTTTTTTGGTGTCACTGTCTACAAAGGTGTGTTTGTTCATGGAGTTTCTGAATATTGTAAAATGTTACTTTTTTACAGAAAGAATACAAGAAAGATCTAGAGTCCAAAATTAAGGGCAAGGGAATGCAGGTTGGTACTGACACCCTTGAACTCCAGCGTGCTAAAAAAGCGACAGAGATAGCCAGCGAGGTAAGTGGAGGGGCTCCCACAGACCGTGAGACTCCTCTTTTGGAATTTCACTGATCAGATCAGCAAATTGATTAGCACATGGGATTTCTCAAAGCCTGGTGTCTAGTTTGACAGTTTGGAATGGAAACCATTTCAAATCTTTATGTTTATTTTCAAATTTATAGTTTTTGCTTTGCTCATATCCTTTAAATACATTGAAGGAAGCTTGAGGAAAAGCATTTTAATAAGATACGTTCACACACACACACACACACACACACACACACATATATACAGATCCTACACCCTTTATTCTATAATACAACAAATTTCATATTCATCCGGAATAGGATAAATGTTTTCAGAGTATGTTTTCTTTAGAATGGATCATGGGCTTCTTGGTATAGTTGTATTTCCAACCTTCTGAGAAAAACTTGAAAACCACTTATTACGTGAGAACAGTAGCCATATTTGTCAGTTTGCATGTCTTTAAAATATCCTCCCTTGATTTCATCATACCTGCAATTTCTAGAGTCAGCATTTAGGACTGAGGCATTAATCATCCTGAAGGACCTAAAATCTAGTGCGGTTTTCCTTTTCACATAATACAGCTAAAGACACACTATTAATTTAGAAGTTGTTATCTTTGATGCTATGGTATGATAGATATTATAGAACAGAATTGTAGGAGTTGGACCGCGTGTGTGTTTTTCAAAGGAAATGCCCTAGATTGGGCTCCACACCTCTTTAACTTCCTCAGTAATTCAAGGGTCACTGGAGCAAGTGTTGAGGATGGGGTGTGACTCACTCACCTCAAGGCAGTTAAATTGGAACTTCAGTGGGGTTGCTTAGAGAGCTCTTCTGGGACTCCTAAAGTAAGACCCAGCTGACTCAGGGTTGACTCCCACCCAGGAAATCTGGAGAGTCAGATGTACCTGATCGAACCACCAGGTGCTGCCTAATTCCCAGGGTTAGGCTACTGGCCAGGGAAATGAGATTTCCATGACTGGTTCAGATAAAGCACCAGGAGATGGCACAGGATTCTAGACTAGTAAGGCTTCCATTTAGAAATGGCAGCCGGGGGTGGGCAGTGGGAGAATACTGAGCTGAGACTGGAAAACCTTCTTAGTCTCCTCCCCTATTCTGTTCTCCTCCTGATGACCACCGTTTTAACTTCTAGAGCCTCCCACATTTTTTTTTATTTACATATAGATAAAGGTCTACTTGTACACACATAGACTGAAGATAAAACCCTAAATGTGGTCACACTGTATACTCTGTTCCATGTTCATTTTATTTTTTTCACTCATTTATTGTTATTGTCCCTTTCCCACGTCTCTTCACATAAGTCTCCCTCATTCTTATAGAAAAATTGTGTTCTATACCATGAACATGAATAGGTAACCTTTTACCCTTTTTTGTCTGCATGGATCATGTGTAATGAGTTCTCAACATTAGGCGCTGAAACACAGAACCCTTAATCTCTCCCCATGTTCTCTCCCTGACATCATCAAATGACACCAAACAAAGCTGAGAAGTCCCTTTGATTCTTCTCATTGCAATTGACTTTAAATCCAGTGATCTCTCTCTAGCCTAGTTTAAACTGCCATCTCTGTCACCAAGGTCTTAAAGTAGCTTCTTAACCAGAATTCTGTTTCCATTCCTGCCCTCTTAATACACGTTCATAACCATAATTTCACAATTCTCTGAATTTTTACTTATTATGAGGAGGGGGTTGTGCCCAGTATTACAAGTTACTGGATTGGAGTATGGGGTGGGCTGTGTGAGGATTTAGGGCTAGGGAAGAAGCCTTTGGAATTATCTTCCCCAGGGGGATGAGAGTTGATGCAAATTCAAAGTGCCCTTCCCCTTGAGAAAGGAATATTGGAAAGAAAAGATATTTTGTATTTCACCATTTTGCCTAAGAGGAGGCTTCTAATGCACATGCCTTTCCCAGAGAATTGGTAGTTTTAGCATTCAGGTTTTCCCTTAGTGTGTTAATTCATTTGTTGTACAGTATGCTGGTTTCAGTTTTCTCTTTGTTCCTTCAGACTCTACGCTAGGAAAAGAGTGCAAATTTAGTTACTGAGAACCAAGAGGAAGATAGGCTTGGAGGACTCAACTGTATTTTGGTTGTATTTTAATCACAGACATGTCTTCTTTTGCCAAACTGATAGACTCTCACATCCTTTTCAATCAATGTATGCTACTTGCCATTGTTTGTCTTTAATATTCAAAGCTTATTTTTCAAGTAGTTAGTGTAGTGTATTGTTATTATTGAACCCAAATAGTCAAGCATTCCTGTTCCTATGGGCCTGACCACAAGACTTTCTTTACCAATGGAACATTAGCAAATGTGATTGCAGTAGATGTTCTAAAGCACTTGTGCCTTAAGAGTTGTGCTCTGGAAATGTAAATGTCATCATGCTGTGTTTTAACGCTTCTAAGTTTGGGGGTGTTTTCTTATATGGCAATAACAACTGATGTAACTAGGGTCTGACGTAGTCTATGTGCTTTAGAACATCTTTACCTTTATTAGAATATCCGGATGTTGAACCAACCTTGCATCCCTGGGATAAAACCCACTTGATCGTGGTGCACTATCTTTTTAATATATTTTGTATGCAATTTGCTAAAATTTTGTTGAGAATTTTTGCGTCAATGTTCATTAAGGATATTGGTCTGAAATTTTCTTTCCTCGATGTGTCTCTGTCTGGTTTAGGTATCAGGGTGATATTGGCTTCATAGAATGAGTTTGGGAGGGTTCCCTCCTCTTCTATTTCATGGGATACTTTGAGGAGTATTGGAATGAGCTCTTCTTTAAAGGTTTTGTAGAACTCGGCTGAGAACCCATCTGGTCCCGGACTTTTCTTTGTTGGTAGGCTTTTGATGACCTCTTCTATTTCATTGCTTGAAATTGATTTATTTAAGTTGTGTCAAACCAAAGAAATTAAAGGAATACGAATTGGAAAAGAAGAACTCAAATTATCCCTGTTTGCTGAGGACATGATTATATATTTAGAGGAACCTGGAAATTCCACCAGAAAACTTTTAGAACTCATAAGTGAATTCAGTAAAGTAGCAGGTTACAAGATCAATGCTCAAAAATCCAATGCATTTTTATTCATAACTGATGAATCTTCAGAAAGAGAAATTAGGAAAACTACACCATTCACAATAGCATTGAAAAAAATAAAATACTTGGGAATCAATCTCACAAAAGAGGTGAAATACCTCTACAATGAGAAGTACAGAACACTAAAGAAAGAAATTAAAGAAAACCTTAGAAGATGGAAAGATCTCCCATGTTCTTGGGTAGGAAGAATTAATATTGTCAAAATGGCCATACTACCTAAAGTGCTATACAGATTCAATGCAATTCCAATTAAAATCCCAATGATGTACCTTACAGAAATAGAGCAAGCAATTATGAAATTCATCTGGAAGAATAAAAAACCCAGAATAGCTAAAGCAATCCTCAGTAGAAAGAGCGAAGCAGGGGGTATCGCAATACCGGATCTTCAACTCTATTATAAAGCAATAGTAACAAAAATGGCATGGTATTGGTACCAAAATAGACAGGTAGATCAATGGTACAGAAGAGAGGACACGGACTCAAACCCAAATAAATACCATTTTCTCATACTAGACAAAGGTGCCAAAAATATGCAATGGAGAAAAGATAGCCTCTTCAACAAATGGTGCTGGGAAAACTGGAAAACCATATGCAGCAGAATGAAACTAAACCCCTATCTCTCACCCTACACAAAACTCAACTCAAAATGGATCAAGGACCTCGGAATCAGACCAGAGAACCTGCATCTTACAGAAGAAAAAGTAGGTCCAAATCTTCAACATGTCAGCTTAGGATCAGATTCCTTAACAGGATTCCCATAGCACAAGAAATAAAAGCAAGAATCAACAACTGGGATAGATTCACACTAAAAAGCTTTCTCTCAGCAAAGGAAACTATCAGTAATGTGAAGAGAGAGCCTACAGAGTGGGAGAAAATCTTTGCCACTCATACTTCAGATAGAGTGCTAATTTCCAGAATATATAAAGAACTCAAAAAACTCTACACCAAGAATACAAATAACCCAGTCAACAAATGGGCTTAGGAAATGAACAGACACTTCACAGAAGATCTACAAGCAACCAACAGATATATGAAAAAATGTTCAACATCTCTAGTAATAAGAGAAATGCAAATCAAAACTACCCTAAGATTCCATCTCACCCCAATTAGAATGGCAATTATCAAGAACACAAGCAACAATAGGTGTTGGCGAGGATATGGGGAAAAAGGTACACTCATACATTGCTGGTGGGGTTGCAAATGAGTGCAGCCACTCTGGAAAGCAGTGTGGAGATTCCTTAGAAAGCTTGGAATGGAACCACCATTTGACCCAGCTTTCCCACTCCTTGGCCTATACCCAAAGGACTTAAAATCAGCATACTACAGAGATACAGCCACATCAATGTTCATTGCTGCTCAATTCACCATAGCCAGATTGTGGAACCAACCTAGATGTCCTTCAATTGATGAATGGATAAAGAAACTGTGGCATATATATACAATGCACCATAAAGAATGATAAAATTATGGCATTTGCAGGCAAATGGATGAAATTGGAGAATATCATGCTAAGTGAGATAAGCCAATCTCAAAAAACTAAAGGACGAATGATCTCGCTGATAAGCGGATGAGGACATATAATGGGGGGTGTGAGAGGTTAGGTTTAGGATTAGGGTTAAGGAGGGTGGTAAGAATGGAGGAAGGAAGGACTGTATATAGGGAAAAGAGGGGTGGGACGGGTGGTGGGGAAGGAAAAAAAATAACAGAATGAATCAAACAACATTACCCTATGTAAATTTATGATTACACAAATGGTATGCCTTGACTCCATGTACAAACAGAGAAACAACATGTATCCCATTTGTTTACAATATAAAAAAAGAAAAAAAAAAAAAGAAAATTGAGTGGTGTACTTCTACCATACAATCTTGGTGACTGTCTTTGTTTGTCTGTTATTAGGGATTGAACCCACTGATGCTTTACCCCAGTCCTTTGTATTTCTTGCTTTGAGACAGGTCTTGCTAAGTTGCTTAGGGCCTTCCTAAGTTGCCCAGGCTGGCCTCAAATTTGTGACCCATCTGCTTCCCTCCTGAGTCACTGGGATTGTAGGCTTGCTTGCACTATTGCACCGCTTGTTCTGGGACTTAAGTAGACTTACTAAAAACAGAGAGCATTTTTATAGACATGTAGTAATTGAGTGTTATTATTTTATTAAAAAATTAAATGTTACACTTGAACTTTTGTTTAGAAAAGTAAAACAGAGTCTGTTAAAAAAAAAACAGGTGGGGTTCATTAGTAGGAGATGAAATACAGTATTTCTCTAAGATTGAGAATTTGTTTACAACTCATTTAAAGTTTTGTTTTTGTTTTTTCTTTCTTTTTGTACTGGGAATTATTGAACCCAGGGGTACTTTACTGAATTACATTCCCAGCCCCTTTTTTATATTTTTATTTGAGACAGAGTCTTGCTAAGTTGCTAGGACTGGCCTTGAATTTATGATCCTCCTACCTCAGCCTCCTGAGGAACTGGGATTACAGGTGTGTGCCACCGTGCGAGTCCTTATTTTAAGTTTAAAATATTTTTTATTTCTAAATTTGTTTTTAGAATTTATTTTTTTAATTAAAAAATATGTTTTTAATTGTTGCTGAACAATTTGTTCTTGTTGCTGAATTTATATACAGTGCTGAGAATCAAACCCAATGCCTCACACATGCTAGGCAAGTGCTCTACCACTGAGCCACAACCTCAGCCCTTTAAAAATTAGGATCAGTAGGATCCATTTTGATAAAACTATTCAAGTATAGGATGTATCTTGTTATAATTAGGTTCCCATTCTTGTGGGTGTGTGTGATGGAAAAAGGTAGACCCAACACTTCAACATATCGGCACAGGATCTGACTTCCTGAACAGAACTCCTGAAGTACAAGAAATAAAATTTAAAAATCAATAAATGGGTAGCATTAAACTAAAAAGCTTCACAGCAAAAAATGAACAAACAAATAAAAACAATCAAGAGCATGAAGAGAGAACCTACAGACTGGGAGAAAATCTTTGCTACTTGCAACTCAGATAGGGCATTAATTTCCAGGATATACGAAGAACCCAAAAAGCTTAATACCAAAAAAACCCAAATAACTAATCAATAAATGGGCAAAACAACTGAACAGCCCCTTCTCAAAAGAAGAAATTCTAATGATCAACAAATATATGAAAAACTGTTCAACATCTCTAGCAATTAGAAAAAATGCAAATTAAAGTTTAAAATTCTTAAATACAATTTATTTAAAATTTTTAAAACAACTTATTTAGAACATCACAAATAATCAAATCAGCATTTACTTTACAGCAGAGAATCTAGAAATCTTAAGCATATCAACATAATAGGAAATATTGTTTTGAAAGAAATTTAATTGGACTTTGTTGATGCTTTTTAAAAAATAAGTAATTTTAAAGAATAGCATACAGAAACCACAGAAATGTAAATGTACAGCTTGCTGAATTTTCTATCAACTATAAAATGTGACAAGAGCCCCTTAAGGCATGCATGTCTGTGATTATAATACACATTATGTAAATCATGTAATTTTGGTAATAGAGAATCCAAATCAAGCTGGCTTTTAAGAAAGCAGGTAATTTATTGTTCTTATGATTGAGCAGTGATGGAATTCTTAGCAATGGCTTGATCTAGGCCTCAAATATAGTCATTTGCTGCATGATGACTTTTGGTCAATAATGAACCATGTATACCGTGGTGGTCCCACAAGACATAGTGGAGCTGAAAAATTCTTATCTCCCAGTGACACTGTAGCCATCCTAATGTCATAGTGCAATGAAAAGTTTAGTACATCCAATTATGTTCAATGCATGATCCTTTTTTTTTTTTTCTTTTTTTGGGTAGTAGGGATTGAACCCAGGAGTGCTTACCCACTGAGCTATATCCCCACTCCTTTTTATTTTTTATTTTGAGACAGGGTCTCATAAAGTTACT
This sequence comes from Sciurus carolinensis, assembly GCF_902686445.1. NCBI lineage: Eukaryota > Metazoa > Chordata > Mammalia > Rodentia > Sciuridae > Sciurus > Sciurus carolinensis. The sequence goes on from NC_062224.1 coordinate 24,747,804, forward strand.
TAGGTCCTTGCTAAGTTGTTGAGGCTGGCCTCGAACTTGTGATCCTCCTGCCTCCCATGTTGCTGCAATTACAGGCATGTACTGCTGTGTTTGGCCATGACTCTTGATAAAGGTCACAAACAACTGTTACTGGTTTATGTATGTACTGTATATGTCTTATTGTTATTTTAGAGTGTGCTCCTTCTGCTTATTAAACAACGTTTACTATAAAACAGCATGCTATTATGTCAGCAGCAGCCTCATCTGGTATTTACTGAGTTTCTGGATTGCATCTTTTTCTATTATTTAATCTTGGGTCCTTTTGCTCGTCATGGCCTTAGGAGCGACAGGCGAGGTCACATACATACCATATTGCTTAGGTGTGTAGAACTCATTTAGGTCTGTGTGTCTAGGATGTCCATACAACCATGGAATTGCCTAATGGAACATTTCTTAGAATGTATTCCTAGCATTACATGATAGAGAACTGTAATGTGATTTAATTTCAGTTTCTGATTTTCAGTTCAGTTTTCTTTTCTTGTTTGCTAAGAACTTCCAGCAGCTCTAAGGCTGCATCCTTCTTCCTTCATGTCAAGTAGGAAGGAGAAAGTCTCTTCTCATATCTTCCAGTGAAAAAGAAGTGCACCCACCTCTGAACCAATCGTGGAGGCCAGGGACGGAGTATAACCATTTATTTAAGCCCCACAGTTTCAGATCCCTGGACCAACCTCACTCAAGCAGCAAGTTTTAGAATGCGGGGAGGGGACAGCAAACTGCAGCAATTGTGAAAAGCAACAATTTACAATCACTTCTTATTGCTATTCATTGAGTTATATGCTAACCAATAATGTATCAAATTTATTACATTGAAATACATAATTATTGCCTACCCGGCTCTTTTTTTTTTTTTTTTTTTTTTTTAAGGTTAATAGACACAAACCTTCAGATCACTTATGATTAAGTCCTTCCATCTCAGATTTCTACTATAAGTTAAAACTTTCTTGTCTTTTAGAAGACAAGAAGAAAAAAAGGTCCAACTTAATTCTGCAGGCCTTGGTCCTGGTTCAAAGTGACATCACAGTTTTTCAGCACCGTTTTGGGATGGTTGCAGAGCACTAACTGTGTGTCTCATTTTCTGCAGAAAGATTATAAAAGAGATCTGGAGACTGAAATTAAAGGAAAAGGAATGCAGGTCAGCGCAGAGACTCTTGATGTGCAAAGGGCGAAGAGAGCCTCTGAGATGGCCAGCCAGGTGAGGAGGCAGCAGACACAATGTTTCACACAAACACACGAGTCCTCTACAGAATTTCCAGAGAATAAATGTTACTTCCACCTGGGTGGCTTTGGTGTTCAGATACATAAATATCTACCTTGCTATCAAAGGGTAAGCGTAACACTAAGATGAATTTCTGTTCTTTTAGAAGCAATATAAGAAAGACTTAGAAAATGAAATTAAAGGAAAAGGAATGCAAGTGAATGTGGATATCCCAGATGTGCTTCGAGCCAAGAGGGCGTCTGACATCTGTAGCCAGGTTGGTAAAGAATGCAGAAGTTTAGAATAATGTACTGTAATATCCAGTCACCGCGTGCTTCAAGTGTCTCTATGATTTGTACATTTTTGAAGGCATTGCAAAGTCAATGTACTCTGCTCTTAAGAAATCATTGGCCAAATTTGATTAACCTTACTAATTAAAAGGACAGCTGCTGTTTTAGATTCAAATTCAGTAGGCCTTGTGGAATGCCAAAGGCCCCTTGTGTGGCTCCCTGTTTTGAGTCCAAGAACATTTTGACCTTTTTTTTTTTTTTTTTTTTGACTCTGTGACATACTTGGCTGACTGTTCTTTGCTCATTCTACAGAAACATAATTCCAAAGAATTATGTCTTTTGACCATTTCATAGTGAATAGTCTATCATATTAAAAGAATTACCTCCAAATCAAATGGCAGTGGCTAAAATTGCACAAGGTATCAGATGAGATGTAATATGAATTAAAAAGGCAGAGCTAAGCTTTCTTGGTAAAATTTTTATTTGCCAAATATACTTTACCTGTCACATATTCTTTTAAAAAAATGTGAAAGAGATAGTGACCTCAGAAGAAAATATTTATGGAATAAGAAGTTGCTTACAAAATTTGATATGGGCAAGAACTTTCATTAATGAATAATATCTTTGCTGTAATCTTTATATAGAAAAGAATGCATCCCAATGGAAAAATATAGTAGAGTGCATGAGAAAATTAAAACTTATAGAAAACTGAGCAAAGATTTAAATTTGATGAGCTGAATTTATGTTGAAAGTAATTTTTGACAAAATTTGGTCAAATTTGTCCATATTCTGGTTTGAACATAGCAAGAACCTTAAACATCAATGTGTTCAAAATGGAAGCATCAAGATGGCAGAGTTCAAATGTCAAAGGACTCGTGTGCTTCTCAACCTCCTTGGAATACAGTGATCAGGACCATCCTGAAGGGCATGTTTTCCTCTCCTCAGGGTTCACCTCATATATTCACCTATTCTCCTATTCACATACAAAATTAGACATAGTTCTGCCCTTGGGGGTCTACAGGCTAAAATCAAACTGATAAAGTATTATGAACCATGATATGTACTACTAAAAGTAGAAGAATCAAGAGTCAAGGCTTCCCAGAGGAAGCAGTTCCTCAGCTGTCAGATTTCCTGCCTGAAGCATTAAATTTTGAGTAGGACACTAGAGTGCATCAGAATTTAAGGGATTTTAAGTGCTTGAGGCTGTAGTGAAATCCTTAAGGAAGTGGAATGACACAGTGCTGCATTTCAACAGGAATAGCAGTTACTTTCCTTAACAAGCAGCAGTATGCCATCATAGTTAACATCACTAACCGGAGTCCTTGACCTTCAATCCTAACTCTGATACTATCTGGTACCTCAGTTTCTCCATCATACAGATGGGGATAAGAATAGTTACTGCTTGTGATATTGGTTAACTAAGTAAATGTGTGTTGAGTATTTAGAATAGTACCTGTTACATAGCAAGGATTATGTATGTGCTGGTGCAAAGTAGAAAGTATTGTCCAGGTTTTATTGGAATTCATTGCAGTTCATTTGGTGGGTAGAAAATGGAAATTATTAAAATTTTAACTATAAAAATACGAGTATGTTTTCCTGAATCATAAATCTTTACTTAAAGTCGAAAGCAAAGCATTAATCTGGAAACACGGAAAAAAGTAGATTTGGAGATCCAGACTACTTGGAACAGGGAGTGGGGTGCTCATGGAAGAGCAGGTTCTAAGTTTAGGAAGGGCATAAGGTCAAGTGCTCTGAAGTGTCTGAATGGACTGAGGTGGGGCCATAGCCTGACAGAGGTGAGGCTGCCCCACTGGATGGTCTGCTCACTGCCTTTATTTTTGCTGTTGCATCAACAACTACTTTGAATCTTCAGATGTGACTTTGAGCCATGAAGCGATGGTGAAGTGAGAAGAAATGGTACCATTCCATCCTTCTTTTTCTTACACACAAAATTTCAGACTTGTGTTACTTTATGTTTTTAGAAAAAGTATAAAGATGAAGCAGAGAAAATGCTTTCTAATTATTCCACTGTGGCAGATACTCCTGAAATTCAGAGAATTAAGACAACTCAACAAAACATTAGTATGGTGAGTAGTGATTACAGATTGAGTATCCCTTATATGCAGTGCTTGGGACCAGAAGGTTTGGATTTTTAAAAATTTTACAATTTTCACATGTACATAATGAGATATCTTGAGGAAGGGACATAAGTCTAAACATGAAGTTAATTTCATATATTTCTGTACATAGACTGAATGAAAATTTTATATCATATTTTGGATGCATCCGTGTTTTGACTAGAACCCATCAAATGAGGTTAGGTGTAGAAGTTTCCACTTGTTGACACTCAGAGAGTTTTATATTTTAGAGGATTTTGGAATTTTGGATTAGAGATACCTGATCTGTATTTCTGTCTTTCTTTTCAGTTGCTCGTTGAAATTTTTTATTTTATAAGGAACCAGCCTTTTCTCTTGTCTTTTTTTTGGGGGGGGGTATATTTGAGTTTTTCCATCAAATGCATTATCTTTACTTCTTCAGAAGCACCAAGTATTCTCATAAGTTATGACTTGTCATGATTATTTAGGGGTTCCAAATTCAAATTTTATATTAGGTACAAGGGACAATTGTTAACTGAATTTTATAAGTTTAACTCAGGAAAGAAGTCGTCATCTTCCATACAGATTTTCCTTAGAAGATGAAAATAGTCCCATGTAGTAATTTTCTTTCTGCTGGTTGATTATTTGCATGGATAATATATCTAGAGGTTTATTAGTTCCATAACTAACTCACAAACTTTCTTATTTTTTCTATTTTGAGGAATAGAATTACATCAGTACTGTTCACTAAGATTGGGCCTATGTTTAATGGCTATATAAACCTGAATTCTATTCTAAAATTGTAAAAGGTGACCAGTCAATTTGTAATGTGGCATTGGCAAGTGTCTAATAAAAAAAAATGTGAATTCTATTCAGTTTGAGGGATTTTTCCACTTCCTAATTAATTGGCCAGCTTTAGCTCTCAGGGTATGCAGCTCGGGAACACAAGAAGGGCATGCTGTGTTGAGAAATGGAAAATTCTCACTGGAAGGATCAGGGAAAGAGACTGTTTTGCCTTTTGACTCCTGGAATTTTATGGCATTCTAGATTTTTAGCTTTGGGAGGGCAAACATTTTTCATGCCATATTCTTCCACCCTCACTGGGATTCACTGGATTACCAAATGTCAAGACGGGGATAATTCTGTCATGGGCTTTTCATAGAATTACTGTTTTTCAGTAGAGCACCTCTGCTTTTTGGTGTGCTTTGGGCCTGAAAGGGGGTAGATGTTGGTAAGGATGGAGAGACATGGGGGAAGTTAATGCATAAGTGGAAGAGGAGGAAGATAGACTTTGAATTAATGTTGATATTGACCATAGAGCTCATATTTTCTTGGAAGAGAACAAGGGCATCTTTGAGCTTGGAAGGACAGCGATAGCTTAAAATTTCACACCATTTTTTAATCAAATGCTACCTGCTTAGTGAGTTTTTATAATGTATGTTTTGATTTTTCTCACATATGTTTGTGACTTAGTCTGCAGTCAGCTAAGGTACCTATCATGCTGGAGAGTAAGTATAAGAGGGTTTCTTGTAAGGTTGTCAAATATGAAACCCAAGTTAGACTTTTATTATCATAATGGGTTGTTTAGTCAATTCATATAATGTTGATATTCATAAATAGAAGCAGTATTCACAGAACTATAAAACTGAAAAATGTGTTTCTTTTTTAACAATAGGATCTAGGACTTGAATTCTAATAAGCTTATAGTTTTCCTTTTCCTTCTTTTATAATAAAGGTATTTTATAAGAAAGACATAGGAGCTGGCACAGCAATAAAAGGTACTCCAGAGATGGAACGAGTGAAGAAAAATCAGCAAAATATTAGTTCAGTAAGTTCTTGATCGCATTAACTATCCTTTCCGGAGGCAGACAGAAGCTAGATAAGCATTTCTAGTTCTTTACTCAGCCAGTTGCTTTTTTCTTTTCTTTTTTTCCCCCTCCACTTTATTGAAATACGGTTTCATCAAATATCAAAGGCCTAACTTTCAGAATGAAAACTGTAGTCTTCTTCCCCTTGAAATAGCATTTCATTTTGATGTATCAGAGTAAAGAGGACACAGGTCATTTTAATGAAATCTAGGATTACGTTTCATCTTTCTGAACAGAATTTTCACTGTATTAAATTCTGTAGAGAAAGGATACATTTAGTACCTCCCTACTACTTGGGGGCAAGAAATTTTATACCCTGATAGAATGATCAAAGGCCCCCAAACATTTATTTAGTGATTTCAGCAAAGGTTTAGATTAAAAAAAAAAAAGAGAGAGTACCAGTTCATTTTCCCCCATGTTAGTCAGGTTTATGTGCTTTTTCTCACATATCTGCCCATATTTTTGTTTTCCAGCCTCATTTTATTTTCTACTCTCAGCAAAGAAAACCACATGCCTTCACTGTAAATGGTAAAATAACTTACCCTCCAATTACTTTTGGATGGAGGGAAGGTTAGAAGAGGTGCTTAATATTATAAGTTAAATTTTCTTCCATTCCGTGCTTGACATTTATGGATAATTGCCATCCTGACTAATAGGTATTCCTTCATGTGCATTTAGCACATTTAGTTTCTTGTTAATGAAGTAAAAGCAGATTCTTCCCTTAAATCCCCTTCCTTGACCTATCTCTTCATCTTCACTCTTGGAGACACTACCTTCCACAACTTTCCTTTAAGTAATCCAGGTAGAACTGCCTTGATGAGACTCATCTAAATAAGGGTAACTCTGATAGTTTTGTGACTTTCTGAGAACATGTGCTGGTGCTTCTGGAGAAAGCGTAGGAGGGGCAAAGTGATGCTGTAGTAAAACACACTTTAAAATATTATAAAAAATTCTGCAGAATGCTAGTGCAATAAAACCTGTGTAGCATAAATGAAGCTATTTCCTGAAGAAGTCTGGACCTGGAGGCTAGAGGTGTTGATGAGAGCATATGAATGTGCTCATATTGAGACCCCGCATCAGACAGCACTGATCTGGCAGAAAAATTAGTTTAGGAAAGAAACGTAAAATGTTTATTTCCTTCGCTTCCAAATGATAATGTTTGAAATGCACCTATCAATGTACTGGGATATAAATGTTCTGTAGTGTGCAATTCGATAGCCTACAGTGAAATGACAGTGCCGTTTTGATTATTTTAGAGCCCTGTGAAAAACAAAAATGTTCATCTTTAATCATGTTGAGCTTCTCATCTGGGGTAAATCACACAAAGTTGTATGGTATATCACTTCTTCCCCCAGCATCCCTCAGCCTCTTCTAGCAGACAATAAATGCGTAGCTCTGTATCTCCGAGGTTGGGCCATGAACTCCTGCTTAGTATTCAAATGGAAAGTTGCCCTTTCAAGATTAGCCAGATCTGTCAAACTGAGAGGTGATTCACTAACATTTAAACATCTCGACATTTTCCACCTCTGAGTACAAGCCTTTTCACTATTAGCTCTCTGCTAAGAACTGTTTTTGAATTTTATTTAGAGGTAACCTGTCACAGTGAACTTCCAATTTAACTGTTTAGGTCTGGACTGATAGTGGCATTGTTACTTATGCTAAATTCACAGGTGCTAAGATGTAGATGACATCTGAGGTATTGAGGCACTTTTTCTTTAAGACAGCCAACCTGGATTACAGACTGGGTTATTTTAAACATCACCAAGTGATTTCTAAAACATGTTTTGTGTAGATTTAATTCTGCTGAATTTCAACTTGTGCTCCTTAAAGGTAGCCTTGGCTACCACATATGTAATGTGTGCACATGTCCTTTTTCTTAAACCCAATCTTCCATGTATTTTTGATATATTAAAACACCACCTGAAATGAGGACCCCACTGATTGTGTTGTAAATTTAAAGAGCTGTTTCTTGTCACATGCATCACTGTGTGCTGGTGTTACTCTTGGGTTGATATGCCAGTGAATGTGTTTGACAGGGTGGCTTTTGGATGAAGTCGATGCCAAGGATATAGGGACCTTTACCGAACTTGATTGCCAGTCTTTCTGGCACCAACCTTAGAGTGATCAGGACTCATTGGTCTATGCTTTCAGTACATTTTCCTCCACCTCCCCTTTTCTCTTCTTTTCCTGTGGTCACTTTATCTCCCCCACCCCCATTCTGGATTATGTGTGCTCTTAGACAAGCAGTGTTCCCAAGACACTATGGCTAACTCAATTTGACTTTTGCCTTTTAATACATGTTAAATTCTAATTAACATTAATAAATTGAAACTGCTTTTCAGATAGAAAATAATCAATTGTTATTATTATTTAATTTCCAAGTTTTTCATGTATCTGCCTAATGATAAAATTTATATTTATAAGCAACATTTGCTCATTTTAATTAAGGAACTTCTATAGTGGTGGATAGGTGAATAGGCATGAATTTATTTGTAGCTCAGGATAAAGAAATCCTGAAAACATCAGATAAAATAAAAAATTGTGTTCCCATTGAAGGAAAAGTAGTATTGGAATTAAAAACCTCAATTATGTAAGAGTTATAACTAAAAGAATGCTTAACTACATTTTTTGTGAGTAGAATACAATTAATACTACTCTATTTTTTTTTATAAATTATTCAGGTGAAATACAAAGAAGAGATTAAATGTGCAACAGCTATTTCTGATCCTCCAGAGCTAAAGAGAGTTAAAGAAAACCAGAAGAACATCAGCAATGTGATCATATTTCCTTAAGTATTTTTTTCTATTTTATTGAATGCCAACATATAATGAAGGCGAGGACCTGTGCAGATAAACCCTCACTTAGGATGGATGCCATTGCAACAGGGTCATTCCTTCAAAGTGCAGATAACATTGTATCCATCTTCATGTCCTCCCTACATAGCCAATGCTTCATGGGCTTTTGCTATTAAGTGTCTACTCTGTTCTTGTTCTTGGGGGGAATTTGAAGGTAAGTGAGATATTCTGTAAGGTTAGGGGTGGTGGATATGCTCAGGGTCTCTAGGAGAAACACATGGAAGAAGTAACTGTTATGTATTGTTTAAGTGCTAGCACAGTAGTCTTTATTGAATGTTCACTGGGCTTTCTGAGTACTCTCCATGTACTCTCTCATTTATTAAGAGTAATGATACCTCTTGCAAAGTACTATGGAAACTCAAATAAGGAAAGCTATGTTGGGGAGAGAGAAGCAGCCTTGGAGAAGGAGTAACATTGGAGTTAGATACTGAAGAATGCATAACAGTTTGGGGTGGCTTTTGTGAGGAAGGACCTTCTCAAAGAGCAAACGGATTATGTTCAGGCTCCATGGCCCAGTTGAGAAAGAGGAGAGGAAAAATGGGATGAGTAATTGGGATGAGGGGTGATAGGAGATGATGGTGGAGAGGGGAATTGTGTTAAAAACCAAAGAGTTATAGCACCGAGCCTCTGGGTATGTCTACCATGTGGGTCATACGCCATTATGGCATTTGAGATACCAAGTGCCCCCATATGTCCAGTGCATGACTTAGTGATCATATTGTTTTAATGTGCATCTCCTTCTAAAAGAAGGGTTACTAGTTTTTAATTTAGGGTAGAAATTTAACATTACCTTAAAACAACTTTATTTAAAAAAAAAAATTAAGCTGGGTGCAGTGGTACATACCTGTAATCCCAAAGGAGGCTGAGGCAGGAGGATTGCAAAATCAAAGCCAGCCACAGCAACTTAGGCCTGCCTCAAAATCAAATATAAACAGGATGGGGATGTGACTCAGTGGTTAAGCACCCCCAGTTTCAATCCCTACTCCCAAAAATATATTATAGTTAATAAAAAAAGTAATACTATAAATAGTAGCAGAGGTATTATTTATAGAATTTGCTTGGTGTGGCATATGAAAAATGGTATGCAAAGGGCAGAAATTTAGGCAACCCTGGGGTGGAGGATAGGAAGATGGACCCTAAATGGTTGGTTTGACCCTACTGCAGATCTTATTTGCTATATAAAGCATCCATCCCTGGAACCCTAATTTCCTCATCTATAAAACAGGGATTAGAGTATTTAGGAGATATTGCTGTAAAGCGTATGGAATGTTTGCCACCAATAAGATTAGCCTGAAACTTTCCTCACTTTAATTCAATCATCTCAGTCACAAGAATCTTCCTCAACTCTCAAATGACATACCATGGCACAAAGAAAGCCTCTCGTCGAGAACTTCCAAAGAGGTCACCATCAGAAAGAGCCTGACTCTTTTTCGTTTCTTTTCCAAGCTTCTCAAACTTCTCTTCACTTGCCTGTTCACTCTGGAGAGATTGCATTTCAAGTCAATGTTACCTGCAGGTCCCCAATGCTCAATTTAAACTAAAAAAAATCAGTAAGATTGTCCCCGTGGTGTTGCTTGCAAGGGATCTCAACCTCTAACTCTGCTTTTGCCTGTCAAAAATTCATTTGACACACGCCATTATTTCTCTGGGTTTGATGCTCATTTATTTCCTGTGGTGTGGTGACGTTGCTGGGAAAGCTGACTACAAACAATGGAATCTTATCCCCCAGCTAAGAAGGAACGTGTTTGTGCAGGAGGTCAAAAAAATTTCCATAATGCTGGGTCAGAGGGTAGGCGTTCCTGTGTTAGAACTTCACAGACAAGGGAAGTTGGAGGCTTGTGGTTTCTTTAATAATGGCAGTGGGGACTGAGGATTTGTGTGTCCCTCCTTCTTAATGATAAGAGTGCATAATCATTATTTTAAAATATAAGATGGTAATTTGATAAACACTTTAGTGCTATGAAGCAACAAGTTAATAGAAGACATAATTCATTATTATGGATAAGATCAAACTCAGGTGGGGCCACCAATAAATAATAGTTTGAGGAATATCAATGAAAAGTTTAACATAAAACATTTGACAAAGAAAAGCTGAGAGACTAGGATCACTGAGAAGATGAAGTCTATTAGCAATACCTGTTCCTCTGTAAAATCCTAATGAAGATTCTACTGATGAGTGCCCTGTGGCCACTTGACATTTCTATTAATCGGTCCCAACATATTGGTTCACATTTGTTTCCTGTAATCCCAACCCATTTCTCACCTTGTCCTCCAGCTCCAGTATAAAGAGCAAAACTATAAGGCCACTCCAATAAGCATGACCCCAGAGATAGAGAGGGTGAGGCGAAACCAGGAGCAGCTGAGTACGGCAAGTAGTTTCTGTTTTCTTTTACAGTTTATTGAACATTTTATATTTTTATTTTTAAATAATGCTCTCTGTGAAGCATTAAACACATTCAAATTCTCCTTTACCCAGTCACACATTGAAGGGCATTATGACTATTTCATGTGAGTCCAGGAAGCTTGGGACTTTGAATTAAGTACTCAAATATGCTAGGCATTGTCCCAATCATTGGAACATAAAGATGAGTAAGACCCAGGGCCTCTCCCTGTGAGTCTCATGGATTATTAGTAAATCTCTAAAAATATGTTAGGGTAGGGTAAGGAGAGCAGGATCTGTTGTCAATTGTGGGGAAGAAAATATATCTATCAGAATAGGGCAAAGTAGAACCTGGCTTGATTGGCAAGGGACCTTAAGAGCAAAATGGGAAACTATTATTCAACTATTCTCTTTAAAAAAAAATTTTTTTTGTAGTTGTAGATGGATAACATGCCTTTATTTAATTTATTTATTTTTATGCGGTGCTAAGGATCGAACCCAGTGCCTCATAAATGCTAGGCAAGCGCTCTGCCACTGAGCTACGGCCCCGACCCCTCAACTGTTCTTAATCTATTGATAGTAAAGAAGTAACAGCTAACAGTTATGAGTCACCTCTACTCTGGGTTGGACCCTGTGCTAATGTTTTATGTGAACCCATGAGTTTAGCATTATTCATTTCTCTGACGGCTAGATGTGGGCAACTGTGTCTGGAGATCAGTGGACATGCCAGGGACCCACAGTGGCAAGAAGAGAGCTAGAATTTAAACCCAGGCCTCTTAATGCTCAGAAATTCCTTCTAAGGGTCCTCAAATAGTTTTTTTGCCCTTTATGGAGTGTTCCCCAAAATAAACAATAGCTGTTTTCTTTCAAAAGAGGTAATTTTGAAAGTCTTTATCATTTAAGAGCTTGTTGTCTCAGGTGGAGGAGAAAAATCAAGCTCAATGTTAAGATCTCTGGGAGGTGGATGAAATAGGAGATCTTTTGAAAGGAGAAGTCCCAGGGTCAGAGGGAAACCTTCCCAGGCTGCCACACGGACTTCATTCTGGTTCTGTTGTCCTGATTTCATTCCAGAGATTTCTAAGCATGCTCCCTTATATTTCGATTGCTTTCATCTGTGGAATTTGCAGTTAGTTTTGACATTGAATAGCCACATATTTACTGACAACTCCTTTTTAAGCAAGATAACCAATGTTTTGTGCTCGCTGAGTTAGACCACTCAGTCTGAATGTAGCTATCAATAGGAAGGTTGATGTAGAGGTATTATGAAAAAAAGCATAAAATGGGTGAGTTTTGAGTCTCATCCTCTGTGTCCATTCTTCTATGCATTAAGTTTCTTATTTTTCCTCCACAGGTAAAATACAAAGGACAGATTAAACAGGCAACTGCCATTTCTGACCCACCAGAGCTGAAGAGAGTGAAAGAAAACCAGAAGAACCTCAGCAATGTGGGCTCATCTTAGTGATTTTTTGTTTTTTTTTTTTTTTTGCTTAAGATATCAAATGTAGTGCCCATATGTAGGCGAAGGGGTTGTAGTTCTACGTTTTCATATCCCTCAGTTAATATTCTGTTCTCAGGGACCTAACAACTTCCTTGAAAGAATTCAGGGTCCCGCATGATGTGGAGTGTCCAGTGCCACATCATGACGATTTTTTCCCCGTGGGTTATTGTTGATCCTCCGTATCTTGTCTTCATGCTGATCAATGCTGTGGTTCCCCCAAAGGGAGGCAGGGCTACTTTTGGTCATGCCGACCTGCAATCACTCTCTCCCACTCTTTTTTTGAGTTGCACATGTTCTTATTCTCCAGCCTCCTACCAGCCTCATTTCCCACTCTCTGTGATTATTACTGTATTTCTGGGCAGTGTCCAGGGAGAAATGATAAAGTGTGCTTGGCTGAACAGAGCAAATGAAACAGGGCCAATTTAGGGGCCCTTGAACCGAGGTTGGCGGTTTTTACTTAGACACCGACTGGTGACTTGCTCTAATTCCCCTTTGTTTATATAATCCGAGGATGCAGTTCACTGAGAGAAAAATTTTTTTTCTGAAGTCATTAACATATAGATTGGGTTCTTTGGAAAAGGAAATTTGGAAATCGATTGTATTCAAAGAAATCTTTTATTCTTCAAACACGTAAAGTCATTTGACCAGTTTATGAAGCAGGTTTTGGTTTGATACTTTTCCTAGCAACTGTATTTTGGAGAAGTAGATGTCATCTTGTCCTTGATGTGATTCCATTACTCTCAACTAGGAACATGGTTATTGAGAAGGAGGAATGGAGGACTGGGGAGCATACTAGTCTTTTTATATGACCACAGTCACCTGTTTAAACACATCCTTATAAAATTTCTACAGTAGTTAATTCTTAAGAAACCACACCTATGTAGGACCATTCTATATGGGCAAGAGGACCTGTAAGTAATATCCATGAAGACAGCTCTCATGGTCCTCTGTAATTGAAGGCTTACTACAGGTTTACTGATGCTATGCCCATATATTTCAGTATGTCCACAGTGATTCAAACATATTGTTATGGGATGAAATAAAATAGATGCTTTAAGATGCAAGCATGTTAAGTATGACTAGACCCCTGATAGTGTTCTTCTTTTTTAAAATAGATTTTCTTCCTTAGACTACTCTTTAAAAACAAGCACTGATAGACTCTCGTTTAATGAAATTGATTCACAGCGCTCTACTTTTTGTTCTCTGAAATGACAGGTTTATTATAAAGGTCAGTTGGGAAGAGCTACAGCTTTAAGTGTAACTCCTGAAATGGAAAGAGTAAAGAAGAATCAAGAAAATATTAGCTCGGCAAGTGGTTTTATTCATTTTGGACTATCACAAAGGACATGTCCTTTATAATTTACTTGGAGTCTAATTTTTTTCCTTGTGAAAATAAACTGTGATATTTCCTTTAAATACTTGTGTTATTTCAAATGACTTCCAAAAGCTGCCTCTGTACAAATTTACTTTATCCTTCAGCCCTTCATTGATATTTTCAGATATGACTGACAGTTACATTTACAGTTTATTTAAACAATGCTTCATGTTATTTTAGCCAGTATCTTTGAAAATGATAAAGTCTTGGAAGCAAAAGTTAAAATTGTCATTTTGCTGATGTCTTTTATTGAGCGTGGGTTGTTAAGTGAAAAGCAAAATAGAAAGAGAGTCATTCCTCCAATGCAAGGACCTAAAGGGAAAATATCTTTAAATGCATTTTATACAAAATTCAGTTATTCATGAAAGTTATTCATGGTGCACATCGGTGTCTACTTTGGAGGGTATGCATTCTCTTAGTGAATATTAGGGCTTCAGCTCTGAATTGCATATATGGACTCAGGTCTCAGTACTTGGAGTCCTGCTCTTACACATAATCAGCTTCATATATGTCTGACCTGAGGGTCAGTCATGAAGAACACAGGCCCTGTTCCTGGCACATCTTGAAGAACTCCATGACTGGCATCCAGCATTAAGGCTTCATAATTTCCAGTTTCTGGTGGCATTTCTGTCTAGAGATATTGGGTGTGTCCAACATAAATTACCTTTAAGCTTTGGCTGCTTTAAAGGAAAACTAGATTTGTTCTTCATTCTCTAAGGAGAGAAAAAGAAGTAGAGGAAGTAGAGGGAAACTTGGTATGCATTCTTCAACACTGTTATGATAGGAAATGGGGAAATTTAGAAACAAAATAAATTTAGGTGCTATTTAGTTTTAGACTTTTTCTGTTTAAATATAAGTTTTACTGAGTATGTTGCTAGCAACCATTGGTCATACACATTGTTTTTGTTTGATAGATTTAAGTCAGTTTGCAATAACCTTTAAGGGAGATCTTTGAGAGTAAAAATTTAGGTTGTTATTCTAGAACAAAATATAATTCAGGAAAAAAAAAAACTGCCTGGGAAATAGTTTGAAGATGGTGCATATGTTTGACTCATTTGGAAAACTTAAAATAAGTTATGTCCTGGTTTTTGGTCTTATAATTGTCTTATTATGTCTACTATTTACTTTGCAGGTAAAATATACTCAGGACCATAAAACTGATGAAAGGCAGACCAAGTCTGCTTTTAGATTCACCTGGTCTGAGACATGTTAAAGAAGCACAAAATCATATTTCAATGGTAGGGTACAACCTGATCATACTTCCTATGACTAAAAGATACTAAGGAGCGACAAGACCAGCATATGGATGGCATTAGTTCACTATTAATTTAGATTACTAATGAAGCATGGAAACTTGGATGAGCCTGCTTTTTTTGTGAGGGGGGATTCTAATCACATTGGAATGTCATGAAAATATTTAGTCTAATAAAATAATTTTTCTCAGTGTCTTTTTTCAGTGTGCTTTTATTTCTAACATGACTATTATAAATGCATTTTGCAAAGGACATTTGCCTAGACTTCTTTTTGACTAATTTTAAGATAGAGTGTGGTGTGTTTGCTTGTCATAAAGGATATGAAAAAGAAGTGTTTTTAAAACAGTTTCATGAGATGTCATTTATCCACCATTAAATTCATCTATCAAGTGTTTTATTCAGGGTTCCATTCAATGGCTTCTAGAACATGACAAAATGTAAATGTACATATTGCAGTGTATACAATTTGGATGTATATAGTTACAAGTTTTTGTAACTATGGATAAATTTTTTATTTGTGAATAAAAAATTGTAAATATATACACCCAAATTATATACATCATTATCCGTAGCTCTGTTAATGTAATTTTAAATAATACTGTTTTCTTGGATAATTATAAGTAGTGTATCACTTTACTGCATATTGAAGGTCAAGAGAGGAAATTAGTTTTTATCTAAACTAGCGTATTTTACAAAGTAAGCCAAGTTTTAAAACTATTATCTTTTACAACTTCTTACAGAAGTACACATTTATGTATGATTTTAAAGAGACACCAACCAAAGTGATTAAAAACATGGTGAAAATGTCAACACTCGATTTCTGATATTATTTTTAGACTAACTGGAAAAGATACATCAGCGTAGAAAATAACCCAGATGCAGCTTTTGCAGTAACACCTGTCAGTCTATCAAAACTTTGAGAGACAGATAACAATCAGAAAACTTCATTTTGAGTTAATACTCTTTTTCTTTTTTTCAGGTAAAATATCATGAAGATTTTGAGAAGACAAAGGGAAGGGGCTTCACTCCTGTGGTGGACGATCCTGTGACTGAGCGAGTAAGGAAGAACACCCAGGTTGTCAGCGATGCTGCTTACAAAGGTATCCAGCCTCACGTGGTGGAAATGGACAGGAGGCCTGGAATCATTGTTGGTAAGCTGGTGGTCTTTCTCAGGGTATGCCTGATCTAAAAGATTGTACTCGTTCTAAGCACTAGCCTTCTTATTCAGTTGACTTCCCATCAAATGTTTAATTTGGTGCCCAATGCAAAATGGACTACAGCTCAAGTGTTATTTGGTACCATGTTGAATGGAATTCATGGTATTCACCGGCTATCATTGCAAATGATCTCTGTTCTTGGAAGTTCTTTCTTTTCTTGGAAGTCTTTAATAGCTTTCTGATCTTAAGAATGTTTCTACTTGTTAAACAAAGAAACAGCCCAGACATGGATGATGACAATTATATAACAATTATTTTGTTTTCTTTTGGTTTTGTGTCCTTGGTCAAGGTATGGTACTGTAGACATTGTATACCTGGGTGGCAGAAAGAACCATAACATATTTAGGTCCTTTTGCCACAGACATGCCAGAGAGATTCTGAAGTATTACATAATATGAATCTTTTGTATTTTTAAAATATTATTTCTGAACTGGGATAATTGGGAACCATTTGAAAGTCCCATAATTTAAGAGGGGCCTTCTCTTCCTATCTCTTAGGTCTCTGAGGAGAAATTCTAGGAGAGTAGTGTTGAATGTTGCTTGAGATAGGGACAAGGTTCAGATGGCGTATGAGGCAGGGCCAAGAAGAAAAATTTTTATTTCTCAATATATATCAACAACTCTTAACTCTTGTCTCCTTCAGAGTACTTACCCTCTGATTTTTTTTTATAGCTCTTTTCCAACTCTGGAGGTCAAAGAATATTTTTGTACTCACAGTGTATAAATAAATACCTCTCAGTAATCTCAGTGTTAGATTTTCTTCATCTTCAAGAGTAAGAGTTTATGTTCTGAAATAGTACTTGTGAAGGGCATTTAGAGGACAGTTGGGTGGGAAGGTATATATATCTTAGTCAAAACAAGAGTACTAAGGTCAGAGCACTAAGTGATGGGATGATTAACCAAAGTGACTCCAAAAGTATTTCACAAAGAAATATCACAAACATATTCATGGGCAATTGATAGCTTTACTTATCTTTCCAAGTGGGTTACTTCAGAGGACCACATTAAGTTGGTTGGATGAATCGTGATCTTTTCATTAAAAGTAACACAGAAAGAGGGCATTTCATCCTGTGTGCTAGAGTCTCACAAGGGGTAGTCGATTCATCTCACTAGGGTGAGGATTTACCCCAGGGTCCTACAGAGATCAGGGACCAGCGATAATGATGACATCATTGCTGAAAACCATGAACCTCTCTAGACCTTGGACTCTTGGATTCAGTACTCATACCTGTTGAGATAGAAACTATTACTGTTTTTAAAAATGTAAGATGTATAACTCTAAATAATTTACTTACAGGGCACCCCAGAAGTCAGTTTATTTTCTCTGATTGGGAGAATCTGTTTCCATTGCGTGCTTGCCTCTGAAAGCACAAAATGAAGTGCATTCAACAAAACATAAAACTTTCCACGGGCCAGTTTCTATACCAGGCATGCAAATACAGGTTTTGAGACATTCTGGGTAATGCAGACTAAGCCCATTGTGTGGCTTCTAGTTTGGTTGGAGACTCTGCTACGTACTAGTTGCATGATCTTGGCCAAGCTACTCAATCTCCTTGTGTCTCAGTTTCCTCATTTATAAAATGGGGATAATTATAGTACATATTTTAGAACGTATATAGTGTAAATGAGTTAGTTTATACCCACATAGTGCCTGGCACTGTGCAATGTTAATTAAAACAGACACAGTTTGCCAATTCCAGTTAATTTTTTTTTTTTTTTTACTCTTGCCTCATTTTTGCCATATGTCCAAACTAGGCTCTTATTTTCCAGGTGTATAGCACTGTGTAACTCATTTTAGGACTATAAGTTCATTTAGGGTGCCCTATGATCAGGGGCAACTGATAAGTTTGAAAGTGGGTAGATTTGGATTTTACCTCCAACTAAGATAGGAGGAGGATACATGGCCTTGTATGGTCTCTTCACTGATCATGGAAGTGAACTAATTTGTGCTTATTGAGAGCCAAGCAGTGAACTGATTTGTACTTATTGAGAACCGGAAGTTGCTCTCCATCTTTCTGTCCCTCAAGATTCTGTGCTGGAGTTCTGGCTTTCAGCATTTTTTGATAAATGTATCTTCTATGGTTTCATTTATCACAGACTCAGAATGAAAATTGGACTTGCCATTGCCCACATTCCTAATATATATCCTTGTTCTAGGGGAAATTTTTTTTTGTTAGTTTAGTTTTGTAACTAAACTATTTACTCAAACACTGCCTGTTTCAGTAGGGCAAGGAGTGATTGAGGTTTCAGGGGGACAAGGGCTGCATAGTTGCCCACCAATGCACATGCCTTGCATGAGGGGTCACAGGTACCTCAGTGAGGTACGTGCAATATGGCAGGTCTGGGGAGGAATTGGGAAACTTAACTTTGATTGCAAAGTTTTCTCAACAGGTACATGTGAAAGTGTGACTATCCCTTTGTTCTCCGGATTCTGCAGCACAATGGATTTGCTTTTTACTTTTGCCTTTTCCTCCATTCTCTTTGGTGCTGACTTTTAAAATTTCCACCTTGATTTGTTGATTCCTTCCTCTTGGTGAAAGACCTTAAAGTTTGGCGCACAGATCCTGGCTCTATCTTCGACATCGATCCCCTGGAAGACAATATTCAGTCTAGAAGTCTCCATATGCTCTCTGGTATTGCTCACATTTTGAGTTCCTCTCCTTTTACGTGGTTTTGTCCTGGAAGTGAGGCTACTGTGACTGTAGACGTTTCTTGTAGCAACGGGGTAATGTAAATTTTAAAGTTGAGAATCTGAAAACCCCCCAAAGCGCTATGCTGCTTTAAAATACCATTAATTATTTATGAAAGTAAAACTTGCAAAGGAGCTTTTTAATAAATCCTAGATTTGTTTGTCCTAGATTCATTTAAAATGTGTCTAGAGCTTACTTACATTTGCTTTTTATTAGTGAATGTGATTTTATAGGCTTTCTGGGTTTACAAATACAGTTATTTGGATTCCACTAAGTTGCTAAGAGATAAGTGAGATTCATTTTGTGAAATATGCAGTAACAATATTTTAAGGATAGATTTTTAAAATTATATGTGGAGCAGTAGAAAAGTTTCCTATGTAGTGTCATAAATATCTTAAGTAGACTTTGCAAGAATTAGAAGTTTATCTCTGAATTTTACATAATGTAAAATGAATAGTTTCCATAGGAAGCTTGACTTTTCTTTTAGGTGGCATGAATATAATGAAAGGCAAAAATGAATGGTTTGAATATAGTGATAGATGATTTGACATTTCAAACTTTCAGACCATGTTTAGCAAATAAGGTCTGAAAAATATTTGACAGCTGTACAGTTATTTTATACAATATAATACTGTAGATATTTCATTAAAGTCTTGCTCTACCCTCTGATTTTATTCTAATTTAGTTGTTGGTATTAATAAAATTGTGGACCCAATGCAACGTAAGGATTCTAATACTTGAATAGTTAATTTGATCCACATAGTTAGCTGAACTGTGTCATTTAATTTTCTAAGAATAAAGAAAAGGCAAGTACTGTATGCCTGTTGACATTTTTGGAAAGCAATTATTTATAACCAGATGTTATGCTTGACAGAAATTTATTAGTTTGCCAGTGTTTTCTTAGTCCTTGTCAATTTCCTATCCCTTAATCTCTTCTTTAAATCTAGACTTATAAATGAGTATAAATAACCTTTAATTCATTTATGTAGTAGATTTAATACATGCCGAAGTTTGGGAATAGGTGACTAGAACCTTACAATGGTTGAGATTTTGGACTATTATTTGATAAGGGATTGTTTTTCTTTTCCACTGAGCTTTAATTAATGTCATCGTTCTTCAAGTCACTTAATTGCATGTCTGCATATTTTCCCTCCCATGTAGAAAAAGCAAGTCACTATAGGCGACACCGGTCTCGATCTCATTCAAGCAGTACTTTTGGTACAGGTCTGGGAGATGAGAAGTCCGAAATCTCTGAGATTTACCCTAGCTTTTCATGCAGCAGTGAGGTAACAAGACCGTCTGATGAAGGAGGTATCAAACCTTAGCCACTTACAAAGGAAATTAATTCATTTAAAAAATGTGTCACGAGAGCATCTTTAACTTATTTTTCACCTTTGCACATTCAGTCCAATGCATTTGAAATTTTAACATTAAATTTACAAAGTTGAATCTTTTTAAAAAAAACTACTAATTTGCATTTTTGCATGTTAGTTTTTTTTCCCCTGTCTTTACTTCACTATTACTACTATAAAGGATTTGTAACTCTAATAGGGTCTTGGGATTTGCTATGTGAATCTGTTTCACAGGAGTTGTATGTGACAGATTTACAGAGTCACAATGGAAACTTGAATTCTGCATAGTTGTATCTGATTTCCATTAAGAAAAAAAAATCAATCTTACTGTAATATTTGAGTAGCTAAGAGGTTACCATGAATTGGCGTGCGTTTAAATATTGATATAAATTCACAGACAGAGGTAGGTCTTGCCAAAAAGAAATTGAGTATAAAACTTAGGATATGAAATTTTTGTAAATGGAAAATAGTATTGATTTTTAATAATCTTCTATTTATTTACCCTCCCTTTTCCTGTACCTTCTCTTTTCTGCATCCAAGCTGGTGGATTAGATCATGATTTCTTTGGGATGTTAAAACTGATCCAGGTGATAAAGCTGTTACTAAAGGATAAAACTAACAGTCACCCCTCCCCCATTGCAATTAGATTTCAGTGCGGTGGGGAGAGGGACAGGACTAAAGCTCATCAGACCACAGGAATACTGAATTTCCTTTTTAACCACAAAGGTCAAATTACTAAAATCCCTGAAGCCGGAGATTTTGAGAATGAGCAGTTTAATGCCTTGTGTGTGTGTGGCGGGGGGAGGGGAGTAATGTGAAAGCCCTCGTAATTATGGTAACTAGTTTCTGCATTCATTACAATACACATGAATAAGCATAAAATCAGTTATATTCTATACATCTCGAATTATAAATTCAGACTAGCCTTAACTCGGTAGAAAGTTTTTTTTTTTTTTTTATAATTTTGATTCATTGTACATGGTAGAAAGTTTTAAAGGTTGTCATTTCTTTATATGCTAAATAAATAGTTGTAAACCAGTTTTGCTTTATTGTACATAAAATACCAAGAAGAAGGTCTCCCCTTTCAGTGTCTGGTTACTAATAAAGGCTCGGTAACTTGCTGATTTTTTTTTTTAACTTGGTCTTACAGATTTCCCCATTTAATTGTCTTTTGTGGTTTTGGTGGTACAGAATAATATTGATGCTTGATGAGAAAAATAAGCCCAAAGGAAATATACAAACTCACTTTGTTCAACCTTATTTAATATTTCTCTGTTAGTATATTGGAGTTGAAGTCTTTCCCAAATGTAATGCACCCTTAGAGTCTTTGCTTCAAGGTCTTACTTCAGGTCTGTATACACCAGCACAGCATTCATTCATTTATTCTCCAAATGTTTATTGAATGCTCTTGTGCACCAGCCAAGAATTTGGGTCTGCATTGCATATAGCAATGAGCAAAGGAGACATGGACCTTCTGTACGGGGCTTTGCATCTGGTGGGGAACTCTGATAGTAAGCAGTTACTTACACAAGTAATAAATAATCGTGGACAGAGTTCAGGGTATAGAGATGGGATGGGGGCTACAAGATATGTAACAGGACAATTCCATCTGGTCTTGACGTCAGGAACAACTTCTTTGGAGAAGGGATATTTGAGTTGAGAAGTGAATGATGAAGTTAATAAGACCAGCGGGCTTTGGGAGGAGAATGTTTCTGATAGAATAGGTCACCAAGACAGTGTGTCATTAAGACATGCAAATGGAGGTGTCAGATACCCTGGAGATAAATTAGGAAGTCTTCATCCGAGCCTGTGATCTTGATAAATTTGTGTAGAGAGGGAGAATTGGAGACATCTCCTGTGGATGCCTTAGCATCCTCTGTACCAGCAGATGATTCCAGGTGAGCTCTGGACTCCTTACATTTTCTTTCCAAGGCTGTAAAAATCCACTGCTGTTAGTTGTTTAACTCCTTTTTTTTTTTTTTTTCTTTCAAAGCACCATTTCTTTTTTCTTTTCTTTTCCTAATTATTTCTAGTGAGAAGACTCTAGACTAAGCCAAACTGGATGAGAAAATATCACCACTAAAAGAAAGTATAGATGAATTTCTTGCACTTGTATTAGAATTTGATTCATAAGTTAAGAGGGTATAATTACATTTTGTTTTGAAATGGGAGAACTTCAGACTGTGGAAGGTGGCAGGGGCCAGATCGTTTTGGCAGGCACGGATGACTCAATGACTCAAAGACCACCTTGTAAGGGGAAGTTGACTCTTGCGGAGGCATTAGAGAGATTTTGTCATCTAGAGTCGCCTGTTAGAAGATGAAGATGCTCTGACTTCAGTGATATTTCCTAGTTTTGAAAGTATATACTGAAGTATGAAGCAAAAGTTAAAATGTATCAATAAGTTTTATAACATCAGCACAGCAATGCAATACCCACAAGACTGTGTTCATTTGAGAAGAATTTAGGATGTGTGAGTAAAATGCTCCTAATTTCATTTATCTGAAGTGAAACAAAGCACAACCTTCCCATGGCACCTCATGCCTGTATTCAAATGACAAGTGACATACCAAGCTTAGAACATGAAGGCCACCTCCCCTTTCCCACCATCCTCCCAGATCTGTACTTCCCTGGGCTTCCCGGGTCACTACGTGGTAAGTGAAACTTCCCAGGCACTGAAGTCAACTCCTGTAGAATCATTGTCGGCTCTCATACCCCACATGGAATTCATTAACAAATCTTGTTGCTCTTCCATGGCAGAAGCATCCAGAATCTGTCCCTACCTCCATGGTTGCTACCCTCGTATCAGCCACTGCCATATCATTTGGATGACCTGAGTCCTCTCCTGAACATTTTGCCACTTCTACCCTTGCCACTGTGTGTCCCGGCCACCCCCTGCTCTGATCCATTTTCCAACTGGTAGCCAGAATCATCTTTTTTGAAATAGCAAGAGAGAGAGAGCGCCCGGCTATCCTGCTTAGTGCTTATGTTGGCTTTTTGAATCTAGAAACCTGATTAATACCAAAGCTGATGAATGCACAAAGAGCAAAATGTTTTATTAAATTTACAAGTACGTGGGGATGTTCACAAAGGGGTGAAGTTTGAAGAAATGACCAAAGCATGATGCTTTTATCCTTTTTAGACAAAGGACAATACATTTGTGAAGGAATAGCAGGATAAATGGATAGATAGTAAAATTCTAGGGATGCCACTAGGAGATGAACAGGGGGAGCAGAAGCCAGTAGAAGGGAAGGGTCACATCAGAGCTTGTTTGTCCAGGTTCTCTGAAGCCCCAGTTACTGGTATCTGGTGACCAAGGCTCTTTTCCAGCCTTGGTGTGGAAGGACACCCTTCCCCAAAGCATCCTTAAAGCTTGCCCATGCAGGGAGAGTCAGGCCACAGGGCCCTTTCTGAAGTTACAGGTCCTCCAGTGATTCAGCTATAATTAATCAATATACCCAGGAGGCATATTTTGTCTTAACTCCTTCAAAACCCAAGTCAGATATGGCTCTTCTGCTACCATTTCATTCTCAAAGTAACCCAAATCCTCACCATTGCCTATATGCCCCCTGTATGATCTTGGGTCCAGTCTCCTGTTGGGTACTCATCTACCATTCTGTCACTCACGAGCTCCGGTTACACTCATTTCCTTGCCTTATTCAAACTTCCTAAGGAAGTTCCCACCCAGGGCCTTTGCACTTACTGCCTCAAACTCTGATTCCTACTCCAGATTTTGACTTGTCCAGCCCCATTTTTCTTCATGCTTCTGCTCAGTTGACACTTTATCAGAGACTCTATGTCCAAGAGACCAACAGCACCCTTCTCCTATTCTCTATCCCTTTACCTTGCTTCACTACAGCTGATGCCATCTGAGACGTTGTGTATTGATTGATGTTTGTTCATCTCAGCCTGGTGAGGCTGTAAATCCTGTATGGGCAGGAACATTGTGGTTTTGTTTTCTGTTGTGTCTCCAGTTCTAAGAATAAGCACTTACCAAATGCTTGGTGGTTGAATGAAAAGGCCAAATTAATATTTTCAAAACAAAAACCAGGTTGGGTGTGGTTTTATACACCGGTAATCCCAGCGACTAGGGAAGCTGAGGTAGAAGAATCTCAAGTCTGAGACCAGCCTCAGCAACTTAGTGAGGCCCTATCTCAAAAAGAGAAAAAGGGCTGGGGATGTGGCTTGTGGGGAAGTGCCGCAGGATTCAATGAATACAATGTAAGTGTATTTAATTTTGTGAATAAAATTCTCTCATAGAGGTCTTTGAAGGAAATTCTTACACTTTTGATGATGTTCAGATATGTTTTAATGAATTGAAGCACAGCTTAAAAAGAAAAAAAAAATAAAGTGGAAACATTCCCAGTGGTTTCTTTACTTTTTAATTTTTTCTGGTAGGGAAGAGAAGTAGTACCATCCAAGACTTTCAGAGACTTTGAAATGTAAGGTCCCTTTTGAAATGCGTGCTGTGGGACTCTGGCATGGAGGAGATGGTGGCATAGAAAGAGGCTTTTATGGCCAGGACAGCTCTTTGATAGAAATCTTTAGTGTCTTTAGCAGTAGCAGTTAATCATACGTACTTTAAACTCTGTCCGAGAAATTGAAAAGCATTTTATAACGACACTTGTTAGAGGTAAGATAAAAAAAGAAAATGTTAAGTGTTTCGAAATGCTATGCTTTCTTCCAGATTTTGTGGATTCTTTTAAATGTAGGTTAGGGTTTTATATGATAAGATGTGTCATATTCCAGAAAGCTGTCCTTTAATATTTGGTTGTCTCTTTGCTATGGAGGCGGCATGTGTGTTAGTACCAATGGGGAGGTATCAGGATGTTAAGCAGGGGACCAGGGCACTGGGCTTGAATCCTGACACTCTCACTGCTTGGACTAGGTGCACCAGAGGTCATGTGACCTTCTTGGCTCATTTATGGTCTGTGTAGAGCAAGAATACCTTATTTTTCTTTCTTTTTTTAAAAAAATTTGTTCTTTTTAGATATACATGGCAGTAAGGAATACCTGATATTTCTTAAGCTAAGTGCCCTACAACTCTATTAACTATTGCTTTCTCTTTCTTCTGCATGTGAGAATGTGTTTCCATTCTGAAGGGGTTCTGTTTGTTTTATGAATTGACCGGCAGCTGTGAGTGTCACAGTTTTGGGTCCCTCTCATGCGATAGAGGAACTTCTGATTGTTAGCATAAAAGGTTAAACATTTGACTTGCTCCCCCGAGGCGGAAGTACAAGGTTTTCATCTTTCACATTTGGTTTTCAGAGCATTAACAGATAAGCCTTCCCTTTAAGGTTTGATTATTGTCTTAGTTCTGTGTTTCTCGTGATATTTTCTCATCTTGCTTTGATTCCTGAATATTTTCATTCCCTTATGTGATCCTCCTGGGCTTTCTTAACTCTCTCTTCGACTCTCTAATGTATTAAGTTACCAAAGGGTTTTCATTTGACATCTCTACTGTGACTTTGATTCAATAACAGAGGCTTTTATTTAAACTTTATCCAATTGTGTTTTGATTCTTGAATAGTATTATTTGAAGTTATCTTTATTGCCTTTTGGTATTAGTTTAGTTTAACTTATTTTCCGATTGACACATGGCTCCTCTGTTGGAAATAATCCTGCTGGTGTCTGCTTATTTTGCTGTGAGGTTGTCTTTGATCTTGGTGTTTGTCTTCACTTTGCTTGCCTGCAACGTGGTTCTGCCTCCCGGTATTGCTTTGTATTTCTTTAGTTTCCCTTAACTTGTGGTTTTTGTGTCACTGTGAGTATTTTTATGTGTTTGCAATTTCGGCCTGCATTCACCCTCCTTGGTTGGAACTTGTGTTCTGTTTGGCTTCAGGTATTTTACGTGTTTCTGTTTTCCTCTGGAGCATAAAAGGGTATAGGAGTGAAATGAAAAACAGATGCACTTTTCAAAATAGACATTTTCAGTTTTGCAGCCTTGTGAACTTTGTCATTTTGCTGTGAAAGGATCTGATTGGAATGACCTATTCCTGCCTGAACTGACCCAAAGCAAGTTTCTGAATTCTGTGGGGCTGAACCTAGCCTGGCTGGGCTGTGCTTCTAGCAGTATTTCACTTAAGTTGTCTTCAAAGAGATTAGCTTATAAGAGATGCTTCAGAACATTCTGGAACTCAGCCTATCCCTCCAAATGGTGCCAAGAGGGCAGTGAGCTCATTACATAGCCAGCTGCCCTCATGTTTTAGTGGTACCCACCATTCCATTTGCTCATTTGACAAATATTTATTCTCTTCCATATTGTGATATGCTGGGAACCCATGTACAAACAAACAAACAAACAAACAAACAAAAAAACAGATCTCGTCTTCAAAGAGCTCCACATATTCTGGTAGGTGAAACAGATGGAGAATATCATCGTGCTTAGGAAGGTGTCACGGTAGAGTATTGCCCAGGATTAGAATTAGCCAAGTAGAGAACAGGATAAGGAATGTTTCAGGCAGAAAAGTGGCATGGGAGAGAGTGTACCACATTACGGACATGGTGTGGCTCGATGCCTCTGGAGCCAAGGGGCCCACATGTGTCTTCCCCTGAGCTGAAGAAGAGCCCAGAACCAGAGTGTGGGCAGGGCTGAGCTCAACCTTTGCAGAGACAAAATTCAACTGCATGTAACCCCAGGGTAATTTCCTTGGAATTCCTCCTGCAGGAGATGTATAGGCTCTGTAGTTGACCAGTCATGTGTTCTGGTAGGTAAGCTGAGTCCCTTTCTTGATGGTTAATCCACCCAGGGAGCTTTTCTGAGACTCCGGGCTGCATTGGGTGGTTTAGATGCTGCTGAGAGAATGACTCCTTAGGCATCAAGAGGAGAGGAGGCCTTCTTAGCAGTCCCCCGGAGGAGGCACTGGTGTAGAAATAGCATTGTGGATTTTTATGTCCAACATTACAATGTCCCTCATCCTTGACATTTGTCATTTAGGTAAAAGAGCAGAAACATCAAAACCAAAGCACCTTCCTACTGTAACAGCTTCCAGACTCCAGAGGAAATATCCAATTTCAGGATGTTTAATGGGCATCTCAAATCTTATGTCTGAAACCTAAATCTTATTTCCTATCTCCCCACAAAACAAACAAACAAACAAACAAAAAACTCACCTATTGTTTTTTTCACCGTCTCAGCTAATACTGGGGAGGGAACCTGGGAATCAACTTTATCACCTTTCTTCCTCTCAAACCTCACATCTTATCTATCTATAAAACTGATGGCTCTGTCTTCAAAATATATATATTCCCAGTCCGGTCACCTATCAACACTTCCATTGCACCCTGAGAGAATCACAACCCTGTTTCAATGTGATTGTAAAATATGCTCCTGGTCTTGGTGATTCTGTTCTTACCTGCATTGAGCTGACCTTACCCTGCTGGCAAGATGATCCTTGAAAAATCTATCCCTGATCTCATTATATTCTAATTATATTCTAGACTTGATCCCAAATTTTAACTCTACAGGGCATTGCGTGATCTGGCCCTTGGTTCTGACTCTGATTTCATCTTCTGTCGGCCTCCTGACTCCAGCTGTACAGCTCTGCTGGCACTTCACCATGAGAGCAGTCCTCTCAACCTGAGCCTTTGCAAGCACTGGTCCCTTTGCTGGACGCCCCCATCCCCCTTGCTCCCTTCCCCCACATCTCTGGTTAGATGCGAAGTGATCATAAAGACACTTCACCACTTATCCCGCTCATGCCCATAACTCCCTATTCCTCGCTTTATTTTTCTCCTTAACTCTTTTTACCATCCACCATTTTATTAGTGGTCATTAATTCATATATTGTCTGCCTCCCCCAGGATGAAACTATTGGAACATAATCTTTCTGTCTTCTTTCTATTGCTCTAATTTCTGTTCTATAATTAGCAACTGGATTATATAACACATATACACAATATATTTTGAAAATGATGGATATGTATCCAACCAGCATTATTTCCAAGTCTCTCTTTGTATGAAGAGTATCTGCAGTCACAATCACTTGCCTAGTATTTGCATTAATTTTCTCATTTGTTTTCTCTTCTCATCCAGGTTTTATGATTCATAGATGACATTTTGCCACTGGTTCAGGGTTTTTGGTTTTTAATCATAAGCATCACTTTAAAATTAGATAACCAGAACAGCCTCCTAGAAAATATACTCCTGGAAAAGGAAACTCTGACTCACTGTTACACTCATTATGGAAAACAATATGGAGATTGCTAAGAAAGTAAAAAAAGAGTCACTATATGACCCAGCATTTCCTCCTCTGGGTATATACACAAAGGAGATGAAATCACTACCTTGTAAAGCTGTCTGAATTCCCATGAATAATAGCATTATTCCAAATCACTAAGATATAGAGACAACCTAAATGTCCAACGTAATGGATGAATAAAGAACATGTAGCCTATCCATATGCAAGGGAATATTATTCAGTCTTAAAAAATGAAAATCCTGACATTTGCCACAACATAGATGAACTTGGAGGATATTACTCTAAGTGAAATAAGCCAGATACAGAAAAGAAATATTGCAGAAGATTTATGTGTGGAAAAATATTTTTAAAAGATTTCAAATAAACAGAAATAGAGAATATAACAGGGGTTGCCATGGGCGGTGGTGGGGGAGGAGGGGTGGAGAGATGACGGTCAGAGGGTATTGAATAGCAGATATGCAGGATGAACAAGTCTAGACATCTAATAAACAATAGCAGGACTACAGTTAATAAAAGTGTACCTTATTAAGGATTTTTGTCAAGTAGATTTTAGCTGGTTTTGTCATAAACACACAAAGTAACTATGTGAGATGATAGATATGTTAATCTTCATTACAGTAACTATTTTACTATCTATCTATATCCTATAGCATCATTTTTTAAACCTCAAATGTACCCATCAAATTTGTTTTTTAAAAAAGGAAAAGAAAACACACTTCTGATTTAGAAGTATTCATCTTCATTCAAAATAAATTTGCTAATATTTCTACTTTAGACACTACTTTAATTTCATCATTCCTATTTGGTGACCCCTCCACCACTCCTCTCTCCCCCAAGATATCCAACTTTTTCCTAAAGGAACTTTTTGAAAGAAAATGCATTCAAGCAGAGACTCTCAGTTCTGCTACTTCCCAACCATATTTGAGTATTATTTTCAAACTGAATTTGAGAAGTTTGTTCTTATCTGTCCAAAAATTGATGTTTTAGTATCCTCATTTGTGTTTAGGAAGATTTGAAGAGTTGATAAACTAAATTTTTGTGAAAAAACTAAATATCAATAAGAAAATGAATTACTGTTCCTTTTAATATGAAACCCAACTAGTAGACCATGATCCAATCTAACCATCTAACCAGTACATAGAGCCCATAGAAAGTACATATTATACATTATTAGAAAAATTTACTTCTGTTGCTCCCTCAGGAAAAAGTTTGAGGTTTCTGCTTGAATTTGAAGCCTTAAAGAAACTCATGTTTTCACTCTCCATTGAAATGAAATGAAAGAAAGGTGGTAATTTTCCCTTTCTGGGTGAGACTGGGAAAGGGGTCAGTTGGCAATGAGCAGCATTTGTTGAAAGACGCATGTCTGTCTTCCATCAATTGACCAAGGTTCAGAGGGGCCAGCGTGCCTATGAGGAAGAGGCAATTGGCTCTTCCAGCAGCGAGCAGTTAAGCACAAGGAAATGTTTCCTGTGAAGCTGAGCCGATTTGGAGGAAGAGAAGCCATCTCCACACCCTGCGTTCTTTGTTTCTTATTCTTTGGGGATAGTGCACACGTGTGTATACACAGATACACGCCATAGGGTTTGTGTGCCATGGAACTATCATTCAGGACCTTAATTTGGAACAGAAATGAGTTCTTTCTTTTTTTTTTCAGCAATGATCCTACTTCTATTTGTGGTTTGAATTAGAGTTATAAGTCAGGGAGTTTATTCTAGCTTAACTAAAATAAGAAAAAAATGCAGAGGAAGAAAAGGAATGCAAGTTGAAATTCAAATCCAAATGCAGGAGTAATTTGGTTAGATTATTCTGAAGCAAAATAGTAGGTATTCTTAAACCGGAGCTGTCTAGTCCTGCTTAGACCATGTTATGTCTTAGTTCAGTTCTGCCAGAGAATATTCACAGACTTATTTTTTCTAGAGAAAAACCAGTTAGCTTTGAAATCACAATGTACTGCTTTTCTGGGCTTGTGGGAATAATCAAATTTAACTGGCAAATAATTTAAAATGTAACTAATTTTGTGTTTTTTCAGTACTTAGCAACTGCAGAGTCCCCAAAACAATATTTTAGAAGTACTTAGACAACTAAGTCAAATATATAAATGAGATGCTGAAATGTCATGTGTAGGTATAGTTAGAAAACTACAAGGTAGGTATATTTCCTTTTGCATTTGAAAGATGATTAAGAATCTTTAATTATTCAATTTATACTTGAAGCAATGTTATAAACCTGGTTATTGAAATTTAAGGAGGAAAATAGTTAAAGCATATCTTGTATTTAATTGCATTTCCAGCTTAATCCTTAATGTGTCTATGGTAGTAATGCCAATGCTGTGCTGGGGGGGGGGCATTGTTGGGCATAGTACAAAATGATCATCAAGACTGTTGAGTATCCTCATAATGGGGGTAGTCATTGCTTAGTTGGAATGTCGTCAAAGTTGCATTAGGAGCTGGGATATTGGACATAAACTTGAAATTATTCCTACAGGGTAAGGTGAGTGACTGATAAGGTCCCTGAATAAGTGAGACAGTGAGAAGAAGAAACAAAATCAATCTCTCTTTCCCTCTCCACATGCTTCTCCCGCTCTCTCTTAGACTTTGGAGAATCCAAAATGACTTAAAAAGAAATCGATAGTCTCTTGCTTCAGAAGTTATACTGTTTCATGTGATCTGAGTGTCCTTTTCCAGAAGTGAAGGAATGATTGCTACCAAGGCTTCTTCTAGAGAAGTTCTGGCTCATTTGAGCAGCCACATATGCATCAGCTGCTTATTGGGTTTATTACCCAAAGCTGGAACCCCCACCGCCAACACAAGCCATTGACAGAGCAACCTCTGTGAGCCTAACAAGCTTGACTGGCTGTGAAAACTTCATGCTGTCTGACTTTCCCTCCCTCCTACTCCTGCCAGCCGCCAGCAGGCAGGTCGGACTGCTCTGTCTTCAGACTTCAGATCATGTCCTCAGTCCCTCCTGGAAGCTTGTCTGCTCTCCAGACCCACAATGCTCTTGCACTTCCTAATTCACAGTAGATACTTGGAAATTGATCTTACACAGTCTTGTCATGTCTTCCAACATCATTTTGGTGTCATATAGTCAAGAGTTTGGGTTCTGGACTCAGACTGTTGACACTAAAACTGGTTCCCAGCCAGCTCTGATTTGACCTGGTTACTTAATGTCATTAATCTTCATATACTGTTTCTGAAAAATGAAGATCATGGTGATAGTCGCACCATCTTATACAGGTGACATACTAAACACAGGGTCTGGCACATTCTAAACAGGGGAATTGAATGTCCCAAATTGCCTGAGACTAAGGGTGTTTGTGGGAAGCCCAACTTTCAGTGCTAAAACTGGGTAGATCCTGAGCAAACAGAGTTGATCCCCTTAATTGTAAACATTTAATTTATATTATGTAACTTTTATTGTTTGCATATTTTGTGTTCTTGGGGAAGCAGAATCTTACATCTTTCCCTCATTAACTTGCAGAGGGCTATGCACCTAGGTGCTTCATTATTCTTATATTACGTTATATTTTCTCAAGAGACTGGAGGTTGTACAATGATGTGAATGTACTTCATGCCAAAGAACTGTGCACTTAAAAATGGTTAAGATGGAAAATTTTATGATATGTATATTTTACCACAATAAAAAAGATTTGCAATCTTGAAAGGATTTATTAGTTTAAAATAGTTTATAATAGTTGTAAAATAGTAATGTTCTATATTAGTATAAGTATTATATATTACTTATAGTAATGAAATTTAGTGAAGAGTAGAAAATTAACACAAAGGTAATAGAGTTGTGTAGTGTAGAGGGAGGAAATTGTCAAGAACCTAGCATCAGCTTGAGAGAGAAGTTTTAATTTTGCAGAGACATTTTTTGTCTTCATATCCCTCTTTCCTAATGATGAACAGCTCCTACTCTGGTCAGCCCCTAGGGAGCGGGGTCCACATTCCTCAGGACCTTGTGGCACTGGTCTTACCAGGAGTGGTCATATTAACCTTCCTATTTCTCAATAAAGAACTTCCTTTCAATCCAGGTCTCTTCCCACAATTCCTTCACATAGTTCATAGACCCTGCTGGGACTGAAAATTTAATATATGAAATCATAATGAATTTTATTTTTTACGTATTTCCAAAGATTGAGCAATCAGTTTGTATCATGATGATGAGCAGGTGTGTCTTTAAACTTGATGGTTTAAACTCACTTGTGGATTATGCCATTTTTATGTTAAAGGCTATTAATTCCTGGTTTATCATGCAGTAAACCTGCTTCTTAGGCAGGGATCTATTCATTACTTATTAAAAACCAACAAACTAACATCTAGAAGTAATCTGGCTTTGTTTTTGTTTTCTTCAAACAAAGAAGAATTTTCTTTAGTGTTAAGAACTCTTTCAGACTAAGAAATAGCATCTTGTCGAATTGGGGATAAACTTACTGCTTTTAGTGCCCATTTGTGGCTAGTGGGGGAGTCTCACATGCCCTGAGGATTTGAAGCTCTAACATGAAACTAAATGACATGTTTAAAAGATTTTTCAGCGAAAAGGTCCACATCATGGAACTGTATTATTATCAATTAGCTCAACCACCTTGCTCATGAACTAGATGGGATCTAATTAGAATCTATCTTATTATTTAATATTCACTTTCAAATGAGCAGCATCTTTATTCTTTCTCTTTTGGAAATCCCTCTTCCATTGTCTAAATAAAGATTCCTGTCCTAAAAACAAAACAAGATATCAGAACGCCATTAATTTCTATGACATGTATTAGGTGATAAAACTGAAGTGTTTAATAATGGCAATAATTTCATTGTATCCCGTATCCTTTATTGGAAAAAATTTCAAGAGTGCTTTTCTCCTAATTCTGGATTTTAAAAATAAAGTAAGTGTGGGAGAAAACCCCCCAAATTATTTTCTCAATCCATGGTATATTTATAGTCCATAAAGTCTTTAAAACATTTTTTTTGACAATTTGACTTTAACCAGGTACCAAATTCTGTAGTCATTGAGGGCCTTC
This sequence comes from Sciurus carolinensis, assembly GCF_902686445.1. NCBI lineage: Eukaryota > Metazoa > Chordata > Mammalia > Rodentia > Sciuridae > Sciurus > Sciurus carolinensis. The sequence continues at coordinate 24,781,124 of NC_062224.1, forward strand.
AAGACCTCCACCTTGTCTTTAATGACTTGAGACCTATACTGTGCCTTCTCTAGCAAGAATAATTGCTCTGTTGCCACCCTGCTTAATTTCTAAACTTATATTTTTTTATTATTATGTCAAGTGGAAGCAAATACTTATTTTGGATAGTTGTTGTGGTAATTATAGAGCAGTGTCCAAGCACCATACACACGAAAGGACACTTCACTCTCTTCCTTTACCAACTGTGGGCATGTCCCCCCAATTGGACCTCTTTTGGGGTAACTTTTTGGGGTAACTCTTTTTATGGGTTCATGTACTTGACCCACTGACTTTAATCTCTGTAAATTTGCATGTGTCTTCTCCTTTTTTCAGTCTCAGATACCTTTTTAATAAAATTTTTAAATTTGTTCTAATTTGTTGTACATGACAGTAGAATGCATTTATACATTTTGATAGATCGTACATAAATGATATCTTAAGCCTCTTAAAAATGTCTTCTTCCTTCCTTCTTACCTTCTGTTTTATGATCTTCATATCTACCCACTTCTTTATTTTAGTTTTTATCTCCTTCCATTTTAAAAATAAACATTTAAAAGAAAATATTGGAAGTTGGGGGTGTAGCTCAGTGGTAGATGCCTTGGCTTCACTCCTCAGCACTGCACAACAAAACAAAAACCAAAAACTCTGTGTGTGTGTGTGTGTGTGTGTGTGTGTATGCATATATACATATAATAAATACATAAATATATATGTATATCCATATGCATAAATATATATTTACATATGTGTTGACTGTGGAAGAACTTTACTGTGCAGTAGAAGGAGACATTTTGGTTTCCTAAGAATAGAAGGACATCCCAAAGACTGCCTGAAATACTGGGTGCTTTAGTCAGCTTCTAAATCTTTGTCAATGATCTCACCAGTGTGAAATGAAAATTGAGTCAAATTTCTGAGCTTTGTTGTTGTCTTAGGTTAACAAAAGCTTTTGGTTTGTGGCTTTGATGTTGTGAAAATAAAACCCTCAAACTCGTTCCACTGGGTTGGAATAGCATGGCACCTTTATTGTTCAGTACCAGTGCTAAAGAAATCTGACCACCAGTTTAATGAAAGGGCACCATGTGTTTTTCTCTTTTACAGGATGTCCTTGTTTGTGGCAAAATTAGTCTGATGTCTTGCTTTTGAAAAATAGTTTGCCTTCTACATTTCATGGGAGAAATCCCGTATGTGGAATGACTATCTTTCAACTGAATTCTTAATAAACTGGGTTTCTGAAGCCATCACTTCATATTTCCTTTTGCTTATTTTATCTGTTTCCAAAAAAGCATCTGTGGGGCATAACTACAGAAAAGCAGTGCTTTGCCTCTTTTTGAATTGACATTTGTTTTTACTAAGTTGATCCCTCTAGGCTCTCAGTTATGTTTTTCACAGCTCCTAATGGGAGTCTCCTAAAAATTCTTATTGCACCAGGTATAAGGTAGATAACAAGGTTTCATAACCCCAAAGGAACTTTTTGTTAAGTAATTCAGCCAGGGAGAGAAATAAGAATAATCAATAAAAGCATGAAGAGAAACCAGAAGGGCTAGATGGATAAAAGTTACTCTGCAGTATTTCATCTAAATTCTCTCCATGGCTCTCTCCAATCACACCTGTTGAGAGCTAACCATTGCTTTACAGTCCTCAGTGACAGTAGCTACTGCTTCCCTTTGAAGAGCAGATTTGGGCCATCCAATATGCACAGAGTTTTGAAAGCCAAAATTAGAGAATACAATTCAAGAATAAAGCATTCTCACAGACACAAAACTGGGATTGTGATATATTAACTGTGAAAATAAATCTATTACAGATTCTGAGTTAGCATATTCTTTTCAGTCTCCTTTCCCGAAAGTTATTTTTCCCCAAGTATTTTAAGACAGTTTATACTTCACTCTGTACTAAAAAGAAAAAAAAAAAAGTTAAGTTCTTAGTTGATTAGTATAACAATGGATTGGAATTTAATTTTTTAAGTAAATGAACAGAGCCTTTTATATTTAATCTTTAGAATTTATAGATAGAGTCAAGTAATAATTAATGAAGAAATGACTAGTTTAAATGATTAAAAACAAGTTCACAACTGCAGGACCATGGTTTGTGGTTGAAATAACTGATTTGTGCATGTCATTGAAAAAGCCCTGAGTGTCCAGAGCCATTTGCTTAATTGGGTAAAGGGCCAGTTGCCCAGGACCATCATGGTTCCAGGACAGTTGTCTTTTGTCACTTCTCTTATGCCTGGCATGCCTTGAACACGGTGGACAGTCATAATTATTAACCATTATGGATACTTACTATATGGCAGACAATGCAGAAGCTGTCTGCACATTAGCTAGTATTTGCTGAGAGTTGAAGGTCAATGCTGCCAACTTTCAGTGCACAGAAAAGACCCTTTTACCAAGCTATGTAAGGGGACCTAGCTATTTATGGAAGTTTCTTAATTTTTCTTCGTGAGTGAATTTTGACAATATCCTTAACATTTCTTCATATTAAATATTTAAGTTGCATTGATAATCTTTAAGAGTACTGTTTTCTGAAGTATTTGATATTTAATGATATTTTAATAACTTTACAATGTACTCCAAGTAAAGATCTTGGCAATTTCTCTTGGATTCCATATTTGGATGTTAAATAAAATTTGTAGTATCAATTCACTCAAGAACTATTAAAAGAACCCCCATTTAATATTGTCATCTGGAGAACACAGCAAGGTTTTGTAATTTTCTGATCCCTAAACTCCTTTAAAGTATCAATGATCTTGTGTATCATTAGAATGAATTTGTAAAAAAAAATAGTTATAACATCCAAAATTTTATCTGCTTATTTCTTTTATTATAAAACCTGTCCTGAGTAAATCAACCCATTACAATTACTCTATATACTCAACCTGATTAAATAAAAGTGGCAAACTATCAGGGATTTAATAGCACATGTATAGTATGATCTTTATTAGTGTAATATATAATTATTCAAAACAAAACAAAGGGTATGCTACTAAAATACCTTCATTCATAGTTGTTTTCTTGTTACAAATATTTAAATATACAGAGAAGTGCATGTTTTGTGTCTTTTGATTTTGCTGAAATTTTATCTAACTTCTGTGTTGGTTTCTCTAGAAATCAGAGTTCTTCAAAACAGTAAATGAAACTATGTTTTGAGCATCATAATTGGTGGTGAGGACAGCCCAAACTGAGTGAATAGCATTTGATCATTTTTTGGTACTGGGGGTTGAACCCAGGGGTGCTCAACCACTGAGTCACATCCCCAGACTAATTAGTTTTTATTTTGAGACAGGGTCTCACTAAGTTGCTTAGGATCTTGCTAAATTGCTCAGAGTGATCTTGAACTTTCGATCCTCCTCCCTCAGAGTCCTAATTTGCTGAGATTACAGATATTCACCAACATGCCTGGAAGATAGTTTGTTTTTTTTAAACATAAAAGGATGATGCTTATGAAATTCTTTAAGTGGTCTAGTTCCTCAAGCTTTAGTAAAAAATACTCAAATGACTTATTTAGTCTTGACTTACAGTTAAAAAGGAGAATTCATGTATTCTATATAAAGTTTTCTTTAAAGGGCATAAACTTTGTATTAACTCCTGAATAGTCATACATTACTAAATGTGTTATGCTTACCCTGTTTGTTAAGGTAGCATTCGGCAGTATATCTCAATATCAAAAGTATCCATTACAGAGAATCACTCTGAAAATATGAATATTCTGTCATTGGTTCAGCAAGCCAATTAAATCCCTTTAACATTCTTATTTTTAGTTTGGAAAATGCCTAAAAGAACGAAATGGACAAATAAAAACATGATTTTGTTAAGGGATTATGGGAAATTTTTGTTTTGCCTTTACATCATTTTGAAATAGTGTATACAATAGAGTAATAAAATATTTTAAGTATAATTCACTGCATGCTAAACTGATTTTTTTTTTAAAAGTCCTTAATTACTGAGATTTGGACTAATCTAGAGATTGCTTATAATACTGCTACTCACATTTCACATGACACTGCAAATAGCATCTGTTTTCTGAAGCTTCTAGCATAGCATGAAGTATCTTTGAGGGTTTGTCGGGGAGGGGTATTTTGAGGCTAACTCTAAGGAATCTGTGTGTGTGTTTCCTATGCAGCGCCTGTTCTCCCTGGAGCTTACCAGCAAAGCCATTCCCAAGGCTACGGGTACATGCACCAGACCAGTGTGTCGTCCATGAGGTCTATGCAGCACTCACCAAATCTAGTAAGTGTCAGTTTAACATGTTCCCACCTGGTCTTCCCATTGCACCTCAAAAATGCAAATGCATGTGGAATACATTTGAATTGCTTATGGAGCATTGAAATATACAGATAAATGGTGATGTGTTGCCATTTATACAGCTTTTTCAAAGGAAAGCCAAAAACTTAGAGGTAAAGCTTTCAGAAAGGAAAGCATTAGCAGGAATTGCATGAAATAATAAAACATAAAGGGAATCTACTAGTGAGACATCTTAATGTGATCCTCATTGGTATTAGTCAATTATAATCTTCATTTAGGACTAAAAAGATTTGATATTTAGTGGTCATATTAATGAGTTAAACTTGATCATCAAAATGGCCATGGAGCCCATATGATGCTGCTGAAATTGCTAATAAGATTTTGAATGTTCCCATTGCAAAGAAATGATTAATGTCTGGAGCGATAGATCTGCCAGTTACCCTGATGTGATCATTACACATTGTAGACATGCTTCAAAATGCTGCACTACTGGGGTCCAGCCCTAGCAGGGGTCGTAGTGGTCACAGGTGATGGAGTAGGCGTTGGCGAGGTGGAGAACAAAGCAACACAAACTCAAGGAATGGATGCTATGTTCTAAATTTTATTTTTCCCAGCCAGCTTTGCATACATTAAAAGGTTGACAGTTACACATGTTTTTTTCAGAACAGGAAAAAGTCACAAGGAGAAAACAAAAATATTTTGTATGATCATTACTAGATTAGACAATGAAATATTCTAATTATTCTAGTAATTGTTTACTTGTGATAACCTATAACTAAACAATAAGACATATTAATATGTAACTGATCATAAAGGTTAAAGCAAGTTCAGTAGGATTGAATAAATGTCAGTTGTGTGACTACTGCTGTAGTTAATAAATGCTAGACATTTTAAGCTAACAGATACATGATATCATCTTATACTGTGTGAACTTAACATTGAGGAACACTTTATTTCTTCTGTTCCTGTTATTCCTTCCTGATGGGGTTGGAATTATTTGCCTATGTGTTTCAGGTCATCTGAGAGTAGTCAACAGGGGATGGGCAGCTAGAATCTGTTTTTGTATTTTCTCATAGCAATCTTGGTTACTCAGAGTTTCACAGCAAATGAGTAAATCTGAAATCACTGTTCCATAAGAAGTCTTATTTTTATGTTCTAACCCTGGTTCTGTTAAGACCCCTATTTTCAGGGAAAACACATAAAACATGAATAGTAAACCTACAAATATTAAGCAAGCAAGGAAGGAAAGCCCGCAACCCAAATTCCCAATGAGATGAGACTTTGCAAACATCTTTTTTACTCAGTGGAATCCTTGTCAAGCACAGAGGGGAATTGCAGGTGGCATAACTCTGCACTGTAGCCCATAAATTTATACAATTACTATGTGTCAATTAAAATATATATTTATGGAGGAAAAAAAATCAATCTTCAGATTCCCCTGTTGGAAGTCTTGAAATCTTGATTGATTAATTCAATGTCAAGTTTGGAAGTAGTGCTTGAGGTCATCAAGTCATGCTTGGCATCTTGGACTGAGATGGCTTTTCCAGCCCTATCACAGTCTCTTCCTTTGTAGCCCACTTAGAAACAGGCCATTTTTCTAAGCAGTAAGATAATTGCTACAAGCTTCTCTGTCCTAGCTGGTTTCCTCAGCCCATGAATGTTGTTTTGAGATTTTCTGATGGTTAATATTAGTTAAACTCTTATCCTTAAACAAAAACTAATGCAGGAAGACTCAAAATTCCTCACTATAATGAGGATTTAGTTACATGTGCCTCAATATTCAGAGCACATTTACACTAAATTTTTGTCACTGTGATACAAAAACTTTAAAGGGAGCATATGATGTTCTTTCAAAATTTGTTTCACATTTTTTTTTAAGGGGAAACAAAAATTCTTAGTACCTCTTTATGGAAAATTCATTGACTCTGTTAGGAGGGACCCGTAGCAAAGGGGCAGTGAGATTTGGGCCTGTCTGCCACTTTGGTGGGTTTTGTCATCTGGAGACTATGGAACAAGGGAGACGCTTCATAATCTAGTTTCTAGGATCATCTGAAGTTGGGGAAGTCAGCTTTATTGTTTCATAGTCCACCTTTGACAGGCTAGATATTACACTGATTGTCTTTCGTTGATGTCCTCTCTCGCTATTCTGTTGTTTTTAATCTCTGCTCTGACCCTCAAATAAGTGTTTTTTTTTTTTTTTCTTCTTCTTAGACTGATAAAGTGAAGATCAACACAATTAGATGTTAGACGCTGGTTTACAGATTTCCAAAAAGAGACATCCTTGAAATCCGTCCTAGTCTTGCCCTATGTTTGGGAGGGTCTGCGGTGACGAGCATCTGTGGTTGTCATGGTTACGGCACTCATGTTCTCATTCCTTCTTGCCTCCTCAGAGGACCTACCGAGCCATGTACGATTACAGTGCCCAGGATGAGGATGAGGTCTCCTTCCGAGATGGCGACTACATTGTCAACGTGCAGCCCATCGATGACGGCTGGATGTACGGCACAGTGCAGAGAACTGGGAGAACGGGCATGCTCCCAGCGAATTACATCGAGTTCGTGAATTAGTTACTTCTCCTTGCCCTTTGAGCTTTATTCTGATGTATCCTAAACCTAATCTTTTTAAAAGATAGAAGATACTTTTAAGCAACTTGGCAATTATTTTACAATAATGTCTCCTTACTTTGACAGTTAGACACACAGGTACCAGGAAGGAGGAATGAATTTTGGCTGACAAGAGCAGCATAATCAGTAATTCCTATAAACAAAAATCATTACCGTCTGGAGACCTGGTGCTGCTAATTGTGTTTGTGGTTTCCTTTGATTGGCTATTGAACCCTTCTGGGAAATGTATTTTTGTAGACTTTATTAGAGATGTTGATTGTCCCTTCACTGTAACGAGTGTGTGAAACTTCTTAGCCGTCACTTTGGAATCACCAGAAGCCAATTCTCAACTCAGTAACACAGCCAATAATTTAAGAACTGCTTAGCTTTTGAGTCATTAGGCAATCTCTAGTTCAGCTGGACATTGCCTACTACACTAAATGTAAGCAGTGACAGAATGACAGTCTGCTTAAAATTTTATTGACTGGTAGCCTTAGGGACCCAACAGGAAATTTCCTGGATCCCAAGGCTGACTGGGGTCTGTTTATTTCTCATTTGTACCAAGGCATAATTTACTCCCCATTTACATTCTGTGGACTCAAGTACTCTTGGTTCCACAGAATGTCAGGACCAAATAACTTCACAGCTACTCTGTAAAGGGCAAAGTTTAATGTCATCTGTATTATTTCCCTAGTACTGTTCACCCTGTTGCATGTCATGTAGGTTCAAGTTTCTGTAACATAGGCAGCTGCCCCGCCCATTCTTGTTAAAGCAAACAGTACGGCTGATATCTAAAAACCTTTCCCTCTAGTTGCCAGCGCATCAGAAAAACATATTTTGAGAAGTTGCTTGAGATTTTCCTGCTGTATTGCACTGTAGTTTTGAAGGATTTACACCTTAGGAAATAGATGTATATTATAATAAATAAGTGATTTAGGTATTTATTGAACAGCTTTCATTAACTTAATGCTGCTGTTGACTTAAAAGCAAAGAAAATTAATAGATTCCAGTGAAAAAATGGTATATAGAGTATACTAGGAAAACCCCAGCAAACAAAGGTTACCAACTCCACCTAGCGATCAATGATCTGGTTCCTTATTTTGGAAAAATGGTCTTCAAATTCTGGAATAGAACTCTAGCCATTAAGACTGGCTAATCAGAAAGACTTTCCATTCTCTGATTTTTATTTTCTAAGTCACATTCATAGGAATGTCATACAGAGATTTTTCAGTACAAGCCAAACAGTTTGTCTACTGAAAAAGACGTTGTTGACATGTTTTGGGTGACTTTTCAGGCTATTGCTAGATTCACAGGTGGGTCTTGGAATTTTTCCTGGAGCCTGCAATCCAAGTCACCAAGAGATTGATGTCCGTTGGCAATTCTGTGTTTTTCTGATTGTGTCCTTTATTGTGATTTGCAACAGGGTAGCATTTATGTAGGATCTAACTCTATAGTTGTGATGAAACTGAAAAAAAATGAAGTTACAAAAATATAAAATATATGGGCATTGGGGATATATTGTTTGATATATTCAAGGAAATTAACAAAACATCCTGTAAAACAACTCTTCTTGAATGTTTACTAGTCTAAAGGCCAAAGCTGGTTCATTAACACCTTTGAAGAGTTAGTACATATTTTCAAAAATCTATTGTTTCCCCTTATTAGGTTAAAAGAGAAAAGTAAGCTCTATTCCACTAAAGCTCTTTCTACATGACATTGACATACAATTTAAGAGAAAAAAAATTAGGCAAATAATTTGAGGCATTTAGAAGAGGTTTGCAGATTACCAGATAGCCAGTTCAACTGATTTTGCTGTCATTTAAATGGCCGGTCATGATTAAACTGATTAAACTCTGTATCTGCTTTGATGTCTTGTATAGAAATGCACAAAGACAAACTAAACTTGCAATAATTTTGCAAAACTCTGTGCATTAAAACCAAGGGCAATGAGCCCACTTAATTAGCTTAGGTATGTCTTTTCGTTTCACCCAGGCAGACTTCTTTTTTTTTTTTTTTTTTTGGTTATCATTAAAAAAAAACAAAAAAACAAAAAAACAGAGTAGTGGCTGATTAAATTTTCAGACAATACAGGCAGAACAGGTACAATTGTTAGTAAATAGCACATGTATTAGGAAGTTCGAAAGAACTAACTTGAAATAATACTTGTCATCAGGAAAGTTACCATAAAGTAATAGCTTGATGTTTCATGTTTTTCTCACTCATTGATTTAAAAACAAGATTTATTGAATGTATAAGTCAGTACATGGGGAATAGGTGTCCTAAAATTTTAAGCTGCATATAATGTTTGCATAGCAAGATGTTTTTGCTTCAGGACTCTAGGAATTAAGATCTGATCAGAATTCATCTAGAGGGCAGTTATTTTCAATAAAGACTGAGGCAGAACAAGATATTGCATGCTCTTGAGATTAAAATTCGATAATGGCATTGTTACTAGCACTTGCGAGGATATTAAACATCTCAGCAGAATATAAGCAACATAGAGGCATAATACCAAATTGCTACTTTTACAGCTTCATTTTTTACAAAAGCTACATTCTCAAACAACTTTTCCACTTTCTGCGTGCCTCCTGCCCACCTTCAACTTAGCAACAGATATCTCATAAGTAACCCAGCTAAGGGAGAATTTTAAAATGAGCCTTTTAAAAATCCAGTTAAAGAAGGCTGTGTAAATGCTAAGCATCGAGAGCATGTACCCAATTCCTAAATTTGATGTGCCCTCAAGCCTGACAAAAGCACAAGAAATAGTTTGATACACTTTTAAAAGCTTCTGAAAAGAAAGCTGTTTATGGATCATATTTCTCCCGAGAAAAGGATAGTGAGAGAATATATTGCTTTTGTTGTTGAGTTTTTGTGTTTTTTTTTTTTCAAAACTAATTCTTGTTCTCTAGAAAGCTGTCTAACCAATGCAAAGTGAAATCTTCATGTCTTCTTGTTATTGTTGGCACATCTGCAGCTTAGCCCAGTTTGAAATATTTATCTGGTTGTCAGCCCTCCACAGAGGCCCTGCATCTTACCATGCCTCCCAGACTCCACAGACCACACAGGAATTTGTAAGCACAGTTTCCTTAAGTACCTTGTATGAATATGGATGAGATTAGACCAGCCCCTCTCTTGCTCCTACCTACATGGCTTGAAGATGATGAAATGTGGTTCTGCCAGTTTTACTCTAGTCCTTTTTCCTGGTCCTCTCAGTGTTGAGCCTTACAACACTCAGGGAATTAGGGAGTTGATTTTTCCAAAAGAGACAGTGGAAATTCAAGAGGCGTACCTCATTTTCAAGTTCATCCATCTCCAATGGAATATTTTTATGGAAAAGATAAAGAAAATGGGTGTGATCTTTAATAGCACATTCCTATAGAAAGTGGATATGGTTTTTACCAAAATCATAATTCAGATATATAAAAAGATAGGTGCCTTTTTGATTACCCTTGCTTATTCATTATGTTCTTAAGAAAAAAAAATACAAGCAAGCAAGCTTCTGTCTATTCTATAGTAATATTTTTATTATATGACTGGTATTTTTGTGGTGGGGAAGTGGGATGCTCCTGACAGATATTAAAGGGAGTAGCTGATTGTATTTTACCTCTAAAGGTTTAGAACTTTATAAAATGCTGACTGCTGTTATCTATTTCTGAAAAGTTCTTTGTGGATTTATATATAGTTAAGATGTCATAAATATTAATTTGGGGATTTAAAATACCTATTGTAGGATAGAATAATTATATTATGAGACCGAATTCACTACATAAGATGAACTTCATAAGCTGATTATACCTTAACTGTTTGCATCTGATAATCTGGAAGTGGCTAGATTGTGGTGGTTTTGGGTAACAAAAGTAAGAAGCTAGGTAAACAACCTTAAAGATGCTAAAATGAGAATCTCTTTCAGAAGTATTCCATGCCCTTTAGGACTCTTTTCAGCTACTATTGATGATCAAAAATTCAAGACCCTGTATGATTTTTTTTGTGGTCATCATTCCATGAAGCTTAGACTACTGGAATCCACCAACATGGAAGTATCCCTGGCAAATATTCTCCCCAGTTGTCCATATTACTTCAGTATATTCATGGGAATTCCATATGCTTTTTTGTGTTGGAGATGTGGTATCCAGTTTGCATCGTATATACTTCATTGTAATCCAGTTGCTGTTAAGAGTGATTTGCTTTAGTAGGAAAAGAGAAAACAGCACCCAGGCCCATCCTTTAAGTCCATACAATGAATTGCTGAGCATTTTGGAAGCAGCACCAAGTATGTAACAGTCATGATATGTGTGGAACTGTTGGTCTGTGATATAAATGCACATTTAATCATTGTGTAGTTTGGCTCCTGAGTGCTTCAAAATATGTAGAGTTGTGGTGGATTAATTTGTGAGACTGTACTAACTTTGAAAGCATAAAGGTTGTGAAGGAAACAACGATTTTCAAATGAAGGGGTTTATAGAATGAAACAATGTTATTAACTTAGTTTGGCTTTTGTTATGCAAATTGTTAACACCAGCTATTAAAATATATTTTAGTAGAAAGGCTTTAATTATGTTTTTTTCCTCTACACTGTGAATCTTTAAGCCTTGGTGGATGAGAGAAACATTGTGCTGCCCAAAGGACTAACCTATGCAAATGAGTTCACATTTTAATGGATGTCACAGTAAATGTGTAATAAGACATAATTTCTCCTGCACTGAAATAACACATTAAGCCTAGCATCCCTTATGTATAGTGTAGTCACTCACAAACCCTACCGTACTCATCAGTATTTGTTTAAAAGTAAATCTCTTGTTTCAAAGTAAATCTACTGAAACGACTTGAACGATGTCAGAATGAGAATGACAAGTGGGTGTGTTGGTCATGGGTCCCTGCAGGTGGTCTCTGATGGTGGAACTGTGTTCTCACATGCACTCTCTTTAGGGTCTAAATATTCCGTGTCCTCTTTCTGTATTTGTAAAACATTATGATGCATTAATTTCCTATCTCTACACATTTGGTTTGCTTAAATAAATGCAGGATATAACAAAGTGATTCTACTTCTTGGCTCTCACCGTGGTTTCTTGGAGCACAGATCACTAGACACAGGGTCACTAGAGAACCTGGGTATTAGGTTTATCATCACAACTCACATCAGACTGCATCAAAGACGTGTGCTGGTTTTGGCTAGTCATTTAAAATACATTTTCCTCCCCACATGGTCTTAGTTTTAAGTGATAACAATATGACGCTTTTTCAAGCTCAGTATCTTACTGATTTTGTATCAAAGTACTACAGGAATGCATCATTGTAGTTAACTTCTTTTGGGATTGAGTTCTTCATATGTCCTCACTAATACAATTCTAATTTTCTTGTATTTGTAAGATGAAAGAAACAGCTTGGAGCAAAAAAAAAAAAAAAAAAATGAAAATGCACAAATTGAATACACGAAGTAGGAAGATTCTCTGATCTCTCTGCTAAAAATGGCTCATTTATCATAGGAAATAATTGCTTCCCTCCTCCAATTTTCCCACAGTTGAAAAAGTGAGTTCCTATTTTTGCCCTCATATAAATTTCAGTAGATTGGATCTTAGCCTTATCATATTATTTTGTAAAAATCCCTCTTTGGTGCAGAATCCTTACTAATTGTAAACTGATAAGCTTTATGGATAATACCTGCTCATAGAATAAACACTTCAACCAATGCTTGAATTTCTTGTTTTTTATATTTTGAAAGTAGGAATTGAATACTTTATGTATTATTAATCACACATGATATTTGAAATTACAAAACAGCACAGTTATTATTTATTTGAAGAACTTCCTATCTCTTTCTGCCTCCAAGACTTTTTTCTTTCATGATTATAAATGTACTCTTTGAAAATCCTGGTGGCAGAGGAAATAATTAGGAAGATTTTTATTTTTCTGACCTAAAATAACTTAGGTTTGGAATATACTATGTTTATAATGTTATTATGCTAAATTAAAAATTTGTGAAGTTGGTTTTTTAGGAAACTGAAATGACCACCAGAAGCCTACCAAAACAGTGTTCTACAAACGTACTTAGACATAACGAATTGAAAAATAGATAAAAGGAAAGTCTTGTTCCTTTGTTTATGTAATCTGCTCCTCCTACTCAGAGAGATTGAGCAAGGGTTTTGTGATGGCAGAAAACTGGACATGGTCCAAGGGTGAACTTTAATTTTTTTTTTTCTGTAGTTCCAAGAAAAGTTCTCAGGTCTTTGTCTATTATATTTGTATTTGAGAGCAGTAAAGTTTGGATGAAAAAATAGAATGAGGAAATGGATTGAAAGGGTAAAAAGTCACTATTAGAACAAAGGGCCCAGTTGCTGATTTTGTGTTTATACCATGGTATTTTGATCTTTGTGGACTTTTTTTTTTTTTTTTGAGTAGTGAACATGAAAGAAAATAGTAGACTGAAATAGCAAAATGAGCAGAATCTGAACTTCTGTAACTTTATTTGGGAAAACGGGTGAACATTTTTGCATCCCACCTTTAGTTATCAGATTGGTGTTTCAGTGAACTCATTTCTGTTTCTTGCCCCAGGATCACCACCCTTCTTGCCTTTTTCTAGGGGGTTGCTGTCCAAGGCCGTGTGGCACAAATTAATGTTCCTTTTGTGTGGAGAGCCATGTTCTCTCCCACGGGATATCACTTCTCTGGTCACAGTTGACTCGATCGGGGTAGCTCCAGGGGCAAGGGTGCCTGAGCCTGTCTAGATACTCTGGAACAGACCTGAGTTCAGTATTCAGAGAAAGTTGGTTAACTGGTTATATTCTTAAGAACTGAAGGACATAGAGAAAAAATGTCGGACGGAAGCACAATCTGTGATTGAGCAGAAAAGTCATTAGATGGGGAATGACATTTAGAGCAGACACAGGAAAAAGTCAAGTAGGTGGTTGGTAGTGGCAGGGGCCATCGAGTGATGGGAAGAAATGGATTCTTGTTAATGGTGGCTCCTTCTCAGAGCCACCAATTCCTGCTGCCCAGGAAGTGCCCACTTGTCTTCCCAGGCATGGCAGCATCGCCCACTTTGGAGGTCACCTCCTGTGCTGTCCTTGCATGCCCGCAGGGCCCCCATGTGAGGAGAATCCTATGTTTCTTTCCATCTTTGTATGTAAACCATCTTTCTCTTCTTTTACATGTCTTTGAAGGGTTCTCTGTGCCTTGCCATCTCAGAAACTTGGCTAGCAAAGCATCCACATATGTCCATTGTCACAAACTTGGCTAACAAAGCATCCATGTATATCCATTGTCACAAACTATGTGTTTCCTGCTTTCATAGTTGACAGATAAAATAACTTGACAAGGAACCAATTTCCCAAATGATGGAAAGATTTGCACAGTGTCCTCCCAAGGAAACACAAGTTAGCAAAGGTGACTGAAAGGGCCCACTGCATTATCTCAGTTAAAATATCTCATGGCTTGACATCAAATTTTACTGTTGTCTGAGGTTTTATTGTATTGTTTTATTGTGCTATCTTTTTAAAAATTTGTTTTTCCTCTTTCCACATTTTTTATTGGTACATAGTAGTTGTACATAATGATGGGATTTATTGTTACTTGTGTGTACACGCACACAACATAACAATATAATTTGGTCAGTAATACTCCCCAACACTTGCCCCCTCCCTCCATTCCTCCCATCCCCCATCCCTTTCCTTTCCTGACATCCCTTCGATATTCTTTTTTTAAAATTTGTTCTTATTAGTTATACATGATAATAGAATGTACTTGGATATATTATACATATGTGGAGAATAACTTCTCATCCTTTCGGTTGTACATGATGTGGAATTACACTGGTCGTGTGTAATCTTATATGCTCATAGGATAGTAATGTCTGATTCATTCTATTGTCTTTCCTATTTCCATCCCCTCTTCCCTCCATTCTCCTTTGTCTAATCCAAAGTACTTCTATTTTTCCCTACTATTTTCCTGTTCCCATCTCCCCACCCCGCGCCACTGAAAATGACTTAGTTGGTAGTTTGAAGGTGTTTTCCTTGGCTCTGTGTTTGGTATCAATAATTAATATCAAACGGGTTGAACATTCGCCTGTAGATATATGCGAAGAAATGATTTGGGGACTTTGTGAATGTCTTCATTGATTTCTAGATGTTTGATAAAGAAGGAGGGAATAGCTGGGGCCACTTCAGAGTGTCGTAGCTCTGGTGTTACTAGATGAACGCTGAACTGTTTGCAGTGTTAGCTCTTGATTAAGGTGGAAGAAGCAGTAGCTGCAATTTATTCATTCACTGTGTATCCAGTGTTTACTCCATTCAGGGAACAGAACAAAGGAACTTTCCTCATAAAGCATTGGTATTGCTGGGGAAGACTGATATTAAACAACTAATTATGTATCTCTTTAATGGATTGCTTAATTACAGTTTAAGAGATGGAATGAAAGGGGAGCGTGGTGAGTTCTTGGAGCTGGGAAGGGGTGACGTGTAGGCTGAGGTGGGGGGGAGCTCCTGGAAGGCCTCTCCACAGCTGTAGCTTGAACTGAGCTCTAAGAGCTACAAAGAGCAAACAGGTCAAGTCCATTTTGGCTGTGAACACATGGG
Organism: Sciurus carolinensis; assembly: GCF_902686445.1. Classification (NCBI taxonomy): domain Eukaryota; kingdom Metazoa; phylum Chordata; class Mammalia; order Rodentia; family Sciuridae; genus Sciurus; species Sciurus carolinensis. The sequence continues at coordinate 24,796,553 of NC_062224.1, forward strand.
AAAATTTAGTCACTGTAAGTGAGTAGCAGAAATGCCCCAGCTTTCTCTCAGGTCTTAAACAGCAACAGCAAGCTTTTGTGTTCTTAATAAAATTAAATTATCAGCAAAGAAAAGAATTGGCATGTGCATAAATTTTGGTATACACACATCCTTTTATTATTCGAATTATGACTTTTCCTACTTAAAAAGACTCAGCAGGCTGCAGAGTTAATTATATAAAGTTTCATAGAGGTGGGATACTTCCTTATTTGGATAATTGATTATTCCATAAGTTTCCCTGTATCTTCACTTCCTCTCTGAATATTTTTGGAAGGTATGTGCTTACTGGAGCTTATCGTAGTACTGTCTGCAGCCTAGCCATTGATTAAAATGCTATTCTGTCCTGGTTTAGACCTCACAGATTCAGAGATTGTCATTCCTATCTAATATGTGATCTGAGTTGGTTATGCCACATTAACTGGGCAATGCAGGGAAAAATTACTCACAATGCAAGAAAGCTGTTGGCATTAATTTAGAATACAACCTTGCTCTGAGGTAGCTTGTAGCTTTGTTTGGAGAACTCCAGCAAGAATTTTGAACAGCCACCTTCTTTATAAGTCTGATGGGATGTTTGCCCCCTTTTCCTTGGGCCATTTATTTTTATTTTTTATTTTTTTTGGGTGCTGGGGATCGAACCCAGGGCCTTGTGCTTACAAGGCAAGCACTCTACCGACTGAGCTATCTCCCCAGCCCCTCCTTGGGCCATTTAAATACTGATAACATTGGGCCTATTTGATTCCCCTACTTGGTACCTAGTAAGATACTTATGGGAACACTCATTGATATTTGCAAACAATTTCCAGGTACCTCTTTCTTTTAGAAAGAAAGTTTTTTTACTTCCCAGATAGTGCTCAGAAAGTGATTTCTACCTTTATTTTATTTTATTTTTTTTTTGTATTTTTTAGCTCTGATGGTCTAACTGTATTGTCATATTTACACTGGAATATGCAGGGGTATTTTTTGTGTATAAACCATATTCTCACTGGTTATGTCAATCTTGGTGTGACTGAGGAACCTGAAAACCTGCGGGACAGACTTGTCTTGTGGACTCACCACGAAGACCCCTTTTAGAAAAGAGTCCCTATGCCATGGCAGTAGTGGCTCACTGTGACTCCTTCCTGTCTACAGCTGTCCTCCATCTTCAGTGACCTAGAAGTGGGGTAGAGATGGTCCTGTAATGATTTGTTTTCAAAATGGACAAACAAAAGCATTTATGGTATAAGAACAATTAATTGTATCATTCAAAATTTTATGTTTGAGGCCAGGTGTGGTGGTCCACGCCTGGAATCCCAGTGGTTCTGGAGGCTGAGGCAGGAGGATCTCAAGTTTGAAGCCTCAGCAATTTAGTGAGGCCCTAAGCAGCTTAGTGGGACCCTGTCTCAAAATATAAAATATAAAAAAGGGTTGGGAGTGTTGCTCAGGGATTAAGCACTCCTGGGTTCAATCCCCAGTACCAAAAACAAAAAAAACATTTTATGTTTGAAAGATACTAAAACATTTCCAGAACTTTTGAAGGGGCTTCTGGTCCTGATAAAAGTTACTCGATCATGACTGAGACCCTAAAAAGGGTAGTTTCCTAAATTACAACCCTTAAGAATTTGACAGATTCAATGGAACTATTCACACAGAGAACGAAGATCTAGATGATGATGGATTAGGGTAGACAGGGGTGATTGGCTGTCAGAAGTCCTACAGCCAAAGGTGACTGTCAGTTAGATGAATGGCTGTAGGCAGTAGCATGGTTGGAAGGGAAGGACACAAGCATTTGAGGTTCAGGTAAACCTGCAGCTCTTGGTGTCTCACTTGGATGAAAAGCTCAATGTCTTCAGTGGAATTGGATCTTTCACCAAAATCATTTTGGGACCAAGAAGTAGGATCTCCATGAGTTAACCTTATTCGGTCTTTTCTTGTTTTTGCAATTTAGGGATGCACTCAGTTTTGCAGTTTAGACTGTTGATTTAGGAAGTACCCAGAAAATGCTGGAAATTGACTGCCCGGGAGTGCACAGGTTGGATACGATTCTTGACTGCAGATCATGTGCTGCTTCCGATGTTATGTAGATTTTTATTTTTATTTTTTTAAGTCTGAGAAAGTAACAGAAATTGAGGGGAGCTCAGCAGATGCTCTGTGTTCTGTTGAACATGTGGGTGGCCACACACTATTGAGGCAGACGAACTTGGGTCAGCAACAGTTCTGACCTTCCATGCTCATTACCCAGACTTCCAGGAGAGCAGGTACTTTTAGTCCAATCCCACCTTCAGGAAGACATGGCGTAATTGTGTTCATTTTATAGAAGACGGGGCCTGATGAAATGGTGACTTTGTGACATTCAAATGGCACTTAGTTCCAAAGTTGGATAAAAACCCAGCTCCTCTGACCTCTGTTGTCTCCTGCATTGCACTGCCTGCCTTTCTTGTTTCACTTAACGCTGCCTAAAACAGGGAGGAGGGGAAGGTGCGCCTGTCTTGGATGGTCCTTTAATGACCCAGGGTCTCAGCAGCAGCACAGCTGTAGTCCCAGGCGGGAGAGATCTCGGGAGGCAGCCTGACTTTGACCACCTCAATCCCAGCAAGGACACTTTGGAGCAGAGGTATTGATGGTGTCTAGATGTTCAGATCACAGGTTGGAAGTCAATATCTTCTTTCCTTGAAGACTCTGCAACTGCAAGTGAAAATAAAAGAACAGGGTCTTCAGGATCCCTATCAGAACTCAGAATTTGTTTTCCTTTTCCACCTCCAGGACCCTCTTCTCCCAAGAAGATTCAGTAGGGCAGAGGTTGAAGAAGCTGCCAACTGGTCCAAGCTCAAACCCCGTGTGGTTTGGGCAGCTAGACAGCCTCAGCACTTCCCACCAGTGCATTCAAATGTTATTCCAACAAGCATTTCTTAAACACCTAATGTATGCCCCACACTGCAATGCCAGCAGGATCAGTCTTGGACCCCTAAGATAGATTTACGACAGAGTGCGGTAAATTAACCCTTTCCCAGTTGTCTGCACTCTGGTTTTGTTCTCCCTTTTTCTTTCTCCCTCCCCTATCCCTTCTCTTCTTTAAAAGAACATGTTGGTTCTATACTTCTGCTCTTCACTTTCTTTTTTGGGGGGTGTGTGTGTGTGGATACCAGGGATTAAACTTAGGGACATTTGACCACTGAGCTCTTTTGAACTTTAGAGAGAGGGTCTCACTGAGTTGCTTATTAGCACCTCACTTTTGCTGAGGCTGACTTTGAATGCGCCATCTTCCTGCCTCCGCCTCCAGAGCTGCTGGGATTACAGCCGTGCGCCACCGCGCCCCGCCTGCTCTCCATTCTTTATCATTACACACTGTGTACATGTATCAACTTATGCTGGACTCCATCAATTTGTATTATTAAAATTAAATAATAAAAAAGGATTTATCCTCACTGTAGAGACATTCAGAAGAGCATAGAGAAAAAAATCACTTATAATCTTACTGTCCAGAATTATGGCTATTCACGCATAGACTTCTGGAGTATTTATTATCTACGTGCATATATTTTAACAATACTTGTTTTAATAGACAATCATACCTTATCCCCATTTAACATTCAATAACAAAAAATTTATTATTAAGCTATTTTTAAATTTTTTAATTTAGCTTTTCATTTTTTACAGACTGCATTTTGATTCATTGTGCACAAATGGGGTACGTCATTTTGTTTCTATGGTTGTACACGATGTAGATTCATACCATTCGTGTAATCATACATGTACATAGGGTAATGATGTCTGTCTCATTCCACCATTTTTCATACCCCCCTCCCTCTCATTTCCTTCTACATAATCTAAAGTTTCCCCATTCTTCTCTCACTCCCCACCTCCCCACCCCCATTATTTATCATTCTCCACTTATCAGGGAAAACATTTGGCCTTTGGTTTTTTGGTATTGGCTTATTTCACTTAGCTTGATATTCTCCAGTTCCATCCATTTATTTGCAAATGCCATAATATTATTCTTCTTTATGACTGAATAATATTCCATTGTGTATATATACCAGAGTTTCTTTATCCATTCATCTGTTGAAGGGCATCTAGGTTGGTTCCACAATCTAACTATCGTGAACTGAGCTGCTATAAACATTGATGTGGCTGTGTTACTGTAGTTTGCTGATTTTAAGTTCTTTGGGTATATACTGAGGAGTGGGATAACTGAGTCAAAAGGTGGGTCCATTCCAAGTTTTCTGAGGATTCTCCACGCTGCTTTCTGGAGTGACTGTAACAATTTGCAACTCCACCAGCAATGCAAAAGTGTCCCTTTTTCCCCACATCCACACCAATATCTGTTATTGTTTGTGTTCTTGATAATAGCCATTCTAACTGGAGTAAGATGAAATCTTAGAGTTGTTTTAATTTGCATTTCTGTAATTACTAGAGATGTTGAACACTTTTTCATATATTTATTAATTCATTTTTTGAAAACATTCCATTATATGGATACATCGACCTCTCAAACACTCGGGTGATTTCCCTCTTAAAATATTGCAGTGAGTATTTTCATATTATTTCCATTATTAGCTAATTGAACTAGATTCCTTAAAAATGATTTGAGAGATTTGAAAGCCTATCACTTTAAGGCTTTTATTAAATATCATTAACTTGTCATTCAGTGAGATTTTTCAGTTTAGAGATTGTTTCCCTTCGACATATTTTCAGTTCTCTGATGGCTGGTGAGGTTGGCCATTTGCAGGTCATTTTTCCCCCTAACTTCTCAGTACTCCATTTCATTGCCTGGGATATTCAGCATTTGGGTCTGAATGTTTTTTTTTTAAAGGTTTTTATGGCCCAGGGGCCCCCTAGAAAGCTTCTGCACATACATGCTCCTTCTAAGACTTTGTTTCATGAACTCTTTTCTGACATTGGATGCCATCATTCGTTTTGATTTTCTTGAGCACCCCTTTTAGTTATAGAAACTGCTTTATGTCTGGTGCACGTTAATGGCTTCATTTTTCCATATGCAAAGACTGTGTGTTAAAAACTAACAGTATACAGAGAGAGAGAATTTTGTGGGAGGAGGAGAGGTGGATGAGGTGAGGACTTTGCCCCAAAACATTTAAGATTGCTAAGTGAGAAGAAGGAACTGGGCAGCAAGAGGATCAGCAGATTGGGAAGTTTCAATGACAGAATTAGGTCTGCACAGTTGCAGGGCAGGAGCCTGAGATCCAGGTGTCTGCAGGACTGGTTATTTCTGAGGCTGGCTTCTGTCCTTGGCTTGCAGAAGGCCACCTCTCCCTGTGTCTTCACCTGGTTTTCCCTCTGTACCTGTCTGTGTCCTGATTTCCTCTACTTTTAAAGACACTAACCCCATTGAACAAGGGCCCACCCCTATGACCTCCTTTTACCTTAATCACCTCTTTAAAGAGCCTATCTCCAAATAAAGTCACGCTTTGACCTATTGGGGTTTATGACTTCAGCACATGAATTTGGGGCAGGTTAGACACTTCAGCCCAGGATAGGAATGAAAAAATCAGTATTTGTGGGCAATCAGACATAATCAGTCTAGCTTGGAAGAGACTGAATTCAGAGACCATTTGACCCAGCTACCCAATACTTGGTTGATACCCAAAGGACTTAAAATCAGCATATTACAGTGACACAGCCACATCAATGTTTATAGCAGCTCAACTCACAATAGCTAAACTGTGGAACCAACCTAGGTGCCCTTCAACAGATAAATGGATAAGAAAAATGTGGTATATATACACAATGGAATATTACTCAGCTTTAAAGAAGAATGAAATTCTGGTGTTTGTTGGTAAATGGATGGAACTAGAGAATATCACGCTAAGGGAAATAAACCGATCACCCAAAAAACCAAAGGCCAAATGTTTTCTCTGTTATGCAGATGCTAATTCACAATAAGGTAGGGGGGGATAGGGACGAGTAGAGTTACTTTATGTTAGGTAGAAGGGAGTGAAGGGAGAGGAAGGGATATGGGGGTAGGAAGGATAGTAAAGTGAAACAGACATTATTACCTCGTGCACATATATGACTGAATGACAAATGTGATTCTGTAATACATACAATCAAAAATGGGAAATTATACTCCATTTATGTATGATTTATCAAAATGCATCAATGCGTTCTACTGTCATGTATAACTAATTAGCAAAAATTAAAAAAAAAAAAGAATGGAGGGGACTGAGTGTACAGGGAAGACATTTGAAAGATGAAGAATCTGAGATCCATAAAGGTGAGTTTATTAACCCACGTCACACAGCAGAGTGTTCATAGAGCTTAGGTCAGAAGCTGGGGGCATTCCATTTGACTCTCCTGGTTTTCCTGTTGCACTGTCCTGCTCAGGAAGCTCAGCTCTGCAACTGTCTGTGCCCCTTTGTGTCTCCTCTGACTCTAACTCTTGGCAGTGACCTTGAACCAAGCAATTCACTGCTACATGCCCCAAATCACTGTTGCTAAATTACACGCTACCAAAGGTCGGCTTTCCACTGCCTCTTTCAAGACACCTCTACTCTCCACGTGGTGTTGGAGTCAATGTAGCAAGATCCATTTCACTACCCCAGAGTGCCCACCGCCAGTGGTGGTGCAGGAGTTGGGTTTATTATTAATGCCATGTGCAGACACCGAGTCCTCCTTGCCCAGCCTCTCCCACCTGTCCCCACCTCCAGGGACTCCCCAGGAACTCTCCTTTCTACTCCCAAGACACCTGGTTTGGTATTGCACCTCAGCTTATATTTTATTTATTGCATGATATTGTATGATATATTTTATTTATTACATCCTATTATCTCTTTGTAGTAAGTTCTTCCAGAGGTTTGCCTCCCAGGAAATGAGTTGGTCCTCTTTGGTCACTATTGGATCCTCTCTCCATGAAATGAGTAATTTGTTCCATCAGTTTCTCCACCATTGCCGTCTGTTTTCCCACCAAAGGCCTATAAACAACAGTGTGCCCAGACGTGGATGGGACCTTTCAATCCATGGCTAAATTAAACCTTTTCTTTTCATCAGTTAATTACCTCAGGCTTTCTACTACAGTCACAGAAATGTGCCTAACACCACCCTGTGCTAATGCAGAAAACTATACAGAGCTAGAACTTTGCATAGATTGAGTGTACCCCAAATTCTCAGGATCAGAAGTGTTTTGAGTTTTGATTTTTTTTCAGATTTTGTAATATTTGCATATACATAATTGTTATAGTTTGGATGTGAGGTGTCCCCAAAAGCTCACGTGTGAGACAATGCAAGAAGGTTTGAGAAGAAATGATTGGGTTATGAGAGTCTTAACCCAATTGATGACTCAATCCCCTGATGGGGATTAACTGAGTGGTAACTGAAGGCAGGAGGGGTGTGGCTGGAGGAAGTAGCTTGTTGGGGGCGTGCCTTTGGGGTATGTGTTTTGTATCTGGTGAGTGGAGTCTCCCTTTTCTTCTTGATCAACTTGTGAGCTGCTCCCCTCTGCCACTCCTCTGCCTCCACTCCCCAAGGAGGGGAGCCTGCTGTCAATAGAATGAGACCTCTGAAACCGTGAGCCCTCAAATAAACTTTCCCTCCTCTATGATTGTTTTGGTCAGATCTTTTAGTCACAGAGTGAAAAAGTTGACTAAAACAATAATAGAATATCTTGGTGGATAGTCCAAACATGAGCTTCATTTATGTTTCATATATACCTTATACATATAGCCAAAGATAAATTTATACACTGTTTTTAGTGCTTGTGTCTTGGGATTTCAACCTCTTACATGAGTTCCGTGTGGAATTTTCCATTTCTGGTGTCATGTCAGTTCTCGTAAAGTTTTGGATTTGGGATTTTTGGGTCCAGTATGCTCAACCTGTAGAACTTAATAAGGACACAGAATAATGCAATAAAGAAACAAAACATCCATGTGTGTCCACCCTAGAGATGGACTTATCTTCATTGTCTGAACTTCAGTAGGGTTTTTACTAAGATAGTGTCCAGGGTGCAGATTGGCAGGCTGACTGTGAACTCACAGAGGATGGCGTTTGATAGTGGAGGGGTGCAGAAGAACAGGACGAACAAGTCTCTGTCTGCAGAGTTACAGTCTGAAGAATGGGGCCACCTCTACCCTTAGCTTCTTGGAGGGTCTTAACTGATGTTGGCAACTGGGTGTCTTCATCTGTCAGCTGGAGGAAGGTTTCCCTGTTTTGCATGCTGTGGAATGTTTTGCTTGTAAAGAACTTAACAACATGCTAAGCTCATAGCAGGTGTGATAAATGCAACACAAGCCACCAGTTGCCCTCTGTGAGACGTGCCCTTGTCAATTGTTATAAAAGAGAACTCACTTCCATTTCATCTCCACTGGGTCACTGAATGGTCAGTTGCGAAGGACTGGTGCAAATCCACACACTTGTTAAGAACAGATTAAATGCTAATGGGGAATTAATTAAGTATAATGAGATGATACAAAAGCATGTTGAAACAGTACAGGATCTAGGTGAGGAGAAGACCTGGACAGAGTGAATGATATGAACTTTTCAATATTTAGATGTCTGTGCCCATAAATTTTGTTAAATTGATAGAGAGATCTGGTATATTTTTTACATGTTGTACTTTGTAAATTACCATTTAGGATATTAATTTCCAAAGTGGAAGAGTAGTGGTACATGGTGACCTTTAAAAATGCGTAGCTAATTAAATCACTGGTAGTCAAACATTAATAGATTTAATTATATGGAAGTGACACAAGAGGGCAGCTGTGTACTATTCCTGAATACAGTTTTTATTCTATTTCTGTTAGGTTAATATTGAGTATGTGAATCATCACAATGACAGGAAACCATCTTTTTTAAATTTCCTATAAAGATATAATAAAATTATTTATTAGAACCCATTGAATTAATTATTTAATTCTGCTTTATACCACTCTTATTGATCTGCAAGGATGCAATTGGCATCCTACTGATTAGCTAGATAGTGGTCACTGTACTTACACAGAACTTTCTACTGATGCTTTGAGAATCATTTGACTGATCTGAGAGTGAGGAGGTGGGAATGGATGGTGGTCTCCACACATTGCTGGATCTTTTTGGTCCCCCTGAGAAGCATATGTGTTAGAATGAAATGGGAATCCTGTGCAGGTCACAGTAATCCCGTGGATTTGGATGGAAATTGCTCAGCCCCTGTGTTTTCACAGATAACCTAGAAGTTGGTTGACTTTTGGTACCTTTAACCCTAAGACCCACAACAGAGAAACACCCTCCCAGAGGCCGCGGTCTGGCATCTACGAGTGGGTCCCAGTCCTGAGGGTCAGACTGATTCTGGGCACTGAGATAATGTAATCTGAGCAAGGAGTCCTGAGAATGCCTAGAACATTCTGGATATGAATTATGTCCATTTTAAGGGCTTGTATAGTTGTGTGAGGATGGGGGAAGAAAGAGTTCTGTTTTAGCCCAGTCCAGGAATGGAGCTGTAATGGATCCTCTGTCCTTGAGCAAGGATGGCTTTGGCTTTGGAAGGATGCATATGCTTTGTAAACTTGGCCAGTTACTAAACTTACAGATCCCTCTCCAAAGTGAATGTAAATAGATTGTTGTTACTTAATTCATTTCAATTAGCATTTATTATCTACCTATAGGAAGGTCCAGTTCATGATGGGTACAAATAAACCATATAGGGTCTCTCCTGACAAGACCTAATTCATGGGGGAGGAGATGGCTTGGGGGCGTGGCCTAAGCACATAGGATGGGCCCCAGATGTGTCTCTGGAGATCAGCTGTCTTGGTCATGGGATCAGTAACTTATGATATCCCTTGGCATACTAATTTGACAAATTCTTAATGATACCAAGGGATCTGGGAATCTTCTGAGATGCAGTTGGGATTGTGGGGTACCATGTCTGTGACTTCACAGTGAGAAAGTACAGAGGAACCAAGGTTGACAGCCAGGGAAGGGCAGGCTGGAAGGAGAAGTGGCTTAGGGACTCCAGAACTGGCTCTGGGTCTGTTGATCCAGAAACAAAATGACAGGGGCGTTATGTCCTAAGGTCTTGGTGCTGGTTCCAATTCTAGCACTAGGGACAAGATGGAAGTGCAGAAGTTCAAGCTTGAGATTCAGAATGATGGGCTACTCAAGCGGTGTGGCACATGGGGAGGTCCAATGAGAGAAACGGGCAGGTGACAAAGCTCTGAAATGGAGAAGCTGGAAAAGCATCCAGACCAGAGAGCAAACCATGCCTCTGGGAATCTGGATGTCATCGTTGACCACACATCAAGAAGCAGTTTGCTTTTTGTGCTGGATAAAAGCCATTTTCCTGGGAAGGACAAGAACATTCATAGCTGTTGGTTCCCTCAAGAGCCTCAGAATTCTAACATAGTAGTAAAATCTATATAATAAAGGAATCGTGGTCCAAGATGAATGGGAAAGGAGAGCAAGCCTTCATTCATGTCGTGAGGTCATGTGTTCAGGGGCAGCCAAGTTTCATCCCAGTGTGTTTGAAGGCATTTAAATGTGTAATCAGGGAGTTACCTCTGGTAATGTCTAAAAAACCATAGACGACAAAAGAAGAGCTCAAAAACTGATGACAAGTGAACGTCATGAGTTTCACAAAAGGGGTGGACTCCAGAAATGACAGACAAATAAATCGGTCAAAACTTTGTCAAATTGCAGAATGCATTTTAAGCAGATGTCTTATGAGCACTTTGAAAGGAATGTGTTGACGGCTAGAGATGTTCAGTCACGAACAGCAAACCCTGCCAGAGTAACCTCATCTTTTGTGAAAACATTTTTACCAAGTTGGTAGTGCAGGGGAGTGACACAGACTTCGTGGTTTTCGGTTTTAGGAAAACATTTGGCAAAATCTGACCTGTCAAGATGCCATTATGGAAAATAGAGCAAAATATGCATGGTACGACGGTATTCTTGGATGACTGGGTCCTATTTGAAAACCGTGCTCAGAATGGAAGAAAATAAATTCAGTTCATAATGACCTTTGGCGAATGCCCATGTCGCCTCTTGTAAATCCTTACTAGAGGGTCCTTGAAGAAATGACAAAGAAGATAACTGAAACTAGGACTGACCACCACATTAGTGCTGGTATCAGTTCAAAACTGATGGGATTGACAATCAGCAACCTATAAATGATGGCTCAAACCCAGTCTTTCCTCCTGTACTGTGTAGTCCCTGGTTTAGAAACAAGGAATCTATACAAACTAGAAAACTGGACCTTTATTCCTTCTGCACTGGAATAAAGTCTCCAGTCACCAGAACAGCCAAATCTTGAAATAATTGTGTCAAATAAATTAATAAGACTTTGCCAAATGATGTGATTATGAATACACACAGAACCCTGCTCCTGGAGGGGAAGATCAAACATTGGAAGTATCTTCTATCTTCCATAATTAATTGTAAGTATAATAGTTCTTAAACAAACTTGTGATGGGTTTCTTCTTTTTTGTTGGACCTGACAAAAAGATTTCAAGAGCATCAGCAAGAACTGTTAAGAAAATGTACCCCAGTGCATTTCAGGAGTCAGTGCATGATAAAAGGAAACACAGACCAGTAGAGGATGAATAGATTACTCAATGACAACAAAAAAATTTTGAAAAAAGTTCTTCCTTCAAAAAATCAAGGTACGGTCTTTTTTGAAAATACCAAACCACCAACATAGACCTCAGGAAAAAAATGTAAAAATTTAAATGATCCAAAGGAAGGGAATATATTTGAATATTTAAAGGTTAGAATGAAGAAGAATTGTCAAGCACATTGCAATGGATAAGCTGACAACCCAGAAAACACAAACCTTATTTAAAAAATTTCTCTTTATTCAACTTTTCATTTGGGGGGGATTCACATTCACTTGTAAAACTAATACCGAGAGACTCTATGTTCCATTTAGTTTTTCTGAACCTGGCAAAACTATTATAAAATATCCCCCAGGTTATTGCCATTGGTTTGGTCAGGATACAGAACATTCCATTACCACAAAGCCCCTCTTGCTGCCGTTTCACCTCTACTCCACGTCGCTCCTGCCCTCCCTTCTCCGTCCCTAACCCCTGAACACTATTCAGTTTTTCTCTATGTCTGTATTTTTGCAATTTCAAGAATGATATATGAATGAACCTGTTTAGTTAGTAAATTTTGGAATTACTTTGTTTCCTTCAAGAACCTCAAAATTCTAACACAGCAGTACAATCTGTGTATAAAGAAATTGTAGCCCAAGGTGAATGGGAAAGGAGAGCAAGCCTTAACTCATGTCCTGAGGTTGTGTCTTCAGGTGCAGCCAAGTTTCATCCCTATGTTTCATCACTAAGAGTAAGATTTTTAATATAGACAAGATTATTCTAATATATATATATATATATATACATATGGAAAGGCAGAGTCACTAGAGTAACTAATTTTTTCAAAGTATGAGAACAAAGTAAGAGGGATTTTTTTTCCCATTTAGTATGATCCCCTGGATATTCATCCACATTGTTGCATGCTTTAATTTTCATCCCTTTTTATTGCTGAGTAGTATTCTATGATATGGATATACTACAATTTAAGAATTCATCCACTGAAGGACAATTGGTTGTTTCCAGTTTTTCTTTTCTTATTTTAGTATTGGGGATTGAACACAGAGGCACTTTGATACTGAGTGACATCCGCTCACCCACCCTTTATTAAAAATTATTTTTATTTAGCTTTTAATTTTTTACAGACTGCATTTTGATTCATTGTACACAAATGGGGTACATAATTTCGTTTCTATGGTTGTACACAATGCAGATTCATACCATTCGTGTAATCATACATGTACATAGGGCGATGATGTCTGTCTCATTCCACCATTTTTCATACCCTCCTCCCTCTCATTTTCTTCTACATATTCTAAAGTTCCCCCATTATTCTCTCATTCACCACCCCCACCCCCATTATATATCATCCTCCACTTATCTGGGAAAACATTTGGCCTTTGGTTTTTTGGGATTGGCTTATTTCACTTAGCATGATATTCTCCAATTCCATCCATTTATTTGCAAATGCCATAATATTATTCCTCTTTATGGCTGAATAGTATTATTCCATTGTGTATATATACCAGAGTTTCTTTATCCATTCATCTGTTGAAGGGCATCTAGGTTGGTTCCACAATCTAGCTACTGTGAACTGAGCTGCTATAAACATTGATGTGGCTGTGTTACTGTAGTTTGCTGATTTTAGGTCCTGTGGGTATAAACCAAGGAGTGGGATAACTGGGTCAAAAGGTGGGTCCATTCCAAGTTTTCTTATGATTCTTTTTTTGAGACAGGATCTTGCTAAGTTGCTTTAAGCTGCTGAGACTGGACTTGAACTTGTGATCCTCCTGTCTCAGCCTCCCAAGTTGCTGGGATTATAGATATGCACCTTCGTACCAGGCTGTTTTCAGGTTTAACTATTATAAACCTTCCAGGAACATTTGTGTATAGTTTTTTGTGCAAACATAAGTTTTCATTTCTCTTGGAGTAATGTCTGAGAGCACTATTAGGCTATATGTTAGTTATGTGCTTAAGTTTAAAGACACTCCAAAACTATTTTCCAGATGGCTGTGCCATTTTTATATTCCTAACAGCAAACACATGAGTGATCTAGTTTCTTTGCATTGGATTGTTTGAATTTTTAACACACACACACACACACACACACACACACACACACATATATACTAGACCTGTTGGGTATGTGATCTGAAAACATTTTCTCCATCTATAGCTTGTCTTTTCATCTTCCTAACAGATCTTTATTAAAAAGTCTTTAATTTTGATCGTACTCAATTTATCAATTTTTAATATTATTTTCTTATTTATTTGTGGTGCTGGAGATTAAACCCAGGCCCTTGTGCATAACAGGCAAGTGCTCTACCACTACCAGTCTCAGACTCTAATCTTTTAATTTATGAATCATGCTTTTGATAGCAAGTCCAGGAAATCCGTCTAGACTTAGATCTTGAAGATTTTTTTCCTAAATGTTTGTGTTTTAATATTCTATATTTTATATTTAAGTTGGTGGTTCATTTTGAGTTGATTTTTATATAAGGTGTGAGGTTTAACTTGATGTTCTTTATTTTCCTTTTGGCTGTTCCTTTGCCCCATTGTTGAAAAGCACAGCCTTTGTCTATTTTACTGCTTTTGCATTTTGTCCAAAATCTGTTGGGCACAATTTTGTGGATTGATTTATGGGTTCCTTATTCTATTGCATGTATCTATATGTCTATCCTTCTACATGCAGTCTTGGTTACTGTAGCTGTGTAAATCTTGATAAAAATTGTATAAAACTTACATATCAGTTTTGGGGATAATTGACATCTTTATCATCTTTAATGATGTGCTCATTGCTAGTATACAGAAATATAATTAATATTTGTATGTTCATCTTGTATCCTGAGAACTTTATGAGCTCTTAAATTGTATGAGTTTTTGTACATTTTTTAGGGGATTTTCTGTGTACACAGTCATTTGCAAAGAGAGACAGTTTAAACTCATCCTTTCTAATCAGTTTGCATTTTATTTCCTTTTCTTGCCTTCTTGCATTGGCTAATACTTCCATCTCTGTGTTAAATAAGAGTCAACAACCTTGCCTCTTTGTTTTACAATGAAGGCATTAATATTATCCATGTAATACTTATACTAGGTTTTTTTTTTAGATGTCCTTTATCAAGTTGTGCACATTTTCCTTGACTGTTTTTCTGGATCATTTTAAATTATGAATGGGTGTTAAACTTGGTCACATATTTTTTGTTCCTCTTGATTCGATCATATGATTTTTCTTCTTTAACCTTTTAATATCATGAATTACATTGATTCCTTCATGTTGTTCCAGGCTTTGCATAAATCCCACTTGACCATGATGTCTCATTCTTTAAGAATAGAATTGCTGAATTTTCTTTGTGACTCTTTTAACAAATATTTTTCACTGATGTTCATGAGAAATAGTGGACTATAGTTTTCCTTTCGTACTATTTTCTTCTGGTTTTTGCATCAGGGTAAGACTAGCTTCATAAAATGAATTGGAAAGTGTTCCATTTCATTTTTTTTTTTTTTCTGGAAGAGATCACATAGGACTGCTGTTGATTCTTTTCTAAACATTTGGTAATAAACAAATGTTATTGTTTTGAACACAAAGTATTGTTTTAATCAAGAGTGGCCTGGGGGTAGATAAAAATGATGGGTCGCCATGCTCTATCATTGATCCTGGCATACTTGCCAAATTTACAGAGGATTTAAAGCTAAAAGTTAAGTTTTGTCTTGGGAGGATCAAGACTCAGGGTTTATCTCCAAAGATGAATGTGCTCTGCCTCAGTATTGAATTCTCTGTCACCGTGGCAGTGTTCTTTCTGTTCCCACCTCAGGGCCTTTTTGCTTGCTTCATCTCTTTGTTCTTATTTCATGTCTTACATTGTTAGCCTTTAATGCCATTCAGTCCTGTTTAAATATTATTTCCTTAGGGAAGCCTTGCCTGACTATCCCTCCTAAATACAACCCTTCCCACCCTACCACTCGGCCTTATTCTGCTGTACTTTTCTTCAGAGCACTTAAGAAAGTCTCCCTTTTTCTCTCCCTTTTGCCTTTCTCTTCTTCCATTTATTCCTCCCTACCATCCATCCATCCATTCCATTTCTTTCCCCATCCTTCCTTTCTTCCTTCCTTCCCTTCCTCCTATAAGAATGTAACTTCTGTGAAGACAGGGACATAGTCTATCTTGTTTGTTTTATTTCTAGTGCTTAGAGCAGGTAGGTACTCAATAAATGATTTGTGTGATTGATAAGATGCATGCAAAGTTCGTCATTTCAGTTACGATGAATTATGAAAATTGAAAGGGTGATAAATTAAAACTCTTTTCCTTAACAAACATTTATTTGACAGTTGCTGGAGATGTTATGATGAGAAAAAGAGTCTTTTCTTCAGGGAGCTTACAGACTAGTGAGGAAATGTGAATATATTCCAAAAATCATATTATTTATCTATCTTCCTATCTATCTAGTTACACATTCTGTGGTCAGAGTCCAGAAAGATAAGTATAGGGTGCTTTGAAACTATGTACCAGGAGGACTTGATCTAACATGAGGAGTCAAGAAGGACTTACTGAGTTGAGAGCTAAAATGGGAAGGGAACAAAGATATAGAAGAAAAGACTTGAGATGGAGGGAAGAGCATGGGAAAGACCCAGAAACAGGACCAGTGCAGTGAGGGAAGTGAATAATCACGAGACAGGAAGCAGAGGAGGTAGGTGGGGCTGGACCCCACAAGGCCTGGATACCATATTGGTAACGTTGGTCTTTATCTGAAGAGAATGATAAATTATTAAAGGTTTCTAATGAAATGAAATAGCATTACTGAGTTTTAAAAATCCCACTCTTCCTTCTGTGTGTAGAATAGACAGGAAGAGGACAGGGAAAGAGTGGGGAATCTAATTAGTAGGCAGTGGCGATAATCAGATGATGCGGCTTGCATGAGGTGGTGGCAGTAGGAGTATGAGGGGCGATGACATGTTTCAGTTCACTATGACATGCTGAAAACTAAGGGTATAAAATGAATGCTGGAAAATTGGACGGAATATGTAAGAAGGATACTTTCTACTCATTATGAGGACAAACAGTCTGGTGTACAAATAATTCCAATTAAGGTACTAGATATAACACCTGCAAAAGACCTCAAGCAAGTTCCTTACACATTTGAGCCCTAGACAGTCTTTATTTACTTATTTATTTTCTTGATGCTGGGGATTGAACCCAGGGCCTTGTGCATGCGAGGCAAGCACTCTACCAGCTGAGCTATAGCCCCAGGCCAACTGCCATGTTTTTGATGAGGTCAATAATACCTGCTTGGTGGAGTTGCTGGAAGTAATGGTAGACACTACTGAATGACTCAAAATACTTGTTTTTCTCTTCTTCCAGGGTAAAATAAATTTTATTTGAGTCAATGTTGGCACAACAAAAGAATCCACTTCCTGGGTTCTTTGTAGTGAGGTATGGTCATGGGATGATATTCTGATCCACAGGACATCAGAGTTGGATGGCAGTCTCTGAGACTCTCCCTTGAGATACAGCTGGCAGCTGCTCTTTGCCTCTTCCCCTTTTTTCTTATTGTCTTCAACACTGTCACCTGGAGGTAAAGGGTTTCCCCAGATTACGATGGTGAGGGTGTCCCGCAGATGGCAGGAAGGTGAGTCAAAGGGGCTTGTAGTCCTTGGAACCCAGGGAGCAGCCCGGGCCTGAATACAGTTTTCTGTTTTGTCATCATGGTTTTTGCAAGAGAGAGGAAAACCAACCAAGACTTCCTCTCTATGGGCAGCCCAGCCTCACCTCAAATGTTACACAAAGACGAGAAGATGTTACATGTGTGCAATGCCCCGCACGTCACTAAATGTTTTATCTTCCATGCCTCTCCCATTACAAGAAGAAAAGAAAAACCCTTCTAATACTGCCTTCCACTAATGGAGAATTAAATTGGATTCTTACATTTTTGTTTTCCTTAGCAGAGGCTCTGACGACCTGGAATGTACCCAGGAGAAAATGCTCAAGGTGGTGAGCGAGGCTGGAAGTCACATTATACAAGGAACAGTTAGTTACTGGAATTGTGTTGCATTTACTGTTTTAAAAATAAGTGAACTTTGGAGTCAGGTTTGGGAATCTCAGGCAAGTGGAGTCCTGTAACCCTGTCTATTGTGATGGGATTGCAATTGGATTAGCAACAGCCCTGTGAGGGCCTATGGTGGGTGCTTCCACCACAGAAACTTGAGCGACTGGGGAGGGAATCATGGCGGCTTGGCACCGGTCTTGTACACCCATAGACTAGGCTGGGAGTGAGGGGCCAAGAAGACCATTAAGCACAGAGGTTCTGTCTGCTGCTGGAACTGCAAGTGCTTTCAAACTAACCCAGAGATCTGTAGTTTTTACTGTATTTTCCAGAGAGGGGTGGCAGGTTAGTGAAGATATCTCAGGGACTCTCATGGAAGGGAGGGGAGAGGAGGGGGCAGGTACAGCAAGACAGGTAGATATCTGCTGCTGCTTTGAAATTCCAGATGATACAACTGTGGCAAATGGCCAGTGGCTTAATTTGTTTTTGAAAGACCAAAAGTAGAGAGCCATTTTGAGCACTGAAAATCTAAAACAGAGACCAAGAGTGAAGCAACACGACTTCCAATTCAGTGTGTTTCATCGTCTGCTCTCAAATATGCTGAGTCTCTTTGAATTTCCTTCAGAATTTCACTGGCCTACTTTAGAAAGGAGTCCGAGCTATGAGAAAAATTTAAGATGTTTAAAACTCAGCTAGAAAATTCCACCTGAAGATAGCACAAGCTCCATTCCTAAGTGCATATCTAAGTGCACATAAAAGGAAAGATTTGGTAGAGAACCCTCCTGACCAATGGGTCTGTGTCAATGGTGGCAGAAATACTTTAGCATATCCATTGGAACAGTACAAACGAGACACAAGAAAAGCAATTTTCAAATGGATAGCTTCCAGGTTTAGGTTTTTTTTTTTTTTTGATACCAGAGATTGAACTCAAGGGCACTTAACCACTGAGTCACATCCCCAGCCCTCTTTTATATTTTATTTAGAGACAGGGTCTCACTGAGTTGCTTAGGGCCTCGCTAAGTTGCTGAGGCTGGCTTTGAACTTGTGATCCTCCTTACTCAGCCTCCTGAGCTGCTGGGGATTATAGGCATGTGCCACCATGCCTGGCTCCAGGTTTAGTCTTATTTAAGTGGCAAGTGCTCCTGCTGACACCTGTGGTGACCTCATTTCTGGAGGGGTTCTTCATGGTTTGCATAATACAGGTGTGACCTCCCCTGCACCGACACCTTGTGATCCAACCATTCTCAGTGACCCGAAGTTGTCAGAAACATGTTCATCGTGCCTGCAAAGCTGTCCCCTCCCCTCCTTGGCACTATGTGTACATGCCGGTCACACTTGAGCCAGCTTGTCTGTCCTCTTTGCTGTTTCCTTTGTCCACTAGGCTGTGACGGCTTTCAGCTAGTACATTTTTCACCACTTTATCTCAGTAATGGTCTGGTACCCAAAAGATGCTTAAAAATGTTTCTTGATTTGTTCAGTCAGTTTCATAAAGCGGGAGTGTTCATTACCTTCAAAGACTTTTGTGATTGCTAGGAACATTGATATAAATCCAGCTAAATTCCCTGGAGTTATTCTGAGTGCTCTTGGTGGTCTTTAGTTAAGAGTATTGTCACATTGTCAACCAGAAGGATCTAGAATCAGGCAGCCAAGTGTAGCATAAGTATTCACAGAAGTGCATCTAGATACTCAAGCCTTAGTCTCAGTTTTGTCTCCAACTGGCTGTGTGACTTTGAGCAAGTCGCCCTACTCCTCTGTGCCTTACTGTCCCTTCATAGCAAGTCTCATAGTAAGTCAGGAGGGCACACTCAAGTACCTGGGTAAAATATTATAGGAAGACATATGAAGGATAAAAATAAATGCATTATAGATGTTGATGGGAATGACCTTTCTTTTCTCTGGACCAAGGTGGAGAATATTCTATTTGGAGGAACCCAGTAGATGGGTGCTTCTGGTCTTTCCTTGCTTTCTCGTTATGCTTCAGGGTCCAGGAGAGATTTCTGTGAGTGGGAGAGGGGACAGAGCATGCTTAGCCAGCATCTTTCCTTCTGGGTAACTCTTTCTGAAGGGGTATCATCTTCCCACCTCCACCCTATGGGCCTGTCCTGGGCTGGGTGGTTTAGTGAGCTGACTAAAGGTCAAGAGAAGTCTTTCTGGTCACTACTCTGTCACAGCACAACCCAGTCACCTTTACCAATATTAAAGTTGCCCCGGCACCACAAAACCAAAACCAAAATCAACAAACAAGAAACAATAATAAAGTTGGTATTCGATCGATCTCAGTCCGTGTTGCTTGTCTCATTTTTTTAATAGCAAGGGAAGAAAGGAGTGTTATGTCGAGACACTCTCGAGACTCCTCCAAGTGATGGCGTCATGATTGTCAAGTGCTCCTTGGAAGGAAGCGTGGTGCGGTCGAGACCCCTGTGGACTAGACTCACAAGTCTCCATTTCTATTCCCAGGTCTCAGGCTCATTTGCTTTACTTTCTTGACCAAATCCAAAGGTTTTTCTAACTCTCAGTTTCTCCAACTTTAAAATGCAGTTGATGGATGAGTTGATTATTTTATTCTTTTTTTAACGCTAAACACTTAAGAATCTGTGATTGTAATTCGCCCAAAGAAGGTTCCAAATGGACTCTGAGTCTTTCATCTCTTAGGAACCAGCAGAGATGCTTAGTCAACCAACCAATATCCATTCATTCTTCCTTCCTGGGAACTAAACATATATTCTTGGCTGCTCTTGAAACTAGGAAGCCTTCCCCTTCCCGCTTCCTACATGACATCAAGAGCAACCATCAAAAACTAAAAAACAAAAACAAAAACAAAAAAGCCCCAAATTAACAATGGAAGCCACAGGCAAAGTTTGGTGGACAGACAGAAGGAGCGTGGGTTGTTCATGACATGGTGTAGCTGCGACCCAAGTCCTAAGTTGCTAGTCTCCAGACTTCATTTTTTTGTGAAAAGGAAATAAAAGAAGTCACTATTCTTTTCTTGTCTTTGTTGGCAGTAGTTGAATGCAATTTCTAAATGAGACAACTAACTTGGATTTCTCTTGTAAATCCTTCAAAAGGATTGAGAGTCTAAACCTGAAGAAAGGTGCAGTACACTTGGTTCATCGTTAGAACAACAAGATCTGGTTCATAACCAGAAATCTGTGCCTTGAGAGGTAAAAGAAAATGAAATTCTCCTTCACTTTGGGGGACTAGTGTCACTGTAGAAATCGGAGAGTCTCCGTTTCTGTTGACCCAGCCATCAGTTAAGTATTTCAACCAGCCCCATTGAATGCTTTTTCAAACATCTCTAATAGTTAACAACTGTGGATCTGAACAAAACCTGTTGGCCAAAAATTCTTTCAGGCTGACAAAATGTGCTAGTCCCTGCCAAACATGAAATAACACTTAGTCATCTTCAATGAGGACTATAAAGTGGTGCAGTAAGTGCTTCATGTGCTGTGCTCCGTTATGAAGTAAGTAGTGACAGAAAAAATAGACGTTCAGCTAAATCAAGCAAGCGACAGTCCTCCTTAAGTATCCTAAGATGCTTTTTCAAAACTCCAAGATATAACAGAGGTAAAACCTGCCCTGCAGAGTTCTGCAAATGTTTCTTCCACCATTGCACTGTGGCATTGTGGAGAGCTGTCTGGATGTGAAATTGTGAGTTGTAGAGCTGAACTTCATTTTTTTTTTTTTTTTAAGTAGCTCCATGACTCTGGGCAAGTCTTTTAACCTCTCTGAGTCTCCATTTCCTTAGTTGCATAATTGGCATGTGAATATCTCATGAGGCTACTGTAAGGATTAAAGAATCCAATACAGATAAAATATCCAGCATAGTATCCAAGGGAGAAGAGGTGCTATTTAATAAACATTATATTGAATCTGAGTTTTAGCTATCAGCCTGCTTATCTGGTATCTGGAATTTCATCTTGGAGCATTTGAAGCATTGATTAGGTATGTTGAAGTCTAGTCAGAGCTCAGCAAGCATTCAATATTCAAATAAATTAAACTCTCACACTGTTGGTGAGGGAAGTCCAGACCTGAGGATATGGGGATGATGTGATCCAGTCTGGGGACAACTTGATGACAGCTCCAGTTTGGGTGTGTGTGGCTAATACTATAGAGGACAGGACTCAAATTAAATATAAAGTTTGACAAGCTTCTTAACGAGCAAGAGAGTGCAATTCACTTCGAGAGGGACGAGAGTCTGGCTGCCCAGTGCGGAAGGGCTGCCTCTGCGTGCACAATAGCCTAGCGGTTACCTATCCACAGCAGCGGCTCCTGGGGTCTGTGTTCCTGCAGTTGCCCGGCCAGCAGCAGGAAGTGGTCCTGAGCAGACATCCTGCTTTCCAGCATCTGCAAGAGCCCTGCGTCTCCTTTCTACACATACGTGTTTACGGAGAGTGTGAAGAGGAGGATTTCGAAGCCCTGATGTCAAGGACTGCTCCCACGGGGGTGCTCTCACGAAATCCTCAAAACAACCCTTACGTGCAGCCAGGGAAGCTGGTTTTGCAACTTTTTAAGGGTGGGTAAATTGAGGCAGAGAGTAAGCCATTAGGAACTGAGCCTAGAACCCAGTGAGATTTTGAGTCTATCGTGGAATGAAGATGTCATGAACGTAAAGCACATTGCATGGTGTGCCACATGGGCTCATGCTCAGTAAATGACTACTATTGATATTACTGAGAAGAAGGACAGCCCTGAAGTTCTACAGCCTAGAAAAGGGGATATTCATGTGACCTGGTCATGCCCTTGCAGTTTATGTGGGAGAAGCCGGCCAGCTGCTTTCCATCTTTTCTGAGGACAAAACAAGAGGAAATGGGTTTCAGCCACATCTGTACCTTCATTCCAAAGTGAGCTTTCTACTTATAAAAAAAAGGAAATGTGTATAGCCTTAGGATGCAAACTCGGCAAAATCAGTCAATAATATAAAATAATTAAATCAATGGCAATGAAATAAAATGGAATGATTAAATTAATGGCAGCAATAACACATTCAAATAAAAATGAACACCATATGTACTGTGGAAACAGCATGTTTTCATCGTGTTCAACTCAGGTGAGGACAATGTTGAATGTGCAGTATTCTCATCTATTCTCAATTTGCCCCCAGCCCACCTACCCTCATTTTTTTTAATGAATACCACAGGAACTTGTCATCTTCCATAAAAATGATCTGTCTTTGGGGGAAATGAACATGTCCCTTGGGAAGCCATTCACAGGGATGCTGGTACTCCTCTTACGGTGATGGATTTATATGCAGGTCTCTGCTGTGATAATTAACACTGAGGGCCAGAGGAGCTGATACCCAGCTGGAAGCATCAAATGGTGAGCCCAAGGTCCTGGGATCACAATTCAATGACCTCACTTATTTGCATTGCTTTGTTGATTCTCATAGTGATTCCCCAATCCTTTGTCAATCTCTGTGAATTCATTCTTCTCTCCTACCTTTGCTAGTTTGCTCAAACTTTCCCCCTCGTTCTCCTATATCCAATGTGCCATTGAGATAAGTGCTTCAGAAACTTCCATCTCCCATGGAGCTGATTCAGATTCAGATGCAAAAGGTCTGGATGGGGACTAAGACTCTGCGTTTCTGTCTGGGTCACACTTCTAGTTACAACGGTTTACTTAGAAGGAGAGCCCATCTTCCTTCCCTGCAACCTTCTGGCAAGTTCAGAGGCAGGACATCCATGCTCCTGTAGTACAAGAATATAGGAACAAACTGTCCATAGTTAGGTCAATAAAAAACTTCCTTCTGAAACTTGTTTTGCACTGAAGTAAATGGAGAACTCTCCCACCTTAGAAAAATTTTAAAATTCTCCTTCTACAACTGGCGCAAGGGTTGACCTTGGTTCACCTAGAAATGGGTGAGGGAGGAGAATTACAACTGGAAGACTCTCTGATGCTTTGCCTTGTGTAACCCAGGAAAGAATGGTGGATGAGTCCCTAGCAGATAAATCATTGTCTGGTTCTCCTTTTCCCTCTCTTTTGAGTCAAATCCCTCGAATCTAAGCCACTATAACACTTTCAAACTTTTGTACTTTCAAAGAAAAGCTTCAGCAGGGGTACCTTCCTTTTATACACGGACTTCATCATTATGATTTTCCTGTTCTACATGCAATGAGCCAAGAGAGAGTCTTCAAAGGCCTTTTTCCAAGAACGCATTTTCCCCCTGAAATATTCATTTAAGTAATTCAGCTACCTACCCCAGGCTCATGATAAATTATTTAGATAATTGCTTTAATTCTCTGCTTCATTTTGCTAATGTAGATCTGGCCTTTGCCTGTAGATTTATTGCCAGCTTCATGTGTTTCAGGGAACAAGAACTACTAAAAGGTGGATTGTTTCATTGAGGTTTACTGCTGAGCCATTAGAAATGGCTGCATGTCCTCATATCCTACAATTAGAATCTTCTTTGTGGATCTGGTTCTTGATGCAGTAGAGAGAACACATATGGGCATGGGTGGTGAGGGAAAGAAGCTCTAAAATCACTGGAAAAAGTTGTGTGGAGCTCTAAATATTAGTGTTATTAAATATTACATTTCAATTAGGATGTCACATTTGATTCTTCTGAAAGGCAATGAAATGTGTATGTATGGTTTCCAATACTTGCTAAATAGGATGCATAATAAATGTTTCTTTCAGTATGACTTGATGTGTAATAAATGCCTACTAAATACAGTCGTGCATCTTTGCCCAAGACGTGGCAACTCGGGGCTGACTTGTCTTCGTTCTCTTTTGCTTGTGTAATTTGATGTGACTGTAGCTGGAGGCAATGTGGGTGGCAGCTGTGGAGAGGAGGGAGGCACCCAGAGCCAGCACAAGGGTGATGCCTGAGTGTGGCTTCCTCCACAGGCCTGGTGATAAACGAGCCCCCAATTGAAAAATCCTGGTGGCACCTTAGGTTCCCTAATAAGATAAATAAGAAATATAACTGTGCTTCAAGGGCATCAAAAAACAAAACATGCAGTAGAATTATGAACAAAGAACTCCAGGGAGCCCATACGTCTCAGAAATCACTTAGGGACTCTGCTTAAGGCAGGACCATGTACACCTAGCTTGGTTCCATCTCATTCCACAACGCTCATGCAAAGTAAATGGTAGGAAGGGAGCCAGCTTTACATTCTTTCTAACTTCTCAAAGGTCCTTGCTCCTTGAGACACATAAACAGGGATTTCTTCTCAGGAAGAAGGAGGGCCTTCGAAGCTCTTAATCTCGAAGCTGTTAAAATAGCCACATTAAAAAAAAAAATGACAAAGGCTTTAAGAAACTCTCTTTTTCCTTCAAACCAACCCCTGTAGAAATTGCAGTCACAATCAGAACCACTATAATGTTCTTTTTAGAAAGCCTCTGAGTCCTTCACGGCACTATTACTAAGCCTAACAGAGCCTGAAATTCTTCTTTTACCTCCAATGACTTCCACCCTTTGGGTATTGCAACAGTATCTGGTGAAACAACTTTTCCAGGTTCATCGGCTCCTGCATTAAAAAGGCAAAACTGACATTTGGCTTCTAAATTAGTCCTTAATGCTATAAATATTTTCTAGGTGTCTGAGCCTGGATTAGTGTCTTTCAGAAGGATTCTACCCTGACCCCGTTATTTAAATTATTTTCAGTGGCACTCAATATAGCATTGTGGTGAGCATTTTATTCTTATTTAAAAATATTGATGTGCTGCTAATGTTTACAAGTGGTTTCTCTGTAATTCTCTGTTTCCACTTCCACTAGCAACTGTTACTTGAGATTCCGAGAGTGATTTTGGACTTTGTGTCTGACTTTCTTCATGGACACCTACATCTACATCTCAGCGTTTGCTTTCATTTGCTCAGTTGCCTCATCCAGAAAACTGGATACCATTCTTGACTTCTCCCTCTCCTTTTCCTCCTATCTAATGATCCATATAGAGACACTAGTCATTTCTTTCTTTTGTTACATCCTAGTGATGTCATTTCCCTCAGCTGGAAGCCATTGCCCTTTGGATTGTTAAAGAAACATCTGAGATGAGTTAAATTTAGCAAAGCTTAGGGCAAGAAATAGTTTCTAGAACTGGACAGCATTCCACAGCCAGAATGTCCTACCCCATCCGATTTATAGTCAGTGAGAAAGTGCCAGCAACACACTGATTGGCTACAGCCTGCCTGATAGGGTCATGTTTGGCAGCTTCCAACCTCTGAATGGCTGAAGGTTCTGTTGTTCCGGTTGGCTGAGACTCAGGTGTTTGGTCCCAAGAGTATACTCTTTATTAGGTTATGATTTGTTTATATATCACACCAGGGTATAGTTCACTAGGTACACAGGTCACTTTGGGCCAAACTTTGTCCTCCAAGTGTGAAGACAGATTTAGGCCGAAGTTAACTTGACTTGGTAGAATGAAACCCAGTCTTAAAATCTACTTTTCTCTCTAGCCTCCTGTTTCCTCAACTCTACACTCCTGCCAGACTCAGCTACTCTCAGGGTCTCCGAGACGCTCTCTTGCTTCCAGGTTTTCAGCTTGATCATTCCTTCCACCTAGAACTGCTCTTCCTTCTTGGCTTAAGTTGTACAAATTCCTTAGGCCTTGGTTTAGGTGGTTTCTTCGCCACAAGGTCTACCTTTCTACAGTTTCCCTTCTTCACAAGGCTATAGCAAGAAGCAGAGCTCAGCTCTATCCTACACCTGTCCTAATGTCCTTGTTTCATCTGCAGGTCATTCTGCCACTGGCTATACACAAAGGATCACTTTAGTCTTTGTCCTCTATGGGGCTTTCCTAAGGAGGATATCTAAATCCTTTTTTTATTGTCTTGTTTTTTTCTGCTTGCTCTTACTTGTAGTAAGTCCCATTTTCTACAAAGGAAAAGAATGGCTTTCACAGAATCTCTCCTTTTTCCCACAAACTCACAGATGAGTCACCAGGCTCTTGGAATTGTGGATATTTGAGCTCTTTATGATCCAACCTTGCTTTATAAATATTCATTTGCTTGATGAATATTAATGTTATGATGTATATGTGTAACTGATAACTCAGGTATGTTGTTTGCTTGGGGCCACTGGATAGGTTAGTGTTTCCCAAGCCAGTACCCCAAGGGATAATTTTCTTAAGCATTAAGAAACATCTTTGATCAAATATGGCTAGTATAGTATTCCACAATTACCTCTGTATCTCTATAGGAGGTGTTCTTAGTATGAAAATTCTTCTGGAATAGACACCATTTTAACAAATATTTTAACTGTTTCAGGATGGGACAACCAGTTAATGCCAAAGCTGATAAGAGAGTGCTATCACTGTAGCTGTTGATACAGATTAGGCCACCCTAGCTCAGAATCTTTCTGGTAGCAGATTATAGATATTAGAATAGTGCAGAACATGGACATCTAAGGTGGGCAGAATAGATATTGTGGTATATTGAGCCAGTTCCTTAAAACCTAGTAGTCCATGGGGATAGAGCTGGAACTCAGTGGTAGAGTTCTTGCCTCACACATGTGAGGTGCTGGGTTTGATCTTCAGCACCACATGAAAATAAATAAATAAATGAAGTATTAAAGATATTTTTTTAAAAAGCCCTAATAATCTAGTAATAGATAAAGATCATCTGGGAGTCATTCTCTGTATAATGCAATACAAAATTGGTTTCCTGGATGAAGACTCCACTTCAAGATAGAATTACTTTGGATTTCCTTTGGCCGTTTTCTCAAAGTAATCACAACACCCATCTCATAGGATGGTACACTGAGATTTGAAAATCTGTTTCTAAACCCAGTAGGGCCATTTCACACCTGGCAGACAGAAGTCAGGCATCAAATCGTGATTCCTGAAACATGGTTTGCATTACTAGTCATCTTGCTCCCTTCCTTTCAGTCTGTTTGGTATTCTGACATATCATTAACTCCAACCAATTTGATTGTCTAGGACATTAAGGTAAAAAAAGAAATCAGAGAGTAGGTACTTTTGAATATAATAAAATATGGTCCCAGCTATCTATAGGTATCACAATTAACTTGGAATATATAAAAAATTATAAAAATGAAATTTAACATTGCTACAACTTAGCAATTTAGTTGAATATCTTTGATGCAGGCTTTATCATCTAGCCAAAAGGAAATTTAAAACCTTGAAGAGAGGGGATTTACATAGTCCACTAAGAGCAGTTGTATTTTTGCTGCTGAGATTAAGATGTCCCATATTGGGAATGAAAGGCTTGTAGTGAAATGAAAAATGTTGACTTGAAAGAATGCAGGGGTGGGAAATCATGCTCGAATGTAGGACAAGGCATGTACATACAGTGTTGTAGGTAAGGAGATGAAAAATTT
This sequence comes from Sciurus carolinensis, assembly GCF_902686445.1. NCBI lineage: Eukaryota > Metazoa > Chordata > Mammalia > Rodentia > Sciuridae > Sciurus > Sciurus carolinensis. The sequence goes on from NC_062224.1 coordinate 24,824,390, forward strand.
GCTTTCACTTAACATTTATTATACTTCCACTGTGTCCTAGATTCTAAGACACATATAAATATATTGGGCAGAGATTTTGCCCTCAAATAATTTATTTCTAGTAGAATTGAGACCACATGCACTTAATAAACATAGGTTGTGAGAGGTGTTATAGGGAAGTGTGGGGCTGTGGAAATTCAGAGATGGGAGCAATTGTTTTCTTATGAGAGGCTGGGTGGCCCTACAGAGGGAGAGGAGAAGTCTGGGTGAATTGATTACGTGGCAGTAAGAAGGAGGGCTTTCCAGACTGAGGAAACCTGTGCACACGAGTGTACAAACACCAGGAGAAATGCTGCAAATATAATGGTCTTAAAAATCATTTTCAGCAGCATTAAAGCTTAAAATTCCTAGGAAACAAATTAACAACACCAACAAAAAACTGGTCAAGATTGCTGTATTGCAAACTATAAAATATTGCTGTTCATGGGTTGGGACTCTCACTATGGTTAAGGTATGCATTCTCCCTAAATTCCTCTTTAGATATGATACAGGTCCAATAGAAAGACAACATTTTGGCAACAGAAATGGATGAGCTGATTCCAAAATTTGCATGGAAATGCAAACAACCTAAAATAGTCAAAGTGATCTTGTTGAAGAATGAAGTTGGAAGATTCACACCACGTGATCCCAAGACTTTAAACTATGATGAAGACCTTATGAGAATGGCATAATACAGATGATGGGATAGAACAATCTAGAAAGAATCCCATGTTTTATGGTCAACTTATCCTGACAAAGGTGCCAGTGAAGCTCGATGGAGGAAGGTGTGAAACAACTGGATAAACTGATGAGGAAATTGAAGAAGGTGGCAACGGAGGTCCAGGAAAAGGAAGGAAATTACACCAGATCCAACAGCTGAGCCAGGACCCCTAATTGGTAGCTTGGGGTGGTTTCTGTTGCACACAGTGCTTCCCCTGACAGTAGTTTGGTACATTCTTCTTTGTTTTATTTATAGTTTCGCTTCAGGTTACGAAACTAGGCGATTTTTCCAATATGTTTCTGGTACTCGCTTAATTACAAAAGTGTACTGAGGGTCAACAATGGGCATTCCCCCCAGATAGCACATGGCCACATCAGCCCTAATCTGCTTTAATCAAAAGCCCCAATGGTGGGAATCTTGTCACTCTCTCACATGCTGTCTTTACCTAGCACTCTCTTAATGTTGTTTTAAGTATCTTTTTTTTTGTATTTCTTTTTTGAGTTTTTAATTTCTATCAAGTTCCTTAAATTGGTAATTAAAAGAATCCTTCAACAAACCATCTGTTTTTCCTATTTTAATAATGAATTATAATTAGATAAGAGTGGAATCGAGAATTGAGGCAGGTGGGAAAGATTTGATTGACAGATTGGGGTCAGAAAACACTGGTGTCTGAGCATGGCCCAGTTTTATATTTTCTGAGGAGCCCACAAAAAACTTAAGTTCTGAATCTGTTTTGGGTACCATTTGAAAATGGTTTTTGAAATGACCAGATAGAAACACATGTACAGTTGGAAGAAAGCATACATGATAAAAATGTATGTGAGAGAGGCTGGAGTTGTGTCTCAGCAATAGAGCGCTTGCCTGGCATGTGTGAGCACTGGGTTCAATCCTCAGCATCACATAAAAATAAATAAATAAATAAATAAATAAATAAATAAATAAATAAAATAAAATAAAGGTATTTATAAAAATGTATGTGAAGACAGAGCAGACTGGGGTAGGGAGAGAGGTTTTAGAAAACAGCAAGAGTTCCTGACTCCTGGGCTTGATGGCACATGTCCCACATCTGCCTGGACATGGGTTCTGATGTCTCAGAGGAATACTCTCCTCTTGTGTGGGACATTTCCCAACACCTTAGGCCTATCACATATTTGCAGTGCCAATTTCAATGAAAATAATATACTAAATATGGAGAAAAAATGTTGAGAGCTCCTTATTTACTCAAGTGCATATTCTTAATAAAGCAACTAAGACCTCAATGAGTTAGTGAACTTGGTCAGGCTACTTCAGCCAGGGATGGAGTTTGAATCTTCTCTCCTAAGGGCAATGCTACCATCATTATATCATATCACTGTCCAACTTGGATTTTTTTTTTTTCCTTCCTAGCATGCGAGAGTTTTAGTGATGGTGGGATAGAATATTCAATGGGACTATTCTGGTCTTGAAGTTTCTAGATGAGAATAGCATATTCTAAAGGTAAGTGTTGGTACCACCAGGGTAGGGCTTGCTGATAGATGGCTAAGAACCCTGAAGACACCTCTAACCACATGACAGAGAGCTGTGTTGTGAGCATTTTCTATACAGAGGACATTGACCCTGGTGACCACAGCATCACTCCACAAAGACCTTTTGTCTCCTTTCCTTTTTTGGCTCTTACAGCCCCAACTCTTGAGGAACCACAATAGGTCCTGAGTGGGAGAATATTGTAGAGGGAAGAGAACCAAAAATTCCAACTCCAAGTTTTTGAATATGGATAAACTCTGAACTGTGGGGAACAGGACACACTACAGACAGGATGACACATTGAAATTTTAATAACCTCATAATGGGCTATTTATTAATATTTATTAATACATAAGTGTTTAGAAAAAAAGCATAGGTTCTTTCCAAATCAGGGTGGGGAAGGAAGATCCACCCTGAGCAGGCTTAGAGAGAGTGAGGGAGAGAAATACAGATGCTGATTGATTCTATTAAAAACAATAAAACCTGTGAGTCTGACATCATTTAAAGGTTTATTGAAACTAGTGAAATCTCTGGAGTCTGACTCTTTGCTTTATATTTTAACTCAATTATTATTTTTAGTTGCTGGGGAAAGTGTATTTTTAGGCATAAAAAAGCAATGATTTGCACAAATTCTTTTCAGTTCTGGTAATTTGGTTGGAAAGCCTCTCTGTATATGTGAATGTAGATGGTGGGAACATAGCTTTCTGATGAATTGTTCTCTTTTCCATTCTATAAAGGGTTTTAAAATACATTATTGTTCTTTCTCCAAACAGAAGTGGGTCATTATTTCCTAAAAAAAATAAAAATAAAAAAACAAAGAAGTCTTTTCCATGAGCTCTGCAGACAGGACTTTAGATCAAGCATACATCAAAAATGCCACGTTCCCGTACTTTCTTAATTCAACAACCGGCTCCACGCGGTATTAAAGCCAAGGAGCAGGTCCCAGGTTTCCTACCCATGTTTCCACCCTTTTCTTCACTCTGTGGGATTTTATAAATAAAGCCCCCACTTCCCTGTCTGAATACTTTCCAGATACTGGCACAGATTCAGGTCCTCTATCTCCTTTGCATCCTAGGAAGCTGGATTGTTCAGACTGTGACTACTGGTTGTTTTAACCTTTGGCTTCTGATTGGGTCTGGTCATTGGAAAGCACCGGCAGGACCATGGAGAACAGACTCCAAGTGCAGTTTCCAGTCATGGGCTGCATCCTTGACTGAGGGGACAGCCCCTGCCGCTCACTTGACTTGCCGGCTTTGTGACCAATCTTTTCTGCACTCTTTAGATCCAGAGGTGGTAGTGTACTGCTGGAACTAGCTCCAGGACACTGTCCTGTCCTGTGTGGGTCCTTCTGGATTATTATATTCTCAAAATACCCCATTTGAGAGAGTCATTATTTTTTTTTCCCTGCTGGGACCTTGAAGAATACATTATCTTTTTAATGTTTCTTCATAAGGAACCTGTCAACATCCCTTCCAATCCTCCAGTGACCTCTGTGATCATTTATTTGAAACCCCCTTTGACTTTTTTCTGTGACCCTATGTTACTCTCTATATTCTTCTGCAGTAGACAGAATGGCTGCTGAACAGTGACGTGAATTTCTATTAGCGTACCCTGGACTCTGAGTCTTTCTAACCCAGGAGAATCTGCATGCCTTCCTCCCATAGTAAAGAGACTTTACCCGACACTGCCAATATTCTAACATGTACCTTTATTGATATGTACACTGGAAAAGGTCTGATGAAATATGCACAAAGATGAAATGAAAATGGGCATGTTTAGTTGCTTTCTATGTCCTACAGCAATGATTATAGTATTTCTCTCTCTCTCTCTTTGTTGTGGTATACTGTACCCCCAGCCAGCAAGTATTATTTTAATGAGAATCAGTGTATTATATCGATATCATGAATTAATGATCTAATATAATCAATCAATATGTCCATAATAAGGTATTTGGGGATCCATAAGTCAGCGCATTGACGAGGTAACTAGAAGAAAGGAGACCATACAGCAATGACATTTGGCATCACAGAGTGGAAAATGAACTCTATGGCCACAGAGGGGACCAGGTTCATTCCTCCTTTTACAACTGTGAACCTGTGTAAAAAATAGTTCTCTTTCACAGAACTACTGTGAAAACTTGAAACAAGTTATTTTTCTTTCCAGAAACAGATTGGTTATTCAACATATAGTATTCATTTGATAAATATTTGTTTATTTTTTCTTCTGTTCTCTCAAACCAAATCCTAAAGGCTAAGAAATGTACCCCAAGGCAATGAAGAACCACTGCAACCCTAAAGCCATGGTAGACAGCTCTGGGTTTTTTGCTATGAGCTCTCCCATGTAGATTCTGATTTATGAACTTATCAAATACAATTTGCTAAATGTAAGGAGCTTCTTTGGGAGCTCAGAAGTTGAAAAAGCACATTAGTTCACATATTGTCTTGCTTGGTCAGGAATGAAGATCTTTTGACTTGGGTTTTCACAAAAAATGTCAAATTTAACTTGATATATGTAATATTTGTTGATGGTACGAATCATAAGCAAGAGGACATTTATTTAACCAAAGTGGTATGGTTAAGTATCTCAGAATCATAGATTCGGAACAAAAACCAGGAGGAGGAGGCCCCCTGGAGCTAGATCACAACAATGATGTGATTGGAATTGTATCTCAACTCCCTCATCTAGTTTTCTTTCCAGCATATGGTTATTTTTTTGGTTTGGAAAAAAAAAGAGAGATAGTGAAAATTAATTTCTTCTTCTTGACACAGTTTTAAGAACTGAGGTGACGTCCCCTCCTTTTGTTGGCTTGAGAGGGATGTACAAATGAACATGGAACTGTTACATCTGCTGGCATCATGGGTATGGAGAGTATGGATGTGTGTGTTCCCTCATTTCAGAGAAAGAATGAGGAAAAAAGCCATTAGCCCACAGATTTATTTAACTGAATAAACCAGTTTCTTCTAAAAAGTTGCCCTGTTGGGTACTTCCAGCTAGAAGACTGTGCTTTGGAATTTGCCAATGGCTGCACCATTACATTCATTGTAGTGGACTTCTCTTTTCCTCCCATTCCTATTAGAAAATTGTCAGTGTGGAGGTATCTGGAGAGGGGAAAACAGCCTGAGGAAGGGCCTGAGAATGGCCATTCTGCCACTATCTTCCTAGTAGGTGCTCAATAAATTTATATCCAACTGAGTCGGAGAATCACAACTTCACTTTCTGAATATGTAACTTTATTACATAGCAAGAAAACCAACCAAAGTAACATCATATACTTTCAACTAAGATGTGTCTGTTTTGGTAAAGTATTATTATTTTGAACTTGGAATAAGATATTAAAGAGAAAATATTTTGGAGCAGATAAAGTTAAACTTACTCTAAAATGTACTTCACAGAAGCTAAGAATGTTGATCTTTTTTTTATCACCAACTTTCTCCATTTCCAGTTTCATGGTAATCGTTAAAATATTGGTATTGATTAAAAATGTTCTTCTGAGTTTACAAACATCAGCTTTGCTGATTAATTCGTTTTGGGGGATTCCTGAAAGATGTGTGGTTTTGAATTTTTAATTGAAAGCATCCAGTTTGGTTTGTGTGTGGATTCATTGTCTAGCATCAGTATATTGAAGTCACAATCTACTCTCCTGAATGGAGTTTATGGACACAGCCTCTTCAGGAACAGGATAGAGAACACATTGTTTGAGTCCTCTCCCTGTAAAAGTATGTTAACAATCATTTTGAGAATAATGACAGATTCCTAATGATAGAAATCCATGAAGAAAATGATTGCCTGGCTTCCTGTTCTAGTGACTATTGCTGTGTAAAAAATTACCCGAACACTTAATGACATAAAGCGACCGATGTATCATACATTCTGTAGGTCTGGAAGTGGAAAGAGCCTGAGAGAACAACTTGTCCCTCTTCTTCATTGAATCTCTATGTGGCTGTTTGAGCTTCCTTACAGTTCAGCCTAGGTTCCAAAAGAGCCACCCAGAAAGTGAAATATCTGATAGTTTAGTGATAAAACAGAGTTATGAATACAGCCTCTTAATGTAGTGCCAGAAATGCATTGGTTGGGGCACTGATTGTAGACAGAAAAGGGCTTTATTTGAGGATATTATTTATTTCTCCTCATCATTGAGAGAGAGTTGGAAAAGAGATAAAGGCTAAATTTCCAAGAACCATGCTCAAGAATTGAGCAAGATGTAGATGTCATTAATTTGATTCTACCTCAACCTCTACTGTTGCCAACAACACACACTTCTGCAGTGGGAACTTCACCATTCAACAATCACTTCTACTGTGTGTGTGTGTGTGTTTAGTGCTGGGGATTCAATCCAGGGCCTTGCATGTGCTAGGCAAGTGCTCTACCACTGAGCAACACCTCTAGTCTCCAATCCTACTTCTGAAGCTAGATACTTTCGTTGTCATTTACAACTTGCAGCAAAAACAAAAACAAAAGCTCCACACAGCCTATTTCATCAGGTACAAGTAATATATTACACAGAGAAAGGGGTAATTCCATTGGGGGTGATTTCTTGGGTCATAATTTTTTTTTTTTTTTTTTTTTACCCAGCACTGAACTCAACTACTGAGCCACAACCCCAGCCCTATTTAGTGTTTTATTTAGAGACAGGGTCTCACTGAGCTGCTTAGAGCTTCACTGTTGCTGAGGCTGGCTTCGAACTGCTATCCTCCTGCCTCAGCCTCCCGAGCTCCTGGGATTATAGGTGTGCACCACTGTGCCCAGTTATGAGTCATGATTTTTTTTTTATAAAAATTAATCATTTATTAGTGGGCTCTTGAGTTTCTAATTAATATAAAATTTAATAGGCAACATTTCCTCTTTTAATCAATAAATATCATGATAGCAAAAAATGTGCTCAATGCAGTTTTTTACTGTACATGTCAGGCCTAAGGGGCACATCACAGCTATCACAGGCAACAGGAAAGAATAATGGATATATTCATGAAATAAGGTCCTATTTATGCTGTACTTACAATTGCCTCATTGTGCTTTAAAAAATAATCATGCCGTATTCCAGAGATCTCATTCAATAGGTTTGGGGTACAGATTAGACATCTAGATTTTTAAAAATTCTCAAGTGATTCTAATTTACAGGCTTGGATTCTGAATAAAATCGTGATAGCTAATTTATTTTGCGTGCCAACTTGTTTGGGCCACCAAGGGCCTAGATATTTGATCAGATATTCTGGATGGATAATGAGGGTATTTTTGGATAAGAATAGCATATGAATCAGTTGACAGAATAAAGCAGGGTGTCCCCCTAATACAGGTGGGTCTCATCCAATCAGATAAAGGACTGAATGGAACAAAAAGGCTCTTTATTAAAAATTAATTAATTAACTAATATTTTTTAGTTTTTAAAATTTTTACAGACTGCATTTTGATTCATTGTACACAAATGGGGTGCATCATTTCGTTTCTGTAGTTGTGCATGATGTAGATTCCTACCATTCGTGTAATGATGTCTGTCTCATTAAAAGACAAACTCCTTTGTGGGCGTTTGGTGGGATGTTGGTCTTTATTTTGCCTTTGAACTGGAATTGAAACATCATCTCCTCTTTGGGTTCAAGTCTGCTGGCTTTCAGATTGGAATTTACACCATCCATTGCAGCTTGTTGACTACAGATCTTGGAACTTCTCAGTCTCCATGATTGTGTGAGCCAATTCTTAAAAATAAGTTCTCTCTTTTTCTTGCAGTTTTTGTTTTTCTCTGGAGAACCCTGACTAATGCACAAGGTCTTAAGATCTCCTTGCCAGCTTTAACACTAAAGTAGCATTCATTATAGATTTCAGCCCTCCAGTATGATGAGGTGTTACTCATTTAGTCCCCTTAATTCTCTGCCTTGGTCTTGAATATGGAGAATGCTATGGAAAAATAGGGAATAGTGAGAGGACAGATGACAGAAAGGACAGAGTGTTGACTTGACCTCCATTGCTCTTATGATGAATGACAGGGGAAGTTCTGGTGTAAAGGTATTGGCATAGGAGCATTTCTGGTCCTAAAAGCACAATCTCACATCAGCCTGCATGTGGCATATGCTTATTGGCATTAGGATGCAAGATAACAGCTTGGAAAATATTGAAAGATTCAATGAGTTAATCCTTTAAAAGCATACCCTACATCCGAGGCTCTGTAATATCTTTAGTGATAGATAGATATATGCTGGAAGATCAAAAAAGGACCCTCAAGATTAAAATGCAGCTATCTAAGCAAAGAATGAGGAGGAAATCAGGCTGAGCATAAATAATAATGTGACATCAAATCTGTGTTTGGCAATGCAATGCTTTGCAATTTGTGGGGAGATCTAGCAGCAAAATACACATAATCAGCACATGGCTGTTCCCCTGATTCTGTTGGGAGAGATGCATCCTGTGATGTGATGCGGAAATTAGTTTTGCTTGTTCTTTACTTACACTGGAAAGTCTATTGATCTCTGTGCAGCATATATTTTTATATTCAAACAGGGAGCGATTTTGTAGTGTATATCAGAGACAATGTCCATAAACCATTTGTCATTTTCTGTTCAGAGGGTTCACATTATTTAAACTGAAAATGTAAATGACTTCTTTTGTTTTTTTTCCGGATGAATGAGCAGTTGCAGCTTTAGCAAAACTTGGCTCATCCTGCCTCATACACTGAAAATACACACACACACACACACACACACACACACACTCACTCACGAGCTCTTTCTATGGTAATCAACTGCTTAATTGTGCATATGAGAGGGTAAGAAGGAAGAAGGATATCACTAAAAATTAACCATTTTGTATTTTGGATGCCAAGTCACTAAAAACCAAAATGTGACCTCAGTGAGCAATATGGTGGCTGATCTCATTCAGTTTTCCAGACCGAGGGTCAGCCATCCAAATAGCATGAAGAAAAAGTTCATTTAGCCCAAAGAATTCGGCCATTTGTACTTAGCACAGTCAGTGGAAAATTCTCTCCCTAGATATCAATACAAATATTTCACAAAATTTAAAAAAATTGAATTTTGTGAAATTTTGAATTGAGAGGTTATTTATCATGTTGAAGCTACTGCCTATGACCCGACCATCACACTACAAAAGGCCCCTTTATCCTTTTTTCTTTTTCATCTTAATGATTTTTCTCACAGGTACATTTATATGTTAGATTAAAACTCAGGGTAAATGAGTTTATTCTGTAAAATTCTATTGAATTTTCAAATTTATTAGAATTTTTTCTACAGTGATTTTCATCATTAGAATTTCTCGGGTTGGAATTGTTTTTGCTGCCAAAAACTTCCACCGGCATTTAAAAACTCTAAGCATAAAATACACACCAGTAATTTGGTCTCCATTGGTTGTACATGGTGACCCATGAAGAATTACTTCATTGACTGGAGAGTTAACAGGAACAGATTAGGCATAGGACTTCCTTGCTCCTAAGCAGGATAGATGCCTAAATAACACAAGATCCAAAAAGGCTGCTGCTTAGTGGACCTTGGGAGGGATCGTCCTTGGGAAATTACTTGCACACGTTTCCAAAGGACATTTCCTATTTTTCTTTCTCATGTAGTTTTTGGGCTATTGGATTATTTCTGCTAGGTTATGCATGTTAAAATAAGAAAATACGCCTAAACTGCACAGGAGATATAAAGGTAATATTACTTTGCTTGTGTTGCTGTCACAAAATACTATAGACTAGGAGGCTTGAACAGCAAGCATTTATCTCTCACAGTTTTGGAGGCTGCAAGTCTACAACCAAAGCCTCAGAAGATCTAGCGTATGGTGAGGAGTCACTACCTGGTTTGCAAATGGTGGTATTCTTGTAACCTCACATGGCAGAGAGCAGAGAGAGAAGTAAACTCTCCTATAATAAGGGCACTAATCTCATCATGAGGGCTCCACCCTCATGATCTCATGACCTCATCTGCCTCCAGATATCACATTGGGGTTCAGGGTTTCAACATACATATTTTGTGGGGACACAAATGTTTAGTCCTTAACAACCTTCCTCTTTTTCTGGCTTCTCTCTTCATACAGATTCATTAACTGTTCAGGTTAAGGGCATCAGATGATGCAGACACATTATGTTTTCTTTCTCCCAAGACCCCACTGGAATGATAGTGAGGAGACAGGAACATAGGATAAACCTGCACGAACTGCAGAATGACTGAGTGAGTGTGATTTTAAAACCTGTCTGGGAGATGGAAAACAGACGAGGAAACGTTGGTAATGGGTGGAACAAAGTCAAAGTCATTGCAGCTTGGAGTGAGTACAGTGAAGAGGCAGACCAGATAGCCCCAATTTGTCCCATAACCATCTCCTTTCCTGAGATTCCAGACTCAGAGAGAGCAGTCAGGGTGCTGGGGAGCGCAGAGCCACTCTGGTCTCTTTTCCCACTCACCTGCAGCTTCTTAGCAATTGGGTGGATACTCATAGGACAGAGCAGAAACTCAAAGATACCTGAGAGAGGTCCACATTTTGGTATCTGCAAGTCCCTCTGTGCCAGGAACTTCTGACTCCTTGTTTTCTTAATCTGTAAAACAAATCCCAGCAACCAGGATACCCTATGTTCAGACTCAGAGCTGCCAGTCATTAGCAGAAAGAATAATGAATAATAAAATGATCACCAGGACTACCAGCTTTATCAAACATAAACCCTTACCCACATGTCGTTAAGAAGAGAAATACACATTGGGAACACAGGTGAGAACCTTCTGATCTCATTCTTCTTCCTTTCCCCCCTCTGGAATCGCCACTCTGAGTTTAGTGTTACTCCCCTGCAGTTTTATACTATTAATATATGTAAATCTGCTGATGAACAATAAAAATATTTACTTGGCATGTTTTCACATTTTCTACAAACAGTATTACACTGCCATAATTCTGATATTTACTTTCCTCATTCAGCATGTTAAAAAATGTATCCATCTTGATACAAATAAACATAGTTGGTTCATTTCCTATGTATAAAAATGATTTTCTCTCTTTCCAATTTTTAAATATTACCACCAATGCTACAATCCAGATTCTTGTACAAATCTCTTTGTGCAGTTATAAAAGCATGTTTTAAAGCACATCTAGAAGGGGAATTGCTAATTCCAAGGTATGTACATTTTAAAAAAAAAATTTTTTTTTTGGGTGCTGGGAATCGAACCTAGGGCCTTGTGCTTATAAGGCAAGCACTCTACCAACTGAGCTATCTCCCCAGCCCCAGTGTGTACATTTTTAATTCTACCAAAGATGGGTCAGCTGGCCAGATTGCTCTTTTATATTTGATAATTAATGTGGATGAAATAACATCTTGCTGTTGGTTTATTATGCATTTCCTTTATTATTAGTGAGACTGAGTATTTTTCCCTTTCAAATCTCTTCTATAAATTGTACAAGTCTTGCAAACTTATGAACTACTATGGTTTGTTTTTCTCATAGGTTTTAGCAGTTTGAAAATTATTTTAATAAACAGTAAATAAAAATACCAATAATGAAAAAAAAGAAAAAAAATTACAATTAAAAAAAAGAAAAAAATACCAATAATGCACATGTGTAAAGAAAAATGTATAGGAATTCTAAAAATATACTTTGTCACTAATGTTTTATTTGATACATGCTTTGCATGTGCTGAGTTGTATTGAATGCTTTTTCTGAATCTGTTGAGATAACTTAGCTTCCCCTTTAAATTTTTGATGTGTTTTGTTAACTTTGAATTATCCTGCATTCTTGGGATAAATCCAAATTTGTTTTGCTACATTGAAAAAATTGCTGCATTAATTTACTAGCACTTAATTAGGAATTTTATACTTTAGTTTATAAATTAGCTTGATCTTCATTTTTTCCTGTGTATCTCTTTTGGTATGGTCTTCAGTTACAGAGTGAAGGATGTATCAGCCTCATGAGATCATATGGTACCTGGGAGGAAGGAGTTAAGTAGCTGTGATCATTCTTCCTTCCAGGCAGAGAGATGACCCCATCATTATAAATCTTTGTAAGCATGCCAATAATGGGATGTCTTGGTAAACAGATTTTCTTGAAGGCGTGTCTTTATTGTCAAAGCACTCTTAGCAAAATATCTCTAAGATAATTTATGACAAAACTGGAATCGATGGATTTATAAGTATATAAACTGTAGAATTATCTGGGATATAAATGAAGATGTTTCCTGACCTAAATGTTCCTTGTTGCATGAGTTGATAATGTATGTACCTAAGCAGAGGCTTCACTTTTAAGTGGGGGCCAGAGAAGTGGGTCTGGGAAAGACTGGGACCAATGGGGCAGGTCCAAGATCTGCTCCCGTTTCTTGTGTGCATCTTGATTGCTTATGTCTTTGATGTTATGGTAAAGATTAATTCCACCTAAAATATTTACCTATTTTTTTTTTGCATAACTTTGTATGAGATAAAAATTATTTACTCCCCCATACACTATCAGCCTTCTGATCTCAGAATTTTAAACCCCCAAACTATAAGAAATAAGTATTGTTTTAGTCACCCATTCTATGGTAATTTGTTATAGCAGTCAGAACCAAGACAGGTAGGTAGTGTTAAAATCTCCAGTGGTGACTATGGATTTGCTGCTTTTCTGTTGTAATTGTGTCAGGTTTTGCTTTATGTACTTTGGCATTATGTCATTAGGTATATGGAAGTTTGCAATTCATGTAGCCTTCTGGTAGATACCTTTTTATTATTATTATGTAGTGTCTTTCTTATTCCTAATACCTTTTTGCCTTAAATTCTAATGTCTCTACTATTAGTATTGCTATAGTAGCTTTGTTTCTTAGGGTATTTGTGTGCTGTGATTTTTTCTGTTTATTTATTTTCAATCCCTGTATGAGTTTTGTTTTAGTTATATTTCTTTTTAAGTAGAATAAAGCTTTAAAAACTGTAATTAGATATGTTTAAAAGTTTTAGTCTGAAATATATAGGCTTTTTGTATTATCTTGCCATGTGTTTGTGTATTTAATATCATTTTTATTTTCTTTATTTCCTGGCCCATTTTGACTATTATTGGATTTCTAATTTTTCTATGTCTAATTTTTAAATTTTTATTTTCCTTAACTGACTTGGAATCTGGTTTTTTTTTTTTTTCTATTTTAGTGGTTAACCTTCTCTTTTTTTTTTTAATTTATTTATTTTTTTTAATTGTATACAAATGGGATACATGTTGTTTCTCTTTAACACACATATTTAAAGATAAATTTTTCAACCAAAGTCTAAATTTATCTTTCCTCTTTCTTTATTTGAAGGAAAATTAACATGATTCCACCACCCATGCAATAATTTTATTATTGTTACTTAGAGCAAAATTTACAACTACTGAACTGCAGATAGATTCCTTTCTAGTCGTGTTTACCAGGCTAGACACTTCCAGAGATAGTATGCAGAGGTTAGGAAGTTTTTGTTTGTAAGTAATGAAATTTGGTGTTATGATTTGGATATGAGACGTCTTGTCAATGCTCCTGTGTTAATGCAGGATCTTCAGAGGTGCAATGATGAGGTTATGAGAGCTGTAACCTAATCAGTCCATCCTAGTTTGAATGGACTGACTGGTTAGGACGTGTGGGCAGGTGGTGCATGGACGGAGGAGGTGCATCCCTGGGGGTGTGCCCTGGAAGGGTTCAGAGGACCTGTGACCTCTTCTCATCTTTCTGCTTCTGGCTACTGTGAGGTGAGCAGCTTTCCCTTTGCCATGGGGTTCTCCATATCTCAGGCCCAAAGTGATGGAGTTGGTTGACCATGGACTTAATCTCTAAAACCGTGAAACCCTCCTCCCCTCCAAATTTCCTCCTCTAAGTTGTTCTGGTTGGATATTTTGATCACAGTGACACAAATCTAATACTCTTGACTCCATCAATGAAGATTTCTGTTATCGTCTTAAAAAAAATCCATAAGCAAGGTATTCTCAAGTTTTAGTAGTTCAGTCATAATCAAATACTTTACATATCTCTTTGAACATTTTAAATATACTTAAAACTCTTTGTTGCCCTGTTAAAATTAATTCAGAGTAATTTTTATGTGAAGATAACAGAGCAGAAAATTTGATTTTTTTTTCTGTCATACATCTTTTTAAAGGAAGCTGAAGATGTGCCTCAGGACCAAAAAAGTAAATCAAAATAGAAGACCTGAGCTTATAGGAAGAGTGGATCCTACCCAGGGAACCAACTAAGAAAAGTTCCAAGATGATAAGGTATAGTATCCCCCAGAATCAACTCATCCAATTTGGAACAAGAGAATGGACAACTCCAGAGGACAGATTCCCCAGGAAAAAAAAGGGAGATCCTGGAGGAGGAATGTATTATTCATGGGAATACTCAGTGTGATAGATTATTTGGAAAAAAATGTATAAACAGAGTTAAACCAAGAATTTTTTAGAAAAGAAATACAATCAGAAACTCCAGGAAAAATAAAAATCTATATAAGACTGAAAATATAATCATGTATTTATACTTAATTTTGCAGAAAAATTATTACGTATTTTTATTTATATAAATTAATAACGGATTCTCATTATTTAACTGAAAATAGCAACATAAGCTTAATGGAAAGATGGATAAGTCTTGGTGCATGTAGTAAAAGAATTAGAAATCTTTTACAATGGCAAGTTTGTAGATAATATCTAACATCAAAAAAATTAAGATGGAAAAGGATAATATTTAGGAAAATAGAGAGCAGAAGAATAAATAGTCTAGGGAGTTAAAAAAAATCAGAACTGGGAAGTAAGCCTAGGGGTAATATAGGCTGAGTGGAAGTCACTTTAAGACTTCTGGTACCTTTGATTATTTGCCTTTGATTAAGGGTGCTAAATTATGTAAATAAAACTTAAAATAAATTTGTTTATCTGAATTGAAAAAGAGCGATAGTATATCTTTCTAACAGTGCTACTATGAGACATTACTTAATTGGAATTTTGAATGGAAATTAAAGTTATGGCAACTGTAATCCAATAGAGAGGAGGGGATAATGGAATGATTTAGTCGTCATTTCACTTTTTACTAGAATACCAACCCTGTGCATTTGAATGCAGTTATAATCTATTTTACAAATAGATTTACAAACTAGACTTGTTCAGGTCCAAATCAGGAAGCAACCTGTTTGTGCAGGTCTTTTCACCTTTGCCTGCCCCATGACATCTGGGTTGGATGTTTTAAAAAAACAGATCCCTTCTAAGTCTCTCTTTCTGAACTTACGTTCCTTCCTTCCCTTTCTTTTCTGCTCAGACTTTTCTTTCTCTTCCTCCTTCTACTATTACCTGTTTTCTTCCTTTCCAAAACTCCATTTTAAAATAAGTGTTTTGCCTATTCCTATTTTGCATTGATCATTACTTTTTTTTTTTCTGGTGCTGGTGCCGGAGATGATACCTATGGCCCAGTCACGCTAAACAAACGCTCTACCTCTGAGCTTCATCCAGGCCTTATTCATTGATTCATGAAGCCTCCTGAATGAACTCATGAAAAATACTTAATGAACTAATTGGACCCATTATGAGTAAAATTGTAGAATAATTAATCATGTTTCTCCACAGTATGCCCTGGATGACATCTATGAGGCTTTGTAGGGTTTTCAGTAACTTCCAGGTATTTATATGGAATCTACTTTCCAGATTTTCAAAGGTTCCATTAGCTATGATAGGAATTATTTTTGGAAAATTAATGTTTTTTAAAAAAATTGATATTTGAATTCTAAAGAATCATGAGAGTGCCTATTCAACTGTGAAAATGAAAACATAACTCCAAAGTTAAGTGAAACTATCTGTGGATTATAATGAAATCAACTAAAAACTTGAAGAACTAAAGTTCCCAGTTAGATGGAGTTGGCGATTTGAACAATTAGGAGACACTTTCACAAAAGCTGAGTGCCTGCTTGACCTTAAACAAACATGAACATTATCTTGGTCTCTAGTCCCAGATTATACATGTATCAATGCCAGCATTATGAACAACAGTAACCTATATTGGTCTGATTCCAAAATTAGTGGTAGTAATTCTGTTTCATGAGAATGTTTGGAAAGCCTATAGCACTTGTTGCAAGAACATAATGTGCATTTTTTCCCTGCACAGATGAAATGGGATAATTTAATAAAGAATTTGCATGTTTGTAAAAAAAGATTTTTATTTACAATGCATTAAGTTTTCCTCAGATTTCAAATGAATCTCTATTCTAAGGCTACCTGGAAAAGTTTCTTTTTGAGAAACCTGTAATATTTATTTCTCATCTCCTTGTTCTTCCTTTCCCTATCTTTTCAATTATGCTTTATCCAAAAGTGGAATTCTTCTCATCTAACTTTGGAGTAGCCCACTGCTCACTACTACCACTCCCACTAATAGTAATATCAATCATAATGGTGATGCTAACCCATCGTTTACGAGGTCCTTAATGTATATACTAAGCATGTTGTATATCGTCTCACTTCATCCTCTCAATTGACTTATTTACTCAGGGGTTAAGAATGAGAGAACTGAAGTTAAGCAAGATTTAAAAATGCGCCTGAGGTTACAGAATTATGAAGTGGCAGAACTGAAACCCAAATTCTTTCCTTTCCAAGTAGGAAAGCTGACACATTCCACTAAAATATGCTAAGTGTAGAAAAATTCTAAAAGGTAGAAAAGTTGAAAAAGAATAAAAGACTTAATCCTGATGGATAACTGCTGTTGATTTTCAGGTGTATTTCCTTTAAATTTTTTTCAATGGGCCTTTTACATGAAAAAAAAAAAAAAAAAAAAAACAATCTTTCATTTATCTTAAAGCTTTCTCCTCCCAAACCCCAGCTTTCAGTGTGGTTCAGGATTAGAAGCTTTCAGTCTGGAGGGGACTCTGGCTAGACATTTCAGCTGTTACTCCTGGATCTTACACTCCCTGCTCTTCACTCCACTGCTTCTGGCTTCTCCAGGATGTAAAGTTTAAGAGTGGTAACATCTCAGACAGCTGGTATTGTCTGCAGCTCTTCCTTGGTACCCAAATGCCTGCTGGTTTTGGTAACCGTCTCAGGACTAGCTTTTTGTCTCATGGCAAACTTGTTTTTTCCCCTTGGGATTGGATTCTCTTTCCCCTGCTGGCTTTAAAATTAGTGTGGTTTTGTGAGCTGCCTGTGGAGAGAGCCAGGTGGCACAGAGCTGAGGCAATCTCCAGCTATCAGCCAGCAAGACACAAGGACCTCAGTGTGACACTCATGAGAAACTCAATGCTGTTCACAACTGCAGGAGACTGGAAATGCATCCTTCCTCTCCAGTTGAGCTTCAAATGAGATCACATTCCCAACCAGCACCTCAGTTACAGCCCTGCAGAGGACCCAGAACAGTCATGCCTGGACTCTTGGCCCACAGAAACTAACATAACAACTATGTGTTGTTTTAAGAGTTTTTTTTTTTTTTTTTTAAATCTTAGAGATTTCTTAAGAGATTCACCTACTGGAATGTCTGACCTGAAATATCCCGATGTATTCTGATTAGTGTCTTGTTCTTACTTTTTGGAGGTGTGGTCCTCATGCCTCTTTCTGCAGGATTACCTAAATCCTTGGCAGAACTCTGGGATAGTGTCCCTTTCAAAGATAAACCAAGGCAGGATAACTTCTGTAGGGTCAGTGTCCTTTTCTACAGAAACCTTGTTCTTGGAAAGGTTTGTTTCTTTCTCTATAGCCTCTTACTTGCCTCAGGACCATGTCACCAAATTTCTTATGTTTATATTTTCTCCATTGAGTATCAGGCACCAATCTCTAAATCACATAAACTCAAGGGGACCCATAGCAGATTCTCCCAGGATATCTTCCTCCACGCTCTGCTAGACCCTTTAATAGACAGAGACCCATGTATTTGTGCCTCTTAGCAAGTATTCAACCAGGTGATGTACCCTCCTGCAAAGCATTCCACATCCTAGGAGTGGTTCTTTGGAATTCTTCCTCATTTGCCTTAAGGTGGTGGGTAGGGACTTAAGGTACTGCTCTGTTCTTTACAAAGCGTCTTGATTCAAGATGGCGGGCTAGAGGAAGACTGCATTCTAGTTGCTCTGTGGCTTGGGATTCAACCAGTGGAGTACTGCTTCTCAGATAGGTGGGTGAAAGAGGGATTTCATTAAAATTCAACACTGGACAGTCAGAGTGTCTTAGAGACTCAGAAATGTGGGTACATTAAATAAAGAAGGAAGAGTATATTGGAACTGAGTTGGATGGTGGTAATGGTGGTAGCAGCTGTAGCAGTCCAGGTTCACCCAGAGGGAGGGAGAACATAGGGAGAAGCAGTTTGGTGTGGGAAAACCTGAGATCAGAAAGGCAACCTGAACTCAGCTGACCCAGAGGTTGTACTGTGCACTTGTGCTTAAGAATGTTCTGGTTTGGCAACTCAAGGAGAGTTGAGGAGGAACCATCTTGAAGTGACCACACTGCTGCTGCTGCTATTGCCACCAGGAGACCACAGCACCTGCTGTCGGCTGCCTTGGCAAGCGCCTGCTGTGTGGCCTAGGGCATACCTAGCAGAAGAGGAGCAAAACAGGCACAGAGAAGATTGTACCCAGGGAGATTCAAGTTGGAAAAGCAAAGGGGAACCCAACTCGCCTCTCCTTTGAGTCTGGTGGCTCATGTGACCAACTGAAGTGGCTTGGGAATCTGAACAGGTAGGTGTGGATACTCTCAGAGATTCTGTGTTCCTGGGCAGCAGAGTGTGTAGAGGAGTGGTTCTCCTTGTCCATGAGTAGAAATGGTGGTAAGGGCACATTACCTCCCTGACTCCCACCAGAGAGGGCTGGACCAACTCTATGGGCACATGCCAACATCCTTCAACTACAGGTTCATTCTATGCTTCCTTATATTGTTGTGTTGTTCCCCCAAAATAAATAGGCCTTATTATTCCATTCTTTCTTTCTTTTTTGAGTGGAAAAATCTCCATTGGTTGCTTTTTTTAGAAGTAGTATTCCCATAATCCAGGTGAATACAAAGGGCCATCTGGAAATCACAAGAATTATTCCAAGACAGGAAGATAAAATGCAACCCAGTGAAGACAGTACTTAACCCAACTGAAGTTTATATGCTAACCATCCTTGAGTTCTGATGGGTCAGTTGTCACTGGTGTGGTGACTTAAAAGGGTTCGTTTTTGTCTTCAATTGCAACGTAGAACCAGAGCTGGGCTGGGGTGATTGCTGATTGGGAGAACTAGCTAATATCATCTTGCAGATTTTCCTCACAGCTATATCCTGGAGTTTGCTAAAGTACGATCTGGCAGCCAACAGAAGTGTTCCTGGCCCTTTTGCACAGGTAGAACAGTGACTTCAGGTCTTTCTCTTTGGTTACTTGCTTGGCTATTGCTGCTGTGTGTTGCGTACACAGACATACTCTAACAAATAAATGGTCCCCATTTGGTTCATCACTGACCCTGGGACAGTGTGGAGTGTTACGCACCATCACGTAGGTTTCAATAATACTGGCTTTCAGGTCATGTGGTGTTGGAAATGTATAGTGGAATCTTCTGAGGAAGTTCCACCTTACAGTTTTGAATCTGTCATAACAAACTTCTTACTAGACGTGATGGAAAAAAAATCTCTTTATAACTTTTGGTTTTACTTTGTTTTTAAACTTGGAAGGTATAAGTCAAGTTAAGGATTATAGTAGGTTTCTAGTGTATATACCATCTCTCTTCTTATTTTATACTCTATTGAAATTGCACCTGCCTTTTATTATTATTATTACAGAGAAACCAGAAGTTGAAGAAAAACAAAGTGATTTTTCTCCCATTGGTAGAAACTGTCCTGCCAAGGTTGCTTCTGGGTTTCTCTTAATTTTTATGACTTTCTCTGAATTTTTTTTTTTTATTGTATGTGGTTGATTAATGTAGTTGACTACTAATCAATATTAGCAGCCAGGGTAGTACAGATATTACTGCATTATAAATGATTTTTAAAGATATGTTCCAAGAAGCAATCACTTTTAGGGCTGTATTTGTTATCACAGTGTTGACAACCTTGATATCAAGATTTTAATATCCGGTAGGATAATGAAATTTCTACCCAACACAAAATTTCTCTGTCTTGGTACTATAATAACTGAATATTGCTTCAGGTTGGTAAATGGTAATATTTTCTTGGCCTCTTTTCACATAAACATTTTTAAGAGGTTTTCTTTTTAAAAGCCATAAGGATTTCTTAGACATGAGGATAAAGGTAACAAAGGAAAGGTGCTTATCTGGAAAGAAAAGATTGTGTTCTCTTAGCATTCTAGTTGGCCTTCTGCTCCAAGAAGATATGCTGCAGGTTATGTATGGGCTGTTGGTCTCTCATCAGCAGCTGACAGGAACGGTGACAAGGATCTAAGGAAAGGGCCTTTGTGCAGGTGAACACTGCAGAGAGGCTCAGAGGGAACCTGGCCGATAAGATTGTTTCACAGGCAGAGAAAGTCAGAGTATCACAGGATCTCAAATATGTATGAATTGCTCCAATTGCTCGGGTCTGGGAGGGGAGAAGGCCCTCACTCCATTCATCTTGCTTTAGCTCTTCACTGGATCAACTCACTGATGGTTCAGTGTGTTTAAAACCTTTTGTGTCTTAATTTTGTTTTATGTGTTAATTAAAATAAAAATAAGAAGCCAATATGTATAGACCCTATTTGTCATTGATAGAAAGAACCACCAATTTTTATATTCTGGAAATTATAATGGTGGGATGCCAGCCTTACAATTTCCAATTTCTGATATTATTGGCTATAAGTTATTAGTGATATTAATCAGTGAACATTATCCAAGTATCAGCTGTGCTTGGTGCCCCAAACACACCTGCATCCCCAGCTTAAATCTACTGGCACTTAAATATTCTGACACCCACCTATCTGTTTTCTGGAATTGCATGTAACCTCACTGAACCA
Source organism: Sciurus carolinensis (assembly GCF_902686445.1). NCBI lineage: Eukaryota > Metazoa > Chordata > Mammalia > Rodentia > Sciuridae > Sciurus > Sciurus carolinensis. The sequence continues at coordinate 24,845,458 of NC_062224.1, forward strand.
GACACCAGGTTATCTCTTCTTTTGGTTTTCCATGATGAACTAAGGGAAAAGAAAAACCAAACTTTCATGCTGGAGAAACTTGCTTTCTGAGTAACAAGGCCTACTCTTCCCCAGTTAGTCTTGAATTGTTTCTTCTCTCCCAAGTGGTTCACTTCACGGTAATATCAGAAACATAAAGGTCCCTATAGCAATTGGTCTGTAGGAAAACCCAAGGAAGTTAACTCTAACTCCAAAAGTGCTCTAAAACACTGTCCTTAAATGAATGAGATGTGAGGAAGGCTTTGTTAAAGTCCTGTTGATAAAGATAATGGTGATTGACACTGTGGGACAGGCTGAGAGCTTGTAATGACTTCATATCCTCACCATAACCCTAGCAGGGTATCTGGGATCTGAAAGGTTCATAATTTGCCTAAGGCCACACAGGTAGTAAGGGATGCCTGGGATACAAATCTATAAGCACCTGGCTCTAAAACCTGCCCTCCGTACCCTGAACACATTGTCAGGGTTTGTCTCTTGGAAAACCCTGGAATCGGAGTGGGTCCTCAGAAAGCGGATTAGGTGGGTCCTCTGAGAGTGGCTGGTGCTTCCCAGCATAGGTCAGAGCTGAGGATTTGACTTTCCGCTTCCCTGCTACTGACACAGAATGACCTGGGGTGGGATAAGTAACTACTTTGGGTGGAATAAGTCAGTTATAGAATAGCAATTAGTCATCTCAAGTGGACAGTAGTAGAGTTCAGATATAAAATCAGAAAAACCGGATTAAGACTCTGAAAAAGAAAAAAACAAAACCCAAGAGCTCACAATCTGCTTCACAAATGTGCTTTGATAGACGACAGGAGAATAAGGATGTTATACTTAGAGAAGCTCTTTTGGAAGTGAGTTTTGGAAATAGAGTCGGCTTGGTGCCGACTAGAAAGAAGAATTAAAATTTGTGAGTGCAGTAGAAACTTGAACATATCCTAAGAGACAGCATAATTAAACATAGCAGACTTCCTTCTTCTAAACAGAAAAGAAAAGTGGGCCGGCCTATGGATGCTTCCATCTGAACCTTGAAAATCCTGTTGAAGCCTAGTAGATTAGGGAGTCCTCAACCTGAAAAGCTTCATGAGTCAGGGAGCAAGCAGGGTACAGTGTACCCACGACCTGAAGAGGTGACTGTGGGATTTAAAGATATTAAAAGGAATTTGTCTGAAAAGATACCAGAAAGTTTAGGGATTATGAAAAAGAAATTGCAAATGATGGGTGTTGTCAAAGGAACAATGACTGTAGGGAGACAGAAATCAGAGGAAAATAATAGTATTCTCTATTATCAGGGATTTTAATGGGTGAGAAAAACATGGAACATGGGGAAAGAAATACCTGCTCAACTACCACAATGCTTTTCCTACCAGTAGAAAGGGCCAAGGTTATAGATGGGAGCATGTTGTCTTAAACTGCTAATGTCATGAGATGCTGTTGACAGGAAGCAGCAGTTGTCTGTGGGGCTGTGAAGCTTGAGCTCACTTGCAAAGACTAGTGATTGATGTCATATCCCCAAGGGACAAAAGTCCTCTGGATTACTAGCCCTTGCACCAACTCTGTCTCTTCTATATGATAGGAGCACAGCCATCTTTATTACTGAGGAAGTAAAAAAGAAACTTGGAATGTTCCAAATCTCACATAGATCGCTCAACATGCCACCTAATTTCTTTAAAACTATAATGGAAATTTAATTACTCATGGGAAACTGGACTATGTGAACAATTTGGACATCTGTACAAGGGACATATATTGATCATCTATGTCTGTGGAGTAATTTAGTGGATATTCTAACCCTGAGATTATGCAGAAGAAGATCTGTGTTTGCTTGGTTAGTGGAATGGAGTTAAGGGGCATATCTTACTTTCCGCCCTTGAATTCTTGAATCCATTTCATACAAAATGAATTTTGACCTTTTAAAGCTTGTGAACCTATGAATGTCTTCCATGACTTGTCATCTTGGGATGAATTGCCAATTTGCTTTAAGAACTCACTTCCTGTTTCCTTCTGCTTCACTGAGGGCCAGTGTAGTATACGGTTCTCTGTGGAGCAAGGATGGTTGGGTTCCACTTGGCAATTAGGGATCATGAGCTTGAATAGAATAGAACTGAAGAGAGAATGGAAGATAGAAGATCCCTGTTCCATGTCTGTAGCCCCTTTAGCAAGCCACCCTCCCAGAACCTTCCTTAACTGAGGAACAGGAGGAGAAGTTCAAAAGTACCCTACTGAACATTCTCTTTACCAAATGATCTTTGTCAAACAAAGGGTGAATATTGTCCTATTCATAGGAGGTTTATCCTATCAGAAATGTTTAAAGCTTTATAATCAGATACTAGATTTGTATTTGAAATCTATAAATTCAGTCTGTTGAATTTTGAGAATAGGAATCAAATCCCACACAAATTACCCATATTATTTTACTTTATGACATCTTTGTTCCCAAAAGCATTCTGTTCTGAATTTTTATACCTGCTTAATTGAGAAACATAAGCATTCTAATACTTACCACTTTTTATAGAGTCTCTCCTTTTAAAATATACTGGAGTCTCCTGTGGAAAGTTAAGCTGTTTTTATAACTACTGATTTCAAAGTGTCCTCACTGAAACTGGTATTACATTATTTTGTTCTTGCCCATTTTGTAATACATGGCTCATTCTTTTTCGAAGCAATAAAGGATAGGGAAATAAAATGGAACATCACCTGTACAGTTCTTCATCTCAAGCCATTACTTTTTTGCCATGTTGAAATTACTCAGTCCCAAACCCTAAAAGTACTATTTTAAAATAAGGGGATTTATTTTTAAAAAGTGCAGAGAAAAGGTTCAATCATAAAAATTGTTTTTTTTTTTTTTTAAACACACACATAATAGTTTAAAAACTCAGACCTCAATAGCAGAAATCAGTAGCTTGGGGATTTGTGGATTATTGTAGAAAAATAATTGCCAAGGCTTAACAACATACAAAGAAGTGAATAAAATGATCCAGGGCTTCTTCCCACAGGCAAGAATTGTTGTTCCCACAGACATGCAGAGGACCATCTAGTTGCTTCCTAAAAGAAGCCCAGCTCCTCCTGATACTAGAACTGAAGGAATTGTTCTTTCATTGAACCAGAATCCCTCCTTTGCAACTTACCCATTCTGGTAAAAAAAAAAAAAAATGTAAGGGCATTAATTGTCTCCAAAGAAGTTTACTTTTTCCTTTGCAAATATCCCAAATTACTCAAGATGGTGGATTTCCAACTTTTTCTTCACTTGTGTAAGAAAAATACATTTTATAACCCAACCCATGGCATACACACATACATAGCTTTAAATAAATGTTTCAGGAAATAGTACTCACACTTAACGAGCATATTTTTCTGATATTTTAAATGCTCATGTTTCATTAACGTTTCCTGATCTGGAGCCACTGGATTATTCACAGTCTACTAATGACTCAGGGCTTGGCTAGGGAGACGCTGACCTCGGCAATCTCATTTTAGTCCCAGAACTGGGACATAGCTATAGCTGGAATCCAGAAACGGAGCTATAGCTGGAATCCAGAAACGGAGCCACAGGCTTTCTGACCTGCAAGGGGAAATCTTGATTCTATTTCTTTTATGTATATTTGACATTTCAGAAGGGAGATGAATACATTTATATTGTATTGATACCTTATAGGCCCTTGTGACCATTTAGCTACCTGGGGCTGGGTGGGACTGAAAAGGTACTGTCCTAAAACAGAGGAAGAGCTCAAAGCAGCAGCAACGATTCTGTCACTTGTGCTCTGGGATAGTAGTTTTAACCCTAGAAACCCACAGTTGAAGAACTGATCCATCTCCCCTCCCATGGGCATCCTTCAAAGACCTCCTTCCAAGAGTGCAAGCACTACCCTGAGTTAGGAACCAAGCCAAGGGTCAGAACTGCACCCAAGGTCCAAGTTCAGTGGGTAGTGCTGAAGTGGAGCCCACGGTGGTAATTGTCATCCACAAAAGTCCACAGTTCAGGAAGTGGTTGTGCTCCTGGTGGCTTCATTATGCTAAAAGTAGATATAATTGCTTGATGAGCGCTTAATAGCTGCCCCCAATCAGTGCACATTTAATGAAGGCCATACAAATTAATTAGTGTAATTGTCAATGCTGAGTCAGCTGCAAGAAAAGTGAAAAGGGTGAAGAAGGAGACTTCTGTCCTCTGAAGAAATAGAATTGTTTTCAGGAGAAGTGACTTTGAGAATGATAAGTGTTGTGCAAAGAAAAATGATGTTGCGTCTTTTCACACTCAGAGTCATTTTCTGTACAATTGATAGTCATTAGGTAGATTGCTGCATGGCCCTTGAATTAAGAAAGATTTCAGCCTATTTGTGATGAATTATTAACATAAAAAAGGAAGGGTGACAAAAATTTAGCTTTGAAACTGTTGCAAAGTATCAAAATATATTTGGTTTGTGATGTGTTAGGCTAAAAAAGGCAGAAAAAGAGACCGCAACATGGGGTAGCTAGAAGGATCTTAAATATTATCTAGCTCATTCCTTTAGACAGTTGGAATAAGCACAGACCATTTTTTGGAAAGATGTAGGAAGAAAAATGTCAACTTCAGCAAAGGCATACTGTTATGGGACAAACCAGAACAGAAACTCCCTCTTTTTGTCTCCAAGAGAGCCCTACCTTTCAAGTTGCCCTAAGTTTATCATTTATTTCTCATAGGTCTTCAAATTTATATGTTGTATTTTTAATTTAACCATCTCTCTGTTCTCTTAGTAGCTTACCTAACAGCAGTGGGAAGGTGATCCTATTTTACCCAGGATGCCCCTTATCCTGGGGTTCCATTCAGGTTAACATTTGTCTAAATTCTTCTAAACATAGTTTTCTAAAACAGTAGTGGCATCGGTATGTTTCTTAGTTGTTATTCTTAAATGTACTATTAATAGTCACATTTAAAATGAGGCTGGAGGTTGGGTGAATCTTTGCTTCATCCTTCCAACTTCTGCTAAGGTTTCATCCCCCTTCATGTTAAAGGTATGGGTGAAGAATTCTCATTTTAGTCACATGAATTCATGGTTAAGTCTAAGAGACCACCATTATGAGTCTCCATCTTTTTATGAGACTTTCTAGACTGAAGATAACCAATGCCTCTCCTTCAATAACCGTGTGCCAGGTGTTTTAATTAACTTTTTACCACTGCAAACAAAATACCTGACGAGAACAATTTAGAGGAGGAAAAATGTATTTGAGTGCATCACACCAATGGGTCAGGAAATAGAGAGAGAGATAGGGGTGGGGAGGGGTGGGACTGAAGGTAAGATGAACCCATCCAGAGGAAGTCCCCAGTGGCCCACTTGCTCCAGCCATGCCCCGCCTACCTAAAGTTACCACCCAGTTAGTCCATTCAAAATAGGGTGGACTGATTAGTTTACAGCTCTCACAATGCAATCATTTTACCTCCAGAACATTTCTGCATTAACACAGGACCTTTGGCATGACACCTCATGACCATCCATAACACCAGTCATCCAATGATCGAACCAAGTGCTGCTGAACCCAAACAGTGAGGGGTGATGACTTCCTTTCTGTTTCAGTCAAGTACAGATATTTGACTCTGTTTATCTACTGGCACTGGTAGATCAGCTTGTGTTACAGCCTTGCTATGTCTTTGAAGACACATAAAATTATCAGAGTAATAGTTGGAAGTAGAAAATTATAGAATGTGTGTGTGTGTGTGCATGCGCACACATGCACATGTGTGTGTAATTTGTGTGGGATTTAGAAGTTGGACATTCCTGTCCCTGGGAATTTAGGGAGTGGTCTAAAGGCTTTCACCGCTATCTTAGCACTGTTATTCATTTTATAGTACATATCAAAAACAAGATTTTTATTTGATAAAAAGAGAAATATTTTGTGAAAAGCTATAACTGAATTTTACTTTTCTCAGGGAAGTTAATGACGAATATGTAACTTGCATTTATGATCTGCTAAGCAGAATATGGGAATATCAGTAATCACATGAAACACAAGTCATAAGACTGCTAAATAAGCTTCATTATCTATTTAAAAATTAGTATTTATTTTGAGATTATGACCATAGAAGACAAGTCATCGCATGCACCACAAAATATGTGCTTACATGTCACTCTGAGAAACATAGCACCTCATTTAGATTAAATGGCTATTTTGAATTATTTTGCTTATGCCCTCGACATTTGGATCACCCTCTAGAGTAGGGGCTATTCCTTAGGACAAAGGATAAGACTGAAATAGACCTTCCTAACAAAAATAAAATGAAACTTGCCAGGATTGGAGAGATCATCCAGAAATTAATTGCCAGCCAGAATAAAACTCAGTATATTTTGAAGTAAGTCAACTCTTCATTATGTATCATTCATAAAGTTCAATATGTATTAATAAACAGAAGGAAAATATTCATAATCAAAAATAAAGCATCCCAAGATGACCTAAATATTGTAATTGCAATATAAATACTTTAAAACTTCTTCACAAATATGTTCAAGGACTTAAAGAAAAAGATGAACATAATATATGAACCAATAAGGACACTTTTTCTAGTTTCAAAAGAAATTAAGAGAAAAGAATAAGTGTTTATGGGGCTTAGAAGTGAAAATAAAATATATAGAGATGTGTTATATATTAAATGCTTAATAATTTGCTCTTTGAAAGGACAAATCTTGATTCGTAGCACTTGACAAATTTCATGGTGTAATTACTCTTACTATTATCCATTTCAAGTTACTAATTTTTTATATCAACCAGATTACAAAATTCCCCTAAATTTAACAATCCCATCTTGTAAGGCAACTCCAATGAAATACTGAAAACATATGAAAATAAAAGGGGCAAATGGAATCATACTGTGGCACAATACTAATGTTCAGTGCACTGTGCAAAGTTAAGCATTTATATCATAATCCCAAATGGAAACACTAAAAACAATATGAAGATGTATAGCTAGCATATCAATAGATGATACTAAGTAGATTGCTAAAATAATCTCATATAAAGTGAAAAAGAATGGGGAAACATGGAACAAATAATAAATAGCAACATGGTAGACTTAAGTCCAACCATATCAATAATTACACTAAACACTCCAGTTATTGGTAGAAATTATAAGAGTAGGTGAAAAGCAAGATCCAACTATATACTATACATATGAAATTTGCTTTTAAAAATTTTGTTCTAATTAGTTATACATGACAGCAGAATGCATTTTAATTCATTTTACATGGATGGAGCAAAGTTTTCATTTCTCTGGTTGCACCTGATGTAGAGTCATGCCATTTGTGCAATATACAAGTACCTTGGGTAATGATGTCAATCTCATTCCACCATCTTTCCCACTCCCCTGTCTCCTCTCCCCACTCCTCTCTGCCCAATCCAAAGTTCCTCCACTCTTTTCTTCCTCACCCCATATGGATCAGCATCCACATATCAGAGAGAATATTTGACCTTTGATTTTTTGGGATTGGCTTATTTTTCTTAGCATGATATTCTCCAACTCCATCCATTTACCTGCAAATGCCATTATTTTATTCTCCTTTAAGTCTGAGTAATATTTCATTGTGTATACATACCACAGTTTCTTTATCCATTCATCTATTGAAGGACACCTAGGTTGGTTTCATAGTTTAGCTATTATGAATTGAGCTGCTATGGACATTGATGTGGCTGTATCACTGTAGTATGCTGAATTTAAATCTTTTGGGTATAGACCAAGGAGTGAGTTAGCTGGGTCAAATGGTGGTTCCATCCCAAGTTTTCTGAGGAATCTCCATACTGTTTCCAGAGTGGTTGCACTAATTTGCAGTCCCAATAGGAATGTAAGAGTATACCCTTTCCCCCATATCCTTGCCAACACTTATTGTGCTTGTATTCCTGATAATTGCCATTCTGACTGGAGGGAGATGAAATCTTAGAGTGGTTTTAATGTGCATTTCTCTAATTGCTAGAGATGATGAACATTTTTCCATATGTTTGTTGATCAGTTGCATTTCTTCTTCTGTAAAGTGTCTGTTCAACTCCTTCACCCATTTATTGATTGGGTTGTTCATTTCTTTTGGTATTATTTTTTGACCTGGAGATCAGTGCTCTGTCTGAGGTGTGTGTGGTAAAGATTTTCTCCCATTCTGTAGGTTCTTCACATAATTAATTGTTTCCTTTGCTGAGAAAATCTTTTTAGTTTGAATCCATCCCATTTATTGATTCTTACTTAGATTTCTTATATGTTGGGAGTCTTGTTAAGGAAGTTAGGTCCTAAGCCAATGTGATGAAGATTTGGACCTACTTTTTTTCTACTAGGCACAAGGTCTCAGGTCTAATTCCTAGGTCCTTGATCCACTTTGAGTTGAGTTTTGTGCAGGGTGAGAGATAGGGATTTAATTTCATTTTGCTGTGTATGGATTTCTAGTTTTTCCAGCACCATTTGTTGAAGACGCTATCTTTTCTCTTTTGTATGTTTTTGGCACAGGGCATCCCTGTCTTATTCCAGTTTTTATAGGGAATGCTTTCAATTTTTCTCCATTTAGAATGATGTTGGCCTTTAGCTTAGCATATATAACATTTACAGTGATGAGGTATGTTCCTACTATCCCTAATTTTTCTAGTGTTTTGAACATGAAGGGTGCCGTATTTTGTCAAATGCCTTTTCTGCATCTATTGCGATGATTATATGATTCTTATCTCTAAGTCTACTGATGTGATGAATTGTTTTTGGTTTTCATATATTGAACCAACCTTGCATCCCTTGGGTGAACCCCACTTGATCATGGGGCTCTACTTTTTAATATGTTTTTGTATGTGATTTGCCAGAATTTTATTAAGAATTTTTGCATCTATGTTCATCAGGGATTTTGGTCTTAAATTTCCCTTCCTCGATGTGTCTTTGTCTGGTTTGGTTTCAGGGTGATACTAGCTTCATAGAATGAGTTTGGAAGGGTTTCCTCCTTTTCTACTTCATGGAATACTTTGAGGAGTATTGGTATTAGTTCTTTGAAGGTCTTGTAGAACTTAGCTGAGAATCCATCTGGTCCTGAGCTTTTCTTGGTTGGTAGGCTTTTGATGGCATCTTCTATTTCATTGCTTGAAATTGATCTGTTTAAATTGTGTAGGTCCTTTTGATTCAGTTTGGGTAGTTCATATATCTCTAGAAATTTGTTGATGTCTTTGAGATTTTCTATTTTGTTGGAATACAAATTTTCAAAGTAGTTTCTAATTATCTTCTGTGAAATTTACTTTAAATACAAAAATACAGATTGGTTGAAAAGGATGGAATAATATGTATCATACCAAGGGAAAGCTTAACAAGGTTGGCATGACTAAACTAATGTCATAAAAGATAGACCTTGGGATAATGTGTAATATTAGAGATTTAGAGAGATAGCTCTTACTTATTAGAAGTTTTGTTCATCAGAAAGATGTAAAACTCCATATGTATGTACTTATAATTAGTTGGAAGTCTTTAAGCAAAGCACTCCATGAATAGATCATCAAGAACCTTGAGTTTTTAAGATTCTGGCTGATTCTAATTATTGAAAAGGAAATTTACAAAGAGAAAGTCATTAAAATGGATCCTTGCTAGACATCACTTAAAAGATAAGAGCTCAAGTAGTTACCAGTTTTAAAATTATATAATTGTTTTTTGGAATATCATAACTTATGACAAGACATTTGGATAGAACTTATGTTTTTAATTGGAAAAATTTATATTCTTCATAAGAGGAAGCAAAATTGGAAGAATTATTCAGTATCTAAATTTGGCAAAATATTCAAAAAATCAATAAATAGAGGCAATTTATTTTAAATTTTATCTTAAAATATTGAAGAAGAAATGTGCTTAAGAATGGGTAAAATCAATACTTATGAGATTATTAGGGCTTAAATATTTACATACATCTATATGAAAAACTAATAATGAGAATATCTTCTATTTGGCAGAACTTCCTCTTGCTTATAATTCAGTACCTGACCAGAATCAGTTGAAACAAACAATTTCAAGTTTATTAACTTTAAAATAAAACTTTGAACAAGCCAAAGAAAGTCTTACAAAGAAATGAAAATAAAAAGATTGTCCAAGAACATGGTGATCTTTCCATCTTCTAAGGTTTTCTTTAATTTCTTTCTTTAGTGTTCTGTAGTTTTCATTGTAGAGGTCTTTCACCTCTTTGTTAGATTGAATCCCAAGTTTTTATTTTATTTTTTGAGACTGTTGTGAATGGTGTAGTTTTCCTAATATCTCTTTCAGAGGATTTGTCACTGATGTATAGAAATGCAGTAGATTATGGGTGTTGATTTTATATCCTGCTACTTTAATGAATTCCTTTATGAGTTCTAGAAGTTTTCTGGTGGAATTTTTTGGATCCTCTAAATATAGAATCATGTCATTGGTGAATAGTGATAGTCTGAGTTCTTCTTTTCCTATTTGCATACCGTAATGTTTTTGGTCTGTCTAATTGCTCTGGCTAGAGTTTCAAGGACAATGTTGAATAGGAGTGATGAAAGAGGGCATCCCTGCCTTGTTCTAGTTTTTAGAGGCAATACTTTCAGTTTTTCTCCATTTAGAATGATTTTGGCCTTGTGCTTAGCATAGATATCCTTTACAATGATGAGGTATGTTCCTACTATCCCTAGTTTTTCTAGTGTTTTGAGCATGAAGGGGTACTGTATTTTATCAAATGTTTTTTCTGCATCTATTGAAATAATCATATGATTCTTGACTTTGTCTATTGATGTGATGAATTAAATTTTTAATTTCTTGATGTTGAACAAACCTTGCATCCCTGGGATGAACTCCACTTGATCATGATACACTATTTTTTGGAAAGACCTCCCATGTTCTTGGATAGGCAAAGTTAATATTGTCAAAATGACTATAGTACCAAAAGTGTTAAACAGACTCAGTGCAATTCCAATTAAAATCCCAATGGCATACCTTATAGAAATAGATAAAGCAATCATGAAATTCATCTGGAAGAGTAAGAGACCCAGAACAGCCAAAGCAATCCTTAGGAGGAAGAGCGAAGCAGGAGTTATCACAATACCAGAGCTTCGACTCCACTACAGAGCAATAGTAACAAAAATGGCATGGTATTGGCACCAAATAGACAGGTAGACCAGTGATACAGAATAAAAGACGCAGAGACAAACCCACATAAATACAGTTTCTCATACTAAACAAAGGTGCCGAAAACATACAAAGGAGAAAAGATAGCGTCTTCAACAAATGGGGCTGGAAAAACTAGAAATCCATATGCAGCAAAATGAAATTAAATCCCTATCTCTCATCCTGCACAAAACTCAACTCAAAGTGGACATAGGAATTAGACCAGAGACCTTGTGCCTAGTAGAAAAAAAGCAAATCTTCATCATGTTGGCTTAGGATCAGCCTTCCTCAACAAGACTTCCAAAGCACAAGATATCAAAGTAAGAATCAATAAATGGGATGGATTCAAACTAAAGGTTTTTCTCAGTGTTTTAGTCAGCTTTTTTGCTCTGTGACTAACTGATCTGACCAGCACAATTATAGAGAGAAAAGGTTTATTTGAGGGCTCACAGTTTCAGAGGTCTTAGTCCACAGAAGGCCGGCTCCATTCCTCGGGGCTCTAGGTGAGGCAGAACATCATGGCAGGAGAGGGTGGCAGAGGGAAGCAGCTTGCATCATCAGGAAGCAGAGAGAGGAAAGAGCGACTCCACTCTCCAGATACAAAATATATACCCCATAGCCACACCCCAAATCCCACCTCCTCCAGCCTTACCTGACCACTTCAATTAATCCCATCTGGGATTAATTCACTGATTGGGTTAAGACTCTTACAACCCAATCATTTCTCCTCTGAAATTTCCTGCATATGAAACTTCCTCATATGTCTCACATATGAGCTTTTGGGGGACACCTCACATCCAAACCATAACACTCAGCCAAGGAAACAATCAATAATGTGAAGAGAGAGTCTAGAGAGTGGGAGAAAATCCTTACCATGTGCACTTCAAATAGAGCACTTATTTCCTGAATTTATAAAGAACTCAAAAAACTTAACACCAAAAATCCAAATAATCCAATCAATAAATGGGCTAAGAAACTGAATAGATATTTCACAGAAGAAAAACAATCAATCAACAAATATATGAAACAATGTCTAACATCTCTAGTAATTAGAGAAATACAAATCAAAACTGCTGTAAGCTTTCATCTTACTCCAATTAAAATGGCTATTATCAAGAATACAAGCAATAATAAGTGTTGGCAAGGATGTGGGGAAAGGGATATACCATGCATTGCTAATGGGATTGCAAATTGGTACAACCACTCTGGAAAGCAATATGGAGATTCCTCAGAAAACTTGGAATGGACCCACCATTTGACCCAGCTATCCTCTGTCTATACCCAAAAGACTTAAAATCAGCATACTACAGTGATGCAGCCACATCAATGTTCATAGCAGCTCAATTCATAATAGCTAAGCTATGAAACCAACCTAGATGTCCTTCAACAGGTGAATGGATAAAAAAATTATGGTATATATACATGATGGAATACTACTCAGCCATAAAGGAGAATAAAATTATGGCATTTGCAGGTAAATGGAGTTGGAGAATATCATGCTAAGTGAAATAAGTCAGTCCCAAAAAACCAAAGGCCAAATGTTTTCTCTGATTAGTGGATGCTGATACATGGGGTGGGTGGGTAAGGGGAAAATGCAGGAACGGTGGATTGGGTAGAGGGGAGGGGAGGAAAAGGGGGGAGAGTAATGATGGTGGAATGAGACAGCCATCATTACCCTACGTACATGTATGACTACACAAATGGTATGGCTCTACATCGTGTACAACCCAGAGAAATGAAAAACTGTACTACATTTGTGGACAATGAATTAAAATGCATTCTGCTGTTATGTATAAATAGAGCAAACAGTTTTTATAAAGTAAAAAAAAAAAGACTGTATGAACATGTATCCAACAATTTCCATTAAACAGTATTTTTTTATCACCATCTTTTTTTATTTTTAGTTTATACGTGATAGTAGACTGTATTTTGGCAGAATATAAATACATGAAGCATAACTTATTCTATTAAGTTCCCATTCTTGTGGTCATACATGATGTGGAATTACCCCCGTCGTGTATACAAATACCAGGCTAGGAAAGTTATGACCAATTAATTCTACTGTCTGTCCTATTCCCATCCCCTCCCCTCCCCTCATTACCCTTTGTCTAGTCCAACCTCTTTCTATTATTCCCCTCCTCAACCTGCCTTGCACTCAACAGTATTTAATGCAGATGTTGATAAAATTGCTAAAAGTTCATGAAAAGAGCTTATCTTAAAGCAGATAATCATGCAGAAGTGTTCTAATTTTTTTGTAATATACAGTTGTTTTTATTAGAAATAATTTTATTTTTTCAAAAGTTAAACTATTTTACAGGTCCACCAGAAGAAATAGTCATGAATCAAAAATTTATTTTAAACAATTATTTTGTTGTTTCACTCCGAAAGTTTTCCTACTTTGGATAACAAGTTATAGGGTCATCTACCCAGGGGATAAAATCAATCTGTCAACCAGTCACTTAATAGTTACTTTTTGGGTGCTTATTAAATGCCTGTTTTATATACTTAAGAAGCAAATGCATCTTTTAATACCCCTCACCTATACAGGGATGTTTTTTTATTCATAGAGATGAATCAGGTAGAAAATAATACAGTAGCATAGCAATACATTTAGTTATGCAGAATCTAAGCAGTTTAAATTTGAATTGGCAGCAGTGTAAAAAATGATATTCTGAAGTAAAGTTTGATGCTCAGTGAACTTTTTGTTAGTTATTCTGTTGTCAATTATATACACCATTCTCTTCTATTGTTATGGTGACCGAGAACTGTCTCTGTGTTGAATCCATTGGGCTATTCTTTGACCATGGAATAAACACTATTTCTAGTCTTCTAGGTCTATGTGTCCTTTAGTAACTAAGGGTTCCAAATGTAAATGACTTAGGTTTCTCCATTTCTCTCCATATATTAAATATTTTAAAGATTTGGGGAGGATGTACTTAATTGTGCAAATTTGCTTGTTTATAATTACTGAGTGAATATAATGAGGATAAAAATAAATAAAAAGTAAATTATTTTATTATATTCAGGAGTTTTTTTCCTCAAATTTTTAGTTATAATAATTTCCCTAGATATTTTCCTTTAAATCATTGAAAAATTAAATATGTCTCTATTTATCACTAACACTTCAGTATGAATTATAAGAAAATATAAAATTCCCCAAAGAAGGGGAAGATTTCTGAGGGGACAGAAGTTAAGGGCAAGGGCTGTTATGGAGAAATGGGAAGCAGAGAATGATTATCTGGTTCATGATTTTCCCATGGTGAAATCTGACTTAGGTTCCTGGGGGTTTTGTCTGAGTTAACTCTGTCTTTGAGTAGAAATATCCCAAGGTGAGAACATTTTCCCTCTTACTCTTTATTTTAGTTATAGTAAATATCTTTCAAGTTAGTCTAAGGACTTAGAAATCTAAACTAAATTACAAAATTTAGTGAAATATTACTGACCCTAAACTGAACTCTTGGGACTGAATTCTAGGCAAACCGGATGCTTCCTAGGGGAATTGGCTTTCACTGCCTGGCCTTTCCTTTCACATAGGAATTACACCAGTGGAGTGTGTATTCTTATTTTTATTGTTTTGATTTTAAGGTGGAGATGCTAAGGAATAGAAGTTCTTCTAATTCAAAAGACTGCTGTTTTCACTACTGCCTGTTGATTACATCTTTAATCAATGTCAATCAAATAAATTTCAAAATTTCAAACCAGGAAATATTGGTTTATGGTAAATATTTAGGGGAAATGCTCTATACGATTCTGGGAATGGGAAATCTTGCAATAACAACCCATTTAATTTCAACCAGTGTTTTCCATATGGCCTCACATTCGTTCTCAGAACTCAGTTTGGGAAACAATGCCCGAAGAAGTTGGACATTGTGATTTAAAAATAAAAGCGATCATCTTCCATTCCTTGCCCTCACTTTTCAATGTTTAACTTTTTTTTTCCTGGGGGGGGGAACTCTCCTAAAGGTAAAATTTCATATATGTAAATGCCATTAATTTCAATGGAAAAGACTTTTAAGGCACTCTTGGACCCCACCCCAATTAATATATACACAAAACTGAATTCTACTAAATAGACATGATTACATAAACAGCTCACATCAAGAATTATGTCTTGGCAGTCAGTGGCTGTTCTGTGAGGATTCTGCTATATGGTGTCTTCCAGGTTTGCTGGTCCAGTTTTGTATAGAGAACTTACATAGGAAGTCATGAGTAACATGTAGGAAGTTCAGGAGAATGCTCACCCAAAAGGCATTCATATTGGTATGATTCATGTTTGTGTCCCTCTAATTCACACGATGAAGCATAATTACCAAAATGATTGCTATTAGGAAGGGTCTTAGGGAGGTGGTCAGTTTATAATCCCATCCCTCACAAATAAGATTAGTGCCCTTACAAAAGAAGCCTCAGGGAGCTACTTTGTCTTTTCCACTGTGTAAGGACACATTGAGGAGGTGCTTTCTATGAACAAGACACTCAGTCTGCCAATGCCTTGATTTTGGTGGGTACATCCTCCAAAACTGTGATAAATAAATTTCTGTTGTTTATAAGTTACCCAGGCTATGATATAGCAGCCTCGTGCACCAAGACAAAAGTGATACACAAAGTCATTATAATTAAATCCTTAATTAAAAAAACAAATACAAATAGTAGAGACTAAAAAATTCAATGAAAACAAGAAAATATCCATCATATAACTATAAAATAAGCAAAACATGAGTATCCTTTGTAACTGTGAGGATGACTCTTGTTTTACTGTGCTGTATGTTGGTATGTGAAATTGAATTTATCTTTGTATTTGAGAGATGTGCTGAAATTAAAACCTGGTATCAAATGGGCTTTCTCTCATGAAATAATTATTTTTAAAATTTTATTTTTAATTAACATGATATTTAAATATATGCATGTAGTGTGTACTATCAAATCCAATTTCCCTTTATCCTTTCTTCCTCTACTTTCCAACCTCTATAATCACTCTCTGCATTTAGACTGACTTTTTTCCCCATAGTTTTATAAAATTGAAGGACAAAAAATGCATATTTGAAGTATTTAATTTGATCACATGTATGTAACCAATGCAATCAATATAAAAATAATTTCCATTACTTTTTTTAAAATTTGAAATTATGCAGAGACTGTGTTTCCTGCATACTTTATTACATTAGAAATCAATCACTTTACGATACATAGAACCCCACCCCCACATGTCAACTATTTTAAAATTAAATGGCACACTTATAAATATCTCAGAGGTCAATGAAGAAAGAACAAGAAAATTAAAAGTGCTTTGAACTAAGTAATACTAATAATAAAAACTTAATATCAAGATCTCTGGGATGAAATAGGAGTCAGATGAACATTTATAAAGTACTTGTATCAGAAAGAAGCCTGATTAACAATCAGATTATTTTCAAATTATGTAGTAGGAAGGAAAAAAATAAGAGTAGGAGCAGAAATATATGAATTAGAGAAGAAATAATGCAGCTAAAATTTGATGAAAAATAAAGAAGTCTAATCAAGAAAAAAGCATGAACACAAAAATTAATATCGATGGAAAGGGAGCTATCAAAATAATCCTACAGATGCTAAAAATATATTAAGGTAATGTAATTATATGCCAACATATGTGATAGGATACATAACATAGTCTATATTAGAGAAGGATCCGTGTGTAACAGTCATTGATGGATGAAATATTCCATATATGTTTGCTAAGTCTAAATTATCAATTGTATTTTTTACTTCCACAGCTTCTTTATTTAGTTTTTGTTTAGAGGATCTATCAAGCAGTGAGAGAGGCATGTTAAAATCATCCAGTATCATTGTGTTGTGGTCTATGTGATTCTTGAAATTGAGGAGAGTTTGTTTGATGTACATACATGCTCCATTGTTTCGGGCATAAATATTTATGATTATTATGTCTTGTTGATGTCTAATTCCCTTAAGCAGTATGAAATGGCTTTCTTTGTCTCTTCTGATTAACTTTGGCTTAAAGTTCACTTTATCTGATATGAGGATAGAAATCCCTGCTTGTTTATGCAATTCATATGAGTGATGTGTTTTTTTCCTTCCTTTCTCCTTCAGTCTGTGGATGTCTTTGCCTATGAGGTGAGTCTCTTGGAGACAGCATATTGTTGGGTCTTGTTTTTTATTGCAATCTGCCAGTCTGTATCTTTTGATTGATGAGCTTAGGCTATTAATGTTCAAAGGTTATTATTAAAGTAGGGATTTGTATTCCTGGTCATTTGGGTTTATTTCTAATTTTTAATTGAATTAGTTTCTCCTTTATTTGATTAACTTTAATGTAGTTTTTCTCTTTGCTGCTTTTCACTTTTTCATTTCATCTTCATGGAATATTTTGTTGCGAGTGTTCTGTAGCATATAGGCTTTCGAGTTGCAAATTCTTTTACTTTTTGTTTATCATGGAAGTTTTTTATTTTATCTTCAAATTTGAAGCTTAATTTGATATCCATTTTCTTTTTTAAATTTTTTAAATTTATTTTTATTGTAAACAAATGGGATACATCTTGTTTCTCTGTACATGAAGTAGAGGCATACTATTTGTGTAATCATACATTTACATAGGATAATAGTTTTTGACTCATTCTGTTTTTTCCTTCCCCCACCCCTCCCACCCTTCTTTTCCCTCTATACACTCCCTCCTTCCTCCATTCTTGTCCCCCTCCAACCCCCCATTATATGTCATCATCCACTTATCAGCGAGATCATTTGTCCTTTGGTTTTTTGAGATTGGCTTATCTCACTTAGCATGATATTCTCCAATTTCATCCATTTACCTGCAAATGCCATAATTTTATTATCCTTTATGACTGAGTAATATTCCATTGTGTGTATATATATATATATATATATATATATATATATATATCACAGTTTCTTTATCCATTCATCAGTTGAAGGGCATCTAGGTTAGTTCCACAATCTGGCTATTGTGAATTGAGCAGCTATGAACATTGATGTGGCTGCATCTCTGTAGTATGTTGATTTTTAAGTCCTTTGGGTATAGGCCAAGGAGTGGGATAGCTGGGTCAAATGGTGATTCCATTCCAAGTTTTCTAAGGAATCTCCACACTGCTTTCCATAGTGGCTGCACTAATTTACAATCCCACCAACAATGTATAAGTGTACCTTTTTCCCGCATCCTTGCCAACACCTATTGTTGCTTGTATTCTTGATAATCACCATTCTAATTGGGGTGAGATGGAATCTTAGGGTAGTTTTCATTTGCATTTTTCTTATTACTAGAGATGTTGAATATTTTTTCATATGTTTGTTGATTGCTTGTAGATCTTCTTCTGTGAAGTGTCTGTTCATTTCCTTAGCCCATTCGTTGATTGGGTTATTTGTATTCTCGGTGTAGAGTTTTTTGAGTTCTTTATATATTTTGGAAATTAGTGCTCTATCTGAAGTATGAGTGGCAAAGATTTTCTCCCACTCTGTAGGCTCTCTCTTCATATTGCTGATAGTTTCCTTTGCTGAGAGAAAGCGTTTTAGCATTTTAGTTTGCACCTATCCCAGTTATTGATTCTTGCTTTTATTTCTTGTGCTATGGGAGTCCTGTTAAGGAAGTCTGATCCTAAGCTGACATGTTGAAGACTTGGATCTACTTTTTCTTATAAGATGACAGATCTCTGGTCTGATTCCAAGGTCCTTGATCCATTTTGAGTTGAGTTTTGTGCAGGGTGAGAGATAGGGGTTTAGTTTCATTCTGCTGCATATGGATTTCCAGATTTCCGAGCACCATTTGTTGAAGAGGCTATCTTTTCTCCATTGCATATTTTTGGCACCTTTGTCTAGTATGAGAAAATTGTATTTATTTGGGTTTGTGTTTGTGTTCTCTATTCTGTACCATTGATCAACCTGTCTATTTTGGTACCAATACCAAGCCGTTTTTGTTACAATTGCTTTGTAGTATAGTTGAAGATCTGGTATTGTGATACCCCCTGCTTCACTCTTCCTGCTAAGGGTTGTTTAGCTATTCTGGGTTTCTTATTCTTCCAGATGAATTTCATGATTGCTTGCTGTATTTCTGTGAAGTACGTTATTGGGATTTTAATTGGAATTGCATTGAATCTGTATAGCACTTTAGCTAGTATGGCCATTTTGACAATATTAGTTCTGCCTATCCAAGAACATGGGGGAACTTTCCATCTTCTAAAATTTTCTTTAATTTCTTTCTTTAGTGTTCTGTAGTTCTCATTGTAGAGGTCTTTCACCTCTTTTGTTAGATTGATTCCCAAGTATTTTATTTTTTTCGAGGCTATTGTGAATGGGGTAGTTTTCCTAACTTCTCTTTCTGAGGATTCATCACTTATGAATAAAAGTGCATTAGATTTATGAGCATTAATTTTATATCCTGCTACTTTACTGAATTCACTTATGAGTTCTAAAAATTTTCTGGTGGAATTTCCTGGTTCCTTAAGTATATAATTATGTCATCAGAAAATAGGGATTGTTCGAGTTCTTCTTTTCCTATTTGTATCCCTTTAATTTGTTTGGTCTGTCTAATTGCTCTGGCTAGTTTTGAGGACAATGTTTAATAGAAGTGGTGAAAGAGGGCATCCCTGCCTTGTTCCAGTTTTTAGGGGGAATACTTTCAGTTTTTCACCATTTAGATTGATATTGGTCATGGGCTTAGCATAGATGGCCTTTACAATGCTAAGGAATGTTCCCACTATCCCTATTTTTTCTAGTGTTTTGAGCATGAAGGGATGCTGTATTTTATCAAATGCTTTTTCTGCATCTATTGAAATAATCATGTGATTCTTGACTTTAAGCCTGTTGATATGGTGAATTACATTTATTGATTTCCAAATGTTGAACCAACCTTGCATCCCTGGGATAAAACCCACTTGATTATGGTGCACTAACATTTTAATATATTTTTGTATGTGATTTGCTAAAATTTTGTTGAGAATTTTTGCATCAATGTTCATTAAGAATATTGGTCTGAAATTTTCTTTCCTCGATGTGTCTCTGTTTGGTTTAGGTATCAGGGTGATATTAGCTTCATAAAATGAGTTTGGGTGGGTTCCCTCCTCTTCTATTTCATGAAATACTTTGAGAAGTATTGGAATGAGCTCTTCTTTAAAGGTTTTGTAGAACTAGGCTGAGAACCCATCTGGTCTCACACTTTTCTTTGTTGGTTAGGCTTTTGATGACTTCTTCTATTTCATTACATGAAATTGGTCTATTTAAATTGTGTATGTCCTCCTCGTTCAGTTTAGGTAATTCACTTGTCTCTAGAAACCTGTTGATGTCTTCGAGATTTTCTGTTTTGTTGGAGTATTGATTTTCAAAATAGCTTCTAATTATGTTTTGTATTTCACTCGTGTCTGTCGTGATATTTCCTTGTTCATTCCGAATTTTAGTAATTTGAGTTTTCTCTCTCCTTCTCTTTGTTAGTGTGGCTAAGGGTTTATCAATTTTGTTTATTTTTTCAAAGAACCAACTTTTTATTTTGTCATTTTTTTCTATTGTTTCTTTTGTTTCAATTTTGTTGATTTCAGCTCTAATTTTAACTATTTCCTGTCTTCTACTACTTTTGGTGTTGCTCTGTTCTTCTTTTTCTAGGGCTTTGAGTATAGTGTTAGGAGATACTACCTTGTAGTCTATCAGACCACAGTAAATTGAAATTAGAAATAAATGACAGAATAAAAAACAGAATCTACTCCAACACCTGGTGATTAAATAAAACACTATTGAATGATGAATGGATAACGGAAGACATCAGAGGTAAACAAGAACAAAGATACATCATATCAAAATCTCTGGGACACTAGGTTTATTGTTTCCTTCATTTTGAGCATTTCTGCTTTTTTTTCAGAATCTCTGCCTCTTTATTGAAGTGACCTTTCACTTCCTATATTTTCTCTCTGATTTCATTTCTTAAACCATCCCTTACTTCACAGACCAGTTTAACTATGTACATTCTAAACTCCTTCTCTGATATTTCTTCCTCTGTGGTGTTACTGGATTCTGTTAAAAGACAATCAAGGGAAACAGGTAGGAGAAAAAATATATACGTAAAACTTTAAAAAAATCAAAAATAAAAAGAAAAGAATATGAAACAAAACCAAAATATACTAATCAAACATCTTAGTTCCCAAAAATCTAATCCATGAAAAACAACTGGCTTCAAAAATGCTAGAAATGAGAAAAAAATAAATATGACTATGAATGTGTATAAATATCCATGTACCATTAAGGTCACAATTAAACAGAGAAAAAGATCTTGATGAAAAGTTAATTCTTTCTGTTGGAGTTCAAAAGATTGTTTCTCCTTTCAGCAGTTTCAGGTGGGGTCATCTGGAGTGAGATGCTCCACCCTTTGGATCATTGGGGTGAGAGAGGTGATCCCATAGGCAGGATTCCTGGAAGCAGGGTTTAGGTTAGGCTCCAGGTTCTTCACTGAATGCCAATTGGTCTGGAGATTTTAAATCTCTGCACCTCCAGGACCCAGTACTTGCTGGACTGTGCTGAAAGACTGTACCCCAGAGTTCTCCCCTGGGTTCCACTCCTGTGGTATGGGACCTAATTCTTAGTCCCCTACATCACCTTCAGACCCCATGTTTCTTGGTCTCAGGTTCAGTCTCCCACCTCAGCCCTTCCGCGTTCCTAGCCAGATACATCTTTCCCAGCTGGTTCTACAAGCAGTGGGAATGGAGGAGGAGGGGTTGAGCCCAGTGGGTTTCTGCAACTGGTTGTCCCCTGTGTAAACCTCTCTCCGTGTTTGATTTTTTTTCTGATCACTTAAGCACACTCTGTGGCATGCAGTGTGTGTTTACTGGTCCTGTATTTCAGGTCAAACTTGGGTTTGCCAGGAATCAGCTCCCTCAGCTGCCAGCCCCCATGCAGCAGCTGCAAAATGGTTCCATTCTTTGTCCTCTGCGATGCCTAGAGAGATGGTGACTTCCTTCCATGCACACGGGTATTGTGCAGTGTGTGTTTTAGGTTTGGTGGGCAATGTCCTTGATCTCTAAATGCTCCATACCCAGACATGACTTGGGCCTCCCAAATATGTGGGTTCCTTTAATTCCCATTCCCTTCCTTTATACTCATGGAGAGACCACTCTGGTTTGTACTTCCAGCCTGGCTGTTGTAGTGGCTGTGACGCTGGGGATTTCTACCTTATTATATCCAACCTCCTGAGTCCCCAATCTGCTTTTGAATGTTCAGTTTTAAATTCCAGTCAAGTCCCCCTGCTTTTTTTGTTCACCCACCTTTAAGCTGACTTTTTTTTTTTTTTTAAAGCTTCTACATATAGGGAACATGTAGCACTTGTTTTTATGGATCTGGTTTATTTCACTTAGCATCCTGTCTTCCAGTTCCATCTGCTACAAAATTTCATTCTTGTTTATAGTTGAATAATACTCCATTGTGTATATATACCACATATTTTTAATCCATTCATTCCTCAGTGGACATCTAGGTTGATTTCATACCTTAAATATTGTGAATAGGGTACAATAAATATGGGTATGCAAATATTTTTTGGTATGCTCATTTTATTTCCTTTGGATTTTTATCCAAAAGTGAGAGAACTGTATTATATACTAGTTCTATTTTCATTTTTCGAAGAACCTCTATACTGTTTTCCATAATGGTTGTGCTAATTTACATTCCCACCCAATAGTATATGAGAATTCTGTTTTCTAAATCCTCACCCATGTTTATTATTTATATCAAAGTTTTTCTAACTAGAGATAAATGGTAGTAATCCAATTTAAAAATGGACAAATGATCTGAAGAGGCACTTCTCAAAAGAAGAAATACAAATGACCAAAAAATACATGATAAAATTCTTAATATCACTAGGCATCAGGGAAATGCAAATCAAAACTATAATGAGTTCTTATAATTCAAGTTATTTACCCTACTGTACAATTATGATATTATTCACTTTACACTGAAATTCTATTTATTTTCCCAGTTGATCTTTGCATAACTCTGGTATGGTGTGTTGGGGACTGATTTTTCTGAATTTTCTGAGTCTGGTCTCTAGGTATTTTGGTTCATAATCTTCATTCCTAGACCCTCAGGCACTCTTCCTCCCCATCTCAGGCTCTAAAGTGTTGGTTTTAGATCCTTGAAAATTCTCATTTATTTTGAACTCATAAAAAAGGCAATAACAGGTTTAAACTAAACAGATCATGGGCCCTGGAACCAGGTACCTGTGTTTCTTTACCTGCAAAGTGGCATACAATTCTTAAAAATGCAGACTAATCTATAGTAACAGGACTCAATTTTAGGAACTATTGTGAGGCTTAACGAAGTCAATCCTTGACAAACACTTAGAAAAGCACCTGCCAAATAGACAACGGAAATGCTAATATTTACCATCAAACATCACAACAGACAAAGGCCACACCCCAGAACGTGCATACCTAGCATGACAGTGGCTTTTTTTTTTTTTTTTTGCTGTAGCCAATCAATGATAGAAACAGACCCAGAAAAGTCCATTGTCATATAATGAGTTAGGTGCAGAGATCAAATTATGCATAGAAGATATATTTGTTTATAAATGACTTGGTTGAAGTCTAGTTAACATGCATTACATTGCATATATTTAAAAATGTATGTACACTTTGATAAGTTTTGGCCATCTCTATATTCATGAACCCGTCACCCCAAATAAAATAATGAACATACTCATAATCCCTCCAAATTTTCCTGTTCCCCTTTAATTCCTCTGACCCCTATTCCCA
Organism: Sciurus carolinensis; assembly: GCF_902686445.1. Classification (NCBI taxonomy): domain Eukaryota; kingdom Metazoa; phylum Chordata; class Mammalia; order Rodentia; family Sciuridae; genus Sciurus; species Sciurus carolinensis. The sequence continues at coordinate 24,869,287 of NC_062224.1, forward strand.
CATGACCACTGCCAAAATCAAGATGAAGAACATGTCTGTCACCTTTAAAAGTTTTCTCATGACCCTTTGCAGCCCACTCCTCCCTTGACCCGCATCTACAGGCAGGCAGCCACTAGTCTGCTTTCTGTCACTTCAGATTAGTCTGCATTTTTAAGAATCTTGTGTAAATGGAATCACACAATCAGTATGCTTCTGTGCTTGTCTGTTATCCAGCATATTAACTTTACAGTTCCCTTCTACTGTTGTGTTTATCAGAATTTCATTCCACTTTATTGCTGAGTAGTATTCCGTGGAATGTATATGCCACAATTTGTGCATTTAATGGACACGAAAGTTGTTTCCATTCAGGGATATTGGAAATAGCCATTGAGGATATGCTTCTACAACTTGTTGTGTGAGTTTAAACTTTTTATTTTTGTTTTCACTACACAAAGTCTTGTTGGTTACTCTTTAAAAATATTTTTAGATGGACACAAAATATTTTATTTATTTATTTATTTTTATGTGATGCTGAGGCAAGTGCTCTACCACTGAGCTACGACCCCAGCCCTTGGTTACTTTTGAATATAGTTTCTTCTGAACAAATATTCTCAACCTATGAACTCTATGAATCTGTAACGAATTGTAGTTTCCCTTTTGTCTCCAAGTTATTCAGTGTTAAATTTGAGGGCCTGTCATAACAGTCAGGCAATTTGTTATTTTATGTAAATTTTGTGTGCTAATATCATCCCTAACTTACTTTACCTATCATTAGTTGCATCCTCACTCTTAATTTTTGATCATCTATTCCTTTTTTTTTTTTTTTTTTTTTTTTTTTTTTGTGGTGCTGGGGGTTGAACCCAGGGCCTTGTGCTTGCAAGGCAAGCACTCTACCAACTGAGCTATATCCCCAGTCCCTTTTTTTAATTTTAATTTTTACTGGTTCTTTTTAGTTGTACATAACAGTAGAATCCATTTTGACATAAGTGTACAAGCGAGGAGTATATCTTATTCTAATCAGAACCCCATTCTTGTGGATGTACTTGATGGTGGGCTTCACTGTGGTGTATTGTACATAGAAAAATTATGTCATATTCATTTGTTTGTCTTTCCTTTTCCTGTCCTCTCTCCCTTCCCTTCATTCCCCTTTGTCTAATCTACTGAATTTCTATTCCCCTCTCTTACCATGAGTTAGCTTCCATGTATCAGTGAAAATATTTGATGGAACCATCATTTGACCTAGCTATCGCACTCATCTATTACTTTTTTTGATACATTGTGTATTTTGTGATATCTTGATTCAGTTTTTAAAGAAGAAAGAACACAAATCAAAGAAGTATTAACTCTGGAATAAGTTGAAAAGCACCAAGAATCTTCCCTTGGAAGATTTCCTTGGAATTTAAAATAAAAAAAGAATATAAAGAGTTCCAATTTACTTGTCAGTGATATCTGAAATTTTTCCATTAAAGATGCATTACTCTGGATTAATAACTATTTCAGTATTTCTTATTAAGATAAATTCTTCAGAGAGAGAAGATATCTTAATCTTAGGTCACAGAAGGATGAATTCATTTTTCTGAACCTTTCTAAGTGGACAGCTAGGGGTTAGTGTGGATGGAAGAGGAGATGGTATATGAGTATAAAAATTACTACATGATGAAAGATGGAAACGTATTAGAAAAGAATTGAAAGGGAGAAACAGGAGAAACATTTTGGATTTTGCTCATCTTCTTGCTAAGTAGCAAGAATATTTGTTTCACTTTTTTGCCTTTTTGGAGGAGAATCTTTACAAAGTAAGAATTCCATTAAATAAGAATGGCAACCAACTCCTCTTTGCTGAACTACCTGGAAAGCTTTGATTACTGAAGCATAGAAATGGAATTTCAAGGAAAAAAAAAAAGAATATAAAGAGTTCCAATTTAAAGTCACCTCACCACAGAATGGAGATCATTTACTTTCATTCCATTCTACTTAGTACGGAACAGACATTTTGTTAGTTGGAGTAGCGTAGCGACAGCAAACATATGGACCGCAGTGGAGAGAAAATCCTATTTATGTACTACAAAAAGGTAGGCACCAGACACAATTGGCAATCATGAATACACACCCCAAAATCAATAAACTTGGAGAGAGGTCAATGTAGTGCCTAAAAGCAATTCTGGAAAGAGAGGAGAAAGGAGAAAGAGGGAGACTTTCCTACCCTCCCATTCCACCCTGCAACCAACCATCTAAATGAAACCACAAAATTTGAGTGAAAAACTAGATGTCAGAAAAAGTATTGAGTGGTGGAATTGTTGATTTAGAATACTTGGCAGTTTGCACACCCTTTGCTGATGAAAATCTTGTTGATGGAAGCAAAATTCCTTATGACATCAGGTTTTTGCAAATATTTTACCCTTTATAAAGGAATACTATTCCATGGCTTGTCAAATTTATGTTAAATGACTTATATTTGATTAAAACTTCATTTTTGTAGGTATCGAGAGAAAAGTCAATTAGGCAATTCTCCATTATAGATGGCAGGAGCGGAAAGGGAAAAATGAACGGTTGTAGGTCCTTTGAGGCAATGGTTTATTGATATGTTTTCTGCATGAAGCCTCAGTGCTTTTTATCACTCAATACTGAATCTTGATCTCAAGTGGGAGGTGGCATTTCCTTTTAAAGCCAAGCTGTAAACATTGTGTGCAAGCCATTCAACACAACACAGACAGGGAGAAGCAGATGTACATTATAGTGTTTTCTAGGGAAGGGGACTTGAGGGGTAGTTTAGTTGTACTATCTCCACAGTGTGAGAGCCCGAAAGGTTTACAGGAAAGTGCCTCATGAATATTTATTAACGTAGTAAGTAAGGATGGATAGATGGGTCTCTCTATCTCAATATAGCCCCATCCTGGGAGAAGGAAGAGAACGCTGCAAACTTTTAAAGTCCTCATTGCTGCATGTGTCAGAGAGTCATATTACTCACAAATGGCACAGCCATACTGCATTGTAGCTATTTGCCCTCAAATCACAATTACATTTTATTACCCACTCAATTCTCATTTGGTAGCTGCCACTTACTTTCATTGCCTGCAGAGACTCCCAGTTTTCTTTCCTTCGATTTGCAGGTGGGAACATATTATCATATACGAGCTGAGCTCTGGAAAGCATGCCTCGGGGTCTCTAATGTGTCTGGGATGCATTTGGCACTAAGTTAGTTATTTGAGGTCTTTGCAGTCCACTGTCAAATGTTGTTCCTCTGGCTTCTGATCTCCCTCTGGCACCTATAAGTTTTCTCCTATTCTTTTCTCTATGACCTTGATGTCCCATCTGGTCCAAGACTCTGCTGGTCTTCTGCTATTCCTCTGAAATCCTTATTTCATTGTTTGTTCACTGGGTGCTCAAGTATTAATGGATATAGTTAATTAATGGTTCTCCTAGATAAAGTTCTTATCTTTAACCACAAACTCATTGTTTTGATACAAAGGAGGGCCCATGTTTTTAGATATTGTGTTAGGCTAATTGGAGTTGTTCTTGGTTGCTGGACCTTATCACAGTCCCAAAAAAAACCCAACATTTTTAACTTGCAGTAATAACATATATTTCTTGATTTTACTTAGTTTTGTTTTTAAATCGTGAAAGTCACATTTTAAAATCTCTTTATCTTAGACTTTCCATTTTGCCCTGGGTCCCAGCAAGACATTGAAGATATAGCAAAATTTTGCTGACAAACCTTCAGGTTTAAGTTTAAGTACTGATATATCCTTATTTTTTTCTGGATTGAAGCTAAAATTAGTCAACTCTTCTAATTAGTGGGTCCCTCTCCAACCAAATTCTTTTTCAATCCATCTTCAGTTTGTGTTTAAAGTTCTCAAATGGCAGCATTTTTAGTTTTTAGAAGAAAGGTAGTGAGCCTGTAGGAATCTGTAGTAATTGCTGCAATAACTCATCAAAACCTGGCTAAATACTCACTGACTTGGACTGAATTGAGGTATATATCTGAGTAATTGGAACTTCACTTTGGCTGGGTGTGGTGGCATACATCTGAAATCCCAGTGACTTGGGAGACTGGGGCAGGAGGATCTCAAGTTCAAAACCAGCCTCAGCAACAGTGCAGGCACCTAAGCAACTCAGTGAAACCCTGTCTTTAAATAAAATACAAAACAGGGCTGGGGATGTGGCTCAGTGGTCAAGTGCGCCTAAGTTCAATCCTTGGCCTTCCCCCACAACACCCCATAAAAGAATTTCACTTTGACCCCCTACTCTATTTTTTAATGATTTTTTAAAATATCATAATGCTTTTCCAGCCACTTCCCTGCCAAATAAGGTGACAATAAAGATTCTGGGTCATATCTTCAGCCTATTAGCCCTATTGGATATCACTTCCTCTCTAGGTTCATTTCTGGTCTTTGATTATTTCCAGAAATGTTACTTCTCTAGCATATTCTCCTACTTCACAAACTTTCTTGGGATCTAGTTCTTGGAATCAAATTTTGTCATGATATAACTTTGCTTTGAAGTCTCCAGGCTGTACTCTGTGTCCCTCAAAAGCCACAGCTGCGACTTTTCCCCCTAAGATCTTGAAGAGCCCTGAGATTGGCCAACAGTATGGATGCTGCCTTGTGGGTCTCCTCAAGTTGAATGGGCTAGGGTGCAAGACAGGCAGCACCACAGACTTTAAACAACTCTCGTCATGTTGCATCGCACAACAAACTCGAGAGGCAGCATTTGAGGCGATACATTTGTCCTGCTGTCACGGCCTGTGATTACATCAACATGGTGCTGTCTCAATATTTGTGTCCACCTTCAAGATTTTCAGGGAAGGTTTAAAAACGGTGCTTGCTGATTTTCACATACACTGTCTTATGCTTCCCTTAGGAACCAACTAGTGCATAGTAAGAGGAAATACACTGAGTCCCTGGTAGGCAATGGGATATTTTTACCTTGCTCTTTTCAGAAGCAGACAGCTACTTGGTCCATCACTGAAGACTAAAGCTAACAATTCATTTTCCCAAGACATTGAAATTTCAAAGTGCCCCTAGCATGCCTTTTATTCTCCCAAATTCATCCTGGCAACGGTTGCAAGAGTTCTGATTGACACCAAACGATACACCATCTACTTATCTACATTTAACAAACTTTGTGTGTAGACTCTAGTAAGAAAAATTCCTATGTACAACTTAAAAAATTAATTCACTTGTCAGTTCTGGACAGACTGGTAAACAGGCACTTTTCTGCTTGGGTTTTGCTATTAGTTTGAGAAGGTGTCTGTACTTGTTGCAGAGATAATTGGATCGAGGAGAGAACTTGGACTGAAGACCACTGACAACATTCATCTCTTTCAGGGTCTCTTGACAGATTTTAGGGACGTGAATTCCTAGCATGTGGTTCTGAATACCCATGTTTAGATATAAATACCCAAAGTTACCCCCAAGCTAAATATATATTTTAGAAAATTGTATTTTTTTATTAGTAATAGAATCACTGCTCCCTTTCAGCACATAGGAATTTGGGGATTCAGTGGGAACCTCTGCTCATCAATTATTCATCTTAAGAAGGGTTAACAGATTTAGTAAACGAAGTCACCAGTTAAATTTGAATGACAGATGCACAATGAAAAGTTTTTGACTATATGGTGCACACACTACTTGCACTAGGGCATACTTTGTGCTAAAATATTCTCTGTGTATCTGAGATTCAAATGTAACTATATTTTTTCTGACAATCTCAATCCTAATATAACTAAGTAATTGGATCAAAGCCAGCTCCCATTTTTTTTTTTTCTCTGTGCCACTCTCTGGTTGTGGATGTCTGAATAGAAAGGACTTCTTAGAACTTCGTGCTGGGAATAACAGAAAATTAGTATTATTAGCATCTGCCAATAGACTAGAAGTCTTAAAAAAAAAGAGAGGCATTAAAAGAAAATCTCACTTCTTAACTATGAAGTTCACTTCTATAATCCTCTCCCACTTCATCCTAACTCAAGTCATTAGCACATGATATTTTGCAGCTGGTTGAGCCAGCTGTCGTTACCAGGATTCAGGTGGGGATAGGAGGACATTTACAATTTTTATTTCAGAGTTCTCTTCCAAACCCAGATAAATAAACATGTAGCAGCAGGTGATGCAAAGAACCAAGGAGAAGAATTGAAAACAGAATCTCATAATTTGGGCAGATGTAAAATGAAAAATCTAGTCTGTGATCTAAAATCCTGGAATGGAGTGCCTGCCATTGGTTTGTCCCCAGGTGGGGTACTTTATATCTTTAGTATGCAGATGTGTGAGGTTTATATTACCTCACAGCATCATTGAAAATGGGCCATCAGGGCCACTCAGAGGTATAAATTTGTCTACCAAAATGGTCAAATTACTAAATTATCCTCCTGATTCTCATGTTCAGCCCCATTTTATGAGTCTTAAGTTAAGAGGAACAAAGCCATTACTTTTGAAGTTTCCACTGTTAAAGTGTCCAGACCTGACACCCTTAGGACTATACCTCTAGCCAAAATGCAGTCTATAATGCCTTCAGAAGCATCACTTAGTGCCTGGTGTTCTTATGTCAGAGGCTTGGACCATTGTATTTCACGCTCAAAATCTAATGACTGTATCTCTTGATAGGACCTCTTGGGAGCAATGGCAAAATTAGACCATCATTGTTGTGACACCCCTGGAACTGGGTTGAACTTCTAACACCTGTTGAATGAAGTATTCTTTTCAAAAAGTTGCTCACTTGACATCTTTTCCAAAGGAAATAAATGTCTTTCAATTTCAGTCTCAACTCAAAATCAAACAACCTTTTTTTTTTTTTTTTTTCCTTCTGAAACCAAGCTTAATCTTTCTGAAAAGTTTCTGGAGGCTCAAGAACTATTTCTGTGGGCCTTCCATGTGTTCACACAATACCTCTAGGATAGGGTGAATATCATGTTACAAATTTCCGAATGAGTTCTTGGTCAAGAGGCTTTGATCTCCAGCTAAACTTGAGAAGAACTAGGAATTCCATTTCCATGGCTGTTCCTTCTTTGAGTTTCCCCAGGGATGACCAGAGTGTCATAAGGAGTTGTGAGAAGTGATGACTGTGTTCTCTACATATCTCATGTCTACTAAAAAACAGTCATTTCCTGTTAGCTATCACATAAGGACTCCAATCCTTAGTCTTACTTAAGAGTGAAAAGGTTCAGTTGGTTCATAATGACATTTTGACTAGATAATCCTTCTTACAAAGGATTACTCTGTACACTGCAGGATGTTTGGGGACCCTGGAATCCCTGTCATTCTGCCACCCAGATATTTCCAAATGTTACCTCATGATTGGGAATATCCCTAATAAGAACCAGTCTTTTAGAGTATGACCCTAACTTACCTTGCCTACCACCTCTTCATTCCGTGAGTTGTATACCCCAGACATATTATTTGCTATTGGCTCTTGTAGGGATTAATGGGATATTAATAAAGTAACAATGAGTACAGCTCATTGTGCCTAGTAAATGTTTGCAAGTGCAAGATTGCCGGTGTACTTACATCTGTCTTATTCATGACCTTGCTCTTACCCACAATCCACCTGTGTGAAAGATGTTCTTCTGACCTCTCACCTCAAAAGTCCAAATCCTATCATCTTTCAGATGCAACTTAAATCCATATGAAATCTCTCTTAGTCTCCTTATTCTCTAAATTTATCATTGCTCAGAATCTATGTTAAGCACTCATGGACTCAGTTGGGGAGACAAGTGAAATAGCATTCACTGTGTGGAATGGTACCTGCAATGACTCAATGAAACTTCAGGGGTTGGGATAGCACGGAAAAGAATGTTCGTGGAAGGTGTTCAACAAGGATGATTCTTGGGATGAATTTTGAAGGTAAAAAGTCAATTAGCTGAAAATAAAGCTGATTCCAGGTTAAGAGAAAAGTTTTGAACAAAAACATGGTGGTAGCCCCTCATTTTGGCAGAAGCGAGTGGCACATGGAGGAAGGTGTCAGGAGAGGAGATCAGCAATGCAGTCAGAAGATAAAGGGCTTTGTGTGATGAACTGGGTAGTTTAGATTTACTCTGCAAGCTGTGAGGGTAGTTAAAATATTTTCTTCACTTTTCACCTTTTTTCATCTGAGTTATTCAATCACCCCACGGTATCCATGGAGATTGGTTCCAGGACCCCTCTTGGTTACCAAAATCCACAGATGCTCCAATTCCTGATAGAAAATGTTGTACTATTTGCATGTAACCTACAAGATATGACTGTATACTTTAGGTCATCTCTAGACTGCTTATAACATATAATACAAGGTAAATGCTATGTTAATAGTGTATTTAGGGAACAATGGTAAGGAAAAATGTCTGTGCATGTTCAGAATGGATGCAATGGTTTTTTGAATGTCCTCTATCCACAGTTGGTTGAATTCATGAGCGCTGGACTTTTGAATACAGGGGAACAACTGCAATCACTTCCTTACACCTGTATTTTCCAAATGTGACCATGTCCTCTTCATGAACAGAGGCAATTTTGCCTTTGTGTTTTCTATAGAATTTACCAGAACCTTTGGCAGATGGCAAATTTTCAAGGATTGTTTTAGACTAATGAATTAGTGATGTAATGAGCATCTTGAATTTTTTCTCATCTAAAGAATGCATGTTTCTTCCATTTTAATAGACCAACATGGGGATTTTGGATTTACCTTTAAATCTTTTTATAATTAACTGGGTGTGTATAAGCAGCTGGTTTTCAGTTTCTTTGGGCATTGATGGCCTGCTGTGAGTGGAAGCATTTATTCTTTGTTCTATTATTCAGTTTTTATTCATAAAACAATGTGCTGAATATCTGGTGTCACATGAGCAATGATAAATCCAAGGTAAAAACATTGACTACAAATTAGGACATAAAACCCAAATAGTAGTCAGTCCTTTCTTTGGAAAAAAATCCTGAACCCTGGGTAGTTCTGTCACTCTGTCCTGAAAGCAGTCAGGCTCTGGCCAAATGGCTTCCAGAGAGAAAGGGAATCTCAGAAATGTGGCTCCTTCATGGAAAAAGGCTTTGTCTTCAGTCTCTGAACTGTCAACATTCACACCCTGGCTTATCTCGGTTGACAGAAAATTGGAGGACAGACATTTTCAAATCCTCCTGGGTCCTGAGGCTGGAAAGTAGGCAGACTGCTCCATTCCAAAGGAACACAAACCATGAGCGATGAATTATCTCTTAGAACACGAAACAGGGCTCATTTCTATCATCTGTCCCGCTTACACTCCGGGTATGACTGCTTGTTCTCTTCTTCTTTTATTGAGAAAGAGGAACTAGCTAGAAGGTCCCAGGGCTTGGGTTCAGAAGGAAGGCAGCGAAGTGGTTAAATTAGCTGTGTGTTTGCCCCAGGGTTTATGGGAAATCCTGTTGGGAAGAATTTTTATAGTTTGGATGGTCCAGATTAATTAAGCTGATTTCATATTCATATAAAACCCACATAACGAGGTGACACTTTTACAGATGTGCCAAACTTTGATGGTCACAAACTCATTTTGCCAGCTTTTTTTATTTTCTAATTTAAACAAATAAGGAAGAAAATAAAATAAGATCGACCTTCTTTCTGTTGGCTCTGTGCAGATTGGTCTCCCAGGTGGAGGATCTGTCGCAGACCTGTGGGGGAGACCGTGCTCTCTGGTTTGTCATACCTTCCCCGCTGGTTTTACTGTTTGTGATGTGAATGGAAAGGACCTGAGAGCAAGAGCAAAGGGAAAACACCAGCTTATGCGGTGCATGTGTTACGTATTGCCATTTGGGCTATTTAAAATTAATGTCATGGCTGTTTTCTCCAGAAATTAGGAAAGATTGGTAAGAGTTTGCATAAGTTTCTTTCCAATCTGATCTCATTACAACATATCATTAACCAGATTGACTCATATATGATCCTGAAATACAGATGGCTTTCTGTTAATATTATGGTTACTATATGCCAACATGAAGGTGGGGTTTCTCAACCTCAGTAGTATGGACATATTGGACAAGATAACTCTTTGGTGTTGGGGGCTTTCCTGTGCTTTATGTGGTTTTAAAGAATATCTGTGTCCTCTGCCATTAGATAGAATAGAATTCCCTCTCTGTCCCTCATTCTCGTTAATCAAAAATGTCTCCAGATGTCCTGGGGTAGAATGTGGGCAAAAACCCCCTGCTGTGAAGTATATTTTAATAATGGGCATTTACTAAATAGAATTATAGTCTTAAAACTGGGCACGGGGGTGTACACTTGTAACCTTAGCTACGTGGGAGTCCAGGGCAGGAGAATTGTAAATTCGAGGTCAGCCTGGGCAACTTAGCAAGATCCTGTCTAAAATTAAAAATTAAAAAAAAAATGCTCTGGAGATGTAGCTTGGTGGTGGAACACTTGCCTAGCAAGTCCCCAGATTTAATTCCTAAGCACCACAAGAAAAAACAACAACAATAATAAAATATAGCCTTCAAGAAGAAATCTGTCTGTAAAGCTTATAGTTGACATATGTGTTTAATTAACCAGCACACATCATCTTTCCTTACAAAGCCAAGATTTGGCTGCATGTCGATGCTCCTTTTGAACAAAGAAGAGAGTACTCAACAATCACTGTTTTGAGGTGCTAACAGTCCCTAGTGGCGATGCTTATAGTCAGGTCCACTAACCAATTGCGCCATGGCGGGAGGGAAGACTGTGGGAAGGTCAAAGGCATTGCCAGGATGCAGCATGGGAGACATATGGCTTATCGGGAAAAGCTTATGAGCGATCAGTGACTACTGCATGGAGAGTCCGCTAGCAACGGTCTGAACTGGCAGCAGGTCCAGACTTCATGGTGCTTTGCCAAGCAGAGCCTCCCCTTCCTGAGGGCTTTCTGTCCAGTTGGTAGCCTGCTAGGCAAGCAACACATCTCCTTTCCACAACGCCCTCAGTTCTACATCAGTCCCCACAAGAGAGGGTTTTACATGCTGGACTGCAGAAGCAGTGACATCTTCAGCATTAGCTTGCCCAGTTAACTTGTCTGAGCAGAATTCCGAGGAGCAACTGTCCTGGGGCACTTGCAAGAAAGTGGTTTTCTACAGATACCACTAGCTTGCCCTTTCTGCCAATGTATGTAGAGAAAGCCAGTGTCCTTCAAGATAATATGTACTTGGACCTTCTGGCTCAGGTATGCTTTCATTGTTCCCTTAACTTGGCTACATTTTGGGGAACCGAAAGGAGGCATTTGGAAGCACGTTATTTTATCATCGCCCTTTTCTTTAATGGTGATACGCTGACCAATAGTTAAATAAATAAACTATTGCCTTGAAATGAGAAGATAGGCTAGGTTCCCATTTTCCAATCATAGCAAATGCTCTCCATGAGCTGAACAGCATATCCCAGTAAGCACTGGGGCAAAACTTGCCAACAAAATAAGGGCCAAACACTACGAGCCTTGAGCGATTTGCTGTGCACCTCTGATGTTTTGGTCAAGCTTTATTCAAAATTATGAAAGGGTTAACAGATATTTTGAAAAAGTTCAAGTTCTCCAAAAGATAAGGAAATCATGATGCATATTTATTTGCTTATAATGGGTTCCTTTCAAAAAGGACTTGAGGTTTTATAATAAAATCCAATTTATATTTATTACCCTTTTGCTTCAACAATCACTTCTGTTATGATTGATTTTTGTCTGTGCCCATAATACTTTTTTTTATTGAGATGTAATTCACACAGCAAACAATAGTATATGTGTGTGTGTGTGTGTGTGTGTGTGTATCCTCAAACATAAATTGTCCATTGTTAAAGTATATATATAATTTAGGGGTCTTTGCCTATTTTAAGGTAGTGTAGTCATTACTCTGTGTGATTTCCACTCCAAAGGAAACCCTACCCATCATCAGTCACTCCTAATCCCCAGTCCTTGCTCCTAACCCGAGTTTCTTAGCAATCACCAATCTACTTTGTCTATCAGTAGAGTCACCGCTTCTGGAACTTTCCTGTCAGTGAAATTGTACAATACAGGACCTTTGGGGTCTGGTTTCTTTCACCTAGAATCACACCTTCAAGGTTCACCGTGAGCTTGAAACCCATTTCTCCAGCCATCTGCTTCACTGGTCCAACTACCCCGCACCATCTGGTAAAAGGAGACCCTCACAGACCTCTTTTTCTTCCTCTCTGACAACATCCAATTGGTCAATGAATCCTGCCCACCTATGGTCCAGCTGCCTCTACCACATTCACATTCCTCCCTGGACGATTTTCACAGCGGAGAACTTAGCAGGTGGTTTTGTTTTCAGGATCACACACCCCATCCATCCGCCATGTTCTTTCTGGAGTGATCTTTTGACTCTCTCCCTCTTCTGCCTGGACTGCTCCAGGGTTGTCCTTTGCCTTCTGGAACAAGACCAAAAGCCTCAGCATGACTGTGAGACTTCTTCTAACCTGGTTCTTTCCTACTGCTCTGGCCTGATCTCCAGCTTCCCCTTCCCAAGTTCCACTCACACTTCAGCTGTGACAAAGCTCTTGAACCCTCTCAACACCCTCTGTGTTTTAACTGACTTTGTCTTAGACATGACACAGGAACACACTCTTCCTTTGGTGTGGAAGGTTCTGGAGCTCCTCCTTCTTCAGGACCCTCTCTGATGTTCCCCACCCTCAATCTGGGCAGCTTTCCTCTCATGCTTACATATTTCAGAGCAATTACCACACTGTAATCTTCTGCTTCCTACCCGCCTCTCCCTCTGGATTGTGAGCCCCTGGGTGTAGGAGTTGTGCCTTTGTCTGAGTTTGCTGGGACTGTCAGAACAAAACACTGCTGACTAGCTGGCTTACACCCTGGCCTTTATTTTCTCACCATTTTTCAGGTGGAAGCCTCAGGTCAAGGCATTGACAGGACTGGTTTCTTCTGAGGCTTCTCTCTGGGATATCTTCCCTGTGTCCTCCCAGATTGTACCTCTGTCTCTGTCCTAATCATCTCTTCTTCTAAGGATACCAGTCATAGTGGATTAGGGTCCACCCCAGTGACTCCATCTTAGCTTCCTTGTCTCTTTAAAATCCCAATCTCCAAATATAGTCTTTTTTTTTTTTTTTTTTTTTTTGAGGAATTAGAAATGAGGGCTTCATCATATGAATCTGGAGGGGACATAATTCAGCCTCTGTCTTCCATTTTTACTCTACCAATATCTAGTGTTTGAAGAGGATCTCAGTGAATATGAGAATAAAAGAAAGTACAAGTCAAGTGATTGGGGTAAAAGGTGGCCAGAAAGGAGGGAGAAGAGAAGGAAAGTACTAGAAAAATCACACCAGAAACCCAACACAATGACATTGCTAAATTTTTGCATTGAACTTCGTGCTGAGCTCCATTCTGATTCCCTGAGGCCAGGAAACAAAGGGAAAAGACTAAGAATGATATTATATTTTATTAATATTATTTTAAGTAGAGAGAGTTAATAAAAATCTAAAGAGAGAGATATATTTTGTGATTTTTAATTTCTTCTTTTCTTTAAGGATATTCATTTCTGACATTTCATTCTGGATGGTGTTTAAATTTAGAAAAACTAGACAAGCATCATGTTCAGGGATTTATAAAGTTAATTATACAATTTAATTTCATTCATTTACTTGGCCAGGTGGGGAATGAAAATAAGTGATATTTCTGTATAATTCACTTCTAAAAACAACCTTATTATGCCTAATTTAAGCAGGATTGTCATCACTTTTTCTGTTTCCACCTTCAGTTTGATTAAGTCCTCCTACTAGGGATTTATCACTGACATTTGAAAGGAATTGATGGAAAACTAGAACAAGAAAGGAAAAAATTCATTAGCTTGTGCTGTTTTCAGGAAAGAGTGTGCACATATGATTATGTCTAATTTAAAGAGTTTAGGAAAAGGTTTCTTTTTTGAATGTTATTGATGATAAGAGAACCCTAGAAACTTCCAAGTGGTCCCCTATGAGCTTTGACAAGGCAGGTGCTCAGTTTCTTCCTCTGAAGGTTGAGGAGTTTGGACTACGCTCTCTAAAGACCAGGCAAGCACTATCATTGTGATATTTTACAAATCCTAGAAAGTTGCAGAAATTAATATTTTTGATATCTCCCTCATTTTAACTGGTAATTGACACTAACATTAATCATTTATGCCAACTTTTATTGAATATTAGCATCTGCCTGGGTTGTGCTGGTGAGCACTATAAATATTGCTTATTCAATCCCCATCACTCATGAGGAACTATTGCCCCTTTATTATATTTTTATTTTGTAGATAAGATGACTGGGGTTTAGAAAGAATCAGTAACTCACAGCTAATAAATACAGGTGCTTCCAATCAAATGTTGGTGATGAAGTTCTGTGGTTTGGTTATAAGCTTTCACCATTATGTCATGCCACCCAGGGGGAAATACATACTTGGCTAGTGCTGAGCTTAGACTGGGCTTGTTAGAACAGAGTTCAGCAAAGCGTGGTGCATATGTTTCTATTCATAAGACAATCAAAAATGATTTTAGAACTTTTGAAACACAGCTCTCAAAGACCATGAGGAACACATCTGAAGTCACAATTAAGATGACTCAACCATGGCAGTATGGGAGTATGCAGAGACAGATTGTGGAACATCTGGGAAGAAGGAATTGGAGCCACCTACCATAGTGTCTGGGCTTGTGCCGAATGATAAGAAGGGCTTATTATGGGCAGAACTGGGTCCTCTCCCCGAAGATATGATGAAATGTTCACCACCCAGTGCCTCAGAATGTAACTTTATTTGGAAATAGGGTCTCCAAAGAGGTAATCAAGTCACAACTAGAATGGACCCTGATCCAGTAAGACTGGGGGTCTTTATAACAAAGGGAAGTTGGGCCTCAGTGAGAGAGAAGATTACATGAAGACACACAGGGAGATTATAGCCATGTGATTGGAGTGAAGCACCTACTTATAAGTCAAATAATGTCAAGTACCCCAGCAAATATCAGAAGCCAAAAGAGATAACAAAGGATTGTCCCTTAGAACAGTCAAAGAGGGCATGGCTCTGTTGATACTTGATTTTAGACTTCTAACCTCCAGAACTTTGAGACAATAAATTCTGTTGTTTTAATTCACTCAGGTTTGGAACTCTGTTACAGCAATCTCAGGAAGCAAATTTAGGGTGAAGGGAGCTGAGCTCAGTACTGGATTGGTTGCCATGAGTTCAGCATGTGCCTGTCAGTGAACTTTGCTTGGAAGATAGAAAGAAGAAAGGGAGCTAGAAGGTTCATCCTAAGAAAGTACTGATAGTTTAAAAGAAAAAAAAATATCGGACATTTTGTGGCTGCTCTCTGTGGCTTTGCATAGGTTCTGTTAGAAATATTGTCAATGTTTTATTAAGAACATTCCTATTAATGGGTTTGATTTTTTCACTCTCAGATTTAATATACTAATATCTAGTTAGTAATTATTTTTTATTTTAAATGTTAGCATAAAGTTTTCTTTCAATGAAAATTCTAAAGGAAAGTATGAAGGACATGTTTGTACACAGATAGGGCAAAATCCATGAATGACAGAAGTGTGGGTAAGTTGTGCAACAGGATTATTCCAGGATCCCACTGATCTGAAAGGAAAAAAAAAGCAGAATTTTTGTTTCCTGGATTCATTTGTAAGTGTTAGGAACTTAATATGTAAACTCTTCCATTGTTTATATGAACATTGGAGAACAAGGTTAGATAAATTGCAAAAGTGACATAATTGGTGGCAATAGGAGTTAGTTCATTCCTAAACACTAACTTTGTTTTCAAGTACTGAACATAAAATCTTTTCTTTTTTTTTCCCCTGTTTTTTTGATTTGTTTGTTTTTAAATATTTACATTGTTATAAATTTGTGATTTACTTGAGTTAGATTCTTGTCTTGGGCAAGAAACTAGGTTTAAGCTTATTTATTAAACTTATTTATTTAAATGGTGTTAAAGTAAATATATTACCAGTTTTCCTTCTGATTCAGTGATGCATTTCTTTATAATTACAAACACCTCTGTAAGAATCAAAAGACTTTGTTCTTTATGCTTTAATGTAAAGCAATCTTCTGAAGTCATTTCTCTACTAAAACCCAGTTTGCAGAGTTGTTGAGGTTGACCACAGACCTGAGCACAGACCCTCTGCTGAGGACTGGAGTCTCATCAAGACAACTGTCCCCTAGGATGAGGGGCAGGGAGAGTAGAAAGGGGGTTATAGGAAGAACTGCAGATCAAGATGCAATTCATGTGTTTCTAACATTTGCCTAGAACTGGCCCTGCAATAAGGAAAAGGTGAATCGATTCAGATCCTCAGGTTTGCATACAAACCTTGGCCACCTATTTACATCCTCAGTTTAGAACCAAGAGGTCCACTATTGACCTTCATTGTGGACGGGCAGGTCTTGAAGAAGGGCCTAGAAATGCATGAGCCAACTGTAATATTTTTCATGGTACCTGCTACAGTCTGAATATTTGTAGCCACCATCCCCAAAATTCATATGAAACCTAATCCCCAGGGCAATAGTATCAAGAGTTGGGGCCCTTTAGGAAGTGGTTAGAATGGGATTAGCACTCTTGTAAAAGAGACTCAACATTCGCTCCTTCCACCATGTTAGGCATGGTGTCTTTGAGGCAGAGAGGAAGTTTTTACTGGACACCAAATCTGTTGGTACCTCATTCTTGGGCTTTTCAGCTTCCAGAATTATAATCAATGTATTTCTATTGTTTATAAATTACCTAATCGAAGGTGTGTTGTTATAGCAGCTGGGATGGACCAAGACCTTCTTATTCACAAATGCACTCAGGAGGGGCCTTTGGAGCATGATCCATTCATAAACTTAGATCTACCTACCCTTATGCTGTCCTCTATGAAGATGTCAAGCTACAAGCGGGCACAGATGGGAAGTAAACATAGAAGGAGGCAGAAATTGCATTTGCTTTATTCTGCTAACTTTTTTCTTCGTTTTTCTTGCAACCTTTTGATTTCATTGGTAAAGCTCTTGGATCTGGAGAGTTGGATTGCAGTCAACCACAGATAAGTTCAGATTCAGAAGGGACTATATTCCTCTATGGTTCTTGGGTGCCTTAATCATTATTCTGTATTTCTCATTACAAATGGAGTTCCTTTATTAATTAATTTATTTTTACCTTTAAGGTATAATCACATACAGTGAAATGTCACGTCACATTTAACAAATGCATGCAGGGTGCGTGGTTACCGCAGTCAAACAAAGGGCAGTTCTAGTGCTGTCCTAGAATTGCTCATGTTCCTAAGTAGTCATTCCCTCCCTAGTCTCTGGCCATCCCTGGCTTTGTTTTCTGTCCTCATGATTTTGAACTTTCCAGAATGTCATGTCAACTGGCTCATATAGTTTGTAGCCTTTTGAGTCTGGCTTCTTTTGTTTAATTTTATCATGTTGCATTTGGGGTTTATCCTTGTTTTTGCAGGATTTGACAGTGATAGTAAAGTTATTGTTGAGTAATATGGGTCTTCTCTTATAGATACAGTTTGTTTCCCTCCTCACGAGGTGAAGGGTATTTGGGATATTCCTCATTTTTGGAAATTATGAACAAAACTGCTATAAATATTAGTGTACAGGGTTTGATGTGAACATAAGTTTTCAATTTATTTATTTTTAATGCAAACTACACAATTAAAAGCAGTTGAGAATCTCTAGTTATTAAAAAATCTGTACCAACTTAGTCAAGAAAATGGAAAATAGGCGCATTCCTGATAAACACCTTGGAGAGCAGGGAGGCAGGAGAACCTAATTAACCTAGTTTTTAAATTTCTCAGTTATCAACTCAGCCTATAAACATTAATTTTAGCAAAATGTGTTTTTGAAAGTGGACTCGAGTCAAAGCAAACAGAAGTGTTAGTTGAAGTGAAGGGAGGGTCTAGAACAAGTTCTGTGGAGAGGACAACCAGCTGGATGTGGTGGTGCATGCCTATAATCCTAGTGACTCAGGAGGCTGAAACAGGAGGATTGCAAGTTCGAGGCCAGTCTCAATAACTTAGTGAGACCTTGACTTAAAGTTAAAAAAAAAAAGAACTGGGGATATAACTCAGTGGTTAAATCCCCAATCCTGGGTGTGAAACGGGGGAAGGAGACAGACGAATGGGTAAATGGTTTGGCAATATTCGTCTCCTCCAACTAATCCTCATCACTGCTTAAGGAGGGTATGAGGTCCCTTAAAGCAACACTCCCATCCCTCAGAATCGACCTCTGCATAGCTCAGAATAGTTAGATGCTGGTTGGTTTTGAAGAGCTCTAATTGTAGATTCCAAGAAGACAGGTGTGACATGGCTTCAACCAATTGGTACAGGGTGAGTTGTTTAAAGGTGTTACAAGTGTCCCGATGCCCATGTTTCTATGCATGGGGACCCATTGTGATTTCTATACTGATTCCGGTGACTACAGTAAGAAAATTCAGTGAACAACATCCCGTTAAGAGTAACATAAAAAAAGATTCTTTAAGACTTTCTTTTACTTTCTTCTTTTCATTTTCCTGGGTTTTCATGCAAGCTTCTTTCAATAGGTTGCTTTCTATGTAGGAATTTGTGAGTTCTTCAAAGCAGAAAAGAGCATTATCCACATTTCTTTGGAAATCAAAGGCAAGGGAAATGTTACTTCTGATTCATGAAGACTGAGTCTGAGCCTTTTGTTTTTATATCAGCTCTGATGCATAGATTTGAAAAACTGTCAAGTTCGATTCTTCTTATTTAAAGCTCCACTGTTGTAGTAACAAATTTACTGGGCTCTAACACCTTCATTTTGCTTCCTTTTCAGTGTTTTCATTGCTAAGAAAATGTGTTTGCTGTTAATTGAATCTGGTGTCTTCAAGCTGCTTGTCTACTGGCTTGTGATTTGCTTTTTTTGCTTTACCTCCAGGTTTTTGTTTGTCCTTTCTGCTTGCCTCTAAGGAAGCTGAAATGGATGCAGGTTGCCTCGCCATACCAGGATGTCTTTGAACATCTGTCCAGTCATCTGATCATTCATTTCCTCCTCCCACTCACAAAATCCCACGGAGACAGAACTTGCCCAGGTTCGCACATATGGTTGACGTTCACAGCTTGAAAGTGTCCAAGCTATTTAAGTTTGATTTTCATTTTAATGAAAGCTCATAGTTTGGCCCAGAGATGAAAGCAAGGTGTGAGAAATTCCCAGATTTCCAGGTTGTTATTTCGCTTAAACGCGAGTTCAACCATGGCTCCTCCATTTTTAGTACAGGAATATGTATTAATGAGCACAGTTCAAAAATAGACACCCTAAAATTTTTACATGGTCCAAAATGTACTTTTAGTGTCTGATTTCGAAAGTTCCTTTGAACATTTAAGATTCCATTTTGGTGGATTATATGGTTACCAAATAGTTTCTAAAACAATTCGAAAAGTTCATAGAAATGTGAAAAGTTTTTAATATGCAATGCCCCCAGTTAAAGGAAGAGAGAGAGAGAGAGAGAGAGAGAGAGAGAGTGTGTGTGTGTGTGTGTGTGTTACTGGGGATTGAACCCAGGAATGCTCAACCACTGAGTCACATCCTTAGCCCTTTTTATTTTTATTTTATTTCTTTTAGCCCTTTTTATTGTTATCTTGAGATGGAGTCTCACTAAATTAATCAGACTGGTCCCAAACTTGTGATCCTCCTGCCTCAGCCTCTGGGGTTGCTGGGATTATTGGCGTGCACCACCAAGTCCTGCAGTAAGGCAGAATTCTTAAGCTGGGAAGTTGATCCGTTTGTGCATTCTGTCTGGCCACTCTAATTATTATTGGTTCTGGCATTCCACCTAGTGTGTTATGGTAGTATTTGACTGAAAACTTAGGAATCATAAAAAAGATAAAAGCGTTCTGAGAATGATAGGACGTATACTTTTTGTATCTTCAGGACCTATCTGGCACAATCCCTGGCCCATAGAAGGTTTGTTTATTTGAAATAAAATTAAATTTATGAAATGAGAATAATAGTTCACTATATAGTTAACTAAAATTCAATTGCATGGTAAGGCAGACATAATACACAATAATGTTCTGATATGAACCTCTAAATTTTGAAGTTGTCCTCAATAGAAATTGATGATGTCCTCAGCCAAGTGGGGCTGGGAAATTCTCTTATTTCATCTTACATGACCCATGTGCTGTTGATTCCCTTGGGGAGTCCTACTCCAGATGTATCTTATGTTATTCTGTATTGAAACTGACTGATACACATCTGTAGATGTTTTAAAAGGGAACTATTCTAAGCTTTAAACAAATTCAGAAATTTTTGTCTCTACTTATGCCAAAAAATTACCTTGAGGTTCACCATAGAGTTTTTATTAATTGCTTTCCAAATACTTTATTCTCCATTTGGAATTCTGCAAAAACACCCAGGATTATTTATCACCTCAGGAACGACTTTGCCTTTGATGTGAGGATATTACGGCTCTTTGTTTATCTGGGTCTCTCACTCAAGAGGCATTGTTGTTAACAGTGACATACTGGTACTCTTAATTTTCCTTTTGTTGGGAAGAGTAACTTGAACTTTGAGTTCTCTGTGGTTTAGGCAGCCCTTTTATGACAATCCCCAAGTGACATTAGAACATTCCCTCTGAATAAGGATACTTCCTCATTTTATATATACTATGCCTAGAAATGACTGCTGTTTTCTTCTACAGAAGAGAATCCCATCAAGGAAGACTATGATAGCACTTGGGGAAGAGATATTTGGAGTCAATTCTTTTTTTCTGCTTATGATTTAATAGAATCAACTACAGAATACCAATGTGATATAAAGCTTGTAGGCTGGAAGAAGAAGCCATATAAAGAGATGTTTCTGTCACATGTAAGCATCACTAAACCTAAGGGTTTATTTGTCAACACATTCTTTCTCTGTGTTTCTTCTCATGGGATGATATTCTGATTGGTTGGTGTAGAGGTCTTGATCCTAACATAATCCTTAGGGTGCTGCCTGCTCTCTGTAATATTCCAAATGTGGCTATGTTTCCTGTTCAATATTTTCCCCTTTCCACCCACACCACATATGCAGCTGGGAACCTCCCAGAATGCTTTGAGTAACATCCCTCCTCCTTCCCCTTAATCCCATGGCCCTTATTGGGTCCCACGCCCTTTTGCAGCTGTGAAAGCCCTTGGACATGGAGCCGTGTTTCCTCACAGGGGAGCTATGTCCAAACCTAGTGAGTTGGAAGTGAGAAACACACACCCATTTTTCAATCAGAAGATATTAAGCCAACAGTTCAACATTTGGCCTCACAAGTAGGGCTTCTGTAAAAGATGGTGACAGAATTTATAATGAGGAATACATGGAAATAGCTGAAGTCATTGGCACTGGGAAAGGAAACTCTTTCACTTAGCTGGGAAGGTGATTCCATGCCCTGCCATGCTTTGAGACCTACTTGGGGTTCAAGGGGTTGCAACAGAATCACAAGCTTAGTGTTCTGGCGAGAGCAAGGGGCCAGATGGAATTCAAGAGTTTCTGCATCTTTCCATGGTTCTTTTAATAATTTATTTGATCTTGAGCAACTTCCTCTGAGATTCAACTTTCCCAGAATCATAACTGAGGTACTCCTTATTAGAAAGGCAAATTACTTTGTTAGAGAAGTTGGAAGCATGCCACATCTAAAGCAGTTTTTAGACATTTTAAAAATTGTTGTTTTGGTTTTTACTGGTTTAATTCCACAGTTGGTCTATTCATCTTCTCAGCGTTGAGCCGTCTTTTCTCTCAGAAGGGCCTCTACCTATGCTATCTACACCTAGTCCCTTTGTGCTTCTATTCTGTGTAAGATTAACCAAGTTTTAAGGACTCTTGAGACATTCATATATTCATCTTTTCTTCCCCTGATAACGTGAGAGGATCTGCAAATAGGCACTCACTCATGAAATTGATTTTTAAATAATAATGGTTTTGAACTCACTAGTTAAAATGTCCAGATCATCAGAACTCTCACAAGTATTCCTGAATTAAGTTTATGGCGATTGACACTATGCTCATAGGTAAGTTTCTTCACTAATACCAGCTACATTAAAGAAGAAAACTCCATTTACTTTTCTTATGTCCCTCTTGCCTGGGAATAAAATCAGGATCATAAGAAGAATCACAAATTAGTATTTTCTCTGGCCCCTCCTCCACCTGCCCTGCCCATATCCTCCCTTTAAATTTCTCCCAACCAGGTAAGTTCGTTCCTCCATGAGGTCTCATGCAGTGCTCTGAACACAATTCTTCTTGCATGCCCTGTGACATAGTGAGTCACCTCTCAGTGCAGGATTTGCTTGTCATTCCTCGTGCTTTGGTTGATGACAGAAGCAGCAGAAGCAGCTTCCTGGTGCCTCCAGTGGGCTTGTCGATTCCATGGTCAGGAGGATTGTATCTGGTGAGGGCTCTCATTCCCAACTTCTTGTAGCAATTCTGCTGAGCTTTGAGCTCTTGGAGCCACACACTGTACATCTTATTCCTATGTATTTTCACTTTTTTGTCCATAAGTCCACAGGTGAAGATCTAGAGGTCTAGAAGTTTCTGCACAACAGTACCTCCAGTGCACTTTAATGATTCTTCCTTTCCAATGCTAAGCCACTCTTTTGTTCTTCAACATGATGATTCTTCCCTTCTCCCTGCGGACCTCAGGAAATAATCCTCTGAAGATCCTGCTTCAACACTTTTCTCCTCATTCCTGGATGCAAAAGTGAACATACTCTAGGTTTAATCTGGCAATCCTACCACAGAAATTTTATCCAACTAATTGCATTAGTTTTATTTCTTTTTCTAATATGGAAGATTGGAGTCTCTGTTCCAAAGACTTTTCCAGGTAGTCTTTGGCCTGAAAATATCCTGCTTAGTTATGCAGCTGAGTCATCTGGCCTGTGGGACGATGCTTATGGATTTCTACACAAGCAGGACAGGTGTATCACCTGAAGGCTTCTAGCATGTCTTCAGAATGGAGACTTCTGGCCTAGGCAAACAGAACTTCTGAGTTGGGCAAGGTCTTGATGACTAAGAAAAAATATACAAACATCATACATAAGCACAACTTATCTTTAGACAAATCTGAGGGATGTATCATCTAAAATAACCTCCAAGGAGTATATTCCAGGCAACACCTGAAATTTTAAATTTGGTTCCTCATTTTAACTACCTTTAGCTACCTTCTGCAATATCAAAATGAAAATGTAACAGTGGGTTACATTATTAACAAGTCTTCTATTGAATGATAGCTAAACTGAAAATGTGATTGTTGATTGCTATCTTGTTTGAAATGCTGTACAGTTCTACAGATTAAAAAGAAGGAGGCACTATGTGGGGTGATACATGCCTATAATCTCAGTGACTCAGGAGGCTGAGGCAGGAGGATGACAAGTTAGAGGCCAGCCTCAGAATCTTAGTGAGACCCTCAGCAACTTAGTGAGAAACTTTCAAAAACAATACAATAGGGTTGGGGATATAGCCCAGTTCATATAGTGCTTGCCTGTCAACCACAAGGTCCTGCACCCAAAATCCCCAGCACAGCAGGAAAAAAAAAAAAAAAAAAAAAAAAAAAAAATATATATATATATATATATATATACATATATATATATATATATATATATAAAGGAGTTGATATGTTTCTCAGTGGTAAAGTGCCCTTGGGTTCAAGCCAATAGCAAAAAATTAAAAAGCAAATGATTACAGATTAGGGCCTTATTTGGACTGAGACTTGTTTGCTTGGCAATTTTGAGCAAGTTACTTAATACACTTTATCTACTCAACTAATCTGAAATCTAAAATATGTACTACCTGCTTTTTGAGTTGTTACAGATATTAGTTATTGAGAGATTATTTACTTTTCCCATCTATTCATCTATTAATATGTGAAGTTATTACCGCATTCTTCTATAACTTCTTCAATTTAAGTAAAAGTACAATAAAATTAAAAAAAAAAAGAAAAAATATACAAGACCTTCAAAGAAGAATTAGCATCAATACTCCTCAAATTGTTCCATGAAATAGAAAATGAGGGAACCCTTGCAAACTCATTCTATGAGGCTAATATCACCCTGATCCCCAAAACAGACAGAGACACATCAAGGAAAGAAAACTTCAGACCAATATCCCCGATGAACATAGATGCAAAAATTCTCAATAAAATTCTGGCAAATCACATACAAAAGCATATTAAAAAGATAGTGCACTGTAATCAACTGGGATTCACCCCAGGGATGCAAGTTTGGTCCAACATATGGAAAACAATAAACATGATTCATCACATCAATAGACTTAAAAACAAAAATCATATGATCATCTCAATAGATGCAGAAAAAACATTTGACAAAACACAGCACCCCTTCGTGTTCAAAACCCTAGTAAAACTAGGGAGAGTAGGAACATACCTCAATGTCATAAAAGGCATATATGCTAAATCCAAGGGCAATGTAATTCTAAACAGAGAATAATTGAAAACATTCCCTCTAAAACCCAGAACAAGACAAGGATGCCCTCTTTCACCACTTTTATTCAACATTGTCCTTGAAACTCTAGCCAGAGCAATTAGACAGACCAAAGACATTAACAGTTTACAAATGTGTAAAGAAAACTCAAACTGTCACTATTTGCCAATGACATGATGCTATATTTAGAAGATCCAAAAAATTCCACCAAAAGATTTCTAGAACTAATAAATGAATTCAGCAAAGTAGCAAGTTATAAAATCAATACCCATAAATCAAACACATTCAGGAATAGCAGTAATGAATCCACTGAAAGAGAAATAAAGAGCACTACCCCATTCACAATTGCCTCAAAAAATAAAATACTTGGGATTCAATCTAACAAAAGAGGTGAAAAACCTCTACAATGAAAACTATAGCACACTAAAGAAAGAAATTAAAGACCTTAGAAGATGGAAAGACCTCTCTCTCATGTTCCTAGCTAGGCAGAATTAATATCGTCAAAATGGCCATACTATCTAAAGTGTCATACAAATTTAATGCAATTTGTATTAAAATCCCAATGATATTCTTCCTAGAATTAGAAAAAGTAATCATGAAATTTATTTGGAAAAATAAAAGACTCAGAGTAGTCAAAGCAATCCTTAGCAAGAAAAGCGAAGCAGGAGACATCACAATATCAGACCTCAAACTATACTACAGAGCTATGGTAATAAAAACAGTATGGTACTGGCACCAAAACAGACATGTAGACCAATAGTACAGAATAGAAGACATGGAGACAAACCCACATAAATACAGTTATCTCATAGTAGACAAAAACATTCACTGGAGAAAAGATAACCTATTCAACAAATGGTGCTGGGAAAAATGAAAAGTCATATGTAACCAAATGAAATTGAACCTTTATTTCTCACCCTGCATGAAACTCAACTCAAAGTGGATCAAAGACTTAGGCACTATAACACAGACCCTGTGACTACTTAGAGGAAAAAGTAGACCCAAATCTTTCCCACCTTGGCCTAGGATCTGACTTTCTTAACAAGACCGGTAAAGTGCAATCAGTTAAATCAAGAATCAATAAATGGGATGGATTCAAACTGAAAAGCTTCTTCTCAGCAAAAGAAATAATCAATAGTGTGAAGAGAGAGCCTACAGAATGGGAGAAAATCTTTATCACATGTGCCTCAGATAAAGCATTAATTGCTAGGATATATAAAGAACTCAAAAAATTAACAACCAAAACCCCCCCAAAACTCAATCAATAAATGGGCTAAGGAACTGAACAGACACTTCACAGAAGATATACAATTGATCAATAAATATATGACAAAATGTTCAACATCTCTAGCAATTAGAGAAATGTGAATCAAAACTACTGTAAGATTTCATCTCACTCTAATCAGAATGACTATTATGAAAAATTCAAGCAATAATAATGTTAACAAGGATGTGGGGAAAAAGGTACATTCATACATCACCGGTAGGAATGCAAAATGGTGTAACCATTGTGGAGAGCAGTATGGAGATTCCTCAGAACACTTGGAATGGAACCACTATTTGACCCAGTTATCCCACGCCTCGGTTTATACCCAAAAGACTTAAAATCAGCATACTACAGTGATGCAGCCACATCAATGTTTATAGTAGATCAATATATACATATACATACAAGATAGAATATTACTCAGCTTTAAAGAACAATGAAATAATGGCATTTGCTGGTAAATGGATGGTGTTAGAGAATATCATGCAAAGTGATATAAACCAAACCCAAAAAACCAAAGGCCGAATATTTTCTCTGTTATGTGATTGCTAATTCACAATAAGGGGGAGGGATAGGGAAGAATAGAGTTATTTTATATTAAGTAGAGGGGAGGGAAGGAAGGGGAAGGGGTAGGGGGGAAGGAATGATAGTAGAGTGAAACACATTATTACCTCATGTATATATATGACTGCATGACTGATGTGATCCTGCAATATGTATAATCAGAAAAATGAGAGCTTACACTCCATTTATGTATGATCTATCAAAATGTATAAATCATTCTACTGCCATGCACCACAAATTAGAACAAATAAAAAATTTTAAAAAGAAAGAAAACAAAAAGAAAAATACACAGTGTTAAAATAAAAGGATCTTTCAAAGAAGAGCATGATAGTTCATAGGAAGTTAACTTTAACAGGATGCTTTCAGGTTCATGCACTGGTTTTCTGGGGCTCGGTACTATTATAGGGCGCAACTTAAGAACAGACCGATCACCACTGAGAAGTCCGAATTTGAGAGTCTTTATTAAGCTGGCCAGCTGACTGTCTCACACAATGCCCCAAAAAATGGCTATTGGGAGAACAGCCCCTACCACAGGGTTGTAGGGGTTTTTATACCAAAAATCACATCAATCTTAAGTGTCTCCTGCTATGATTCAAAATTACAAACTAACATCATGAGATCATCGACAGAGGGGGAAGTGGGTCAAACTGACCCTTACCTAGGTACAAACTAAAGAATGGTTACTAACATCCACACAATTACTGTTTACATGGTACATTGGTTACTACATAGGAGTTACCATTGTATATTATCAAACATGTCACACTAAGTAACTGATGATGGGCACAGAGGTGGGGTGTTCCCATGGGAGAAACTTACTTCCTACATAACATGGAGTCTCAGAGCAAAATGGAGTCTGTTTAGTCATTTCCCTTAGAGTCTGGCCTATAACATTCTCATGGAGCCAGATCTGTCAGCCCATCACAGGTACCACAGTGCCACATGCTTGTTCTGCAGGCTCTGGGGAAGTGTCTCTTCCAGGCATTTCTCCTAGCCTCTGGCAGGTCCTCATCCTGTGGCATCATAATTCTAATTCATGGGGTGTTCTCTTTGTGTGACTCTGTGTCTGCCCATGGCATTTTTTAAAATGCCTGTATGACACCAGTCATGTAGGATTGAGCCCATCCTGCTCCAACATGACTCCATCTTAACTAAACTCATTACATCCTCAATGACTTTATTTTCAAATAAAGACACATTCCAAAGTACTCGGGGAGGGATGACTTCAACCGATGAACTTTGGGGTGACACATTTCAATCCATAACCATTCTCTCTGTGCTCTATGCCTGGATGTGGAACCCACACTTGTGTAGTAGAAAGATGGATATAATGGATGCAATTACTTGGATGAAGTTTCTGTGGTAGGATTTTCAGATTAAATCTAAATTATGTTCACCTTTGCATCCAGGAATGATGAGAGATGTGGTTGAAACAGGATCTTTAAAGATTATTTACAAGATGAACCAAGGACTTTCTTGAGGTGAGAGGGGAGAAGGAGAGAATTATCATGTAGAAAAGAGTTAAGCTACACATGTCTAGAAAGAAAAGGTCGTCCTGACTTTGGAAAGGAAGAGCATTTCAAGTATAGAGGAGGTTCTGTTCTGCAGACTACTTTTAGAGCATCACCCATGGATTTATGGGCAAAAGTTTAAGGTAGAAACTAAGTCGTGATGCAACTCCTGAGTTTGCAGGGATGAACCTGTCGTTTTCTGTTTTTGCTTTGCATCGTGACAGCCTAGATGTGCTCATCAGACATTCTGAATTTCTGACATTCTTCTCCCAGACAAGTATGAGTCTTAAACAGGAGATTGATCTTTAAGATATATTTGTTGTGGAACCAGCAGACTATCTAAAGATAAGTATCTAAATGTGAGAAGAGAACAACACAAAAACCATAAAGGAGTTTTACTTGTGTCATAAGACTCATGAACCAAATCACATCAGGCCTGGCGCTTCTAATTGAGAATTGCAAAATAAGAGAAGGATTTTTGCGCTTGGATCAGGACCCATTTTGGCCATGATTGTAATTTAGAATACAGGATGTTCTGGAGCTCTGTTGAAAAGAACAAATCTCCCATGTGTAATTAGTTCTTTTAAGTCACTTCTAATTTAATGATCAGACTTTAAATGGAACAAGTCTTCCTGGTATTGTCTGTATTAAGGCAAGGATCCAGGAGTCCAAGGAACCTACTGACTTAATTTTTCAACTTGCTGCAGTCAAGGGGGAAAGTCTACAGTTAAAATCAATTTTGAAAAACCATTTTTAAATTCTATTCTATTTCTAATAAACCAGTTCATGTATTTAACGACAGGACTTTCTTATTTTCACTTTGTGTCATGCTCTGCAGCTTGAAGGTAGAGAATGCCTTTATTGGGGGGCTGAGTTTGGTGTAGAAGAGAGACTGGACCAGGATTCCCCAAACTATAATATGGCCCTGCAGTTGATGATGCAGTCTCACCTCAATTTAAATGCCAGTGATCGGGCCAGGGATGTAGCTCAGAGGCATAGCACTAGCCTAGCATGCGCACATGTGGGAGGTCCTGGGTTCAATCTCCAATACAGTTAAAAAAAAAAAAAAAAGGCCCTAGAGAGGGAACATAACATTCATTGTGATCTCTCTAGTGGATTTATAACAAAAAATAATGCTTTTTAAAAATTTATTTTTATTGTAAACAAATAGGGTACATCTTGTTTCTCTGTTTGTACGTGAAGTACAGGTATACCATTTGTGCAATCATACATTTACATAGGGTAATGGTGTTTGATTAATTCTGTTATTTTTTCCTTCCCTCCACCCCTCCCACTCCTCTTTTCCCTATATATAGTCCCTTCATCCTCCATTCTTGCCTCCCTCCCACCCCCCATTATGTATCATCGTCTGCTTATCAGTGAGATCAGTCGTCCTTTGGTTTTTTGAGATTGACTTATCTCATTTAGCATGATATTCTCCAATTTCATCCATTTGCCTGCAAATGCCATAATTTTATTCTTCTTTATGGCTGAGTAATATACCTGTGTATATATATATATATATATATACACACCACAGTTTCTTTATCCATTCATCAATTGAAGGGCATTTAGGTTGGTTCCACAATCTGGCTATTGTGAATTGAGCAGCTATGAACATTGATGTGGCTGTTTCTCTGTAGTATGCTGATTTTAAGTCCTTTGGGTATAGGCCAAGGAGTGGGATAGTTGGGTCAAACGGTGGTTCCATTGCAAGTTTTCTAAGGAATCTCCACACTGCTTTCCAGAGTGGCTGCACTCACCCACCAGCAATGTATGAGTGTTCCTTTTTCCCCCCATCCTTGCCAACACCTATTGTTGCTTGTGTTCTTGATAATCACCATTCTAATTGGGGTGAGATGGAACCTTAGTGTAGTTCTGATTTGCATTTCTCTTATTACTAGATATGTTGAACATTTTTCCATATGTTTGTTGATTGCTTGTAGATCTTCTTCTGTGAAGTGTCTGTTCATTTCCTTAGACCATTCATTGATTGGGTTATTTGTATTCTTGGTGTAGAGTTTTTTTGAGTTCTTTATATATTCTGGAAATTAGTGCTCTATCTGAGGTATGATTGGCAAAGATTTTATCCCACTCTGTAGGCTCTTTCTTCACATTGCTGATAGTTTCCTTTGCTGAGAAAAAGCGTTTTAGTTTGAATCTATCCCAGTTATTAATTCTTGCTTTTGTTTCTTGTGCTATGGGAGTCCTGTTAAGGAAGTCTGATCCTAAGCTGACATGTTGAAGATTTGGACCTACTTTTTCTTCTATAAGATGCAAGGTCTCTGGTCTGATTCCAAGGTCCTTGATCCATTTTGAGTTGAGTTTTGTGCAGGGTGAGAGATAGGGGTTTAATTTCATTCTGCTGCATATGGTTTTCCAGGTTTCCCAGCACCATTTGTTGAAGAGGCTATCTTTTCTCCATTGCATATTTTTGGCACCTGTGTCTAGTATGAGAAAATTGTATTTATTTGTGTTTGTGTTTGTGTCCTCTATTCTGTACCATTGATCTACCTGTCTATTTTGGTACTAATACCATGCTGTTTTTGTTACTATTGCTTTGTAGTATAGTTGAAGATCTGGTATTGCGACACACCTGCTTCACTCTTCCTGGTAAGGATTGTTTTAGCTATTCTGGGTTTCTTATTCTTCCAGATGAATTTCATGATTGCTTGCTCTATTTCTGTGAAGTACATCATTGGGATTTTAATTGGAATTGCATTGAATCTGTATAGCACTTTTGGTAGTATGGCCATTTTGACAATATTAATTCTGCCTATCCAAGAACATGGGAGATCTTTCCATCTTCTAAAGTTTTCTTTAATTTCTTTCTTTAGTGTTCTGTAGTTCTCATTGTAGAGGTCTTTCACCTCTTTTGTTAAATTGATTCCCAAGTATTTTATTTTTTTCGAGCCTATTTGTGAATGGAATAGTTTTCCTAACTTCTCTTTCTGAGAATTCATCATCTATGTATAAAAATGCATTGCATTTATGAACATTGCTCTTATATCCTGCTACTTTACTGAATTCACTTATGAGTTCTAAAAGTTTTCTGGTGGAATTTCCTAGTTCCTCTAAGTATATAATCATGTCATCAGCAAATAGGGATAGTTTGAGTTCTTTTTTTCCTATTCGTATCCCTTTAATTTCTTTGGTCTGTCTAAATGCTCTGTCTAGAGTTTCAAGGAAAATGTTGAATAGGAGTGGTGAAAGAGGACGTCCTGCCTTGTTTCAGTTTTTAGGGGGAATACTTTCAGTTTTTCACCATTTAGAATGATATTGGCCATGGGCTTAGCATAGATGGCCTTTACAATGTTAAGGAATGTTCCCACTATCCTTATTTTTTCTAGTGTTTTGAGTATGAAGGGATGCTGTATTTTTATCAAATGCTTTTTTTCCATCTATCAAAATAATCATGTGATTCTTGACTTTAAGCCTGTTGATATGTTGAATTACATTTATTGATTTCTGGATGTTGAACCAAACTTGCATCCATGGGATAAAACCCACTTGATCATGGTGCACTAACTTTTTAGTATATTTTTGTATGTGATTTGCTAAAATTTTTTGAGAATTTTTGCATCAATATTCATTAGGATATTGGTTTGAAATTTTCTTTCCTTGATGTGTCTCTATCTGGTTTAGGTATCAGGGTGATATTGTCTTCATAGAATGAGTTTGGGAGGGTTCCCTCCTCTTCTATTTCATGGAATACTTTGAGAAGTATTGGAATGAGCTCTTCTTTAAAGGTTTTGTAGAACTCGACTGAGAACCCATCTGGTCCTGGACTTTTCTTTGTTGGTAGGCTTTTGATGACTTCATCTATTTCATTACTTGAAATTGATCTATTTAAATTGTGTATGTCCTCCTGGTTCAGTTTAGGTAATTCACTTGTCTCTAGAAACCTGTTGATGTCTTCAAGATTTTGTTTTGTTGGAGTATAGATTTTCAAAATAGCTTCTAATTATGTTTTCGTATTTCGCTCATGTCTGTTGTGATATTTCTTTGCTCATTCTGAATTTTAGTAATTTGAGTTTTCTCTCTCCTTCTCTTTGTTAGTGTGGCTAAGGGTTTATCAATTTTGTTTATTTTTTCAAAGAACCAACTTTTTATTTTGTCAATTTTTTCTATTGTTTCTTTTTATTTTATTTTATTTTTTTTATTGTAAACAAATGGGATACATGTTGTTTCTCTGCTTGTACATGGTGTAAAGGCATACCATTTGTGTAATCATAAATTTACATAGGGTAATGTTGTTTGGTTCATTCTGTTATTTTTCCCTTCCCCCCACCCCTCCCACCCCTCTTTTCCCTCTATACAGTCCTTCCTTCCTCCATTCTTGCCCCCCTCCCTAACCCTAACTCTAACCCTAACCCCTCCCACTCCCCATTATGTGTCATCATCCACTTATTAGCGATATCATTCGTCCTTTGGTTTTTTGAGATTGGCTTATCTCACTTAGCATGATATTCTCCAATTTCATCCATTTGCCTGCAAATGCCATAAATTTATCATTCTTTATGGCTGAGTAATATTCCATTGTATATATATATACCACAGATTCTTTATCCATTCATCAATTGAAGGGCATCTAGGTTGGTTCCACAATCTGGCTATTGTGAACTGAGCAGCTATGAACATTGATGTGGCTGTATCTCTGTAGTATGCTGATTTTAAGTCCTTTGGGTATAGGCCAAGGAGTGGGATAGTTGGGTCAAACGGTGGTTCCATTGCAAGTTTTCTAAGGAGTCTCCACACTGCTTTCCAGAGTGGCCGCACTAATTTGCAGCCCCACCAGCAATGTATGAGTGTACCTTTCTCCCCACATCCTCGCCAACACCTGTTGTTGCTTGTATTCTTGATAATCGCCATTCTAATTGGGGTGAGATGGAATCTTAGGGTGGTTTTGATTTGCATTTCTCTTATTACTAGAGAGATGTTGAACATTTTTTCATATGTTTGTTGATTGCTTGTAGATCTTCTTCTGTGAAGTGTCTATTCATTTCCGTAGCCCATTTGTTGATTGGATTATTTGCATTCTTGGTGTAGAGTTTTTTGAGTTCTTTATAGATTCTGGAGATTAGTGCTCTATCTGAAGTATGATTGGCAAAGATTTTCTCCCACTCTGTAGGCTCTTTCTTCGCATTGCTGATAGTTTCCTTTGCTGAGAGAAAGCTTTTTAGTTTAAATCTATCCCAGTTATTAATTCTTGCTTTTGTTTCTTGTGCTATGGGAGTCCTGTTGAGGAAGTCTGATCCTAAGCCGACATGTTGAAGCTCTGGACCTACTTTTTCTTCTATAAGATGCAAAGTCTCTGGTCTGATTCCAAGGTCCTTAATCCATTTTGAGTTTAGTTTTGTGCATGGTGAGAGATATGGGTTTAGTTTCATTCTGTTGCATATGGATTTCCAATTCTCCCAGCACCATTTGTTGAAGAGGCTATCTTTTCTCCATTGCATATTTTTGGCACCTTTGTCTAGTATGAGAAAACTGTATTTATTTGGATTTGTGTCCGTGTCCTCTATTCTGTACCATTGATCCACCTTTCTATTTTGGTACCAATACCGTGCCGTTTTTGTTACTATTGCTCTGTAGTAGAGTTGAAGATCTGGTATTGCGATACCCCCTGCTTCACTCTTTCTGCCAAGGATTGCTTTAGCTATTCTGGGTTTTTTATTGTTTCTTTTGTTTCAATTTCATTGATTTCAGCTCTGATTTTAACATTTCCTGTCTTCTACTACTTTTGGTGTTGCTCTGTTCTTCTTTTTCTAGGGCTTTGAGCTGTAGTGTTAGGTCATTTATTTGTTGATTTTTTTTCTTCTTTTATTGAATGTGTTCCATGAAATAAATTTTCCTCTAAGAACTGCTTTCATAGTGTTCCAGAGATTTTGATATGATGTATCTTTGTTCTTGTTTACCTCTAAGAATTATTTTATTTCCCCCCTGATGTCTTCTATTATCCATTCATCATTCAATAGTGTATTATTTAATCTCCAGGTGTTGGAGTAGATTCTGTTTTTTATTCTGTCATTTATTTCTAATTTCAATCCATTGTGGTCTGATAGACTACAAGGTAGTATCTCTATCTTCTTGTATTTGCTAACAGGCATAACATATGGTCTATTTTAGAGAAGAATCCATGTGCTGCTGAGAAGAAAGTGTATTCGCTCTTTGTTGGATGGTATATTCTATATATGTCCGTTAAGTCTAAATTATTGATTTTGTTATTAAAATCTATGGTTTCTTTGTTCAATTTTTGTTTGGAGGATCTGTCCAGTGGGGAGAGAGGTGTGTTAAAGTCATGTACCATTATTGTGTTGTGGTCTATTTGATTCCTGGAATTGAAAAGGATTTGCTTGACATACATGGATGAGCCACTGTTTGGGCCACTGTTTGTTATGTCTTGCTGATTTATGCTTCCCTTAAGCAGTATGAAATGTCCTTCTTTATCCCTTCTGACTAACTTTGGCTTGAAGTCCACATTATCTGATATGATGATGGATACTCTGGCTTTTTTGCTGAGTCCATGTACATGGTATGTTTTTTCCCATCCTTTCACCTCTAGTCTGTGGGTATCTCTTTCTATGAGATGAGTCTCTTGCAGGCAGCAAATTGTTGGATCTTTCTTTTTAATCCAATTTGCCAGTCTATGTCTTTCAATTGATGAGTTCAGGCCATTAACATTCAGGTTTATTATTGAGATATGATTTGTATTCCTGGTCATTTGGCTCACTTTTTTTCTTTGACACGACTTGGTTTCTCCTTTATTTGGCTATTCCTTTATTGTAGTTCCTCCCTTTGCTGATTTACATCATTGTATTTTATCTTTTCCTCATGGAATATTTTGCTGAGAATATTCTGTAGTGCTGGCTTTCTTTTTGTAAATTCTTTTAACTTTTGTTTATCATGGAAGGATTTTATTTTGTCCTCAAACCTGAAGGTAAGTTTTGCTGGGTATAAGATTCTTGATTGGCATCCGTTTTCTTTCAGAGCCTGAAAAATGTTGTTCCAGGTCCTTCTAGCTTTTCGGGTCTGGGTTGAAAAATCTCTGATATCCATATTGGATTCCCCCTGAATGTAATTTGATTCTTTTCTCTCACAGTCTTTAAAATTCTGTCTTTATTTTGTATGTTAGGTATTTTCATTATAATGTGCCTTGGTGTGGGTCTGTTGTAATTTTGTATGTTTGGAGTTCTATAAGCCTCTTGTACTTGGTTTTCCATTTCATTCTTCAGATTTGGGAAATTTTCTGTTATTATTTCATTGAATAGATTGTTCATTCCTTTGGTTTGTTTCTCTAAGCCTTCCTCAATCCCAATAATTCTTAAATTTGGCCTTTTCATGATATCCCATAATTCTTGTAGATTCTGTTCATGATTTCTTACCATCTTTTCTGTTTGGCCAACTTTGCTTTCAAGATTAAATAATTTGTCTTCAATGTCTGAGGTTCTGTCTTCCAGGTGTTCTATCCTATTGGTTATGCTTTCTATGGAGTTTTTAACTTGGTTTATTGTTTCCTTCATTTCAAGGATTTCAGTTTGGTTTTTTTTCAGTATCTCTAACTCTTTATTGAAATGATCTTTTGCTTCCCGCATTTGCTCTTTTAACTGTTGAGTGGTGTGATCATTCAAAGCCTGCCTTTGCTCTTTCATCTCATCGTTTGCTTCTCTGATCATTTTAATATTGTACATCCTGAACTTCCTTTCCGATATTTCTTCTGCCATTCTGTCATTGGATTTTATTGATGTAGCACCTAGGTTTGTTTGGGACGTTTTCTTCCCTTGTTTTCTCATATTGCTCAGGTATCTTCCCCTCTAGTAGTTAAACTGTGAGATATTGCAGTTTCCCCTGTTGATTTATAGTGTCCCTGTAGATTTCCAATAACTCACTTCCTAGCCTTCAGTAGCCTGATGTCTTGGAAGAACTTGATAATGCAGTGCTCTGCAAGGAAGCTGCCCCTCTAGGGATGGTGGCCTTCAGGTGGTGTATATTACCTGCTCGTGGACAAAGGCACCTCCACTTGTTGACCCATGGTCAGCCAAAGGGGGACTAGGCTGCGGGCTGGGGCACGGCTGGTCTGGGCCCGGGTCTCTGGTTCTACTACTCCGGTGGGAAAGCCTCACC
This sequence comes from Sciurus carolinensis, assembly GCF_902686445.1. NCBI lineage: Eukaryota > Metazoa > Chordata > Mammalia > Rodentia > Sciuridae > Sciurus > Sciurus carolinensis. The sequence goes on from NC_062224.1 coordinate 24,905,051, forward strand.
CGGCTGGGAAGACTCACCCTGTGTGGAAGTCTCACTGGGCAGCTCTCCTCCAAGAAATTCCCTTCTTCCGGAACTACTGCCTGCTCCAGGGAGCCTCATCCTTATGAGTGAGTCTCTTGCTTGAGAGCCCTCCTCTGCGACGTTCCTTGTGGTCTGGAACTACTGCCTGGGCTGGGGAGTCTGGCCTGCGAGGGAGTCTCCCTCTGGGCGGCCCTGCTCGGAGAAGCTGCCTGCAGTCCAGACCTGCTGCCTGGTCCGGGGTAGCCTCGCCCAGTGGGAGAGACTCACCTGACGGCTCTGAGTTGGTCCCAAGTCTCTTAATACCTCCTCTTTTTGAATCCTGAATTCTGGAGCAGTATGAGATGCAGTCAGCCTCTAGTCCGCATCTTGGTCCTCTCAATGGTCTCTTGTTTTATGACAAATGTGTGTTTGTAACCACTGATTTTCTTTCCTAAACAATTAAAAGGAACTTTTGAGAATTTCATCTCTTTCTGCTTCTTATGTGTGATACTGGCTAAATTCAGAGTGTTGATTTGTTTGGGGTATACTTCCATTAAACTCTTCTTTAACTTCAGGTAGGAAAAATGAATTACATACAATGAAAAAAACATCATTAATAGTCTATTGACTACGTCTATGGGAAGGAGGTGGGGAGAAAGATAAGTGGACATTCCTGTTTTCTTCTTTCCTTTCCTCCTAAACCCCAGTACCTTAATGAAATCTTTACTTCCAAAATGTGTTTAAATCTACTCACTCCTAATCACTCCCCTGTCTGGCTCTCTTCAGGGCTACATCCCTGTCCCTGTCACTCCTACACACTTACTTTGCATCCTTCAAACCTATCTCTCCCTGGAAACCAGGGTCATGTTCAGAAGCATAAATCTGTCACCATCCTACTTACCTTTGACAAAAATCTAAATTCTACTCAGCCTATGAAGAAGGCATTTCGAGCTATGCCTTGTATTCCTGATCTATTTCCACACGCTCTATCCTTCAACCCAACATACTCAAGACAAACGGATGCCATTTATGGATCTGCAAATGTGCTAAGGACTCCTCTGAATTCTGGCCTTTATAGGGACTGCTCTTTGACCTGGAACATGACACTCCCATGTCCCACTCCCAGTTAGCACATAGGCAAACATCTGGGCACACATGATCTCTCTCTCTCTCTCTCTCTCTCACACACACACACACACACACACACACACACACAGACCTGGCTCCTCTGTGACATTCAGGCCTTGGCTTCAGTGCCTCCCATTCTGAGGAGCCTCCAGGCTGCCATGTTTTCCCTCCAGTCTTTCAAATCAGCTCTGCAGTTTTCCTTATTAGGTAGTTCTCATTTATTTATCATTTCTTGTCTATTTTTTCCACTGGAAGTAGGCATCTTGTCAGTTTTCTTTAACAAGAGCACACTCTCTGCTTAGCCTGGAAATTAATAAGCGCTAAATATTTCTTGAGTGGAGAAATGAATGAGAAATGTAGAATGAGGGGCTGAAAAAAAAAAAAAAGAGAGAGAAAATGCAAAATGAAAGGGCCAACCTTTCTGCTTAATTTTAAAGTTAGAAAAAACTTTTAAATTCAACAAGAATGGATGAATAGACACTATTATAGGTGAGGGATTCTTACATAAAACTATCTCCTAAGCTCATAACAGAAAATTTGTCTGGAAATTCCATATTAAGCATTGTGTGTTTTGAGTAGAACTTCTACAGATGGAATTATGCCACCATAAAAATGCTCGTCTTTCAGTTGGGAAAGGAACTGGGAAGGTAACTATTCTGGGAGAATCTCTGGTATTTTTTGTGAATCTAGTCAAACATTACTTCTTGTGACTTTTCCTGGCTTTCAGGACTTTGTTTACTCTTCCTCACAGTACGAAAGGGAGCTTATTTCTCTCTTTCTAACTCGATGCTCTTAACTTCCTTTATTTATTCACCATCCATCTTTGAGTGCCTACTATGTTTAGGTATTTCCCAGATTATTCTAATTCCACCTCAATTTCTGATTTTTTTCTTCTTCCATTCATCCTTTAAAATCTACCTCAGTTCTTCTTTTTTTATAAAGTCACCCCTTCAACTCGATAGTGATTCTTCCATCTTTAACTCCTTTTGCATTTATGATTTTACATTACCATTTATGGTTTTGAATGTATTTACGGACTGGGGAGATAGCTCAGTTGGTAGAGTGCTTGCCTTGCAAGCACAAGACCCTGGGTTCAATCCCAGCACCACACACACACAAAAAAAAGTATTTACATTTCTTCCTTTGCCCTCCACAGATGGATAGAAGCATTTGGGGGCTGGCAGTGCAGATAAACCCTGACTTAGGATGATACAACTTACGCTTTTTAACTTGCTGATGGTGACTTGCATTCCCATAAACCATTCTGTTTTCTATTTTCAGTCTTTAATCCATTACATAAGCTAGTCAATGCTTTTGTGTAAAATAGACTTTGTGTTAGATGATTTTGCCTACTCATAAGTTACTGTAAGTGCTCTGAACACATTTAAAGGAGACTATGCTGAGTTATAAGGTCAGTAGTTTGGGTGTATTAAATGCATTTTCAACTTACAATGTTTTCAACTTGTGATGGCTTTATTAGGACTGAAGTCCATCATAAGCTGAGCAGCATCTGTCTATACCTCTCCTGCACATGTCATCTGCCTTCGAGAGACCCAGGCACATGGTAGATGCTCACTAATTATCTCTAGATTTGCTCATTGACATAATCTCTGCAGTGAGTACCTGGGCACCCTGGGCACACATCTTGCATATACTACACAACCATCTCCAGGATTTGGGAGTTAAACATAGCAGATGGGGTTGGTGGCTGTGCTTGCCAAAGAGGAGAATCCAAGGTAGTATGCACAGATGTATACACCAAAGGGGTTGCTCAATGAGGAGAGCAGGGACAGAGAAAGTTCCCTCCAAATCCATGCTGAGGCATCCAAACACCATCCTGGAGGAGAGAACTTTCGTGCAATAAATTGGCTCATGATTTTATTGGCACAGATATCCCTGGGGCTGCCCAGGCGGTCTGAAGCACCTTGAGTTGGGAGATTCATTTTAAGATCAGCTTACTCCTGTGGTCTACTTCCGTGCTCTCTGTGAAACCCTCTAATAACTTGGCTTCCTATATGCTTGCTTCTCATTATACAATAATAAACAGGCTTTCAGTCTCTGTGAACTTGATTCAAGCAAGGCTGCCTCTGAGGGGTGACAGAGGTACTTCTCATATACTCAATAAAATTGAGTTTCTTAACCCACCAGCCTGAAACCAGACCTAGGGGTGGAGTGAATTCATCAAGGTAGATGTAACTTTGTGGGAATTCTCTGAGCAACCAACCATAACATATGAAATTATGAAAAATCTCTCTGTAGAGTAATTTAACCAGTATCTTCCTATATTTTGTTTGAATAGAGGAAGGATTTTTTTTTTTTTTGTATCCTCTGCCTCTTTCTCTATCCTGGCAACACGGAAGAAATGGTATTCTAGACATCTTTGGGGAGAGAAAAGGCGGGTGGGGTCAGAGTCTCTTGCTTGGACTACTGTCTCCAGTTCTTTGTTATTTTAGGTCAGCCTTTGCTGAACTGTAAAATGTTCTCAAAGAGGAAAGCGAGGACAAACACAAATATAACTCCTGATGCATTTAGAATTCTCTGTAGAATTCCAGAAAGTCATCTTCCATTTATATAAAATTCTGTCACCTGTTCTTAAAATTCAGAAATAATTTTTAAAAATCACTGAGACTAATTTTCTCCGACAGAGTTAATAGCACACATATCAGGGATGTAAAGTGACTTTGACAGATGAATCGCAGTCAACATTAGTAAAAGAAGCCTCTGCGGCTTGTCGATTCCTGAATGATTATTTGCACTTCTATTGCTGCCATCCAGATGAATCTGGTGCAGTGCACAGATTCGGCATATTCAAACAGCAGGAGCTCCCACAGAAGAATATTTGAGAACTAATATGCTGTTTGGGAAGAAAACTAAAGAGAGATTGACAGTAATGTGCCTCTTTAATTTTGGAAGAAACTTTTGGGAAAAGCATATGTTATACCATCATGGAACCACATACATTTCTTCTCCATTTAGAGTAGACATTTTAAAACAGCAAAGATATTCCTTTTTCTTATTCAATAAAAAAAAATTAGAAATTGTAGCAGCCCTGTCTTAAACCAAAACAGAATTAGTGCCTCCTTAAAAAAATTGGTGGGAATTTCTGTGAAGAAAAAGCAATGTTTGTCTGTGGGGTCTGAAATATAGACAGATCCGTGATTCTGAAGTACTTGGTCAACTCAGTGTGGGTCACTCAGATCTGGAAGTGCGAGTTGGTAACAGGGTTGAAAAACATTTGTCATGTCCTCTTGTTTGGTATCATTCCAAGGAACTACTAACAATCTCGGAGAATATGAATTTCTTAGACAAAGATTAATTTAAATATACCTGCATTTAAAAAGAGATGTAGGACAGAGGATGGAGAATAATGGGAGACCCTCTACAATTCGAGGGGTGCAAATCTTATCTCAGAGGAGATGCAGTGTGCTTTGATTGGCAGTGTTGGCCAAACCTGTTAATGTTTCTTTATATATATTATTTCATGGCAGCATAAAAAAATAACCACTCTTTAGAGCAAAAACTATGAATTAAAATGATAAAACTAAAAGTATCTTTGTGGTATACCCATGGCCAAGTAAAGCGAGCATTTGCAAGCCAAACTGAGAGTGAAAGCTTTTGCTAATGAGTTTCCATGGAGGAGGGCTGACATCCGTGGTTTAAGCATGAGTCTGCTTACCAGGGGTCAGTGATTTGAATTTCTCCCATAAATGGTGCTACAGTTCAGATCTTGAATGTTCTTCAAGTGTCTGCGTGTTAACGGCTTGGTTCCCAACTTTGCCCCATTATCTAGTGGTGGAACCTTTAAAAGGTAGGGCCTCATGGGAGGTGTTTAAGCCATTGGTGATGTCTCCTGGAAGGTCACTGTGGGAACCTGATCTCCTCTCTCTCCCTTTCACTCACTAGTCACAAGGTAGTAGTTTTGCCCTACATGTTCTCCCACCCTGATTTTTGGATCACAGGTCCAAAATCAACAGAGCCAATTAATCATGCACTGGAACCTACAAAACTGAGCCAAAATCAACTATTTTCTCTTGATAAGTTGTTTGTCTCAGGTATTTGTTGTAGTAGTGGGAAGTTGATCTGACACACATAATCTTCAATTTGGAAAACATTTAGGGAAACAGACTTAGGATGAAAGAAAGGAAAAAAAAAAAAAAAGAAAGTGAAAATAACCCTGACAATATTCTCATAACTTGGAAAAAAAAAAAACAGAAAAGGTCTGGTATTTGTTAGGTTCTTTTTAAAAAATAACCTAACATTGAGCGTCTCTACTAGGCACGGGACAAGTTCATGAACCTCCTGCCCAACCCCCCACTACTCTGGAAAGTGAGAAAGAGGAAGAAAGTGAAGTGAATCGAGACAAATTAGATGGAATATTCTGAGCCAGTTAGTGACTGGAAATGGAGATGGGTCAAGGAGGATGGTGGCCATTAAAATAATCATGCCTAGACAATATTGGCCTCAAGGAATATCTAATCATAACATGGGTCATGGTAGCTCCAGGGGCTTGGAAGGGTGTCAGTTAACATAAGTAGGATGTATGTGTGTAGAGGGGGAAGGAGAGGGGATTCATACAATTTGATAGGATTCCTACTTGTAGCTGAGTGTACAAGTGAGAAGATCCAGGAGCCAGGCAAGGGTACAGGGGGACAGTCAAGTTGACTAGAGTTTGGGATAGGACCCTCTAAAAATTTAGGTACCTGTCCTTGTCAGATGGACTTGAACAGAGGAACAAAGCTTCACTTTTGTCCAAGGAACAATGGACAGGCAGATGACCTGGGCTCACCCAGCTTTCCTGGGTGCTGGATTTATTAGCAATGAGAATCATTTCAAATGGCACCAGCTGGTAGATCAAAGCCTGCTGATCTCTGGCCCACTTTGGCCAAGATTGATTTAAGAACCAGATGACTGGATGGGTTAAACCAGCACAGGGGCCAGAGGAGGCAAGAATAAATATTGACTCCAACAGATTCCTTCTACTGTGATCTAGAAACCAAATACCAAAGTCAGAAGGCTGACACCTAAGAAAGTACATATTGTTAACACAAATGCAGACAGAGTTGATTTGTTGCTCTGAGCTCAAACACTTGCCTGCCTTCCCAAGGACAGACCAGTCATCAGGTTCTGAAGTATTTAAGGTCTATGCAAAGCAGAGAGGAGAGAGAGAGAAAGGAAGAGAGAGAGAGAGAGAGACAGTTAAGTCCCCAGTGGGTGATGCTTTTACTGTAACAGAGCTCAATAGATAGTGTCTTCAGTGAAACATTTTCCTCTGAATAGAAGCACTCAGTTTGATAACTTACCCCATCACTTAGCTTAATTCTGAATAAAATTGTGGGTGGGCACCCCAGATACTATCAGCAGTCACCCAAGGTTTTGAGATCCAAAGAAAATAGATTTGTCTTTATTCCATGAGTCTTAAGACATCAGTGTCTTTGAAATACTTTGGATGTCCTCCACCCCAGGGAGAGCTTTGGGAGAGAGAGGATGTCATGTGCTCTCTGCTGACTCTGAGCTTAATTGAACTACTTCAGTAGCTGAAGGATCTTGTCATGCTTTGCTCGCTCTCTTTGTTCCACCTCATGCACATCCTCCTTATTCCATCTCTCCAAAATGTGATACATTGCATTTCATCTATCCAAATTGCAACAGGTACAAAACCGCAAATGTGGTGCACTGTTAATGATGTTTCCCAGCAAACATCATTTACATTACGGTCTCTAGAAAATTTAAATAGACTATTCACCTTCATCTTTGATGTCTTCATGCATTTAATCACTGAGATGTTCTTTCTGGTCAGTTTTTCTAGCTTCTAACCTCTTCCCATTTCCTAGGTTCTGACCTTCCTCTTTCCTTGATTTTTTTCTACTTTTCCCATCATCCCTAAATGCCCGTTAATCCTTTATTCAGAGAAGGTTAGCTTTCTCTTAGTTTACTGATTTAATATAGACTTGTACATTTCAAATAGTAGGTTATGGCCAATTCATGGGTCTAAAAATCTGTTCCATGGTATTTTAGTCCATTCAGGCTATTATGAACAAAAAATACCACAGACTGAGTGGCTTATAAACAATAGACATTTTTTTCACAGTTCTGGAGACTGGAAGGTTCAAGATCCAGGTAACAGTAGATTTGGTGTCTGGTGAAGGCCAGCTTCCTTCATAGACTGACATCTTACTGTGTCCTCACATGGCAGAAGGGATCTAGGGCGCCCTCTCTTGTGTATGATTTTTAAGGGCACCTATTTGTGAGGGTCAGACCATGTGACCTGATTGCCTTCCAAGGGCTCCATCTCCAAATCTCATCATATCGGAAATTTAGGTTTCAACATATGGACTTGGGAGAAACATATATTCAATGTATTACACATGGGTCAAAAAGGAGAAGTTTCTGAAAGTGAAATAGAATCAAATAGAAAATATCCACACATTTTCCTTATGGTAAGTGGAATTTTGCTGTAGATTCCATTATGTTGTGGAACATGTTCCTTTGACTATGACCACAGTCCAGTTATTTTAATTCTGCTGTCACAGACCATGCAGCCCAAACTGTCTTCCCACCCATAAATAGTCTATCAAACAAAAGACTGTTTTCTGCTACATAAGTCCTCAACAATCAAAGCTATAGCTCAGGAAATATTGTGCCCTATCATTGCTACTGTGGAACAGAATGTGGCACCGCATCCTTCGAAAGGTATTCTTATTGAGAGGTCTCAAAATCTTGCACTGCTAAAGCAAAACCTCCTTCGAAGACATCTTTCTGGGCAACAGCTTTATTTAGATCCATGTTAAGCTTTGTTTAGGAAAAGATTCAGATTGATACTATTCACCTAATACTAAGCACTTTAAACAGGGAGTAAAGAATGGGGAAAAAAAACAGAACAGTCAACTACTGGAAATGACCTGACATTCCAAATTCAGATTCCTCATTAGGGTACAGGTGTCTGTATTGCTCACCCAGAAACTGCCACGTCAGAGTGCTGAGAAAAACACCTGTGCATGCATTGGGGTGGAAATTGGGAGATAAGTACTTAAGGTAAAAGAATACAGTTTGATAAACATAACAAGAGTGAAGAAATAAGAGGATTCTTTTTTTTCTTTTTTATAATTTGTTTTTTCTTTCTTGATTCTAGATCAAGAATTTGTATTCAAAATGATGACACCTTGGTAGTTTTCCCTAGAATCCACAGAATCTATTTCCCACCAAAACGAGCAATTTTCCTTAAAGTCACAAAAATGAGTGTAAGAATAATTCAGATAGAACACAGAGGTGTCAATGGAAAGGAGTCTTCACCTATGACAACTGTAAAATAAATTTCATCTTTCTTTGCTGAAGGAGATATATGATTGATTGGTCTGGCCCTGGCCTTTTCTTCTCCAGTACAAGAAAGCAGATTCAGACTCATGATGCTTTAAAATGTTTTCATGTCCCAATCCAGTGTTCTAATACACAGAAAAAAAAAATGGTTCTTTGTAGCTCTATCCAGCTTGTGGAGGGAATACTTTGTTATAACAGTAGTAAATTCCTCCAGAGGACACTTTCTTGGAAGAGTATTTCTAAACCATAAAGTGTCCAGATCTATTTGTAAAATATATTGATAGACTGGTAACAGCACTGCATTTATGTTAAAATCCATGATGCTAATGCAATCTAAGGAAAGAGCACTTTGACCAAGATGGATCATCAAGTTTTGGAGTATATCTCATTCACTCTATGTCTGTGGTTATTTTCAGTTCACTGTCCAAAAATCTTTATGAAAGTTTGATTATACACAGTTACTGTCTGTAACCAACTCCATATATAGTAAGTGCTATTTTAATATATAACAATAGAGGTGTCTACTTTAGACAGATGATACAGAATTTCCAGTGTCAGCAGCAGCAACAAAGCTGTTTTTCAATTACTAGAATGCAAGGCAGCATTTATTCCTTTTTATTTTTCTGGAAAGAGCACCATATGTCATTTTTCTCCCTTTGGGGAAATGGCAAGTTGTTACAGAAGCATACTTGGTCATTTTATGAGGCTACAAGGAGCAAATTGTACATCATCTTCTCTACACTGAATTTGAAAGCATTATTAAGAAACACTGGTTTCCGCTTCTGGTCAAAATGTAGGAGGGTTTGCAAAACCTGTATTCTTGATGAAACAAGAAATTTTTAGGTACTATACCCCAAAATTAAATTTTTCTTTAAAGCCATGAATTAGCTATGGACACAAAGAAGTTAAAAAGAACTAAATTCCTAAAATATAAGGCTTCCTAGGTAGTAAGGAACAAAGGATATAGTTGTCTCTTCGTGTCTGTAGGATATTGGCTTTAGGACCCCTGAGGATACCACAATCTGCACGTGCTCAAGTTCTTCATATAGAATCGTGTAATATTTGCACAGAAATTATGTGCTTCTTCCTTTTTATTTTGTTACCTCTAAATAACATAAAATGCCTAATACAGTATAAATACTATGCAAATAATTGTTATGCTGTATTGTTTAGGGAATAATGACAAGAAAAAATCAATACATGTTCTCTAAAGATGCAACTGTCTCCCCCAAATATCTTCAATCTGCAGTTGATTGACTCTGTGGATTCACCAGTTGAAATTTGGAGGTCAGCAACACTTTCATGTATAGAGCCAGTTTCTGAGATTGGGGCAGGTTTAATTTGTAAAACCTGCCAGAGAAGGACGATTTTTACTCAAGTTGGGAAAAAGCAACTGGCCTTTTCATAGACCTGTATGATAGGGTGCTGGATTTTGATAGACAGCTCCAAACTCTCCAAGATGATCCTCAGCCTTAAGTCATTCTTTTATGCAGGATTGCAGGATAGTTTTTTTTTTTTTTTTTTTTTTTTTTTTTTTTTTTTTTACATAAGCAGCAGTGTCACATGGCTGAGAAGTGAAAAATAAAAATTATGGAGACAATGGAAACATCAGTGTTTGCTGGTGTTCGGGAGGGTTGTATGAATAGGCAGAACACAACGGATTTTTAGAGCAATGAAAATATTCCATGATGCAATAGAGATGGATACATACTATTATACCTTTGCAAAACCCATGGAATGTTTGAGTCCTAATGTAAACTACAGATTTTGGGTGAGAATGATCTGTCAATGTAGGTTCATCAATAGTAACAAATGTGACACTTTAGTGGCAGATGCTGTTAGTGCAGAAACTTGTGAGGGGAGGGGGACATCTGGGAGATTTCTGCTCCTTCTGCTTAATTTTGCTGTGCTCCTCACACTGCTCTAATAAAGAAAGTTTTTTATTTTTTATGTTTTACTTTAAAGAGGAAGGCAATCTCAAGAACTTGCCTTCACATTTTCACATTCTTGAAATCTCTTGCTCTTAAACTTTTATGATTCCTCACCTTTCTGGTCTACATTGTCACAGACTTGAGGTGTTCAGTGTCTTTGAAGTTTTATAGTTTTGTTGTCTTGCAATTTCATAGCCTCAAGGTCTAGTGGATTAAAGGTCTTAGCCACTTGAAATCTTGAAGTTCTGCTGTGTTTGGCCTTCCTAGAGGAAAGGCTTAACTTCATTTTTGAGATGTCTGAAGATAATTGTGATCTGAGTCTAAAAAAGCTGTAACCAAATCTCCACTCAATTCAACTTGTAATAACAGAAAAGATACCAGCCCTCTGATGGGGCAGGAATATGGAAGGGGAGATAGGTAGTTTGAAAACAAAGACAGTTCTTCTTAGATGCTGGTGTTCATATTCAGAGTCCTGCCAGTGGGAATAAAGTTATATTCCTGTCCCAAATTTCAGCCTCCACTGATATTTTAGATATAGAGTCTGGCATATAATTAAAAAGTTATGTAAATATGCAGAAGATACACATCATCAAGAGAAAAATCATTCAATAGAAGTAGAATACCAGACCATTCAGACCCTGGATTTGCATAATTCAAAATAGCTGTGTTAAGTGTTTAGATAGATAGAAAAAAGATGACTTAATAAATGAAGATATAATAACTTACTTCACTGTAAGTGGAAACTGTGAAAACAGAAATTCTAGAACTGAAATCAAATAAATTTTAAAGAATTCCCTGGATAGACTTAACAGATTGGATAAAACTAAAGAAATAATAAATTTATAAACAGGTCTTGGGAAGTCATCTGTGGATTACACTGAGAAAAGACTGTGGGAAAATATGAAAAGAATCTTGGCCTGTGAGGCATTCAAGCATAGGTGTAATTAGACTTCCAGGGAAAGTGGAGGAAGAGGATGGGAAATGGAATACTGGAAGGACCACTGGTTGAAAAATTTCCAAATTTGATAAAATGACAACCCACAGCTAAAAGAGCTAAGTGAACTCTGAGCAGGAGGAAAATGATGAACGGTGTACCCGGATGCATCAGAACACCAAACACCCACTTGTATGCCGGGTCTGAATTCTGAAAATAAAATGTAATTTAAACAATCTTAAAAGCAGACTTCTCTCCACAAAAAGATATGCTGAAAGTGATGGTTGAATTTTTCTCATAAGCAATATAAAATCCCAATACCAAATTTTTGGTGGAAAAAGAAATCATCCTAAAATTTCCTATCCAGAACAATGAAGACATACGAAAGTCATTGTTACACAAAGAAAAGCAGAACAAATTCATTGCCAGAAATCCCAAATCACAAGAAATGCTTAAGAAGTTCCTTCAGAATAAATACAAATAACATCGGTCATAAATTGAACTTGCAGAAAGGAATGAAGTGCACATAGAGTAAATAGGTTGTAAATATATAAGATATATATTTTTAAATGTATCTTTAATATACATTTTAAGAACCAGTATTAAAGGTAAAAAAATTTCTGGTTTAAACTGAAAGCAATTATGAGATTTTGCATGTAGGTCATGAGAAGAGGAAATGAGATTTTAATGTTGCAATGTTCTTTTATTCTTGATGAACTAGTATGTAATTTTCAGATAGAATGTGATAAGCCAGATTTCTTATTGTTAGAGAAGAAATGATAAATATGAAAAAGAAGAGACCAGAGTAAGCTCTGTGCTCTTGGACTGGAATGGTAGGTATTTGTATGAAATTGTAATTTCTTATTTATATGTGGAAAAGTAGACAGTGAAATATGTATCTAGATGTACTTGTGTTACTGTTATCACTTTAGCAGAAATTCCTAACACTCATAAGTTTCATTTTTGGAATTTCTATATTCCATTTCACACTAAAAATTAATCTATTCTTTGTACTATTGCTTCCCAATAATATAGACAATCTAATTTAAAACAGTCACTTGAACAGACACTTAATAAACAGGTGGTACAGATGGCCAACAAACATGAAAAGATGACCAACATCATTAGTTATCAGGAAAATGCTAATTAAATCCTCAGTGAGAGACTGCTTCATGCCCTCCAGATTTATAGAAATTAAAATAACTGGCAGTATTAAATGCTGGTGAGAATGTCAACCAACCTGAGTTCTCATTCATTACTGTGAGGTTGTAAAATTGTACGTCTACTCTGGAAACGATTTGACTGTTTCTTATAAATTAAACATGCATCTATGCTTGACCTATTTATGCTTCCCATAGGTAATCTCCCAAGAGAAATGAAAACATATAAACAGAAAATGACTTTCACAAGAATATTCATCTCTACTTTTGTCTTAAGAACTCCAAACTGGAAACAACATATATACCTACCAACAAATAAGTACAATACCACAATTAAAAAGCATAGCCTACTGATACACATAATAATATGCACGGACCTCAAAATCACTAGGGTGGGTGGAAAAGAATACAAAGGAAGGCATATGCGTGATTTGTTCAAATGAGGCTCCGGAGTGGGCAATAGGAACTAGGTCGGTGACTGCCTGGGTCTGGGAGGATTGGCTGGAAAGGAACACAGAATCTTGGGAAGAGGGAAATGTTCTTTATCTTAGTGGGAAGAGTATTTATGTAGTGATGTACATTTGTCAAAATGCATCAAGTATACACTTAAAATCTGTGCATTTGATTGCACAGAACTAAGAAAGTTGATGAAAAGAAAGCGCAGATTGTAGCAGTGAATAAAACGATAAGGTCTCTGTCTTCATGAAGCTTGGATTCTAGTAGATGATGGCAATCGGTGAAAGAATCAACAAATACGTATGTGATCTATCAGGACACTCTGTGACAGTTTTTACATATGCTCCAGAAGACGGCTTTCTGAACCAGTGCCTACTGATGCTGTCTGACCCAGAATACAGAAAGGTAAAGACCCAGGAGCAGCTTGCTGTCAATAAGGAACGGGGACAGGTAGTGTGTATCTCATATCTCATTTACTTACCCCCCACCCTCCGATTTCTCAAAGGATAGGTGGACACAGAGGTAACTGATCTAAATGCATATTCCTTGGTGGGTTTTCTCTTGTGTTTCACTTTGCTTTCACTTCTAGTGCTTCAGAGATGACCTCTGAAATAAGCTACTTGCATCCAAATCCTTTTCTCAAGACTCACTTTTAATAGGAGCCTAGACTGACATCTGGTAAAAAATTCGGCCATGGCAGATTAGGAAAGGGGATGTTGATTGAAGTAAGGTAAGGGACCCTGAGAACTGAAGTTTGGGTAATGGGAAGATCCTGAGTGGATCCGCATTTGGAAATTGACAGTGTTTAGATGGTATTCAAAGCCAAAGGAGTGAATGGGTTACCTGAATAGTGACTATAGATACAGGAGAGGAGCCTGTAGAAAGAGCTCTGAGCACTCCAGTGTTTAGAGTCTGGGAAAGTGAAGAGGACATGAATAGAAGCATCCAGTGAGTTAGGGAGAAAATAAAGAGAGATTGATGTTCCAGCAGTTAAGCACAGCTTAAGAACAAGAGTGATAAACTAAGCCGCATATTGCTTAGGAAACAAGAGAAAGAGGGATTGGAACTGACCATTGCACTTTGCAGTTTGGAGGTCATCACTGGTGATTCTGACAAGAGTTGTTCCACTGCAGAGGTGGGGGTGAAAGTCTCACTGGAGTGAGAACAAAAGAGAAGAGGAGGAAAGAAAGTAGAAAATCTGTTTGTTTTTATTTTTAAGAAGGAACCGACATTTAATTGTCAATGCACATATGTTCGAAGTTGTTTATAACTTCATAAAGGAAAGTGGGAAAGGTTATGGGAATCTTCTCTGTAAAATATTTCTCAGAGATGAACAATACCTGGAAGGGAAACGTGAGTTCAAGGGATAATTTGTTTTCAGTTGAGGCAGGTAATCTAGTGTTATGGTTTGGATGAGGTGTTCCCCAAAAGTTCACATGTGAGATATTGCAGGAAGGTTCAGAAGAGAAATGATTGGGTGGTAAGAGTCTTAACCCAATCAGTGAATTAATCCCAGATGGGATTAACTGAAGTGGTAGAGTAAGGCTAGAAGAGGTGGGAATTGGGGTGAGGTTATGGGGTACTTATTTTGTATCTGGAGAGTAGGGTCTCTCTATCTCTGCTTCCTGATCACCATGATGTGAGCCGTTTCCCTCCACCACCCTCTCCTGCCATGATGTTCAGCCTCACCTTGAGCACCGAGGAATGGAACCTGCCTTCTATGGACTAAGACCTCTGAAACCATGAGCCCTCACATAAACCTTCCCTCCTTTACAGTTGTGCTGGTCTGGTCATTTGGTCACAAAGCGAAAAAGCTGATTAAAATGTATAGTATGCAATCTGGTGATAGGAATGCCCAAAGTATGTCCTGGAGTAGGCAAGAGAAGTTAGTGACCAGTGGTTAAACGGAGGAATTGGTCTAGGTTAGAGTAATGACGCCTGCTCACTGGTAACATTAGTACCAGGAAGGAAGACTCATGACCTAAGCAGAGATGTTGTAGGTTAGTATAGGAGATTGGGGAGACTGCATATTCTTTTCTAATTAATCCTGTTTCTCAGAAAAATAGGTGTCAAGGTCAAGAGCTTAGGTTAAGAAGGAAAGGTGTGAACATCTGAGAGATGAGATGTTGCATGCGGGTGACTGAGAGAGCGGAAGAATAAACCAGTGAGGAGAAACTGTGAGAGCCGACGGTACTGAGGTCGATTGCAGGTGAGTGGCCAAGAATTTAACTGGAAACAAGTCGGCGTGGGTTGTGTTTTTCCTAACAATGAATACAGGCATGAAGTAGGCAGAGAATTCAAACTGACCAAGATTAAAGTTTTGATATAGAAATAAAATGAGTTCGATTATTATCTACAGTATTTCTAGTGGTGGACGAAGAGGATGGGAGGGGTGTAGGATGGAAGTGAGTAAATAGAGGTACCTGATCGAGGAGGAGTAAAGCGGGGTCAAAAGAAGTTGGTCTTTACCATGAGAAAAGGGAGAGAGAGACTCCAAGGGAATAGGTGAATAAAAGGAAAATAGAGTGAGAAAAAAAGAAATAAACAATTAAAATTGAAAAACAAAACAAAATTTATGGTTCACAGTCATCCACCACTCAAACCTCCCAGTCCTCAGTATCTCCATGTGAGTGCGGCACCTGTCAAAGGGCCTCCAGTCTCCTGGAGGTGTCTCAGGAAGGGAGGCGCCACTCCAATGATGGTGGCCATGCCCTCAGGAATAATTCAAAATGTCTGCACCAGCCTCCAAAGAAGCTGGGGAGCCACAGCAGTGATGCGGGTCCACTGAGTCAGCACGGTCTCTGGCGTCCATCTACTGGGGGTGAGGGTGGGAGGGCATGGTATCATACCCAAAGAAATTAAAATTAGCATGCCACAGTAATGCAGCCACATCATAGTTTATAGCAGCTCAATTCACAATAGCTAAACTGTGGAACCAACCTAGGTGCCCTTCAACAGATGAATGGATAAAGAAACTGTGGTATATATACACAATGGAATATTATTCAGTCATAAAGAAGAATAATATTATGGTATTTGCAGGCAAATGGATGAAGTTGGAGAATATCATGCTAAGTGAAATAAGCCAATCCCCCCAAAATAAAGGCTGAATAATTTTTCCTGATAAATGGATGATGATATATAATGGGGTTGGGGGTTGGGGAATGAGAGAAGAATGGGGGAACTTTAGGTTTCGTAGAGGGAAATGAGAGGGAGGAGAGGGGGTATGAAAAATGGTGGAATGAGACAGACATCATTGACATGTATGGTTATGAATGGTATGAATCTACATCATGCACAACCATAGAAACGAAAAGATGTACCCCATTTGTGTACAGTCTTTAAAAAATAAAAATAAAAGAAAGAAAATTGAGGGAAAGAAGGAAGTGAGTCTAATAATGAACCATGGGTGTGAGATTGATAAAATGGAAATGACTACATGAGGGGACTAAGGCACCCTGAAAACAGGAGGTATCGTGGCTTATGTTACTGGTTGGGATTAATGAATTGTCGAAATTGGAGGATTAAAGAGAATAAGCTGGAAAAAATGTTAGGGTCAGGGTGAGAAGCTTCAAGTGGAGGTAACAAAGCCTCAGTAATTAGGAATGGCAACATCTAGGGATGCCATGGAGGTGACTGTGTGTGATGGTTAATCTGAGTTGTCACTTGATTGGATTAAGAGATGCCAATGATTAAGAGGCTTCTGGGTGTGTCAATAAGGGTGGGTCTAGGAATGATTGGCATGTGGGATAGTGCACTGAAGTGAAGCCCCTCCTTAAGCATGGGCAGCACTGACCAATAGGATGGTAGCTTGGATGGAATAAAATTTAGAAAAACAAGGATGCAGATGCAGATGCAAACTCGGTTCTTCTTGAATGGGTTCTTGATTGCTGCTTCCATCGTCTGAGGATATTGGACTCTCCCTTTCTCACCCTTCCAAAGTGGACTCTGCCAGTGATTTTCCAGATAGTTCCCAGAAGCCTTGGTCTCAGACGAGGGTAGCACTGTTGATCCCTCTGGTTCTGGGGCTTCTACCTCTTGGACTGCACAGCTACTGGTTCTTCCAGCTCTCCAGCTGCAGATGGCCATTGTGGACTATCCAGCTTCTGGTCCTGTAGCCAATCTAATAAATCCCCTTTTATGATCATACATCCTGTTGATTCTGCTCCTCTAGAGAACCCTTACTAATACAATGTGTGAGTAAAGATGAGGAGAAGGACAGAAGAGAAAAGAGGTTCATGGACCTGAGATCCAGGACCTTGAAGGAGAACACAAATAGATATTGAAATCACCAAGAGCTACGATGGCATGAAGACAGTAACATGAGGCAGGGGTAAACCTTCAAGGAACAGGGCAGGCATGTGACCCAGAGGTGACAGAGGACTGTGATAAGGAGGTGAAGAGATGGACTTAGTCTTGGTATCTCTGCTATTTCCTGAATGCATCAGGCACACTTTCCCCTTAAGATGGTTGTTACGTTTTCCCCTCTGCCTGGAACGCTAGTCTCTTCTTTTAAAATATTTCTTGTAACATAAAAACATATTGAGCTGGGGATGTAGCTCAGTGGTAAAGCATGCTTAGCATGTATAGGTCCCTGGGTTTCACCCCCAGTACTATGAAAAAATTAAAAGTAAAATATTTATTGCTCTATTAACAAATCAAATAAGAAAAAATGACTTTATTGACACAAAAGCATTTGCTATAATTCAATTCCATCTTTACTTATTTTATGGAAATCTGAAAGTTTCACATTGGTATTATTATAGAATATATTGGCATTATTACATAGTACATGGCCCATGTTCAAAATTTTCAATTGTCTAATAATAGCCTTTATAGCTTTATGTTTTTTTAAATTCTCTTCTGATATTAATATCACCTTCTTCTTCACATTTAGGTTTTTGCTTATGTTTCATTTTCTTAGTAAGATAATTTCTGACCTTGCTCTAAAAATTAACCTCCTCATCCATCCCAACATGTTGTTTCCGCCCCCCCCCCTTTCCTTCTTTATTTCTCTCCATAGGGATTATCATCATCTAACATACTATATTCTTCACTTATTTATTTTGTATGTTTCTTCCTTACCAGAGTGTATGCTCTAGGGAAGAAGAACCATTTTACATTAACTCTCCTAGGTCAGTCTCGCGGATGACATGAACTCCAGTACTCTGGGGTTTTAGAGAGGATACAGGACAGACGTCTGAAGTGAGCAATGATGAGCAAGGAGGACACCAGCCTCCCCTCCCCTCCAGGCTGAGCGATGCTACAGTGGGAAGAGAAAACAGTCTCCCCCTGGAGGCCGGGAGGAGCATTGTCCAGTGCTTCTCATGGCAAAAGCATGCCCCAAGCAGAGCTGAGAACTTAGCTGATTCTGGGTGAGTTCCAAGGGGTCTGAGGAATGTGTCACCTTGCATGGGGTGGAGTTGTAGGGAAAGAAGCATCTGGGTGAGAGGGGCAAACCCAGGGGGCCCTTCCCAATGACCTTCTAGGAAACAGTGGTGATGGGGCTTTGAGGATTTGAGTTGAAGAAGTGCTGTAGGTTCTCAGGATCCCATGGCTTTTGGGAGCTCCCTGCTGTTGTGAATAAACTTGTAAAGATACATGTAGACTCTGTATCCCCAGCATCTCACACAGGTAATTGGTGTCTAATGTTTGCAGTCTGAATGAGTGAATGAAAAACTAGGGCTGAAGTTAACCAAGTCTAAGAGGAAGAAAAATATGAGGGACCCTTTTTAACTCCTAATTTATAGAGTGCTAGGGATTGAACCCAGGGCCTTATGCATGCTAGGCAAGGACTTGTTATGGTTTGAATACAAGGTTTTCCTCATAAGTTCATGTTAGACAATGCAAAGATGCTCAAAGGTGAAATGCTTTGATTATGACAACCTTAACCTAAATGAATTAATCCATCTGATGAATGAATTTTTAAAAATTTGTTCTAATTATTTATACATGACAGCAGAAAATGCATTGCAATTCATTGTACATGAATGGAGCACAGCTTTTCATTTCTCTGGTTGTACAAGATGTAGAGTCACACCATTTGTGTGATCATACACGTACCTAGGCTAATGATGTCCGTCTCATTCCACCATCTTTCCCATTTCCATGCCTGCTCTCCTCCTCCACTCCCCTCTGCCCAATTCAAAGTTCTTCCATTCTTCCCTTGTCTGCTGCCCCACTATGGATCAGTGTCCACAAATTGGCCTTTGGATTTTTGGGATTGGCTTATTTTGCTTAGCATGATATTCTCCAACTCCATCCATGTACCTGCAAATGCCATAATTTTATTCTCCTTTAAGATTGAGTAATATTCCATTGTGTATATGTACCAGTTTCTTTATCCATTCATCTATTGAAGAGCATCCAGGTTGGTTCCATAGCTTAACTATTGTGAATTGAGCTGCTATAAACATTGATGTAGCTGCATCACTGTAATATGCAGATTTTAAGTCCTTTGGGTATAGACCTAGGAGTGGGATGCCTGGGTCATATGGTGGTTCCTGAATGAATACTTTGAAAGAACTACTTTACTGGATGGTAACTGGAGAAGGGACATGACTTTGGGGTTTATCTTTTGTCCCTGGCAGCCCTCTTCCTTTCCAGCTGACCGCTCTTCTTTTTCATTCCCTTTTGCCTTAAGTCCCAGTGCAATGGAGTTGGCTGACCATGAACCCCAAAATAAACTTTTCCTCTTCTAAATTGTTCTTGTTAGGTATTTTGGTCACAGCAATGGAAAACAGACTGTCACAGTGCTCTTACCAATGAGGATGTATCCCCAGGCCCTCTGTAACTCTTTAGGAGGCACTATGTAAATCCACAGAGGAAATGCCAAAGAGGTATGAGGTACAGTCTTGCTTGTTGAATGGTGCAGTTTGGATTTAAACACAAATTGCCTTCATTACAGAACTTTGCATTATTTTAGTGAACTGCAGAAAAGGATGATTACATAAATAAATGTCCTGGTTTTAACACAAAAGGCAAGTCCTTTTGACTTTTTAAGTCAGGAACGGAGGCTTCTTTGCATACAGAGGCACAGGAGACAACTAATTGGATAGTGGATGGTGATGATCAAAGATGATCTTCATCTTATTCTTGTCTAGGCCAATTAATCACATGGGATCCTGAGAGATTTACTTCCTTTCCACAATTTGGATTGTGTTTTCTCAATAATAGGGCTTAGAATATCAAAGTTTTAAAATGAGATGGGCTAAAAGATTGACAAATACAATTTTGTTTGGCTTTTAGAATGAGTAGGAGTTTGCTACACACAGAAATGACATGAGCAAAGGAACAGTAGCCAGGTTCCTGGTATATCTGGGTTGTTAGTGTGGGATCATTGAGACCAACCCAGGGAGGCAGGCCATGCCTAGATGCCCAGCAAATGTGAAGGCCACTCTTCTAGTCACTGGTGACTTGGGTTGGGTTTAATCAATTTACTTGTTGCTAGCATGGGGTTTGGAGCATGAGGAAATCATTTCTAGCTGTTTCCAAGCTGCTAATTATTAAAAATAATTTTGAAGTGTCAGAAGGGAAAGAGAGCAAAACCCTTTAACAAATTCAGTTCTGGAGAATAATCGGCCTGCTATTTCAAAATTATCTTTCTTAACCATGTTTGGTAACATATACAAAATAAGCAGGTCATTGCTTCTCCATGAAGCTCATTACAACTATATATGTATATATAGAGATTACATATATATGTAGTGTGTATACACACACACACACACGTATACATACACACATATATAAATTAATTCTATATAAAATATGTGCATATATATTACCACATTGCCATTACAAATTTGAAGACTACTTTTACAATGGCAGATATTGCTAACTCTCAAAATTTTACCCATTGGCTCCTTGATGGTATTTCTCAAGGTATATTCCAGGGACAACAGGGTTATGAGGGCAAGATTCTCTCAGGGGATCATGAGGTTACAATTATTTTTATAATCATAAAAAGATATTTGCTCTTTTTCTATTCTCTTCCATGAGCGAATAACATTATTGTCCAGAGACTACACATTACATTGAAAATGTTATTCATATTAACATGCAGTTGGTTTATTATTATTTTAAAAATAAATATCTTTAAAATTCTCTATCTTAATTTCTAATATCAACATTGATAGATTATACTTACAAGGACTTTGGAGTTTACAGTAGTTGTTAAGAGTGTCAATTGGTCTTGAGGTAAAGAATATTGAGAACTGTTGTTCTACAGTTCTATGGAACTATTGATGTGTGAGGACTTGAACTTTCTTCCTCTGCAAAGATACCCCAAAACTCTGATTCCCCGCTACTTAGTTGAAAGATAAGCTAGAGACAAAAGGTCTTCTCAGGGTTGGAAGGCACAACCTCTTTGCCTGCGCTGCTTTTCCTGGTCCATCTAGGTTTCTGGCTCCATGGATGTACTTGAACTCACCACAGACCTGCTGCTTCCCAGTTGTGGGTGCATTTTTCCGCCTCATCTGGGATTTCTCAGGCCTTGGGTCTTTCTATTGCCACTGCCTGCTGGAAGTGCATGTCCTTTATTCTTTATTGTGATAGACAACACTACCCTTGGTAAAGAGAGAAGAGAATCAGGTTTGGGAATAGAGATACCTAAGAGAAGAGTCTTGAACCCCTCTCTCCTGATTTATCTGAACCTGTCTACTCTCTTTCTGACTCAAACATCATGAGGACTTCTGAGTACCTGATCTGTCTCAAAGGTACAGGGTTTGCAGGTAGATTAAGATATACATTTTTTAAAAAATATTTTTAATTGTAGATGGACACAATACCTTTATTTTATTTATTTATTTTTATGTGGTGCTGAGGATCAAACCCAGTGCCTCATGTGTGCTAGGCAAGCACTTTACCACTGAGCCACAACCCCAGCCCAAGACATACATTTTTCAAATAAATGATATTCAATCTTGATAGGCATTTGGTCTGTTGGCTGACCTTGATTATCTGCCAAATACCTCTTCAATTTGTACCCAACTCTCTCACTCTAATACCCCTACATGATGTGAGCTAATCATCCATCTGAAAGTTTTTTGCTGTTTGCTTTGACTTGTAGCTGGAGAAATAAGTCTTTTTGTAGTTATTATTGTTATTTTTTTGGTTGATGGTGTTCAGAATGGTCATTCTTTTTAAAACTATGATTCTCCCCTTGCCAGCATTTAACTATGAAATGTTTCAAATACATAGTGAAATTGAAAAAAAATTGCAGTGAACACACATTTTTCCACAGTCTACATTCTACCATTATCCTGTATCATTTATTGCCAAACTATCCATGTGTCTTTCCTTCTATCTGATCATTAAATGTAATTTTTAATTTAAATCTTACCAACCAACTCTTCCAAAATGAAACATTCTGTTTAGTTAAAAGAGTTTCCATGTGGGAAATAAAATCTGAGTGAATTTTTTTCTGAGTCACTTGAGCCTTAAGGCACAGAATACTGATGTCAAGACACATTGCTTAGAAATTTAGCATGAGGCTGGTATAATTTGGCATGAGTACTCTCTATTCCATTTTTTGGTTCATAGCAAGGATTTGCACATTTACCAAATTTTTCTGGAAACCTCCCAGATATCTTAATAAGAAACCAACATTAAAAAGTTATTAGGAGCAGAAAAACCTACTTTAAGCAAGTGCTGAAGTCACTGGATTTTCCTGAACAAAAAATGTTGACCCTTTTAAACATTTAAAAATATATAGATCTGAACTTTGGTTCTGCAGTCAGAATTAAGTGTGTAGGGAAAAAATAATTTAACTTGGTTTGTACCCTTCTAATTTAACTTCATTTTTTTTTTCTGTACTTTTTTAAAGTTTGGGAAAGTAAAAAAAAAAAAAAAAAAAATCAGGGAATAATTGAAGCTATTCAGTTCATTAAGGCTTATCTTCTCTTGTGTCCAAGTAATTATTTCTTGAAAGCTCTCCCAGTGTTGAAACTTTGCTCTCTTTTCCTGGTAATCTGTTGTATACACAAGTTCACAATTTTTCTCTGATTAAGAAAGTAAGGGGGGTCAATTTTACAACATCTGTTTTAAATTTATTTTGCTTTATTCTGCAATTTTACTTGGAGCTTTCTTATCTATCTTTTGAAGGAATAGTAACTGTATTTGGCATCAGTGAGACTGGTTAAGACTTTATATACCAAGATTAAATTTCCCCCAAACTATCTTTTATAGGCTGTAAATTTCAGTTTTATGGTTTCTCTTTTATAGTTTTTTTTTTTTTTTCTTTTTTTTTTTGGCCTTTTATCAATAGCCTTGACTTACAAAAAAAAAAAAAAAAATTGTAAAAGTAAAAGATGAAACTCTTGGGTGAAAAATCAAGAGACAGGCCAGGACTGAGCATCAACTCTAATGCCTCTAACACTCAGGGTCTAAAGTATAATGTCCCCTGTACTCCCAATCTCACTTTTGGTCTTTTCCAAGCTGGACCTTTACAATTCGAGGAATTTAATATTTTTTCACTGACATAATTTCAGATGCCATTGGTTATTGAATCCCTAAAAGTATTCTATTTTTATATTTGTTATTTGTAGGAGACAAGCCAAAGTTTGCATTTTACTATTCCATTTCCTAGCAAAGTACTTTAAATGGAAATAAGCAATATTCATCCTTCAATAATGGTGACTTGAAGACATGAACAAGGACGTATTTCCCCACCTAAAGTACTGATTTCAAGATTCTAATCACGTTACAGTGAGACTACTGGATCACTGGATAAGAGTTGATTTCAATCTCTCTTCCTTGTTAGGAAACTTGATATTTCCAAATAGCCTAGATATGGCAAACACTTTTAAACAGGAAAACTCAAAATACTCATTTAGGTGACTTTGATATTAAATCTAACCAGTAAAACAAAATGAAAAAAATTGTCCCAAAACATGAAAATTACAGTGGCTATTTTACTATACTGTAAACATAAGATGTATATATTTAATTGATGTTTGTTAAAAATAAGAAAGCACTTTACAATTGTCTCCAGTAAAAAATAAAAATAAAAACTGGCATAAATCTGACTTTTTGATTCTTCCCTCCAATATGATATTCAATCTTTTTTGTTAGAGAGGCGATTACCATCAGACCACAGGATATGAGATTTCTCTGACTAGCTGCCTGTGAGCAGCTTCTTGTTGGCTAACAATTTCTATGTGCCACACCACTGCTCATTTACAAAGCAGGACATTTTATGTCATTTAATGAAAAATAAATGCTATTCTTTCTTAAGCAGCACAATATTGAAACTCATTGGACTTTGAGGAGACGAGTGGATGATCTTCCTTCTGGTGTGGCATGGGATTGCTCTTATCTTCATGGCTTCACAAGTTTCAAAAGAAGTAGTTTCAGTGAGTTGGGACATTGGCTACCAGGTCTAGTGGGTTTACTCTTGAACCTAGGAATAGACTTTCCTTCTCTAACTTCTACAACCCTCAGTTGTGTTCATCAGTGAAATATAGGGGATGGAACTAGTGGGTTCTTTCTAGTCTAGAAAGTCTTTTATTTCCATTTTTTTGGAAGCAAATTAGTTTATAAACACCACTGAATCTAGACTTATGCATCTGGCATTTTATAGAGAGATTGTCTCATACCTTGACTTTTAGTATAGATTAATATATCAATTATTGGCCCTTTGAAAATACAAAAAAGTATCTCTCTGTATTTCCTTTAATTTGCCCCAGTGACTGTCAGGATGGATGTATCTCTGCAAGGGTTTCCAGGTGACATATGTCTATAAACTAATTTAAACAATCCCTGTTTTCTCTGTGGAATGTCTCCTTAATTTGATTATGTGGTTGATGAATATGAAGAGAAGTCTCTTCTTTCAGTTGAACCACACAAATTGGACCTGACTGTTGGGACTTTGAAGGATATATCTTTTGGATCTTGGTAGAGATAGCAGTAGAAATTATGAGGACTGAAAAAAGGAAAAGAAAAAAATTTTTTTTAGGGTTGTCGCAAATGTTTAATTCATATCAACACAGTGTCTGTGAATCACGGTAAAATGAGTTGTGCCTACATTGTCCTGACTTCCAAAACCAAACAAAAAGAAAGACCTTCCAGAAAATCTAAGTAGGCTATTTTCTTACCAGGTATATTTCTTTTCAAAGTTTTTATATAATTCTTAATAAGCTTTCAACTCTAATTTTATATCTGGCTCAAATTTCCATTTTAAAAAATTTCTGAAGGTAATGGATCCTTCTTTTCTTCTATTTATCCAAGTCAGTCTACATATGACAAATTTATCTCCATCAGTTCTGGGAACTAAACTTGCTGGCTCTTTGCTGCTGAGCTTGAATGTCTTGATTGTATTGATGGAATAAGAACAGTAGCTCTATGGAAAAGGGGTTGATGGCATTGGAAAGATGCTCAATTCTGGCTAGCATATAGTTCTGTTTTGGTCCTTCATTGGTCCTTCATTGATTCCTGTGAATTAGCTTCACAGAAGCAGAGGGTTTGGTGATTGACTTTTGGTTCCGTTGAGCTCACCCTAGAGAGCAGGAGTAGAGAATCTCTCTTGGGTGAACACTTGGAGAGGTAACGGAGTCAGGGATTCCACAGATGACTAAAGATGAGGGTAATTGGGAGCCATATTGTTTAGAGGTAGGGAGACTTATGTTATGGAGATTTAAAAATCCCCCTAAAATAATCAAGTCCTTTGTGTGCTTTTTCCAGAACTTTTAATATGCAAGCCTGAGCAACATAAGCAATCGCTCTCTATCTTTTCAGAAAAGTCCATGGCAAGATGGCAACTTTTCTAAGTTCCTGCTGTGCATTCCAGCATCCTGAGGGGATGTTTTGCACTGTTAGGTATCATCTTTTCTTCTTTTGGTACCTGATGAAAGACATCACCTGGCATGAGATTCTTAGAAAAGACATTACCGGAGGATCTGTAGTGTCAATAGAGGTGTTTCCATTTTCAAACACTGTCCTAACGCCCCTTTCTTGAATTTGGTAATTGAACTCTTTCCAGTCAACATGCTTTAGCTGAATAAGCAGGGTGGATAAGTAGGCATTCAACCAAATGCACTGTCCAGTAAAAATAATGAGCAAACAGGATTCCATCCTGGGGACATTCTGCTCCTAGAAATGCCCTTAGCATTTCAGTGTGTGTGGTGATTGAGTGGGTGAGGGAGAAGGATGAGGAGAGGCGAGGAAGAGGTCAGGGAAGAAGAAAAGAGAAGCATCTCGAATACAAATTTGACCTCATTTAAGGGAAGGAGCTTATATATGATGGATGTGATGTTTGGACCATTCTAAGCAGCCAATAGCATTTCTTTCTTTCTTTCTTTCAAAAAATATCATTGACATGACTCAAGTGTGTTATTCTTTATTCAAACAAAGATATTGAAGAAGCTCAATGTAGGAGTCCAGAGAGGCAATTTCTGAAGAAAATAAACAGGTAAGAAGGCAACTTAATGAGCTTCTTAGCATGACCAGGAAAGGTAAGTGGTTAAGTGAAAGGAAAGAATTCAGTCAGCTACTGACCCTCATTTGAAAAAGTTTCCCATTTTAAAAAAGCTCCCTTCGGAAGGTGAGCTGAAGGGCATCTGAATGCTGTTCAATTTAGTTCCAAGGTTTGTGCAAGGCCTAAGAACCTGTTATTTTAATCTGCATGGTGTTCTCTCTTCTTTTCTATAATTATATTGTTCTTCAAAGAGGAAGCCAAGTATGCTGTGGAGATTTCTCTGAGAAAGAAACCCTGAACAATCTCTACAGGGATGAATCATTTAGAATGAAAGAACGCTTGATCGTGATTTTCAGGTCATTTCATGCTATCACAGAACATTCCCTTAAGAGGCAATATGAACTATTTTAGTGGTTCCCAGAGGAGGTGGTGTGGTTCACCCCTACTCACCCTGGGAGGAGAGTCATGGTGGCAGAGGTAGACCTAGGATTACGGTTAGCTGAGGTGGGATGTGGAAGGCAGAAGAAAGGCTGGTCTCTTGTTTGAAGGAGGGGAGTGACCTCCCCTGAGGGGCTTCAGTTGGGTCTTGGAAGAGGAAATTTCTAAGAATTAAGGCAGATCACTCCCGTGAACTGTTTTCATACTCTCAGGTGGATAGGCATTTTCAGGTACTGCCCTGGGACTAGAAATCTAGAGAGGAAAGGTTTTGGTAAAGTAAGACTCTGAGTCCCACTTACACCCGGATAAACTCACTTGTCTGTGCTTTTGTAACAGTGATCCACTCTGTGCTTTGAATACAGCCCTTGCTGCTCTGCCACTGTGACTTATTTTTTAAATGGACATAATTCTTTCTCTTTCTCTCTCCCTGATCCTCCCTAATCTCTACCCTCCCTAATCTCAGGGGAAACAAGATTACCTTTCTTCCCCACCCTAGGCAGAGGTACTGTCCCTGAGTGCACACCCACCATAGAAAAGAAGCCATCCAGACTTGGGGATAGTTCCAGAAGCTTTCAGAATGACTAGCTCCCAATTAACAAGTGAATTTCAACTCCAGACAGAGAACACGTGGAATGTAGCCTTTGAGTCACCTCTTTAAAAGCTCCCTGCTGATGTTCCTGCTGATGGGCAGAATCACAGCTTTTGGGACAGGAGTCTCCTGTGTTTCTCCCTTGCTAGCCAAGCAATATACCTTCTTTTTCTTTTTTCTCAAAACCACGTTCTTGTTATCAGATTGGCATGGGGGATGAGGACCTGGCTTTTAGTAACAGTTTCATGCAGCAAGGCTAGAGAAGTGTGAAGGATGCTGTGGTGTGCTGCCCACATCTGACCCCCCTGTAGACGGAGACCCTGACTTCCTCAGCTGTTGTGAGGGTCACCTGATGGGTGTCTCACAGCCCATTTACCAGGAAGCTCATATTCCACAGTGAAGACTCAGCCGCCAACCTCAGTTCAGATCACTTGAGAACCAACCCAGTTTCAGGGCTCCCAGAGGGACTGGCTGGGGTGTGCTGGGACCACCTCACAGCTTGCCCCCTTCCTCCGGCCATCTGCTGCTGGGTTCTCTTACAGGTGCTGCTCCAGAGCACCTCTCCAACAAACCATCTGCATACTGATCTTCTAAAAGCCTGCAAGAGACAGAGGCTAAAAGATGTTTGAAAATGACTAAATAATGCTGAAGCTCTTTTCCTGCCTCTGTGCATATTTGTTTATTTGAGAAATATTTAATGAGAGCCCATTATGTGCCAGGGATTATAAGATTCAGTAACTCTGTGTCTGGACACATCAGAGGACTTTAGGAGGCATTGATTAAATTTGAATTTACCCTCGAACGCTTTGGGATCACCACCCATAAATAACCTTAGAACACTGCACATTGGTAGCCTGAAGGATGAATCTGCCCATCAGTGATCAGTGTGTGTGTGTTTTTATGAGCCACAGGTTGATTTTAATATTTCTATTCACTTGCAAATTTTTACAATGAAGAGCTTTCTCATAAAGCCAAGATTCTGGTTGATTTTAAAAACAGAAGTTCTGGCAGCGCAAGTCTTGAATTCCTGGAAGGCAACAATCAGCTGGAGCTAATTAATTGCTGCCATTAAAACCAGTCCTCATTCTGGAAGGCCTGATATTGTTCTGCTGTTCCCTGATGGCACCGACCATCATCTGTGGCATCTTCTAAATCCTCAACCGCTGTCCTGAAAGTGACTTAGCTCCTTGTTTTGAGGTCACTGAGTGCTTCCTGTAGAACCCCAGGGTTGTGGTCATTTTTTTCTCATAATCCTCATCCCAGTGATCTGGAAAGGGACGAACTTTCTCTTTGCTCTTTTGTCATCTCTCTTCCCTAAAACCCTTCAACAGACTGAAGGCCTGCCTCTGCTGCTGGTGGCGATGTGGGAACAGGGAGGGGTCATCTCTTCCACTGAGTGCACCCTGTCACCAGACCACCCGACCACCCGACCCACTGCTGCTCCTTCCTGGTGTCACTCGCCAGTCCCCAGGTTCTTCATAGATTTCAGCTCCAGGTTCACAGTCACTCCCCACCTCTGTCCTTGTCAGAATTATGGTGATTTCAATATCCATGAAGATGAATGCTTCAATATTTTGGCGTTTGATTTCTGTGTCGCCTCCCTTCCTAGGATCTGTCCTTGGGCATGCGCAACTTAGAAGTTGCCATTACCAAAGACTGAGACATCTCTATGATCTCAGCTGAAGCATTTTATTTCCCCAACTAGCTCACTTCCTCTAGGATCCAAATTACAATAATTCCTCAACTTCCATGAGACCTTCCATCCACTGATCCTATCATCTGTTTTCTGTCCTTCCTCACCCTCATATTCATACTTGGTTGTCGCACCTGTTTCAATTTCCTACTTTATCATTGCAATTGCTCTCTTGCATAACTCAACTCCTTCACCCGTCTCTACCCTCATTGTCCTTCTGGGCACAGCCCTGTGGTCTGATTGATGGATACTCTTGGCCTCTTCTGCCCCTGCTGGTTCAGTTGAATGTGGCTGCAGAGAAACACAACCATGCTGACTGATCACACCTTAAATTCATAACAGTGACCTTTTAATGGATCCTTCCTGCATGCTACTTGAAAATTCTATTCAATTTCTCTAGTCTATTCACTCTCATATTCCTCTTGACAAGTATTTTATCTTTTCTTGGCTCTTGGAATCTTTAATACCTCTCCATCCTGCTCACCTTTAGCCGATGACTTTGCTTCTTATTTCCCTAAGAAAATAGAAGCATTCAGAAGATACTTGGGAAAGCTCCTGCTACCACATCGGCTCATCTCCTTGCACCTGGGCCTGTACCTGGCCCTTTTCCTAGAACATGGATGAGTTTTTCTGGCTCCTTTCAAAATCAACCCTCCTGTTTGTGTATAAATCCTATTCCTTTCCTTCTCTCAAGAACATGGCTCTTGCAACTTCTTGCTCTTTCTTCTGTACCTTCAAATTTCCCTCTCCACACATTCATTCCCAGTAGCATAAAACCAGGTCATTACTTCTCTTATCATGAAAAAGTATTTCTTGATACTTTGTCCCCCTCTGGCCATTGAGGCATATGTTCTCCTTCATTTACACACAAATATAAAACCTCCTGGACTTGTCTGTGATGGTTAATTTCATGTGTCCACTTGGCAAGGTCACATGTACTTTTCACTTAAATCGGAAGCTTTTGAGTAAAACAGATCATCTGCCATGATGTGGGTGGGCCTCATTCAGCCAGCTGAAGGCCTTCAGAGAAAATGATGGTCTTCCCTTGGAGGGATTTCTGTCAGCAGACGGCTTTCAGACTCAGACCGCAATGGCTTCCCTGGGTCTTCTGTCTACTGATCTCCACAACTGCATGAACCAGTTTCTTAAAATCTCTGTCTTCTGTCTGAATCTCTCTCTCTAACGTATGGGTGTGCTCTCTCTCTTTCTCCATAAATGTCCCGACCCGCGGGACATCAACGCGGACAGCAAACCTAAGAGAGAAGGAATGAAGGGACAAGAGACGCAGGGAGAGACAGCAAGACAGGAATTCTGATCAAGCTGCAAATTTTTATTGTTCTCACGGGTATTTATGCTGAGGGAATGAGGGGTATGACGAGGTGCAGCCTGGTTGGTTGTGTTCTTCTGCTGGGTTCCTGATAGGGTGCAAATTCGCGCTGGCGGGAAGGTGAAGTTCGCGCCGGCGGGAAAGTGTAGTCCCGGAAGAGAAGCCGTGGGCGCCATAGGCGCCATACTGTCAGAATTATCAGCCAGGAGGGGGGGGAGGGGCGCTGCTGCTTATTGTAAAGGTCAGAATGTTCTCAGAATGAGAACTTCTTGGTCCCTGACATTTCCCCCTTTCTTATATAAAATTATTGACCATTTTTCGATAGCCATATTTTAAGGGGGTGATAGAGGTTATGTGGCGAGATGGGGGCACAGCTTGCCTGAACAGGTATAGGGCTGGAGTGACAATCCCTCGGGAACTGCGCCAGTCTTAGGTTGTCCGTGGCAGAGCAACATCCTTACCCGTCATTAGATAATGAGGCTCTGGCCCTCATTTCCTGTCTTAGGTTGGTATGAGCTCTCACGAATCTTACCCGTCATTGGCTGTCTAGTTCAGCTCACAGGGGTGATGGTCTTTTAAGATCACCATCACGATCCATCATCTCCAGTCGATGGTAATGAACCTGAATAGGTTTCGCCTGTATAGCCTCAATTTGAGCTTTAAGAAAAGCCATGATCTTGTTGAATATCAAAGGACCTATAGATACAATAAGCAGCAAGCAAAGGAGGGGACCTTAGCAGGGTCCTCAAGTCCTGCATGGCTGTGGGAGAGCAGTGAACAGGCAGCCATTATCCAGAGAAGCAATGGTGTGCAGTCACAGGGTCTGTCATTCAGGGGATTTTTCGCATAGATTGTCGGCTGCATCTATAAGAGAGGAAGATTCATCCTCAGGGGGAAGGTTTCCGTCCCTGGGTTGTGGTAAATCATTGACCTGTTTGACCAGGCGTTCTGGTAACCATCTTGGGGCTGCTTGTTCTTGATCTAAAATACAAGCTGAGCCTCGTCCCCAAATGAGGACGGGATCTGGGCCTTTCCATTTATTTGTTAAAGGCTCGCGCCACATAACAGATGGGCGAGCAGAATTAGAAGAGGGATGCCAACGTCTGTCTGCAGTCGAATGTCCTTCGTTGTCTAGGGTAAGAAAGTTAAGAGCAAATAATGCATGATTAAGGCGATCCCTGGGAGTGGTAAATGCAAGGGAAGAGGCCTTAAGGCGGGTAAGCCAGGTTTTTAAGGTGAGGTGTGCATGTTCCACAATGCCTTGACCTTGAGGGTTATATGGAATTCCAGTAGTATGAGAGATTTGAAGAGTGGCACAAAACTGTTTGAACTTGGTACTGGTATATGCAGGGCCATTATCTGTCTTAATATGTGCTGGCTTTCCCATTATGGAAAAGGCTGATACAAGATGAGAAATGACATCCTTGGTAGCTTCTCCGCAATGCGGTGATGCAAAAATAAAGCCACTAAAGGTATCTATGGAAACATGTATGTACTTTGTTTTCCCAAATTCAGGAAAGTGAGTAACATCCATCTGCCAAATCTGATTGGGCAGTAATCCTCGAGGGTTAACACCCAGATGTTGAATAGGAAGGGAGACAACGCAAGCAGGACACGCTTTTACAATTTCCCTTGCTTGTTGCCTGGTAATTTTACAGAGTAACCGAAGGCTCTGAGAATTTAAGTGGTGAAGTTTGTGTAAATCTGTGGCCTCTTGGATGGATCCAATAAGAACTGGGAAAAGGGACCGAGTGGCTGCATCAGCCTGAGCATTACCCCGTGATAGGGGACCGGGAAGATCAGAATGTGCTCTAATGTGTCCTAAGAAAAATGGATGTTTTCTAGCCTGAATTAGTTGTTGAAGCTGGTTAAACAAAAAGGCTGCGTTGGAGGAAGGCTTAATGGCGGGTGAAATTTCCAATAGGGGCACAGAATGGGCAATGTAAGCACTGTCTGTATAAATATTAATAGGTTTATCAAAAAATGTCATAAAGACTTGTGTTATAGCAAACAATTCTACAAGCTGTGCTGATGGATAAGCAGTGTCAAAGGTGGTAGGCTGATTATCAACAACAAAGGCTGCACGGCCATTGCTGGAGCCATCTGTAAAAACAGTAAGGGCTTGTGGAATAGGAGCCTTCCGAGTAACCCGAGGAAAAATAAATGGATGTAACTGAGCAAAATGCAAAAGGGGGTCATTGGG
Organism: Sciurus carolinensis; assembly: GCF_902686445.1. NCBI lineage: Eukaryota > Metazoa > Chordata > Mammalia > Rodentia > Sciuridae > Sciurus > Sciurus carolinensis. Next base: position 24,937,638 of record NC_062224.1, read on the forward strand.
AAGGTGGTTATCGATTATTCCCAAAAAGCCTGATAGAGCAATACCCCATTCATCCCTCGTCTGTAGCAAAAATTGGGTTTGATCCTTAGTGTATGGAATCAGAATGTTATCAGGGTCTTTGCCAAAATGTTGTCGAGAAAGCAAGCGACCTTTAATAATGATAGAAGCTACCTGAGCAGGATAGACAGCAATAACTTTAGAGGATGTGGCGGGCAAATGAACCCAGAGCAAGGGGCAACCCTTATTTTTAAAATGTGGATCCCGCTGCCAGAATAGTCCCGTGGGTGTATGAGGGGTGTGTAATATAACCAAAACCAAAGGAAGATTATAAGATATTTGTGTAACAAATTGTTGAGCGATGGCTTCTGTGACTTGAATTAATGCTTGCCGTGCCTCGGGAGTAAGCTCTCGAGGAGAAGAAGGGTCAGAATCTCCCCTTAAAATATCATTAAGAGGCAAAAGCACATAGGTGGGTAGTTTTAAATATGGTCTTAGCCATTGGATATCCCCTAGTAGTTTTTGGAAATCGTTAAGAGTGTGGAGATGGTCCACACGCAATTGTATATTAGGGATTTGAATTTGATTAGTTTGAAGTTTGAGGCCCAAGTAGGTGTAGGGGTCCTGTGTTTGAACCTTATCAGGGGCTATCTGAAGTCCCAAGGCAGTAAGGGCTTTATAGAGATCCAAATAACAATTGTTAAGATCATAGGTATTAGGTGCAGCAATTAACAAATCATCCATATAATGTAATATATAAACTTGTGGCCACCGCTCTCTCACAGGGTCTACTGCTTGAGCAACATATTTTTGGCAAAGACTAGGGCTGTTAGCCATACCCTGGGGAAGGACCTTCCATTGAAATCTTTGCATAGGGCCCTGAAAATTGATGCGGGGGAGGCTGAAAGCAAAATAGGGTCTGTCCTCAGGATGTAAAGGAATAGTAAAAAAGCAATCTTTTAAGTTGATGACCATTTTATAATAGTCCCTAGGAATAGCTACCGGTGTAGGGATGCCTGGCTGTAATGCCCCCATCGGGCGCATAACCTTATTGATAGCGCGCAAATCCTGTAAAAGGCGCCATTTGCCTGATTTCTTCTTAATAACAAAAATAGGAGTATTCCAGGGTGAGGTTGAGGGTTCCACATGGCCGGCTGTCAACTGTTCCTGTACTAACATGGAGGCAGCCTCTAATTTTTCTTGGGTAAGGGGCCACTGATCCACCCACACAGGAGTTTGAGTTTCCCAAATAATTTTGTCTGCATGGGGTACAGGAGGGTCAGGGACCGACACTAAAAATCCACATACCCAAGTCCAAATTTGTCTGTTTTTTGTATGGGCTGTACAGGCTCAACCTGTCCTTGTCCTAGCCTCCCAAGGCCTGTACCAGGGATAAAGCCCATACGAAGCATTTGATGAGTGACTAAAGAGTCGGGACTAGCAAGAATAACTTTCATTTGGCTTAGAATGTCTCGTCCCCAAAGGTTGACAGGGAGATCAGGAACAACGAAGGGGGTAACGGTTCCTTTATTCCCTGTGTTATCTTTTGTGTCAGTCCAATTAAGCACCCTGGAGCTAACTAAGGGGTTTCTTGACTGCCCTATTCCTTTAAGGTCAGTTAGTGATGAGGTGAGGGGCCATTCTGATGGCCAATATTTTTGAGAAATAACTGTGGCGTCCGCACCAGTATCTAGGATCCCTTGGAATTTCTTTCCTTCAATAAATAAGGTAAGAGTGGGTCTTTTGTGGGAGATAGGTTGGACCCAATACACATCAGAGGAACCTAAAGAGGCTGTGTTTCCTGGTGAATTTCCTGAATTGAGGGGAAGGAGTATTAATTGTGCAATTTTTGTTCCTGCAGGGATGGCAGCTACTCCATTAACAGCTGTGGCCAGTATTTTAATTTCTCCAGTGTAATCATCATCAATGATGCCAGGGAAGACCTGAACACCTTGTAAGGCGGTAGAAACTCTCCTAAGAATAAGAGCACACATATGAGGTGGAGGGGGGCCTACAACCCCAGTGGGTATTATTTGAGGTCCTTGCATAGAGTCTAATATTGTATCGGTGGAGGCACAGAGGTCCAATCCTGCGCTGCCTGGGGTAGCACGTTGGAGGGAGGTGATTGTGGAGAAGGACAGGGAGCCTGGATTGGGGTTGGGAGTCTGAGAGGGAACAAACCTTATTGCCCCTGGGTTTGCTCTGGGGGTGGTCGGGGCCAGGGGCTGGCCCCGAGAGGAGTTTCCCGAGAAGTTAGAGGGAATAGGCTGTCCAAGGGCATTGGTCTTGGATCTACACTCCTTGGCCCAGTGGCGACCTTTACCACATTTAGGGCAAAGGGTGAGCGGAGGTGGTTTAGTCCCTGTTTGAGGAGATATGGGTCCTTGACCCAGTTTCCCTGTTGGGCAGTCTCGCGCAAAATGGCCAGGTTGTTTGCAAGTAAAGCAAGTACGTGGGCCAGGGTGGTGAAGGGCCTTGGTGAAGGCGGCACCAATGGCGAGACCCATGGCATGGGCTGTTCCTACCCCGGCACACAGCCTAATGAAGTCAGAAAGGTCCCCTTTATCTTTGTGGGGCCGAAGAACATCTTGACATATTGGGTTGGCATTTTCAAAGGCAAGATATTTTACAAAGGAGCTCTCGTTTTCACTTGGTCCAAGTAAGCGCTCCGCAGTTAGATTAAGCCGGGCAACAAAGTCACTGTAAGGTTCGTCAGGACCCTGACGAATTTTTGCTAGGGAGGTGGTGGCCGAGCCCTTTTGAGGGAGCCGTCTCCAAGCATGCAAACCAGCAGTTTGAACCTGTGCTAGGAGCCCAGTAGGAAAGCGTGCCTGTTTAGGGTTAGTATCAAATGGCGCATTACCCACTAGTTTAACATAGGTCCAGGATTTAGAGGAAGCCTTGGTTGAATTTTTTTTGGGCAGTTTCCCGACAGTATTCCCTAAAGTCTGCGTTCCACAACAGGAAGTCACCCGCACTGAGGGTGGCTCGGGCCAAAAATTTCCAATCATTAGGGGTGAGCCACTGTGTACTATGGTTCTCTAGCAAGGCCAGTGTATAAGGTGCAGTGGGGCCATACTGTGTACAAGCCTTTTTAAGTGTTTCAAGAAAGCGGAGGCTCAGCCTTTTATAAGAACCAAGGGCTCCACTCTGTCCAGAGGTGGGCTCCTCCTCATCCCCTGATTCCTGGTCCTCCTCTTGTTCCCTCTCTGGTTCTACCTCTTGTTCCTCCCCTGATTCCTCTTCCTGACTTCCTTTTAAATTCTCTGCTTCAGTTTGTGCGGGCTGATCTGCTTGACTGCGAGTGACTGGAAAGGCAAGAACAGGCTGACCACGTGGCTTCACCTTACGAGTATTGAGGGGTCTTGGGCCAGTTTGTGTTAACTCCGTGCCCAAGGCCAGTGAGTGAAGCTCGGCATCAAGGGCTTTTAGTTCTTTTAAAAGTTGGATTTGTTCCCGCCTATGTTGGAGAGACTCGCGTAAAGGGGTTAGATTAGGCAAGGGAAGTGGGGAAAAAATGTCTGGGGGGGCAGTAGGTCCCTGAAGGGCCGGAGCACGAAAGGCAGGGGGTGTATAAGTGGGAAGTGGATTTTTAAGAGGTGGCAGGTCTGGAGAATGGTGTTGAGCCGCTGCCTCCTCCAGGGTAGCCTCCTCCTCTGGGGTCACGTCATCATAGGGATTTAAAACCGGATAAATCTTAGGGGGATTTTTAGGGGACTTTTTTGGTAAGGTGGGGTCTGGGAGGTTCCCGGGGTCTGGGAGGGTCCCAGGGTCCTGAGAAGGCTGAGTAGGGGGCATCTGAATACTAACCGAAGGGCATGCCGATGGGGGGCGAGAGGTGGATTGCATTGCCTGCTCCCCAATCTTTACAAGTTTTAAAGTACCACTGTCAAAGGGTGAGCTTTTAAGAATCTCATTAATTAAATTCCAATAAGAAAAGGCAGTGACAGGCACCTTTTGAGGACCAAAAGTCTCATAATAATCTTTGAGGCAGTCTCCTACTCTGAGCCACCTTTTACCATCAATTGACCCCTCGAGGGGAAACCAAGGACACAAATCCTCTATGTATGAAAAGAATGATCTTAAATCCTTTTTCTTAACACGCGCTCCCCGAGTCTTGAGGGCCTCCTCGAGACCCGTCAGAAACAAATCATGTGACGAAACTGCTTGTCCCATGGTGCGTCACTCACCTTGCGCTGGCCTCACTCTCCTCCTGGATCTGACTCCCGGTCGCGTCCACCGAGGCGATCCCGAATCCCGCTTGGCCAAGTCTTCCCCAGAGGGCAGCGTTCACTTCTCAAACAAAGGCTCAAGTCAACCACGTTGGGCGCCAACTGTCCCGACCCGCGGGACATCAACGCGGACGGCAAACCTAAGAGAGAAGGAATGAAGGGACAAGAGACGCAGGGAGAGACAGCAAGACAGGAATTCTGATCAAGCTGCAAATTTTTATTGTTCTCACGGGTATTTATGCTGAGGGAATGAGGGGTATGACGAGGTGCAGCCTGGTTGGTTGTGTTCTTCTGCTGGGTTCCTGATAGGGTGCAAATTCGCGCTGGCGGGAAGGTGAAGTTCGCGCCGGTGGGAAAGTGTAGTCCCGGAAGAGAAGCCGTGGGCGCCATAGGCGCCATACTGTCAGAATTATCAGCCAGGAGGGGGGAGGGGCGCTGCTGCTTATTGTAAAGGTCAGAATGTTCTCAGGATGAGAACTTCTTGGTCCCTGACACATAAACATGGAGGTTCTGTTTCTCTGGGGAACCGTGACTAATACATTGTCTATACTTCTATTTCCATATTTTCTCCTCTCATTATCAGTCCTATTGTGGTTGCCTCGAGTCTTATCACTGCATTAAAACTGTTCTTGACAAGGTCTCTGATCATGTTCACATGGCTAAAGGTGAAGGTTCATTCTTAGGCTCTTTTCTTCCTCTATTAGTAACATTCATTAACACATACATTATCTCCATCTTGAGTACTTTTCTTACCTTGATAGCACTCTGCACAGTCCTGATTTTTGTTCTCCCACCCTGGTCATTCCTTCTTAGTCCCAGTTGCTGGTTGTTTCTTCTACATGTGCCCAGGTCTTAGTCATGGACCTGTTCTTCTCCACACCACCTCCTAGGTGATCTCACCCTAGTCTTACCTATATGTTGAAGGCTCCCAAATTTATATCTCCACCCTGGGCCTTTTCCCTGGACTCCAGACTTGTAAATATGACTGCCCACTTGGTGTCTCTTTAAGGAAGTCTAATGAGGATCTTCAAAAGAGCATGTTTAGAATCAAAGTCATGATATTTCCTCTGTACCCCAACTATTCCTCTGAATATCTCGATTTCAGTTATTAGAAAACCAGCATCTTAGTTGCTCTAGACACAGATTTATATTTCTCCTTTTTCATGCCATATTTTTCTTTATACCTTACATCCAGATAACAGATCATGTTGTATCTGCTCTTGAAATATATACAGAATCCAACACGTCCCCTCACCTTTCTTATCGCCACCCTAGTCACTGTTCAACCACTTCTAGATAGCTTCAATAACCTCTGAGCTGTTTGTCCTAACTACCTAAGTTAGATATGACACCACTCTGATGAGACTCCCCAGTGGCTTCCTATCTTATTCAGAATAAAAGCCCAAATCCTTACCATGTTCTGGAAGGGCCTACATGACCTAAAAGTTGCTTACTTCGCTGACCTCCTTTCTTCTTTCCTTCCCACTCTCTCTCTTCCTTAAACAGGCAGGCTCTCTTCCACCTCAGTACTTTGCATATGCTGATCTTTCAGCCCAAATGCCTTTCATCCTGGTATTGGAGATTTGCTCCCTGGTCTACCTCATGTCTCCACTAACATGCCCTCTCGTGGAGGCCTGACCTTACCACACTTCATAAAATAGTACCTCTCCAGCACCCTCTTGCTCTTTATTCCTATCTCTGATCACCACTTGACATATCACCTATTCACTTTGGTTGTGGATCTTTTCCTCTTAGCTCCTTGAGGACTTTTGTTCACTACTTTAACTTCTAAACCTAGAAGATGCCTGTCACATAGTAAGTGCTCAATAAATATTTGTTGAGTAACGAATGAATATAATTTCTATGACATGTTAATCAGAAGTTGCTAATGATCTCAAAATGGTCTGATTATGGTTGGCATTCATCTCATTAGCTATGCTGTGGAGTTATATACAGGACATATGTTGAAAAGTAGGTATGCATCTCTGTTTTATCTTTTCCAAGTGAAAGTAAGCTCATTTTAGGAATTCAGACCCTCCAGAATATACTAATTATCTTGTCTCTACCAACCACAGTGTGTTCTTTATTCATTTCAAATTTCTTCCTTCCTTCCTTTTTCTTTTGATAATATTCAAACACTCCCAAGAGTCTACATTCATAATTTTGGTCTGTAGTCATATTAGATCTGAAACTAGCCGTACTTTTCTTTTGACAACACACACATGATAGGCTTTGAGACCCTTTAAGTCATTTGATAAATCTTCAAGCCTCTAAACAAATAGCAGTTGGGACAAAGGATCTGCCTGTAACCAAGGCAGAGCCCTGAGAACAGAATTAAAGGAAGGAGTTGGGAACCCTTGAAGAATGCAGCCCAGGCTTAGACAAATGCCATTAAGGCCAAAAGTAAATAGAAACCTCCCAGAGCAAGGGCATCTTCCATGCATAGGAGGGCCCTCAGTTATAGCATTCTGGCAGGAGGGGCTCAATGGAGAGGAGGTGACCCAGTCCTGGCAGATCTTTGCCAGAGGTCAGCAAATGCAGGATATAACCAGACAGAGCAAGTTGGGGCACTGACGAGCAGACACCTTTCAACCAGAGATAAGACTGCAAATGGATGACATGTAGCAAACCTTTATTTACGGAAAAAAAAAAAAGAAAAAGAGCGAATAGGCAAAAATACCTACTCCTCAGAGGAGAAAATTGCATTTTCCCCTTAAATGTTCTGTATACATCAATATCTTCTAGAAACAAGGGTTTTGTGGAACCTTGGGCAAGGGCTCTACTTCCCTGGTGCTCTCAGAGTTAATCTTGCACTAGGTTCTGTCTCCTCATTGTGTCTGGGTAGGGACAGTTTATTTTCAAAGCATAGATAAAGAGTCTCCCTTGTCAAGGCTGTCCCAGGCTCCCCTGGAATGAGCTCTGACCTTTTTGTTTTTAAGGGGAGTCTATCCAGACATCCATTTAATTCCAGAAGTGAAAGAAAAAAAATTGAACTGGTTTTCAAGGAATTAAGTGATCTTACCCAGTGTGCTAGTCACTAACTGTCACTCTGCATCCCGAGTCCTGTTGACTTCCTTTCTTCCATCCATTTCCTTAAAAGACCTCAAAATGACAATTACAAGCTCCTTGATCTGCGACCCCCTCTAAGGATCAGCCACTGCTGCTGCTTCTCTTTGTGGAAGCCTTGCAGATCGGTGGGCCTCAAGCCCTCCTCTCTGCTTTCTTGCTTTTTCTTTATTTCTCAGCCATTTGAAATCAGGCTTCTACCAGCTCTAGTCTACTGAGGTCATTCTTCTGCTGTGGTCACCCACACTTTTTCATTGCTAATACAATGGGTATATTTTCCTGACCTTGCTTCATTGAAGCTCTCTGGTGCTTCTACCATTGTCGACTTTCCCTCCATCACCAATCTCCATCATTTCCGGGTGCCCCCTCTCCTACGTGTCTTCCCCAGTCTGCTGGCTCCCAGCTCATCTCTGCAGACAGCAGGAATGCCATTGTTTTTGATCTGAGATGGCCTACAGCTTCAGGTCACAGCTTTCTGTGCCTCAGGCTTTAACATCTAGTGGCTTTTGGACAACTTGGCAGTATATTCTTCAGGTGTTCAAGTTCACAATGCCCCCAGATAATTTCATTTTTTCTCTACAAATAAACTTCCAATTCAACCAAATGAATGATACAAGGCCCACCCATGGTGCCTCCCCTCTCCCTTCCCTACCATATGGTCACTTATATTTTTGTTTTGTAGAAGTGGGGATTGGACTCAGGGCTTTGTGTATGTTAGACCCAGGGCTCTATCAGTGAGCAACATCCCTAGCCCTCCACTTACACTTTTGGAACCTGCTTGTTCTTCTAAATCTTTCTCTCTTTTTTTTTTTTTTTTTGTGGTACTGGGGATTGAACCCAGGGCTTTCTACATGCAAGGCAAACACTCTACCAACTGAGCTACATCCCCAACCGCTTCATCCTTCTTATATTGCCTTTTCAGGCCATTCTCATTTCTCACCTGGATTGTTGTAACAGCCTGTCTAGAGGTTCATTCATAAAGAACCCCTTTGTGAACCCTGGGTCTTCCCAGTACCGCCATATTGTCTCATGGGAAGTAGATTAGAGTTGCAATTCTCATCAATTATTGTTCTTAAACCACTTCCTACACCTCACTTGTCATTCATAATGAATGAAGAGAACTATGAAAGTCTTTCCAAGTTCCTTAAAAGGGATTTTAAAATGTTCCTCCTTCAGAAACCAGTGATCCTTAGTTTCTGCCCTAAACAACAGTGGGTCAGGACCTGTGTTCTGCCTTGGTCCTGCCTGCAGAGGTTGCCTGCCGAGTTGCAGGTGGACTGCACCAGCTCTGGGACTCAGAGACTGTTTAGGAAGCTGAGTTCCATCTCCATACTGAGCACAGGAGCATCTTGGGTATTTCTGGGATAGATCTCAACATTGTCTTTGGCAAAGTGTAAAGGAAGAATGGAATGAAGCCCATTGATACCATTCTCTGCCTCTTATTTTACCAACATTTCTATTTCACAACTATCAAAAGGAATCCAGGTGCTGGCTGGCTCAGAAAAGGGAAGTGTCAAAATTTTTATCAGATGCCAAGACAGAGACTTGTAATTGACTTCTCAGCTGAGAGTCTCTTAAACTTCACATCAGTTTAAACCAGGAAGCAGAGTATGTCATCAATTATATTGTGTCCATCCGCTCCCCATGCCTACTTTCTTCCTCAGCCATGTTGGCCTTTCCAGTAAACTACACTCTCTCCTACCGCAGGGTTTTTGCATATACTATTCTTTGGGGCTGGAATCACCTTCTCTCTCCCCTATTCAACCTCCATACCTAGTTAATTATTCTTTATTCTTCAGATTTCACTACAAATATCTCTTCTCCAGATACCACATATATCCACCCTCAGGAATTTCTATTTTTCTAGGATCTTTTGAGTCACATTTCTTTCCTTCACAGAACTTTACTCCAGTTTATAATAAAAAAACATTCATTAGGAGAGTTCAGGGCTACATTTGCCTTTATATCTCCTCTGCCTTGTGCTGTGTCGGTGCAGGGACGATGCTCAATAAAGAAATGTTGACTTAGTGAAGAAATGACTAGGCTCAGCATTAGCTGCAGTTAGTCACTTTCCTGCACCAAAATTCTAATTTTCATGGACAGACAAAAATTTTCGGTCTTGCAGTAAGTGAACTCTTTGTCTCTGACAACAGTGCTGGAAAAGTTTGGGAGAGGATTTTTTTTTTTCCTTAATATTCTCTTGAAATAAATATGAATTCACCTCAAAGTATCCCAGTTTTCCCCTAAAAACCTATTATATACTTCTAGTGCATAAATTTGTCATCTTGATACTCTTCCTTAGTGTATTTTTAGTCCATACTTCTTTTGATGTGTGCTTTTAAGAACTGTATTATATCTCTTTTTAGTTGATTTTGACCTAGATTTTAAATAGTTGGTGTTCACCTTTACAAAACAGACCTCTTTTTTCATTCTTCTCAATCGCAGGCTGTTTTATTTGTGTACATTTGCTTTTTTCACATAACACGAATATTTTTGAATATTTATTTTATGTTACAACAATCTGCTAAGGAATTTTTCGCCAGGTTAGTTCATATTACACACCAAACAACGCTGTGATATGGACACTATTATTACTTCCTTTTTACAAACAAGGAAACTGAGACTTAGCATGTTATTTAACTGGCTCAGGGTCAGATCATAAGTGGTAGAGCAGATTCTGATTCCAGAAACAACTCTTTCTGTGAATTAAAAAAAAAATTAACTTGCATTGAGAAAGTTTATTTTAAAAATATCTATTGCTAGTATGAGACATATTATACATTACACACTATTATACTGTGACAATTTAATTTTCAGGATCAATAATGAGACTTACTTAGATACTTTCATGTTTTCAAAAATTTAAAAAAATACTTAAATTTGAAACTTTTAAAATGTGAGTATGTCACCCCTTCTCATTCTTCATTCACTCACTCATCCATCCATGCATCCCCTTCTCATTCTTCATTCACTCACTCATCCATCCATGCATCCATCTATCCATTCATAATACCAGATACCCAAATGGTACCTCCACGGCCCAGTTTCCTAGATCCCTCTGGGGAAGAAAGCTAGTAAAACAGAGGCTGGGAGCTACTAAGACATGTTCCCTGGTACTTAGTTTGGCCCTGAATCCATTCCCCTTTTCAGTTCCTATTGTGAATTTATCTATTACTTTTTGGAAAAATTTGCAGTAGGATGCATTACTCTTATTTTTTTTTTAATTTTTTATAGACTGCATTTTGATCCATTGTACACAAATGGGGTACATCATTTCATTTCTATGGTTGTGCATGATGTAGATCATACCATTCATGTAATCATACATGTACATAGGATAATGATGTCTGTCTCATTCCACCATCTTTCATACTCCCTCCCTCTCCTTTCCCTCTACATAATCTAAAGTTCCTCCATTCTTCTCTCTCTCTTAATGTTTGTATGGCAGGCTCCTAGTGGAGAAGGTTTGAGGGAAGTGAGGGGAAAATAATAAAAAACAAAGGAACACTTACACAAAGTTAGATTTTTTTTTTGTTTTGCATTTTTTTTTTCTGTTTAAATAGTGCAGTTTAGCAAGTCTTATTGGTTGAAGAAAAATTCAAGTACTAACTTCTTCATTCACATTTCATGGCTGGAGTGTTTTGTGCTCTCTGGGGAAGAGGGAGCTTCCTTGGGCAGAAAGACAAAGAGGCTGAAAGAGACAGAGACAGGAAGCCTTCCTCATGATCCACACGAGGGAGAGATCTGGGGACTCCATGGCGTTTGGGCCTGAGATGACTTTGAGTGGTGCAGTGAAGAGTTTTACTAGCTATGCTGGAATGATGCAAATGGAAAATATTATCGAGAAGGAACAGCTGTTCTTCATAGTTACAGGAATTTGTTCAGAAATCCAGTAACCAGGAACTTGCAGATTGGCATAAGGATTCTATAATCACAACAGAGAAGTAAAAAGGACAGAAGTAAGTCCAGAGAAATTTGAGAGGCAGGGAACGTTCTCAGAGTATCTGTAACTCATTTTTTAAGGGTGTTTCTGAATTTTCCACTCACCTACACATGTGATTAACATTATTGGCAAAACCCCAATATTATTACATTGGAAAAAATTAAGAGGATTTTTAGATAGTTTCAGAATCAGAGCCTGTAAATTTAATTCAGTTTCATTTAAGAAGACATTTAAATGCATTTGGGTAACAAATGCACAATAGTGATATTTGGGAATATCTTTATTTTATTTATTTTTACATGGTGCTGAGGATCAAACCCAGTGTCTCACACCTGCTAGGCAAGCACTCTACCACTGAGCTACAACCACAGCCCCTAAGTAGATATTTTCTGTTTTGGAGAAGTCCATGTTTTTCATTTTTTCTTGGAATATACATTTTTTAGGGGGGGTATCAGGGATTGAACTCAGGGGCACTTAACCATAGAGCCACATCCCCAGCCCTATTTTGTATTTTATTTAGAGACAGGGTCTCACTGAGTTGCTTACTGCCTCACTTTTTCTGAGGCTGGCTTTGAACTTGAAATCCTCCTGCCTCAGCCTCTTGAACCTCTGGGATTATAGGCATGTGCCACCATGCCAGGTTTCAAATACACTTCTAAATTAAGTTTTTGGCATTATTATGTCCCAAATAGTCTTGATACATAGCGAACATTTGAAAAATACCTATTAAAATAAAAAAAGAAGGAGGGAATGGAGGGAGGGAGGGCGGGAAGGAAGGAAGACCAAATAAACTCATGAAATTCATTTTTGTTCCAACGTACTGAGAGCCATGAGTAGAGACCCAGCTATTTCCAGTGATTACAATTGCTCTGGTCATAATTGCTTTGGCATTAGCATTTCTAGGAAGATATGTTCACTCTGTGTCTTGGGATTGGAACTGCTCTAAGTGAGCACATTTCTAAATTCTTGTCACTTCAGTGTGGCTTTAACATATGTTCCAGTCACCTGGAATGCGCTTAAGGTTATGTTGTCATTGCAGAGTAGATACTTTGCAGGATTGACAGGAAAATATGCTGGAGAATTGGTTGAAACAGTTCACTTATAGTGAAGACATATCTACTGAGCCATACACGAGGTCCGTGAAGACCATCCACAGATCACTGCAAACAGGCTGTGTGTGTAGGTTTTATCATGGCCATAATCTCTGTGACAACTGAGATACTCTAAAAATGTTTCCTTTCCCTATATAGAAGGAATTGCTAGTTTCCTTATATGCAGGAAGGCAACATTTTGACTAAAAACTGAAGCTCAGGTGTGAATAAATAAAATTTTGCCTTATTTTTAGACAGCTCGTTATTTCAATTAATAAAGCAAACAATAAAATAGAAACAACAGGATCGCTCCTGAAATACTGAAGAATAGATTTATAATTGTGCCAGGTATTTTTAAAAGGCTTTGAGATCACTGCAGAGATAGGTAGACACTTGGCTTATTAAGTTCACATTGACCTGTGGTGACCTGAATATCCTTTTTCCTCCCCAAGCTGCTGACAAAACCACAGCCATACAGTTGCAAGTATAAGTGGCTAATAATGCATCAACCCTGTTTCCCGACAGTTTGTGTGCTCTGATAATTGGTTCAGTTTCTTGCCCCTGAGGGAAACATGATCATTCTTCCCAAATTGCATTAAATCACATAAACAATATTACCACCACTCCCAAAGATTAACCTCCAGGGGAAATGGCCATCAGGAAGTTATACATTAGCTAGCTCAGTTACTGGTTCTCAGACTAAAGGCAAACAGCAGAAATGTGAATTCAGAAGTCTTCTCTACAGATGAGCATGCGGGGCAGGGGATGGGGTGGGGAGGAGGCCGTGGTTTAAAAGAAACTATACAGATTTCACTAATTTGAATAAACTCAGACCCATGAAAGACTGGAGTCCTTCTTTCTCTGAGCGACTGAGGGGCAGGTGGCTGGTTAATTACACGGAGCCTTAGTGACCTGAGGAAATGGGTAAAGTCCTTGATGTTGAAGTGCCTTAAGTCAAAGCCAGGTGCCCCTTGCATTTTGTTGCAACCAATGAAGTTGAGTTAGCTCTTATGAAAACCCTGTATGCAACTTTCAAATAAAACAGAGTTTTGTCATTATTTTCAGAACTTCCTGGCAAAAAAAATCAACTTCTGTCAAATCAGTCAAGGTATTTAAGGCAGTGAGGCAACTTCCGCAATTATTTGGTTGGTTGATTCTCTTCCTTGCTTTAATCAATTTGCTTGACCATACATCCAATAAATTTCCAAAACCTATGTTCACGCTACAACCTCCATGCTACAACCTCTGAGGTTACATGCTACAATGCCATCTGAGGATTAATAAGAGCAGAAGGTGTTAAAATAACTCTTCCTCCATTAATGGGTATCTCTGAGGATAGGAATTTAGGGCTACAGATATATTTTAACATATCTTCTACTTTTAAACAATTCCTTCCCTTCTTTTGGGTAACTACATATTTGAATTAATACACTTTTTTGCAGGTACCTGAAAGTGTACGCATGTATATATGTGAATGCAATTTCTTTAACAAGGGTCTAAGTAAATATCTTGGAGAAGTCCATAGTTTTTTATTTTTTTGTTGGAATACATTTATAAAGTAAACTTTTCTTTTTTTGCTTTTAAAGTAACAAAACTCACTACTGAAAAATAACTTCATAGTAAAAGTTCAAAGCTTCTAACAACATGGTATAATTTGTAATATCTTTCCAATTTTCTATTTCTGAAGTAGATAAAGCTGATATGCATACATATGCTATATATAATGCTCTAACACAATATGATAATTACAAATCTACAGAGAAAGAGTGGCATGAATACATTTTGGTGGAAAGAGGAGCCTATAGACTTTCATGAACAGTGCTTACTAGAAAAGCAAATTGCTCATCCCAAGACATTTGCTTTTAAATTTGTTCCCTCTCAGTTGTACCAAGAATATAGAAAAATACCAGAATGCATTTAGAGAAGTGTCCTAATGAGTTGAATGAGGACAAACAACAATAATTACAAATATAAGAAGAGGAACATCTGGATTAGGAAGGATTCATGCTAAATTGGATATGATTGTGAAATGGAAATCGATATATTAAATGTGATCACATGAGCAAAGCCTCCAAGAATGAAATTCAGATGCTAGCTCAATACATTCTAGGTTTCCATGGTGTCTCATCATGGATGCCTCCGGGGAGCATGGGACAGGAAGCAAGTGGAGGAAGGGAGATGCTGTCACTGAGACCTGAAGTCTCAACTTCCTCCTTTATCTTTTGTTATTATTAAGTGTTTTCTAACACAGTGTAAAATAATTTCCCCTTTTAAAAAATGCATGAAAACCACCGGATTTACATGTAGCTTCTGGAGTGAGAGGCTTTATCATTTCCAAAGTTTTGATTTTGGATACGTAATACACTCAATCTCTTCTAGCTTTCAGTTTCTTTAGTTGTAAAATGGAAATAATAATTGTTCCTACCTTTTAGTCTTACTGCGAGAAATCGTTGAACAAATATACGCAAAACTCTAATAAATGGCTGCAATAAAGACTCAATATTAGCATTATTTAATACCATATGAAATAAGCTTAATTAAAGGAAAAGTAAAATAGCTTACTAGCTTTAGAAAAATCTGGAACAATGCATTCATTAGGAGATGTATTGCAGAATATAGCATAAGTGAAATGAATAAATACATAAACAAATACATTTAAAAACATAAAGGCAAATCCCCCAGTTACTTGGGGCCAAGAAATAAATTTGAAAAGCACATAATCATTGTAAATGACCAGGACCTCTGCTTCGGATAGCATGAACAACTGAGAAAAATTTGAGACATCTTTATTTCACATGTCATGTTTCTCTGTTACTGTCCACATCCAAAGTTTTCAAATGTGTTTGCAACTTATTCTAACTTCACCTTCCTTTCATGCCTTCACCCTTTATTGTTATATGAATTCTGCCCCATGAAGTCATCAAAATTGTTCTGATTAGTGTCACTTAATAATTTCATGTTACCCAACCTGGTTGACTCATCTCTGCTTATCTTCTCTGAACTCTCAGCAGCATGGACATGCTGATCCTTGTCTTGTTAGGACACTGCTCTGGCTGTGTGATGACATTTCAGGGTTTTCCTTTGTCCATGGTTGTTATTTTACCTGACTTTTAAATGTTAAAGTTCATCATGGCTGGATTTCCATTCAGTCTTCTCTTCTTTTCCTTCCTTATATCCTTCCTCCTTGACTTTAAATTCCATTTACATACCCAACACTCCCATATTGACTCTCAGCTGGTACTTTTCCTCTGTTGCTGCTACTGACTGATATTTACAGACATATTCTTGTAGATAAACAGCTCCTAAATCCAATGTGCCCATCATGAAATTCTTGAATGTTTTCCTTTTTGGCCAAACCTGTTTTTATTATAGTTTATCCATAATAGAAACAACAATGACCACCACAACAACACATCACTAGGTTTCGAATTGCTCAAGTCACAGTATCATTCTGGATTGTTTTGTGTACTTTAACCAGGCAGTAGGAAGTCCTATAAAATGATAACAGAAGCAACAACGAATCCCTGTGATTTTTCATTTTTCTATCTTGCTACCATCCTAGTCTAAGCCATCTTTATGTTTCAGATGGACTACTATGGCTTCCTTTCTATCTATTTAACATCATATTCTGCCACAATGATATTTTTGGATTACAAATAAGTACTTAAAGGCTGAATCATACACAGAGAAACTAAAAATAATTTGTGTTGCATATCATGTAACTTCAATGTAAAGGGAACTGTTCACTTCATCCTAGACTGAATTGAAAAGATGGCTTCACTACAAAAGATGATTAGCAAGCCAGTGCTTCAAAGCAGAAAGATTGAGGTACATATCCTACCAGAGGAATTATTCCCTTTGAGAAGAGGTGGAGAGTCAAAAACAGGAGTACATTATATTTAAGTTTGCTAATGTTAGATCAATAAGTTCATTCTAAGAGTGGGCTCTGACTTGCTTAAGGAATTTCCCATTTGTCCTTATGAATACCCAACTCTGTCTAGGTCCTCTACAGTGCCAGATAATGCTACCCCAACATATTCATTCTCTGTGGATATGTAGTTCATCATGATTGCTTCCCTACTTAAAAAGCTCAGTGTATGTTAATCTGAACCAATCACTCTGACACTCAGCAGTAATGGTAATGCAGGGTGGTTTAGCCATATATCCATTGCTTACTGCTATGTAGGTCACAGGAAGAATCTTTTGAGCAATAAAGTCTTGTCATTAAAAAAAATAAGGTTGGAAAAGTTTGGCAGATGCTACAATGAGTCATAGTACCTCTCTTTTAGCCATTTCATGAAGGTCAAAATTAATTGAAGAAGGCAGATCATCTTTTAAGGTAAGACTAGTGCCGAGTTATACTGAGCTCCCCTTAATAGATTCTTCTCTTATTAGGGACTGTTTTAAATGCTTCAAGAGGCTCTAGCCGTCAGTCTGACCATCTCTTCCATCATCTTGGACCCTGCCTTCCGTGCTCTGGGTCTTTGTTGTTCTCATCTGTGGAATAAGTAGACAGAAGTGCATAAGTATACATATTTTTTTCTGACTTAGCTATTTCCAGTGCTTTGTCTTGTTGAGTCTTTCATTTTTATAGTAAGTTATTACGAAAGGTCAACCAATAGATCGTACAGTAGAACTTCTTCCACTACAATAAAAATATATTATACTTGTGATTTGCTAATGATATCTAGTATTTTAGTTGACAAATGAACTGTTTTCACACCTTTTTTACCTCTCTGAAAGAGAAGTTGGATCTTTAACAGATGGTGTATATGATTGTGTCCATAATTAAGAAAATGACCAAATGGCAACATTTAAAAAAGCCTGCTTAGCTTGGCCACTTTTGATTCTTTCACATTGCATTGAACTCAGATAACCGAGCACCCCGAGATGAAAGTGTATACTCCTTTCTGTATGATCATGCTTTTTTTTTATGCCTGCCTTTTATTTGTGAGGATGATACACTAGAAAAAAGATAGTTTGTGGAAGTCCAAACCCCAAGTCTGACACCTCCCATCTAAAATGGAAACTTGAATGCCTATTTCCTTGTGCTGTAAATAGACAACATACATTTTCACATAAAAATGTGTGCAAAAGAGCTCAGATAAAGCCTCATGCCAAATAGGTGCCCCCCAATGTTATAGTCTGCCGATGAGATTTCATGTCAATGAGAAATACAGTATAACAGAGCAGAATGACAGGAGGGCTTCCCAGTTAAATGTTTACAACTAGAATTTGAGAGAAATGTTCCTGAAATTAAAGAGGATTTTAAAGATAATAAAAATATGCTAAATCTTCAAAAATCAAAACTAGAGTACCAGTGCATAAAAAGGTAACAGACCCAAAGAGTTGGGTAAAAAATACATAAATAGACAAAAATGTATTTTGGAATTTAGTTCATGGTGAAGTTGACATCTGAAATAATTGAAGTAAATGTGATTTCTCCATACCCTAAGAACATAATATTGGAAGAACTGTGTAGCTATCGGGAAAATGATAAAATTTTGTACATTCTTCAAATTCAAACATTAGGATTAAAGTAATAAATTGAAACATGGATGGAATCCTTTTCAACATATGGAGTGAGGAAGGATTTAGTTATCTGGGATTCAGAAGTCATTAAAAAATGAGTAAATAAATCTATACGCAAAACAAAAGCAAACCAACAAAAACTCCAAGACTAATAAATTCAATTGCTTGAAGAAAAAACAACCACCCCAAAACCTTCTATATGAATTTGAATGGCAAGTGAGAAAGTAAGAAAACATTTGTGACTTATTTCTTTCTTATGGGACCAGTTCCTTAATATATAAAGACAATTAGAAATAGAGAAGAACAAGACCAAAAAAACAAGAGAAGCATTGGAAAGAACATGAGCAGATAGTTCACGACTAAAAAAATTCAAATGGCCCACACCTCATGTGAGAATGCAAATTGAAATTGCACTTAAAGACTACTTTTTATGCATCAGATTATCAGATCCCCAAAGTTTAAAGATCTACAATGTTGACTGACTGTGGAGAAGCAGACTTTCATGTACCCTGCTGGTGTACAAGACAATGAGAACATCATAGAGGATGTAACCACATCTATCTAAACTACCTCTTGACCTGACAATTACACTTCTGAGAATATATCCTACAAATATGTCTTTGTATGAGCAACATGGAGAATATAAAAGATTATTCATTGTAGTGGCATTTGTAATAATATAAGGTTGGAAATTATCTAATTTGTTCAGTGAAAGGGAATTGATTAAAAAACAGTGGTGCATCTACGTAATGAAACAGTGTGTTTCAATAATGAATAATGAATAAGCTTTGTATGCAATGTTGGGAAAGAGTCCCAGAATGTGTTACTAAACAAAAGAGCAAGGTGTGAACAGTGTATTTGGTATGCTAACATTTGTTTAAGAAAGTGTGTACAAATAAATATACATATATTTGCTTATGCTTGCAAAAACAAACACTGAAAGTACATGTACACATTAAAAAACTGATTAACTTTGATGGGTATAGTGGATAGGATACACAGGAATAGACAAGGAGCAGGATTTCTCAATACATTTTTGTATGGTTTTTATTTATGAACTACGTGAATTTAATCCTTACTTAAAATAAAATAAACAAATCAAACTTTCGTGCATGCTGGGGGAGACTGCTAGCCTGATTTCATATGCTCTTTTGTGTGTATGTGTGCATGTGGGTGGATCTGTATCCCCATGTATGAGTGTTTATGTGTATGCACACGTTTGCATGTTTATGTGTATTTGCAATTATGTGTATGTGCATGCAGAACACTCCCAGGGACGGTGTTACTGTTTCTGTTTCTCCAAATATTCAGTATTTTTTTTTATGAATGGATATTTTTTGAAGAGTGGGGATAGGAAGAAGGCCTGGGGAAAAATTCCATGGCTATGCCTGCTGCAGTGGCCACGCCTGTAATTCCAGCAACTGGGAAGGCTGAGGTAGACGGATTGTAAGTTCAAGGCTAGCCTCTGTAACTTAGCGAGGTCCTAAGCAATTTAGTAAGACCTTGTCTCGAAATAAAAAATAAAAAGTGTTGGGGATGTAGTTTAGTGGTTAAATGCCTCTGGGTTCAGCCCCTAATCCCCGTTGCCCCTGCAGAATTCCATGGTGGTCAACATACCCAAGTCTGGTCAACATACCCAAGTCAGTGAGAGGATCCAGAAACTTAAGTTGAAAGAAGTGAGTTGTAAATCACAAGAATGTGTGTTCCCTGTGAATTTGCAGAACTCTTCCAGTTAAGGTGGAATGGGCTTCAAATAAATTTCAGTTAGACTTTAAGAGGTAAGGTGTTCCCAGTTAGCCTGAAGCTTACAAAGCTCTGGTCTTGGTTTTTAATCCTCCAGAGCTTATAATTCTGAGCACCTAATTTTTTTATGTGGATGAGAAACAAGAAAAAATAGAATAGAGCTTGGTAACTTAATGTAGCGCTGAAAATTAGATCTAGGGATAGGAGAAAATCTGGAATTTAAACACATTAGTATCAAACATATCATGATTTCTAAAACTCTGAAAAGCATTTTTAATATGTTATTATCATTTGAAATAATGTTGTAAAATGTAATCAACTTTCTTCTCTCAATATCACCACTCAAGACACTAACTGGTCCCTATTCAAATGACAGCTCTAAAACTATAATTTGGTATCTGAGGTAAAAGAAATATGTTTTCATTTATTCATGTGTCTCTATATCTAGTTGCAAAACATTAAATTATTTAAAAATATAGTGTTGATAATAACCCACCAGTGTTACAAATATCTGTACAAATTTTCATTCTCTCTGTTTTTCAAGAAATAAATTGGAAAGTTTAGTAGTAAGAGCCAAGATCCACAAGCCATCCCATAACCTCCCTGATGCTTCTGCTCCAAAAATCTCATTTACTTACACTGCTCTGCTAAAAAACTGCTGGAAGACACTGCATTGCAAAGGATATGAGTTGCCATTACTTAATAAAATGGCCTTGTCCCCAATACTGAAAACATGAGTCTGTTTTACAAACACAATTTTCATGCCGAATATCCTTAAATTTGAAATAATAGTGTCAAGTTAAAACAGAACTCCAGCAGCACATTACTGTTAAATATGCTGCTTAAGGATTTTTTTTTTTTTTTGCACGAAGAGTTTGTGAATTTTTTCCTAATGAATGTGACTTGCGAGAGGCCCAGATTGCAAAGCAATCAACCAGGTTGGATAGCTCAGGACAAGACCCTCTTAAATTGCCATCAGGCTCTTTTGGTGCCAAGTTCCTGTTCCCTTGCAATCATTAGGAGTGATCCTGCTGCGTGAAGGGAGATGGATTAGAAAATCTCTTTAGGTTCATCTGCCCACACTTTTCATGATACTGATAGGTCTGATTGTCTTTGAAATTGTGTTGAGGAACAAAATGAAACTTTATAAGAAAGCATTTCTCTCTGACATTTTCAACTGGGAGGTATGTACAGATGAAGATATAAGAATGAATAGTTAGAAACCAACCTGGGACTTCTTAGGCCCAGCTGTGTGAGTGATCATTATATTCTGGAACACATGATTTTAAAGTCTCTTGAATCCACGGGCCAGCAGAGGTCATTGCTTCCAGCAGCTAAAAAATGATGCTGCAGTTGTTCAGGGCTCACATTTAAGGAATGAAGCCAGGAAAAGCAAAGATCATCATAAGATACCCATGGAACTAGGGAAGTCACTGGATACAGACAAGGAATCAGAATTTTTTTTTTTTTTTTGCCAAGTATGATTGTGTAGTTTTAGTTTAGACAAAGTTTTTCTGGTTGTGGCCTTCCTTAATATCAAACAGAATATCTACAACCTCATCCCAATAATGCACAAGGGGAACTAACAAGAACTAAATAAACAATGTTCTGTTTGCTCAAATATTTAGCAAATAGCATGGGGATTACTGCATACACCACCGTGGAGATTTTAGCCAATTCTAAAAGATGTTTCTATGCTCCACTAATAAAATAACTCATGTATGTATAATGGCAAATTGTAATTATTTCCACATGGTTAGCACTTAGACAAAACCTGAGGGAAGAAGGTCAACATCTGAGGAAACTTCATCACAAATCAACATTTATGACAGCACAGTCAAAATCCAAATCCAAACCAGGATAAAACCAACAGAAGTAATTGTCTGATATGGCAGTACATATTTTTTCTCACACATTTTCATCCTTATTGCTATTTTTTTTTTTTGGTTATGAACTAGGTAGATGGATGATAAAGTTACAGGAAATAACACTTTGAAGCTTTATAGATAAAATCTTATGAAGTGTTTAGGGATGGGTCTATCTATTTTCACTATGAATATTTAGCAAATTGTCACCTGTGATAGAGAAATTTGTAATGGGACAAAGTGGAAAGAATTCTTTCAATTGAGCATTTGGGTGATGGGACTATATCCAAGTTATTATGATTTGTGACTCTAATCTCAACCAAAAGTTGGTTCTGGGATTATTCATTCTTGCTTCAGCAATTACCTTACATAGTAGAATTTCTACATGAGACAATGGCTGAATAGAAGAGAAAAAAAAATCTTTTCAGTTTTACACAGCAGGGTAAAACAAAATATTTAGAAAGAAGTCACAGCTTTACATGGAATAATTCAGCAACTTTTATGTCTATAACTTAAATTGTTTTTATGTACAGTTTGGAACCAGGTAATGGTATGAACAGTTTTGGTGAACTCATGATTTATTCTGGTGTCAAAAGTTCAATAATCCATTGTATAGAATTGAATATAGGTTAACATAAAAATTAAAAATTGAAAGACATTTCCATTTGTTAATTTAACCAGCTCAAGGATTAAAGATCTTCATATTTCATTTATTCATTCAGTAAATATTGAGTGTCTATTACGCGACAGGACTCTTCTAGGTACCAAGAATAGAAGAGTGAGCAGAAGAAAGTTTCTGATTCACAGGGATTATGTTTGGGAGAAAAGAGTTAATAAAAAGTATGTAATAGAGAATAACCACATATTATTCATATTATGAAGTAAAGTAAGGCAAGATGGAAGGGATATAGTGAGAGTGAGAACAAGACCTTTTTTATGTGTAGCATGGCCAGGAAACACTTTGAGTCTGTCATGTGTAAGAGGAGAATTCTACGAAGGGAGAGAGTAAAACATGAGAAAGTCTGGAATCTGGAAGAAGAGTTGAAAGGAAGATCAAGAACAAAGGTTCTGATGCAGGACCACATTTGCCTTGTTGGAGAAACTTCTAGAAGGTCAACTGGAATGGAGTGAACAAATGGGGAAGAGGGAAGAAATGAATCAAGTACACAGGTAAGGTCCAAACCAAAGAGAATCCTGCAAACTCAAGGAAGGATTTCGATATCATTCTAAGTGTGATGGGAATCATGAAAAGGTTTTTAGAAGGGTAACATTACATGATGACGGTTTTTACAGGTCTCTGGTTGTTTTATAGAAGAGGGACTGTAATAAGGAACAGAGTCCAGTGGGGAAACCAAGTGCAGGTTATTGTGCTTGTACCTCCCATAGATGGTGGTGGTTGGATCAGAGCTAAGCACTGGGATGAGACATGGTTTAATTCTATGTATATATTTAGATATAGTCTAGTACAAGGAATGACAAGAATTTTCTGTTGTGCTGAATAAGTGAGAAGAAGAGTGAAGAACTGAGGATGATTCCAAAGTACTTGGTCTGAGCCACTGGTAACAGTTGAGCCACTTGCTCTTTCTTTTCTCAAGTATTTATTAAAAGCAGATTTATGTTAGGCTCTCTACTGGATGTTTGGGTATGTCACTGAGCAAAATGGACCCAAGATCCCTAGAAGAAAGGATGATAAAAATGAAACTAAATAAATGTTCAAGTTTATAAATGTTGTGGAAAAGAGAAACAGGAGAGAAGGCAAAGGAGGATGGGTGGCAGAACAATTCCTCTATGAAGCAGAGGTCAGGGGCAGCTCATTGAGAATGTGAAGTCTGAACCCAGGAAGGAGGCCTGTGTCTCCAGCACCCAGTGAAGTGGAGAAAATATGGTGGGAAATGGTTCCCAGGAGGTCTGATTCTATTGTGGAAACTTGAAGGTCACTGAGGACTCGACTTTCATTCTGAATGAAATGAGGAGTCATTTCAGGGTTTCCAGAAGGGTGACATGACCTGACTGATGTTTGAAGTCTTGTTCTGGGTGTTCCTCTAAGAATATATTATAGGACAGGAAAGACACAGCAAGAAGGATGGTTTGGAAGCTCAGTCCAGGTGAAAGCTGATAGTAGTTTGGTTAGTAGTGATAGCAATGAAGGTAACAAGTGATCTGATTCTGGATATATTTAAAGGTTAATTTTTCTTGATTTCCAGGTAGAATAGGGAACTGTGATTTTTGACCTAAAATGGTCTAGAACGATGGATCCACTGAGGTGATCGAGAATCCTATTTAAGTGTGAAGCAGGGAGATCAGTCATTTAGTTTTGGACATTTTAAGTATGATGTGTCTAGTAGACATCAGGGTAAAGGAATCAGGCTGCCAGTTGGATATTTAAGTCTGCAACCTCGGATCAAGTTTTGAGCCAGAGATGTACATTCTAAGGTGGATATATATGCATGATATTGAGAATCATGGGCAGCAGATAGGTCACCTTCAGGAGTGAATAGAGATAGAAAAAAGATCAAAGACAAAGCCCTGTAGCCACCCAAGAATCAGAAGTGAGCAAACTAGCAAAGGAAATTCTGAGATGAGGAAGAGCCAAGAGGATGTATGGACATATGGTCAGCTGAAGACAGCATACCAAGGAAGGTGTGATAAATGTTGCTGAGAGAAGTCAAGTGGGATAACTGAGAATTGACATTGGGTGTAGCAATACATAGGTCATCAATGACTTCTGAGAGCAGTTTTGGAGGAGTGCGGGCATTGAAGAGGATGGGCATGGGAGAGAGGGAAAAGCTATTCACTAAAGTTAGAAATACTGGGGCTGAGGATGAAGGGCTCACCCAAATTATTGCATCTGCTGTGATTAGTTTTCTCGTGGGCCACATACAGTCATGCTCTTAGGCAAACCTGAAGGAATGCTGAATCATTTATTTTCTCAGTGATTAGCACTTAATCATTGTATTAAAATATTTATTGTTTTATTCAAAATCAATTTTGTACTTCCCTGTTTAAGCCTTCTGAAAATTCATCTTGCCAAAAGAAATATGAATCCCTTGTAGGGTTTTTATGGCTCAGAGACAAAGGATTCCTTTCTTTTTATTGAATTATTTGTGCTGCCGAGTCTGGATATGTTCTGAATCTCATATTGTAATAAGTTAATATTTATTGCACTGCGAGCCCAGTAATGTAGTGCTTGGCACTAAGTTAACAATAAAAATAATTGGATTTTATCTCTACCTGCCCAAATGAAAAGCAAAGATGGTGATTATGCAAAGACTTTATAAATAGCTGTTTGTTGCTCTGTGATATTCCTTGTACCTTTGTTTTATGTGTAGCTATTGTATTGTTGATATTCTTTATTCCCATTTGGATTATGAATTCTTGGAAGGCAGGGGTTAAGTCATGCATATCAATCATAGCAAAGAGGTAAGTGTGTACTAGACCTTATGACTTTTCTGCTGAAGGATTGAGTTAATGCTCTGTTGCTTAAAAGCTGGGCAGTAACAAAGGTAAGATACTGTCCTTTCTGGCCGGCTATCACTGGACTGTCTAACATTTGTGGCTTAGTTTTCAGTGGTGCCAGTCCTTATTAAACTAGATCAATATTTTTTTAGGGGTTCTTTTCTATTACCAGTATTTCCTACTCTTCATTAAGTGTTTGGATCATTTAAATGAAATTAACCCTTTGGGCAATGATATATTGTGTATGTCTTTCATTCTAATTAGAATCTATAGTTTAGTGCAAATGGTTGTGTTCAATCATTTAATTTATAAAGTTATTTAATAGCCCTTTTACATCTTAAAATTAGTAAATGATAAATGACATACATTTTGATTTCCAATATACTGAGTTCAAAGCAAATGTCTTTGAGATGATGATTTCTAATAGATTTTTATCTTTCCAAAACATCTATTAATAAATTCCCCCAAATGTATGCAATTTTTTGGTGGTCTTATAATTTCATTATAGGCCTTCCAACTTGAAAATGGACCATTTACTGTTTAACAATCTGACTTCTTTTCATGTAAAAAAAAGTGAGCTGACTCTGATTCTCTTCTCATTTGAAGTATTTTTATAGATAAAAGGAAGAGACTGAGTAAATATTATGAGCTACAGTGAATACAACAACTTACTTACCAAACAAATGCAAGTTAGTACTCCAGTTGAAGAACATCATAAAACATTCTTTCTGGAAAGTCTTGTTGGCTTAGCTAGTTTGCTTTCTCTTCCGGTCTAGAAGCTATCCTAACTCTCTTTAAATCCCTGCAAAGCAGCTAAAGTTTTCCTTGGTTCTAAAGACTTGATGAAGACTTTGGAAACAAATCAGTACAAGCAACAATTTAATTTCTGCAAATTTTAGTAGAAGAAACTTTGGGCCATAAATCCCTGCAGCAGAAATAAAGCAATAATGGGCTCTCTGGGCCTGATATTTTACAGCTTGTCCTTTACATGATAGTCTTTCTCAAGCCCCACCATATGTCTTGAGACTATGCACTCCTCCCTCTCAGCTGGTAATATACTACATTAGATTCTTCTGCTTGAAAGTTTTATTCTATTTATAGTTGGGTGTTGTGGTGTTAAGATGTTTCTATCAAGTCTTTATTTCAGTTTATTCATTTTTAGAGTTATTTTTCTATTTTTAGATTCTGAAACAGAATAAGGATCTTAGGAAATATGATAAGACTGTCATTCTAGTAGAATGTACACTTAACCATCAGTTATATTTGGGCATCTACAATGGGCCAGGTGTTGTGCAATTTCCAGGATATAAATAATAGAAAGAAAAAAACAAGAAGGAACATTCTCTCCTTTACAGAATTAGAAGTTAGTGGCATCATTTTATTTTAAAATTGTGACCAGATGAAAATTATTAGATGATGGTACTTCATCTTTTCCTTCCCCCATGCACATTATGTCTTTTCCATCTGTCACCAAATATAGAGATGACAGCTAAATGAGTCTTAAGTCTTGTGCGCAAAGTCAGAGGCAAAGAGAAATAGGGGGCTGGCAGTGAGGGCCTCGTGCTTGGACTGAAAGAAGCAGCAGTTGTGTGGCAAAAGGTGGGTCATGGGTGGACTGTGACATCATGGAACCATGTGGACCTGAGGACTTTGTGTTTGCCTGTGCAAAATTTTATTTGTAAGAAAATTGTAGGTAGGGAAGAAAATCAGACCTGCTAAACAAAGCCACTTAGGAACACACAAACAAGCACCTTAAACTTCTACCAGCCACATTAATTCACCACCATTACAAGTCACACTGGTCAAAACCCCATTCCAACTTTCCCATTTCTGTCAACTTTCTCTTCATCTTCGTGATAACTCCCAGGCCACCACTTCTGATGGCCATTTCCTCAAGCAAACAGCAGGAGTTTAAAAGATAAACGACCTTATTTATTGTCTTTCCTAACCCCTGATCATGTCAAACTATGCTTCTGTTTTATTAAGATTCTGTGTATTTTTAATGCACAACTAATGAAGTTTCTGAGTGTTATTTCTTTAACAACATTTTCTCATAAACCCTGTGGTGTTAATTGCCTGATTTTGGATAGCCTTGGTGATTTTTAGAAACATGTATTATATTATAGCAGAAATGACTCTATTTTCCATATTACCACATATCCTATATTCCATACTTTGCAGGAGAGATCATGGTTGGAAGCAAAATGATTGGAAAGGAAACAAAAATTTTTAAGTCTTATTTTATTGTAGACTATGCATTTACTTAATAATATTTAAGAAGATCCAAGTAAAGAACTTGAATTATTTTGAAAGCACTACTCTGGGGGAAAAAATATTAGAGAGTGAGGGGCTTAATCCAAATTCAAAGTATGATTGTTGCTTGTGAACATTTGAGTGATCCTGTTGGTGTCCTGGGTGTGGACATGGGTCACTTATGGTGTGATCTTAGGAGGTCACAAGTCAGATCATTGTGAGGTCATTATTGCCAAGTAGTTTCTTTATAGGTCAGTGACTAGCAATCAAGTGTCAATTTTTCTCAGGTCCCTCCACTGTCCTCTGGAACCTCATTTGATGTCACATTTGTGTACTGAACTACAGAATCAACTCCACAGCCTTAATATAAGCAGGAGAAGTTACAGTTTATGCATCACAAAATAAACATAAAATTTCCTAATCTGATCAACAAATTCATTCCCCAGACATGTGGACAAGACCATGCACTAAAAAGTCCAAGGAAGTTGACCACAAAGTGAATTCATAGGAGTAGTAAATAGCTTTTGAAGAGAGGAATTGTGAACCTGAATTAAACTTGGTAATTCCACAACTCTTCTGACTAAAAACGAGGAAATTATCATCTAGGTAATTATTCTCTAGATCATGTTGCTATAAAGACATTTCCAAATGCCCAAATAAATGCTGGCTAAAACCCACCATTTTAAACCTACCATTTTAAAATTGCTAATAAAACTGTACTTATTATTAATAAAACTTTACTTAGTTGCATTTGGACTCAACTTCTGAGCCTGGGAAGCTGAATTTCATTTTAGCTTAGCCATCTCTGGCTTTTCAATAAGAACCAGTGTTGAAAATGTCACATTTGCAAGTTATTTGGCAATTTTTCTTTCTTGCACAGCTCATCCTGGAAATATATATTCACTCTTTCTTATTGCTTAGTCCCAAACCACTGCTGTTTATTTTGTTGTGGTGGTTGCCATTAGGTGGGAACCTCTTCACTTGCAGTTTTCTCCTTGGTTGTGAGATGTATTCACATATACCCTACTGACCTTTGGGCCTATCTAGATGGTCTAAATACCATCAGGGAGACCTAGAGGCAATGGTTATCAAAGTCTAATCTCATTTAGTTCCAACTTCTAAATAATAATGAAAAGAACTTCTGTTAACATGTGAAAGATTAAACACATGTATTAACATTTGTTTATTCCTCAAGTCCCAGTAAATGACAGTTGTAGGATTCTTGAAACTGGTTCAGAGAAGAAGCATTGGAAGACAAGAAAAGGATCACCAAATTTCAGAATCCAAAAAAAACAGAATAAGTGTCATTTTATCCCACAAGTATAAGAAAACCGATTCCTAAGGCAAATCCCCCAAAGGCTCTGGAATTGGCAGAAGTACCAGGAACATCTGGAAGTGAGGTTAAGGATGAGTATAATGGGGGATTGGCAAGAAGTCAGTTTAAGACGTAGTTAGAGCTTCATATGTTTTCACTCCTGTTGCATACAATCTGATAGCTCATCTGCTCTCACCCCAACCTGGTGTTAGAGGTTCTTCCTTAGAGAAGGCATGATGCATATCTCCAAATTGCCCCTCTAACTTTATTCTCCAGTTTTTAAGTTCTCCCTCTGTGGTAGGAAGCTGTGCTGAATGGGTCAATTAATGGTCCCCATTGTAATTGTTTTTCTGTTGAGTTTGGTTCATGGACAGTCCTGATAGGAAAGCAGAAGTAGTTAAGAAAATGTTAAGCACTTCTCCTCCCAGGACTCCCCCAGTGAGGTCACCTTGGGATGAATTTCTCTTTCCATGGAACGTCATAGCTTCT
Source organism: Sciurus carolinensis (assembly GCF_902686445.1). Lineage (NCBI taxonomy): Eukaryota > Metazoa > Chordata > Mammalia > Rodentia > Sciuridae > Sciurus > Sciurus carolinensis. Next base: position 24,966,620 of record NC_062224.1, read on the forward strand.
CACAATTTGGCCTGTCTATAGAACTTTCTCTCCTATGTTCTAGTAACATTTTCTTACCTACCCCAGGTAGTAACAGCAAGAAGTTCAGCACTATTCTTTGTGGTTTTCTTGCAAACTGTTCATACTTTGGTAACAGAGAGTCCTTCAGTTACAGCATTATTAAGTTATCCTAATTTAAATTACTATCAGTTTTATGTTGGAACATGGAGGAAGCAGATAATCTGGAGTTGTAAGACTCTGAGAAGAACTGAGGATATAGAAAGTATTGAACATTTACATGCTGAGTTTTGAGACAGCTGAGTCCTGTTCCTCTTTAACTCCTCAGAGTGCCAGGTCTTTAACTTCGAAGCCAGAGATTGCATGAGTCTTCTCTAGACAACCTGATTAGGTCAATCAGGTGTGGGAGCAGATTCCAAACAAATAGATTTAGAAGGTCCTAGGCAACAAAGGTCACAGTTGACATGCCTTATCAACATGTATGTGTCTTTCAATCAACTTGTTTTTTTAAATGTTAACTCTTTAAGATCACTAATCATCTCAGAAAAGCATCTAATAAGAAAGTAAGCAAAACAATCAAGCAGAGGAAAAGCAACTTTGGGGGGAACCAAGTGTATGCAGGGAGAAAACAACACCCTTATTTAAACAAGAAGATAAGAGCAGGTATAGTATCTGTGCAATAAGAACAGATTTTATATAAACAGAAAAAAAATCAGAGAACAAATAAAGCTCCAGAAACAAGGAATATAATAGAAATGAAATATTGATAAAAATCAAGAAGATGAAGTCATGAAGACCTGCTGTCAGCATCCTAGTACAGACACCTCCTTGGATCCTGGCTTGCTGGATCCAGTCACCCACCTACATAAGAAATGGGCAAACTATGGAAAAAGGAAAACTGAACTTTTATATAGTTTGATCAAACTGGGGAGAAGCAGTTAGATTGTTTCTCCTGCCACTGGACCTACCGAGGCTATTACAGTTTATAGAAACAAAAGCCAGGTGATACACATATTTATATCTGGGGGAAGTCTCTATTCTCAGATTCCAAGTATTCCCCAGGACAGGGGTGGCTATGATGCATCCCGTTAGTCTTTACTGTCAGCATTAGAACGTTGCACTTAATTTCAGTCTCTTTCAGAAGTCCCTGAGAGCATAGACAAAGAAAAAAAGGTTAAATACGGGGGAGTCAGACAGAATAAAACACACAAATAAAAGATTAGAAATTCTAAAATCTGAGTATTAGAAAAAATAAAAGGAGAAGAAAACATTAGGAAAAAAATTACCCAGAATCCTAATTTGTTCATTGAAAGGGTTGTGATGTTGATCTAAGAAATGTCTTCCACCATATTGGTTTCTGGCACAGAACGCCAAGCCTTTGGAATCTCTGAAGTGATGTGTCTTTTTTATACTAATGTGTTGGTTCATGGCAGGCAGCACTTGTTAGTCTTAGGAAGGGCCCTGTTGCCAGGGGAACCAACCTTGTGATGGATTGAAAATTTCAGGCCCACTCTCCAACCTCCCTGGAGGAGAAGGAGTCTAGAGATTAACTTAATCACCAAAGGCTGGTGATTTAATCAACTGTGCCTAAGTAATAGCACCTTCCTAAAACCGAGAATGAAATAGTGTCTGAAGGGCTTTAGTTCACCTAACACATGGAGGGGCTGGGAGTCTGGGCACCTGAAGAAGACATGGAGGCCCCAAGTCACCCTTCCCTCCAATCTCTCCCTGTGAATCTCTTCCTTCTGGCTGTTTGTGAGTTGTATCCTATTATAATAAATGGGTAATAGTAAATCTCTTTCCTGAGTTCTGTGAGCTCTAGCAAATTATCAAACCAATGGAAGTGGGTATGGGAGCTTCCAATTTGGAGCCAAGTTGGGCAGAAGTTGTGGGTAACCTGGAGACTTAAGACTGGTGTCTGAAGTAGTGGCAATCTGTGGGCCAGACCTTAATCCTTGGAGTCTGCATTGATTCTTTTTTTTTTTTTTTGGAGGTGGGGTGGTGGTTTATTTTTTGTGCCTGAGATTAAACCCAGAGGTGCTTTACCACTGATCCACATCCTCAGCCCTTTTTATTTTTTATTTTGAGACAGGATCTTGCTGATTTACTTAAGGCCCTGCTCATATGCTGAGATTGGCCTGCAATTTACACTATTCCTACCAAATAGTTGGAATTACAGGTGTGCACCACCCCATGGGCCTCTCACCTCTTTTCTGTCTTTCCTTCCTGCAGAACCTCATCCCACCCCTGCCCGGGTACTAGGGATTGAATTTAGAGGTGCTCTACTACTAAGCTACATCGCCAGCCCTTTTTATTCTTTATTTTGAGGCAGGGTTCTCCTGTCTCAGCTTCCTGAGTGGTTGCAATTACAGACATGCGCCACCCGGTATTGCTCCCATCTGCAGAGATTTTGATTCCCTCAGTCTCAGGCTGGTTTTCACTGAAAGGAATGAGAGAGACCTGGGCAAAGTGAGCTGAGCTCCTGGCCGCTTAGGTGGAGATCTGGGGAAGGCTATTGAAGCGTGGGGTAACGGAGAGCATATAAAAGATATAAAAGGTTTTTTTTGCAGGTGTTCAGGGATGGGGGATTGAACCCAGGGCTGCTTAACCACTGAGCAACACTCCCAACCTTATTAGTGTCAGAATTCTTATTAGTGTTAGAATTCAATTAATTTGAAAGGTACCTATCTGTTGTTCAATAAGAAGTAGAGAATTGCTTGGTGTGGGAACCCACACCCTACCTGCAATTTGACTTTAGAAGTATTGAATGCAAGGGGAGTATAAAGAAGAAAATCAGGTTTTAATACAGGTGGGCTGTCTAGGTGGAGTGCAAGTCCTTGATGTCCCAAAGAAAGAATTGAGTAAGACACCCAGAAGTGACAAAGCATAGATTTATTGAAGGTGAAAATGATGGTTTATAAATTAGAACAAGTACACACCATGAAGCAGAGCAGGTAGAGAGAGAGAGAGAGAGAGAGAGAGAGAGAGAGAGAGAGAGAGACCCCATGCCTCAGTGTCAGGGATTCTGCTGAATTGTAAGGTTTTCCCATCCCCACATGGACCTGATTTAAGACCTTGTCTTATTTTTTCCCACAGGTCATTATATGATACCTAAATAGAATACTGCTCCCATTGGTTACTTTGTTTTTACCTAACTACAATGCAGAAAGTATGGCAGGGGTTGTTATGGGAGATAAACTCTCAGTGGTGAAAGTTGCCATGGTAATGGTACTTATGGTAAAGGGAGTCATGATGAGTCCATCCAACACATTAGACTGGATAAAACAACATTTACACTTTGCGTAAAGTGTGATGGGTGGTTTGAGTGTTATTAAGATATTGGAAATTAAGATTGGACTAAAGTCACCTGTGATTGCCCAGCTTTGACCACCAGATGACCCACAAGTATTCAGTGTAGCCTGTAAAGTCATTGTTATTCAATAAATTCTGACATTGTGGAAAGACACAATGTATTTCTTCTATGTCAATGCATAGTTCATGACAGACCTATTGAATAAACATTTCATTGTGAATTTCATCCATGGGGCACAGAGAAGTCCAGATGCAGGGAGAGAGGTAGGGGGGCATGAGGGTATGCAGGGCATTCTTGGGAAGGATCAGGAACTATAATGAGTTTAGACATCTCAAAAACAATATAGCAAGCAAGGAATCAGTGGACTAAAACCTTGATATCCCACAAGGAAATTATTTACAATTAAGAATGAAGATGTTTTGGGGACAGGGCTTTGGAGAATTAGCTTCCCATACATGCTCTTTAAAGATGCTATTGAGAATATGCCCCATCAAAATATTGAACTAAACTAAGAAGATCCAGGGTCCAGGAACAGCAATTCCAACACCAGTTGGTAGTTAAGAAAGAGTCATACAAGCAACAATAGGTGTTGGTGAGGATGTGGGGAAAAAGGTACACTCATACACTGCTGGTGGGGATGCAAATTAGAGCAGCCACTCTGGAAAGCAGTGTGGAGACTCCTTAGAAAACTTGGAATGGGACCACCATTTGACCCAGCTATCCCACTCCTTGGCCTATACCCAAATCAGCATACTACTGTGATGCAGTCACATCAATGTTCTTAGCTGCTCAATTCACATTAACTAGATTGTGGAACCAACCTAGATGTCCTTCAGTTGATGAATGGATAAAGAAACTGTGGTATATATACACAATGGAATATTATTCAGCCATAAAGAAGAATAAAATTATGGCATTTGCAGGCAAATGGATGCAGTTGGAGAATATCATGCTAAGTGAGATAAGCCAATCCCAAAAAAACCAAAGGACGAATGGTCTCTCTGATAAGTGAATCATCATTCATACATACATAATGGGGGGTGGGAGGGAGGTAGGAATGGAGGAAGGAGGGACCATATAGAGGAAAGCGGGGTGGGAGGGGTGGGGGAAAGAAAAAATAACAGATTGAGACAAACATCATTTCCATATGTACATAAATGTTTACACAAATGGTATTGATTCTACTTCATGTAAAACCAAAGAAATAAGTTTTATCCCATTTGTGTATAATCAATCAAAATAAATTATAAAAAAAAAAAAGAGCCAACTGAGGACTAGGAAGAAACCCATCCAGACTGGAACAGTCAGAAAGAGATGTCACCAGTGAGACAAGGATGATGGACAGGTCCACATGCTGGAAACTATTGAGGGGGACCTTAGACCTGAGGGAAAGTGTGTAGACCAGATAGCGGTAAGTCTACAAAACCAGACAAAAATGTGATGATTATTACCTACAAGTAATACAAAAATCATGCTCAACACGGAAGAAAAGGACAGGACTCCACACTGACATGCATGCATACGTACAATCAGGTAAGTGTTGAAAACTAATCTGACTAAACTTAGGTGATAACGGGAGTTCATTCGAATTCAGAGAAGAAAAAAGAAAAATGAATTTTCATCTTCTGCATAGGGAACCTCATTGGTTATTCTAAAAACAAAATTATCAAAACTATCAAAATTAATCATGTAAACTGTTAACTGTTAAGGCCGTAACTATGAACAACAATGAAAAGGTTATTAGAATTGAAAATGGGCACATCTGGAAAGGGGAAAAGCTCATAAATGTGGGGTGAGGGTGTCAGACATTGGTATTCTTCGTGTATAAGAACTATGTGCATTTAAAACTTTGATGAAAATTAAAAACCAAATTAAAAAATAAGCAGAATAAAGGAACACAAACAAAAAATATATGTTGTTCAGTCAGAATTCTGCCCAAGCAATCTTCCTTTTTAAGAAGTCTGACATTAATCTTTTAGCTAATCTTCTAGGATTTTGCATTTATTTCTAATGAATTTCTGTGGGGAAAAAAAGAACATGGAAGTGAACATGTAACCTAGAATGTTACCTAGAACTCAAGGGAGTAAATTGTTTCCCAGCAAGAACGACATAAAATGAAAGAATGCCTTTCAGATTTGCTATGCACAAATGGCAGTAGTTATTTTGAATGTCTAGTTTCTGAAATTCTCCAAATTCTGGAGCATCTGATACTGAATCTTGCCATGAAACCAAGTGTTCAGCCTCTGCTTCTGTTCCTTTTCTTTGGAGCACACAACACCTGCACACTTATCAAGTGAAAAGATTTTCTGATTCTAAATATAAATTCATTATCTGGTGACTCGCAAATAGAAATGTGCTCTGTTAATAGCAATCAAGACAGAAAAAAGGAAAAGAAAATCACTTAAATGTCATAAAACTAAGTTGCCACTTTATATGAAGGTTGTGTATATGGCTAAAAAAAATCTTAATGTATGTATTAACTCATTTGCATATATCATGCCTAAATGCATTGAGTTGCCTGCGGGAAGTAACTGATTAACATCTCTCATCTTCTCAGATATATTTGAGCAAGAAACATTTGTCAACTTTTGGTTTGAGATAGTAGTACTTTTTTTTTTAAGTTGTAGTGACAGAGTAGCAAGGGTTATTTATGTTCAAAGCATAAAGTGGACTGCTGTTACATTTCCCCACTGTCAATTTCTGCATCCCATTTCTATGGAAAAGTGGATGAAAACATCTCCAAATTGCTTCCTGCTGAAAGGGAGTGAAATTGGGGGAATTAACCCAAAGTCCTTGTTTTCTATCAGGTGGGGAGTATGGAAAGTTAAGGGCATTCAGCATCAGAGCAGTCCAGAGTTCCACAGTGGCAGATGGCAGGTGACTGGACAAGGCATACATAGGGCAAGGACCATGTTAAGACAACAATAAAGACAGCAAAGCATTACTTTTTTTGTAAATAATTAGCACAAAAACAATTAGTATTTCAGCCAGTCTCTGAAAACCATGAGGACAGTAACTCATAATCTTATCAGTGGAAATCAGATCAACTATATCCATGTAGAAGTTTAGGAAGATTTATAGGCCTATTAAATCAGACTCAAATGAACTCAGAACAAATCTGTGACTCTTGTGATAATTTTTATTAGGCACTCTCATACAAGAAGACTTCCTTCATAGCCTCCAACTTTACTTACTTTTGGTAGAGCTGACACAAGTGTACATCAAAAGTTACATTTAGAAAAAACATTGTTTTCACTTTTAAATGTCCATGTAGAACTCTGTTTTTAGGCAATACTTTCCTTCCAGGTGTTTAAGATCAAGATGGTCAAAACTGACTTTGTTTCTATCTACTCTTAAGAATTAGCTGATATTCCTCAGAGATCCCTTTTGGGGACATGTGGGAAGCCTCCTGGCTCCTTTAGCTTTTCTCTATCAGTGGTGACACTTTCCAGGATGGGTCAAGGTCTGGCTGACCATATGTGGCTTCTCTTGGAAGCATCAGGGATATTTCTGCCTCCAGGGACCCTCTTCTTTGCAGAATGTGCACTGGTTGGCTTCCTTTTCTCTAGAGTCCTCTTGATCTCCCTGAGCAGCGGATTGGGTGACTCACAGGGCCCAGAGAGGGGTCCCATCTGGCTGACTATAGAGGGTAAAAGCCAAAATGTTGACTGCTTTTTCCTTGGCCCTTTTACTTCCTTGACTTTCATCTCCAAGTTTTTAGTTTTAAGCACCCAGGAAGCCATTTTCTTTAAACCAGTCTTAAAGAGGGACTAATAGGCCATAATTTCAATATCTATAAATTTACAGATGCCCCTTTCATTTAATTGGGTTTAGTATTAGTACTGGAAGTCAGTATTATATACTATTTGTCCTGTAGGTGATGGCTTATTATCTAAAATTAACCCAGGGTTTGTTTTCATTTTTGTTTTTTAAGAAGCAGAGAGAGTACTAAACTCTAAACTTCGTTATAGACTATCTTATGGACTAACTCTTGTATTTGGAATTATAAGGCAATTTTCCTCCATACAATTTCAAGATAGTCCTGAATTGGTAGAACAACAGTAGGTTAAAAAAACAAATAAAGTAAAGGTGAGTGTCAGGTATTGGAATAGCTCTTAGAGAACCAGGTAGGGAACAAAGGAGAGATAGAGCAAGAAGTGTAAGTAGAGCGCAGGGTTCCTGTTTAGCTGCTTGTAAATATGGCTAGTTTGTGTGCCAACAGCCTTACCTCTATCCTAGTATGTCACCATGACAGTCTATAGTGACATAGACTCAGGGATTCAGAGATCAAGCTTGAGTCAGACATGCTTCATGTGCTCAACTCTTACTAGAGAGATGTCCTTGGGTAAGACTCAGCTTCCTTCTGTGTGAAATCATGTTAGTTTTCATATATAATGTGTATAGTTGTGTGAATAATTGAAATGCCAGTGCCCTGCTAGGAAGATCAAATGTGATAATGAAGCCAAGTCCTTGTCCCTGAGCCGTGGAGTGGCAGTCCTGAGAGGGCTGGAGTGTGGGTGGCACTTGGAGTGGGCCTGTGGTGTAGCAAGCCAGGATGCGAGGACCTACCCAGACCCAGGGCAGACACCTGCTCCACACAGTGCTGTTCCTCCAATCTCCAAGCACCCAATATCCAAGGATCTCACTACCTCATGAATGGCAGAAAAATGGAAGTGGGGCAGCTGTGATTGGGATCGCAGGGCTAACCAATAGCATTAATACTTTCCCAAACCTTGATTAGCATAAATTTAGGACATTACCACTAATCTAAGTACTATATAAAACCCTAGACTAGCACACTCAGACAGCAAACCCTATTTGGGTCCTCTGAGAGAGTTCTGTTCCTGTCTTCACACTTGAATAAGTCCTATTCCTTTTATTCTTGCCTTAGTTGCCCTGAGAATTTCCTTAGTTGCCCTGTGAATTTCATCCTGTGTATTTGTGAGACAAGAACCTGGAAAGCAGCTGGTGGTGAGCTGCTGGAGTCTATTGTAACATTGGAGGGCATGGCTCTGCATTAGAGCTGCAATACCCAGAACTACAACACCCCACTTGTTATTAGTGGAGAAGAATCAGGTTTTGCCAGTTACAACCATCCAAGCTGACACAGGTAGGCATACCCTGCTGGGATTACCTACTAACACTAAAACTCTCTCAGCTTCTCAGCTGCAGAGGCCTACAGCTAGCAGAAGCCCACCTTCTAGCAGAAGCAGAACATGGAGTTTAGTCTCAAACTCTGGTTACAATAATGCATGAAAAGTGGTTAATACATGGTTATAATTTAGACTTGGAATGTCCCCCAAAAGCTCATGTGTTGAAGTCTTGGTCCTTGATGGGTGGCACTATTGAGAGGTGGTAGAAACTTTAGGAAGTGGGGCTCAGTTGGAGGATGTAGGCCACTGGGAGTAAACCCTTGGAGGATATTTCTTACCCCTGGCCCCTTCTGCACACTGCTGTCTCTGATCCATGCCCCCCACCACCTCTACCAGCCTTCAGATAAATAGATTTGCTCTGCTGCACCCTTCCCTCCATGATGTTCTGCCTCACCAGAGACCCAGAAACAGTAAAGAAGTAACCATGGACTGAAGCCTGTGAAACTGTGAGCCAAAATAATTTTCCTCCTTTAAGTTGTTTCTTTCAGGTATTTTATCATAAGAACAGGACGCTAACTAACGCATCCATTTACTGACATTCAGTAAACACTAAAACATGAGAATGGGAATGGAATGGTCAGAGAAATGATGAGAGGAAAATCTGGTAAATCAGGGGAAAAGTCATGAAGGGAATTTAGACTATCTCCTTCAATTCTTTTCTAGCTTACTTTCTAAATTTTGTTTTCTCACATCTGACAGTAATATAGAATATGTTTGAATGAAGTTATAAGCTTTGGCAATTAGCTTACAGCTGTCTCTAGATGTAATTCAGGTTATTTCAGTTTTCACAAAACCAGAATGGATTATGTCAGGGATGGATTGTTGTTAGTGAAATTCAACAGTCATGCACCAAGGGCACTGCATGGGACGGTCACTGTCCTGGGGCCTCTGGGAGGAAGATGAGTGAGACTTCTGCTCCATCCTGAAGGCATCAGGTATGCTGGAAATCACATTATTTCACTTCAGTTCAGTTCAGTTCCATTCAATTCAGTTTATTTTACTTCATTTCATGCTTCAGTCAGTTATAGAATGAAAGCAGATCCTAAAATAGCAGCACAAATTATCAGAAGGCTCTGATCTTAGGTAGCTGCAGTTTGAGAGGAAAACAAAAATCTGCTCATCAGCCTGAGTCTTCTCTGTTCTTTTCTTGTGTGATTGTAACATAGTAGGAAGTGATCCGGCAATTAGAGGGGCTAAGATGTGTCACTCATGCTGTTGTGAAAGAAACAGTTACAAAACAGCAGTAATTATTATTTTATAAATATGATCAAGAATTCTCAGAAGATAACAGTCTCCAAAAATGAATTTTCCAAGAGGGTTCCGCTCCACGCAAACTCTTTATTTCTTCCTTCTATTTATATCCACTCATATGCATATTCTCTTTTCTAATGTATTGGCAATTTTTGAGAATTCAGTGTATTAGCAAAATTATAATAAATATATTCATTATATTAAATTAGTAAAGTTGATTAAACAGCTACAATTAAAGGAGAAAGTGAAATATCTTAATTTGTACTTTCAATTTGTCTTATGCTTAAAGAAATTCTGTCTTTGAACTGAAGAAATAATTATATATATACACACACACACATATATAAATTTATATATGTGTTTTATATACACATTCACACACATATATAAAATAAATTATATATATATGCATTTTTCTTCTAGACCTCCGGGAATAATAGTTTGACAAATTCATATTTGTAAACTCCAAATCCTGGGAGACAAATAATAAAACTGACCCAGAAGAGCCACAGAGGTCTTCAGACTTAGGGTTCAAGGCAACACTCAGGTATTTGGAGACCCAGAAACTTTGAGAGGTGGGACTCAAGGGTCTCAAATGTGCACATTGTTGTTCAGTTGGGGGGTCTTAGTTCTCAGAAGTGAGGATCTTGTGTAACTCTTGGTAAATTCTCCAACTCCTAAGCCTAATGAGTTAGCCACTAATCACTCGGGCACAAACCCATAGTTTGAGAAAAATCAGGTTTCTGAATTCAATACCTTGAGGGAGGGCCCTTGGGAAGAGCCAGGAGTGCAGCCTGTCAAGAGGAAGGGTCTCACAAGGCGTGCATTCTCACTGACGGGCTCTCAGCAGGGCCCAGTGGAAGTCCATGGGGATCAGCTCTGGATTACTTGCTATTTTTGAAGTGAGATTGGGATAAATGAAGATCAACTAGGAATTATGTGCTGTCATGAGGCAAGAAAATTTAGCAATTGTGTATCCCAGGAACAGATGAGTGACAGCACAGTACATCTGCGCACGTCATTGGTAGGAAAGCAGTAGCCACTCAGGAAGAAGGTTATGGCTTTGGACAGCTGCTGTGTGACCTTGAGAGAATCCATGCTTCCTGCTAGTTACGCAGCTGACTTTACGATCTGTCCTCCCAGGCTGATTAACAACAGGGTTCCTTGTTTCTTTTTCAGTCTGAGTTGGTTTTCACTCTTTCCATCCTGGACAGGTTCTGTCCTTTTTCATTATAAACCACATATGTATGCAAATTTTGGGAGCGAATCCCATTCAACTATTCATTGATTCAAATATTCAAATTCAGTACCACTCCAAGCCAACAGGTTTCAGATCAGAGAATATTCTATTTATAAACTGAAGAGACCCAGTGAATCTAGAGCTCCGAATCCATTGTTTTCTTTAAAATATTGAGAAACACATTTTGCTGGGCATGGTTAGTGGGAGAAAGCTTGCCATAGATGCAAGTGACCAGGATTAAATGTTCTCTCTCTTCTAAAACTCTGCTACTTTTCCAGAATCTATAGCACTGCTACAGATAAAGATTCCATGTTTCCTTGGGAGAAATTAGCTACTGTTAGTGAAAAAGAAAAAAACACCCTATCACCTCACAGGTGTTGTCCACACTCTGAGGGCTGAATTTATGCATTATTTCACTTCCTGAGATAGCAAAAGATTGCATGACATGGTGGAGGTGTGGTAATTATTTCCCTGTCATTAGATGGAAATCTCAATGATGGATGGAGGACCTCGATTGGCAATTTATGAGTTGGGTGACCAATACGTTCCTTTAGAAATAGATTAATGTCTTGTTTTGTCAAAATCCCATTATTCTGATTTATTTGGCTAACTTTTATGTTGTCAAAGAAGTTCTATGATAGATTGGGATGAATTCAGTTTTTTAAATTATTTATTTATATTCATGTTCAAGAATGAATATGTTGCCTAAAAGCCACCTGGAATGAAAATATTAGTGCCTCTTCCTTTTATCTGACCATTTGTAATTATTTGGAGACTGTGAAAAGTAAGTGCAGTTCCTTTGAGCTAATAACACAGTATCTCAGTGAAACTGTATTTTGGGACTGTGGGATAGGTTTTCTTAAATCTTTCCTGAAAGGCAACAGCAGAAACATCATCATCCTGGTGTTATCTTTATAATTACAATCAAGTTTCCATCATAAGTAACATTATATCAAGTACAATAGATTTCAAATTAAACTGACTTAGATCTTCTACTCTGGAGACCTCACATGAAAAAAGAAGACCACCATCATAAAACAGATACTTAAGACTATAACTAAATAAATGCACGAAAATTAAATTATATCCATTTAGCATCAAAATATTGCAAGATTAAAACGAGATAGAGAAAATTGGAGGCTTGCAAATATTGGTTCCTAAAAATCAGTTTCACTCTTCAATATTTAAAACAGGCTCAGTAATCCTTCCCTCTCATATCTCCTACTGTGTTAGATCTTTCACAGCTCAGTTTTTAGATTTGATTCCACTGAGCATAACCAGGCACAGAAATTATTCTGAGTCTCTCTTTTAGAATAAAGGTAACAACAGAGGTAATGCATTTTGTAGTTAATCTATGCATCAATTAATGAACATACAATATTTATACTAAGGCATGAATATATCACATTAACACCTGCTATATATTATATTTTATGAATTAATGTGAAATCACATTGTAGGGAATTGTCTACACATCCATTCCTTAGGTTCCTCAGACATTTGAAAAGCAGGTTTTACACCAGCATAATTCAAACCAGGCATCTAATCTGCATATCTTGAGACATGTTCTCCAAATGAGTCTTTGAATGGATATGAAACAGAAACTTGAGATATAAACTGAATTGTGGAGCTCTCATTATTTAAATCCTATGGATTTTTGTGAGTTTTGCTAAGATGTATATATTTAGACCTATTTAACACAACTGTGGATTACCCAAATCAGAATTCCCTGAAAATAAAAAGATACAGTTTACCTCTAAGTGAAGAGCTGTGTAATTAGGTACAAAGGTGACTATAAAATTATATCACAGTGTTACTTCAACAGTGTTATTTACAACATCATTTTAATATTTGGGTGATTTTGAATTTCTAACCCATCCAAAGTAACATTTTTCTCAGTATAAAACATGTGCTTATTATGATAAATAAAAGTAAAAATAATTATAAGATGATCACTTAGAGAATATGTATATTTCCTTTTGGCCTTTTAAAACCACTACTGATCAGAAATATGTATTTCTTTGTAAAACCATTGAAATCATAGTGTTTCTGTACATTCGTTTTTTTCATTTAAGATTGTATCAAGAGTATTTCCACATATCACCAAATGGTGCTCAAAGTCTGATATTTAATGACTACCTATTCTATTCTATGGATTCACCATCTCTTTGCCTCAATTTCCTTCTTGTTGTAGATTAAGGTAATAATTCCATTTAGAGTTTCTCTTTTAGTTAAATACATTACTTAACTGTGTATGTGGGGTGGGGAACACTTCAAATAGCTCAAGATGGGAGCTAAGTGAGAAAGAAATCCCCTAAGTTTTAGACAAGCGTTTGATCTGGTTTAAGGCGTGATCTAAAACAAACTGTCTTTTATTCATTCCTTCCTTATTTATTTATTTTTTGCAGAGCTGGGAACTGAACCCAGGGACTCGCACATGTCAGAGAAGCTTAGCTCTATTCATTTCTTCTTAAACACACTTAGTAAAATGTAGAAATTGAAAAAGAATGAATGCATTGTGTTTACAGGTATTTAAATATTTTGATGTTGTGATTTAATGTACTTGACTAATTCTTTAAATTCCTCTGTCATCCTCTTCCTGTGGCCTCAGGAAACCCTGGTGTTCATGCTTAGAGGGGAGAGAGGGTACAGAATTATAAAATGATACTCTTAAGTTTGCCTGGCAGCTCCATATGGATCCTGCATAGTTAAGCACTGCCTACGGGCATCATATCTAATTCTGTTTACAGTGTTGGTAAAATGAAAGATGATACAGAGCTGCATTTTGCACAGGTTAAAATATATAGATGAAAAGCAGTTGTTAAATCTTGGAGAGAAACTGTACATAGTTACTGACAGTGGAATTTCTGGAATTCTGAACTCTGAGTTCCAGTTCAATGAACTAGTTGAAGTATATTGATCATGTAGATTATTCCTGATGGCAGATGATAGTGAATCCCTGATCAGAACATGAAAGGAGGAAATTGTTTTTAGTGTGAATATACAACTAATAAAGGACATATGAAGTCTGAAGAACATTTGGTAAGAACATAGTTACAAAACTGTGGTTATCTCTCTCTAATATATGTGTATTTGTATACACACACACACACACACACACATTTTTTACTTTTTTTCTCTTTCAAGATAATAAAAAACATTATCATTATAAAATACAGTTAATAGTAAAGTATAAGAGAATTGACTTTTGACACATGAAGAAAACTTAGTATCTGACGACTAGATTTTCCAAATGAGAATGCAGACTCTGGAAACACAAGTGGTGAATTCCGACCGAAGTCCAGCATGGCACTAGGTACTTAAAAGATGAGGTGGACTTTGGTTAGTAAGTTATGACACTACTGCTTCTACTTTGGTGGCTGCCATTTGCAAAGATGCACACCTTCCTAATCACTGCTGAACTTCTAATTATAGGTATTTCTCCAGGAATGTCACTGTAAGACCTTTGCTTTGGAGCACAGAAAAGGAAAAGAGGAAATAGAACCAAAACCCAAAGGAGTCATCTTCCATCAGTGAAGTCAACTCTCCAGGCTAATGGGGATTTCTGTGTGATCACAGTCAGGCACAGGGTTGTGAATATAGGCAACATGCTGATGTCTGCGAAATGTTAATGAAATGATATGACATTTTTCTGTAAAAGCATCTCACCGGGTCTCATCTCCAACTTTTGTGTTTAAGTGACCACTTGCCACTTACTCCCTTTGGCTGTCTGAGAAGATCAACCAGTGCGATGTGTCCCAGACATAAGTCTGGACTCCCCAGCACCCAGACTTGTTCCTTTCCCATGTTCTCCATTTCAGTAAATGATTATTCCAGGTTGTAATTGTTTTTGTCAAAGAAAAAAGAAACAAAACCCTTGACTTTTCTCTTCTCATACCTTGCATCCATACCTGTTGGCTCAACTGTCTAAATATATTCCCCATCTGACCTTTTTTTACCAACCCACTGCTGTCTCCCACTCTCTGCCACCAAGCGTCAATTTTGGGTCTGTTGTAAAAGCCTCTCACCTTATTTCCCAGTTTCCCTCTTGCTTCCCAGTGGTTCTTTACTCACACAACAGCAAAAGCTCGCCACCGACACTCAAAGCTAGAGCAAGTCACCCCTGCTCAGTACTCCAGTTTCCGACCTCGATCAGAGAGTAAAATCATCACTCTTCAACCTGGATTGTACTGCTCCCTAGCACACTGGGTACCCTAGCGCACTGTAGCCACACTACCCAGGCCTTCCAGGCGGTCTTAGGATGTGCCATGCACGTTCCTATCTCAGCCTCTTGTTCTTCTGCTCTTCTCTCAAATGCATGCATGGCTCACTTCATTTCATCCAGGCTTCTTGTGCAGATCTCCTTCCACCCCTTCCTTTCTTCATGGACTTTCTTAGAACTTTCCACTCATTTTCCATCCATATGTTATTTTCCCCCCTCTCAGCTCCATTACGATGTAAGCTCCGTGAGAATGGAGACCTTATTTCTTGTTCACTGCTGCATCTTCAGTACCTTCAATAGTCGTGGTGCCTAATAGGCACCCAATAATAATTTATGAGTCAATGAGTGAATGAATGAATGAATGAAGTGCCAGCGTTGGATACAGAGTTGAACTTTTAATGACAGTTGGGAAACAGTGTCTTCTCTGGTTCTGAATGACAGCCTTGCTCCTATTCATCCCCTCTTTTTCTCTTACTGAGTTTTAGGATAATGAGATTGAGTCAGATTACCTCTCCTTCTCAGCCACCACAGTGATCAGAGACCACACTAGAATTAGGCAAGAGGAGTATTTGATCCAATGACACGGTTGTGATGTCTCCTGTTTAGTTGTACCCCATCCTCAATCCTCATATTTCTATTATTCATTGTTTTGGGTTACAACCACAAGAAAAATTCTAAATAATTGATTAGCTACACCTGTGGGTAGACTCCTGTGCTGTGTCAATTTGCTGACAGTATTTGCCCCCATACAGAAAAATGTTTGATTTGGGGTTCATAAAGAACAAAGTAATGACAAGCAATACTGTGACAGCTAAATTAAAACCAGAAAGAGTTTGAAATAATGTTAAAACATGCTTTGATTAAAGTCAAGAAAACTGTTAAAAATGAATTTTGCTGTTTTTGAGCTCTCTGGCTAATACATAATAAATGTCTTCCTCTTAGCTATCTTTGTTTGCTTGTTTTATGTAAAATATTTGCTGCTAAAGGAGGAAAAAGAAAAGTGGTGTTTTATCTGATGGTTCTCTTTGATCCCATATTCTATTTCTGAACTTTATTGTAGAGGTGGGAAATTAAAGTTTGGTCACAATTCATTCCCATGAGGAGGAAGGAGCTAAGAAACTAATAAGAAAAAAAAAAAATGGTAAGAAAGTCCGGTTCCTGTTCCTGTATGCATTAGACTGACCTCTGTTGCCATTTTCCTTTCAAAAAGGTTAAGGTTAAGCTTCAAGTGTTGGAAGGACAAGCGGGCTAAGAGGGGACTTTGCTACTCACTTGCTTTTTCTTTCTCCAAAAGGATAATTATCTAAAGTCTAAATCCTCCTTTCTGTTGGTTTCAAAGTTACTGCAGTTGTATTACCATGATTTCTTTCAAAGGCCAGTCTCAAAAGGAAGTTCAAGATATAATTCAGTGTGAAATACATTTCTGCTAAAGAGAGACAAACTGTTATTTCTTCACCAGCTATTTATTGCCATGGAATAATTTAATCAAATTAAAAATGCAAAGACATATTTTTTCATCAAGCCACAATGAACAATCAACCCCACAGAAAGTACACTCTGCTCAAAAAAGATGATAGATTGATGAAGTTTTTCTATAGAAAGAAAAAGACATCAATTAAAACTATACACTCAATATACTACATGGTAATAAGTTAAATTTCACTTACCAAAAAGAAATAGCGGTTTGGATTTTTGTCTTAAGTCTCTGGGAGTCCATTTTTCTATTTATTGAGCTAATTTTATTATCAAAATAATTCTTTTTACTTTACAGATGAAGAAATTTAGAGCTCCTAAGCTTTTGTAAGTAGGCAAGCTTGCACAGCTACTAAGTATCTGGGGTTAAACTGGAATTCAGCTTCCATTCTAAACATCGTCTTTTTTCCACTGTCTTCCATGCTGTTCATTTTGCATCAATCTGAAAAGCTTGAGTTATGTTGATTTTTTTTCCAGTCCATATGTTTCAGTTCACTTTTCCCCATTTTCCTATAAGCTTGAAGTTCAAATGCAAGACAGAGTACCCCAACCTTCAGTAATTTGGGGAACTCTTTGTACACTCTGAACTACTGATGTGCCTTTCTACTCTATTTAGACCCATATCCTTTAAAAACCTAACTCATATCCTGAATACAATGGCAATAAATGATTGGAACTTAAAACTCCCTACAAAGAAAGGAAACTTGAACTTGCTTGGGGAAAAGACCCACTGTTTCAAGAGAACTTGCTACAAAGAAACCAGAATTTGATTTGTGACTTAACCTTGCTCGATTCTGGCATTTCCTCCTTCCCTGTCTTCTATTCAGTATTTCTGGGAATTTCGCCTGCTGGGAAGTCTTTGCTGGTTATTGTACTTCATCATTTTTGCTCCTGTTTGACCTTAGTGCGAAGACTAGATATATTTAGTCACCTTCTCCCTTGCTAGCATACGTTTTGAAATTCTATTTTGGTGAGTTTGAAATGGAAGCTGACAATTTAGCAGTCCACAGAGTAAGAGTCTGATTGCTGATAGTCCAGCTGGGCAGCCATCCCTCTTTAAAGGATGCTAAAATAACTTCCAGGTAATTAAAACATGACAGAAGATGTGAAGAGAGGGGTAACTACTGGAAGAAGTTTTCTAAAAGAGCAGAGAAAAGAACAGGTAGAACCCAGCAGGTTTTCAGGGCAGCGAGATTATTCTGTCTGATACATATTCTGTGGATATATATTAAACATTTTGCAAAACTCAGAGCTGCACAACACAGAGCTGATCCTAATGTACACCATGGACACTTGCTAATCAATATTGGTTTAGCAATTGTAACAAATGTATCACAGTCATGTAAGATGTTAATGAGAGAAGTAAAAATAATATGACTATTTTTAGTTGGTCAAACGGTGGTTCCATTCTCAGTTTTTTGAGGAATCTTCACACTGCTTTCCAGAGTGGTCGTGCTAATTTGCAGTCCCACCAGCAATGTATGAGTGAACCTTTTTCCCCACATCCTTATCAACATTGATTGTTACTTGTATTCTTGATAATTGCTATTCTGACTGGAGTGAGATGAAATTTCAGTGTAGTTTTAATTTGCATTTCCCTACTTGCTAGATTTTCAACTTTTAAATTTATTTGTTGATCATTTGCTTTTTATATGTTTTTAAAAATTTTTTTTACGTCATAGCATATATTTCAAAATATTATACACACATAGAATAACTTCTTCTAATTAGGATCCCATTATTGTGGTTGTACATAATGTGGAGTTACATTGGTCATGTATTCATATATGTGGATAGGAAAGATATGTCCAATTCATTCTACTGTTTGTTGACCATTTATATTTCTTCCAACTATCCTACTCCTTGGTTATGTCCAAAAGATTTAAAATTGGCATACTACAGTGATGCAGTCACATCAATGTTTACAGCAGCTCAATACACAATAGCTAAGCTAAGCTGTGGAACCAACCTAGATGCCAGTCACCAGATGAATGGATAAAGAAATTGTGGTATATGTACACAATGGAGTATTACTCAGCCATAAAGAATAATGACTTCATGACATTTGCAGGTAAATGGATGGACCTGAAGAACATGCTAAGTGAAATAAGCCAGTTCCAAAATACTAAAGTCAAATATTTTCTCAAATATGTGGAAGCTAACCCACAATAAAGGGGAAAAGGGGAAGAATAGATATTTAGTAGATTAGATAAAGCGGGGTGAAGGGAAGGGAGAGGAGATAAGAGAAAGAAA
Source organism: Sciurus carolinensis (assembly GCF_902686445.1). NCBI lineage: Eukaryota > Metazoa > Chordata > Mammalia > Rodentia > Sciuridae > Sciurus > Sciurus carolinensis. Next base: position 24,985,522 of record NC_062224.1, read on the forward strand.
GATAGCTGAATGAATTAAAAATAATTTTCTTATGTACTTACAAGAATAAACTACAGTGAATCTCACATCATGCACATCCACAAGGATGGGGTCCTAACTAGAATAAGATATAATCCATGCTCGCACAATGATATCAAAATGAATTCTACTCACATGTATATACCTAAAAAGAACCAATAAAAATGTAACCCCCCCCAAAAAAAATTAAAACTATTTTTAAAGTCTACTACTTGAAGTCTATTTTTAAAAAAGAAATTAGAAGGGCATGACTTAGTCACAGTAAGGGTATGTTCTAGTAACAGTAAACAGCCATTATTCTTAAAGTGCATTGTCAGGAGGCTGGGGCTATCATTATGGGACCTCTGTTCTTCAGGGTGGGGTGTTGAATTTGTGATCAGAGCTGAATTACTCCAGAACTTAAGGGGAGAGTGTTCTATCTCTTTAACACACACTTAAGAATATCAGTTTGAAGGGGCACCAAATGCCATGCCTGAGTAGTCACGTATTGTGGTCTGGGTGACTTCTCTGCTGATTTGGATGTGAGCTCTGACTATCATCCTGATTCTTGTAGGCTTCACAAGGGTTCTTTTGAGAACTTCATGGGATCTGGGAGCCATAGTCTGCTGCCCAGAGAGTAGATGCTCTAGTCAAGGACAAGAAAGTCAGACTGGCAGGTGGAGAGGACAGCCCCCTGCCCAACCTATCTGCTCCTCCTCACAGGAGGCATTGGAGACCCACCTAGGACCATTCCATTCTCAATCTGTTCGTATGGCTTCTAAGAATTAAGATCCTACAAACAGGGTTTCCCAAGTATTTTGTCAGCGAAAGAGGGGCATAAAGACTAGCAACATGTCAAATCTTTGTTTGAGGGTTATATATATTATACTTAATTCCTCAACCACAACAAAATGTTTCATTTGATGTTGGAACAAATTAAAGAAATAACTAGCTCTTTGTTTATTCCTTTTTAACAGATTTCCTATGTAGTTCAAAGTACTTCATGAATATAAAATTATTCAGTAGATGGCATTAAAGTTGTTCTACAAAGTAGGCATGTGTTTGATTAAAAAATATTATCTGCCTTCATATCTGTATAAATAATACCTAAAACACGATAACAATGTTAAATGCAGAAAAAGTTATTTATTTTTAGAATATTACAGGAAAGAACCTGAGTAAATATTTTATAATTGTTTCTCATTTCAAAAGTTTTCATTTTTTTCACGTAACTTTTTGGTAATGATATTAGCTCATGATTCCTAAAGAATGAAAAAGAGAGAGAAAACAGAAGGCAGGCAGTCAGACTTAAATGTAAAAAAAAGTTGAGAAAATAAAGTTAAATTTGGGAAAGGCATATTTAAATTACAGAGGGATTATAAAGTAGAAAAGTGTACAAACGAAAGCTAAAGACTCTATTTCATAACATTTTAATTTTAAATGTTTGTTCAAAGTTAAAGACTAAAAAAAAAAAAAAAAAAAAAAGGACAAGTAAAGGCCATGAAAAATTGGAAAGATTCCATTATTTTAATTGCCTTTTCCTCCACTCACAGGAAGCAACTAAAGTGATCTATCTCCTTGTCTTTCCAGTCACCCTGGAAGGCTGTTGTCCCCAGCATTGCTCTGAAGGAACACTCGCCAATGTCCTAGACACTTCCATGGTGCCAGGGTCAGCATCCACCATCTTGCCTGCCTATTAGCAGTACTTGGCACAATCAGGCCTCTGTCTCATTTTTATCCCTAATGTACTTAACCTTTAGCATACCCTTGTCCTTTCACTGACCTCTCCTTCAGTCTCCCTAGAGATGAATTCATTTCCATCTTTAGATCTTGAAATGCAGGTGTACCTCTGGATTCAGCCATGCCACCTCTTCTCCACCTCACTCCTCTTCTCCCTGAAAACCACCTGCTGGCTTTAATCCTCTTTTTCTGAGGGAATGCCCGTTAAGGTGTTTAGGACTTAACATGTCAGAAACTGAACTTTTAATTCCCTCTGTTCCTTAAACTTTCTCTCCTTCAGTAAGTGGTAACTCTTTTCTTCCAGTGATGCAAACCGAAATCTTGATCCTCTTACTGAAATAAAAAACCTGCCCAGTTTGTAAGAAGCAAAACCGTGTGGTTGTTTAATGTGTCTCACTGAATTCTCTAGCATTGCCTGGAAGGTTCCAGCTCTCTTTCTTGTCTATTTCTGGATTGAATGGTCTTTCCTGCAGAAACACCACACAAGCCAGGAATGTAGATGGAATTTGGATCGTTGCTAGGTTACTTGGTACATTCTATCCCCAGTGCTGCTTACAGGGAAGACTCACAAAAGCATGAGATTTTCAACAGGAAAATAAATTCTTTTGAGGGTTAACTCATGAAAAATCAAGTTGTGAAAAGTACAGATAGGAAAGAAATAATGTTTTCCTCTTTCCTCCCTGAAAGTGTATTTTGAAGAATACAAAATGGAATGGAAATTCAAAAAAAAGCATGTAAGTGCATCCAGAATCCTTGTGTCAAAACATGCAGCCTTGGCTATAGGCTGAACCTAAAAAAAAAATAAATAAAAAAAAAATCACAATAAACAGGCTCATGGGTATAGTAGATTTCATTTAGATAGAAATGCTCATGAAAGAAAGGGGCTGCTATTTTAATGTAAAAAATTTTAGATACTGTCATTTATCATTCAAATAAATGACAGAGAATAATTGTATTACATTTAGTGTGTCTAGAGCTTTTTTTTTTTTTTTTAAATATACTTCATAAAAAATGAAAGCAATGTACCTGGGTATCACAGTGCATTATTGTGGAAAAGTTCCCTGGTCAATCCTGAGTCACTGGAGTCTTTTCATATGAATGATTGCTGAAGCTTAACAGTCTTCTCAGAAGCCCCTGATCTGATGTATCAACTTCAAGGGGTCATTCCGGATCCTGATTATATTGATAGAGTGAAATTCTAAGGTGTATTTTATGTCTTAACCTCTTATTCATCAGTCACCTATGTCTTTTCAGAATATATGATTTCATGATGATATAGAAAAATAAAAAGGGGAAATATAGTTTTAACAGGTTAACTGAAAAAATATAATAGTCTATCAAAATGTTATATATATAAAGAGTCACTTTCTTAATACTGCTGAACTGAAAGATATTCAAAAAACCCAGTTATTTCAGATTGCTATATTGTTTATATCTATTAATAAAGTCACTGGATATGACCAAAATGATAGGCAAAAATTATACATCTTTGCATGAGATATGGAAGAGAAATTTAATCTAAACATCCTGTCTTCACCTTTTTTTTTTCTTGAAAAGAGAGCCCAGAGATCAATAAATTTAGTAAAACTATAAAGATAGAAATCTAAGTAAATGATTTGTAAACTCATGTCAACTAGTATATTTCAGGAAGGGAATTCAAAGGGGAAAAGTTTGTTTGAAATGTTTAAAACTATTTTTCACATGTTTTCTATGTGAACACACACACTTAAAATTAAAAACAACTAAATGTGAAAGCGATGGTTTGATTGTCTGTGTTCCATCCTTTTCCAGTGTCTTTCTTAGTAATATCTAACATCTGTGAAAAAGAATATAACTTAGAGATCAACACTGTGGTTATTTCAAACACAGTATAGGTAGTGGTGTATGTGTGTATACACGGGAAGTATTTCATGATGGGTAGGTATGAAGGGAAATAGTTCTTCAAGAATTACACCCAACTTCACTGGCCTCAGATCGAAGGTGTTCTAGAGAAACATTTTCTGTAACAGGAGACCCCAGTGCTCAGAAAAAGAAAAAAAGAAAAAAGAAAAAAGAATAAGCGAGATGCATTGCACTCTATATATGAAAAAGTTTTCCTATAGCAAAAATACCAAACATACAAATTATATAAATTTGTATTAGAAACATAAGCTTTTATAGTAAAACTACTAAAAATATTTGCAAAGCAGTTGACTAAGCAGTTAATGTTGACAAAAACTGTTAATGTTGTACTATACAAATAGTCCCTACACACTGATAAGGAAGAGGCAATAAAATGGTCAAAGGTTATGAAAAAATAAGTCATACATTGAATCTGAATGAGCATTAAACACACAACTAAAATGGTATTGATTTAGATCAAGGCAGTGGAATTTCAAGCACGTATTTTTCCAAATAATTATGTAATGTGTGAATTTGTGTGTTGTATGTTAACCATCAGAGGAAAAACAAACCTGTTTTGTGGACAAGAAAAATATTTTGAGGAGATCAAAATACACAAGGGTGCATAAGCATAACATGGAAAATTACAACAGAGAAGGTCAGGGACATCACAATATGCATACATATTCTCGGTAGTCCCTGAGATTTTTCAGTCATTTGGTAAAGTCCAGCTTGGTTCCCTTCATTACTTTTTAAATTTTCTGTTCCTGCAATAGTTTATTTCCTGATTACATAGGCTGTTCACCTGCCTCTACCATGTTTCCAAATACTTCCCTAAGGAAGTTCAAAGACACCTTGGAAATCTCAATTTAGTTTCTCCTATTTATCTAATCTTAAAATATTCTTGTAGGAATATGCATCCTTCCAATGGAACCACAGGCAGGGAGAGGCAGGCTTGTGGTCACTGGTGTCTCTGCAAGGGCTTTCTGAAAATAAGCATATGCTTTTCTCAACCAATGAATTTCTGAAGTAACATTGTTCCCAAGGTACTGAAGGCAGGGAACAGGGAAGGGTGGGGAGTGATGGGGACATCCGTGTGATGTGTTTTTTTTTTACTAATTTTTAGTTTTGTTTTCTCCATCACTTAATGTTTTTCATTAAATTGAGTTTAAAAATTCAGTTTAATTCAATTAGTATTTATTAAATGCTTATGTAAGTTATTGTGTCATTTATGATCGTCCACCGCCCTAGGGGACAATCACAATGCGTATGCTCTTCTTGATCACAGGAACCAAAAGGAGTTTATTCCGCAAGTCTCAGACTTATATCAAGAACATCAGCCTATCAGAGAGTAGGCTACCAGGAAAGTCAGCCTATCAAGGAACAGTCTCCAGGCAGATACCAGGATCGCCTCATGTACAACAGCCAACCAGAGTTACTTCCTAAAACTTGTTTATGAGTGCAGCTATGTCTGGCAAGCTGCCAGGCGCCATCTTAGAGATCAGGCCAGGGTGCGGCTCTGGGGCCCTCAGAACCCGCCCCTGACAGTCATTAACATTGTGTTAAGTATAAAAGGGGCTTGATCAGTTAGGTAGGGGGCACACCTTAAAAATATTGGGAGGTGAGAGTTGCCCACATGTGACAAATGAAGTCAATGTCAAGTAGTCCATACCACGAACTGGTGTGTGGGGGGTAATCATTTTATGACTTAATTCTGCAAATCAAGTACCCCATGGATTTATTTCCTTCTTGTTTCCTATATTTTGTATCTGCTGTTATCAGCTGACACACAATTCCATAACTGAAAGGAAAAACAATTTTAAAATTTCGGTCTGTTGCTCTGTCCTTAAGTCTTTTCTCTTTTACCTCTTTCTCTAGTTCTTAGAGTGTGTGTATGTGTATGTATGTAGCACAGTTTTCTTCTATCAGATATTGTATGTGCAATAAGGACTTGCTTTATAAAATGTTACTTAATGCCTAAGTTTAGAGAAAACAATTGTGGTGTACAATGAGACATAGTTCAGGTGTCTTAACTCCTGGAATCTCTCGTTTCTTTCCTCCTTCCTTGATTTTCTCTTTGCTTACTAATAAGACATGAAAGATATCAGGATCATTCTGGTCTACTAATTATCTTTGAGATAAAAACGTTTCTGTCAGTTTCCCTTCACCTCATGTTCAGATGTTGGGAGTGGTGAATGAATCATTGCTTTCAACTGCCCTGGACGGAGACACCTCTCTTGGGAATGTCTCTGTGCAGGCCATGGATAGAAAACTGCCCCTCTGATGACGGACCCTGTTAGGAGGGAGAATTCTGTGCTCCCACAGAATTTATTAGTCAATAGCCCAGAGGTAGAAGGCGTATGGGCGCAAGCTGATAAGCCCCAAGTAAGCTGCTTTGCTCAGAACTTCACTTTGTTCATCTTGAAGAAGCTTTCTCACAGTCAATCCTTCTGATGTTTAAGCCTATATTATAAATGTGCAGAGCCTGTTCGTGGTCCACTGTCTTCTCCCATCAGGAGTTTGGCTGGTCTACCGAGTTCCCCTCTTTCTGTATTCATGTCTGTTTGTCATTTTTCCAATCCCCTCATCAGCCAGGTTGTAGGGAAACTGAGTAAACAACAGGCACATTCAGATTGCCCTTCATCAAAAGTTAAGAACCTATAGATTTCCCCTAGGTTCCCAGTGATTTGTCCTCAGCTGCTGCGTGGATTTTTAAAACACCTCTGAGTCTCTTTCTTCATCTTTAGATGCTCATCCTAGATGATCTTCTGAGATTTCTCCTTCCATTATTCCATGACTCTGCGACTCTCCCTCTTCTCAGACAGTATGAAGACAAGCCCGTTAGAAAAGAGTGATCCCCATTAAAAATACAAACTTATTAATAATCTATTTTACATAATGCTGTATTATTTACTTGAATTTACTAAAAGAAGAGGTCTTTAGAGTCCTCAACACATACATGCAAAAAAGAGAAGTCATTATGTGTGGTGATTCTATAAGTATTTGATGATGGTGATCATTTCGCAATGTATACATTTATCAAAACATCATATTGGGCACCTTAAATACATAAAATTTTTGTCAGTTATACCTCAATAAAGCAGGAAAAAATTCCATTTGTGTTTCCTCCCAATCTCCCCTCACCCCAGCTCCTAATCAAGATGTGCCTGCACTAGATAATCCAAAATCTCTGAAATCATTGTGTGCTCAAGCATACAGAGCACCCCTGCTCTGTGGTACATCTGCATCTACTCTTTACCAAGGAAGTTCTTTAAACTTCCAAATTTTCAATCCAAGAGTTGTTGGCTTGATCTACACACAATTCAGAGGTTACCCCAACTTTTCAGCATATTCCTTGAAAAACAATGTAGTCACTGAATTCTTCAAAAATTGCAACAGAAACAGGCAATATAATTTGTAATGAAAGATAGGTTGAACACAAATTTAAATTAAGATTTTGTAGAATTCCTAGGTGATCAGAGATGATTCATCAATGATTGGTAAGTTTTGAATAAGTGGTGACTGGAGGAGCATTTTGGGAAGGCTTGGAAATGGAAAGATTTTTCTTAGTCACCACACCTATTGATTTCCATGGATAATTGATTGCTTTTTCCTGTAGTTTACAGTGCTGACATAACTTCACTTAACTGGCACTTGGAACTTGGATCACAAGAAATAATTCAATGAATTTCAAAGTCTTTTTTAAAATGATAGTAATACAATAACTTTACCTTTAGCATCCTTCATAAAATAATTAGAACATAGGTAATCATTATAAAATGATAGGTTTTTCATTCTCACTTTTAAAAGACTTTATTTAAAAGCACCAGACTACAATGCCAAGGGAGAAAGAATATTCTAAATAAAAGACAGAATTCAATTGTACAGTGAGAGCCCACTTACTGGAATCCTTGCTACTGAGACTTCAGTGGTTAGTTAGAAAAGCTAAGTCTTTAGAATCTGACTGTGGTCAGCAGCTAGGAAGTTACAGCAACAGAATTTTCTATAAATAGACTTGGCAGTGGTCTACTCTTTCATAGGTAAGCATAATTGTAAAATTAAGATGCTCAGAATAGCTAAAGCTAAAATTGTAAACTAGAATAAGCCAATTGTTTCTAAGCAACTTAATAAATAAGCAGCTAATAACATTATAAAGTCTTACTGTGGCAAATCTATGAGAATATTTACTAGATTATGTTGGATCTGAGAAACTCGTGTGTGTGTGTGTGTGTGTGTGTGTGTGTGTGTGTCAGATTGCAGGTTTAGCAAACACAGTATCTCCTATCTTCTAGAAAGCCAATATTATTTGTGTTCCTTGCTATTTTTTAAAAGCCTGTGGTGGAAAGGCAAAACTTTATTTAGATCTAATTCATAATGGAGTAGCTGGTTTCTTGGATAGAAATTCCACCTGCTTTAAAGAACTTTGTTCTTCACCACTGATCTTAAGCACTTATCCCAGATCTTTATTATGGACTGATCTGAAGAGTTACTTCTGTGAAACTTTTTTCTACCTTCTCAGTTGGTGGTGTACTCTTCCTACATCTCCCCTGCACCCCTTCTTTGTTTGATGGCACCGTGGGAGAAGATTTTGAAAGTATGTTTTGCCTTTTTGATAAGACTCGGGTCATCATGAATGAGTTTGTAAGTGAGTCTATTAAAGGAGTAACAATTGAAAAGAGAAGAGAAATGATCCTCAAATCTGAGGAGAAGATCTGAAAGTTGGAAATAGTGATATGGTTCAGTGGGATTCGTGGAATTGTTTCCTGAAGGAAACTGTACCGTATTTGTGAAAATAACCCATTTTATGTATACAGTTGATGAGGACCCATATGAAAGTCACAGACCTGGTGGATCAAAGTTCTGAGAAAAGTGGGAATGCAGGAGCCAGAAACGGCCACCCTGTAAATGCTGCGTGTCTCTGTGGGAGTGTTCTGGAGCTCAGAGATTCCTCCGGAAAATTCCTGCTATAGGCTTGAATCTCCTGGCACTCTTCATGTGATTTTTTTTCCTTTGTCACTGGAAACAAATAGGATTAGCAAATTGTGACTCTTGCCTATGGCTGGTACCAAAGTCTTTGTGCCATTTCCCTAGGACATTGCTAAATGTATGGCAATAAATGAACCATGTAGTATTAGAAATTTTCTATGCATAATCCCTCGATCCAAGGTTGTTTATGTTGCTATTCACTAGACTTTGAATATGTTTAGTTCTCCCCAATACTTACGTCGAGATATAGTTTGCAATGTAACACTGTTGAGAGGTAGTGAGATTTTTTAAGAGGTGATAGTTTGCTAAGAGAGATTAATGTGACTGTCACAGGACTTGATCAGATACTATGAAGGAAAGTTGTTATAAAGTGAGCTGCCCTCATGTTTTGCATCTACCACATGCACTCACTTGTCTTTCTACTTTTCTATGACATTATGATGCAGCACAAGGCCGTTACAGATATGACTTTGAACTAGAGGGGGACCCTGCCTTGGATTTTCAACTTCCAAAACTGTGACCTGAAATTAACTTTTTTCTTTATAAATTACCCAGTCTCAGGTATTTTGCTATAACAACAGAAAGCAGACAAAGGCACTAGTAGAAAGCAAAGGAGTTTGACCACTGAAATAATGTAATTAAGATCCAAGGTTGCCTATACTTGTGGTTTCTGTCCAAGACAAGCCATAAAGGTATCATCTTTTCTAGTAACCAGTCGGTTATATGCTCATTTTTTGATTAAGGAATGCAAAGAATGCCCAATGTATTTGCTTCCCAAGACCACTATGATCCAGTGTGTCCCCAGGGAAAAGATAATGTCTTTAAGAACTTTAGATTATGTAGAGAGAAATGAGAGTGAGGGGGATATAAAGTTCTGCCACTGAGAGGTTTGATGAAAACACCTTCGGTTATGGCCTGTAAAATTAGTCTGTGTGTTATTTGTGTGTTGGATAGCATAAAGGGAAATATAGGGGACCACAGATTCTCTGTGTCTTGTGAATGGAAATGTCCATCTTAAAATCACACCTAGCTCAGATAAGAGAGTCATTCCTGATTTCAGCAAGGAAATAAAGTGGTGGTTTCTCGGGTAACAAGTCAGTTAAATAACTCTCTCACTGTCTCTACTTTTCTCTATCACAAGTTTAAGAACCACTGGTATATATGTACCACACTTTCCTTATCCATTCATCTATTTAAGGGCACCTAGGTTGGTTCCATAGTTTCACTATTGTGAACTGAGCTGCTATAAACATTGATGCGGCTGCATCACGGTAGTATGCAGATTTAAAGTCCTTTGGGTATAAAGCAAGGAGTGGGATGCCTGGGTCAAAAGATGGGTCCGTTCCAAGTTTCCTGGGGATTCTCCACAATGCTTTCCAGAGTGGCTGCACCAATTTGCAACTGTACCGGCAATGTAAAAGTGTGCCTTTTTCCCACAATGGAATATTACTCAGCCATAAAGACGAATAATATTATGGCATTTGCAGATAAATGGATGGAATTAGAGAATATCATGCTAAGTGAAGTAAGCCAATCCCCAAAATCCAAAGGTAGAATGTTTTCCCTGATAAGTGGATGATGATATATAATGGGGGCAGGGGGATGAGAGAAGAATGGAGGAACTTTAGATTATGCAGAGAGAAATGAGAGGGAGGGGGATATAAAAATGGTGGAATGAGACAGACATCATCACCCTATGTACATGTATGATTACATGAATGGTATGAATCTACATCGTGCACAACCATAGAAACAAAATGATGTACCCCATTTGTGTACAATGAATCAAAATGCAGTCTGTAAAAAATAAAAAAAATAAAAAGAAGTACAGGTGAATGAAAGCAAAGTACGTGAGCTCTCTCTGGCACCCCTTGTATACCTGGTCTTTCTTCCCATCAGACACATGTAGAGATGCATGAAACCCCAAGGGAAAAGTTACGAATCCTTAGGATTTGTTCCCAAATCTCAACTTCTTTAACAAATATGGTGTCATTACCAATTATTTAATACCTTACTCTCTTAGTGTTTCAAATGTATTAGGGTAGCTTCTCCAAATGTTTTCCAGACTCTGTGGTTCTACAGCATTAGAGATCTTTAAAAGAAAATGAAACATAAATGATTGTTGCCCATTCAAAGTAATCACCTGGAGAAACCACACTTTTATTTTGGTTATGTGACCTATCAAAGTTTAAGACAAAAGAAAAGATATCTTAGAAGCCACTAGTGCGATGCAGTGGTCACCATATTAAAGGGTTATTCCTTAGAAATTTTATTTTACATAAAAGTTTTAATATGACAGTTTTTCTTCCTTATTTAATCATAAAAGTGAGAGATGGTTCCCATTGCAAACCTGAAGAATTAGAAAGGGAAGCGTAAAATTGAGCATGGATGTACTGTGCAGAAGCAATCACCCTGGCTCTTGCTGACCTCAGTACGACTCCAGGGGATTGACTTGGACCTGCCCCAGTGCTTCTTCCTGCTGGTTAACTCATCCTCAGCCCTGCTTCTCCTATATCTGCACTGCCGTTATACATGGGGTGGAGACATGGGAGGGGTAAATATCTTTATGTTAAATTAAATCATATAATGAGAAGGGACACATACCAGTTACCCATTGAACATCAATTGGGTGCTTCTATTTCCTAGATACAGTAATTGGCCTGGAGGTGCAATGGGTAACAGGACCATCTTTTCTCTGAATGGTCTAACCTGGAAATCTGACCCTTATTCCTATAGTCTGGTTACAATAAAGTAGGTGTAAATCAACAGGATAATATGCAGAGCTCTATAGGAATCCAAAGACAGACTATTCCCTAGGTGAAGAGGCATTTAGGCTGGATCTTGAAAAGATCAAAGCATACATTCCCCTCTGTTCTATCAGCAGGACAAATTTCAGCTTTAACATGGGGATAAAGGTAATGAAATCCTCCCTAAAGACAGAGTCAGAATTTTTCATACACCTCTGAAGGGTCAAACACAATCTTGGTGTGATGCTGTGGCTTATAATGATAGCTATAAAAATTTATGCTCGTTTAATTTTTAATAAATTGAGTAATAAAGCAAGCTACGGGTCTTATCAAAGACTTCAGGGTGGTGACATTTCTTCAATGGTGAAATAGGCTAAGATTTCTATAACAGATTCTGCTAAATGGCTCCCTGAATCAATTTTCTTAGTGCACAAATGAAAATGAGTTTCTAGGAATGGTGAGCAGCTCCAACCCCGGCACAATTTTGTAGATAAAACCACAAGACTTCTGAATTGTGTAATGAATTATGAGGGTAGCCAGTCATCTGGGACCAAAGTGTCCTGACCCTGTCACTTGTAACTGGATCTGAATGAAATGGATGTTCCCATCACACATCTGACTCTGCTGGTATCTATAGACCTGGGCTCAATTACAGAGCTGACATATCCAGTTTGTCTGAAATTGCTTGAGAACATCAAGAATAATAAAGTCTTGGTAGCTCTTACCTTGTCCCTTGGAATTCTTTTGCCTTCTTGATATTCTTCTAGAAATTATCACTGAGACTCAGAGGTTGTTAGAAAATTTATCTAGTGTACTGACCACTCCCAGATTGAAAAAATTGCTGCTTCCTCTGAATTCCTATAACCTTCATCTGAATGATTCTTATGTGAATATGGTCCCATGTACCTCAGTACCTTGTTTTAGCTACTTGAATTCTTGGTTATATTCTCTTACTTAATATATCTAATATTTATACTTCACATGGCTGAAAAACTTATAATAACCCTTATATCCAAGATCTCAGTCTTATGCTCTCTAAAATGCCCCTTGCTTGTGGTCCTGAAAAACATCTTTGCTGTTATCTGAATTGTTTCTATGGGAAGAATTTGATCTTGGAAGATTTATTTGAAGCCACGTTAGTAGAGTTGTAAAGTTTAAATATTGTTTGGGCTGCTGGCTCATGTCAGGGGCTACAGTGAAGGGACCCCAGGAAGTATGGGGGCAGCAAGCATTTTGGGGCTTGAAAATGAAAGAAGAGGGGAAGACCACAAATGTGCCCTTGACCCTCCTCATTACTGTACCTAGGACGAGCTATGCCGGTTGGATATGCCCACCCCAGGGAGGGGAGTTCTCTCCAGGCTAATTGGGGGCAAGGTTGAGATGAACAGAATGCACCACCTAAGGGCCTATATTTGCCAGTCTACAGTAGCATGATCCCAAGACTAAGCTGTGGTTGGGTGAGGCTCAGGGGGAGACAGAGAGAGCTGGAAGGTTACCGTGGAGGATGTTTTGAAATAGGCTGAGTGGGGCAGGTTTTCAGGTCAGCAGGAACTCCAGAAGCATATGTTCAACTTCTAAATTCAACTCTGACAGGGAAGGAGCTTGGAAGTCCTTACTCCTGTCCTTACAATGAGAAGTAAACAGATAGTTTAAAAAAAGAAAGGACTTCTCTTAAACACCTTAGAACTCTGAGACTGTAGGGCAAGTTACCTTCCTGAAATCTAGAGGAAACAGGAGAATATACAGAATCACAGCTAAGACTGGCTTTCTTGGATTAGAACATGGAAGCCAGGAACTGGTAAGAACACATAATTTTGTCAAACTGCTTAAGGCTGAGTGTGGACCAGCACGAGAATGATGAATTCTCAGGAACCATGGTCTTGGGGGCATGCTTTCATGGATTTTACTCCAGGAATCTCAATTGACCCTATGGGTCAATACCAAAGAATACCCTCCTCATGTTTCTGGAAGATAGATGGGAAAACTGACCAGATTGAAATACACCCAGAGCATCTGCCATAACAAAGGGTCCTGTTTTGGGTGGGGAAAGAACTTATCAGAGTCTTACCCATACTAGGGGAAGGGCAGTTTCCCAACTTTAGTACCCCCTGGACTTCCTGTCTTAACTAATAGTAGAAAAGTTAAGTTAAGGAAAACTTGTGAAACTCAAACCTCAGGGACCCAAGCTCACTAAACTCCTGAGATTTAATTATTAGATTTTAGAATGCCTGTTTTCTCTCACCTCTTACTAACACACCAACGGCACTTCAAAATAATAATAGTGGATTACAGGTGAGTGCTGCAAGGTACAGACTGTATGTAAGAAGGAGTCCTAGGGAAATCCAAAGACAACAAGGGAGACACAAACAAGGGTGTTGGAGAAAATAGACGCCTCTGATACCCATGCTACAGCAAATACTAAGCACAGCTCAACTTCTAGCTAGATTAACATAGAGCCTCACATTAAAGATGTATTGAACATGGTACCTATTACCCAATACATTGGGTCTGACTTTTAACAACAAAAAAACAAGATATGCTAAGAAGTGAGAGCAAAAACAAAACAAAATTTGAAGACACAAAGCAAACACCTGAACCAGTATAGATAAGACACAATTCTTACAAGACAGACAATTCAAAAGAGCTATGGTTAATGTGGTAGGGCTTGAATGGAAAAAAGGTACAATATACAAGAGTTGATAGATCTAATATAAGCAGAAAGATGAAAACTGTAAAAACAATGAAAAGGAAATGTTAGAAACAAACAAACAAAATCCAGTAGAATAGACATAAAGAATGCCTTTAGTGGGGCCATCAATATACATAACTGAGGAAAGAATCAATGAGCTTCAAGTTATAGCAATAGAATGTTCCAAATTGAAATGCAAAGAGAAAACAAAATGGAAAGAACAGAACAGACTAGTAAAGAGTTTGAGGACAATTTCAAAAGATGTGTCATATAAATAATTGAAATACCAGAAAGAGAATAGTGGGTGAACAGAGAAGAGGAAATTTTGAAGTAATGACTGAGAGTTTTCCAGAATTAATGTTATACACAAAAACATAAATCTAAAAAACTCTGCTAGCACCAAGCAGGATAAATACACCCCCCCAAAAAAAATCTACACTTGGGATCTAATATCAAACTGTAGAGGACCAAACACAAAAAGAAAATATTAAAAGAAGTGAGAGGGGGAAAAAACACACCTTGCCCACAGAGGAGCGAAGATAATAGTCACAGGAGACTTTTTTTTCAGAAACCATGGAAGTAAGAAGACAGTGGAATGATATATCTACATTGTTGAAAGAAAAACATCTTAAGTCTAGAGCTCCATAGCCTGTTAACTTGTCTTTCAAAAGTGAAGGAGAATAAAGATGCTTATTCAGATTAATAAAACGTGAAGTAATTAATAACAAATAGGCCTGACTTGTGAGAAGTATTACAATTCTTCAGGGAGAAAGAACAGTATTGTGGTCAGTGTTGTCATTTGAGTCTAGAAATGTTCCCCAAAGGTCTGTGCGTTCAAGTCTTGGTCCACAGCCTGTGGTCTATTGGGAGGTAGTAGAACCTTTGAGAATTGGGGTCTAGTGGAAAGAAGATAGGGGATATTGGGATCCTGGCCCCTTCCTATCTTTCTCTTTTTGCCTCCTCACTGACATAATGTAAGCAGTTTCCCCTACCACATACCCCCACCATGATATTGTGACTTGCCATATGCCCCAAGTAATAGAGTCAGCTGACTATCGATTGAAACTGAGCCAAAGAAAACCTTTATTCCTTATAAACTCTTTCTCTTTGTCACTTTGTCCTAGTGATGGAAAGCTGAGCCAAGGAAAACCTTTATTCTTTATAAGCCCTTTCTCTTGGGCATTTTGTCATAGTGATGGAAAGCTGACAAACATAGTTAGAAACTTGAATCTACAACAAAGGAGGAGCAGGAACAAATGAAGGTAAAATAAAAATCTTTTATTGTCATTATTCTTAATTGATCTAATGTAACTTTTCAGAGTAAAGATAGTCACAATGTGTTGTATGATTATAGAATACAAATAAATAAAATGAACAAGCAATTAATCAGAAACAGGAGGGAAGAATTAGGAATTCTTTGTTGTAAGATGCTTCTGAGGCAGCACAGTGTTATTTTAAAGTTGACTTAGATTAGTTATAAATGTATACTGCAAACTCCAGGGAAGCTACTGAAAAATTAGAAGAAAAAAAATGAAGTAAAACAAATACACTAAAGAAAGAGTAAATTAAGTCCTATAAAATGCATACCTAAGACCAGAGAAAGCAGAAGAAGGAGAGAGGGGGGAAAACAGCCTAAGTTGGGATTTTCCTTTGTTCCTGGTTGGTGTGCAGAATTCTTGAGCAACATTCTGACCTCTCACTGCCCAAAAAGTCCTGGTTAAAGTGCTCTAATCCTTTAAAAACCATTAATTTATCAATTAAATTGTGTTTTGAAAAGAGGTATTTAGATCTGGACCTTAAAATAGACTTTCAGTACTTTGAAACGTTACCCATATCCCACTAATCCCACTGGCTCTTTGACAATCACATTAAAGCCCTAAACTGACACCCCAGAGAATTGCATAAATATACAGATTTATGAAAATGCTTTATGTGATTTCAAGGGGCCCACTCATCTCCTGAATTTATTCATGGATTCCCTAGGGATCCATGAATTCTATGTTAAGAAAGCTTGCACTACATTTTGTGCTTTTTAAGTAAAAATGTACATATGTATTCTTTCATAAATTCAGAAACATGTATAGATGGTCTGTACTCTCTTTTGATTTTCCTGTGCTCAGGGTCATGCCCTCCATCTGTGGTGGTACTGGTCAGCCGCTATCCATCCACAGTGCTGCAAGGCAGCTGCCTGCCATGTAGTTACTGGCCTGGCGGAAGCTATTTTTTTTTGTACAACTAGAAACAGGTTTTCTGCCAGAACAGAGTCTCTTAGAAGCAGAGTGCTATTGTGTTCCGAACAAAGAGTCTCTTAGAAGCAGAGTGCTATTGTGTTAATTTGTAAATAAGAGGAACTGGCATATCTGCTATTTTGAGGCACACAAAAAAAAAAATCTTCAATTTTTTGGGTTTCCAAACTTTGACACACTTCCCCATCATGAAAGTAATTTTGATTGTGTCCCCAGTAAATTCATATTTATTTAAAATTCATACCAAAATATCCATCATTTTGTGTAATAAAATGTTAGAAAAACTACTTCTATCTTATTTCTAGTTTACAAATAAGTATGAATAGAAATTCCAACATTTTCTTCACTCGGTGAATTATCTATCTTATGCACTTCTAAAGTGCATGGATTCCGCTTTGGTGACAATATATTAGGTTAGCATTGGAGTTGGGTAGATGTAGGTATGTTAATAAAACAGAGCCCTTGAAGTGTGAAGGCATTCTACAATGTACCTATAGGGTCCAAGGGAGAAGTTAGGTGAATTAGCATCAATAATTTTTCAGGAAAACAGACTATTACTACAGGTTTATTTCATTATTTTAGATTACTTGGTGTGCACATTAGCATGTACTATGTACTGAGCACTATTCTAAGCACATAAAAAATGCTGGCACACTGACTGCCTTTATATATATTTATTTTTATAGGCTGCATTTTGATTAATTGTATACAAATGAGTTACATCATTTAGTTACTATGGTTGTGCAAAATGTAGATTCACACCATTTGTGTAATCATACATGTACATAGGGTAATGATGTCTGTCTCATTCCACCATTTTTCATTTCTCATTCCCCCCCATTTCCCTCTATGTAATCTAAAGTTCCTCTATTCTTCTCTCACCCCCAAACCCCCACCCCCATTATATATCATCATCCACTTATCAGGGGAAAACATTTGGCCTTTGGTTTTTTGGGATTGGTTTATTTCACTTAGCATTATATTGTCCAATTCCATCCATTTATCTGCAAATGCTATAATATTGTTCTTCTTTATGGCTGAATAATATTCCATTGTGTATATATACCAGAATTTCTTTATCCATTCATCTGTGGAAGGGCATATATTTTTTATTATTCTAATGATATATTAATATTTTAATGATTTTCTCTAGTTTGTATTGCAGGGACCTTACTTCTTGGGGTTTGAATATGCTATAGTTTGGATCTGGAATGTCCCTGGGCTTGGTGGTGCTACTGGGAGGTGGTGAAAACTTTAACAGATGAGACATAGTGAAATGTCTTTAGGTCATTGAGAGTAGGATCCTGGCCCCTTCCTCTTCCCGTTCTTCACTTTCTGGCCATTAGGTGAGTGGTATTGCTTTGCCACGCTGTGCTGCCTCACTACAGGCCGAAAAGGAACCAGGCCAAGAGATCATGGGCACCTCTGAATCCCTGAGCCAAAATAAACCTTTTCTGTTTATAAGTTAATTATCTCAGGTATGTGTTACAGTGATAGAAAGCTAACACAGTATTCCAAAATTTCTTGTAGAATAGAAAGCTAACATAGTTATCAGTAATTTAAAATAGTGTCCTCAAGTGTGTAGCTGAGGGCTTGCTTCTTGGAACTGGAATATTTTTCCAGAGAAGTGGAGCTGAAAGGAGGACAATTACTGGTTGGTGATGTGGCTCCTGGATGCAGGGGCCACCTGGAACTCTGGACCAGGGAGACCAGTCATCCTAGGGTTTCCTCCCTGCACTTCTGAAACTCCCTGGTGCCTCCTTCATGGGATGTAGCCATATACTACAGCCAATGGACCAGGCATTGCTGTGGTTAATGACCTCTGAAGTTGCTTTTTGAAGACTGATAAGGCAATAACGCCTGCACCTTTTAGAAGGAATCTGTGTCAATCTTGTTCTTCACTTTGAGGCATTTAAGCTTTATTGTAAAACAAGGACCTGTACCACAGGCTCAATTTCATCTAAATGTCCCAGTGAGAGAGCCACTGGGAAAATATTCTTTTTCTTTTCTTTCTTTCTTTCTTTCTTTTTTTTTTTTCCTGTTCAGAAAGCTTTTCTTTAAATAAAAGATGTCAAAAGAAGAGTAGATAAGAGTAATGAAACATATGAATAATTCTCATTTTTAAAATCTCTCCCTCTGCCACCTTACATAGGTGCCTGAATAGAGACCATACATTCTTATTCTTTCTTCATTTCCAAAATGCCTAGAGACATTACTTTCTAAGTCAGGGACACTTGAAAGGAACCCTATGTCAGTGGATAGGGTTTTGCATATTTTTGTGTCTTCAATTTTTTATTTTTTATTTTTGGCATTTGTCATTTAGCAAAGTCTACTGTTTGTACAACCTGGGTTTTTAGCATCCCAACTTAAATGACATGCCAAGAGAATAAGTATATATATTTGAGACCCTTTAAGTTCTTTAGATGGAATAAATACAATTGTCATCCTTATTTTGATTTTTCTTAATAACACTTATTCCTTCCATATATATAAACAGTTTTTTAATTTATCTTACCATTGACTTCATTTTGGTTATCACTGTAGCCCAAAGCCGAAAACAATACCTGGCACAGAATTTTCCTCAATGCATATTTATCACATGAGTGCAGGGTAAGTGTTTCACAAAGGTGGATGAATAAGTTAGTTTCAGATTAAAATCTAAAATTAAGAATGTTTATTGTGAGCAACAGGAGTGTCCTGTGGAAAGCAGACCTTTGCCCCTAAAAAGGTTGGACCAAGATTCTTGAGTGCTCTTGCCTCATAATGATGGATGTGATGGGAAAGAGGAAATATGAGGAATAGTTATGGTGATTTGTTTTCAGTACGGAAATAGAAGGGCCCACTGAAAAATCTATCAGCAGAACTTAAGAAGTGGTGTAAATAAGCAGTTATTTTGGCAATAGCCAAATGCTGAACCAAGAATTGAAAGCTTTATAAAGTTAAATGTAAATAAAGAGTGAAGCTGAGTGGCTTGATTTCATTCTTCAGAAATGACTTTGCAAAAAAGTAATTTGACTGATTTATGTCTATTACATATTAATAGTGTTTATCTTTTTAGTCTCTTGTCAAAAGTCTGTTTTCAGTTTGAATCAAAATTCTCAACATATACAGAAATAGTTCCTCTTTGGTACTTTTCAAAGAGGTTTTCTTGGATTTCTTAAATGCTTCTTTTGAGCACTAAATTATATTGATAGGAGATGGTTGCCTCAATATTTTTACTATATAAATCTCTTTTTCTGAAGGAAGAAAATTGATTTTTAAGAAATTTGCAATGAACTATTGATGAAAAGTCACTATAAAATGACCTTCTGTACATTCAGTTGAAGGGAAAGTAAAACTAGCTATATAACCTCAGGAGAAATCGATCCTTGCAATTTTCATTATTAAATTAGTAATACAATATTCTTTTACATCCAATAGAATTCCATTTGCCTATTTTATTTTTAAAGCATTTCATGTTCAAATGACTTGATCTAAAACAATGTAGCTATTTAAACAAAATCAAGAACTTTTGAATGTTTAAAAGAGAGTAGCTAAATTTTAAAGTATACTTAGTATTATTGGACTTGCTTCCTTTCTTATCAAGGCCTATGATCTGGAGATTTCTTTATTCCAGTAGTCAATGAAACTAAATTTTGGATCTTGGATTAATAGTTGCATAAATCATTTGTTTCCAAAGTTTTTATAAAATCATACACACTGTTGTCATCTGAGGGACAACAGACTTGACATTAAATGATTGAGTTTTCCCCTCCCCCACACAGAAACTAGGAGCAAAGATAGGATCAAATGGAATGTTGTTTTTATCTATTGATTGGTTAAGCTAGCCTTAGTTATTGAAAAATAGGGATCAAGGGTTTAGGAATTAAGCCTTAATGTGTAAAACTTCACCTCCAATTCTGTGGTTTAAGCAATCACTTGTTTTAGAACCTATACATTTCTGGGTTGACAAGGGATTGACTGATCCAATGGGACTTGGCTCCTCTCAACTGGCCATGGCTTATTGTGGCTGGACTTTTTTATGTGTCCATTGATGGACTGACCATTGTGCTCTGGGCCAGGGCTAGAGGGCAGCTTGGCTAGGGTGGCTTTGCCCTGGGTGCTTTTCATCCTGCTCCTGGAGTCCAGAGGCCAGCTCAGACCTGTCTTTCTCATGAGCCTGAACTCTGCAAGGTTCCCTGAGGCCCATCCTTGGAACTTGCTTTGTTACTTCTGTCCCTTCCACTGGCCCCAAGGTCAAGGAGTAAGTAAATTCTATTCTGCCTCATTTCAAGGGGAAATTGTAAAAGTATGTAGTATGTGACTACAGAAAGGCGTGAAGAATTTGGAGGCATTCATGCAATTTACTACAGGTAGAGAGAAGATACACATATTGAAAACAGAGGAAATAGATTAGGAAATAAGTTTTGGAAAAGAGAGATATCATGGCATGATCCATTATTGATCATCTGCCAACAGAGTTATTTCATGGCTTTGATGCAGGTGGTTGATAAAGATATCTCTCTCTATAAAAGGTATTTCTAGAGTTGGAGATGTAGCTCTGTGGTAGAGCAGTTGCCTAACATGTGCAGGGCCTTGGGTTCAATCCTAAGCACCACACATAAAAGGGGAGTGGATCTCCATATGCTAGTTCCCACATCAATTCTGTAGGACAGTGGTTCGCAAAGTGTGGTCAGTAGACCAGTAGAATCTCTGGGAACTTCATAGAATTGCAAGTTTCCAATTCCACCCCAGACTTACTGAATCAGAAATTCTAGGGCAGGAACCAGTAATCTGTGTTTTCACAGGCCCTCCAGTCAGTTCTGCTGCCCACTAAAGTGATAAATCACCTCACAAGGTCACTCTTTGATTTATTCTTTCAGATTACAGTTAAGTTGCAATGTGACCTTTTGGTGACAGGTATAGTTTCCTAATGATCTGATCACTTTGGGAATTTTGCTATTGACAATGTCAAATAGGAAGATCTTAAAGGCCCCCTGAATTTTGGGCAGATTACTCATACATACATTTTTATACATGGGACCTCACTGGGTAATAGAGAAGAATTTTGGGTTTCTCTATTCCTTCCTTACAGATTCTTCTTGTTTTCTTTTGTGTGGTGATTTTCCAGATACTTGTCCCTTGTGTTTAATTTTTACCATGTCAGGTTTTTAAAATTAAGATGCATAATGTACAATAACCAATGCTGTGGTTTTAATGTTTATGTAACTTTCCAAAAATCATGTTAGAACTTAATCCCCAGTAGAACAGCATTAAGAAGTAGGTCCTTCAGGAGATGATTAGGTCATGAGGACTCAGTCCTCCTGGATTGGATTAGTGCTTTATAAAAAGACTACAGGAAACTAGCCAGGGCCTTTTTCCTTTTTGCTCTTCTGCCATGTGATAACATAGGACTCAAGGTGCCATTTTGGAAGTAGAGACTGGATGCTTTCCAGACACCAGCGATGGATGCCTTGATTTCAGACTTCCTAGCATCTAGATCTGTGAGTGGTAAATTGCCATTATTTATTAATTACCTGGTTGGGAATATTTATTATTTGCTGCATGAATGGACTAAGACAAGAACTTTGTATTTTCTTCCTTTCACAAAAATTTGGCCATTTGACTCTTTTATCATAAATAAAGCTTGTGACATTTTTGACAAAAAATGGTGAATAAAATTTATTTAAAGGGTCTATTCCTTCATAGCCATATTCATTATTTGTCTAAAAAAAGTTTTAGTTTCTTTTATTTGCTTCCTAACCTCACCCTTTTTTTCCCCAGTGTTTTTCCCCAGTGTTGAAGGTCACATATACTATACTACATATAACTATTCTGTATATTTTATCCTCTGAATTTTTTTTCTCTCAATAGATTTTTTTGACAGTGGATATTGTTCAGAAATTCAGAAGGCTAAGTTAAAACAATTGAGAAATGATGAACTATGTTTCATTTAAATTCTTTCTCTCAAAAGTAAAAGGAAGAATATTAGTCATTGTTCACATTCTTACTCTTAGCATCTGGACTTTTGAGACTAGAAGGGAAGTCACAATTCTGAAAACTTTATACTTCTTTATACTTTAAGCCTCTAGGTATTTGGTGATATAATATCATGAAATACTATTAATATAATAATGTAAACAGACTAAATATTATTTCCACTTATTTTACTAAATCTAATTCTACTTTTTTAAAAAGAGAAAGACTGTCTGAGAGCCAATATCTTTATCAAATAATTGGAGGTGGAAGAATGTATAAAAGTAGCAATCATTTGAAGAATTATTTGGCAAGTTATTTAGTGCTACAAAAAGCAAATATTTTTCCTTCCCTATTGAAAATTATTTTTAAGGTTATTGTACAGCTAAGGGAAGAAAATAATTTTAAAATATCTTAGGTACAATATAATAATTGTAAAAGAACACATATTCAGCTCTATCAGTAATGGAGTTGAGAGTAATTTGATGAACACCATTTCTGAATCAGTTATCAAAAAAAAAAAAACACAGAGAAAATTGTATTAATTGTTGTTGAAGACACTTCTAAACTCAGCCACAAGGCTTAGATGTTCTTTCAGGAACAGTGCCTATTATTCTAAATGGCTGATTTCATAGCTGAGCTAATTGTCCTTAAACACATCTTTAGTTATTTTCTGGATGAACGCCATCTTTCAGTTTCTTTTTTTTTTCTTATTTAGAATTGTGATGATTATTATTATTCTGCCATTGGTTATTATTATTTTCACTATCAGCATATGTAACATTTGATTTAAATGAATCATAATTCAATATTGCTTTTGTCCTACAATCTTTTTGTAGATTTAGTTGGAATGGTTCACCTTAGAACTTACCTGATAACATTGACTGATTGACTATTTGGTTCAATTCAAAATTTGTATCTAGCTCTTTCCTTCCCCCTGGATCACAGATATTTTGATATTTTGCCTACAGTAATTAATTACTTTGGCAAGAATCCTTTAATGTACTTTGAAGGTATAACATCAAATCAGTAACCTGAGTGTTAATTACTTTCAGAAAACAAACATTTCTTCACTACAGTGGAAGAACTTGAGGAGGAACAAAATGTTGAAAAGAATTTTTGGGTAAGAGGGGGAAAAAGATAGGAAAAAAGGGTAAAAACATGGGGCAAAGGTAACTTACTTAACAGTTTTGCCTAAAATCAAAGCTAAAATCACCTTTGAGGGGAATTAACTGATCCTTGATAATTATTCATAAACTGTGCCACAGCAGAGGATGTCAGGAAAAAGATACTCTCATACATTGTTTGTGGAACTGAAAATTAATGCAACCACTCTGGAAATCACTATGGAGATTCCTCAAAAAAACAAAACAAACAAACAAACAAACAAAAAACTAGGAATGGAACTGCCATTTGATCCAGCTATCCCATTTCTTCATATATATCCAAAAAATCAGCATGGTACAGTGACACAGACACATCAAGGTTTATAGCTGCTCAATTCACAATAACCAAGCTATGGAGCCAACCTAGGTATCCTTCAGCAGATGAATGGATAAAGAAAATGTGGTGTGTAAATGGAGTGTTACTCAGTCATAAAGAAGAATAAAGTTATGGAATTTTCCAGTAAATGGATGGAAGTGCAGACCATTATGTGAAGTGAAATAAGCTGACACAGAAAGCCAAAGGTCGGAAGCTAGTCCAAAATAAAGAGGAAAGAAAAGAAAAGTGGGAGGGGTAGTTCCATCAAAATAGAAGAAAGTCCAGTGGAGTAGAGGAAGGAGATTTAGGTGGAGGGAAGGACAGAGGATAAGGGAAGAACAGTGAAATGATCCTGACCTACTTTCTAATGTACATACAGGACTATATCACAGTGAATCTCACCATCATGTACATTCAGGAGAAATTAATTAAATTAAAAAAAAAACTAAGTAAATAGGAGAAAGATCAGTAGAAGGGTAGAAAAAGGGGAAGTACTGGGGACTGAATGAGAAAAAATTATATTCCACACTTTTACAATTATGTCAAAATGATTACTAATGTTCTGTAGAACTAAAAAGAACTAGGAAGAAAGAAAGAGAAAAAAGAAAAGAAAAGAAGAGAAAGGAAAAGGAAAGAAAAGAAACCGTGTCACAAAACATTGACAAAGGGCCCTGGTGACTCTTGCTCAGCCAAAAGCTCACCTGTGATGAAGTCTCTGCTCCAGATTTTTGTCAGTAATGCTGATCATAGATAAAAATACCTAATTAGCAAAAACTGGGTACATTATTCCAGAGCATCATCTGTATTCCTGAAGCTATATTGAGTGAAATGTATTGTTCTCACTATTCAGATAAACTGTGGACCAAAGGACTAAATGCTTTCCCCACCCCCCAATTTAGGAAGCCCTGATTTTTATATAGGTACTTCTCTGTCAAAGTATGTTAAATGCAATTCATAAGAGTTATTTCATATACTGTATATATGCATTTATGAGTCTGTTTACCACACTAAAACATAGGTTTCTTGGAGGACAGAAGTGATGTTCCTTTTCTCTTAAATACCCCTGCCTGGATCCTGGCGGATGCTTGAAATATGATTACTGAAGAGAGACAGAAAGGTTTGGAGGGCATGTCAAGGTGCTTACATATATTATCCGTATTAGTTTCCTGTTGCTGCTGTAACAAATAACCCCAAGCTTAGTGGCTTGAAACAATACAAATTTTTCTTCTAGTTCTCAAGATCAGAAATCCCCATTGGGTCTCAATGGACAAAATCAAAGTGTGATTGTCTGAATTTGTTTCCTTGCTTTTTCCGCCCTCCAGAGGATACCTGCATTCCTTGGCTTATGGTCTCTTCCTCCAACTTTGAATCTAAATGTGTAGCATCATCAGTCTCTCTCCAACTGATTCTTCTTCCTCCCTCTTCCATATATAAGGACACTTACATTGGACTCACCAGGATAATCTCCCTAATTCAGTGGCAGCCAATTAGCAATCTTAATCCCATCTTCCACCTTAATTCTACTTTGCCATGTATCTTAACATATTCACAGGTTCCCAGGATTAGGACATGAACCTCTTTCAGAGGCCATTATTCTGCCTACTACTACCTTGTCCAAATGGTTTTAGAAACAAGTTTTCAACCTGGACTGGATAGCAGATTTTTTTTTTGTTGTTCATTTGACTATAAACTATGTAAAAGTACCCAAATGGCATATAATTATTTTGAGAATGAAGGCATAAATGTATAAATGAATCCCATCCAGCTTTCTTTCAGGCAAATCATTTCCATCTGCTTTATGTCTATATGAATCATAAGGACTGTTAGAAAGACTCAGAAATCTGGTACAAATGAGAAAACTCTGTTTGAAGCAAGTGTGAGCTTTGAAAATAAACCACCATTGTGTTTGGATAATAGCCCATTAACAAAGGTTAATTTTACTTAAATCTCAGCACATTTTGATTTTCTAGAATGAACTTTAAGCAATTAGAATCTGTTGGGTAAACTTCTAAAACAAAATCTGAATATATAGTTCTGAGTAATTAGGTAAAAATAGATTGTCTTTTAAAATTAACATCAATTTTCAAAATTAAAAATTCAACAAGAAATCCATTTAAACAAATAAGATGCAAACTGATAAACTGGAGAATTTATCAGAGCAACTTAGAACACTCATTTTTAGCTTAGAAACTAATGACTACTAAATTGAGACAGTTTCTGAGCAGAAAGAACTTTGTTTTCCTTTTGTGGGAAATGGAAAGGGTGCTAATTAGAAATATGAAACATTATGGCATAATGAAGCTACTGAATTGCTCCACATTTATTCTGAATTTTCTTAGCTTCAGGGATGTGGTGGTAATTTCATTCTCTAGCTTGTGTCCAAGAATCAGCTACCATCTGCCTCAGAGTAAGTTTACCTAAACTGGCACTTTTACTACTAATCTAATTGCTTATTTACTTTACTAATGGATTCTGTCCTCATGGTGTTTCTGAGTGTAGAAAGGAATATACTGTATTCTAAAAATGTTAAGACTATCTCTTGGGTCTTTTCAGACTAATGTCTTTCTACATTCCTGCAGACAAAATTAAATACAGCAAGTTAAGGAATAAAATTCCAATGTAGACCTATTTTATTCTAATAAAAAAAAAAAAGAATATATCCCAAGCTCTCCCAGCCAAGTGTGAGGTCTACAAACATTCTCACAAAATAATTCTTGATCACTATTTATATTTCCTCTGTCCAAGTATGGAAATATAAAAGACCTCCCAGAGTCAAGGCAAGATATCAGCTGTACCAGTTCAAAAAAGGCCTCTAGTGTCCTTTTACTTCTAAATGGCTTTTCTCATATGAAACTCCTTCCAGAGAAAACTCTGTATTGAGTTGCATTATTTTCTACTGGAGAATATAGAACACACACACACACACACACACACACACACACACTCACACACACACACACACACACACACACACACTCACACACACAGTTTCTTTTTGAATAGGTTCTGATATTACTTCCAATTTTCTTCAAGAATTGGGTCATTGTGGGCACAGGCCTGGTTGATTAGATCCTGATTCCCTATCTGAGTCCTGATCATGTCTTCCCCAAGGAGGTTCAATTTCTAAATTCTTTTGCTGGCACTGCTTCCTTCCAGATTGATGCCTCCTTTGGAAAATTAGGGATTTACTTACTTGATGCTTAAGCGTCAAGGATCACTCAGGGATTCCTGTTCCCATTTGTGTCTTCTTCCGTGGGGGTGCAGGAGAAAATCCATTTCTCTTCCTAGTGAAAGAGGTAATAGGGTGCATGAGATAGAGAAGACATCACTGGGCATAATTAAAGTCTAGGTCACGTCCTTACACAGGAGCCTTGCTGCTAGCATTAGTAATTAATGCTCTGACTATGTATTTTCTTGGGTTTACAGTGGGAGTAGCAGGGAGGAGCTATACTGAATTACAGCTTTGTCCCCATTGCTGACCTGTCTGTCCCTTGTAAGATCAGATGCTTCAGACACTTCTACTTCATGATGAGTGGGTTGAACCTTCTAAGAAGTTGGAGAATTCTCACGTTATAAGCTATGATTCAGCATATTGACGTGAGTATAGCAGAGTTGAACAGCAATTATTCTTTTGCATTTTGTGGATATTGGGACTTGCTCTCCCTTTAAATGTCATATCATTAATCCAGTGTGGATTATGAGAAAATGCTACGAAAAAAGACATCAATCACCTCATGAACCATTTTTAAGCCAGTTTTCTATTTTGTAAATGCAAATGATTGATTTCTCATGGAAATCATTTTTTGCATTATTTCATTCATTATTTTATTTTATTTTTGTTAATGTACTTTTTTGTTTTTGAAATACTAAATGACCTTAAACTTTCAATTCTCCTGCCTCAGCTTCTTGAGACAGTGGTATGACAGGTATGTACCACCACACACGGCTCTTAGTTAATACAATTTAAGTTGCAAATACATACAGAGAAAAAATATATCTTAAATTTATTTTCACAACAATTTTGAGGTAAAAGTGACATGAAATACAATTTGATGAATATTGACATATGAACATAAACACAAAACATGCCTGGTGTGAAGATTATCAACATTTTTGTTTCTCAAACTTTCTTCATGCCTTTTGTAATCTGCCTCCTATCCCCACTTTTAACTAGCAATTTGTTTTCTATTATTGATGTTAGTTTGCATTTTGATAATTTTGTATACATAGCATAATATTCTAGATATTTAGCATGTGTGTGTATGAAGGTCTAGTATCTCTCAATGAACATAATTACCTCAAGATTCATCCACGGTGTTAGATGCATACGATAGCTTATTCCTTTTAATTATATGGCCATAATGCAATTTGTGTATTTGCTGTTAATGAACATTTGGGTGAGTTGCTTCCAGTTACCAAAACAACAAGAACAACAACAACAACAACAATGAACTACTTTGAGCAGTTAAATTCTTTTTTGAATATAGACTTTCATTGATCTTGGGTAAATATCTAAAATTGAAATGGCTAGATCATTAATAAATTATGACATTATTTCAAGAAACTGCCAAACTCTTTTCCAAAGTGGCTGTGCTATTTTACAGCCTCATGAGTAAATGATGAGATATCCAGTTCCTCTACAACCTCACCAATATTCGATATGGTCAGTCTTTTGGCATTCTTGTAGCTGTGTGGTAGTATCTCATTGTAGTTTGAATTTATATTTCACCAATGACAAATAATGTTGAGTCTTTTTTTGTACTTATTTGCTTTAGTGTATTTTGGCGAGGTGTCTCTAAAAATTAGTCCCCAAAATCTCATACAGATATAAAAGAGCTTGAGAAGTTTCTGATACAATGAATCACTACCGTTGAGTTAGTGGTAATAAACAAGTCAACCTCTTGGTATGTTACCTTCTAGTCGTGTAAATGGTTTTTCTCCTCTTTCAAATGACTTTGAACTCACTGTTTTAATACAGAAGATCACAAATGAACTTTAATTCTTTCTGTACTTCATCAAACTAATCTTTTCCTAGTGGAAGTCAGTGCTGACAACATCATAATTCAGGGTATGTAATAGGTACCCTTCAATATTTATTGAATGTTTCCCATAATACAGGCATTATCCTGTCCCCAAAATGTTGATGCAGAAGACTTTGTCCTCAGGGGACTTTCAATACTGTAGGAGAAACATTGAAATGTGTTGCACCCTAAGTTCTCAAGAAAATAAGGAAATAAAGGAATACCAAAATATATAAATAAATATTGCAATAATCAGAACACTTAAATCCGGGGACCATGATAAGGCAAACTGAGAAATCGATCAATCAGACTTCATATTCGAAACCATTAAAATTTATGCATTTGGTGCCACTGTAGTGAGTCATGACAAAATGCCAGGTCAACAGTACCTAAAATGCATTGATAACAGTATCATGGGTGAATGATGTGTGAATCTTACAAGCTCCATGCAAGATATTTTACATATATCACTGTTTACCCTTACATAATCCAGCAAGTCTGGGCTAGGACATCCATTTTACAGATGAAGGGATCCAGTGATAAAGCCTTGTGGTAACACAATTTCTCTAAGATTCCTCAACCAGAAATCACCAGAACTAAGATTTAACCCAGATACAGATTCAGACTCCAGGGCCTGGTGTTGTGGCTCAGTGGTGGAGGGCTTTGTCCTGCATGTGTGAGGCACCAGGTTCCATCCTCAGCACCACATAAAAATAAATAAATAAAATAAAGGTTAAAAAAAAATACAGATTCAGACTCCATGGCACTTTGTGTCCATCTTTTGTTGGTACCACCCAACAACAAAACAAAACTTGCCTGTGACCTTTCCCTAGAGATTAGACCATAAGAATATCAGCTCAGGGCTACTTTTGTCATTTTACTCAATAACACCTTAAAAGTAAGAGTAAACTGGTTAGAACAATGATACAACAACAACAAAAGGGTCTAACACAACAATAATCATTCTGACAGACCAATTTTTAGATATGTATATTAAAAAGTTCTCTAGAAACTAAATGGTGGTATTCCAATGGGAAACTCATTTTGAAGACCCATTTCCCAGTTTGGAACCCACACCTACCCTATGCATTGATCAGACTGTAAAGCAGTGACAGACTTCACCCTGCCAGAGAAATCATCAAAGTTTTGAAATAAAGAGTGTCAGTTGGGGCACTTTTGGAATTCTCTGCTGCAACAACTGACCTAACTTAGTATACACTGAAAGTCTTCTGGCCTCTAGGCTCTGCTCAGAATGTTCAGAGAATGTCAGCGAGGAAAATTTAGGGGGTAGGACCCAAGGCTTCCCAGTTCTGAAGTCCAGTTTGGGCTATAAGAAAGTATTATATTAGATTATGGGAACAATGTGCAGTTTTTGCACTTTTCTGGAAGAAGCGCCTGTATCTCCTGTTATGATTTGATTGTTCCAATGTGATCTGGAGGGTCCTGAGAATCTCCCCTTCTTTCTAAAGCTAAAGATGACTCAAGATGGGAATGGAGAGACCTTTTCCTCAAAATCACCATTACTTAATGGCGACTGCTTTAACTCAGTTGAAATGAAAACCCACTTTATTCTCTGCCTCAGATGAAGAGTTCATTTATTCCACAGACATAGACTGGACATCTGGAGGGCCCCAGAACTAGATTAGGAAGTGGAAACACAGATCTGATGGAAGCATAGCCAGAGCTGGAGCCCCTGAGTGAGTTTTTACGCTTCCCACTCTCTCTCCCTGGATGGAGAATGAACAGGATAGTGAAATCTGGCCTGCTCACCTGCCCATGCTCACCTCCACCACTGACTGCTCTAGACTCGTAGTCTCTTTCAATTCCTAGCACATGCCAGTGTCCCGCAAGTTGCAGCTCCTTCTTGCTCACTGTGCCCTGTGCTTCCTTCCCTTCTTGACTTGGCTCATTCCTATTTCAGCAGGAATCCTTGAAATTCTTCACGTTCTTTAGAGGCCTCTCCTCATTCCCCATGCTAAGTTAATGTCACTACTATCCCTTCTCACACCATCACTTGCTTCTCCACTCTAGAATTTGCTGGTTTCTATCTACTTATTTGTGTCATTATTTTATTCCCACCCACCATCACTTTTCCTGCCCCTTCTCACCCGTACATCCTCAATGCCAGCTTGAGGAGGACTGGAACAGTTTTGCTTATTATATCATCAGCACTTCCGAGTGTCTGATTCATAGTAGGTACTCACCAGTGTTAGTTTGCACCTTCCTTTATTTCCTTCATTCTCGGATCCTTATTCTCTTTTCTCCTTTCATTCTTCCAATGCAGAATATTTAGGCTTCAAAGCTGTTGGTCTACCATCTGCACACACAATAGCTTTTGAAGACTTTTGATTGCCTACAGAGTAAAGTCTGAACTATATAGGAGGGCTGTGTTCAAGACTCTTTACAACCTGACCTGAGGAGTTTTATTCTTATTAAATATATCTACTAAGTATATACTAGGCCATAAGCACCATGTAGTCACTAGGAATTCATCAGTGGACAAAATAAAGATTCTCATTCTTTGGTGGGTAGAGATATATAACAAATGAGTGCTTTTCTAGTGTGGCAGAAGGAAATACCAACTGTAAGAAGGAAAAGTTGAACAGGTTGTGGTTGAAGGGGAATATTAAGGAATTGGTGAAAGTTTGCAATTTTAAATAGGATGGTCAGGGTAGGACTAATTGTCTGAACAAAAATTGAAAAAAACTGAGAGGGTGTGATGATTTCTAAAAGGTCTCCAAGCAGAGGAAGCAGCCAGGGCAATCCTCAAAGGTGGGAGCTTGCCTGGTGTGTCTGAGGACCACCAAGAAGGAGAGTGTTGGCAGAGTGGAGTGAATGGATGGGTGAGGAGTAGGGAATGAGGGTGGAGGGGCAAAGGGAAGTCAGGTCATCCCGCCAGCCATTGTAACAACTTGGACTTTCACTTTGAAGAGCGTGGGGAGCCATTTCTGTAGGACAGAGAGGAGAGAAATAGTATAGGTTAATCTATATTCTAAATGCTTCTTCTAACTGCTCTGCGCCCTGCCACACACACACACCTTACAGATGATAGAGGAACTAGGGTGAAACTGGGAGGTCAGTCAGAGGACATTGCAGTACTCTGGGTGGCTTGGACCATGGTGGTAGGTGTGGAAGTGTGCCTAGGAGGTTCTTAGGGGCTGTTCATTCCCAGAATTATCAGTTTGTCATGTACATGATCTTTCTTCTGGAGAATGACTTTAGGCAAAGAACATATATATGGCAGTTAGAAGGTGGACTAAAGAGGAGAGGCCCAAGGGATAGGGATAGGGCATCCAGACAGTCTAGTTCAAGTGCACAGACATGGCATAGAGTTGGTGGGGAATTCACAGAATGTATGAAGGAGTGATTATAATGACTGACCATGGAACTTAACCTGAGTAAAATGAAAACAAAGGTGATAGGATCAAGGGATTGGAAGTCTCCTGGGGGTTGAAGAGCTGGAGGACTTAAGGCACAAGGAGGAGTGAGCTGGGAAGATAGCGAGTGTTGGTCAGTGTTCATGACCTTGAGATTAGGGATGGGTGAAGACTAGTTGATGAATGAGATCTTGAGAATGAGGATCAAAGGGAAAGTGGGATAAAAGGTCACTGTCAGGGAGGACCTCAAAGATCTTAGAAGCCCTAGCACCTGAAATATCATCTGGAAGAACACTGAAATTTCCAAGAGTAATTCTACTCCTGGGATGTTGGAGAGAGGGGCAGCAAGGCAGAGGCTAAAATCATCAAGAAACGAGGGGAACTGTCCTTGGTGGCGGGTGAGGAGTAGAGTAGGCAATGAAATAATTTGAAGACTTGCAAGCCAGAGTAGCCTGTTAGTTAAATTTCTTATCATTCTCCCCTATTCAGACTACTACCACGAATAAAAACAGACCTCTGTTGATGTTTACTGGGCCTCTACTCTACCATTAAGTACTTCCCATGGATTAATTAAATCTTCATAACAATGCTGTAAAGCAGGTCTTATTGTTGTCTTCACCTTACACGTGGTGATGCCGAATAAATAAAAGGTTAGATAAATTCTCAGAGCCATACAACCAGTAAATAGGAAATCCAGAGTTCAAGTCCTGGCCTGGTCTCCACTGAGCATGCTGTTAATCACAAAGCTTTAAATGCTTTTCTCAATTAAGTTGTGGACCTTAGCAAACAGATCCAGGCCATCATTACAGCATGACTGTATGGACAGCATGTCCATTTTTACTCTTTATGATCTAATCCAACTCAGATTTTCACAAAGCAAACCAGTCATTCATCTTCACACGGTTAGTGATCTTAATTCACATTGTATTACTTATGAAGACTGAATATAGGAACGAAGAAAACAGCATAGGAAGCAGGTGGGGAGACCAACCTCCCATGTGTTAAATGAGAGGTCTTCAGGCCCCTGGGGTTTACTAAGGAAGCTGTTGGAAGTTGAGGTTGCCCGTTTGGTAGTAGTCAGGTCTTGGGATACGGATTTGGGAATAGGCCCTCCTGAGTTGTGACTGCTGATAAGGTCATCTCGGAAGACACTAGAGAGAAGAAGAAGAAGAAAAAGAGAAACTTAGACAACAGAGTAGGAAATACCAACTTTTGAGAGGCGGACTGAGAAAAAAAACCTACCAAAATCTGAGGAGAAATGATAACACATAGGGGGAGAGAAAATGCTGTTCTAGAACTCAAAAAAAGGAGACTTCAAGGAAGAAGGGATGAATAATAGTATTAAAACCCACAGAGGGAGCCGTGGAGTAAGAGCCAAAAATAGCAACTTGGAAGTTGTCAGTCGGTGTTTTCTCACCAAGTGGGAACTCTCGTGAGAGGAGTTAGTGAAATGTGGAGGTGGGAGGAACCACCAGCTCCACCAGTGTTGCAGAACTCGGCTGGTGAGGGAAAAAAGAAGAAGAGAGCCGGTCTGGAAAGGAGTAAGAGGAAGGGAGGAGTTTTGAAATGAAACTAGACCGAAAATGTTTGTAGGTTGAAAAGAAGGAGACTGGAGAGAGAAAGACAAAGGACACAAAAAGCAGAAAATTTAGCTGATGAAGTACATGTTTAGAGACTCGATCTTATAACACTTGTAAGTATTTTTGTGTATCTGTGTGTATGCTAGACCCAGAAGAAATGTTTAACAGACATTTTGGCTGAATGAATGTCATAATGGCTGGCATTCAGTACAGCCCAGAGAGAAGGGGAATCACTTTTCCATTGAGAAGGATTCAAGTTCCCTTCCAGAAGCACCTTCATCTCTAGCCACTGCCTGCCTCTAAACCCTTAATGTCCCATGTGCAAGGACTCTAGACACCCTCTCCGAAATGGGTTTGTACCTGACTCCATGGTTTTCTGTCTCTGAGATGCCCTTTTATGTCATTCAAGACATTAAATGAATGTCATACATACCTTGAATGGCAGCTGTACCATAAATACTGCTTTTCTTGTAAGGTAGAATTCATCACCACCTCCCGAGGGCCATTGTGACCTTGTGCTCTTATGCCCTTTGGGGCACTTAGACATCATTGCCATCATACTGTGTCCTGCCTGAATTCCTTTCACTGGACTGGAAACAAGCCATGGTTCTGATTGTACTGAATTTCTAGAATAGTGCTGGGAACACAGTGGCAACTTAAAGACTGTTTACTGATTGAATGAGTGAAAGAACTATTGAATATGGTTTTCTAAAACTAGATACATTATTAATAAGCTCAGTAAAGGTCAGTTATTGGTTAGACTCAGGGAATATCAGAGGTACTTTTGAAGATACAGCAATGTCAAAGTGTACAGTGATAAAATTATGGTCATTTGATTAGAAATAGAAAAGGATTTTGATTAGCTCTGCTGTAACATAAACACATTGACAGAATGAAGCCACAGACCCAACACCTCTCAAAAGCAGAAATATGTGTCTTGGAATTTTTTTAAATGTTTAAATTTGTTGTATCCATATATAATGGAGTGTAATTTCTCATTCTTCTGGTTATACATGGTACAGAATACCACTGTCGCATAGTTACCTATGTACATGGGGTAATAACGTCTGATTCATTCTACTATACTTCCAACCCCCATACCCCCTTCCCTCCCTTCACTCCTGCTACCTAATCTACTCCTTCTACCTAATCACCTAGCATCCCCACCTCCGCCATTTCGAATTACCATCCTCACATAAGAGAAAATATTTGATTTTTGGTGTTTTGGGGATTGGTTTATTTCACTTAGCTTGATATTCTCCAGTTCCACCCATTTACCAGTAAATGCCATAATTTCATTCTTTTTTAAGGCAAAGTATATCAATGTGACCGCATCACTGTAACATGCTGATTTTTAAGTCCTTTGGGTATAAACCAAGGGATAGCTGGGTCAAACGGTGATTCCATTCCAAGGTTTCTGAGTAATCTCATACCACTTTCCATAACGATTACACCAATTTGCAGTCCCATCAGCAGTGTATGAGTGTACCATTTTCCCCACATCCTCACCAACATTTATTGTTGTTTGTACTCTTGATAATTATCATTCTGGATTGGTGTGAGATGAACTTGTAGAATAGTTTTGATTTGCATTTCTCTAATTGCTAAAGATGTTGAACATTTTTTCAAACATTTGTTGATTGATTGTATTTCTTCTTCTGTGGAGTGTCTATTCAGTTCCTTAGCCCATTTATTGGTTGTGTTTTTTTTTATGATAAGTTTTTTGAGTTCTTTATATATCCTGGAGATTAATGTTCTATCTGAGGTGCATGTGGTAAAGATTTTTTCACATTCTGTAAGCTCTCTCTTCATGTGATTGATTAGTTCCTTTGCTGAGAAGAAGCTTTTTAGTTTGAATCCATCTCATTTATTGATTCTTGATTTTACTTCTTGTGCTTTAGAAGTCAGATCTTAAGCCAAATCTTAAGATTTGGGTCTATTTTTCTTCTATTGGGTACTGTGTCTCTGATCTAGTACCTAAGTCTTTGATCCATTTTGAGTTAAGTTTCATGCATGGTAAATTTTTATAAATATATTTACTACAAAAGTTCCCTTCTGGCTACTGTTGCCTAATACCAAGGCAACTTTGTTTGAAGTGCAAGATGTGCCCACTACAATCAGAATCTCCTGGCCTTGTATTTACTTATATACATTGAAATCAAAGGCGTTGCTGAGTAGCTTTTCAAACTCTGATGTTTTGCTACTGCTGATGTGTCAGATACGGTTGGTTGCCTAATCAACAACCATTTCCAAGGCCTCTTCCAGGCTAACTGAAAATGAGTTTTGTTCAAATGTTTGCCATGCTGTGGTTCAAGGGAGTTGGGCCACTCTCCAGCCCTTAGAAAATGAATATTGATGAACATAAGTCAGTGATAGAAAGCCTGTTTTAGTCAGCTTTTTTGCTGTTATGACTAAAAGATCTGACCAGAACAATTTTACAGGAGGAAAAGTTTGTTTGAGGGTTCATGGTTTCAGGGGTTTCGGTTTGACAGCAGGCTTCATCCCTTGGGACTCAAGGTGAGACTGAACATCATGGCAGAAGAATGTGATGGAGGAAAGCAGCTCACATGATGATCTGAAAGCAGACTCCACTTGCCAGTGCAAAATATATACTTGCAATGATATGCCCTCAAAGTCCACCTCCTTCAGGTATACCCTGCTCACCTTTAATTCCACTCAGTTAATCACCCTGAATTAATTCCCTAAA
This sequence comes from Sciurus carolinensis, assembly GCF_902686445.1. Classification (NCBI taxonomy): domain Eukaryota; kingdom Metazoa; phylum Chordata; class Mammalia; order Rodentia; family Sciuridae; genus Sciurus; species Sciurus carolinensis. Next base: position 25,021,930 of record NC_062224.1, read on the forward strand.
TTAAGGTTCTCTTAACCCAATCATTTCTCCTGTAATCCTTCTTGCATTTTCTCACACATGGGGGACATCCAAACCATAACATTCCACCCCTGGTCCCCAAAACTCATGACTATCTCACAATGCAAAATACATTTAGTCCATTTCCAAGAGTTCCCATAGTCTCAACAGTTCCAAGATTGTGCAAAAACCCTGGCTGCAGCAGACTATGAATTCCTAGAAGTTGAGACTGTTGAAAAAACTTCCTAGGTCCATGTGCAAGAAAGGTACCCCACTGGTCTCTTCTCAAGAGAATTTTTACTTTTACTTCCTTGAGTCTGAGATGGATGTGGTCTTGCCAATTCCTGAGATGCCCTCTTATTGTCTCTGGGCAAAGTCTCGAATTTCTTTAGTGGCAGTAATGTCTTTAACAACTGCAACTTCCTTAGCCCCAGTTTTACTTCCACCTTTCAAGTTTTTCAAATCTCTCTGATCTGCTTTCTACTCCTGATTATTACAATAAATTTGGCTAAACATAGCCAGCAATATCTATACCATTGCCTGAATGCTATGCTGTCTAGAAATTTCTTCCATCAGATTAAGAAGTCCACTTTTAAAAATCAGTCTCACAGGGCTTGGGAGATAGCTCAGCTGGTAGAGTGCTTGCCTCAAAAGCACAAGGCCCTGAGTTTGATCCCCAGTACTGAAAAAAAAAAAAAAAATCAGTCTCACAGAAAGTCTTAGGACATAGGCAAAATGTAGACAACTTCTCAGTCAGAACATAACACAAATGGCCCCTAGTCCAATTGCCAATTGCCTTCTTTACCTCTAAAACCTCATGAGCCCAGTCTTTACTGTGCACAGTCCTATTAGCATTTTGGTCTCCTGAACTCTGACCAGAATCAGCCATTAAGCTCTGCTAACAACAGTCTAAAACATTTCTAGCTTGCACTGCTAAACATCTCAAAATTCCTCCCACCAATTCCAGAAAGCTCCAAAAGCTTCTGAACCACATGGGTCACAGCAATGGACACACTCCCAGTACCCATTTCTATATTAGTCAGATTATTCACAGATGTGACTTGCCGGGGTCCAGCCCTAGCAGCAGTAGGGGGGCCTACGTGGATGGGAGGTGTCGACGCGGTGGACAAACAGCACAAAGAGACACCAAGTGTTCTGAGGCTGAATCTGAATCTTTATTGTTTACAGAATCTTATTGTATGTTTTTTTCTTTGGTATTGATTACATCATTTCATGGTTAATACAATGAAATGTTAAGTAAAAAATCCTCAGGAGTGTAATTAATGATCTTATTCAAGAAACATTCTTACTGTATGATAGCTTAAATAAAGAAATAAATAAATAAAAATAAAAAGTTCCCAGCAAGGTAGAGGGCACAATGCTCCACTTAGTTTTAATTTCCCTGGAAGAATACGTCATTAAGTTTCTATAGAAGTTACCCTCTCCAAGAACTCTAATATTAGTTATCAACAGTGGAAAGTTTTTGTTATTACTAAAGAGAATAGAGGAATCAGCTTATAGTTAATATTTATTCTATTTCATGTACTCAATGGCGGACTAAAACTCTATTTTGATCTTTAAAGAACTAGACATAGGAAGAATACAAATTGTACTTATGATTAACCTATTTATTTTTTATTAAGTGGGAAAAATATCCTTAAACTTAATCATAAACACTAAGAAAGTAATGAAGACCAAACACCACATCAAAGCTCAGAGGAATACTCTCACATACCTATATATAACTTTTAGAGAATATGTATACTAAAAGAAATCACAGGCTCCTTACAAATTTGAGCAAATCATAATCGCTTATTTATAATTTCATCTAAGTATTAATCTTAAACTTTATTATATTATTTTGTGTCCCAGCACCATGAAATCTCCCCAGTATTCTCTCTAATCTGAATCTAAGGATATGTTGATCATTAGTATTAAAAACAATTGCACATGGAGACATGCCATGCCTATGGCCCCCAAGAGGGAGGATGATCTTTCAACAGAACCATGTCAAGTGTTGAATCCTCTACTCCAACAGAACGGTGTCAAGCAACGGAATGGTAGGAAATAGATGCAACAGTGACTAAAAGATCTGACCAGAACAATTTTAGAGGAGAAAAAGTTTCTTTGAGGGCTCATGGTTTCAGAGGTCTCAGTCCTTTGACAGCTGGCTCCATTCCTCCGGGCTCGAGATGAGGCTGAATATCATGGAAGAAGAGTGTGGCAGAGGGAAAAGGAAGTGGATCCCAGGGTGACCAAGAAGCAGAAAGAGAGAGACTCCACTCATCAGATACAAAATATGTACCCAAAGCCACACCCCCAATGCCCACCTCCTCCAGCCACACCCTACCCACCTTCAGTTACCACTCAGCTAATCCCATCAGAGGATTAAATCATTGATTGAGTTAAGACTCTCACAACCCAATTATTTCTCCTCTAAACCTTCTTGCATTGTCTCACACAAGAGTTTTTTGGGGATGCCTCACATTCAAACCATAACAAAGCCCATTAGACTTTCTAGTGGTTGGTAAGACAAAAGAATTCTGGCCAGTGAGACAAGAAGGAAGTAGGATGGGACTTGTCTTCCTTCCCTCTCTGGACATGTATTAAGATGTGCTTCTTGGTGCTATGGTAGCCAAATTGTGACAAGGAAGTGACAAGTCTGAGTAGAAAAATGAATGCAATGCAAATGGTAGGAGAGAAAGGTGGAAAAACCTGGGTCCCTGGTGGAGGAGACACTGAATGAATCAACCCCACTGCTGGTGTGTGTGTGTGTGTGCACGTGCATGTATACTTGTCATCACTTCAGCCTGTAGAATTTACCTTCAGCTTACCTCCATTTCCTTCAGCTGAGTGCATCCTGAGAGATGCTATTGACTACAAAATTTAAAACCAGCTTTTCCAGCACTTATAAGTTACTTAACCGACGTAGTTTACTATGACTTCTCAAGCCACTGTTAAAAGGTTTCGTAAATTCTGTTACTGAATTTTTTTAAAATGGTGATAATAATAGGCAATCATATCTAGTGCAAATTTCCTTATTGAGTGTATGTTTATTTTAAAGACATAAGCACTGTTGAGTATTTGACCCAGTTAATGTTACCTCTCTAGTACACAGACAAGCTTTTATTAGCTCTCAGTTTCCATACCTGACCTGCTGCCTTGACTGATGGCAGGCATGTTTCTAGCATATTTGCTTTGTGGGGCACATGAGCTGAAGAAATTTCCGCTTCAAATTTCATTTTGCAATATATTGCAGGCAGAATGTGGCAAGTGTCCTGAACTCTTCTGATCTGCATAGATGGAAATCCAATTTTAGAAAACCCATATTTAGTAATCCAAACTTATTTACAACTGAAACAAAGATGGTGAGAATATTATTTTGACTCTCGTAAGTATGTACCAAAATCTTGTAACATACCAGCTATTCCAGGAAGATTGTAAAATGTAATGATAAAGAACAAGAGCTTCAGTTTTAAACAGACATGGGTCATGGCCCTGAGAACGCATGACAGAAAGGAAAATTGAAATGGGAGAGCCCACTTCCCAGTGGAAACCAAGGCCAGGATCAGAGACCTTGGAGGGTGGGAGCAGGTACCTCTCTTTTATTGGCTTCGACTTTCTTTGTGGAGGAATTTCTGTGGCGGAAAATCTCCTTGCCCCACACCCTATTCCTCTCCTGGTCACTGGTCACCTGACCTTGGGAGATGAGCTATGCCCTGGTGGAGTCCATCCCTTCTACTCTACTTTTGTTTGGAGAGTGCTCCATTTATGACCAGGGCTGTGTTTGACCAGCAGGATCCCCTCACAGAGTGTGAATCTGTCTAGCTTGTATTGGTTATAACACTGGCATTTTAATGTGCAGGTATCTTACTCCTGGGTTACTCCCAATTGAATCTGAACTCCTAGGAGGAGGGCGCTCTTGTCACTAGAGGCTCTGTGAGGCACTAGATTACAAACCCTGCTGCTGTACACACAGGGCAAGGGGGGAGGTGGAACAAAGAGAGGAGCATATATCTTCCCATTACAGTTCCACCACCCTCCAGATATGTAAAAAAATCTCTCACCTCAGTTTGTTTCAACCCGAATTCTCATGCATATTGACTTCTGGAAGCTCTGCCTTCCTGTTTGTTAGAAGGGCTCAGAAACCTGCAATGATAGCAATTGATACTGCAACTTTACTAAATGTGGGTTAGGGAATGTTTCACAACTGTGTGTAAAATGTGATGACATGTCAAAGCCATGAAGGATCCCTCAAGGTCCTCACTGAATCATGTCCAATGAATTTTGCTACTTTCCTGAAAGCTACATAGGAAGAGGAGCATTGTTTCATGGAACCTGGGCACAAATGACAATATCAGAGCACTTCCTCTAGACACTATGACAGCAGGAACAGTAACAGGTGAGCAGAGAGATGGAAAAAATGATAAAGACTATTGTTGAATACATATGAGACACTCCATTGCATCCAGAAATAATTGGTGGAGAAATTTTAGGAGGTGAGTTTGTGTGTTATGCAATTTAAGAGCTAGAATCAGTGCTATTTAGATTATTACTGTGGTGACCCCAATTTGATTCAGGGGTTGGCAAGGAGAAGGGAAAGATGGATTGCAGTAAAAATTGTCATGCTGATATGATGGTGTTATTATTCTGGGTAGAATTCAATTTTGGAATACTATACATTATGGTTTAGATGTGGTGTCCTTCAAAAGCTCACGTGTGAAACAATGTGAGAGGGTTCAGAGGGGAAATGAGTAGGTTGTGAGAGCCTTAGACTATTCATCGATTTAATCCTTGATGGGATTAACTGAGTGGTAACTGGAGGCAGGTGGGTGTGGCTGCAGGAGGTAGGACATTGGAGGTATGGCTCTGGGGTATGTATTTGTATCGGGTGAGTAGTGTTTTTCTCTCTACTTTCTGATCGTTATGTGAATTGGTTTCCTCTGCCACACTCTTCTGCCATGATGTCTTGCCTCACCTCAAGTCCCAGGGAATGGAGCCTGCTGTCTATCGATTGAAACCTCTGAAACTGTGAGCCCCTAAATAAAACTTTCCTCTTTACAGCTGTTCTGGTTGGCTCCTTTAGTCACAACAGGGAAAAAGCTCAATGAAACACTATGAGTGTTTGTGCTTAGATTTGAACATAACTTTTACTTATTTCCAATTTACAAAATTCACCATAAATTGTACCACTAAAAGATCAGGACCCATGACTCTTGCCTCTAGCCAAGTTCTGTGGAAAGAATTGTTTGGATTCTAGCCTGGAGAATTGTTCTGATCCAGTTCCTGAAGGCCAATCTGCCAGGCTTTCTGAAGGACATGTCTGAATTTCCAGCTCCCCCAAGCTCAAGTGCCATCATATCTGCCATCAGGCTTCAGTCACACCACTCACTCTATTCCATTCACATGTCATTCACCTGCCATCATGCAACGCCATTTGCAGGAGGAAAAGTACTGCCCAGAACCTGCAGGTTCCTAGAAATAACATTTCTTCCCAGATCTCATTGCTCTCAGTAGGTACGAGGAGGAGTCTAGAGATCTGGACCTGGTCCTCATGGTGCCAAGAGGAATATGCTTCTGTCAGGTCTCCAACACGGATGTCTAATATACATCTAAAAACTTAAACGTCCACAAATTGAATTTTTAATTCTTCCTTACTGAGTCTGCTTTTTCGGCAGATTTCCCCATTGCAGTCAATGACTTGATGTCACCCGATGCTCTCTGTCCTCACACCTTATACCCAACTAATCAACAGATCTATACTCCAAATACATCCTGAATCTAATAATTTCTTATCAACAACATAGTACTGCAAGGTTACAAAACCTTGCACCCTCTTATCTAAATTTCAGTGACAACTCTGAAAGGCCAGACCAATGTCAGATGTTCCTGAAGGGTTTATTGAGTGATTTGTGTTATCTTAATTGAAGTCCCTCCTTTCTTCATGGCCGATCCCACTTCCTTTGTCCTTTCATAGGTGTTAATTGCAAAATCAGTCCAAAATAAACTTTGTGCACAGAAACTTTCATTTCAGGGTCATTTGATGGCAGGATTACATTTTCTAACCTCTTTGTCCTTTGGTGGCACCATATAACTTGTTCTGGCCTATTAATGTGATGTTCATCACTTCTAGTTGGGTGTATTTGCCAGTGTGAGTGCTTAAGCAGTATTCAGACAGTGGACAGTGGCTGTTTGGTCACTGTGGTGCTAGAGTAAGCTGATAAGTAAACTTGGACCCATTCTGGTCTTCTAGAAGAGTCACTCACATTGAGGTTGTATGCAGTTCAGCATAACTCGGCTTATACTTCTTGGACAAGAAAACATGATTACCCTCCAAAATACCTTTTTCATATTACCTCCACTATAAATGGAAACCTTTAGACAAATTGATCCTAGAAAATAGCTTTGGGTATCTTAGAACATCTGATGGTCAAATGTAAAATAACCTCGTGTATGGACTATGAATCATAATACGGAAGATACATCACCATACTACCATAATGTTGTACACATAAACTTGCTCTGAGAATTTTGGTTGGACAAGATCATTGGTGGTGGGTGCAAGACATTGAATAAACTGTAGACAGGAATGAACTTATCTTGGGCAGATCATACTCCAATTCAAAAGCATCTTTCTCTGTGAAAGCCCATCTCCCACAATCCAATCCCTATCCTAGGGGATGCTAATGCTTATTTAAAAAAAAAAAAATATATATATATATATTTCCATATATATGGAAAGCAGTGACTTGGATTATGGTCTCTGCCTTCTGGTTGTATTTGCAGTGGGAACTTCCTGTGCAAAGTGGAGATCAAGATGGTCCAGGTGCTGTGGTGATGCCCTGCCTGAGGAGGCTCTGTGCAAGGGCACAGAGCTGTATCAGACTGGACCTTGAATTCAGGCACTAGCTGCCAGGGATAGAGAATTCTGGGCATAATAAGATAACCACGATGTCTCAGCAAGTGACCACAAACTTCAAGGCTGTCTGCTTTGCAGAAACTTTCCCAGAAGTAAAAGTAACCTTTTGATGATAAAACCTATATGATAAATGTGCTGTACTAGCTCTGGGTCATTGTTCTTCCAGCGGAGGATGATGCCTTTGTCTTTTCTAATCCCCCATTGTCCCTCGCCGGTTTCTGAATTAACAGCCATGCAGGTCTCGGTCAGTGTGTGTATGTGTGTATGTTTGTGTGTGTGTATGTATATGTACATATGTGTGTGTATATATATATATATGCTATGATTCAGGCTCTGGTGATGCAAAAGCTAAGATTTAAGATATTTACAATCTGGAAAAAGGGTGAATTTGAACATAACACCAGCATATTCAGTGGAGCGTTGTAGGTATTGTGATCTGTCTGTTTGGGGTAGAGGGAGGGGTTAGACAGGGTGAAGGCATGTCTCAGAAAAGGGAGTGAGTCGGTACCCAAGCTTAATTAACAGAAATAACCTTGCTCACTTTTGGAACTGTGTGTTTTGGGATGATACATTGCATGACTACCCTAGTCTAAGCAAGGATGATCTAGTCCATTTGAAGTTTCGGAAAGTATCACTGGCATCTTAGGGTTGAAGCTTAGATCAGTAGTGTAAAAGAGACTACCCATTTGAGTTACCTCAGGTCTAGGGCTGTGACTTATGGACTATTTACCTTCAGTGCTAAGCATATGGAGTGTGTGTGTATGTGTGTGTATGCATGTACGCACACTGAATACTAACTTGAATTACTAATGACTAAAATGATTAAATTACTAAAGTTAATTGTTAAAAGAACACCTTTTAGAAATTTCAATGGGTTTGTCAGAAAGTCTCACATACATTTATTTAAGAGAAAATAAAATTACAAGTAACCTTAAAAGTCAATTGGTCTTAGAAAATTTCCTTGAGTGCTCACTGTCTTTATCTATCACAGGAAAGGGACATGAGGATTCATTTGATGGAAGTCTCCAAAAATTTTCTGGGAAAAATGTGCTATAAATGCAAAGTCACTGTGTTCTGGTCACAATGTGGAGGGAACTTGAGAAAGTAAGTGCAAGATTGTTTTAGAGTTGTAGATGGAGCTGGAAGATAGGACTGAGAGGGGAAGCAACTGGGTTTCTGGTTTTACGTGAGTTGACGACTCTGCCACATATTTCAAAGTCAAAAAGACAATTCATTGGTTCAGGCTATTTTCTGTCCAAATTTTCAGGGACATTTTTGCACAGATGGAGGAGTTTGGTGATATGGATGCTGACACATTTCCTAATGCCTGGAATCATGTACTTGAAGACTCTTGCTTTCTCCCAAGAGATTGGTCTTGGGGGAACATATGCAAGTTAGCTCCATGTTGTGTGGCTTTGAGCAGCTCTCAAATATTATCACTTAAAGAAATTCTCCAGAGTCCTTGCTGGTTTTTGGAGTTTCTTCATCAGAGATAACTCCTCTCTGTACCAAAGCAGCGAAATAAGCTGACAGAAGAGCTAACACCCTAATGTAAACAATTCTGAAAGATTGTAAGGCTGGTACCTCCACTCCTTTAAAGTGAATATATTTTGATTGGTATCAGGCAGTTGAATGCAAAGGTACTTGGAAAAAACAACTAAGAAAAAGACCATCGAAGGAAAAAAAATATGGAGTTCTTTACCTACATAACTTTGCTCAGAACCAGCTTTGTTTGTTTTTCTTCCAAAGCATTGCCTTCAGCTAGTCAGGAAAAGAGAATGTGGAAAGATAATCATTCATGTAATTATGTTTCGCTGAATAAAAATACCACTAACAAAAGTGTTAATGGGAAACGAAAACATTGCATTTTGAACTGTAGATGGGAGTGGCATGTGTGTGCCTTGGGTGAGCTGGTATGTACCAGATTTCTTTCTTTCTTTGCTCTAAGAAGTCTCAGTTCCACTCATACTGCTAGCAACTCACAAGAAAGATACTCATTCCCTTCTTTCTTCAAGTACATAACTGTTTTTGACAAAACAAAAATGTGTGATTATAACAACATGGATTTGGAAAGAAGGCAAAATATTTAAGACTAAAATCCAAATTTTGTTGAAAAGCCTTCTAGCTTTGCTAGTAAGGTGCTTGTTTCATTTTTGCAAATAAAATATAATGAATAAAATAAAATGGGTCTTTCTCTAAGGAAGCAATTAAAAATTTCTAAAAATTTACTTCTGCAGTTAATTCCCTACCCCAAATTATTATTACATACTTGGTTGTAGCGGCTTTGCATTTTGATCAAGCAGGATTTAGTTTTCTTTAGAGAATAACTAACACACTTCACTGCCTTAATAACCTTCCATGACATTGTCCCACAGAAACTTGTAGATGAAAAGACTACAAGAGTGAAGTCTATCTGTGATTCATTCAGAATTGCAAATGGGAAGAGTTAGCATGTTCCTTATTGGTGAAAATGAAGAAAAGCAAAACCAGAAACATTTGTGATGAGCATAAGGTCCCTTTTATTATGTCCAATTCCTGTTTCTATATATAGAACAGGAATAACTTATCTTACCATGTTTTTAAAACAATCCAGCACAAATATACTTAGTGGACTTTTCTCATGCTGGTCTGCCTGAATGAACAGTGTGGAGATGACATCTGGCTTTTGCATATGACCAGTATTTGCAAGACAACATAGGGAATCTGCTTGAGATGCACCCATTCTGATATTATCCGACTGCACTGACATAAGTGTCCCCAGATGGGGTAGCTATTGGTTTGCTGCTCATCAAACTCATTTCCTCATTTTGGGAAAATAAGAATCTGCAATCTCCAATGTGGTAGCCATTACCCACATGTGACTATTTAAATTTAAATTTTATGTAATTAAATAAAGTTAAAAATTCAGTTCCTCAATTGCATTAGCCAAATGTGAAGTGCCTTATAGCCACATGTGACAGATGTCTATCACTTTCCACAGAGCAGATAGAGAATATTTATATCATTGCAGAAACTATTGCACAATAGTGAACTAGATTCCATTTCTTAGTTTCCCTTCCAGTTATTGGGTTTTGGTTAGTGAGATGTGAGAAGTAATGTATACCCAGCAGAAAACCTCCCAACCACAATTAGCTACTTTCTTTTTCCTCCTATGGAAAATTTGAAAGTTCTGTGTTGCAAGGGAAGAAACACAAATTAGTAAGAAAGGCCAGTAAAAGGTCACAGGTGAATTGGAGTCACCTTTCAGCAAACATCAGATTAAGGGGATGGCCTTTGAACTTCTTATTGCAGATGACCTCCAAGTAGTTGTCATTTATTTAGTTGACAGAGGGTGTAGATGTGGGGTAGAGAGCGTGACATAAGAGCCAGAGCACAAAGTAAGAGCAGGCTTACATATTAAATCTAGGAATAAATTTGGGAAGTCAAAAATTGATAAAAAGCCTACAAAAGTTTTAGGAAACTGCTTTCCAATAATATGCGAAGCCTAAAATAAAAGTGGAGACTTGAAATATCCCTAAAATCTGAACTTGCACTAGCAGGAAGCTATGGTTCTCCATTGAGTCCACCTCATAGGTTACAAATTCAGCTATGGAAAAGGTTGAATGGGGCTGGGCATGGTGGTGCACACCTGTAATCCCAGTAACTCAGGAGGCTGAGACGGGAGGATCATGAGTTCAAAGCCAGCCTCAGCAAGAGCAAGGCATTAAGCAACTCAATGAGACCCTGACTCTAAATAAAATACAAAACAGGGCTGGGGATGTGGTTCAGTGACTGAGTGCACCTGAGTTCAATCTCCAATATACCCCCTCCCCCCAAAAAAGGAAAAGGCTGGACCGTCCTCCCAGAGGGCAGAGCCCACTCAACAATAGTTGAGTGAGTGCCTTTTAGAAAATAAGAATCACCTATGTAAATGTATGATTACACAAATGGTATGCCTTTACTCCATGTACAAACAGAGAATCAACATGTATCCCATTTGTTTACAATAAAAATAAATTAAAAATAAAAGAAAATAAGAATCAGATTCTAATAAAGAAACTTGTCCACCTCTAAGGCAGTGTTATTTTACAATGTCTGGATGACAGAATTCCATTGTTAGGTTAGTGATGCTGGGCATCTCCCATTCTTTCCTTTCACAAATCGGCGAGTGGGTCATATCATTCTAGCTCAAAAGCACCTCTGCGAGTAGTGTTGAGGAGGAAGGACTAGTGGGGACAGGTAACTTGCACTAGAGGATGAAGGTAATGGTCCAAAACCATACACTGGCATCAGAAATAGAGCTCAGGAACCTGGACATCTACACTAGTACCCTTTCCACAGGGCTGTGTTCCCACTCAGATAAACCCTACTAAAATGAGAGTCCAGATTTTTCTAGTTATATGTAAGGATAGTATTGACATCGAGGAAACTAACTTAAAAATTATTGCAATATTTTCTAAAACATTTAAAATAAAAATATTTCCACATTAAAATAAATTATAAGATGATATTCTAAGCACATGTAGAATATTTGGTATCATCACTAATCAGTTATTGGTCATTTTGAACCTCCTTGGAAGTGGTTTAAAGAAATGGCTTAATGTCTGCACTCTATATTTTCATGATAAGTTCCTTAAATAGACCTGTTCCAAGAAATATTTGCTATCCATTAACTAAATCATCTTAATACTATGTTTTATGGTCTTTTATCTTCTTTTCTGTCAACTTTCTATCTGTATAATTAGGATCTGCAACTGGAGATGCTGATGGTAAATTCATCCAATTCCACCAATATTCGGTTCTGAGAAACAAAAGATAGGCAGTTATCATACTAACATTTTAGGCAAAGATTCTTAGGGTTGGAAGGAATTTGGAAGTAATTTATTTACTTCACTCACTCTATGTTATCATTTAGACATGAGGTGTCCCCCAAAAGCTCATGTATGAGACAATACAAGAAAATTTAGAGGTAAAATGATTGGGTTCTGAGAGCCTTTCCTAATTAGTGGATTAATCCCCTAGTAGACGTTAACTGGGCACAACTGGATGAAGAGGGTCATTGGGGAAGTGTCTTTCAGGTATATATTTTTTTCCTGGTGAGTGGAATTCTTTCTCTCTCTCTGCTTCCTGGTTGTTATGTCTTGAGGTATTTTCCTCCACCTTACTCTTCTGCCATGTTGTTCTACCTTACCTTAGGCCCTGAGGAATGGAGTTGACCATTTATGGACTCAGACCTCTGAAACCATGAGTCCTAAAACAAACTTTTCCTTCTCCAAATGTTCTTGTCAGCTGTTTTGGTCACAGTGGTGAAAATATGACTGAAACACTCCACAATCAAAGGAACTGGACAGTAGCCAACAGTACCTGTTATGTAATGAGGGATCAGTAAATATTTGCCGAAAAGAATAAATAAACCTTCTTTTCAATCCATATCACACAATCAGTTAGTGACAATGTGGTAAATGTATGACTCCCAAATTGATGCCCTCTTTATAAGTGTCCATTTGATAGATTTGATCCATTAACCATAACAATTTATATTAAACATATTTTACTTGGGAAAGTCAGATCATTATGGCTGCTGGTCTTACCTCACTTTGAACAATCTCTTGTTTTGTTCTGGCCCTTCAGATTTAACTACAGTTTTGAGTTTTGCCTTCCTTCACGGGGGTGTTTCTTCTCCCTTTTTGTTGTTGTATTTAGGAGCGAACATTGATGAGAACTGACAGAAGAGAATCAGAATTGAATTGCTCACTTTGTCAACTGAATTTTATAGATTTCATCCTCTTCTTTTGTCCTTGTTGATACAATATTTTCATTTTTCTCCATAACCACCATGGATGGTGTCTTTGGACCTCACCCGAAAAGTCAGGCCACACGACTCATGAAGACTTACCTTGAAAAGTAGGTCCTTGTTTGTTTACTAATAGATGGGTTCTTCTTGGCTCTGTTTATATTGGTACTTTTGTTATAATAATACTTTATGTCTGCTGTAATGAATTATTCCTTGAAACCACATCCTAATTTATTATTATGACTTCTCAAGTTTCTCCCTCTGAAAGAAAATGAATGCTCTTCAGGTTTTGTCATTTCTCATGTGCGTTTCTAACTAGTCCTTACTTTTTATTTCTTCCTATTTTTAAGAGTTTATATTATTCTCTGTCCTGTAAATTAAATTTATTTTATTTTATTTTATTCTGTGTCCAAGTCCATTAGACCTGTATAATGATAGTGTTCTAGAGCTGAGAGAGGCCTTACAGAGTCCAGAGTCCAGACTCAACCTCTGTATGACTTAAGACCCATATGTTGGTATATTAGTTTCCCTTCCCCTTTGGATTCTGTGTTCTGAAACTTGTTTTGTTTATTTGTTTGTTTCAAAAACAATGTATTTGCTTAAGTGAACTTTAAATTGTTTTCCCATCCTTTATTATCAATGACTTATGCAATTGTTATTCAGAATTTCTCATCAGCAAAAGACTGGTTGTAACTGATTGTGTCAACTGTACCAAGGTGATAAAATTTCCTGCCAGGAGGGGAAAAAAAGAAAACCAAGGAATGATAAAACTTAAAACCCTCACAGTGTTATCTTGAGCAAATACAGGTTTCCCACTAGGCTATTTGACATGCTGAAAATAGCTCACAGAACACTCCTTAAAAAGCCCTTCAGAATCAGGGAGCCTTGAGTTGAGATTCACAGATTTAATCCTGTTGTGTTGTTTTGTAAATAAGCAGAGACCCAAACTGCACTTTCAGTAAGAGATGGGTCAGAACTCAATTTCTTTTGACTCTTAACTCATGCTCTTCCCATTATCCTATGCTTCCTACCTCCAAGAACTCAAGAGGAATCACCACCGTTTCAGAACCTGCTGTGGAGTTTCTGAAACTCAGTCTCGCCACATAGAGATTCACAAACCCTAGGATCCCAGATGCTAGAGTAGCTGCGGGTGGAGAGGTCACATATCAGAAAGCAGAATTTTTGGATATCTAGAAATATTCTAAAATATGCAACCAAGTCTAAAATTGGCTTGGAAATTTCTTGAATCTGATCTAGTTACACACACTATGGAGAAATTCTTAAGCTGAGGATGTCACAATTTCCCTGAGGAGAGCTTTACTTTGGACTTCTATTTTTTTTTGAAAACTACTTTTAAGCTGGGTGCAGTGGCGCATACCTATAATCCCAGCACTTGGGAGGCTGAGGTAAGAGGATCACAAGTTCAAAGCCAGCCTCAACAATTTAGCAAGGCCCTAAGCAACTTAAGGAGAACTCTCTCAATGGTTAAGAGCACCTGGGTTCAATCCCTGGTACCAACCCACCCCCCCAAATAAGAAACCCTGCTTTTAAAGGCATTTTGTGCTATTCTAAGCATCTCACAAATATTAATCTCACTTAATCTTCCTAACAACCCCTTCAGGCAGGCGTGGCTATTATTTCTACTTTATTGTTGGGAAAACTGAAAACCGGTGCAGTTGAAAGTGTTTCTGGAGACCACACATCTAGTTAGCAACAGATGTGAGCTGTGAGCCCAGAGTTCATGTTCTTCACCAATCAGTGTTTGATTCTGGCAGACTAAATACCCTGTGTTAAAGGGTAAGGAGAGGAGAGAGACCCCACAGCAAGCTTCATCTGTTTGTTTTTGTTTTTTTTTTTTGGCGGTGCTGGGGCTTGAACCCAGGTCCTTGTTCTTGTGAGGCAAGCACTCTACCAACTGAGCTATGTCCCCAACCCTAAGCTTCATCTCTGGGTTCAAGTCTTAGGGATCACAACGGCCATGGACCAAGCAGTTGTGTTTGCATTTCATGGTTCTTATTTCTTGGGGCCAATGCAATGAAATTGTTATCAGGAGGAGAATTTTGGGGTAACATGCAAGAATCTGAGATCTGGGAGAGCATACCAGTGTGATGCATATTTGATGATTACTGTGTTATTTTATTTTTTCAAGGATCAGGGGGCCTAGCCATATGTTAGCTGTGGACAATGAATGTCCCTCCCTCCCTCACTCCCTCCCTCTAGTAAGATGTAATTGCGCTTCATTCATCTTGATTCTTGCTTGTCCCTCTCTATTTGTGGAAAAAGATGTTAAAGTGTTGATTTGTTATTTTTCTGATTTAACATTGTAAAGAAAGCCAGGCTGTATTTTTCCTGCTTCGACAATAAATAACAGAAAAGTAATATTAGCATCCAAACCACACCAACTTATTGTAGGCAATCATCAAACGACAATGAAAACACAGAATCCATCTTCCATGAACTAGCAGGACTGCTGTGCAGTTGGTGAAATTATCCATGATTAAACAGAGGAGGGTTCAAACTGCAGTAACCTACTGAGAATGGAAGTGTTGACCTCACTTTGGATTTTATTGTTCACAGGGAATTTCTCTGGCTCTGGCATTCCCCAGGCAGCATGTTTGTTGGGAGAAAGCAAAGTATATTCTGGATGCTTTGGTCAAAAAAAGAAATGTATTCCTCTAAGAGAGTTCCTTGGAGTTGGAGTTTGTAACATTCATCTTCAGCAATCCCCAGGGATTGTAGATACATTTGCTTGGAGACTATTCCAGCTGCCCAATCTTTAGTAAAACAACTGGTGGACAATTATTTCATTTACCTCCCACCGCTCAATGACACTGATTCCTGTGGATTCCAGGCTCAAATGCACCCAATTGGAGGAGATCATGTCAGTGCATAATGTGGTCACAAGCAAGTACATTGTTCTCAGAGTGCATTGGGATGACAGCGTCCTTTCTTTAGAATGTCTCTTTGGCTGTAGAACTGATCAGGATAGAGGAGAGTCTATTTCCCTGGAGCCTGTGTTTCCAGAGGAAGAAAAAGAAATAATCAAAGAACATTAGTTGGAAAATTTTTTTCTCTATACTGTGTCCTTTAGGATCTTTTTTTTTTTTTTTTTTTTTTTTTTTTTGCTAATATCAATCACCTTCCAAAATGTGATATATTATGATTTCTTAGAGCTATTGGTTAATTTGTGTATATCAACAGCAATGCATTTTAAGATAAGTAAGCATTGAAGAACCTTATAGGAAAATACTTTCCATTTTTATCTGTGTAGTATCATCATAATTCATTCCAAAGTCAGCCAATTTAGAGGGAAATTATGTCTGTGGAAATTCTAAAAGCACTCAGATAAACCTGATTGGTCATTATTATCTTGAAGCATTCACCATGTAGCACATACATTTCCAGTGGAAAAACAGAATATGCAAAGAGTGTGAAATGAGCAACTATTAAGTGTTTAGAAAGATTTTTTTTTTTTTTACTTTGGCAAATGGAAGGTTTTTGCATAGTAAGTGAATAAAAATTATTATAATCAAGTGTTATTTCTTTGAATAATGCTACCAACTTAATTAGTAAGAATTTACTCCAGCTTACAGTCTGTGGAAAATTGTGTACAAATTATGCAAGTCTCTGAGCATTTTCCTTCATTTTATCATAGACACAATTACTTAAAATTGCTTTAATCTTAGTTTTTTTATTATCTTGGGAGATATTTACTTGTAAAAGCTGTTTCCTTGGACATAAAATGTAAGTCAGCCCTTATTAAAAGGCAAAATAGTTGTGTTTTTCTTTGATTGTATAATTTTGTTTTGATGAATGAACACTTTTGTCATTATCTGGTCCAAGGTTTGTGTGAGAAAATGTACCACAGTTACTCTTTCTAGAACTCTATCTGCTGGTGCTCACTAATATCCATCACTTTAGTTTTTATTTTCATTTTTTGGTACTGAGGATTGAACCCTGGGGCACTCTTACCACTGAACTGTATCCCAGTCCTTTTTTATTTTTTGAGACAGGATATTTCTAAGTTGCTTAAGGTCTTGCTAAGTTGCCTAGGGTCTCGCTAAGTTGCTGAGGCTAGCCTTAACTTTTGATCTTCCTGCCTCAGCTTCCCAAGTTGCTGGGATTACAGATGTAATCTGTGATGCACCTGGCCATCACTTTAGATTTTAATGGAAAATAGGAGACAAAGACAAGACAAAAAGTTTCCCAATTCAGTAATAATGTTGAAAATAACAGGATATAAACTTATCTTGCCTAACTAGTGGACCTAATTTATAATCCTGATCAATCCACATAGTGGGCTGAAATTTTTAAAAGTCTTAGGTGGTCATGAAAGTCACAATGTGGTCAGGAAATAGATGATAATTAGGATAATGATTGCAAACTCTGTAGGGATCAAAATCACATGGGAACTGTTTGAGTTGGCATACTTTTAGTTAATATTAAAAAAGATCCTACTCAGAATAACTTAGACAGTAAGGAATACTCTGGTGTCTAATGGGTTCCAAGGCATGATGGGCCTAGGAAATCTGGAATGGTCTGACCTTAGTACTTGTCTCTGATCTCTGCATACGCTTTCTATCTTTTTGACATTGCTTTCTCTGCTTCTCAGAGGACTTAGAAAAAGTTTAGTCATAGAGAAAGAGACAGTTCTTCAGAGAAAAGAGGGCAGGAGAAATGAATTTCTCCCTAATCCCTTTTTTAGCATTCCTGGAGAATGAGCCAACTGTCCACATTAAGTCAATTGCTCACCCTGGACCCACCAACAAACCGGGTGGTGAGGGAGATGATTACAAAATTGTCTTCATAATAACCATGTGAGTGGAGCTTGTGGGGTTTGGGCATGGTTCACAGAAGCTGTCAGCAGTTGGGTAGATACAACTAAAGGAGCTTTAAAAGATATATCCATTGTGTACATACACCACATTTTCTTTTCCATTCACCTGTTGACGGACATTTAAGTTTGTTCCACATCCTGGCTATTGTGATACTGTTCAGCCATAAGAAAGCATGAAATCCTGTCATTTGTGACAACTTGGATGGACCTGGAGGATGTTCTGCGAAATGAAATAAGTCAGGCAGAGAAGCACAAGCACACCATGATCCTGCTCATAAGTGGAATCTAAAAAAATGTTGAGAGCAGAATAGCAATTTCCATACTGGATAGAATATGTGGTGGAGGCAGGAGAGGAGAAGTGATGGATGGGTACAAAGCTATTGTTTGATAGGAAGGATAAGTTCTACAGCAGGGTGAATACAATTAACAATAATGCATTATCTCAAAATAATTAGAAGAGAGGAATTTGAATGTACTCACCACATACAGTGATACAAGTTTCAGGTGATAGAAATACTAACTACTCCGAGTGGATCACAACTCAATGTGTGCACGAATCAAAACATCACCTCATATTTCATACACATGTACAAATATTATGTCAATCAAAAAAGACATATCCAAACACTTCCAATTCCTACTCAGATGGTGAGCGTTAGAAAGAACCTCACTCTCAAATGTCAATTTAAAAACATCAAACCAGGAGGAACTTCAAGCTTCTCTTGAACTCTCCTTTTTCTACCCAGGGGAAGGGAGACAAGGCCACCAATGTGGCCCAGAGGTTAAGGAGAGACAAAAGGCTGCAGAGAGAGATGGGATGTGAACATTGACTTGACGGGTCCAGATGCAGCAGGATGCAGTGAGCAGAGGGCAGCTGGGCCTGGGACGATTGCAGGATGCTGGCTGTGTGCACTGGCCCCAGGGAGGGCAGAGCCCCAGGGATGGTGTTTACAAATATTGGGATTTATATCCTGCTTGCAGGATTTTTTTTTTTTTTTAATCAATGAATCCCATTAACTGTTCTCAGAGTTGAGTAGGAAAATCCTGAGACAGTACCCTATGGATGACAGCACAGGGACCAGACAGAAATTCAGAGAGGATCCACCTCTTTCTCCCCTATGAAACAAAATCCTTAACCTGCGAGGAGAGGAGCCAGCAAACTGTCACCCTGAGGGTTCTGGGAAAATTCCATTGCAACCGAGGGAATGGAAATGGAAAAACATCTTGAACCTCAAGGGAAGAGAGGAATGTGTTCCGAATGGAGAACCTCACCAGGATTGAACTCAGTGGTGATGGAGCTATCCCCTGGGAATTTGCTAAGATTGCGTGGGCTGTCCCTGGAAACATCTGGGGTTCTTTAAGGATCTTGAGATGCAGAATCAGAGGGGATGCCTTAGTCAGCTTGGGCTACTATAAGAAATCACCATAAACAGAATAGCTTATAAACCACAGGTAGTTATTTCTCACAGTTCTTGGGGCTGGAAGTCTGAGATCAGGGTGCCAGCATGGTGGAATTCTGGTGAGGGTGCTCTTCTGGTTGCTGATGGCCAACTGTCATGAGCAGTGAGTAAGAGAGGAATTGAGTTTGGTTCCAACAAGTGGATTTTATTCATGCAATGCACACTCAACTTAACGTTCCTAATAATAGCAAATCACGAATACATTGAAGATTCACTCCCTTGTTCGCCTAGAGTCCAATGGACTTACTTAATGCAACGTGTCTTAGCCAAGAAGTCAGTCAGCAAGACCGAGGGGATTCTTCTCAGCCGTAGCCTCTCTCAGCTCCTTGGATGTCATTGGATGTCCTTGGGTGTCTGATAAGCTGTAACCTGGGTGGCAGTTATCGCCGCGGGAGAGGTGGTTGGTCTTCTGGCCTCGGTGACAATGGTCTATCAGCAATCAGTGATGGAGTGGACAGCAGCCGGGGCAGTCAAGAGACCAAGCGATGTGCAGTCCTCTTGTCACGGTGCTGCTGACAGTTTGCTCCAAAAGTCCAGGGGTTTAACTAGCGATTTTCAGCCCAGTCAAGCTCTGGTCTTCATTGATAAAGACCAGAACATGACTAGACTAGGAGCCACCACTCAAATCATAGATAAAAGTTCATATCGGCATTGTTCAGGAGTGTCATCCTGCCACACAGCAAGTTTGTCACCAGGCGCCTTTATTTTAGTTTTATAAGTCCGGCAAATACCAAATACAGCTTACTATTACTACATAACCCACAACTATAGCAATTCCTATTGTTTCCTTATCTCATTACACCAATATCTCACTATCCTCACACAGAGGAAGGAGAATTCTTTAGGATCCTGTTATAAGGGCACCAATCTCATTTAAGAGAACTCCACTCTATGTCCTAATCACATCCCATAGTCCAACCTCCCAATGTCATCCATGGCTATTAGACAGCAGTATACAAATTTGTCAGGGGGTAAACACATTTGGTCTACAGTAGGCAGTATGGATGGAAAAGACTAAGACCACTATGATTTATATGAAAAATCAGACTAAAAAGGGCAAATTCCTTCTCTAGTACACAATCTTTTTTGGGGAGTGGTGGGTAATGGGAATTGAACCCAGGGACACTTTACCTCTGACTCACATCCCAGCCCTTTTTATTTTTTATTTTGAGACAGGGCCTCACTAAGTTGCTAAGATTGGCTTTGAACTTGCAATCCTCCTGCCTCAGCTTCCTGAGCTGAGCACATAAATATTTTTTGACTTCCAACCTGGAATATTTTGTCTTGGTGGATCTGAAGCAGACCTTGAGAATATAGGTTTTGTTTCTGTTTTTTAAATCTCCAGGGGCTTCCTCAAGAAAATCCAAGGCTTGTGGGGTTACGAATTTGATACTTTGATTTTGAAATTAGACCTTCATTGTTCCACCTCTCAGTCTCACCATGTGTGACTGGCAGTGAGTTACAGTGAGAATTTAAACAAAAACGAAAAGAACTGATCAGCTTAAGAGCAGTACTGAAACTCGTTTTGTACATCAGTTTTGGTTGCCAGATTTAGAATGAATGCAGAACACCCAGTTAAATTTGAATGTCTGATAAATAATGAATACACTTTGTACTATGACTATTGCAATATTTGAGTATTTATCAGAAATTTAAATTTAGCTGACTGTCCTCTATTTTTATTTGGCAACTCTAACATCAACATATCTCCAGTACAGAGTCTTGAAGAGAGTAGGTGCTTAATAATTATATGTTGAACAAGTTGAAAGATACCCTTTAACGTTTTGAATTGATTAAATTAGTTTCTGGGTTGACATGAAAGAAGCTACTTGATGGGTGATGACTATTTACTTGTGACCTACAGTCACCCCATAGGGCACAACCAGGGTGATAATTGTCTACACATGCCTGTTTCTTGGGATCAGTTCAATTCACTTAGCACATGCCAATCCAAGGTCTTAGGGATCCTCTACCCTCTGCAAATTTCTCACATAATGGACATCTAATCCCCCATTGATGCTCTAATGAAGAATCTGTTGGCAATAAGCTGGAGTCACTTTGTTACTAGTGATGACAATAATCAGTCAAGCCGAGTTCCGCTTCCCCAGATGTGAAGATTGGACACTGGAGAAACACTGAGGCAAGCTTAGAAAGCAAGTTTTACTTAAGGGATAGGACAGAGATAGACTTCTCCGCAGGGAAGGGCACCCAGAGCTGGCATCCAGAGGAGTGGGGGCGTCCTGCCCCTTTCATGCTTTTTAGATTTCCTTTGTTCTCCTGTCCTCCTTCTCCCCTTATCTTGTCAGGTGACCAAAAGGTGGGCCAAAAGGTGAAGTGATCTTGGGAAGGAAGGGAGTGGCCCATAAGGCATTAATTTACAACTTCTCTAACTCCTGGCAGGGAGGAACAATTCCCTGGAGGTACGTCACCTTGGCAGTAGGTTGGAGTCCGGTGGGGACAGGCTCTGGAGGTATTAGCATTCGATTTCCTTTCCAACCAGTCCCCTTCAGACCCAAATATTTATTATTTACACTAATAGTCCTTTTGTCACCTGGCCTCAACCTGAACACTAGCTCCTGGGTTCAGTTTTCAATTTGTTTTATAATAGTACAGAAGGCAAGAGTACTGAGGAGACCGAAGATAGAAAACAAAAACCAAACAAAATCCCAGTGTCATTTATGGTGATAGACAAATGAATCTTACTTTGGAAATGATCTCTCATTCCAGACAGAACTGTCTGGATGGCTATATGTAATTTGCAAATGAAAAATCAAGTAACCACTCAGTGTTTTGGGGGAAAGATGGAACTGGGCTGAACCATAAACGAGCTTTGCTCTGAATACAGAAATCCTATCAGTTCCTTCCCAAACCTACTTGTGCCTGGCGTATGGAGTTGCTGGTGAGGCATTCAGTGTATTTGCATAGAAGGACTGGGTCTCCTGGAGTTTGGAGTCATTAAATTGAAGAACATATGACTTTTTTTCTTGTCCCAGGCACAGACAAAGAGAGGATGATTTTGGACACGTGTTTTTCAGCCTGTGCCCACGTAAGTCACAAACATATGCTTCTCAAGGGACCTATACACCTAGCTGCCATTCTTGACCAAAGCTATTTGGATAAACATTGGGACATAACTCTTGGGACTGTGGAACAGGGACAGTGAGAAACCAGCAAACTACAGTGTTGAAAAGACACAAAGTCTTCAGAGACCTAGAATTTGACATTATTGGGGTTTATAGCCATGAATTAGACAAGAAAATGGACCTGCCCAGAGGAGGATTGAAGGGATATATAAGAAAAAAGCAGAACCATAATGTTCCAAGCTGAGGGAAGAGGAAGCGCCTGATGATAACAGCTGTATTTATTTTTCATTCTTTGAGGTTGACCAGGCCTCTACAATAAATACTTACTTTACTTGAATTTACTAATGTGAGTTTCTGTTCTTTGCAATTGATGAACCCCAAGGCCATCTGTCCCCACTCCCCCATCTCATTTCTGTTGACTTTTACCTAGTTATCTTCCTTTACAGAGGGTGGGTCTTCCTAAACTGCCCTGAATGAACCTAACTGGAGATTAAGGCAGAGTTGAAACTTGCAGAAAAACTTTGCTTTTCCAGGAGGTTTTAACTTACTTTACCTAAGTTACAGTTATGAAAATCCATTAAGGAATCATCTACCTTCTTAGTTTAAACCACCATTAGATTCACAGGAAAAACAGCTGCTCTCAATAGAATAGTCACTCTCTCAACCATGGCTAGCTATTAAGTCAGAATCAGCAAAACACAGTATTTCTCGTGTTTCCATTATATCCCAGTACCAAGAAAGGTGTAGCTATTGTATTCTTTGTAAATTGCTCTGTTCAAAGATTGCTGCCAGTAACTGGGACTCATCAAAATTAGAACGGATTAATCCAACCTGCAACTGAAAAATCCTCTTGAGTCCTTTTGGCAAGTAGATATGTGTTTAATTTCAATTAGAAGCTGGAACCCATAAAACTATGTATTATGTAAGTTTGCCAACTGATTCCCATCTGTGAGTGTAGGAAGGCAAACCTCACCCCACTTAGATGCTTCCTTCAAAGAAGAAAAAGAATTTACTATAATTTTATTTCTTCTATTTGTTGGAACTTTCCTTACGTTTTCTGGAACCCTATGCTAGTCTACTTAGGCTATCAGAACAAAACACTAACAGACACTTCACAGAAGAAGATCTACAAGCAATCAACATATATATGGAAAAAATGTTCAACATCTTTAGTAATAAGAGAAATGCAAATCAAAACTACCCTAAGATTCCATCTCACCCCAATTAGAATGGCGATTATCAAGAATACTAGCAACTTTTCCTCCTCTAAAGTTGCTCTGGTAGGGTCCTTTAGTCATAGCAGCAAAAAAAAAAAATCGACTAAAACACCACCCTCATGATCTCATCTAAGCCTCAGAACCCCCAAAAGCTATCCTTCCAAATACCATCATATTGAGTTTAGAATTTGAACATATGAACCCCGAGATTTAGGGACATGATTCATCCTACATGAGGCCCTGTGACTAGGAATTCCAAATTATGTTGGAAGAATCAGGAAACTGAATTTGTTTGGTGTAAGTACCTTATTAAGACATGATTTCTTTTACATTTTTAGATTTGCAAATGTCCCTTCCCTCTTCTTTTCTCTATCTATCCCTAGTCCTCCCCGCTCAGGAGCCTGCTGGCATTTCAACTGGATTGCCATTATGGATTTGCCTGGGTTGCCCTGAGTTTGTGATAATGGTCTTTAGTGTTTTTCACTCTGCTGAAGATAAAAGCTTACACTTTTCTTTTGAGGAGTAGTCTTATTTTGTTTTCTTTTGAATGTATTGAATAAGTCCTAAAGAAGTTGCATCCCTAAGAAAAAACTTTAAGGCTTTCAAAAGCATTCTGCTGTTGAAAAATGTGTTTCCAGTATTTCATTTATTTTTGTGTGGAATGCTTTGACCTTTTTCGATGTCACCAACACTTTCTTGTCGACAACAGTCACCTACAAGAACAACCTGAGAACAACCTGAGAATTGTCTACTTCTCTTCTTTGTTCCCTAAATTTTTCCTTATTTTCCATTTCTTTATCACTGGAATTTCTATACCACTTTCAAATGTATTTATAATTTCTAAATTTGAATAAGTTGCTAGTCATGAAAGTCCTTAGGACACTCAATTTCTCAAATTGTTCCAGAGGTTTAAAACTTTCATATACTACCAAATACTACTGAGTTCAAGTTACCAAATTGGTAACTTGAATTTTACCACCTGTTGAATTTTATAACACGTCTTTGACTGTATACCAAAAAGGTATTTATTGAATGTCACCCATGTGCATTAAGCAAATCCTCATGTAACACCTATTTCTCCTTGCTAGTGACGTTCTAGTTGTCTTATTCATCGGTATATCCACAGAACCCAGAACATTTCCTTAGCATTTGGATCTATGGATCCAAATAAATCCAGGCAGGAGAAAGTTACAAAGTGGTATTTGATCAGAATTCCAAACAGAATAGTAGCATGAAACCATCTAGCAAGAAGTTGAAGAAACAGCAAGTGCAAAGGCCCTGAGCATGGAGCATGTGTTGGAGCATGCTTAATGCGTTTGAGGAATTATGAGGCCAGAGCAGACTAATCAGAGATAAGGGAAGCAGAGAAGCAGTAGGGATTGCGAAGTTTGAATGAACAGGGACCTGTAGGCCCAGGGAGGATTTTGCCTCCTGCCACCCCAACCTGGTGATTACTCCAGCCTCCTTTTCATTTATGGGTCTTTGCCCTTAATCTTCCCTAGAAAACTATTGTGCTAGATTTTCAGATGATTTCCCCTCATTTCTTTCAGATCTTTGCTCAAATGCCACTTACTCAGGGAGGCCTCCCACACACACCTTCCAGTTGACTTTTCTCCTGTTGGTTATTATTACTACTATTGTTGCTTTTATTGATTAGCATTCATTTACTGCTTGGAGTCTGCCTTCTCCATCAGCTGTCGCTCTGCAAGGGCAGGAGCTGACGCCGTTTTGTTGTTTTGTTCAGAGCTTTTTCCTCAGTGTCTCTTAGGCATAGTACGTGCCTCCCCCCTCAATATTTATTGAATAAATAGATGACTAAATGAATGCTCTCATTTTATGAAAAAATAATAGAAAATCAATTAAATGCATGAGTAGTCATAGGAAAGGGGGTGAGGTAGAATATCCAGAAGAATATTTTTGCATCTTGATATATATAATAGATATCCATCAGTAGCAAAGGAAGGAGAGGGGACCAAAAGTGAAAAGAAAGGGCATTAAGGAGCTTTTGAAACTGTGAAAAATGATGTCATATCAGAGTGAGCCATTTGAGATGCCTTCTTGACTTCTCATGAGAGATTGTGACAAGAGTCCAAGAGGATCTGGAAAACCTAGTCTTTGGAGGTCTCCTGTCTCACAATGAGAAATGGAAATCAGAGTCAGGCATGGGACCTGTACCCACAGTCCCAGAGTTTGAGACAAGCCTGGGCAACACACTGAGAGCCTGTTCTTCAAACAGAAAGAACAAAACCCAAACCCATGACACCCACCTCCAAAAAAAAAAAAAAAAAAAAAAAAAAAAAAAAAAAAAAAAGAGAGAGAGAGAGAGAGAGAAACATAGATGGGTTAGGGTCAACAATATAGAGACCCTCTGGCTTCCAGAGTAGAGTACTTAGAAATGAAAACTGTGTTTAAAAGTCAAGGGACACATTTTTTTTCTTTCCTATATGTGAACTAGAGAGAAATAAGGAATAAATAGACATCATGAAAATAGAAGAACGGTAGAGTAGAGGAAGAAGGTGGTGGGGAGGGGAGGGAAAGGGGAAGAACTGTGGAATGAAATCGACTGACTGATTCTATGTGCATGTATGATTATATCACAATGCATTCCAGTTTTACATATAAGTTTAATGCATTAATTAAAAAACAAATAGAAGGGGAAAAAAAAAACCACTGTGTTGTTGCACCATAAGTTGGTGAATCAAAACGGGGAGGTAATACAGGGTGGACAGTTTTGCAGAAGCTCTTGCAGTGGAATCTAATTGTAGAAATTCAGAGCTAGACAGACACTTACACATTATCCAGTCTACAACTTTTATTTTACAGGTGAGGAAACTAGGATTGCAAAGGGATGCTCAGATACTTAACCCCTGGGATGGACACCCAAGAAATGCAAAGGACAGGAAGGTGTTAAAGGGGAATAAGAGAATGACAGAGCCAGCAGAGAGAATAGTCCCTCTTCCTGAGATAGAAAAACATCTGATATCAAAAATAAGTCTGTCTTACAGGAGGGTAATATGTATTGAAAATAAAATTATGCTGATTTGGAAGAAGAATTATTAAGGATCTTGTGCCAGAGTCACTAAGAAAATTTGCTTCCTGGTAACCAATGGGATCATGTTATCTGACTTTTGTGAGGGCTTACTTCTGATTCAGAGCTCTCTGGCATGCAGCACAAAATATTAGAATGTTAGACAGAGCAGAATCCAATGTTTCCTGTTTGTATTAGGCTCAGAATCATACTCTACTGGTGGGAGATGAGTTTAGAAAGTTCTAATTCATGAATCTTGACAGTCCAATTACCAGACTTCTCTTTTCAATTGCTTCTTTGAACTATTTTACTATGAACATAAGAAAAAAATGTAAGAGAAATGTCCTGGTCGATCAGCATTTTCTTTGGCAATAGGCATAAGGATAAATTTAACTGGACCATCAGTGTTATTCCTGGTTTTATAATCACACCTTTGCAAAGTAGTCATTCTGGATGTCTATAACTCCTGCAATGAGAAAAGTCATATTTTAAAGAGCTGTGCTATCATCACGTTCTTCTATGTAGAATCTGGGCATTGATAGAGGGAACGAACATCCCAGTTTATCTGTGATGGTTCCAGTTTATGACAATTGTCCTGTGATGATGATTAATAGTGCCTCAGCCTTTCACTCTCAAAAGCGTTCCAGTTTGGATGATGAATTATATGGCGGTGGGAGGCTACAGAAGATCCAGCTGTAGCTGTAACTCACCAGAAGGTTTGTCCTTACTTTTAATTATGGACCATTTATCTCTTCTATCCCATGCCTTTCACACATAAAAATTTGATCTTTAATTATACAAGTCCTTTTCCAACAAAAGAAATTAGAAGTGACTTTAATTCATTGAAGGGATGTATTTTTCCAGTGGAAAAATTGTTTCCAAGAGTGACTAAAAGGAAAGCAGATGATCCTTATAATTTGTGCAGTGCGTTCGGGAAATGACTAGACTCAACAAGACTTGGAAAAGCAATCTCTAAGTTGATTTTTAGCACCAGTCTTTCATTAACCTATGAAAACCTGGAAGTGTTTAGATTAGTTGTATTCTTCTGGAAGTAATTTAGAATGTACATCAAGAAACACTGTAGCTGGAAAAGAAAAAGACTGTATGATATATTATTGATGAGCTGAGAGTAAATTATTTCTCTAAAGATTTTAACATAAAAGTGAAGAGCTATTTTCAGCAATGGTTTGAACAGTCTGGGAGGGACAATATAGGAAAAAATATGTGAAGTTTTGCTTCAGTCTTATACTTATCAGTCACATACTTGCACTGTGGATGAAAGTTAAAGTCATTTCTGACAGTGATTGAACATTGTTTCCTCAGAGCCTTCCTGGAGAGGAGATGTGGAACTTTCCTTGAAACTCTTTGTGCTTCAGTGTCTTTCCAGAAAGTTTTCCTTTGGTTCATCAAAAATCTCTCTCTTTAGGTCAATTTTATTTCCTTTCCTGGCAATAGTAATCAGAAACCTTTCATTCTCTTTTTTCATCTAAATCTTTTATTTTTATTTTTCACAGACTGCATTTGCAATCTTTTATATTTTGAAGTCAGTTGTTTATTCCTTAGCCTTCACTTTGGAAGCTAAACTCTAAAATGTTTTTATTTTCTTCTCTCATTTTTAAGGCTTTTGGTTCCTATCTCTTCTTTAGGAGTCACACTTAAGCTAGACACAATACTAGATTTACTAATTGAATGTGTTTCTCACCTATGTTGAACATGCTCAGTGCCTACCTAATCTCTGAATTAATGAATATTAATAATTTTCTATGTATGTCTTCGGATAAATTTAATGTGACTATGTCCTACAGTTCATCTCTTAATAATATTTTTGACTTCCTTTTCCAATGACTCTACAATGCTGCCTTGTGGTTATCTTCTGGTTAAATGAAGCCACACAGACTTTCCCCAATTTTTTGCATTGGAATCAGCAAATCTTCCTTTCGGCATTCCTTTTGAGTTTGCCCAATTAGAGGACATAATTTATTCTGATGTCATCACTCTGAACCTAAAAGAAATTACATTTCAGCACATTAAATAAAGCCTATGTTGTTAAGTTTATTAAACTCAGCTTATAGCATAGCTTTCATTTATTCATTCTATAATTGACTCAAACAAGAAGCAGATATTTGTTGAATAAACAAATGGATGAAAGAACAATCTAAGAATATCTGAAGCAGCTCCATGGAGAGAAATTATAAATGGAATACAGAGTCAGATGAAAACACTGGATTCTCCAGATTCCCATCCTTTGGGAGGAGGGGTGGCCATATTCTGTAGATTCTTACTTCACAAGGGCAGAATAGAAGGGACTGGGGAAGGGAAAATAAATCATAACTACCATTTTTTCATGCTTATCACTTAACAAAGCCTCCATTATTAAGCATTAAAATCCTCATATTACAGGTTAGAAAACAAATTCTCAGAAATTAAACCCTCCAAACTTTCTTTGTTGGTAAGCAGTACTGTTTATGAAACTTATGTTCTCAGACAGTGCCCTGTTGCCACCCATAAATTGCAAAAGCCCAAAGTTGCTATAAAAGCAGAAGTGCTTTGCTTTACAACTGGGACACTGATTTGAACTATGGACAAAAGTCATGGAGACCAATTATGAACTGACAAGAAGGACTTCAGTGGAGGAGGCATTGGACATGGCTAAGGAAAGGAGGGCATGGATCAAAACAGGTGTTTTTTGTTTTGTTTTGACACACAAATATTTCTCCATTTCCTCATACTAAGAGAAGCCAGCTATGGTATATGAAATTCAAACAAACATCCTTATGCATAAATAGTTTGCTCTAATTGGATTTAGAGCCTTTTGATATTAAATGTGAATATAGTTTTTTGTGCTCTAACAGGAACTATCAATATCTCAAACAAGAGGACAAAGGCAACTTCTAAACAAGTAACACACAAAAAATGCTTCCCAAACAATTCCACCAACCAATGCCTGCTTCCTAAGTCCAGTGTACAAAGGATAATGTATTATTCTGGCTGTTTAGAATATACTTTAAGTCCAGATACATGTGTTTGTATCTCTATTTGCTGATTATGCCCTCCTTGAATTGGCATAATGGTGGAAAAATTTTAGATAACTTCACATTGAATAGCCAAAAATGTGGAGAAGTAAAAATAAACAACAACAAAAAATAATTTATTGGATAAATAAGATGATCATTATGTCAATAGAACTTGGAAAAGAAGGTTTGATGTAATTTATTTGTTCATCAAATTCACTGTGTTCTGAATTTAGAAAGACAGCCCAAGCAAAAATCTTTTCAGTATGTGATCATTGCCCTCCAGGAACTTAAAATTAAAATATATTAAATAGCTGTTTAAACCAGTCCATCAAAATGTGGGAAGAGGAAGGGATGAACATATAAGAGGAAAGTGAGTTTAGAAGGGCTTATGGGGACAGGGACTTTCTCTGGACATTCACCACTGAGGAGGGAGATTTGAGCTTAAAAATTTGCAAAGACCAGAGTCACTTCTTAGAGGATGGGTTTCAACTTAGCCAGCAGGTATGTGTGCATATGTGTGTGTATATATATGTATATATGTGTGTGTGTGTATGTAGATGACTAATTAAAAATTTTAGGAATTGTATGAGTATATATGAATAATTACATGAATATATACTTCATATATATATATATTTGCATGTTATCATAGTCTGGAGCTATAGTATTAGAATTTGTTATCTCAGTTTAAAAATACCAGAGATAAGCATATATATATATACATACACATATGTATATATATATTATATATATACACACACATATACATATATGTACACACATATACATGTGTATATAAATATATTCATCAAATTTTCAAGCATTTTAATTAGTCATAAATATTTAAAAGTTGGAAAATTTTATACCAAATTTCAGAGTTCCAACTCTGTTTTGGTCTAGAATAGGCTCATGTGTTACTGGCTATTGTGCTGCTATTGGAAGGTGGTGGAAACCTTCAAGAGGTCTCTGACTGGGAGGTCCTAGGTCACTGGGGTTGTACTCAGGAAGGGGATTGTGGGACATTGGTGTCTTTCTCTCTGTCTTGGTTTCCCACTGCCCTGTACTCCTGCCATAATGTACTGTGCCACCACAGGCCCAAAGCAACAGAGCTAATAGGTCATGGGCTGGAATCTCCAAAATGATGAGTCAAAGTCTTCCTCCTTTTAAGTTGGTTATCTCAGATATTTGTTTGAATACTGGAGAGTTGACTAACTCATGCTTCTTTGAAAATAATTGTAAAATCTGGCCACTTTGGCTTTGTATTTTATCATGGCCTGGAGCTATAGTATTGGAGTTTGTCATCTCTGTGTAGAAATAACAGAGAAGCAGGTGCAGTGATAAGCAGGAAGGCAATGAGCTGGGGCCTTCAGACTAATCTGAGCAGTGCAGAGGCCTTCCAGAGCCTCCTGATCAGTTGGAACTAAATGGGGGGCATTTCAAAGGTCAGGACAAGCAATTTGGATTTTATCTAATAGGTTCTTCATACCATGTTCCCATAGTACATTTTTATTTTGTGGCTTGAGCTGAGGTGTTCTGAGGTTAAAACAAAATAATGTCAGACTCCAAATTTGTGAAAAACCAAAATTAATGAGGAGGGATTTTTCTTTCCCATTATTTTTTGCAATTTTTCTATCTAAAATATTTTTCTTAAATATTTGTCACCCACTATTACTACTCGTCTGCTCGCAAATGTTAGTTCATTATAATATATGAAAAGAGAGCAAAGGATTATTTATCTTAAAATATAGATTAGTTAGTTGAGCTTACTCTAATCACTTTTTCTTTCTTGAGAATTTACTCTTATAGTTCATATTTCATGATACGTAGTCAGATAGCCTGCTAAAAATATTACTTCTACTTTGAATAATTAATATTTTACAGTTTTCTGTAAAAAGTCTCTTATTTCACTGAAAGTAAGAGAGAGAACTAAAATTTTTGAGCCCTTACCAAATGCTAAGTGTTATGCTAAATACCTTACTGGGATATCTCATTTACCCTCTTGATAAATGTCGCAGAGGAAGGGAAAAAATACTTTCTATTCAAAGAGGCATACCTACTACATGCAGCATTAGTATTTAACCCCAGGTCTGTCTGGGGCCAAAGTCCTTGCTTTTTCCATTTATGAGATTCCTGGAACAACGTGACTCTCAGTTACTCTTCAATTTTATTAAGTTTGAGAATCATGAATAGTAATTGGTAGTCATTGACTATTTTTTTTTGTTTTCTTATTATTTTTAATAAATCAGTGTTCTATTTTTTTGGAAGGGTGCATTTAGTATTTCAATGTATAATTGATAACAGAGAAGAGAAATTGAAGCAGAGACACTGACACAATGAGGACAAATGGTACCCAAAGGCAAGGCAGCACTTTCAAGACCTTTCTATCGGATGTTGATATTTGCCCATGAATGAATACATGTGCACATCAAACTTGGGAACATTTTTACACATTCCAAGCACAGCAAATTTAAAGTGAGTAATTCAGTACAAGATCAAAGTTAAAACATTCACTGACATCTTTTAACACCCCCAAAATTGATGGCTAGAGGACAGGGAATGCCTCAGTATCACGTATGCCTCAGCTTTAAGTCAACAGGCCAATTAGGAGATAATTACAATTATTAGAGGCAAAAGAGAATGATCTTGTTGAGGACACTAGCACTAATTTTAAAAGAAAGAAAGAAAAAAGAGGGGCAGGGAGAAAGAAAAGAAAAGATGGATGGACAGTAGGTTGAATAATGACCCATCAAATTGGACCATGACTACACTCATACATTGATGGTGGGGTTGCAAATTAGTGCAGCCACTCTGGAAAGCTGGAGATTCCTCAGAAAACTTGGAATGGACCACCATTTGACCCAGCTATCCCACTCCTTGACCTATACCCAAAGGACTTAAAATAAGCATACTACAGCAATGCAGTCACATCAATGTTCATAGCTGCAATTCACAATAGCTAGATTGTGGAACCAACCTAGAAGCCCTTCAACTGATGAATGGATAAAGAAACTGTGGTATATATACAAAATGGAATATTACTGAGCCATAAAGAAGAATAAAATTATGGCATTTGCAGGCAAATGGATGAAACTGGAGAATATCATGCTAAGTGAGATAAGCCAATCCCAAAACACCAAAGGCTGAATGATCTCACTGATAAGTGGATGATGATACATAATGGGGGGTGGGAGGGAGGCAAGAATGGAGGAAGAATGGATTTTTTTAGAGGAAAAAGGTTTAAAAAAAAATTGGACCATGACCTAATCCTTGGACTCAGAGTGTTTCCTTATATGGTGAAAAGGATTTTACAATTATGTTTAAGTTAAGGTTCTTGAGATGGGCAGAGTACCCTATGTCATCTAATTGGGGCTGATATAATTACCACAGTAAGGTGTCATTTCACAACTACTAGCATGGATACAATTTGAAAGACAAACCATTTGGTAAAGCCATAGAGAATTGGAAGCCACAGATTCTGCAGACAGAACTGTAAATGTTGTAGTCAATTTTGGAAAACAGTTTGGCTGTTTCTTAAAATGCTGAACAGTTACCACATGACTTCACAATTCCACTCCCAGTTATACACCTGAGAGAAATGAAAACATATCCACACAAAAATTAGTAGCATTTTTTATGATAAGTTAAAGGGATATTCTGGGTTGAACAGGGTTTGTCCCCTCCAAAACTCATGCTGAAATCTGATGACCATTGGCAAGTGTTGGGAAGTAGGGCCTTTAAGAAGTGATTAGGTCTTTACGTGGGCATCATGCCAGCCCTCCGGGACTGGGTTAATTCTCATGGTGTCGTGAGTGCTCCCTTTTGTAGGATGGTTTGGTTCCCATAGGCGTACACTGCGGACATTCTTTGTATTTTGTCAGTTCTGCCTGTGTCTGTGTGTACTGCCCACCATGGGACACTCACCAGGAGCAGAGCAGATGCTGGTCCTGGACTTCCCAGCCTCCAGAAAAATGAGCTAAAAAAAAAAAAAAAAAAAAAGAGTTTCCTTTATAAATTACTAAGTTTCAGATATGTTATAGCATCAGACAATGGGCAAAGACAAGGGAGAAACTCTAAATCTCTATCAACTACTGAATGGAGTCTATCTTTACAATGGAATGTTATTCATTAAGAAAAGGAATCATGTACTGATATGTGTCACCAATGAATGGACCTTGACAAATTTATGCTAAGTGAAAGAAACTAGTCACAAAAGACAGATTGTATAAATCTATTTAAATATCATAAATGTACAAAATAAACTAATATTTATAGAGAATTTAGTGATTTCATGGGGAGTGAAGCTTACAGGGAGAAGGGAGGACCATGGAGGAACTGCTAATTGATGCAGGATTTCTTTGGGGAGTGATGAAAATATTTTAAATTATATCATGAAGATGATCAAACAAGTCTATAAACTTACTACAATTATTGAATTTTGCATCACACTTTGGATAAATTGTATGGTATGTAAACAATACTGCAATCAAGGTGTTAAAAGTCGTAGTGAGATTCCCAGTGTGCAGAGGACACCTGCAGGACATCACGGCAAGGATCAATAGAGAGGTCTGGACCTACAAAGGTAACCAAAGAGCTTTGTGCATGGAATTTCACATACAAGTTTATTTTAACAGGACCTGAGTAAACAAGAATGGGTAACACTTCATGTGAAAATATTTCAATTCTGTGTTTTCTTTCAGAATAATTTATTGAGGAGAGAGAGGGGGAATGTTCATCATGGAGCCAGGCTCTGCAGACTCACTTTTTCTTCAGAGCAAGTCATTTCCTTCTTCTTTATTTAAAAATTATCATGAATAAGTTGAAGTCTTTGACATCCTGTACAACATTGTTTATTTGCTTTAGACACTGCAAGAAATATTTCAGATTTTTATTCCTTGAGGAATGCACAAACAAGAAACATAATAAGGAAAACCTGTTCAGTTTTACCCACGCCAACTTTCTGTAAGAGCCTACTAAGATGTGCTATCTCTGATTTTCTTTTTTATCTACCCAAGGGCAGTAGTCCTCATTAGGAAGGAGAAAACCTACAAAGCTAGGATTGAGTAAAGAAGGTGCAATGCTCACAATCAAGAGATCAATGGTATTTAGAGGCCAAATGCAAAGGCAGTAATCCTTCATGAAAGGTTCTCCTAATGAATGATTACAGAACACCAGAATGTGGGCAAGGGAGGGGAATGGACTGACCCTTTACTTGGATCAGCAAGATGGCAAGAATTGTGTTTTACCAACCTTCCCCATCCAACTGATCATTTCAAACCCAAAGTAGGATTCATCATTAATCCAAAAAGTGAACGAATTCTATGGTAAAGACAGTTACCTATATAAACAGATAGACCATGAATTTACTAAAAAAAAAAAAAAAAATGGATTGTACATTTACAATGGATTAATTTCATGATATAGAAATAGCACCTCAATAAAACTATTTAAAAATATATAAGGCTTCTAAAGTGCACAAAATACCACTACACCAAGAACACCTGTACGTTAGAAAATTCACCATCTTTTCAACAGCTTTATTGAGGTATAATTTACATACCATAAAATTCATTGGTCGTAAGTGTACAAGTCAATGATTTCTTAGTAAATTTATAGATTTCTGCAAACATTGCCACAATCCAATTTTCTCTATAGAGCACGTGTTTAGAATCTGACAAGCTAAAAGAAATTAAAGAAAGGATTTATAGAAGAAGTGATGACCTGTTAATAGTAAGGATATACGGAGTTCAAGAACATTTTAAGCTTTAAAAAAATTATCCACATAAAATATAGTAACAACTTTTAAGTATATCTTCCATACTTCTTATTTTAAAAAATTGAGGGATGCTGTTATTACCGTTTCAAGGATTTTACCAGAAATACTGGCAAACACTTTCATGTTTACTTCTGAAAAATAAAAATCTTTGATGTATGAATTTTGAAAACATTTTAAAAAGTAAGGTGTTTGGATTCTGCCTTAAAAATAATGGAAAATAGGAACAGTCTTTTGAAGAGTATGGAGGGATTTGGCTGCTTCTAATAATAATGCCTTCCTTTAAGGAAAATGAAAAACAGATTCTTAGAAGCAATCAAGCAAAGTTGTTTGCCAGAATGGCCATTATTCCCCTAAAGCGATGCTAAAGGAAATTGTGATAAAGAAAAAATAAACAGATTTTGTTGCTCTGATCTGTGTTGACTGGGTGTGGAATGGAATGTGTTTTTTCCAGAATTCCCTGGTTACCTGCTTTATTAAACAAAAAGTCTACTTTTTCCACCCTCACCCCCAGCTGCCTCACAAAGCAAAAATGCATTCAGTCCAAATATCAAGTCAGCCACAAAAACATGCCTGTAAGTGCAGCTGTGCTTGTGACTGAGAAGGATGTTTGATGGCAAACATTTGGGGCCACCAAGGCCACCAAAGACCATTTCATTTCAGGGTTGTCTATGGTGGTTAAGAGAATTACAAAGTATGGTACTTTTCCAGGTAACTCCAGACAATTATTAAAGAAATGAAAGGTAGATGAGACCTAAATTATTTAATATGACATCCAACACTGGCCACATTATCTAGATAATGGTACAGTGTTTCATTTCATATTTTGATTGACATACATTTTGATTCATTCATTCTTTTATTTAGTCAACTGATATTTACTAAGTTTTTTAAAGGGAGAACTTTGCCTCATTGAGTTTACAGAGTGAATCTTTTTATTTGATCCAATAACTCGTGAAGACCACGGGAAGAATTTCTCCTGAGCAATTTATTCCTATAATAATATACACTTAATAGTTGTACATGTACAATTATTATCATATAAAGAAAATTTGCTCAGCTTATGCTATAGCATATATACAATGAACAAAGAAATCTACTAATTATATTTAAATCAAATATGTTAATGTCCTTCATTATTATTTTTCCTTAAAAATTATCATTATCTCAATTAATTTTGAACAGCTCTAAACTGGGTGTGGTAGTGTACACCTGTAATCCCAGTGGTTGGGGAAACTGAGGCAGGAGGATCCCAAGTTCAAAGTCAGCCTCAGCAACTTAGCAAGGTCCCGTCTCAAAATAAAATATAAAAAGGACTAAGGATGTAGCTTAGTGGTTAAGTGCTCCTAGGTTAAGTCCCTAGTTAAAAAAAAAAAAAATTAAATAGCTCTAACATTTAGAATAGCTGCACATTATTCTTTTCCAGGTGCTGATAGACTGGAGATTAATTGCAGAAGGTTGAAAACAAAGAACCCTTGGTTCCTTCTAACTTCTCTGAATTTCTTTAGTAAAATGAAAATATTATAGTTTGGATCTGGAATATTCCTTGAAAGCCCATGTGCTAAAGGCTTGGTCCCCAACATATGTTACACTTGGGAGGTGGTAGAAACTCTAGGAGACAGGGTCATTGAGGGCATCCTTCAAAGTATATATACTGCCTGGGCCTCTCTCTCTCTTTCTCATCTCTCTTTGCTTCCTAGCTGCCATGAGGTGATCAGTTTTCTTCTGCCATAACCTGCCATGATTGCTCTGCCTCCTTATAAGCCCACAAAGATGGAACCAGGCAACTATGGAATGAAACCTCTGAAAAATAAATCTTTCCTCTTTTAAGTTTTTTTTCTCAGGTAGTTTGTCACAGTGATAGAAAGCTGACTAACACAAATAACAACTACTTCGAGCATCATAAAGAGTAACTGAAATAAGAAGAAATGAGCCCTGTACTGTCTTTTATTCAGTACCTTTGTAGGTACTTTTCCCTTGCTTAAGAGGCACTTGACCATTCACCCATTAGCACAGTTTTTACTACAAGGACAATATATAAAACTCACATAAAACTAAAATAGGAGACAGAGAAGCAGGAACAGAGCCAATATCTGTCACATAAACGTTAGTGAAATAGGAGGGAAAGCAGTTCATATTAGAATTTACCTGTACTCAGGAAAATGAAACAGTTGCAAGCAAATGAATGACCCAAGGTCATGAGCAATCTAACATGTAGGCTAGGGTTATCCTCAACTTAATATTTAGCTGCTAAATTTCACCCTTTGGAAACTTCAGTTTGTTTCGAAGACCTATTTTCCAGCTGGTGTTTTCATTGCTTTATGGATATTTTAAAATTATGGTATAGAATCTTTCATCAGCTTTCTAATACTTTTGATTCATAAGCCTGTATCCCAAATATTTGGTAGATTTGAATGTTACTGATAAAAGGTTTTATATTCTTAATTAATATAATAAGCATATGCTATTTTACCATTGTTCTTACATTTTACTACAACACATGTTGAAAAAGGATAATAAATACACTGAAATTTTCTTGAATCTATCACTTTTCAAAGGTGCATGGAAATACTAACAAAATGCAGTTCCTAAGGATACACGCCTCATTAATTGATTCAAGGTGGTAATGTAGAAGTCCAATCTTTGCTATTTAAAGCCCCTCAAACTGCTAAAATTGACCAAAATCAGAACAGTTGATTAATGAATGCAAGCCACTGTTCTAAGTTCTCAGCAGACCGTGTTCCTTCTTAAGGTCACGTGCTACACATGGAAAGCATCAGCCCTGTCATGGCATTTGGGCACTATCTAGTGAGATGTGCTCCATCTGTATGAAGCTTTGAGATTGGAAACAAAAATATCATGCTGGAAGCCTTTTTCCTGTTTCCATCCCACCCTTCCCATCCACATGTCTGCTTGATTCTGGAAAAAAAATGTGCAAAAGCCAATACACATTTCTGGAGGCCACTTAACAGCAATTCTGGATTGAAAATTGCCTACCTACTGTCTGTTCCCTCCCCCTGCCCCACATCAATATATGTGCTTCCAAGATGCCTGCTGTGAATCTTCAAGACCAAGTATGAGAGATCCATTGGTTTCTTTTGTAATCCACCAATGAGGAGGAGGTCTACATGTTTCTCCCTGCATTCCTGTGATTTCACTACCTAACAGAAAAAGAAACTCAGTGCATAAAAGGATGAAAATGTCTATGGATGCTCAATGCCAAGTCAGAACCTGATGCATTCGAGCTGCCTGTTGCTAAGGTCTCAGTAGTGACACTAAGACTTGCAGACAAAGAAATTTGGAAAAGAGGACATCCAGGGATATTTTGCTTAAAATGTGCTGGTCTCATACAGTCTTTCTTTCTTTCTTTCTTTCTCTCTTTCAAGGCAGCGTTTGTTAAAGACAATCAACTGCTCTGAATGCATGTTCGATTAAAGCATAATACCAGAATGTACCAAATATAGTCTCTCTAGCAGTATACTACTATGGATGCTCAAAATAACTGAAAGTTAAACAGGAACAGGCTGAGACTTAAGACAAAACTCCTTTGAGCAGAAAGTGCTAGTTCCTTTTATAACAACCATCGCTGAAATATAGCTGAATAATTGAGGACAAGAAATTGCAAACACTATGGACACTTATCCAAGAGCGATAAGCTTGTGATCCTGGTGTATGAGCCTTGTATCATCACCTGTAACTGATAACCTCCAAAATTTCTTCTTCCCAGGAGAGGAAAATAGTTGTTTAGCAAATGCCAAGTATTTGGGATGATATAATGCTACGACATTTACATTGTTATTTAATTTCATCCACTTGAGTGAGATGCAGTATTAACCCAATGGATATAAAGTCATTAGGTAAAGTTGATAAGGAAATAAGTATTTAGGAATTTCAGAACATAATGCAGTCTAGTAAACTGTAATCTATGTTGGGACACAATTGCTTATAGCCAATGACCAAACATTAAACATGATTAGTTTATAGATTCTGATCACAAGATCAATAGTGTTCATCCCATTAATATTTTCCATGTGATAGTTTGCTTCAGTACTTTGAAATAGAAAATTATTACTAGGATGACATATAGATAGGAAATGAAAGGGGAAAAGGAATACTTTGCAGTCACTATCACTGTGGAAGCCTGCTAAAATTTGTTTCATTAATATTCCTTGTGTGCCAACAACAAATGAGAGAAGGGAGGATAGACATAGAGCTGTACTCTTTCAAATAACCCCAGAAGGGAATGGACAACTAAGGCTTGAAATAGAATTGTCTGCATGTGCTTAGTTACCTTAATGCATTACTATAGCATGAGAGATTGTAATATTGAAGATCATTTGACATTTTCATTTATAAAATCATACGATTAAGATCCAAGGTAGCCTACTTTCTACTCAGTTTCACCTCACAGTATTTGGTAATCTCCATAAGAGTAATTATGAACTCACTTCTTTTATAGCCTCACACTTTTTGTGCTACTAATACATCTATTTGAACTTGGATCATAACTTCAAAAGGCAGACTGTCCATTTTCTGCATATGGCACTATATCTCTAAAATTAGTAATGAGGAAACTCACAGAAAAGGACATAACAATAATGGCTATTTTATCAAATGGATTTATTCTCATCTGTTTTCTTTTCCTTCTTTTGAAAAAGAATGGACCCATAGTTTCATAGTAGATCTTAATGAAGCACTTCAGTTCATCTCCAAAGACATCCTGGGATCAAACCAAAATGATGAAATGGGGTAGGAGTTATGGGACAAGATGATAAACTGACCCACATTCTCTAGGTAACCCATGTATTAATACTCTACAAATGTACAAAACTTAAGTCTCTATATGATTCTTTCAAAAAAAGAGACAGTGATACAGATTTTTGAAGACTTCTCTAGAAATCTGATTTGAGAATCCTGTAAACACTAGGTGACTGAGTATATTATGTGTACAACATCTTAGTCTAACCTCACCTGAACTTATCACACTAAGCAGTAAAAAAAAAATATTAAATGCAAAATTACTACATGAATCTCATGAACTTTATTTTTATTATTGTTCTTCAATGGACACCACCATTTAACTGTTAAACCAAAACTTGTCTCTCCCAGGACCAGTCATCTGAAATTTCATGATGATGTTTACTATTAATCTTTCCTTAGGCAGAAATAATTTTTTTAAATCCTGGAATGGCCTCCAGATTCTAAATATCCAGAATTGTTTGTTTAGTGTTGTTTCATTCTAGGGAAATGGAGTTTTCTGTTGTTGTTTTGTTGTTTATTGTTCTCGTTGTTCTTGTTACTAATGATTTACTGTGATTACATCACTTCTTGAAATTTTTTTCTCCTGACTTGCTGTGGGGCACGATATCCACAGCAAAGACTCATCACAGAGATCCCCACAAAGCCAGCACCAAACAGTCCAAAACAAGACTGGAGGGACTGATGTGAGAAATATTTCTTTTTAATGTCATTTCCCAAACGATAGAAGAATTCCACTGTACTTTCTGAAATAAGAAATGTGTTCTGTGGAATATAACTGTC
Source organism: Sciurus carolinensis (assembly GCF_902686445.1). Taxonomy (NCBI): domain Eukaryota; kingdom Metazoa; phylum Chordata; class Mammalia; order Rodentia; family Sciuridae; genus Sciurus; species Sciurus carolinensis. The sequence continues at coordinate 25,062,569 of NC_062224.1, forward strand.
AGAGTATAAGTAAGATGTCTCAAGAAAATAGTTTTATTCACGTGAAGAGAAAAACAATCCTCTTTGCTTGACTACATGTGTGTGATATTTCTCAGACAGTGATACTTCTAGTAGGGAACCGTGTTCACTCATGAAACACCCCAGCATGCAGAATTTCATTATTTTAAGGAGAGGAAAAGTAATTTGAAGAACACCTATGACTTACTGTTATTTTCCTTTAACCCTGGATGCTCTTGTCTTGCATCATGCATTTTAAATTTTTTTCATAAGCTTATGTTTACTGTAACACTGGATTTAAACATATTTGTAGAGTTCCCTGAGAAAGTAATTAGCTGTCCTATTGGCTGAGAAATCTAACATCCCAGAAGAGATGAATTTGAAAGTACTTATAGACCACAAGTTAAGACTTTTCATAAATCCAAAAAGTGTCCCTTCAAACATCTCCTTGAAGTCTGGTGACAATTAGAGGCTAAAGTCCACAATTTTCATATTCCACACTGACTCATTTCTTTATGACTTTTGTATGCTTCAAAATGGCAACATGAAGATTACCAGACATTTGCTGAATGTTCTCAATTTTTGCTATGGTTTAGATACGATTTAAGTATATCACCCAAGGGTTCATACTGAAAACCCGGACATTCAGTGTGGCTGTGTGGGGAGGTGGTAGGACGTTTAAGAGGTGGGGCCTAGTGGAAGGTGATTAGGTCATTGGGGGTATGCCTTCGCAAGGGATTAATATTGGTTTTGTGTGACCCTAGCTAGTTCCTAAAAGGATGGTTGCTTTAAAAGAATCTGACTTGCCCTTCCCAGTTCTCTAATTTCCTGTTTTGCCAAGTGATTTCTCCCTTTTGTATGAGTTCCTGCCATGATGTATGCAGTCAGAGGGACCCTCCACAGAAACGGCACTATGCTGTTTGAATTTTCAGACTCCAATTCTGTGAGTTGAATAATCCTCTTTTTTTAACAAAGTACTCAGCCTCAGGTATTCTGTTACAGCATTGGAAAATGGATTAATACAATTTTGTTGTTAAACAATACATCTTCAAAGTTCCTATAAAGGGAAAAAGATTTTTAAATATAGCAGAGTTTTCAAATGATATTATATGTTATTGAGATTTATCTATATTTTATGTAGTAGTCATCAAGTCAAATACTTCATTTTGTTTTCAAAGAACTGCTATGAAATAGGTATTAGGATAATCACCATTCTACAAAAAAAAAAAAAAAAAAAAAGGTATTGAAGATGAGAAAAAGTTCTTGCCCTAGAACAAATGGGAAACACATAAGAAAGCTGGGTTTGAAACTAGATATACATAATTTTTTAGGTATTATAAATCCTGACACCACAATGAGTATACATGAGAGACGACATTATACATGTGAGAAAACAAGCCCCTGCCCCCACCCCCTAAAAAGAAGCATGAGGGAGCTCCAGGCAAGAATTCTCAGGGGTTACATTTTCTGTGGCTAGAAATAGTATTCCTAGTTCATGGGACTCAGCAGACTTTTTGCTTAATGTGATAAAAATTATCCCACATAAATGCTGCTGATCTTACCTAGCAATGCTTAAAGTAAAACTCAAAAAGATCAAATGCCTTTCAAGTAACTGAATTGTATCTTAAAGCAAATATTACTTTAAGATAAAAGTTTTTAGCACCCATCAAAGCAATAATGATAATTATTGGCATTCAAATAAAAAAATGACTTGTATGTCAAAGAATCAGGAACTATGACTCACTATGAAACAAAAAAAACCCCACTAAATCAAAACTACATGATTTTCTATGATTCAATAAACTGAATGAGATAAGTGATAGAATTAGCAGAGTAGGACATTAAAACAAAAGTATTCCAAGTGTTGAAAAGAGAGAAGATACTGAATGTCTCAAGCAGAGACATGGAAAAAAATCAGAGCATAAACAAAAAGTTTAGAAATGAATGAAAACTACAACTTCTGAAATGAAAATATACATTGATAAAAATTAATGGCAGATTAGACACTGTAGGAAAAAAAATTGTGAACCTGAAGACACAGCAATAGAGTAGCAATAAAGTTTCATTTCACAAAATGAAAATGAGCAAAATAACTGAAAAAAATAGATGGCATACCAGCAAGTTTTATGACAATTTATATCATCCTAAAATACATGCAATCTTTTTATAAAGTGGATAACTATGGAAAGTATTTGAATAAACAATGAACTATGGAAAGTATTTGAATAAACAATGACTACATTTTATACATTTCATGTGCTTTTAAGTTTATAAACTCAGAGATCCAAGGAACTCAATGGATCCCTAAGAGCAAGAAAACCATACTAAGAATAAAACTATATCAAGGCGCAGAAATAAAATTCCTCAAAACCAGCGAAGTAAAAGAAAATCTTAAAAACAATCATATAAAATGATGCATTATATAGAGATCAACAATGGTATGGATGCCAGCAGATCTCTTACTGGAAAAATTGCAGTGTAAGGAAATGCAGTGGCATTTTAAAGAACTGGAAAAGAAAAAAAAAAACATCAACCTAGAATTCTAAGTAAAATGTCTTTCATAAACAAAGATGAAATTAAAACTTTAGCAGACACATGAAAATTGGATGATTTCATCACTAGTAGGCCTATACCATAAGAACAGCTCAAGAGAACCCAGAGGTAGAAAAAAAATTATGTCAGATAGAAATGGAGAATTCATATAAAAATAAAGAGGACCAGAAATGGTAACTATGTAGTTAAATATAAGATTTTTTTTTCAAGTTTAAAAGAAAATTTCTGATTAGCACCAAAATACTAAAATTGTATTTTTTTAAATGTTATTTTTAGCATACATGGGAGTAAAACATATGACACAACTACAAACACTGAAAAGACTGAAATGGAAGTATTATTTTGTAAAATTTTATAATATAGGTAAAGTTGTATAAAACTTCTTGAAGGGAGAACTCTGATGAGTTAAAAATACATAGTAGCTGGTCCTGGTGGCACATGCCTGATCCAGATAACTTGGGAGGTTGAGACAGGAGGATAAAGAGTTTTTGGCCAGTCTCAGCAATTTAGCAAGACTCTTAAGATATTAGCAAGACCTAACTCAAAGTAAAAAATAAAAATAAAAAGGACTGGATATGTTGCTCAATGGTATCATACCCATGAGTCAAATCCCTAGAACAAGAAATACACACACACACACGCACACACACACACACAGGCACATTATAATTCTAAAGCAACAACTAATATAACAAAATAAAAAGGTTTAGCTTATAAAATAATAGTAGCAGATAGAAAAATACCCAACCCAAATGAAAACAAAAAAGAAAGAGTGAAGAGCTGGTAGAAAAGTGAAAAATTAATAGGAAAAAGGTATATTTAAATATAAATATTAAAATGAAAGCAATGTAAACAGCCCTATTAAAATGCAAAGATAGAATAAAAAAGTAACTCCCAAGTATATATTTACATACTGTCCATCAGAAGTAGACCTTAAATATAAAGAAACAACAGGTTAGATTTGGAAGTATAGAAAAAACATACCATGCTAATACTAGTTTTAAAAAGTTGGAGTGACATACATTGTCGATGGGACTGAAAATGAGTACAACCTCTCTGAAAAGCAGTGTGGAGATTCCTCAAACATGTACGATTACACGAATGGTATGAATCTACATGGTGCACAACCATAGAAAAGAAATGATGCACCCCATTTGTGTACAATGAATCAAACTGCAGACTGTAAAAAAATTTTTTTTAATTTTTAAATAAATTAATAAATTAATTAATTAAAAAAAAACTAGGAATAGAACCATCATATGACCCAGCTATTCCATTCCTTAGTGTTAATCCAAAAGAAGTAAAATCAGCGAACTACAGTGATACAGTCACTTCAACATTTATAGCAGCACAATTCACAATAGACAAGCTACCTGTCAATAGATGAATGAAGAAAATGTGGTGTATATATACACAATAGAGTTTTGCTCAGTCACAAAGAAGAATGAAATCATAGCCTTTGCCAGTAAATGGATGGAAAAGGAAAATGTCATGCTACATGAAATAAACCATACCCAGAAAATCAAGGATCAAATGAAACTCAAACAAAATAAAGGAAAGAAGGTAAGGAGATCAGATATTTCAAAGATATAGGGAAGATCAGTGGAATAGGAGAAGGATATCAAGAGTTAGGGAGGAGGAGGAACTGGAAAGGGGAGGAAATACGGAATAAATCTAACAAAATTACATTATATACAATGTGAATATACCCACAGGAAATTTCACCTTTAAGTATGTGGAAAGTACCAATCAAAAATAAATAAATGAGTGAAAGGAAGATGGGTAAGTAGAGGAAGGAGAATGGGAGAGAAAAAGGGAAGGAAAGGCAAGGGAATGGGGATTGAAAATACATTCCATGCACATATGATTTTGTCTAAATGAACCCAGCTACTATGTATAACTATAGTGCTCTAATTTTAAAAAGTTGGAGTATTTATATCAAAGTAGAATTTAAGTAAATAATACTATACTATCAGAGATAAAGAAAGCCATTCTATATTTTCAAGGAGAAACAGGCAAATTGATAACCACTACAATTTCAATATTCTTTTCTTAATAACTGATAGAACAAATAGGAATCAAAGTTTATTTGAACTCACCACAAAGAATGTTCCAGTCACCTGGTGTCATTGGTGAATTCTACCAAATAGTTAAGGACGAAATCTTATCAGTTCTATACAAACTTCTAGAAAATTGAAGATGAGAGAATAATTTCCAATTTATTCTACCAGGCCAGTATTAAATTAGAAAAAGAGAGAAACCACAGACTGAAACTTTATTTGAACATAGATTTAAAAATTCTTAACATTCTAGCAGACTGAATTCAGCATATAACCAAAGGGGATTTATCCCAGAATACAATGTTTTACATGTTGATTAAGCATGAGAAAAATCAACCAATATAAGTTACCATAATACATTAAAAATAGAAAAATAATCACCCGATCAGCTCAAAACCTGACCAAGAGTTCCTGATGTAAGCTCAGTCAACTGGGAACAGAGAAAGCTTTATCACCATCACAAAGGTGATAACTTTTTAGTTATCATGGTTAACTCAACCATGAAACTACACCTAAGATCAGGCTTGATGGTGAAACAGGAAGTGTGCAGTTACTGGAAGAGGAAATGCATTATGATGAAATAGGAAGTATGCACTTACTAGAAGAGGAAGACATACATGCTTGCTCTCACCACTTCTATCCAACATTGTGCTGCAGGTTCTAGTTATTGCAGTAAGTCAGAACTGTGGAAGAAAAGGCATTCAAATTAGAAAGGAAGAAGCAAATCTCATTCCTCAGGCAACATGAAAAGCCTGTGGAATTTACAGAAAAGCTACTGGAATTAATAAGTGACTTTGGGGATTTCAGAATACAATAAATGTTTAAAATTCAATTTATTTTTACACACTATAGTGAACAATCAGGAACTCAAAATGCAAAACCAACACCATGTGAAAACATAAAATATTAAATGCATAGTGATAAAGCTCACAAAAGGTACACAAAACTTGGACACTTAGAATCATAAAATGTTGCTAAGGAAAAGTTTAATATACTTTAAAAACAGTGATATAGTATGTCTGGTGATTAATGTTAAGACATCATCCTCCCTAAACTGACCAATAGGTAACTCAATCAAAATCCCAGGAAATATTTTTATAGAAAATTTTAAAATAGTTTTAAAATTCATGTGGTATTCAATGGACCACAGACTGGAACTTTATTTGAACATAGATTTAAAAATTCTTAACATTCTAGAAAGGTGAAACTTTTCTTGACTTCAAGACCGATTACAAAGCTACCATATGTTGTCAAGGTCCAGATAAACAATCTCTTCAATAGAAGAGAATAGAGAATCCAGAAATAGACCAAATATGTATAGTTGACTTTTTCTTTAAACCAAAAATTCTTTTTATAATGAAGGTGAGGATAAATCATTAAAATTATCTTCTGCTGGGTGTTCAAAAGTATTGTGGAGATAATTCTCAGTTTCTCACTGTTTAACTTTCCTCTTAGATTTTTGCATTCATATCCTAGAAAGACTATCAGTATGATTTGTTGGATCATTCTGAGATGGAATGAAGTTTTAGTTTGGAAGTTGCTTAAAACTTATATTAAGTTTTCTCCCAAATATACACAGTATCTCCAGTGAGGGGCTCTCACTGGAGAGAGTTGAACACTAACTTGGTGAAAAACATCCTACATAGTCTGCTGGTCACAAATCTAATGGAGGCTCAAATTATAGGCAGTTACATGGTCACTCTATTGATAAATTTGAACCACATTTGATACCACAGCTCAGAAGTCACATGGCAGAGTCACAACACTTGAGAACCAATCCTGGGTTGCAATCATACCTCTTAAAGAAACATCAGAAGCACAACAGAAAAAGGAAAGTTGCCCTGATTTTGCTTCCACGGATGCTGGGAAGGTTCCTGGTGATACTGAGCCAACTGGCAACTCCATACCCTTTCCCGGTGAATGTATCCCTTGAAGTGTTGCTATTCTTTCAAAGGAAGGCAGCTTGCTGTGAATTGCAGCACCCTTGGCCTTCAGCTTTGCTTTTCAAAAGGTCCAAAGTGTTTGGTGTACAATAAAGGTGGTGAGCTCAGCTGTCAGAAAATCCTGTTACAACACATTACTCACTCCTGCTTGCTGCCATTGCAATTAACAGATCAGCACAGAGTTCCAGTACTGCCGTCATTAGCAGTGCTAAAACTAACAGCTCATCGTTAATGATAATCAACAAAGGCCATTCCACCCTTTAGTCATTAAATAAAGAACTATTTATATAATGAGGTGTAACCAACTTAGTCATTTCACTCACACCATCCCTACAGCAATGAGGATCTTTAACTTCAAAGCACATCATCTGGCTAGAGTAGAGGGCATTCACATGGGCATTACAGCATGTCATCTGGGATGTTGAGGACCCTGGAATCATTGTATGTGCCTGATACAGTACATGGTGCTACTTCAGTTCTTTTAAAAGTAACGTCTTTGGGACTTTTATTTCAGCACTTTTCATCATATGAACAATTCATCTCAGCAAAGTGACTGTATTATGAGGGTAGTATGTAGCAATCGCTTTGAGGATAACAAATATGAATATCTGCATAGCAGAAGCAGTATTAGCTGAGCTGAACTTCTTAAGCCTTCGCTATTGATTATCCATGGAATGACACTTGCTCATAGAAACTTCAAAGATACACCCACCCTACTCTCCTGGGTTCTCTGCATAGCTTAAAAATTCATTGTATATCTAAGCTCCTGCAGTCTGGATTACACAAGTCTGATTTCTAAATGAAACATTTTCTGGAACTCTGGTGCCATTCAAAGTCTTGGACATTTTTACCCTGAGGAATTTTATCTTGGGAGAAATGGGGCAGTGGAATATTGATGAGGCATACCAAGGTGCCTTCATGGAAATGAATTTCCTTCTGAGATATTCCAGTGACACATCAAAAGGAAAGTCTAGGCACCTATCATGGACACAGTCAACTTTGAAATGTCACTCTCATAAGTGGCTAATACCAGACATTGACTTTATACTAGAAACTCAGAGTTTTCATCATTTCATGTAGGGTTTTATATGATCATCAATAAAAGTGGCTTCTAAAGAACATATTCATTACATTTTCTTGAAAAAAATCATCTGTCCATGTTTTTGAAAAAGTAACTTCAAAAAGTACAGAAAAGTATAAGAAATAGAATAATTATCCATAAATTTGTCATCCACAGGAAATCATTGATTACATTTAAATATATCCTACATATCCTTCATACTCTTTTTTCTATGAATTTTTAAAAGACTAGGATCATACAGAATATGCAATTTCACATCATGTTTGCATGCACATATATTGTGTTTTCCTGCAGCATTAAAAAAATCCTTAAGACCTATATGTTATCCCATAATCAGTACATCACAATTCATTAATCAAATTCCTGTTGTTAGTTAATTATTTATAATTTTCTTAATAGTTAATAATGTTTAATTAACTTTTTTTTTCATACTGGGGATTGAATCCAGGGGCCTTAGCCTCTGAGCCACATCCCCCAGCTGTTTTTTTCTATTTTATTTAGAAACAGGGTTCACTGAGTTGTTTAGGGCCTTGCTAAGTTGCTGAGGCTGGCTTTGAACTCACGATCTTCCTGCTTCAGCCTCCTGAGCCTCTAGGACTACAGGCGTGTGCCACTGTGCCCAGCCAGATTAACATCTTTAGGTATAAAACCATGATCGATTCTTAAGTTATTGTTATAATATATAGATTTGATAAATTTTTAATTACAGAATTAAAACTGTTGACAATTATTTTCATTAAACCTCTTCACACATATTTTGTCAGATATTTAGAAAAATATATACCAATTTAACCTCTTTTAATGTGAGTATAAGAACATACTTTTCATTCTCATTCTCTACACTAGATCACTCCCAACATCCAAATCACAGACACATCCATTGCCTCCCAAAGTTTCTTCTAACCCCTTTATTATTATTATTGTGTGTGTGTGTGTGTGTGTGTGTGTGTGCGTGTGTGTGTATGAAGGGACAAGAACATTTAACATAAAATCTACCCTTGTGGCAAGTTTAAGTATGCAGTTATAGCCCGTATGTTGTCTGGTAGGTAGATCACCCAAACCTACTCATTTTTCATAACTGAAACTTTGTACCCTTTGGTCAGTATACCCCCATCTCCTCCTCCCCAGCTTCTAGTAATAATCATTTCAGTCTTTCTTTCTGTGACATTCACTACTTTATGCAAATGAGATAGTAATGTATTTGTATTTCTTATCTGACTTACTTCATTAGGATAATGTTGTCCAAGTTCATCCATATTGTCACAAATAACAGAATTTCCTTCTAAGGCTTACTACTATTCCATCATTGGAATGGTACACACCATTTTCTTCTTCCATTTATCCATCAATTGACACATTTAGGTTGTTTCCGTATCCTGCCTAATGGGAATAATGTCGCATTGAACATAGGAGTACAGTAATGATGCAGGTATCCTTCGAGATTCTGATTCCAATTATTTTGGATAAATATATAAAAGTGGGACCACTATAAATTTTGAGAAACTTCTATACTGTATTCCATAGTAACTTCACCAACTTACATTCCACCAACAGCCTACTAGAGTTCTCTTCCCCCACACTCTTGCCACAACTTGTCTTTATTATTCCCATCAATAACCATCCTAAGAGGTGTGAGGTGCTATCCCACTGGGTTTGGTTTATATTTTGTTGATGTTTAGTGATATTTAATACTTTTTCGCCATTTGTAGTCTTCTTTGGAAAAATGCCTACTCAGTTCCTCTGTGCATTTTCTAATTGGATTATTTTTTTTCTTGCTATGAAATTATCAGAATTCCCTATATATTTTAAAAATTAACATATTTTCTCTTGTTCATTTCCTTTTTTGTTAATTGTTTCTTTTGCTGTGCAGAAGCTTTTTAGTTTGATACAATTCCACTTGTTTATTTTTGCCAGATCCAAAAAATCATTGCCAAGACCCATGTAGAGGAATTTTCCCGTTTTCTTCTAAGAGTTTTATGGTTTCAAGTTTTTTGTTCAAATATTGAATCTATTCTGAGCTGATGTTTCACATATGTTAAAAGATGTGAGTCCTACTTCATTCTTTTGCAAGTAGATACCCAGTTTTCCCAACAACATTTATTGAAGAGATTTTTGTATTCATGGATCCTTGTTGCAGATTAGTTGACCATTTATGTGGGTGGATTTATTTCTGGGCTTTATTCTGTTCTGGTCTATGTGTCTCTTTTTATTACAGTACAACACTTCTTTGGTTGTTATAGCTTTGTAATATAATTTGAAATCAGAAAGGGTGATGCTTCTTACTTTGACCTTCTTGATCAAGGATGTTTTGGCTATTCAGGGTCTTTTGATTCCATGTGAATTTTTGGATTACTTCTAATGCTGTGAATAAAATGGCATTGAAATTTTGATAAGGACCACATTAAATCTGTAGATTATTGTGGTTAGAATGGGCATTTTAACAATATTAATTCTTCAACTCCATGGACATGGGATATTTTCCTTTTATCTTGTCTTCTTGAATTTCCTTCATCAATGTTTTATAGTTTTAACTTAAGTTGCTCCCACCTTGTCCAGATTTAGTCAAATGATACTTGTGAACATTTGCATTTAATTCCATGTACTAAGTATTATTACAATATTCCATTTTTTCATAATGTAGAATTTATTTTAGTGTATATTCTGAAAAAGAGTATTTAAACATGTAACTAAATGTCCAGGTATTGTCTAAGTATCTTTTACTGTCTTACTGATTTTTTGATGCCTAAATTTTGACTCTTATACATTAATTTACTTTTCTTCCTCCATAATTAGTTGAAGGCTATTTTTTGACAAAACAGGCAGGGAAAATTTTATATCTTTTATGTCATTTTCACATTTATGAATCATAATTTTAATTTTTGAGACTACATCATTTCCCAAATATTGTTTACAAAACCCATCAGATAAAAGCTCCAGAATTTATCTAGTCACTTAATCATAAAATAATTTCAATCCATATTAGTCATTTGGTTAGAAGAAAGTCTGAGTCAGATCCCTCTACTACAAAAGGCAGTTATAAAATACATATTTGGCAAATACAGTCTGGACTTCTGCAAAAAGTCATTTTATTTTGCATAAAAATGAAAAAGTTACATGATCGTGAGACATCAGAGTGTAAGATTTAAATTTATACCATAAGCCCCAAATAATGAATATATAACACATTTAGCACTCAGTGCTCTCTTGGAGCTATGCCTGATACTAGAACCAAAAGACTTGTTACTGCCTTTTCTGTGATAAGTTATGCAGAGCAGCAACAGCATACCTAAAATAAATGTGCTTGTATGTGCCACTTCCTTAGACATTTATTACAAGATTCAGTTTATAGTCTGACGATTTCCAAGAAGTTTTATGAGTTAAATAAGAGAAGACATAAAAAATAGCTATGTTGTAGAATCCATAGAGCTGAGAATTTAAAAAAATAAGAAGAAAAAGCAATGCATAGTTAGATCCAAAATTTGAGTGGTATAATTAACAAGCCTTGAAAACAAAGTCATACAGTCAGCCTGGTTAAGCTAAGGAATGTGTAGATGATCAGAAAGGGAAAAAAACATCTGAAGAATATTAACCCACCGGTCAACCTAATTCACTGTACCCTCTCCCTGCTGCCTCTCTTTTTATGAGGTTTGAGTACATCTTGCCTCTGGGAAGTGTCATCATCCATTACAAGCATCTAAACATAATGCTAATAAGCACCTAAATAATGTCAGTGACATTATTGCAAATGTTTTCTTGCAAATGTCCCCTTGACTGATTGCAAATACCTCGCTGCTACAGGGGACTTTGAATTAGATGTGGCTGCTCAAAATGGAATCATTGCATGGGGTTTAAAAGCACTGGATTGAAAACTAAGAAACCTGGCTTTCAGTTCAGTCTCTGCCCCTAACTCCCTAAGTGACCTTAACCAAGTTTATAACTTCTTCACTTATGTGTCTTCATGCTTAAAATCAAGGGTCTGAGCTAAACACCATCCATCTTATAGAGTTGCTAAGCATGTGAGGTACTTAGAACATTAAGCACTTAACAACAAAGACACTAGGCAATGTCATTTCCAACTCTGAAATGTATGATACTATTGTTTAGAGCTCCATCAGGATGTCCACTCACCCTTAGCAACTCAGTTTGTTCTAATAAGATTATACATTATTTTCAGTGTTTGTTAACCTTGCCAATCCTTGAGAATCTGCCTGTCTTTGGGATTCAAGGAGACACAGTACATTTTTCCTGCCTGCAAACATACTTTATGGTAAAGTAAGGAAAAATGAACATCTTCCCCGAGGGAGGTTAATTCTCCGAGACTCAAAAGTATGTTGGGTAGTTTTCTAGTGAAATCCCATTAGTAATATCTCACTGAACTCCTCATCCTTATTACCCCACCATTCTGGGGTTAAAACTAAGCAATTAAAAATCTCATAATTTTCCTCCTTTTCCTTGAATCCATTGTTTTAAAACTGTGTATTAATCATTTCACCACTGAAATTTTATTTGGAAAGAAAAACACAGATCAATAGGGAAGTCTGATAGAAATTAACATAAGCTAAAATTGTCTTCTTTGTAGTAATTTTCAAATTTGGGACTTGGTTTTATATAATTCAGTGTTATTCCAGTAGAGATGCTACACTCCCCCATTTAAGGAACTGGGCAGGGGGTCTACATGTGAGGGGAATACAAAGAGGGGCACGGTGAGTAGTCAGTATTAATGAGAATATTAAATCCAATTTAATTCTGGTGGTGTAATTATTCCTGAGGACTGGGGATTTTGACAACCTGCTGAAATATGTCAATTTTAAATGATGAAACTGGAGATAAGACCAAGTTTGAGACTTCTCCCTAGAAAATGCTGGGACAGAGAGCAGAGGAGGTTTCCTAGAAGGATTAAGAAATAGAGGTGGAACACCAGGCTTTTATTTCTAATAAGGGCATTTTACACCATAGGATAAATAGAAGCATTCTCCCCTGACCTCACCATTATTTTAACTGCTAATTGAAATATTCCACTAACAAAATCTCAGGTCTTTGAAGAGAGAGGGGACAAAAAAAAAAAAAAAAGAGGCTAAGAGAGAGTCTTGGAAATGAATTTCTTAAGCAATGGGGCTTTATAAATGCTAAGGAAGCAGTTAGAATTTCACTCTGAGAGTGGACACAACTTCCAAGTCTCTTAAAGTTTTGCTAGGACATTAGTTTTGCTAAGAGAAAAGATTTCCTTGCCAGAGACTTAGCCAGATTCATCAGTCCACTGCTCTATGTTCAGCAACAGGCAAAATGACTGACTAAATTAAAAGCACTGGAGAATTTCATTAGTAAACAAAATGCTAATGAATTAATTATCTATTTCTTTCTTTCTTTTTTCCTGACTTGAAGTAGCAAAGCAGCCCAACCCCATTAAATATAAAATTGTTATCAGTGTGGGGAAGACTCAGTGAGTCTCAGCCAGGTGTTAAAGATTGGAATATTGAATGTGCACCTATCCTCTTTCCCTTAACAGCATTTATTGGTTTGGCTTATCTTATGAAATTATACAGGTCTTTTGTGGAAATTTTTGGAAAGTGCAAATATGGGCAAAGAATAAAAGAAGACTAAAAATTACCTAGAGCCCCAGTGCATGGTGATAAGCTCAGTCAGCCCAGTATTCATTGCCTCAATGTTCCCACACTCAAAAATAAATATTCAACTTAAAAATAACCTTCTGATATCAGAAAAGTGCTCATATGCTTAGTTGTTTATTGTGCAATGTTGTAATGAGATTTTTAAACTTTATCTACTTTAGTTTCTTCATTTTAGATGAATCTAATTCTAAGCTACAAGATTTGTTCTAATGTTTTTATTCCTTCCACCACCACCAAAATCACTCAACACTATCTGTTAGCAGAACTTTTTATGGTGATTATTTAATCTGACCAGAATGGGCAATGAATAAAAATTAGAGACCTATATTACTCTTAAGCCTTAAAAACATGTCCGCTCTTTATCAAAAACAAAATTCCAACAAGTCAATATCATGGAAGTGTCAGGGAGAACTTGACTCCAGCAACGCCATTTTGAATTATATTCTCCACCTCAGAACAACTTGTCACCCCACAGTCACTCTGACTTGGAACAGAGGTCAGCCTGACCAAACCCCAGATAATACTCTGTAACGAGAATTCTTCCCTTGGGCTGAAATCTGGAGAAACAATCTGGCCCAACATGGATCGGTGATGACCAGCAAGATTGGCAGTAATAACCACAAGAACCCTTCCCTGATAACCCCCTAGCAATGGCCAAACTGAAAAAACTCCCCTGCCCTTTCACTTCCCTATAATTTCCAGAGACCATATGTGGCTCTGCTCTCACTGGGACCACACACCCCCCACCAATAAACCTGTGTTACTGTTTATCCACCTCTCCTATCTCTCTCATTCAGTTCTTTCCTTACAGGAAATGCATCAAAATGAAATTCAACTGAATGTTTTACTTTTTAATTTTTTTTTTTTTGTCTTTGGACCAGGAAGATGCAGTCAGGAGAATCAATTTATTTATTACATTAGTTATAGTCACAAAAGTACACTAAAATATTTTACTGCATTTACCAGAGAAAAGGGGAAAGGGAGAGAAAGAGATAGAAAAAAAGAAAATGAGAGAGTTTTCATACTATCTGAGAAGCCAATGGCATACCAGTAATATCTTAGTGGAGTTGTCAGTTTTGTAGGATTCAGAATGGATTTTTGAGGGGACCATTGTGTGCCCACCCACAGGCATAGACTGACATACCACAGGTACTCTGTGTATTCACATTGTCTTCACATCTGGGTTAGCTCAGGTTCCAGCTATGGTTTCATCAGAAAATGAAGACCAGGCCCAGAGCTGGTCCTGAGCAAGAAAGAAGCCCTGGATGGCTCCTCGTCACACTGGAAGGCAAAACCTTCTATGTTTTAGTCAATTTTTTCCCTGCTGTGACTGAAAGACCTGACCAGAACAACCGTACAGGAGGAAAGGTTTATTTAGGGGCTCACAATTTCAGAGGTCTTAGTCCACAGAAGGGCGGCTCCATTCCTCAGGGCTTCAAGTGAGGCAGGGCATCGTGGTGGAGGGAAGCAACTCACATCATGATCAGAAAGCAGAGAGAGAGAGACTCCACTCATCAGATACAAAATATATACCCCAAAGTCATGCCCCCCAATGTCCCACCTCCTCCAGCCACACCTTACTCACCTTTAGTTTCCACTGAGATAATCCCCATCAGGGATTAATTCACAGATTGGGTTAAGGCTCTCATAACCTAAGTATTTCTTCTCTGAACCTTTTTTGCATTGTCTCACACATGAGCTTTTGGGGGATGCCACATTTAAACCATAACATTCTACATGGTGATTAGTGACCATTTGGTAGCATCCCAGAAAGGAATGAGGTCCAGGGTCCTCTTGGTAGTTCAGGCCCCTGGATAAGTTCATAGGGGTGAGGAGGCAGCCTCTACTCCCTAATCTCCAGATGAGGTCAATGTATGCTGTGGCTTTTGCTCACAGATTCTGGTCCCTATCTCAGGGTCAAATTAGAACCTCTGACAATGCAGCCTTGAGGGTCTGCATTATTAACAAGTGCTTCAGGTGATTCTTGGGGAAAGTGAAATTTGGGAGCCAACGTTTGAGTCAAATAAAAATCATCACTAGTAAAAAGAGTACTTGACTTGCTTCACCTGACTGCTACTTTCATCCAACTTTAGCCAACACACATATTATTCTGTGTATATATTTTTTCCTTTGGATAATATGAGGAGGATGGCTATGAGATGTGCACAGAATCATCTGTATACTTTTTTCCTTATGGTGTGCAGACCAGCTGACAGAGATGTATATCTAAGAATATGCTAAAAAATGACATACTTTGTTTTTTCCAAACATCAGATGGATAAAAATGTTCAAGTGTAGAAAAACCAACTCTTGGCCAGGAAATGAGAAAAAAAGGAGAGAAATTTGGCAGTAGCTAGAAAATTGAAAATGTATCTCCTATGCTTTGGAAATTTCATGTCCAGTTCCATTTCTAGATAAACTCTTGTTAATGTCCACAAGGAGAGCTAACAATAGCTAATGTTGTGGTTAATGAGGCACAGTTGTGGTTCTTTATATGTAGTTCTTTTAATAATTACAACAGGGCTGGGGAGATAGCTCAGTTGGTAGAGTGCTTGCCTCTCAAGCATAAGGCCCTGGGTTCAATCCCCAGCACGGGGGGGGGGGGGGATTACAACAGCCCTAGAAGATGGGATGGATACCTCTACAGAAAAGTTGCTGAAGGATTGAGTAACTTGCTGGTGTTTAGCATGTGGGAAGTAAAGACTCAATCCATGCAGCCTTCTCCAGACCAGCTCGTGACTGCTGCCTATGGCTTTGTGATGGGCTGAATCTTGTCCCCTAGGATTCACATGTTGAAGTCCTCCAAACACCTCACAACATGACTTTTAAAGAGGCACAGTTAAATGCTGCCATTAGTGGGCCCTCATTCAATAGAACTGCTGTCCATATTAAAGAAAAGATGGAAGCCAGGGATGCATATGAACAGAGAAAAGGACTCAGCATGAAAACATCCACCTGCAAGCCAAAAAGAGAGGCCTCAAGAGTGACCAAATCCAACGACAATTTGATCTTAGGTCCCCTGTCTCCAGAACTTGGAGAAAACAAATTTCCTCTTGTTCAAGGCACCAGTCTATGGTATTTTTAATGGTGCTAAGCAAACTAATAAAGATATTTGCAAAGATACAAATAGTTATACCAGTTACAGTACATTAGTAACAGTGAACTGTTAGAGACTTACAAGCCATCAGTAGAATAAAGAAATAAAATATGGTATATGGATATTAAACAGAATGAGTTTGATCTTTATGCATCATGGGTAGGTCTTGAAAAAGAGACATAGGACCCTAGTCTCTTTCATGTTAAGTGAAAAAGTTGAAGAATGAGAGATTGTAAAGCATGAAATTTCTTAAGTAAATTTAAAGTACATGTAAATACAGCACACACACACACACACACACACACACACACACACATATATACATAAATACACATATAAATTTGAGATGTAAGTTTCCTGCTATGGTATGGAATTGCCTCAGGAGACAGGAAAAATGACCTATAACTGTATACGTGGAATGAGTAGGAGTATGAGCTTATGTGGAATATTAAAAGTAATAAAAAAGGGATTTGAGCATATATAAACTCTTAATCATCATCATTCTAAGGGGTGGTTATATGAGCATTCATTCATTATTCTTTGAGCTCCTCTGTACTTTTTTTTTAATCATCAACATCAAGATATTCTTAGAAAAAGAATCTTCTAACCGGTGATAGATAAAGAGTAGTCCAGAAGTTCTTAAGAAGACATCAGTAAAGGTTATTTTCAAGTACATTTTAGCATTCCACAGTGATTTTTCCAAATTTGTATTATCCTGGGAAATAAAACTTTAGGAAAATACTGATCCTTAGAGTTTGTTATTCTGCTTTTCTCCATCATTTATATTCACATATCTAAAATTGACCTTGTTTGAGAAACGCTTTTGTCTTACACAAATTTTTAATGGTGATCTTGAAACTTACATCATGGTATCACACTTGCTAGATAAATGAAAAATGAGGAAAGATTGTGTTAGTCAGCATTCTATTACTATAACACATACCTGAAATAATCAACTTATAAAGAAAAAAGTTTCATTTTAGCTCACTGTTCAAAGGTTCTAGTCTTTGGGCTACAGAATAAGCCCATTGTTTTGGGCCTACAACCAAGCAGCACAATATGGTGGGGAGTACATATTGTACTTCCCACCTCATGGCCAGGAATTGAAAGAGAAAAAGAAGAGTCTAGGGTCACACAGTTGCTTCAAGGACTTGCTCCCAGTTCCCTAAGGATCCCCCATAGGACCATACCTCTTTAAGGCTCTACCCTTTCCCAGTAGTGCCACCTGGGTACCAAGCCTTTGATACCTGGACCTTTAGGGGACAGTCAAGATCTAAAGTACAGCAAGATGAGATGAAGTAAAAACTTTTCTTTCCTTGTGAGCTCTTCCATGATTTAGGAGAAGTATAATGATTGTGTTAAACAGAGGTTCTTCATTCACTAATTTTTCCCCATTCGCCCAACAAGCAGGAGAAATAAAATAGTGATATCACACCTTTGATACTGCCACTTGTATAGAGGAGTGGCTAAAAGATTGAGTAGCTTGCTAAATAAAGCTCCATAGTCAATTAATACAATATCTATATAGTCTAAACCCCTTCTCTAATGGCAAGGATTTTTTCTTCACTTGTAGCTTGGCCAAAAGTGCATGAACTTGGCTTAAGACATAACTTGCTTTAAAGTTCACTGAGTGAACCCACTAGCTAGATAATTTGAGGCAACTTACCCCATCTCTTTGCGTTTTGTATTTTTTTGCTTGAAAATACACAAATTTTTTATCATAATAATTCATATAGAAATCATACAGGAGCAAGAATGCGTATCCCTGAACCAACTCCTCAGTTTCAAGTAGGACTCTTACGGCTCACCAGCTGAGTCACCTTCTCATGACACTCATCATCTGCCTTTTTGACTTTGTCCAGTCCGTAAGAACAGAATTTGGACAGTACCTATCTCGTAGGTTTTGGAGCAGTTAACATGTTAACACATGTAAGATGCTCAGAATCATGCCTGGGATAGTCTTAACTTTCTCTATATGTTTGCTACTACATTTGTAGAATGGTTATTGTAGGATTACACATTGCACCTGAGAAATGCATAACACTTAATAGTTTTATAAGCAACAGCCTTTCAGCCCCAACCACATTGGACAATTTGAATGAGAAAGTTAGATGGAGTGGAAAGTTAGCTACAAAATAAATGCAGCCATGGATCAAAAAATTAACTGAGAAATCTCTTTCCGAGGACTTGAACAGTGTCCTCATCTTTTAATCAACCTTCTCCAGATGTGTAGCATTAGCTCTTCAGGTCCTTAAAGTTGCCTTTAAAACACAGAAGTGACATCAGTCACTGTAAGAGAGATGAGGATGTAATAATTCAAGTAATCCATGGTCAGCCTTCTGGGGATTAGGGCCGAGGTGAGGCAAGTTGCTGAAAGCTGATGAGTCTCTTTGAGAAGTAGTAATTTACAATACCCCTGTGTCCTGCCAGAGTTAATACAGCTTTCAGCAGCCCCTAATTATCTCCTGGAAGTAGTTTGAGCTGTGAGATAACTGGACTTATTGAGAACACACAAAGCGGTTCGGGCACTAATTACCCCCAAAGGGCATTTTGACTTCTGGTTGGTCTGGCTGGAAAATGTGCCAGACCTCACTCTGGGGTTCGTCAGTGTGCCCTGATGATCCAAATTTCTATCCCCAGATTTAAAGACACAGATCAATGGGAGATTAAGTGAAATCCAGATAGAAACACCATTGGCAATTTCAACTTCAGATGAAAACGAATTACTCCCCTTCACTCTAGCCAGTGGTACAAGCATTCTGCTAGAAACTTAAAATCAACACAGTAAAAATTCTGAAGCCCAACTATTATCACATAAAGAGAACAGCAAAGTAGTTGAAACAGAGACCCTGCAGCTAAACAGTCTGCATTGGAGCTCCTGTGTATGAGTCCCTGGTGGCCTGATGATCAGCAATTTGTGCAACTTGGTTCCCCAGTGTACTTGCCATTGATACAAGGATAATGGGAATATCTTGCTCAGAGGCTTGTCATGATTCTTCATCTAAGACCAGGGAAGCACTTGGAACAGTGCCTGGCATGTAGTCAACTATGTATGTCTTAACTTTCGTTATTTTATGAACAAAATCATGGCATTTTCTTGCTTATACATCCGTTTCCTGAACACATATGCCACACCCTTTAGATCTGAGTTGTCCAATATGGTAGCCACATTAGCCACATGTGGCTTCTGAGCACTTGAAGTATGACTTGTCCGGCCTGAAATGGGCTTTAAGTGTAAACCGCAAAAAAACTTTAATAATTTACTAAAAAAATGAAAGACTGTATCTCATTGATAATTTTTAAGATGATGACATGTTTCATGATATCATGGATATACTGGATTATATATTATTAAAATTAATTTTCCCACATTATCTTCTTTTAAAGTAGCTACTAGAAAATTTGAGGTGACATCTGTGGCTAACATAATATTTCTACTAGACAACTATTTCAGACAAGCAGCACCAGTGGCAAGTTCTGGCCTAGGACCAGGAAGCCAGGACAACTGAGCCTTCCCAGTATCCCTTGACTATCATATGACCATGGCAGTCCACAATCTTCAAGTGTCTGTCTCCAGATTTCATCTGGAAGAATTCAGAGAAGGTTGCACATACTCAAAACAGTAAACATTTATTGAATATATTGTCATTCCCACTAAAAGGAATGAAAAACATTTTTCTAAAGAAATTAGGCCCCTACCTAAATAAAATAATAATTGACATATTTTCAGATGTTTTTTACTAGGTTGAGAATTGTTCTAAGAGCTTTATATTCCAGCATATTTACTAAAACTTCAATTATTATCCCTATTTTTTGCACATAGGAAACAGAAGACCATAGCAGTCAAATAACTTTACCAAGGTTCCTTTTAAACCCATTAAGGGAGAGAAGTGAGATTTAAGTCCAGATGGTCTAGGCTTTTAACCTCTATTTCGAATTTCTCCGCTATGTACATGAGACATTTATATTAGGTCTGGATGAAGGCACTTGCTTCCTGGAAAAAAACGAAAATAAAAAAAACCAATTTTTTATAAAAGGCATCCCAAGAAGAGGGATGTTATACTCATTTCATAGAGCTTCCATGGTATATTAACACAATTTGGTAATTTGGCATCTCACAGTTCTAGAGGCCCAAAGTCCAAGATTAAGGTATTGGTGGAATTGGTTCTGATGGGTCTCTGAAGAAGAATCAGTGCTCTTCTTCTGGCTTCTAATGGCTATTGGCAATCCGTGGTGTTCCTTAGCTTATAGAACATCACTCTGATCTCTGACTCTGTCTTCACGTGCCCTTCCCCCTTCTGTAAATCTCTGTATTTTCTGTTTTTTACAGGATACCCACCATTAGACTTAGAGCCCACCCTAATCCAGGATGATTTGAGATTTCAAGCTTAATTGCAACTTTGAAGACACTTACTCCAAATAAGTTCACATCTGAGTGTTCTGGTGGCAATATCTCTGGGAGACCACAATGCAAGCACTATAGAAGACTCAGGCAACACACCGAGTCATGAAGTATATGACCTAGTTGGAAGAGGTAAGATGCTCCATAAACTGGATGGTTTGTGGCACTGCAGAGCAGTTTAAGCAAAGGAGAATTTTAGGCAAAGAAAGGGCCTCATTTCACAACTTTGGGATTTATTTTTTTATTTTTATTTTTTATTTTCATTTATTTTTATTTATTTATTTATTTATTTTTTGCGGTGCTGGGGATTGACCCCAGGGCCTTGTTCATGCAAGGCAAGCACTCTACCAACTGAGCTATAATCCCAGCCCAACTTTTAGATTTTTTAACTCTAGAAATCAAACGAAAGATGGACTAGACTGAAGAAAAATTGGATAGTGGTGGCAGTACCATGAGCTAAGAGAGATTTTGCCAGAGGTCCCTGGTTTCCAGGCTGGCTCTGCTCAAGAGAAATCAGCAAAGCCTCAAGGGGCTTTGAATTGAGAATCTGTTCCATATCTGTGCCCTTGACATATTCTAACTAGATGCAGAAAATAGTCAAATAAAAATTTTAACAGCCACTTTTGTTTTAAACTAATGTGTAGAGGCTTAACCAGTAGCTGAAACCATGTCTACTTTACCCTGAGGATCAAACATGAAATAATGAGATTAATATGAAATCAGTAAAGCAATCAACATTAATAAATGTGAACGATGAAGTAAGTTGATGATTCCTGAGTTTCTACCTGGTATAACCATTCCAAATACAGGTGTGCATCTTCTGATCAATGCTTATGAACACATAATCGACAAGAACCTCATAAAATGATTGCACTATTCCCTGCCTTATCACTGGCATAAATGCCTAGCATTTGCCAGCTGCATAACGAAACTTGCAATTGCATTCAAATTGTTACATTCAAGTGTTTAAACTTTCATGTTGTCCAAAAACAGTAACATTATCAAAGGGGAATGAATATGATATAAATATACACACTCTCTTTTAGAAAAAATGCATAGCATTTCATTTCCACAATAATTAAAAGTTCTTTTGTTAAAAATCAAATTCAAATTAGGAAGAGTACTTTTCAATCACTTGGATTTTTGCAGACCAGAGTCAGGGTCGCTTTAATATTGGACAAATGCAAAAGAACCAATTTTCAAATATAATTTCTAAGAAACATGCTGCCTTATTAAAGGAATTTTAATGCTTTCTTGCTCCTCATTTACAGCAGATCACACTTCCATTAGAACATTAATTGCCAATGTTTTATTTCATTATTTGTGCTTCATTTAGCTGACTTAATAACCAGGCATACTTAGGCAAAAAAAATAAAATCTTCATAATTGCTACATAGTTGAGCTCTTTTATTTTCAAAAGTTTCCACATAGCTTCAAAACTTCATATGAAGAAATGATATTATTTGTGGACAATTAATCAAAATGCAGCCTGTAAAAATAAAAACTATATATTTTTTCAGACAAAAAGAATGAGTTTTCTTCTTGTCACATTTTCATTATAAATTCCACCTTCAGTAAATATATATTTACATATACATACGTGTCTATTTAGCTTTTTTGTCTTTTAAACTTCTTTAACTTCTTTCTTTTAATTATAATATTTGTTCAGCTCTAATTCTCAATAGTTTCATCTTAGCTTCTCTAATCAGGTTTCATTTTAAATGCAGATTAATAATACATTTTTCATGAGATTTCTATAAGATGCTTGCAAAATCCATCAGCTTTACTTTTTGATGGTGAAAATTTTAAAAACAAGATGAATTTACAGTAGACATATATTTCTATATTTTGGAAAATCCAAAATACCTCTGGATTCCTAGATGCATATACCAGAAAACTAGAAGGAAAAAAAATGGAAGATATGAATTTCAGGACCCCGGCTGATGTGAACGGGACAGGGTGGAGCTGGGGAAGAGACAACAGAGAATCCCTATTGGTTTCTCTCTTAAACTAGAGGAGGAATTCATGGGGCTTGTGTTTTATTCTTAATCTTTACACACTTCACATATATGCATTTTCTTGTAATTAATATTTATCAAAGACAAGTAAAAAATTAATTAACAAGAACCAGATGGAAAACATACGAAGCCTTTACAAGAATGTAGTATCAATGACACCTGGTTCAACAACTCATTTGAGGGCTGGGTAAATATAACTTCTAAATATTTCCTTATAAGTCTCCTCCCCTCTATTCATTTACTACTTAAATGTGCCCCCCCAAAAAAAAAACCAGTAGGCTTTCATATTGGACAAATTTTATTCTCTCAGAAATCAATCGAAAAAAGGATTGTTACAGAAAAATTAAAAGAACTCACAATGTGTAACTTTAGTTTATGAATATTCGAATGAAATGCAGTTAGGATTTTTGGTAATCAGAAATTTTGCTCTTGTTATCATCTTGAGGCTAGACTTGAATAATAGCTATAATCCTTATTATAACTCCTTGAGTTTTTTGTTTGTTTTTGTTTATTTTTTACAGACTGTATTTTGAGTCATTGTACACAAATGGGGTACATCACTTCATTTTTATAGTTGTGCACAATGTAGATTCCTACCATTCATGTAATCATACATGTACATAGGGTAATGATGTCTGTCTAATTCCACCATCTTTCATACCCCACCTCCCTTCCATTTCCCTCTATGTAATCTAAAGTTCCTCCATCTCCTATAGGATTAGACTCCATTCCCGGTGCAGACAGTTTCTGTCCCCAGACTGAACCTCCTTGCTACACAGGTAAACCAGAGCCTCAACACTCAGACTTGGAGAAAAGCTTCTTGCAGCTTTTACAACACTGTTAACTTAGCTTCTATCAAATGAGGTCCCCAAACATCTCAGAAAGAAAATTTGTTCTCACTAATGACATAATTGCAGATTTTCTGGTTTCTAGCCCAGATTTGTCTGCGTGGACTTGGTCTGCATTTTGGGCACAGTCCCCTGAAAGTGTGTCCCTTGGCCTGTACTCACACTAGTTCCGGTTCCCGAAATGAGTGCCCCCTTGTTCTCTAAGAAAAACCGCAGCTACCTGGAGAGGACAGTGATCATGTTTGCAGTTCCTTAATGTGTTTTGGACACCCTTTCTCTGACTGAAAAGCCCATGTAATGAATTTTGCTCCTTAGAGGAAAAAACAAATGGATTCTTCCAGACACCCGTGCCGCCAGAGTGCAGGCGTGGGACTTAGGCTGTGTCACTCAGGGCTTTGATCCTGAAGGACACAGCAGGAGCAATCAGATAAGCATGGCGTCATGTCTCAGCAGTGATGTGGATCTCTGGGTCCCACGGTGACTGGGGAAGGCCTCTCTGGGGAGTGTGGTTCCAGTCAAGTCCTGAGGATGAGAAAGAGGTCAGCCTGGGAAGAGCCTGGTGGAGACGGTCCCAGCCCCGGGGAACAGTGAATGCCAGTTACAAACTCTCAGCTGGAGAAGGAGGAGATTTTGGAATAAATCCAGGGGAAAACAGCAGGAACGATGAAAGGCCAGAAGCACAAATCATAGACAAAATAGTGACTAGCTCTTCAGTATCTCCACCACAGGAAAAGACGGAATTAGAAAACAAGGGATTTCATCTAGAGTAACTGTTCTATCCAGTGACGTTTCCAAAGGAATTCAGGATATTCTTTTACTTTCTCTAGAGACAAATTGTCCCTCTGTTTGCCTCTTGTTAAGACCATCTTATCCCATGGACTTCAGTTTTGGTCCCAAGTTGATCATACAAATTAGCTCTAGATTTCTGAAAAAGTTTAGTTCACTAGAACTGAACTGTAAATGCACTTAGATCTAACTCCTGGGAGTCCAGATTCTGTTGGCAACGTTTGAAGACTGAGGCATGATACAAAGAGGACCTGGCTATATGAGGTCCTGTGGGGGGAAATGGCATGAGCACAATCGCTAGCCCACCCAGAGTGGAAATGTCCTAAAGCACTCATTTAACTAAATGAGCATTTACACCTTGTGACTTGCACTAGAGGTTCTTGTGACTTGCACTAGGGGTTTATAATGGTACTTAGCCTAAAGTAGGCAACAGCAAATTATAGCAAGTATAATAATTATATTACTGTTAATATTGTTAAGGTATTTTCTCTATCACATTCACAAAGTCAAAGATGACAAATGTTGTCTTACTTAAACATAGCAACTCTGCAACACATACTGTTAATTTTATAAAAGAAGAATTTGAGCCTACATCATATAGCTGGTAAAGGTCAAAATTGGAAATTGAAACAGGGATTGTTTTCTTACTCTAGAACTTTGCTTATAATTCTATCATCATTGCGTATGGCCACAAATAATAGATCATATTTAGCTGCCTAGGTTAAACAGGTAGGATTTCCCATTCCTCATCTAAGAATACCAGAGGTAGGTTGTTTTCTTTGAGATGGTTTACAAATCTCATTTATTTCATGAGCATCACGGTTGCTCAAGCTCCAGCCATACAGTCTGCGTACTTCTTCAGAAATAACATAAAAGCAAAAGGGGCAGCATCTCCAGACTGTACTCATGTCTCATTGATCAGAACTATGTCACACAGGCCAACGAATGTGACAAAGATTTAAAAGAAACTGAAAAAGTAGATATTTCAGTTATTCTAATCTTTAGAACTTAATTGGATGGTAGAGACACAGTGAAGGTTGACAGAGTTTTCTGCCAGGCAAAGCAAGGACAATATGATCTAATAGATAGGCATTAAGTCCCGTAGGGTGGGATTTTAGAGAAAGGAAATGGCATGGAATCTTAAAAACACAAACCAAAAATTGCCTTGGAGTTCAAAGTGGGCTTGAAACTTTATGTAAATTTCAAGATTAGTTGAGTTCAGAAGGTACTGCTGAGTCATAGACCATGAACAATCACAAGATTACCACTGGGCAGTCTTTCTCCTGTTCCTTGCCTGTATCAAGGAAAGCATCTACTCTGTTTCTTGCTCTGGGGCCCTAACTACTGGTCATCTTATAATCTTATATCCTCCAGCCTCAGGGATAATAAGTCCCCACTTACCAAGCCTGGGTTTCATCAGGAACAAAGGAAAAAGAGACTGGCAATGGGTGTTGGATTAGCCAAGCTACAGCCAGACCAACTTCCCTAGAGCAGATTCTTGCAAACTTAACATTCACATGAAGCATACGGCAACCTGGTTTAAAGGCAGCATGTGGTTCAGTGACTACAGTTTGGGGCTGAGATTCTGCATTTCTAGCAAATTTCAAGATAAGGCCAATGATAAAGAAATGCCACAGGCAGCGTGGTTCAAGAACGATAGCCCCACTTGCCAAGCAAGGAACAAAATCTATTTTTTGCGCCTATCAACAAGATATTCTTTACTGAAGATATGTTCTTTTTTTTTTTTCAGCATTTCAACACTGTTTATTATAGAAAACCACCATATATTTTGTGATGGTAAGGGCGGGATCCACCACTGCCCTGGCTCACTGAGAATTGACCAACTGGTTCCATTTAGCCCAAACATAGCCAAGTGTCCTATGTATCTTGGTCCTTTAGCAAAGGGTGGTCAATATACCTTGGTTCAGATGGGTTCTAAGAAAAGTGTTGGGCACCTCTGTTCCAAAATCAGGGGAGGAGGAATAACACCTAATAAGAACCAAGAGAATAAAATAGAAAAGGTTCAAAAATGTTACCCTATTGTCAAGCTAAGAAGTCGGCATTCCACATTATTTTCAGGGATGCTGGCAGGAGACAGGAGACTACTGTGTCAGAGATAAGGGATGCTGCCATTCACAGCTTAGCAGGAAGCACAGAACTCATATTCACATTTGGGTCCTCTTCTTGCCCATGTTCCGAAGGGGCGTGGAAGGTCATTCTGGTGGATGCCATGCAAACAATGGGTCTTTCATAACTGGGGAGTCCCAAACTTAGGACACCCCCAATCTCATGAAGTGCTCTGCAAATAAATGTGCCCAATCTTTGCCCCAGGAGGAAACATATCTCTAACTTCCAAGGCTGCCTGCTGCACCAACGTCCTTGAAGAGAGAGAGAGTCCAGGACAAAGGTATCACGGGACATATATACACTATGGAGAATTCATGCAACACAGGTAGATTTTTTTTGAAAATGTGAAAGAGGCAAATGAGTTAAGAAATATAAAGGAATATAAGATTGAATATAGAACATCTCTTTAGATTGTCATATTACTGACTTCATTAGCAGCTATTCTACTTGGTGTAGAAGTCACATCAGTCATTTGTTTCCCTTCATCTGAAATATTTGCATTTTAAACTTATTAGCAAAATTCTTTGCAGCTTTGTTGGGGGGGTCAAGGAAATGAGAGAGGTTATTAGAGATATTTTCCACAACTCTGGTTTCATTACTACAGTAGTAAATAAGAAACATTAAAGTCTTCAACTTAGCATTGCTCTTACTAATCAGCAGCTGCAAACGCAGAGCTTATCGTTTAAGAAGCTTTCCCTTGGCAATAAAAATCTCTTTATTGCAGCTTCTCTTAATGAGGAGTACACAGAATACCCTCCCCAGGAGAGACAACAGGCTGAACAGGCACAGAGAAGCATCCTCAGGAACTTCCCAGCACCAACACCACGATGAAACTCCAAGCTAAAAGCACATTTACCCCCCCACCCCTCCTACCCGCCTGCTGGACTACCTTAGTTCTCAGCAAAGTCTGATGATTATCTTTTTTAGAGTATAAGACTCCCCTAAATGTCTCTCATGTATGAAGGAATCTAAAAGTCCTTTCAAGCTGCAAAACAAGGGCAAATTTTAAATTCATTTTCCTTCTTCTGGGGCTGCTAGTTCCTGAAGTGTAACGGCATCAGACCAGGTGGAAATTAGATGGACAGGACATTAGCAGACCCCTGAGTCCATTTCCTATCAAGGTCCTAAGAGGCAAGAAAGTGAGGGCTTGACTCATTCAAGTGGTAAATCCTTGGGTGTCCTTAAAGCTGCCAATCATGAAGGGAACTTTGTAAAAATCATCCAGAGAGCTTGGAGAATGGAAGAGAACTCATACCATACTGCTTTGAAAACTACTCTAAGAAGCAAAAGGTCAAATTATAGTTGATTGAAGACAACAGTCAGAATAAGTACCTGAGAGCTATGGTTTTTCCTTCAACTTACAGGTTTTATACTATTTTTCAAGTCTTTGTAGCATCCAACAGCTACTTCACCACTTGCCTTGATATATATGTTTGTGTGTATGTTGGAGGTGATGGGAGGGAAATACAAAGCGCTCTTTTGATCTGTTGAAGAAAAATGTAGTTTATCTGGTGCTATTTGAAGTGAGTTTAAAGTAGTGTCTGGATTTCTTCAATATGTATCCACTTCAAGAAAGTGAAAAATTTCACCAACTGAAAAGTAGCTAATAATTATGATCTGCAATAAATGGGATGGTATCAAACCAAAAAGCTCCTTCACAGCAAAGGAAATAGTCAATAATATAAACAGAGAGCCTGCAGAATAGAGAAATCTTTACCACCTGAACTTCAGATACAGCCTTAATCTCCAAGATATATAAAGAACTCAAAAAACTTAACACCCCCCCAAAAAAATAAACAAATAACCCAATCAATAAATGGGCAAAGGAACGGAACAGACACTTCACAGAAGAAATACAATCAAAAAACAAATACATGCAAAAATGTTCAACATCTTTAGCAATTAGAGAAATGCAAATTAAAACTATACCGAGATTCCATCTCAGAATGGCAATTATCAAGAATACAAGTAACAATAAATGTTGTCAAAGATGTGGGAAAAAGGTACACTCATACATTGCTGGAGGGACTACAAATTGGTGCAACTACTCTGGAAAGCAGTATGGATATTTCTCAGAACACTTGGAATGGAACCACCATTTGACCCAGCTAACTCACTCCTCAATACATATCCAAAGGACTTAAAAATGCATGGTACAGTGACACAGCCACATCAATGTTTATAGCAGCTCAATTCACAATAGTTAAGCTATGCAAAAAAACTAGTTGCCCTTCAACAGATAAATGAATAAAGAAAATGTGGTACATATACATAATGGAATGAAGAAGAACGAAATTGACATTTTCCAGTAAATGGATGAAACTGAAGACCATCATACTAAGTGAAATAAGCCAATCCCAAAGAACCAAAGGCCAAGTGTTCTGTCTGATATGAAGATGCTGACTCAGAGTAGGCAGTTGCGGGGGTGATGGGGGGTTCACCAGATTGGACAGGGGGGAGTGGGAAGAAGGGAGGGGCGATGGGAATGGGAAAAACAGTAGAATAAATCAGACATAAATTTCTTATGTTCAAATATGAATATGTGACCAGTGTAACTCCACATCACGTACAACCACAAAAATGGGAAGTTATACTCCATATGTGTATGATATGTCAAAATACATGCTACTGTCATGTATCACTGAAAAGAACACAGAAAAGTTTTAAAAAATAATTATGATCTGGACTGGAACTCTAGTCATGCTTTTTTAATTTTTATTTTAAGTAAAACTGGTCTTACTCAAACATATCTGGTTCAATTAAAATTCCCAGAATGACCAAATATAAAGGACAACATAAATTAACTGTCTCAACTATCAGCATTGGTGACCAAATAATTATAAGAATGAAAAATTCTTTTTGTACATTTTATGTGGTTTGCTATTTCTAACCTTGACCTGATCCTCATGCTGCTTGGAAAAAACAGGAGGAACTTGGGAGTAGACATTATATTTATTAAAACACAACAACCAAATCCCCAAATGAATTTTAACTATTATTGATTTGTAAAGAAAAGGCCAATATACCTTTTTTTCTCATTCCTTTTTTCTTGCTCTTTAGGGAGGAGTTTAAACATTCTTCAAACTTTTATCTGAATACTAGAGGAATACATTGAACAAGGTTTCATGATAATGAAAAGCCCTACCTATGTATTTTAACAATATGCAACTAATTTATCAGTATTTCTAAAAGGATCAAGAGAATAAGAGAGTCTAAATGATCAAACACAACTAATTACTAAAATAAAAAGTAGTTTCATCTAAAGAAAAATTTAAAAATTCTAATTTGGCTATGTGCTCACTCTGAATTTACTGATCATCAAGTTGAATTAGTTTTATCTACTGGTGCTTCCATAACACGCCCAAGTTGGAATTCCTGTCCTATCATTTATTAACTGCATGGTCTTGGTTTATTCTCTAAGTCTCCAGTTTTCTTTCACTTATTAATAGTAGTTACCACTAGTTTATTTTTACAATGTTTGGGGCACTATTGAAAGGGCTTTGCCTGAATTAATTCACTTAATACTTGAAACATCTCTGTGAAGTAGGTGCTATTATTATCACTGTTAGCTTTTCATTGCTGTTAGGAAACACCTGAGACGCTCAACTTAAAAAGAGGAAAGGCTGATTTTGAGTCTTAGTTTTCAAGATTTCCGTCCATTGTTGGTTGGCTCCACTGGCATTGGGTCTATGATCAGGCAGCACATCATGGCATGAGTGAGTAGTGGAGGAAGTTGCTCACCCAGTTACAGCCAGGAGGAAAAGAGAGAGAAGAAAAGATCAGGATCTCACAGTTCTCATTTGGGGCACACCCCCAATGACTTAAGACCTCCTCCTAAGCCCCACCTCTTAAAGGTCTACCACCTTCTAATAGTGCCACCAGCTGGGGACCAAACCTTTAGCATATGGGCTTTGCCCCTACATGTATTCAAGTCAGAGTGATCACCATCACAATTTATAAAATAAGGGAGATTAAAAAATTTATCTCATGTCCCAAAGATTGTGTGATAAAGCAAGATTTGGCCCTGAGGAGACTGCCCCAGGACCCTGATTCCTGATGACTAAGTTCCCTGTCAATAATCCTCTTTTAGGTTGTCAGGGATTTGTGAGAAAAAGTTGGTCAAACATGTATCCCAGCGTTTGACACATTTTAAAAACAATTGTGTATGCTTATCATTCACACAAACTTCCTGGGGATGATCAATAAGTCTCTACTATAAATGGGTTTACAAAATACCACATCATTAATGAATCACATGTGCCTTAAACTATTTAGATGTCTCCCAATTATCCCTCCAAAACAGTTCTTTGTTTCCCTGCTACTGTGATAACATTCTCTCAATCACTCAAACTCAGACATGCTTTTTATATGATCTTTATATATGGAAAGAGAGAGAGAGAGAGAGAGAGAGAGAGAGAGAGAATAATTGATAGGTTGGAGAACATGCTCCTCAAAGCAGAACAAATCGAAATTGCCTTTGACCTTCTCATCACACAAAGACAATTGTCCACCAAAGTTTCCTATTTTTCTTCATAGAAAAATCTCCCTGTATTAGGTTCTCATTGCCTCTATTACAAATTACCACTAACTTAGTGGTTTAAACAATATAAATGTACTCTCTGACAGTTCTGACATTTGTTTTACTGGGCTAAAGTCAAGCTGCTGGCAGAGTTTTGTTCCTTGAAGAGACTCTAGGGGAAAATCCATTTCCTTGCCATTTCTGGCTTGTAATGGCCACTTGAATTCCTTGGATTGTGGCCCCTCCCTCCATCTCCATCTCAGAGTGCGTCACCACAGTCTCAGCTTCTAACATGATATCATCTCTTCTGATTTCTCATGTGCCCCTCTTTAAGTCCATGGTAATTTTATATTTATATATTCATGACTTTGGCATATTTTAAAGCTTCAGATACGTAGATAGACACACACACACACACACACACACACACACACACGCTGCCTTTAAAATAATCCAAAAGTACTTTTAAAGTCAGGAGAAGAGCAAGGGTCATGACACTTCATGCCTGAATGAGTCTGATTTCTCCTGTATTCATGGCCAGTGCATTGAAGCCATAATCAAAACAAAGAGGCCTGTTTAACAGTATTTTTCAGACTTTCAGGGAGGCCAGTCCAGGAATAAAAATTATATAAGCTGTCACCTAAGTAAAGTCATCATTAAAATATATTGAGATACATTTCAACTACCGAAATTTGGTGTAGCAAAAGCTGTAAACAATTGTAGGATAATAAACTCCAGGATTCAGGTTCAATATTTCTTCTTTCCTACAGAGAAATCAAATAAAAAGTTAGAAAAATATTAATAAAATTTCTCCTTACTGTCTATAGGCAAAACTTATCACTAATACATAAGTGAAAAAGAGAAGCCATTGTACAGTTTTCTCACTGGGCCAAGTGTTTTCCTCCACTCATCTGCTTCCCTGAGGCTTCTTCCTACGGTGATTTTGTTTTCCTTTAGGCAAACTTGGGCTTCAACTGCTCAAGTCTGTATGTAATCAGTAGATCCAGATATCAGGGACTATGGGGAGGGACATCAAGACATGGAATATACATAAGACTGGGAAATATGACTGACTTTATTAATATAAGTATTACATGATTTCTAATTATGTGAACTTCTATATATATTCCCTGCATTAGGGATCTCCTATCCTCTACCTTATTTGACTATGATTGGCCTATGCCCGCCAATGAAATTAGTTTCCTCTTCTTTCTAAAATAGGGAGACTTGGGAGTCAGTAAGTCAGGCACATCATAGCTATATTGGAGATCTATCTATCTATCTATCTATCATATCTATCTATCTACATTTTTTGGGGGTACTGGGATTGAACCTAGGGGTGTTTAGCCACTGAGCCACATCTCCAGTCCTTCTTATTTTTTATTTTGAGACAGGTTCTCACTAAGTTTCTTAGGGCCTTGCTAAGTTTCTGAGGCTAACCTTGAATACCAGTATCCTCCTACCTCAGCCTCCCCAGTCACTGGGATTACAAGTGTGCATGACAACACCTGGCATACTGGATATTTTTTAATCTGATAAATTAAATTTATATTTAGTCCATGGATATTATAGGTTATATTAAGCAACTAACTTTTTACTTACTCTATTTTAAATGACTGTTCACATTAATATATCCTTTTGAAAAATGTTTGTAAGAAACCCGTTATATGAATATTGTACAATTATGAAGTTAGTCCTCTATTTTTGGACATTAGAACATATGAATTAGTTATATATGAGATGTCTATATTTTATATATGAAAAATTATAGAATAAAATTAGTAGAAGTGTAGAATCAATAGATGAGTGAAATTTTTAATTTTAATGTATAATGTTAAAGCACCTTTTCCGAAGAGCACATTCCCACTTTCTGTTCATGGGAGCACATATTTCTTGGCACCCTTTGAATACATTGTTTTCTTTGGTGCATTATAATCATACATAATAGTGGGATTCATTGTGATATTTTCATAAATGTGCATAATATAATTTGGTCAATTTTATTTCCCAGTATCTCCCCTTGCCCTCCCCTCCTCCTACCCCCTGTTTCCTTTTTTGGTTTTCTGTTTTCATAAGATTCCCTCTCCTCTTTTTTTCTATCTATCTCACACATAGGATAGAAAACATTGATGCTTGGTTTTCTGAGTCTGACTATTTTGCTTAGCATGATTTTCTCTAGTTCTATCTATCTCCCTGAAAATGACATAATTTTGTCCTTCTTTCTGACTGAGTCATTGTGTATATATACATTTTCTTTAATCATTCACGTGTTGACAGGTAGCTAGGCTAGTTCCATAACTTGCCTACTGTGAATTAACTTACTATAAACATGGGTATGCAGGTGTCAGTGTAATATGCTATCTTTAATTCTTTTGGAAAAATACTGAGAAGGGGTGTATGGGTTATATGGTGGGTTATATGGTGGTTCCATTCCTAGTCTTTTGAGGAAACTTAATATTGATTTCCATAATGGTTATAGTAATTTACAATACTGTGTATAAGTGTTACTTTTTCCCCACACCCTTACCAGTATTCATTATTATTTGTTATTTTCCCCACATCCTTCCCTTGAATTTTAGTCAAATTGACAGATAGGACTGTCTTTTCATTAGTGCTATGACAAGAAATATTGGAGGTATGGTCAGTTTTCCTACCATCAGCTTAATTTTCCTCAGGAAAGTGAGTGACTCTGATATTAAACATGGACACTGGAGAATGAAAGCTTTTTAAAGGACCATACTGAGAAGAACATGACATGATGTTTTTCTAGATGAATACTTAACCTAATTACAACCATGCCTGTGCTTTTATATTTGAGACTGTTTTACTCAGAGTCATTTTCTAAGTTTATTTTGTCAATGGTATCTTCATCTCAAATATGGGATTTTTCTCCTTGTGCCATTCTATGAAAAAAGGTGTACTCATCCAACAAGTGGGTTATTCTTGGAGATTAACTGTGAACTGTGCTTAGTATAGTCAGATAAACTTTAATCTTTGGTGTTTGATTCACTGACTGTATGTAGTCTTGGGCAAACCACCCAGTTCTTGAGTCTCATTTTCCCACCTTATAAAGTAGATGTAACAACTCCCCCTTCTCAGAGTACTGTGTATATTAAATGAGACAACACATGTAAATACTTGGCTCAGAAATATGAAGCTCACAATAAAACAAAACCGTTCTCTTCTACCTTCTCTTGCTGTCTATTGTGGAAGGGGACCCAGATTTGCCCATGTGGTTTAATGGAACTCACAGAGAGTTCTAGACTCCAGCTTTAGGTAGAAACTATTTGTTGGTAATGGTGATTGGTTTGTGATTGTGGGACACAGTTGTGAGTGTATTTGTGTTTGCATATTTGTGTGTATGTGTGTAGGAAGGTAGGGAACAGCTTTCAGATAGGTTTAATAGGATCTTTAGGAATAGAATGTTGAGTCCTCCAAAGCTCCAAACCTTTTTCTTTTTCAATTCATCCTTCAGAGTTATGCCCCTTTGTAGGTCTATGTTAAGTACCCTGGTCACAGGGATCTTGCCAGGTATGGGTTAAGAGGAATACCAAAGAGTCATACTTTCACAATATTTTTTCTCAGAGGGATTTTTTTTTTTGTGTGTGTGTGCAAGTGTTTTTGCTTCACAAGGTCTGATGTCAATGGTACATCCTGTAGTGCAAAAGTCTACACCTAAAAAATGCCCTGGAACTTTGTGATTTTTTAAAATTTATAAATGATGACATGTGACCTAATAATCGACAGGTGATTTTTAAGTCTAACATTTCTTGCTTTAAGACAGTTCACTCAAAACCCAGAAACATGTCTCTTGGGAATGGCAAAATCCAGATAGGTCTCACTGCTGGAGAAAGGAAGGGAGACTTCTGAACAAGATGGTGGTGCATGGCCAGGGTAATTGTCTTGTGGTAGGAAAATACCACATGGTAAGGGAATACCATGTGTTCTGGGGAAGTTTGCTTATAAAATCCTAAATGTTTTAGAAAATACACAGATTTTTCTGAGATTATTAAAGAAGACTAGCAACAATTTTGAAAAACGTTCAGTAATAGAGATGGATGACTTCATTAGCCCACTTAATTATGTTCTTCATGTACCTAGAACCTAGGCCAAAACAATTCCTGCTGACTGGATAAATACCTTGTTTATTGGGGTCATCAGTGTGTACTTGGTTTCTTTTCCCTCAAGATGTATAAATGCACACTAGGCTGAAACCATCTGCATTTGTTCCTTCCACATTTTTATTTTTCGTTCTTGTCATTGTTTTAGTCAGCTTTTTCATTGCTGTGACCAATAGACCTGACAAGAACAAATTTATAGAACAAAGAGTTTATTTGGGGCTCATGGTTTTAGAGATCTCAGTCCATAGATGGTCAACTCCATCTAGGCCTAAGGTGAGGCAGAACATCATGGAAGAGGAAAGTAGCTCAGGACATGACAATCATGAAACAACAAGCTATTCTGACCTTCTCTAGTGACACCTACCTTCCTACAGTTACCACCCAGTTAATCCATATTCATGGACTAATGCCCTGATTAGTGTAGGGTTCTCATAATCCAATCATTTCACCTTTAAACTTTCTCCTATTGTCTCACACGTGAACTTTTGGGGAACACCTCATATCTAAACCATAACAACCATTAAGAAGTAATATAAACTGCTTTAATGGAAGCATTCTCATTAAAAACGTAAGCTATGGGTTTTCTGCTGCTATGTTTAACTATATGGCAAAACCACACTGAGTTTTTCCTAAAAGTTATGGCACTAGATTTTTTCAAATTCTAAGCCCATAATTTCGAAAATAGGAGACACAGAATACTTTTGTGAATATGTTTTTATGTATGTGTGTATGATGAAATATTTGCATGATTCACTTGCAAAGTGCAAGTGTTCATCTTCTGAGTTCTTGCCAATTTAAAATCATGTAGGGAAACAGGTCATCAGAATATTATTAACTAATGAGAAAAACAATTATAAAATTAACATTCACTCAAATGTTCCTCCATACCTAACTCTTGAACATCTTCTTCAAAGCAGGCAGATTGCAAAATGAAATTGAAATCTGGTAAAGAAACATGCAGGATTTATCAATTTGATGAAAAGGAAGGTTGATGAACTACTTTAATTACAAGACAAATCATTGACAATTGAGAATCTGGCACAATACACCAATTAAACTGAGGCAGAGAAAAACAGACAAAGATGACTACAGAATAGGTATTTTGAAAGGGGATGGCTTAATTATGCAAGGATTAAGCAAAACCCCTGGGAAAATTGACGAAACCTTCAAATATCTTTGTAAACATGACCCTCTCTATAATTATGCTGTAGAAATCAAACTTGAAGGGAAGAATCTTATTGAATAATCATATAAATTTGAGAAACCAGGAAAAAAACAAAATTAACACTGTCCTTGTATTTTCTAGAATCTGTACTCTCTGAGAACATAGTTCTAATAATATAGGTACTCTTGTAACAAGTGTAGTAATAACAATATATGAAATGAAAAATTTGTTTTATAGTTCCAGACCTTCTTTTTAAAATTAAGATCTAAATCAAACTGGATTTTGAAAAAAGGTATTTACTATGAAATTGTGGTTCCCATTCAGTTATCAACTATTGGCATACAATACATTCCTATAATATATAATTTTTTAAGAAAATTCTAACAAACAATAGCAACAAGAATAACACAAAGCAGAAAGAATGAAAACTCAGAGAAAGCACTGGTAATGTTTTGGCCTCTAAACCTTCCATTTTTTTTTCCTTCCATGCAAGTATGCACATGATTATATAAGCTTTCTACAAGTCAGTGATTTTTCAGTTCTCTAGTTGTTATAAACCATATTGTTTAGAGTCCCATAAATATTTTCCCTGTGGAATACCTTCTTAATTCTTCACACTTGGGAATAAATCTACTTGTGCTAATTCTCTGACCTGCTTCAGAAAAAGCAGCAGATGCTGTTGCTCTGAAATTTACCCATCCTAATACCAATGATACCCCCTGTGTTAGTTTTCCTTTACTATAGCAAATACATTAAACAATTAAATTATTAAGGCAAAAGATTTATTTTGGCTCATGTTTTTAGAGTTTCAATCTATAGTCAACTGGCCCCATTTTTTGAGATTGTGGTGGTGAAATTGCACTGCTCACTTCCTATCCAGGAAGTGAAAAACAGGAAGAAGGGCTGAGGTCTCTCTGACTTCTTCAAGTGCATGTCCCTTGATAGCCTGAAGACCTCACATTAGGTCCCACCTCTGAAAGATTTTATCACTTTCCAGTGGTACCATGTGGGGGACCAGTTCTTATCACATGGACTTTTGGGGGACACTTCAGAGTCAAATGATAGCATTCCCTTGTATAAAATATGTGAGCAGAAAAGCCTGTTTGTTGCTTTCTAGTGCCATGTTCCTTGACATTGTTTTTTTTTATTATTGTCCCCCAAGGATTCTTCTTAGACATTTTTTCTAGGTGCTCACCAAATGACATTTTAAATCTACAAATCTATC
Source organism: Sciurus carolinensis (assembly GCF_902686445.1). NCBI lineage: Eukaryota > Metazoa > Chordata > Mammalia > Rodentia > Sciuridae > Sciurus > Sciurus carolinensis. The sequence continues at coordinate 25,100,138 of NC_062224.1, forward strand.
TATATCTATATCTATCTATATATATATTTTTTAGATACTATGGCCTTTATAATGGTGAATTCATTTTCCATTGTTACTAATAAAAATGGCCACAAATATAGCAGCTTAAACAACATAAATTTACCATTTTACAATTCTATAGGACTATACCACTGACATGGGTTTTACTGCGCTAAAATGAAAAGATAATCGAGTTATACTGTTTTATGGAAGTCCAGGGGAGAATTCATGTCCAACTTCCAGAGGCCACCTCATGCTTCTGTTTGTGGTTCTCTTCCTCCACCTCCAAAGCAAATGTTGCCTTTCTTCCAAAGTCACATTTTCCTCTTCCACTGTGAAGGATGCTTGTAATAATGTGAACACACCTGTCTAATCCAGAATCATTTACCCTCTCAAGTCAACTAATAAGCAACATTAATTTCATCTATAACCTCAATCACTCCTTCTAGGTAACATAAAGTATTTCGAGGTTCCAGGGATAAAGGAAAGTGTTTCTTTGGGGGGACTTATTCCTCTTACCACAAAGGACACAACCCATTGCAATATTGACCCCTGATGATCAATTTTCAAGCTCAGAATCACCTGATCTGAGAAAGCATATGCTAGGGAATTGGTTCTGCCATCATCTCTTTGTCTCTACATTTTTGGACTTTCAGGTCAATGATCAATCTACCTCCTGGCAAGAATTCTTAATAGGTCATAAAAATTTTCTAGATCCACATGTGTATCATAATGCATACTTGTCTTAATAAAATTAGCAATGGTTATACTTTTCAATGTAGACAGTCTCATTATTGACTTCACATATTACTGCCCAAATTTAAAGCCTTTTATCTTTTCAGTAGCCTAAGAAGTACTTAATAGTGTCAAAGATGTTTTCTATATAATCATTAGAAATACTAGAAACTGACATTTAGGTTGGAAAAAATTAAGCAATGTGCACCAAAAATTTTTTTTTCTTGATTGTTCAGTATTCTCATCCCTTGAATTACTTTTGCCATAAATGAACTATCTAAGGGAGTTATTCTGAAATACAGAATATAGAACCACAGCTAAAAATATAGTTTCCAAGGAAATAATTTGCCCCATTGTTTCCTTCCATTTTTTTTTTTTTTCCTTTTTTAAAAACTGTAGGTATTGCTGCAGAGGCAGCCAGAAGTCTGATGTTTTGGACCTGGAGGCTATTCCTACTGCAGTCTTTTCTTTTTTTGAAAAAGGCCCTGAGCCAAATCATCAGGTATCTGTTCTCTCTGTTGAATCAATTAACAGTACCTGAAAATCCAATTCAATTTAACTTTATTGAAATGGATACCTAGAGAAAAATCTGTCCTCTTTTTCCAAGAAAACCTACTGAAAAACTGTCCCTACTACCAAAGATGATTGTACTCTGGGCTTCAGGATGTTAGAAACAAACTCAGAATAATGGTGTCTGAAAAATGGGACAATTTTAAAGCACATTTATATCTATTTGGATAATTGGGAAGGAAAGCATTGATTCTATGCATTAAAAATAAAATCACTTGCACTAGTCACAGAGTTCTCTAATGTTAAAGTCTCTCCATTTTGTCCTGTGTCATTTTAAAGTCAATTTGCAGATCCTCCTTCCCTCAACTCCAAGATGGCATTCTAGAGAAGGAATAACATCATCAAGTAAGGAATCCAATTCTTGAGTGTGCAATAGATTAAGCAGGTTTTCAACAAGTCCAGTCTCCTGTCTATTGAACACAGTCCCTACCTAGATTCTGCAATGTCACAGGTGCCAGGCCCTGTCTTCCTCCAGCTCAGGTGCCCACAGTCCACTTGAAAGATCAGTCACCCTTTCCTCATCCTCTATTTAATAATCTGTTATTAAAATAATAATAATAATAATAATGTTATTGAACTGAGGAATCAAAAGAACCCACGAGTCCCTTTTCCCTAAAGTATCAGGCCACTCCCCATCACCTCCATCAGCTTTCCCAGCTGTAGATCAGAGTTGCTGCTCCTCTGGGCTCTTGCCAAAGATTCCTAACTCCAGTCCACTTCCCTGACCCCTCCCCTTTTGTGGATGATGGCAGCCTATAGTTCATACTAAAGCTTGAATTATGCAGTGAAGACTAGTTCATATTTCAGGGAATCTAAATCCTTCCTGTGTACATGATTGTAGTTCTCTACTCTTATGAATATCAAGCATGTTTACCCAAAGGCATTGGATTAGAAGAAAAGTTAGTGTGTGTACAATGTGAATGGAGCAAAAAGATTTTCTTTGCAGAATTTTGGTAAATATGAAATGATTTATATGAGAAGAAATGACAGCTGGATCTGAGAAATAAAAGGGGGTCAGGGGTTAAAACCCAATATTTCCAAAATTTCAAATTATATTAGTATATAGGAATTTTTCTTAAAGAAATTGAGCACTTATCAACCAACCAATGAACAAGAATGTGAATGTGGAGAATTAAGGATAGATTTAGGTAAGAAGTGAAGCAAGGAAAGAGTGAATTATCAAGAGTGAAGGAAGATAGAAGGAAGAGATGTAAGGAGGACATTTTTTACATGGAAGAAACAAATTTCATGCCTTACTCATAAGAGTCCAGACTGTGTCAGTTGGTTCCAGTTGCTGTAGCAGAATACCATAGACTGGGTAGCTTAACATTCTCAAAGTTCTGGAACCTGCAAATCTAGATGAGCTTGCCAGTGAAGTTAAGTTCTTGATAAGACCCTGTAATAGTTTAGATCTGGAAAGCTTCTCACAAAGGCTCAAGAGTTGAAGGCTTGGTCCCCTGTGTTCAGAGGTGGGGAATTTGGGGGAATGATTGGATCATGAGGATTCTAACATCATTAGTGGACTAATCCACTGAGGGATTCATAGCTGAGTATACTACTACGAGGCAGTAGGAACTGTGGAAGGTGAAGGGAGTGAGTCCTTAGGGACATGCCCTTCCACCATGGATTCTATGTACTTAGGATTTTTAAATCAGCTTACCTCTTGAAATGTTCTTTGGCTTTTACATCAGATTATAGTATCAAATAATATCTACATTTTTCATTTACAACAAACCAATTAAACTCTTATACCACAAATAAATTTTTTTCTGAGGGAAACATAAAATACATGCTATGAAGTTTTCATATGTGCTGTTAGAACTATGCAAACTTTCATATTAATGACCTATCCACACTTTAATACTAACAAATGGGTATTTCTTTTATCAAAAAACAAAATAGCAAAAATCACTTCCATCATATTTAATGGTATCATAAAAGCATAAACTTTGCTTTTTGAGCTGTAATAGTTTTAAAAAATAACTCTTTCCTAAAGAACAAATAGCTCTTATTTATAATTTATTACTTTAATTTTTTCTTTTAAAATTGTATATACATAATATAATAGGTTGCTCCTTTAACAGCCAGGGAAAGAATGGTCATATAAAATTATTCTAGAAAATTTCAAAGCACCTCTCAGTTTATTCAGTTTGGAAGGGCACATGGCCCTAAGTTAATAAATTGTATTCATTTTACATTTAGTATTTGAGGTTATAAGAGACCATAAGTGTTTTTTCTTTCTTGTTCTTTTTCAGAAAAGTCCACTCACTTAAAAATTATCACACTTTTATCAAGCATGTATGTAAAACTCGTACTAGTGGTAATAAATGTGTACACTTTGGAGCAGTATTCTAATTTTAAGTATCTGTGCCTGGCTTCCAATAAAGTTTTGCTGAAAGAAACACCAAAAAAAAAAAAAAAAAAGCTAGACACTTTATTTAATCAGGCAGTCTTGTCAGTCTCTGCAGAGACTCTTCAGGTCAGTATACGTGTAACAGTCTATTCCCATGTCCTTTGAAATGTGTTCTAAATGGTTCTGTCTGAGGACACTTTCCCCGTAGGAAATATAAAGAATATTCACAATGATAAAAGAAAAAAAATCCAGTGAAACACTGACTGAAGATTTTAAATTTATTCCAAGCCTGCATGAAATTATTTTTTTTTCTCATTTGCATGCCCTTTATTGCCCTTAAATTCATTTTAAAACTATACTTTTATCTTGGTAATGTGCTCTAGGCAGTTCTTAAAGAGGAATTAGGGTAATCTGCAATAATGCAATTGAGAGAATTCCCATCCCAACTCATTATACGCTGTCTCACCTATTTAAATTTCTTCAATTAAGTGTCATACTGGAAAATTCTGGAATTCAGATCAGTCTGGCTGAATTTATAATTTCATTGGATGAGAATTGCCTTGAAACTCTAAAGAATAATATAATAGATTTTGTGTGTCAATTGACTTCCACAGTTAAACACAGCTTTTGTGGGTCCAGAAGCTCATGACACTGGATTCTAAATCATTAGCCTGAATGCTTGGATCTCTTCGCTCCAGCTGTGTTTAGATTTATGTCATTCTGGCTTTCAAGATGCTGTTAAATGGAAGCAAAAATTTATTATTTAAATTTTATAGTTATAATATTCCTCCCATATAATGATATGAAATCAACAAATAAGCAAACAAACAACAGGGAATAAAAGACTAAAAGGAAATAGAGCAAAATAATTAGTTTTGTACCAGGTAATGGCAATGATTTTTTTCCTAACTTCTGCTATTCTGTTTTCTCAATTTTCTATAAAAAGAAATCATTTTTTATAAAACAGGTTTTATAATAAATGCAGTATAAAAAAGACACTGATTTTACAAATCACTCTGTAGTCATGTAATGGAATGCCCATGCTTTACAAATATATGCAACTTAATCATTGCAAATCCCTCTCAGAAGTGTTTAGAAATGAACAAAGATTAGATACTAATGAACTATCATAGATTAAAACAGATGAGGATATGACAGTTGAGTTTGATGAGTGATCTTTTACCAAATTATTAATTTAAATATTTAATTATGAAGGCATCATTGGAAAAAATAGGGAAACTTGGCTATGGACAGAATATTAGATGATAGAATTATATCAATGTTAAATATTTTAGGATAATTAAATTATGGTTATACAGGGAAATATTCTCGTGTTTATAGATGACATGTCAGGGTCTTAATAGATGCATGTGTAAGTCATGAAAGAAAGAAATCCAATGTGACAAGGTGCTAGTAACTGACGAATCTGACCAAATGGTGTATGAATTTTCATTGTCTCAGTCTTACAACTTGTCTTTTAGTTTAGAATTTCTCAGAACAGAGAATTGGGGATAAAACACCAACACATATTTTTCATTCAAAATATCCTTGCTATCAAGAATAAAAAGCATAGGTCATTTTGCTTACATTTGTGATTGGTTATTTCTCTATTAATTGAGGTAGATTAATCCATGAATTTACATTAATCCCAGCAGAGGGTAATCTATTACCTTTACTTATTAGTTTTACTACTTTCCACTTCATCCTATGACAAAATAGTTGAATAGAGCTATATTAACTGATGTCCCTGCATTTGAATATTTATTAGAGGGTGCTCTTTGAGCAATTTCAATTAAACAAAATAGTTTCGGGTGTGCAAAATCTGATTTTTGCTAATGGACAGGTAATTTAAAGTATTTTAGATTCAAATTACATGCCACTTCCACTGTCATTTAAATGTATATCTTCTGAAGCAATATTTTACTTTTTAACTGCCTGGAGGAAGACTGAGAAATAAGAAATGAAATGGGAAAATATTGTTTTAGGACTCAATTTAAAGTGATGTCCTTTTTTTTTTTTCCAGCTTAAATTTTAGATTCTGGTGCAATATCCCCAAAATACCTGAGCTATATATTATAGCTGAAAGAACAGGCACAGCCATTCCAAAGCTCAGTAGGACCATCTTCCTTGTCGTAAACTAGACTGGTTGGGATTTTTCACATTATAAATCACACACGACACAAAATAAGTAGTCCATAAAATTGGTAAGTAGGGTTTAAAAGTGCTGAAAGGAAAGTAAGTCTTTGAAACTTTGGAAACTTTTGCAATGCTCAGAACAAGTGAGAGCAGGATCCCTTGTTGTCTAGAGTCTCCAGGGTGAGGACAAGGATTCCAGGGGGTGAAAAATAATCCTTGTTTCCCAGTCTCAAATCCAGTGCTATCTTTGGGCTCCCAAATCACTCAACAACTTCCTTTCCCTTGGCAAGAAAATCTGGGTAGTACACCCAAAGTTCTCCAGCTCTCTGTCAAACGTTGTCATGTCCTGCAATGGCTGGGTATCCACACTTGGTTTTCATTTCAACTTCCATCCTGATGGACACACTGGGGGCTCCAGATGGCTTGGACCTAGTGGTTGCTCTTGTATTAACATCACTCACAGGCTTGCTGAATGGTCCCTATTATTTGTTCCCAGTGTGATTGCTCCTGTTTTGACTTTGCATGTTGATGGAGTTGAGTGCTCATGCCAAGTGGTACAAATTGTTTATTGAATTTCCCAACATGGTGGCCTTACTCCTCTTGATCTTTGGGCGTGGTTTTTTGTATATACTGCTGTGGTTCCTGTTTTCTTCCTATATCTTCCAGGCATTACTTTGATTTATTTTATGTCCTATTTTGAGCAAATCAATACCAGATCTTACAGTTGGGATAACAGGACACCAGAATGCCTGGGTCAGAATGAGCACTCAGAGCATTCTTTCCCTGCTAACAATGAATCTTGAGCATGGGAGGGGCTCAGAGATTTAACTCTTGCCTTCATAATCACTTTTCCACCTCAACTATCCAAAGTTTTATTCTTGTGGCTCAATAATTATTTCCTTGACTCTATTTCTCTGAGGAGGCTTATCAGGCATGCTATGAACAAAAAGCTCCAGGAAGTCTAAGAGTAGCATTTATGAAATGGATAACCTTTTCAAAACTCTCAAGAGCAGCACAGGAAAATTACTGCAATAATTGTCCTCTTGAAAGGACAAAATTCTCAGGTATATATAAAAGAAATGGTCTTAAGCTTGAATGTTTTCAAGAGATAAGAAAATATCCTTTGTTAATGATGCTGTCTGCAATAAACTAGAAGTTAAACTTGCTTGCTTAGTTTCTCTCTTGTGACTTTAGGCAAATGTTCATTTTTAAACCTCATGATTTTTTCTTTTTGGGTTGATATCATTCTGATAGTGAAGATTCCATCATATAGAAGCACAATTCTCCCTAAGAAGAATAAAGTGGTATCAGAAGCAAAAGTACCCTGGATAAATGAAATTTTAAGAACATTAATAACCATTAAAATATGATAGAATTAAAAGAAAACTTCAGTGAATAGTGTAGTCAGTCTGTTTAAACTCTAAAAAACAAGTCACATCATGATTCTCGAAAATTAAGATTTGCAATTATTTTTATTCATTTCACAGGAAAAAGAAATTCCCGCTCCTAACACCATGTCTGTCTGATCTCAGCACTGTGTCTATGAACAGAGTAAAAATGGGTGTGTCCCCATTTTTATGAACATGTCTTTTTCTCACTATTCTTTTGCATTGCCTTTTTTTATTGATCCATAAGTGTACATGCAGTTTTAATTTATATTGTTCATTAGAGTTGACTGTCATTAGCCACACATGGTTATTAAGCTTCTGAAACATTGACTAGTTTTGAGTTGAGTTTTTTTGAAAGTGTAGCGTAAAAACTGAATTTTGAAGACAGTATGAAAGCTATAAAATTAATTAAAATTTAATAATTTTTTGATTCATTGTATACAAAAGGGGTACATCTTTTAATAATTAATAATTTTTATTTTTATTATTTGTTGATAATATCTTGATACTTTGGGTTAAATACAATGTATTATAATTATTTTCATCAGTTTTCTTTTTATCTTTTTAAATATGACTAGTAGAAAATTAAAAATTTCATATGTGGTTTCCATTTGGTTGTACTGTTCTACCTTTAAACCAACTTTTGGTTGATATTTTAAATTTTTGGTTCATTTTTGTGATTTGTCTTTTCACACTCTTTATGGTGTGTTTGAATGAGCAGAAGAGATTGCTCTGACTGTAAGAATAGAAACTGTAGAGGCCAAGGAAAGACATGTATGAATCATAAAATATTTCCAGAAAAACTGATGAATTAGATTGCTAAGAAATGAAATGTAAAGAGTCAAGGATGACCTTCTGGTTTGTTATTGTATCACATTTACTGTAATGGGGAGGTTGAAGGAGAAAACGGTTTAGAGGTGGAATCAAAGTGTTCATTTTTTTTTTAACCTGCCTTGTTCAATATATCCAAGTGGAGTTATTAATTGAATGAAGTAATCTGGAGTACTCATATTCCTCTTGAGGAAGATAACGACACCTGTGTCCATTAGCTATTATGGTGTAACAACTATAAACACCTCGGTGGTAAATACCATCAGTATGTAGTTCTCAGGCATTTGTGGGACTGTTGGGGATCTGCTGATCACGGCTGGGCTTGGCTTCTCAGTGCAGGTTGAACTCTGATGTGTTCCATATGCATTTATTGTAGGTTTTACTTGAGAGATGTAGCTAAGGAACTTCTTTGTATAATCATCATGAATGCTTCTGGAAGCACAGCATACTCAGGTAGAAACAGGGATTGCCACCAGCCTCTGTTGGAACTGCCTGCCCACGGTTACTTTTGCCCATTTTACCTTATTCAGAGAAAGTCAGTGGTCAATCCCAATGTAAATGGGATTGGACACTGTTATGGTTTAGATGTGAGGTGTTCCCCAAAAGCTCATGTGTGAGACAATGCAAAGAGGTGTAGAGGTGAAATGATTAGGTTATGAGAGTCTTTCATAATCAGTGCATTAATACCTGATAGGGATTAACTGAGTGGTGACTATAGGCAGGTAGGATGTGACTGGAGGAGGTGAGGTGTGTCATTTGTGTGTCATTGGCCCACAAATGACAGAGGCAGGAGACTGGGAAGCAAACCTCAGATCACCAAACTTTCCTTTATTCTGCAGTAAAGTCAATCCATCAGGCACAGGAGGGCTCGTTTTTTGGGTATGGAGATGGACCCTGGGTTACAGAAGGAGTCTGAGTCTTATAGTTTCATTGGAGATTGTAGATGTGCAGTTTGGATAGTCAGGGACCTAGTTGTGCAGGTTAAAATTTTAACTCAGGGAGGCAGTTGTAAAATGTTTTAAACTCATTGTCACTGGGAAAAGATCACAACTCAGTGTTCTTTGCTTATCTTCTTTCCTCTGAGACCCATTGTTACCTAGAGCTTCACTTAGAGCTTTTCTCCTTCCAGGACTCATCTGCAATGGAAAAGGGGTAAAGTCCAGAAACTGGCATCTCAGTATTTGCCTCCTTCCTTCAAGATCCATTGGGGTTGGAAAGAGATAAACGTTTGCTTTTAGTGGAGATGCTGGGGATGAACCCAGGAAGGGATGAACGTTTGCTTTTTCCCTCAAGGTCCGTTTTACTGGGAAAGGATGTACTGGGAGAGGTTTAATGTTTGGCTAATTTCCCCTCTCTCCTCCCAAGTCACACTGTCCCTCCATTTTTCTTGGGGAGCTGTCTTATAGTAATATTATATTCCATAACCCTTCAGGTGGGTCATTAGGGGAGTGCCTTTATTATTATTGGGTGAGTTAAGCTTAGCCTTTCTTTACTTCCTAATCATCAAGTCCTGAGCTGCATTCTTCCACCATACTCTTCTGCCATGATGTTCTGTCTTACCTCAAGCCTTGAGAAATGGAGCAGGGCTTCTATAGACTGAGACCTCTGAAACTGTGATCCCCAAAATAAATTTTTCCTTCTAAAATTGTTCTTAAAATAAAAATTGGTACTAAGAAGTGGAGTTGTTGCTGTTGGCTATCCTGACCATGTATTTCAGAAGCTTTTGGAGCTCTTAGGAATTTGGGGGAGGAACATTGGAAAGTTTAGTGGTAAAAGCTGGAAAAGTTCTAGAATGTTGTAAGTGGACCTGAATGGGCAATTCTGGTAGGAGTTCAGAAGACCAGGATGCTGATAGGACTGAAGACAGTAAAGAGGGCTCAGGAAGGTTTCAGAGAAGGACTATTGGAAATTGGACTAGAGGCCATTCCTGTTATATTCTGGCTAAGAAGTTGTCTACATTTTCCCCATGTCCTGAATCTTTCTGTGAGACTGATTTTAAAAGTGATGGACTTCTTAATCTGGCAGAAGAAATTTCTAGGCAGCATAGTATTCAGGTGGTGATATGAATATTGCTGACTGACTTTTAACCAAGTTTACTGTGATAATCAGGAGCAAAGCAGAATGATCTGAAAAACTTGCAGTTTGACCCAAAATCTGTGAGTAAAACTGGAACTGAGGAGTTTGCAGTTATTAAAGATATTACAGTTACTAAAGAAATGTTAAAGACTTTGCCCAGAGATGGTAGGAAGGAAGGCTTAAGGGCATCTCAGGAATTGTTGAGACCACACCCATCTCAGGCTCAGGGTGTAAAAGTAAAGATTATTTTGAACCGAGACCAGGGGTGCAACATGATCACACAATAAGGCCTAGGAAGTTTTTCAACATGCTCAGCCACCCAGGCACTCACCTTGCTGAAGTCAGGGTCCCTGGAGGCTTGGTTACTGCTTGAGATGGCAGCAGACCTTGGCGTCAACCACATGGTGCTGGTTCTGCAGGTTTGTGGGATCCTGGAATTAAGGGGTCATGGAAGGTTCCACCAAGATGTCAAAGGAAGACCTGTCCAACCAGGCAAAGTGTAGCAGGGCCATAGTCCCTGCAGGCAGCCTCTGAGAGGCAATGCTTGGAGATCTGAGGAGGAAGCCAAAGCTGCTGTGGAGATACTCCAACATTAAAAAAATGTCAGTAACTTGGGACATCTACTGATGAACGCTACAGGAATTAAGCAGAGACAAGCCAATGGTGAGGTCACGTGGGCTGTAACTAGCAAAGTCCTAGAAGTGGAGCTACACAAGCCCTGTGGAGAGAACATCAGGATGCCATGTGTTCCAGATGCTAAATATGGAGCAACAGGACTCATGTGCCCAGATGGATTTTAGTTTTGCTTTGGTCCCATCCTTTTTTTCTATGTCCCTATTTCTTCATATGAAAATGTTTATTCCATACATTTATACTTTGGATATGTACAAGTTGCTTTAGATTTTCACAGGGACTCGCACTGAGAGTTTGCCTTGAGTCTTGGAAGAGGCTTGGGACTTGGACTTCTGGGCAGCACTTAAACTGTTAAGACTATGGGGACTCGGAAATAGACTAAGTGTATTTTGCATTGTGAGATGAGCATGAACTTTTGGGGGCCAGGGGTGAAATATTATGACTTAGATGTGAGGTGCCCCCCAAAAGCCCACATGTGAGACAATGCAAGAAGGTATAGAGGTGAAATGATTGGGTTATGAGAGTTTTACATAATCAGTGCATTAATATCCTGATAGGGATTAACTGAGTGGTGACTATAGGCAGGTAGGGTGTGGCTGTTGGAGGTGGGTTATTGGTGGCATGCCTTCGGGGTATATTTTGGGTGAGCTGAGCTTAATCTCTCTCTGCTTCTTGATCGTCATGTTCTGAGCTGCTCTCTCCTCCACCACACTCTTCTGCTATGATGTTCTTTCTCACTTCAAGCCCCAAGGAAGGGAGCAGGCCTTCTATCAACTGAGATTTCTGAAACTGTGAGCCTCCAAATAAACTTTTCCTTCTAAAATTGTTCTTGTCAGGTCTTTCGGTCACAACAATGAAAAAGTTGACTAAAACAGAAATTGAACTCCACAGACTTTAGTAACTGATGTTTCCTATAGTTTGGATCTTAAATATCCCACAAAAGCCCAAGTAATAGGCTTTAGTTGACGGTTTGGTATTATTGGGAAGGGATGGAAACTTTAAGAGATGGGGCCCAATGGGAGGCTGTCCAGTCACTGTCCAGTCACTGGGGGCATGTCCTCAAAGGGAATTATGGGACCCTGGTCTCTTCCTCTTTCGCTTCATGGCCACCATGAAGTAAGTTTTGCTCTACCACATGCTCACTACCATGATGTGCTACCTTGTCACAGGCCCCAAAACGATGGGGTCAACTAATTGTGAAATTAAACCTCCAAAATTGTAAGCCCAAAATACCCTTTTTCTTTATAAGTTTATTTATTTCAGTTGTTTGTTACAGTAATGGAAAACTGACTGAGGCAACATCAAAAAGGGCAATGGTAAAAGGGATAAAGGTATAAGGTATGAAGTGGGATGATAAAAAGAATTGTAAATAATGGTCCAGTTTGTCACAATTCTTAACATTTGTAAGATAAAAATAAGGTCTTTAAAATGTTTTGTTTAAGAACATTCGCAGGAATTACTACATATTTCTAGCAACTATTGTGGTCTGACCACAATAGTTGTTATAATGACCAAAGAAGTTGTTATAATTTGTTAAAATGACCAAAGAAGTTGTGTTGCTCTGGTGAATTCTCAGAAGGGTAACTGATAAATGACTCTAGATGTGAAGAAAAACTATATTGAGACTATTTTAACAATCAATACGTGCAGACAAATGAGCTCATAAGATGACTGATACTTTGGGGCTGTCCTTTTATTACCAATGTTTTAAGAGCTTGACTGAAGGGATAATCAGAATGACTCTGGGAACCTGCACAGCAGACTATAGTAAACACAGTTTTGTGGCCAGTCATGGTGGTACATACCTGTGTTTCCAGTGACACAGGAGGCTGAGGCAAGAGGACCAAGAGTTTGAGGCCCACTTCAACAACTTAGCAAGATCCTAAGCAACTTAGAACATGTCTCCAAAAATAAAATGGACTTGATATGTAGCTCAGTGGTAAAGCACCACTGAGTTCAATCCCTAGTATTAAACAAATAAAAATAAAATAGACACAGTTTTGTAATCAGAATGACTTTGATTTGATTTTCTAGAGTGTTGTTACTTTTTCTGAACTTTTTCAAGTTTCTTATTTTCATGAGCTTAATATTCCTCATTTATGAAGTAAAGATGGAAATATGTGATTTACAGGGTGATTGTACATTTTAAAATGAAGCAATGTGTAAATGCTTTGAATATTTGTTAATTTTGTTGTATTTTTCCTCTCTCCCTACTCCCTGTGAATGCTTTTTTTCCCTGTAACACTTTATTGTATTTATTTGTTTACATCTTTCTCTTTATCCCTTTCAGACCCCTTGACCATGGGTAGATGATATTTGTAACATCTAGTACAGTACTTGATATGTAGTAGGCATTTAAGAAAATTTTCTTCAACAAATTGAATGAATGCTTTGCATTCTATTGCAGGAGTGGAAAACAAAGGAGGGACATATTTTGAGGCTGTGGAACTTCTCCTGAATGACTGTATCATTAATTATCTTTCCATATAGTAAAATGCCTTTTAAAGTGCCTGACACATAATGAGCTTGCCTGTTCTTAGTTTTCCCTCTATATGAAGATTTTTAGACAGAACAAGAACATATGACATTGAACTACTCTACTACCAGATATCACCATCCTAGAACATCCTTAGTTAACAGATATTTTAATCCACCGAAAAGTTCCCTTTCATAAAGCTAATTCTGCAGTAAAAAAATCCAGTAAGTGCTTCAGTTGTTATAATGACCAAAGAAGTTGTGTTGCTCTGGTGAATTCTCAGAAGGGTAACTGATAAATGACAATAACAGACAATTAACTAAAAGCCATTACAAAATTGTTCTCAATAGTGAATTTAACCTACAAAGTATTTTTTCACAAATCAGTCAAGACTGTTATCCTAATTCACTAAGTAATTCATTAGTCATGATATGATGCCACTAGTCATAAAGGTCTGATGTTCTTTATGGTGCTAATTTAATGATAAAGATAAATTCTTATAATAAAAATAAATGTGCACTTAACAAAAATTAAGAAATTTCCTGCTGCTAATGATACCATCAATGATGTGAAAAGACAACCCACAGAATGGGAGAAAATATTTGCAAAACACCTGTCTAATAAGTGTATTATATCTCAAATACACAAAAAGTCATAGAAAGAACAATAATTAAAAAGACAACCCAATTCAAAATGAATATATGAATAGACATTTTTCCAAGAAGATATAAGAATAACTAATAAATACAAAGAAAGATACTGAACATTACTGGCCATGAAGAAAATGTAAGTCAAATCCACAATAAGATACCACCCTACAAGCATGACTATAATAAAAAAGACATTAAATAAAATGCATTGAGAATTTGGAGTTATGGAAACTCCTGTTCCTTGCTAGTGGGTATGTCAAAATGTTGCAGAAACTTCAAAAAACCAGTTGGCAGTCTTTCAAAATTTTAAACATAGAGTTACCATATGACCCAACAATTACACTCCTAGCTATATGCCAAAGGTGAATACAAACATTTTCACACAACATTTTCTAAAGGCTTGTGGTAGTATGGGTTATAATAACCAAAAATTGAAAATAACTCAAATGCCCATCAACTGATGAATGGATAAATAACACATCACAAATCCATTCAATGAAATATTATTCAGCAATAACAAGGAAGAAAGAGCTGATACATTCTATGGCATGCATGACCCTGAAAAGATTGGACTGAGTGAATAATGTCAGTGACAAAAGACCTCAGATATGAATCCATTGATGTGCAGTATCTGGAATAGGCAACTTTACAGAGACAGGAAATTCCCTACTTTTTGCCTGGAGGGAAGAAGCAGGAAAATGAGGAGTGATTGTCCTACCCTTTGGATCTTGAATGTCTCCCAAAGGGTGTGTATAAAAGGCATGGTCACTAATGCACAAAATCATCAAAAACAATAGGTTGCTATGTCTTAAGTCAGCAAGCCTGGACCATTTTTAACCCACTGATGAGGTAACAGGTATGTTCTCTCACTGGTAAATGTGAAACTCTGTGTTTTATTACCTCTGTGTCTATAGTGATTTGTCCTGAGCCCCAGTCCCTTATGCCTTCCCTCCATTCCTGAAACTTGTACTTTGTGAATTCATAAATTCACTTGTGAATTTACCACTTATTCTGCTTAATATAATTTCCTCTAGAATTTTTAATACCTGGTTCCTTGTTAATCCCTTGTTAATCTCAGTTCAGTTGTCACTTACCACAAAGAGGCCTGCCTTATCAGTCCTCATGTAAAATCCCCCTCTCACCAATTCACTTTCTGTTGTAGTTTCCTGCTGTACTTTCGTCATAACAATTAGTACTATATGTAATAACTTGTTTCTTACTTGCCTTTGGCTCATCTAAGATTCATCTGAACAGAGACATTGTCTGGTACAATACTGTAGGGTCAATTTCTATATCACGAAGTGACTTTCACTTATTGACTAAATGAAAAGTAGATCCATGAATGGATATATAGAGAAATTTTACAACTGCTACATTTTGTGTTATACACTCAATAAATTCTAAATATAATAGATGCTCAGTGATCCCCTATGTTATCTATTATGTTTGCTGTTTCAAAGGTAAAGGACCTGAAGTTGGGAGAGATGAAGATACTGTCTATGGTGGAATAACAGACTAAAATGAGAATCTAGATCTTTCATACATTGAAGGACATTAACTACATATATGTGCTCAACATTTAAAGTAGAATATTGAAAGATATGTGCAGCTATACTCATTCCTTGGTTTCAATACATGGTTTATAAATAATGTGTTCTTTCAAGATGCTCCCTTTCTCAGAACCTTCAGTCCATACTATTAAATATCAGCTATCTGTAATGTCAGCAGAGGTTGGTTCATATTAACTGACCTGCATTTGATGTATAAAAGATCCCATAAGCTGTGGAACATAGCCGGATTAAAATAATATCAAAGGGGATCCTAAAATTTGTTTGGAAATATAAAGGGCCTAGGATACCTGAAATAAATTTGAAAAACAAAGAATAAAGCAAAGGACTTATATATTATCAGATTTCAAAATTTAATATGAAGTTAAAGTATCAGGATAATGTGATATTAGACTAAAGACAAATATAGAACAATGGAATCAACTAGAGAATCCAGAGGTAAACTCACATGCATATGACCAAATGATTTTTTTTATGAAGATGCTAAAGTAATTCAGTGGGAAAGGATAGTCTTTTCAACAAGTGGTGCTGGTTATCCATATGTAAAAAGATGTGTCTAGACACATATCATACCATACATAACACTTGATTCAAAATGGATCACAAATCCAAATGTAAGATCTCATAATATAATGTGTCTAGAATAAAATATTATTATGGTTTGGATCTGAGGTGTTCCCCCAAAGCTCTTATGTCAGTGTAGGAACATTTGGAGGTGAGATGATGAGATTATGAGAGCTGTGATCTAATCAGTCGATCCCAGTTTGAGTGGACTAATTGCATGGTGACTGTAGGCAGGTGGGGTGTGGCTGCAGGAGGTGGTCACTGGGGGTATGCACAGGAAGTGTCTATCTTCCATGCAGCCCCTTCTCCTTCCTGTCTCTGTTTCCTGGCAACCATGAAGTAAGCAGCTTTCCTCCTCCACCACCCTTCTGTCAGGGTGTTCTGCTTCACCTTGGGCCCAGAGTAATGGAGATGGTCAACCATGGACTGAACCTCTGAAACTGTGTGAGCCCAAATTAAATTTTCATCCTTCTTGTGTATTTTGATGACAGCAACAAAAAGCTGACCAATACAAATACAGAAGAAAATATTTGTTAGGCAAAAATTTCATAGATATGACACTAAATATCTATGTTAGAAAAAATGTGAAGTGGGACTATATAAATTTGCCTTTGACAGGCACCCACAGACTGAGAAGGACTTGTAAACATTTCTGATAAAGGACTTACATTCAAAACATGTAAAGAGGCTGATACTGACCTTCAGTGCTGGCACCAGCACCAAGGCACCCTCCAGGAAGTTCTTTGTGGGGGGCAACTGGAAGATGAATAGAAGTGTCTGGGGGAGCTCATCTGTACCCTGAATGCGGCCAAGGTGCCGGCGACACCGAGGTGGTTTGTGCACCCCCCACTGCCTACATCGACTTTGCCAGGCAGAAGCTAGATCCCAAGATGGCTGTGTCTGCGCAGAACTGCTACAAAGTGACTAATGGCGCCTTCGCTGGGGGGATCAGCCCTGGCATGATCAGAGATTGTGGAGCCACATGGGTAGTCCTGGGGCACTCGGAGAGGAGGCAGATCTTTGGGGAGTTAGATGAGCTGATTGGGCAGAAAGTGGCCCATGCCCTACCAGAGGGACTCGGAGTCATCGCCTGCATTGGAGAGAAGCTAGATGAGAGAGAAGCTGGCGTCACAGAGAAGGTTGTTTTCGAGCAAACCAAGGTCATCACAGAGCAAGGTCATCCTGGCCTATGAGCCTGTGTGGGCCATGGGTACTGGCAAGACTGCAACACCCCAACAGGCCAGGAAGTACATGAGAAACTTGGGGGATGGCTCAAGTCCAACATTTCTGATGTAGTGGCTCAGAGCACTTGTGTCATTTATGGAGGTTCTGTGACTGGAGCAACTTGCAAAGAGCTAGCAAGCCAGCCTGGTGTGGATGGCTTCCTCGTGGGTGGTGCTTCCCTCAAGCCCGAGTTTGTAGACATCATCAATGCCAAACAATAAGCGCCATCCATCTATTCTTCCTGCTAAGCCAGGGATTAGGTAGTCCAGAAGCCAAGTAACTGCCCCCACCCTTCACATGATTCTGATGTTGTCATCTGCCTCCTCTCATGGCCTAACCCACACTGGACCTTCCTTTACCGTTTACACCTTCCCCTGTGATGGCTGGGACCAGAACAATCCACCACTTACTATAATGGTTAAAACTAAACATGTCACCCAGGTGGCTTCTCAACTGAGAGGTGGAAGGAATCCCCTCAGGCCTCAGAGAGGGCAGAAGAGAGAAACCATGTTCCTCTCCCTTCTCACACTGAGGCCAAGATCTTCCCCACAGAGGCTAGGGATGTCCCCTGACCTGTGCTGCCAACGCCTGTGTATGTTGTGTATGTAAGCTATCCACACATGTAAGGGAAATAAAACACCTGGCACATCAAAAACAAAATATGCAAAGAACTCATAGGCTGAATAAGAAAATTTACTTTCCAATAAGAAAATGGGCAGAGAGCTGAAATAAGAACAAGATATGCAAGATCATTAGTTATTTGAGAGGAAAGACATTATCACACATTGATTAGAATGGCTAAAATCAAAGGAGAATATCTGGAGTTGGCAATAATGTGGAGAAAAAGCGATTCTTCTACACTGCTGATGGGGAATTTACACTAGTGTCAGGTGAGAAACAAGTTGGTAACTTTTTAAGAAGTTAAATAATCACAGCATATGAATAGCAATACTCATTTAAATACCTTTATTAGTTTTTTTCCTAATAAAAAAAAAAAAACTATTAAAACTAATTGCCATAAACTTCGTGGCTTAAAGCAACAGAAATTTAAGGAGCCAGATGTTCATCGTCAAATATCAGCCAGACAACATTCCATCTGAAGGAGCTGGGAGTAGGGGTTCCTTCCTTGTTTCTTCCAGATTCCTGTGGAGCATAAACACCAATTGTTGCCTCTTTCTTCACTTGACATTCTTTTTTGTCTGTATCTTTTCCTCTTCTGTCTCTGATAATACTACTAGGTATTAGATTTAGTCCCATCCTGATCATCTCAGATGATCTCACTTCAAGATGCTTGAATATACCATTATTTACTATCCCCAAATGGAGCCGATCAATATGCCCATTCACCTGTGACTAGATCAGTAAAATGTGGTACAACCATACAATGTACTCACATTAAGAAACAATGACAAGAATGATAAAATTATGGCATTTGCAGGCAAATGGATGAAATTGGAGAATATCATGCTAAGTGAGATAAGCCAATCTCAAAAAACCAAAGGACAAATGATCTCACTGATAAGTGGATGATGACACATAATGGGGGGTGGGAGGGGTTAGTGTTAGGGTTAGGGTTAGGGTTAGGGTTAGGGTTAGGGTTAAGGAGGGTGGCAAGAATGGAGGAAGGACTGTATAGAGGGAAAAGAGGGGTGGGAGGGGTGGGGGGAAGGGAAAAAATAACAGAATGAATCAAACAACATTACCCTATGTAAATTTATGATTACACAAATGGTATGCCTTTACTCCATGTACAAATAGAGAAACAACATGTATCCCATTTGTTTACAATTTTAAAAAAAGCAGGAAAAAAAACTGTGGTGTATATATATATACAGTGGTATATTACTCAGCCTTGAAGAAGAATGAAAGTATGGCATTTGCTGGTAAATGGATAAAACTGGAGAATATTATGCTAAATGAAATAAGCCAATCCCAAAGGAAAAAAAAAAGAAACAATGACAAAAATATCTACAATGGAAAGGAAAATACTGAATTAAAGCAATTTTTCAGATTAAAAAAAGAAGGAACAAACTACGGATAATACATAAAACCATGAAATCTCAAGTCACAGTGCTAAATGAACCCAATCAGACAGTAACTTTGCATGTTTTATGATTTCATTTGATAAAATTTCTAAAAAAAAGCCAAAATATAGAGACAGAAACATGCCAATGGTTTTCCTAGGGCTAGTGACAAAAGCAGAAACTATCTGCAAAATGACACAAAAGTACTTCTTGGGGAAATGGAAGGGTAGTAAAATGGATTGTGATAGTTACACAACTCATAAATTTACTAAAACTCACACAACTATACTCTTTTAATGGGTGGATTTCATGATTTGTAAATTCTGAAACTTATAATGAACCAAGAATTTGGTGTGAGCTACTACACCAGAAACCATTCTCTTTTATAGCTATGGCTCCGAGGTCTTGTGTTAAGGTCAAACAAAACAAATATTTTGCTGAGTCTTGGGAGAGTTTATTGTACACAAACCAACTTACCCTATGAGTCAATGATATATCGTTTCATATGTTGAACTCTTATTTCCACCACAATGTAACACTAACCACATATTTGATCACATTGGCTTCCTATCTTTGTTTAGCATATTTATTTTCAAAATCATTGCACAAATACAACACTCACATCATTTTTCTTTAGATATAATACATGACAGTCGAATATAGCCCTTCTTGACCCCAGAGTCCTACTTTGTACTGTCCTTCCCCAAGATCATAAATCTAGTGTCATACAGCTAGACTAACCTTTATATTTTTACATTCACATTTAGTAAGCTATAAGCATTTTATTTTAGTGTGTTTGTCTTGTAACAAATGGTGTCACATTTATCTATGCTTTTGTAACTTTTGACCTCTATTCATGATTATACATATTTCTTTTAAATTGCAGGGTATAGTTAATCTCTTTTAACTGATGGGTGCAACTCATCATCACATTATGTTTCTTAATCCAATTTTTTACTAACATTTTCTTGATTCTAATATTGTTGTTACAAAATATGCTGCAATATCTACCATGCAAAGGGCAACTGTTACTCCAAGAAACATTAAGAAATGAAACTAATGGGTAGCATAATCTGTCCACTTTTGACTTTTTTAGATCTGATCAAACAATTTTCCAAAATATGTGTGTGTTAGGATAGGCTAAGCTATAGTGAAGATTATACCCAGAGACAATAGTCAACTAAAATTGTTCTATCTCCTCCGCAGAGTAAACGGAAATCAATCTTGACCATTTGGGGTTCTCTCATCCACAATTTAATCCCATAATTCTGCTAATCCTGTAGGTAAAATGCAGTATCTGATTGGTGTTTTTCTTTGTCACTGATTCTGACTGAGTTGAGTTTATTTCTCAGAAACAGGAAGGGGAAAGGATAGGTGAAGATAATATTAAATGATTTCATGATGAGCAGATGAAAATGTTCATCTCAAATGACCTTGATTACTCAGTGAAACCATGTCAGAGTTCCTGTGTCCTACAGACTCAGAAGCATAGTGACATTTTATTTTCTTTACTCCATGGTAGAAAGAAAGCTCAGCATGTGAAGTCTAGGAAGTAAAATGACTGATGCCATATACATTAGCTCCCCCTTCCACAGTTTTCACTTTCCAGTTTCTATTACCAGTCAATCATAGTCCAAAAATATTCATTAGGAAATTCCAGAAATAAACTATCCAAAAGTTTTAAATTGTAAGCCATTCTGAGTAACATGATGAAATCTTGAAGCATCGCACTCTATGCTACTCAGTATGTGAATCATCCCTTGGTCTAGTGTATCCACACAGTATATGTTACCTGCCTGTTAGTCACTTTTCAGCTGTCTCAGTTATCAGGTCCACTATCACAGTATCATGTGAAAGACACCACCCTATGTAACTTTCATTACAATATATTGTTATAATTTGTTATAGTAGTTATTGTTGTTAATTTCTTACTGTGCCTAATTTGTAAATTAAACTTAATCACAGGTATATTCATAAAGAAAAAGAAAACCAGTATATATAGGGTTCAGTAAAATCTATAGTTTTAGACATCAAAAAGGTCTTGATATCCCCCATGGTTAAGGAGTGACTACTGTACTTGTTTTTGCTGACACTATCATCTTTTGAAGTAGGAAATATTACTTGTTCCAAAGATGAAGGGAAAATTCGAAACATACCAATTTTACTTGAGAGTCAATTTGAATATCAAAATTCCAACTAAAAAAAATCACTTTAACAGACAAAGAAAACTCACATCATAATTAATGATAAATTAATAATCAGACCTTCAGAAAGATTTTTCACTGCCATGAATCTAAGGCTATTTTAAATTATAGCAACAAATGCCTAAAAAACTTCCCAGAAACAAAATACAAACTGGAGTATTTCTTGGCATTTTAGATAAACCCAATCTGCTTCCTGGACTAAGTGCTCACTCATTGCAGGTATATTTGGCTACTTAACTACTGTGCCATTTGCCAATATCTATAAATACTTGTTCATTATTTAGTCTTCAGATAATTTTGTGCAATTCTACAATATTTCCCCTCAATTTTCCAATATGTCATGTAGTAGGAAAATACCATTTTTTCAAATTCATAGAGATGGCAGGAATCATTGCAATATGGAACAGTAAAACTATTACTATACTTTTGCAGAATACAACACACAAATATTAATTTATAATGATGATTCCCTGAAAAATATTAGATTAGTTGGCCCATCTCCTGGATGATTAATTACAGTAATACCAACTAGTTTTGAGTATGAATGTGTCATATGCCAAAAGAGAAAATGAACTTGTGTAATACATAGCACACTCAAAAGAGACAAATAAATTTGTGCAATGCATAGCACAACCGTGTAATTTTGAGATCTCATTGAGATTGGTTAAGAAAGGAACATGAATCCCATTGAAATTTTTACCCAAGAGGTTTCTGTTTTTCCATTAAAAAAGGTAAGAGCCCTTGACAAACACTCAAATTCTATAGACAAGTTCATATTACTTTTAATTCCTTGTCCTGAAATTACTTCTAAGGGGTGAATTTAGCCTCTATTTTTTTTTTTTTTTTTTTTTTTTTTTTTTTTTTTTTTTTTGCTTTTGTAGACTTTTAGGTGATTTTTGTTTCAGGAATACGTTTTCTTTTTCTCTCTTTTTTTTTTAAATCAAACTGCTTTATATTTAGAGAAATTTTATGTTTACAGAAAAATACAATAGAAACTACAGAAAGTTCCCATATACTGCCCCCTTCTACTAGTTTGCCTTTCAGAGTGACTGCACCTTTTCCATTCCCACCAGTAGTGGATGGGAGTTCCTGTTGCTCCACATTTCCACCAGCATTCGATGCTGTCAGTGTTTTAAGGTTTATCCCGTCTAATAGATACGTTTGTGGTATCTCAATGTTGTTTGAAGTCACACTTCCCTAATGATTCATGATATCAAACATCTTTTCACATGCTTATTTGCCATCTATAGATCTTCTTTGGTAGTGTGTCTGTTCAGATCTTTAGCCTATTTTAAAATCACATTGTTGGCTATCTTTGTGTTGAGTTCCAAGAACTCTATGTAGATTAAAAAAAAATAGGTCCTTTATTATATGTGTGTTTTGGAAGTATTTTCTCTAAGTCTATTTCTTGTCTTCACTCTCCTAATACTGTAGCTCAGAAGTTAATTCTGATAATTTAAATTTTAATGAAGTCCTACTTCTCCATTTTTTCTCTATGGAGCTCATGGATCTGTTTGGATCTATTCCACTCTGGGTACTGTGTCTAGAAAGTCATCAATAAATCCAGGTAGTCTAGATCTTTTTCATGTTTTTTTTTTTTTTTTTTTTTTTGCTGTAGCTTATATTTTTGTAATTTTACACTTGGGCATAAGATCCATTTTGTCTTTATTTTTATGAAAGTAAAAGGTCATGCCTGGATTAATTTTTCTTCATGTACATGCCAACTTGTTCTAGCATCATTTGTTGAAAAGATTCTTCTTCCTCCATTGAATTGCCTTTGCTTCTTCATTAAAGTTCAGTTGACTGTGTTTGTGTGAATCTATTTCTGGATCTCTATGCTGTTCCACTGATGTGTTTGTTTATTTTTTTGCCAATTCTGCTCTGTCTTAATTACTCTAGTTTTATAGTACGCTTTATAGTGTCTTGAAAATGGGTAGTATCCGTCTTCCAGCTTTGTTCTTCTTAATTAATTGATTGTGTTAATTAAGAAGTAATTAAGAAATTGTATTAATTGTGTTAATTACTTGTGTGGGCTACATCTTTTGCCTTTATGCATAAACATAGAGTCAGTTTTGTTGATGTCTACAACATAATTTGCTATGATTTTTTGGGGGGGATATTCACTTTTTGGATACTTTATTTTCTGCTCTTTATGATTCAGTTGTCTTCTTCCTTTACTCCTCCTGGCATGGTTAAGGTCCAAACTTCCTTCTCTTTTCCTTTGTCACTTCAGTGAAATGGGAAATACACATACATCCATTCCTGAGATAGACAATTCATTTTGAAGGGACTTGTGTTTTTCATAGTCAGATACTTCTGCTATTGAGTTTTGAAAGTTCCTTCTTACCTTGTTCAAGCAGACTATGAGAACGTTTTAGGCAAGCATCGTTTGTTCCAAATAACTGAGGGATTTGTGAACTTGACAGGAGCCAGAAGTAGTTGCTTATCAATATGAGAAGATATTGATAAATTGCCAATAGGATGTTGTTTTTCCAGGATATTTCTGTTGAAAGTTTTTGCACACAGAGATTTCTCTCTGCCTATTTTGTGCCTATATCCCTATAAAGTGCATGATCATAGGCCTCATGAGCATAGATAAACACAGTGGTTTTAAGTGTCCACAGGCATTT
The DNA here is from genome assembly GCF_902686445.1 of Sciurus carolinensis. Classification (NCBI taxonomy): domain Eukaryota; kingdom Metazoa; phylum Chordata; class Mammalia; order Rodentia; family Sciuridae; genus Sciurus; species Sciurus carolinensis. The sequence goes on from NC_062224.1 coordinate 25,124,200, forward strand.
CTGACACCACAGGATGCTTTTTCCAAAAAAAGCACCATACTTGCCTGTTTAATGAGATGTAGGTTAAGCTGTAGCCAGTAAAATAGTCACTAGAAAGGTATTTAAAATTGGAAATATAGTACTTTATATTGAGCCTGATACCAGGGACACATTTACAACATGGCATGAAGCAACATTCACAAATCACACTCTGTGTAAGGTGACAAAATCAAGCAAGTCCTTTAAAAACAAAATTCTTGCTGACTCACTCCCTGTGCAACCTCTGTGCAGTTGTGTGTGCATTTTATTCAACTCCCAGTTCCTGAGGACAGAGACTTATCTTTCCTGTCCACCATATATGAATGAATGAATGAAAGAATAAACAAACTCAGGCATTTCAGTCAACAAGTGCTTATTGGAAAAGTGATGGTCTTTGTTATTCCATGAGTCTCTTCAAGGTGCAGATTCTGCTGTTCTACCCCCACCCTGTACCCTGTAGTTCCAGCTCCTAGCACAGTGCCTGGAACACATCAGTCAGTACATCTTTTAAATATGATCAAATAAATAAATGGAAGTGTCTTAATCAATTCAGATGGCTATAACAGAATACCACAGACTACATGACTTAGAAATAATAGGAATTTATTTCACGGAATTCTAGAGGTTAAGAAGTCCAAGCTCCAGGCACCAGGGGATTGGGCATTTAGTGAGGGCCCTCTTTTTCTGGTTTCTTGACAGCTGTCTTTTCCACTATGACATTAAGTGGTGGAATGGGAGAGGGAGCTCTCTGGGGGTCTCTTTTACAGAGGCCTTTCATGTAATCTTTACCCTGAGGACCTAATGACCTCCCAAAGGCCTTACTTTCTAATATCACACTGAATTAGATTTTATCACATGGATTTTGGAGTACACAAACATTCAGTCTATAGCATGAGAGTATCTCTCAAAGGGAAATTCATTTATCTCTGATCACTCAAAAATAATTAGCAGCTAAAAAATGAAATCCTAAAGAAGAGCTGGGGTGTAGTTCTGATACAGTGAGGCCCTGGTTTCAATTCCCAGCAACAAATGCATACATACATACACACTTATGGCAAAAAAAAAGATACATGCTCCTAAAAAAGTCACATGTGTTTTGTATATGTATTTCTCTTGCTTACCTCTCAGTGTAGATGAAATGTTGAAAAATTGCTCTTCAAGGGGGAACTCTGGAGGGATTTAAACCACTGGCCAGGTGGGTGCTTATATACCAAAGCAAAAAGCAAAAAAAAGAAAAAGAAAAGAAAATGGAACCAAAATAAGCTCTGAGGACATTTTAAGAAATTCATTTTAAGGTTTAAGGCATAATATTGCCAAGAACCTGTTACCTGATATGAGTCCTATTTTAATTTTTAGTGGAAAACACCCTTTCAAAGATTCAGTACACTAAAGGCAGTTCCTTTGTACCTTCATTGCCAGATAAAATCAGAACTGAGCATTTCCTGGAGAGCTGGAGGGAACCATGAGACATTGAGTATGTCTTTGTAACCAGTTGGTGCCTTCTTTGGGGTTATCTGCATGTGTCTCTTACCATCTTTAGTACTTTCTATAATTGTCCAAATATTAATTTTTCTCTTATCATTCCTCTGGGTATTATATTATTGGCAGTATCATTATATTGAAGTATCAATTTCTCTATCCAGAGACATAATGTATATTAACTTTAAAATCTGGTTCTTACATAGTATAGAGAATGTTGAGTACATTTTTCAATTTTTTTGTACTAGTGAATATTATTTTTCATCATCACTTATTGAATTCATTCACTTAGGTTTTCAATATGGACACATTGCATAATGCTAATTGTTTTTAATTCTTTCAAATTAATAACCTGTCAAAACATGATATATTACCAAATTATACAAATTATTCTTTTCCTACTTATAGAAAGGCACTATTCTAATTAAAATTAGATATCTTAATATCTGCAAATAATATGTTTGTTTCTAATTTTGAATAGATTCCTTGAAATCAATAAACTACATGTTTAACTGTTTTTGCTTATTTTCCTTTGTTTAGGTATCAGTTTCTATTTTCCCTAAGCATCAAGTTTTAGAATTCCAATACAAAGGAAATTCTATCTATAGAATTTGCTGATTTGAAGATAAGTACATATAAGGTTTCAATATTTAATCCAGTTAAATCTGTTCATGTTATGCCTGATGATGTTCCCTTATATTTCTTCAATCCTCTCTTTCCTTTAAATTTCCCATGTTTACCACTCGAAATTCCTCCGGAACTTAGAATTTCAACTATAATAGGTATTTTTTCTTGAGAAATCTATCAATTTCTTTTGTGTTAAATGTGTTTATTTAACCAAATTATTTATGTTTTTAATTTATTTTGTTAATACATTCTCCTATGGTTATGTCCTCTATGTTATTCTGCACCTTAAGGGTGTATCTAAACCCTATGATAGACTATGGCAGTATTGGCAGCAAACCCTCCAGCATTTCAAATCCTTCTCTAGCAAGAACTTACCTATGAAAAACTGCAACGCTTGAGCTAAATCTCTGAAATAGTAGATAATCATTTCAAAGCCCAAGTGGCTTAGCACTCCCCAGAAACAGTGATGAAACTCTTCAGCTGTAGAAACCAGAGGCAAATCCCTTGACCTTTCCAAGCCTAGTCTCTGTCATTTCTTTATAAGGTTTGAAAGTAGAAGGCAACTTTTACTCTTTATATGTAAAGTTCATTGAAACTAAAAGTAATTTTTCTCAATGTGAAGGTATTATTCAATATTTAAGTTCTATATTGGTAATGTATTATGCTACCGATACATTGTCTTTCAATGTAGTGGTTTGATTGTGTGAGTTTAAGGTAGGATCTGCATGTTGAATGATCCAGGTAAAGAATTTTAAAAAACAGCATTATGCATTGTGTCCATATTGAAAATTGCCTGAGGGCAATTTTCAGAGAATAAAAATATAGAATTTCAATGGCACTCTCAGGATCTCTTCAGAGCACACCCAAGGGTTGTGACTGGTGGCTTAAATAATACTTGCGTGACTGCTACACCAAATGTGGTCCTCAGCACATCAGCATCAGCATCTTGGTAGCTTTTGAGAAGTGCGGACTCTCAGCCCCACACCAGCCCTAATGAATTAGAATCCACTTTTTACCAAGATCTTTAAGTTATTTGTATGCACTTTAAATTTTGAGAAGCGTTGATTGACTAACTTTCCGAATTAAAAGACAAAAGATCAGGTAAACCAGATGGTAGATTTTGTGTAAAGTTAAATAGGGCAGTTGAACATAATGAAAGTCACGGGTTTTAGTGATATCGTATCAATTTACATAGTTAGACTCATGTATAAGAGGAAACAGGAAAGTTTGATCTTACATAGGAAGCATTCTCAGAAATAAATACAATTTAAAAAGGCTTTATTGATCTGCCTGATTTTTAGGACATCTAGATGAAAAAGGAAAAAGAAACTAGCAAGTTCTGTGAAAGTGCCCAACGGTAGGTATTTCTTTCATTTCAAGAACATCTTGATGATTTGACTGTAACATAATAAATTTTCATCAAAGTTTTTGGCTTCCAGTTGTTACAGCCTCAGTTCCATTACTCCCTTCCAGAACTCTCCAAAGGACATGGAATTGACATATCTACTACTGCATGTGTCATGAACAGGGAAAAAATGGGGGCTGTTGTCCATGACATCGTAGGTTTCCTGTGGCTCTGGCATATGATCTGTGAGTAGACAGGGTGCCCACTTGATTCAGATGTTACATTATTGAACAATGGATCTCATGTTGGTGCTTTCTGATAGAGCATATAAACTGAAGCATATTTAACATTTTTTTGCCAATGCAGTATTTCCAGAGGTATTTGACAGTTGAACTCAGAAAAGAGAGACATGGATTTTACTTTCAAATTTTCTTACCAGAGGGAAGAATGAGTTCTGCTCCTAGTTACATAATTGCTGGCACATAGTGCACCTGTAACTAAGCAGATAAAGGGCAATCGTTTCTGAATTAAATTCAGTCAACTGTTAACTTTATCACTAACTTCCTAGAGTCTTCTATTTATCCTTCTAGATCCAGCTGGAACATTTTAGAATCAAAGATGACTCCTGATAAAGAAAAGAACTATCTGTATTTTCCTGATCTAATTTTGTATTATTCTCAGAGAATCCTGGCTTATTTCCTGTTTTAGATTTAATTATTTGAACTTTAATGAAACCAGGTAAATCTTGATCCAAATTATGTATAAATTGATATTTTCTTAATATGTTTTTGCCAAAAACAATGATCAGTACAAATTAACTGATCTTTATCAAGGCCACATTTCTTCAGTTCAGATTTAGCTTTAATTTTTGAAAAAAACAAGAAGAAAATAGACATGGTGAAATCTACAGGCCAACTCATTTCACATACAAGCTAAATGATGAAATAATTGTATAAATATTATGACTAGGGCAGATGCTTTGGTAATAAATACAAATTACAACATTCGTCAACAATTTTCTTTCCAGAAGAAACTCTTGAGAGAGGGAAAAAAAAAAAAAAAAAAACACCACTTTATTTTCTAGCAACTTTAAAAGAATGATGATGTCACATACATATTTTCAGAATCTTTAGGGTTCAGAATATTTCTCTCATTTCCTCCCTAAAATGGATAGATTTGTTCAGCTGTTCTCTAGGAGTGAAGGATTAGAGAGAATGTGTGTTGGTACATTTTTGTAGTCACTCAAAATCTATTGTTAGGAGTGGTGTTAGATTCTGGTAAAGAAAGAAGTCCTGATCCTTTTTTTAGTAGCCATTCTACCTAATTTCTCTTCAGACCATTTTCAAGTCTCACTTCTGAAGGTTGTCTTAAACACAAGTGTTAAAAATCGCAAGAGCCAATTAAGCTGATTGCCTTTATCTAGCTTAGCATTCTAAGATATGAGTATCAAGATGTCTTTCTGGAAAATGTGTTTGACTGCATGGGCATCTGTATAGACAGACAGGGTTAGTCTTGAACTTTACCAGTTGTCTTCTCTTAGCATGAACTTGTCAATTTGTGATGTCAATATTTAATTGGCTTTCTTTCTTTCTTCTTCTTGAAACTCTAACACTAGTTCACCTGGCACCATGAAGAATTGCATCTCAAATGTTTATCTTAAAATTCACCTCCTAATGATTAGAGAGACTTCCTCTCTACTCTAGTATTTCAGGAACAAACTCTTTCCAAGTTTCCCTTTTTACTTTTTTTTTTTTTTTTTTTTTTTTTTTGGTGCCAGCAATTGAACCCAAAGGGGACTTAACCACTGAGCCACATCCCCGGCTTTTTTAAAAATTATTTTTTTATTTTGAGACAGAGTCTTGCCAAGTTACTTAGAGCCTCAGTGATTTGCTGAGGCTGGTCTTGAACTTGTGATCTTCCTGCCTCAGCCTCTTGAACTGCTGGGATTATAGACATGAGCCACTGAGCCCCGTCCCCTTCCACAATTTTTAACAACATTGGAGATAGCCTCACTATCTTTACCATTCCAACTACAATTCTAAACTTTTGAATTTGTTTTCATGGAATTTCCCTCCACTACTCGGATCATGTTCTGTTCTGGACTTTTTCCAACTCAATCATATTTCATTTATTCAATACAGATCTATTAAGTCAGAAAAATGAGGGTGACCAGGAAGTATAGTAAACCTCAAGTCTCATTTATATCAAGGTGTATTATGTGTACTAAACTTTATAAATGTGGCATTATTGGATAGTTCCAACACATTTTAAGCTCTCCTTTAATCTGTTTTTATATTACTTGTACTTATCATTTCTACATTAGGTGTCTCAGACTTTATTGCATGGTAACAACAGCTTAAAATTGTTGACATTGAAAACGACATTTGCTAAAAACTAGAGGATTATTTCTGCCCTTTCTCTTGTTAATTGTGACATATTTTTCTATTATTTACCAGGAAAAAATGTAAGCATATTTTAACCTAGAATTTTTATACCTTTCTTGCCCCAGTATTATCTAATACTTGCATAAAATGTTAATTTAGGGTTTGTTTTCCATAAAAGATTATTTCTGATGTGGTTGATATAATCACTGAAATGGACCTTGTTATAATGCAGAATTATATATATCCCATAATTCCATAATTTCAAACATATAATCATAGGACTAGGTATGACTGTGCTAATATTATGATTAGGTTAAGAGATAATAATCTGTTTTGTTTCCGAATAGTCTTCCTATTATTGTCTTGTGACATTGCTTTTTTTTTTAATTTAATGATGTGAACCCACCATAATCATTAAGATGTGGGCAAAGTGTATATGTATTTATTCTTGTCATATTTGATGGAACATAATTGTTAAGTGAAAACTCAGACTTTAGAATGAATTTGTATTGCTTTATTTGTCTTTTGCACACTCAGTAAGTATTAGTTGTTTTTGTTATTATTATTTTTCATTCAAAAAGCATAAATTCACATGTGGTTTTCCTTCCTACAGGAACTAAGTGGCATGTGCATATTTGGAGATTTCCCTATAGTGGTTTTCCACCAATTTATTTAAAATATATTTAAAATAGAATTAATCTTATATCTGATCCTCTGAAGAATTTTTTGCATCTTTTTTCTTGTATAGTTATGACCCTTCATGTCCTACACATTTTGTTTTGTTCTTTGAGCTTCCATTCCATCCAGATTGCAGATTTGGGCAAAATGCAGAAAGTATGTCTTTGTATTTTCCCTAGTTCCTAACTAAGCACATAATAAATATTCATTGAATGAAATGTCAATTTTCTGTAACAGTAAAACAGTTTGCTCATATTTCCAATTCTGTGGTGATTTAATTAAAACATAATACCCTTAGTGTAGAACTTTCTCTAAGACATTTTGAAAGTTTAAGCAAGCCATACTCTCAGTGTCTGTTTTCCATGTATAAATACATATCACTTTAAAGAAGGCTACTCAATTAGTCAGGTGCAATTTCTACTTAAGGGGACCCATGTTACCTTTTCCCAAATAGATATGCTAGTAAATGTTCAGTGATTCTGTCCTTTATTTTACACATTCCAAACAAATTTTTTCTGATGCTGGGCATGGGGAGGCCCATAATTAGATGCCCATCCTTAGGACATTGCCAGTTGTTAAGTGCAACTGATTGCAACGTACATCCAGGCACACACTCTTCCCCTTGAAAGGCACACAAAAGGCAATTGAACACAATATTCAAAGGGGGGAAATAGCCCAAGTGCCCATCTCCATATGAATAAGGAAACAAAGGTAGTATATCCATATGATGAAATATCATTGAGTCACAAAAGGAAGCAAAGTTCTTACACATGCTGCAATGTGGATGGACCTCAAAAACATTGTGCTGAGTGAAATATGACAGACACAGATCATATGATTGCATTTACACGAAGACACTACAATTGGCAATTTCTAGACATAGAAAGATTAGAATATGTTTCAGGGACTGTGGGAGGTGACAATGAAGAGTATCACTTAATGGTTACAGAGCTTCTTAGGGTGAAGAAAACATAATCCTGTACATGTAAATAAAGCCACTGAATGGTATTTTTAAAAATAGTCAAAATGGAAAATTAAGTTTCACCATAAATTGAGTAAATTAATAATGTAATGTGCCCCAAACCATGTCTGTGTACTGTCAATGGGTGAACTATAAAGTATATCAGTTATATCTCAATATTTTTTATGTTAATTGAAGGTTGAGGCATGGAAGCTTATAACCTCTAAGTGTTTTTGTTACCTTTCCTTGAAAGAAAATAGGAAAATAATCATAATATGAAAATGAAAGTTTCTACTTTCTCTATGAACACCTTTGGAGTCTGGGTGGATCCTGGAAAATGTTTGGACATCAATTATGAATGGTTCTATAATGCCCATTCAGTGTTCATGGATTTAAAAACTTTTCACAATAAGTTTTCTACTGGAATGTCTTGTGAAATACAGTGTTTCTCTCTATGTCTTGGCAGAGCTGGTCATATTTTCAGAATGACTTTAGGTGTCTGCAATGGATCACTTCTTTTTTCTGTCCCCTTCATCTAGAAACTTTGTGAACTGCAAGAATTGCTTTGTGGTCTGAAGGGCCCCTGAGCCTGTGAGCTGTGTGGCTTTGCCAAGACTGCCAGCCTGCCAAATTGTTGAAGCTGCCAAAAGACTAGCCCAGACTTCTTCATATGATGAAAGTACAGAAAAAAAAAAAAAAAAAAAGGCGAAAAAAGAGCCATGTGCTTGACTGACTCGCCCAATTCCCTCTGCTTCATAGGGAAAATAAATCTCTGAAGAAGTTCAAGAGAGAGCTACCATCTGGTCAGTCTCCTGGCTTTCTCAGTGTGGCTCCCAACACCTATCGCCAAGTGTCAGGAGGGCTTCCTGTGTTGGACAAAGGCCTGCATCAGTGTTCAGTGCCAAGATGCTAAAATCAGATGGGAGCCTAATGAGGTGGGAATCGGGGGACTGGTTTCAACCTGCAGTCTCATCTCTGCCACTGGTGCACTCTGGAAGGGTCAACTTTTCAGCAATAAAAGTTGGAGCCACTTCATAGCTGGCCCTGTCATTGTTCGCTATTCATTAATTTCTTGAAGAATCTGCAGCACATCCAAACTAAAATCCTCCCCAGTATCTCCAGCACTGTGCATCCTAGACAACTTGAAGGCAGCACCATTGGAAAAACTTGCAGAACTGTTTTTACAGTGCAGACGCTTTGCAGCTAGTTTGGCCCACTTCCTGCTCAGATCTTCAGTTCTCAAAGCCAAGCCAATTTTTCTTTTTGTTCGGAGTTGCTCATGCTACAAAAGTTCACATCTTTTAAGAATCCTTCCTTTTATAACAAATGGTGACATGAAACTTGTGTGCTTATTGACCTTGGAGATGTGCTTGGTTAAAACTTTATGTTTATTCATTGGACTTTCACCTTTAACATCTTAAGTGAGGAATGATGTCAAATATTGAGAACTGTAGTAATCTTTCTATGAAGATTCGAATTCACTGATAGGATCTGTGAATTTTGAACCAAAAGGTCAGTATTAACTTGTGGGGACTCCATGAGAGAATTGAATATTTTTATTATTGTCCTTTAAATTTATAAGCAAAGTCCATACATGAATTTTTTTTCTCCAACTAAAGATTTTCTTCCATAAGTTCTTCTGAATGGCAAAATAGCTGTAGCCACTTGTCCCCCAAACCAAACTCTTCAGCACAGTATTCTACAAGCCAAGACTAGGAGGTACTTCCCCTGTGAGTCAGATTTCACTCAGATTTCTTTCTGTCTTTTAACATGTCCCTGCTATTTGTTGCCTCCCTTCAAAGGCTGGAAGTACTTTAAGACATGTCCATCTCCTCCATCCTCTCCATTGAAGTTGGCATCAGATTCCATTGGTTTTGCTCCTGTCCATTCCTTCCCAGAGTTACTATGTCCCTCATCCTGTCTTATGAATGACTACAAAATTCTACTCCTTTACTTTCCATTTTTTACGTGTGTGTATTGTCATGGCTACTTCACAAAGTTGCTTTTACATGATATCTGTGGGGGGGGGACAAAGAAAAAGGAAATGAAGAAAGAAAAATTCTCTATTGCCCATTATATCCTATAGGATAAAATAAAACTGTACAGATGTATCCCTGGAATCCATAATGTATGAGCATCTACACTTTGGCTCACACCATTTTCCCTGCCAAAGTCACCCCCTCCACTGAGCTAAGTGGTTCCATTCCACTGGTTATCACTTTTTTTGTTTGTTTTTGGAAAAAAAAATTGACCATCCTAAGTTACTATCCTCACCACACCGGCACCAAGTCCTTATAAACTTTACTAAAAATAAAGCTTCTTTGAACACTTTTTTGATTATTCCTTATTTTATTCTTGTTTGTATTTATATTATATGTCATGCATGCCCAGCTAGATATTAAATCTCCTGCAAAGTAGTTCAGATCTTGGCATCCACAGTGACTTTCCAGTGCCCTGAAGTTATTCATACGGATCAAATTGTTTTATTAGACCTGTGACGTACTGGCTTCTGTGGTGCACCTAAAGATGCTGTGCGTAGTAAAACATTCTCTACCTTCCTTGACATTAGTTTTTTGAGAAAGAAAGGAATGGGTTGTCAAAACTGAAGAATGTGTGATGGAGTAAAGCATGCAGGGTTGAGTGTGGATGTTACCAGGTGACTGTCTTAGACATTTGTGCTGCTATAACAAAACAATGGGTATTTACCTTTCACAGTTCTGGAGACTAGGAAGTCCAAGATGAAAGTAGTTGTGAGATTCATTCCCCGTAAATGGTGCTGTCTAGGTGTCCTCATGTGGCAGCAAAGATGAAGAGCAAAAGGGCCTAAGCTCATTCCCTTCAGTCTTTTCATAAAGTACTAACCACTCGACTCTCATATTTCCACTTTTCCAGAATGCCCTTCTCTTAACACCACAAAGGGAGTTAAATTTCAACATGAATTTTGGAGGGAATCTATTCAAACCAAAGCAACAACCAAAACAAGTCAGTTTTATGAGGAAATGGTATTTAAGCTGAGAGCTGAAGGGTAAACAGTAAGAGGTTAACAACTGATAGTATTTCTCTAGTAAGTAAACTGCTTATTTTATTCTAATGAGCAGAAAAGGTCATAGGTAATTCAGTGGTCATAACCAATTTAGTTATGGCGGCCCTAATGTAGATAGAGGACAATTAGTAAAAGAAATAGTGTTTAATTTGATTTCCCATTTTTCTAAAATCTTCCTTAAGAAGAATGATGGTGTACTGATCTTTTTGGTTTAGTTTCATTTATTTTTTTAATTATACTCTACACTGAAATGAGCAGATTCAATTCTACTAGAATTGGAAACAGGTTTGGAATCCCTAGCAAAGCAGACAAAGAAATAAAAAAGAAGTAATGGAATCAGGAACCTAAAGCACAAAGCCAAGCCAAGACCAGGGGTGAGAGAAATCAGAATCAAGAGACAAAGGGACACTAGAACCCCAGCTAATCTGAGAGTTGGGGCAGTTAGAACCAGCTTGGCCTGTGATTGTGGATCCTATTCATTGATGGTTAAAAACAGAATGGGTACTTCTTGGAGTCATTGGCCATTAAAGCCCAGTTCTTATCACAGTTTAACCATTTCCCTTGCTTTCTTGGCATTGACTGTCATGTCAAAGTGTGTGTGAATATTGATTGAATTAATCAACAAAAAAACTCTTTGAAAATTTAGTCTTTGGGTTTGTAACTCATTGGTAGAGTACTTGCCTAGCATATGTGAGGCACTGGGTTCAATTCCCAGTACCACATATAAATAAATAAATGTTTGTCCATTGACAATTAAAAAAAAAATTTTTTTTAATTTAAAATCTTCAAGGATAAAGCTATTATTACTTATTGCCTTCCTTTGTGTGCTATAATAAAGTTTTTCAAAAAACTTTTTATGGATTTTTTTAAAGAGCAGTTGTTAAGTATGAGTTCAAATAACATCAAGATGTATAAACTAATTACTACAAAAATCACACAAAGACTTGATATAAATAAGGGGAAGAACAGTCATTTTCAGAATCCTTCCCTTTTGCTATGTGAGAAGCCCATGACCATTGGAGGGACCGTACCATTGGTGCCTATTGAGAGGCCCGGAGTAAAGTAGAAGGAGCCTCTGAGCAGACACTAATGCAAGATCAAATGATGTGATTTCAACAGTATCAGTTTACCTCTTGTAAAATTTCTGAAAATGATTCATTGGATTTGAGGGAGACACAATTTTAACAACTGCAGACTGTGTAAGTAGCTGTATACAGACTGACCTAGAACTAGTGAACCTTCCTAGGATGCTTTTAAAAGGGCTTCAGGGAGTGTTATCATTGCTTCTTATTTTCTAGCTGATTATAAGGCAATGATTTTTTGAAGAAATTTCAGAATGGTAAGACCCTATTTTCAAATGAGATATATGTATGGGACTCATATAAAAAACAGATTAGAGATGCTCCAAATGAATCTGGTGATTAAAGCCCACGTCTGGTTCTTTCTACAACTAGTCCCCATGGTGGTGTTGCTGATCCTGGAGTCCCCTCCTAGCAAACATGGAACTTTCCAGTGGTCTAAAACTGGGTCAGTCCACATCTTCTTGGAAACCAGAACACATTACAATGCCTGCAAGTATATATCCATGGTCTATGATGCATAAACTAGGAAATGAAAGGAAACAGTGTCTCAGAGGGGCAGAATCCTAAGAGTAGTCCAAAAGAACTGTGGCTCCGACAGGATTGAATTTAACTGAAGGTGAACAATGCTGGCAAACAGTTTTTGAACACAGACCCAAATTGAATTTTAATATACTGAGAATTTTCCATGATAATTAGATTTTCATGTTTTCTTGTTAGACATCTCAAAAAGCTTTATTTTTTATTTTACTTTTTTTGGTACCTGTCATACTATTCCCAGATATAAGGACATAGATTCAGAGCTTAATATAAAGACCAAAATGTATCAGAATTCAAAATTAGACATTGCAGTAATATGTAGCCAATAACTATTAAGAATTCAATATGGAAAAAACAAAGATAAAACTTTCATGTGTTAGGAATTTATTTTTAATGAAGAGCATTTTCTGTCTACTCAAATAAAGTAGTGTAAATCAGCTGATCATAAATTATGAATGCTGATATTTGAATCATGCAAGTGTAAACTTAGACCTCTAGAGTAGGAACTATCCTTTCATTATGCAAAACAAAGCATAATCATGGCAGAATATTTCAATATGGAAAAAAATCACTAACATTCATTTTTGTCTTTGTCATTTTAATCAGTTTGGAAATTGGGCCCCAAATTGACAATATTTTATTCATTATTTTTTTCTATCTGTTTTACATGGAAGATACTCATGATTTCTTCCTTGTAAATTAGAATTTTAGAGAAAAGAAAAAAACAAGAGTAGTCTTTTATTCTCACGATTTTAGTATTTGTATAAGCCCAGATTCAGCACTGGGAACCCTGTATTAAATATTGCATTTCCTTCTCTCTATCTTCCAAATCTTCCCAAAGGTTGATGGTGTTTAGGCACTGTTGCAAGTACTTTTATCTGAATTGGTTTCTAGCCCCTCAAAGCCCTGGGGAAGGGACTAAAGTCTCTCCAGAATCCTTGGGGAGCCAGTGTGGCAACATTTGAAGCAGTCAACCCTGACTGAACTGCTTTCTGGAGGACCTTTGTCCTTTGCACTTAGTTTTCCCTTCAGCCTCAGCTCCAGAATACACATGCACGGACTAGACCTGAAGATAACCTCTAGAGACTGTCATGACCCCAGACCAGTCACATCCCACAAGCTGAAGCAGAACTGCCCAGTAAAACCAGCCCTTGGTCAGCAGAACCAAGTTCAACCTGCAGACTTACAGGCACAGGAATAAGAACTTACTCCTGTTATTCGAGTTACTTACCATTCATTGAACCTTTGGCTGAGGGGGGAATGTGTTAGTTATCTTTGTGATGCTATAACAAATACCTGAGATAACTGACATAAAAAGAGAGAAGATTTATTTAACCCACAGTTGTGGAAGTTCTCATTTATGATTGGTGGACCCTGTTGCTTTGGGTCTGTGGCAGGGCAGCACATCATGGTGGGGAGTGTATGGTAGAGCAGAATCACTCATCTCATGGTCAGGGAGCAAAAAAAAAAAAAATGGGCTGAAGATGTAGGTTAGTGGTGGAGTGCGTGTCTAGCAGGCATAAGGTCCTGGATTTATTCCCAGTACTGGAAAAAAGAAAAAAAGAAAGAGAGAGAGAAAAAAGCACTGGGATCCCACAATTCCTGTAAAAGGTATACTCCCAATAACCTAAAGACCTCCCATTATACCCCACCCTGAAAGTTTCTACCACCTCCCAAGAGTAGTTAACTACCCAGTATTATTATGACCATTACTGGTCAACATAGAACTTTTACCTGTCCTCTATTTTTTTCCTTTTAAGCAAACCTGAAGGAAAGGCATTCCATCAAAAAGTACTTTGGCTCAAATAAGAATAAAAATTGGTTGCAGCTTTACCATTGAGGAACACTTCTATCATCCTGATGGTTGAATGTAAAGCTAAAGGGGAATTCATCATAGGCATCTAGGGACTGTGTTGCTTATAAGATATTGTTTAAGATTTTCCCAGAAAATGATTAGATGAAGTAGCTAACTAAAGCCATACTCAGGATCAGATGCAAATTTAACTCTTTATGGTAATCATATTTGCATATGTTGTTTCTTTAGAGAGAGAGGTTAATCCCATGTCCTGGCAGGATTTTCATCTGTATTATTAACATCCTGACTACATTCGGTCTAGGTCATTATTCTTCCTGTTCACTTGGTAGGCAATATACAGCTTCCACTACCACACAAAGACCTTTCACCGATGAAATGAAAATATTTCAGACAATATGTTATGGAAAAATAGTAAGAAAGGCAGAATCCTAGGTTCATGACCCCTCTCCACTATTTTCTAAATTCATAGCCTTGGACTGACCATTCAATTTCTCTGTTTGTATTCCCATGTCCTCTCAAGATTGACATCTGCTCCACCTACATAACAGTGCTGGTGTGAGAATCCTTTGAGATGATACTAAGGAGCAGCAAAGAGCTATACATATGTCACTATGGGAAACAGATATTAGTAGGCAAGGCCTCATCACACAGAACAGCACTGGCTTGAAGTCACCGAAGTCACCTAGACCTGGTTCTGACTCCACCTCTGCCATTCACTAGCTTGACCGAATTATTTTACCACCACTCAGGTATCTTGGAAAAGTTGGGTAATTTGCCCACCTTAGAGGACTGAATGAGATAAGAAAAATAAAGCAGTTTGCACATTGTCAGGCCTCAAAAGTATGGTAACCGGTTTTATTACTCTGTAGGTTTTCAGCACTTGTTGACAAGATAGGAATGGACACAGGCATCGATCTACGGCACCAGGGAGAAAGTTCAGAAATCTGCCATTCTCTTTGGGTTTTGCTTCCAGTGGCTGAAGACTAATGCTCTTGTCTCTCACTTCTGCTGTTAGTGATGGATACTGTTTTCCAGACTGGGGTCCATGTCAGTTACCTTTCTCCCCTGACACCTCCACCAGTTAGGATCTCCAGTGGCTTGATCTACATAATGTCTGTAGTCCACCAAGTTCAGGAAGATGAGCCTGGCCTCTCTCCAGCTCACTGTTGCCATTTCTAACCCCACATAATTAATTCATCACCCCGCAATTTGGCATCTGAATGTGGCAGCCACAATGTACCAGGACATAGTTATAGTTCATTTGAGGAAAAGCAAATCACTAGATGTGTGCCTTATTTTTGACTCATAAGTTTAAAAAAGTCATCTTGTTAATTGGTATATGAAATAGAGAAAACTCATAATCCAGAAACATGGGATAGGATTCCCTTTTGTCTATTAATAGGAAACATTTCAAGAAGGGCTAGTGAATTTAAAAATTCACTGGGTATAGTGGTACATGCCTGTAACCCCAGTGGCTCGGGAGGCTGAGGTAGGAGGATTGTGAGTTCAAGCCAGCCTCAGCAACTTAGTGAGGCTCTAAGCAACTCAGGGAGGCTCTGTCTTTAAATAATATATTAAAAAGGTCTGGGGATGTGGCTTAGTGGTTAAGTGCCCTCGGGTTCAACCCCCCATAACACCCCGCCAGGAAAATTCTCATGGAAATACTAGTCACTTATTAGCTAATGTGTTCATTTTATAAAGAAGCTGACATCCTGTTAGATTAAGTAATATTTAATTAGTACATTTAAAAATACTTAGTTTAATATCAATTAAATACCAGTCCATTCCTATTACAGAACACTTAGAAAAAATGGAGACATTGTGAGAAGAATCAAATTAAACATCATTCTCTACCTACAAATGATTTGCATTTTGATGTATTTTTTTCCAGTAGTTTTTCTTTGTTCTTTTATTATTTTTTAATTGGTAAAGATTGCATATATTTATGGTGCAAAATATGATGTTTTGATGTATATGTATAGGTTGCTCAATGGCTAACTCAAGCTAATTAGCATGCTTTACCTCACATATATTTTGAGGTAAGAACACTAAAAATATACTCTTACTAATTTTCTAATAAACTTTTAGCAATTAATATTATCTTAATGATACTAATAACTTCTATTATAAACTATATTGATTATGGTCACTATGTTGTATAATTGATCTCTTGAACTTATTCCTCCTTTCTTAACTGAAATTGTGTATCATTTAATCAACATTTCCTCAATCGTACCCAGTTTTTGATAACTGCTGTCTGCTTCTGATAATTCATTTTTTTTTTAGATTCCATAGATAAGTCATGTGGTTTGTCTTTCTGTGTCTTATTATTTCTGTGTCTTATTCTGAGTCTTATTTCACTTAACATAATTTCCTCCAGCTTCATTCATGTGGCTGCAAATGACTGGGCTTCCTTCCTTTTTAAGATGGGATAGTATTGCAGTGTGTGTGTGTGTGTTTGTGTGTGTGTGAGAGAGAGAGAGAAAAAGAGAGAGAGAGAGAGAGAGAGAGGAGAGTATACACACATATTGTATATATTTTTTTTACCATTCATCCATTGATGAACACTTCAGTTGATTTCATATCATATCTTGGCTATTATGGGTAATGCTACAGTGATCAAGGGGAGACAGATGTCTTTATATGTTAGCAAGTCCATTTCCTTTGTTTATTAATGCAGAAGAGTGCTGGATCATGTGGTAGTTGTTTTTTAAATATTTTGAAAAAAACTTCATAACATTTTCCATAAGGGCCATACTGATTTCTAGTTGTTGTATTGTTTTTTTTTTTTTTCCTGTAGACAAATTTTAACTAGGTCATTTCCAAGTGAATGCTTTGTTCTCCTCCACTAGAAAGCTAGCTTTCAGTGAAGAGACATGAATGTCACAAACCTAGGCTTCTTTCAGAGGCTACTGAATACTTAGCATCTTTGGCTTTGGAATTTTCCAAACCCACAATAACTGGGCTGGCTTTCCAAGGCATCTAGAAGGATTGCTTCAAGCACAATGCTGACAAACACTTGCTGCCTTAAAATTTTTGTGTCCAAACCTCAACTATTTAGCTAAAAAATTAAGAGACAATTTTCAGCAAATTGAATTGTTCAATGTTAGTCTCAGTTCTGCTACACAGCGGCTAATACATTACAATTGACAATAAAGAGCAGAGGCACCTTATTTGGATTTGTTTTTCTGAGTGTCTTCCATTTGGGATTTACAAAATCCACCCAAGCTCTGAAAAAGCTACAATTTCCTGTCTATTAAGCCCAAAATGGAAAAATAACAAATACAATGAAAAACAGCAACCTAGTTGACAGACTAATATATATTAATCCCATCGCCATGGTTGAGAGATGGAAAATTATTATTGAATAAGACTCTTTCATCAAACCAAATATTTCCTAATGCTCCAAAGTACATATCTGGCATTGCTTCTGCTTTACACATCTGCTTCTCTCTTTGAACTCTGATATTAATCTGAAGGTTGCATGCAGCTGCACAGTTCTAAGCTAATTAGTTCTTTCCATTATATATTACGATTGATAAGGCAGACCTCAAAAACATTTAGAACTTGGATTTGCATAAACACTGGGCAGTAAGAAGACTTTTTCCAAAATTCAAATCAATCTTCTGGAAAAACTTGTACAGTTTCCAGGCCCTTCCTGGAATCTTTTACATCTTACCTCTCTCTGAGTATTTTCCCTTTAGCCTATTTCTCTGCATTTTTTATATTTAATTGCTAGCAGCTCTTCATGTCCTCTCTGGACTATTTCAGAGACAACCAATCTGAAGGAGGTGACCCCAACCCTGACAAGTATGCCAGCAAATCATTGGGTTGGCTTTTTATATTAAACATGGAGGATTTTGAAGCATTTCCCCCAGAACTTCAGGAATGTGGAAACATTTATATAGCTGCAACTTCAGTTTTCTCCCCATGAGACAAAACCCACCACCTCCAAGGATGTGATGGTACTTTGGGTCATGAATTAAGATTTCCTTCTATAGCAGGGCAGTCATCCCTGGAGGCAGTTCTAGGTCCTCTGAAAGAAAAGAACTCCAGGTGTTCTTGTATGTAGTTCAGTGCTTTGTTTCCATGAAGGAGAGTGAAGGCCAACAATGGAGGCAAGGTAAATTTCTGACCTCCAGAGGGGGCAGGAGTTGGATGGAGAGTGAATGAGACATTCCAGGTTGGAAGAATATTCTCAACAAATTACAATATTCCTTTCCAGTAAATGCAAGCCAGCTTGAATTTACCCAGAAATACCACCTAGGTGGCCATCATTCCAAAACTCAGATTCGTGGACATAGTTTGAAAAGGAAATAGAACAGCATTCTTATTATTGACTTACAATTAGTGAAAAGACATATCATATTTTGGTTGTTAATTATCCTGGAAGACTATTCTTCTTAAAAGCAAACAAATAAATGGCTGAATGTTTGACAATGGTGCGGAGGGACAATTTGAAAGTATAGTGATGGTGTGACCTGTCTGTCCTTACCTCCTACATTTTGCCCTTATTAGAATTATATTTGGCTTAGCCTATGACTGTCATGATTGTCAAACTTTCTGGAGATATACATATATTTATACATTTCTTTTTGGTCTAGAAATTCACAGTATCTCAATATTTCCTTACTTTTACAAACCAAATTTTGTCTGCCAAAATCCTGCCAGTAATTTTAACCCAGCAGGAAAGTATGTTGTTTTTATTTGTTCTACTCCGAGCTCCATTTGGCTGAGTTGGCAGGAAGCCTGGGGGAAAGAGTATGCATGTCATTTGACCACTGTTTCTTTCTTAACTTGCTCTCTTCTTTGGCTTCCATGACTCCATGCTGACCTGGTTTTGCTCTGGCTTTTCTCTGCCTGCACCACTGATTGTTCCACTATCTGACACGCCAGAGCTGGAAGTTTTCAGGCACTGGTCTTAAACCTTCTTTTACTCCTAACAATATTCATTGTCATGGCTCCTATATTTATTCCTCAAGTCCAGATCTCTCTTTTGGGGCCAGAATCATATCCAACTTTCTATCTGAAATATTAACTTGTCTGTTTCAAAGTCAATGTGCTGACTTGAACTCTGATCTTCCAACTTGCTTCCCTTTCAGGTTTCCCCATCTGTGCTAGGTTAGAATTGCCCCAGTTTGTTTGGCACTATGTCTAGCCCCTCCCTTTGATTCTGGGTAAGCTTGATCAGAGTGCTGCTGTGCAGTTTCTGAGTCCAGCTGTTTAGAGGCTGGCAGCTCCCACGTTGCATTTCTCAGGGTACTTGTGAAACATCTAGGGTAGAATTCTTACCTGGAATTGGAAGGATGCCCTGATCAAGTACCAAAATGTAGCATCGGCTTTGGGATCAGGTGGCAGGTGGAGGCTGGAATTGTCTCAAGGAAACAGTTGGCAAGGACTTGAAGGACTAGGCAAATGCTGAAGGAAAGATGACCATTATTATGTAGTGGTGGAAAGTAGAGCAAAACTGACATCTGCAGAATGTGGAAAAGAGAAAATGTCTCTATCTAATGAATCTGTGGATCTGGCAAAGGAGATTTCCAAGTTAAAAGGACAAAAGGGCTAATGAGTTTCTTTTAGGTGCACAGGATAAAATATGAGAAAAGAACAAGATAAGCTTAAAAACCAAAACCAAAACAAACAAAAAAACCCCAGCTAAGTTTTCAGCTGAAGTTTAGAGGACATATAAAGGAGTCTAAGACTTTCTGAGCTCAAAAATAAATTCCGTATTAGAAGTAGCTTTGGGACAAAGACCAAACCCAGAATTCTACTAGGAAAACATGGTCTTAGGACAAAGATCTCAAGAGCATGGCTTTAAGATGCTTTGTTAAGACTTCAGAATGACTTACGCATGTACCTACTAGGACTTATGAGAATCAAAAGACCTATCTTATAAAAATCATGGATACTTAAAGTTAAACAATAGGAATGTTAGGCATTAAGGACAATGTTCTACCTTAACCTCACCAGCTACCCAAGACACAGAAGGCTCCATCTTGGTAAGACATGGTGGATTTCTGTTCACTGGGATAGATTATAAATTGATAAATGACAAACCCACAAATGTCTTTGAGAAATTGTATCAGTTAAGAATGAAAGAGATAGAATACACAAAACAACCAGAGATGCTTTGATCCCCAAATATTCACAGGATGGAAGCAGGCTAAGAAAAGTACTCACTGCCATGTTGGTCATTTTTTATGGAAGGGGAAGCGTGACTCAGAGGATCTCCCTGAAAGCTCAGAAAGCAGAGCCAAGAGCTCTGCAGGATGATTCCCAGGGAGAAGGAATTTCCAGAATCAAGAAACTAGCAACAGGTGCTGTTGTGAATTGGAAACTTGCAAAGAGCCAGTGTCTGCTATGTGACTATGTTCTACCATGTGACTATGTCCTGCCTCTTTTAAATAGGACTGTTACGGTTTTCCTATACCTATCTAACTATTGTTAGTTTTGTGAAAGCCAAAAGGTCTTCAGATTGAGAGAAACCATACCCAACTAACCTCATTCATACATGAACCTTATTTCAGTGATGAGACCTAGACTTTGGGTCAATGCCACAGTAAAACGAGAGGATCATTCTTTTTATGTCCTCTAAACTTCAGCTGAAAACTTAGCTGGGGTTTTTTTGTTTGTTTTGGTTTTGCTTTAAGCTTATCTTGTTCTTTTGTCATATTTTATCCTGTGCACCTAAAAGAAACTCATGGATCCTTTTGAGGGTCTTGGGAAGGGAGGAGAGTATTTTTCATGTGGGAGGTTTGTCAATTATTGATGGCCAGAAAAATAATATGTACAATATCCATAATGCTTTGACTGTTCTCTCCTTGTATCTGAGTAGGCTTGAGAGTTCAAAAATGGTGAAAGTAGTCTTATGGAAATTTCTAGGTTCAGATTTTAAGAGACTGGAAATTTCTACTTTCTATTCCTTGGAATATTAACGTTTGTAACCTTGCTGTTATTTTGTAAGGAAGGCCTGGCCACGTGGAATGGCCCACATGTGAGGAAACTGAGGTCCCTGGCCAACAAGCAACAAGCTTGCTCCATCTGGTAGCAAGAATCGACTTGCCAGCCATGTAAGGGAGCCATGGTGGAAGTGAATGGTTTGACCCCCTTGATAGCATATGCTGTTTTTAAAAATGACACTGAAGTCTTAAAATGAAATGTAGTCAAATGCAACCAGACTTTCCCTGTAAGATTTAAAGGATGGAGGCTTTGTATAATAAAGCCTTTTTAAATTCTCTTTACTTTTTCTAAAATTCTGGAAGTTTTGTTATCCACACTGAGATCTGAAACTCATATGGAATTTATGTTTTATGTATCGAATGACTCCTCTTTTTCTTTTTTTTCCCATTGAAAATCAATGGTACCAACACAACTTGTGGATGAGTCCACCCTTCCCCCACCAATTTCTTGAATCCTATCCTCAAACCTCTTGCTAATTCTCACATACAGCTAGGACTGTTTGGAGAGTTAATATATTTCATTGATCTAGCATGTATGTATTCTTTTGCTAAATCTGCTCTTTAAAAATTACTACAGTTTTGTAAGTTTTGATATATGGAGGAGAAAACCATCCCTCATCATTGCTCTGTTTGGAATTATCAGTTATTCTTGGCTCATTATTCTGCCATAAGAATTTTAAAATCAATTTGCTAGTTCTGTTTTGTTGTATTTGAATTAGACTTGCATTGGACTCAAGATCAACATATACTCATGAACTCTCTTTCCTAACTTCCATTGAAATTAATTAGAAAATACATTAGACGGATAATATTCACAAGAGTAACAATACCTGGAGATCCCTTGCAAAATGTATGCAAGTCTTTAATGGAAAATAAATTTTAAAATATTATGAAAAATATGTCAATGACCTGAACAAAGGTTGGAAAATATATGGCATATTCATAAAAGGGGAGCCTCAACATATTAATGAATATAATGAACCCAGTTCAATTCTATTGTTTTTAAAAACAAAAGTATTCCTTCACATTTTTCTATTTGTCTTAATTGAAGATGAAATTATCTTTACTCATTTCAATGCAATGCCTGGAGTTTAGCATGTTGTCTTCATCATCTCCTCCTTATTTCTTAGCTTCAATAACACCTTCACACTTAAAATTTTTCTTTAAATTTTTTTTCTTATTCCATAATTACAAAATTTTGATTCTATTATTCTCAATAGTCCCTCACCAACCTTGATCTCATTATTGCTTGTGTGCCAAACTTTCCATCCTTGATTTTGCTCTGTTTGTATATGTGCACACTCTCATAATTTCTGAATTGTTTTGGGTGGTAATGACACATATCCTACCTTCACCTCAGTCTATTGCCTTGACTCACAGACTCACAGTTCCACTGACTAAAAAGGAATGTCCATTCCTATAGCCACCACCCCAAGTCAAATTCATTTTTTTTTTTGCTTGAGAACTTGTTCCACTTATATCTTCAATGAGTGATATTCCTGTTTATGAACACTTTTAAAACAAAGTCAGAAGGATACCAGCAAACTTATCCTCATCTTAACCCTTGGTTGTACTTCCTTTACCACTGGGATATACTACCTTTAACCCTCTTCTGTTCCATGCTGGGCTCAGTCTACAGTTAGCATATTATACCTAAATAAAAAATGGCTTCTGGGTAATATTGTGCACAAGAATTTTTCCCATTATAAATTTTCTTTGCACTTTTATACAAATCTACGGCAAACAATTTTTGTATTTTCTCACTTGTCAAATTTTCATTGTTAACCTTGAGCCCAAACAAACAAAAAACCCCATTATTCTTAAGAACACAGTGTACACATGTTCCCAATAAGTTCATAAGTTGTACATGAGTAATATTTTGATGATAATGAACTAACACACTTCATGGTATTATAGACTAGTTGAAGTCTACGAGAAACATGAAATATTCTACTAATAAGAATCAACAAGTCTTACAATATAAAACAAGAGTGCAAGTTTCAGAAAACCAATAGTTTTTCAAGTTTGAAAGATAAAGTTAAGGAAATGGATCTTTATAAATGTCAAATGCTTTCTGTCTGCTTTCAATTTTGCCAATCTACCCAGATCTTGTTTTGTTATTCCATATAATGCAGACAGTTGTCAACAAACCACTTCACTACTGGTTCTTCCATTCGTTTCTTTTATTTCTTTCCATTGTAGCCTCAAAGCTACAGAAGCACTGTGGGTACTTTTGCTGGCATTCCTGAAGGAAAAGTATAAGGGTGTGTTTTATAACGGAAAGAGTCAGATTAGACCATATAATAGGTGTGTAACTACAGGTAAATAACCTCTCTAGACTTCAACTTCCTCATGTATAACAGAGCAAACTACATTGCACTTGCAGTAATGTAATAACCATTAAATGAACAAATGTGTCTTAAGAGCTACACACACTGACTAGAAATATGGTAGCTGAATAAGAAAGACCAAACCCACTAGGTACTGACCAAACTGCCTATAAAACCAGCTGCAGTTTCACATCTGCAAACTTATCCTCGTCTTAACCCTTGGTTGTACTTCCTTTACCACTGGGATATACTACCTTTAACCCTCTTCTGTTCCATGCTGGGCTCAGTCTACATGCCAGTCTGGTCTCCAATACGGGGTTGATTTTCCTAGTTTATCCTCAGCCTCTGAACAGCTGACTTCCTGTGCTTGGTTGAGTCCCTAGTATTTGACGTATCTCCTGAGCCACACTCACTGGAAATCCAAGCAAATGTAACCCAATCCTTTCTGAACCTGTACTTGTCCCTGAAGTATACAGCGAAGGATTAAAGTATAAACTCATTAATTAAGGGAAAGTTTGGTACCTCCTAAACAGGGTCATGTGACTTTAAAAGTAGAAATGTCCACTGTAGCATTTGTAAAAAAGATAGAAAATCTCCCTTTATGATGTTTTATAGTGGATTGGAATAGCTCATTGGAATTTGAGATAGGACCGTGGTAATAATCTAACAATATCACAGTATCTTTTTAAACAGATTTCATGCCAGATGAATCCAAAAACCTAAAACTCAACTGGGCAAAGTGAAGGAGCTTACTTCTTAGCAAAATAAAGGCATGTGTAAGTTGTCCCATTAGTAGGCCACACTGATCAACATATATTCATCAAGATAACTTTTTTGGGAGAAGCAATCTTGCTGGAGTTCATATGGTCCTCTTCCCATCTCCCATTTCTCTGTTCCCCTCTCCAGTTGAACTCCAGGGCAGATTTGTCCATACACAACCTCTTCACTGCCTCTCATCTCACCCACTCTCCATTACCCTCCAGTCAGGCTCACATTCCACATTTTTATCAAAATCTTCTTGTCAAGGTCCCCAGTGAACTCTTTGTTGCCACATCCAAAGGCTAATCCCTCTTGGTCTTTGTCCTATTTACTCTTCCCCTCCCTCCTGTCTTGGAAACATCTGCTTTGCTTGGCTTCCTCTTAGCCACATTCTCTTGGCTCTTGGCTCTTCTCTAACTTTGCTGGCTGCAAGCCAGCTGTCTCCTGGTTTCTCCTCCTCTCCACAACCTCTAAACATGAGAGTTCCCCAGGGCTTTGCCCTGTTCCTCCTTGTTTCTCTGTTTGTAATCCCTCCCTAATGATCTCATTCTATCTCGTGTCTCTGACATCCAAATTATAGTAATGCCCACATTTAAATTTCCAGCATAAAATTCTTCCCTGTGCACAAGACTTATTTATCCTATTGCTCATTTGACACCCCTATCTGAATGTCTAATAGACATCACAAACTTAAACATAGGTAAAGCAGATTTCCCATCCCCACGGGGTTTTCTTTATCTTCCCCGACACAGTGGATGAGTTTCATTATTCCAACTGCTCAAGTCAACAATCTTGGAGGAATACTTGATGGACTTTTTGTCTCCCCACCCTCTGCCTTCCTACCTCTGATCTATCAGCCAATTCTGTGGGATCTAGCTTCAAAAGAAATTGCTAATGAAAACATGGCATTTGCAAGTAAATGGATGGAGCTGGAGGATATCATGGTAAGCAAAATAAGTCAATCCCAAAGAACCAAAGGCCAAATGTTTTCTCTGATACACAATAAGGTAATTCACAACAAGGGTGGATGGCTAGGGAAAAATAGAGTTACTTTGGATTAGACAAAGGGGAGTGAAGGGAGGAGAGAGGGTATGGGGTTAGGGAGGATGGTAGAATGAATTGGACATTATTACGCTATGTGCATACATGATTACATGGCCTGTGTAACTCTACACCATGTACAATCAGAAGAATAACAAGTCATTCTGCACCTATGTATGATGTATCAAAATCCATTCTACTGTCATGTATAACTAATTAAAACAAATTTTTAAAAATTAAAGAAAATAAATTGCTATTGAACCATTTCTCACCTCCTTATGGTCTAAGCTACCAACATTTCTTGCCTGGTTTAGTGTAATTGTCTCCCAACTGGTCTACTTCTACTCTTGTTTTTCCAATGTCTATTGTCACAGCAGACAGCATCATTTTATTATAAAATTTGAATCATTTCAAACATCTGCTCAAAACTTTCTACTAACTTTTCAAGTCCCTAGGTTAAAGCCAACGTCCTTACCATAGTCTAATGTCTTTCCTCAGTTTGTCCTTGCTTCCTCTTCGTTTGTCTCTACTCTCCCTTTTTCTCTCACCTTTGTAGTCACATTGACCTCTTTGTTGTTCCTCAAATAAGCTGAGCAAATCACTACCACAAGACCTTTACACTTCCTTTTCTGACTTCCTGGAATGTTCCTTTCCCAGTTTACTAACATGGTTTCCCCCCTCAGTTATTCAGATTTCTGCGTAATTGTCATTTATCAATGAGACCTTTAATTACTGTACAAAATAGCAAGTGCCCCACACCAATTGCTCAAACCACCTTTCCCTGCTCTACTTGACTTTATGAAACATTTCTTGTCATAGTACATACTTGCCATTTCTCTATATATTGTCTGGGGTGGAAGTTCCATGAGAACAAGGACTCTGACTTCATTCCATGTTGTATCCTCAGTCCCAAGAGCAGAATCTAGTAAATAATTGTTGAATAAATGAACAAGGAAATGAGGAATGAAAAGACTTTAGGGCTTATTTGCAAAGGTTCGCTTTATTTTCAAGTCATCAGGAGCCATTCAAAAATATTTGGTGTTAGGAGAGGAGAGATTATGTCCTTGATTACAGAGAAGATCCTAGGAGATTCAACAGAAAATGGAACCTGTTACAGGAAATTAGTCACAAAACAAAAAAACAAATAGGTAATCTTGACTAATCTTCCCTTTCCTGGTTAGGAATGAGAAGGAACGTGGGCAGGAAGGAGGCTTCCTGAGGCTCACATCTGGAGGAATGAGAGCTAACCACAGGGAGGAGGCACAGAACCGGCAGTCTTTGCCATCTGTCACATCTGCATCTTCACCACCAACATCAACAACTTCCTGTACTTTTTGTATCTGATCAGGAAATGGAAAAATGATAAGCTGTGGTCTCTGATCTCCAGGAAGTCCTAATCTACTGGTAGAACTGTGCTTTCATGATAAGAATGGGTTCAGTCTGTTTCACACTATTATAATGGAATACTACAAACTGGGTAATTTATAAAGAACAGAGACTTGTTTGTCACAATTCTTTGAGATGGAAACTCCAAATACCAGCATCTGGTGAAGGTTGATCTTTGCTTCCAAGATGGTACCTTGAATGCTACACCTTCTGGAGGGGAGGAACATATATTCTCAAAGGCAGAAGGTGGGAGGACACTGAGGGATGAGCTACTCTTCTCTGAGCTCTTTTATAAGGATTCCTAATCTCATTCATAAAGACAGAACTTTGTGGCCTGATCACCTTTCAAAGGTCACATCACTTCTCAATAGTACTGTGTGGGAGATTAAATTTCAATATGAATTTTGGAGGGGACAAAAACATTCATATCTTGTCTTTCTGTTAAATTCATGTTCTTCTCATATGGAAAACACATCCATTCCACCTCAATAAACCCACAAGTCTTACTTTGTTCCAACATCAACTCAAAAATCTGAAATCCAAAGTCTTAGTCTGGGGATGTAACACAGTGGTAGAGAGCTTGCCTAGCATGAATGAGGGCTTATGTTGAATCCCCAGCACATCAAAAATTAAAATAAAATTTAAAAAAGATTCCGAGTCTCATCTAAATCAGATATGGGTGATACTCAAGCTATGACATTCCAGTGTAAATTACTCTCCAGCTGTGAACCTGTGATTACAGACAAGTTATATGTTTACAAAGTGTCATTCCCAAAGAGAGAAATAGGAAAGAAGAAAGGAGTAACTGACCCCAAGTAAATCCCAACCCCAAAAGGACAAACATTAGATCTTAGGGTTGTAATCTTTGATTCCATGTCCCACTCTTGAATATACAGGGTTGGAAGTTGGGACAGCTCTGTTCCCATACCTCTGCTGGACATAGCAAACATGTCATATATCTTTCATTGAAATCTCATACCTGTGGCTCTCCCAGACTGGTGGTAGTACAGTTCTGGAATCTTGGTGGCATCCTTGCTCCCACAGCTCCAATTGTCATTGCCTGGTGCCTCTGTGGTGGCTCTGCCCCTGCACCAGATCCTACCTGGATCTGAGAGTGACTGAAACAGCCTTGGAAATCTAGGTGGAGGAAGCCCTGACTGAATAGCTTTTACACTCTGCATACCTGAAAAATTAGCACCACATGAATGCCACCAAAGCCTACTTTAGTCACACCTAAGTCCACCTTGGTGGGATATCAAAGGACCACTGCATTGGAAAGTGGGGAGCAGAGACCTGAGGTGACCCTAGGTGGTGTCCTTCAGGGTCATACCAGCTACCTGAGTCTCTCCAGTTTCTTGGGAATTGCTGTGTCAAGACCCTGAGGCTGTGGGCCTGTTATGGGTGCTACAGTCTCCAAGATATCTGAAATGCCTTCAGAAGCATTCTCTCATTAAATAACACCTGGCTTCCTTCTAGTTACACTAATCTCCTTATCAAACTTCACCACACCCTTATTGTTTTTTCCTAATCACTTTTTATTCTTTGTAGGACCAGGCTGAGAATTTTTCAAACCTTTATGTTCTTCGCTTTTAATTATAAATTCCATTTTTTTATGTTATAAATTCCATTTTTAAATCATTTGTCTCTTCTGGAATTTTGCTGTAAGTAGCAACTGGAGCACTTTGTTGTTAATAGATTTCTTATGCTAAATATCGCTCCCCTTCAGTTTGTACCTTCCACAAAGTACTGGACATGGACCAGCCAAGTTCCTTGCTACTTTATAACAGGATGCCCTTTTTTTATTTTATTTTTTTCAGTTTCCAGTAGCTTCTCCCTATGATACCTCATCAGAAAAGCCTTTACTTTCTACCTACGTTCTATTCACAACCCCTTAAGAAAGCTCTCTATAGATCTTTTCTTCTGAACCCTGACCAGAATTAGTCAATGCTGTGTTCATGGCAATGTGGGCTTTTTCCAGCACTTACTGCAAAATGGTTGCGACCTCTACCCCTTACCCAGGTCTAATGCTGCTTCCTCATTTTTAGGTATTTGTTACGACAGCACTTTTTGCTAGCTACTAATTTCTGTTTTAGTCTGAGTTCTCCAGAGAGGCAGATCATTAAGCTGTATGTGGAGAGATATACATGAGAAGAGATTTATTAGGAGAATTGGCTCACTTAATTATGGAGGCCAAAAAGTCCCCTGGTAGACCAACTTTAAACTGGAGAACCAGGGAAGCTGGTAATCTGACAGAGTCCAAGTCCAAAGGCCTTCGAACCAGGAAAGTCAATGGCATAACTCTGAGTCTGGGGGTCACTGTTATGAATCCCAGAGTCCAAAGACTGGAGGATCTAGGATTCTGATGTCAGAGGGCAGAAAAAGAAAGGTGCCCTAGTCTTCTGCTTTTTTGTTTCATCTTGGCCCTCAGTCAACTGGGAGATGCATTTTGAGGACATTTAGTCAATCAATTCACCCACTAGTCTTCTCTGGAAACACCCTCACAGACGCACTCTAGGCAGTGCAACCTTTCTAAACCACCTGGATTTCCCCTTTTAGCAGAAAAGGACCAGGCTCAATGACTACTGAGGCCTTGGGAGTAAATAATACTGGACCAGCTGAGTATTCCTTAATCCAGTCAAGTTGACACCCCAATCAACACAATGTTTTAGAAACATGATTTAACATTTTTTTTTCCAGTTGCTTTGGTACTCACTGTCCAGAGCAGTAACAAAAGGATACTTCACAGCAATTATATTCAATGTCCTCTGTAATTATTTTATAGGACTATTCACATTAGGTGCTAAATGACTTTGTTCAATAAAGTATGACAGAAGCAAGACGGCTAGAATGACAAGCCTTTAGACCTGGCAATATCAAGGAACAAATTGGAAAAAGGAAATCATCTCTTTAAGTTCTAGAGATTCCATTTTAGAACTTGGATTTAAATTCTAGTAATTCCATTTTAGAACAGTTGAGTAGAAAACAGAATTCATACTTAACTTTGAGTGGTAGGGAGTATCAATTGAAAATATTTTCCAGAACAACGGGTGAGACTGACAGGAGCAATAAAATGTAAGGCACAGCGTGGGCAGTAATTACTGTACTTCACAAGTAGTTAAAGTTAATTCAACCTCTCTCTCCCTCTCTGGGGTCAGGGCAACACTCGGGAGAAAGCAGCTCAGCATGCATGAAGTGCACCCTAGGTTAATTAGCATATGGGCATGTGGCTTTATTTGGTTATGTCCTGGGCCACCAACCATACCCTAAATAGCAATCCTGTCATCTCTGAGGAGATTTGGGAGCAAACCCCAAAGGCAACATAAATGAAAACCAACAGATATTCATGCAGGAAGCCCCATTTCTCCATATGTCCTTGGAAGTCTGACTTCAAGTGGTTGATCTCGCGAGATAGTCACACCTGCAGCCTGCAATCTCTGTAGTTTTCTTAGATGTTTCTGCTCTTATCACAGACTTGAGTCAAAACATGTATCAGAAGAGACAACTGAAAAATAAAGCACTCCAGAATGACATCAATACAATTAGCAACTTTTAAAAGACAAATGGAAATGAGTGAACTACGGCCAGCAAAACAGAGAAACAGGGAGCGTCTATTCAGTTGATGGATTAAGCGGTTGTGCCTTTCCAAACTATTATGTTTTGGCCAGAGTAAAGTTCTTAATGAGTAATTTCAAGTATCCTTGAAGTGAGTATACCCAAAGGAAAAGGCTTCAAAACATATTATCTTCAGAAGGAGCAATTGGGCCTGAGTGGTTTCTGTCAGAATCATTTGCAAGTTAACTGCTTGCCTGGGGTGTATACACACACACACACACACACACACACACACACACACTCCAGAACACCTGTATTACACAGGGTTCCTCAGGTTTCAAAGATCAGACACATACTAGGTTATTTCAGATGATGAGGATTTAATGAAGGCTATTTAACTTACATGGGGAATAAATTACAAAATCTAAATTTAAAATCCTGTTCTATAGATACTGATTTCCTTGGGTTACCAGGTTAGAAGTCTTCGATCCTTATTTATCCTTAACTGTCATTTAATGATACTTTGTTATCAAATTTCTTCATATTATAAGGATTTCTTAACCAATCTCCCTGGATCTAGTCTTTCTACATCCTGACCTCTTGTGTGTAACTCTGTTAGATGAATATTTCCAAACTATGACTTGGATTAGGAACTCAAGAAATTTCTGAGTGCTGCTAGGTGTGGATCTTGATCTTGACACTAAAGAAACAATAATGAACAAGATGAAAATCTGCATTTCAGGAGCTCCCTTGAAGAGTGCATAAGAGAAAGATGCCAATAATAGTTAAAATAAAATGCACTGTAATTAGAGGTAATAACAGATATTATGAAAATTTTGAATCTATGCCATTGGGTTTAAGCGGGTTCTCATTTAACTTTTCAATAAACCTATAAAGTAAATGCAACTAGGTGAAAACATTATTTTAATTATAAATATTTTGTGATACAAACTAGCAAACACAATCTCAAATGGCTTTTGGTAACATAACCAGTATGTTGTAAAACTGGAATGTGAACTTGTAACTGTGACACACCCATAAAGTTCTGTTACGGAAGACTCTTGAGATTATAACCCTTATCAGTCTGAAGATGAGAACCAGGACTCCAGGCTCCTCCTGCAGGTCACATGCCACTGGGATATTGTTTTCATCACTGATTTTGGAATTCTGAAGTGTTTGCGAGACGTGCTGAGGTTTTCAGGCTAATGCGTCAGACTTGATTGGCCATCTTTATAAACCTGGAATCCAAGTCACTCATCCATTTATAGGGTTTATGATGAAACCTGAAACAAAGGAGACTTGACTTTTATTTCTGTTAAGTGATGTGCACCAGAATTGCAAGAAGATACAGATCTTATCTTCAGAGAAGAGGCTTAGCACACATGCATGTGTGTGAAGTTAAAGAAGCCAAAAATCATTTCCAGTGGTTTCTGCCAAATGGCTGACGGAGTGGAGGCAGACTAAGCATACTGAAGTGCTAGATAAAACACCAACAATGAAATTTGAAACCGAAGCCAAATAGAAACAAAGGGAAATCTCTAGGAGCCAGAAACAAAGGCAGCAAGGAGGGTGAACTAGATCTGACACAGAGACAGCCTGAGGGTGCAGTGGTAAGGGTATCAGCATGAAATCCAGATGCCACAGGGATAAGCTGGCAGCTGGTGGTATGGGGGAGTGTGTCGATGAAAGCCCAACTCCACGAGTCCTCTGAAGACCACCAAGGAGCCAGAGTCTGATGCTAGTGCAAAAGGACCATTTATCAGCAGACTGGAGTCCGGACTGTCATCCAGCGCAGCCACGCAGTGGGCAGAGGAGGAGCAGCCCCGACCGTTACAAGGGTTCCTTTTTTATAGGAAAAAACCACAAGCAGGGAGTTGGGGACCGGAGGCAGGGGGTTTCATGCCTTAGCTTCAGGATTGGGTAAGGGTATGTGGGGTGTCCCTGACCTTGTTGGGGATAGGTCGGGGGTGGGCATGATCTCAGAACAGGAATTTCTGAGCTCATAGGGACTTTCCTCTTGCACTGTGATTGGCCTGGGAGTGGGTTGTTGTGTTCTTTTGAGAGATTGGGGGCCTGACTGAGAAGGAGGTTCTTCCCTAAGATGGAGTCAGGTTGGTTCAATTGAGTCCCTTCATTATCAGTCTGGATATAAGACCTGGGGCAAGTCCTGAGGTTCCCGGTCACCAAGCAGTCTCAGTCGACATGGGTCTACCCAGGGCAGTGAATAGAAACTGAGACTCTCACCTCAAGCCAGGACTGTCAGAAGGACAACCTGTTAATGATAGCAGGTCAGACATGTCTGTCACCTCCGCTTCTATTTGTCTTCTGTCTGGGCTCTGGAGGGGAGAATTTGAAGAAGGCCTTCCAAGAGAAATCAAAACCCAAAGGCTTTTCCACATGAAGATGAAGGGTGTAGATTTACTAACTCCACTGGGAAGAAGCCCTGAGTCAAGGGGGGGGAAAAATATATATATATATATGAAAGAAAATAAACCATAGAAAAACACAATAAAAGGTAAAACTTGTAGAAGTAAAAACAACAATCACTGAAATTCCATATTAATATTTTTTAGCTTTGTTGATGTATAACTTACAAAAATTAATATATTTAATGTGTACAATGTGATAATTATATATATGCATATGTATGTATATGGACACACATATTTGGTTTCCACAATCAAGTCGACATCTAGCACCACGCAAAGTTACCTTTCTCTGCATGTGTGTATGTGTTGAGAACACCTAAGTTTTAATCTCCAAGCAAATTTCCCAAATATACAATGCACTATTATTGAGTTACCGTGCTCTGTATTAGGTTCCCAGAATTTATTCATTTTGCAGCTGAAACTTTGTACTTTTGAGACTTAATTAGACTTGCCTAGAATAACCAGCTCTGCCAGGTTTACTGGGGGTTTTCCTAGTTTGATTGAAAGTCCTGAGTTTCGGGAATCGCCGTAGGCCTGGACAAAAGACTTGGTCACACTATACAGTAAAGCACAGATCTTTTGCATTTTAACACCTCAAAGATCATAATACTTCATAGGATGCAGGTGCTTCACAGAAGCTGCTGGCCAGGCAGTAGCCAGGACATCTTTCCAGCGACAGGTAAAATTAGCCACATGCAGGTATAGTCACCATTTAAAGCACCTTCTAAAAGATTACACAGGGCTTTGACATTGAAATGAAAAGTTGTACAAAATGTGGAAAAGGTTTAAAATATGTAGTGAAGCAAAGGACCACTTGGTCCTTGTTGAAAGAATGACTGCAATTCCTTTTCTCCCCCAAATAAGTAAATTATTTACAGAGAGTGCATTTGTTCTGAAAAACAAATTTACACTAACAAAGAGTTGTCTGATTGGAAACATCTGAAAATTAATGAGGCAAGCATCCAACTTAAGATAAGAGGAGAATGATAATACAAAGAATGTTAATAAGATGAGAGAAGAATGAATATGATAAGATAATAGAAATGAGGGTAGGCAAAGGATGAATAGAGCCAAATGTTAATTATCTAGAAAGTAGCTAAAAATTTGATGCTTTGGTAAAAGTGATAGAAAAGGAAAGAAGCTGCAAATAAATAGGTTATCACAACTACACTATTTTGGGGGGGCATTATGAGATAATTACATTAATTTTTTTTTTCTGATGGTTGAGGTTCACAAAAAGTCAATACATTTTCTAAAATGGAACCAACCATACTTTCTTCACTAGTGGAATAAATCAAATTCAGTTATTATATATGTATGTGTGTTAAATGCTATTACCTCTAGATAGGGAAACATTTCCTAAATGAGACCAAATAAACTCCTCTGAGAATATCATAAGGAGGATATTTGACTTTATTAAAATTAAGGAATTTAGTTCCTCAAAAGACAGCATGAAGAGTGGAAAAAAAAGCATATTTGGAAAAGATACTTCTATGACACATAATTTAAAATATTTGTGTCCATCATATAAAGAACTGACTCAATCAGAAGAATAACCTGATTTAATGATGGGAAATTACATGAGCACTATTTAAAAGAGAAGGAAACACAAAGGTCAGACAAACATATGAAAAGTTGCTCAACTTCATTGATAATCAAGAAAATGAAAATCAGAATGACAGTAAGATGCTGTTTGACACCAACCAGAGTGCTGGAAATGGGAAGGTCTTAAAATACCAACTGAGGCTAGTTAAGCTTAACAGTAAAAGCCTAACACACTGTTGGTGGGAGTGAAACTGGGTAGAACTTCCTTAGAAACTGTTTAGCATTTTCTTTAAATTTTTTTTTAATTTGTTCTTTTAAGTTATACATTACAGTAGGATGTACTTTGACATATCCTACATACATGGAGTATAACCTGCCAATCATGTGGTTGTACATGATGTGGAGTTTCACTGGTCATGTATTCACATACAAACATAGGAAAGTGATGTCCAATTCATTCTACTGTCTTTCCTGTTTCCATTTCCTCTCCCTTCATTCCCTTTCATTCAATCCAACGAATAACAAACTTCTATTCTTTCCTCTCTACCCCCTTATTGTGTATTAACAATCTCCTATCAGAGAGAATATTTGACCTTTGGCTTTTTGGAATTGATTTATTTCACTTTGCATGATAGACTCCAGTTCCATCCATTTGGCAAATGCCAATTTCATTCTTCTTTATGACTGAGTCATGTTCTGTTGTATATATATGCCACAGCTTCTTTATCCATTTAACTGTTGAAGGGCACCTTGGTTGGTTCCATAGCTTGGCTATTGTGAATTGAGCTGTTATAAACATTGATATGACTATGTCACTAAAATGTGTTCTTTTGCATTTTCTAGTAAAGTTGAAGTTATATATACATATGTAAATATATATATGGACATGTATACACATATGCATGTATAATATATGTATATATAAACATATATTTTACATATAAACATATATTATCCAAGAGAACATACATAAAATTGTTTACTGGAACATTGTTTAAAATACAAATCTTAAAGTATCAAAAGTTAGCAATAGTGCACTTGATAAATATATTGTAGTAAACTTACATAATCAAATAATAGCCATGAAATTTAATGAACTGCAACCATATACTATTCTACCACGGAATAGTATATGCATAACATTGAGCAAGAGAAGTAAGCCTCTGAGAAATGCAAACATTTTACTTCTTTTCAATATTGATAAAAATAATATGTTGCTTAGGAATCTAAGCATTTATTTGAAAAGAAAAGGCTTCTCCTAGAGATGTGTGTGGAAGATCTGGGATCACAGACAAAAACACATTGGTAATGAATGTTCTTTTCATATATTGGGTTTATGGATACATGATGTTGTTTTTAAAATTCTTTTCACTGTTTAAATATGTTACAAACTTTCTTTTTAGTGTGCCATATGTTTCACAATGTATACCTTATGATGTATGAATAGAGATATATATAGGATCTTTATAAAATATAATACATTTACATAAAGACTAAGCTATAACATTTCTGGGAATAAATGTAGGAGAAAACTCTTTGTAACTTTGGGTTGGGAAAAGATTTCTTAGAAATGACAAAAGAAAGCATGGTCCATACAATGAACATGTCAATAAATTTGATATGACCAAATTAAAAACTTCTTTAAAATACAACATGAAGAGGAAGAAAGGGAAAGTCATACATTGGGAGCAAATAATTGCAAAACATATAAAAGCTTGTATTTGGAATACCTAAAAACACCCAAAGCTCCACAGTAAGAAAACAACCCAACTGAAAAATGGACAAAGAGTTTGAACATAAACATAAAGAAGCCAGATAGATACTTTTTAAAGGCACAGAAAAATATATTCAGCATAATTATTAATTAGAAAAATATAGGTTAAATCTCTTCAAGGTTTAATGCACTTTCTACACATTTTTGAAAATGGGTACATTTAAAAAGTTGAACTGGCTATGGTGGCATACATCTATAATCCCAGTGACTTGGGAGGCTGAGGCAGGAGGATCACAAAGCCAGCCTCAGCAACTTAGGGAGGCACTAACCAACTTAGTGAGACCCCGTTTCAAAATAAAAATTAAAAAATAAGGAATGAGGATGTGGCTTAGTGGTTAAGTACCCCTGGGTTCAATTCCTGGTGCAAATAAAAACAAAAACAAAACAAAAACAAATAAATAAGACTAGAACTCAAATACACTGCTAATCAAAATGCACATGGATATAACCAAGCCACTTTGGAAAACAATTGCACAATTTCTTAAAAATTAAATATATACCTCTGACACTGACACTATTTAAACATTTCACTCTTGGTATTTATCCCAAAGAAATGATGTATGTCCATAGAAAAACCTGTACATGAATGTTATTAGTAATAGCCACAAACTGTAAATAATCCAAATGACCATCAATAGGTTTATGAATTAAAAAAAAAAGTTGGATATCCACCAAATGAAATGTTACTCTGAAATAAAAAAAGAATAAACTATTGCTCTATACAACAACATGAATGAATCTGAAAAATAATGCTGAACGAAGAAGCCAGACAAAAGAGGAAAACATACTGTTTGATTATATATATGTAAAATTCTAGGAAATGCAAACTATTGTACCATGATGGAAAGCAGATCATTACCTGCTAAGAGTCGAGGTGAGGGAGTGATCATTTTACAGTGCCAGATCATCAGATTTTACACATTGAATATGTGAAATGCATGATTTGTTAAGGATATCTCAATAAAACTGCTAAGAACCATGGGACAAAGCTGCACTTGATTACATCCTCCATATATATAGTAGAGAAGAAAGTCATTGAAGCTGATGAACTAATTTTCAACTCACAAAAGTGAGAAAAACTGTAGAGTAAATCTGAAGAGAGTATAAAGAAGATAATAAGAGCAAAATTTAGTGGAATATAAAATAAATATGGAATTTATCAATATGACCAAAATCTTGATTCCCAGAGAATGTGTTGTGACAGAAAATCATTGAAATCAGAATGATCGAAATAGTGAAAAAGTGTAGACAGTATAATATATTTAAATTTACAGCATATTTCCATGACTAATTTTATACCAAAAGATTTGAAAACTGGGATAAAATGACTAAGTTTCTCAGAAAATAATAATTTATAGAAATATCTCAAGAAGAAATTGAAAACTTAAATAGGCCTATAACCATTTATTACACTTGGATCAGTAACCAAAATACACCCATGAAATATTATCAGACTCAAGTGGTATTACAGAACTTACCAGAATTTGTTTAAGGAATAATTTTTTCCCATATTAAAGAAATGATTTCAAAAAATAAAAAAACTTGTTTTTATGCTATGATAACTTTTAAAACTGGTACTTAACAAAAGAGGATAAGAAAGTACATTTATAGTCTAAAGTTACATAGAGAAATAAACATATTAAATTATATATTAGCAATCTGCATAAAAATTTTCCTTTTCATTGGAATAAAAAGGAAAAACAGAACTTCTTTAGTCTGTTAAAGAGTATTTGCCAAAAGTCTATAGTATGCTTCACATTTAATAGTGAAATACCTCAAGTTCTTACAAGCTAAGCCAAAACAAGACAAGAATGCTTGCTGTCACCATTTCTGTTCAAACTGTTTTTAAGTCCTAGCTAGCATAATTAATAAAATTTAAAACTGAAGAAAGAAGATTGGTAGAATATAAGAATTTTTATTTTACTAGAGTCAATATGTGTGTAGTCAGATTTCCTACACTGTGACAAAATACCTGAGGAAAAGCAAAAGAGCAAAGATCTATTTGGGCTCATGGTTTCAGAGGTTTCAGTCCTTGATGGGCCAGCTCCATTACTTTGGGTCTGAGGTGAGGCGAAACATCATAAGATAAGGGAATGGGGGAGGAAAACTTCTTGGCAACCAAGAAGCAGAGAAAGAGAAAAGGGCCCAGACCCTGGAATCCCCAGGGACATGCTGCTAAGGAATCACTGCCCTCAATAAAGTCCCACCTCCTTCAGTTTCCATCACCTCCCAATAGTCCATTTAGTTACGAAACCATCAATGAGATCAGAGCCTTCATGAGCCAGTCACTTCCCCCAAACCTCACCTCTGAACACTACTGCACTGGGGACCAAGCCTTCAACATGAGACTTTGGCGGACATTCCAGATCCAAATCACATAATAATATAGAAATATCTAAAGCTCCACTTTTACTCTAATAAACACAATCAAAAGTATTCAGTCCAAAATAGGGCTCAGTGTGTAGTCATTAATGTAACAAATACTATAAGTAGATAAAAAGCATAAAGTTACTTATGATAAAAATAGTCATGAAAGACATCTTTGGTTCTAAAATCAACAATTCATTTTAATCACTGTCTAATTTTCTTTTCTTCCAGGGATAGAAATAATTTTCCCTACACAAAATTAAGATTTATTTTGTGATTCAAGCTAATTAAGGGGAAGTGGTATTGGAAATAAATGAAAAATACAAAGATGAGTATAAAACCAACCCCAAACATACAGAAAGAATATCATGACACTTCTCAGGATGATTCTGGCACAACTGATCAACAACAACAACAAAGGTATTTCTCAGAGTGTGTGCCAAATGAAGTTCAAGTACATAAAAGTCTTAAATTTGGAAAACTATTCTTTAAGCTTTAGAAAATACTATAAAAGAGAAGAATGGAGGAACTTTAGATTACGTAGAGGGAAATGAGAGCAGGGGTGTGAAAAATGGTGGAATGAGACAGACATCATGTACATGTATGATTACACGAATGGTGTGAATCCACATCGTGCACTACCATAGAAACAAAAAGATGCACTTCATTTGTGTACAATGAATCAAAATGCAGTCTGTGAAATAAAAAAAAATTAAAAAACTATTAGCATATAGTTTAAATATATAGTAAAATTTTTTTTAAAAAAGAATACATACAGGGCTGGGGAGATAGCTCAGTCGGTAGAGTGCTTGCCTTGTAAGCACAAGGCCCTGGGTTCGATTCCCAGCACCCAAAAAAAAAAAAAAAAAAAGAATACATACATAACCTCAGTTTAAGGAGGAATCCCTAAATACACACAAACCATAGGGGAAAGGTTGGTAAAATTTAATAGAAAAAAATTAAAGACCTATATACCAATTTTCTAACCAGACTAAGAGGCACTACAACAACACTTTAGAATTAGTGATAATATTTGCAATATTGATAACCAAATGTGATAAATTATTGTAATGATGATCAAAGATTGAATTTATGCTCAGAGGGCATTGTATAAAATGTTGCAGGGTATGGGTGGATGACCTGCCAAGGACTGTATTTCCTGGTTCCTGAAGCAAAGAGGGGTCATGGTACTACTTCCGCAAGAGGGGTGGAAGTGGAAGTGAAGTATGTAACTTCCAGATCAAAATGGTTTTGAAGTGGGTATACCTTTCCCATCATCTCTCTTTCCTCTTCACTACCTGAATGGGATTGCAGGAGGGGAGCATAGATAGCACAATAGAAAATATATGATGGGTTGTTCTGAGACATTTGAGCTTTTTCTGGTACAACTAACAGCATTACCTTAATACATACCTTGACAATTTTTTTTAAAAAAAATCTTTTGTAGTTGTAGATGGACAGAATGCCTTTATTTGTCTATCTTTATATGGTGCTAAGGATCAAACCCAGTGCCTCACACACACTAGGCAAGTGCTCTGCCACTGAGCTACAGCCCCAGCCTGTACCTTGACAATTTTGATCATCTAAAAATATAAAGCAAAAATTGATAAGAAAAATAACCCAACAGAAAATCTGCCCCAGGCTTGAGCTGACAAATGGCAGCCCAGAAAATTTATAAAGCTAACAAATATGCTTGACCTTACTGTAATTAGAACTTGGGAATTTAAAATAAGAAGTTACAATTTTATAATCATCAGACAGGCCTAGTTTACAAATCTGTACTACCAAGTCAGAATCAGATTGTGGAGAATTGGGAATTCCTCTACAGTATTAGAGAGAATGTTAACATTGTAAAACTATTATCAAGAGCCAACTAGAAAAATTGAGTGAAATTGAAGAAGATTGTGAACCCAGGACCCAGTCATACCGTTTTTTATATATATCATGGAGAAGCAGAGAAGCCCTCATTTGTGCATCACAGGTGCTTGCAAAAGAGAACACTTGGAAATATGCTACATCAGTAAAGACAAGAGTAAGAGAAATATATTGCTGTCTTTCATGGTACAGCAGGAAAACAAATGAATTAAACCAAAACATAAATTTAGATAAATCTTAACAAGTTAATATTTATCCAGATCAAGGTATGTTGAAATGTAGTATCATTTAAATTTTAAAATGCTACGTTTTGTAAAGGTTACATTAAGTACACATTATTAAAATTAACAAAAATACTTAAAGAACATTAAATACCATTCCAGAATATCAGTTACTCTGGGGAGGGAAGATGGAGAATAAAATTAGACAGAAATATGCTGGAGGCTCTAAAAAACCTAACAATATTTTATAGTTTAAAAGGATCTGAAATGCCAGGTGGGGTGGTGCATGCCTGTAATCCCAGTGGCTCAGGAGGCTGAGGCGGGAGGATCACAAGTTCAAAGCCAGCCTCAGTAATGGTGAGGTGCTAAGCAACTCAGTGAGAGACCCTGTCTCTAAATAAAATACAAAACAGGACTGAGGATGTGGCTCAGTGGTCAAATGCCTCTGAGTTCAATCCCTGGTACCGGCCCCCAAAAGAATCTGAGATGTGATAAAATATCAAGAATTCCTAAAACAAAGTGTTATGTGTAAGTGTTCATTAAATCAGCCTTTATATCACCTGCCTATGCATTTGAAATATTTTAAAACTTCACAAAATTATAAAAATAATCAATTATGATCTTAT
This sequence comes from Sciurus carolinensis, assembly GCF_902686445.1. Classification (NCBI taxonomy): domain Eukaryota; kingdom Metazoa; phylum Chordata; class Mammalia; order Rodentia; family Sciuridae; genus Sciurus; species Sciurus carolinensis. Next base: position 25,165,034 of record NC_062224.1, read on the forward strand.
TTGGTAGTTAAGAATCACAAACATCTGAGATATTGAGTTATGCTATAAATAAAATGTGGAAACAATATGAAAATCAGTTGGTTTCCTTGAGTTTCATTTTAAACTTGTGAGAAACCTTAGTACCAGCTAACTAGTTCTGATACCTCCGCTCCTCTCTGATTAGTGTTGGACGGTCATTTCTAAGAGCTTTAGAGGAAAGAAATCTGAATTAAGCACTTTACAGCCTTTAAACTGATTTGGATTATAGGGTGTCAAGGTGGATAATTATGCTTTATTAATCCTGACTCTAGCCTGCCCCACCAATCCTACTTAAGATGAAGAAATTATTTTTCTTTGGGTCATTCAACAGTTTCTTTTGATGACTATTTATTTTATAAAGAAAGAAGAGGAACATGTCCCCTTTTAAAAAAAATAAAAGCGCAAGAGCAGAAAAAATGGAAAATGTGAATAGCCACGTGCCTCCTCATCCAATTCTCAGCTCCCACCTGGCGATGGAAATCTGAGAGATTTAGATAGTTTTCTCCCCAGAAGTGAGAAAAGGTGGTCACCATCTTCTGGAAAATAATAGCAATTTTTTAAATCCCACATAGATAACAGTTTTCTCCAATGGCTTTATTTCACCTTGCTAGTTATCATTTTTTACCTGAATGACTTGAAGCAATTGATAGCAAACGTGTTCTGCTATCATGTTGGCTGCACACTTCAGCCAGAATTTTTTCAAATGATATTCAACAATAATTTTGGTGTGCATTCATGTTTTGTACAAAAATATCTCTATTTAAACAGCACATATGTCCTTCATTTTGTGTAATATTAATCTTTCTAGCTCTTGTCTGCTATCAGAGATACCCAGATATATTACTCTTAAATATTTCTAGAATTAAATGTTACTGTTATTGTTATAGTTGTAAATTATTTTTGCTATTATATGTTTGTTTGTGATCAGTAAGTTATACCCTCAGCTCTTTTTTATTTTTTGAGACAGGATCTCGCTAAGTTGCTAAGATTGGCCTTGAATTTGCAATCTTCCTGCCTCAGCCTCTCAACTCACTGGGATTATAGTTGTGTGTCACTTCACCTAGGCATTATTGATATTTTTTTAAAGATCTAATTTAAGCACATCTACCATAGGCCCAAACCTGTAGGACTATAATCTTTTATCTTCCTGATTGCCTATAAAAATAACTACAACCGACATTTGAGTATCTTCAACAGCAGACATATTATCACATTATGTATGTCTTATAACAAAACTTCTATAAGGAAGTTATTATTTCAGTTTACCACATGAACAAATGGAAACTTCCACTTCCAGCACGCCATTTCTCACTGTCAGAAACAATGTTGTCTGATGCCAAGACTTAAATGATGGTCTTTCAGGTTTGATGGGCACAAGTTACTTGGGGAGCTGTTGAATGGGACCAGTTTTTGAAATGTGGATTTGCATACAGGAGAGTACTCTGAGCAATGCACTTGGAAACAATCCATAAGGAGGTGGAAAAGCAGGACTGGACAGAGGGAGAGTGTGAACTGTGAGGCTTTTGCAAAAAGGCCTCCACTATCCCAGAGGAAGGTGGGATCTTTGAAGATTCTTCCTTTAGCCTCAATGGGGGCAAGCAGCCGAACCTTTGTACATTGACACTGGTTGACCTTTGGAAGCAGTATGCTCCAGGGAAGGCAGTTTCCTTCGGGTAGAAAGAGACTCAGTGGCGAGCTACCAGCAGCCAGGGACATGGCCACCTGGGTCCTTCAGGCTTGATCTGGATGACATTCCCCAGCAGCAGTGGTTAAGGCCTGGGAAGATTGAAAAGTTGCTGATTACTTGGCATGGCCATCCACCAGGGACCCTGAGGACCAGGCACACACTTTAGGAAAACTGAAGCACGGAGCAGAATGACCTTACCTTTCTAACTACTGTGACACAGTTTGCAGAAAGACTTTTCTTTTTATTTTGAGACTTAAAATGCCCCTCTGACATGCTCCAATTAAAGGTCAAGACATTGAGGCTTAAAGACTAAAGTGCCCAAATCACACACACACACAAAATCCTCACACCAACTGCAGCCAGTTTTTGGTCCATTTGGATCCTGATGCTTTTGTGTTTCATCTCAGGACCAAAATGCCAGTGTGGGTAATAAAACCTCAACTTCCCTTCGTCTCTAATATCTGACAACCTTTTAAACTTCCCAACAAAGTAAAAGCCTGACACATTCAATGGTTTTAAATGTTGAAAAAATCAGAAACCATGCATCACAGCAGAAATGTCCACTTTATAAGTCACCCTTAATAAGGAAGGCCATTAAATTATGCATTTTAGCATAAAAATAAACCTATTAGTCTTGACAACCACTGCATCTTACCCACATGTTGCACTGGAAATAGATGAAATGTCATATGAACGTGGCTGAGGAAAGATTTTATGCTCTGCATCTCAAGATAAAGTGTCACAGGTCACTTTAAAAACAGTACAGAATGCCAAGGGAAAGGAATATAGGAGGAAAAGAAAACTAAACTATCTGGGCCACTTTAATTTTCCTTTGCATGTTCACATTTTCCCTAAAATCTGAAGATTCTGCATTCAGCTAATACTGGGAATATTCAAGAAATGATGTGGTTGTTATTGGAAAAACCACAAACAAACACAACGTTTAAGAGATTTTGTAGATAGATTTGATACATATTGGGCCTTCATTCCATAAAGACAGGAAATAAGTATGACTAAATTCTTTTTAAAACTGTGGTTATTATTTTTCTTTCATAGCAAGAATATTAGTCCAATAATAATTTTACAGGGGGAAATACCACAACACAGCTCTGCTTTCTGAGTTTGGTCACAGGGTGTGCCTAAGACATGACACTATTTTACTTGCAAAAATCAAGAAAGACACTTCAAGTCTGGCAGTTGTGTGTTCTAGAATGAAAAGTCCTCAATTTGGAGATTTTGGAGGCTTGAAAAATAAAAAATCTCCTTCATCAGGTGACTTGATTTTGGGGGAAAGGAATGAGAGTGGGACTGATCTTTGAGGAGGAGTCAGGGAAGAACATTCTGGAACAGGAACACAGGTTCTTTCACAAAATCTGGAGGAATTTCAGTTGCAAACATCTCCCGCTCTGATTGCACCTAGAAGCTAAGAAGAGGGACTTGCAGTCTTTAGTAAGGACAGGAGGAAGAAAATGTTGTAAACCTAAGTTCAGGGGAATAAAGGTGAGGGTTGAAGGCTCATAGAAGCTCCTCATCTACCTTCTCAGATAATAACAGAAACTAGACCAGGAATCCCCATTGTAAGAGTTAGAAAACTTTGACTCTCTGTTGACTGTGTCTGCTTCCCTGTAAAAATTATTGAAGAAAACCTTAAAACAGAGTGAAGAGGAAGGAGGTAGTTATGCTTAGGGACTGGATTCTACCCCTTAATAGGTTATGAATCGGAGAAAGCAAATAGGAGAGGAGAAAGATAAGCAGGATGTACGAAGGCAAGTTCACCTCTCTGCCCAAGGAAACTACTCACAGAAGAAGGGGAAGCTGACTATCAATGTGGGGCTGCAGCTGTGCACAGTGGGGCATACCTGTAACTGAGGTAGGAAGGTCACGAGTTCAAAACCAGCCTCAGCAACTTAGCAAGGTATTAAGCAATTCAGTGAGACTTGTCTGTAAATAAAATATAAAAAGAAGGACTGGGGATGTGGCTCAGTGGTTAAACACTCCTGGCTTCAATCCCTGGTACCAAAAAGAGAATTGGGGGTTGAAAAGACTTTCTGGCACTGAGCAGTGTAAATCCCATGTGTTGATCAATAACCCCCAAATGGCTCTCTCTAATATTGTCTGTCCCCTTCCTTGAGTCTGTCTTTCAGGTTTGTGTCCCACTTCACTGCCAGCCTGTTCCCATTTATGACTCACCAGGATCTCCAACTCAGTGAATGTTAAGACACAGTATCTTCTCCTGATTTCAATAGTCCCGATAAAGTCATCGCTATTCTCATTTCTCTTTCCACAGTCACCATACTTATGGGTGCCTCTTCATTTCTTTTTACTTGGATTATCGAAATAGCCTGCACCAATAGTTTTATGTAATTTTCCTGCTTATAAAATTCTGAGTGCCTCTCCATTGCCAACTTAGCACTTTATGCCCGTTTGAATGGTAACAGCAAATTCTTACCAGCTGGGTCTTTATCTTCACTTACTACTTCAGCCAAGCTGGACCATATCCCTCCATAGAGAGCAACCCATCTCATCTTGCTCAGTTCCTTATTTTGTACTGTCTCCTGGAAAGTTGTTACACCTTCCCCTGGAAAGTTTCCATCTCCCCCTGTCTAAATGTAATATCTCTCCAAGGCATTGCGTACTGTGTCCTTTGGGATATTTCTTCTGAACCCCCTTCTTTTAACTGCCATGGAATTTTTAAAAAATTAAACTGATGCTTCATTTATAGTCAAAAGACAGCACCTCTTTATAGTTACCAGTATGTGCAGTTCCATTAGTGAAAGTAATTGCTTTCCCAAGACTGGTACTGAGGAAGCTGAACTGGAAATCATAATGCTCTTGGTTCAGTGTAAGGTACTGATGGTGAAGCCTAATTAAATATATTTTTCTCATAACAGAGAAATTCTCTTAGGACAGTATGTGTTTCTCTCCTTGTCTCGTGACTCTCAACAGAACAAATCTAATCCAAGGAACAGGAAGGGGGAAGGATTATATTATGACAGTAATTCCATGGTTCTCCACCTGGTGCAGACTTTTTATTTCTTTCTGGTTTCTAAACAAAAGCACTTTGGCATATAAATATATAAACACATGGAAACAGATAAAAGGATTACTAGAATCAGTTACCTTTCTCTTGCCTTAGCAAAGAGCATATAAAAATCCTAACAGAGTTCCCAGACCAATTCCATGATCAGTCAGCCATGTTTAATGAGTTTCAAAGAGTAGAATCTGCTGGAAGGAATACATTTTCTGAAGGTTTTTTTCTAAGATGTTGAGTCATGTGATCTGCAGTCTTAATGCAATGATAGACTAGGCCGATCTGAAGGTAGAACCTACCCACGAGGTGTCACCAGTGGTGAACTGACAGGAAGAAACTTGCTGAATGCCAAGCTTTCAAAGAGTTGCTTTATTGGTAATTTCTTGTGTATTCATGTGGCTTTTGAATGCTTTTTGCAGGTTAGACAGCTTTCATGCAATTGACTAAATCCTCAGAGAAACAGTTAGATGATTATTTTTTAATTTTTATACCTCACTTTGTTTCAAATAATTCTTAGAGCAAAATAGATATAGTCATATTCTAACTTCAGAGATGGGATATTAGGTATTTGTTGAGTTTGTAGAACAATTAAGTGGCAAAAATTAATTTCAAACTAAAATCTGTATCCCTGTTCCCTGTTTCATGCAAGACTAAATTTAGTGCTATAAAGGGAAATATTTTTGCATGTGTAGTGTCTTTGGAAGTAATGTTTTAGATGATAGGATTTTGAACTACTGTAAATAGAAAACGCTATGTGTAAGCAGCAGTACTTATTATATTTCCCAGCATTTGACTTTCAGAAATATTGGGATTTAGATTTTGGGTTGATAATTTTCATGCTTAGTCTCAGTTTAAACGTGATTTTATTTTCTGGAACATATAATTAAAAGCAATGCATGAATGGAAAATAGTTTTTATTTTCCATTTTAACTGCAATTTTTGACTCTTTTTGTATTTGGATAAATTGAAGAACCAACTTTAAGAGCTGAGATTTGTGTGTGTGTAGTTTTACTTAGAAAGAAACTGTTGGCATATGTGTGATGGAAAAGCTAAATACCATGACTGACAAACAACTGAAAAACCAGCCTTTGCTTGATAAACCACATGAAACTTTGTGTTGTAAGATCCTTGACTTGTGTGCAATTGGAGGCTTCTCTTTCATGTTTCTTTCTTTGAAAGATGATTAAATTTCCTTTAGTCACCTTTCCCTTGCATATGTTGACAATTTTATCAGAAATATATTATTTTCATTAATTGATTTGTGACTTTAAACATTCAACTAAGACAAACAGCGACTGTACTGTTACCTTTTCTTCTTAGTTGTGTGTTCTTTCTCCAAGTACCCTACTCCATACAGTTATTTTTGTTGTTGTTGTTTTGTACTCATTTGTAACAAATCTGCAAAATACCTTTTGTGAAGAGTTGGTTGTAGCATGAATTATCATATTGAAAGTTTGAAATAATCTGTTAGCTTTCTCATGGTAATAAAATATCTGTGATAATCAATTTATAAAAGCCAAAGTTTTACTTTGGCTCACAGTTTTGCAGATAGTCCAGGAATGGTTGGCCCTGTTGCTTTTGGACCTGTGAGGAGGCAGCACATTTTGGGAGGAGCTTATGGCAGAGCAAAACTGCCCACCTCATGACCTGGAAGTAAAAGGGAAGAGAAAAGAGACTAGAGTGTTCACGCAATCCATTTTGAAAGTGCAGCTCCAGAGACCTAAAACCTCCCATTAGGCTCCATTACTTAAAAGTTTTGTCTCCTCCCTGTAACCCCATGGGACTGGAAGCAAGTCTTGAACACAGGGAGCTTTGGAGGACACTCAAGAGTCAACCCACAACACAGTCCAAATGTCCACATGTAGGGAAAGATTTAATATTACCTGATAAAACACTGGGGAGAAGTGAAGAGATGTGTTAAGATTATTTAATGTGATCGCTATACATTATTATGTTGCAAGATAATATTCTCCCATAAGATTATATTGTAAGATCATCATATATTATTAAATGGAAAAGCAAGAACAAAATTACTTCAACTTTTATTGTGAAATCTCTCAAACATACAGAAAATAGCATATAAAATGTTATAATATTTTAATATAATATAATTTAATATAATATAAAAGATATTGAATGATTCTATCAAATCTCAACTAAGTTATTTTCATAAGTTTTTTTAAAACAGAAAAAATTTCAAATTTAGTTAAAATCCCTTTCATTTTTCTGAATTCATGTTTAAGAAACATGTTCATTTTCTTTACTCAACCTTAGAGTTAATCATGAGTATAAATTCAGTGTTTATCATTCTTTTCCATGGTTTTATATATTTATGAACACATTTTTACACATCACTTTGATGCAGCATTTTCAATTTTAAACACGTTTCATAAATCTATATATTCTGCAATTTGCTTTTTTATCTTCTGCTCAACTTTATCTTTTTAAATTTATTCTTTCCAATACTTTAAGATTTGATTTATTCACTTCATCTGTTATACAATGTTGTGTTAGATGACTATACCATAATTCATTTCTCTCTCCCCTTATAGATGACCATTAGGTTGTTTCTATTTATTCACTAATATATGCAATGCTGCTGAATCTCCTTAGAAATAAGTTTCTTCAAAATATGCACTTAAAGTGGGATTCCATTGAGCAAGAACACCTGTAATAATGTTCTTAATGGTCTCCAATTTCCAAAGAATTTGTATAAACTTACTCATACCACCAGGAATGATAGTTCCTGTTCCTCCAAATCCTTGATAATAATAATTTGTCAGACTTCCACATTTTTTTAATTGATGACCATGATAATAGTCTATTATTTTAATTTGAATCTTCCACATCCAATCTTGCAAAGGTTTATTGATTTATACTGTTTTCCTTTCTATCAATTGCTAATTTGCTTTTCCCCTTTTTTTTCAATTGTGATATTTTATTCATACTGGGTTCTATGAATTCTTGATGCATTTGGAAAGCTAATTTTTGTTGTTTTTACTTATAGGAAAAGTCCCTTGATTTTGTTTTTCTTCTCCAAAATTGTGGTGGCTGTTCTTGGTCCATTGTTTTTCATATACATTTTTTAAATTTTCTAAAATGTGTTCTAATTAGTTATACATGACTGCAGAATGCACTTCAGCTCATTGTACACTAAAGGAGAACAACTCTAATTTATCTGGCCATACACTATACAGAGTAACACTGTTCGTGCAATCATACATGTACATAGGGTAATAATGTCTGTCTCATCTATCCTCCATAAACATTTTTAAAGAGGACATGAAGACAAAAAATCTTATTTACATCTTGATTGGGGTTGCATGCAAGGTACAGTATAATTTGGGAAAAACTGACACCTTTCTGCTGTTTTCACCAAACCAGAACATATTATATTTTTCTTTTACTTGAATTTTTTATGTCCTTCAAAATATTTTATACAGTCCTCAGTTGAGATCTCATACATTTTTGTTAGGTTCACTTCTAGAGAACCTTATTCTTTTCTTTTTATTATGAATGTGATGATTCCTCATTGGAATTTTAAATTGTATGCTCCTTTTAGATAACAGTGCAATTAATTTCTTACATAGATTTTGTATCCAACAACCTTGCTACTTTTATTTCTAGGAGTTTGCAGATTCTCCTAGATGTTTATGTCAGTGACCTTCAAAATATGGCCCCTGAATCAGCAGTATCAGCATCATCTAAAAAGCTGTTAGAAATGCAAATTAGAGGCCAAAATCTGATCCACTGAATCAGAAACTGAAGATGTACTTGAAGTAAGAACCTTGAGATGAGGAGATTATCCTAGATCATCTTTGCAGACCCAATCTAATCACAAGTCCTTGAAATAAGCAAAGCTTTCCAGGCTGTAGTTAATGAGAGATGTAACTCTAGCGGAATGGTCACAGAAATATATGCTCAGGTCATGGTAAGTCAAGGAAACAGATTCTCTTATAGCCCCAGAAAGGAATATCTCTCTACTACACCTTGATTTTGGTCCAAGGAGATCAAGGGACTTCGAACCTACAGAAATGTAAGATAAAAAGGTCATTTTGTGTTAAGTACTATAGTTGTAGTAATTTGTTATAGCAGCAATAGAAAATGAATGCAATTTATATATAGTAAAATTCACCCTTTTTACCTGGTTTTGTACAGTTTGACAAACGTATGCAGTTATGTAACTGCTACTACAATCCAGATGAGAAGATTTCCATTACTCCAAACCATTCCTAATGACATTTTTCAGTCTTGACCCCAACTCCCCTTGTTGCTGAGCTGCTCTCTGTTATTAGTTTTGCATTTTTCAGAATGTCATATAAAGGGAATCAAAGAGTATGCAACCTTTCTGTGGCTAACTTTTCTTAATTTACATAATCTTTTTGAGATCCACCTGTGTTATTATACATTTTCAGTGGTTCATATCTTTAATGGCTAAGTGGGATTTCATTTATATGGACAACAGTATCTCATCTATTCTTGATTTAGGGCTGCAGCATGGTCTCCCAACTCGAGGACCATGATAAAAGGAGGTAGGTCTAGGTATGGACTTAGGTTTGATTGATTTATGCATCAAAGACAAACTTGGGTCTGCAAGACCCCATGATGTCAAAGTATAAAAATATGTAAAAAATAAAAACATGATTAATAGAGATATAATTAATAAAGCTGTTTTAATAATTACAAACATTTGATATGGGTCTTTTGGGGTGTTTGCTTTTTTTTCTACCGAGTAAATACTAGTAACACAAATGGTGATAAGTGTATGTTTAACTTTTAAGAAAGGCCAAACTATTCCAAAGTAGTTGTATCATTTTGCATTCCCACTACCAATTAATGGGAATGGGAGTTATTTCTCATCCAAAATGACACTTGATATTGCTTTCTTATAATTTTTTAAAAATTTTAGTTTTAGTCATTCAAGAAGTATAATGCTCTATTGTTGTGGTTTTCATTTGCCTTTCCCTAACACCTAATGATGTAAGTTTTTTTTTTTCCCATTTGTATATCTTTTCACTTAAATGTTTGTCCAAATACTTTACCTATTTTTAATTGGGTTGTTTGTCTTTTTATTATTGTATTATAAAGTATTCTTGACATATTCTGGAATTAAATGTAATAATGTTTTGCAAATATTTTCATCGAAAAATGCTTTTTTTTCAATTTTTTTTGATGTTAATGGACCTTTATTTTATTCATTTATTTATATGTGGTGCTGAGGATCGAACCCAGTGCCTCATACATGCTAGGCGAGCACTCTACCATTGAGCTACAACCCCAGCCTGCTTTTTCTTTTTTTATAATTTGAAAACATCATATGGTTTTCTCCTTTAATTTGTTACTATAACTCAGCATATAAAGCTATTTCCTAACTATTGACCTGACCTTAAATTTCTAGAATCAATTTTAATTGATTATCCTATTTTTAATAGTTTTTGAATTAGTTCACTTTTATGTTCTTTCAAATATTCACGTCTCTAATTGTCTTTTTATGTTTGCCATTGCACATTCTTACTATCATTGTTATTCTAAATGGATGATAGAAATTGAATACATTCTTTATATTAATTTTCTGGAATAAATTGTATGACATCTGCTATTTCTCTCACACACAAATACATCAGGTCATATATCAGTCCCAATAAAAATAACAATAATAATAATAATAATAATAATACTATTCAGTGCTGCAGACATATCTCCAAATTTATCTTGGAAATTCTCTTTTATCCTATACCAGATACTGTTTGTAAATTCTCTTCTCTGTTGGTCTTTCTCTTCCTCTCTCTGCCCCTTTTACTTTCTCATTTTGGTGAAATATATCTTCCAAAAGACCTAAAAAGGGAATTCATTGTTCTTGAGAACTTGCACTTCTGAAAATGTCTAGACTATACTTGATTTATTATTTGACTAGAAGGAGCATTCTAAATGGTAAACCATTTCAGATTCATTTTGAGGTAGTCTTTCACTTTTTCTTACTTTCTTAGGTAGGTCTTGAGAATTTTTGGCACATTTCTGATTCCTTCAGTGTCTGACCTAACCCCCATGCCTCTACCCCTTTGTCTTATCCCTGCTAATCTCTGAACTATCACAAATGATGATTTTAGTTTCTCTGTCACTTTGTTAGGCAAAGCACACTATCTCTTTATTTATGGAAATCCTGGGGAAATTTCAACTTGGAAGCCAGGAGTTGCTTTCTCCATACTGGGGTAAGAAAAGCAGAAACCACCAACATCTTCACCAAGTGAAGAAATTCACACTAGTTAAATTAGATCCATTCATCACACAGATGGACTTATACCTACATTTATTTCATTTATCAAATGGGACAGCTCTTGCTTATGTGTGATTTAGCTCCCTGCTTTCATTTACTTCATGCCAAAGAGAAAAGTAGATGGTTTGGGGTAGATGCCAGGAAAAGAAGTATTTTAGCAGATTTCTATTGTAATAGGTCAAAATATAAACTTTGCTTAAACCAAATAATTGAATGAAAGATTGGAAACTCTTGCTGACAAAACTAATGTGACCTTAACGGGATATACATCAGCTTTGAGTTATCTCATCACTAAAATGTTCTGAAATTTAGAAAATAATATGGAAGTGAAATTCATGATTGCTTGCATGATTTGTTTTACCAATTAATCTTAAATAGGATAAAGATGTCAAGACATGGAAGAATGGATCTAATAAAGATTTTGAGCAGAGCAAATTGCAAATCACCATGCCCTAAAATGTTAGAAATACAAAGCACATAGCTACCTATGCAGAAAAACCCATGCGTATCCTATGGCATCCATGTCACGTCCATCCTGTCCCCTTCACACCCTAGGCTCTGTGTTCAGGAAAGCTGACTTAACGCCGTATCAGCCGTCCTTATTCTCCAGGGTCTGATTGATTCTCTCCAACAAGCACTACTGAAAGGAGATGAAACGGCAGGAGGTGAGAGAGGATTCTATTCATTTCTTCCTCACTCACCATCTCAGAGCTGATTGCTCCTTGCCTGCCTGTGGCAGCAGACCTGGCTTCTCTTACACAGCTAGGACTCTCTCCAGGTTCCAGTGACAACATTCCTTTCCCAACCCCTGGTGGTCAGAGGTTGTAATGGCTTCTTGTTCTTGATAGACTTTGGGTAACACTATTATTTTGACAGTTGCATAGCTCCTTGCTCGACTCCATTCACTTCAACCTTTTTGAATGTGCTCTCTTCCTCCTGGGACTCTGGAGGATACAGCCCATTCTCTAGCCCATCACTCCTTATGTTCTGGTTTATATCTTCTACTCAGCCATAAAGAACTAACTGAAGCTACTCCAGAACTTCCAAGCATTAATTATACCATTGCTTCTTGTTACACTTCAAATCCACCTTACAGTTGTCATTTAAAAACTTCACCTTCACTGGAAACCTTTGCCTGATCACTGAAAGGTCTTTTAATGTCTGAAGTATATGCATTTTTGCTTGGACCTGTTATTACCTTTCACAATTGTTTCATCATTTTTAAGTTTACTTTTCTGGACACCTGCTTGTATTGGAGTCAAATTTCCTTTTTTTTAAATTTATTTTTATTGTAAACAAATGGGATACATATTGTTTCTGTTTGTACATGAAGTAAAGGCATACCATTTGTGTAATCATACATTTACATAATGGTGTTTGATTCATTCTGTTATTTTTTCCTTCTCCCTACTCCTTCCACCCCTCTTTTCCCTCTATACAGTCCTTCCTTCCTCCATTCTTGCCCTCCTTCCACCCCCCATTATGTGTCATCATCCGCTTATCAATGAGATCATTTGTCCTTTGGATTTTTGAGATTGGCTTATCTCACTTAGCATGATATTCTCCAATTTCATCCATTTACCTGCAAATGCCATAATTTTATTATTCTTTATAACTGAGTAATATTTCATTGTATATATATGCCACAGTTTCTTTATCCATTCATCAATTGAAGGACATCTAGGTTGGTTCCACATTCTGGCTATTGTGAATTGAGCAACTATGAACATTGATGTGGCTGTATCTCTGTAGTATGCTGATTTTAAGTCCTTTAGGTATAGACCAAGGAGTGGGATAGCTGGGTCAAATGGTGGTTCCATTCCAAGCTTTCTGAGGAATCTCCACACTGCTTTCCAGAGTGGCTGCACTCATTTGCAACCCCACCAGCAATGTATGAGTGTTCCTTTTTTCCCACATCCTCGCCAATCCTTTGTTTTTTTTTTTTTTGTGGTGGTGATGGTCCTGAGAGTTGAACTCGTGACCTTGCACATGTTAAGCAGTTTCTCTACCACTAAGCTACATCCCCAGCTGAAAGCTTCTTCCCAGCAAGTGTAATGTCTTGGTCATCTTCTCTCCAGTACTGAGGAAGAGTTTGTTGGCAAAGATCAATGAATGGAGAGAGACTATAGGCACTAAAGACAACTGGGAGATGATGCCAACAGTTGAACATGGAAAAAAAATATTTGGGTGAATGTAAATCAAGAAGGAGAACACAAAGAAAATAGGAGGCAAACATGCATAAGTTAGTAGATTCGGGAGCCATTGCCAGAAGTTATAATGTCCAGGGAGGAAAAAAGACTCAGGAGGAAGAGGAAGGTCAAGCATCTCCCAGGGCTGGAGGGGTGTGTGGAAACTTGGGGGAGAAAGTGGGCTTGTCCACAAATATGGGCAAGTGTTGCTTTCAGTGTTAAAACCAGCAAACTGGCTGAAACTCAAGAGGGTGTCTGGTGTAAGATGTGTGAGAGTGAGGAATCTAGGGAAAGCCAGCAAAGCAGAAGCAGTGACGGAAAAAAGAAGATTGACTGGGGATGTAACTCCATGTGAGGCCCTGGATTTGATCCCCAGCTCTGCAGAGAAAGGGTGAGAGAGAGAGGGAGAGAGAGAGAGAAGGAAAGTGAGTGAGAGAGAGAGAGAGAGAGAGAGAGAGAACTGCTACAGTCTTCTGTACCACCAAAAGATGGATGGGGAGGTTTCCAGGAAGATGAGGTTGCAGACAAAATGTCAAGTAATGGGAAAGAATTAGTGATTCTGAATCCTTGTGGGGCAGACATCACTGCAAGGGGGTTGATGAAGGAATAGTGAGGAAATGGTAGTAAAAGGACATGTTTAGACATTTTGAGGAGATCATAATGTGAGGAGGAAGTAACCTTTAAAAATGGTAGGAAATCGGATGAGAAAGTCTGCCTCTTTGAAATTGTTTCCCAGCTGCTGTAGTTTGGATCTGGAATGTCCCCAGAAGGCCCATGTGTCACTCATGATCCAGGGAGACAGTATCAGGAGGTGAGGAACCTTTAAGAGGTGGGACCTGCTGGGAGGGCTTAGGTGACTGGAGTTGTGCCCTTGGAAGGGGATGCTGTGGGACCCCAGCCCCTTCCTTTTCCTCTCTTTTGTCCCTAGTCATGAGCTGAGTAGTTTGCATTACCATGTCCTCCTGCCATGATACACCAGCACAGGACCAAAGCAACCAGGCCAACAGATCATGGACTACCACCTCTAAAACGATAAGCCCAGATCAACATTTCCTCTTATGACTTGCTCAGATATTTGTCATGGTTAACAGGAAGCTAACAACACCCAAAGCACAGAGAGAATGTCAGATTCACACTCCTTTATACTATTTTATCTTTGTGGTTCTGGGAAAGGAACCCAGGGCCTCACATGTGCTAGGCAAGTGCTCTACCACTGGGCTTTACTCCCAGCCCCTCCTTCCTGCTTTACATTGAAATCAGCCCCTCTTGTCCTTTGGTCAATGGTGGTCCTTGGCAGCATAGGCACTCCAGGGCATGCATTTGTGTGCTATTTTATTATTTTCATAACTACCTCCAGCACAGGCAACCTTTGCTCTGGTGAGCTGTCTCAGCCACAGTGAAGATGAGATTCCAGACTTCCACGTGATCATCTTTTTAATTTCTTTAATGAAATGAACCATTTACTCCATTCAGAAATTCTTGTCCCCTTTCCAGTTGTTTGTTACCTTCTACGAAAGGGTTTTAGGGAAACCCTAAAGGCAAGTCTTAGTATTTAGCAGTCCTTTCATAGTTAAGGTTTTAGATTAGAGTCTTCTTCCCAGAAAACAGAAAATGCCCACCAAAGAATGCATCAGTAAGATAAAGAGGAATAGTTAGTTTCCCTGATTAGAACAAGAGAAGAGGAAATGTTCATTCCTAACTAAGAGAGTTTTGGCCAAATGGAGAATACACACATTTCAGTAAACATAAGCTTCCACGATTGCTCCTAAAGGACTAGATAATCATCTCTTAATTCCCTGCAGGAAAAGCTAGAAAAATGTAGCTGAAGATACTACTGTAGTGCATTGTTAGAAAACAGAGTGAAAACAATTTGATGAACTACAGGATGAAATTAGCCCTGTGAATAGACATATGTGAAAGACACAGGCACGAAGGCAGAAGATGTGTTGGGTGATTTCAAGTAGAGGAAGGAAAGAAAATGTGATTCTAAAATTAATTTTTAAAAATCTGGGAGATTATAGTAACTGCTGACATTGAAGAGTTTGGACCCTTGCAAAAAGATGTGTAGTAAGAACTGGGTAAATGCAAGAACTGGCACTTTGCAAAAGGTGTGTAGTGAGAGCTGTGTAGATGGAGATAAGTGGAGTTTTTCCTCCCACTCCCTCATGTCTTTGCCTATGAAGATCCACTCTTTGTTGTCAGCACAGAAGCATTTGTATTTTTGCTGGGGCAGTGAAAACCTATATTGCTCCTGAGCTCGTGCAATTCAAAGCACACAAAGCACAGAAATTTGATTATGATAGTCCATGTTTTGGTGATAGAGATGAAATGAAGAGCACAACTTGGATTGTTAACAAAGTGAGTAGTTTCTTAAATCTTGGAAGACATCATATGGCATTTTTGAGCCCAGGGAGGCAAGATTTAAAGAGCGGTAGTTTGGTATTTGGATGTAGGCATATAAATGATTATGACTGCTTTCTATCTTTCAAAAACTCAGGACTAGTGCAGAAGTCTGAAGTGGTAGATTCTCTGCAGAACTTGAACAATAGGGAGCTGACTTGTTGCTTCTAAGCCATATTTAGAATGAGAATATTCTCAATGGAGAATATGTATTTATTTGATTTCTTTTTAAAAATGTTTTCACCCGGCATTCTGTATCTAATTTTCTGAGTCTGTTTGACTCTTGCCAACATTCTCCCCTGAACAGAAAAAGAATAACGTCATGAAGCGGAAAGTTTTCCATGAGACCTTATACTGCATTTCTTCTGAGAGCTCAGAGCTCCCAGACACCATCTCCCCTGGAAGTCCTTCTCATTGCTACTGGGAAGATTATAACAGAACTGATGGATGCTAAGAAAGGTTCATTGAAATAATGAAATAGGCATCCCAATTAGAAATGGAAATCATCTAGACATATACAGAATTCTACAGATTTATATAGATGATGGTGTCAAGGTGTCCAGCTTCTACCTTAGACCACACATCTCTGAGAAGCTATGAGAGAGAACTCAACTACCACTGGTACCTAACAAGATGGTAGGTCTGCCTCCCCTGTTCATTTCAGGTAAAGCAACTGTGCCCACTCATTTTTTTTTACATATTAATCAAAGAAGAGATTATTGTTTTGTTGCTAGTATACATTTTTAATCCCAGTTTGCCTTTGAAGACTCTCCCTACTGCAATCTCAGTCCATAAAGTATAAAAATTATTGTTACCAATCTCAACCTCAAGGATGGCACGGAACTCCTCAGAATACTTCTTTGTCCCAGCCACACTGATTCATTTAGAGACACCTAGGGTCCCAATAAAAACCAACACAATGGTATCTTTCAACAATTGCAGAACCCATTGAGAAAAGATGTATGGTGTTGGTTTTGTTTTGTTTTGTTTTCTCTTTTTCCTACAGGAATTGAAGGTGTGGGAATGCAAGTCTAGGGCTACTGGCAGCTGTTTTGTCATCATGAAGGGTAATGGACAGAGTGTGGCATCAACATTTGGGAATCCTGTAGCATGGTAACTTCTCTTGAGAACTGCAACAATTTTTAAAAGAAAATAACAATCCTTAGATGTAACACAAACCTGACCTTCTGGTTTTCAGTTTCCCATGCTCCATGACCCTTCTGCCATTATTGACAGCTATTCTCCTTTCCTTGCCTATAGTTCTGCTCACTCATTGCTTTCTCTCTTGTACCTCTTGACTTCTGTGGTGCCCTACTATCTGTGCGTATCTCATTATGTGTTTCTCATATTCAACATAATCAAGTACTGGGTCTATTGGATTATTCACTAGTACAGACCTCTGTTAGAAAAATATATTATTTCAATATAAGACAATATAAATTCACTTTTTATAAGGAAGTGGGGCACATATTTTGAATTATTTATTGAACACCTGCTATGTGCTAGATGCAATGATCTATGCATGTTAACCCATTTTGGCTCATTTAATTCACACTGAAAATGCCGTATGGTAAGAACTATCATTCTCTGAATTTTATAGAAATTATAAGACTTCAATAATTTAGCTCACTTAGCTCTAAGAAGAGGAACAGTATTAAGTTCTGACTCTAAATGTTACATTATTAATGTATCGACTTTGTTAATTAAAGATTATGGCAAAATGATGCAACCATTATGGTAAGCAGTATGGAGATTCCTCAGAAAACTTGGAATAGATCCACCTTTTGACCCAGCTATCCCACTCCTGGGTTTATACCCAAAAAACTTAAAATCAGCATACTACAGTGATGCAGCCACATCAATGTTCATAGCAGCTCAATTCACAATAGCTAAATTATGGAACCAACCTAGATGCCCTTCAATAAATGAATGGATAAAGAAAATGTGAGATGACAGAATATATTCAGCTTTAAAGAAGAATGAAATTATGGCATTTGCTGGTAAATGGATGGAGTTGGAGAATATCATATTAAGCAAAACAAGCCAAACCCAAAAAACCAAAGGCTGAATGTTTTCTCTGATATGCAGATGCTAATTCACAATAAGGGAGTGGGGATAGGGAAGAAGAGAGTTACTTTATATTACGTAGAGAGGAGTGAAGGAAAGAGAAGGGGTATGAGGGAAGGAATGATAGCAGAGTGAGATGGACATTATTACCTCATGTATATATATGACTGCATGACTGATGTGATCCTGCAATATGCATAATCAGAAAAATGAGAGATTATATCGATTTATGTATGATCTATCAAAATGCATAAATGCATTCTACTATCATGTACAACTAATCAGAACAAATGAAAGAAAATTTAAAAAACTAAAAATAATTATAAATATATTATTTTGTTAATTGATCAATTTTATTGTATTGATTTTCTCTAGAGTGTTTTCATCCTGTCATAGGCTGCTGGTTTCCTTCATGCTCCACTTATGCCCAAGACTTCCTTTGTGTTGGGATCCATCCCCCAGGCAGATTTCTTCTGTCCACTGTGTAATGGTGGGCATTACGGAAGAAGGAACTTCTGTCCTCTCCGTTCAAAGGAGGCTCTGGTTCAGAGCTCTTTGCTAGCAATCATAAGAAAAAAATGTCATTTTTTTATTGTTATTGCTTTTTTCAATAGGAATACTTGGTCAAATAATTACTGCTTCATGCTGGATTACAGGGGACATTGCTCCTCAACATCTTCCCTGCCCCACTGCAGCCAGCCGACTCTTATTCTTGGATTCATTTCTCTAAAGCATTTATCACAGTTTATTTATGCATATTTACATGTGCGTTGGTTTTTCAGTGTTTAATCTCCTCCATTTCCTTAAGGGTAGGGGATATAACCAGTTTCATCACTGCTGGGTCATCAAGTTTCAGTTGTGGTGGGCTGGCCATAAGGACATGTCATGTGAATAAATGAGAAAAGAAATGAATGTCTGAATCCCTCAGAATATCTCCCTTAAGGAAAGGAAAGTCTAAAATAGATGTGAAAGAAGCAATGCCCAGATGTATTATGAAGGGTTCTTCAGGAAAACAGCCAACAGGATTCAAAACAGATAATGTAGAACAGCATTTATTATGTGGAACTCATTATGAGGACATTTTGGAGGCTAAAAAGTCCCAGGGTCTTTCCTCTGCAAATAGAAAAATCAGGAACGCTTGTGTTGTCATTCTAGTCTAAGTTCAAAAGCCCTAGTGTCAGGAGTGCTGATGTTCAAGGGTAAGAGGTTTGTTCCAGCTCAAGTAGAGAACAAATTTGCCCTTCTTCTGGTTTTTGTTCTTTTGGGACCCCCCCAACAGATTGAACACTGCCACTATGTTAGTGAGGATGATAATCTTTATTCAATCTACAGATTCAAACTCTAATCTCCTCCAGAAATACCCCCAAAGACACACCCAGAAATTACGTTTTGCCAATTGTCTGGGAATCCCTTAGCAAAGTCAGGCTGACACATAAAATTAACCATCAGAAGTGGCTAATGATAGCAAAATCAAGCTGAATATCACCCCTGGTTAATATTGCATAAAATACATGCTTTATAGATAAGGGGACCATATATATGTCCCAGTTTTCTTGGAACAGTCCTGGTTTGCCCATATTGATCTGGCATCCTGTCTGGTTTAGTGTTTGTCTAGATTAATGTGGTTACATAGAAAATCATGGATGAGTTTTCTCCCGGTTTCCCTGAACAGGTCTAGAGAGGGGCAATGCATTCCTAGTGGCTAGAAAGAGTGGTAAGAATCAGAATCTTGAGGCTGATAGAGGATTTAATACCTGAGGGAAAAGAGAAATGAGAACCTAGAAAGGGATGAGTCACCTTTGGACAGGATATTGATTTCATGTATTTGATGTGTGATATATACCTTAGTTTATTTATCACAGAGGGTTTTAAAATAGCAACTACATGCCTAATAGTAAGCTTATTCAGTCAAGATAATTTGAGGTCCCATGTTAGTTTGTTTTGAATTACTATGACAAAAAGTTGAGATAATAAACTTATAAAGAGAAAAAGGTTATTTTGGCTTGTAGTTCCAGAGATTCTAGTCCATGATCCTTTGACTCTATTGCTTTTGGGCCTGCGGTGAGGCATCACATCATGGCAAGAGCACATGAAGGAGCTAAACCCACTCATCTCATAGCTAGGGGGAGAGAGAGAGAGAGAGAGAGAACTGTGGTTCCCCAAGTCCCTTAGGGGCACACCCCTGATGACCCAAATTCCTCCCACTCTGCCCAACATATTAAAGCTTCTATCACCTCCCAATAGTTCTTCTGGGGACCAAGGTTTTAACACGTGTGGAGACCCTCAAGATTCAAACTACAGCAGATCCTGATAACCATGCTTCTGTCCACTGGTGGACTATGGTGCTTTTTCTAAGCTGTGAGGATCTTGCTTAACATTTAATGGCAGAAGCATGCTGTGTGTATATGATTTGTGGGTGTTATCTACATGCAGGCACATATATGATGGCAGCTGAAGAGAATCATGGCATCTAAAACCAAGTATAATTCTGATATTTATACCAAGATAATATAGACAAGACAGATATGTTTAATTCCAGTAGATTGGAAATAAAAACCTGATTATGTATTTAAATATGTATATATTACAGATTTTGCTATATAACGTATTTTTCCTCTGAACATCTGAGAACATCAGATGTTTCCTCTTCTTCTTTTTTTTAATGTACCCATCTGTTGTATGTGCTGCACAAAAGGGAAAATGTTCTAGGTTGGGTTGAATTTCCGTAGTTTAAAGTCATTATACTGAATTGGTTATCAACAATAACAGCTACAAAATCTATTTTGTTCCTTACATGAAGGTCCATTTTGAATATTTCTTGATTGCTATGGAGCCCAGATGGTGCAAAAGTGACACAGTCCTTCTGTGGGTCTTCTTGAATCCCTCCACATGCTGGTATGCGTGCTATCAGCACGGATGCCCACATAGAGATGAGACAGGCACACACCACCAGTGTTTGAGAACCCTACAATGTATTTCAGCATTCGGAGACAACAAAGAAACCTGAGCAGTGGTATATGTTAAATGTCAGCAAGTGGAAAGAACAACAAAGACTGATCCCAGTGAGATTCGTAAAGTTTTTGATGTAGCAGTGAGATGCAGCGGAAAGAGCTCTTTACTGGAAGGGAGAACATTTAGATTCAGGTCCCACTCCTCTGTTTAGTAGGTGTGTGCCATGGTCTGAATGCATGGGTCTCTCCAAAATTTATATGTTGGAATTTAATCCCCAAAATAGGAATATCAAGAGGTGGGGATGTTGAGAGGTAATTACACCTTAAGAGCACTATGTTCATGGATGGGATTAGTTCCCTTATCAAAGGATTTAGGAGAGAGAGGTCATTCCTGTTTTGTGCTTTGACCTCTTCTGCCCTGATTCCTTCCCTCCAGAGAATGCAGCAAGGAGACGCCATCTTGGAAGCAGAACCCAGACTCTCAGGCAGACACTGAATCTGCAGGTGCCTTGATCATGGACTTCCTAGTTTCCAGAACTGTGAGAAATACATGGCTATCTTTGATAAATCACTCACTGTCATTTTGTTATGGTATCAGGAATAGAGTAAGGCAATATATCAAAATGTCAAATATTCAGGGGGAATGATTATGAGTAAAATTATGCATTCTGATTAATTGCTTATTGTTTTAGAATTTTTTTTCTATAATATAATTTCTATAATTTACACAGCTACTGTGTAAAATTATCTCAATGATGCAAGTGAACCCCACAGCAGACTGTAAAAGTACCTGATTCTACCACAATACTTTGGATTGGGAGCCATGAGTCTCTTGGGTGGAAGGATGTGTGGAATTTGGACCAAAGTAATTTGAATGTCTACAATGGAAGAGCCTCCTGAGCATGGATCTTGGGTTATAAATTCCCGTGTTTGTATTCCTGACTCTAATGGTTTCTAGCTGAGTAACCTCAGCATCTATAAAATGGGGGTGAACAGTATTTATATCTTAGGATTGCTGTTATGATTCAGAGTAGCCTGTAAACAGGCTGGATGGGTGCCTGGTGTACATTAACACTTAGTGTGTGATGGGCTGACAGATCTGGCTCCATGAGAATGTTATAGGCCAGACTCTAAGGGAAATGACTAAACAGACTCCATTTTGCTCTGAGACTCCATGTTATGTAGGAAATAAGCTTCTCCCATGGGAACACCCTGCCTCTGTGCCCATCATCAGTTACTTAGTGTGACATGTTTAACAATACAGAATTGTAATTCCTATGTAAAGAAAAATTGCTCTCTTTTGATTCCTATTGCTTCTAAACATTGTACCATGTAAACAGTGATTGTGTGGATGTTAAACCATTCTTTAGTTTGTACCTAGGTAAGGGTCATTTTGACCCACTTCCCCCTCTGTCGATGATCTCATGATATTAATGTGTAATTTTGAATCATAGCAACAGACACTTATGATTGATGTGATTTTTGGTATAAAAATCCCTACAACCCTGTGGTCGGGGCTGTTCTCCCAATAGCTATTTTTTGGGGCATTGTGTGAGACAGTCAGCCAGCCGGCTTAATAAAGACTCTCAAATTTGGACTTCTCAGTGGTGATCGGTCTGTTCTTAAATTGCACCCCATAACAAGTGCACGCTACCTATTATGATACTCCAGAGTGAGACTCAAGATGAAAATCAACAATATTACATGTACTTCTTTAACTTGGAACTTTTTTCCCTTTGTGTATTCTGGAATTTTCTCTTTTGATTTCTGAGATTTTGAGAAATATGAAGAATAGATACAGTAATGACACTTTCAAACTTTTCTTCTTAATCTTTTGCTAAGAATAGAATCAATGAACTTTCTCCAGTAGGTTTTCTAAAGAACCTTTTGAAACATTGGTGCCCCAGGTAAGGTTTTTGTGGAAAGGTGCTGAGGAGTAGTTCCCTTCTGGTAGGTGGGGTAGGCGCTTCTGTGGTCAAAAATGGCTTGGGAAACTCTAGGTTCAAATTTTTCCTGAAGAATTTCTCAGAGACTGTAACTATTTAACAAATTTATTTAGCACTTATTGTGTGCTAGGCACTATTGTGTTTTATAAATATTAACACAATAATCCTATTAATAGAGGATACTAGTATCCTCATTTTATTCGAAAGAAAGATGAGGTTAAACATGTAGCTTAAGTCTCACAGATAAGAAAGGGAGATCTCTGATAATGTGACTCCTGGGCTCTGCTTTTAACCCACCCCATACATGATAGGCAGTTTGAAGTTTCCAGAGAATCCAGACCTTGACTCAGAAATTCATTCCATTTATTCCCTCCTGAATCCACTCTTTTGCAGAACATCCATGGGACTAGTTTTCTCCATAATGTACTAATTCATTGATCTCACTGAGAGAAGGAAATTTCCCTTTACTGAACAACTGCTATATGCTGGGTATGGTGCTGGATTTTTCTTCCCAACAGTGATGGGTAGTGAGTAGGCAAGGAAAACTCTTTAACCTGAAAATGATTAACTGTCTGGATGCGATTAGTGAAGCCTATGACATGCCATAGCTACACAGCAACTCCTAACCTCTGGATTGTCCTATCTACAGCACACAATTATTTATGTTATCTGCCAGAATGAAATAAACTAGGTGCTAGGATCATAAACAACAATCTCAAATTAGATCACAAATCATTTCCAAAAGAGCCAAGCCCACACTTGAGCTGAAGGTATTTGCATTAATTAATAGCCCAAGGGTTCCAATCTCTGGAGGTAATCTGTCTCCCCTGCTCAGGCCCTATCAAATCACCTCAGGTCTCTTTCCTGCTTAGCCTTTTCACTACTTCAAAATACAGTGCTGATTGTTCTAGAAGACACACTTCTGTCTTTGAAGAGACCTTTTATCTGCTACTTGGGAATTATAATCCAAAGTATGACAGAGTAAACTAAGACAAATACATGCACACTACAGTCACCAGATTCTTCAGAAAACTCAAGAAAAGTACATACAGTTGAAACATAATGAAATGTTCTTTTATAGCTGTCTTGGCAGCTAGAAAATATGAGGCATTTGAGCCATAGTGTTTGGTTGATTTAAGATAACTTAGGCTGCATTTAAAGGTAGAAAAATCAGAAAATGATCAGTACCTCTTAGACTTAGTTATTTCCCCAAACTAAGTGACAACAAAGCCATTATTCTTCTTGAAGCAAGTAAATTATTCTTATAACAAATATCTGTTTTAAGTCTTTGGCTTCATGCAAATGAGCGAATACATGGATACATTTCCTAAATGCATGGAGTAAATATGTTTTGCTGTGTGTCATTTACTCATCTCTTTAAAGCTAATAATTCAGGGAGTTTTTTCCTGTGGTCTGTTTTTATTTTTAAAAAAGGAGTGACTATTTTAAATGTGGTTGGATTGAACTAGAATTTTTATCAACAACAATTGGTACTATCCTACTAGCTTTTAAGGAATTACTAAGATAGTAGTAAGGCTGGAGATAATGAGGGCCTGTGTTCAATCACCAGATAGACACACACACACACACACACACACACACACACACACACATGCACACACACAGAAGCCCTCCAAAAAAGTCAGCATCCTCAAGCCTGGAAAATGTAAAGAAATAAAACAAATATAAAGTATCACAGAACATGCCCTTCCTTCAAATGTTTGTCCTTTAAGAAATACTTTACAATGCTAATATTTATAGGATAAAAAGAGGCAATTTTCTAGAAAGCTATATGACTGCAGGAAAATATTTCTATGAGAAAGTAGTTACAAAAAGCCACAAGTCTTCAATATTTGACATGATCCCTGATGCTCCCACTCTCAGTTAAAAGTGTGCACATTCTTCCTTTTCTCTGAAACTTGGGGCCAGGCACCGATGAATCTTCTTCTGACCATAGCTTATTAAGAGAGGGATGAACATCTCACCAGTTAATAATGTGTGCTTATTTAATGAGTTCATTTATTTTTGTTTTTTCTTCTCCTTCTGCCTATTTTCTACCTTATTCAAGAACTGTATGTTCTATGCTATGAGTTCATACTATGGATGTGGCAAAGAAGAAAACTAAAGTTAGGAAATAAAATACTCACCTTTCCCACTTTTGTCTTCCAGAAGTCGAAGCTTTGGGGACAAGGGGGGGTGTGTGTATTTAGATGATTTTCACAGTGAGATTAAAAAAAAGAGAGAGAGAGACAGAATTCCTTAATGTAGATGATCAAAGAATTACAACCAGAAATTCTAGGAAAGCTTGTCACTTGTTCTTGGCAGGGGAGTGGCCAAGACCATGGGAGATTCAGAGTTTCCCAGAATTAGGAAGACCAGAGTAAACAGGTGCATGCCACACCCAGGCAAAAGCAGTCAATCCCCAAACCTGCCAGTTTGGGATCATAAGTAGCCTGATCTACAAAACCTAACTAGACCCAAGGATGTCAAGAGAAAAGACACTGGAAGGAACCCTGTTGAGTTTTTACAGCTACTAGGTAGTTGAGCCATGGTTGACTCAGCCTTCACCTTAATAGCCTTGATCATGCATGGCCTCCGCCCAAGAGGCACACTTCATACCCTTTCTCCAGAGCCAGTGATAATGCTGTAGCAGTGGATAGTGCCTTGCTCAGTGAAAACCAAGCAGTTTGTTCATTCCTTAATTTAAAAAAATTTTAATTGAATACCTACTATTTCTGGACATTCTTATAGGCACTGGGCATAGAGAAAGCTATCTCTCATCATTTCTGATATCGGTTATGGAGCAGAGCATGCGGCATCTCCCTCCATGAGAAGGTCCACTTCCCTGTGAGAGGTAACATTTTTATCAGGTAGAGTAATAAACAAATTAGCAGACGTGTTGTGGAGTGAGGTAAAATGTCAGCCTGAGCCCATGGTTAGAAAAGTGGCCACATTTAGATCAGTTGTGGAGGGGACTCTTGGTCAGTGTGTTCAGGAGCTTTGGCGACAAATGCTTTAGAAATCATCTCTGACTAATAGCAAATGTGGAAAACTGGGTCAATCCTAGCTTTTGGGATCTTCAAAGTTAAATTTAGGAGTCTTCCTTTCATACAATGAGAAATTGCTCTGCATAAAGTTCATCTCAGTTACTTTTCCAAGTATGGTAGACATTGGAACAACCAGTGTACTACATCCTTTTTTTAAAAGATACCAATATTAATTTTTATTTTAAACATTATTTGCATGTAGTCAACAAATATACATTTTGCCAGAAAGTAGCATTATTCTTTGAGGGAGTCATAATATTATCAGGTATACTGAATAAGATTTACCATATTATCTGTACTGCATCTTTGATAACATGATTAAACACTTTGCAATCTGATGGTTAAAGTAGCAACTTATTGTCATTTTAATGTGCACTTTGACTGCCTATGACTGCAAATATTTCTTAATCTTGAAACACTGTTTATGAAGATCCTAAGAGTAGATAACCTAGTTTTTCTTCTTCCACTCTTTGCTGCCCCTCAGCTAACATTTTTATGCTGGACTATCCCAAGTACTCAGTCATTTGGCCATATTTTTACCCTATCTGTATTCACTTTCTGGATGATCTCATTGGGTCCCATGGCTTTAGATATCATATTTATGTCAAACACTCCCAAATTTATATCTCTAATCCAGACATCTCACTTGAGTTCAGAGCCATAAATTTAGTTTCTGTTCATTTAGGTTTTTTTTTTTTTTTTTTTTTTTTTCCAAACACAAAATGCTCTAAACAGCTTCTAATGCTTTCTTACAAACTAGTTCATTTTGTGGTCTTGTCCATCTCAAATGATGGCAACTGCATTGTTTTATACTTGGGCTCCAAAACTTGGGGATCCTATGAACTCCTCTTTCTTCTTCTATCCCATGTCTAAACCATGAGCAAAACCTGTTGGATCTTCTCCCAAACATAGCCACACTCTGACCAAGTTGCACCACTCTCACTGCTTCACTGTAATAATTTGGTTTCGTTTTGTTTGAAATGTGGTCTTGATCCAGTTTGGAGGCCCTGGCTGGAGGAGGGTCTGTCCCCCTTCTTGAATAGCCAGTTAAGTCCACCTCCAACCACTTCCTTTATTGGGTTCCCACTTGAGATTGCAGTACATTCACCCTAAGTGCTCCTGGGCTGGGTACCTGAAAACTAAGAACAGTACCTCTGTTCTAGAACCTTCAAAATTGCATATTCATAACAGCCAGTCTATGGGGATCCAAGAAATCAAGCTATTCCCACACTCCTTGCTAAATGTAATCTGCTCTCTACAGCTTTATCTTGCTGTTGCCTTGCCCCAGGATGCAATCCTATGTGACTCTAGTTGGCAAACATCTCCCTTCAGAGCTCTAGGTAACATGATTAGATCCATCACACAACCTCCAGGGAGAGGAGAGATGCCAGAGATTGAATTAATGGCCAGGGGTTGACGATTTAATCAATCATGCCTCTGTAATGAGACCTCCTAAAATACCCCTGTATGATGGTTTGGAGAGCTTCCAGGTTGGTGAATGCATAGGGTTGTGGGAAGGTGCGGAGAGGGCATGGGGTCTTTTCTTCCCTACCCCTTGTCCTGTGCATCTCTTCCATCTGGCTATTCCTGAGTTGTGTCCTTTATAATAAACAAGCAACAGTAAGCAAACCTTTTCTCTGGAATTTATGAGCTGTTTTAGCAAATTATCGAACTGGAAGAATTTTTAGCTGGTTGGTTAGAAATACCTCTTTAAATTCTTTAACCTACTATCTTTTCTTAACATAAACTTGTGTTTTCACATTAAATATTTAATTTTATCATCACTTAAGGTTTCAAGTCCTCTCCCTGTTTTCTATATCTTCAAGTGGGAAAGAAAAATACTGAGTTAGATAATAGAGAAAAATGAAATTTGCAAGGAGAATGGGTAAGAAAGTAGTAAGGGAAACAGTTTCCCTCCCATGAGACCCCAAGAGGTGCACTTGGAGACACCCTTGAGAGACTGAGCTGGTAACCCGAGAGGTCTGTGCTAACTGTGGGTAGTTACCATCAGGATTGAACTCAATGGTAGGACACAGAGTGGTTGTCCAGAGAGTAGGAGAAATGCTGGATGTTTAAGTTAGCTTTTTTCCATTGTGACCAAAAGACCTGACAAGAACAATTGGAGGAGGAAAAGTTTATTTGGCTCACAGTTTCAGAAATCTAGGTCCATAGAAGGCCAACTCCACAGCTCTGGTTCCAAGGGGAGGCAGCACATCATGGTGGAAAAGCATGACAATCATGGAAGCAGAGAGCTCCGTTCACCAAGGACCAAATATTGGCCCCAAATAGGTCCTCTAGGGACCTATTTCTTCAAACCACTTCAGACCTGCCTACAGTTACTGCCCAGTTAATCCACATCAGTGGATCAATGCACTGATCAGGTTAAGGTCCTCATAACCTAATCATTTCACCTCTAAACTCACTTGCATTGTTTTACAGACGAGTTTTTGGGGGACATCTCCTATCTAAACCATAATAGTTGTGTGGGAACTGCCCCAACAACACACATGCATTTGGTATCAGAAATGTTCTGTGGGCAGAAATAGTTCAGAGGCTGGACTCTGACTTAGGCCATCAGTATAAAGTATGTGTGAATGAGTAAGACACGCTGGAAATAGTTTCCTCATTTTACAAACAGAAATTCAAGGTGGACACATAAAAAAAGTTTTCAGAATATCTACTCATAAGCATGATTTGGTTTTCCATGAAACTACAAATAAATTGCAAATAAATTACAAATGAATTAAGACAAAAAAGGGAAATAACACTTTAGATTCATGAACCCACTATTTTTTTTTTCGGTACCAGAGATTGAACTTGGGGGCACTCCACCACTGAGCCACTTCCCTATTTTGTTTTTTATTTAGACGCAAGATCTTACTGAGTTGCTTAGCACTTCACTTTTGCTTTGGCTGGCTTTGAACTTGCGATTCTCCTGCCTTAGCCTCCTGAGCCATTGGGATTACAGGTGTGTGCCACTGCACTTCACTCTAAAACCCACCATCTTTTCTTAACATACATATGTACTTTCACATTTAATTTTTTATCTTTTCATCACTTAAGGTTTTAAGTACCTCCTTTTTGCTTTTCCAGATCTTAAGTGGGGAAAGGACAAAACTGACTTAGATAATGGAGAAAAATGAGATTCACCAGGGAGAATGAATAAGAAAGATAGTAAGAGAAGCCATTTTCCTCCTGTAAGGTTATTGCTTATTTTGCAATCTATTCATCCAGCTAATTGTTCCCCTTTGGTTTTTTATCCTAAATTTATCTTCTTAAGACCTAGATGGCATCTTATCTTCTATCAAAATCAACATACCTTTCTTAGGTAACAATGATAGCATTGCTAACTGTTTCTGAGTGGTATGGCAGAACACAAAGCTAAGTATTTTGAATCATTTATTAGTCATAATAAATCTCGGAAGTAGGTACTATTTTTATCCTCATTTTATAGAGAAAGCAATTAGGCTATGAAGCTCAGTTGCATGAGGTCACAGAACTTGTTCCCTCATTGGTCACATGGGGAGGCATCCCATAGCCTGATGACTATTGGCAGAGAGAGGAAACTTGTCTCTGGAAACTGATATATGCCAACTGATGCTCCTCAGTAGTTTCTAGGATTCAGCAGTCCCAGACTGATGTTAATGAGAGGGGCAGAAAGCAACCACCGCGGAACCTTCCTTCAGCTTTAGTGGGGATGTATCTTCATGCTCTGAGCAGTGACTACCATGACAGTTATTTGTTGTGGTTTTATGTCAAGAAAATCAAACTGGCTGCAACAGTCTGTCTGAAATAAATGAACTCCCGTCCCAGAGCCAAAATAAAGCTTCACAACAGGCCATAAAACAAAATAATAGAAAATCCAAATGGATTCCTTCTCCCTTCCGTACACACACCCCTCTGCCAGAGTTCATTGCCTCATGTACAACTGGGGATTCTCCCGGGACACCAAAGCCCTTGTTTTAAGTTTTCTCTCTAACACAAGAGCTCCTATTAGATTTACCCTATTGCTGTTTAACCTGCTGGGATCTGGTCTTGTTCAAATAACACACACCTCCTCAGATGATATCTAATTAAATTCCAGTGACACTGTTTTACAATGGGGATGGTAGCTTCTTTTTTTTTTTCAAGTCTCAATTTCTCTTTCTTGCAATGTGCTTTGCTTGTTCAGTATCTCACTTCAAGGCATCTGGATGCACATTTAAAACATTCTGGAAAGAAATAAGAGGCAAGATCCTATGGCATTTAGAATAATTTATGCGGCCCATCCACTGGGCTTACAGCCAAACTCCAGCAGGAGAAATTTGCTTCACATTCTATCAAGGTTCACACCACAGTGAATCCTTTTGGAAAAACATCTAAATTGCAATTATGTAAAGACATTCTGGGGGGAAAATAGCCCAATGTGTTCTGCAACCCTAAAGTGTTGGTAACGTTCCCCATAGAGAAATGTGAACACAGTATTTGGAAGAAGTTCAAAGGCTATAAGTAAAGTTTGCTGCAGCCATTGGAATAATGTACAGTAAAGGGGGGGGGTCAGTGAACATTTATCAGGACATGTTGTCAATTCTGAAGTGCATTTACTGTGGGAGGCCAAGTGTGTCTGTTGTTCTTTAAAGTGATAGCAACTCAGAAAATAATAAACCCGTCACTGGCAGAGGCTGGCGATTCTGTATATCTTGGAAGTTGCAAACTCTGTGAGACTTTCACTGGTGACACATTCTTGAAATTCCCAAAACTATCGTTGCTTTTCATTAGACTTGAAGAAACAGATATGGAGATGACATATCTTAACTCACCCACTGCCTGGATCAGGGAAATCAGCATCAGCGAAGGCAGTGGTTTCTAGTCTGTGTTTCTATCTCTTCTCTATTTCTGCGCTCTCATCTTTCCTTCCTGTATTCAGGCTACACCCTAGGGCAGTGGAGAGTACATCAGAAACCCGGCTCCCTGCCAATGGGAGGCCTACAGGAGCGTGACAAACCTGTTGGTTTTTGTTCCACGGGCTCCTTACATCCAAGGCAGAAGCCACGCTCCCTCGCTTGCAGCGTGAATGCACTTGAACTCCAGGCTGTGATCTTTACACACAGAGCCAGGGTCATGGGAACCTGTTGGCCTCCTTGACGACTGATGTTTTCATAGTTCTCCTGATGACTCCATCAGGTGTTTATCCGCATCCTTGGAGAGCTCTGAAACACTTCCTTGTACTCAAATTATCCAGAGGCAGTTTAAATCCACCCTTCGAAATTCTCTGGCTGTCTAGAATCTCAGAGACTTTGTCTTTAGTTTCTGTCCGTCTTGACATTCAGATTCCCACTGGGTCTGAAGTCCAGGGCTGCCCTTCACAGACATTCGTCTGTCCCCACTATGGAGGCTTCTCCATGCCTCGGGTCTCCGTCTCTGTGAAACAGACTTTGATCTTTTCCTTACCTTCATTCAGATTCACTGAGCTCTGTGATTACCATAGACTGAGCACTTACTAACTCGTTAATTGAGAGGACAACCTGATGGGCTAAGTACAAAAGAAAGAAAAACTGTTAGGCCATTTATTTCAGGGGGGCAAGCCTTTTCACCCAAATGTCCTCCACCCAAACCTCTAATAATGTATTAATTATGTCTATAATGACCAGCAGGAAACTGACAATATGTGTCATTTTCCTGCTTTATGGTCATCACAGAAAAATATTAAATTCCACCTCAGGCAATGTGGGTTGTCCAGGTCTCCCTGGGATTTTAGAAAATAAAAAAAAAAGAGATTTCTCATATAGGACATAAATAAACCTGGGCATCTCTGGCTGATGTGATGAGAAAATCTGTTACATTGTATTGTGCTGTGACCTTGGAGGGAAAAAAACCCCATAATTTGATGGAAGGGGTAGCGGCAAGGGGAGAGAGAATCTCACAAGTGCTGATGGGTGTGGGTTTTATTAGTAGAGGACTAAATGCACAGAGATGAAGAGTGGAGAACCAAAAAAGAACAGGAGTCATCAAGCTGTAGACACATGTAAGACATCACCTCCAGAACAGTCTCCCAGGTGACTACCATGCCATTCATGTAATCCCTTGCCTACTGGGAGATTTTTCTAAAAAGATTTGGGTGCCCTGATTGCTTTGAAAGAAAACTGTAAGGTCATGAACATCATGGAGGGCCCAACTCTGGTTTGGCCACTCCCCTGCTCTCATTTCCCGATAGGACACTCTTCATAGCTCACCTTTCCCTGGAGTGGCCACACTTGCTGAAGAGCTACTCGTCTGTCAAGATCAAGCTGAAGTTCACATACCCTTTGCTTTATGAAAGCTACTGGCCTTCTCCACACAGAATTAACTCTTCCCTCTGGTGATTGCACTGTTCTGTGTAAATATCTCCATCCTGGGGCCTGTTAAGCTTGATTTACAATACATTTTAAAGTGTTTGTCTCCTTCACCACACTGAAGACTAACAGTAGCAGTCATTTAATAAAGGTTTCTTAAAAAATTCATGCTGTATATCAGAAGACTCTGATTCTGAAAATAGTGGTTGGGAAGAGGTAATCGGTGAGATGTGGTCTTCAGATTTACAGGAGATAAATCCAGATGGGCTTGGTATCTACTGCCTGTAATCCCGGTGACTTGAGGGACTGAGGCAGGGGTCTCACAAGTGTGAGGCCAGTCTTGGCATTAGTGAGACTGTCTCAAAAAAAAAAAAAATTAAAATGGTTGGAGATGTAGCTCGGTACACCCCTAGGTTCAATCCCCAGTACCAAAATAATAATAATAACAACAACAAGTCTACAGCTAATTTAAAAGTTGTATGACTTGTCATTAGCATCTTTGTTCTTTAACATATATTTTTCAGGTTCATTTCCACTGCATTATTTAAAGAAATGGCACAAAATAAGTGACTTCTTTAAAGCATTAGCTTAATGATTCTCTATTGCTTAATGATTCTCTGTTGTTAGGGAAAGTTGCATAATTTGCATGAATAATTTATCCTTTTTTGGCATCATAAAGACAATTCACACCATTTAAAATTGAAGTTCTGAATTTACTCCATGATATCAAAGTTTAATCAATACAGTCCAAAAGATCCATACAGAGGTTAAGATTTTAAAATCATAATTGAATTGCACAGAGCAGTTGCTCAGGAAATACCTCCATCTGGAATTTTCGACACTTCAGGTACCATGTGCTTCTCCATCCTGGATTCAGGCCTGTGTGTACTTGGTGGTGTTTAAAGGACAGTCCAAGAAAGGCAGATGAGGAAACAGAAAGAATATTTGGAATTTGAAGCATCTCCATTCACACATTCCATTAAATTACCTGAGGCATGCATCCAAAAGCCCCTGAGAAAGAGGTACAATCATTTCCAGTTTGGGAAAAGGAGGATGAACTAATACAGAATCTTCAGGAACTCATTTGGAAAATCAGAGGAACTCATAAAGCAGGACTCACAACAGAGGCAAGAGCTGAACTGAGGTACTTTGATTTATTGACGCTCTAGAATTTAAATTGGCAGTTAAAATCCCATGTGTCTGATGCAGGAAAATTCAGTTTGGGCACTGTGGCTGGGGACAGGGAACTAAGTCTTCACCCAGTCACATGCTATAACATCCTGCATCTTTTGTTTTCTATAGCTCACTCTAATTGGTGTCAGTGTCCACAGTACTGCAAATTTAGAAGCAGAAGGATTTTCTAGCATGCCATTAGCCTGTGGCTCTGGACTCAGCACCCAGTTTTTTTCTCGATAGGTAAAATGTTTTGAAAACTAATGGAGGAAAGGAGACAAAAATAGGCTGAAAGACAAGGTAAAAGTGTTTAAGAAATTAAAACAAAATGCTCATTTATTGTTTTTAATATGTAGCCAAATATGACAGCAATATTACACAAATATCTCCCTCTCCCCCTTTTAAAATCCCAAATGTGTTGACTCCAACCGAGAGTAAGAAAAACATGGTTTAGTTTGGAGTATTGCAATCCACAGCAAGAACACAGGTAACATTTGGTCACCACCAGCTTCCAGACCTTAAAAGTTGCATTGTGTCATCTTGGCAGTTAATACACTGAATTTCTTATCAAATGATTCCTAGGAAGGAAAAACAAATTCCCCACACACTGTAAAGCAGAAGAATCACAGACAAACTTGGTATAAGAAGTTGTGTGAAGAAAACATTATTGCAGTCAGACTGATCCCCAGGTAAAAGATAGATGGCAAATTAATGGAATCATAAGGAAATGCATTCAAAATTAGATAATTAACCGTACAGTGAAAATAACCAGGAAGTTTGCAGAAGTACATATTGAAGTCACGTTTCTTTTGCTCTGAGACACCATCGGTGCAAATTCAGATACAATGGTTTCTACATTTGCAGGCTCAGGTATGTCCAACATCAGGTCATGGTAAAGTATGTGTGTTATTTTAGTGTGACAGAAGGCAGTCTTGGAATGTGTCATTAGCATGAGAGAGGGAATAGGAATGAAGCCCAGAGGCCTGGAAGAAATTCAGAATGCTCAGTTTTCCAAGCTCTGTGTTAATGAAGTTTAGGAAAAGCCTCTGCAAAATCAACCTTCACCTGTAAGACATGTCCTGGGCTGGACATACGGGGCTTTCAAAAGCGGTGGGAAATGTGCTGGCAATGTGCTCTCCTCTCCCACACAAGCTTTTCTTTGGTTTGGGGTTGACTGCGTTTATAGGGTCAGATTTTCCTCAGTGTTCTCTTTTAGGAGTGCCACAGTGGGCTTTGTGATTCTGACAAAGGGGACGATTATACCCACTTCGAAACGCATTACAAATATTCTGTGCACTGGTGCAACTGGCAAGAAACACGGGCAGTGCCCCCCGCCCCTCCCTGAGTACTCAACTTCTCCTTTCACCCTTGAATGTTTCAAATGACTACAAGCAGAATTACCAGAAACAGTAGTAAATTCCTGGCATTTGAAGTTCCCATGATCCCAACTGGCACGAAAAAAAGGCTCTCTCTCTTTCTTTTTTTTTTTTTTTTTTTTTTTCCTTTTCCCTTGAAAATAATGTACTTTCCAGGCACTGTCCAAATGTCTCAAAGCAGGCAAATGAGAGATTTGTTTTGACCAACCAGTGAAAAGACATCCCCCGCTCTCAGCCAGGGCCCCAAGACTGCTATGGTGTACATAAGATGTCTGTGTCCAAAGAAACGTAGTCCATTTTCCTAAAATTATCTTAACATTTCTTTGCAAGGGAAACTCTGATTTCTCCTAATGTTATTTTCAGAGTAGCCTGGTGGAGGATACTTAACTTGAATTTTTATTTCTCTGCTATGAATGCATGTTTTTGTTAAAACTGCCTTTAAAATGGTTGCAGAGATGTCACTACAATGTCTCAACAATAACACTGGGGTCTGGGTCCTGAGACTCAGTCAAACTTCACAGAGATCCAGCTCTGGGCCCATAGATGAAAGTATCCTTTCATATCTAGTCATTGGGAAATTTTTTTTTTGTTTTTATTTTATACTGACTTGTTTGGTTGACTGGCTCATAGTCTTGGTTAAAAAAAAAAAAGAATATGATTATGCTTTTAGAGTCAAGGGAGATAAATGCAAAGTCTCTTCTGGTTATCACCTGACATTATGCAACCCAATTCCTTTGGGCGAGGACCTCAATGGTTTTAGGATCAGTGCCATAGAAGAGGTACAGCTGAGCGGTGGAATGGCTGGGTTTTAGAACAAGTAGGCCCATCCTGTGCTTCAGTACATCACATGACTCAGCATAGCTTTGGAATCTGTGCTCCAGTGTCTGGATGTCCAAAGGACCTAACTTTGAGGTAATTGTCACTGAACATTTTATATGCACTCTGCTCTGAACAGTTGAAAACTCTGCCTGATAGTAATTTAGATCTTTACTTTTTACCCCCCAAACCATCTCTGTTCACCCACTCCTATGTTTATATCACCCAAATATAGCAAAATTCTCAAGTTTCATGCTCTGTATTTATTTGATAGGCACAAAAGGTTTAGAGCCGCATCATCGGTAATAGACACTTCAATTAAGTCTTGAATATGTATATCTATTTGTAACACTAGAGAAAAGAGAGACTGCTGCTAAAATTTCACACTCCTATGAGACAGATAGAAGTCATTGAGATTTTCCAACCAGAATAAAAAGGAATATGATGTCACTATCCATCAAGTCAAGAAAGTTTACTACTTTACTCCATTAGGAGAAGGTTTTGGGGGACAATTCTCAAATGTTAATAAATCTTAGATAAAGATGAATATTAGCTTATGATTTGCATATAATTATTTCCAGTCTTTTATCTTAGATTTAAGTAACAGGATCTTTCAGTGTCAACAATGAGCTAGCAATTACCTTATAATAACAAGTTTTGACCATTTTATTCCTGTATGCATGATTTGGTCATTCGTAATAAGTGTTTTACTTAGAACTAATGCTGATATGTTCTATAAACTTAATATGGAAAATTGATTCAAGAAATTTTGTGATTTTTACTTTAATAATTATCACTTGCTTCTTTGTAATAATCATTATGAGAGCAATGGACACTGGATGGTATAAGTTATGTGATACTTAGGCAGTTGTATTACAATTTAAATTGAAGTTAGAGGATCAGCTCAATCAAAACTTTAAGATGTAATACCCTGTAAGCTGATACAACAGTGATAGAGTAGAAAATTATACACATTTTGAGAGTCTTTTTCTAGGTCGTAGTTTTCAATTTCCACGACTATCTTATGAGATTTTTTCCCTAGGTGTGCTTTTCAATATTCAATAGCCATAGACTTTGTAATTAAGGTTTTCAATTAGTGCATTTGTAGTAAATAATTATAAAGGCTTTCAAAGACTGAGTTGATCCTTTAGGAAAAGAGCAAAGAAGGCCTGAGAGTTCAGTTGGGAGTTTGTTGTTAATTCTGGAATATTTTTAAGGGACTGTTTTTGTATAACCACCATGTTTTCCAATCTATGCAAAACAGAACTAAGTACAAACTGATTGAATTCAGTTATTCATAGGAAATCATTGACCTTACAGGAAAACTGACATAAGGCACATCAAATGGTACAAACTTTGGCTTGAAAAATTTAAGCATTCCAACTCTGAAATTTACAATTTTCGATTTCTTGGGACAGTGTTGTTTGTTTTTTCTATAGAAGAACAATTTTAAATATCATATTGTTACTCTTGCTTTATAAGTGTTAGCCAACTAGAAAATGGAAGATTCTGGCAAAGCAAACAAGAAAATTTTCAGGAATTAAAAATAGAAATAGAAAACTCATCTGGGTATACTCAAAATTAGATGCACCAAGCTTCAACTTCTGTGCACATTTTGAGGCAAAGACTAAGGAACAGATTTGTAAATGTGTGAAACGACAAAAGCAAACATCCCAAAGTCTCGGAGACACTGAAGTTGTATGAGTATCAAGTCCCTACATGGAACGCAAAGGTCCCTGCCATGGGGATTAGAGCAGCAAAGCATAATTACTCAACGGTCCTACCTCTAGCTATGAACAGTTAATTCTTAAGTTCTTAGAGATAACCAATTTTCCAATCTCCTATCAATAAATTTGTAAACCAGATGGAGAAATAGAGAAGGGTGATGTGGGGTTGCTGTTGTGTGTGACTTTTGCTGTCTCTTTTAATTCAAACAGTTCGTGATTCCAAATCTTGTTATAAAGACCTAGTGATGATGAGTCAATGAAAAAAGGAAAAAAAAAAGGGGGCTCCTGACACATTTTGATCACTAGATAATACAGTGACTTTGATCTAGGGAGATTTTTGTCTAATCCCTTCTCTCTTCTCCACCCAAGGGACATCAATGTCTGAAAACACGTTTGCCACATCAGGAAGGAATGAATATGTCATAGTCTAGTCAATAGAAGCCATAAAAGCTGCCAAGTACCCTACACCATACAGAGCCACTTTCCCCATCCTCAAAAAAGAATCACCAGGTCTAAAATGTCAATAGTGCTGATATTGAGAAGACCTGAGACTATCTAATAAGTGACATAACAACCACACGTACCTAAAGTGCAAATGCTTCTTTGATACATTGATGTTTCTGAAGACCTTAAAACAATCATGCTGATAATTGAAAAAGCCAAAACAGAAATATTGATGCAAGATAGTGAAACTTGCACTATTGAGTCTACTCAGTAAGAAGTGAACTGGAAAGTCTATCTAGTCAGTGACACCTATTGAGTAGCTTTTATTTTTAGGCTTAAAATTAGCAGATGATTTAAAATAAAACAAACACACAGGTGCACAATGATGTATTATATTCCAAAGCATTTTTCAGATCAAATACTTTATAGTTTCCTAAGTAGAATAGAAAGTCGGAGTGGTTCTATTGGCAAAGTTGTGTTTAAGAATTTTACTGTATTTTACTGACCAGTATATATGTCTGAATTCTGTCACTATGCAAGGTCTAGCACTGTAACTTGGTGGCAGCAGGTGCTCAATAAATAATTAATTAAAATAAATGGTTGAAGGAATGAATGAGCAAATAAAAGGATAAAACAAAATGCCTTATAAAATGTTATGTGTTTGATAAACACAAGGTAACATGAATATGTAATATTTAATAGCCCTGACATCACAATCTTTGCTCACAAGACCTTACAGGGACCAAAACATTCAAATAGTTTAAAGAGAAAATAAAAATCATGTTATATATTTGGTAAGAAAACCAGTCATGAGGAGTAGCAGTTTTTAAGTACATTTGGAAAGAAATGAAATAAAGGCAGAAAGAATTTAAATGGCAAAGATAAACAGTATTGCCAATGTGGATGGTCACAGATGGGGAGGTGGAAGAGGGGACATACAAAACTAAGAAAGACCCTTCCATGGCTAGAAATTGAAAGCACTGGTTGTTATAAAAATAGCAGCATTCGTAAGACAGCAATATGAGAAAGGAAGATTGGTTCGATGTTCCATATCACAAAACACAGCAGATAATCCAGACAGCAAATAAAGTTAGTGTTGAGATGGATTGCGCCTTTTAAGCTGCTTGGTTGGTCTTAATTGCTGACACAGGGGTGCAGGCAGTAAGAACTGAACAAAAATCACCTGTCAGGGGTTTTAAGTTCAAGATCCAGTGCTGACATGGGGAAAGTTACTACACTTCTTTGGGTCTTGGTTTTCTTATCTTTAAAATGAAGATGTTAGATTAGATGACCTCCCATCATTCCCATACAGGTGCTGATGCTTAAAGGGGGGTTGTGAGCAGGAAAGTAAAAGAAAGAACAATCTTTTGGAATCAGTGGAGCACATTTTAATAAAACATCTAGAAAATACCTGAAGAAATACAAAGCGAAAGAATATTTCACAGGAGAAAGAAACCATAACCAAGTTCTGTCTTTTCGGTTATTCGTAGTTAAATACTTATTTCTTATTGTAGAATCAAGTGCCTTCAACCAAGGCATGGATTCCAGAAAAAAAAACTTTTATTTATTTATATTTTTTTATGGGCAACATACTAGGGACATTACCAAATCTACTCCTTCAAGGAAGAAATTACATTGATTTTTTTTTTTTTTGCCCAAAACTGGTGAATTGTGCTAAATTGAGAATATAGATCATCTGAATATTAGCAGAGTTTAAAGAAATTATATTCCTTTTAGATAGTCTGCATTTGCAAAAGTTATACATATGTTTCATGTGTTTTTATATTTTAATGTCATAGCCTCTTACATATGTGTTACATGGTTAAAATAAATATGAAATTACATTTGTAGTATTGCCTTCCAAGGAGAAGCCTTCTGTTCAGATTCTGGGCTTTCTTTTGCTGTAGTGTAAAATGGGAAATCAGAAGAAACTAGAGAAGCTGAGTACAGAACAAATAACCCAGCCTGCTGAAGAACACACACAGGCAATTTTGGTGTGGAAGAAGAAAAATAGTTGGATGGATATCTTGTGGAGCAAACTCCAAAGGAAACAGGAAGATGGGTGGAAAGGAATTTAAGTAATTGTTTTGTCTTTTGGATGCATTATTCTTTGACAATTTCTTAAGAAATCTATTGAATTGTCTTTGACTGCCTTTTGGACTGATGGTCTATTCTTCCTTTGAATGCGAATATATGCTGGCCCTGGACCAAAGGATGTGCTTTATATGGATCACACTGACACAAGGTTTGAACAGTCTGTTTGAATCAGTCTGCATGATAATCTTGCAAGGAAGACAGGAAAATTGAGACTTATAAGGTGAAAGTGATTGTCCCACAATAAATTAGTGGAGACTCGAAAGCCATGCTCTCCATTATTCCATGGACTTTCTCTGAAATAAAAAAGCACTTGGTATGTGGAAGAGGTACCAGATCTTCTCTCTTTTCTCTTGTTAATTTGTCTTCGAGAATAAAGAATCTGAAGGAAACATCTTTCTAGTACTTTCTACTAGAAATATTCTACAATGATTGTAGCGTTGTTGGTAGTCACAAACCGTGAGAGGCCTCCCTACTTGAAATGTGGCGCAAACTGAATTTTAAGTTGTATTTAATTTTAACTGATTTAAATTTTACTATTTGCATTTGGCTAGTGGGTAATAGTGGCCAGCATAGCTGTAGGTAATACAAATCACAGATTTGCAAGTGCCTTAGGTATCTTAAACCAAAATAA
This sequence comes from Sciurus carolinensis, assembly GCF_902686445.1. NCBI lineage: Eukaryota > Metazoa > Chordata > Mammalia > Rodentia > Sciuridae > Sciurus > Sciurus carolinensis. The sequence continues at coordinate 25,205,219 of NC_062224.1, forward strand.
CACTAGTGATCGATTGTTCTTTATCATTTATCTTTAGTTTTCTATTTGTTAGTACATCTTTAGGTTCACACACTTCAGAAACAAACCAGTATTACAGTCAGTGCCGTCTGGTTTCCTTATCTTTTTCTTGGTACTTATTACATTTAGCTAATCACTGCTTATTACTTTTACAAATAATTAAGATGAAATAGTTAAATTCCTCTGTAGCACCATTTACCTGATTTCTCCAGAAGTTTATGTGTCCCTTTGTTATTATTCTTTAAATTATTATTGAGTCTTTCTCTATTCTTCTAGCATGTTGAGTCATGTACACATGCACCTTCTCTAGTATATAACAGATGTAGGGTTTAATGCCATGGTGTCCATTCTGAAATTTCCAGAAACTGTGTTTGCCCTTCCTTTGCAGCAAAGGAGCACCAAGAGCAAATCAGAAGTACAAATAGAATGGAAGTTTCTAAGGGGATTCACTCAACATTTTCTCTGTACAACTCAAGAATTCATACACAACACAAACTTCTCGCCACCTTAAACTCTTAGTTCTCCTAGAAGTTTCCTCACACTTTAGTAGCAGCTTTTTATTTCCAAAATCCACCCTGCCGCAACTTGGTGCTTTGGCTCACTGAACAATCCAGAGGGTTTTATTTATTTATTGAAATAAGATTATCAAATTTTTTGATGTAAAAATGGAAGACAAGCTCTGATGGGTGTAAGAACAACATTACTGCTTAAGGGAAGTGTATAAGAAATTGCATCATAATATGCAAGTATTTATATAACTGCCAATCAACTGCTGTTGGAAGCCACACCTACCATCAAAGCTCATGAAAGAAGCGCTATCGTATCCCAAAAGGAAGTTGTCCATGTGTTTCATATGTATTTGTAGAATGCCAGTTACACCAGTTACATTGGGAGATTATCTGGTTGTTGTTATCTGACCCAACCCACTCCACAAGAATAAGCTGGGACATCTCATAGAAACTGAACACAGCTATAGCAGAGATTGTCATTACATACTTCAATCACCTTGCTTTTCATTTATTTTTTTGCCATCATTAACTAAGTAGGCTAGGAAAAAGCATTCTCATCAGATACTTAAAAAGATAAAGCAAAATATACATGATAGAAAGCAGCACTTGCTAATGCCAGACCATTGTTATGATAGAGTATGACACTGAGGACTGATGCTGTCCAATGCAGACATTGTGCACAGAGGCTAAGCTGTTAGTAAAGTGATACTTTTGAGACATCTCTGCTTTCTGAGACCTGAATCTGCAAATGTTGAGCACTGTACCTTTCAAGAACCAACAGTTTCTTGGCACAGAATGTAAGTTGCATGGGTCAGTTTGTGGATAACATTGTACACAGTATCGAATTTAAACTTTAGGAGCTCAGTATATATATATCAGCCACTTACTTCTCAAGTGGCTCTTTCCTTTCTTCCATCTGGGCAGAATTTTTAAAATCTGGATTGTGATGACTGGGCAAATGACAGCTCCATCTAAAGAGGTTTAAGCATCTGCTTCCTTTAGCCAGGGAGGGAAGGGGTTTGGCATGAAAAAGAGTGGATCAAAGAGACAGTGAACTTACAGGCACTGCAATTAATTGAACCACTTTTGCTAAGTGACATAAAAATATTCTAATATTAAGGATTATTTTACAACTCTATGGAAGTAATGCAGTGATATGTCTTGCATTTGTTTTGTCTTAGTGACAAAATGCACGCTTAGAGTCACAAGAGCCTGCCTTGTGTTAGTTATAAACAAAAATATATTTATATATATATTTATGTAACTACTATGTGCTTTAAAGAAAATTACTGTATGATTCAGCAGTGTTCTTTCATTCTTTATATCACCAGGGATATCCTGACTTGAGTGGCTTCTTGGACAGGAATGGACAATGAAATGGATTTTTTGCACAGAAATGGCAAAAAAAAAAAAAAAAAAAAATTAAAAAACGCAAATGTTTAAAATCCTTTAACATTTTTGTCTCAAAAATGATCAAGGAACTCTTGGTAATATTTCTTTTTGTTTCCATCAGCCAAGAGCAACTGTGGCTCCATGCGACTTTGCAGGTGGGAGACAGAAGCAACGTTTCTGAAAAACAATCAAACATTTTATTCTGAGGCAAGAGAATGAAAAGCCTCATTTGCTACTCCCTCCTTCTTAATCCTCAACTAAAAGTTTGGAAATTGTTTCACAGCTCCTAGGAAGGGCCTTCATTACCAAGACACCGGCAGGCATCCTGTCAACCTCCTGTACAGATGAAAGATTCATCCCGCAAAGTAATGGACTTGTTCAAACAGATGGATCTAGAGCCGAAAAACAAAATCCTTGTGCCACACGTCTGTTTGGAAAAGACAGAAAAATCTCTTATTTTGTGTTTGATTTTGCTCCCGAGTGAGCTATATTGTTCCCAGCAATCTTGAGACATTCATCATTGCTCTGTTGAGTGAAAGGGTTCAGACTTTGGAACACGGTTACCTTGGAGACATCAGAGAAGAACATTTGAACCAAAGATGGAGATCCCTTGTGAACTAAAGCTTTATTATTATTATTTTCCTCAATCCCTTTGCAACCCTGCACCTAAGCCAAAAGCATCATAATATTGTTATACTTCTGGAAAGTCCACAGGAGATATTCCGAGTGAACTATAGATGTCATTCCACGAGGGAATTCCATGCTCAATATAAATGGTATCCTGTATAAGCTTGAAAATTTCTTTTAGACATCCTGGGCTGGGCTTTTCCAGAAATCTCGTCTCCTTCAGGCTACAGCAGCTTAGGGCTCCTTTGCGTGTATGTCTTTGTTTTTTGTTTTTTGTTTTTTTTGTCTTAAAGGTATGGGCAAAATTTTAGTCTTAAACACCTGTAAGCCAGTACTGGTGCTGTTCTGTCCTAGAAATTTTAGCACTGCTCTGATACAATAAAACCTTCTTTCTCTCCGACTGGTTCAACTTCAGCATAGGCAGGATGTCCAGAACCCCTTCGAAATTTCATTGCAGGCCATCTGCTTGGACGTCTCTAAAACAGAAAATGCAAAAGTAATGAGCATTGGGGTGTAATCCTAGCATCAGAAAAAATATATTTGCCCACTATTCTAGATTGACTACTTAATTAAATTACTAATTTAATTGACTACTTAATTAAATTTACTAAATTTACATTGAATGAGCCCTTATTACTACCACAGTTGGAATTAACATGTCCTCTAGAAGCCCTCGAAGCCCTGTGCTTATATTCCTAGTGGGGCACTTTGACCCCTGGCTGGTGATTGTCCATTTGCCACATCTGCCCCAGATGACTGAGAGTACTCACAGGCAAGTTTTAATGTCTTATGCACATTTATGTGTGAAAAGTGCTCAAATATAGAGGCAAAAGTGAGCTATAACTTAAAACAAATCTTTTAAATATATAGCTGTTGACAATTTCTCTTTTAGAATTTAATGTTGACATTACTTCATTTCATTTATTAATTCACCAAAAATGCAAGACTAAAATTCTTCAGGTCTTAAAAGTGTGCTTTCAAATTAGGTGTTGGACTTCCTAGTAAATAAACTAAAGTATTATTCAGTATATTAAGAAATTATTTATTAAGCTCAGGATACCCATTTATGGTTTTTTTTTTTTTTTTGCTTGAAAATTAAAGTTGTTGGACCCTGAAAATGGAGTCCATTATCAGAGGGTGTGGACAATCTTGAGCCTATGAAGTTAAATTGCAGAGTAGACACTAGTTCTAAAATACAGGTTATGTGTTTTGACAAAAAGAGAGCATTTTTCCCCGGCACTCTTTCGAACAAATCGTCTGTGATTTAGAAATAGATGTGCTGAAATGAATTATTAAGATACAGCAGCAGAAGACACTAAAATGCATTTCACAGCCACAGTGACACTAGAAACGATTACTCCATTTATCAAAGGGCTTACGATTTGGGGGTAAATAAGACAATAAATATTGAAGAATTTCTATCTAAAGAATTTTAATGCAAAAAAAAAAAAAGGCCAAATATCATATATCAGTGACATAGACTGGCATTTGGTATCTTGCTAGATTTGCCACTAACATGCCAAAGTCAGTGATTAATGACTATGGAAGACATTTTTTCACAAGGAGTAGGAATGGGGGTTCACTCTACATTGGAAAAATGCCAATCGAGGTAATAGTCTTCTGCCTACTAATAAAATTAGGTTCTGTCTCTAAATATCCTTGGTTGGAATGCCTCGTACTTCTTAGCTGAGAGGGACACATAGCAAAACAAGGTACCTGAAGTGGGACTGAAAATCACCACCAGTGGAAGAATGCTAAGAAAATCTAGGGAGGTGGGTGTTGTGACCCGTGGTTATTCCTGCTGGGAGGGTCGAAGTGCACATGTTTCAGTCCTCACTCCTTACAGGTCGCACTCCAGTTTCCAAGACTTTGCAACTGGGCTTTTCCTAAGCCACGACTGCACTCCCCAAAAAGCACCACTGAGTCCCTGTTTCCAGTCTCCACCTTTCCAAACTCTAAACGGACTGTGAGTCCTGCTGGCAATAAATGCTCCATGAACTAGCACTAATTTCCAAGCCTAACCCTTAAAGATGTTGTGTCATAGGGATTTTGTACTAGTGATCTGCATCTAGGATCATATCCAAAACCTAATCACTACATGCTGTACAAACCTGTAAAGCAGCAAACGGCCATTGAAACTAAAACAAAATCTACTTCCAAAGTTCTTCTGCAAACTCTAGAAATTACTTCTTAAAATTTAATGGTTTGCTGGTGCACACCTGTAATCCCAGCAGTTCAGGATCATGAGTTCAAAGCTAGACACAGCAAAAGTGAGGTGCTAAGCAACTCAGTGAGACCTTGTTTCTAAATAAAATACAAAATAGAGCTGGAGATAAGGCTCGGTGGTCAAGTTCAATCCCTGGTACCAAAAAAAAAAAAAAAAAAAAAAAAAAAAAAGAAAGAAAAGAAAAATAAAAAGAAAATAAGAAAAAAAAATCAATGGCTTGAATGGAGCTGGGTTTGTAGCTCAGTGGCTGAGTGCTCGCCTAGCATGCATGAGGCACTGGGTTTGATCCTCAGCACCGTGTAACAATAAATAAATAAAATAGAGGTATTGTGTCCATCTACAACAAATTTTTTTTAAATCAATGGCTGATGCATAACTCCCCAAACATGAACATGGTTTTATTTTTATTTCACTCCTAAAAATATAACATTATTAAAAATTATAATGTTCTGTTAATAATAATTATTATTAAGTTAATAATTTTATCTAGCTGAAAAGATTGTAATGTTGTTTATCATATATTTTGAGAGCTCATCATAGAAGATAAAATAGCATAAATATGTTGGGCAGTGATGCTTCCTCTGTTAAAACAATACACATTTATTTTGTAGGTATTATTTACATACCCTTAAAGATCACTGTTCTTAATTTTTTTTTGTTACTCATTTTAGAAAAAAAGTATAAATATACCTTGACAAGATTTAAAATACAGATAATCCCTCTCACTTATAATTTGGCTAAACTGTCAGTGTTTATCACTCGTTTGCATGTCATTTCTAAATTCGAATAAAATGTAATAGGTTTAATGTAGCTACAAAATTATTCAAGACTCCTTTTTTATTCAGACAAAATTGGAAGCTTATACTTTTATAGTTATTTTTTAGTGAATTAAAAGAAAGGGTATTTGCCATAATAATCAATACCTTAAGATTTATAAAGGTTGAACACTCTACTCTGAAAATCTGAAATTTGAAGTACTACGAAATCTGATATTTTGAGTGCCAATATGATGTCACAGTTGGAAAATTCACATGACTAAATGTTGCTTAATAAATAAAATTATAAAAAGCATTTTATAAAACTCCTTCCAGCTCTGTGTGTAAGATACACAAAACAACAAATTTTGCTTTAAAACTTGAACTCCATTCCCAAGATAACTCATTATGTATATGCAAATATTCCAAAATTCAAAATATTCAAAATTCAAAATATTTCGCTCCCAAGTATTTTGGAAAAGGGATACTCAACCTGTAATGAAAGCTAATGTGGTCAAGCAAATGGAGTTTTTAAGTTTTGGTATTATTTTACGTTCTTTTATAACTCTTTGATGTACTAATCTTCTAAAAATGCCAAATAAAGAGTAACAACTTCACCAAAATTCTGGATTTTTTTCTTTTTCTTTTTCTTTCTTTTTTTTTCCTAGAATAGTTTCACAAGCAATGTCATTTTATATCACAAGACAATTGTGAGGTCATCAATAAATATTTGATTGTCTCTGGACCTTTGTTTCCTCATCTGTAAAAATGACAACTAATTTGTCCTCTAAAATCTTTACTCCCGCTTGCTTAAGATAATTGACTTTAAAGTTCAGAAAAAAGACCATAATTAAAAAAAAAATAACAGATCCTCTTTGTTGTAGTTCTTCTGATCACTGTCCCACCTGCTTTGCTCTAAGGATCTTCAGAATTCATAAATTCAAGTGAAAATTATATAAATTAGTTCTAAGTGAAACTGCTTTTTTTGTGTCAATCTGCAGCAGTTCAGAGATATTCATATAAATGAAAATAAAAGGCAACTATGATTTTACCAGGATGACTAAATATTTAGTTCTCATAGAAAAGTCTTTAATGTTGGTACTATAATGTGAGGCGTCTATCTTGGGGACTGGGAAGGGCAAGGATGGAGGGGTCTAGAAACCTGGGTATTATTCTGTACATGCCATGAACTTGCAAGTGTGATGAGTATAATTTGGCATTTTTTGGAAGGGATATACTGAACTTCTTTCTTGAGGTTTAGACATTTCCAAATTTGTGTTCCTTTTAGAATAGTTGATTCACACTGTTACAGAAACTGATAGAGGCCACAGGGCCACTTGCTAACAGAGCAGGATGTATGCTAAAAATCGCAAAATTCAAACCAGTCTGTGATGTTAATTCATCACAGAGACTCAGGATGCAATGCCTTAAAACATTATGGGTGAAATGCGTGGGTGATCTTTAATTTCATTTCTGAGAATTATTTGTGTGATTAATCACATGCAGAAGAAAAATGTCCACAGCGATGTGTCGGCACAAGGGTGGGCTGTGCAAGTAGGAATTCTCCCTAATTAGTCCTTCAGTAGTATTAATTGAACAGTCATCCAGACCTGTCTCAATGGTCTGTGGCAAGATAATTAGCTGAAATATCCATAAACAAACCTGTAGGATACCCTTGGTTAGCAGTGACACAAAACTGCAGCGGGGGATCTGTCCTCCAGGTGCAATGTGCAAACCGAAAATGCTGGGTTAGATGAACCCGTCAAAGGAAGTTAAAGGCAGGAGTGTGAAAGAAAAGGGGCTAATTTAGAAATTCAAGGTTCAGAGAGAAGACACCCAAGGTGCACGACGGCACTTGACAAGCATCTGATTCTAAATTTCTGGTATTTTGAGAGGCTGTCTTTAATGAACAGAGAGGTGGAAAGTGGTTGGGATCATTACTCAGCATAGGACTATGGCAAATCGCGCATCTTCTTAGTTACTGTTTCCTCATCTAGACAATGAAATGAACTAGATTGTTTTCAGATTTCTTCCTGTAAACAAAAGGAAGCCACAGACCTTGCCCCCTTGTAACAAAACACACCACAAGGTAGATCTTCCTAAATTGTGGTAGTGGGGTAGTGGGGACGATGCTTCCATGTGTTCCTGGAGACCTGAAGGAGTCTGAGTCCTAGATTTTTTTTTTTTTTTTTTTTTTTTTTTTTTGCGGTGCTGGGGATCAAACCCAGGGCCTCGAACTTGTAAGGCAAGCACTCTACCAACTGAGCTACCTCCCCAGCCCTTGAGTCCTAGATTTCTTAAACCATGTTTTTGGAAAACTACAAAACAAAATCACGGCTGTTTGTCGCTCTGGAGATGGCCCACATTTCCCCTTGAATGTGTCTGTGCTTTCCTAAATAAATCTCTGCCTATATGTCTGAAAAAACAAATAAATAAATAAAAGAACCACCACCACCAAAAACAAAACAAAACTAAATCTGCATTTCTCAAACTGAATTGTGTACACAAATCAAAAGGTTATTTGTTCATATGCAGACTCTGGTTCAATGGGTGTGGAGGACTCTGCATTTCTAATCAGCTCCTGGAGATGCTAATGCTGCTGGAACCCACAAGGCATCTTGAGGAACAGGGCGGATAATTCTCTAAGGTCTCTTTAAACAAGAACATCCTCCAAAAGTGAGTGGAATAAAAAGCACTGAACGACAACCTTCCCTGCAGAATTTTGTGGGAGCAAAATGCATTGTTCAGTGAGGTCATCTTTGCAATTCTTATTTTTTTTTTTCTTTTTTTTTTTAATACCTGGAAGTACAAGTTATTTTCCTCATTTCATGTTGAATATATCTTAACAAATTATATAGTGGGTTGACAGGTTTAGTAAATAAATAGAGAAAACAACAGTTAAATTTGAATTTCAGTTAAATGAGTCATTTTTTAAGACTACATTTTATGGGACATACTTACACTAAAAAAAAAAAAAACCTATTTTTTTAAACTCAAATTTATTTGAGTGTTCTGTATTATTTTTGGCAACCCTATCTATAAGGAAACACAATGGCTTTGGGTCCTGGCCAGTAAAACTTGCAATCTAATTAAAATAAGGTACTCCTGTTTCCTGAGTTATGGGTTACCTTTTCCTCAAAAAGAGTCACTCACATTGATTTGTCTGTCTTCTGATATAGCTGGGATCCTAAGACATAACCTGGGTGTAAAGTGGAACTTGGGGGTTCTTTGATGCATTTTCTGCTTATCCTATCTTGACTCTTCTTCATGTAGACATTGCCTTCATTCTAAAACTATCCAATGAATGATCTTTAAGTATTAGCCATTATTGTAATCAGTACATATCCAAGATGAAAACTATCTCCAAACACACATAGAACAACTCTCTACTGGGTTTAACAATATATCATATTATTCATGTGATTTTCCAAAAGTTCAAGTATTCAGAGTAAAAAGCAAATGATTCTCTACTCTGCTAAATCAAGTACAGACTCTTTAACATGGGAAAAAATATCTTATAATCAGGCATCTATAATATTTAATTTCCATTATTTTCTTCCACTGTCTGGTGATTCTTAAGGCTCACTGAAAGTAAAATCATCTGGGACAACTTTAAAAAACAAAAACAAACAAATAAACAAAAGCCCACTGATGTTGAGGGCAGCCTCAGAATCTCCCAGTGAGACCTAGGAAGGTGTGTATTTAAAAAGTTCTTCAGTGAATCAAGGAGCACAGGAGGGTGAGAGCCAATCACTCTCTGTTCCTGTCTATATCCCATCCTTTAGACAACCTGGAATGCCACTTACATCATCTTTTTTACTTATACGAACACTATCCATTTCACATTTTTTTCCAGAACTTTCCCCTAATACAGATTAGAAGTCATTTCTGATTCTCATTCTCCTGTGTTGTTTCAGACATTACCTGGTATTTTATCCATATCTCTTGCCACATTTTGGCACACACTGTGTTTGTTTAAGTGGCTGCCTACCACAGTGATCTTAGAGCTGTCCTGTTCTCTAAACATCCTAGAAGCTAAGTGTCACATCCTGTTCCACTCTGAGATGTCCACTGCAATGGGGTACTGAAGATATGTGACACCTGGAGTGGACCCTTTGTGTAACATCTGCCTTCTCTATAACACAACATTATTTTCAGTAATAATCACAAAAGGAAATGAATAATAGTAATGACTATTACTATTAAGAGTAGTGCAGACAATTAAAATTGGGGGATTTTGAACTTCATTGATATAAGCATGCCAGTAAAAAACACAAAGAAATGAAAAATAAAATAAATGTTATCACGCAAAAGGGGGACATGGAGTGAATGAATATATTTTTTGAAGAAAAAGAAGAAAGACACATGAAGGAATGTTGCCAAATGAGTGGGAACTCCACCAAGTTTAGAGAATGATTTGCATTTGTAATAACAGAATTGAAGTACTTTAAATTCTACATCTTTATGCTTATAACCTCAATGCTAGAATACGTTGTCTTGAGTTTTCTGCTTTAACCCAGCATACAAGGTGCCACTTGGGTTGGAGACAATTGTGCCTGAATCAAGTGTCATGGATCCCAAATCCCAAAGTACTTATTCTCTGAATGAGTGCATGTGACTGAATCTACTATCAAGGGGCCAGAGTGTAACTGAGAGTTCTCAGAATTAACAGAGAAGGTGATGGTTACTGAAGGATAAATAATAAGATTGTGCCAAGTTGAAGCTTATCCATATATTATGTCAGTAAATCTCAATAGTAGCTAAATCCACTCTTCAGCAGTTGACAAAAGTTTCTTGCAGGGAAGAATATTTTATCAGAAGTACAATTTAGAATGTCTGTCACATTGGGCTAATAAAAGTTCATCTAATTTTAGTTTTATTATAATTTTATCATGCTTTTCAGACAAGACACCCTCTGATTGATTACTTGTACTTGGGACAATTTTGATCTGCTATGGTCATCACAGTGTCATTCATAGACTCATTATTGTTGATTTGCACACATCTTATTCTATTGCACAGCATCCAGATTCTAGAGTGACAACCTATCTTCTTGACGTTTCTCCCATGTTTTGATGTTCGCTTGTTATCACTCTTTGTTTCCCAAACTGAGAATGACTGGTGACAATAATTATGAGTGCATTCAGTTGGGAATAAATCAATGCATGAGTCAGCCAATAAGATTTATTATTGACACACCTCTATGGGAAAATTCAGATGTGTAGTATGTTTAGGGAAAATTTATTTATTTCAGGGTTCCTCCTGGATTACTTTGAAAATATCCATTTCTATCTTTTCTATATTGTTCATATTGTTCATTCTACTTTGCTTTAAAACAGCCATCTCTTGGCTCTGGTCACTACCTGATTCTGTCTCTAAGTCCTCTGGATTATAGATCAGTGACTTTCAATAGTCTTTGCAATTCACTCAGCCTTCACCTAACTTCCTGTCAACCTAAGGGTTTCCTTCAATCCACTTACACGTTATTCTCTCTTCCATCTCACAAATCAAGCTCCCCCATCCTCATCTCCTATATTTTCTTATTCCAGATCCTAAGCAGGTACAGTTAGTACAGAAAAATTCACATCTTTGGGTTAACCCAACTCCCCCAAATCATATTGTAATTTCAATTGGGAATTCAGTGATCAGTTTACTACTTCTCTTGTTGAATCTTTAGAATACACCCAAGCCCTCTGTTCATTTTCCCGTCTCCAATTTCCTGCCACCTCCCTCTCAGTTCTGTATTTCTCCACCCACTTCTCCTGAGAAGATTAAGCCATTAAGAAGATGCTAATCCTCCCCCACCCACCAGTGCTTCAGGGGACTCCTTATCTGAAATACTCTTCTCTGTTGCATAATTGCTTTTCCTGCTCAATAATCCCATCTCTGCTATGAAGTTACTTCATTCCTTTCCTTCCTAAGCACCTTAAAACACTCCTTCTGTTTTTTTTATTGTGCCTGCACTCAACCTCAGAAAAAAAATTCTTTACTTGACTTTTTTTTTTTTTTTTTTCACATTATGAAACCATTTTTATAACCCCCTCAAATTGGGTGCCTGCTCACTCCCTTAGACCTGCATTCTCTCGGGTTACCAACGATCTCATTATCAAATTAATGCCTCTTTTTCTCTTCTGTGACATCTCTAGAGCTCCTGTTCCTGTTCCTGACCTCTTCATTCTTTGTCCTTTCATGCTCCTGAATCTTGCTGTTTTCTAAATTTTTGTTTTGTTTTGTTTTGATCTTGATCTTGTCACCTTTACTGGTTCATAAATCCTGAATGTTAGCAGGTTCTGAGCTTTAGTTAGGAGCACTCCAACTTTCTCTTCTCTAGTATTCTCCTTTAATCTCTTATATTTCAGTTTTTGCTATTATAATTTCCTTCTTTTCCCACCTGTTTTATCTTCATCCGGTCCCTCTCTTTAGTGGCTTTTGGGAAGTGTCCCAGTTGTGATGTGACCATCAGCTCCAACCAAACATACTCAAAATCCATTCCCTCTTGTTCTTTCCTAAACTAACTTTGGCTTTGATGTTTCTAATTTGGTCACTAGAAAATTTCATTTCCCAGTTCCTTAGATTCTGTACTTCGGAGTTACCTTTAGTTCTTATTTTCCTTATCCCACAGATACAATGCAATCGAGGAGGACACCCTGCCAGTCTTTACTGCTAATGAGCTGCAGGACTTTTAGAAATGGCTAAATTTCTGAAAGCCTCAGTCACTTTAATTTAAAACAGGGCTACAACACGGCCTGCGTTACTGGCCTCACTGGGGAGCAATGAGACTCAGATAATTGATTGACAGCACTTTCAGACACAAATCTTCATGTAAATGAAAACTGTTAAATTCTATCTTCCTCCTTCATATGGCTCTTGAATTAGTGCCATTCCATTCCATTCCCTCTATCAAGACCCAAATTCAGCTCTCAGCAGCCAACGCACACATGGACCAAGGGATCTCCCGACACACTTCTGAGGACTCTCAATTGCCTCAAGTAGTTATTTTCTACTAAAACGGAGTAATAATTTGCTATTAGACAGGCAATTGACTCTGAAGAAAAGTACTCTGCAGTGGGTGTGAAAACGAGCTAGTTCACTATTGCACAGTGACGGGGCCAGAAGACAAGATAATGCTGCTCTGGTCATAAACATCCTAGTAAAAGTCAAATGTGAGTTAGTGCCGCTCCTACAACAATAAGACCAGCTGTGCTCCTCAAGATATAGTCCTCATAAAGTGATTTGTCTGCAGCACCAATGTGTTTCTAAATGAAGTCAAAGAGAGTGGGCTGGTGAAGCTCTCAGGAGCTGTGACCTGAGGGAGCATAAATGGGAAACTACCCTCTACTGTAAAGTAGTTGTAAGCTTTGAACCACATTTAATCACATGATTCAGAAACAACCCGATAGTACAATTTATGTCACCAAATCCAAGAGTGGACGTTATTCATTTGAAGATTTAGAAAGAAGTCGATCACTCAAACTGGGACAAAAACCGAGCTTCGTGTGGAACCGGTACTTCATATTTTTTAAGTTCGCGTATGCATAAGAGAAATGACAGTGATATAAAACTTTTTAACCTAACCTATTTAAGTTTCTACATTGAACAACAGGTAACCAGAAGGGTGAATCTTTTTCATCTGAGAAATCTGATTTATTTATTTTGCAGTTTTGGATCCATATTTTCTCAAATCGATTTGGAGATTTAAAAAAATTGCAATTATGATTCTGACAGGGAAAATAATATGGCATTAGTATGGAAATGGATGTTAAGGGATATGTGATTTAGATTACTTGCAGAGGTATTAACAGATGCAATGTTACAACTAATCGCCAGGGTCACCACTGCTTACAGCCAAGCCACTGATGTTCATTAATGTTTGTACAAAGATTCATTTAATTTTCACAAAGGCTTCATTGAGGGTACAGTCCATTCAGACTGCAATAAAGACGTGCCAATCACAACTGTAATGGTATTGTGTGAGACAGGTTATAGTTCTGAAAGTAAGGCCATTTGCAACATTTTAAAATTGTATAAAAGAAACAAAAGCACAATGCCTGAGATAAACCAATCAGAACCTGTAAAACAACTGCTTTTATTGTATGACCCACAGCATAATTAATATGCAGTGGTTGATAAAGTTGGTGAATTATTGAGATCACTTGTTCTTTGTTTCCTTCCCTTATCATTTGGATAACTCACCAAGAATTATTCAAGAAAAGAGAGTAGAAATGGTAAGTTAGTTAACTTCTTGGCATTTACATTATTTTTGGTGGAAACTAACAACTACTGTTTAAAATAGTGCTTTTAGATAATCCACAAGAGCCAAGATGGAAATAGCCAAAGTGTCCATCAACACATGAAGGGTAATGAAAATGTGATATACACAGTGAAATATTAAGTCTTCACAAAGAAAGATCTACTGCTATTTGTGACAACACTGATAATTGGAGGTCATTATGCTATATGACATAGGCCAGAAGCAGAGAGGAAAATATTGTGCAATCTCACTTATTTGTGGAATTAAAGGAACATACGGAAATAGAGCAGAACAGTCGTTAGTAGGGGCAAAGTTATAGGGTGAAGGAAACCGGTGGATTAGATCAAAGGATACAAAAGTGCAGTTATGTTGGATGAACCAGGTATAGAGTTAATGTATAGTATGAGGACTGAAGTTAATAATATTTATCGTATTCTAAAAATCTGCTAGGAGACTAGATGGTAAGTGCTTTTTAAATTTTTTTTTTTAATTTTTACACACTGCATTTTGATTCATTGTACACAAATGGGGTACATCTTTTTGTTTCTATGGTTGTACACAATGTAGATTCATATCATTTGTATTTTTATCATACCAAAAAGTAACACTGAAAATTGATGCATAAGATACATGTTTAACCACAGTCATTATTTCTCTATGTTTACATGTTATAAAACATCTTATATAAACTGAGAAGTGGGATAACTGGGTCAAAAGGTGGGTCCATTCCAAATTTTCTAAGCATTTTCCACACTGCTTTCCAGAGTGGCCACACCAATTTGCAATCCCACAAGCAATGTAAAAGTGTGCCTTTTCCCCCACATCCACGCCAGTATCTATTATTGTTTGTGTACTTGATAATAGCCATTTTAATTGGAGTAAGATGAAATCTTAGAGTTGTATTAATTTGCATTTCTCTAATTACTAGAGATGTTGAACACTTTTTCATATATTTGTTGAGTGCTTGTATATGTTCTTCTGTAAAGTGTCTGCTCAGTTCCTTAGCCCATTTATTGATTGGGTTATTTGTATTCTTGTTGTAAAGCTTTTTGAGTTCTTTATAAATTCTGGAGATTAGTGTTCTAGCTGAAGTGGGTGTGCAAAAGATTTTCTCCTACTCTGTAGGCTCTGTTTTCACATTATTGATTGTATCCTTTACTGAGAAAAAGCTTTTTAGTTTGACTCCATCCCATTTATTGATTCTTGCTTTGATTTCTTATGCTTTGGGAATCTTGTTAAGGATGTCTGATCCTAAGCCAACATGATGAAGATTTGGGCCTACTTTGTCTAGTTGGTGCAGGGTCTCTAATCTAATTCCTAAAGTTCCTGATCCATTTGGAGTTGAATTTTGTGCAGGGTGAGAGATAGAGGTTTAATTTCATTTTACTACATATGGATTTCCAGTTTTGCCAGCACCATTTGTTGAACAAGCTATCTTTTCTCCATTGTATGTTTTTGGCTCCTTCATTTTTTAAAAAGAGTGCCTACTGCACAGTATGTTAGATGATAGCTACCACACACACAAAAAATATAGTGATTCATTTCTTGATATTCCCTCTGTTCTCATCTCCAGCTTTATAGAAAACTTCTTGTAATAATCTATGTTGTCCCTGTTCTACTTAACTTGTATTCCACTGCCAGGATTTTCTCCTAATGTGGGCACTGACATGGAAGTTGGTCCTGGTGGGTTAGTTTTGAGAATTCCCTGCATGCTCCACCAGGTCCTTCAGAAATGCTACCCATGTCACTTGCACCTGCCTGCAACTGAGCTGGTCCTCTCTCCTCCCACTTCCTCCTGCTGTTCCCACATGGGATTGCTGTGTTTCCAACCCAAGTCCATTGTCTCTTTTGTGCTTCTCCTGTTTTCAGGACATTGAACATCTTGTGGCTTGCCTTTGCTTCCTCCCACACAAATGGTGACAACATTCAGGTCTTGGAGCTATGGGAGGCTTATTTTTATCTGTTGTACTTAAGGCTGATGTCTGTATTTTGGCCATAAGTTGTCAGCTAGTTCTGTTGTAAATGCTGCTCACAGGTTTAAGATTTTGATATCTAGTTGTTCTGTTTTTATGTGGATTTTTGAAAGACAAAAGATATATGCTGCTATTACCACTTAATGACTTCCCATCATCTTTTATCAGAACTTCATTTTGACATTTAAAGAACTCATTTTGCATTTAATATTAAATCATATCATTTTTCACTCAAATTTATTTGAGTGAAAATGTTACTGAGAATACGGGAATATTTTATTTTTCTATCCACCTTTCCTTTAAAAAGGAAAAATAACAGACATTCTATGTGGTGAGATGAATGAATGAATGATGTTTGTGTGTGTGAGTGAGTATGTGTGTGTGTGTGTATGTGTAAATATATTTATTTATTGATCTTGGAGACAAATAAGATAATGATGCATTAAGTAGAGAATTATAGAGGAAAGCTAAGCAGTTGCAATGTTCTCTTAGCTCCTCCTGATCAAGATTGGTGGTCACCACCTTTTCTGTGTCAGGGAAACACATTTGCATATGTCTTGGATGCAGATCAACAGCACATGGAGTTTCAACTTAATTGAAATCTGTATTTGCTATACTTAAGACAATGAGTGAGAAGCACTTTCTCCCCTAGAAATGATTATACCATAAAAGTACTAAGGATCACAAATTCTAATAAAATAGAAATGGGAAAGATGTCAGTTTGTATTTCAAAAAAAGCTTGAGACTGTGGCAAATGCCTGTAATCCCAGCAGTTGGGAGGCTGAGGCAGTGGAGTCACAGGTTCAAAGTCAGCCTCAGCAACCTAGAGAAGTCCTAAGCAACTTGGTGAGACCCTACCTTAAAATAAAAAAATTGAATACGTTGGTAGAGTAGAAGCCACGGCACAGGCACTGAGTCCATATGTAGTAAAATGAAATTAAACCCCTATTGCTCACCCTGCACAAAACTCAACTCGAAATGGATCAAGGACCTAGGAACTAGATAGAGCAGAGACCCTGCACCAAAGAGAAGAAAAAGTAGGCCCAAATCTTCATCATGCCAGCTTAGGACCAGACTTCCTTAAAAAACTCCTAGAGTGCAAGAAATGAAAGCAAGAATCAATAAAGGGGATGGATTCAAATTCGAAAGCTTTTTCTCAGCAAAGAATACAATCAATAATGTGAAAAGAGAGCCAACAGAGTGGGAGAAAATCTTTTCCACACCCACTTCAGCTACAGCACTAATCTCCAGAATTTATAAAGAACTCAAAAAACTTTACAACAAGAATACAAGTAACCCAATCAATAAATGGGCTAAGGAACTGAGCAGACACTTCACAGAAGAAGATCTACAAGCAATCAACAAATATATGAAAAAGTGTTCAACATCTCTAGTAATTAGAGAAATGCAAATCAAAAACACCCTAAGATTTATCTCACTCTGATTAGAATGTCTATTATCAAGAATACAAACAATAACAGGTATAGGGGAGGGTGTGGGGAAAAAGGCACACTCATACATTGCAGGTGGGGTTGCAAATTGGTGCAGCCACTCTGGAAAGCAGCATGGAAACTCCTCAGAAAACTTGGAATGGACCCACCTTTTGACCCAGTTATCCCATTCCTTGGTACTTAAAATCAGCATACTATAGTAACGCACTCACATTGATGTTTATAGCAGCTCAATCCCCAATAGGTAGATTGTGGAACCAACCTAGATGCCCCTCAGTAGATGAATGGATAAAGAAACTGTGGTATATATACACAAAGGAATATTACTCAGCCAGAAAGAATTAAAATTATGGCATTTGTAGGTAAATGGATGGAGTTGGAGAATATCATGGTGAGATAACCCAAGCCCCCCAAAACAAAGGCCGAATGTTTTCTCTGATAAGTGGATGCTGGTACATAGTCGGGGGGTAAGGGAAGAATGAAGGAGTGCTGGAATTGTGTAGAGGAAAAAGAGGCAAGCGGAGGGGTCAGGGAAAAAAAGAGTGGAATGAGACAGACATCATTACCCTATGTACATGAATGATCACATGAATGGTGTGAATCTCTAGTGTGTACAACCATAGAAATGAGAGACTGTACCCCATTTGTGTACAATGAATCAAAATGCATTCAGTAAAAATAAAAACAAAAAGAAATAAAAAATAAAAAATTTGAAAAAAAAAAAGAGGGGTTGGGGATCTGGCTCAGTGGTTAAGCACCTTCAGGTTTAATCCCTGGTGAAAAAAAAATTTTCATAAAAAATGTTGAATGCAAATATTTAAAAAGTCTGTAAGGCTGCTTAACAGAGTATGAGAGGGAAGGAAACAGAGTAGCAGAAGTAGTTCTGAGTGGCCAGAGTTCAGATGTCAGGATGATCTCAGACTAGGCAATCTCAGAGTAGCCAAAAGCTCTCACAGAAGTCAATCTTAGAGAAAGGAAGAAAAAGATGGAACTGGAAAACAAACCAACAAAAAACCCAACCCCCCAAATAAAACTAAACACAAACCCCCCGGAAACAAACAAAACAAGAGCAAAGTGTCTTATTTATAAGTAGAAAACACCAAGCATGTGATTCTCTTTGAAGAAAGCATACACA
This sequence comes from Sciurus carolinensis, assembly GCF_902686445.1. Taxonomy (NCBI): domain Eukaryota; kingdom Metazoa; phylum Chordata; class Mammalia; order Rodentia; family Sciuridae; genus Sciurus; species Sciurus carolinensis. The sequence continues at coordinate 25,223,557 of NC_062224.1, forward strand.
TCCACCCATCTATTTCTTAGTAAAAATTTAAGAAATCTGTGGAGAGGATTATGAAATAAAGCAAAGAATAGCACTCTGCATCTCTGATTCTGCTTCCTTCTCCTGTTTCAGGTGACCCCATGGCATAGCATTTGTATAGGGCACTTTATAGCACTTACTATCTTTTTTATTTTATTTTATTTTGGGGGAGGTACAGGGGATTGCACTCAGGGACACTCGGCCACTGAGTCATATACCAAGCCCTATTTTGTATTTTATTTAGAGACAGGGTCTCACTGAGTTGCTTAGCACCTCGCTGTTGCTGAGGCTGGCTTTGAACTTGCAATTCTCCCGTCTCAATCTCCCAATCCACTGGGATTACAGGCATGAGCCATGGCACTTACTATCTTAATGATAAATTCTTTGATTTTTATGTAGACATTTCACTAAAGGCATACCTAAGTCTTGCTTACCCTGCAATGATATGAAAATAAAACCTAAGGCATTATCCAATAGTACCAATTTCCATAAAAGACGAAAAGTTGTTGGCCTTTTTCTTCAATTAGCACCTCATACATTATTCTGTTTCTTATTTTGTTTTTTATTTTATTTTATTTTTTATTTTTTGGTGAGGAGAGCTACAGCCTCTCTAGTTATGTGTGTAGGTTTTATTTTTTCTCTTTGGATTCCTCAAAAAACAAGATGTCTTCATATACTACAAGCACGCACAAGCATGCCTTCTAATTTACTTTGCAATTTTTTGTATCTTTCTGAAATATAAGCAATTCTTGGGAGAGAGGGGAACAAGAATATCCTAGAGTAATTTCATTCCAGTTTAAACCCTATGTAATATTTAAATATCCTCAATGAGGTCCTAGAGAAGGAATCTTCTAAACTAATTATAAGTACTTCTGCTGACGCAGAGTTCATCACTCAGAAAGTGTCTCGGGGTAGAGGTACCTCTAATTAGTGGTCTTTTCTTTGCAGCGTTGGGGATGAAAACCAGGGCTTCAGGCTTCTAGAAAAGTGTTCTGCCACCTTGCAACACTCCTAGCCCATAGAAAGCCTTAATAATGAGTCCAAGTTCTTTATTACCACTGTTCCTCCTCAAAGATTGTGGAGTTCATCACACATGCGCACCCAGCACAGATCAGCTGCCTGGCTTATAGGACAGACCACTAAAAGTGGTGGGGCACTACCATGCTCCTCATTCTGTGCTTATCTCTGCTAGACCTTCTCCTTTCCTTCATTTGTTCCTGGCACTGTTTCGAGTTTTTAACATTCTTAACTTAATTTCTCGCCTCTGACTACATTTGAGGCTATGTTTCTCTACAAGAATAGAATGCAGAATGCACCCTACCACTTTGGATGAAACCAACCTGCTCTTCGTGAAACATATAATGCACATACTATGAATGATAAATTTTGAAATTCTCACTAAAATTCAACATCTTCACCTAGTCTCATGGTACATCAAATTTTCTTCATATTAAACTTTCATATATTCAAGATTCAAGTCTAGTTACAGGTTACTGAGCTATATTCCAAGGTCAATACCAAAATCAAAAACTAAGAAAAAAAGAAGATGTGACATGACGTCAAACATAAAACAAGAGGATTAACCCTGACTAAAACCCTAGGACTTGAAGTTGTACTATAATTTTGAAAAATCACAACAAATTAATTTTCTTTTCTGGAATAAAAGGCCATCTCATTTTTGACAAAGCAAATATCATTTCTCCTTCAAAGTCTGTGCCAAGCATAACATTTTGCTCATACTTGATGTCTAAAAATAACTTTTTAAAACACATGACTTTTTCATTTATTCAAAATTTGTCTCAGCTATAATAATTTTAATTACCATGTTAATTATAATATAAATACAATAATTAGCCAAAGTAGAGAATGTAGATGCAGAACTAATGATTCTAATATCGAGTCACTTTCTATGCCATATAAGAAAAATTACCTTAATTTTAAATTGAAAACTATTTTGTTATATACTAAGGGTGTTATAGATTGATAATCAGAAAAAAAAATAGAGCAAAATAATCTTGATCCATTTGCAAATTAAAAATACCTTGGCTTAATTGTTTCTAATAGAATGACAAAAGGTACAATTACTCCTATCATTTATAATAAACTCTTTCATATTTCTGTTCCCTTGATTCTGAGTATATTTTAAAAATTCTGACACAGTCATCTTAAATTTTAATTTTCTTACAATTCTAAACCAAGTATGCCATAATTATCAGCATATTCAGTTATTTTTTATTTCTACAAAAAAATTAAACTACCTGGAATTGGTTGGAAACTTGGATAATGGAATAAATTTCTTAGTATGTGAGACAATGATTATTGCTAAAATTAAAATTTCTATGATCTGCATTCACCAATAGAAAGATTTGAGTATTTATTTTAACAGAGCACAGTTACTGAAGTCATAAGGAAGAAATTATTCAACAGTTGGTATTATAAGCACAATAATCTTCTTTTCAAGAGGTAACAGAAGAAAAGGATCAGCATACCTAAAACATATATTATGCACTTAAAATGACATAATTCAAGTTTATAAATGCCCAAGCAAACTGCAGCTTTACTGGCTTTCATTTATTTATTCATTTGATTCTTTCCAATTAAGACATTCCCTGTGAACACTGTCTGTCTATTTTCAAGGTTTTATGTACCATTAAAAATAATCAGTTAGGGAATGGTAATTAAGAAGGAATTAGAGCAGAGAGCTCAGTGAAGCATATTTTATTCAATACTTTTAATAATCCTTCTTAATGAAGGGAAGACAATATTTCATTAAATTGGAAACACTATTTTAACTTTAGGAATTTAAATGAAAATATGTTGACCAGAAGAATAAAATAAGATGGCATCTATGAAAGAAATTTATTTTTGTGATTATATAAAAAAGGCAATCACTATGAACTTGAACTAATGTCTCAAAAACATTCAGTGTTGTACACAAATAAAACTCTAGCATCTTAGGACAGAAAGTGAGGGAATTAAGTCACAGACATTCAAAATATTCTCTCTTTAAAAGTAACCCAGTTTTACTCATCTCCCCTTATATTTTGCTACAGTTCTGCATAGCTGTCATCTAACAATACGGCTTTTTTACTGAGCAGTTAAACCATTTCAGTTAGGTTTTGCCTAATCTTTTCTTCTTCATAGCAGTTCATCAAAAGCGATTACCATCTTCTGCCTCCTCTAAGAATAGAAATAAGAAATATTTTGTTGCGGCGAATTATTTTTTTCCCTTGAGTTTTCTCAAATACTGAAATAAGACTAAGAAGTACCTTAAGGGCAAAATTCAGTTATAAAAAATGTGTGACATCAAGATAAAAAAAGATTTGTGGATCCATGAAACAATTTCTCTATTTCCTACACAGGTTAGTCAACGGATCGTGTCTTCCAGACTCCCAGGTTTTATTCATCCAGCAGCTGCACCGCAAGATGTCAAACTTTCGGCAAACACAGATTTTTTTTTCCCCCAAGCAGCAGGCTCTGAATCCTTGCCTGGCTCCTTTCTCTGGCTTCTTTACTGGTGGCACTAGGGATTGCCAGGAAAAGTTGAGGGCCACAGCTGCCTGAATTTCTTGTGTCACGTTTTCCAAGAGTCCTTGTTATCCACAAATATTTCTTGGTATAGGGAACCCCTGTGATTGGCAGACAGCTCAAAGAGCTCTTGCTATGATACTGCTAGGCCAGGATGAGCAGTTCTGAGCTGAACTCTTGGCTCTGTAGCAGGTGTCTTATGACCCAAGTAAATTGTTTCACCACCCCATATCTCTATTTCTATGTTGGACTGGACTCTAACAAACAGGTAGAAAAGACACCACCTTGCTGATTTGAATTTATGTGGATTTTATAGTAAGTAGAACTATACAACTGGGGTGCCAATGATATACAAAGTCAAAGGGATAAGAATAGCCCTTTGGGCTGGACAAGATGGTGCATGCCTGTAATCCCAGTGGCTTGGGAGGCTGATCCAGGAGGATTTTGAAAGCCAGCCTCAGCAAAGGTGAGGCGCTAAGCAACTCAGTGAGACCCTGTCTCTAAATGAAACACAAAATAGGGCTGGGGATGTGGCTCAGTAGTGGAGTGTCCCTGAGTTCAATCCCTGGTACCTGCCCCTGCAAAAAATAAATAGCCCTTTAGAATGTTAATATATGTTGAAGATTGTGTTATCATTTTTCTACATCAAACATTATATATTATAAAGTATATGTATACTTTATAATGTAAAATTCATATTATACTTTATAATATATAATGCAAAAAAGTAGCAAAACTTTTTACTTTTTTTTTTGCAAAGAAGTTGCAAAAATTTTTAAGATAAAACACAAACTCTCAGGGACATGTACTTGTGGTGGATACTTGGGGAATTCATATAATTTGTTTACAGAATCACTAGTTTGCATGCATGCTGAGGTTTATTTTTTCCTTGCCATCCTATGATTTTGCTGATAGAGAGTACTGGGAACTTCCACCAGAAAGGATTAGAACTTTAAACCACGACATTTTGACATTTACATTCAGGTTTTATAATCAAAAACCTTTTGTAACTTCTAATTCAAACCAATATTCTAAGACTGGTGAGACTGTTTTCTTCTTCAGGGAAATTAACTGCTCATGATCTTTTAAATTTATCTGCTGTACTTAATTTATAATTTTTTAAAAAAATATATACCCAGAGGTCCATAAAAGTCTTAACGATAAACTGATGATAATAGTAATCTCCCTTATTACCAAATTGCAAGCACAGACATGAAGATCCTAACAAATTCTGATATCCCTGGTTATTTAGTCAATACATATCTTCTTAGTTAGTTTGATTTTGTTAATGTGGTTTGAACCCAGGGGTGCTTGCTCTATCCCTGAGCTTCATTCCCAACTCTTTTTGTTTTATGTTTATTCTGAGACAGTGACTCACTAAGTCGCTGAGGCTGGCCTCAAACTGGTGATTCTCCTACGTTAGCCTCCCAAGTTGTTGGATTTCAAGCATGCATTACTGCCCCTGGCAGACACATATCTTAGTACTTAAACAGAAAAAGTAACATTCTATCAAACATTTTAGGGGCTGGGGTTGTGGCTCAGTGGTAGAGCACTTGCCTCACATTTGTGGGACATTGGGTTCGATCCTCAGCAACACATAAACAAAATAAATAAAATAAAGGTATTGTGTCCATCTACAACTAAAAATAAAAGTAATAAAAATAATTTAGAAAATGTTATATAAAAATAAAAAAATAAAAACCATTTTAAAACTAAACATCCAATGTGAAATCCATACCTAACTTAAAATATGCTTCTTATCTATTTCTACTCATTGAAATGTAAACTCCGTGAATTCATGAGTTTAAGGATTGGCTCGTGTCTGTTTTGCTTACTGCTCTATCTTGGGTATCTGACATCTGATAGGAGCTGAACAAATATTAAAATAGATGAATGAGTGAATAGTCGATATGTCAGTTGGCTTTGGTAGCCTTCTCACTCTTCAAGTTTCTAATTACCTCCCTTCTACCTTGCTGAAAATCAGTCGATTTCTTACTTAAAAAAGAGGAGGGAATTAAAATGCCTTTCTAATTCCCTTTTCTCTGCAGTTTTCTCTAAATCAGCATCCTGCAATAGATACAAAGTGTGAGCCATACAGATAATTTTAGAAGTGTCTAGTAGTAGTCACATTAAAAAGTAAAAATAAGTGAAATTAATTTTAATAATTTATTTAAGCCAATATACCCAAGATATTAGCATTTCAACATCTAATTATATATAAGTTGTCACTGATATAATTTATATTGTATTTTATTTTGTACTCTAACTTCGAAATCCAGTGTGTTTTAGTCAGATTTTCATCACTGTGACCAGAAAATCTGACAACAACTGAGAGAATAAAAAGGTGGTTTTAGCTCATGGTTTCAGAGGTTCATCAGTCCATGGTCAGGTGAATCCATAGCTCTGGACCCCAGGTGAGATATCATGGCAGAATAGTGTGTTGGGGGTAAGGTGCTCAGGACATGGTAGCCAGGAAGTAGAGAGAGATCTGCTCACCAGAGACAAATGTAAAATCCAAAGGCAAACCCCCAGAAACCTACTTCCTCCAGATATACCCTATCTGCCTATAGTAATCACCATTAATCCATATCAGTGGATTAATCCATGATCAGGTTCCACCTCTTATACTCTAATCATTTCACCTCTGAACATTCTTGCATTATATCACTCATGAGCTCTTGGGGGGGCACCTCATATCTAAACCAAACTCAGTGTGCATCTTGTATACATGTCTAAGGCACAAGGAATTCTCCAAAGAGACACTAGTTTTACTAAAGTCTATTAAAAATTAAGGAATACTAGTTTATTTGACGATTTCTCCTCTGCCAGTTTGCTTCAAGACAATAAGCATTTTAAAAAGATTTTAAAGCATGTATATTCTTGTATAATATGATGGATTTTGATCAAAATCGGATACTTTTGAGAGTAACTGGGAAAAGCCAGACACATAACACAAAATGCAAGCTACTCAGTAAAAAAGCCAACAAAAATGTTCAGTCTAAGATGGAAGGAGGAGGATGGATTGTAGGAGATAAGTTAGGGAAAAATGGACTATTCTCCCAGATTGGATGGGCACTGGATGTTTGAGGAGGATGGCAGTCTTATCCTGACCCTGTACATGAAGATGTGGGATGTAAACAGTCAATTTACTTGCTTAATTACACAGTTTATAGGGGAAATGGTTTGCTTTATTATCTCATTCCTTTCCTACACACAATAAGTTTAAAAGCTAAGGCCCGTGTAAACATTTTATATGAAGAAGAGTATCAGTGTTCACAAAATAAGTAATAATCAATATGTATTTTCTGCAAGAACAAAATACATAGGTAACAGCCACTGTCCTTATTCTCATCACTAGATAATATTAACAACAGCTACATGAATGGGTGTATGTATACCTTTGGTTAATGATTTTGCCAATATTCATTTGTTCCTTTCCTTTGTTTCCACTTTGGGGAGTCTGTTCTAAGGAAATAATATATGTCCTTAGATATACATCATCCTACATTTCTACTTACAATGTATGAAAATTATCCTTAACACACAGGCAGGGCAGCCTAGTGGTTAGGGTGTGATCTCTGAAGTTGGAGAGGCTAGACTCAGTTCTTCACTCCATTGGTGACTGGATGCCTCAGTTTTCTCATCTATGATATGGAAATAATTCTAATACCTCATGGGATCTTCACTAGGCTTAAAGGAATAAGTGTAAATAACTTGTACTAGCGAATTTAATGAATGATAACTGTTATCATTAATATGTTCACAGTAGAGCTCATTATTATAGTGAAAAGCCCATTTGGGGAAGAGACTACAATAGATTTGATTTTGTGAACTCTGGTATATTCACAAGGGTAGAGGCATTAATTTCATCACAGAATAGGCAGTGCCTAACAGCAATTAATTCATATGGGTGTTATTTGCAGCTTGGATTTCACTGTGAAGTATACAAGATACACATGAGGTCACATTTTGATGTCACTAAAATTGGGGCACATCTTATAGACAAGGATGTGCCACAGTTTAATTAGTAGTGTATGATTCATCTTACATTTGATACAGTCTATGGTTAACAGAATAATGGTCTCCAAAGATATCCATCCATGTACTAATCTCCAAACCCATCCCCCTGAGATGGGGAAATTATTCTGGGTTTTTCAGGTGGACCCAGTGTGATCCCCAGGAGGGTCAGAGTTAAAAGAAGGAGGCAGGAGGGTCAGAGTTAGAAGTAGATGCAATGGCAGAAACAGATTTTGGAATGATCAAAGGAGAAGCCGTGAGCCAAGGAACATGGGCAGTCTCTAGAAGCCAAAAGTGGCAAGAAAACAGCTGTTCTCTGAAACCCACATAAGGAGCTGGCCCTGCCAAGGCCTTGACTTAGTGAACCTGAATTTGGACTTTGGACCTCTAGAGCGGTAAGATGTGTGTGTCATTTGAAGTTGCTAGATCTGTGACAATTTGTTACAGTAGTGATAGGAAATTAACACACAGTCTTAAATTAGGGTGAAAAAAAGGTTATTTTTGACTTCCAGCAACATGTTAGACCCTTCTGGTTTTTGAATTACCATTTGACAGCCTAAGAGGCAATGAATATTAGCTATTGAATGGAAGTTGAATGAAATAGTTTTATAGCCATTGCAATCATGTGTACAAAGAGTTTATAATAAAATAGAAAAATGTCACTTGAAAACAAAAAGGAACATCAATTTGCATTGCAGTGAAATCACAATGATATTAATATGGACAAACATCAAATTATGCATAAAAGAATTCCAGGAGAAAATTAATTAAAAAAGTAATAGTGATTGATTCTGCACGCTAGGACTAGAGATGACTATCCTTTCTCATTTCTTCAGTGTCCTAGGAGTGGTAGCATTTTCATAATGGAAAAACACATCATTTTTATTTCAAAAGTAGGAAGAAGTATAACCTGATGCATAAAATGCCAGGTCAAAGATTGTTATATTAAATCCTGTTATTCATGTACCAACCATTTAAATCTAATCAGTAATTTTAATTCTTCAAAATTATAGATCTGGCAGGTTCCAAACCATTTAGTCATCATGGGTGTGTGCTTTGATTTTGCAAATATTGGTTCACTTTATAATGATGACATTACAATGATCGCCTTCCCGAAATCCTCTGCGGACCAGCCACTTGAGCTGTATGACCACAGCAGGGGACATGAAGGTAGTGATGTCAGCACACTCTGGCAGTGGGAAACTGTAGAGTGATTCTGTGTCACTTATGTGGAAAGATGACAGTGACTCTTAGAACTAAGGCGATTTGACTTTGGATAAGTCATTCCACCCCCTCTGAGTTCCTCTGTGTCTTAAGAGTATAGGACTAAATTATCTCTACAACTCCTCCTCTCTCTAATATTCTATTCGTGCAGGATATGATGTGTCTTACACAAGATGAATCTTAACATTTGTATATTTAGATGCACGTGAACATGCTCCATACACATGTGGACTTAAAGGCCCTGGTTATCCAACAGTAAGATTGATTCAAAAGGGCCAATGCAAAAGAAAAATACTCCTGCTCTTTGATAGTTTCCTTCTGGAGTCAGACAGGGATTGCTGCAAACTAGCTTTAACTGCGTTCTTTGTACTGTACAATTTGCTGTGAATACCATCCTCATGTGTTATTTCACAGTATACTCTTTTTCACAGCCCAGGAAATAAACTGCACGTCATATTAAAAGGTGTAAACACGTGGGAGGGCTCACAGCAGCAGCGGCAGGCCAAAGTCTGATTGGTCACTGAGATTTTCAGCTTGTCATTATCTGATCTTTGAGGAAAGCATTCAAAGTCTCAGGAAAGATGTCCACTTTCTTCCATGAAAATCGAGCCATTAACAAATTTTGTAACAATTTCCCAACTAAGTGCAATGCCTGATAATTTCCCAATAACTATGACATTAAATGAGGATGCCATTTCTGTAATGTGGCATAAAAAATTTTACTGGAAGTTTGAAATGCAATGGGATATTTATTATATATTTTCTCAGGAAATATTAATAGAATACCATACTAATTTTAGAAAGAAATTTGACTTAAGTAATCCAGATCTTAAAGGATTTATCATTCTTCTCTTACTGCCCGCCTCCCCACCCCCATTATGTATCAGCATCCACTTATCAGAGAAAACATTCAACCTTTGGTTTTTTGGGATTGACTTATTTCACTTAGCATGATATTCTCCAATTCCATTCATTTACCTGCAAATGCCATAATATTATTTTTCTTTATGACTGAATAATATTATTTTGTGTATATATACCACAGTTTCTTTATCTATTCATCTATTGAAGGGCATCTAGGTTGGTTCCACAATCTAGCTATTGTGAATTGAGCTACTATAAACATTGATGTGACTGCATTACTGTAATATGCTAATTTTAAGTCCTCTTGGTATAAACTGAGGAGTGGGATAACTGGGTCAAAAGGTGGGTTCATTTCAAGTTTTCTGAGGAATCCCCATGCTGCTTTCCAGAGTGGTTGCACCAATTTGCAACTCCGCCAGCAATGTACAAGTGTGCCTTTTTCCCCACATCCACTTAGAAGGAAATGAGAGGGAGGAGAGGGTGGGGGTATGAAGGATGGTGGAATGAGATAGACATCATTACCCTATGTACATGTATGATTACATGAATGGTATGAATCTACATTGTGCACAACCATAGAAACAAAAAGTTGTACCCCATTTGTGTACAATGAGTCAAAATACAGTCTGTAAAAATAAGAAAATTAAATAAATTAAATAAAAAATAAAATAAAATAAAGAATTTATCAGTCATACAGGGTGCAATGAATTATGCACAGATTTAGCTCTAATGAAAAACAGGAAGGTAAATGTCAGAGAATAGTATTGGTGTTTTGCTAGGCAAAGAGTTTCAGAGGTGGAAGAGAGCTCATGTCCAGCTGCCCAGACAGGAGACAGTCTAAGAAAACTTATGGCATCAAAAGTTGTTTGGTTGCTGAATTAAAAACTGAGATGGAAGGGGAGTGATTTCTTGGTGTAGAAAATAGATCAAGCAATGTCTTTGTGGCATGGAACATTTGGGCTGTATATGGAGAAAAGTTAAGAGTAAAATATGGCACTAGTTCCAACTCCAGGTGGAGAACCCTAGGATAAAAATTTAACCAATAGATAAAATCTGATTGTCAAGGTCTTGAAGGAGACCACACTTTATTCTGCAGACAGAGACAGCCAAATAGGACTTTAAAGTGGCTATGAAATTGACATGCATATACTCATCCCTGTTTGAAGGGGCAAAGGTAATTTTAACTCTGTAGTTTAAAAGACATTATAATTTCTCAGCCAACAAGAAGACAAAATTCCAAGCAACTTTTCCACATATGATATAATGAATCAGAATTGAACTCTTACATGTTTGAAACTCTGCGAGGGAAGATTTCTTTACTGTGGTATTGCTGATATGATTTAGTGTTGGAAGAGGAATGTCCCCTTGAAGATGTTAGAGTGAAAGCTGTTGTTCATACTGGGGTCAAAGGAATCCCAGCCTTTGGGGTGAGAGAAGGTGACTTCTCACACTGACTTTATCCACTGGTTCCACTTTATCCACCTTAAGTTCCTCAGTTCCAGACTGGAAGCTTTCTATAAGGGACTTGGCTTTGGTCCCTAGTACAGTTCTTGGTTCTTCTACCTGTTTGTTCCTGACACTGGTACTTCATCTACTTTTTGTACATGAAAAGAAGGCACTGATTCAACAGGTGTTCTGTTTTAGTGTGTATGAGTGGGACTGTGTGCATTTATATACACACTTATAAATACACACACATTGTGCAAAATGGCAATAGCACATACCGTCATCTTTTAGATCTACCATTCTCTAGTGAAAACCCCCTTTTTTCTTAAATACTTTGCAAGCATTTTGAGAGCAGGCCCACCATATTGTATCATGAACTGGGCCAACACACAATTAGTATTTATTCATCAAACAGTTTAAGTCAAGTCCTTCAGTCTCCAGGATTTGCTGATTTCCTCCTAGGATTAGGAAAACAGCTGGTTAACATACTTGGTATAATAGGACAAAAAAAAAAAAAAAGTATGGTTTCTATTTTCCTTTAGATCTGTAACAGGCAAGATAGCTTGTCTCTTTAAAAGCTTCTGAGATAAGGGATACTGAACCCATCATCTGAAAGCAATCTATCACTATGTAAGCATGTGTATGCATGTGGGTGAGATCAACCAACTTGAAATTGACAAATCATGTGCTAAATATTAAATACAGGTGGAGTTAGCAAATGGATACAGTTCATGGGCCGGTATGGTTTTTATGTGCTATACTTGGCACTTACCTCAATGAAGAAGATACTGGCTGCTGATGTTGGATGGTGATACATATAGACTGTCACAAGAACGCCTGCTACTATAATGAGGACCAGAATGAGGATTCCAACGATGAGGCCGGCGTGCAGGGTACCCCCTTTCTTCTCAGCTGCACTATCATCTGTCGAAGCTGAAAGAACATCCCAGCTGTCAGGGCCTTCAGATGTGAACCCTTAAGTTCAAATTTTCATTTGCTCAGAAATTTATGCTTCTAATAAAGTAACACAGATTCCTTTTTTACTTCCTATTCAACTTTTCTTGTCCATAATACCAATGTTAGAAGTTATGTGGGCAATGAAAACTCCATATTAATAATGAGTCAAAAGAAATTTATAGTTTGAATCTGTTCAATAAAAAAGTCTGCAATCTAAAAGTATTATAAATTTAACTTTAATTTTTTCCCTCATTAAACTAATCAAGTTTCTTAAAAAAACAATGAAAATGAATGGCTTTTGGGGAGCTCCCCTCTAGTTTTCCTTAAGAAAATTTTAAATGAAAAGTGCCAAAAGGCTCTTGGTGGGTGACACATTTTCAGAAACTCTGAGCACGAGCTCAAAGTATAATTTTCAAGGCCTGTTTTAAACTGAAATGCTCTTTAAAAGTGTAACAGATGGATGCTAAATGACCCTCAAATTGTTGTATCGCTATCTAAAGGGAAAAACCACAGCATATGAAAATATTCTGCTATGCCACTGTCTGATATCATTTTCTCTAACTTCTACTGAGATGCGTATTTTCAGAGTTAGAAAAAGGAGGAATTTAATTTCTAAAGTAATAACTATCCAACCCAAACTCAATCAACCAAATAAAACTAATCCCCAATGTCCTCTCTTGTTCTAAGATTCTGTAATCTTTGAGGATTACTCAGGCATTCAGAGATCTTCCTAAATTATGTGCAGCAGGTAACTGTATCTTAGTGGATAATCAGATTGGTATTTTTGAATGGTTAGATAATTCCTTAAGACCCACAGAAGTTCCAGAACAGTGGTTCCCAATCCTTTTATTAACAATTTCCCTCTGTTATTTTTATGCTCTGTCTCTGTTTTAAACAACATTTTTGTGTATTTAACCTCGTTGAATAAGCACCGATTTACTTTTTTTTATTTAAAATTTCCATTAATAAGAAGCAAGCATGATTACATATCAGAACAAGAGGTCCATATGAACTTAAAAATGTCCAGATAAAGCAAAAAATATGAGCTCCTTATTCTTCCTACCATCCTTTGTATCTGTGTTTACTCTTTCTTCACTTGAGACTCATTGGTGTTCAGTAATCCCTCTCCAAAGCATGCTCAAAATCATGCAAGTTTCTCTTACATAACATAAATTCACTAGTGAAAGAATATCACATTTGAAGAGTAATTCATAACATAAATATTCATTCATAATGTGCTAGGCATATCAGTACTGCTTTCCAAATATCAAATCCACAAACCAAAGAGCAGGCACTTTTATGATTCCCTTTTGATAGATGAGGAAACCAAGGCATAGGGAAATTAAGAGATGCACAAGGTGTAAAGCTATTAAGATGATACAGGGCTCTAACACAAGCAGGCTGGCCTCAGAGCCTGAACTCTGAACTTCTGATCAATATTTCTTCAATTAGCACTGAGCTGTATGTACTGCTATTTCCTCTTACTTCATGTTATAAGTTCTGGGAAAGAATTCCAAAAGAATCTGGTGATTTCAAGTAAAGGCAAACTAATTTAAAAGATGGTCGAAGAATTAACATTTTGCCTCCTGGAGAGCAAAGGCTATGGCAGCCTTGTCACTCCTCTGGGATTAGGGCTTAGATCCGCCTGTCCATCAGAATTACTTACAACAGTGTTTGGTTGAAAAGAAGGAGGGAAAAAAAAAATAAAGGCTGTTGAAAATGGGCTACAGCTATTGGAATGACCATTCTCCAGTAAAAATCAAGTGAGGATATAAAAAATGACTTCATCTGTCTGGTCTTCATTTACCTTATCTCCACAATGTGGTCAATAACAGTAATCACCCCATATTGTTGCTGTGAAAACCCAACATTTAATACATAAAAAGTTCTTAGGAGGGTGCCTGGTATGCACTAAGCACTTAATTAATGCTAAATTATTACATTATTACTGTACTTTTATATAAAGTAGAATGAGGCAAATTATACGGTTGGATTCATGGCACTATATAAACTACGCATTTGCCCTTAACATTGGTTGCTTTAAAAGCTTCGCCTTGTTCTTAAGTATGCTTCTTATGACTGCATTATGTAAACCTGGCTTTTTTTCTTTATTTTTACAAGATTATGACACATTACGTTCATGGGAAAATCCGATGAATTTAAAATGTGACTTTGGGGAAAATATGACAAAAATATCTGCTTGAGTTTAAAAGGAAGCCTTGAGCATTTCTTTGAATCCCATGTATAATCCCATGAAGCCCTCTCAACAGTCCTTCTTCTGACCCCCTTCCCTTTCTCTTTTTCTCGATCTCTCCATCCTATTCCTCTCTACCTCTTTTCCTCCCTTTAGTCATCCATCCAATCCATCCATCCATCCTCCTATCCATCCAGTCAGCCAGTATCTGGTTCTATTTCCAGGTTTGTTGTCTTTTATACACAGCATGCCAATTCTCGGCCTCACGTTTTGTGTGTGTGCAGTACAGGACAAGGCACTGGCAAGCTGGATTCAGGCTGTCACCTGAGTTCTTGTCAGAACTAAGATCATCTTTGAAATGCAGGACATAGGTTGTATGGGCTACAAAATAAAACCAGATTTGCACCTTAAACATGGTAAACCTTACCCATTCTCTGTATTTGGTATAAATATTTTCTCTCACCATGATGATTTACTCATATTTCCAATAATGATTTAGTTATATTATCTCCCTTTTAAGACTTTCCTTTACATTCCTTCTTTAGATGTTAATGTCTAATGAAATCTTTAAAGCATCTAGTTTGTTACTAGCCAGATAAGCATTTTATAACATTTTTAGACGATGATCATTTAAATAAACAATTTTCATGTATTTTCAAATACACTAAACAGTAGACAAATATTTAGAGGTCTATAAGCATCATATGATTTTATGATGAATTGTAAACTAGAACAAACCATTCGAAGAGTAAGGTAGGAAATTCAATTCTAAAATATTACTAGAGTATCTGTGGATCACATGCTAAAACTTATCTCAAAATTTTTCCAAGTGATCATTTAAATTGAGTGCCCCAAATATTGCTGGCATAATTTTAGGGAATACATTCTTCTATGTTCACATTATTTAATATGTGTATATATTAAATATATATTAAATATCATATCTATCTATATATTTATTTGCTATTGCAATAATCCTACAATTATTCATTTCCTACACAGCATAGGTACCTTTATTCCAGCTACTTTTTAAGAACTTTAGAAATCCCCAGAAATAGGTATAGAATGGCCTATTAAAAGCTGTAGAATCTGAAGCACACCATTAATGAACCTTGATTAAATTTTTTCACTATTTGGTTTCCAGTTTAATATCACCGCTTGATCAAATGGTATAGGTCTTGCATATTTATGAGTACTGAGGACAAAATACAGGGATCCTCTGTGTTAAAAAGGATGAGCACCTCAAAAGCAAAACTGAATTTAAAAAGTGTAAGTAGGTGCTCAGTAATTCCCATAAATGAAGTTTAGTTCATTCACCTCAAAGGCAGATGACTCAAATAGATTGATTTCACTGCCTCAGAAAGATAATAAACTAAGATGTCAGCGTTGGAAACAGTCATTCCTGTGGCTCCACACATTGTTCTTTTAAATTGGCATACAGAAGCGGGTCAAAGAAAACTCTAACCCTGCTGCAGGTACTGACTCCTGATTCAGCATTTGGAATTATGGAAACTATTCCAAAAAGGTCAGCAGGAATCTACTCCTGAGAACCAGACTCTGATTCTGGTTTTATGCTCTTTCATTCATGTCTAAAAGTGAACCAATGACGTTTCTCAAACACAGAGCATCATACACAGGGAATCCCAATCTTTAGCTTTTCTTCAGTCTTAAATTGTGTATTAAGAGGAATTAACAACCAAGGACAATAAAGACACCAAAAATGGCATTTAAACCACTAAAGGAAATATGGAAGCACATTTTAAAAGTCTACAAATTAACAAAACTTATAACATAAATGAAGTACAGAAAATCAATTTTGCATCAAAGATAGTAGATTCTCATCTGATCCACTGAGTGACCTATGTAGTGTTGGTGGCTTTCCAAAACTTTATAAAATGAAGGTCAATATTCAGACATATAGAGGACTACAAGCATTATCACGTCTATCAAAGCAGTCTTCCGTTGTTGGGTAATTTTAGTTACTAAAGCAGAGAAGACAACATATTTTAAAAGGAATTAAGTACACATTGGAATGTATTGAAGATCTTATATGAATGTGTTAAATTTGCTACATTCCATGCAATGTTTATGACTATATGTATGGATATGAAGAAAGATGAAAGAAACAAGGAGGTAGGAATATTCAAGGAAGAAAATTTATTATTTGCTTCTTCAAAGTGTGGCATTTAATTTTATAACTATCTCACCACTCTTCCCAGGACTACCCTCCTCGCCCTGTGTTTACAAACATATGGTGCTGATATTTTGTATTTAGAAGCATAATCCTCTAACATGGTGAAAGACTTTAAGGTACTACTGAAGTGATCTGTACCTATTATGAAATCCTGCCAGTAATTAAAGTCCAAGATTAAAGTGAAACAAAACTAGAAATATTCCTTGTCTGAAATTTTTTTTCACTTTAGAACTAACTCTGCTCCTGGCCCGACAGTGAAACATTATAGCCCATAAATTCCATAATGTATTAATATCCTTTGGAGGACTGAGAACCTGATGGGTTGGACAAAGTCTTGCACAAATTTGCTCAAAATCCATAAATCTTACATAGACGACACCAGAATGTTCTTTTCTAACGCTTCAGACTGAAGTTAAACTATAAATGCTTAAAATGCTCAACTTTTGATTAAAAAACACACAGACAGACATCTTTCCCCACGGAATATTATCTAACCCATTTATAAGCTGTAGCATGTAATGGAAGAAAAATCAAGTGATAAAAATTTTAGCTAAATTGACTTTCTCTTGGAAGTTTCCCTTGTAGCCGATCTGATTTTGTGGCTCACGTACTTTCTCCCTCAGCTGGTTAACCTTTGATATACAGGACTGTGACTTTTACTTCATTCTGAGTTTTCCTTGGTACTGATACATATTTTCTAATCTTTCATAATACTCTTAATTGTTCCATTTCCTTAATCATGGTGTTACTGTTTTCTGGGTGTTCAGCAGTCTATCAGTGTTGTTCAGGGACTGGAGTGCCTTTAAACTTTTATACTAGGTGGACCTAATTCACAACCTGTGTCACTGTGGGGAGACCCCCCTAAGTGGTCTCCATGACATACCATGACATCACCACGTGAGGGATTTGGATAGCTACTGTAACAATATATGAAAACAGGCCCACAAACACATTTAAGTGCCTCATATATGGTGAGAAAAATGTCTGGAAAAGGGAGCTGGCCTAGCTTTTACTTTCTTTTCTTTTTTTCTCCCAGCTTGTGCTACTATAGGCCAGCTGTGAAATTTCATTCAGGAAAACATATAAAACATTCTGGACTAAAAGAGCTTAGTGTATGACAATCCTTTAAAAAAAACAACAATAATCCACTACCTCATATCTTGGAAAAATGAAGCCAAATAAAATTTCTGTGAAATCATATTAAAAGAAAATGCCTGATTCTATCAAAATGAGGGATTTGGGATAACTGGCACCAAATGATAGCCTGCTTCTAGCCTCATTAAGTGATTGGTGATTTTATGCATGCTTATGTGTAAGCATCTAAGAATAGATTTATGGCATTTACAGATACTATAAGACCAAAGTTAATCTTTGTAATAATCCATTATTGTTTGTCATTTCTGTGCTACTTGTTTAAATAATCTATCAACCTATACCTCTAGTATTCATATTAATCAAGTTCTTTATAAGCCCTAAGTTTTAAATTTTCCCCAACATTAGCTTTCTATACAAAGTTATACTTTTTATCTGTTTAAAAATATATTTAAAGATTATTTTTGAAAAATAAAATGTCTCCACTTCTACAAAATAATCCATAGAAAAGACATCCAAGTAAAAAGATTTTTTTCAACTAAATGTGAAACCGAAAGGGTTTCATGGAATGGTTTCTTCTTTAATTCCCTGCAAAGTCCTTACATAGTGAAGACATTTGGATTTGTGAACTACAGAAAATATTTAGTAGAATTTCCCTAGAGTATGTTCACAGTTAGTATGGACGACCAAAAGAAAGGTTGGTAAAAGTACTTTTAGGTTCTTTACGGGTTCAGAACACAATGACTTTTCATACCATTTAACCCTATCCTTTCCAGAATAAAGTGACTTCAGTGAAAAGAGAGAATTTATATGTACAAACTAGGATGATCACAATGAATATTTATTCCCTTATCAAATTTATCAGGTTTTCTGAACATGGGATAAGGATTCTCTTCAAGGCTGGGACATGACTCAGTGGTGGAGCACTTGCCTAGCATGTGCAAAGCCCTGGATTTGATCTCCAGCACCAAAAACCAAACAAACAGCAACAAAATAAATAAAACCCAGAAATCCTCTTCATAGTGTGGAAAGGTTCAATTGCTATGAAACCTTTGGGGCTTCCAAAAATAGCATCTGGATCTCACATTGCCTGACATAAAAGACAATCATCTCTTCAATCCTGTCTCCACTTCTGTGAAATGGGCACAATAGTAATACCTATCTTATGATAGTTATGAGGAAAAGAGAAAACACTTCTAAAGCTCCGGGCACTGGTCTTACAATACAACCAGTCCTCCATGAAAAGGTTGCTGCTACTAGTATTAATCATACTAATTGCTTTCCTCCTCATTACTGTACTTCATTACATTGATTTTGTTGGTATTAAAAGTACTATTATATATATATCAATTATGATTCAGTTGATTATTGCCTCAGTCCTTCCAATCATGGATGCATTACCTGGGCAACATTACTCATGGAAATTGGGTACACCTCACTGAACTTAAGAGCATCCTGGGTGACAGCAAAGACATTCCAGTGAATAGCTTTTCCAGTGGCAAGATCAAGGTCGATCTCACATGCTCCAGCACTACACACCAACTCTAGGGAAACATACTGTCCCCAGCAGTGGCTGGGACATGGGAGATGTAGCCATCATTTCAAAAATAAAAGTCCTGCTGCTGAGATCCAGTAGCTATCTAAATAAAATCAACCCTTTAATGCTTAATAGCAAGCAGCTTCTTTTGAAAACTGTAGTATATCAAACCAGTGTCCAGTTCATTGACGCCAGTATTTACGCTTAAAATTAAAGACAGCCTTTAAGTCTCCTAAGAAAGCATAGGTTTAGTTGCTGTAGATACTACTTTGGGTGTGTGTGTCCACATGCCTTGGGGTCGAAATTGCCATCCTTGATGCACATTAAGAAACACAAGAGGCTTCTGTTATTTACTGTGGTTGGATATATACAACAACTCCCCCCAAAATAAAAATGAGCAGGATATGACAGAATCTGGTGGGAAATAACCACCACCCTCTACAAAAGCACAACAAACAATAGCTGGGTAAAGCCTTGAATGTCATTGGATTTCATTTACATGTGTGTTACTAAAATCAAAAGTAGCACACCACACATATCAAGACTAGAAAGAAAAAAGAAAAAAAAAATGAAACCACCAAGGACCAGTTTTGCAAGGTATTTACATTTCACTCCTTAGCATCAATACAGGCAAAATGTGGCTTAGATTGTATCTCTAACAGGGACAGAATCAGTTAGCCTGCCTGGGAAGAGGAATATTATAAAGTTGTGCTTATTTGCTCTTCTGTCTTTAGGCCCTGGAAGGGATAGAATGTGATTAGCCAGGGGGTGGACACAGGCCTGACCTACCCTGTCCTTACCAAATCCGTTTCACAAGAAAACTGAACTGGGTGGGCCTGTAATACTTCTGTCAGTTGTACAGTTGCAAGGGCTACAGTTTCAAAGTGTCGGGGGATGGAATTAGAGAAGCACCAAACTTCTTCCTACTTGAAAACTGTGATTTAGCCAAGTTGGTGCTGGTTGTGTTCACTGAGAATATTGAATAGCTTTAAGAGGAGCAGAGCAGAATGATCCCAAAATGGCACAGTCAATAGGGTAGCGTCAGAAGCTGCCCTCCTACTAGGATTGTGATGGAGAACTATGTTCCTTACAAGCCATGTAATCCTGGGCAAATTACATAAACCCCTGTGCTTCTGATACTTCATGTGTGAAATGGGATTACAAGAAGACTTTGTGCATAGGGTGCTGTAAAGATTGAATGAGCTAAACATATACGTCCGTAGAAACTGCTGGTCTACAGGTAATGGCCCAATAAGTCCTAGATACATTTATCATTAATAGAAACTACATGGCAACATTCTATGAATAATTTAAAACAGGGCTGGGGAGATAGCTCAGCTGGTAGAGTGCTTGCCTCACAAGCACAAGGCCCTGAGTTCGATCCCCAGTACCGCAAAAAAAGAAAAGAAAAAAATAATAATAATTTAAAACAAAACATGAATCAAATAATCAGAAGTGTCAAATTTTATACCTACTTGTTAAAGAAACTGGTTCACTAACGATAAGCCCTTTTGCTTTACTGGAGAATTTCAGGAAATTTGGAAGAATTTATTTGTGAGAATTATTAAGAAATGGGATCAATTTTATTAAAAGCATATTAGAATTCTTCTTTCTTCTTCTAAGCGAAGTAAAATTTGCATCCTTGAAATGCATGGATCTTAAGTGTTCTATTTAACAAGTTCTACTAACTGTAGATAGCTGAGTAAATATCAAATCAAAACATGAAATACTTCTATCTCCCTAGACATTCTCCCTATCACCCTTTCCAGTCAATCCTTACCAACCCTTGCCCATAGGCAACCTCTGTGCTGACTTCTGCTATAATACATTAGTTTTGTTTTTACACAAATTTCACATAAATTAAATTACGCTACATGTTATTGTAAATTATTTTTGCATTTGCATGAATTTCATATAAATTGAAGCACAGTGCACATATTCTTCTGATATGTCTGGCTTCTTTTGTTTAACAATTATTTTAAGATGTATCTGGGTCATTAGTTCATTCTACTTTCTGCTGAAGAGTTCATTGCTTAAGTACCAATCATTTGTTTACTCTTCTGGTGATGGATAGTTTGGACTGTTCCCAGTTATTGAGAGTTATGAATATTTTCACCCTAAATATTCTTGTATAAGTGCATGTGTGTGTGTGTGTGTGTGTGTGTGTGTTTATGTCTTTTCTTGGTTAAAAGCATAGAAGTGAAATTTCTCTCTCAAAAGACCAGAACTCAGTAAGAAGCTCTTGGACGGTGTTCCAATGTGACTGTACAATATTATACTCTGGTCAGTGAGGTGTATGAGTTCAAGTGGCCACATCCTCATGGACATTCCTGCCCTGTCATCAGTATGAGTTCTGTGCCCCCAGGGTCCCGTGTGCTCATCAGCATGACTGCTGTGTGGTGCTTGGCCACCGTCACAGGTCTGTGTGGAATTCTGTTTGTGCTTCAGCTGTCTTCACTTATTGGTTTTCAGGAGTTGTTTACAGTTTCTGGATACAAGTCCTTCCTGATATATGAGTGCAATAACCACTTCCTCTTACATGTGACCTGCCCTTTGTTTTCTTGACGGAGTTTATGATGAACAAAGGTTTTTAATTTTGATGTTTAAGTGGCTATGTTTTAAAAAAATCAGTCTTCTGAGAAGATATTACATTTATTAAATGATATTGTTTCTTTAATAATAATTTAATTCTTTTCAAAGAATCAACTGATGATTGTGCTAATAGTCTCTATTATCTACTCTACAGCTCCCTTCTTCTATTATTATGTTTATTATTGCCTCTTTTTGTTAATATTATCATTAATTGACAAATAACAGAAACATTTAATTATTATGGGGCTTAATATACTCATCTTCTTAAATCGGAAACTTGAATTATTAATTTTAAACATTTTTTTCTTTCTAATATAAGCATTTAGAATTATAAATTTCCTTCCAAATAATTTTCAGGAGCATTCCACAATTTTGGTCTGTTTTATCCCTTGTCATTTCATTGAAATGCTTTCTAATTTCCCTTAAGATTTCTTCTTTTATTCATATATTATTTAGAAGCACTGTTTACTTTTTGCATATTTGGAGATTTTCTAGATATTGCATTTTCTCATCAGCTTCATTAAGGTATAACTGACACAATTTTCATATATTTATAATATTTTATTAAATGAACATATTATGACATGATTAGATCAAGTTGATTTACATGTCTGTCACCTCAACCACACGTATTGATTGCTTTTGTGGTGAGAACATTTAAAATTGATCCTTTTATCCATAGATATCATACTTTTACTGACCTTCTTTGATTCTTTTGTAGTCAAAGAATATGGTCTATATGCCTTCAATCTTTTGAAATTGAAGATGTTTTTATGGTTCCATATATGATCTACCTTAGGAACCATTTCATGCCTATTTGGAAAAATTCTATATTCTATAGTTGTTGGGAATAATGCTCTATAATTACCAATAATATTTAAAGTGGTTGACAGTCAAGTTAAAAAAATATAGCCTTCCTTGCCAGGCATGGTGGTGCATGCCTGTAATCCCAGTGGCTCGGGAGGCTGAAGCAGGAGGATCAAGAGTTCAAAGCCAGCTTCAGCAAAAGTGAGGCGCTAAGCAACTCAGTGAGACCCTGTCTCTAAATAAAAACAAAATAGGGCTGGGAATGTGTCTCAGTGGTCGATGCCCCTGAGTTCAATACCCAGTATAAATAAATGAATGTATATATATATATATATATATATATATATAGCCTTCCTTATTTGGGGGAGGGGTATTTATTTTTGAAATTTGGGTAATTTTTAAATATTATAATATTTTCCTGATGAACTCACCTTTCTTTCAGTTTAATATTTTCTTCCTTACTGTTAATACATTTTGTCTTTAAGTCTATTTCGTTTGATGTTTGTATAGTCACTGGAAGCTTAGCTTTGCTATGGTTTTGTTTGCAGTATATAATGTTTTATCACTTTAACTTGAAGCATTATTTTATATCCTTATGCCTTTTTCATATATATGTCTCATATACAATGTAGAGTTAGCTGTTGCTTTTTTGTTCCTTTTTTCTTTCTTCCTTTGTACATACTAGGAGTGGACATACTAGGCCAGCACTCTAACACTGAGCTACACCCCTGTCCCAGACCTTATTTTTTTAAAGTCAGTTTGAAAAGCTACATCTTGAGTATTATTTACCCTTAATATAATTCCTGGTCTGGGTGGGCTTGGTCTGCCATTTTGCTATTTGTTTTCTTCACCTGTTCTGAGGTTTCTCTCCTGCCTTCTTGAGGTTAAACAAATATTTCTGAGAATTCCACTTACATCCCTCTAGTGAATTTTTACCTCAACATTTTGTTTCTTTAGTGGTTGCTGAGCATAATGGTAACATGCGTTAAAATCACTTATGGTTGAAACTTTATCCAGAAAGTTGTTAATTCATTATTGTAATTGAAATAATAACATTTGGTTAAAGTAGCTTATGACACTGTTATGAATTAGTCCTTACTACCTAACATATATTTAAAAATTTGCAGTGTTATTTGAGAACTGCAGAAGAACACTAAAGCAAAAATGAGTCTTAATGGAACAGCAAGTCATTGAAAATCTATCTGCTAAAAAAGATTAGACTAAATTTACCAATAGATTAAACTACCCTCTTTAAAACATTATGCCTTTTCAAAAAAAGCATATCTTTTCTCTTTACCGATATTTATTCCTTCCTTCCTTCCTTTCTCTCTTTTTCTTTCTTTTTCTCTCTTCTTCTCACTTTCTGTCTTTTCCTTCCTTCCTTCCTTCCTTCCTTCCTTCCTTCCTTCCTTCCTTCCTTCCTTCCTTCCTTCCTTCCTTTCTTTCCTTCCTTTCTCTCTCTTTCTTTCTTTTTCTCTCTTCTTCTCACTTTCTGTCCCTTCCTTCCTTCCTTCCTTCCTTCCTTCCTTCCTTCCTTCCTTCCTTCCTTCCTTCCTTCCTTCGTGGACCAGGATATTACGTAAGTAATAAGGATCAGTGATTCAGTCACATATGAGCAGGATTTAGTGCTGAAGTTATAGTCTCCAAGATGGTTGCCAAGGTCAGGGGGTTCCAAAAACACCTGGCAGGCCCTTTACTGCCTGTAGAGGGCTCCCTTTCCCCTTGGTAATATTTTATGGGTTTTCTCAACTCCTAGACCCCCACATTCTGAGTTGTCCTCACTCACCCTAAGCATATTACTTTGCCTCTTTGCTATAGTACTCTCCCCCTTATCTGTTGGAGATACTTTCTAAGATTCCCAATGGATACCTGAAGCCATGGATGGTACCAAATGCTTATACACAGTATGGTTTTTCCTACATGACCTGCAGCATTGCTATATGGTAACAATTAATCTATCTTTCCATATTTTGTACCTTGGTACCTCCTTTGCATAACTGCTCTTGTAATTTGGGGCATTGTTAAATAAAATAAGGATTCCTTGAACACAGCACTGAGAGACTGAAACATCTGATCTAATAGTTGAGAGGACTAATAAAGCGCCTAATGGACAGGTAGTGCATACAACGTGAATACAGTGGACAAAGGATGATTTATGGGTTGGGTAGGATAAAACCAATCAGTGTGAGATTTCAGCAGAGTACTCAGCATGGCATTCAATTTCAGACTTATGAACTGTTTGTTTCTGCCATTTCCATTTACTATTTTTGGACCATGGTTGACCCCAGGTGACTGAAACTTGGATAAAGGGGCTACAGTGTACTGAGAAACAGCAACCTCAGTTCAAATCCCTTAATTTTTCCCTCCTATCTACCTCCTCTCATGTCTCCAGATACATCACTTCACTCTCCATCATCCCTTTTTCTTCATTATGAGTTCTTTCTCCTCAATGCCTACAATATGTAAATATGCTCCTAAAGTAAAACATCATCAACATAAAAAATTTCTTCTTCCCTTTTTATCAAGTTCCTCGAAAAGTCGTCTTTGTTGACATGAATTTCCGTATTGTCCACAGACTTCTCAAATTCTGTCTGAAGCTGTACAACCGTGGATTGGAGAACCATTCAGTCAAGGTCAATTAGCAGTAGTTAGTTCATAATACCTAACCTAATGGTCACTTTTCTGTGTGTTGACTTGACTCATCTGCACCATGGACGGTGTTCAGAACTTCCTCGCTAAAATTTTCTTCTTTGGTTTCTGTGATGACCAAACAGTTAACATTTCTCTTTAACTTCTTTTTAGTTTTCTTCACAAAATCTCAAATTCTGGATTCCCTCTTTATCCCTGATTTCTTTTTTTTTTTTCCACTTTAGATCTTTCTGCTATCTCATTTGCTCTTATAACTTTAATTACTTTTATGTGATGATGTCTAAATTTACATCTTGCTCTCATATTTCTCAAGTGAATTTTACTAGTATAGAAAAATGCCTTTTGGACATCTTCATGTTGGTGACCTCCCCAGGGGAACTTCAAAGTCAACAGGCTCAAATTCAATGCGTTGCCTTCCCCACAAACTTGTTCTTCTTCCTGCATTCCTTAGCAAATGGCCCCATCATCCTTCCAGATAACTCAAATCCAAGACCTGAGAGTCTATTCTGAGTCATTTTATCACGTAAATCACACAATCACATAAATCAGGTACTAGTCATTTATGAAGATTCTGTTTCATTAAAAACATTTCATATGTCCAATTTTTTTTTTTTCTTATTTCCATTGTCAAATGCTACTTGAGCCCTTTACTCTTTCTTCTGTGGATTACTGGTATCAACTCCTGATCTGTTTTCCTGGACTCAGTCTTATCCTTTCCCACCATTCCCCACTCTGCTTGAAGACTGACTGACAACCACGTAAACCTATCATGACGCGTCCCTGACTACATGACTCCAATGGCTCCTGTGTCTCTGGGATAAAGTTCCAGTCCCCCTGCCTGGCATAGAAGGCCATGAGTGCTGAGGCCCTGCCTTACCTCTCTTCCTCAGCACCAGAATTACTCTATGTATTTCTTTACCTCCTTGGAGTTGCCCACATTGATCTGGGTGTTTCAAGCTTCTGAACCTCCATCTATGCTGATCCCTAGGCTGAACCCTCTTTCTTCTATCCCTTTTTCCACAAAGATCCCACCCCTACTGCAAAACTTGGATCAAGTATCACAGATTTCCCACCATTCAGGTTTTATTTAGATGCCTTTTCTCTGCCTTCTCCCGATTTTTCCAGAGCTGCCTTTGCATTCTTCATATCATGCTTAATTATGAATTTACTTCTGTTGTCCCATTGGTCACTTGCATATTTGATGCAGACACTAGACTTCGTTCATCTTTGTATCTCAAAATCCTACTGATGGGCCTGGTTCTGAGTAATTTAAGAAATGCTTCTGAGCCAGCAATGGTGGTACCTGCCTCTAATTCCAGAGACTCTGGAGGCTGAGGCAGGAGGATCATAAGATGGAGGAGCAGCTTCAGCAACTTAGCCAAGCCCTAAGCAATTTAGCCCTAAGCAAAATAAAAAATAAAAAAGGTCTTGATATGGGCTCAATGTCGAAAAGCTCTTTTGGATTCAAATCCCAGTACGAAAAGGAAAAGCAAAGAAATGTTTCTTAGGGGCTTACCATACCAGGCAAATGCTCTACCACTTAACTAGATCCCTAGCCCAAGAAATGTTTCTTGAATAAATCAAATTAAGTCAAATCAAATCACCACCTAATTTAATCTCATTCTCTAGGGATATACATTTTATTTTATTTTTTATTAGTAGTACAAGGTTATTATAAGTAGTGCATACTTTGCTTTTTCAAAAAACTCTAATAATGCACAGGTTTAATATATTGTCAAGATATACAATAGAGCACAAAACCTGCTCCTGGGACCCCTCATAAGTCCCTGGTTCCAAAATCCAAAGGTATATAAATTTCTTTCCTCTAGCAGACTATTCCCAAGCCCACATGTGTGATAGTAACAAATAGAAGAAGAGACAGAAAGAAAAGCAGCTATGGATCAGAGGGCTGTGGGAAGACATTTTGCCAACAGCAAATGTAAAGTATATTTAGAGCTACTTCTTGGAAGCCGCATGTGCATTTCTTGTGAGAGGAGAGGCTCTGCTTAATTATTTTGTTCTGTGTTCTATGGGCAGCATAAACTCTAACTAAAAATCCCACCTACAAATCAACACAAAGGGGAAGAAGTATATTTCAATGCGATTTTTCTTTTTGCTCTCTTTTCTCATTCCTGATAACAATTTTTAAAACTATTAAGTTGAACCATGACTTTGCAACTTTTGCAGGTAAAAATGGTTTGAAAAAATGAGTAACTTCATATAGTTTAACAAAATGCAGAAAACATAACTACTGCTACTTAAGTGAATCCATTTACCAACAGTTTCAATGGACTAATTTTCCCATAATACATTCAAGCGAGTTATGAAGTTTAGAAGATATAATGCTTTCAGGTCCCTTGCCTCTGAGGAGGAAGATACATTCTTTACATGTAGATAAAGATAATTTCTTGCTGCCAAAATGCAATCTTGTTTCAGGAAAGTCATGAGGTAAAGGTCAATTGGCAGATTCATACTAAGATGTGTCATTCTTATTTTGGGAAACCTGGCAGAAAGAAATCAAGAATTCACTCAATCCTGGATACTCCAAGTGTGGTCCAAAGGGCAGTGGTGACTGCATTATTGAGGGTCTATTAGAAGTGCAAGTCAATCATTTAGGCTCCACCCTAGAACTACAGCATGAGAACAGGATTTTCATGTGACCCCCTGAAGCAATGATTTGAGTGCTTATCACTTATGAAATCTTGATGAAGCCACACCCTCTCAACTTAATGTCACACTGAAATCACTAGGAGCAGAGAGGTAAAACATCTTCACTCCTGGGATCTAGCCCTGGAGGTTAAGAATTAACTGGTATAGGACAGTCTAAGTTCTTCATTTTTATACACTAGAATAGAAAGATGAGATGAGAATAACCAGGTGAGTCCAATACACAGAAAAAAGTTGAGAACTACTACTCTAAACAAAGTTTTAGGAAAGACATTCTTAATTCTAGGGAAATTTCAAAATATTCAGAAGCGTAAGGATTTTTTTACTATTAAGTATAGATGTACTAAGAATAGAGTTAGTGCTAACTCATAATCGGCCAAACAAAACAACAGATAAAACTTAATGCCAAGATATCTTACAAGTTTAGAAATGGAAAGTGATAGCTATTCAATAGCCTGTCAAATGGAAATAACAGTTTCCCTCTCCTTGTAAGACTGTGATCTACACGAAAGAAGTGGATTAAAAAAAAAATACTAGGAAAGGAAGTAAAAAAAATAGTGAAGGATGTGTTGCTTTGATGACTTATGTATGAAAGTCAAAAAATAATTCAACTGAATGATAAATGAAACACTAGACACTTGATCTGTCACTACAGACTAGATAGTAAAATTAGAACCTTAGAAGTATTTTGTGAAATAGTCAGAATAATGTTCTAACATTTTATCTTTGGACCAAAAGTCCTACGACATATTCAAAAATAGGAAGCTGAACACAGCTTTAGACCAACCATTCCATAGTAGTTTCCAAGCCTACCTCTGTTACCTCCGAAATCAATTGCTTAGCAGATTTGCACCTCTGAATTAATCAAATCCTATCTGTGAATGTAGCAATTTCAGCATCTCCTTGATGGAGATTCAATGCTGACTCCCCAAATGCAGCTTTTCAGAGTAAAATTTAGTAAAATTCCCAACAATGGGAAGAAATGCAGGGGCTGGGGAGATAGCTCAGCTGGTAGAGTGCTTGCCTTGCAAGCACAAGGCCCTGAGTTTGATACCCAGTACCGCAAAAAAAAAAAAAAAAGCAAACACAGTGGCCCCTGCTTTCTATATCATGCTTATCTCGAATGTGGACACTTTAAATATTAGCAATTAAGAATTTATGTTCAATTATTTTAAAAGAAACAGTTCAAAGAATCTTTAACACAATCAATAGAGGATATAATTTTTGATGCTTTGATAAATCTGTCAGCAAATTTTAAATAATGAAGTCGGTTCAGGATTTCCCAGATTTAATAAGTTTAACATCTACAGTACAGTAGAATGGTACAATTCAATTTGCTAAATTGAGTTGAATCTGATTGAAAACTTTACTTCTCATCGATTCAACTTGCAAATCTACTCTCAGCCCTGGATATAACTTTATTCAGTTTGCATCTTGAAGACATTTACATTTCTAATTAGGTGCCCAGTGCCATTTGAAAGCAACCTATTCAAATGTCAAAGAAGGCATTTAATAGTTGTACCTGTTAAAATAGATAGTTAGGTCATTCTTTAAAAGTATAATTCTTCTAATAAGCTATTACTAGAATTTGAAAGCCCAAAGAAGATGTTGTTTGCAATGCATAACCATTATCCATATATATACTGTACTTAAAGAATATAGTCTAGGTATTCCTATAGGTGAATTAAACCTGAATTTGCAGAGTAACCAAGAAGGTTGAAAGAACTTTAAATTAGACTTTGAACATAAACTACAGGCTAGCCTGGTAGTTTGGAGACCATCTACCAAAGATTCTGACACCACTCAGTTACATAGGAGATTTAATGAATTGTTACTTTATCAGAAAGGATAAAAAGGAAACTAATACATAATTACACAAAGAAAGGAAATTCATTTCCAACACAAATAATCAGTTGCTACAGAAAAAGAAAAATAATATAGGAGGTATAAATAATAAAACTTATTGTGGCATTTCCCATGTGTAAGTTGATTGTGAGAGACCTATACTGTAAGGAAAAAAGCAATATTGTGAAGTTATTGAGGATTTAGAGTCTGCATGAAGGCTGAATAGATTTACATTTCAGCCCTGTCGCATACCACCTTGGTAACCTAACCTTTCTGTACCTCTATCTCCTCATCTATAAAATGGAAATAATAACAAGACCAATTTTGGGAAATAATCATTAGACCAATTATATATACACATAAATATATTTAAATATACTATTTAATTATATATAAATATGTTATTAAATTATATATATATATATAATTTAGAACAGTGCCTGGAACATAGTAAACATTCAATCAATACTTCCATCGTACTAGTACTCCGCCCATTCTGTAAGTTTATATGAAAAAAGGACAGGTATATTGTTTTATTAGAATCATGTTTTATTATAAACTTAACATTATGAATATGTAACCAGCAGTTATCAGTTGGACAGAAAATTCAGTCTTTACCTTAGATCTTCTGAGTTTTTGTATTCAGTCATTTTCCATGGTCAAAGAAGGTCATATCTTACTAAGGGACCTGCACTTACCAGGTAACATTCCCTTTATTTAGATTTGTTCATATTCTTTTCTTCCTTATTTACTGAACTTAGAGTTTCCACTCAACCCTAAAGGTTAATATGACATTTCTGGTTTAGCAACTAGTCTGAAACTTTAAGAGGGTCTATCTAGATGTAAGTTACATGTATCAGGAAACTCAATGCATAACTGAAATTCATCTAAATGCCTTAGTGGATCATAACTCAGCCTGGCTCCTCTGATTGAGGAATCCTGATGTGTGGCTTTGGTCTCCAGCTGCTCAGAAGTATTTTATGTTCTTATATCAAAGACAGAAAAATCACCTGGAAAGTGAATGTATAATCAAGTCAGGTGTGAATCCCACCAAGAAAATCAACTATTTGAACCACAGAAATGTCTCAGAAAGATGTAGAGTCTGGTAATTCAAAACCATTAGGAGACAATGTATGGAAAAGCAGTAATTTGTTTCTAACTACATACTGATATTTTGAAAATGTCACCATCTTTTTCAGAAAACTATAGGTCTCTAAATTAAAATACTTTTAAAGAAAGTCAATTAAATCAAGAACTTAAATCAAGAAATGGAATGTGCTACCTTTCTTTGTAACAATATATAGCAATGCCCCCAAATTTATTAGCTTGCATGTTTAAAAAAAATCATTCTCAATAAAATGTTAGAAAACATTTAAATTAGACAGACTTATTCATTTATTATCTCAATCATGCAAAATTCTAATTAGCAGGAATGGATGATTCTGAATTCTGTTTTTGACATGTTTAATGAAGTAGGATTTAAATTAGCAATCCTTACTACATCCTCTCATTCCATAAAATAAAAATCAAAGATAGAATACTATTTTAATAAGGATGCTATAAAAAGTGATGCATGATTTCTTTTCTCTTTTTTTAAGTCTAGGATCAAACCCAGGGCCCCATCTAGTCAACGGCTCTACCACTGAGCTACAACCCTGTCAACTATTCTTTTGAAGAAACACAACACTGGTCATACTGGCCTTTCTACTTGCACTTGAAAGTTTTTTAAGAAAAGTGCTTTAAAAACAATTCCAGACATGAAGAATTTGGTCTTTATACAATATTTTGGAATTCTGACAATTACCTGCTGCATTATCAATTATCTAAATATCAACTGAAAATTCCACAATTGACTGCCTAGTATACCAAAATCCTACATTTTAATCCTGGAATTTATTTAACTTGACTTCTTAGAATCATAAGGTATTTCAAATGCTTTGCTTTAAGAAAATCTTTGTTTTGTGATTCTTAGATGCTTTAAAAAAAACTAAGGGTTTAATTGGAGTTAACTGGTACTATTTCAGCAAACCATTTACCAAAGTGTATTCTGTAAAACATTAAGTCTGTGAGATTCTACTTGGAAAAAGATTTTATGATCAAATAGTGGAGAAATGCCAAATAGGAAATCTTTACAACTATCTTGCAGATTCTTTGGAATACATATTCTCTAAAAGAAGGGAATTTGTCTAAGCCTGGTCTACTACTGTGGCCTGGGTTCTGCAGTAATACTTTGCAATTAGCAAGCACTCAGCAGAAATGAATTGAAAGAACACAGAGGTTTTGAATAGTTCTCCACCAAAGAAATCTCTTTAATCACTTCTTTAATTTTCTTTCACTCAGAGTATCTCATAGCTATTGGAACACAGGAATCCTTTGCTTGTTTGTGTTAGTATAGAATATTTTATATAGAGAAAAAAAGGAAAGAAAGCGAAAGGAAAGAAAGAATAGAGAAAAATACAACAGGCATATGTGTAACTTCCACCTATATTCAGAATTAAATGTCACAAATACAAATAAATACAGAAGCCTCTCTGGTATGCTTCCTCCATTCCATTTCATTTCATAACCCACCCTCCTCCTCAAAGTGAGGCCACCCCAACATTAGGATTTAGGATCACATGACACTTATTAATTTTCTTCTCTGGGAAATCCTGCATGTGGGGGAGGGTTGCTAAAGTCCCTTTAAGCATTAAGACTTTATTTCCAGCTAGTATAAATTTTATAAATGTCTGTCTGTAAATCTACCTACCTACTGGAATTAAACAATAATGAATACAAAATGAATGAAATGAAACACTGTAAGACAGATACCAGACAATGGGCAATTGATAGAATAATGATATTTATTAAATAAATATCACTTAAATCTGTTTAATTAAAACTGCTAAGTTGTATTTCTTTCAGATAAACTGATATAAAATCTAAAGAGAGATAGCTATGTATCTTTAGATTTTACACACACACACACACGTACACACACACACACGCGCGCGCGCGCATGTAAACATGCAGTGACCTAAGAAAACGCAGAAATATTGGTTACTATGATATTGGTTCTCTATAACTATAAGGGAAAATATCCTTAGTTGTGTGTGTGTGTGTGTGTGTGTGTGTGTGTGTGTGTGTTTATGTGTGTATGTGTGTTATTTTGACTTAAGAAATTATGTGGGGCTGCAAAGGTAAAACAATACCCAATGCCCATATCAATGTGACAATGTGCCAATATTTACAAAACAGGTCCTGCCAAGAAGAAACCCCTTTCCCAAGCCAGACGAATACTTGCTAGTGAAAATATCTTTATCAATATCCAGCACCCTACAAAGGAGAAGCCCAAGGGAGCTAACACATTTTAACAGGGAAATAGCTTTTTTTAAAAAGTAGTAAGACTTTTCACATGATTGTTCTGGTAAAACTTTTCTCTCTTCAATTTTCAATACTAGTATAGATATTTATAAACTGCCATAGAAAAAATTTAAGCATGTTCCTAACAAGATGTGCTTTGCAAGATTTAATTTGGGACCTTTGCTTTATAGAACAGATGAGGAGACCTAGCACAAAATATTTCCAGATTGACTGTCATATTTCTTAATTTTATTATAAAGGTTATTGACCAACTTAGTGAAAAAAATAATTAAGTCCAATACCTGCAGCTATGTAGATAATTGCATATGTAACTAAAACAAGAACAAAAATAATCAAGTATCCAAGATGTGTAAATGAATTATCCAACATATAACTGGTAACCAATGCTACCAGTCACATAGTTTTATAGAGACATGACAGAATTAGGATTCCATTTCACTTTTCAAGTCAACTCAATTAATTCTTCCCATGTTAAA
This sequence comes from Sciurus carolinensis, assembly GCF_902686445.1. Taxonomy (NCBI): domain Eukaryota; kingdom Metazoa; phylum Chordata; class Mammalia; order Rodentia; family Sciuridae; genus Sciurus; species Sciurus carolinensis. Next base: position 25,257,027 of record NC_062224.1, read on the forward strand.
TAATCAACAGGAATGGAATATAACCTCAGAATAGCTTTAGATATTCATATATCCTTTCTCATGTTAAAATTCAGAAAATGAATTTTTATTTAAAAATGCTGATGGAAGTGTTAATACTTACCCCCATTATCTTTTAGATGTAGTGCTATCTTGGTATCATCTGGAAGAGAAACACAAAATGAATATAACAGAAATAGATTTTAAAGGTGTATAAATTTGATGGCCATTAATTTTCTATTAATTGCCTTAACTGTAACATATCTAGACTTTGATAATTTATTGAGATAATTTCTAGTTCAGTGAAGGCAAGATCTAGTTGTACATGATGAAGTACTAATTTTTTAGAGATTATTAGAGTTTAGTAAAGTATATGAACCTTATGTTTTATGAGAAAGGTAAATAGTCATAATTATATCTTAAAAACATCTATTTGTAACTTCTAAAGCTTGTAATAGGAATCTGTAGTTATTATTTTATTTATTCATTTTTAAAAATCAATATCAAGAAAATTGCAAACTAATTAGGATAATCAGGTTTTATGAACAATTACAAATTTAATATAACACACCTAATGATTACTAATGAATATGAACAAAATCACTTATTGAAAGATCTTGTCCTGAAAGAACAAAATGTAGGATATGTTTTTTTTCATTTCAGGGTTATATTTCATTCTAAAGGGTAATGTTTAAATTACAGAAATATTTTCATGGGCTTTGATATAACAATTCAAAATAATATGAACTATATATAATGGAACTTTTAAAAGCAATAAAATGCATTTGGCTTTTTCCTTCCACCTCACTTTATTCCAATTACCTTATAATATCCAACTAAAATGTTTAATTTAATTTCCTATCCAAAAGGAAGCAAGGCTATGATAATAAACAAGTAAGACTATTTTCTCTTCTCAAAGTTTACTGCTGGCCACCTATTCTCATAAGCCTGCCTACTTCTTAGTGGTACCATGCAAATAAGAAGTTAGCAAGTGTTGGCTAATATGCTTCTTCCCCCATGAATTGTGCTTATACATTAATATTCTACTGTTTTTGCCATTCTTAGGAGAGGCAATATTTTTCAAGGACAATCTTTGTGACCTTCAGAGGGTCTTGGTATAAGTTATAGACAAAATTTCATTGAGTATATTCAGGAAGTATTAGAATTGCATGTGAATAGAACTATCTCTTGTTCAGAATCCAGAATCAATGAACATTTTATATGCCTGTTGCTTTTCCATCCTGTGACTGCAATATTGAGTTTGGAGACTGCTAAATTTAGCCACCGGAAAAGAAGTCTATATTTCTTTTCTAGGGAGGACAATAAGTCAGATCACAGGTAAAAGTCAAGTCTTCACAAAAGGTACAGTATATTAAAAAAAAATGTAGCATAGATTTTTAGTTTGTAATAATTTCTTTCTTTTTCTCCTTTAGAAATCCCTTAGAAATTCAGTTTCCCAAAGAACAACTCTGCCCTCAGAGGACAGAAGAAACTCTGGCATGTGTCAACACAGTGATTTTTCACCCAGTGGAGAAAAAGCCAACTCTGGGGCACCTTCTGTGGGCAGGCTGGTGGGCAGCTGGGATGTTGCCGTCCTCCTGGTGGTGGTCAAGACCTTGAACTGCGTGGTTGTCGTGTGTAAGGTTGTGGTGGTTTGAGAGGAAGTTTCCATAGGCTCTGTGTTCTCACACATCTTCTCTTTAGACTAGTAAGGGACACAGAAGAGAAAGCAAATTGAGCGATCACGCATATATTTTCTAAAAATTACATCAAAGAAGTTGGGCTGTAAAGCATGAAAGTTCATGAAAAAGAGGGGCAATGTATTGTTTTGCACCAGACAGTATTTATATGTTGTGTTCATTTACAAAGTTTATAAAATAGGAGAGAGACAGAAAAAAGTGGATGTAACACAGTAGGTCCCTCTTTAGATATTTAGATTTTATCACTTTTGACTGTTAACTTTCATGGTACCTTAAATTCCGTATTAATGTGTTTATAAAAGACATTACATTGTGCTTATGTCAGAAAGAATAGTTAAAATTAGAAGAAAAACATGTGCATATCGATAAGGTTTAAAAAGCAGTTGGGTATGTGAAGAAAGACGACATTGTCCCACACAATGCTAAATCCTAAATGTGTGCTAACTGCCCCAGGTTAGTTTGCTTTCTCAGAATTAATCTGCCACAGGTCAAATGGATGTTTTAAATATACAAAACCACACGTGTAAAGGATTGAAAAGCACTCATTTAAACACTTGGCCTACTTTTCCCCCCAGCAGGGCTATCCTGAAGATACCAGGAAAAGGTACATCTCCTACTCTATTTATAGCCTATAAAAATAAATCCTATAATCCTCACTACGAACAATCTCCAGCACATAAACCTTTGCAGTTTAGAAGCTGCTATTCCAACCCACCTCTTTGTGCTTTAAAGGACTCTTCTCTCTCTGGTAGGTCTCGATTAGAAAAGAACTGATCTGCACATGGGTGGTACTGATTCCACATTTGGAATAAATATGTTCTTTAAACTCTCTTGTCCTTAGTGAAGTCCTAGGCACATTTTCAGTGAATATTGAAGAGTTCCTGAGCCAGTTTCCTTTTTATTAATTGCATACAATTAAAGTTTGTTCTCCACTTCAAATCCCACCATCTTCTGAGCTCACTGAAGATCCCAAACTGCAGTCTCTGCATTTTCTCAACTCCAAAGATCTAATGATCACCTCTTGGACACCACTTTATTTGGCATCACTACTTCCTGGATCTTATCTTCAATGAGAGATGTTTAAGTCTGAAATCACAAACTCCATTATCCTATCTCAGTCTTTCATGTACAAGGTCATGCTCATGCAAATGTTTCTTATTCTTGGACTACTTAGAAAACCCAAACAAAATGATCTTCTTTGTTTAAGTCTCTTTTGTTGTATCACTCCATCATTTTTCAATAGCTTCAAGCACCTTGCCCTATTGTTCTTTAGAAAATCTCCCAAAATGTATACCTGAAGAGATCTGCCTTTTCTATGTCGTCAAAGCCAGGCACAACTGAAAACTAATTCCATCCCTCCTGCCCAGGGAGCCCCATTCTGCATCCCCAGTTAAGCTATCCACACTGCCTGAGGATACTGGTCTGTTTTACTAATGACTCACCTTGACCATTAGTATCAATTTCTCCACTCTGCACTCTGTTTAAAACTACAATCCCATAACAATTCTCCCAGTTCAACCCCTAGGCTCCACATTTATTTCTTCAATAAAAGGGCATCTGCAAGAATTATTTATTTTCAATTTTATTTATTCATTGATTATTGGTGCATGATGATTATACACGAGAGGAATTCACTATAACATATTTACACGTGCACACATTATAACAAAAGGGAGGTACTCAGTCAGAATTCTTTAAATTTCTTTAAAACTTGGCATACTTGCTACAATTGGAACTGACCTGTTCTTTCATTCTGTAGTAATGGATGGAAGCAATCTCTTATAGTGATTATTTTTTCCTCTGCTTTGGTCCAACTGAGCTCAATTTCTTAGGTACTGGGATCTTGCCCATGCATTCTCTTTAATATTTGTCCAACTCTGTGTTGACTTGTTACCATTAACACTTAAACATACTCAAATGTGTGTGAATTTATCTTACAAACAGTCCTTGGTCTCCTCCATAATGCATCCGATCTCATGTTATCCTACTTTTCCTTCCATTCACACTGACACTTCCAGACAGACTGGTATGTCCTTATCTTCTCAGACTCCCATATTTCCCACTTAGGATAATCTTGTTCTTACTATTCAACTCAGTTGAAATTCTTATACCAAAGTGTCTACAGATCTTCTTGGTAAATTTGCTGTGGAATACTATCAATATCTCATCAGCATTTAGCATAGACATCCACTCTTGGTTTCTGTGTTCTATGTGGTCATCAATTTTTGGATACCTAACAATTCTTTCTGTGTTTCATTTCTATGGTTTTCATGTTGGGGATTCCTGTGGATCTTTCTTGACCTGTCATTTTATTTTATGCATTCTCACTAGCCATCTCCTCCACCCCCATGATTCTAATTAACATCTTTATTTGATTATTCACAAATCTATATCTCAATCTCCACTTTGCTCTCTTGGACTTCAGGCTCAAATATTCATCTATTGACTGGACATCTGCATGTGGACATCACAGACATCTCAAGCTCTAGAAGTTTAGAATGGAATGTGCCATATACAATTCCCCCCTTGTGTTTCTATTCTTGGTGAACAATACTATCAATTGTGGATGCAGTTTACTTATGTCAGTAAAGGCAGATTAAGACTATAAATGGGTCTCCTGTTATAAAACAAAACAACTAGATTTTGGATAAAACCTGAATTTTAAAGTAGCATGAGAATTTGCAGGAAGTAAGAAAACTCTCCAGTGGTGTTTTCTCATTGTCTCCCCCTCCTTTCCCAAAATAAAACAAAAGAAGAGCTGTGTGTTATAGGGAGAATAGAAACAGTATACATAATTGAAGTAAAAAAACAGGATTCTACCTATGGAAAAATAGCCAAAGTCAATATCACTGTATCTGTGCATCAGCAGCAGATAATGGGGGTGGGTGAAATAAAGCTAAATGTTTCCTTATATGAAGGCAGGACCTATGGTATTCCCAAAACCCTCATGATTTGATCATCAAATCTTTGTTGGTGGAAACCATCACCTATTTAGGTACTAGAGATTCCCATGGAATAAGATCTAATCTGTACTATCATTAAAGGAGATGAAATAAGAAAAACAGAAAAAAAGGAATAAAAAAAGAAATACAGAAAAAAAGGAACAGTCCAATAGTCAGAAAATAATAAACAATGAACATTTAGACCACCAAAACTTCAGATATTGAGACCATTCAATATGGAATATATAAAAATTATATATGGAATATTTACAGGATTGAAAGGTAAAATTTAAAAGCAAACTGGCAGCATGAGACTATAAAAATGGCTTCACCAATTAAATAAAGTGTCAAAAGAAGTGAAAAATAAATTTGTTAAAATTACTTCCTCAATGAATACTTAAATAGAAGATTAAACAAGATGGGGGGAGAATTAATAACCGAACAAATACAGCTGAAGAATTTCCCTGTTGGCCTCACACTTAGCAATTCCTCTTTTAGGAATATTAGGAAAAGTTCTGTACATTTGAATCAGGAGACATAATTAAGACATTTTTATAATGGCAAAAATCTGGAAACTATGTCCCTAAACAAAAGAGGAAGTGAGAAAAATATGATTGCATTAAAAGTAAAATCCAGGAAGGCAGAGTTTGGTGTTTTTTTATTTGTTTGTTCGTTTGTTTTGTTTTCAATTGTCTTACTATTATATCTCAGTACCTTAAAAAGTACCTGGGAAAACATAAGCACACAAAAGTTACCTTTTGAGGAAATGATTGGTTTGTTCATACCATAGAATACGTAGGTAAAAAAGTAAATAAATGACCACCACTGGAACTAAGATGGGTAAGTGTACAAAAACAAATTTTCTAAGTGATAACAAATTACCAGAATAGTTTTACTTATTTTTATTAGAGGAAAAACAGAGATATGATAAAGTGGGAGTCGATAGTCACCTTCTTAGTCACTGATAATTCTGAAATTGTGAACTGCTGTCACAGGTATTCATTTTCTTATGCTTCAGAGTTATAAAAATGTCTAAAAAATTTTTAAGGATATAAAAAGAAGGAAAATGTAAAAAAAAAAAACCTTTTAGTTCTCATTTCCATTCAAACAAAATCTACTGATTCTTCTCCACCATCCAACCATGGCCTCCGCCTTCCTACCCACTGAATGCAGATCACCAACATCTCTGGCCTGGGTGATAGTGGCACCCAGTGTATTGGCCTCTTGTCTCACAATCCTCAGGGTGGTTCTTCTGAAAAAAATCATTTCGATATTGTTCCTTGATTGATACTCTTCTGATAGCTTTCCCTTGCCTTTAGGAGAGCACATGATCTCATCTTTCGCCCTGTCTCTTCTTCACTTCAAGTCACCCTTCAGGTTTCCCCCAAAACATCACCTTTGCATGCAACCCTTCCTTTATCCTAATTAACAAGACCATGCACTTGTAGGTCCTCTGTCTTTGCCTGCATTATTCTCTAAGTGCAAGTTAGATACCCAGGTGACCATCATGGTCTATCTATGCTGCTGGACATACTCCTCACACTTAATCAGTGCTTAGAACCCTGCAGCATAGTTCTCCAGGTGGTCTTGGACTGACCCAGTTCTCTACCCTTTCTCACTTACAGTTCTCAGGGATAATTGCAGAATGTGCTGGGAATGCAACAACTTGAGATAAGTGAGGGACTGGCCCAAAGAACCATAGCTCTGTTCTGGTTCTTTCCCTCAAAGAGGATGTCCTTAAACACTTTAGTTCAGTAATTCTAGTTATTCCAGGGTATGAAACCTGCTTTCATGGGTCCCTCAAATGTGATGCAAGTAGGGCATTTACAGATGCCCTGGGCAGTTTTCTTGAGCCCTGGGAAATTGACTTGCAATGAATCCTAGGCTTCTCTCATTTCTTGATGCCGATCTCTGAGCAATACCTTCATGTCATTTGTTGTGTGGGGGTCTTCTGTCTCATTGAACTCAAATAAATTGATAACAAAAGCACAGTGACCCTGCTTCAAAAACTTTCATTTTAGTGCTCATTAGACTTACTGAATCAATTGATCTCAGAGTATGAGAAAGGAACTTTAACCCTAGTTTTACACATGGAAAATGAACTGTAAATTGGTGAAATTATTTTCTTTATCTGTAAAGAAAGGATAGGATTGTTTACCATAAAGCTTGTAATGCTGATCACTTAATTACAGAATAAAAAGGAAACAATGAATATCACAGAATGCACTAGAGAGTTTGAGACCCTTGGGAGGAGAAAGGAATTTTTAAATTTAGTTTCATTTGTTAGCAAAGTCCACAGAGAGTGGTGATTTTTCTCTAAATACATTTGGAAGACTTAGAAAATGATGGATTTTTCTTTATCCCATATGGTTCCTAGTGGGACCACACTGAAGTAAGAAATTAAAATATCTGAATTACATTCAGAATCTTTACACAAATACAGATCTTCATTTTGAACATTTGTAATTGCATTAACTGATTACAAGACTGAAACAATAACCTGAAAACACAACCGCAGCTTCATTAATGTATTTTCTTTCAAACTTGTGTTGTTAGCTAAGTGAAATAAGATGCAAGAATTCACATATCACTGTAAATCCCCAAATGAATGTCAAAAAGTTAATTAAAACTTGGTTGACAACACTATACTTAAAGATCAAGCATGTTCTTAAAGATGTGTTTTTCAAGATCTTTATGAGACATCTCCCCAAAATGAATTTTAAGAAAAATTTCTAGTAACCATGGATTTCCTAAGTTTTTAAACTTGTACTTTGACCTGATTTGTTTTATTGAATGAGAAAACTTACGTAGTTTTTAATAATTTTTATTTAAAATTCATGCTCTAAAACTTAATAAGGAAGGAAGAAATACTTTGTTTTTATGAATCTTATAGGACTCTGAAATGCTAATGCAAATGAGATTCATTAGAAAACTTTTAAACAGGTCAAAATTACTTCTGTACAATTGTGTTCTATACAATTACTTGAATCAATGCATTGCATTTTCATCTCTATCGTGTTTACCTTGGAGTTAATGTTAACCATTTCCTATGTTAGCTATGTTATACTATTTCTTCTTATGGAACACCAATTTGTTGTAATCAGTCTTTTCTTTCATACCATTGGTTTTGTTATTTGAACTAAAAAGAGGAACGATGGTTTCCTTGATGCTAGAAAAGCAACAAGTATTTAGGAGAACTGCCCTTTGCTCATACAGATTCAAATCGGGGCTCTACTATTTCCTAGACAGGTGTCTAATTCTCTTTCTCTAAGCAATCACACTCTAACCCCTCTCCATTCTATCCCTTCAACTCTTCCTCTTCTCTTCTTGGTAATATGAGGATAATAATAAGACTGCCTACTTCATACAATGGATATGAGAATAAATAAATATATATATATATCAGTTTAATATTATATATGCTTATGTATATAATTAATCCAATGTCTGTACATATTGGGGGTTTAGTACCTGGCTCTTTTGATTAGATGCCACTATCATTAAGTTGTAACCACAATACAATGGTTTGGTCCCAGGAATCTCCTCATGATAAAGCACACATGTACCTCTTCAGGGCATCCACTGTCCACCCAGTCCTGCCGATGGCGATCAAATCCACTGGAACATCTTCAAAGATCACAGCGTAGTTTCGAAAGGGAAGGATGGTGTCCAGGATAAGGAACAGAAATGAAAAGAAAAAGGTTGGTAAGTAGTTAATTCTCAAATTTTCAGTTGAGCATAATATCATCTTTTTTTTCTGCAGAATTGGTAACTGGGAAGCAGTGAAACATCCAGTGTTACTGACTTCTTTCTCCTCAGTTGTCAAACTATTAGGGTCACACATGACAAGACACTGCACTGCTGAGGCTGACTATGCTGCATAGAATGCTTAGATACTTGCCTCAGAGGAAAGACCAACTCTACAAAGTTTCCTTTTCCACCTATTTTTTTTTCTTATCAACAAAACAAATGAACACAAGTTTTTTTTTTTTTTTTGTTTTGTTTTTTTGGTTTTTTTTGCAGGTGATATTTTTGTGAAGATATTTTTCTTATTTACTTATTTATTTTTTTGCGGTGCTGGGGATTGAACCCAGGGCCTTGTGCTTGCGAGGCAGGCACTCCACCAACTGAGCCATACCCCCAGCCCTCTTCTTATTTATTTAATATCTGTTGTTATGGTTTGGATGTGAGGTGTCCTCCAAAAGCTCATGTGTGAGACAATGTAAGAAGGTTCAGAGAAGAAATGATTGGGATAGGAAAGTCAACCTAATCAGTGAATTAATCACCTGATGAGATTAATTGAGTGACAACCAAAGGCAGGTGGGGTGTGGCTGGAGGAGGTGGGACATTAGGGGTATATATTTGTATTTGGCAAGTGGAGACCTCTCTCTCTGCTTTCTGATCATCATGTGAACTGCTTCCCTCCTCCCTTCTGCCTTGATGTTCTGCCTCTCCTCAAGTCTTGAAGAAAGGAGCCAGCTGTCTATGGACTGACACTCTGAAACTGTGAGCCCCTAAATAAACTTTTCCTCCTTTACAGTTATTCTGGTTGGTCTTTTAGTCACAGTAGTGAGAAAGCTGACAGAAACACCCATCAATCCACAATCTCTTTCTCTATTGTGCAGTAAAGGGTTAATGAGCAGTCTGGGGCTTTCAAACAGCTCTGGAAGATAACCTCTAAACCCTGGAATATCCTGCCTGATAAGAGTGGGTTATACAAGATAGCTTGTGCTGATAATATGATTTATTATGAATGTCTGGTTTTATTCACCTAGAGTCCTGGGCTATGCAGTATCAGTTTGACCTCTGGGGAAGTTAGAGACTGAGAGATAAGTAAGGTTAGGTCTAGAGTGTTCCATCCCTGCATGAATGATCCTCACTAAGAACCCTGACACCAGGACTTGGGTGGGCTTCCTTGGTTGGCAATATCTGTGTTGAAACGCATTGTTGGTGGGAGAACGAGGTGTCTGTTTGATTTTGCTGAGGGAACTGGAAGCTTTGCCTGGTCTTTCCTGGATTCTGACCTTTGTGTCTTTTTCCTTTGTTCATTTTAATCCATCTTCTTTTCCTGTACTAAATGGCAAATTTGAGCATAATAACTTTTGGGAATTCTGAGAGTCCTTCTAGTGAACCCAAGTCTGCTCTTGGGGATGTCCAGCAACACTGTAGATTAGGTCATGCCACAAAGGTCTAATTTATCAAGCAACTGTCAGTAAGACTTTGTTCCTATTCTTTTCCTTGACAGAAATAATGTTATATCTTCTGTATGGATCCTGATATGGCCCATTTTCAAAATCCAGAAATTATAATCCAGGGCACGTTCTGATAATGCTTCATAATTGCTGTGATCACATCATACTTTAACTTTTCTACTTTATATATCTCATGTACTTCTGTCTTAATCACCAAATTTGAGAACATTTTAAAGTTAGGGTCAGTGTCTTATACTGACCACATCTAGTATATCAGATCCATGATATCTTTTTCATATTAGAAATTCAAAACAGCTTTCACTAGTCTATTGACAATTTTTAAAATCTAAATGTGTGTGTGTGTGTGTGTGTGTACATATACACATGTACACATATATGAACCTATTTTAATACAATAGGTGTTTATTTTTCAAAATAAATGGAATCATTCAATATTTGTTGTATATTTCTTATAGTGCTTACAGTTTTACTTTGCAAACTTCTTTTTTTTTTCACTTGTTTTGCAGTAAGTCTACATAATAGCTCTTTCTAAGAATCCCAGCCAGAGATTATGTACCATGAAAGAGCATAATTTAATTCAAGTGGAATGTGAAAACAACCATACTGTCAACAAAAAAGGCCATATCTATCATTCTCTCCAGACATGATTCACTGAAGCTCAGCTATTTTATGCCTACCATCTGTGTTCAACAAGCTTAAGTATGGAATAAACATCCGTGTGTGATTTGGCATCCTAACTCTGAGAATCCCCAGTTGACTGTGGCCATCCCTGGTTACCCAATGAGATTCTGATGTGTGGCATCTATTTAATTCCAAATCAGTTAGATGACTATTCTCTCTTCCTTTTTTCCTTTCAAGTCTGTTTAAATATTGAAGAATGTACTGACATTCTCTTTTGGATGATGCTGAGTATATCAATTTTCTACAAAAATAGTTTTGGGGAGCCACTTGGTCATAAGTAATTAAATGGAACAGATAATTTTTAAAATGTAGTTTGTTTTACATTTTGTATTTCAGATGTATCCAAAACCAGTGCGATATGTTAGCCTTTATCTTATATTAACAAGAGAGTACCAGATCTTAAATTTGTATGTTATCTGAAATTTTACCTTAGAAAACTTAGTTGCTTAAAGTGTTAAATTAATCCAAGGGAAAAGTACAGAAACATCGCGGTTTCCTTGATTTATTAAATAATTCCCCAGTATACTGTGTGAAATTGAGTTCTGCTGAAAATATGTGAGTTGATTAGGTAATTAATTAATTAATTCACAATTAATTGCTTACTCACTTATCTGTAGTTTACTAATGGTGAGGGAGAAAGAATTGAGAATGCCAAAACAAGTAATATTTGACTTGAAAAGCGTATACTTTTTTTTTTTAACCAGTTTACAGTGCTTTTTAAAAAAATAATAAAACTGTACCCTGCTTTTTCAGCACAATTTTATAACCCAGTAATCCAAATAGCATCCCAAAGCAATTATAAGAAAAAGTGTGTGTGTATGTAAGAGAAAGTGATAAATCACTTTTAAAAAGCCACTTTCATGTTATTTCTGGATTCTAAGTAAATCAGAAATCATCTTTAGGAACACTTTCCAGTCTCTATGAACTACTTTTTTTTTTTTAAACACAGTGATATTATCCATAATAAAATCCTCAGTATATTGATTTCCCAGTATTTCCAACAGTGATTCATAAGAGTCTCCTACAATGGAATTTCCCATGGTGCCTGTTGAAATTCATGGGTCTAACTGCCCTAGATTCTCCAGCAGTGGAGAATCATCCCAGGCCATTCTTACCACACTGAAATCTGAAAACTGCTGGTTTCCTGTAGAATATGAGCAGGCCCTTGCCATTCATAAAATCCAGCCCCCACAACCCATTCACATGCTTCTATGTTCCCATAATAGCACTTTGCTTGTCCTTCCCTGAACACATGGGGTTCCCTAATGACACCACAATTTGAACATGCTGTTTCATAGGTCTGGGATTCCCAAGTAGTAAATGCAATTCAACACAAACATAATCTCCCAGAAACATCTCTTCTCCTCTTACCCAGAAGAGTCAGCAACCCTTTCTCAAAGCCCCCACAAAGCCAAGTGTAATTATACTACCATTGACTGCTTTCAAGTTTATCTTACGAGACTTTGGAGAGCATGTGGTTAGAAGTAAGGATTTTAAGTCAGAATTTTATCTCTGTACAAAAAGAGTGTGTGATCCCAGGCAAGCCAATTTTCCTTTCTTTTAAAAAAACATTTATTTTATTGCATCATGACAAACTAGAATTGCATATATTTATATAGTATGAAGCAATATTACAGTATATGTATTCAATGTAGCATGATTAAATTAAACTAATTAACATAGCCATCCTATCAGAAACTTTGTTTTTGGGTGTGGTGAGACTATGTAAAATTCACTCACTCTCATCGATTTTGAAACATACAATATGCAATTATTAACTATAGTCATCATCCTGTGTAAAACATTTCAAAATAGTTTTTCCTCATAATTGGAACTTTGTTGACCTTAAATTTTGTTTTCCTTTCTAAGCCTGTTTCCTCATCTGTAAAACGAGTGGGGGAGATTAGATGAGGATTAAAAGTGGAGCGTCAGGTACATGATAAAGGTTCAGAAGCTGTTTTAACACCTAAGTAAGATCTTTGTAGCAGGCATGTAGCAAAGTTGATGACTATAGAAAAATTAGTAAGTAACATTTTCACTATACAGATAAGATTTAGGAACATTTTAGGAATTTATTTCATGTACAATATTAATGTGAAGTGTGTTTTATAATATAAAGTTCCTATCATCATATTGGGACTCAGTATCAGAATCTTAATGAGAGAAAATCTAAGTTGCCATTATATTTCTGTCAAATTTTTATTCAATATTTGTAAGCAGATAGAAACTGTGGCTTTGTAAATATTCCTTAAATTTTTATTTTTAAAAGGTCTGATTGCCTAAATACAACAAGTTCCCAATTTTTTTTCCAATATATTTTCTTCCTACCATTATCTAATTCCAATAGAAATTGATAGAGGGTTATACTTCAAAATAACACTACACTCAATTTTCATGAGGTGCTCATGTCAAAACACCAGGAATATGTGTTAAATGAACCTTATTAAACAATGCCACCTAGAAAACAAACAAACAAAAATTCTCCTTGCTTGCAGCCCTATCATCTCAAGACATAAAAGAATAAATTGCATCACATTTCTTACTTATCTCAGTTTGGTAGAAAGTTTCAAATATAGGACTACTTCTTTGGCAAGAATAATATATAATATTATATATTATAATATCTGGATGAAGGAAATAAACAGACTATATATGTAAACAATGATAAGAATTAAAATAAAATGCATGTCTTACTGAACAATTGAATGTGTCATTTCAACAGTAAGATGAAACATTTATAAAAGGGAACTGAAGAAGAATTAAGGAAGGAAACGTCACAGAATCTTAAGACCCCATCAGGAAGTAGTTTCTAGATCAGGGCTCAGCAATTTTTCTGTCAGGGACCAGAGAGTAAATACTTTAGGCTTTTCAGGCTATCTACTTTTTGTTCCAACCAATCACCTCTGCCATTTTTTGCTTAGAAGTTGACCCAGGTAGATGCATAAACAGATGGGTGAGGTTGTGGGTCAATAAAATTTTAAACAGTAAGTGGGTCATATCTGATCCACTTTCTGTAGTTTGTTAACATCTGTTCTAAATTATTATGTAAAAATAAATTTCCATAAAATCCTGAAAATTTTAGGATGTGCTATCATAATGGAAAGATCAATTGTACATTTAGGAAAGTTTCTTGCCACAAGTTTTACCCCAAAAGGGGTAAAAATGGTCCTCTGGAATCAAAGAAATGGGAAGATGTTATAAAAAGAAGGAAAATGATGAGCAGCAATTTTAACTAGACATATTTTCTCAGAAGATAAAGTAGGTAATAGGTTCTAGGATGCTGCAAGATGAGAAAATCATTTTCTTTTCAAATATTGAAAAAAATGATAATTTGAAAAATAGGTCATAAAATTTAAAATGTTGGTTATAATCATCATTATTCTCAATGAAAAATCATATTTAATTTTCTTTCTGAGGTGTGTCTCTTTTTCCTAGTTGGCCTTAAGCATGGCAGGAATAATTTCACCTCTAAAAGTATTTTTCCTAAAAACGAACCAACTTGAGGTTAAAATTTTTCAGAATATTCATGTCTAAAGTACTCATTACTTAATACTCTGGGAATGATTGATGAATTTATCAGTAATCAATTGTATAGACACTATTGCAGGATACAATGATAAAATTGTACAACATTATAACATTTGAGAATGTGGAATAAGCTTTTTTAGATAAAAGCTCTTGATGCTAATTGCAGTTCAAAATCATGATCCAACATCAATAAGAATAATCAGCAGAATGCAGGGACTTTTCCCTCAAGATGAGTTTCAGATGGAATCAGATGGGACCGAATCATCTTATTTCTGACATCCATATTTGTGGCAACATATAATGGCTGAATCTTTTTTCTAGATGTCTATTATCTACAGTAACCTTAACATGTGTTTACAAAACAACAACATCGTTGACTTTTATCCTTCGAATTCTGCAATGTCCTTTAAAAAATTCACATCTTATTTCTCTCTCCAAATGATTAATTAAAAAAAAATCTTTTCTTTGGGGTTGTGGCTCAGTTATAAGGCACTTGCCTAGCACATGTGAGACACTGGGTTTGATCCTCAGCATAAAATAAATAAATAAATAAATAAAGTTATTTTAAAAAAGGAAACTTTTCAGTTTATCTTTCATCAGTAAAAATTTTAACAAGGAAATGATTTTCGCAAATGGCTTTTCGTGCTAGAGTTCTTTTGTTCTATGAATGTGACCTCCTGATGGCTAGACTCTTTTTAGAGAGTGTAGGGTAAGAAGGAATTAATGCTGGGATTGAAGCAACAACATTTAGGCTTTTCTGGAAAGAGGCCAATCCTTTCAGAAATCATTCTGATTAAAAGCCACTGCTGATGTTGGCAAAGTAATCCTGGATTGTGCATTTTCAGTGCTTTAATGGAATGAAGAACATATAAAAGTAGACTGAAATCTGTGTTCAAATTGCAGTGCATAAAAACAAAGTCAATTATACACTGGGACTCCACTAATCCCAGATTAGAGCAAAGTAATTGGTAGGAGCTTAGACCTGCTAACTTTTAGCATGTTTTAATCAAGGAAATGGTAATTCTGTATAGATTATTAAATACTTCAGTATTTGTTTTATGCCTACATTTAAAAAGTACATTAAGATACTACCAAAAAGGGGAAGAGAGTGAAGTACTCCCTACTTCAGAAATAATTAAGAGCTATTTGACTTAAAGGACTTGGACTAAACTCACTTTCAGTCTGATTTTTAAAGTAAATTCCAATTTGTATCTTTGCTCCCCCTTTAATTTATAAGTACTACTGGTACCTATGAAAATATGCTGGCAGAGCAATTTTAAATTATGCAAATTTGGCTACATATTGAAACAAACAATCCTTCATGATGAGCCTTGTATCTTCAATTTCACCACTGTAAGCCCCTCACTTGGAAAGGGACCTTGTTTTGTTGCTCTAATCAGTGGAGGTAGAAATTATGAACTTTGACTTCCTCAATAACTCAGTTTTGTGCTGTTTCAACTTCATCAGGTAGAGGGGAGTGCATCAGAAATACAAAGTATGGGGTTTCAGAAATCTTCAATTCTATTTTAAATGGTTTATTCCAGTATGGAGCCTTGTGAACTCTTTAGAAGTAAAACACAGTAATAAATATATTTAATATAAAGTGTACATGCATCAAACTATATTTTCATATATGTATTGAGCCTAAATATTTGTTGCAGTGCTTTTTAAATAATTTCTCATTCTTTTACTTAAGATTCATATGAGGCACAGATATATCCTCTATTCCACTTGATTTTCTTTAAAAAAAAAAATGCTGGTTGTAAACCACTAGCTAATTTAAAAAATATACATTTTTAGCAGTAGATGGACACAATATCTTCATTGTATTTATTTATTTTTTTAAATGTGGTGCTGAGAATCAAACCCTGTGCCTCACATATGCTAGGCCACAACCCCAGCCCACCACTGGGTAATTGATGATCATGACACTTCTAACGTGCAATCCTCAGTTTGTCCAATAAACAATTTAGATTTTAAATCATACTTGTGCTTTACAGAGCATTGTCTAGATTTTTAAATAACACATTTTAATAAAAATAGAGAAATACAGAAACAAACTAAAGCAGGCATATTTCATGCTAAGATATTGTTAGTTTTATTTTCTACCTAATCTTTATTTAATGCATATTTACGTTTGCCTGTATATTCAACAAATTGGAATCATAAAATTCCAAAGTAATAGCTTGTTTTTCCACAGTTAATGTAATATTCTGGGCATTTTTCTTATCCATAAATATCCCTTAAGAGGTAATTGTTAATAATAATGTACACTCTGCTATATGGTTTTATAAAAATTTATTCTAACTACATCTGAGATACCCATGTCATTTTAATCCTTAAAAAAATCCTTATAAAATATATCAATATCTCTTTTGAATTTAGCTTAAAAATGATATATAATGTTTGCTTGTATCCATTGATTTTCCTCATTTTATTTGATTGGACTTTTTTAAAAAATAGATTTATATTAATCTAAGGTGTAAATATATCTTTTGTCATTTTTCTTTAATTCTAGATATGAGTTTTTTTCTTGGTCATACAGCAGTAGGTATTATTACATAGTGAAGATTTTCAACCCGCTCTTTTAAAACTAATTTCTTTGTGTTTTGCTGAGAAAGGCCTCTACTTTAGTATTAAATATTTGTCAGATTTTCTCCCACTTGGTTCACTATTTAATTCTTTATTTCTCTAAAGTCTTTAGAATTTATTTTGGTATATGGCTGGAAGTAAAAACTATATTTAAAAATACATTCTTCTTTCAAATCCGTAAACTGGAGTCCCAGGATTATTTATTAAATAATGCCTAGCAGTTTTAAAGTCTTCCATCATTGAACTTAGTTTTAATTTTTTTCTAGAGTAGTCTCACTTATTTATTCTTCTCTGGGATTTTTATAATCAATTTTGATGTTCCAAATAATAATCCCTTTGTGCATTTGATAGAAGCAATGTGAAAATATCTTAATACATTCAAACGTTCCAGCTATTAAAATGCTTCCTTGAGTGTTATAGAAGTGCCTCACCAAATTGTCATTGTTTTCCTTATGTAGGCTGTACACATTATTAAGTTCATTAGTGATGATTTTATCTATTTTTGCTTTTATTAAGGAGGCTTCATCATTGTATCATTGTATTTTCTAAATGGTTGTTTCCGATATAGAAAGCTATTGTTTTGTACAATTATTCTATAACTGGTTCCTTTATTTACAAATAATAGCTTTTATTTCTCCTCTCCAATGGTCAAATCTCTCATTTTATGTTTTCTCCTCTATGCATGAACTAGAATTATAGAATTATGTTACATAATAGTGGTGATCACATTCTTCCTTTATTCCCTGTCTTAATGGGAAGGTTTCTAGGACTTCAATGTTCAATGTATTTTATATTTTGTGGTGAAATGATATTTATATTTATATTTCTTTAAAGTATCCTTATATTCATGGGATAAATGCATATGACCATGTTTTAATTATTTTGACTTTCAGTTGGATTTGATTTAAACTATTAATGTTTGAAAATTCTATACCCATAAATAATACAGGATATCCATGAATAATCTATAGCTAATCTCATTCAGAATGGGACAAATCGATTCCTATGGTGAGAAATAAGACCACATGGTTACTCCCTGTTTCTAATCAGCATTGTACTGTGTTGGTTTGAAGAGGTAAGGCAAATACAGACCCCCCCCCCCCCAGAAAGTGAAGCTTTGGGGGAACAAATCCTTAATTTCTTTTGCCTGTATCTTCCTTATATGAATGTAAAATAAAATGATAAATCAACTTGTAGCAGGATGGCATAGAAAAAACATGGCAACTGCACCAGACCACAAAAGCATTGAAGAGTTGAGACTCATAATAGCCCTTATCACAGACACAAAATGATACTTGTTATAATGTTGGAAAGTTGAAAAGCAAAGGATTTCACTAATACAAGGATGAAGTCAGGAATAGCCCAAATATATCTCTGGGTAAAATGTTTAGATTTAGGGGGGAAAACTTTGAAGAGGGTAAAAATCGGAGGGTGGTAAAAGTTGCAGGTATTCCTCTTTTTAAGACACCAGGACCAGTGTGTACAACCAAATGAGACCAGACATCTATGAAGAGAAGGCAGTCTGATCATCTCTGGGATTTTCAGGAGGGCGCTGGTCACAACTCCAGCTTAAGGATAGAAAATGCATCTAACAGAAGTTTCATAATTAGAGATATGAATACAAAATTTTAGCTTACCAGAGCTATTAACATTTAAAGTCAGACTTGTTATTCCAAGGTTTTGAAGAAAATATTTCCTTTTTCACTGATTATGGCTTTGGCGATGAGATAGTCTGGTCGAAAATGTTTTAATAATGTGGCTCCTTATTTATGAAAGATTTTCAACTTCTTTAGAAATACTGTGACTCTTCAAAGATAAATGACGATTCAAGGCTGAAATTACTGAAAGAAGACTACTACATGCATATGGTACGTTTTATTTTATTTCTTCAAATTATATACACGTGAATAAAATGTTAATTTTTTTTTTTTTTTTTTTTTTTTTTTTTTTTTGTGGTGCTGGGGATTGAACCCAGGGCCTTGTGCTTGCCAGGCAAGCACTCTACCAACTGAGCTACATCCCCAGCCCAACATATTTTTATTTTAGAAAAAGATTATATGTATTGGTATACTATTTGTAAGAATAAAATTAATCAGTTTTGTAGCTTTTACCATATATTATTATAAAGTGAGTATTCTTTTAAAAACACTGCTATTTTTCTACTTAAGTGAATGTACCACTTCTAGAATCCTGTTGCAATAACAACGTAGTAGCACATCCTCAAGAACTTGAAGGAACATCACTTTACATCACATTAGATAAAAGAACCCTACCTTGCCACACTTGACTCTCTTTCCAAGTTCAGGCACTATGAGCAATGGATCTTCTAACCTTGAATTAATAATTAACAGCTTGAGTAACAATTTTCAACCTGCTACTTGCATTAAAAAAAATTGGTCCATTTAATATGACTATCACAAGAACAAGAAAGGGAAAAGCAGATGTTACTGACCCTTGTTTGTGCATGGAATAGTTGACCTGCACTCTGTTCAACAACTGTCGACCATGTAATTCTGCCCCCAACTTTGCAATATTACTCACAATTTCTCCTATTTAACTTTTGCAAAAAACCTTAAGGCTATATTATTTAACAGAAAGAGGAGGAGTTTTAGAATGGCATACATTAAATTGGGGTCTGTTTTGACTCTGCCATCTATTGCAGACTGTGGAAGTTAATATTGGAGATTCAGTTTCTGTAAAATGGAGATTGTCAAATCTATCTTTGCTGGGTATGAATTAAATGAGATTATAAAGATGAAAATTCTCTAGTGATTTTTGACATAGTAGGTACTCAATAAATATAAGCTATTTTATGCTTTTGTACTTTCATTAGCACCTAGCATAGGTCAAAAAGTGCTTGTTGAAGATATGGTCAACTGACCCTTAGGGGAAAATTCACATAGTATCCTCCAAGGCCTCACCAAGAGGTCAGCATCTTTTGCCAAGAGTCAGGGCTGATTAATGAATTCTTTCAGAATCTATAAAATTTCTTGTCAGCATCCAAGTTTGCTATTTTGGTAGGCCAGAAGTAGGAGCTGAATCTTCAGGAAAAGAACAAAGAAACAGAAAATGATTCCTCCCCAGGACCGAGAGTCACTGAAGTAAACACTTGATATCAAAGAAAACTACTGGAAACTGCAGGATTCCATTTTTTCTTAAAAATTCCTGACTTTATACCAAATACTACACTTAAACAGCACCTCTGAATGCATAAGAGTGAACGGAAAAAAGTTGTCACTTTTACTTTGCTGTTGGTTCTTTTCTGTTGTTGTGTGCTTGTGCCTCCATAAAGTGCTATCTTTTGGCTATAAATTTTGATTCCATGGTGCTTAGATTCACAGCTTCTGCTTTTTCAGAGGTGTCTGTCTTGCTTGGGAACATCAACAAGGCATGAATCAATTCACCTGTTCAGCCAAGATTGCAAAGTTGAACTGTGGCAAGGATTGAGAAATCCCTTGGATAAGAAGATGGTCTCACTAAAGAAAGGTCTTCTACCCAATTTATTATTTTCCTATAAGTAAATCTCAGAATTTTACTGGATATGTTCAGATTTACAGAGACTGGGGCAAAGACAGTATTTCAAGTTTCTCTAAGATCTGTAACATTAATTTTTCTTCACTCCTGTTTTGAAACAGAACGAAGAATTATTTGGAAACATCAAAGACCATCACCATTGTCCCCACTTCTTCAGGAAGAGAATCAATAAACTGTGGCAACAAATAAATGCCTCTCTCAGTCCCTGGCCATTGCTTCAGATAACCAAGAGTTTCTAATTGTAGTTGATGTGGGTCCTTTGAAATGATATGCAGTGACTGGGTGAATTAGTAAGGTTAATGGTTTTGAACCAGGAAACAGGCATGAGTCACAGATTTTTTAAGTTCTATCCAGAGTTCAAGATGTAGGTTTGTAGAGAATTTCAAAGGCTGTTCTAGAGGTGAATCCCAACCACAAGCTATCAAATTTTATCTGTTGTATATTTATAGTTCCACTTTTTTTCAAAAACATTTTTACCTGCATTAAAAAAAAGTTTGAGAACTATTTTATTAAATCACTTAAACATTTCTCCCCAGTAATTAATCCAGGCTTGTTATCATAATATTTTACAATGTCATTAAATTTTTCAGACAAGTACTATGAGCTCATTTAAAATACGATAATATAGCATTGACAGGACACTGCAAAAAGGAAGCAAGGTTTTCTTTCTATGTCCCCAAAAGGTGCAACGTAAGGCCATGTAAGGGCAGAAAAAGGTGATTTACTGGATCTTACAATCAACAAATTGTGATTATTCCAAAGAGAAATAAATTGATTTTGGTAGAAATATTTTTCTAAGACTGATAGAACTTGCTGCAATGTTACTAAGGTGGTTCCTTTATTATTTGAAAACTTGGTGTTTGAGAATTTTGAACACACAAATGTGTACAAATATCATATATCATGGTGTGTGTGTGTGTGTGTGTGTGTGTGTAGATGAGATCAATTTGTCTCTTGAATTCTGGGTTGTAATATCAATGCTTTAAAACTAAGATGTATTGGGCCCTGGAATGTAGCTCAGGGGTAGAACACTGGCCCAGTGTGTTCTGGGTTTCATCCCCAGCATCTCAAAAAAAAAAAAAAAATAAATAAATAAATAAATAAATAAATGGCTTTTATAATATAGTTTGGCTTTCTTTTTGAATTTTGGTTAGGCTCTCTTTGTTGTAAATCCCTGAGCTCACCTGGAAGGCTGGAAGGTTTCTAAGATCACCCCAGGCACAGGTCCTTATGTAGCTTACTAACAATGCTTTAGTAAATTCATTTCCCTTTGAGGATCAGTCCCAGTGATAAAACAGTGTGTTTTTCCACATTTCCTAGCTTTATTCTACATTGGCTTTGTCAGGCATATAAAGTATCAAATTACTAAATGCTAATTCTATTAGAGTTTTATGCAGCTCATGTGTACCAATGTTCTATGTCTTATTAAAGACAGCAGAATAGAAGGATTTTAAAAGTTTGGGTGTGAAGCAATTTTCTGCTTCATAAAATGTAGTTAACGTCACCTTATGTTAACAGAAGTATTATTGGCTTTGTAATTTTTCTTCAGTTTTGTTTTCAGTGAAACTGACCTAATATTTCAGAGCACATGCCTTTAATTCACATAGAAAAAAGACTTACAGCAAAACTAAATAAGTGGGTTCCAGAGACTGAGGAAGGAGAATGGCAAGTTCAAAGCCAGTCTCAGCAACTACTTAGTGAGGCCCTAAGCAACTTAGTAAGATTTTGTCTCAGAATTTAAAAGAAGAAAGAGGCTGGGGATGTGGCTCAGTGGTTAAGCACCTCTGGGTTCAATCCCTGGTTAAAAAAAAAAAAAAAAGAAAAAAAAGAAAGAAAACAAACAAAAAAACTCCCCAAAAATGAAATAAGCATATGTTGAATGCCTATATTTATTGACCTGAAACTGCATGCTGTTCATAACACCAATCAACACAATACCTTTAAAGCCCATTTTATTATGCATTTGCAAGCACTGCATATATCAGTTTGACCTGGTTCTTCTTTGCTTTTGATTGTTCTCTTCAGGTAATCCTCATTGAAATTGTTTATCCTAGTATCACTGTTACTTTGTTAAACTTCTTATACCAGAGAACCAATATTATTTTCTGAACTAGTTTGTTATGAACACTATTTAGTTTTTTTTGATTAATCAACCTTTTTTTTTTTTTTTTTTTTTTTTTTTTTAATATGGCCTCTATTTATTTGGCAAACTTCTCCTGTAAAGAGCCAGCTTGTAAATATTCTGGGGGTGTGAGCCATATGGTCTCTGTCACGGAACTCCATTATGGAAAATAAATGCTTAGAAATTCCAGTTCTGCCTTAAATTCTGAAGATACCAAGGCTGTGTAAGCTTAGACTGTGGCAGGACTGGAAGACAATCAAATACTGGAGTGGTATTTGGCAGAATGACCACAAAATTTATGGGGCAAACATTCCATGTTTGAAATAAAAAGAAACGCTGACTGAATGGGACAGTGGGAGGAGCCCAAGGCACACCTGTCCCAGAAAACTGGGACGTGTGTGTTTAGGGGACAGAGCTGATTATTGCACTTCACAAACAACACAACAAATAACATTGATCTTTTTACATGCTTTGTGCTCCATGAGTCTTTTCAGTTAAGTGTTCATGTTTATTTATCTCCTACTATGCACGCCTGCTTGCTCACTTCACTATTTTAAATAATCCAGGCTTACGGTTGTATAATAAAATTTTAAGTGTCTTAAGTATTTTGAGTCTGTTCTTCCAAAATGAAGATCAAAAATTATTCTCTCTTTTCAAAGATCAAGAGCATGGGCCTATGACACAGAGGTAGATTCATGCTCTGGTTTCTGATATATGAGTAGAAAAGGACACAGAATAAGGTGAAATGAGAGGAATTGTCACACACACAATACATTCTTCATACACTTTTGCTGCAAGCCATTGTAATTGATCATTCATAAATCTATTTTTTTCCACTGAAGAAATCTACATGTTAATTTGGTGTGTGGGGGGGTGGGAATACTTGGGATGCAACTCAGGGATGCTTTACCACTGAGCCACATTCCTAGATCTTTTTATTTTTTATTTTGAGACAAGGCTCACTAGATGGTTTGGACCTTGGTAAGTTGCTGAGAATGGTCTTGAACTTGCAATCCTCCTGCCTCAGCCTCTGGAGTCACTAGTATTGCAGGTGTGAACCACTACAACTGCTTCTACATGCTATTTTGATTACTTTGCCCAATCCACGGTTTTTATTTTTGCCTTGAAAATTCTATTTTGTCAATCATACAAGTTGTATGAACATAACTTCGATTATAGTTAAAGGAAACTTTATATGTATCCTTTACAACAAGCCCTTCAAGTAAGTTTTGAACGGAGGTTAGTGTCATTAAACTCACAAAACCCTTTCAGAAGGTCACGGAGGGCCTTCTCCTGTTTTCTGATGGACACCTACTGTCAGGATTGCTTCTCCAACCCATGTCCATACATGGAAATGCTGTGTTCGCTAAAATTTCAACACTTATTTTTTTTCATCTCTCCCACTACCAGTCTATCAAAAACAAAAACAAAAACCAAACAAACAAAAAAGAAAAGAAAAGAAAACAAAACAAAAAACCCTTCAATCCCGGCTCCACCAATTACTAGCTTTGTGACCTTGGGTAAGCATCTCAACCTCTCTGATTCTCATTTATTTATTTTAAACAGGAATATTCATACCTCCTCATGTAGCTACCCAGACAAATAAAATTATAGATTAAATAGACTTCAGTGGATTTAAGATTTTCCACATGATGCCTAACACATAGTAAATACAGAATGGATAGTAACTATTCAAATTATTTTAAGTATCTCAGGTATAAGACATCCCTACCTTTCAATCTATCTTCCTGTCCTTCAATTCAAAACTACTGTGATTTAGCAGCAGAAGGAAATTTGTGAAATGATAAAATAAACCTCTGTCAGTGGTGTGTAATGGAGGGACAGATTAATTCTGATAGGGCATAGGTCAATATAGAGGTATTTTCTGGTGATCAGAAGACATTTATTTTAAGAAAATAAAATCTGTCTATTTTTAGAAGAACCTATCATTAGGAATGGTTACAGTCAAGGTCATGATTCGTGGAGAGAATAGTTGTCCCCTGACTATGAATTGTCATTGAAGGGAAAATTCAAGAGCTGAGGTGACAAAAAAAGTAGCTTTCTAGGGAGAAGAAATGAGTCCTGCCAGTCCAAAATCGATCAGTCTCTTTCTGTAGGATCAAGTGAACATTGGAAAGCAAATCATTACTCAATTAAAAATTCTCATTTTATTTTGAATTATTTTCATCTTCATTTCCCCTGATAAGGTATACTAGGTTGGTCATATTGCCCTACAATTATACAAAAAGATTAAAACAGTTGTACCTACATGCTCTTAGAACTAAAGAAGCAATGGAGTTATATATTCATTGCTAAAATACTGGATTTCTTCCACTTTCCCATGAATGTCAGAATTCCTGAGATAGAATTTTCTTCCAAATTCTCTGTAGGTCTTTCTAATGGGTAAAATTGTTTCTCTGACTCAGGACTTGACAGAAAAGAAACTCTTTAGCATTTAGAAAATATAAAAACCTTAAGTAGTATGTTCCTATCAAGAAATATGAAATGATTATATTTCAACTATCTTGAGAGATAGATTTTAACAGAAAGTGAAAAAACAAGCTATTCCAATGACAATGTAATAATTGTCTTACATAAATATTGAAAGAGATGGCTTGAATATGAACATGCATTTTAAATGTCTTCTTCTATTTTAACATTAGATTTCCAGACAATTAATTACACTATGAATTACTTTCATT
The DNA here is from genome assembly GCF_902686445.1 of Sciurus carolinensis. Lineage (NCBI taxonomy): Eukaryota > Metazoa > Chordata > Mammalia > Rodentia > Sciuridae > Sciurus > Sciurus carolinensis. Next base: position 25,282,038 of record NC_062224.1, read on the forward strand.
AAATATTTTAATTTATCATGTCAACCCTTTCAAAAGAAGGTTGTCAATCTAAGATTCTTCTAATATTTAAAACTCATATCAATTTTTTAACAGATGAACTTTGCTTTTTGTTTTTAAATTTTTATTTCCTTATATTTTAAGGAGTTTATGCTTCCATAATAATTTGTCACCTACTGTTTTTAGATTGAACAAATGCAATTTCATTTTAGGCAATTCCTTTTAATTATTGCAGAGAAACTCATTATTAGTGAAAGAAAATTAAGGAAATAAAATTTAAAAATTAGCATTTTAAATACTCCATATGTATTTGTGAGATTGAATTTGCTGTAGTCTAGCTTGCTGAATTATCATCATATAAAATGTCACTACCACAGTTGGTTAACACATAAACAAAACTAGAATCACTTGAATAATCTTGAAAAAGCTGTTATAATCATATGTGATGCTAAATATTTCTACAGATTCTTTCTCTGGTTTGGAAATGGTGTTGAGATGCACAGTAACTACAGCATCCCCTGAATGAAAATCAGAAACAAATTAGGAGAATGTCTTGAAATTTCAGGTGGAACTTGGTTATCAGAATACTAAGCTCAAGCACCTATTTCTTAAGAATCTGGAGAAAACTCATTTTTATTCCATATTCACATCCCTCCTTGGCCTCTGGCAGTGTCCCAGTGACCATAAGGTGTCAGGGACCAAAGGAGATGTGTACTATATATTTAGGACTGATAATTTGCTACTTTTGAAAATTTAACTTTTGAAATTTTTTTGATGAGTGTCCAAATTGTCCTCATGTACCTTAATATATATTTCCTTTCTTTCTATTAAAAACATTTGTTTCTTTGTTTATTGATTTATTGTTTGAAGGTAAGAACATGCGTGTGGCAAAAATGCAAATGTTATGTGAAATAGAAATATTCCCTATATGCCACTTTCTAATCGTTGGCAGTCTCCCCCAAAAGAAATTGTGCTATTAATCTTGTATGTGTTTTTTCAAAAGAATCTTCTGTACTGGAATATAGTTCAAAATACTTTTAATGTAATGGATTAAAAAATATATCATAGCTCACTGGATTGCCTAATTAACTCATGAAAAAAGAATTAGAAAATTTTGTAGAAGATTTAGAATGCTTAAACGGAGAAAAAATAAGATTATTTTATGTTATATTTGAAGACAATAAACAGAAATATAATAGTTTTTAAAAGTTTTGTAAAGACTGAGAGTGTCTTAGGAAAAAATAAAGTCAAAATCCAATTCACTTTCTATAGCATTATAGATCAAAGTGATGTTGGCTGTATGGAATTTCTGTAAATATCTTAATTTCTTTAGCACTCTGAATGACCACTTTGGTAGACATAGTTTTTTAAAAAGTTCTGAAATAAAATATATTCCATTGATTTTTATCTAACAAAATTCTAAAATTTTCTAATTTATTTATTATATATACTGTTTGTCCAGAAACTTCTTGCTCTTTAAAATACCAAGCTTTTCATTAATACTTAATATATTTTAACAGCAAATATTTTTATCTATAGCATTTTATTTCCTGCAGTATTTCTCAATTTCACATTAAGAATGATTGTGTCCACACAGCTTTGGCAAAACAGCTGTAGGCTTCTAGAATTCTTAGCTCAGGTATGCAAAATCATCATTTACACAGTGTTCTTCTCTGAACACCCCAGGATCCCTGAAGAAGTTATTAGAAAGTTGAATGCCTGGGCTGCATCCTGATCTACTGAATACCATCTCCTTGGTGAGCTGCAAAGGAATCTAGATTTTTAACAAGCTCCTGTGGCAATTTTTACCTAACACTGATATTTGAGATCTCTGAAATTGGCCACTCAAATTTAAAGAATATAAGCATCACAAGTATAAGTATTTCACATTTCAGGATACAGAGTCAAAGAGCTTTATTGCTTTGTGAAACATAACTCAGCAAAATGTTGACTGTGTCACCAGGGATCCATCCATTCACCCTAACTCACTTCAGACCACACAATATGGTCCCCTGTCCAGCTGTAGTCTTGGTATTGTTGACTGCTCTGGGCTGCTTGAACCCCAGCTGGCTAGGCACTTAAGTATCTCCTGGTAAAGAAAGTCCAATGCCCTTAATAGAGAATATACTAAAGAGAAAGACTGCTAGTCAGCTCTTTATTACTGTGACAAATATGTGAGAAAAACAACCCAGAGGAGGAATAACTTATTTTGGCTCAAGGGTTCAGAGTTTCAGTTCACAATCAGCTGGTTCTACTGCTTTGCCCTGAAGCAAGGCAGAACATCATGGTAGAAGGGTATGGAGGAGGAAAGCTGCTCAGCTCATGACAACAGGAAGGAGAGGCGCAGACAGACACAGAGAGACAGAGAGGAAGGGACCATGGCTTCCATATAGTCAAAGGGCACTTCCCCAATGTTATGGTTTGTATTGAGTTGTCCCCCGAAGCTCACATGTGAGATGATGCAAGAAGGTTCAGAGGGGAAATGATTAGGTTGTGGGAGTCTTAAACTAATCAGTGGATTGATCTCTGATGGGATTAACTGAATAGTAACTGGTGAGGTGTGTCTGGAAGAGGTGGGGCATTGGGACATGGCTTTGGGGTATATATTTGTATCTGATGAGTTGAGTCGGTTTCTCTCTCTCTCTCTCTGGCTCTCTCTCTCTCTGTCTCTCTCTCTCTCTCTCCTTCACTCTCCTCTCTCCTTCCTGATTACCATGTGAGGTGCTTCCCTCTGTCATACTCTTCCACCATGATGTTCAGCCTCACCTGAGCCCTGAGGAATGGACCTGGCTGTCTATGGACTGAGACCTCTGAAACTGTAAGCCTCCAAATAAACATTTCCTCCTCTACAAGTTGTTCTGGTCAGGTCCTTCAGTCACAGTAGTGAAAAAGGTGACTAAAACACCCAGTGACCTACTCCTTCCAACCATGCCCTAACACCTGCAGTTACCACCATATCCTAGTAGTCCATTCAGCAATCAATGGATTAATCCACTGCTGAAGTCAAAGCCTTCATCTTCGACTCACTTGCTAAAAGTTCCCTAGTCCCCACTCCAGACCTGTCTTAGACATTGCTGTGCTGGAGACAAAACCTTCAACACACAAAACTTTCGGGAACATTCCAGATCCAAAATACAACACTATCAGTCTTGACTTTGGCTAGCAGGATCACCAGTTTCAGACCTATGGGCAATTTATCCATTGTTGCTGACTGTACATAATGAAAGCTTAATGTTTTCCTGATGCCTTCAATCACAAATGATAGTAATTTTCTCCTATCACATCTATGATGACTAGGCAATATGACAATAAAGCATTCTAGTTAAAGTTTCTTTAAATAATATTTTGGATTTGATATTTCAGCAAGGATATATTTTCTATCAAAGGCCAGAAGATACAATTCTTAGAGTCATAAATAGATTCATATTTTATATTTTAAATTAGACATTCAATTTATATGCTAAAAATACTAATATTTTTGGCTATCAAAATATTTCTGTTCAGGGATTTTGAAAATCAAATAGAGGTGACTTCAATTTGAAAGAAAGTCACCATATTGGAACATGGATCAATAAATGTTTGTGAAACTCTTCCATTTGAAATTAGGTGCCTTTGCAAGCAGAACCTTACCCTATCCCGATCCACTAAAATCGTCCTGAGGTTATAACAGATTCTGGGTCAAGGTTCCTTGATTTCCTAAATTGCATCTATTTATTATGTACAGCCTTTTAACCTAATCACCAAAGCTAATGAATTTCTTTATATGAATCATGTAAATTAATAGCCTACAAGTAGTATCAAATACAAACTCAGATTATAATGTCAAAAGGTTACAGATTATGGCTTTGTCTAGGCTATCAAATGTTCATCTGAACAAGTACAATTATACTGACTCTAACTGCTGATTTATTTTAATTTTTAAATTTCACTCTTGGCCAGTATCTGACTTGTCATTCAACAATCGTGGGGTTTTGATTCTCTCCTTTGAATCTTATGATCTTGGACTAAGTTGAGCTATATAGTTAAATGACCTTGTCATTTCCCCAAAGATGACAATAGGTGCCCCTTGGTGGTGGGCTAGATTCTGATGTGAGTAAAAAGGAAAATTCAGAGTTGAAACATGCCAAGTATTTCCTCAGTAGAATGTCCCCAAAGGAGCCCAACATGCTTAATAAGCCCAGTTCTTGCTGCTATGTCAGAATGGACTGTGGGTCTTTGACACTAAAGTTGTTGACAATTTTAGAATCATATGATATGAAAAATACCCATTAACTCTTTATGCACCGGTTATACTCAGTGCTGCAAGTGTGCTCACTTTAAGTGGCATATGGAACAAGACCAAGGAAAGAGGATATTCATGTCTTCCTGGTACGGGCATTTAAAAGCCTAAGATTGCTGATTGGGGAAAGATTGGATCTGCTACACTATTTAAATTTGTTCTCTGCATCTCTCCCTTCCCAAGTTAATTTTGATAAATTGAATGAATGTATGATACAAGTACATTCTACCTTCAAAAATTAGCTGTACCTATATAAGAAAGGTTTCTTTGCCATCATGAACTTGGATTGATAACACATTTCATATCATTAATGAGTTATTAGCCAGTATTTCTGATTTATACATTTTCAGAATTTTTGAAATGTGTTATACGTGATACTTTTTTCTGTTCCTCTTTTTGTTGCTGTCAAGGAAACCATTTCATTTGATGGAAAAGAATGGTCAGTTCCAGGTGCACTCAGGGAAATGCAACAGATATAAGAAGGTCAAAAATAAATATAGAGGAGTTATTAAGAAACCTTTTTCCATTACCTTCTATTTCTTCTTAAATAAATATGTTGTATTACTCTTTGGTAAATACTTGTCTTTACCCCTTATATGGCTATGCCTATTCTGCTTATCCTTTGACAGGAGAGAGAGAAAACATACCCCCAGATTTTTACAAGTATCAATTTTATAACTTTGATTGTATCCAAGAAGATCTAAGACACAACATTTTTTTGAAAAGTGGGGCACCAAGCAATGGGTCTCACAAGATTAAGCAAAAGTGCAACTTGCTGAACTGTAAATGTTGACATTTCATGCTGTACATCAGCTTAGTTCTTTTTACGCTGATTTGGTTGACACTGACGAGACCAACAAACGGTAATAGCCCAGAGGAGCAGTTAGAATCCTCAGGAAAGTGGAAACGTCTAGCCTCAATAGTCTGCATAATTTGGTTCAACCACATGTTTTAGATATTTATATTAGGCCAGGTTCTGTGTGGGGTAATATGGGAGATGGCAAAAGGAGTAAGGCTATATTTCTCCTACTTAGAGGAGCTCATGATCCCTTATTTCTCCTTTGCCTGTTTTTCCTTCCCTCCACTCCTGGTGGCAACAATTCAAGTCACACAAGAGGGTACCTAACGAAAAGCTACACACACTCTCATGTCTGATACTGTTCACTTCCATTTCCCCAGTGACAAATATTGTTGCTAGCCTCTTGTATATCTTCTCAGTGGTATTCTTTGTCTATAAAAACATGCATGCATGTGAACATACTTTTAAGAAAATTTTATGTAAGGAAAAATGAGCATCACACCTCATTATGCTATGCCGCACAGCTACTGCCTAGAACCTTTTAGGCTATTTTCAATTTACACTCTCTCCATACCTGATCTCATTCAATCCCATAAATTAAATTCTATCTATATGATAATGACTCTCCAATCTGAAGCTTTGGCCATAACCCGTTCCCAGAGTTTTTGGTTTATGTATCCTACCTGTTCGACATTTCCACTTGAAGTCTGATAGGTATCTCAGACTTAACTTGTCCCTCACCAAACTCTTTATGTCTCTACCGTCTAGTCTTTGTTTCTTATACCATCTTATTTATCTCAAAAAAACTTCCACTACCTATCAAGTTGCTGAAACAAATCTAAGAAGTATCCTTGATTCTTACGTTTCCCTCTTCCTTTGCTTCTATCCCATTAGTAAGTAACTTGTTTCCTTCCAAAATATGGTTTGCATTCATTCATTTCTCACAATCCCCTGAATTATCATCTGTACCAAACTATAGCATCCCTCCTGTAGACTATTACACATGCTCTTCCTTTTCATTCTGACCTGCCTCCCCAAACGAACCAATCTACCCTCCTTGGAGCTGCCAGAGTTATATAGTTTTAAAATGAAAAAAAGTCTCATTACTTTTCCTGCTTAAGATCTGAAATCTAAAGGCTTCCCATTAACCTGAGAATAAAAGCATTCCTGGCTTAGAAAGCCATGCATGTCCTGGGCTCTTGTCCTTCTTTCTGACTTCATTCTGTACCAACCTCTCCTGATGCCCAGCTCATGAAACTTCTTTCCTTTCTTTCCTTCTCAGATCAAGACTGACCCTACCCCAGGGCTGCTGCACTTGCCTTTTCCTTTGAAGTGCAAGAAGCTGTCTCCCTTTCAAATCTCAGTTTCATCATTACCTCCTCCCAAGAGTCTTTAGGGGCCACCCAGTCTACAGCAAATACCAGCTCCCTCAAATTCAGCAGATCACTGACTACCATCTGGATTTTGTGCTTAATTAATTCACTTATTTTTCAGCCTTATTAAGCTAAACTCCAAGCTCCAGGAGAGCTGTGGCTTTGTCTAATATTTGGTTATTTTTCTTTTCTGTTCTTTTTTAACCTTTATTTTATTTTTATGTGTTGTTGAGGATTGAACCCAGGACCTCACACATGCTAGGCGAGCACTCTACCACTGAGCCACAATTCCAGCCCAATATTTGGTTATTTTTCTAACTACCTCAGTGTTCAGATCTGTGCCCATTATATAGAAAGTATTTGATAGATGAGTATTTTAAGAGTCAAATGTATTTTCAATTTAAAAATTCAGATGATGTTGGCTGATTCAATCAATAACTCTAACAAGGCAAGTTTGATTAAAAATGACACCACTAAGTGAAACTTGTCATTCTTAACGACTTTGCTATGTGGCTGACAACACTACCCTATTTATTTCCTTTACCTCAGCTCTCCTTACTACTACTTCTACTAATTGTATATTTATTTGCTTAAAATCTACCTTCTCACATTAAAAATGTAAGCTATATCAGAGTAATGATTTTGTCTCTCTTCACCACTGAATGCACAATCTTGAATAGTAACTTGAACAGAGACACTTAAATTTGTTGTTGATTAAGTGAATATATAAGGAAGAGCTGAAAGTGATCAATTCAAGTCCTCTCAATTTGCAGAGTGGAAATAAGCAAACCCTTACCAAGTTTTTAAAATAAGTATTTTCAGGCATGGAACTCCTTCTATGTTCCTAAAACTCCAATCCTCCTGGACCTTGGGCCCAGCCATTACAAACATTTTGCCTTAACTTTTGCTCCCTAAAAAAATGGGAATTAAAGGAAAACAAACAAACCAATTAAAATCATCTTATCTTTTTAGAGGAAGCCCAACTTGAGAGTTCAGTAATTACCAGCAACTTGAATTATCATTCAGGGACAAATAAGCACAGAAGAAAGTAAGAACAGTGGGAGAAGGAAAAAAAAAAAAAAAAAAAAAAGAGGGGCAATTTTTGTGCTGCTTAGGATAAGACTTCTCTTGTTTTGTTTAATTTTTTTTCCATAAAAGCTCTAAAAGGTCTAGGGAAATATACTGGGCTGCAAAGCAAAGTTTTGAAGCTCACAGGTCTAAGAAGAAATTAATAAAATGCAGTGGGGAAATTAAGTTGAACAAAAGTGCAATGAGCCATAGTTAAACCAATTAATTAAACAGATTTTGATATGTGTATAACTGGGTTGCTGAAGAATTAAAAATAAATCCAAGATTTCACATCGGTATTTGGTATACAACAAAATACCAAACAGTAACATGCAGAAAACTTGTACTTTTTAAAGTAATGTTCCGTGATGAATTCCTACTGTATTCCTATGACTCACTACCTTTCTTTCCTCCATTAATTGTAAAGGAACTATGCTTTCCATAGTATGCAAGCATCTTAGCCAATTTGTGATTCTCTTCTACATTCTTCTAATGCCAATTTCAAAACCATGTAACTTTCTTTCAGCATCAACTATAAGATTGGTTTTTCTACTAGCGTGTCTATCATGTTCCAGAAAGCAGTGCAGATTAGCTTGCCGAATGCACCATCAGCCTGGTAGGTGTGAGGAAAAACAGGTGAGCTCAGGAGACCAAAATCTGAGAGTCACACAGATCAAAGTTTAATTCCAAATGTTTCACGTAAGAGGTCCGAAACCCTGCACAAACAACAGCTCCAATCAAACTCAGTTTCCTCTGCTGCAAAAAATGCCTTTAAATGTAATATTTGGAAATTCTTTGGCATAATATCTGACTGAGAAATCGCTTAATAAAATGAAAATTTTAATAGTGGAAGCAGATTCCAACTTGTGGATATATTTTGATTGCCAAAGTTGCTTGTTTGAAAATTTAAATGTGTATTTCCATCAAATAATACATATTTTAAAAAAATGTTAGTGGTATGTATGTTTCCAGATAAGTCTCCCAAACCTGCATTTCTCATAGCATTATTTCAGTCAAGGATAATCATCTTCTGGCCAGAATGGTCAACTGGTGATGGCTTTTCTTGGACTTTTCTGGCTTTAGCATCAGGAGTCCCTCATCCTGGGAAAACTTTTGACCCCAGAAAAATCTAATGATTGTATCTTCATTTGGGAACCTAATCATGATTTATTTGTCCCCCACTCTTCTGCAGTACCAGGCACATTCTTAGGCTATGGAGATCTAAGGACAAATTGCATATGGTCTGTTCCTTTAACAGACCTAAAGCTTGATGGCAAAGGAGGCAAATGCAGGCCTTGTGCTAAATACTAAGGATGGAGGTTTGCCCAGGATGGTGACTGCTGAACTTGAAGTAGGTATGAATAAGGCCAATCAGGTTCTCCCACTTAATTGTTTTGAGTATTTTTTCATTTCAGAGTTCAGTATTTCTTAAGTATACTTGTTAAAATGCCAGCTCTTTAGATTCCTTTTGGTCAGATCTACACAGATTTTGAATAACTTCTGATATGCATGTAATCTTTGGGAAATCTCAACAAAATATAAATATAAATGCCCATCAACCTTTGATTTTATAGCAGTTCCTCCCACTCTGGTATATAACTAAGTTAAAATCTGCTTTGAAAAATGCTAACTGCCTGCTTGCTTTTCCATTATTTGAAATTCATTTCCTAAGGGGAATCCTGGAACAACATGTTAAATTGAAAAGAAAACCGAAGTTATCTTAAGTCATTTTGTTCTAGTCACAATACTGCAAAGATTACCCCAAAGTTAGCAAGTTAAAAATGTTTCCTAAAGATTACTTGTTATCAAAGAATTGGCATTCTCTTTTCCATCCTTCAATAACTTTAGAAGCATTTCTGAGCATGCCTTTAGCATGGGACAAATGCTGGAGCTAGTGAATAATAAGGCACAGACTGCTGATTCTCTATGGCAGCGGTATTCACTGACTAAAACCATAAGCAGCTGATTTTTCATAGAATCTGAAGGTCAGAAGGGAACTTATTCCCAGACAGATTGGAACCCCACGGGGGGCAGAGACCATGTTGATATTATTCACTGCTGCGTTCCAAGCACCTGGGATATAATTGATGCACAAAATGGTTGAGCAAATAATAAAATACATTTACAAGTCTTTGGTCTTTTCAACAGGAGGCAAATACCATCACATCTACTTAAGTGTCTTCCCCAGATCCACTGAGGTTATACTCCCCTTTTCAGAAACTAAGCAGGTATTTGGGGAGCTGCTTCCTCCTGTACATCAGCTCAGTTCTCATTAATGCCTGCAAGTATTTGGTGGAACTGTGTCCATTCATTACATCAGGGAAGAGCAATCTGTTCTCGGGCACCATATATCTCCCACATTATCCAGTCTCAGAATAACTCTAGGGACTAGACAGCCCTTTTTTACCACCCACAAATAAGTAAACTTTTTTGACAACCAGCAAGTTATACAGCTTAAATTTCAAAGTCAGCCACAATGTGAGGTCAAAGTCACATGTTGTATTTATTTAAAGGTCAGGTAGTGTCAGTCTCAGATTATATCTCTAATCTTCAGTAATAACTTTCGAGATATTGTATAGGAGTTCACTAAAAACCTGCAAGTGGTGATTACAGTAATTCATCTTTGCTATGGGAAAGGTATCTCAGATCATGCTTTCTTTAGTATATGAACACAAAGCATTAATTTATAGATTCAGCAACTACATCATCATGTATGTTAAGTCCTACAGATAATTATAAATTTATGCCAGGAAAAGATATTGTAACTACAATAACTATACCTATGTAGGTTATTAGTCATTTTCAGCCCTCAGACAATGGAATATTCTAAAATCTCCTCTTCTGAGTTTTTCTTTTTTTTTTTTTTTCTTTCTTTTTTTAGCATTTTGGTCATAGCATATATATACATATTTTCACATGTATACACTTGTTAATGTAAGTATAATCTGCACAGTTGACGTACATTTAAAATTTGATGGGAGAGAAGAGTCAGCAAGTCTTTCTAAATTTTTAGAATTTATTGTATTTTTTTTTTTTTTTTTTTTTACCTTTGAAGTTTACTACACCAACTGCAATTGAAGCCAATCTGAGAGGACACACAGGGACCGCAACCATTAAACTGCAGACAGGCTAGGAAACAGGAGAAGAGACTCATCAGGACTAACTGGCAGGGGTGTTGGGGGAAGACTGCTTGAACCAAATAAAAACCACCATCTATCCCTATACACATTCAGGATCAAAATAACCAGGCATACCAAACACAATTATATAATTAACATAATAACTGTAATTATTGAACAGACTGGATCATCAAGCTTGCAAAATCATTTTCCTACCTGTGTTCACACATTAACTTACTTGGTAATGGGGTCATCTCCACAGCTGAAATATTGGTAATTTTTGACATTTGTAGCTCTACTCGGTGGTATTCATAAATTGTTCTTCTTCGAACATCTATAAGAACGAAAAGAAAGAAAGAAAATCAACTTTTAACATTTCTCCACTTTTAAAAACAATAGTATCCTAATATTGGATGTAGAATGAGACACTTTTCATCTGATAAAGATTCAAAATAAAGCCTCATCCTACAAAGTGATCAATTATTTAAAAAAAAGGCTGAAAATCATGAGTCCATGTACCCAGAAGTATTATCATCAATGAAGATGAACAGGCTGATTAGGGTTTGGAACTCTTTCTCACTTAACTAGCAGGTCTCCAATTCATTATCACTCAGGATATTACAGATGTCTTCTTAATAGGTTTAAATATGTTGATAGATTTCGACACATGGGATCAAGATTAGATGACACCCCTTCTCTCAAACTAAAACTGAAGTGAACTTTTTAGGAATGGGTAACAGTTAAAAATTATCAGTGTACCAGAATATCAATGTGATTGCTTTAACAGTCTCAAATAAAATTCTTTCATAAAAGTAAAACAGAGGTTAAAACATTTTTATGTACTATGTTGGCTATAATTAATATTACTCTATTATGTGTGAAATTTGATAAGAGAATAAATTTTAAGTGTCCTCACCCCACCATATACAAGTTGTGACAATGTGAGGAAAATGATGTGTTGATTAGATTGAGTGTAGTGATCAGTTTATAATGTGGACATATAGCAAAACATTGTCTTATATGTCTTAAATACACAATTTTTACTTGACAGTTATGCCTAAAGTTTGAGGAAAAAAGAAAAATCATTTTAAAAATTGGTATCATTGTATGTGAACATAGCATAAACAAGGAAGGTTAATAACTAGCAATTATATTTCATGATGAATTTATCAACAAATCCATCAAAGTTCCTGAGGAAGAAGTTAGAATGAAAATTTTGGCAGTAACTTTAATAATTAGAAATCAGATAAATATAAGTAAACATATTTTACAATGAAGCAGAACAAACATTGAAATGTCTTTGAAACCCCCATTGAAGCTGTATGCTAATGAGTTTGTCTGGGTTTGGTGGATACAAATTGAAAAGTAATGCTATCAACTTTTTCTTTTGGAATTATCCCAATGACAGGAATGCATTTCCTGAATAGTATCATATCTATCAGAATTGTTTGAGATAGCATAAATTATTTTAAGAATATCATGGTGTCCAATTTGTGAAGTTATATGCTATAATGCTTGAGAATAGTTGATCTGGAATAGTCTGACGGGGTTCTTATCCCAGGTACTCTATTTAGTATCTGTAAGTAGCTTTTCTACTTGGTAGCTTTACTGTGCTTCAGTGTTCTTGTCTATAAAATAGGGATAATAGCACCTGGTCACTGAGTTGTTTTGAGGATTAAAATGCTATAACGTATGAAAACTGCTATAAATGCTCAGTAAATGTCAGATATAATTTTTGTCTAACTCCAATATGGCAACCAAATTTCGCACTGGTGATGTACTGCATTTAATTATCTAACTTTCTATAGATTTAAATGAACAAAAATTACACTAAGGCTTTAGAATCAAGTATCTAGATATTTGTCTCCATTCTCATCTCAGAGGAAATTAAATTTGCATTGAAGGCATTAGACCCAATGATGATCTCCTCTAAGATACAGAGCAGAATGGCTCATAAGATAGTGAGCTGCCTTTCAGTAAACCTGTTCAGGAAAAGCAAGATACTGTCTCATCCAGGAGGTTGCAGAGGGAGGACAAATGTTTATTTATACCTAACATAGATTTCTACTTCCATTTCTTATTATTTACCATGAGATTCTATTGCAGAAGAGGAAGAAGGAAGGTAAAGAAAATAGATTTTTTCAGGGCTGGGACTTGTACTAGGGCCATTCCCTGAAAATATCTTTATCAGACTAGAAAATACTGTTTAAAAATTCTAATCCAGCTGGGTGTGGTGGTGCACAGCTGTAATGCTAGTGGCTCGGGAGGATGAGGCAGGAGGATCACAAGTCAAAGTCAGCTTCAGCAAAAGAGAGGCACTAAGCAGCTCAGTGAGACCCTGTCTCTAAATAAAATACAAAATAGGGCTGGGGATGTGACTTCTTTGGTCAAGTGCCCCTGAGTTCAATCCCTGGTCCCCCACCAAAAAAAGAATAATCCAATTAATTTCTTTTTGGTACAACTTAAAGAGGCATATGCATTTTTCAAAAGATACCCTACATCAAAAATTAGAGGAAACACTGGTTTCATAGCATAGGTTCCTTAAGGTATGTGAATCTTGGTATCTTCTTTTTTTAACTTTTAAAGCAAATAAAATGATTGCTTATTTCCTGCTTTTGTCTAAGTAGGATGAGTTCTTAATATATTGTTTTCCCAAGTATTTTGCCAAACAATTGAATTCTCAGAAGTAGAAAAATAATATGGCTTGCCATAAGATCACTAAGATGGGTGTTCATGAGTCCTCCTGCTATAGTCTCTAATATTAGTTGGTACTTATGATTTTATTTCATATTGCACTTTAAAACTCTCAACTGCTGACTGTGCTAGGAAATTACTGGGAGTTAATTATTGATCAGGCATATGGAGTAAGGGAAAGAAGGACCTTTATATGATAGTTCTATTACCTGTTTGGATACTCCAACTATTGGGAGGAGATGAATTTAACAAAACCAAAATTAATGAGAATGATTTTTGCTTGATGACCTGCCAATCAATGACAGTTTTCAAATGGTCATTTCTGCAGAATTTCAGAAACACCTCTGTCAAAAACAAGTCATTAGGAATCACTGGTTGGCCCTGCCAATGTGAGTAGCTTTATTTGATTCCAGAAATGGATTTAGCTCATGTCTTCTTCTATAAAGAGTCAAAAAAGTTACACCAAAGTTTAGTCTTTGTGGTGGCGATACAGCTTCAACTAGTGTCTCACAACTTTACAAAACCAAGATTAAGTACAATACTCATCCATCAGAGGGTTTTAAAGTTAAAAAATTAAATTTAATATGATTGGATTAATTCATACATAAAATAGACTTCAGTGATTGATATTTCAAGGTGATATGATTTGAAGTGCAAACACTGAATTGCATGTCTGAGAGAGTCAGATCACTTATCAGCAGAAGGACAGAGTTATCATATGAAAACACCAAGAATCCTCTCCAATTTATATCCATCCTGGCTGAAATGAACACAGAGTAATGAATATCCTGTGGCATAATAAAGCCATGATCTAGTTTATTTACCTGTCTTAAAAGCTAACATTCACACAAAGAATATCTGAGTAATTTCCTGAATTGCCTATTCTTACATTTACATAAATATTATAACAATATTTTCTGAATTATCACATAAATAATTTGCTAATGCTTCTTTATTTGTGTTAATGCTTAATGGCTGACTCCACATGATTATATCTTATTTCTTTTCCAGTTCAAAATGAGCCTAACTCACAGCACCATTTATTGAGTACTCTTTAATATAAGCAGAGTGTATTGCATAGCTACATGGTTCATTCCCAGCATGTAGCTCAGGAAAAAAGAGACACTTGAGATAAAAAGGACACTCTCTCATAATGGTTACAAGCTTCTCACACAAACACACAATGCAATAACAGAATTAGCTAATAGGAATTGTGAAATAAAGCACACACAAATAAAAAATGCATTAGCTTCAACCTTTTTTCTCAATTCCCTTGGTAGTTCTAATTCCATTAAATAATAATGTAATTATTATCTAGATAGCATTAGATAAAGGCACATAAACCTTAAGTTACCAGGAAGTACTAATCAAAACCTCTTTGGTCTTTCCCTCACTCCCTCACTGCTTGCAAAGTTTCAGGACGTGACTGAAACCTCAGTGTCCAGATGTCATAAATTTTTGGAGCACGCCTGAAGGAAATCAGAGACATGATCTTGAATGAGTTTCATATTTCTTTTCACATATATGTGATTCCTGGCTCAAACAAGCTGCAGTTCCTGACTTCCTTCAAAAGTCACTTTGCCCAAAAAGAAAGCCAAAAATAGGGCACAAGTTTACAGTAGACCACTGTGGCACATGGACTGCAGACCTGTGACTAAGATTGTGGTTCCATTTCCCAAGCTACCTGGCTGAACAGGTGCCTCCCGGGGGGAAACCACGTCTTTGTCCTGAGACTTATGAGATACTGTTAATACTTTTGCAGTGTTGTGAAATCTCATCTCATGTCATTAAATGTTATTTTTCCAAAATAAAAGGACTGTCACTTCATTGAATGAAATTTGATGATAATATAAGAGTTCTTCATCTTAAAATCAAATATTACACAGACATACACACACACCACACACCACACACCATAGTGCTAAGTCACCTAGATTTTTGTTCCTCATGTGAAAAAAAAGGATGACCTATATTTTTAAAAACCAAAACTTCTTATAGCAAAATTCAACTGGAAAAGTTAATTTGTAGGTGTATTTGTAAATGTATGTAAGCAATATTAATTAAAAATAGAAATGTTCTCTATGTTGTAGGAAAGGGTAAGTTGAAGCAGAAATACTTGTTATGTAATAGGGGGAAATCGAGGAATAATTAAGGTAAGGAGCAGTATAAATTCAAAGGCAAATATGAAAGAGAAAAATAGAAAATCTAACATATGTAGTTGTGATTTAAAATAAGAAGGAAGATAAGGTTGGATAGAAAATTTTAACTTAGATTATTTTTGAGTATTGATTGGGATAATTTCCTGTATCTTTCATAGTAAAGCAACTGCAGAATGAAGTTCTGCAAGGAGCTTTTCATTCACAGTTTTGAATAAAATAGAAGTACATTAAGTAGGACTTTTCTCCTGTCTTAATAAATAACCAAAAAATACACATCAAATAAATGAATGATTCAATGCCTTGAATTTTTAATAATGTATTAAGATTCTGTGATTTGAGAATTTTATATTAGAAATAACATAACTCAACTTTTTTAAGTCAGTTGAATGATGCAACTTTAAATTGATATTTTTTTTCCTCTGAGAGTACATAATGAATGAAAAATGAATGAATGAATGCATAAATAAATGAATGAATAAATTTTTTTAAAGGAAACAGCTTAACTACAAGTTCCAGAAGGAATCCTTTTTGACTCATAGAAAGTTAGAAGAATTCTCAAATGTGTTAAAATTGGTTAATCAGTGATTTCTAATGTCCAGAAAATTCTGAGATTTTTAGTTCTCCATAAAAATTAAGTCAGGGTTAACATATAGGATATGTTAGAAATGTATGAATTAAAACAATAAGTTATCACTTTGCAAAATGCTGTTTAACAGAGGTTATTTCTATTCCCCAAATATCATGGTTTCCATTTATTTCTCCTTTTTTGGAGTCTTCATGATCTAGTAAATACTCGAGCAGCATCTCACCTAATGAAATTGTGCTGTAAAGGGAAGCAATTTTATATTCTGCAGAATGAATAATTTTGAAGGGCTCTCTATTTTTAGGAGAGCAAAGGTAAGATGAGACAACTTACTGAAGATTTATAGATTGATCTGGCCTTAAATGAATGAAAAGGCCGATAACTTTGAAAATAGCAAATGAGGCTCAGTATTTCTGACAGGACTTGAAATGGATTCTATAAAGTATTATGAAGGAAAAAAACCCTGTAAGTTTTTCCATGATCGTTTGTTTCCCATAGTTTTGATCATATGTGAGATATAGCTGTTAAGTAATTATAATGAATGTGTCCTATTTGTGTCCTAAATGAAAATTAAAAATTGTTTTCTACAGGGAAAATTAGGTATAATGGTTATATTTTACAAATTTACTATTCACTGTATCTAATATTGTAAGGCTTTATAAAAAGTAAGGAAAAAAAGAATGTTATGTGTAGCTATCATACTTGATATTCAACAAGTAATTATTTTATTTAAATATATGCTTATGGTGTGTTGTTGCCCTATCTGATGTAGAAGACAAATGTGGCATTTTAATGTAAATGTAATTAATTAAAACCAATTCAGGGCTAGGGAGATAGCTCAGTTGGTAGAGTGCTTGCCTTGCAAGCACAAGGCCCTGGATTCAATCCCCAGTACCGCAAAAAAAAAAGAAAAAAAAATTAATAAGAATAAAAATTCAAATTCTTAGGCTTGCTAGCCACAGTTCAGGTGCACAGTACCTATCCAGGTCCTGCTGGAAGGTTCAGATTCAAAACACTTTTGGAAGCACAGGAAAATCTATGGAATGGCACACTGGTCTATGCTATTATTTCTTTAAGAATTAAAGTTTAAGATATTTTTCACATTAATAATCAAAACACTTTTTTATTTATGTTTTTTGATTCACACTCTAAATAATTTTGGTCAGCTTCTTTGGAAAATTGCCACCTGGTCTGTAAGTTTTAGAAAAATAAATCCACCTTTGCCAAAATATATACAAACATTACTGAGAGTTCAATGATCCTCTAAGAAATTGTCAAATATATTTGCTCTGTATGTTTAATTGTCAGTTCTATTTCTGAAAGTGCTCATGTAGGCTGTGAAATAATAACCAAGAAAGCAAAGGCACAGTGTAGTAGGAACAATGTCAATACAGTTAAAATAGCAGATGCTGATGAGAAAGGACTTGCTGTTAAGAAAACACCAGGTGCTGGTGAGCAGAATAAAGTGGAGTATTCTCAGGGATTCAGAAATAGTCACTGCTATGACTTGCAGTAGAACTGTTTCAAGATAGGTCACTTGCTGTCCCTTTTGGTTTCTCTTCCAAGAATTCTACATGTGTGTGTTACAATAACTTTCTCACTACTAAAAAAACACAGCCTTAAATTTTTCAAATGGAAGAACTATAAGGCAAGTATAGATTTTCTGGGTTTCTTGCTGGAAGTGTTATGTTCATTAAGCTCAGAGGGTAGAGAAATAGTGGTTATATGAGGTAGAAGTTCACTCAGTACCCAGAGGTTAGAATTCAAATACTAAATTGAAGGAGAGAAACAGATGAAAGCGTTACTAGGATGAATTGTGTTTGTATCCAGGAAGAACTGTGCATTACGTGCAAAAAGGATTTGGAGGGACATAAGCTGAGGCTGAGAAAGAATTCCTTAGAGCTATTTAACATAAAGTTATGAAAAGTATAAATGATCTATGAATATAGGATGCTATCAAAACTTTCTGGCAATCAAAACACAATTAGAACAACAATGAAATACTATGTTCTGCTTATAGAATTTTCAAAAGTTTACAAAATGATAGTACTATCTGAAAAGGGGTATCTAATAGAATGCTTATAGGGAAGGCTATTGGTGCATTTATGGAAAACTATTTGTCAAAATACATACAAACCACTATCAGCATTCAACATTTACAAATTCATTTTTAAGAAGCAGATAAATGTAAAAATTTTAAAAGAAGAATGCTCAGCACTGTTTAATTAATATGAGAAACAACATACATGACTAATTACAGAAGTAAAAATTTACATATATTATGAAATGATTTGTTGCAGCTAATAATATTTTAGACAAATTGCCAGACACTGTGGCACATGCCTGTGATCCCAGTGGTTTGGGAGGCTGAGGTAGGAGGATTGAGAGATCAAAGTCAGCCTCAGCAAAAGGGAGACGCTAAGCAACTCAGTGAGACCCTTTCTCTAAATAAAACACAAAATAGGGCTGGGGATGTGACTCAGTTGTGTCTCTGAGTTCAATCCCTGGTAACAACAACATCAACAACAAAAATCAGACAAATATTTAACAATGTAGAAAAAAAAAGTGTTGTATATTTTAAGGAAAAAATAGGCTGCAAACATATTTATAGCACAATGCCAATTTTCTTTGCATGCATACTATAAAACATAGATACGTGAAAATATTAATTGTTAACTATAGTAGATCTACAAGTAATTTAAATTTTCTTCTTTATGTTTTCCATTATTTTTAAAATCAAATGCACTATGTTTCTCATTGCAATAAGAATATATTTATACTCATATTTTTAAAACGAATAACTGAAGGCATTTTATGTAGACTTTCTTTTTTATAGCTGTTTCTGTAGAGATTGAAACAGCAGATTTCTGAGGTGGTTTTTTCTGTTCCTAAAGTTTCACAAAAATATTTTATGAAAAACAGAAAGTGATTTAGAGGCACAAGAGCACATTGCAGAAACATACAAATGTTAACAAGGAGACACTAATAAAACCACACAATGTCATAGTCAGACAAGCTGAGAATTCCCTCTGGACACTGAGTCCAAGTGTGTTGTGGAAATTCCCTGTGGGCCCACTCTGAAGGGTACCCAGGCTGGGTGATGACATCTGTCATTATCACTGTCATCTAAAGTGATGCTGGTGATGCCGGAGAGCAGCGTTCCCCAAGTCCAAGCACAGTGATTACTTCATGCCAGGTGCTGCAGACTCAGTACATATTGCAATAGGTACCAAGACGCTCATCGTACATATAAAGAAAGTTGTAGGAATTAAATAATATATTCAGGATCTCATGACCAATATTCACACTACACCACCCCTTATGCTTATCTTTCATTTTGTTTTTTATTTATAAGTATTAATTTTACCATATAATTTAAAAATTTTTTTGAGAAGAGCAAAATAATTTTCCTTGTAACTTTGGAACTATTTATTAGTTTACTAAAAATGCCTGAATTCCCTTTCATAACAACACTATGAGATCATCTGATCTAATTGGAAAGAAAAGCAGCTGCTTTAATTAATTATGCTCAAAAGTTAATTGAAACAATTTATGATTTGGAAACCTTTAAAACCTGAAAAAATGAGGGTTTTTTTTGTTGTTGATGTTATGAGGAATGGGTGAGGGTCAAGCTTAGTTATAAATAAAGAAAAACTTTTTCAGCTTATTGACTGTTTGATCAAATCTTTGCCAAATCTGATAAGAATGATATAATAATGATGATTCCATTGAGAAAAAATAGTCTCAATGCTGTGGTCCACATTTCCATACTGTCATTGCTAGATTATGCCAAATGTCTAGGTTCTAGAATTCATGTAACTAAAATAGTTGAAAAGACAAAAACTTGATCTTATGAGAATAAGGTCCTATGAAATGCTCCCTGGAATACAGAAGAAATGAAATCGCCCATTACTTGGCATAATGATTTGCAGTTCCCTAAATCCACTCAGGGAAAGAGAAAGGCGTAACAAAAATAAGAGATTTAAATTCCCTGCAAGGACTACTTGTAATAGCAAGAGTTGTTAAATAATGTGAATAGAATTCTGAAAAGGACTTAAATATTTACCTAAGCACAAATAAGTAACACACAGATCTCTAGAAGTCATCTTATTTCTCAGGAAAAATTAATAACTTGTATAACTTGCATTATGCTAATCTTGGGTTATCCAAATTTCTGGCATAACCAAGTATGCTTTTTTTTTAAGCTGAGAATTCAATGCAATATATTTCTCCTCTTACTCAGAAGTTCATATAACACTGTTGTACTTTTTGAAGTGGGAACAGATTTTTAGGGAGATTAAAATTTTCTGTTGCTGAAATGAATTTTAAGTAGAAAACATCGATTCCAATTTTCTTGCTTCGATATGGTCTCATCTAATGGCAGAGATGGGAGCATCAGAGACTCAGAACTTCCCTTCCTTCTCCTAATTTTCTCAGGTTTGAATAGTAAGGTCAACAGGAAATGTGAATTCCATCCTAAGCAAACAGAAATGCCGGAGAGAAGCTGTCCTCTGAATTCAAGTTCTGATAATGTTTTCAAGTTGAATACTGAGTCCTGAATGCTAGACATAATCTAGTATTAAAATTTATATGAATTTTGCCAATTTCTTTAACGAAATTTACATTTGG
The DNA here is from genome assembly GCF_902686445.1 of Sciurus carolinensis. Lineage (NCBI taxonomy): Eukaryota > Metazoa > Chordata > Mammalia > Rodentia > Sciuridae > Sciurus > Sciurus carolinensis. Next base: position 25,302,738 of record NC_062224.1, read on the forward strand.
AAATGTATTTCTCCTTAACACTTAACAGTTATCCTTTTACAGCAAAACAAGGCATCCAAAAATTACATTTGGAAACCCTGAAGTCTAAGCACAGTTTTATCACAGAGAACACACATGAAACTTCCATATTAAAATATATTTGTTAAAAAAATTCTCTTGTACTTTGATGGGATTCTTTTCTCTCAACAACAATCCATCAGGATAGCAAAGTGGACTAAAATACTTTCTGAGCAAGCTACCAATAAAATTCTTCCTGGGATAGAAAGAACCAACAAATAAACTAAAACTAGTGTTTCCTTTCTCTTGTGCAATAATTGACTCAAGTCATGCCTGATTTAACACTTCTGAAAGGAAGAATGTGAGAACACTCCTCCCCAACAGAAGCCAACCTTGGATCTCCCAGGGTTCAGACTCTTATTCAAGAGCTCTGTCAGGACCCCTTTATGTTGCCTGCACATACTAATATATCCTTGCTTTGTACCCAGTGCAATTTAGTTTCTGGAAAATCTACCTCGATTTAACAATTCCCTTGGATATTACCTCCCACAAATTCTAAGCTAAGAAGGGAAACCCCACGGAAGATGCACGTTCATATTTGAATGCCATTCTAAATTTAGATAGCCCTTATAATGTTTCCAGCCAATCCAGTGAAAAGTCTCACTTCCACTCCATTTACTTCTGTATTTGAGAGATGACATAATTAAACAGAATCAACTCGAGTCAAGACCAAACAGCTTACGCATGTGATAAATTAAGTCTGCGGCTATAATGAAATAAAAGAAGAAAAGAACGTTTAACAAAAGGGAAAGAAATGATCTAATCTTGAGATATATTTCATTACCCATTGCTTTTAAATAAGCACATTTAGGACACAAGCAAAAATCCCAGTACTAAAACCCTGAACATTCTTGAGGACTGTTCTGGAAGTAAAGGAGGTTGAAAACTGAGATGGTTTCAAAACATAGCTACTTACACAGTCAGAACAGCTATGAAATGCACTTCACATTTTGACTGTTTTCTTTCCTTCCTTCCTTTTTCCCTCTTCCTTCAACCTTCCCTCCATCCTTCCCTCTCCTTTGATGTTAGGGATGAACTCAGGGTCTCAGGCATGAGAAGAATATTCTCTACCACTGATCTGCACACCAAGCAACATTTTGATTTTCTAATATCATGAACTGTTGCCCAAAATGACATATATTTTTATTCTACAAAATATAAACTAGATTAGATAGGTTAAATTGATTTAACAGGGGGGAATACATATTTTTTCTGGTAGGTGTAACTTCACTCAAATTTTCATTTACCTAAATTAATAATTTTATTCATCTTCCTTCGGTCTTAAACACATTTGTTAAACACAGAATAGCAAAAAGTAGATTTTCTTCTCACAAGTTTATTTAAAATAAATCTTAAATATGGAAAGTCATTTACCTATCAATCAAATAATTTGTCACTGCTTTATGTTCTTATTATAAAGAACTATGACTTTTATAATAAGAACCCAACAAATCGTCTCAAAGACTCAAAAAGCACACATTCATGTCTAGGCTATTCAATTTCTCTTTACCTATGTTTATTAGTTCAAGAGTAATGGAGATAGCCAACCCCAAAAGGAGTTATAAACCACATAGCAGAATTAACAAGCACCAATTAGCTAAGTGATTTTTTTTTCCAGTTACATGCACCTGAGATCAATTTTCTTATCATTTAACCCTCCCAGAAGGTTCACACTTTGCAATGACCCTTCTTCTACATACTGGGAATTTGCTGGATCCTGTGGACAACGACAAAAGCGTCAGACAGCCCCACTTTCACTGGATGATTGGTTGAACTTATCTGTGTGACCAAGACAGGAATCTGAAAAAGAAAAAGCAGATTACTTGTGTTAGACCTGACTTTCATTTAGGCATGCGGAGTGTGCTCACCTAGCTCCATGCACAAAATCAGGTGACAGAGATGAGGGAGAACAGAAGGAACAGGAAATACAGAAGAAAGACATACAATGCCTCAAAGTAACAGCAACTTAGAGCTCTTTGATGAGTTAGAGACGATAGAGCTCTGGGTCCTAGAAATGGCTGCTTGATACAGAAAGCCATAGACTCTCAAAGAATTTAACTGATTCTACCTGCTGTAAACTTACCACACAAATAGTCACACCATGAAAGCATTTAATGTTGGCTATAATTTCAAGAATAGAGATTCTCAATGGAATATTACTCAGCCATAAAGAATGATAAAATTATGGCATTTGCAGGCAAATGGATGAAATTGGAGAATATCATGCTAAGTGAGATAAGCCAATCTCAAAAAGCCAAAGGACAAATGATATCGCTAATAAGTGGATGATGACACATAATGGGGGGGTGGGAGGGGTTAGGGTTAGGATTAGAGTTAGGGTTAGGGAGGGGGGCAAGAATGGAGGAAGGAAGGACTGTATAGAGGGAAAAGAGGGGTGGGAGGGATGGGGGGGAAGGGAAAAAAATAACAGAATGAATCAAACAGCATTACCCTATGTAAATTTATGATTACACAAATGGTATGCCTTTACGCCATGTACAAACAGAGAAACAACATGTATCCCATTTGTTTACAATAAAAAAAAAATAGAGATTCTTCTCTTACTGGTGTTTTTTTTTTCTAACTGATTTTATTTCATGTTTATTTTCATGTAGTTTAAACTAAAATCTTGTTTACAAGTGGGATTCTAGACACAAAACCTAGAACAAAAGATGTAAGTACACTGCTGAATGAATATTTAAAATATCATCGATTAACATATTACAGTAGTCCCATATGCTGCATTACTGATTTAATGCATAGGTAAGTCTGGTAAATGTTGATGGATGCTGGGTTTTGTCAGTCTTGTTTCAATACTTAGGGAGAACTCCTGAGGTGCAATGAGACATCTCAAGGTCACATTACCTAAATTTGAATCTCAGTGAAATGAGAGATTACACTCTATTTACATATGATCTATCAACATGTATAAATGCATTCTACTGTCATGTACAACTAATTAGAACAAGTAAAATAGAAAAAAATAAATGAAAGATAACCAAAAGTCTGAATATGACAGACACTACTAATATTTGCTTAGAAAAGTTAGGAAACATCTTGCTTTTATTTCTTGTGCTATGGGAGTCCTGTTAAGGAAATCTGATCCTGAGCCAACAAGTTGAAGATTTGGACCTACTTTTTCTTCTATAAGATGCAGGGTCTCTGGTCTGATTCCGAGGTCCTTGATCCATTTTGAGTTGAGTTTTGTGTAGGGTGAGAGATAGGGGTTTAGTTTCATTCTATTGCATATAGTTTTCCAGTTTTCCCAGCACCATTTGTTGAAGAGGCTATCTTTTCTCCATTGCATATTGTTGGAACCTTTGTCTAGTATGAGAAAATTGTATTTATTTGGGTTTGTGTCCATGTCCTCTATTCTGTACCATTGATCTACCTGTCTATTTTGGTACCAATACCATGCCGTTTTTGTTACTATTGCTTTGTAGTAGAGTTGAAGATCTGGTATTGCAATACCCCCTGCTTCGCTCTTGCTACTGAGGATTGCTTTAGCTATTCTAGGTTTTTATTCTTCCAGATGAATTTCATAATTGCTTGCTCTATTTCTGCGAGGTACATCATTGGGATTTTAATTGGAATTGCATTGAATCTGTATAGAACTTTAGGTAGTATAGCCATTTTGACGATATTAATTCTGCCTATCCAGGAACATGGGAGATCTTTCCATCTTCTAAGGTTTTCTTGAATTTCTTTCTTTAGTGTTCTGTAGTTCTCATTGTAGAGGTCTTTCACCTCTTTGTGAGATTGATTCCCAAGTATTTTATTTTTTTCGATGCTATTGTGAATGGAGTAGTTTTCCTAATTTCTCTTTCTGAAGATTCATCACTTATGTATAAAAATGCATTGGATTTATGAGCATTGATCTTGTAACCTGCTACTTTACTGAATTCACTTATGAGTTCTAAAAGTTTTCTGGTGGAATTTCCAGGTTCCTCTAAATATATAATCATGTCATCAGCGAACAGGGATAGTTTGAGTTCTTCTTTTCCTATTCGTATCCCTTTAATTTCTTTGGTTTGTCTGATTGCTCTGGCTAGAGTCTCAAGGACGATGTTGAATAGAAGCGGTGAAAGAGGGCATCCCTGCCTTGTTCCAGTTTTTAGGGGGAACGCTTTCAGTTTTTCACCATTTAGAATGATATTAGCCATGGGCTTAGCGTAGATGGCCTTTATAATGTTTAGGAATGTTCCCATTACCCCAATTTTTTCTAGTGTTTTGAGCATGAAGGGATGCTGTATTTTATCAAATGCTTTTTCTGCATCTATTGAAATAATCATGTGATTCTTAACTTTAAGTCTGTTGATATGGTGAATGACATTTATTGATTTCCGAATGTTGAACCAACCTTGCATCCCTGGGATAAAACCCACTTGATCGTGGTGCACTATCTTTTTAATATATATTTGTATGCGATTTGCTAAAATTTTGTTGAGAATTTTTGCATCGATGTTCATTAAGGATATTGGTCTGAAATTTTCTTTCCTTGATGTGTCTCTGTCTGGTTTAGGTATCAGGGTGATATTGGCTTCATAGAACGAATTTGGTAGGGTTCCCTCCTCTTCTATTTCATGGAATAGTTTGAGGAGTATTGGAATGAGCTCTTCTTTAAAGGTTTTATAGAACTCGGCTGAGAACCCATCTGGTCCTGGACTTTTCTTTGTTGGTAGGCTTTTGATGACCTCTTCTATTTCATTGCTTGAAATTGGTTTATTTAAGTTGTGTATGTCCTCCTCGTTCAGTTTAGGTAGTTCATATGTCTCTAGAAATTTGTTGATGTCTTCGAGGTTTTCTGTTTTGTTGGAGTATAGATTTTCGAAATAGCTTCTAATTATGTTTTGTATTTCACTCGTGTCTGTTGTGATGTTTCCTTGTTCATTCCGAATTTTAGTAATTTGAGTTTTCTCCCTCTTTCTCTTTGTTAGTGTGGCTAAGGGTTTATCAATTTTATTTATTTTTTCAAAGAACCAACTATTTATTTTATTAATTTTTCCGATTGTTTCTTTTGTTTCGATTTCGTTGATTTCGGCTCTGATTTTAACTATTTCCTGTCTTCTACTACTTTTGGTATTGGTCTGCTCTTCTAAGCAAGAATAAACAACTGGGATAGATTCAAACTAAAAAGCTTTCTCTCAGCAAAGGAAACTATCAGAAATGTGAAGAGAGAGCCTACAGAGTGGGAGAATATCTTTGCCAACCATACCTCAGATAGAGCGCTAATTTCCAGAATCTATAAAGAACTCAAAAAACTCTACACGAAGAATACAAATAATCCAATCAACAAATGGGCTAAGGAAATGAACAGACACTTCACAGAAGAAGATGTACAAGTAATCACCAGATATATGAAAAAATGTTCAACATCCCTAGTAATAAGGGAAATGCAAATCAAAACTACCCTAAGATTTCATCTCACCCCAATTAGAATGGCGATTATCAAGAATACAAGCAACAATAGGTGTTGGCGAGGATGTGGGGAAAAAGGAACACTCATACATTGCTGGTGGGGTTGCAAATTAGTGCAACCACTCTGGAAAGCAGTGTGGAGATTCCTCAGAAAGCTTGGAATGGAAACACCATTTGACCCAGCTATCCCACTCCTTGGCCTATACCCAAAGGACTTAAAATCAGCATACTACAGAGATACAGCCACATCAATGTTCATTGCTGCTCAATTCACCATAGCCAGATTGTGGAACCAACCTAGATGCCCTTCAGTTGATGAATGGATAAAGAAACTGTGGCATATTTATACAATGGAATATTACTCCGCAATGAAGAATGATAAAATTATGGCATTTGTAGGCAAATGGTCGAAATTGGAGAATATCATGCTAAGTGAGATAAGCCAATCTCAAAAAACTAAAGGACGAATGATCTCGCTGATAAGCGGATGAGGACATATAATGGGGGGTGGGAGGGGCTAGCATTAGGTTTAGGGTTAGGTTTAGAGTTAGGCTAAGGAGAGCAGTAAGAATGAAGGAAAGAAGGACTGTGTAGAGGGAAAAGAGGGGTGGGAGGTGTGGGAGGGGTGGGAGGGGTGGGGGGGAGGGGAAAAATATAATAAACATCATTACCCTATGTAAACGTAAAAAAAAAAAAAAAAAAAAAAAAAAAACAACATGTCATGTTTACTTGGAAAGAATGTAAAATTTATATCTGTCAGTTGTGTTGTTCTGTACATGAAGAGGGTTATGTTTATAAATGATATTGTCTGTGTATTCAATTAGTTCCTGGAATAGTTGGATCAGAATTGCTTACCATTTTGTTAATTTGTCCATTTAGTTGTGTACTGTAGGTTTTTGCTATTTGTTTTGAGACTATATAATAAAGTTTAGAATTGTTAAAAAAAGTAAGGAAGTGACATTAAGTCTCCAAACATCATAGGACTTCCTGGACTCATACATAATTGTAGTACATAATTGTAGTACTTTGTAAACTCACAAAAACAGTGAGAGGTTGTGATATTTCCTCTCTTAAAGGCATTTTTTTTATTACAAACTTGAGTTTGTAATCCCTGGAGCCAAGCAGTGTTTCTGCAACCATTTTTTTTCTGATTCTTTTTCTCATTCACTCCAGGTTATCAGTCAAAATACATTTGGACAAAAACAGCAATGTCCCCCATCACCATATCAAAAAAAAAAAAAAAAAAAAAAAAAAAAAAAAAAAGAAAAGTTAGGAAACATCAATAATATACGAAAAATGTTGTGATAGCTAACCCATGAGACAACCTCAGGGAGACTATTTTCCTAGATTTAGAGAAGATTCCACTGAAAACAGGATTACTCTCTTTACTACCAGTTTTATAGAAATAAAAATGGGAATGAAACCATCTTCAATAAATAAAGGGACAAGGGAGCACATGAGAAGAATGAATGCACCATTCACCATTTTTTTTTTTTTTAAGGTAGTGAAAGCAGATTGTGGGCCATCTGTGGGTAATTCATCAAAGAACACATTTGATCAGACATTGCTGTACAGGTCATCCAACAGCACAGCATCAAGAGGGCAGGGAGCTGAGTTGAAGCACATATAATAAAGGCCAAACTGCCTATGTCTTCTGGTGACTTCATGAAATCGTAAAAGGGCTATTTTGTTAGATTTGGCAAATTAAGAAGAAATTTTACAGTTTCTGAAATGTGCAGAATTATTTTGAAATTAAAAAAATGGAAAATGTTAAGTTTCCCTGCTTGTACTATTTTGGTCCTCTCAAAAAAAGGTAAAATGTTATAAATTTCATTTCAGCATTCCCAGTTCTTAATCAACATCAACAAGTATTCTGATATTTGTACGATGGAAACACACAAAACAAAATCAAACCAAAGATTTAGGTCTCTAAAAGTCCATTCGCTAAATGAAAGCCTTATGTACTTTATGTTGTCACTCACTAAACTACACTCAACCTTCACAGATGTAGTCCCCCTTTCAATGGGTAGTCCTATAGTTTGGATGCTGAACATCCACCCAAAGTCCATGGGTTAAAGGTTGGGTTTCCAGGGTGACACCATTGAGAGGTGTTAGAACCTTTAGGAGATAGGGCTTAATGGAGATCCTCAGGTCCTTTGATGCCTTCCATCCAAGGAAATTGTGGGACCCTGTCTCTTCTTCCCTTTTACATTCTCACGGATGAGATAAGTAGTCTGACTCTACCACATGCTCCTCACGATTTCCATCTGACACTCCCATCAGAGGTCCAAAGCAATGAGTTTATCTTATCTTGGACTGGAAATTCCAAACTGTGTGGCAAAATAAACCTGTTTTTATAAGTTAATTATCTCAGGTATTTTGTTATAGTAACAGAAAACTGACAAACACAGGCATTAGATTATTACCCAGTCTTTAACTCCAGGTTCAGGAGTGCTAATATGAATCCAACTTATATTTAAGTCAGACTCACAGTTAAGGAAGAAAAGACAAAAGAATAGAAAGGCATAGGGAAAAAAAGTTCCAATAAAGTTATATTTTAGTCATCTTAATAAAACAAAGTCATATAGTTATTAGGATATTATTCCTGAATGCCTGCTTAAAAGTAAGCATGAAATCTTTGTTACTGGCATTTATCACTGACTTTCATTCTCCAACACTATGAATGTAGTTTTCCTTTGCAAGTTACAGGATACTTTGCCAGATTACTCTGGATTAATTTATTGTATTTTCTCCTTTCCTATTTTCACAACAGAACTGGGCTTATATTAGCATCATTTAAAAAACCCTATTATACTGTGATGAATACTATGTATTACACCAGACCTTGTTTTTCAGATTCTGTTTCTTGGCTCCTGTAGCCTTCCCAGCAACTGTGTCCTCTCAGATTATGCATTCCATCTCTCCACCTCTCTTCATCTTTCATTTTGATTTTGTTTTCTCCATCTCTTTCCTTCCTTTCACTCCCTCCCTTTGTATTTTGTCTCTACGTCCAACCCTCCCCTCCTGTGCTTTTATTCTGTGGTGGATTGATTACACTGATGGCCTCAATCCAGACCCTTTTCTCACTTTGCAGTGTTCTCTCACTCTGACTCTGGGCTCAGTCATATGGCAAAAGGAGACAACCACAAACATGAAGCTAAAAAGAAGCTTGAAAAGTGCTTGCAAATTTCTATTTCCTCTCTTGGAAACTTGCCACTGGTGGGAGAAGTGAATGCATAGGAGAAACACATGAAGGAAAGCTTTCTTTCCAACAGAGAGCACCTTTGACCATCCAGCTCCCAGAATATCCACCAGTTAACAGCTGGCACTGAAGGGTCCAATAAAGATCAGTAGAACTACCAAGCTGATCTGGAGGTACCTTGTGGGAAGTAAGAAATGGAGTTGGTTTAAGCCACTACATTGTGGGATGAGTTGTTACATAGAAATACTGACCAGTAAATTCTTTGCTAAAGATCAAACAGCCAATTCAAATTCCTAGGGGTGTTTCTGCATAAGATGAAGTGATATTCCTCCTCCTAGTTTTCTTGGAATCAGATGAATATCTCTCTACTTCTATGTGCAATGAAACAGGAAAGATAGGAATGCTCTAGTGGAAAGCTTTCATGTTCTATACAGCCCCCCCATTTTTTTTTTTTTGTTTCCTTATCATCTGGTTTATTCTTTTGTTTGTGAATTATGAAAGCTAAGAAGGATGTATCTAAATAACCTACATGTGGATTTATTTAACCTGAGGAAAATCCATTCAAAACCAAAATTGGCAGCCTTGTAGTATACTTGGTGTTCTATCACTGAAAATTATGTGATGAACTGACCAACCCTCTAAGAAGATCACTGTGGACAACCTTAAGGACTCCTTTAATCCTCAAATTGTTATTTCCTTCTATCGAATGATTTTGACTTTTTGAAGCTTTAACAAGTAAGTTGTTAACAATGATCCAAACAAAAATTATAAGGAGAAGATATTCTACCTATAGATAAAAAGGGCAGAAGTAGATAGAAACAATCATTTTAACTTGCTACCAGCTTTAAAAATGTACATGTTTATGAGTCAATGACTTCGGAATACCGTGTCTGACAAACCACTCCTCTACTGTTTAAATATATCTTTTCTGAGTCTTAATATGAGAATATAGAGTAGAAAAAAATGAAATTAATGAAATTAAACCCCTATCTCTCCTCCTTTACAAAACTCAACTCAAAATGAATCAAAGATCTAGGAGTTAGACCTGAGACCCTTCACCAAATGGAAGAAAAAGTAGGCCCGAATCTCCATCAGGTTGGCTTAGGACCAGACTTCTTTAACAAAACACCCATAGTGCAAGAAATAAAAGCAAGAATCAATAAATGGGATAGATTCAAACTAAAAAGTTTTTTTGCAGCACAGGAAACAATAATGTGAAAAGAGAGCCTACAGAGTAGGAGAAAATCTTTTCCACATACACTTCAGACAGAGCACTTATCTCCAAAGTTTATAAAGAACTTAAAAAACTTTACACCCAAAATACAAAGAACCCAATCAGTAAATGGGCTAAGGAAATGGGCAGACACTTCACAGAAGAAGATATACAGGTGATTAACAAATATATGAAAAAGTGCTCATCATCCCTAGTAATTAGAGAAATGCAAATTAAAACCACCCTAAGATTTCATCTAAGTCCAATTAGAATGGCTATTACCAAGAACACAAGCAATAGTAAGTGTTGGCATGGATCTGGGGAAAAAGGCACACTCATACATTGCTAGTGGAGTTGCAAATTGGTACAACCAATTGGAAAGTAGTATGGAGATTCCTCAGAAAACTTGGAATGGACCCACCACTTGACCCAGCTATTCACCTCCCCAAAAATGAGAATAATGTCTACTACACACAAATTATTTTCCCCAAAAAGACATGTACACTGTCCATGCTGTTTGATGAAATAGGAAAAATTCATTCATTCATCAGATATTAATTGAAAAGATTCCCTTACTGTGGGCACTGTAGTTATAGCAGAGAATAAAACAAATACCTCACTTTCAGAGAGCTTCGGGGTAAAGTAGATATCAAAACAAGTTATTATAAAAATATATAGTATGTGATAAGGTGCTTAATACCATGGAGAGAACTGAAACAGGGTGGAGAGTTAGGGATGGGGGTCTTTGTTGGAGAGGAGAATCACTGAGGGTCCCTCTGATAAGGTGTCTTCCCATAGGAAACTCAAGAGAAGTAAAAGACTCTGGGAACAGCTCTGGGTAGAGGGACCAGCATGGACAAAGGACTTGACTGAATTGCTTTTGGTGTGCTTTGGAGTTTAAATGTTATTTCTATGACTGGAGCAAATGTATTTACCAAGAGTGTTAAAATAGGTAGAAGGAACTAGGGCAAATCATAAGGGGTGTGTATTACTTGCAAGCTGTGGCAGTAACAGGATTTTATTCTAAAAAATACAGGAAGATTTGGAGAGGTTTAAGCAGAGGAAAGGAATTGTTTCAGGTTTGAAAAAGATCACACTATCTTTTTGTGATCAAGACTGTAGGAAGGAAAAAGGAGTCAGAGAAACTGGTTAGGAGTGTATCATAGTTGTCCCAGCAGGAAATGGGTGGCTTGGACTGAACTATTGTAATAGAGGAAACAGACGAGACAGAGGATGAATTTTGGCTGGATTGTGTAGGTACTGCATGGATTTAATACAGGGAGTGGAAGTACAAAGGAGAGTAAAGGGTATCATCAAGACTTTTGGTCTCAGTAGCAAGAAAAGTGTGTGTTCCATCAGGAATGTTATACTGTCCATCTTCAGGGGACTCACTCACATCAATCCAATAGAAGGCAATCCTCCAGGTGTGCAGAGAACAACTCAAAGCTCCAGAGAGCAGGACCAAAATGTACAGAGGTGGAGAGGCCCAGAGGAAGGATGCAGGACAAGCACCTTACGGCAACATGACTGGCTTGGAATTCATTTTTTTTTAACACTTCATAGAGTTACTAGTAAGAGACTGGGGTTTCTAAAACTCTCAAAATTTGTCCTGTTTCAATATTAAAATGAGTATGCATAAGGAGTTCTCAATTTCTCCCATCTGCCTAGAAGCAACCTAAGCCTTTTATGAAACAATTACATCCTGGATTTTGAAAAAAAAAAAAAAAAAGATTTATTGAATTGAATACTTAAAACTGTCAATACTGTCAAAGGTCAGTATGGGCAAAACCAGGATTTTGCAGAGGTTTCTGATGGAAACTTGCTGACTTCTGCCTCCCTGATATTCTCACATCTTTCTTACTCAATCTTCTCAGGCTGTATTCTTTTTAATTTAAAATATCTAAGAATGACAAGTAATCTGAATGAGTTCCCAGGAAGCAAGGCAGAATAGCCCATAGGTTTGCATGTCAGTATAAATTAGAGACTAGTAAGATGAATTATGAGAATTACTAAAAGCCATATTTAAAAGGAACATTTTTATACACTCATACATTGCTGATGGGACTGAAAATTGGTATAACCACTCTGGAAAGCAGTGGAGATTCCTCAGAAAATTTGGAATGCAATCCCATTTGACCCTGTTATCCTACTTCTTAATCTATACACCGAAGACTTAAAATCAGCATATTACAGTGACGAAGCCACATCAATGTTTATGGCAACTCAATTCACAATAGCTAAGCTATGGAGTCAACCTAGGTGCCCTTCAGACGAAAGGATAAAGAAACTGTGGTACATATACAAAATGGAATATTACTTAGCCATAAAGAAGAATAAATTTATGGCATTTGCCAGTAAATGGATGTATCTAGAGACTATATGCTAAGCAAAATAAGCCAATCCCCCAAACCAAAGGTTGCATGTTCTCTCTCATATGTGGATGCTAATATACAGCACTATAGGGAGAGGAAGAATAGAAATTCAGTAGATTAGACAAAGGGGAATGAAAGGAAGGGGAGGAATAGGAATAGGAAAGACAGTGGAATGAATCTGACATAATTTTCCTATGTACATACATGAATACACCACAGTGAATTCTACATCATGTACAACCATAAGACAGGGATCCTAATTAGAATAAGAGGAACTCCATTTCTGTGTAAATAAGTCAAACAGTACTCCACTGTCACGAATAACTAAAAAGGATAAAAATTAAAACTTAAGGAATATAATAAAATAAAATCAACCCTTTTATGACTAGTATCAATGAAACAATTGTGGTATGTGTGTGTGTGTGTGTGTGTGTGTGTGTGCAAATAAACTATTAAGCCTAACCACTGGTAGCTCTAAGGTGAAAATTAATAGACCAATATTTGTGAACATACATCATTTTCCCTAAACTTACAAAGAAATGAAATGTATGAAAGAATAAAGCATAGTAGGGAAATGTCTCATTTCACAATAAACTACTAAGAAAAAAAAATTATAGCCAGTATTAGGGCAAAACGAGTACAAGAATGAGGTCTGTCCTATTGTTATGATCATCTGTTCCGCAGAAGTCTCTATTTACAGGGATATGAAGTACCTAAGTCGGGGCATCCATGGCCAAAAAAAGATGTGAAAGTACCAAAAAATCTAAAAACTTTGATGATGGGGAACTCAATTTTTAATCCTTTCTACATACAAATTTATATTCACTTTCAAAATAGTTACTGTGTTAGCTGAACTAGGGATGTCAGTAATCCAGTATGAAATAACAAAAACTCAGCACTACAAAAGCTTTTTCTTTTCTTTTTTTTAAACGTATCTTTGTTATCTTTGAATGCTTATGATAGTTGCCCGTCTATGATTAAAGCAAAGCTAAATTTTCTCTGGGCCTCTGTACCATCAGAATTATCAATTTTGGAGAACTAGTTTTATAATGACACTCATTCTACAACACAGAAAAGGAGCATTTGCGCGAGTCAAAATATGCTTCTGTGTTGGTTTACAGAAACGTTCATAAATTCCCTTGTCAAAACATATTTTATTTTTTGCTCCATTTTATAAGTTACAGGTAAGTTTGTTGTTTGGCATACATTTTCTACAAATGAGATACTGGAGCAAAGTAAACATAGAAGCCAGAAGGGGTTGCAATGGCTAGGCAAAATTAAGGCAGGAAAAGATAATTAAAAGTAAGCAACAGCAGGGCAGGTCACCCTGGCCTTTGGAAGAAGATTCAAAGACAAAAGCCATTCTCTTCTGCACGCTGCTGTATAATTCCCCAGGACACAGGCCCAACGCGACCCCCAGAGTATGAGCTTTTACGTCTGCCTCTCTAACAGGGAGATAACAGCATGAGCTTAAATAAGAGGTAATGGAATTTTATTTTCTTCGGTCCTCTGTTCTGCCGAGCAAACCTCGCCAAAACATTCATTTGTTTCCATTATGGGCCCTGTTATCTATCTAATGGGCAGCACAGATCTCAGCAAGAGCTTGATTGGATGGTATGTGTTCCAAAGGGTGAATCATATGCCTATCAGAATTTAACTGGAAAAGAATTATTCTAAACTAATTTTTGTTCACTTGCTAATCAACAATATGGCATCTTGTTGTTTAATACTAACAACAACAACAAAAAACTTACAGAAAAACCAAACCTTTCTCATTTATCCACTCTTACCTGCATTTAATCCTTAACTTCCTAGCTCCTCTACCTTAAATGTCTGGCTTCTGTGTTATTCGGTAGGTAATCTAGTATTAAACGTTAAGCTGTGTTCTGTTCTTAACAGAACAGCACAGAAAGGCAAAAATAAGGCTGAGTTGCCTACAAACTACTTTTGAGTAGAAGGGCTTTCAGTTAAATTTAACATTAAAAAGTATATTTGGTTTGCTGACTACTATTAAGGATTCACACAAATATTTTGCTTCCTGTTAGCTTACAGTTTTTAAACTCTTTCATTTATCAGGTATCGAGCAATACAACTGACAACAGGAAAGCAAAAATAAGCCATAAATCTCAAGATAAATTCAAGATATCTCTCCTGCCCCCATCTCCACAACCACACCCTGGGGGAAATCTCAGAGAAAAGAAACAATACATGAAATCGATAAGTCAAGTGTGCCCCTGTATGCAAGGGACTCTAAACATCATCTCTACATGAACTAGTGTGGCCTTGGAATAAGAAAAAAGAAAATGGTGGAGGAGAAATTAGATGAGCACATTCTGAATGCATTTTTCAGCCATATTTGCCATATAGAAATCCAAACCAAGTCCTTGCAGGGCTTCAGATGCCTTAAGAAAATATAGGAGTTTATATTTTTATTTGGAATTCTGTAATACTTAAATGTTAGCAACATATTTATTTCACAAGCATATATATGTACATGCAAGCAATATAAAAACATACAATCAGGGTGACCTCTATTGTAAAGATTACTTACTACTGAATGAACAAGCTAGAGTCTGAGCTTCATGCAGAAGAGGACAGGGAAGCAGGTGCCCACCTTGCCCAGGTGACTTAGCTCAAGATGGAAAAACCTATGGTGGGGACTTCACCTGGGAAAACAGCCAGATAAGGGAGCTTGCCTACACACGGTTTTGGAATAAACACTGAGGAGAAAGAAAGGAGGTTAAGGAAACTCTACACCCTGGGATTCTGGGTATGCATGGAATGTATCAAGACTTTAACTTCAGGGACAAAGGGACTCTTTGGTTATAGAATATCAGTGCAGGGAGACTGGATATAGCCTAATGATGGGTAGAACACTTGCTCTATAAAATAAACCTCTCAATGTCATTGATAAAAGAGAAGTGAGTCTTGAAAAGACCTAGTAAAGAAAAAGCACCCAGAAAGATCACATATGTTGCCCAAGGGATCACATAACCAGTTAGTGCAGGATCAACACTACAAAAAATTTTCTATTCCTAAAATTATTTTCCCTAGGACATTGATTTTTTTCACCTTGCTACTTTATGTATTTATTTATTTTTTATTCACAATATTTATTATTGAAACGTAATAAAGGAAGAACCATTCAATTTGTCATTTTTTCACTATAGAAAGTGAATTTGAAAATTAACATCTCAGAAATTTTTATATGTGACAACTAGAAATAAAATATATTCAAACATGCAAATGAGTAAGATCCTAAGTAAAGCTCTGTAGCTAAAATTTTAATATTTCACATATTTAAAATACTGGGAAGTACTATAACATAAAAGATCTCTGTCTGCAATTTCCTTAGAACTATTTAAGAGATTTTGTTAGAGTTTGTATCTCAATGTCCCCCAAAGCCTCAAATTTCTTTACTATAGCCATGTTCGGAGGTGGGGTTTTTAGGAAGTGATTTGGATCATGAGGGCTCTGACCTCATCAGTGGATTAATCCATTTGATAAATTAACAGTGTGAGTAGATTACTGGGAAGTGGTTCAAATAGTAAGAGTTGGAACCTAGTTGGAGGAAATAGGTCACTGGGGATACGCCCTTTTGTTCCTGGACCCTTCCTTCCCCAGTCCCAGCTGTCTGTCTGTCTCTCTGTCTCTCTCCTCCCTGAATGATGTGAGTTGAGCATCTCTGCTTCACATGCTCTTTTGCCATGATGCTCTGCCTCACCACAGGCCCATAGCAATAGAGCCAGCCAACCATGAACTGAAACCTTTGATACTGTGAGTGAAAATAAATCTTTCCTCCTTTCAAGTTCTTTATGTCAGCCACTTTATCACAGTCACACCTGACTAACACAGTTTTTAATCAGCTTTTGTCCCATCTGGGTTTTCTTGACATACATATGTACACATGTGTGTGTGTGAGTATACACATATATAAAATGTTTTCTATCCATACATTTGTAATGTTTCTTGGATATATATAGGTATATAATATGTATACACACACACACACACTTATACATATATTATATTCGCACATGTCAGACATTCTCACTTATACAGCAATAGTCATAGATGAATCAATTTATGCCTAAATGACAATGGTCTTACTGTTGAGTTCTTTTTGACCTCTCTTACTCTCTGGAATTATTTTTTTTCTCATAAATTCTGCAAGTTCAGCTAGTATTCATCTTTTAATACTTTCAGGCTGATAACCATGAATGAGGGTCATGACAGTTTAAATAAGAGAAACAGTCTTCAAAGAAATCTTTAAAATACATTAAGGACTCCATTGAAACCTGCAACAACTTGGTAATGGTGATTTATTAACAACGAACTCTCCCATAGAGGCAGTAAATGTTACACTAAGGAACATTAGTTTTAAGTACTTAAATGGTAGAATAGATCAAAAAGTGATTTTACTTAATAAATAGTAAAGTTCCTCTCTATTGACCTCCTGTAGAATTTGCTGCTGAAGAAGAGGGTAAAGTATTCCAAAGGAAAATGGAGAGAATAGGGTGACTTCCACGCTGGGCATCCATTCTGTACGGTTTTCTACTGTCACCTTACATGGATTACATGACTTGTTTATTTTTTGATTACATTATTCTAACTTAATGACCATTCTTGTCCTTCACATAAGCCG
This sequence comes from Sciurus carolinensis, assembly GCF_902686445.1. Classification (NCBI taxonomy): domain Eukaryota; kingdom Metazoa; phylum Chordata; class Mammalia; order Rodentia; family Sciuridae; genus Sciurus; species Sciurus carolinensis. The sequence goes on from NC_062224.1 coordinate 25,319,645, forward strand.
ACGTAAGAAAAATAACCAAATTTGCACTACACACGAAAAGAATTATATCCTTTCCTAATCTGCATCTAGAGTAATAGAAAAGTCAAGATGAACCAGGGTGAAGAGATATGAAACAGGTCAGAGGAAGTGACTTTTAAAATGTGATGGTGTGTTCCGAGAGGCTGCACCAAAGACTGGCAGGAATCTCACTTCAGATCTCTAATGCTTTCAGAATGAAATATATATTTTTTGAGAATAACTAGTTTTGTGGTATCAACAGATCAGAAATTTCAGTCCAATCCACTGTAATAAGGCAAATGATCATTACTATTCAATAGCAATTTAAAATAATATAAAGATTCTGGGTTCTAGGGTCATAGTTATTAACAGAATATGAAATGTGAATTTGGGTTTCTGAATTCTACCTATCTAAGAAAGGCTCTATTTCTTTTCATCCATGTATAGCTTCTTTTCTTTCCTTTTGGTGCTGGGGATTAAAACAGGGGGGTGCTTTACTACTGAGCAAAATCCCCAGTTTTTTTAGTTTTTATTTTGGAAAAGCATCTTGCTAAGTTGTTTACGGCCTTACTAACTTGCTGGGGCTGGCCTCAAAACTGTAATACTCGTGCCTGAACCTCCCAACTCACTGGGATTAAAGGTATGTGCCACTGCAACAGGCTGCTTCTTTGCATTTTTTTAAATTAAAAATTAATAAGATGAATGCTTTGGAAGGCAAATCACTCTTACCTTACTCCCAAGTTGCTAATTCAGTATTATAATGATCAACCAAGACTGACGAGTATGGATAACCAAATGAAAGAACCAGTTCATTCACACTGAAAAGGAGTTTACAGGGAAGCTTGCCAACATAGTGGTCAGACCTATGGGCTCTGGAATTTTATTTTCACGGTTGAATCTTTGTTCCCTAATTATAGGGAGGTTACTTAATCTCTCTGGGTATTTCAGTTCTTTTTCTCTAAATGATAAGTATCTACCTCTTGATTTTCATGAGAATTTGTGAGATCAAGTTTAAACAGAGTCCAGGGCCTGGCATATAGAAAGAGCTTCAAAGATGCTAGTTTTTAAAACAAGCTTGGAGGTTGTTATTAAAAGTGTAGAATGGAGGAACTTTGAATTATGTAAAGGGAAATAAGGGCGGGAGGGGGCAGGTATGAAAGATGGTGGAATGAGACCAACATCATAACCCTATGTACATGTATGATTACACAATCAGTGTGACTCTACATTGTGTATAACCATAGAAACGAAAACTTGTACCCCATTTGTGTATAATGAATCAAAATGCAGTCTGTTAAAAAAAAAAAAAGTGAATTGCCAGATGAAGTTGCATAATACCATTTCTACAACTTAGATCAAGTAGGAAAGATGGATAAGATATGAAAAGCATCTCTTGAAGACATCAGATGACTATTAAAGAGTAAGGACCCCAAAAGCCCAGAGCTCTGAGAAGGGAAATCACAGAAGCAAAACCAACATCACCTATCAAGGCATTATCTCATTCATAAGGAAGCCTGAGAGCCTGAGAGGGTATCTAGAACTTCAGCCTGTCTTAAGGATCTGAGGAAAGATTAGGCATTCAAAGCCATTCAGGTGAAATTTCCATAAATACTCAGGTCTTTGGTAGACATCCCTAAAGAACTATACTCTAAGAGTAAGGGCTAATCAGAAGTCTTCACAAGGACAAAAGCTCAACATTGAATGAGCTTAACCCTTCACTGATATAATTAATCTGTCCTATCCTAACTGGAAACAAAAAAACAAACAAAAGTAAATCCTCTCTGGAGAAAAAAAAAAAAATAGTATCTGCAACTTCAAGAGTATCTCTGTAGTATCCTGTCAATAATGTCCAACATTTGATCAAAAATACTTAGCAGGCAAGGAAACCAGTGAATGGAAGTATGGGGGCGGGGAGAAGAAAACAGATAATAGAAACAGATTCATAGGAAATCTGGACCTTAATCAGTCACAAACTTCAAGAGAACTGTTATTAACATATTCAAGGAAATAGAGGACAAGATGGTTAATTTCACCAGGAGATTAAATTCATAATTTAATTGGCAAAAAATTCAAATGGATACCATAAAATTAAAAAAGAAACACACACACTACAGCATCAGCTGGTAAATTTGAAAGAAAATATAAAGATATCTTGCTTTCTGATGAAACTTTTGGCTTCATCCTAAGCGAACTGTATCTTGAAAAATTAAAATAAATGGCTGTCTTACAATAAGGGCCTATAACTTAAAACAGAAATTCAAGTCTTTGGTTGAGTAAAATAGTTATAACCAGGAAGAAATGAATTAATTATTTAAAGGAGTTTGTGCTTTCATTGCACCTCTCACCAGGCTTATACAGTTGGATGTTGGTGAAGAAAGACAGCGTAACACCTGCCTACCTCAATTCCAACACGAGTCAGATGGTATCAGAAGTAAAAATGCATTTCATAACTCATTGTTCACTCGTTAGCCTGCACTGTGAAATGCAATGATACCGTATTGGGAGCATAATCCAATTAGAGGTCATATGGTAACTGTGGGATTGGTAAGTAAAGAGTTACTAAGAAAAAAAAATGAAAAGCTGGGTTAAATCATCTGAGAGCAGTGAAAGTGAAATTTGCTTTAATAAATTAACTTAATGAATTAAAAATTTTAAATCTGCAGTTGAACCAAGTTCTGTATTTGTGGGTTTGGTGTAACAATCTTTCTTCTCAATCAAAATAGAATACAATCACGCAAAGCTGACATTAGCTCATAAGGAACAATTTATTACAAAAGGAATTACTCTTACTTGGCTCTCTCTAATTTCAGTTCTGTAATTTTAGACTGGACAGGAACACAAAATTTTATTTCTTATATTATATTCTTTCAATTTGGTTAGCTTTACAAATTAAGTAGGAATACCTCTCCTGAATATACTTGTAGTTGTGGAATACTATGGAGTCTAATAAAAATTAAACAGAACAGATTGGGAAGTATCTATGGAACAAAAAACGAGGCACTGATTTGTGAATTTTTATATATAATCTTCTTGAGAGAGAGAAAAAGGCTGAGATGACTTGGAATCACTGAATTAAGGTTTTTAGTCCTGGATTTGTACTTAACTCGTTCTGTGACCTCAAAAATGTCATTTAATCCCTCTGATCCAACTTGCTTAGCTATAAAATAATCATGTGTAACCTAATTCCATATTCAGTCATGAACATCTATTGAACACCCCGTATGTGCTGGTGTTTTTGTGAAACATTAAGAATGCTAAGAATATAAAGATCGTGGAACAATTGGACACTGTAATCTATGTGTAAGCACTTTGTAAAGGATAATAAATTATACAAAGTATTACATTATGATATCACATGATTATAATATTTTCTAGAAGTTCCAGGAGCATTTAGCTCTCACCACAAATGCAAAGAGACTCTTCCCTTGGCAAAGATTACAAATAAAAATTCAGTTAAATAAAATGTATTGTTAAATTATCAGGGGACCAAAAAAAAAAGCAGAAAAGGAAAGAAGTAACTGCTTTCTGACCAGGGCAGGGAAAAGAATAACAAGGCAAATAATAAAATAAAAATGATTTCTTTGAACTTTGAGTACGAGGGTAAATGATTAACTGGACAGCAGTTTGGGAATACCAAAACAACATTAAGCTGCCTATCAGCTTAAGATTCCCATGACAAAACAGGAAAACCAAAATGGAAAATTCTAAAGTGAAAAAAAAAAAAATTTAATGACCACAGAACAAAGGAAGAATAGGAAGAATCAACTCATTCAGCAATGTGAGACCATCTGAGAACAGTGTAAACAAAGATGATGATTTTGACAATAAAAACGAGAGAGACAGAGAGACAGAGAGAGAGAGAGAGAGAGAGAGACAGACAGAGAGAGAGACCACAATAAGAACACAAACCTGTGTTTTGACAAAGTCGGCATTTGGTCAGATCTAAGACTTTAGACTTAGTGACCCTGATCTTTCCAGAAACTTTACCACTGTTGGTTACAACTATTGAAAACCAATATTCCTAAGGGTCATTCTGCCACTACGGCAATATGCTGGATTACAATGAAAACTAGAAATGAATGAGTCCTTTCGAGAATTCTCTCAACTTCTAGGGAATATGACTATATTCTGAGTAAGGAAGTATACAGTAGGACACATCCTATATTATATTTTGTTTATACTATTTCCGTAAGTAAATGAAAAAAAAAAGAGAGTTTCACATGGGAAATCTCTTTAAAGGAAGAGAAGCATCTGACATGGTCAATGGACTTTTAGAAGTTGGTCTACTTAGTAGAAATTGATCTCTCCTTCACTTTATGGAATAGATAAATTTCAGAAGATTTGACCAAAGCAGATCATTTCGTGAGTATCAACATCCTTTTTATAATTAGGGATTTATTTCCCAAAAGAAAGATAATCTCTCAATTGAAAACAAGCTATGAAATCTGTATTATTATAAATACCCATTAACCTATGGGTTAATAACATCCGTTATTAATTTACATTGTCAGAATTTGTCTCCTAACTACTGACTGCCTAAAACATTACATCTGGAATTCTTGGAACTCTTTTTCTATGTTCTTTGTATAACAGAACTTAATTGCACCGTCCAAAGAATTTGAAATCAAACACATTTTTATTCTAGTCTAAACATTCGTAAACTTGTTACAATTTAGTAAATTTTCATTCTTTACTTTGTCCATTTGTTAAAACGAAACAAGTTATAGGTTTAAATTCCTTTTTTTTTTCTGTCAGTGAGGCTGCTAATTAATCATTCCAATCAGATTTCAATAAACATTAAAGGAACTGTAGGCGTGATTGTCCTGGAACTCTCAGTATTGGGTCACTGAGCTATGCGTGTGTTCATGTTTACTAATACTTTAGGAATCAGAACCACAAAATGTCACAGAAATTGACAAAGCAATAATAAAAAAAAAATAAACTTTCAGACATAGATGAGAAATCTTTGCAAACTGGATTTTTTTCTTAGAGATGTTTTACTCTAATACCACTATAATTATTTAATCATTTTATAAAATTTGTGGCTCATAATGCCAATGATTTCAGAGGACAAAATAAAACCAAATCCCCAAAATGAACAAACAGAACCACCCAGAAGATTAAAAAACAAAACAAAGTGTTTTTCTATTAAGCAAATGAAACCAATAGGTAAGAAATTATTTGAAGTTCATGGCTGAAACATTCTGTCCTTGACACTTGAAGAAAAAGGGTGGCAGTCAAGGTTGAGGAACAGCGAAATTATCAGTATGTCACTTACTTCTTTGTATCCGAAGATGATGCGTCCATCCATGAGGAGAGTTGCCTGGAATGTGAAGCTTCCCAGGTTGTAATTATCCTGGAGATGAACGTGGTCCCACTGGACAACGAGGGCTGTGCCTACAAACCCCAGGCAACAGGCAGAAATGCAATTAGAAAAATCCACCCATCAATTCTGGCGGGAACATTCACAAACACCAATCTGGCCTTTAAGTCCCATAGTTGTGCCATTTCAGTTTGATGTGGTTAATTGGAATTTTGTAACTGAGATGGCATTGGAGGACTCTCTAAATATTTGGTAAAAAAAAATCTAACCTCATACTGAGGTTACTATTGAGCCAACCCAGTGTGGGGGAATTTTGCCTTAGGAATTTCATTAATGTTAATGTGTACTATTTGCTTAAATTTCCATGAGACATTTTCAAAATGCAGCCCAACTGGATCAAATAAACTTCAAATACTTTTGACAAATGATGAGAAAGAAACACATTAAAAAAATGCTAGACTTACTTATAAAAAACCTGAAAATGTCTTGTCCATACTTAGAAATATACTCTCCCACATTGAAGAAGCTCTTTTAACACCAATGGGAATTTTCTTCTTTGATTCAAAATGCCTGCATTTCTGTCTTTGTTTTATTGCCTCTAGGAAGCTGAAAGTTTACAGGGACCTGGTTAAGATTTCTGAAGCCCCCTTGAAGTATCCTAGGATGAAACTTCAGTGCTGTATATTATATCTTGATGACTCAATCTGCCAGACTTCACTGTGAAACTATTAACATAAAATGTTAAGTTGAAACGGGTTAATAATTACCAGTGAGAATTCATATTTTTGTTTTGACACTGTGTATTATCTATTGTTTTTTTAAAGCCAACAAACAGAACAGCTAAGACTTGCTTAACTCTACACTCTAGATTTTTCTCTTCTGTTAACAAAACAATCTTCTTGCCAAAAAATGCTGTATCACAAAGGAAAATCATAGCACTAAAAGAGCAAAACTAATCCCCTGGCAGAACATATCTGATTTTTTCCTGCTGTCGTGTGGCAGAACTAATTTCCAGGAACCATTTCTTGCTATTAGTAATGTCTCCTGAACTAATTGACAACTTTAAATAGACAGGTGTTGAAATATTTTGAATACCCAGCTGTAAATCTCTGAAGGATGATAAAGTATAGAAATGCATTTCTTCAGAGGTAAAACTTTACAAGTGGGAAAAAAAAAATGTTTTTGAACTTGACGTTGGTGCTTTCAGTCACAGGAAAAATCCAACCCAGGTCTCCCCTCCATGGGCATCCATAGGTCTATACTATCATTTTTTAAAAATTGGAAAAAGCTAGAAGACAATGTCAGTCAGGAAACATCCCATAACTTCACAAGTACATGAAATGCCTCTCAACTTCTTTTGTCTTCTCAGATGTCTCTAACCCTCAAGTCCTGGGCCTTCCTTATTCTCTAATTTCTATCAGTGTAAGAAAGAGCTAGAGGGTAGAAGATCTAGACTTACGTTCTGCCTCCACAAAACCCTCTGTGTAAACTTGGACACAATTAACCTGCATAAACCTGTTTCCTTTTTTATAACAGGGAAAATATAATTTTTGTCTTCAAGGAATTTATGAATTTAATATAAGAAAAGACAGTGACTTTAAATTCTTTGTGAAAAATGAGAGGTCTATATAAATAGACTAAATATTTTAGTGCAAATTTCAATAAAGCTATTCCTAATGTGTTGTTAGTAGCAGGTTTCAAAAAATAACACTGTATACATATGCTAAGTTTTACGTTATGTTATCACATGGCTTCCCCAACATTTGTGGATCTTAATGCTTCTGTATAATACCAATGGAAAGATTACTGAGTATAAATGTTTTCATTAAATTTTAAAATAAGCAAAATATTTCTGTTCTGAGTTTATCAAGGGACCAATTTCAAGTTTCATCTTTTATTAAATATTGTTAAGATTGAAAACTATGACATGCAGGTGAATGAGAGTGTTTTCTTACATTTTTCTCTTTGGTCCCTTACTCTCTTTGTAATGCATAATATGTGGAATGATTAGGTAAGTGGACCAGAAAGTAACGTTCTTTGGATAATTATGAAGTAGGAGAAGATACAGACTAAAGGAAGCCATGACCTAAGAACTGAATCTACGTTTCCAAAGAGCTGGGTGATCCACCTCCTGACATGGCCAATCTGGGCTGCTTCTCTGAAGTTATGTAAGCACCTATATCACATGAGTGGCTAACCCACCCTAAATGCTTACTGGAGCTGAACTTCCCTAACCATCATCAAAATACCTGATTGATAATGGATGCCAAATTTTTATCTCACAAATAAAACAGAACTAGAATGAACTGACATTATTTAAGTTCACTATCAACTCCAAATTTTCTGATTCTCGACTAGATAAGGCTTCTTATCACTATGAATTATGCTGTTATTGTTTGCTAATGATGAATCATCAGATTATTTTTCTAGTAAAAAGGATTATTTTTATAGCTTTTCCCTTTTGTGCATTAATATTCTGTGACTCAGACAGCCATTATCATTCAGGCTGACTGTAACAACTGGAAGCATCAACTCAGTTTTTTAAATCTAGTGCTTTTATTTTTACAGAAATATCCTCTAAGAAGAAATTTTCTAATCTGTAGCTATCTCTTTTAGAAATGATTTGCTTTGCTAAAAGCTATTTCCCATCCTAAGCATTCTATCAATGATCCTAACCAACGGATGTTGAGAATATTTCAATATTTAAAAGTGTTTCATTGATTTAAAAAAAAGCAATTATTCAACTTTTATTATTGTACTGTAGAAACTCAACATTACTGGATGCTACACAGAAATTATTTCAACAGGTAAAAATACATTAATTCTTGAGTATTGATACTTTTATAACTCTTAGAAGTAAAAACTCATCTTACATATTTAATTTTTCATTTATTCATTCATTGAATATTCATTGTGACTAACTGCCTATGAGGTACTTACTCCAGGTCCTAGAGAGAAATTTCTTAAGAAAAGTCAGACTTTGCTCTCAAGTAATTTAGAGTCCAGTTGGAGTGGATACATTAATTTTTAAAAGTCATTTAAATGAAAGTAAAATTCAAACATGAAGCCCATCCTAGGAACAGGATATATGAAAGAATTCATAAGGGGAGAGAGTTACTTACTAGAACTTTGTGATTTCGATGCTAATAATATACAATCTTAGTCATCAAAATCTTGTGCTCATGAGTGAATGCCCCTAACATAATTTAGTAAGTGGTGGGGTTTAGCAAATAATGAGTTGTCATCAAGTCATTTCTTATTTACTTGGAATGCATGCCTAACATGATTCTGTGTGAGATCTTGAAATGAGCTTCAGATATGTTTCCGGTTGTAAGTCTGCCTCAAGTATACTTAAAAATTACTCAAACATACTTGGAGGTGAACAACTCAAGAGTTACAACAATAACAACAACAACAAAAGTGAGGTGGGAGGGTTGATAAAATATATCAATTCTTAAAAAATAGGGAGAAATAATTATTATGGCTAACATTTATAGCCATTTAATGTTGGATCCACTCTGGTATGATTCAAATCGTTCCATGTAGTTCTCAAGTTTTCCATCTAAGTAAGGTTAGTTTCCTTTTTCCTTTGCAATTCTGACCTGTGATATGGCTTCACCTCACTCATTGTGATGGTTTTTAGCAAAATGATCATATTTCCCCAAGGCTACTGTCACCATCTGATCTATACGACGCATTAGTAATTACTTCCTTGATCACCAGAAATAAGACAAAAGTAGAAACAAATTTGTTTACCCTAAAGGAGTCCACTATTTTCAAAGATGAAATTGTCATTTGAGCAAATATATACTATTTTTGTATTCTAAAGAGTACAGAAAATTCTCTTTATTTTTTCTAGTGTAAAAATCTTTGCTTATAATTTTTTTTCCTCTGCCAAGGCGATGTATACATAAAATTCATTTATGCCTCTAAGATCTTGAATTTGTTATTTAGTAGCATTTAATGATATGTTCTACATTTTCCCTGACTATATTATATGTTCCCAAAAGAAATACAGGGATAGACCAGTGCCAATACACTTGGTCAATCTTAATAGGAACTATTTCATATTCTAAAATAAGGAAAATTTTATTTTCTTAAGTGTATTTTAAATGCTACTACCTTATTTTTTAGAAAGTTTTGTTTATCTTATAGATACACAGAATTCATAAATTTTGGAAATTTAATATCCATGTATTATGACACTTGCCTGTACTTGGAAGATCAGAACCAACAACATTATACTTATTTGGCTAATTTTTTTAATAGGAAGGAATTACTGAAAAATAGAATCAAATAAATGCATTTGCTTTGTCTGAGGTGTTTTCTACAGGAACTCATTTACAATAGTGGATAAAATAAGCTAATAAACATTTGTTGAATGAGCAATTGAATGAATAAATGAATGAGTGCCATTTGACCGTGTCCTTTACATCACATCTTTAAAGGTTAATAGTATAACATTTGTTGTTTTAGGGTATTTGCACATTTGTAATAAGTGATTTACAAATCTGATCAATCAAAACAACAAAAACAAAACAACCCAAAAAATCTCACAAAAATATTAACATGATTCTGTAACTGGATGTTTAAAAATATACATTCAACCAAAGCAGGTTACAAGATACATACCATTATCAAAATATCTGACTGTTGAATTTCTGGATACACTGGGATCAAAATTTGCCATTAAAGGTGCTATGTATTGTGTGGCTGTTAGCATCCGATGCACAACTTCTCCAGTGTATATAAAACCTATGATTAACAAAAGAGAAAATGTGTTAAATAAAGAAGTTAAATAAAGAAGTTTAGATAAAGTTGTAATTTAAATGCCTCCAATGCAATTGCAGTCCCATTTTGGAAATAAAATAGAGTAACTATATTAAAAAAGGAACACAGTACCCTTAATGTCTGATTAACAACAAGGCCTGGATCAAGTAACAGTGCTCATATGATTTGAAAGTAACTTGCAGACCAGTAAATCCGAATTCTGTGATAGATTCAATTTTAATTGTGAGAAAAGTACCTATTGACCTGAAGAGATTATTAGAGTGAGAAATGCTATTATAGTACTATAAGTAATTCAAATATTTAATATTTTTATTATTAGTCCCTTCATATTTTAACACTGGCCTAACATACAAGTCCTTTTTAAAGTGAATTTGTTTTCATAATAGCTTTTTGAATTCTCTTAAACTGTAATCTCAGAGTAGAAGTTTAGAAATCACACTTACTAAAATGCAGAAAATTTTTTTATCTTTTTTGTCTTTGAAAGGGACTAAATACCCAAGACAAAGCTTTCAAATTTCTCAGATTGATTAAACCTTTTTAATACTATGACCATATCAAGAAGATAAGATCTATGTTTGCAGATAAGACAGTCAATTTTGATGATGTACAAATGCCTCTTCATTTAGAGTTATCAATGTCAGCCTACTCTAGTCCTTGGAGAATGAGAGAGAATTTACTATGAAGGACCTAACTTTGAATTAACTCTCAAAAGCTCCTGTGCTACAACTCTAAACCACTTTCAATTATTCACACTACATTTATTTACTTTGTGGATTATCCATGACAAATTGTTAATCCTATACTGGCTTCTTGCCTCCAGGGTCTGTAGTTGCCTGAATGAAGAGTCCATTCAAGGAATGCTAACTGATTTTAATATGAACCTAAGAAATGCACGCTTAAGAATAAACAAAAAAAAAAGCAATGCAAATGCAATATTTAAAAATAAAAATAAAATTACTTGTGACAATTCAATTGTAATGTTTCAGCAATCATGAGTTAACTAGATATCAGGCTCCTAGAAGTCATTTTTCAATTTTCACAAGAAGTAATAAAACATACAAGATTTCTAAAAATTTTTTTACAAAACTGTATAGTATTGAAGCCTCAGAAAGTGTTAAAGTTTGCTGTCATACTTTATGACGGGAATGAAGATTTCATCGGGCTATTGTGCTCTTTAGGTTTAAAATTCTAAAATGTGAATTTTAGATGTTATTCTAGAATCAAATTTATTTATTTAAAGATTTGAGGAATTTTTATTTGTTAAAAACCCATAAATATCTTTTACAAATAGCAATTTATTGCATTATAATCATTGTATTTATTATATTTTCCTCTAGATTTTCAGTCATACCCTTAACGTTCAAAGTTCACCTTCACATCCTTAAAATTATGAGCATGAAGAGTAATTATTTTTCAGGGTGAATGATTTATTTTTCCTATCTTCACGATTTAAGTGGATACAGAAATCCTACAGATATAATCTTTAAGGAAAATGTTTGAATTAGACTCTGGAAGTTCTATCAGAGAGAATAGCTCCAGGTAGTTATTTTCCTACTCTACATTCTCTATGTGCTTAGTACCAAGGGCAGTCATTCAAGGGTAGAAGATAATTTTAAATTAGTACAAAATCTATTCACCAAAACAACTATGTAAGAAAAGCTTCAGTAGTTCCTAGAATTAAAGAGTTGCAAAATGTAGCATCGCCAATGAATTCAGAAGCTTAGTTCTTTTTCCCTCTTTCATTACTTTTTTTCATTGACAACTAATATCTATGTATTGATGATGTATGATGTGATTTTTAAAATATTTTTAATTATAGATGAACACAATACCTTTATTTTGATGGTTTAGTTCTTTTATGTGGTGCTGGGGATCAAATCCAGTGCCTCACACATGCTAGGCATATGCTCTACCACTGAGCTGCAACCCCAGCCCAATGTTATGTTTGGATTCATGTATATATTGGGGAATGCTCGACTTTGTAATTAGCATACTGTCACCTAAACTTTTATCATTTCTTTATACTGAATACATTCAAAATCTCTTATTTTGAGATAGATAAGGCATTATTGTTAATTATATGCACTATGCTGAGCCTTAGAATGCCAGAATTCATTACTCCTATTTAACGCTAGCTTTGTACATGTTGACTCTTCCTTTTCCTCTCTCCCTGTTCTTCTCAGTCTCTGATAACCACTATTCTGCTCTCAACTTATATGAGATCAACTTTATTTTGCTGGGGGGTTCTGGGGATTATACTCAGGGGGGCTTGACCACTGAGCCACATCCCCAGCCCTATTTTGTATTTCATTTAGAGACAGGCTCTCACTGAGCTGCTTAGTACCTCCCCACTGCTGTGGCTGACTTTGAACTGTGATCCTTCTGCCTCAGCCTCCTGAGCCACTGGGATTACAGGTATGCACCACATCGCCCGGCGAGATCAACTTTTTAAGATTCCACACATGTAAATATTAACATTAGTATTTAAAATAAGATATCTACTTTTGTCCCTCATTTCTACATAGATTTGGCAAGAAATTATTCTCTGTTATCTAGAACCCAGTTTTTGGACCAGGACATCATTAATTACTGGTTCCTTTTGTACTGGTTTCTTGTGTACAATGACTCATTGTACATAAATGGGATACATCATTTCGTTTCTATGGTTGTGCATGATGTAGATTCGTACCATTTGTGTAATCATACATGTACATAGGGTAATGATGTCTGTCTAATTCCACCATTTTCATCCCCCCTCCCTCTCATTTCCTTCTACATAATCGAAAATTCCTCCATTCTTCTCTCACCCCTCACTCCCATTATATATCATCATCCACTTATCAGGGAAAACATTCAGCCTTTGGTTTTTTGGAATTGGCTTATTTCACTTAGCATGATATTCTCCAATTCCATCCATTTATCTGCAAATGCCATAATATTATTATTTTTATGGCTAAATAATATTCCATTGTGTATATATACACAGTTTCTTTATCCATTCATCAGTTGAAGGGCATCTAGGTTGGTTCCACAATCTAGCTATTGTGAACTGAGCTGCTATAAATATTGATATGACTGTATTACTATAGTATGCTAATTATAAGTCCTTTGGGTATAAACCAAGGAGTGGGATAACTGGGTCAAAAGGTGGATACATTCCAAGTTTTCTGAGGATTCTCAACATCACAGGATCAGACTTCCTTAACAAGACTCCCAAAGCACAAGAAATCAAAGCAAGAATCAATAAATGGGATGGATTCAAACTAAAAAGCTTTTTCTCAGCAAAGGAAACAATCAATAATGTGAAAAGAGAGCCTACAGAGTGGGAGAAAATATTTTTCACACACACTTCAGATAGAGTACTAATCTCCAAAATTTATAAAGAACTTACAAAACTTTATAACAAAAATACAAAAAAACCAATCAATAAATGGGCCAAGGAATTGGACAGACACTTTACAGAAGAAGACATACAGGGGATCAGTAAATATATGAAAACGTGTTCAACATCTCTAATAATTAGAGAAATGCAAATTAATACAACTCTAATTAATTTCATCTTACTCCAATTAGAATGGTTATTATCAAGAACACAAACAATAATAGATGTTGGCGTGGATGTTGGGAAAAAGGCACACTTTTACAATTGCTGGTTCCTTTGATCAGGAAAAAGGTTTTTGGAACTATGACAATTTCCCATATTTCAAAGACTTGAATTTCAAATTGTGTTTAAGTAAAAATACAAGAGAATTTGCTAATACTAAAAGCAATATAGTTCTCCACTCTTTCACTATTGTAACATTAAAATGAATTATGACTCCTATTACTACAAGTACTTTTAGTTGCTAAAACTACAACGAATGAGAAACAGAGCTCACACTTAATAACACATCTGTCACTACTAACACTATTACCACTGTTCACAACACCAAGGGGCAATGTGAAAATAACCCAAAGATGTAAAAAACCCTACTCTGAAAAATGAACTGAGTTTTGCTAATCCAGGGAATACCTTATTTTTCTTTCTTGGTCACATTGAAAAATAATTTCTATAAATATCTCAGGTTAGATTTTCGGTTGGTTGTTTGTGGTGGTATTGGGGGTTGAACCCAAAAGTGCTTTGCTACTGAGCTACTCTCCAGCCCATTTTAAAATATTATTTTGAGACAGGGTCTTGTTGAGTTACCCAACTTGCATTCCTCCTGCCTCAGTCTCTCAAGTAGCTGAGTTTAGAGACGAGGGCCAGCAAACTGGGCAGTCTTAGGTTAGCTCTTAATGAATAAGAAGTAAAACACCTGATTCCAGCAATAGTTCTTAATTTTCTACATTTACAAAATATCATTTCAGCAGTAGTAAATAACTGGCGAGAAAACTTATTAGCATGCCCAGAGAAGGAAAATGTAATTACATGTCAAATAAGGCAGAGCTATATAAAATTAACGTAATAAAATTAGCCCAAAGTATCAAAGGCACTTATAGCTATGAAGACCTTCTTTAACATATACCTCTTTTCTTTGGTTGTCATGGAGCATGCCCAGTTGTAGAGGGAAAAAAAAAAAAATATATATATATATATACACATGTATCTATATATATGTGTGTGTATATATTTCATTTTTCTGTCCTTCATGTTTAAACATATTAAATAACATTTAAATATATTTAAGCAATATATGTCAACTATTTTTTTTCCAACTTCTTTGTAGCCATTTGAAGGGAAATCATAAAATTCATTCACTGATTTTGTTCATCTAATACAAACAGTAGTCATCTATCTAGTCATAAGATTTGTAGACAAGTTGTTATTATTCTGATAATTTGGGATTAAAAGAAATCTTCATTTAAAAGAATCAAATGAAAGAAGCAAAACTGTTTTGTTCCTTGAATCTCAAATAATAGCTAACACACTGCGCTTCCCTTTACTAGTAAACCTAAAGTCCAGTTCTGAGTTCAGTTGCAATCAGCAGCTTTGTTCCTGCAACTTGAAGGCTCTTGCAGGGCTAATTTCTGTAGATTGTCTCTAGACATTTAAATAATCTTAAAATATGTAAACCCCTTTGTTATGGTTTGGATCTGGAATGTCCTTGGAAAGCTCCTGTAGTTGGAGACTTGGCCCCACAGGCATCAATGTTCAAAGAGGGCACCTTTGGGAAATGACTGGATTTAACCTTGTGTATGGATTAATCCACTTGATAGGTTGTGAGTTTAAATGGGTTATTGGGAGGTAGGACAGTGTAATGAGGTAGGTGACTGGAGCTGTCCTGGAAGAGTTTATCTTATCCCAGTCCCCTCAACCCCCTTTGCTGACCCTGCTTCTCTGCTGTCATGAGCAGAACAGACATCCTCTGGTACACCCATCTACCATGATGTTCTGATTTGCCTCAGCTCTGTTCAGGCCTACAGCAATGGAGCCAGCTGACCATGGATTGAAACCTTTGAAACCATGACCCAAATAAACTTCTCTTTTAAGTTGTTTATGTCAGGTAGTTTGGTCACAGAGGTAAAAAGTTGACTAGCACACTCACAGGTCATTTAAGGATTTTATCATTATAGGTTCTGTCATGAATAAATCACATTCAATGATTATGTTGTATTAACCACAAATACACATGCACTAATCAGAAATATCATTGTGGGAATAATGTGATAGTTCTGTTAATAATGAAATTAACTAATATCTCTATAGATCTTAACTAATTATATTATTTTCATGTGTTCACTTAACTTTATCAATATAATAATTTGAAAAGAATGATGGTGTTGTTATTGTTATTATTATTATTATTTCCATTTATTAAATGAAGTATTTAATAAGAGAAGGCTGGATAATTTGCCCAAAGTCATATAGCTATAATAGGTCTTATGATTCCAAATTTTAGGGATCTTTATGATATATTTTAGAATTCATTATGAGTCCAGTTTTGTGTAAGGTAGGTATTGTGGAGGAAAGAAAGTTAGGTGGCATTCCTTTGACTTCTCTTGAGGTCATTTCAGCAAGTTAAAAACTTCCAGAAGCACATACTATTCCTCACTGGATTTTAAACTTAAACAAGGACTTTGAAGAAGAAAAAAACTTATTCTCTTTGTGTAGAATTTTAACCCTGTATACTGAGAGCAAAATTGGAGTCACCTCAAATCCTGCACCTTTTATTGTGTTGCTGAAGCCCCTGTTTTTTTAATTGGAAGATACTATAAATAGATTTAAATTAGATTCCTCTATTGCAATCCACCAAATGAGACTTAATTGGTGGGGGAATTACACACAATTAGATAATTTATTTCATTAAAGAGTTCATTTATTTCCTAGTGTTTTACCTAAGTTATTTAACTTCTCTCTCAGTTACCAAATCTGTAAAATGGGAGTGTAATGGCATCAGTTTATATGAAAAGCATCAAAAAAGAGTGTTGAAAATAAAAATCAGCAAAAAAAAAGCCATCCTTTAAATTCCTTCTATTTTCACCCTTGAAGGGTCTTTTCTGTCTAATGCACACTATTTGATTGTAGAATTACATTAGCATGCTTACATGACTTTAAAATTGTGCTTCAGACTGAGTAGGAGATAAGTGTTTATCTGCTTTATTCCTGTTTGCACTAGGGTGCACCACTAGAATTAACTGCAAGGTAATAGATAATAAAATCACTTAATGTTGACAGTGTTTAGTTTGAACACCTTTCTTTATATTCTAATAGAACAAGTACCCTGTAAAAATATTAACCTCCTATTGGCTGCAAATGGTTGTTTCCTTTAATTGGAAGTGTCATGGTAATAAAGGAAGCCTGAATAGGCTATAATTGCCTGTGAAACATTCTATAAAACTTGAATGTACAAGGGCCTACATAAAATATTCTACTTCATCATCTTTCTGTTAATATTCTGACCCCAGAGGCGAGGTTGGAGCTAACCCATATGCCTGGAGGGCACTGATCATTTGTAATTAAATGGTTTAAATGGTGCTTTAGAGTACAAATAACAATGGTCCATGTCACCTTCCTCTCCTTGGTTTTGCCATGGGTCTTGTCATGTCTACACAGTAACAGAACAGATCTGAAATTTATAGGTAAGGTTTAGAGAACAGATTACTCTTTCTGATTTCTCATTAACCTCATATGTGACAGGTTCCACTTCTGTTCATGAAAAACTAAGTGAATTAGCTGGGTGTCGCCTGTGGTTCTTGTTTTGTCTACTGTTCGGTGTTGGTGGTGGACAACTTGCTTGAAGCAAACAGTCTGCGCATAATTAAACTTTTTTTTCACGAAGTGCATTTTATAAGTCATAATATATCCTAACATACTATAAACTACCCACTATAAGACAAACACTCGTTTATAATTCAGTCTTCAAATAAAAGCATGTGTAGTAGCAATTGTTAATTTGAAAATTAACAAACATATCCAAGAGTTCCTATAACACTGTCAATTGTCAAATATTTCCTTTGTATTTCCAACCAACTGTCAAGGTAAAATATATCAGATATATTTTATAAACTACAGGTGTGTGTTTGTGTGTAATCATGTCTCAAATCATAGACTCCTTCATTGTATGGTCTCAAGTTACCACTACGGATTACAAACCATAACAAGGTCATTTCCTGGGGGGTAAAAAAAGCTACAAGTGATAACTTGGTTACAACTTATGTCACAGAATTTTTATCAGTGTAAAAATTTATAAAAATAAAGTACCTCTCCTCAACCCCAAAAGGAGGAACCGGAACTGAAGTCAAAGGTGAGGGGAAAAACAAAAAATGAAAAATTTTCTTTGCCCATTTTCACTTTGAATTAATAACAAAATTGTTGATTTTATTTCTTCCTTTCCCATCTTGTTCCTCAAATAATTCAATGTAACTTGTTCTTAGTTAATTCATGTTAATTCTTTGTGGTCACTGTCAATACCTCTCGCTCCCCACCCTCTCATACGTTTCTGATTATCCAGGGTTCATTTACCCTGTACCCTGTGTGAATGGATCCCTAGCACTATATAATACACAAACTATCTGCATTTTCAGGGGGTCATTAGAATAGCCCATTTTTTGAATTTTGTAAATCAAGTTTATCTCTTTTTTTAAGGTAGATCCAGGTAGTATTTCAAAAGCCTTAATCATAGGGGGAGAGTAAAGATAGCAACCTAGCAGAATAGAAGTTTCCAGTGCATAAAGTCTCAGAATATCAATTTGAACAAATATCTGTGGAAAACAAAAATGTCTTTATGAAGTCTAAGGAATACGGGTGAGGGTTTTAGAACCCGGGTGAAAAACAGCAAGAAAATTCACACTGAAGAGGGTAGTTTCAGATTACTTATGTGACCCCTGCCTAAAGCCCATGCAACACAGAAAGGAAGAAGGTGCCCTATATACAGGAAGCGGGGAAAGCAAGAGCTCAGCTTTGCCGTAGACTTCACCCCGGTGAAGGCCAGAGTCAGGCTGCCCTTGCATTCAGATTCCAAGTTGCCCCCGCCCCCCAGGCTTGAGGGTCCAGCCTGATCCCTCTGGTTCCAGGATTTGCATGGCCCCAGCACAATTTTTCCCACATGAACCTGGGACCCCCAGGTTTACACAGTGGACCCTGGTGCCAGGTCAACCTCCGAAGCTCCAGAATCCAGGCCCTTATTAACGGACCCCGACTCCTTGAGTGTTATTATGGACCCAAACACCAGGTCTGCTCCATGAATCCAGACTCCAAGACTGCATCCACAGACACAGACACAAGCCAGCAACTGCAGTCAAACACTGGGCCCATCTATCCTCTGATTCAGCCAGCCAGCCCTAGGCCACCAACAGCAAGTCCTCCCACTGATTCCAAAAGCCACCTGCTCAGAATTTATGTTTGGACTGAATAAAGGGTATTCTTTGCCAAAATTGGTCTGTAAAGACTAACAGAATTGACTGGTTTTTCAAATGCACAAACACAAACACAAAGAAACAAAATCACAAAAAATGAGGAAATATGGCAGTACCAAAGTAACCAAATAATACACCCATAAAAGATCCAAATAATTGGAGGTCTGCAAAGTACCTTAAAAAGAAATAAAAATAATCATCTTAAAGGATCTTAATGAAGGTTGAGAATGTAGCTCAGTAGTAAACTGCATGAGACCCTGCGCTTGATCCATATCCATAGCACCGCAAAAAGGAAAAGAAAAAGGAAAACGTAAGAATTTAAAGAAGCTCAATAAACTATAAGAGAATACAAACAACTAACTGATATCAGGAAAGCAATATGTGAATAAAATAAGAAGTTTAACAAAGAGATAAAAACCACCAAAAAAAGAATGAAATAAAAATTCTGGAGCTGAAGAACATATTGACAGAACTTTAAAATGTCCCTAGAGAGTTTCAACACCAGATTCAATCAAGTCAAAGAAAGAGTCATGGAGTCACTGAGTTTGAAGATAGGTCAGTTACAATTATCCAGAGGAAAAAAAAAAGAAAAAAGGATGAAAACAATGAGGAAATCCTACAGAATTTATAGTACACAATCAAGCAAACCAATAGATACATACTTTTAATTCCAGGAGGAAATGAGAATGAAAAAGAAGTGAGAAATCTTATTTATAGGTACAATGACAGAAAACTCCAAATTTTGAGAGAAAAATGAACTACCCAATTCATGGAGCCCACAGAACCCCTACTAGATTAAACATAAAGAGATCATAGTTAAGACATACAAATACGTTCTCAAAAGTCAAAGACAAAGAGAATTTTTAAGACAAGAAGAAAACTAGTTGTTAAATACCAGGTCACATTTATCTGGCTCTCCAGGAATTTCTCAGCAAAAATATTACAGGGCAGGAGAGAGAGAGATGATATAACCAAAGTGCTGAAAAACAAAATAAAACAAAAAACCAAAACAAACAAAAACACTGCCAACCAAGAGAACTACATCCAGCTGAACCGACCTTCACAAATGAACCAGAGATAAAGGCATTCCCAGACAAACAAAAGCTAGAGAGTTCATCACCATTTTAACTACTTTATAAGAAAAAGGGACTTCTTCAAGTTGAAATTATGCTAACAACATAAAAACATACTAAAGGATAAGTCTTAGATCAGAATGTAGACAAACTCAGCAATTTTCAGTAAAGATGGTAACACAAATCACCTTTAATTCAATATTAAAATGTAAAAGAAGTCTTAGAAATAACTAACTGTAATAATTAGTCAATATGTAGTATAAAAAGATGAAAATTGTGATACCAATAAAATAGGAGGAAGTGAAGTTAAAGAGCAAAGTTTTTGTACAAGGCAAAAGTTATCAGTTTAAAATAGACGACTATGACTTGAAGATTTTATAAACGTTTCAAGGTAACCATAAGAAAATATTGGTAGAGAATATACAAAACAAAAGAAAGAAATCAAAGATAATGCTAAAAAAATAATCAAATAATAAAGGGAGTAAGCAAGAAAGGAAGAACAAAGAAGGAATGACCAAACATTTAGAAAATAATTAACAAAATACCAATAGTCATTCCTACCAATGATTACTTTAAATGTGTGAATTACATTTTCCAATCAAAAGACATAAAATGGCTCATGGATAAAAACAAAATCTAACTTTATGCTGCCTATAAGATTCATCTTACCTTTAAGGACACACATAGGTCAAGTGTGAAAGAATGGGAAAAATATTACCCAGAAATGATAACCATATAGAGGTGGCTATACATAAATAGACAAAAAAAAGACTTTAATCCAATGCCCCATCATCCCATATATGGGACACCCATAAAATCTTTATCAAGCAATTTTATAGGTATTCTATAATGTTTTATAGATTTTATATGAGTACTATAAGTAGGATGGGACCTAATGTGTTAAATCAGAAACTTTCATAAGAATAGAGTCATTACATCATGATAATGGGGTCAATTCATCAAAAGGACATAACAATATATATGCCCCTGTCATTGAGAACATAAATATATAAATATTAACAGAATGAGAAGGAGACATAGATGGCAATACTATAATCCTAGGGGATTTTAATTCTCCACTTTAAACAACTGACAGATCATCTGAAAGCAAGGAAACAGAGAACTTGAACAGTGTTATAGACCAAATAGACCTAACAAACATATACAGAATATTCCATTTAATAGCAGCTGAATGCACATTCTGTTCAAGTGCACATGGAACATTCTCCAGGATATACCACATGTTACATTTTTTAAAAAAAGCTTTAACAGATTTTAAAAGACAGAAGACATATCCAGTATCTTTTCTGACCATGATAATATGTAATTAGAAATCAATAGCAAGGAAATAAAGTGGAAAATTCACGGATATATGGAAAACAAATAGCACATTCCTGAATTGTCAACTGGTCAAAGAATAAATCAAAAGGAAAAATCAACAAATATCTTGAGACAAATGAAAATGCAAATAAATATTTCAAAATTTATGGAATGCAGCAAAATCAGTATTAAGAGGGTATTTTATAATAATACTTGACTCTGAAGAAAAAAGAAAGATCTCAGAAAATAACCTAGAACGACACCTCAAGGAACTATGAAAAATAAGAACAAATAAGCCTACAATTAACAGGAGGATGGAAATATAAAGAATCAGAGCAGAAATGAATGAAATGTATGCTAAAAATCCAATAGAAAAGATCAGTGAAACAAGGAGTTAGGTTTTTTTTTAAGAGATAAATTAATTTATAACCCTTGCCTAGATTAGGAAAAAAGAGAAGACTCAAATAAAATTATAAATGAAGGAAGAGACATCACAGTTGATACCACAGAAATAGAAAGGGTAGGATGACTACAAAAATTATATGCCAACAAATTGCATATCCAAAAGGAAGTGGCTAAAAAATCCTACAATTACTGACTGAAACATTAATCAATAGAAAATCTGAATAGACTAATAACAGTTAAGGAAATTGAATCGGTAATCAAAAAACTTCCAGGTTCTGATGCATTACTACTGAGTTCTACAAATATTTAAAGGAGATATAACATCAATTCTACTCAAATTCTTCTCCCAAAAATTAAAGAGAAGGAAATACTTCCAAACTCTCTTAGTAAAGCCAGCATTACCCTGACACCAAATCTAGAATAAAACACTACAAGGAAAAAAAATTACAGGTTGCCATCCTTCATGCAAACAAATGGAGAAACCCTCAAAATATATATTAGCAAATCTATTTAAACAGCATAATAAAAGAATTACACACATAATCAAAGGGTATTTATCCCCAGAATGCAAGGATGGTTAAATATAATAAGAAATATGATACATCACATTGACAGAATGAAGGACCAAAATCATATGATTCAATCAATGTAAAAAAAATTCCATACCATTTCATGTTAAAAATTCTCACAAATTTGATATAGAATGAATTACAAAAAATGAAAATGATATAACATGAGTTAGCCCATAGTTAACAGGATAGTCAATGGTAAAAGGCTAAAAGTTTTTTCTCTAAGATCAGGAAAAGGACAAAGAAGCCCACTCTAACCACTTCTATTTGTTATAGTATTGAAAGTCCTTAGCCAGAGCAATTAGTCAGGAAAAAGAAACAAAAGGCAACCAAGTCAGAAAGAAAAAAAAATTTCTTTGTTTACAGACGACATGACGTAAGAACATTTAGAAAACCCTAAAGAATCCACTGAAAAACTATTAGAATTAATGAATTCAATAAAGGTATAAAATACAAAATCAATATAGAAAAACAAGTTGTATTTCTATACACTAACAACGAACCATCTACAAGGAAATTAAGAAAACAATACCATTTGTAATAGGTAAATTGCAAAAAATAATCTATTTTTTTAGATATAGATGTGAGAAGAGGAAAGATCTGTATACTGAATTCTATAAAAGTCCAGAAATAAATCTACTCATTTACAGTCATTTGATCACTAACAAAGGTGCCGATAACACACAACAGGAGAAAGGAATAGTGCTAGAAAATACATCCATGTTGCTAGCAAAACTTGATATCCACATATAGAAGAATGAAATTGAACCTTCTCTCACTTCACATACAAAAATCAATGCAAAAGAGATTGAAGACTTAAATCTATTTAAATGAAAACTACTAGAAAAAACAGAGGGGGGAAAAGTTTCTTGACATTAATGTGGGCATAGATTTTTTTGTTTTTTGAATATAACCCCAAATGCACAGGCAGCAAAAGCAAAAAATAGATAAGACAAATGGGATTTTATCAGAGTAAAAAGATTTTTCTGCTCAGCAAAGGGAACACTCAACAGAATGACAAGACAATCTACAGAATAACAAAATATTTTCAAACCACATATCCATAAAGAGGTTATTATACAAAATATAAGAAACTCAAATAACTTTGTAGCAAGAAAACTAATAATCTGATTAAATGGGCAAAGGACCTGCATAGACATTTTTCAAAGGAAGACATAGAAATGGCCAATAGGTACGTGAAAAAGTGCTCAGCATCACTAATTATTAGAAAGACACAAATTAAAACCAGAAGATATTACTTTATACCTATTGGAAGGGTCATTATCAAAAAGACAAGAATTAACAAATGTAGACAAGGATGCAGAAAAACTAAAAGGAACCCTTGAAGATTGTTCACGGAGATATTATGAGTAGAGTCATTATGGAAATGATATGGAGACTCCCCCCCAGATTAAAAACAGAACTTCCATTTGACCCAACAGTCCCATTTCTGAGTATATAAAAAAGGAAATGATATAAGCATGTCAAAGGAATACCTGCACTAGTATGTTCATTGTAGCATTGTTCATAATAGTCAAGATATAGGATTAACCTAAGTGTCCATCAGTGGATGAATGGATTAAAAAAATGTTAAACTCAGAATTAGAGACTAGGAGGACAGTTCCCAGGAGTTTGGAGTGGGAAAACAGGAAGGTGTTGATCAAAGGGTATAAGGCTTCAGACTTGCGGGATGAATAAGTTCTGGAGAGCTGAGGTGCAGCATGAAGGGACTATTGCTGGTAGTACAGCATTGTGTACTTGAAATTTGCTAAAAGAGTAGATCTTAAATCTCAAAAGGAAAAAAAAACAAACAAACTGTGTGAAGTGATAGATATATTAATCAGGTTGGAGGTGGCAATTATCTCACATTGTAGGCGGATATCAAAGCAGTACATTGTATGTACATTTTTTATTTGTCAATTACACTTCAGGAAAGCTGGGGGATGTCATCACCTCAAGAAGAAAAACAAGACTCACTCCTACATGGTGAACAAGGACAGGAGTGGCTTTGAGCAATTCACACTCCCAGACCAAAGACACAGAGCTCCTCTGCTCACAAACTGGCCTGAAACATGGTAGGCAGATTATAGCTAGGGGTTTCATCTCCAGTCTGAGGTCCTCTTTGTTTGGGGGTACACTACCCTAAGTTTGCAAAAACTGCTCTCTTGAATCCCCTACCCTCTTAGACTCTGCTCTCTGTGGGCAGCCTTTTGGGAAGACTACATCTTGCGTTTTCTGACTTGTGTGTGGGATGGATCCTTATGGAATTCCTGCTTACGTTGCCTGGAAGCTACATATGCTTTTGGGGTACAGCCCTGTGTGATCAGCTGTGCCCCAATCCAGGCTCTGTTCTGCTCTGGAGGGGAGCTTTTTATACACTGCTCTTCCTTTTTCTTCATCCCCAGCACTCACCAACCACCACGAGGAACCAAAATACCTCTCTTTCTTTTCTAAGGACTCAAAAACTATCATTTGATATAATTCTTAAAAATGTGGACTGGTATGTGACTCAGTGGGAGAGCACTTGCCTAGCATGCATTAGGTCTTGGGTTTGATCCCTGGCACTACACACACAAGTCCAGAAACAGTCCTACAAAGAAGATGTCCAAATATAAATAGGGGCTGTTTTTTTTGTCACATCACCAAAGTTTATTGTACTTATTGAATATGTTATAGAACTAAATGTCCTACTATAAAAATTAAGTAAATTAAAAGCAAATGTATTGTGTAGCAGAAGCGTGGCCCTTTGGGGTTCTTGCCAATTCTAATCTATCCAGTCTCTGGTTTATAAAGCAAATTTTATTCTACATTTTTAAAATGATGACTTCACTTGCCAAGCTTTATTCTTCAGAAGGATTTTTGTTGTTTTCTATAATTGTCTAGATGTTCCTAGGACAGACAGAGATCTCATCCCTAAATTTTACCCGAATTCATGCAAGTCAGGCCATGACATGTCCTGACCATGCTGACAATCTCCTCATTGTCCTTCCCTTTTCAGGGCAAGAGAAAGACCATTCATCCAGGCAGGAAAGAAGTGAAAAGGAAGAAGTACTTGGTCTCTTGAAGACAGCCATCTGCATTGTACCGCTGGCCCCCAAATCAGGGTTGGTTCCTTCCTTCCCCGCCCCCCCTCAAAGTAACTGAAGTATCTTAAGTATTTCCTCTGTTAGTCTGAGTTTCAACTGTTTAAGGACTTACTGTTTCAAGCTACTGGAGCTATACCATTAAATATGCAGCATGTATGTACATGTGTGTATGTGTGAATGTACATACATATATAAATATATATGGTGCATGTATAACAGTTTGTGTGTACACAGTGTATGTACATGTATGTCATGCATATGTTACATGTGTGCATACATGTATGTAAGTATACATAAATAAATGCACTTATATATATATGAGGAGGAGAAGTACAATGGACTCCAAAGAATTGACTTGTCTCTTATAAGCTGTTTGACCTCATGTCATCCTTTACTCTCAATGACTTGCAAATTATTCTGGAAAATGAGACTGAAATTAACCCCCTTTTAAACAACAATGAAGACAATAGAAACTCAACTGCAATTCCACTATTCGACACAAACATGTGAGCATCTGCTTTGTTCTTCAACACCATTTCAAAATTAGAACTCTATAGACTCTGCAGCTGCATCAATTTCTCTCTTCATCTTTGCAGTCCTGTGGACAAGCTCATACCTCTGTGATATTTCCAAACTTCTGGAGCCTGCTTGACCTTTACAATCTCAGAGTTGTGATCATGGCTACATTTCCTCAGTTGCTTTAGTAGTCTGGTCCCCAAAGGTGATGGTACACAATCTCTCTCCTCAGCCCTTCATCAAAGGCTATAAAGGTTGGTTTTATCTCAAGCCTTCTGTCACTTGTATATCATCAACCAGTCCTGATTTCTTAGCTAGGATCAGACTCAAAGGATTATTTTTTAATATTCCTTAATTGTTTTCTTTGATTTTTTTGAGAGATTATTAAACAGTTAAATAGAGATCTCTACATCATTTCTTTAGATTCCCCCTGGAAGGTCGGTGGTGGTACCACAATGCTAAATTCCTCTTCCTCACTACCAGTGGATGGTAGGAAATGTGTGTATGAGGGAGGAGTGAATGGTCACCATGTCTGAGGGACACCTCTGGGATTCAGTTGGGGGAGTCAGCTGTTAGATGTTCTGTATTCTTATACAATGAAGAATGGACCTATTGAAATGTCCATCTGTTGAGAAACTGTAAGGTGATGCCCATTTGAGTGGTGGGCTGCCATTAAATCAACTCTCTCATTCTCTCTAGATCAAACCCCATTACTGCATGAGAAACTTCCCTTCAGCCCTCGGTGACTCTTGTATATTTACTGCTGGGTTGTTCCTCTGTTCCCAAATACTCTTTGGATGCTTCTACTCTAAGGTTCCTGGTTCTCTCATAAGTATATGTATTATTGATATGCACTACTAAATAAACTACCCTAGGTGATTCGTTTATCTTCAATAATATTTAATACTCAGGGAATTTCTGTAGGAAAAGTTATATAGAGAAAGGATTTCATTTCCTAATAAAAAATGGATCTAAATTCTGGCCCTGATATTTAATAATTGCATGCATGAATAAATTATTTAAATGCTCTGATATTTGGACTTTATGGTTTCAAAATGGGAATGAAATAGCTTCTCAACAGGTGTGTTACAAGGATCACATGAGATAAATAATGAAAAAAAAAAAAAAAACCCAGTATAGGCCCGTCCATGGAATAAGTCTCCCTCCCCTTTGCCTTTCTCTCCTACATAAAGTTTCTATTATTTTCTCAAAATAACTCAACATTAAATTATGAACTGACCATAATCCTATTTCCCTAGGAGCTTCCTGGAATTGTCTTTGGTTAAAGAAGATCTACATCACTGATACGGAAAAACAAGTCATTTTCACCCAGTACATGTTATATCTACAGTTCTGAGATTGTCATTAATCCCTTGTTCTGGTCAGACTGTGACATTTAAAAGTAGGTCTGCTCCTTGAAATGATAATGTTGGGACTTTTACTAGTTCATAACCCACCCTCTCCAGGTCCTGCCATATACCCCTCCTCCTCTCACACAGGTCATGAGTCACGAGATAGAGTGGTCCATTGAAGAGACACAATAAGCAAATAACCAATAAAAACAAAGCATCCCTCAATTATGCATTCATAATACAGTCTGCACTTTGTACAAACTTGTGCTGCAACTTGAACCTACAAAACATCAAGTGCTGAAAGAATAACTTTAATTGAGAAAAGGAAGAGATTGGTACCACATTTGACTTTGCATGAAGGGTTTGTATAACACCCATATATATATATAGATATAGATATAGATATACACACACGTGTACAATAACCTGTTAAACAGTCACATCTACATGGGTACATACACATAGAGACTCAGAGGCAGACAGATCATCTTTTTTATTTTCCCCAGTACTGGGAATTGAACCCAGGGGCACTCTACCACTGAGCTACATCTCCAGTGTTTTATTTTTTATTTTGAGGCAGGATTTAGCTAAGTTGCCCAGCCTGACCTGGACCTTGCTATCCTTCCTTAGCTTCCAGAGTAGCTAGGATTGTAGGCATGTGCCACCATGCTGGGAAGGACAGAACGTCTTAAAGTACATAGATTTTGTAAATCAATATGAAACTCATATTGAGTATCTTAAATTCCAAAGAACAATAAAATCCAGGCAGCTCCTTCCTCTAAAAGCATTTTAGCCAAGATTTTTTTTCATTTTGCTGACCCAGATGCACAGACCTGTCAATATCTTAGTTCACAGCAACTAGGCTGGGCTTTTCAAAACAGCATTTCTTTTCAGATACAATGAATTCTTCATAAAAATTTTCCACTCTATTTTAGGAAGCACTGTAATTACAGAGGGATGGAGAGGCTGAAGGAGGCTGTTAGCCTTTCTTTCCACATGCGCACTTCGTATCTCTCTCACTATGATCTCCCCCACTCTAAAGGAAACAGACAAAATCAAGTTTATTCAGTCATCTCTTCCTAGTGTTATTCAAGGGGAGATTTATTAGAATATACATTCTTCCAGTGTGATAACTATACAGATTATTTGTACGCATTTGGAATAGGGTCACTAAAGCCCCAAAGAGTAGAATTTGGGTAGTATTTTCATTTATTGCACAAATTCCATCCCATCTTAAATGTTAGGCATTCTTCTTCCCATAATCCTACCAAGAGAAAAAAAATTCCCTCAATATATTTATCTTGATCAAAGTATCATATAAAGCATTCTTTCTTGACCTTGAGAGTAACTGCAAATACTAGATTCTAAAATTCTTAAGTATATATTCATACTCTTTATTTTGTATTGTTAATTCAATTTGTATTTGTTGATATTTATGACTATGTATCTTTTAATTATTAAAAATATTAAAACATGAAAGTCATAATATATGCATAGGATTTGTGCTTATGCATATATGACTAAGTGGGCATTGAACATCTATGTATTTTTATCAACCATCCAGACTAAAATATATACATATATAACGAAGGATAATAATATGACCTTTAAGTTGCTGTTTCCCTCCTACTGACTAACCACTATCATGAATTTTTGTTCATTGTTTCCTTCCTTTTCTTTATAGTTTTACACCATATGCTTGCATCTCTAAGGAGGATTAACTTTGCCTATGTTTAGACTTTAAAATAATTGACTCATATTATAAGCATTCTTCTGGAAGTTTTAATTTTGGTTCAAATCCATATTCCTCAGAGAATCACCTGTTTTGCATATAGTTGTGTTTCACTCCTTTTTACAGCTTTGTGATATCCCATTATACATATATACCACAATTTATTCAGTAGACTCTTGATGACATTTATATTGTCTCATGTTTACCTTCTGTTGCTGTTGTTTTATTTACCAGAACATTTTTTTTTTTGCACTTGCCCTGGTGCACAAGTATAAGACTTTTCCAAAGTATAAACCTAGACTAAATAATTATATCAATGGATACATCACCGTCACTTGGTACCTATTCCTATTGCTTCACATTCCCATAAAAACTTGCTATCATTGGATATTTGTTACCAATGAGGTAATGATTAAATTACCACATGTGGAATTTATTTATATTTCTCTGAGGTTGAATAATAA
This sequence comes from Sciurus carolinensis, assembly GCF_902686445.1. Taxonomy (NCBI): domain Eukaryota; kingdom Metazoa; phylum Chordata; class Mammalia; order Rodentia; family Sciuridae; genus Sciurus; species Sciurus carolinensis. The sequence continues at coordinate 25,349,108 of NC_062224.1, forward strand.
TAATATAAAGTTTGCCATTGAAGTTTCCATTTCTGTGAAGTAACTGGAAAAGTTTGCCTTTTTCTAATTGATTTGTTGATCTTTCTTATTGGCTTCATTTTTCTTAATGTTCTAGATACTATTTCTTTTGCACTTATATGGTGTGTGCTTAAAATGATGCTTTGCTCTGAAGTTACGGAGATATTTTTCTGTGTTCTGGTGTTATAAATGTATCCTTCTAAATTTTCCTCCAAAAGGTTTATAAATTACCTAACTCACTTAAGTTTCTCTTCCACCTGAAGATTTTTGCAGGTTATTCAGTGTGCACCAGCCTGATGCTTTTCTTATATAGGGATAGTAACTAGCACAGACCCATTTTGGTTGAGTGGAGGGAACACCATCCTACTTAATTTGCATAAATTGTCACCAATATATGAGATTCAGAAATCTCAGTTCTGATCCACTGAGCATTTTGTTTATCCCTGTGTGGATACCACAATGTTTTATTACTATTTCTTTATATCTGAGGAATCAACAATGCATCTTTGTTTAAGAATGTGTGATAGTCACTAGCTCTTTGCTGTCCTCATAAATGTTTTGGTTAGGAAAAAGTGCATGTTGTACAAACACACACACACACACACACACACACACACACATGTACACACATATAAATAAAACAAGCATGCTACTTTTTTTCTGGAGTTTTATTGAAAAGAGGTCAGTTTGGGAGAATTTTTTTCTTTTGATCTTGAATCGTTCAACTCAATAGTATGGTATTAATCTTGATTTGTACAGGTATTCATAGAAATATTTCAATAATTTTTCATAATTTTTTTCCCAAAATTTCTTTCTCATTAAAACTTATTCTGACTTCTTTACTCCTGTTAAAACTGCTATTATTGAAAACGTTGGATTTAATTATATTTTCTAGCCATCTGTGGTGGCAATCAGAAACACAATTGACTTCATATATTGGTTTTATATTCTACAGTCTTGCTCGATTGTTGAACTAATTACAATAATTTGTTCACTTTTAGGGGCTTTAGTATGTTGATAATTACATCCTCTGAAAACGAGAATGTAATTTTTTTCTTTTCAATCTTTATAACTCATATTTGTTTCCATTGGTTATATATTGTTTAAATGTAGAAACAAAAAAGTCTTTTTTTAAAATAGATATTGAAATGATAAATCGAAATTTGTAAAACATGAAGGAAAATACAGCTTAGCTATCTAACTAAAACAACGGTCATAAAAATATTTTATAGGGTCAAATAAAATAGTTTGTAAAATATTTAGAAGGTATGGTATTGAAAATTCTACTTATTTTTCTGTAGTATTTCTTCTTCTTGAGAATTTATACACATATCAGAGAGAAAAAAGTACATGTCTCTCAAGCTACCAATCTGCAGTTCTCTGAATAACTTACTGCTCTTGCTATTTCAAGTAGAGATGTTTTTTTTTTCCCACATTCCTTCTCAACATTTTTGTTGCAATTAGACTTTCATAACTGATAATCAAACTAAAATAAAGTCAAAGGAAGAGTTCTTCACAAAAGTGACTCATTTACTTTTTGACTCATTGTGCCTAAGACCAGAACAACAACACACAGTGATAACAGGCAGAGATGGGTGTGTGGCAAATACAGGCAGGCAACAGAACCACAACCAAGAAAGCAGATGGATACTAAAACTACACTTCCTTTGCATTAACCGGTAACACCAGCAGAAAGCGACCTTCCAGGCGCAGCTACAATATTTTAATGCCTCCCGGGGAAAAATAAATTCTTAGATGTTCATTTTTTTAAAACACCTTTACACTGACATCTACCAAAAGGAGCTATCATTTTCTTCAGCTGAAAGAAGACACTTCTCAAAAGAAACTGCGAGAAAGCTTGGAAGTTCCTTTGTAGTTGATAACCCAGTTTCCTAATATGGTGCTTTTCTAAAAGAGCAGCAGAGGCCCAATCTCAAGCCCACTTTTCTATAACTGGTTCAGACTAATCAGAACCGAAGGCAGGATTTTTAAAAAAAATTTCCCTTTAAATCTGTTAAAGCGGAGAATTAAAAAGTCCATCATGCTGGAAGTAATTCTTTCCAAGGATGTTCTTCTGAGGCTTCTATTGAATGTGTGAATGAGGAGTCAAAGTAACCAAAGCCAGGATGTGGCCTGGAAAACCCAACTCAGTCACAATGGTGCACTTTGCATATGTGCTCAAAGTTTAAAAAAAAAAACAAAACAATAAAAAAAAAAAAAAACAGGGCAAGTCTATTAAATGGAACACTAATGGCTCTTTAAAATTTCTTAACAAAATTTAGTCATATTTTAACCTTTCCATTTATTCTGGACATGGGAAATGTGAGGAAGATAGTGACAAAATGTATCATTGCTCACTGTCCAGGTTCCATACTTTACATTACGTCTTTCTTATATTGCCATTATCAGAAACCTTACCTGAATATGTAGGACCATTAGCTCTCTCCTTTTTAGTTAAATCTTTCTAGAGAAACATTTGATGGAGTATTATATTCACATCTCATTAAATCTGATAAGGTATGAGTGGTAAATTAATTTACCAAGCTATCTCCTCTCAGGGTTATTTATGCCATCGAGGAAGATGATATGTCTTAAGGTTAAAAAAAAAAAAAAAAGTTCTCTACTATTACCAACAAGGGGTTGAAATCATTCCAGTGAGTCACTTCTTATAGTTGGCCTTGGATAGAAGGTTAACTTGGGTCCCCATTAAATTCATACCATCCTAACAAAAACCAGAGGATGAAAGCAAGTGAACCAAGATCACTACTATCTCTCAGGTGACCAATATCATCCTCTGTGAGCTTTGTAAGATCAAAGGTATTTCAAGACCTGACACTAATGCAGTCATGCTATGTTATAGTTTGGATGTGGGCTGACGTTGCCATGGTGACCCCCAAGATTAAGAAATGCCAGTAACATGGGACATTATCCTAGGAAAGTTGCAGAAATTGAACAGAGACAAACCAAGCAGAAAGGCCACTTGGGTTGCAACTAAGAAGGCCATCGGGGTGGAGCCTCGATGGAGAGGCCATTTGGAGAGGCCATTTTGCCATGTGTTGCAGAAATGCCCTTTGGAGAGGACATTTTGCCATGTGTTGCAGATACTGGACACAGAACTATAGGACTTGTTTGCCCAGCTGGATTTCAGTCTTGCTTTGGTTCTATCCTTTCTATTTATGTCCCTATTTCTCTGAATGGAAATGTTTACTCACTCTCCAGTCTACGATACTTTACAACACGCCTTTTTATGTTGGATACTTGCAAATTGCTTCTGATTTTTACAGGCTTACCATGCAAGCTTGTCCTGAGTCCCAGAGGAGTCATTGGACTTGAACTTGTGGGCAATCTTGGAACTGGTGAGGCTATGGGAACTCTTAGAAATGGACAAAATGTATTTTGCATTGAGAGATGGTCATGAGCTTTGGGGGCCCGGGATGGAATGTTATGGTTCAGATGTGAGGTGTCCCCAAAAAGCTCATGTGTGAGACAATGCAAGAAGGTTTAGAGGAGAAATGGTTGGGATATGAACATCCCAACTCAATCAGTGAATTAATCACCTGATGGGATTAACTGAGTGGTAACTGAAGGTGGGTGGGGTGTGACTGGAGGAGGTGGGACGGGGGAAGGGTGTGACTTTTAGGTATATATTTTGTATCTGGTGAATGGGGTCTGTCTCTGCTGCTTGATCATCATGTGAGCTGCTTCCCTCCACCACACTTCTGCCATGACGTTCAGCCTCACTTCAAGCCCCAAGGAAAGGAGCCAGCTGCCTGTGGACTGAGAACTCTGAATCTGTGAACGCTCAAATAAACTATCCTGCTTCTACAATTGTTCTGGTAGGGTCTTTTAGTCACAGCAGTGAAAAAGTTGACTAAAACATGCTGCAAGAATGGGTTGCAGGTACTGGAGTGACATGCTGGTCTCTCCAGTTTATGGCAACATGACTCCTGCCCAGTGACTTTCTAAAACTTACAAAACTCCAATTGCATCAGAATCTAGCCATTCAGGAGACATCTCTGTTTAAGGAGAAAGTAGTTTAAAAAATTATTGGGTTTTGAGAATGAGAGTTGTTGACATGCAAAGACCTCCTGGGCTGGTCATTTCTGGCTCTTCCACTTTACCTCCCACCTCCTCTTCACGTGTACCCTGTGCTCTGGCTCCTCACAGTTCTCTGCAGGTACCAGGCTTTTATGCATTTTTCACAGGCTGCTTTTGCTGCCTAAAATATACTCCCCTGCTTCTGTGCCCAGAATAATCCTATTCACCTTTCAAGCTTCAATTTAGATGTCTCCTCTTCTGTGAAGACTTCTTTGATCCCCCCTCAGTTCAGAAGACCTGATGTACCCCTTCAATGTTCCCTCCCTGTACTCATTCAGGTTTCTTTTATAGGTCTTATCACACAGGGTTAAGACTGTTTATTGTCACATCCATCCCGTGACCTGTTTCTATTTCTTATCAGTGCTTAAAACTCTAGAGGACAGGCTCCGTAAGTTTTCCAAGTTTGTTTGTGTACACTGTTTACTCTGCACTCATTCAATCTGCAAATAATTATGGAGTAAGAAGTTTGTTTGTTGTACTGGGTTAGACACTAGGGTTATAGTGGGTGGGATGATGTTCTTGGGACTTCACAGAGAATGGTGTGCTACAAGACCTGAAGCAACAGTCAAGGGCCAGAGGGTGGAAGGCCATGCCAGCTATAGTGAAAGTCTGGTGATTATTATTCAAAAGCAATGGGAAAACACTAATGGTTTAAGCAGATATAACATGACCGGCTTTTCTTTATTGTAAGATAAATACCACCTTCAGGAGAGTGTCTATAAATCCCAACCCAGAATAAAGAACACCCTGAGAAGATACATAACAAGAAGATTCAACTATGTCTGTTTTTTTTTTTTTTTAATTTTACCCATAGAACCTAGGGATGGGTACAAAGTGTTTCTCATATTACCTATATTTTTGTACTATTAAAATAGTTTAAAATTGTAAAAAATCAGTAAGTTCACTTAGGCAGAGTATGGAAAATGAGTGAGGAGACATCACAGTTGAAAGAGAGAAGAGTTGGCTCCCTCAGAAACTAGTAGAAAGTGGAGTGAACTTGAATTTAAGTAGGGGATGGAAGAAGACACATTATAGGGATTTTCAGAAGTAGAATCAATGTCCTGTTGGTTTATTGGATATAGGGTAAGAAAATTGAGGTGGGAATCAAATTAAAGATGATGATCTCATTTCTGAAGGGAAAGTGATGGAGAAAAATGCTAACTCTAAGCCCGAAGGATAATTTCAGAGAGAAAGCATGTGGGCCAGGCTAACCTACTTCTGTAACCCTTTCATGACATTAGGTATCGCAATATAAAGGATCCCATGGTATTGGTGAATTATTTAAGTTCCTATGTTTTCATAGGATGTCTATGTTTCCAGTATGTTTTCATATGGTTTCAGTAACTGAAAGACTTGGTTGAATAAAATTCACCCAGTGTTGTCTTAGTCTGGTTGGGTTGCTATAACTAAATATCATAGACTGGGTGGTTTAAAATATCAGAAATTTATTTTCTCACAGTTCTGGAAGCTAGAAGTCTGAGGTCAGGGTGCCAGAGTGGTCAGGTTCCAGTGAGGACTCTCTTCCTGTCTTGCAGCTGGTGACCTTCTCACTTTATCCTCACATGGCCTCTTTCTGGTGTGTGAAAGTGGAGAGACTAGCTCTCTGGTGCCTCTGCTTGTGAAGACATTCATCCCATTATGAGGTTCCCCACTTATAATCTCCCAATCATAATAACTTCTGACACACCCTATCTCAAATACTGTCACACGGGAAGTTAGGGCTTTACCTTACTAACTTGAGGACACAAACATTCAGTTCGTAACCAGTGTTACAAAGGAGTGTAAAAAATATTCGAAAGTGTTAGGATCAGTGAGCTTTCTGGATCTCATATGCTTTTCAGAATCCGTGTCCTCTGAGAGAATTAACTTTCTAATGAGGAAGGGTAACCATGAGATCGATACCCTGGGATCTCAAGCAAAGTTTACAAAAAAATATTTGGTCATTCTTAACTGGCTTTAAATTGAAGTAAACGTGTTTTTCCTACAAAGATTAGAGAGTGATTCTTTATACAATGTTTATTGACAAAACAAACATTGCACTTTGACATTTTTGTTCCAGCTTTTGAACTAAACTAAACCAAATGTTAGTTTATAAATGTGTATATTTTACTTAGAGAACACCTATGGTCTAAGGGAAATAGATTTTTCTCTGAATCCCAAAATAATTATTTTTAGAAATCCAAAATGGAATTGAAAGTTATACTATCTTTCAAATTCTAAAATATCAAAACACTAATTGCCAGTGTAGGTAAAAGAAGTAATTTAGTTTTTAAGTTAATGCAGTCATAAATTTATTTTTCCAAAATGGCATAATTTACCATAAAGGTTAAAATAAATAAGCTTATGTGAGGTGTTCGAGAATGACACAAGGCATTTTAAGGCACGTTAGAGCTTGTTCCATTGTGAGTAACTTAGGTTTACAAGTCTGTCACTCACTCTAGAGTTGGGAATGCTTTTGTCATTGAAACTCCAATTGCCTCCTTTTTTGTGTAGCACATACAGGTTCTCCAAAATGTTTGCTGATAACTATTGTGTAATTAAGCATTGGCGGGGGGAAGTAATGGCCCTACAGAAGTGAAGTTCCGTAGAATTATATGGGTACACTGGTGAGGGAGTGACTTCAGACAATGGTGTCTTTCTGGGGGTCAGAAAGTACTGGAATCATCTGAATGTGAACTAACATGGAAGTGAGCTGCAGAGAGAATGCAAAGGTAAGGATGGGTTCAAGGAAAAAATAAAGGAACAAAGCTGATCAAAGCAGATCAAATGGGTCAAAAACAAAAATAATTTCAAACTAGGGAGACTGCAAAACTTGGAAAAAAGTGCAAAGATTGATGAAAAGGGGTGCAAGGGTGAGGAGAGGAGGTGATTCCCAGTTGTGAAAGCCTCCAGGTCAACTGCCTGCAGGAACATGGGGCTGGTTAGGGTGGAGGTCACCATGCACAGGAGGCCAGTAGGTAGGATGCTGAGTCCAGCCTTGTTGATGGCTGAGAGGGACCCCAGGAAGGAGTCACAAGGCACAGAAAGAAGAAGTGAGCCAGGACAGATGACATCACAGAAATCAAAGCATAAGATTTTCAAAACAAGAGGGTTCTACAGTACCAATGCTACCAACAATGTAAATGAGTAAAGAAAAATTTCTCATCAGCCCATTTCCTGAAACTGCTTGTGAAAAAGGTCACAAGAGAGAACTCATTTATGGTAAAAGTCTCTCAGTGGCAATGCCTGTCATTTACTTCCATCCTTGACAAGCACTAATTAATCTATCCCATCTTGTCTCCAGGGTAGACAAGGTCAGATCTCTCAGCCTTCATGGTTTTCCCGTTCTTTCCTGCAAGCTCTCAGGTTCCCCTTGCTGGAGAAACCATGTCCTGCCTAACTGCACCTGTCAAAAACTGTACCTGATCTCCAGGTTTGCCTTCCTCTTCCTGAGCCATTTATATCCCTGTCAGGCAGACGTCTTCATGCCTTTGAACTTTCACGTCAGTTTTCAACTTCCTTCTGGCACTTAGAATATTACTGGAGCTCCTATGAATAATATTGTGTCTGCTCCTTTTTTCTTTTGCTAGACATATTCCTTCCAAGAGAAAAGGGATCCAACTCGCCTTTTATTATATATTTGTGTATGCATGGAAAAATGCACTGTGTTTTACACGATTCATTTATCCCTTCATTGAGCAGACTGAGGGCTGACTCTGCCAAATGTTATTTTGGGAGCTGGATGGACCAGTGAAAAGATAAGAGAGAGGGTCCTGCTCTTGAGACGGTTCCTTTTTCTGTTTTGGAATTGCACTGAACTAGTTTAGGATCTTTCCAACTGTTATGGTTTGGATATGTGGTGTCCCCACAAAACTTGTGTGAGACAATTCAAGAATGTTCAGATGGGACAGAGGTGAAGGGATTAGATTATGACAGTTGTCTTCTAATCAGTGGCTTAATCCACGACATAGATTATCTGGATGGTAACTGTAAGGCACATAGGGTATGGTTGGGAAAGGTAGGTCACTGGGGGTGCGCTATTAGGATATATATTTTGTCCTAGGTGAGCAGAGCTCTCTCTGCTTCCTGTGTGCCATGTCCTGACCTTTTTTCCTCCGCCAAGCCCTTCTGCCATAATGTTTTGCCTCACCTTAGACCCAGAGCTGTAGAGTTGGCCATCTACGGACTGAGATTGCTGAAACTGTGAGCCAAAATAAACCCTTCCTCCACAAAATTGTTCTTGTCAGGTTTTTTTGGTCACATGATGAAAAAGCTGACTAAAACACAATCCTAAAGATGTATTAGCCTGGGAATCATTTTCTAATTATAGTAGTTTTTAAAAAGAACACATTTAAGTATTCTCCATTGACATGTCCTTATAATTATTTTCTGTCTGAAAGAAGAGATGAGAAAGACCACTTTAAAAGAGGAAATTCCTTATTAGAATCATCAAGAAGAGAAACTTATAGACGATGTGATATTTTTTCAGACAAAATAATCAAACTCATCTAATTCTTTGGAGCTAAGCTTCCAACCATGAGGGCAGAATGTCCTAGAAGAAGAAAGACTCTGGTATAATGAGTTTTTAATGTTTTCAGTGTATCACTGGAAATGTAATTTAATATATCAGCCTAAGAGAGAAGCTGCTTTTTCATGCCAGGAGTAACAACAATATCTAATGTGCTCAACTTACCATTGTGTACGTAAACATTTAAAATCTTTACATGACAGCAATTCCCACTGGAGGCATTAATGTGGTCATAATGCATTATGAAAAAATGATGACACATTATGTCATTGAGACAATGCCCAACAGTCAAGAGTTATAGCTAAATGCTTCTCAGCAACAGAAGATGAAAATATACGTTAATAAAGATTAACTGGTGTAATCAGAATTGGCAAATATGTGATGTTCTTTTCACAAAGACAAAGTCATAAATATTATAAGCTCCCTGAAATATGGCTTAGCATTTCAGGGAACAAGGAATGGGATTCTATTTTACCTTTTTCACAAGATAACTTATTGTCCGATATTAGGCAAAGTCCAAAGGTTTCTTTCGTTTTCCTCCTTAGAAAAATGATCAAGACATTTGTTGATATCAGTTCTGATCTGATCTTTTCAGCCTTTACTGTATATATAAACAAAAAATCCCTAATCTCTATAAATTTTCTTTGATTCCATTACAAAATATTTTAAAACACCTCCTTTTTGCATCCACTTGCAATCTGAACTGTAATTTGGAAATATATCAAGTTATATATCTCTAGTAAAAAAGAATGAGATTCATCCCAGATTAATGTTGATAATGACCTGTATCCAACCATTTTCAAATACTGATGAACTGATAAAGAGTCTTTTCTGCCATTATATGATTATGCCTGACATGTCATACACACATTTTCTTAATTGCCCCCCACATCTTTATCTTCTGTCTCATACAATATGTATGCACTGTCTACATGCAAAGGGCACGGGGAAGAGGGTGGGAGGAACATAAAATTGCTATTATATCTGTTCTCTGTACCAGAGAGAGTTCACCTAAGTACATTTTCTAAAAATTATAGGATGCCTTAGAGTTCCTCCTATAATGTAAATTTCCATGAGAGAAATTTGGCATGTGGTAATCCCTGAGCTTATCTGAGCAGATATTTGTGTGTGTGTGTGTGTGTGTATGTGTGTGTGATTTTGAAAAATTTCTGGCTATCTATCTCTAACCTCTAAAGAACACAATTTGAGAAACACCACCTTTCAGTGGAATGGGCAGGGCAGAGGATCAAGGAATTGTTTTCACTGGGCTGCGGTTGTAGCTCAGTGGTAGAGAGCTTGTCTAGCACACGTGAAGCACTGGGTTTGATCCTCAGCACCACAAAATAAATAAATAAAATTAAGTATTGTGTCCATCTATAACTAAAATGTTTTTAAAAAGAGTTATCATTGACATTAACCTACTCTACTGACTGATTTTTCACCCAATGGTTATTGGTAACGAGATACAATTTGTCTATTTTGAGCATGATTGACCAGATTGCTTGTGCAAGAATCAGCTTTTGTTTTAAGAAGATTGCTCTATTCCCTGAATTATGCTCTTGCCTTGGTGATGAAACAGGACCCCGATTTAATTCTTGGAACCAAGAAATGAAACAAATGGAAGATTTTCTTCAAATGAAGGTTTCCTTCGGTGAATTTCTAAGAACATATTGAAGATTTATTTCAAATATATTACTTCAAGTCTGAGGGTGATAAATATAAGCAAAGAAGAAAAATCCAAGAAATCTGGTTGGGAGAATTGCAAGGTATTTAATGTGTATCTGGAACTATTAGTGAAACAGTGCAAAGATGAATCTAAAAGAATTATTAAAGATAATCTCCTTAAGCATAATCTTCTACATTAATTTGTTGAATTTTTCTTCTGCTCATATTCCCTTATGAAATTGCTTTACTTCAGATAAATAAATATTTACTCCTAAGAGGTAAATATCTTGAAATGGTTTTCATTCTGAGAAAATATACATCCCAACAGCAAAAGCTAAAATATTCTAAACTGAATAAACTCTAATACTCAAAATGTTCTAAACTAAATTCCCTCTTTTCTGTTTTGCTATTTGTTTCTCAGAAAGACTTTTAAAGGTCACCTTTACATCATGAGTCTCCCAGAGCAACTTTAGGGACTTGACTCTAACACTGAAGGCAAGTCAAGGAAAATCACTAATCTTATGAATCTTATGACAGTGTCTCATAAAGGTAGATTTAACCTTATAATTGATTACAATTAAAAACAAAACAGAAGTTTACATGTTGCTTGATAGGTGCATATTTCTGCCTTTGCATTTTTATTCAAGCTTTATTAATTCTCTGATTTCTCACCCATCCATGTACCTTCACTTCAGAAATTTCAAAATTATTCGTTTCCAAACCACCATTCCATATTAAACCTTTGAGAAATACTTATGGATATTATATACTAGGTAATCAATGTTATTATCCTTTTGAAACTTCATATTGGTAAAGATATTAAATAGAATAATCAGATGCAATGACATATACAAGGGAATGTTATGCTATGAAGAAAATATACTATATATAGCTAAAGTATGTGGTATACAATGTAGAGTATGTAATATATAGTATACCTATTATACATTGCATGATATATATCATAGTGTATAACATATTATAGTACATAGTAAAACAAGCATAATGCATGGTGTACTTAGTATACAGTGCACAGCACATAAGATATAATACATAGGATATTTGAATAGGTAGTTTGGTGAGTATCTTGAAAGGTCAAGAGTTGAAAGAGATTAAGATACTAAATTAAAAAAAAGATAGGGGAAAGATGTGGTCAGAGGAAACATTATGAACAGCTCTCAGATGATAAGGCACATAGTTTCTTTAAGAAACTGAAAGAGCAAAATGTAAAAGGAAGAGGAACACTGAATAGTCTTCCAACTTGACCCTCCACTTTCCTCCTTCCGCACCCTACAAACCCCTTTGACACCCACATTCTGATCTCCACATTGCCAGGCAGTGGCTTGGAGAAGGGGCATAGAAAAGGAGAGAGTGGTCTCTGAAGGCTGTCACAAGGGAGATTACAGTGCAAATTCCAACCCTGTGACCACATGTAGTGAGGCCCTTGTGACACTGTTATGTCACCCAGAGTTATCTTTCAAAGATCAATTCAATAACGAGGGATGCCACTGTTTGGGCTTCTTCCCGGTCTCCTATCATTCTTAGGGGAGACAAAGCCCCCAACATGACCCAACCAACCTGTGTGGGTTCAGTTCCTGACAGGGGACTTAAACACCTTGTCATTTGACAAAGTGTTGTCACTTCTGCCTCTGCCACAGAAGAAAATCCACAAGCTTCATGGCAGCCATGAGCCTGCCCACTTGAAGACTTTATATATGTATTTTTTTCTAATTCAACCTGTAAGTCATGTGGTTGTGTGGTCACATTTGAAGTTACTGTGCAAGTGGCATCTTCAATGACAAATGAATTTTGTGCAAAAATAAAAGCGAAGGAAGTTGCAGCCACCAACAAAGTCATCAGTTGGTCATCTAGTTTCTTAATGTAACTTTATGACTCTTTCAACGCAGGATTATGCTTTACTTCTCTCTCTCCGATTTTTAGTTCATCAGATACAAATCTGGCACTCGTTAAATATTTGATGAATTAATAAACATTTTAAACTTCTCAAGGCAACTCTGTATCATAAATAATCATATTCCCAAGAATTTACTTTATCTTTTGTGTAACTTAATCTCCCAGTTTTGAAATGAACAAATTGATCTGTAGAGATTAAATGATGCCCCAGACCACATGACTAAAGAGGAGGTCAAGGATTTGTATCAAATCTAATTCTGAATGCCATAATTTCACAGAGCATCAGGCCCTTTGTGAGAAGGCTCTTTTAATGTCAATGGGAACAACCAAGCCATGGTGATGGCTGAGCCAACTGGACAGATAAAGGATGGGTCATCAGGATACCTGGTTGTTCAACTTTACCGATTATCACATGTTTCCCTGAATTGCTCAGGGTTGCCAGATAGACAAAGGGAGGGTTGGGGAGAAGCTGTAGTCAAGTCTTTATTCTTGATAATACACTTTATCAATTAGCAGCAGGTGGACTTCCCCGAACACTCATTTCTCCCTGCCACTTGCTTGAACGCATGAACTGAATTGAGCAATAATTAGGTTATTCAGAACTTAAAGAAGAATAGATATTTTATTTTTAATGTGCATTTCTTTGCTTCCTGCCAATAATGTGGATAATTATGTTTATCAACTTAGGCATTTGAGGTTGACTATTATTCATAATCCATTTTACCTGAGCTTAGTACTTTGCTTTCTATGAAAATCACATTACATATTGTGTTTATGTCTGCAAGTCAGTCCAAAAATGGGATGTGGATTTATGTGGCATGAATATTTGTTGCATATGTGACAATTCTAATACAGAATGAAGTGGGAGTAGTACTGAAATGGATACAATCTCACTACATACCAATGAAAGGATAGAGGAGAGTCACAGTGATAGCTGAGGAATATTCCCTAAGATCATTCACTTGGATAGCTGGTGGTGCCACCAAGAACCCAGAATCAAGACGGTCTGGAAGCTCTTATGATAGTAGAAGGTTGGCAAGATTGCAGAAAATAATTTTCTATTCCTAATTATGTTCCCTTTCTCCATTTTTTGTGGCTACTTATGTGACTCTGATCTATTTATCTCCCCTAGCCTTAACTTCCTCCTATGCTTGATGGAAATAGAATAACCACACTGTTAATTTACAGTGAGCATTAGAGGTAATATATCTAAAGTCCCCAGTGCAATCATTTCTACCTATTGGGCACTCCACAGACAGTGGTCACGACTGTTCTGTTCCTACCAGCATAGCAACTACCATTACTACCACCCATGTCAATGTTACCGTGCAGTTTACAATACCTAGCTCAAAAATTGGGTACACCTAGTGGGTACAGGTGTTTTGTTTCCCACCACAGCCTCCAAACACTGTCTTTTTGCATCTCACTTTTTCTTGATGATATCTCAGGAACATTCCATATCACTTAGTTATCTGTGAGTAGCAGCATTTTTTTAAAGTAGTAGGTTAAAATTTTAAGAAACGAACATTTCTACCTCACAGTTTAAAATTAATCTCTACTCCTTTATAAGATTAAATGGGACCTGGGGCTAACATGGTTGTGGTCTGTTGTTCTACTTTCACTTTCTTATTTCTTGAAAAAAAAAAAAAAAGGAAGTTCTATTTTTTTCTCTCATCATTCACATATTAAGTGGCACTGGGGAGTAAGAGGGAGAGGAATGATAGAAGAATATGAAGCTGGGAGAGAGTTTATTTCACCACCTCATTCACCATCTTCCTTCTTCAATTTTTGTTCTTCAAGTATAGAATTAATGCCCTTAAAAAAAAGTGAGGCATTTGTACTACATTTTTTTTTTCAGTGCTGGGGATTGAACCCAAGGCCTTGTGCATGCAAGGCAAGCACTCTACCAACTGAGCTATATCCCCAACCCTAAAGTGAGGCATTTGTAAGAAGGAAAATGAAGAGTCGTGTCTAATAATAGGCAAGTTGGGGGTCCTATGACTTTTATACCGAGAGCAGTCTCAGCCATAGCAAAAGAGAGGCTGAGAGGAAACCCACCTGCTAACATGTAAGACAAGTAAAATATTTGTGTAAACTGATACATGAATTCCAAGAAATACCTAACAGGGACCTATTTCCTAAGAGAAAGACAAAAATGCTATTTTCATTAGAAAATCAGTACATCCTTACAGAAGGCAGTTGAAATCACCTAGAAAAATATATATGACAGAATAACATCATATATTGGAGATTGAGGTCTTAGGAGAATTTTTACAAGGGCCTAGAGTTAGTCCAAGGAAAATTCTGATAGAAAATGGGAACCACAGCAAGACATTAGAGATAAAAGACTTTTTAAAAAATTAATAGCTTTTTGAAGTGAAAAAAGTACTTCAATGTAAAAGCTTTGAAACAAAAAAATTATAATAAAGCAAAAATCACACTTGATCCTATTTCCCAGAGATAACTACATTGTTAACATTTCCAATTTTCTTATATTCTCTCTCCCTGAGCTATCCCCTTGCATTTCCTTAGCTCATCCAGTCTCTCAATATAAAAGAGACTATTTTGTATTTGGTCCTCTGTCCTCAAATCTTACACCTACCCTCAGACTTCCTTGTTATCAGCTGTTTATGACTGTGAAAGCTGAAACTATTAGGAAGACCTAGCTCCTGTCCTATCAAAAGCTCCTGTGGGTAGATTGTATGCCCTTCTGCCCAAAAGGGCTCCAAGCCTTCAATTATAGCTTCTAAAAGATGTCTTCCAAGTCTCCCCAAACACCTCTCTTTCTCTCTCTCTCTCTCTCTCTGTCTGTCTCTCTCTCTCTCTCTCTCACACACACACACACATACACACACACACACACACACACACACACATCTCTCTCTTTCTCTCTCTCTCTCACACACACACACACACACACACACAAACAACTCCTCTGGCTTCACATTATACAAAACAAAGCAAAAACTTCCTTTGGCTTCACATCTCTTCCAGCTGTGACAGAATTTCTTTCCAACCCATCACAAAGTTCTTTTAAAGAATCATTAAAAATGTTCTGTCTTCTACCAGGGGAATGTAGCAAGGGTAAGGGAAAATTATTTGGGCCAAATTATAATGTTAGATTGTGTGCATGTCTGAATATGTAACAATAACTACCATTATGTACAACAATCATGCACCAATAAAACATATGGAGAAAATTTAGAACTGCTATCTTTTGTCTCCACATTCCATTTCCTCTCTAGCTCTTTCTTGAATCCAGCTCTTACATTTTTGTGTCCCGGACTCCTTTAAAGTTGTTCTCACCCATGGGAACAGTGACGTCCTTATGGTCTGATGCTCAGCACTGCATTAAGACCTCTGTGGGCTCTTTCTTCCATAAAAATATTTAAAATTATATTATCTGACAACATCATTATAAAGACAGATATAATCCAGAATGGATTGATTATTATACATTCATTGTTATGATATGCATGATTTTTTCCTTCTGATTTTAAAATAAATGAAAATTAAAATATGTCACAAGTTCCCAACAGTATCATGAGTCCTTGGCACTGTGCCTTGTGACCCTAATGGATGAGCTGGCTCTGATGGCGAGGTTTTAGTCCTCTGCTTCCTCTGACTCTCAGCAGCATTCCACATGGCTGATTGTCTCCTCCTCGAATCTGTTATCAGGTCCTGTCAATCATACTACATTCCTGGTTTTCTTCCACCCTCCGAGGTTGCCTCTCATTCTCCTTGGAACCAGGTACTCCTCTACTCACCTATAAATACTGGTGTGCTCCAGGTCTGAGTCCAACATCTCTTCTTTAGCTACCTAATCCTCAATTTTTGATGTTCTTAACTCTATTCTATGGCTTTAAAAGCAGATCTCAATTTATACCGCTAGTTCCCACTTTTCTCTGAACTTTAGACTCATAAATCTTAACTACCTGTTAGACACTACCATTTGAATGCTTTATAGAAATCTCAAACTCAGTGTGCTCAAAGCAGAACCCCCTCACTCTTCCTGCTCTTCCCCAGAGTTCAGCACCAAAAAAAAAAAAAAAAAAAAAAATCACTGCCATTCACTCAGTTGCTCAAACCAAAATCTTTAAAAGTTCTTTTTTTTCCTCTTTCTTATACTTTCTTACTTGAGTTTTAGTAACTATTACCAGCAATCACTTCAAAAATATATACAGAATCTGTATACAAATGGGGATGGACTAAACAGATATATAACCCATGTCATAAAAATAAAAGAGTGATTAGATTTATGGGTTAAAGGACAGTAAGAGTAAACAATGACTGTATTAGGGAACAGTATTCTTCATTCACTCTCAGGTGATAATAATTACCCAAATGTATGCATTTTAGGAAATACTGAGTTATCCAAATCAAAATAATTTAGTATGTAGATGTAAGAGGGTGTTCAAGGGGGATAACTGTGGAATGGAGATTGCAGATTTAATACAGCAGACAGAAAACTTCCGAAATATAAAAATAAAAGATGAGATCAGAGTCACATTTTAAAGTTGTGTACACAGAACGATGGAAGAAGCAGCCAATAAAACAAGACCAATAAAGACCAGAACAAAACTGCCAAGATATTGTCATTTAATAGACATTTAATTAGAAAAGAATATTTCACAAGCAGACGATCAGCAGTACCTAATGTTGCAGAGATATCAGAGAGGATGAAAGTCAGTCAAAGCCACTATATCTGTTGAGGTGCTGAACACTAGTATCTTGGTGATTTGGGTAATAATGAACTTGTAAAGCATAGTAAAGACATTAAGGACTTTGCCATGCAGGACATCCATCAAAGACATTTACAACAGAAGAAAGAAGTAGTAGCCTAATAACTAAAGAGAAAATTGATTGAGGTAAGTGTTCAAGATTTATGAGATATGAAGTGCATGAAATGGGAAAAGAAAGAAACAGGAAACATCAGGAAGCATAAAGAAGGAAATCTGGCTGAGGGTAGATCATTCAGGAGTCTCAGCCCAAAGAATAGAATGACCAACCAGAGTTGGCAGGAGCTTCCTTTATTTAGCCTTACAATTCAATTTTTCCTTCTTGATCCAGAATTAACACAAAGTTTCTGATAAGCCTTTACTGAATTCACATAAAACTATGTGCAAGCTTTGGAAGAGTATGGATAAATAGATCAATCTTACTCCATCCTCTCAAATCTTTAAGCATGTTATATTATCTCCTTGCACCATTTTTAGAAGTAACTGTATCCCCAAAACCACATGCCATTAATATTTTGTTTCACGATTTTTCCTTGTGACTTGTTTTAATTACTTTATCAAGAAGAAAAATGTAAAAAGATGAATCATAGCTATCCTTAATGAATTAGTTGAAATCTTAATGAATGATTAAACTGGTAAATGAGGACAACATGCAAGATAACATGGAGATGGCCATTTTAATGGCTAATACAATTCACAATTTGCTGTTTAACTTTTCTTCTAGCTTGGGTGGATATAATTAGGGCTGCTGATACATTGCATGCAATTTTTTTTTTTTTCAATTTAGGTGAGTGCCCAGCAAAAACTGTGTTCTAGTGATGAATATTTTTGAGATTACCAGATTGGGCAGAAAATCAAAATGTAAAATGCACCAAATTATTGGCAAAATTATTTAATTAACTAAAAAGACTTCCCTCCCTTCCTTGCCTGTCACCTGCGTGGCTAAGCTGTTATCAATTACTGTGCAAGCCAAGGCAATTTCATTAAAATTACATAGTAGGGAGAGAGGAAAAGAGCAACACGACTGACATGTCCTGAGCAACGGAGCTGCAGTCAACTATGAATTAAATTAAGTGTCTTCTGAATTACACAAGATGTCTGCACTTGGCTGATAACTACACAATGTTTATTGTACTTCCAGCATATACTTTGGAGAAAAAAAATTATTTATATCACATCACTTCCATGTTATGGATTTTCTGTTATGTCGCCATGGAAACCTGCCATAGCACTTTCACTTCCCACCCCCCCAATACACATATCAAACAAGAGTGGAATTACAAATTCATAAACATTTCATTTCAAACTCCTACATGCAAAATAAGCATCTGGCAACTTGGTTCAGTGAGAAAGAAAAGCACTAAATTCTCTCTAGGCGAATCACAGGTTCAACCAGAAGCTATTTAGCACTTTCTTGCTGTAGCTACTTTGGTTTTCCATGATGGGGATATTTCCATGAACGGTCAGCATTTACTAGAATAAACTTCTCTTAGACCTTTTATCCTTATTATGGACTTATTTCCAGTGACCAAAAAAAAAAAGAAAAAAAAACAGAGATGATTTTTGTTTGTTTTCCTGAAGTTACTGACCCACATTACCTCCTATAAATTTTGTGACAGTTAATTGTTAAACTCAGACTTTCAATTAATTCATTTACAGAATAGGTGATATGTAAAACATTTTATTTTTGTTTCGCATCAATACTATACATTAGGATGCACTTGAAGGTTCATTATATCAAAACTTATGTAGTGTTACCTTTTGCATAAAAGTTATCTGGATTCAAATACTCTGCTTTAAAATGAATTGCTGAAAGAGAATAGTAAAAGAAATTATAAGATACTAGTCACACGTAATTAAGAGAGTCTCCCTAGCAGCTAGTCACTCCCTCAGATAACCTTACCAAGTGTTTATCCTCCTAGAACCTTCTTTTCAGTTCTCTTCAAGTGAGAGATGGAGTGATGTGAAAAGAGCAACATATTCTTATGGTTGAGAAGCCCTCACTTAGCAGGACTTTTGTTTTGGTCTTCTATGTATCAATATTAGTTTAAGTCTTCCTGTCAAATAAACAATAGGAACAATAAAAAACAAAGCTTGAAATACTTCTGAAGGTTTATGGGAAGGGAATAAAAGTACTTATAATTCAATTTTTAAGTAAGTTGCCAGGGGAATTTTGTTTAATGATGATTTATCAAAATGATGGACCACCATGTGAATATTAGTTTTGCAAATTAATATTTAATAGCATGAAAAAGTGGTCCTAACCTAATTAGATCCAAAGAACAATTTCTAAAATAGTGTGGAAGAATATAATAAAGAAAGTTAACAGTGATGATTTCTTTTTTTTTAAGTTCAATTATATCTAAATATAATACCTACAATTTATTGACTTCTTTCTTTTATCTGTGTCTTGATATTGTTTTCTTTCTTCATGCTCTTCAGTATTGCCCAAATATTTTAGAATACATCAGTTAGAAATGTTTTTAAGTGCAATAAGAGAAAACCTAAATAATGGTAGCTTAGATAAATATGTGTTCATTAATTTATCATCATTGTTATTCTATTTTAATACGTCAGGAAGTCTGGAATGAACAGGTGTCAGCATTATTTCAACTGCTAAATGAGGATCTCTTTCTTTCTGATTTTCCCATTCTTAGCTTTACACTTTTTTCTTTAATAGAATTTTCACTCATGATTGCAAAAGTCCTTGCCTCAGAAACAAGGATCATGTTCAATGTCAAGGTGAAAAATGGCAGTAGTAGTATTGTTCTTTATGCCAATTCCATGACGTGTCTTTAATATCCTCCTTTTGCAGGGATCAGACAAAGAACCTTGTGCATGCTAGGCAAGAATTTTGCCACTAAGCTACGTCCCAGTCCCACTTAGTGTTTTTGACAAAGCTTCTGAGAAATAACTCTTAAGCTCATTTTTTCTTACATCTTATTTGCCAGAGTTGGATTTGGGGGGCCACACATTACAACCCGGCACGTAGACTGTCATAACTAGTTTTGACTCAACAGAAGCCACTTCCTACATCTTGGGGAACAATGCTTGAACAAAATGAGGATTCTGATAGCAGGAATAAAAACGTTGATGGGTATTGAATGGTGGGTTCAGATGAAAAACATCCCAACTCCCAGTCACTCCCTCCAAAATACACATCCAGGTCTTACTCTTTGAAACCTGTGAACATTACCTTTTTTTTTTTTTTTTTTTTTTTAGCAAAAAGCGTCTTGGAAGAAGTGATGTAGTTTTCGATTTTGAGATGGATGTGCCCTAAAATGCAAACATGTATGTCCTTATAAGTGGGAGGCAGAGGGGAATCTCACACGCACCAGGGAGACATGAAGACAGAGCAGAGAGAGGTTAGAAGATAGTGGCCTTGGAGGTGGGTGTGAGGTGGTTACAATCTGAGACAAGGAACACGTGCTCCATATCCTACCTAGGGAGTGCCTGAGAATGATGGTTTGGCCCCGTGAGCCTCATTTTGGACTTGTGTCCTCCAGAACTGTGGGAGAATTAATTTCTGTTATTTTAAGCCACCCGGTTTATCAGTTTGTGGTAATTTTTTTATAGAAACCAGAGGAAACTTACACTGGTTGGAAACCAACATTTTATGCTAAGATCACATAGTAGCCTTCTCTCCCTCTCCCTCTTTCTATATATAAAACATATATATATATGTGAAATACATATTATATATGAAACTTTATTTAAAATATATATATGAACAAAACTATACATATAAATCATTAAAAGTAACAATACTGTATAGATAATAAAGTGTATATAATATCTATTATATATCGAATTAATTTTAAAGTAATATATGACACCCAGAACATTATTTTATAATTAAATAATTTGGGCTGGGATTGTGGCTCAGTGATAGAGTGCTCGCCTAGCATGTGTGAGGCACTGGTTTGGATCCTTAGCACGACATAAAAATAAATATGTAAAATAAAGGTATTGTGTCCACCTACAACTAAATATATATGTGTGTATATGTACACACATATATATTTAAAAACTAAATATATATATATATTTAAAAAAATAAACAATTTGTCATCCAACGAAATAGCTCTTCTCATATATTCATTTCAAGAGAATAATATATTTCCAGCAAGGTGCTGCCTCAAATTTAAACAGATCTTCGTATAATCCACAGTCATCTATAACAACTTTCAATTGATTCTGTGGACATCACCTGAGTGTTTTCAGAAGTAGGTTGGGCTATTCAGGAAACATTCCTGGTATTCTGCTGGGTTTTGATTCAGCAACTTTTTCCAGACAATTACAAACTTACAATTGGAAAAAGAAATTTGTAAGTAAAAGCAAAATAGATTTGTGCTAAGTCTGGGATATGTACTTGAGGCAAATGTTTAAGGAATAAATTAAAGAAATGGAAAAAAAGAATCCCACCTCTTGGTTTTTACAGAAATACGGCTAAAATATTGAGTATCTTACATCTGCCATGGAAAATAAATGAGGGATGCCAGAATATTGGTTTTCACTTCAAAGTCAGTGATTAAAATTTTCCTTTTTTCCCTGCAGAACTCAACAGAACACAGGCTATTTCAGACTGTGATCACTCTTTCATCAAAGCCAGTACTGGCTGAGAAGACCACCTGCTCCCCGTAATTACCTTACGCACTCTCAGACTCTCCTGATTCAAATGACCCATGTCTGGGTAAAATAAGACATCTCTTAACTTGGTCTGTGGAGAGTACACTCTCAACACCAAGTCACTTATTCACAGGACACAAATGCTCCTAGATCAATTGAAAACACCGCTCTCTTCCAGTGGCCTATCAGAACTCTGTTCCCAAGGCACAACCAGAAAACAATCCACAGATTACCAGAGAGAAATGATGAGACAGATCTGAAAATCAGTCAGATGGAAAGCTGCAAAATTGCTCTTCTGAAATTCTCATTCAGATATGTCTAAGGCAGCAATTAATTTGGCTTTTTTCATGTGTGAAACAAATATTCAGACCCAACCTGGGAGAACAAGCACTCTGCACGATGCTTGTAATGATGTTATATTCACTGATTCACATTTCCCCCCCTGACTTCCTTCCCCAATACATGCACCTAGAAATTTTCTTGGACTTTTAAAGTTTCAGGATTTATTAAAATGTATCTCAGTTATTGGGCCTACAGAATCATTCCTTAGCTTTACAGATGAATAATTCTTAGCATATAAGCTTGGAGTCCTCATGGCATGAAGATTTCTCCTACTTCTTGTCTCTTCTCCATCTGGGATTATTGCTCAATCCCTTTACCTAGAAACTATATCCTCCCTTTTAATCTCGGTACTGCAGGCAGAGTGGTGCATGCTGTAATCCCAGCAGTTTAGGAGGCTGAGAAAGGAAGATCAGAAGTTCAAAGCCCGTCTGAGCAACTCAGTGATGCCCTGAGACTCTGTCTCAAAATAAAAAATTAAAAAAAAAAAAAAAAAAAAAACAGGCTGGGGATGTGGCTCAGTGGCAAAGCACACCTGGGTTCAATCCCCAGAATCAATTGGTCAATCAATCAATCAACAAGTCTGGGTGTTGCTCCTCTTTCCTCTCCTTTCCCTGCCCCCTGCCTCTTATTTTCATTTGCCCTCCTTCTGCCAACTACTTAAACACTCACACTTCTTCATTCTTGCTTTCTTTCTTCTCCTACCCCTTATCCTTACCCTCCCTTCTCTTCCTATCTTCCTTTACTTCTCTGTTCTCATCTTTTTTATTTTGTCCTAAATTTTTCCTGAAATCTCATTTCTTCCCACAGTTGTTTTCTCTAGGCCTGATTTTAAAAATAGAGATGAAGGGAATATACTGAAATCATGAATCAAAACTGAACCATGCATGAAGGAATTTGTTACCTACAAGCTTGTAATTAGGACAAAAAGTAGAGTGGAAAGATCCTTAAAAAGAAGATAAGATGATTCCTAAATCAGCATTACAGAAGCATTCCAGGTGAATTGGTCTACAAGATGTCCTCAGAAAAAACAGATCTATTGTCAAATTGATTTGGGGAACACCCCTGTCATAAATTTAAATGAAAAAAACTTGGAGGACATAAATTGATTTGCAGTTAACTTAATGTTGTCAAATATATTTGACCGCACATCCTTTTTCTAAGTCATCTAATTTTCATGAACCTTCCTTTGGCCTTTGAACTCTTCTCTGCTTTCAAAATTACCTGCTCCCATCCAGGGTGATTTAGACTAAATCATCCAAAATATGAATCACACCTCATAACTCCTCTGCCTAAAATAATTAATGGACACTAGAACGTGTGCCAGAAAATGTTCACACTCCTCAGTAGGATACAGAAAATATTTAGTAATTCTACCTTCAGCTTACTTCCCTTCACGACTTTTGTCTTTCCCTCCTCTTTATCCCATTCTTTCCTTGTGCTCCTAATATTCCAGCATCACTAGCTTAGTTGAAATCTTGAAAATACCTACTCTGGAAATCAGCTTCCCGGTACTATAACAACATACCTGATATAATCAGTTTTAAAGAGGAAAGATTAATTTTGACTCATGATTTTGGAGTTTCAGTCCATAGTTGATTGGCCTTGTTACGTTGGAGCCTGTAGTAAGGCAGCATATCATGGTGGGACCATGGTAGGTTGCATCCCTCTTGGCAGCCAGGAAGCAAAAAATAAGGAAGAGGCTGGGGTCCTAAATCCCCTTCCAGGGTATGCCCCTAATGACCTAACAGCCATTCAGTAGACCTTGCTTCATAAAGGTGTCACCATCTCCCCCTAGTTCCACAAGGTGGAAATCAAGCCTTCATCACACAAACTTTGGGGGACATTCAACATCTAAACTCAAGTACCTGCTTATATCTCATCTTTTCCTTCCCATGGCTGATTTGTTCTTGCATCTATTCTTTTGATAGTTCACATGTATGCTCTAATTAAATGATTTTCTTGACCACTTGTCTTTTCATCAAAGCCATTTAATTGTTCCCTATGTTGTACTTCTATTTCACTTTGTAAATACCTCCACAAATAGGAATCCCACTGGATCTACTGTACCTGACAAACTGTTAACCTATGCTAACATTGTAGAATTAGCTACAATGTGACTTTTAAACACATGTGATGCAGCTAGTTCAAATTGAGATGTGCTTTAAACAAAAACTACACACTGGCTTCGAAGACTGAGAAAGCAATATGAAACATATTAATTTTAAATATTGATCATATACTGGAATGGTAATATTTTGAATGTATTTGGTTAAAATACAATCTTTTTATTTAACTTTTAATTTTTTTCTAATTAGTTGTACATGACAGTAGAATGCATTTTTACATTTTAATAAATCATGTATATATGGAGTATAATTTCTCATTTTTCTGATTGTACATATTGGTTGTACATATTGTAGGATCACATGATTCATGCAGTCATATATGTACATGAGGTAATAATGTGTGTTTCACTCTACTTTCATTCCTACTACCATGTCCCTTCCCCTCCCTTCACTTCCCTCTACCTAATATAAAGTAACTCTATTCTTCCCTAACTGCAGCCCTGCTTTATTGTGAATTAGCACTCGCATATCAGAGAAAACATTTGACCTTTGGTTTTTTGGGGTTTGACTTATTTCACTTAGCATGATCACCTCCAACTCCATCCATTTACCAACAAATGCCATAATTTCATTCTTCTTTAAAGCTGAGCAATATTCCATTGTACATATATTTACCACATTTTCTTTATCCATTCGTCTGTTGAAGAGCACCTAGATTAGTTCCATAGTTTAGCTATTGTGAGTTGAGCTGCTATAAAAACCCAAACAGGGCTGGGGAGATAGCTCAGCTGGTAGAGTGCTTGCCTTGCAAGCACAAGGCCCTGAGTTCAATCCCCAGTACCGCAAAAAAAAGCAATCAATAAGTGGGCTAAGGAACTGAATGGACACTTCACAAAGATATATAATTAATCAACAAATACATGAAAAAAAATGTTCAACATCTCTAGCAATTAGAGAAATGCAAATCAAAACTACTCTAAGATTTCAACTTCTCCAATTAGAATGGCAATTATCAAGAATACAAGCAAAAATAAATGTTGGTGAGGATTTGGGGGAAAGCAATACTCATACATTGCTGGTAGCAGTGCAAAATGGTGCAACCATTATGGAAAGCAGTATGGAGATTCCTCAAGAAAACTTGAAATGGAACCACCATTTAACCTGCCTATCCCACTCCTCGGTTTATACATAAAATATATTATTAAATTAATTTTGCCTGCTTCTTTTTACTTTCTATACAACCATTAAAATATTTTAAATTATGTCTTGCTCACATTTGTAGACAATATGTTTCTATTGAATGATGCATTTCTAGAGGGCTGGCACCCTGTCTTTTGATCACAGCACCTAGTTGTCAGTTAGAATTGACACTAAAGAAATTAGTGGCAATGCTTTTACTTTGATAACATAAAAATTCTTGCAATCTATTAACATGACATGAGTATCAGAGGAAAAAATTCTTCCAAATGAATAATCTCATTATTTGGTGACTTTAAATGGTGTCAGACATCACAGAGGGAATAACACTCCTTTGATAGGAAAGAGAGGAAAGGAAAGGAAAGTTCCAAGATCACATTGACCCTTGTCAACAAACTCTATGTCATGAACTATTTTTGGTTGCGATGCATATAAAACCACAATGTGGCCTCCATAACTTCCTAAGAAATGCACGCCACTGGGCTTTGATGAACACAGAAGAAAATCTCAGTGGTAAGAATTTCTATCATTTCTAGCCATCAAGTTTCTTATATGAATCACTTTGAGAGCAGAGTCCTGAAAAATACAGCAGGGACTCTGACTTGAGCCTGGACTAAGAATCAATCTCACATGAATTTTTTCTTAGCTGAAATTCTCTGTGTGACCTGGGGTAAGACACTTACAATCTATGTCTTAGGCTATGCCAGAGTTAAAGAAAAGATTCTGAAAACTTCTGTATGGAGAAAGGAGAACAACCTAATGAGACAATGACCTCACATACTTTGAATCCTAACAAAATTGCTTCCATTAATGCACATGCCACAGTGGTCCTTTGCTTCTGCTCAAATTCCAAGTAGTAACTTCAGATTTAATAGGTGGAAAAATGTTTTGTAAATTACCTGCTCCGTATCTAGGTTGTCTCCAAGGACTTTAAGTTTCAAGTAAAGCCAGGTTTGCTGTTTCCAGCTAAGGTGGGAATTAAGGAGAGCAAGCTACTATTCCCATAATGATTTCACCTGAATTTGAAAGTAAAGTTGTTTTATGTTTGCACTTAGCTATTTTCTCTTACGTGTCTCTTAGGTGCTCTGTGATCACCTATTTATGTGATAATGTCTTTCCGAAAAGCCTTAATACTGGTTTATTTTCTCAACAATAAAGTTTCCAGAATTTAAGAGATCATATATAAAGAGCCAATGATTGCTCAGCATAATAGCTGAGGGAAAAAAAGTTCATAGGGAGCTTAGCAAGGGTGGTAAATCTCAAATGAAACCAAACTTTGCAAATGACTGGTGAAGTGTTGTGAAATATGTATTTATGAAATACATATGGTCTTTGTCCATTTCCTGACGTGCAATTGCTAAAGTCCTTGGAATCTCCAGTGTTATGTTATCTCTTTATATAACAATGGTTAGACTGATGGTTGGCAGCACCTAGGTAACTTCCAGATGAGGGTTGGTCATCAGAAAGACCAAGGCATCATTAGGGAGTTGGAACTTTCACACTGTCTCCCAACTTTGGGGGTGATAAGAGGGGTTGAAGGTTAAGTTTGTCACCAGTGGTCAATGACTCAAGCAATCATGCCAATGTAATGAATAAAAACCAAAAGGCAGTATTCAGAAAGCCTCCGGATAACTGAATACCTGGAGGTTCCTGGAGGGTATGTCAGGAGAGGGGCACAGAAGCTCGGAGTTCCTTCATCCACACCTTGTGCTATTTGTTTTTATAAGTGCCTTGGTTACATCCTTATGATAAACTGGTAAATGTAAGTAAAGTGCTTCCCTGAGTTCTGTGAGCTGTCCAGAAAACCCCAAGGATGGGGTTGTGGGAAACCTGATTTATACAGTCAGTTGGTCAGAAGCTCAGGTCACAACCTGGGGCTTGGATCAGCATTGAATCAAGTGGGGGAGCAGCCCTGGGGACTATCTCCAGGTACATAGTGTCATAACTGAATTGGATTCGAGGAGCTCCAGTTGGTATCCACTAAAGGAGTGAGTGATCTTTGGTGGGGAGAAATTCCCACACACTGCTCTGAAATCTTGTGTTGAACAAGAGAAGAGAAAAAAAACTCCTTAGTGTTTTTCTTATATTATCAGAACTGGCTCCTTAGAAAAGAAATATGCACTCAAAAAAAAAAAAAAAACTCAATACAATACAAACTATCAACTTCATTTAGGATTGCTATTCTCATATATTCTCCTAAATCATTCGTTTAATATTAAAAAAACAGAGCAAGAAAACGGTAATAAATATCATGGTAATTTCTTTATATGTGAAGTTGTTCCATGAAGGTTAGATGGAATCCAAGAAACTACTCATTTTATCCCTACATTTGTTTCAATAATGTAGTTAAAGTCATAGGTTTATATATTCTAAGGATGAAAGATAGGATCACATGGACACAGTGAATTATTTTCCTGCAGCTGCTATAATAGCCACAAATTAGTTGGTTTAAAAGAGCATAAGTTCATTCTTCCCCAGCTGTAGAGACTGGAAATCTGGACTCAGTTGCACTAGGCTGATGTTAAGGTTAAGGTTAAGGTCAAGGTTGCACTATCCTGGAGGCTCCAGGGCGTAGCCTGCTCTTGGCCTCTCCAGCTTCTGTTCCTGTGAGTACCTCCTGACTTGTGGCCTTGCCACTCCAACCTCTGTGTCTGAGATCTCACTGCCTCCTCCTCCTCTGTGAAATCTCCGGTCCTCTTGTATGACACATGATTGCATTTGGGATCTACCCTGATAATCTGCTATAATCTCCTTATCAAATTCTTCAATTTCATCATATCTGCAAAGACCTTTTTCCTTATCATAAGGCAACATTGGAAAGTTCTAAGAAGTCAGGACAAATATATTTATATGGTCATTATTCATCCTACTACCGACATTTAATACATCTCTTTTAAAACTCTGGGGCATTCACTTCCTAACCTCCTTGTCAATTATCAAGAGCTTTTGATTTTATCTGAAATTGAATTCCAGAATTTGAATACCTAAAAAGCGCTTTTATCATCTTTTTAAATTCCTAGTGACTTTCTAGTCATGGTCATCCCACCAATATTTATCGAGCACCTAGTATATGCCAAGCACTGCTAATACTATAGAATTTATAACAATAAGTTGACTTTGGAATCTTTGCTTCAAAAGTCATTATCATAAAGTTCCTAATATTAACTGGCCTGCCAATATTACACACTATGAAAAGTGATTTTTGATAGAGCTTAACGTGAATATATTTTCCTCCTGTAATCAGTTTAAGCCTTCAATTTAAAGCCAAATGCACTGCCCCTCAATTACACATGGTGTAATCCACAGATATGTTGTAGAACTACAACTGGAAAAGACACAAATTCATTGAAAATCATCTATTAAATTGCCCATGTGTTCAATTCCCTAGGATGTCATAGGTGTTAAAAGAAAGTTTGGCTTAGTAAATATTAAGATGGTGTTTGGGGCTATGAAACAGTCTCTCATGCATTTACTAATCCAACGTTTATTAACTGTCTTTAGCATGACACTGACCTAGGTGCTGAGTTGACAACCAAACCCTTAGGGACTTGGAGATGAAGGCCAGCACAGCAACAAGAGCCAAGATCAAGCACTAGAGAAGCATCCTTGGGGCCCAGGCATGAAGCTGAGAGCCTAAGAACCAACAGGGATGATCTGGGCAAGGAACCGGAGAAAAAAGGAGCACTCTCATCAAAGATTTTAGACCTGGAGAATTTCAGTGTTTAAAAAAGGCCTGAAATAAGTGGAATAATGTATTTAAGAATGTCTGAAACTCAGTGTTGGAAGGCTTGTTCAGATAAAAGATAAATTTGAAGAAATGGTCACTCTCTATTCCATGAAATTACTGCTGAAGCAGAAAGGACACGCCCATCTTAACAAGATTCTTATTCTGTCATGTGGAGAAAAGTTTTCAAGGGTAAGATCAGAAGAATAAAAATGAATTAGGCAACTATAGTAGCTCCTGGGAGGGAGGAGAAGGTGAACTCAGAAAGTGCTGCAGTAGAGGAAGATTAAAAAATACAATTGCTTAAAACTTGGTCATTAGTACATGGGATGAGTTGGAAAGAAGTCAGGGTCAAGAACAACAGAAAGATTCCAGGTTAGGAAGTGGTGGGTGTCTGTGGGTCTTTAGCACAGAGATGCTAAAAAAATGGGAGTGTATATATGCACAAGAATTCCCAAAAAGTTCTAGGCTAAATATATCTACATGCTGAAGTTTAAAATCTTGGAAAAGCTAGCAATGCTCCAATTCACAAAGCTGCGTTCTTCCACTTCTTGTGTGCAATACAGGATATGAATGAATTGGTAGCTTTTACCTTTTATTCATTAAACACATGGTTTGATGTTCTAGAGAAAATACCTTAATATTAGGATTGTAGAAAACGGGGTACCATATGAATGATACTTCTAATATTCTTTAAAAGTGTTTAATTAATATAACTTGGTTGTTTAATTAATATTGATTTTTTAATTCATATTTCCCTAGGGTAGACATTTACCTTTTAGGATATATTTTGTGAAGGAATTATTTCCTAGGGTCTTTAATAATAGCTAAGTACTTCTAGTTTACCTGAAAGCTGTAGTTTTTAATGTGCATCCTGTGTATAATGTTTATTATAGAGTATTTTCATGCATTTTGCACAAGAAGAATCTGCAGCTTCAGAACTTCAGAACCTTTCTTTACTTTTGTTTAGACATTCTACGGAAAGCATTAATTGTATTGTAAATATTACATTTACAAGGCACAGAATAAGGAAAGGGGAACCAGCGGGAAGGATGCATTTAGATGGTAAAGCAAGGTTAAATATATGCATGCTATGGTCTCCACGCTTGCAGTAGAACTACACAGCTCATTTCCCTCCACCTTTCCCCCTCCTTCTAATTCATACAATGTGCTCATCATCACAACCACCTCTCGCTTGGAATTTATGACTTCCTAACTCTCTGCTGTCATTTCAAATTTTGCTCGTGAACTTAAGAGCGATGTCAGTTTTGCTCTCTGTTTATTTTCTGTGAGAAATGGTTGCTGTGATTTGATTTTGGTGGGATTTGTGCTTAAACTTAAAAAATAAACTGGTGTTTCAGAATACATGTCTGTCTTCCTGTTTATTCTTTAACTCTAGTGCCATCTAAAAAAAATGGCACGGGTTGGGAATATGAACCATCACTAAACCACCATGAATTTCTGTGGGCTCTGCACCCAGCACTTAGGACAGCTGGTTTACCAAGCTGTGGAGGTTCAGCTTCATTTGTGGTGAGTCAACTTCCCTGACACTCCTTGTGTCCCTGGCAATGCTGTGAATCAAGCCCCATGGTTTACCAAGGGTGTCCAAGTTGTGGCAACAATGGGCTGTTCCTCTTAATTTACCTAAACTGCAAAAAAGGACTTGGAAATAAACAAACAACAAGAACAACAAAAACAAAAATAGTGATAGTACCCAATGCCTGTTTTCATCCTTTCCGAGTCAAGGTGGATCCCATGTTAAAATAAAGGTGTGGCTATCACTAAACATATGAAAGCACTATTTAGCTATATTTCTTATATGTCAATTATTATTCTTAGTGGAACTCTATTCTATCCTGAATTAATGTAAAAGTAAAAGTTTGGTCAATGAACTATCCCCTCTCTCAAGTCCCTTCTTCATAGCTCTTCCTCTTGTCTAATTTAGGCACCATTTTTTAAAACCAAACTAAGGGTATAATAATTCAATAACAACAACAATAATAATAACAGGATAATGATGAACTTGCTTTCCATCTGTCTTTCACAATATAAACAAAGAAATAAACATAATAGTTTCCTACACAATACCTTCAATGACCCAGCTCACTGGTTACTACAAAAAGTTCAACTTTCCCCTAATTCTGAGGACTTTTACACGTCACTAAACTCTCTTCCTGACCTCTCAGTAAATTTCTCCAGGAATCTTATGGAGAAGCCATTAGACATCGCACTATTCTGCAAACCATCAAAAACAGTTTACCTGTGTTTCTGCTTCCTTTGCCTGGTAGGGGGATATGGTGGGGAGAGAAAGGGCGAGGGACAGGAACAGGGACAGGGAGAGGGAGGAGAGTTTTTCAGGTTTCTCTTGCTTCAAGATCCTAGTCAAATGGTACTTCCTGTACAAACTCATTCATGGCGCATAAAATCGAAATTGTCTTTCATCTGGGCTTTTAAAGGCTTTGCTAACACACACACAGCACACATTCACATATTTTTAGTTTAACAACAGACCTTGGATTTATGCTAATTTAACATTTCCTATTTTGACTAACTGTGAATGTTTCTGAACATCCATGACAGGCATTATTTATGGTTTTACCAAAGCAAGCATTAGAATCAGACACTAAGGTGAGAAAATGCTGGAATGAGTTTTACAACTAATAGTGAGCTGAGCTTGTCCCCCGCATCCCAGGGTTATGTGCTTCATACGAGGGTAAATACAATTTGGAAGGATATTACAAGCTGTAGTAATTTTTCTAAATTATGAAGTAGATATCTTCCTTAGCAAATACAAAAAGTAGCCCAAATAGTTAATTTTATTGAGAATTTAGCATTTGCCAAGGAACGCTCTGTGACATTCATGCATAGTATTTAATTTTTGAAGTAGGTGCTAGTAATATAACCAATTTACAGTTAAGAAAACTCAAGAATAGTAGGCACAAAGCTGTTAATTGCAGAGGCAAGCCTTGAACCAAGGCCAACATATTCTGCTGCCTACCTGGTGATAAACATGAATAGTCACCATAGATTCTGCTTAAAACCAAAGTCTAGCGTTCCTCCAGTCACCTTTCTTGGGGACAGTGATCAGGTCATCTGGTTGCTTCATTGGTAGTGCTCAACATTGCTCCTTGAAAACAAGACTCTTGTACCAACAACAGACTTTACAACTTCTAGTAAGCAGTAGTAAATCCGGAGTCCTAGATCTTCACTAAAATGTTGAACCTTAATAATAAATTTTGACCCAGTAAAGTACCTTATTCACTCATTATTATGCTTCACTCTAAATGCAAGGCTACAAATTCTCATTTGCCTTGGGGATATTCACTAAAAATAATTTAATACATATCGGGAACATTTAGCTCCTTCAACACTGCATGTAAAATAAGTACTGGCACCAAAATTGCAGTATTACGAGATATCCTCATGTATACATTAGGGACCACTTGTCAGAAACAGAGTTAAAGGAGATTTGAAACACCTCCAGGCCTCTTGCATCCCTAGTGCTGTGAAGTATTTGAATTTTTACTCTTTGACCCATGGCTATTTAGATAATTTTTATTTTTTGGGAAAAAAAGAAATAATGATTTACAGAGTAAATTCTATAGGAATTTATATCTTCTATTTCTTTAATTCTGTACAGTCTCAAATGTACTTCATTAGCACTGGAGTGGAGACAGGAGGAAGGTGGTGTACCCAAGTGCCAAAACCAATGTGTCATCGATTAAGGCACCAGGAAGGTTCAAGGTTATGTCAGAAGTAGTAGGGAAATCATTAATAAAAAGAAAATTCTAATGAAATAAACCCGGGACAGGGAATCTACACTCTAATAACAGAAATGCTGTTACTGAATGTAGTCCACTTATTTTTCCTTTTAAACAAACTGCAAATAAAGTGCTCCTGGTTTTAAATTTGCTATTTCATTAGATTAAGGCATTACTTTTTCATTGGTAACAAGTGACTCTTCATCAGGGCAGTGTATCCAACTGCCAAAGTGTCAAAGCTTAAACACTTAAACTGCATCTATTGAAGGAAGAAAAATCACTGAAGGTTAGAAGCTCCTAGTGGTTCTACAGTCACACAGAGTTTTACAAATATTTCACTGGACAGCATCAATATTTATTGGTTTGAAGCTTTTCTCTATATTAGGCAAATGGAACGAAAATGACCAATTGCGCTTTACTACATGGTAATGGGCAAGTTGGCCAAGGATTTTTTTTTTTTTTCATTACTTAGCCAGTCAAACATTTTTAGGGTTACTAAATAAATTATCTTAAATATTCTTGGAGTTACAGGTAGATACTCATTATCTTTGGGCTGAACAGCTCACATGAACACCTCCTCTTCAAGCCCTAGCACAGAGGATAGAGGAGAATCTGCAAATCTAATGTATGGTGTGCAGATCAAAATTCTGGGGTCTTTTCGGACCCATGAGGACCTGGGTATCCCTGCTACAAATGAAAACAGGTTTGACTGACATAGGAGAGATGAGCTATGTGCTTAAGAATTAACAACCTAAAGTAGAATTCACAATCAAGAACTTTAATGACATTTTCAAAATCTTTGTGTTCTCAACTTTGCCTGTCCAATATTGGGGCCTCAAGAGGAGATCCTTACTAATTATGAATTTAACATATTCTTATCTTGTAAAATTTAGAAATAATTTCTTGTATGTTCTGTTTTGCCTTATGTTCAAGATCCATAAGGCTCCATGCAGACAACCTTTAATCTTAGGGCACTGTCTTTCGTATAAGGCACATGTAAGTGGTACAGTAGTTATCACAATTGGTGTTCACATCACTTTTCTGAAGGTAACTGCTCCATCTGTACACTGGAGGCCTGGTGTTTCAAGGAACTCCTACAGAGGCTCATAAGAGATGGTGATTATAATGAGATGGTTGTGACACATACCATCATAATGAAACTTATTCTTGAAATGATAAACAAAAATAACTTCTGTGTCCATTTTTTGAAGTTGTATCCAAATGCTGCATGCCTACATTGTTAATTCAAACTGACCGCCCAAAATTTTGCATTTGCTCTAAATTGAGAGAAGCCAGAAAACTCGTTTTTCACAGGGGAAAATGCCAAGAAGAAAATGCACAATGCCCTCATTTCCTAAAGAAAACAACATAACAAAGAAGGAGAGCACGTGGATAAACATAGTTTGGAGCCCAGATCTGGGAAAAGTTAATAAAAGACAACAGACACTAGCTACCTTTTTTTCCTTAATTTTTTTTAAGTTGCAGATGAACACAATACCTTTATTTAATTTATTAATTATTAGTTGCTGCTGAGGACTGAACCCAGTGCCTCACACGTGCCAGGCAAGCACTCTGTCACTGGGCCACAACCCCAGTCCGCTAATTATCTTTAAATACTGTCAGATCACAAAATAGACAAAACAAGAACATGGACCGAGTGAAAAACTCTGGGGAGAATGACACAAAACAGAGGTGACATGGAGCCTTGGAGCAACAGTCTTATGCTTTGAGGTCTAAATCTTGACCTGTCAAGCAAACTATTACAAGAAAGCAAATAGATTCTTTGTTAAGGATGAGTATTGTCATTTTCCTCCATCTTTTCTGGCTTATATACAGCTGTAGTTGAATTTATATCTAAAACTTCTAATTGCTTCCTCTATGGTGTATGTAGGAAGATTTTTATAAGTGCATTTTTACTACAAAGTCCTCACTGACCAGATGGTACATAAAAACTATCCCTTAAAGTGTGTCTTGTCCCCATAGGCATGCACACTAAGCAGGAGACTCACCTGGGGAGTAGTCGAAAACTACGTTGCTGGTCCTGCTGCCAAAAAGTCTAATTGAGTAGGAGTGACCACGTCTGGAGGTGGCTCAGAGGGGAGTTTTGGTCTCCATTATCTACACCAGCTTTCCCATGTCTTCCTAAGCAAAATCCTAACCATTGATGACAAATATAAATCTCATATACATTTTGAAATTTGAAAAAGTAAGAATTTTGATTACTTTTATGAAAATGAAACAGAATTTTGGCCAGCACAGTATGTGTGCCATGCAGACTGAACTGAAAGACCCTCTTCTATGTTCAGCCTTCCCTTGCCCCACGTGTTAATCAGGCCACCTACTCTCTGCCCCTCTTTCATGGAAATTCTGCAGCAAACACTGTAAGCAGGGTCAGAGAACTGCATCTTAAAGAAACATCCCTGGTAATTCTGAGGCAGTCTGTCATTCATTCTAGCATTTTATCTGTTTTGTGGCAACCAACTATGAAGCATGAAATGTTGAAAACCACAGTTGCAGTTTAGTCTATGAAAAAAAAAA
Organism: Sciurus carolinensis; assembly: GCF_902686445.1. Taxonomy (NCBI): domain Eukaryota; kingdom Metazoa; phylum Chordata; class Mammalia; order Rodentia; family Sciuridae; genus Sciurus; species Sciurus carolinensis. Next base: position 25,384,306 of record NC_062224.1, read on the forward strand.
AAAAAAAAAAAAAGACAGCCAGACTTGAATACCAAAAATCAAGACCTGAGAGCCTGATATTAACAGTGCCAAGCTGCTTGGAAAAAATGCTGTGGGATCAACCACTGTACAAAATAACCCATCACCTCCAGAGGAAAAAAAGAAATCCATGCTTTTGTCCTTGACCTCAAAGTGTGCCAGATAAAAAAGAAAGATACAAAGATGCCATTTGGACAACATTAAAGAGGTACAGATTTCTCAACAGAGATATTTTTACAAAGGCGGAGTGAATGTGATTCCTTACCTCTCATGGTGCCATCCTGAGCACCTTCAGAAGCTGGTGCTGAATCCTGCATCCTATACCTTCGTGACCAAACATAAGTTAGAGGTATTTTTGCAACTTGAGGACAGCCGGGAGCTGCCTACTGTCTTATCCAGCTGTCTTCTTTGAAGACTCTCCTGGTGGGACATGGATCCCTTCTGGCCTAGACTAGGCTCCAGCCTGAGTGGACTGGAAGTGGTCCTCCTCCCACCTTCGGCAGGGAGTTACTCAGAATGACTCCACAGTGGCTTCAGGAAGGCGACACTGTAACTTCTCATCGCACCACTGTGCTCTAAGACCAGCTCTGAAACGCAGCCAGGCCTCTGCTCCTCAGAGGTCGGTTGGCTCTTGCTCTGTGGAGACTGGCTCAAAGACAGGACAACCAGAATGAGGACATCACCATGGATCTATTTGTTCCAGATCTCTACTTCTGGAGTGTGACTCCTGCCAATGCCACTAAGCCCTTTGGACATCCTAATTAAACAAGGTCCCAGTCATGGCAAGAACAGCTCTGGCAGTTTTGGCCCTACCTATTTCCAATTCACTTCTTCTTCCTCCTGGGTCGACTCTGGAAGCACTGATATTTCTTGATGCCAAATCTGCAAAATTTACAACACATACAAACAACTTCCCATCTCTCCTTAGAAAGTACTTGGGAAGTCATTTTAGTTTATTTTTAATTGTCGATGGACCTTTATTTATTTATTTATATGTGGTGCCGAGAATCGAACCCAGTGCCTCACCCACGCTAGGCAAGCGCTCTACTACTAAGCTATAGCCCCAACCCTTATTTTAGTTTTAAATGATCTTCTTATTAACTAGTTGCTTATAACACCAAATATTAAAATGGGGGTGTCTTCTATTTTGACTGTGACTATTGTATTTAAATCAAGAATTGCAAATACTGTTTTTTCTACGCTTCTTTCACTGCCATGTTAGCAATTTGATATTAATTCAATTTTATCCTCAGGAACCTTAGGTGTATTAAACTAGAGTCATGGGTTTCATGTTTTAGGATGGCATTGATTGGCCCATCAAAACAATTTAAATGATTTTTTCTTAATAAAATAGGATATTTCAGGGAAACAGATATTAGTACCTCCCCTACATATATGACTGCATGACCGATGTGATCCTGCAATATGTATAATCAGAAAAAATGAGATTACACTCTATTTTTGTATGATCTATCAAAATGTATAAATGCATTCTACCATCATGTACAACTAATTAGAACAAATAAAATAAAAATATAAAACACGATATTTCATGAGCAGTTTTCACTGCCTAAACTCTAAAACATAATGCATTTTTAAAGTTGGAGCTGTACTTCAGTGGTAGAGCCCTTGCCTAGCATGCATGAGGCTCTGACTTCTATGCCCATCATTGAAAAAAAAAAAGAATAAGTTTTGAAATAAAAATAATTATGAAACTAACTTTACACGTTATGCTGTTCTTTTTCAGATACATCTTTTATAAGATTATATTATAAAAGTATATACACTGCAGAAACGTATTCCTATCAATTATTATCAATAAGGATTTTAAATATTAGTGGTGTTTGAAAAGTAATATATGAAACAGTAATAATTTGATATGCACAATTGATTGTGAAAATTACATCTCTTATCTAATCCTGACCTCCAGTCATCCACCAAATAATTCTCTTTGAGGATTACCACTATTAATAATTTCTTGCATGTCCTTGCAGAGATTTTTCTATTTCTTGGAAGCATCACATTTCTTCCAAATTATTTCAGAGATAGTTTATGGGTGTATAAATCCATATGCATACAAATACATACACTTAAACATAAGTAACCTTGTTCTGCATCTTGTTTTTTTTTTTTTTAAATCAAGCACACATAAAGCTATTTCATTCTAATTAAAGGCCACATGACATTCCATTGTGTGGTGTACAATAATTTATTTAACCTGAACACTTTTTTTTTAACTATTTTTATTTGTTCTCATTTGTTATCTGAACACTCTTATTGATAGGCATTCAGGTGGTTTTCAGTTTTTTGCAATAGATAACCTTAAATACATCTTTCACACATATGTCAATGTATCTGCAGGACACATTTTCAGAAGTGTCAATTATATATTTCATAATATAGTAGACAATAATGAATTGCCATTAGCAATGCTTGAGAACACCCTCTTCATACTCTAAAGAAAATACTGACATCATGCTAAGTCAGATAAGCCAGAGTAAGAAAGTCAAGGATGGAATATTTTTTTACATATGTGGAAGGGAGAGCGAGAAATATATATATATATATATATATATATATATATATATATATATATATATATAAATAATGGTGGTGGTTGGGGATCTCATGAAAATGAAAATAAAAGGAAGAAAGACCAACAGAGTAGAGGAAGGGGATCCAGAAGGAGGGAAGAGAGGAAGGCATGGGGGTAGTACTGGGGAATGAAATCTACCAAATTATGCTATGTCTACATACCACAGTGAATCATGTATATATATATGTATGTATATATAAAATTCATATATATATATACATAATCCATATATATATTCACTAAATAAAATAAGAATAAAAAAGGAAACGGAAGATCAGAAAAGAAAAGCAAGAGGATCAGGGGAAATAGGAGGGAAAGGAAAGGAAAGGTACTAGAAAATGCAACTAATGAAATTATGTGCATATACAAATATGGTGTAATCATTCCCACCATTATGTATAATTATAATGTACCAATAAAACTTCATTTTTTAAAAATCTTTTCAAATCACATGAGTGGAAATAGTACTTCATTGTAGTTTTAATCTGCATTCTACTTATTATGAGTGAGATTCTACATCATTTCACGTTTAATTGCCAATCGTATTTCCAATGTTTTAAAATAAACCTTATTTTAGAATTTATATAGAAGTACAGAAAATTATAAAGATAGTTTAGAGTCTTTCCATATACTCCACGGAGGTTTCCTACTGTAGTGTTACATCTTATACTAGTATGGTGTCTTCATCAAAATTAGTGAAACATTAATTGACACATTATTTTTAGAAAGTTAACTGATATATTATTATTAACTAAATTATGTGCTAAACTCATATTTCCTTATTTTCTGGTAATGTTCCTTTCCGTCTGGGGTCCCACCCAGGATACCACATTACATTCAATTGTCATGCCTTCTGAGGATCCTACTATGAGCTTCTCACACTCTTGCTTTTGATGACCTTGACAGTCTTCAGGAATGCTGAGTATTTTCAGCAGATGTGGTTTTCTCTGCTTTCTTTTAAGACTTTTTTCCTCCTTCTCAGTCTGAACATGATATGCACAGGCTTGGGTTTTGATTACTGCTTTCCTGGTAGGTGTTTTCTGAGCCCTTTGGTTTGGTGTCTGTCAATTTTGGAAAGGTCTTGGCCATTACTACCCCAAATATTTCTTCTGTTCAGTCCTCTTCTCTTCTGATACTTCTGTTTCATTTTTTTTGCAAGAGTCCTACATGTTCTTTTCTTTTCCTCTTTTTGATTTTGTAAGTTTCTCAGTCTTTGGTATTTTTGGTCTGTGACCTTCCCAGGGTTTCTTTACTGGAGTATTTTTTCCCCTGCCTGTCACATGCCTCCCTGACCTATTTCCGTAAAGTCTTGATGCCTGGGGACCACATATTTTATCTTTCCTTGTGTCAACAGGGAAGTTTGGAGGGGGTTTCTCTAGTGGGAGAAAGGACTGTGCCTCAACTGAGGAAATCTTTCCCTAAAGATTAGACCTTTGGTTTGGAGAAGACTGGGTGTCTTCCTTCCCTTCGCAGAGCCAGGAGGGACATTTCTCAGATTTTCATTGGGAGAATCTGCTGAGTTCCTGGAAGGTCACATCAAAAATATTTAAGCATTTCCCTGAGACTTGAATCCCCAGGAGTTTCTTACTGTTAGACCAATCCACACTCAAATCCTACCCTCACTGAAGTTAGAACTTAAGAGGTATTACTAAATTTTGGTTGCAGTACCTTCTGCTCCAGGTAAGCAGATCTCTATGTCTCTTTCAAGGCACTTGTCCATTCAGATTTTGGGAATGGAGGTTTGCTCTACAATTTCAGCTCCCTAACAGGTTCAATAGAAATGACTCATTCGAGTTTTTCCAGTTTTTTATTGGTGTTAGAATGGGAGTGAAAAATTCCAAATTCTTTACAACGAGGACCTGAAATCAGAAGTTCCTCTAACTCCTTTTTAAAAATGGTATTTGTCATTTACTCATTGTTTTAGTTAGCTTTCTCACTGCTGTGACTAAAAGACCCTATAAGAACAATTTTAGAAGAGGAAAAGATTATTTGAGGGCTCACAATTTCAGAGGTCTCCGTTCACAGACAGTCAGTTCCATTCCTTGAGGCTTGAGGAGAGGCTGAACATTGTGGTGGAGAGAGTGGCAGAGGGAAGTGGCTCACTTGATGATCAGAAAGCAGAGAGAGACTCCACTCACCAAATACAAAATATATACCCCAAAGGCATGTCCCCAATGACCCAGCTCCTCCAGTCATACCCTATCTGCCTTCAGTTACCACCTAGTTAATTCCATCAGGGGATTAATTCAATGATTGGATTAAAGCTCTCAAAACCCACTCATTTCTCCTCTAAGCCTTCTTCCATTGTCTCACACATGAGCTTTTGGGGAACACATCACATCAAAACCATAACATTCACTGTTTAGTTGTTAAATTTGTTTAAAAAATATTTTATTTCTTAAAAAAAAACCTAATGATCATTTGAGCTGTTGAAAAAAATGGTAGCAGATAAATTTGCTCAACACAGTTATCACAAACCTGCAGTTTGTAAAAAGAATGCGATTTCTGCAAAATACAATAAAGCTAAGTGCAATAAAATGATGTATGAATATGTGCAATTTTAATCAATATTTTCCTTTATAGTTTCTGGGTTTTGTACCACACTTTGAAGGTATTTCCAATTTCATGAATATAAAATAGTTCTCTAGTTTTCTCCTAATGTACTTTTTTATAGTTACACTGATGATAAAAATCAGGTAAATGTAAATAATATTTTTCAAATCCTATAGAAAGTAAGAAAACTTTGAATAAGTAGCATTATATATATTGGTGAGAAACAAAATTTATTAAGAACTTTGAAGTAAATGAGTAGCCATCTCTACCAAAAAGAAGTCAGATTCCTACTCAGTTCTCATAATAAATATTACAGGAGGATTGAAAGTGACACTTAACATTTTTCAGGGCTGGGGATATAGTTCAGTGTTGGGGCACTTGCCTAGCATGTGTGAGGTCTCATCCCCTGCCCTGCAAATAAACAAACAAACAAACAAACCCAACCCAAACCACACCAAATCAATGAACCCCCCCAAACAAACAAAAAACATTTTTAACATGAAAATTTGGAAACTAGGCAATAGAAAAATAATCACTCATAATGCAGTCATTCTAAAATAATCAGTAATTTGATTCAACTCCCATTCTATTTACTGTGTGTTTCTAAATAAGTGTCCTCATAGTATTATACAATATTACATCTTGATTTTTATCATAAGCATTCTTCCCATATTAACACATGATTGTATAATACTATTTAGTTATATGATATTTTATGAATTTCATTTTTTAAATTGTATACAAGTTGGAAGTACTCAATGATTTGTGATTTATGTCATCAGTTTGATTAGATTTGTCCAGTATAAAAAATAGTTCCAAAAACTTCTCTAAAACTAATCTTCAATTATTGAGCCATAAGATAAGTTTAGGAAAAAAAAAAAAAAAAAACAACAACCAGTAAATTTGGTTTGCAGAATATGCTAATGCAAAGATTTGGGAAATTGTTGTGTTTCGAAGGCATTTTAGAGGAAACTAATAAATTAACTAAAGAGATTATCACATATGAATGAGAAGATAGTCAAGAGAAAAATATTTCTTTTTTATAGCTCAAGGACTAAGATCTCAGAAATAGTAATTTCATAAATAGTAATAATTTCAGAAATAGTACTTTCATAAATTTCATGTGCTATGTATATTTTACAATTTTTAAAACTTAAAGACTTTCACTCATTATCACTTATACACTTATTTTTTTACAAAATCTAATTGCCCCAAATTTTCAACTTAACTAAGGATGCTCTGTTTTTTCTTTTTAAGTAGCATAAGGAATTGATGATAAGCCAATTAAAAGGCATTTTTCTTCTATTTAATTTGCTTTTTGAATCAGAAAACTCCCATTTGAACAACTTCAGTAGTTCAAATAAAAATTTAGCAGTGGCCCTCAAGTTAGTCCAATCAAGAAAGTAATTCAAACCCATCACAACCCCATTAGACTTTAACCAATAGAATATTTTCACCTATTACTTTTTTAATACTATATCTCAGGTCCAGACCTATATAGTTCAAAGTGAGAACACAGTTTTGAACTACATTATACCTACAAATTTTCTATGATGTTGGAAAAGACATACTGCAAGTAAATGTAGCATCAAAACAACAGATACACATAAAGAAACTTTTCTTCCAATTGAAAGGCAAAGCCTTACATATACATTTAGTTAACATTCAACTTTTCACTTGGGATCGGGTCTTCCGTACATTTTTGTGTTAGATTGTAAATGTTTAAATAAATCCCAATTCTAAGAAAGGCTGTAGGGAGCTGCAGGGCAGTGCCCACCCCCTCTCCATCAACTTATTCCTGTGTTTGGTGACCACTGTGCTTAAAATTCTTGTCATACAAAGGACAGATTAAGAAGCATAATGGTGTAAGTGGTCTGCTTAATATAATAATTCCTGCTACTCAGTGATGACCTACAATATCACTATTAGGTAGAGATTTCAAGATTCTATTGCCTTGTGCTAAAAGACAAGGCAGTAGGATTTCTAGAAAGTTTCCCAGAGTTCCAGAATATTGTCATTGGGAGGTCTTTAGAGGTGATCTTGAATGGCACACTGCATATAGGAATGACAGATATAATCACCCTGATGAAATGGACATCCTAGTCATCTAATGTTATTATATTTCCCAGTCACAAACGGATAACTCAGCCTGTAAAAGGAGCAGTTACACTGACCATAAGTTAATTCCCTACATACCCCTTGAGTTATAGCTTAAATTTTTTCAGGGAAATTAGTAAATTATGTCATCTAAGAAACTACAAACTAATTTAATGAGTAAGCACAACTTTGTGGAGAAACTATTTTGAAAAGAAATAAAAGAAAATTAACTTATAAAAATAATATTAATCATATATACTATTTATGGTAATATTTTCTATAAACAAATCTCAATAGCATATTAATTAATTTAATCATCATAAAACTCTTTATGAGAAGGTGATTTTATTGTGCTATTTTATAGATAGGGAAACAGAGATGAGAGATATTAGACCATCTGTCACATGTTGCTACTTTACTAATTAAAGAGTCACCTGGACTCCCTTTATTTTCAGTTGGGTGATCTATTTAAGCATTTGTGTAATATTTCTATTTATCTGAATTATTACTGCAGTGACTTAGAAAGGATGTAAACAAAGTATTATTGCTGATGTTTCCAATAAAGCCTGGATCCACGGAAATAAGATGAACAATGCTTTCCAGAGACAAATATTCCTAAGTGTATATTCAAGCACCGGTGACACATGGACTCTTCTGAGGCTGTTTGATCCACGAAAGGTGATGAGCTGGGAAAAAATACGTTTTGCCCAAACATCTCAGCTGATCAACTCTCCACCATTCCTATCCCCCATCATGACTTATGCTTATGCTTATGACAGATGCTTCTCTCTTTCATTTACGTACAATCGTTATCCTTGTTTCTACCCCCATTTCTGCCTCTGGTATTTTTCTTGCTTATTCCTAGCACTCAGCTCTAGCTTCTAGATGGCTTCTCTCCAGGTCATTTATTGACACTTCCCACCAGCAAACCCAGGGAGCCAGTGCTAATGAAATACAACATGTGTCCAGATGTAGTGAAAACCAAAATGCTTGCAAATACGCAATTCATAAAGCCACAGGGAAAAGAAATGTAGCAATGTTGGTAAATCTCCTGAATCTTCTGCTGACACTAGACAGTTTGGGGGAAGAATAAACCATCACAGGGACTGCTAAGATGAGCTCTCAGGTGTTTGGAGGTATATCTCAGAGAATCAGTTACACACAGCAGAATAGACAACATACAATTTATCTTCTGTCCAGAAACCTTTGCAAACTGAATGTGTTACAGTAAGTTGGTGAACCAAATTGGAATGGATTTCCTTTTGTCCAGTATCTATCACTTCTATATCTTCCCCTCATTCACAGATGCCCGGATATTTGCAATCTCTGCTCTCTGCTAACGATAATTTAAAAGACAAAATAACTCCGCTTTCTCACTAGATTCTAAAAGTTAATGGATACAACAAGTTCTGTCTTATGAGGTTACACACTTGAAAGAAAATGGGGATGATATTTATAAATCAATCATCATGAGTAATAACTAACTCTCTTCCTCCCCTAAAAACCTTTTATTCCTGTTATTAATCAAGTCCATCTAAAAAGCATGAAATATCATTTGGAACTATAATTAAAATATTACTATTTCAAATCCAGAACAAAAGAAGATATAAGATTTGGTAATATACTTCCTGAAACTCAATCAAGATAATATGTATTCCTTTTTTTTTTTTTTATCTTTCTTATTGGGGAGTTAAAGAGGAAAAGCAAACCATTACTGACCCAAGGTAGATAATTATTGTAAATTTAGACTTAATATACCTTAAGTTCAAAATGTAACAGGTATTTCTATCTTGAGAAGGGAACTAAGTAGACTAGGAACCTGGGGAAAAACAGTGATTTATATTTTGCTTTTGCCTGTAAACTCTTCAAATATCCTTGTTTTAGTTTCTCTGATAATAAAAATTCATTACTTAATGAACACCCTCATATTTTCTTAGTTACCACATGGCAAATGAAAAGAAAATAGAACTAAAATTTGAAAGTTTCTTATGAAAACTGCAACTGGAAATTTGTGTACAAAGGAAGACAGGGCAAATCCTTCATATAATCAAGGTAGGAAATATGCATTTCATATTTGTTTTTTAATTCATTTCACCTTTGCTTTCTAATCTCATGTCCAAATGCTTGCAATTCCATGCAATATTTTAATTATGAATTGCCATCTGTCCACATAGTTAAGTTCGGGAGCAGAATTATCTGGATAACTATACCTCTTTCCTTTCCTTTTCTATAAAGCAACAATTAACCCTCAACTCTAAACCTCACTCATGCCAGTCATGTGCAACCATGATGGATTTGGGTAAACATACCATTAGTAGTGATGGACACAGATTCACTGGCTCAAATTCTCAAACTTAACTCTAAATTTTGAAGCATTTAAAAGATCACATTATCAACCTAATAGTAAAAAAGAGCTAATTATGGTATTCATACAGAAAGAAAATGAACAGTGAGGTATGTAAATGAAACATCTTAGTGATACCATTAATGGAAATATCTTTATGAAATGCAGAGAGTTAGCATTGTAATGCCTGAAATATTTGTATTCTGAAGGATTTTTAAAATACAATATAAATAAATGCTTTCAGGTTTTGCTATCAGTGAACCAGAAAATAAGATAATATTTCCGATTCATTTTGTGCATTATTTGTATGACTGATTGAAGCTTGGGCATATTAAAATGTTCGATAGGTAAATATTTTATCTTTGTAGTTTATAAATAAATGACCCAATGTTTGGTTTTAATTTGCATTTTTTAACTAGAGACTTAAGTGTACTCATAGTGAAATATTACGAAATACAAAGCTCAGCCACACTGAATTATGTGTATGTCTATATTTTTAAACTACTTTCTGACTTGAAATTGTATTGATCCTAGCAAACAAGAGGCATTATCTTGAAGTTAATTTCAGTTTTAAAAGAATTTGTATCTCTGTGGAGGGGGGTGGAGAAAGATTTTAAGAAGGCATGGGAAATGGCAAGCAATGAGGTGAGATGAAAGGGACTGTGTCCACTTTATTTATTTGCACAGCTTGGATTCACCATGAAAACATTTCACTTTGCTTTTTTCCCACATCCAATGTAGAAACAGGTTCAAGAGGAATTTGTAGACACAAAGAGAATTGACAGTCCTTAGAATAGAAACCAATATGTTCCTACTTAATAATCCCAACCCCTGGCCTATTTGAAATGGCCTGCAATCAACTTTCTTTAGCCCGATTTGTAGTTTCCATTTATCTCTTCCAAATCTTGCATGGTTAATGGTCTATTTAAGATTTGCAAGGCCGATGAGAATTTGTCACATAGGCCTGTCTGTTTATAACACCTAGTCAATCACAGGATAGATCCATCCAGTCAGTGGTACAGAAGCCATCTAAGCTATTCTTAGCTTTTTTCACTGTATCTTAATGGAAACCTTTTGCACCACAGTGATTAAACAATTCAAATTATGGGTCTCTGAACTGACTTCTTTTCTTTTTCCACTGTACCTATCCTAGTTTGGGCACTCAAGAAAAATTATTGAAAATCTGCTATCTGGTTTCCCTGCCTTTACCCAACTCCTTCTCCAGCCCTCTACCATCAGATCAGGCTGGATCTTCTCTAAGAAATTCAGTGCTTGCAAGATATCCAAATTCCTAATGTTCAACGTATATAGCTCTGGCCATCTTCTTTGGATTCTTGTCCCAATCTTCCATTCAAGATAAACTGATTAACTTGACAGCCCTCCAAGCATACTCCATGTGGGCTCAGCACTGTCACTTGGCTCAGAGTCCCCTTGTCTGGAATGTCCCTTCCTACTTCACCTTTGAGCAAACTGTTTCTTTGCCTACTAAAATTTTATCTTCCTTTAGACCAAGACCAAAGGTTAGCTCTTTCACAAACCTACTAATTGGTCCAACAAGAATCATCTCTTTTTCAAGCAAGTTCCTGCTCCGAAGGCACTTAGAGTCTCCCTTCTCTTAATGTTTATTCATGTCTTACCACCCCCTCTTCTTAGATTCTAAGCTCCTGTGCAGGAACCAGAGCTTATCTTTCGTAGTGTACAGCAAAGCTTCTTGTACAGTATCTCTTACAGGGCTCAATCAATATTGATTGAATGAATGAACAATGGAAGAACAAGCAAGCTATTTATTAATCTGAAAACTTGTACATGAGACTCTGGTTTCCTTTTGAAGAAACTTGGATCCGTGTCTAAGTTATTTCAGCTATGCCTCTTTAATGAGGTATAGAGATTTATATACGCAAGTTCTATGCTAGCATACTTTTAGAGGAAAAACGGTGTCTTTGTATCAGCATTTTCTCCAAAAAAGACAGAGATTATTCAAGACAGAGATCATTCAAGTCAGGTTTATCACTATTTGGAGAATCTTTTAGAAGGAAAATGTCACTTAGAAGCAGTAAAGATGACAGAGACATCTGCTTGATCTGCTAGGTTTGTTACCAACCACTCTCCACTAAGACAAATCATCATTCACAGCAGCTGAATCACTGACATGAGGTTCAAAGCTAAAACAATTTGAGAAATTGAAAATGCAACTTTTTTTTTAACCATCGTGTGTACAGATTTTAAACACACAATTAATAACTCACTTTTTAAAATGCAATGGAACACTGATAACTTAAACATCAGAAAACAATAATTGTCTGTGCTTTATCAACAAACACACAGTGAACCAAAAAGACATAGTAGTCCTTTTTTCCACACAAAATTTAATTGTTTCACAAAGTCCTCTGTTGGACTTAGTAATTTGTACCTGAAGCTTCATTTTTTTTCCTCCTTGTTTTGTAAGAGCAGAATAACCACAACCTTGCATACAAACTATTCCTATATCCTTCTATACCAATTCCAATTTTTTTCCACTTTAAGGTATTACAAAAGTATCTAGATTCTTTTTTGAATTATTTATTTACTTATTTTTAGTACTGGTGATTGAACCCAGAGCTTCATACATGCAGGATAAGAGCTCTATCACTGAGGTACATTCCCATTCCTCATTTATTTTTATTTTGAGATGGGGTCTCCATAAGTGGCCAAGTTGTCCAGGTTGGTCTTGAACTTGAGATTCTTCTGCCTTAGCCTCCCAACTAGCTGCCATTATAGGCATAGATCACCCATCTGGCTTAGATTCATCTTCTTAATGTTTATTATTTACCTAATTAAGAATTAATGACTGAAACTAACCCTTAAAGCTTTATGTAAAATTGTCCCAATCTTCTTCTAATACTAATATGCCTCTTTCTTTTGCATGAACATTTCTCTGACTTCACTCAAACGCATTCATTTATTATCTCAAATATAATTTCTCCATTTCCTCTTCTGTATATTTAATCAGGATGCTTTCCCCAGGACCTATTCTTCCTTCTTTATAAAACCGTAGAGATTGTGGGACAGCCTCCAAGAAATAATTTAAATAATTATAATAATATAATATAATAATATAATTATAATAATAATTTAAATAATTTCTTCTCCATAAAGTCTTAAGTGAGTGTCACAGATGTTTGAACTTGAACATTCCTGGAAACTTCTATCTCATCCTTTTGTGTTTTCTAGAGCGTTCCCACATTTGGCTTCACCTTTTATAACTGTATGAAAGGCTACGTGTTTCTAAGCATAAGGAGCTTAATGTGCCTTCGTTCAAAGAAGGTGCTCAAAAAACTTTTGCTTTTAGTATTTCTGATTATAAATCTCTTTTGTCTGAATCCTATATACCTGATAAGTCGAGATTTTATATTAAAATATGGCAGGAATAATCAACATGGTTTCCATACCATTCAGAAGACCAGTGAGGAGACCCAGTGAAAGAAGGAGACTCAGGTTTCTGGTGCTTTTGGTGTGGACAGTCATAGCCTTTCCAATATGCCTTTGAATTTCTTTTTGCTCTCTTCTTTCCCTACTGTTCAATTTTTGTTATTGTTGCTTTTAACTCATTCTTCTACTTTCTTTCCCCTCTGTCTAGGCCTATCGGGATGTTCTCTGGCATTTTCCTTGCCTCTGTTTAGTAGCACTTCAGGATCAACATACCTCTAACTTCTGGGATATAGCATGAAACAATGATAATTGCTTTGCTAAGACACTGCTAACCTTTAAATGAACTTCCACATCTTGGAGAAAAGCAAAATTTTAAAATTTCAAACTGGGTTTCAGTGTTTGTTTTTAAGACTCAAACAAGTTGTCAGTCAACAAAGGTGACATTAAGGGGGCAAAAACCCCACTCAAGCTAATATGCATGTGGTTGTGTGTATGTGAGGATACCCACATCTATCAACTACGTACATTAAGAGAAAATAAAAATATATACCAACTCCCATAAGCACTCTACTCCAATTTTTGCCATTTGTATAGACTTATCAGATTAAGAAGTGAATTAAAATTTTAAAAGAAAGCCCAGGAGAATCTAAGCTGAACATTATGCTAACTATGCTTACTTTCTGCTAGAAGATTTTTCCAAAAGCTATATTCCCTTAGCTTATACTTATACTCATGACTTTTTGCCACAAGACAATGGTTTTCCTAATAAATATCACTCTTGAAATATGGGATAAATTCAAAGTAATGACTGTAGTGAAACTGTAGATTATTTAAGGTGAATGGGTAGAAAACCACTTACCCCCAGTTGCCACAGTGATTTCACGTAGGAAATGGCCATAAAATGGAAAATCGAAGGACAGATTCACTCTCTGCAAGGAACAACACCAGAGAAGAAAATCAATAATGTGCAGAATAGTAAACATAAAATGAAGAGCCTTTCACTTAAAAAAAAAACAACTGGTGCTTCAACTTTCCCCCATTATTATTGTAGTTGACCTTTAAAAACTGAGTCCTAGATGGTACTCAAGAATATTTTCCCTGATAATTGTTTGAAGTATGTGAAAAGAATAAAGTTTTGCTGTTATGCTCTGTTGACCTAGTCCTAACTCACAAAGACTATCTGTAAGTTTAAATTCTACATCAGGCTATTCTTTCTACCATCACCACTGCTTTTAGTTGTCTACTGAACACTGAGTTCTATCATCCTGTTTGGGGTTTCTTTAGAGTTTGCCTAGTTCCTACAAAATAGTGGAGTATGTTATATGTCAAGACTCACTGAAAGATGATCAAAAGATTTTATCTTACATTGTTATATATTCGATTTGTTTTCTGTACATCTTATAACAAAAGGCAGTTTTACAGGAGAAAATATCTTGTACCTACAGATATAGACCTGGAGACATATTTTTTTGCCGTGCTGGGGATCGAACCCAGGGCCTTGTGCATGCAAGGCAAGCACTCTACCTACTGAGCTATCTTCCCAGCCCACAATTTTGGTTTTTAATTATGAGTTCTCCAGATTTAGTGTATTTTGTCCATTTTGAAAAAGCACAAAGTTGTAGGATAAATAACCCTGGTTACTAGAGAGATATTTTTACTTGGTATAAGGGAATACTGGAACATCTAAGGAAGCTTATTCATAAATTATGCCCTTCTTTTTTCTAAAAAGGGGCCTGAAGCTTGGGATCTTAGTTGCTAAAAGAGAACACACACACACACACACATACACACACACACACACACACACACACGAATGTTTTAAAAAATAACTTACATAAAAATTAAAAACCACAACAAAACAAAACAAAGATCCTAGCTTTGCAGTATGCTTGAAATGATAATTAATAAAGTAGCTATATTATCGCTAGCCAAGAAATAAGAAAAACACTGAAATACAAGATGATCACCTAAAATAAAATCCAAAGAAAAAGTAATTAACTAGTTTAGAGCCCAACAGCAACTGCAATCTACCTACAGCTTTTATGTTAAAATTCCACAATTTCTACATTATGTCTCTCACAATATTCAAATAAAAAAATAGAAAAGTATATCTGTTGGAAGTTAGCTGTTTTCCATTTTCCATTTTGCAAATGATTGCTTTTATAAATCCATCAAAGATTTCTAATGACTTGGCGTGAAATTAATCATTCAAAATTTACAGTGACTTTCAATTAGGTTTTCTTTCCTTTTTTAATGAAAGCCACATCTTCATAAAAGGTTTCTTTTGTGCTGACTAATGGGGACAACAAAACCCATTTTCACTGCGGTACCTGAAAAGAGTGGCCACTAATAACACGGAGATGAAAGCCACAATGGAAAAATCATTCATCTCAAAGAAGACGTCGGAAATAATCTCAGACAGGCGCTTGCTGTGGCACGTGGTTTGCCTTCATTCCAATTTGCTTCCATGCTCATCAGTAAACTTCAGTTAAATTTACACCCTGAAGCATTCTCACTGCTGGAAATGGTTTGCTTTAAATATCTGCCATTAACAACCTCTATCAAGTACCACCAAGAATGAACTAGAGGGATGTGACCCGAGTTTTCTTAGCAGCTGCAACTATTTAGATGTTTGGAATTAGATGAAGATACATAAATATGGACATAATCAAAGACATTTTCTTGAGAAACAAATAGATCCTCATAGAAAATTTACGAAGAGCAACATGAATGATGGAAATGCTTCTCTGTTCAAGTGGGCAGTTTACCTTAATTATTCCCACAACCTGCTTCACACTGACACAGAACAGCAATGGCAATTTAGGAAGATGCTATCTTCTAAATGGTTGTGAAATCCATGCATTTCCCTTCAGTCACTGTTGACACTCTTCCCCCTGTAGAGGTACTATATGGTAGTTATTTCCTCATAGGTTGCCTGGCTTCCGTTCTGCTAAGTCACACTGTCTAGCATATCACTGCCCCTGTTCATATCATTCAGTCTAGAATCCCATTGTTGCTGGTCATGATATCAACATAGGGAAAATGAGTTCTAAGACCCACCATTAACTGGCCCCTGCCACTTTGAAACTTCGTCTTTTATACTGTCTGCTCCAGCCAGTCGTAAAGAGCATCTTTGAGTTCTTGCATCTGCCACTCTTAACTTTTAGCTCTTGTACTTCCTCATGACTTCCATTCTCACTGGAATAGTCCCTCAACCTTGGCCTGTCATGGCTTCCATGCTCTTCAAGGCTTGGCTTAGTTTGGGTTACCTTCCAAACCAACCCAGATAGAAGAATTTAGGGAAAATGGTTTATTTAGAATATAATCCTAGAAGGCATTTGCTAAAGGATGTGGGAAAGGAGACAAAGAGAAGAGTTAAATAAATAACAGGATGCGTTATCATTATAGCCCCTTGGGAATCAATCCCTGTGGATGCATTAAGAAACAGCAGAGAAAACAACTTGAGATTGGAAATTGCTAGTATATTACAAACAGCCTCCCACAGTTTCAGTATGGGGTAAGCATCAACAGGGGCAGTAAATGTGAGATCTCAGGCCTCTACCTCAACTTTTTAGCTCAAGACACATGTTCTCTCACCTCGCATTCTCAACATACACGTATACACAAAACACTGCATTAAGCTCATCATATAATCACTTCCAAGGGAAAATTACTCAGAATGAGTGGTTAAGAATGACTGCAGAGAAACTAGAATTTGCACCTCAGTGTGACAGATAACAAAAGCAATGCTTTTCATTACTGAGATAATAAAACAAAGTGATGGGTCACATGTAAAGATAATATTTGGAAAGTTGCTATATCACCCAAAAGTATGCACATATACACATATAACACAGTGAAGCACTTTGAAACTAAATGTTTACATATTCAACATAATTACCTCTGAACAACTGGATCAGTACTTTGCCTCAGTGCGGCATGGAAAATGTGTAAGGGGAACATGAAGGCGTGTTCTATTTGTTTGTTCATTTGTCCAGTTACTGAACAACCGTTCATTCATCACCTTATACACACCAGGCACCAAGTCTGGCACTTTGTGGAGAACTGGGGTAAGTTCCACTGGAATTCCTCAGTGATGGGAAAGTGCATCATTAACAATACAAACATGCAGGGGAAGAGTAAGAATGATAGAAGACAATGGCCCAGAGCACACAGCACTGGAATAGATTTTTTAGAAGAAACTATTGGAAGTGGAGTGGAAGGGACAAGTCAAAATACATCAGGTAAAACTGAAAGGCCTCTTGGTTATTGGACATATAGGTTTGGATTGAATGGGGAGAATCTAGAATAAAGCAGACTTCTAGCTGGTTGACTATGAACCATATTCCCACCAGCTGTGATAGGAACTACAGAAAAAGAGCTATTTGATTAGTTTTGAGAAACTTGCTGTGTTTTTAATTAGTTACATTTCCTTTAATTACATAGTAAAAATAATTAAAAATGACCCCACACTGTCCAGGAAACAAATAACTCTTCTACAACTAAAGAGGTTAACAGAGTCTTGGACATTGTCACCAAAAGTGCAAATAAAGAGATATCACACAGAAACTATGGCATAATTACTCTGCTGTGGATATATCCTACCTTGAACCCCTTAGGAAATGTTTAATGCTAAAGAAATAAGAAGTTCAGGAAAGTGGTCATGTGAAGGCTCAATGAACTTATTAATAATCTGAGTAAATTATAAAATAAAAGTTCAAAAGTGCATGATGTGCAAGGTTGAGAAGTGAAATTTTAAATCTCATGAATGATACAATAAAAGTAACTGAAATGGTTACCTAGTTTCTAATGTTCTAAAGAAAGTTGTTAACTATTGGATAAGGGGGTTGGTAATTTTGTGATAAACAAAAGAAGCACTACTTTTTCACATGGTACAGGCTAAATTTAGGAAATATGTTTTGACATATAGAATCTCTGTAGAATGTAGAGAGTCCAGGTGGCTTGGTGTGAATTCATGGCAGTTATAGCCATACGTGATTGTGGCCTTTAAAACCAGATGGTGCTTCCACAAAAATGTCCCCTTGAACTTTCTCTTGGCCACAGATGATCATGTTGGGGACCATACACCTAGATTTCTACGTGTTTCTGCATCCTCTTGTCTCTTTTATGTATTTTTTGATACCTACTGCTATCCATTTTTAGACTAATTATTATAATCTCCACTAATCTTTTTAATAACATGAAAATCATAATCCTAATCATACCCTCTTCTCATTTAACTTCTTTGCTTATTTCTCAGCAGTCTTACAAAGGCAAATTAAACCAAAGCTTGCTAAACTTTCAAGATAGAAACCTCTTAGTAAGAGCTAAGAATCTAGAGTGGCCATATTTATAATCTTCAAAATCCATTTCCATTTTTGTTTTAAGACCAAATAAAAGCTCAAAGTATAATAGTATTATGTATAGTAGTTGGTCCAAGTTTCTTTATTTCATCTATTTAAGGCATGATCCTGCTAAAATAGCTACTGGGCAGAAAATTTGTGGTAACAAAGGTTTTCATAATTGCTGATTTCATGGGTTCATGATAGCAAAAGATCTAAAGAATAAAGGGGTTATGAATACCCCTTTATTAGTGGATTAGTCATTAATTTTTGCAAACTTAGGTAATAGTCTATATTTATTCATTCAAATAATATTGTATTTGAGGGACACATGTCTATCTCTTGAAAGAGTCAAAATAGGTGTGACATTAATAACTGTGTTTTCTACCTAGAACCCTTAATATTGTCAGTCCTTCATGTTTGTGATCCTAGTAGACAATGTTTCTTACCCTGCTTTCTCCAAATTTTTCTTAAAATGTAGTAATAATGAAACAATTAGAAAGCACACAAATGTGAAGGCCAATACCACAAAAACAGAAAATCTGAGCAAAGAAAGGGGCAGTTTTCTCAAATAAAAAACAGAGTCAGCCGGGCATGATGGCTCACACCTGAAATCTTCAGCAGCTCAGGAGGCTGAGGCAGGAAGATCTCCAGTTCAAAGCCAGCCTCAGCAACTTAGTGAGGCCCTAAGCAACTTAGCGAGATCCTGTCTCTAAATAAAAACATAAAAAGGACTGGGGATGTAGCTCAGTGGTTAAGCATCCCTCAGTTCAATCCCTGGTATCCCCTCAAAACAAACAAACAAACAAACAAACAAACAAACAAACAAAAACAAAACCAAAATAAACAACACAACAACCAACCAAAGAAACAAACAAAAAACAGAGTCCCAGAAACTAACAGAGCACAGCACAGGCAGAGCCATGTCATTTGGGAGCCACCTGAGCCTGGTGGTAAAGTGGACACTCCTCAACAATGACTGCCTAGCCTCCATTACTTTTTTGGGGGTGAGGATGGGGGTGGTACCAAGGATTGAACTCAGGGGTACTCACCCCTGAGTCACATCCCCAGCCATATTTTGTATTTTATTTAGAGACAGGGTCTCACTGAGTTGCTTAGTGAGGCTGGCTTCTGAAAACTCAGTCCCCCTGTCTCAGCCTCCCGAGCTGCTGAGATTACAGGCTTCCATTTCTGCAAGGGCAGAGCCGGGATTCTATCTTTCAAACTTCAGAACCCATTTATTTTCTTTTCAAAATTTCTCATTGGTAATTGCTTTTCTTTCTATCAAGAAAAATAACTGAAATAACTTCACATTAAAAGTAATGTAAATTTAAAGATAGTAGAATGTATGCAGTCATGTGCTGCCTTTATTTCACCAACAGACCACAGATACAATGGTGGTCCCCTAAGATTAAGCCATCTTGGTTTGTTGTAAATACACTACAATGCTGGCACAACAACAAAATTATCTGAGGACACATTTCACAGAATACTTCCGTTTGTTCAGTGATATATGACTGTGTAGACACATGGATGGGAAAAATTTAAATTGGCAGGTTTCTAAAACCAGCAAATATTAGAAAGACAGTGGCACACACCTGTAATCCCAGAGGCTCAGGAGGCTGAGGCAGGAGGATCCTGAGTTCAAAGCCAGCTTCAGCAAAGGTGAGGTGCTAAGCAACTCAGTGAGACCCTGTCTCTAAATAAAATACAAAATAGGGCTGAGGGTGTGGCTCAGTGGTCAAGTGCCCCTGAGTTCAATCCCCTGTACCCACCCCACAAAAAACGAAAGGATAGAACACAGCAGGCACATCTGTGTGGACTACTGCAGCACAAAATGGCTATTATTTTGCCTAAAGTAAGAACTTGCTTCCAGGCCAGAAATGAGCCTCCTGGAGTCCAAAATAAAATAGTGCAGTGGGCAGGATAATCAGTAATGCTTTTACCATGTAGATTTTGAAAAGAAAAAAAAAAATGGAATTCTAACCAATTCTCACACGCTGGGAAGAGTCAACAGGACATGGGTCGTTAATCCAGTGACTGAAAACACTAGAAACCTAATTAAAAGATCAAAATGTTCATGGAAAGGCCATAATCAATATGCAAATATACAGACAGGGAACTGGCTACTCCTTTCAGAAACAGTCCATCAATGGCATTGATTTTCTGAGTTGGAGATTCTAACCTCTTCAGCACTTTTTTCAGAGAAGAACTGAGCGTTTAATCAGCCCCACCTTTGGACTGACCCTCTTCGAGGGAATATTCATATGCTTAAAAACAAAATGTAAACATTTTGACATTATCTGATGCTGGTTCCTCTGAATTTGAGATTAAGAGAACCCTTACCACATCTTACCTTGTATGATTCTCAGCAAGGTGAGACTTGGTGAGAGTTCTTGCCTGTCATTCAAATTAGCAATATGAATATTTGCCATCAGGCAGAGTTCAAAGAATCACTGTTGGAGGGAAAGTGCATCAGATTTTATAAAATGGCAGGAGGGTGAGAACCAGGAGTTACTTCTGGATTTTTCTCACTGCTCTAGAAGTCAGGCAGTGGACTAACCCAGGTTTCTCAAACCTAAGTGTGCAAATGAATCAATTAAGACTCTTGTTAAAATTCAGATTCAGATCCAGGGGGGTTGGAGCTGAAATACTGCATTTCTAACAAACTCCTAGGACTGCTTACTGTTCCTCTGACCTTCCTTTGAATCACAAGGCTCTGTGTAATATAAAATGGACTTCGAAGCTCTAAAACCATTACTGTAAGAAAACTCTGACAAGTGGGACATGGATTAAAAAGCTGAATAGATTTGTTTTTGGATAACATCATCTCACTTTATTTACTCGGTGGCACTTACATGGCCTGGAATTTTCCATCAAAAGAACTAAAGTGTAGAGGTACCTGCTAGCCCAGCACCTTTAAAGCAATGACTTGCAAAACCTTTTTTCAGCCTGAGTACACATGGGGCATGTGTTAGTTTTGCTACTTCCATGGCCAGTGATCCTCAAACAGGGTAGGGCAGAAAAATATTCCTATGAGTTTATCATTTACTGTTTGAAAAGGTCCTTCCTATCCTCTGTTAATTATAATCTTCTGTTCAGGGAACTGCTCTCTATTTTCCAGTCAGTGGTAAATGACTGTTTTAGAGTTAAATATTTGCATGTGTGATCATTGTTACCAACATAATGGGCATCTTTAACATTGTACCTGCACTGTTTCAAGTGTTGGACAAACGTTAAATCACTGAACCCTTATGACTACCTTAGGACGTAAATGCTGTTATTCTTTCCATTTAACAGATGAGGAAAGTGATGAAGGAGGAGTCAATGACATGTTCAAGGTCTCACGGTTAGCAGTTGGCAAAGTAGGGACTCAAATCCAAGCTGTCTGGTTCTAAGCCTCTGTGTTTCAATAGTTCAGCTAGTTACCCCTTAGTGATCAAAGTTGAGTGACATTTACCTACCAAGAACTTTCTCCAGAGCTCTCCTAGGTAACAGAGAACATATTTGATTACTTTCTATGACTCTCTATTTTCATATAAAGATAGGGGTTCATCCTCCTCAAATGGAAAAATAAGATTAAAATGCCATGAAATATGAAAATCAAGTATGATTTTTTTAAGGGGGCAAATTCTTATTTTGGAAGTTGATGTTTGTCAAATGCATATAAATTAATCACTGTGGATTTCATAGGCATCTATCTTCAAGACTCTCTAAAGATCCCTCATGTCTAAAATTTGATTCCTAACTTCAGGAAAAGTTGCAAGAGTAGCTTCAATGATTAGTAAAATATATCTAATTATGTGTTGCTGTTAAATATGTATTTGTACTAAATTTGTCATCTTAAGGTAAAAAAGTTCATTTCTCTAGCACAAAGAAAAATAAAACTCACTTACTACATAATCGTGTTAGTTTTGTGGAGGAGAAAAAGATAGAGTCTTTTCCATGAAAGGCCATCAATAATACTCTGGACAGAACAAATTCATCCCAAAACTGGTAAGTGACTTAAGTCAAGCAATAATAGTAAAATGAATTAGTGGTAGGATTTGTAAATATTTAATTACAAAGTGCCATAGCATCTCATTTGAATATACTATTATAGACAGGACAGACATAAATGTCGCAACCATTTAGTAAAGAAAGGAGAAGGAAATTTACTGTCTCTCTCTAGGTCTCACAGTTACAATGCACTTAAATTTGGATCTTCTGATCCCTTGCTTTTGATCTCTTGTTACTTTTAAAGCAACTTAACTGGTTATCACTTTTGAAATGTACAGCTGTTTCCTAGGATAGACTGAGCTTATTAAATATCAGAAGAGAATTCCATTAACAATTTATAACTATTGGAGTTGTCTGACTATTTAGAATTCAAACAAAATAAAAATATAAACAGTATCAAATAAAACATTGGATTATATCATAACGAGTACATTTCTGCTATAAGATTGGATCTGTAATGTCCCCCCAAGGACCAAGTGTCAAAGGCTTGGTACCCAGATGGGTACTGTTGGAGGTTGTGGAAATTTTTAAGAGGTGGAGCCTACTGAGAGGAATTAGGTCACTGGAGACATGACTTCAAAAGGGACCACCACCCCAGATTATATCCTTTTGCTAAAGGTTAATTAATTAACTAATTAATTAATTTTATTTATTTATTTATTTATTTTTGGCTGCCCATGCATTCTGTGGTTGCTCCAGGTTTCCTTGACAACCCTGACATTAGTCAACCCCAACTCTTTGTTTTGAACCCAAGCAATTATTTTGTTTTAAGGAACAAGTACAAGACAAAATCAAGTTAACAAACACATTTAATCATCCCATTATGGGAATAAGAAATTAAAATTGTATACTTTCAATTGAGTCAGAGAAAGACAACAATCTAAGGGGGACTCTTCAACGAAAGGTTAGTTCCTCATCAAAACTGTAAAAACCTTTAGACAGACAGCCACCAATGATACCCTCTTTGGGATCTCTCCTATGCCACCAGAACTCTCCTTGCTTGCTTCTAATAAATCTGCTACTGATTTCTCACCCTTCACCATCTGTGGACTTCATTCTTGGGGAGCATGAGAAAAGAACTCTCCAGTGCTCACAGGATTCTGTGTTACAATGGGATTCCAGGTCCTTCCTCTTCCTTATTTTTCACTTCCTAGCCCTCAGGAGATGAAGAGCTTCCTCCACCACAGCTCCTACCATGATGTTCTGCCTCACCACAACCTGAAAAGCAGCTGAGTCAACCAATAACATTGTCTTCTGAAACCCTGAGGCAAAATAAACCATTCCTCTTTATAAGGATATTGTCTCAGGTATTTTATTACAGTCATGGAAAGCCGATAAACATAATTTCTTTCTTTATGTAAGAACCTAATTAAACCAACCTTAAGAACCTAATTAAACCAAGATTAAACAAGACACATGCAGATACAAGTGATCCAAGTCTGTTATTTAACTAGAGAAAAATCCTAGGAACAAACGGAAATAAGGCCAGGTTGATGAAAGGTCTATGTTTTATGTGAAATGAAACAACTTAAGAGAATACAGCAATATTATTCAACCAATCAAAAATAAAAATAAATAAAAGCAATCAATGTTAGATGCTGTAAGCAGAGGTCAGACAAAACCTTGTGGTCTAGACAATAGCCTAATAGAGATAACAAATCAAATTTTCTTTCAAGGTAATTGTTTAGAAAAATAAGCACATATCAACAGATTTTTTGATGCAAGGAAAAATGGAATGGTGCAATATGTGAAAATCATCAACCAAAGACACCATGTGCAGTCAAATTTAGCTCTCTGAACGTAAGCATTATGCAAATGTAAGACCAGTGGGAATGCTAATTGAAGCAATATTTTCCTGAAGGTGTGAAAGAAAACAACTCCAGAAAACTTAACTTTTGTAATGAAGATGTAGGTGTATATGCAAGAGTCAGAGAACTCCATCAAGGACAATTTAAAACACTGAAAGAACCACCATATTTCATTTAAAAAATTGAAGCAATCAGGACATGAAAATTGACACCAGTTTCATCAAAAACCTTACCTGCTATGTGATAAAAAGACTAAGCCAAAGAGGAATACTTCAATCATTTCATTTTGCTGGTATTCTTTATTTGAAGAATCAGTCTACCCACTGACATATAGAAAGATTAAAAAAAAAAAAAAAAAAACTAATTTAAGCCAGAGTATGTTTATCAGACAGAAAAGAACACACTCACAATTGCTTGGCCAGAAATAGTGCATATAGATATAAATCTAGATCATCTAGATCATCTATATCTATCCATCTATCTGACCATTGATCCTACACTTACATCTCCATCCACTCATCCAGTTCCACCTATCTACATATCTGGATGCCCCCCCTCAAACAAACTTTAGTCAGATTTGTCTAGTTGCCTTCTCCATCAGACTTCAACCTTCAGATTTCAGTGTCAATTTTTGCATCACTGGATTTTAGCAAAAACCCTAAGGCATTTTGGCAAGAATCCCCATCCTTCAAATCTGATTACCTTCTGACAAAGATTCATTGCTTAGATAAACTCTAGTCAGTTTTCTGAAACTTCTGCTAGGTCCATCTGTGTACTTTCATGTAAAATACAGTTTTAGCAAAATACAACACCAACAAAAACCCTACGGTGACATTTTGCAAGAACCCCCACCCTACACTCAATATCTCATCAGGTTCCTTATCCTTCACTATATCCCAGTTGATGTCTGATCCCCCTAGCCTGGCTTCATTAAGAAGTCCACAGGTAGCTTAGCTAGTGTTTCCTTTACCTGGACGTTCCTTTTAGGTAATTTTCTGTCCACTGACCACTACTCTGCTCCTTGGCCACTTGCCCATGCTATGTTCAAAACTGAGCACAGTTCTATACCTACACTTCTTCCCCCTGTGGCAACCGCACTGAATAAAATCAGTTTAGACTGTTTTATCTACTGTCAGGCTCTGGTTTTTCTTTGACATGGTAGATTATTTTTTTGTTGTAAAAAATTAGGATTCTCAAGTAACATCACTCTAATATCAACATTCTTTCAAAGTTTTTAGTGACCTTTCATACCCATTTCATTTTTATTCTCAGTATAGTACTAGGGTAGGAGTAGTCAAGACAGGCATTTTTACCCCTTACTAACAAGTTACAAAATTGAGTTGCAAAGAGGCCAGAATCCAAGATAATGAATGTTGGAGCCCAGGTCTTGTCACTTCGAACCCCAGACTCCTTCCATCAGGACAGAGATAGTTCTCTGGGAGCTGTGAATCAGAATGCCACCTGCAGTTTCAGAAGACAGAATAATTCTAATATGTCCAACTTTGTGACCATCAATAAGTTAAATAATATGGATATAGAAGTATAGAGGAAAATCACAAAATTGTGGACTAGGAAAGATCCAGGTAGAGGAAAAGAAACAAGTCCAGGCTGGTTTTCAGGTTTGTAGTCAGAAACTTCTAGATCTGCAACCTGATAACTGTGTGACTTTGAATGAAGGAAAAATACCCAAATAACTGTAAGGATTTTAATATAAAAATGCCTGCCTTATGGCTTGCCAGATGGGAAGGGATCTTACAAAATTTTCACTTTCCTTTCTTTATGAAGTCAAGCTCCTTGCTTCAATTGGTCAATTGCAAAAGTAGATTTTAAGCATCTGCTTTTTCTGCAATAATGATTTAAGAAATGCTATTTAAATAAAAAGAACAATGGACAGATTTGAAAGAACATAAAATCAAATTCCAGAATGCATGTGTATAACCTAAGTACCAAGAATTATCATTTAGATTATAAAAAGGGGAGAAAGAGAACTCCATGTGTTTTGGCATCACGTGAATAAAATGATTTCTATGATTTATTTTGCTCTGAAAAAATAGTAGTGTAGATGGGAACACTAACTTTATTTCCACCCTTTCCTTCTCTTTCTGGAATATGAATCTACTATTCCAAAATACAGTTTGCACCATGGTTATAGATAACAAAGATGGGGGGAAGTTTTTCTCTAAAATATCATGCTCCCAGGTGAGACCTCTCCTGTACCCTCTAATCCCCCATTCCTAGGAAATGGGGAGCTGGAGAGTCCCCTTTTCAGGGGAGGCCTATCAGCACGCTTTCTCTCGTCACCTCTCGATCACACAGAGCTGGATTAGTTAGCTGCCCCTGGGTCTTTCCCTAACCAAATCTTGCTTTCCTCTTTGGCAGTCTAATTTGTTGACAGAATGCATGCTCTTGAGAATATAAAGTACATAAATTGGTGATGAGATTTGAGAAACCCACCTTCTTTTCCTGAGGGCTGAAATTTAAATCCTGTTTCCAGCCAAATTAGGAGAGAGCTTTGCATCAAGAATTATGTCTATTAAGAAATGAGGAAAGCTAATCAATAAAATAGACCCATGTTGCCCATTTAACATTTTTCCTGTGCTTAAGGCACTCAGTGACATCAAGGGGGAGAGAGGTTTGGTTTTTGTGCATGTGTGTGCATGTCATGTGTTGGAGGGAGAGCTTGCGTGAGGGCCTTACTGAGCCCCCTGGCCATAGGACTACTCTAATATTATAATTCTGTCAACATCCCTAACAACCTGATTCTTTTGGAGAAAGGAAAAATGGAAATGGATCTGAAAGCCAGGCAGGATTTGAACAGTGGGGTGGCCAACTGTGGAAGTATTAAAACATGGGTTACCCTCTGTGATTCGGGAAGATCAGACTGAATTATACTTATTAAAGAGAGAATGTGTGTAAGAAATTTAAAAAAATTTCTAATAAGTAAATTTATTAAAGTTTCAAGATATATGATTTATTTAAATGTAGGTTTCTGAGTGGCAGATTTTTCTGAAAAATAAAAAGAAAATTAAGTCATATTATCAATCCTATTGTTATAAATAAAAGTGGGTGCCTGCGTGTGCCTGGGTGTATGTTTTTGTGCTTGGGTATGCTTGTCAGTGTGTTGTATGTGTGTGTGTGTGTGTGTGTGTGTGTGCATGTGTTTGTGGTGCTTCTGTGGGGGTAACTAAGTGGATACAGAACTGATTTCTAACTCTAAAAAATGGCTCCAATACACATGAAAACACAGTCACATCAATGTGTATAGCAGCTCAATCCACAATAGCTAAACTATGCAACCAACTAGGTGCTCTTCAACAGATGAATGGATTAAGAAAATGTGGTATATATGCGCAATAGACTATTACTCCGTTCTAAAGAAGAATGAAATTATGGCATATGTCTGTAAATGAATGGAGCTGGAGATTATCATGCTAAGCGAAATAAGCCAATCCCAAAAAATGAAAGGACCAATATTTTCTCTGATATTCAGATGCTAATCACTATAAAAGGGGGTGAACTAGGGAAGAACAGAGGTACTTTGGATTAGGCAGAGAGGAATGAAGGGAGGGGAGGAAGTATGGGAGCAGGAAGGATAGTAGAATGAATCATGTATGTGCATATATGATTACACGCCTGGTGTAACTCCGCACATGTACAACCAGAAGAATAAAAAATGTGTCAAAATGAATTCTACAGTCGTGTATAACTAATTAGAACAAGAACAAAAAAATACATGTGAAAAAGCAAGAAATCAAGATACAACAATGGCAGAATAATAAAAAGAAAGGTTCCTAACAGTTATATTAAAAATCGACACATGGAACACCAGAATCATTGCAAGCAGAACATCCTTCTATTTCTGTTTAGGCCTGCCTTGGGATTTGAAAGCAACCATGTCACCCCCACATGAACTACAGGAACAAACAGATCCTCTCAATTATCATAACTCTTCATGAGACAAAAAGCTGAGGTCACAAGTCAACCAGTAAACCCTATCCCAGAGAGAGGAAAACAACAACAACAAAACCTCTTTAAGGACAGACAAGACACACAATCTGCTTCACCTTTGGGAAAGTAGAGAACACACCTGATGACCTTATCAGTGTGTAAGAAGTTCATGTTTCAACTGATGAACTTTCCTCTGTTTTTAGATATCACCCAGTGACTGACACCCAGACTGGGCTGCATCATGGAATCCCCACGTGGATACCTAAACATTCAAACTCCAGGAAGTGTATTTTACACTAATAGGCACTGTCTTGTAATGGGAAAGCAGCCAACTGCAATAGATTCTGGGTGGGCATTGTCCTGATCTAATCTTTCTCATTTCTTTTTTCTTCTTCTGAAGATCTGCCCTAAATCCCACAGTGATTCATTTCTGAATCTGTCATCCTGCCTGGGGTTGCCTGACAAAGAAAAAAGTACATCCTCTACATTGAAAATCTGTGACTCATCAGGGAGAACTATAATTAATTTCAATTTAACTCTTTCAAGCTAATATCCCGGCAGAGGAATGTCTGTATATAAACAATGAAGTCCATTGCCAAAATTTTTGATATTTAACATTTATCAAATCAATGCCTTTCTAAATAACTTCAACTACTATCTCCATTCATTCTACCTTTATATTAATAATGACAATTGCACTGAGGAGATTAAACTCTTTGGTTTTCACTTGAAGCCATACTAAACTGAAATGATGTGTCAGCAAAAGAAAGTAAATTTGAAAATGCTAAATTAGGCATCTACCAAAAAAATGATTACTGAAGTGCATTCCAAGATCAAAGTGTGACCAATTTTACACACACATTTTTGAGCAAGGACTTGACCATCTGCATTAACATCCCAATTTCCCCACTAACGCGTTAGACATTTGGGGTAGGTTCTCTGACATTTCCAAGACTTAGTTCTCACATCTGCAATAGCTAGACATTAGCAATATTTAAATCACATGATTATTGCTAGGATGGATACCGCCTGGTACATAGAATAGGATATCAATTACCATGTAGGTCAGTGTGTCTGGTATGAATATTCCCTTTTCTCTCTGCTTAACAAATGCCAAAATAGTTACTCAGAATAACTAAATTATTTATTTAAGGAAACAAGCCTGGTAAATAAGGAGCCCAGGTTTACAATGATCATTTTGATGCCTTCTAGATTTTATTCTTTCCCTTTAAATTGAACCCATTATTTGGTCTACATATGTTATCTGAATCACAAATGGTTTTGGTTAAATCTTTTCCAAGACCAAGAGCAGTAAACCCACATCAAATGGAAGACAGCAAAGTCAAGTAATTTTTTTAAAAATAGTTCCATTAACTCATGAATTACAAAATTAAAAATAATACAAGGAGAATATCAACTTTGAATCTCTGATTTAAGTTTGGTTCAATTAATGGTGACTAATCAAAACAATTTTCTTATTATCTTTAATATTTATAATGTAATTACTGATGCATATTGCAGTTACACAACTGAAAATACTTGGAAAATGATCACACAGAACAGGCCATATGCCAAATCACATGCCAATTAATCCAACAAACTTCATAGTGGAACCAAAGAAACTCTAATGCCAAAGCACTTACTGCAGCTTGCCGATGAGTATTGGAGAGTATTCCATGAATCTTCACTTTGTCTTTCTCCATTTGATCTATGTTCACCCACAAATCCCGGCTGGCAGAGTCAGATGGGCCATATATCCGAGATATATAGTAATTGTGATCTGTATCCTCCTGCAATATAGAGAAGAATTTACATCAAGAACTGAAATAGTGTTCCTAAAATTCTCTTTAAAAATTCTATGGACTCCAATCAGAATAGCAATTATCAAGAATACAAGCAACAATAAATGTTGACAAAGATGTGGGGGAAAAGGTACTCTCATACATTGCTGGTGTGGGAATGCAAATTGGTGCAACCACTATGGAAAGTAGTATGGAGATTCCTCAGAAAACTTGGAATGGAACCACCATTTGACCCAGCTATCCCACTCCTCAGTTATACCCAAAGGACTTAAAATCAGCATAATACAGTGACACAGCTACATCAATGTTTATAGCAACTCAATTCACAATAGCTAAACTATGCAACCAACCTAGATGCCCTTCAACAGATGAATGGATGAAGAAATGTGATATATATATATATGTATCTCCAATGGAATATTACTGAGCTTTAAAGAAAAATGAAATAAATTCTGGCATTTGCTGGTAAATGGATAGAGTTAGAGAATATCATGGTAAGTGAAATAAGCCAAATCCAAAAAACCAAAGGTTGAATGTTTTCTTTGATATGTGGAAGCTAATTCACAACAAGGGAGTGGGGGAAAGGGAAAAATAGAGTAACTTTATATCAGGTAGAGAGAACAGAAGGGAGGGCAAGGGTTATTTGAAAAGGGGTTATAGTAGAGTGAAACAGACATTATGACATCATGTGCATGTATGACTTGCATGATCAATGTGTTCCTACAATATGTATAATTAGAAAAATGGTAGATTACACTCTATTTATATATGATCTGTCAAAATGTATAAATGTATTCTACTGTCATGTACAACTAATTAGAACAAATAAAATTTAAAAATTTAGAAGTTTTAATAGTCTTCAAAATAGCAAAATAATTTATCTAACCATTAAAGGGAGTGAATTAAGATGATGAAAATAATATATGTAAAATTAGTAATCCTTTTTAGAAGAAACCATTAAGTACATAAAACTTACAGGCAAATAAATATTCTGTGTACACTGTCTTTTCTACTATAATCATGTTGAATCTGATTGCTGGCCAAACAAAAGACATCTCTCTTAGAAATATTTATTGTATGTCTGAGCTGTAATTACTATTGAGTGACAACAAATTGAAATTTCTTTTCTTTAAAAATAAGGTTATAGGAAGGTCTACTTTCAGTTAATGGGCCTAAAACTTTAGATAGTATATATTTTCCCTTTAATCTAGGTTATTAAATTCTCCTCCTATTTGGATTCTCATTATTGGTATCACCATGGTGCCTTTCACAAAATTTTATTTTTCATGTTTCCCACTCAACAAAGAGATTCAAATGTTATTAAAAACGATTTTGACAAGTAACATTCAGAACAAATCTTACAATTCTTGGTTAATTATGATTAAATAATTTTAACATAAAAATATAATTGTACTTATTGATTTGAGAATTCACTAAATAGAATATACTTTAAGACATTCAGGTAAATGTAAGAAAAAGGTTTACTGAACAGAAGGACTATAACTTGAATAATAAAGACTGGGCTGTCGATTTTTGTCTAATGCATTTATTAAATGCTAATTAAATAAATTACAAGTGTTTTTGAAACTTAATCCAAACAAAAATTCCATAAAATTTATCAGAAATCATTATACATGTATATGTTATATATATGTATGATATACATATAACATTTACTATCAATGCTATATATATGTGTGTACATACATGTGTATAAGTATATATGTGTGTGTGTGTATGTGTATATATATATATATAATTGATGATAGAAAGGAAAAGAATATTCTAGGTAGTCTTCTAAAGGTATTATTGCCTCATAATTAAAAGAAATAATAGGATCACAATGTAAAAGGTGAGAACCACGATTAAAAGAGAGGTGACTTTTTTCTTCCTTGATAAAGATTCTAGGTAAACCTCCAACCAAACTTTGGGTATCATGTTCAAATGATATGTATGCCCACATGGAAGGAAAAGAAAGATCAGTAGAGAAGGAAGAAAAAACAGAAGAAGAAAGCGGGAATAGGATGCCAAGCAGCCCAAGGGAGTTTCCAAATCCACGTGGGCTTCCGGCCCTGCCTTTCCAAACATCATGGCACCAACCCTCACCCTTTGGGTTCTGTGAGTCAGAGCATGGCAGTTGTGTCTCCAGGGTGTACTCAGCCCTCCTTGCTGCCTGCGCTTCACCACTATAACTTCAGAGGTGGGCACCTTCCTTGACATAAGCAACGCCACTTTGCACAGGTCACTCTTCCAGTCACAGAGGTGGGTGGATACATAGTGCACATGCTCTAAGGGGGACCTAAGGACCAGACACTCAGGAGCTTAGATGGAGAGAAAACAATCGCCATTATCCTGACTACCAAGATGTGTATGTGTGAGATGTGGAACTCCTACCTATTTTGCTGTGGAAGCCCTACCAGAAGATACAGCAAACACAATACAAATACATGGAATAACAAACACCGCAAAGGAAAAGCCAGCTCCCTGATCAAGTGTGATCTACTGCTGAACCTGTTCAATCTCTTTTATTGTTAAGTCACCTGAAGTTACGTGATTGTCAACCAAAAGAATCCTCACTGAAGAACAGGTTTATCTTACTTGAAATCAGACTTCAGCAACCTTGATTAAGACAACTTGGACAGATTTGTAAGTCTGTATTACAAACATCTCTCATTTAATTCTGGTATTCTAGGTAATCACATAAAGAAATGGAAGCTTGTGTAACTTGCCAGAAATCATTAGGTGTGAAGAACAAAAGATGTGTCATTTAATTTTTAAATGAGTGGTATGAAAAGATGGCTTTAAACATTGAATTGCAATTAAAATTTAATTTTTTTTTCTCTATTGCTGGTATTATCACAAAGAGTTCAACAGCACTAAGGTCAAGGATATAATCTTTATATAAATATATTTTATGAAGCTGCCAAATTCTCATTTAATTATGAACTCATAAAATTTCCAACTTGCAGAATAGAGTTCAATATAAATTTTGAAGTCAACATTTGTAACTTTGGCATTTTTTTTAATCCCTGAATCTCTGTAATGAGTTAATGTTTCGAAGTTATCATAAAGAATACTATTGTACTAAAATAATGAATTATCTGCAAATATACACATAAGACTTTGTCTCATTACAACATATTTCACTGACATGGCTGTGTGAAAATTCACCTCAATTTTTTACTTAAAGCAGAGGTGCCCAAACCAATATCACATCTTTACACATATTGGAAAACTGAAGAGTAGAACTTGGTATTTGAGTTCTCTAGCTCAAGCTTGCCAAGTTGTCATAGCAACTTTTATTCTAAGAGGAAGACAATTTATTGTTTACCCAAGAATGTAGACGCACAAATTGTTAAATTTCAGAGAGGTATTTGGCTCAGATATTCAGAAAAACCACAAACCAGACGTCCCCAAAATGTGACATTTTAACACTGCTAAATTATTCAAACCATATCTTGTTCTTTTTTAGGAGGAATGGTATTTAAAGAGTTGTCAAAACCATTCTGGACACACAAATTTTTATTTTCTATTTGAAAGCAAACTATTTCTGATACCAAAGAATATAAAACAATACACTACTGTGATGGGCCCAGTTGCCAATTCATTTAGGAAACCAACTGTTACTGAAAGTAGATGACAGAGTCAGGGACAAAAATCCCATAAATTCATGTTTCTCAAAAATGCCTGGAAATGTGCAGCTGCAGAGGAACAGAGGATGTATACCAATACAGAGGACAAGTTATCTGTCAATCAGGCTGCAGGATTTCTAACGCAAATGATCTTCTCTTCCCTCGTGGGTATTGAGTTGATTTTATGAACCTTTATTTCTTCAGAGGCCTCACTTCATTGACATATGCAGCAAAGGCGTTTGAACTCCAAATTCATTTCACCGAGGACTTAAAAACTATCAAGGACACACTATACAACATCACTGTGCTAGTCATTTCATATGCATGGGTATGTAAAAGTTCTTACGTAAAGTTATTTAATACTGAATTAATTGGCTTCCTCTTCAAGACTGCTCCATAATCAATAAAGGAGAATTAGAATTGGAATGGTTCTTGCCAGGTGTTAATAAACATATTACATTCTTACAAGAATGGTTTCACAAAGACTATATATTTCATTTAAAAAATTTTTAAATTTTGCTGTGTTTAATTATACTTCTCACATATGAAACAGCTAAAAGTCATTCACCATGACCTAAAAAACAAAATTGTGGTGCTCTAAGAAACCAAAGGGCATGGTAAAATAACCAAAAAAGAAAAAGAACTGAGAGCACTCAGTTAAAAACAACAGAGATGAGGGCATGTGTAGGAAGGGCTGAATAAGTGTAATTATTTATATTATAAATAGGATGCAGAAAACAGTCTTGAGGAACACAAAGCATCAAATGGAAAAGAACAATGAGGTAAGCATCTAGGACAAATGTTAGGACTAAATATTTGTGTTCCCTCCTCAAATTCACATGTGGAAACCCCAAACCCCAATATGCCTGTAATTGTAGACAGGGTCTTCATGGAGGTAATTAAAGGTTAAATGGTGTACTAACTCTGGAGTCTTGATCTCAAAGGTATCAAGGCCCTGATAAGAAGAGACTATGAAATCTCTCTCTCCTCTTTGACATAAGGACACAGCAAGTGCCAAGAAAATCAGAGATAAAAGTTTGGATACTACAGATTTCCTGGTGAGGTTTCTCATAGATTTAAAAGGGAAGTCCTACCGGTATCTAGAAAGACAGATCAAATTGTGAAGAGAGTGAAAAAAAACAAAACAAAACATAACATTCAGGGGAAATGATATCTATAGAATTTAGAAAGTGAAATTGTCACTTCAAGGAATTTTTCCTCAAATTGTAATTTAAGTATAAAGGCAATGGATTTCTGATACATCCAAATACATGATAAATATATCACCACCAGTTAGTACTTCTTGAATATGTAGTACCTGATGACACAATCAAATCAACTCAAGCTAAGCAAAGTACCTATCACAGGGATTCTGTAGAACCATTAGTTGCAGATAATGTGGCTGCATACTGGAACAGAAAAGCTACCGCAAACATCTGATAGTGGGCACTGACTCCAGGGAAATTATATTCCAAAAAATAAATAATTTAGTCATGGTTATAAATCTGAATATAGTTTCTATTCACCATAAAAATATAAAAATAATGGAGATATGATTATCTATTTTTTCATAGCAAGCAATAGATAAACCTGAAGTTATAGAAATGTCATTTTTAAAGTAGTAAACTCAAATGCTTAATTTTGAAGATAAACTCAGGAGGAAAAAGTCTGAAACGAGTGGCCTGCAGGTTGCAGATGTGTCAGCAAAGACCAGCAGAAAAATATTAAATTCATGAATTTTCTCAAATATGATACTCATGGTATAATTGCAATTTGACAAAATTTTATCTCCTTGCATATGAATGCATTTTGTATTCATCTCTCTTTTTCTCCTTCTCTACATATATATATGTATGTATGTATATATACCTCTCTGATTATACAAATGTGTGTAAGATGTATACTATATATTTATTGGTAATTTTGAAGTGATAGGATTTAGAGGATTTCACCCCTCTGAATCTATACTATTTTAATTTTTTAATAACCAATTACCTACAACTACCTTTTTAATTTGGTCAAATAAAGCATCAGAAGATATTTGAAGATACACAAAGGTATCAATTATCAATCCTTGAAAACAAACCACCAACTATATCAAGAGGCCTAAGGTCACATGCTGTGTACAGCTAATAGTTCTTCAGAGATTTTATGACAAGTAATTTGATGAGCTCTTATAGAAGAATTCTCTAACAGACTATAAATTGGATGCTCAACATGGGGCTTCAGGATTAAAAATTTAAAATTACTATGAGCAATGGAGGATATATAACTTTCCAGTGAATCTTTTTCTTAAGTTATTAGATTCAATGTATTAATTGATGTACAGTCTAATGTTTTTCACCACTGACTATAAATGAAATTCAGCATTAACAGAAACATAGGGAAATATTCATTTCCATTAAATTTTGAGAGATAAATTGAAATTTGAAACTTTTTTTTTTTTCTTTATGGTACCAGGGTAGTTTTACCACTGAGCTACACCCCTAGCTCTTTGCATTTTTATTTTGAGATAGGGTCTTGCTAAGTAGCTTAGGGTGTTGCTAAGTTGTTAAGCCTGGCATTGAACTTGTGAACCTCCTGCTTCAGTTTCCCAAGTTGCTGGGATTACAGGCATACACCATTGCGTCCAGCTGAATTTGAATCTTTTTAAGAGGATTTTAGGTAGTAAGCATTTTATGGAAGCATCATCAGAACATCTCTCTTCTTTATTCACCTCTTTATGTCTAAATCATTTATTTCCCATGTCTAAAACACATATTTTTAGTGAGAAGCATTATGATAGAATGCATGGGAGGTAACTCAATAGTGCTGCAGGATCTCAGTGATGATTATAATTCAAGAAGAGACCCCTTTGGAGTTGCTCATTCTTTCCCTTCAGTTATCATCCTAGTATAATCTACTGCCATATTTCTAGGACATGCTTCAGGGATCTCAACAATAGGATTTAGGCTGAGGGCAGACACGTGCTGGGAGGAGAGGGCTGTGGTGTAGCTGAAGACATTACACTTGCAGGCAGGAAACTGACCTCTACTTCTCACAGGCTTGGTCTCTGTAAGTTCTATCACTTGAGTGAAGTCAATTTTCCTACACACTGAATTCTGCCCCCGCCCCCAAGATAAAACCATAAAGAAAGAAAGAATCTTGGACCCACACGACCATCAGGAGAATCACTGGTGGGTCTCAGCTGGACTGAGGGTGCATGGACTTTTTCAATTATATTAGAAGAAGGTCACCTATAGGAAGTAGGAAGTAGGTCTGAGAAGACATTTAAGTCATATTAGTTTCTCTTTCTTTCTTTTTTTTTTTTTTTTTTTTTGGTACTGGGGATTGAACCCAGGGACACTTTACCACTGAGTCATATCCCCAGCCCTTTTCATTTATTTATTTATTTTTTGAGACAGGGTCTCACTAAGTTGCTGAGGCTGTCCTTGAACTCACAATCTTCATGCCCTAGCCTCCAGAGGCGCTGGGACTACAGGCCTGTGCCAGCATACCTGGTCACATTAGTTTCTTTATTAACAAAAAATGAATGACAGTATTTAACTTTCTTCCACTAGATTATGAAAGACTCAACTTATACTGACATATTTAAGCACATGTTTAAAGCATCTAAAGAGAATATAAAGTATTCAGCATAATTAAAGAAGCAATTTCAGCATGATAGAAACAATTGTATATTACTTTAGAATAGTCTCCAGTATATATCAGCAAATACTACATTCGCATCCTCTCCAGATACTTAGAACAGTTGCATAGCATATAATTCCATTTACTGTTATAGTGTTAGAAGAATTAAAATCAATCTATTTTTCTCCTCTTGGTTATATCATAATATTGCAATAGTCCTTATTATGCACATCTTTTACATATTGTTTCTGTGTCTTACACATATCTTTATCATTTACTAAAAATTTTTACCCACTCGACCTAATTAAAGCCTAGACTATCCTCCCTAGCAAGAACTTGAGTATGACTTTTATAAATAGAATTTATTTTACCAATTTAGTTCAATCGCCCCAAAAGATTAGTATAGTGGCATGTGTATGTGTGCATGTGTTTGTGTGTGTGTGTGTGAGAGAGAGTTTATTATAAAGTCAGAATATTGTGCAACATATAATTTGTGGTATTCCAGAATTGGTCCAATTATAAAAGTTTCCGTTTTCCTGAAAACAATCTCTCTTACAGGCAAGATTGACCTCCACGCTATGCAGAGCTGGATAAACTATATGGCCAAGGAGAAAATGACACACCTGGGATATTTCAAAATCATAACAAAATTAAGACTCTACAATTTAATAAAGTGATTGCTTAGATCTACAGTCATTTGAGATGTGCTGGTATGTATTTTCATTGGGTCATTTATTAAATGAAACAATGTATTTTCCACCTGGCTATATCTATCCCTAGTAGAAATCTTCAACCTTTTCAAGAAAGAGCCCAGTAGATCATAGCCTACTGTGAAGTGGTAAGATAGAAGATGCCAGAACAGAATCTGGGACAATGGTTTTAATGAATTGTTAATATCTCAGTTTGTCTTTCCTAAGTTCAAGTAAGTAATTCCTCATCAAATATTGGCCACTGTCAAGGTTCATTAAAAGGGATTCTTCAGGGCTTCAAAAATCTATCAAAAATGTGTGATCGAAAAATATTTAAAATATGAGATTTCTATTATCATGCATAAAATTAGCATTAAAATAATGGGCTCAGAGGAGATTGGGGTTGAAGAACAGGTTCTTACTCTAAATAGTCACTGTAAGTTCTGGGCTTTAGTCTTTGTAAGAAAGATTTAAACCAGACCTCTCTGCAAATGTCTTTCAACTTAACTTCTAAAATCATATGGCCACAAGGCAAATTGGAAGTGATTGATAGATATAGGTCAGAGGACCCTTTGCCTGATTTAAGTGATCCTCAGCAAAAGAAATAAGTGTGCAGTCTGAATAGCCAATGTAGGTAGCTAGTTACAGTTAGCATTGGTACCATTTCAATAGGCACCTAATGATTCTCACTGGTAAGTTGTAGATCAGCACAAAGATTGCAGGCAAATTCATAGACTGCTTGCACAGTGTCTAAGAACTCTTGGGACATTATACATCATCTGTGCAAACTGAATAAATTATATGTCTTACATCTGAGTGCACTACTGTTTCTTAGAAGTGCAATAAAATTGTGATGGGTAAAAAGCGTGCTCATTTCAGAATGCTACTGAATGTCTCTGTAATTTTTGGCATAGTATGTTTTTTCAAGTAGCTGAAAATAAACAACAACTATGGTGGGGTGGGCCTCAAAATATTCAGAAAATCCAAAAGATCATTGTAATTTAAAAATATGGAAATTTTTGTTTTAGATTTGTTATCTATAGCAGGGCCAGAAATTGGGTACGATCTACATACTGCCTTAATCAGCTTGTGATACTACAACAAAATGCCATAGACGAGGTGTCTTAAACAACAAAAAATTATTCCTCATAGTTCTTGAGGTTGAAAAGGCCATCCAAATGATTTTCAATGAGTGTTCTTTTCCTGGATCATAAAGGGCCACTACTTTAGTGTATCCTCACAAAGTGAAGACAAAGTTCTCTGTGTCTCCTGCTCTTCCTCTCTTAAGGTCACCAATCCCATGGGATTAGGACTCCAATCTCATGAATTAATTTAATGTTAATTACTTCCTAAAGGCCCATCTCTGACTACAATCACACTGGGGACTAGGGTTTCCATACGAATTTGAGGAGGGACAAAATTTAGTCCACATCACATACATAAAGTTTCTTTATGAAGTTTGAATTTATATATATTAAAAAAAAGTCCAGATGTATTATTTTTGTAAAACTCATTCACTTTATAGAACTAAGAAAAATTATCATTCATGTTTTCTAATATAAGATGACTTTTGAAAAATCCAAATAGTTCTGTCTTGGTCCATTTCTTTGAGAAAAATTAAAATATAAGCCAACCACCATTAATCATTTTAAAAGAATTATGAAAAATTCTACTCAAGGGTAATTTTTAGGAATTATAACCCAGTTAAGAATTTCATATAACCAACCTTTTTGGAAAAGTTGGACAGATGGTTTCTTTCTACCAAAGGTCAACCCTTGACCAATATTCTCATTTCTAAGGCAACTGTTACTATACCAAAGTTATGTAGTCTGTATTTCAAGTGACAGGTATACTAATACAGTTTTAATTAGGGTTTGTCCATATTATTATTCACTCAATGTCAGAGAATAGTGCTTTTCTTCAGTCTTTTTTCTCCTTTTTTTCTAACATATCTGTATCTTCAAAATTTTTCACATTCTAGATTCAGGCAGTCATTAACAAAGAATAGAGAAACCGTAGATGGAAATTTGCTAGGAAATTTGACATCACTTGCCATACTTAGTACTCAAAATTGAATACTACTTTACCATACTACTTATCATTTTTCAAATAAAGTAAACAAATTTTTTGAACCTGTATTTTCAATATTCAATATTCAATGGAAACTAGAATAAAAATTGTCAGATAACAACACTGAGATAAATATGTCAATATACACTGGAAACTATAAAGGACTATTAGATACTACTTTTGTTAATAGAAATATTCCACAGAAAAATCTTCAGATATTCCACTTTTTTTTTTTTCTTTTTTTGGCTAGCATTTATTGAAGCAGGAATGTTCCTCCAAGGTTCATATTTATCAGAGTAAGTATAGGCTCTATTCCTCCCATTTATCACTATGGGCTTTTGATGATTAGTCCTTTATTTTAAAACTAAGAAAATAGATAATCATCTACTTATGAAAACCAATTAATAAGGGAGCTAATGTTTATGAGCCTGTAATACTCCACATTCTCAGCGTAGCACGTAATATACATTACATATTTAGACATTATAATAATTCAATGAATTAAACCTTATTTTAAAAATAAAGACTGAGTTACATTGAGTAACTTGTTGAGTACCATATAATTTCCACAGATATGAGAGCAGTTCTGCATGACTCCAAACTCTATGTTACAACAACTTCCACAGTACCCTTTAGAAATTATCATTTTTAATATTGAAAATAAAGATAACACTGTTCTGATGGGTTCCAAGGGGCTGTCTATCAGGTTTTCTGTAAGAGTTCTCTCATTGGCCTCCCTACTTCTCCTATTTTTCCCTTCACTCTCTTCTCTACAGAGTACAGACAAACTTTTTCAAAGTAATCCTTGTAAAAGAGAAATCCAATCACATTCCTCCTCTACTCTATAAAGGTTACAAATACAAAATCTTTCCATACTCTGGGTGTGTCAGTCAGCATTTTGTTGCTTGAACCAAAACTCCAAATAAGAACAACTTAGAAGAAGAAAAGTTTATCTTAGGATCAGAGTTTCAGAGGTTCAGACCCTGGTCATCCAATTCCATTGCTCTGGGTCCAAGGTGAGGCAGAGCATCATGGGGGAAGAACAAGGTTGATGAAAGCTGCTCAGCTGCTCAGCTCATGACAGCCAGGATGCAGAGAGAAACATCAGGGCTCCTGGGTCCAAATATAATACCCAAGGACATGCCTCCAGGGACCTACTTCCTCTAGCTATGCCCTACCTGCCTTCAGTTACCACCCACAAGTCCATTCAAATTATTTATCCATGAAACTTAATTCATTGCCATAATCTAATGATTTTACCTCTGAACATTTCTGCATTGCCAACATGAGCTTTTATTTATTTTATAATAGTGCTGAGGATAGAACTCAAGGCCTTGTGCATGCTAGGCAAGTGTTCTACTACTGAGCTACATCCCCAGCCAATATAAGCTCTGATGGCATACCTCATAACCAAACAATACCACTGGGCTTGGTACAACCATCTCTCCAACCTCACCCTCCTCACTTTTTCTGCACCAATTATACTGGTAACTTGTTCCATGGATATGTCAATATTCTCCAGCATTACACATTGTACCTGGTGTTCCATGTGTCTAGGATGATAGTTCTACATAGTTCTGTGTCATGCTTTAATTTCTGTGTCTGCATTGTTTCAAAACAGTTTATCATATATTTGTGCTATATATAACCTTTCTCCCTTTTGTCTACTGCTATATTTCAGAGATTGGAACGCCGCCTGGTACATTAGAGTGACTCAGTCCATTGTTGTGGATCTTAGCGCTTCTTT
Source organism: Sciurus carolinensis (assembly GCF_902686445.1). NCBI lineage: Eukaryota > Metazoa > Chordata > Mammalia > Rodentia > Sciuridae > Sciurus > Sciurus carolinensis. The sequence goes on from NC_062224.1 coordinate 25,425,989, forward strand.
ACATTTCACGAGGCTATTTTCTTTGCCTTTACCATCTTCTAGAAAAGAAGTCAGAGTGGTAGAGTCTTCTTAAAGCAAGGAAGAGGTCATAGATAAATTGACCCAATTTATTTATAAATCCATTTTATTTGCTATTCAGTTTACTATTTTAAGATTTCCATGCTCTATAGAAAAAGTCCAAGTCACTTGTATGAGCAATAGATTGCTGGGTAACAAACACGTCCCCATGTTTAGAGAAAACAAGTTGATAATACTCTCAAGAATCTTCAATTTTCTTTCTTTCTTTTTTTTCAGATTTTCTCTAAAAGTGCTAGAGCGTGACTGTAAACAACCCTCCATGTGTTCAGGATTCTGTGAGCTGATAAGGTGCACCGGGTTTAACAGAATGGTGCTTCTGCTCTATGAGGTGTCTGGTTAGCTCACTCTTGGTGTGCAGTCAGCTGGAATGGTATCTGGGGACTGGCGAGTCCCAGGTAGCCTTAGTACATGTCTAGGGTCCATTTGCTCTCTTCTTCTAAGAGGCCAGATTACATGTCTTCACAAGATGACAGAAACAAGTGGGTAGGAGTATCAGCTATAGCACCTCCAGAGCCATTGCCTAGTGACTACACATCATCACTTTATCACATTTATTTGATCAGGGTAAGACACAAGGCATCCCCTAGATTCCAGGGGTGGAAAGAGAGATCCTAACTCTGGGTGGAACTGGGAAAATCTGTGGTCATTGTGAACCCATCATGCTATCCAAATTGTCCCTGTGCAGTTGAGCAGTTTGGCTATGTGTAAATGTAGAGTCACTCTGTCCCCAGGAGAAGCTGTCCCACATTCACTATGTTGAGGAAACAAGTTGACAATACTCTCAAGAAACTTCAATTTTCTTTTTTTCTTCTTTTCGAATTTTCTCTAAAAGTACTTTCCCTTGACATAGAGGTACTTTTAGCAATATAAATCATATGACTGGTTTATACATAAAATTTTAAAAGCTAGTTTCAAATGATAAATTCTTCTAAGATCACATCTTAGAAGCAGAAAAACCTTGTTGGCAACTCACTTAAATTCAGGTTGCTGAGGTGGAGGTCAAATAAGAACAGAAAAAAAGAGAGAGAAATTGCAAACAAGGAAGCAAAAAGAACAACAAAACAATCACAAACCATTGAGCAGATTTGTTTTAAAATTACCAATGCTAGATTCAAACAAATATTTTCACAATATGGGTTATGCTGACTTTGCAGGAAGATCCCCTTTCAGATCTATAAAGCTGGCATTTACATCTTGCAATAAAATTACAAGATAGCTTGAAGAGATTTTTATTTTAGTGCAGTCTGAGAAGTGTGTTTGCCTTTTTCTTTTCTTTCTTTTTTTCTTTTTTTTTTTCCTCCGTCTTGCAAAATCACAAAGGGGAAAAACATCAGTGTTATTAGTTTCTCACTCTCTTAAGAACTAGCTGGAAAGACCCCAAGAAAAATTTATGCAGATAAAATATTCAAGAGAATAGAGTTGAAGGAGGAAGATGTGCAAAATAGCCTATTTATTTATAACCATTTCTTTTAGGTGTCACTCATTCAAGTTAACAAGCATTCATGATGCTACGATTATGGTGTGTGAGAGGCCTGGAGCTAGGGACCGTGAAGGGCAAAAAGATTCTTATGATATATATATAGTTCTTGCCCTGCCATTGCCTGCAACAGAGTAAGATAACACAGATTCTCAAATATCTATTTAAGATAGCTATTGTACTAATGATAGACTCGGTAATGTAAGCCTTCTAAGAAGGAGAAAATCTCATTCACTTTTAACGATAAGAAAAATGAGGTTCATGGAAGTAATGGTATCTATTCTGGGCCTTGAAAAATGAATTGGAACTTGAGACAGTCATTCCAGTTAGAAAGACTGATCCAAACATAAGGGAAAGAGTAGGAAAAAACTAGGAATAATACAGAAACAGAACAACACTTACAGGGGAGGACTGTGAAGTAAGAACAATCAGAAAGGCAGAATTTACATTTCACAAACCCAGGAATGTCAGTACAGAGTGTCTGAACTTTGTTTTGAAAACAGCTTAGGCTTGTGGAATAAGAAGATTGAGGGTGATTTAGAAGGAAAAAATCTCGAAAAGAGGATGGACTGGAGAGTGGAGAAATTAAAAACAGACATTGGTTTGGAAGCTATTTCAATAGGCTAAGAATAAAATCATAATAGCTCAAATTTGGTGGCTTCAAAGAGTAAAAGGGAAAGAGGTCATGGTAGGAAAGGCCATGAAGAATTCAAAAGATGTTGCATTTATTTGAGAGGAGAGGAGCTTTCGAAATGACTTTGAACTACTTAGTCAACATAACTGGGGCAGCCTGGAAAGTTCGGAGTAACTGGTGCCACTCAGCATTGGAAAGCAGAACTTGACATATCTATGTATCCTTCTAAATACTGGGAAACGGATAAAGCAAAATAAATATCATAGGTTCCCAAACACAGTTCACACAGAAATAAGATCCAAAGAGGAATAAACAGATATAAATGAGGATATTTAAATAATATCTGCAATTCTATTTTTCTCTCATCAACTACTTGAATACATACTGCAGGCGGAAAACAATGCCAGAATCTAGCAAATACCTTTGAACTACTGTGGACAATCAAAAATTTGTCTGCAGGTTAGAATCACTGAAGCCCATGTCGGACACAAGACCAATTAAAACAAAATCTTGGATGGGGTACAGAGTGTGATCCAACATGCAGACAAGTCTGAGAACCACTGAACAAGAGCAAATAACACTAACCAGCTGCAATTTCTGAATTGCCATTGAATAGGTCCCGAGTTCAACATGATCGTGCCCAAATCGGGACTTCAGAAAACTATAAAAAATTACAACTTAGCGATCAAAATGTAAACACTTCAATCATGTCAGTATTGAACTTGCTACTTTCCAACCACATACAGTAAGGTTTATGTTTCAGAGATCTGTAGGAATAATAAATAGTCCTTTATCTTTTTTTGAAGTCATGACCCTTGAAGTTTTTCCTGTGTTGAAATCCATCTTCATGAAGTAAGCTGTATCCTTAGTGGATATCGGATCTATCTAGACAATTTCTGAAATGTTAATGAATATTTCACAGGTTGCATATGAAAACAATTCAAATGTAGAATACATGTCCCAAACAGTAGAAATGTAGAATCCTCAAATTATTTCTGCTGCACTCATTTACTATAGAATTTCATGTGATTATTCCACCTGGGATCATAACAGCTTTGAAACAAGTGTTAAGATGAAACATCTTTGGAATTGCAGAATATGTTATTTTGAGAGATTTATACAACTTAAAGATCACTAGTCAGTTTAGGTGACTGGCTTAGTCCATTTGTGCTGACATAACAGAATAGCACAAACTTGACAATTTATAGGTAAACAAAATCTATTTTCTCACAGTTCTGGAGGCTGGGAAAACCAAGATTAAAGTGCCAGTGTTTGCTGAGGTCCTCTTGCTGCAGCTTTATATTGCACCAGGCAGAAAGGCAAGAGAAGAGGAGCCCTGGGTTCTTACATGGCAGAAGGGCAAGAGGCAGGTCCTTTTTACAGCAGCAATAATTCATTCATGAGGGCAGAAACCTCCTGATGTAATAATGACCCCTGAACATTACAGCTCCCATTGGAACCTTCAGCTCAACAAGGTTGCATTGAGGATTAAATTTGCAATACATGAATTTGGGGCACATGTTTGTACCACAGCACATAATTATCAAGGTGGGTGTACCTATGCAGTTCAAAGCATGAAAGAGTGACAGATATAACTATACCAAATGCCATGTTAAGGACAAGTAGCACTTAGTAAAAAGAAGGTATATTCAGCTTTGGGAAGTTTAAGTTCATGCATTTTATCCTTATCCACCCATGGGTTTGAAAAGTTCAGCTAACTGATGGAATCTGCTCTTGTTCAGGGGTTCTTAGACGTGCCTGTGTTGTTATCTCACCCATCCCACATTCTGATTCAATTGGTGTGAAGGATTATAGCTTGGGCTCTGGAATCTTTAGATCTCCAGGTAATTCTATCCATGATACTTTGTCCATTAAAAAAGGGGGGGAGGTATTTTTCTGAAATGATACCACTTCACTTAATTATTTTTTTTTCTTTCCTTTAAAGAGATGAGTTATGTGACTAAAGCAACTCGTTCAGTCTTGTTTTAGGCATTTGGTATCTTTGAGTGGAAATTCACAGAGAGGAGTCCTGTGTTTCCCGGAGTTTGTAGTTCAAATATCAATCAGTTGTGTTTTGATAAACTAACTTTTTCGATGCCATTAGAATATTAAAAATATTTATTCAGGGGATTTTAATTTTAAGATGTATATAGTAAACAAGCCCACAAACAAGTCATAGTCTTATATTAACGCCACTTACAGTCTTGTGGGAAGCACCACATTAAGTGGTTATATTAATAGTGTACCCAAGGGCCACTTGAATTACTTGTACTTATCAAATGAAAAGTTCAAAAGAAATCAGAACAGCGACACTTAATTGAATGATCTTATGTTAGAGTTCTATATATATATTTAAATAATTGTAAAGACAGATAATTTCATTCTCTCATGGATTTTCTCTGCTGGAACTGTGACAGCTAAGCAGTAGTTTTCCTGACTTATCTACTATGAGAATAAAAACTATTTTGCCACGTAGGGTGGTACACACTTGCAATCCCAGTGAGTTAGAAGGCTGAGGCAGGAGGTTTGCAAGTTTGAAACCAACCTCAGCAATTAGCAAGGTCCTAAGGAACTGAGTGGGACTCCATCTCAAATAATAATAATTTAAAACAAAAAGGGCTGGGGATGTAGCTCAGTGGCAAAGTGTCTCTGGGTCCAATCCCCCATATAAAAACACAAACAAACAAACCTGCTTATAATTGTCACAGATTAAGGTATGTAGGTAATTTGTAGAGAACATTTTTATTATTGTTTAATGGTAAAAACATTAATAACAACCAAGAAAGAAAAAATATCAAAGTTATGTCAGTTATCTTTGTGGTATCCTCTAAAAGGATTATTTAGTATTTGAGAAAGTGAAGGTGGAAACAATGGAGAAGAGGATAAAGAGAAAAATTCATATGTTTAATCAGAGGGCAAAGAACATAATAAATATTCCTTGGGATCAGAAGAGTGGGAACAGGCATGAACAGCACATCAGTGTTCTGTTACAACCAGCACAAAATTCAAAGTTCAATCCAGGTCTTTGTACCAGGCTATTTTGACTTGATGATTTACGAGTAATCAGTCCAATATGTAGGACATAGTTTCTCAAATTCAATACATATTTGGTTGCCTTATGTAGCTAAGATTTTATATAACTGGTGATGGCTTAAAGGTCTTTACTGCAAGAAATATTGCCAACAAGAGTTTGCAAAACATGTGCAGGAATAACAGGCATCATTTTTAAAGCCAAGAAGAAAAATGAAATAGAATATCTTGAAAACTATAGGTGGAAATTTCCCCTAGAATATCTTATTAAGCAATAAAATCATTTGCAGGTTAATGTTTTTAAATAAATGGTTCTTTGGAAAGTTGCTGACTATAATTAATTTGTGTTGTTTTATATGTCTCTGTTTTGTAGTGCTACAATGGAACACCACAGACTGGGCCAATTATGATGAACAGAAATAGTTTGGCTCAGGGTTCTGGAGGCTGGAAAGTCCAAGATTGAGGGGTTGGTTAGGGCCTTCTTGTGGTATTATCCCATGGCTGAAGGGTGAGAGAGTACTAGAAGGAACAACAGAGGTGGCCAAAAGCCATCCTTTTACCAGGGCCCAGCCACCATGATAACTGTGCCATGGGGACAAAGCCCTGATGGCCTTGCCACCACTTATTAGTCCCCACCTCCCAACACTGTTGCATTGGGGATGAAGTCTCCTCCACGTGTTTTGAGGGTAGGGGACACATTCAACCACAGCACATTCTAATCAAGGCTTTTGTGATATAGAGAAATAGTTTAGATCCATAGTGAAGAATTCATAAACCAGTGATTCCCAAATAGTAAAATATGAACAAAAATAAAGATAACTTGATGAATTTTTCAAACAAGATACATGCAGTACTTCAACTATTATTTATTCTCTTAAGTTCTATTTTTTTTAATGTTTTCTTTTTCTTTTCAGCAATCATAGGTATTAGATATAATATGTATTTTTAAATGCCATTACTTTCTAAAATAAAACATTAAAAGTCTTTCCCCCCTCTGGTTTTGTTTCATGATTATAACCAAACTCCTGAAGCTGTTGCCAAAATGTTTGTCTCTTCCTTTGGAGGTAGATTAGAACATCTTTAAAGAAGCAAACTAATGATCATAAAATTGGTGAACTAAAGCCCAGAGAATTTCTCATGCTCTGACAAGTATGTTTTATTTGTAAATGCTATCACAAAGTTGCAAGATAATCATCCTCAAAGTCAAAAATCCCTAACCAAATAATAATAACAATAAATGTACTAAATAATTATTTTATATTGTTATAATTTGCACCTTGAAGGTCCCCCAAAGGACAATGTGTTAAAGATTTGGTTCCAAGGTGATGTTATTGGGAGGTGGTGGAACCTTTGGGATATGGGCCTTTGCAGAAGGACATGAGGTCATTGGGAATGTGTCCTTAATGAGGATTGGGAGGTCCCTTATGCTTCTTTCTCCTTTTGTTCTATGGTTCATGATGTGAGAAGTTTTGCTCTACCAGGTACTCCCTTTATTATGTGCTGCCTCATCACAGGCCCCTAAAATTGGGGAACCCAAATATGAACTGGAACCTCCAAAACTGTGAACCAAAAAAAAAATCTTTTCTCTTTTTTCTTTTTTCTTTTTTTTTGGTTATTGATAGACCTTTATTTTATTTGCTTATTTATATATGGTGCTGAGACTCGAACCCAGTGCTTCACACATGCTAGGCGAGCACTCTGCCACTGAGCCATGACCCCAGCGTCAACCTTTTCTCTTTTTATAAGTTAATTACCTTGGGCATTTAAAGTGACAGAAAGCTAACACACATGCACTTCAGATTGCTTCTTGTTGGAACGGGACTCTGAAGAACACCTAGGATAACCTGTCATTATCTATAGGTGGTTGAGAAGCTACTGTGCAGACAACGAAATATGCAAGGAACTTGTCAAAGTATATATATGCAGGAAGTAGGGGCAGATGTACATATGACTAATCCTTATTCTAGAAAGCAACCTCTGAGAATCTTCTGAAGATGTGTAGGTCCACAGTACTAATAATGGTCACTGAGTCTATTAGGACCCTAAGAAATAAAAATCTCTTCACATGGCTTTCAAGAACCTCTGGACTCTTGCCTCAGCATTTGGAGAGGTTTTCATTAAATGTCCTACCTTAGAATAATACCCTTCTCACCCCAAATAATAATCTATATCTGTGTCCACTTTGTTCTTCATGTTTATAACATATATATTTATTTTAATTTTATCTATGGCACTAGACTGTAAATTCCAAGGAGGTTCAATTCATATATGCTTTATTTACTTCAGAATCCCAGCAACTGGCACTAATTTAATATTTGTTGAATTAATAAATGGGAAAAAAACGATGAATAAAGTCTAAGAACATTATTAAACTATCCTGTAAAAAAGGCACTGTGAATTAATTCTTACCTGTCATCTAACAGATTTATAGAGGACAACCCAGGATTAAACTGAGGCATATGTGATTGCTACTCCACCAGTAGGTATGTAAGGGTCCCATGGTAAATTCTTGCTGATAGAATTGTGAGCAGATAATCCATAATGAAAATGTGGCTCCCAGAGAAAGCCCCTCATGGTCAAGGTTGGTAGGTTGACTCATGTGAGAAATGAACGGGGAAGAGATTTTTGGATGACATGAATGACTGACCTTGCTGTATGCGGAAGTCAAAATAAAAACTAGGATGAATACTTGGAAGTTTTAAAATTCAGCTAAGAATGAGAAAAAATTTTAATAAATGTTGAAGATATGAAAAACAAAATTTTCTCTCTTAAGACAGTAAAATTCTCATTGGAAGGTTTTAACAAAGGCTTCTGGGAATGCTTTGAATATGTTTCCTATATGAGGATAAAAATGGATTTATAATATCTAACATTATTCTAACATTATTCTAAATATCAATAAATTTAAGCCACATTCAGTTTCATGGTGTTTAAAAATACTTCGTAAAGTAATACGCAACTAAAAAGTCTGCTATTCATAAAGGAATAACGTAAAATTGGTATGAATTAAAAAATTAAATAGAAAACTCTAGGATATTTTTTGGTCTTCTCTGTCACCTTCTTTTTCTAGGTTTTATCTCTGGCTTGTCCTCCTTTATTTGGGTCAGACCTCTTGGGATACTATTTACCTTTTGCAATAACTCACTCTAAATATGGTTTATCTGGGGTAGAAGGAAAAAAAAAAGTCACTGATGTTCAGTATTCTCACTGGACATTAATGGTTCACTGAAGGACATATGGAATTGTGTGTGGTTCTGCTCACACAAGCAACATGTGGTAGAGATGTGAAGGATTTAGCTAAACAATTAGTGTCCAATATAGTGTAGCCTAAAAATTTCAAACTGGTAAGGAAATATGACTTATAAAACTATAGGCCAGAACGGAAAGAGAAATAAGTACCAGAAATTAAGGAAGCTCTCAAGCACCACAAATGGAGGGAGTCCATATGAATGAAGAAAGACCATTTTTAGTCTGGCAAATTTAAATGGCTATCTTTTTTTAGTGATATATACCATGAGTTCACTGGGAAATGGGCCATAAGAAAAAAAAAATAGGTATGAGTAAGATACACATTGATTCTCACGTTGATTTTAGCAGTCATGCTGCTAATCATGCATCCTGTCTCCTGACTAAAGAGTAGTGCTGTCTTTATAAAAAAGACACTCTTGACTCATGGACAAATTCAGATTGGCAGCATAGGTGTCCAAAGTTAGAAAACTTCCTAAAGACCCTGTCTGGAAAATTATCTTTGTAATATGGCATCTCTTCAAATGTGATCAGTATTATAGCCTTCTTTTGCTAACATAACAAAATAGTGTGGGCTAGATACCTTAAACCACACAAATTAATTTTCTTATAGTCACAGTCATTGGAAGGAAGTCCAACATCAAGCTATCAGCATAGTTGGGTTCTGATGACGCCCCTCTTCCTGGTATGCAGATGGTCACCTTCTTGCTCTGCTCTCATGGGGTCTTTCCCTGATGTGTGTACAGGGAGAGAGGAGAGAGGAGAGAGTCAGAAAAATCACTTCTCTTTCATGACACCGCCAATCTTATTGAGATAGGATATCACTCTTATTACCTAGCTAATCTTAATCAGCTCCTAAAGATTGTATTTCCAAATGCAGTTACTTTGGGGGTTAGGGCTTTGACATATACATTTAAGGAGAATACACTCCAGCCTGCAGGAACGGGTGTCAGCTACCAGGAATTAACAGAAAGATATTCCAGGGAAAGAGCTGACTGGCATCAGGAGCCAGAAAGATGCTGGTCCTGACCCTAGCTCTGCTCGTCACTTGTCAATCTAAACTAGACCAGTTACTTTATCATTACATGAAAAGCAAGTGTTCTGAGCAAACTATCAACTCTAGCTACAAAACTTGCTCCAAAATGAGAAGAAATGCAGCCAGTTTTGAACTATACGTTTACCCCCACAAAGGATGTGTTATTTGGCTGACTGTCATTCTTTTTTTGTTTTTGCTCCAAATTTATGTGCTTTTTAGAAATGTATATATCTATTTTATATTTAATCAACACTATTCCATACATGGTGATCATTTAACTTAACCCATTTGTTTATTTTTAGTGATAACAATATACCAGGTGCTGTACTGTTGAAAACTGAACTTTTTGCCAATTTCTCAAATCATTTTAACTTTCTGGAGTCTTATTGGGCAGTCTAAAATGTTTCAGTTTTAAAAAAAACCAACCCAAAATATGGTTACTTTAAAAAATGTCATTGTTTAAAATACAATATTTGTGTGTAATTAATACATGTGTAACGAATAAGACATGTAAGTTTTTCTCCATGTTTAGATTCTTTCAAAAAACTGGAGATATGAGTCAGTCATAGACAAGGAGTAGACTTTCCATGAATTTCTGCAATTTCAAATGCAGAGAAAGGAGAACATAATCTTGGACAGTTGCTTGAAATAACCAGTGAAGGTAACTGCTCTAAAAACCATCTGCAACTTCTTGTTATCAGTGGAAGCCAAAGGAAGTAGTTTACCTGAAATATCACAAAATATGTACAGAGGAAAAGTAGTAGAGAAGTCTGAAATGTCTATCCAAGAATAATATTGTATCTGATTGAATTTAACTCAACATATAGTAAACTATGGGGTAAACGGGAAGGTGGTCATGAGGTACCTCTTGGAACTTGAAAATGGGGTGCTCTGGGAGACAACCTAGAAAGATTACATCAGTGGGGGAGGTGATTGTTCATTTGTTTGGTATACAATGCAAGAGCAATTATGCCCAATTGGACAGATGGGCCTGGAACATGTTCTGTTTTGCCATCACTATGCTGGTCCACATGTGATTAAGGAATAAAAAATGAATGAATAGTCAACATTTAAATATTTGGAGATCCCTCGAGAAACAAGAAAGTCTGGAATCCTGGGCACAGGTTCCTACAAGACCCCAATCTGCTGCCACTGAGTGAGTAGCAGCTGCCCCATTAGGCTGAGAGCTCTCGTTCTGGTCTGTCACAATCTCTGTGCTGTGCAGTTTTCTTATGTCCAGGAAGGAAGTTCCTTGACATAAATCATGTGGCCTGTGCTTCTATCTTTCTTTTCCTTTGAACACCTGGACTATAACCTGTATGACCTCCAAAAAGTATAAATGCAGTGATTATATTTAAATATGAAAATGATTATCTTTAAATATGAAATATGAAAGGACACTCAGAACTCCAATCGAGGTAACTTTAATGAAACCTCAGGAAAACAAATTTGGAGTCATTTAAAAGTGGAAACGAATCATACTATATGGAATTCCATTCCGAGGAAGTCTGTGTTTTAACAGTGGTTTAAACAGCCATTTTTAAAAAAATGATATTTAATTTCTTCATGTGAGAACTAGGCAGATATATAATCCATCAAGAAGATGGAAAAAGAAACTGCAGATTGATCACATCACAGGGAGCTTTGGAAAGAGGTATTCCTTGATTCCTTAAAAGAAGTTCAGAGATGTCACTCTATTAAAGATTCTGAGCACCACAGATGATTTTCCCAGGAGGAAATGGGCTCACAACCCTGGAAGGGCCCAGTGTTTTGGTGAGGTTCATCCCCTTTCTTCTGCCTTGATGCTCAAACAACCCCTGGCTACCTCAAAGCAGTGTGATGTTTATTCCCAACTGCAAAAGCTCAACTAGCACTCAGAGTGGGTAGTTTCAGATTTTTATAGAAGGGACTTCAGGTTTCCTGTCCCCACCAGCATGGACAGGAATCAGTAAGGCGCCTCTGTGTTCTCTTTCTCTCTTCTTATCTCTGTCTCTTCCTTTAGGCATGTGAGTTTTGCAGCATCTCAATTTGTCATGTCTGAAAGAGGAAGCAGAGGAAGGCAGTAAGGCGAGTAAACAGCCATAGCAGAAACAAAATACCCAAGCAAAACAGAAGCTGCAACCGTTTGCTAAAGCCAAGAGGATGCTTGTCCTGTAAGGCCCAGTTGCCTCGGCAAACTGCTGTGGCTTCACTTTTCCAGTGGCAGAATGCTCCAATGGGAAAAGCTGCTAACATCAGCACTGCTGTCTCCTGCTCTGATTTTGCACGCGGACAGCCTCAATCTGCAATTCTTCAGAAACAGTTCCAGGGTGCAGCAGAGTTAAATAGGTCCTAGAACAAGCAAATGTACAGAGGATGTTCCTGTGCCTGAAGGAAGAAGGATCTGTACACCAGGACCAAGGGTTAAACGCTTTCTCTACAGCTTTGCAACTGCCTACCGTCCTTCATTCATTATCTCTTCTTTTGCAGAAGAAAATGGTACTCAGATAATTCGAGTGTGAAAGAGAACATGTGACTGGATGAAGAATCCAGAGGATCATCATGTACCTCACTCCATCACTCATTTTAATGTGGAACTGGCCAACAGAAAAGTACCAGGTTTTTGTTAGTAATCTGGTTTTAGTTCTTGTCACATTTTATTGTACTTACAGCCCAAACCACAATTGAGTTTTCAGTATTTTTGTTTTTATTTTTGTTTCCTTGCTTTTTTTTTTTTTTTTTTTTTTTGATCTAACAGGAAGTAAATCTCATCCTTTCTGGAGTTTATGTTTGACTCCTCTCTCCTCTCCCTGCACCCAATAACTCTTGCTACAAATCAACAGATTCTTTATGAACAACAACAAAGTACCTGACCTTGTTCCTTCAAGGAGACTGCAATCTGAGTTAGATTTTCCCTTGATGTGGTCTTTTGAAATGGTCGGGTCATTTCATGGCTATCCAGTTTGGAGCAATTTCTGTTGTTTCATTTGCCAAGCCCTTGTTTTAAGTAGAGAACTCCCTTCACTTATTCTAGAACAGAACTTATTTATATTCCCATGGCCTTTAAGTAAAGGAAACGGGAGGAATACTGTCAACCTTCACGAGTCATTAGAAATATGTGAATTTCATTTTAAAAATTCCGTTTTTTATTTAGTTATACATGACAATAGAATGTATTTTGACATATTCAACATACATGGAGTATAACTTCCCATTCTTGTGGTTGTACATGATGTGGAGTTACACTGGTCGTGTATTCATATATGAACATTGGAAAGTTCTATCCAATTAATTCTGTCTTTCCTGTTTCCATCCCCCATTCCTTCCCTTCATTCCTCTTTGTCTCATCAGTGAACTTCTAGTATTCCCTCCCTCTGCCCCTGCTTATTGTGAATCAGCACCGCATATCAGAGAAAATATTTGGACTTTGGTTTTTTGAGATTGGCATATTTTACTTAGCATGATTGTCTCCAGTTGCATCCATTTACTAGCAGATGCCATAATTTCATTCTTCCTTATGGTTAATATTCCAATGTGTATACATACCACATTTTCTTTATTCATTCATCTGTTGAAGGACACCTAGATTGGTTCCGTAGTTTAGCTATTGTGAATTGAGCTGCTATTAACATTGACGTGGCTGTGTCACTGTAGTATGTTGATTTTAAGTCCTTTGGGTATAAACGGAGGAGTGGGATAACTGGGTCAAATGGTGATTCCATTCCAAGCTTTCCAAGGAATCGCCATACTGCTTTCCATAGTGGTTGTACCCATTTGCAGTCCTACCAGCAATGTATGAGGGAACCTTTTCCCCCACAACCTCACCAACATTTATGGTTACTTGTATTCTTGATAATTGCCATTCTGACTGGAGTGAGATGGAATCTCAATGTATTTTTAATTTGCATATCTCTAATTGCTAGAGGTGTTGAACACTTTTTTCATGTATTTGTTAACCGATCATATTTCTTCTTCTGTGAAGTGTCTGTTCACTTATTGTACTTATTATTTTACTTACTTATGGTTTTGGTGTTAAGTTTTTTGAATTCTTTATATATCCTCTATATGGGTGCTCTATCTGAGGTGCCAGTGGCAAAGATTTTCTCCCATTCCATAGGTTCTCGATTCATGTTCTTGATTGCTTCCTTTGCTGTAAAGAAGTTTTTTTGTTTGATTCCATTCCATTTATTGATTCTTGATTTTACTCTTTACACTTTAGGACTCTTGTTGAGGAATTCGTTTCCTAAGTCAACATGATGAAGATTTGCGCCTACATTTTCTTCTAGTAGGCACAGGGTCTCTGGTCTAATGCCTATGTCATTGATCCATTTTGAGTTGAGTTTTGTGCAGAGTGAGAGATACGGGTTTAATTTCATTTTGCTACACATGGATTTCCAGTTTTTCCAGCACCATTTGTTGAAGAGTTATCTTTTCTCCAGTGTATGTTTATGGCACCTTTGTCTTATATGAGATAACTATTTATCTGGGTTTGTCTCTGTGTCTTCTATTCTGTACCATTGGTCTAATGTGTCTGTTTTGGTGCCAATACCATGCTGTTTCTATTACTGTAACTCTGTAGTATAATTTAAGGCCTGGTATTTTGTGATGCCTCCTGCTTCACTTTTCTTACTAAGGATTGCTTTGGCTCTTCTGGGTCTCTCCTTTTTCCAAATGAAAGAAATATATGAATTTCAAGAGAAATACTTGATTGAGAGGACAGAGCTGCCACTGAAGGAGCAGAGGGACCATGGTGGTTGGGACAGACCAGGTAGGCAAGCTTCATGGTTGTTATGGGCTTTGCAAGGGGCAGTAATGATGGAGAAGAGGGTTGGCAAACCTCATTCAAGCTGCCCATCATCTGGATCATCAGTCTATCTCCTCTCCAGCTGGTCATAATTTTTGTTCCTTATTATTCAACAAAATAATCTACTATACAGTTTCCCTTTCATCATCTCATTCAAGGTCACCATCAAGAGCATATCTAAAGCTTAAAGAATTCACTGAAACAAAAGGGAGTCTTTGCCCACCCTCTATGTAGCTCTCTAGCTTCTATTATTGTCCCTACCATAAAAACAAGCTGTTTGTACTGCACAGGATCATAAGATATCTAATTGATGTGTAGGACAGAAGGGTGTTAGACAAAGGGGTAATCCAAGCCACTGTTTTCCGCCATTGAAGTAGTTTTCAATTAAAATAATAAGGAATGATGTACACATACATGAGTAGGACCTTACATACAAACATGAACATACATACACACATACATATACAAACACACAAATACACACTGACACACATATGCATATACAGATTACCAAAGTTTCTATATACAGACTTCAAAAAAACTTTCTAGTATTTATCTACCTTGCCTAGAGATAAGAAATTTTGAAACTACTACCTATGATGCCAAATTCTTCCAATTATAATTCTATCACTGCAACCCAAGGGAAGACAATGATACATTGATTTTGTGACTGAAGATCACTGGTAGAAAGCTGGGCTGGAATAAAATGGAACGAAGCGAAAAAATTAATGTTTGCCCCAGATTCTGATTCTAGGCTCTCAACTCACTCATTGCTTTGTCTCAGGGACCATTTCAAAGTTGGAAATTGTTTCCTCTTCCTAGATTCTTTATTACCAACACTTAAAAAGCCAATTAAAAAATTAGGTAGAATAGTCCCACAGTCATTTACAACATTTACTATCATTTGCATTCACAAGTGATCACTAACTGCAAACAAAAGCTCCCTTTGAAAGTGTTTCAATACTGTTCTTACAGAGATAAAAATGTGGAATTTTTTCTTTTGTACTTTTATGCAGATGACTGATTGTGTACACAATATATCACATTTTCTTTTTCATAGCAAGGCAAGAAATATACATTTAGAAAGCAATATTTTAGTTTGATTCCATCCCATTTATTGATTCTTTTTATGCCTTAGGAGTCTCGTTTTATTTTTAATATTAATTTATTTTTTTCCTTTTTTGGTGTTGGGGAATCAAACATGCTAAGCATGTGCTGTACCACTGAGCTACATACACTCAATCACTAATAATCTTTAACATGACATTTATCTTTGTTCAGTTATAAAACTGAACAAGCAGGTTAAAAACATTCTCATTCTGCTCTGGCCCCAGTAAATCTATTCAATGAGGCAAATTACTAATTTTTTTGTTGTTGTTGTTGTTATTTTTTGCTGTTGTTGTGCTAGGTATTGAACCAGGACCTTGTTCATGTAAAGTAAGTGCTCTATCAGTGAGCTACCCCCACAGTCCACAAAATAACACTTTTACCATCATGGGTTCTGGTTGAGTCTGCTGTGAGTCAGTAAGTACCTGAATGTAGGTGCTTTACAAAGTCTTCTGCTCTAAGCTCACCTGGAATGGAACTATTAGAAGAAGGGAAGGAAGGGCTTTTGAATGTATTTATTATTTTATTTACTTACGTTATAAATGGAAAAAATATTACCTTCCATGGAGTATTTTAGGATTAGTAAATAAACAAAGACTTGTCTAAAAATGTTTGCTTATTTTTTGAAGATAATTATATTATCAGTAGATCTAATTGATGATATGAAACAATTTTCCTGTGAATACTTATTACTTTGGTCTGTCACATTTCTATATTTATTCATAAAGTTACAAACACTCTTAATTGCATTCATTCCAGTTGAATGTACAAATGTAATATGCTTCTAGTCTCAGAAAAAAGCATTCATTTCTAAAAATAACACAGCTACATCTGATTACTTGATGTACATGGGAAGATGACAAGTCATTCTTTATTAAAATTGTACCCAAAAAAGAGAAAAATGGTACTTTATATCTGTCTTTGAAGATAACATATCATTCTATAATCTTGTTTACAATGGACAAATTAACTGTTTTTAGTTCTTTGGGAAGATTTGCTAATGTTCCTTATAAATACTTTCAGAATGTAACATTTTACATTATCTTTTACTCCATACTAATTTTAAATGATAGAATAAGTAAACATTTGCATTCAAATAATAAACACTGTGGGAAACACTATAAGATAATGGGAGAATATTATAACCTAGATTTTCTCAGAAAAATCTGAAAATCAAATCAATGCATTTATCTTTGATAATTATAGAAAACTTTCCAGACTATAATCCATTAAACCCCAAAAGGTCAGGCAGCATTATTTTTTGAAAGGAAATAGTATCATGAAATAAAATCCTCTAGTTTTGGAAGTACCTGAAAACTTTTGTTCCTTTTAATAAGAGGGGCTACAATTAAGTTAAATTTTAAAACTTAAACAGAGAGAAGTCTTGTTATGCATGTTTTTTTTCTTTCAAATTCCTTTGGCCACAGTGGAATCTGCATTATGAATTCAAAATAATATAGATAGATGATAGGTAGGGAGAGATATTGTGTAAAAGATGAAAAACTGTTTTCTGTAGCTTTACCTCTTTCAGCTAGAGATTGCATAAATATATGAAGCTTACAAAAGGGATAGAAATTACTTGTAAAAGAGAAATAGTTTCAGCTGTGTTTAATCCATTCATTCAATTCAGTGCGATGGATTCCAAACTAGTACTTCAATTTAATAGCTCAGGCTTGAAATACCATATGGAAATAGCTCAAAACAACTGTTCCCAAGGGCTGTAAAGTTCAATTCTTCTCTTGTTTCTAGACAGATTCAGACATCCATGCATTGCTAGGGCATGAACAGAAAGATTTTCTTTCAGAAAAACACAAAAGGAAAAGTAAGGCAGTCTCTTTTCATTCTAAATGGTCCCACCCTTTCTTGGACCTTGGGATATTTAATGCCTGGTCTACCAGAGCATATAGTAGCATATTAGCACATTTATTTATGGCAAATGTAAAATCAATGAATGAAATCACATATGCATATTTCCTTTTTATAAAGAGACCCTTACCTATCCTAAATCTGCTTCAAAAATATAAGGTGAAGTAAAACTCTCTGATCATTTAGAGAATATATTATACAACTTTGCTTAAAAATAGAAATGTTAAGTGTTCTTAAGTTTAAATAATCAGAGAAAAATTTAAATGCCTCATGTATTTACAATGGCCCACATATGTATAGACTTGACACTATTTCCATAAAATTCACAATATCTGGTGAACACACATGAGACAGACATCTTTGGCAAAAGACCATAGAAACTTCTGGTTGTCACATAGAATTATAGAACTTTACTGTTTATCACAGGCTCATGTCTTTTATTTTTTTCAATGAATTGGTGCTAAATTATGCAATGCACATTAATTTGTTAGATAAGATAAATGGCAAAGATTTGGTGTGATTGGTGCACTATAGTGGCATTACACTATAGTATTCTTAGTCCTAAAACTTTATCTGCCATAGGGTCTGGCAGATTAATAATATTACAAATATCTATGAATTAAATAGAGGCCCCAATACTTACTTGGGTGCAGTAATAAAAACCACGCTATTAGCATGTCCAAACCAACTCAGACCTATTTAGTCTTTGAGCTACAATACTGTTATTATTACATTTTCCAATTCTGAAAAGGACAGGAAAAAAAAAGTCCTTAAGACCTAATGCATTGATACAAAAAGTGGCAGTCCAGTGAATGATCTCTGAAGTCTTTCTTTATTGCCAGAGAAGTAGTCAGCTGAGGAGATCAGTTATGGTGCACAGTGGGAGATAGATGGATTTAACTCCAAATTCCTTGGAAGCTGGTATCCCCAAACAACACTGCTGGCAGATAAACCAGGACCATTCATTGCTTGATCCTTAAATATTTACTTCTCCTGTGCATTCCCTCATCCAGGTTTAGGAAAGCAAAGGGACACATGCCTCCCTGAAACACCAGTCACTGTGGGTGTATCCAGCTGTACTCTTGCCAAGGCACAAATCTCTTTAGGAGAAGAGGGGGCTGGGGCATCTACTGCCCTTTCTTCTCAGTTCTAGCCCATTTTGAGTGGCCACTTATTCCTTGGCTCTGAGCCCTCTGCTCAACATTTGCAGACTGCATACATTCTGAACTATCAAAACTATCAGTATGGATTTTTAGCATAATTTCTTAATATAAATTATAGTAGTTCAATTTACCATGGTTGACAGAACCCAAGACCCCAGACTATGCCTAAAACTGCAGATAGTACGAAGCCTTATATATACCACATTTTTACCTATTCAAACACATATTTCTATGACGAAGGTTTAATTTATAAATTAGGCATAGCAAAAGATTAACAAAAATAATGAAATAAAACGATTCTGAAACCATTATATTAAAAGGCATGTGGATGTTGTCTCTCTCAAAATATTTTGTTGTATTTTCACTTAAAGGAAGCACTTTATGGATTGTTTTACCATATCTGAATTGCTAGCAACACTATTCTTGTGCTTTGTAGTTATAATGAAGTAAAGTAAGGGTCAGTTGAATACCAGTATTAAAATACCATGATAGCCAATCTGATAACCAAGAGAGCTACTAAGTAACTACAAGAAAGGTAGCATATACAGAATGGATACATCAGACAAAGAGATGGTTCACATGCTGGACCAGTAAGAACAGAATGGCACAAGATTTCATCATGCTGCTCAGAATGATGTGCAACTTAAAACTTGGAATTATTTATTTACTCAGATTAGGGTACCTTTTAAAATTTGTGAATTGTTTGGTTTTGGAATTTTCCATTTAATATTTTCAGATCATAGTTGAACACAGGCAGCCAAAACTATAACAAGCATTCAGGCAAATAATGGAGGACTGCTGTAGAAAAATATCTAGACGTATGATATTGAAGCAAAGCTATAATTTTTGATATTTAAAAATAATTCTCATAAGATCATATTTTAAGTATCCTATGGGAAATTAATCTGGGTAAATAAGAAAATAAAATTTCAAGGTGAAAAAATAGAAATTCAACTGATTAATAGTTACCTGATATTCCCTGTACCAGAAGTTTTCTATCACTGTCACTATATAATGCAATGAGAGCATATAATTGGGTCCTCCTAACTAGGTAGGAAATGAGGTAGGAAAAACTAAGTGTAATAGTCTTATAATTAATCTCAAGATCCTACAGAGAATGGGGAGATTAAAAATGGTAAGTCTCTTTGTACTTGGACAATGCAAAAATATTATTTACAATGAAACTTCTAGTTCTGAAAATAAATTACATGACTAATACACTTACTAACTTTACAACTTGTATGTATCATTCCAAAGACTATTTCCATGCCATTACTGTAAGTAAACTCAATTAGCTAACAGTGAAGCATCACAGAGATAATCTAGTTATTCTTTATGGAACTCTTTGAAGGACAGATATGGATCTTTTTCCATTTTCATTTCAATAAAGAGCTGACATGTCAGGCTAAGAATAATCTATAATTGAGCAAGATATATGATACTCTATTTTAATCCTCATTATCATTTTAGAGGATGAGCAATAATTGCAGATATCACTTCTGCCTGATTTACTATTTTCAGTGCATTTTCTTCCGTGAAAAGCAAAAGTCCTCATCAATATTATAAAATGAACAGAATTCAATCAGAAGTGTGAAACTACCTATTCTTGCCAATTTCCCAAACAGAAGAAATTGAAATAGATTTTGTTCTCAGTTAATGTAGGCTCTTTGGCAATACATAGTTGAAGGGAAATCTCAACCTACAAAAGATGGGTAGGGTCAAGGTAGTAACAAACTGCCCTCCCAGGAAAGGCAATGACAAACAAAGATCTGCGATTAAAAGTCAGAAAAACACCAGAAATCTAGGCAAAATTTCAGCCATAGTGGTTCATTTCAATTAATGAATGAAAATGTAAATATTTCTGTAATTCATATGTTCATCCATAGCCTGCCTATCCACTATCTCTTTTCACCTCACAACTATTCTCAGATAAACTGAACTCATATTTTTCCTTCTAGACTTGGGTTTTCTGATCTAGTCTCCACTCAATCTTCCAGAGGGATGTTTTAGGAGTATTAATACAATCTTGCTTTTTCCTATGTAATATCTTTCAGTGGTTCCCAAGTATAAATTCTAAAAGTCTTATACAATCAAAGATAAAATTTTATTCCTGCTTATCTGTGCAAAATTCTGCCTACAAATACCTTTACATGTACCTATCTTCTGACTCTCTCTTCATGACTTGCTTCCCATAACACTTTATCCCTACATTAATCCTAGCTCACTCCTGAATAAGTGTCTCCAACATGTGTTAATTAACTTATGCCATATTTCTTCTTATTTTCAACTGCATGCACCCATAAAGTTTTCTTTCTTATACTTCTTGGAATCCATCTGACACCTATATGCATTTGGGAAGTTGCAATTCCTTTTGGAGTCAAATATGTGTGCTTCTTCAGAATTAATCTTAGTATTCCCTTTGTAGAGTTTTCTGATTCTGCAACCACATGCTGAAATCTCTACAAGTTTTAAATTCCCTAAAATGGAAATGCCACATTTAAAAAAAAAACAGTCACCAGCTTTTCACATTCATAATAAATATAGGAACAGAACTGTTCAGTATCAGGTGGTACTTTTCTTTCTTTTGAAAAAGAATGTCACAAATCTGCATTATCACCTTTTTTTTTTTAACATACGCTGAGTGGAGTGCAGTCAGAGGACAGAATCCACAGAGTTCCACAAACCTATTACTCTATTTCTGTGGATTGATGCATCTTATTACTACTTTATATTCATATTCATTATCCTTATTGTCAGATATCTCAAACTGAGAAAGTTTATTTAGGCTTAAAAGACACAGACACAGTAGGAGTTTGATGATGGATAATTGGATATGATCTCTATACTACAAACACACCATGGAGATTCTGCCTATATCAAAATAATAAAATTGGCCTCTTCATAAAAATAATCATCAGAGCAATCATTATTTTTAGATTCAGCATTTGCCAGTGACTTCTTTCATCTTAAATAGATTACCTTGTTAGAGATAAAAAAAAAAGAGCTCATATGATAACCTGTGTAGCATTTAACAACTGATAATTTTAAAAGAAACATATTGTACAACTTGGAAAAATAAGATATTGACATAACTGGCAGCATATGCAATGGCAGAAGATCAAAGACTCTTACACATGCATTTAAGAGAAAAACTCTTGATCTCTATTTTTAGCTAAATCTATCACATGTATTTGATGATCATTCTCCTTTGTGCTTTCCACAGATATGAACTCAGTGCACACATGGAGGATGACGCATACAAATGACACCTTGTCCCTACATTAATCCTGGCTCTCTACAGGATTAGGTTCTCCATCACGTAGGAATCAACCTATGCCATATTTCTTCTCCTTTTCAGTTGCTTGACACCGTGATGCTTTATTCTCCCTCCCTCTCTCTCTCTCTCTCTCTCTCTCTCTCTCTCTCTCTCTCTCTTTCTGGATATGCCTACAATTTTTATTTATTTACTTTTACCAGCATGAGAACTCTACAAGGCATTCTGTTAGTAAACAACAAAATGATTTTTCATACCATTTATATCTTCAAAACTAACTCCTGATTCTGCATTGTGGTCTAGCTTATTGCAACTCAAAACCTGGCCAGGGATGTCATCAAGGAGGACATGTTAGGAACACAGACTATCAGGCAGACTCTAGCCTAGAACTAAGACATTCCAATTGTGTGATTTAGCCAGATTCTCAGGTGATCTGTAAGCATGTTAAAGAATCAGAGGCACTGGCTTATCTCACAATTTCTCAATCTGTTTGGATCATGAAACTACCTTTATCTGCTCCATAAGTCCTATTTTTATAACAGGTCATCTGGGACTTTTGAATTCAGCCAGGAATCACACTCTACAGTCCTTTTCATAAGTACTTTTATTGTCCCAAGGGAAGGAATAAGACAGTTTCCAATATTACATGTGACTAACTGGCAAAAACTACATATGTGATTTAGAGTGTCAGAAAGGAATTTGTGATTGATTTCTATAAAGGGAAGTACTCTAAGATACCAACACTGTCCTTTAGGGTTAGGATGATGAAATTGAGCTTTATGGAGTGTCTATAATTCTCAGCAAACAACTGCTAAGGCACTTGCCGTTCTAGGAACCACCAGTCTTGCTATAACAGTTCCAAGCTGGGAAACAGAAGGGTAGCCAGCTCCCAGGTGAAGAGGTGTCCCCCAGACTGTTTATGGTTATATCCTTGGAATCATGGGATTCACAGAAGTCTGCTTAAACAAGGCCAAATCAAGAATGAATTCAACTTCACCTGAAAGGTCTGTGTAGTCGTTTATAGTTCTGAAATACTTATAAAGAGTTGCACACTTACTGTGTGTTTTCTGATACCTTCAGTTTAATTCCTGCTAATCAGCAAAGGTTCACTGATTACATGGTCACATGAATAGAGGACATGTAGGAATAAAGTTCTTACTGGGCAAGGAGGTACATGCCTATAATCCCAGTGGATCGGGAGGCTGAAATAGGAGAATCACAAATTCAAGGCCAGCCTTAGCAACTTAGTGAAGTCCTAAGCAACTTAGTGAGACCCTGTCTCTCAAGAAAATAAAAAAGGGTTGGGGATGTAGCTCAATGGTTAAGTGACCTTGGGTTCAATCACTGGTTTAAAAAAAAAAAAAAAAAAAAAAAAGAATAAAAATCTCACAGAAATCAACATTCAGATCAACAGGGACAGCTACCATTGGCGGGTTCTTACAGTCAACAGGAAGCACAGTAGACTTCAAAACATTATTGTATCTTTATGGGAAGAATATTTTAAAAGAAAACAATAGAAACAATAATAAAACTTCAATTGAAAGAATTCTTTAACTGGGATAGCCAGTTTTACAATCCTTCCATTATCTGTTCTGATGCAAAGCCAGGAAAAATACTATCACAAAGCACCAAATCAAAGAGAATAACAGCCTTTGTTTATTTCAGAATGAATTTGTACTGGAAGGGTAAGCATGCTATTGTCTTTTGGGTTTTTTGTTTGTTTGTTTGTTTGCTTTTTGTTTTTTTAAATGGAAATAAAGTCTAGACAATGGAAGAAAAGAGGAGACCATTTTCAAGAATACCCTTCTCAGTGGTTTTGGTCTCACTAGGATACAAATGATTTTAGTAGCTACTACTACAGCCAGAGCTGCTGGACAAAATGATTCTGATTTCTGAAATAGACTATGAAAGCATCTAAAGGAAAAGATAACCATAGTCTTTCATGCAGCTTGCTTGTATTTAGAATATGAACCAAAATGCTTATTCCTAAAAGGTAAGAAAAATCTTGTCACTATGGTTACCAGTGAGTAATCACTCTAACTGATTGGTTCCTTTTATTTTTATTATTCAATTCAATTGGGCAAAAGTATTCTTCCCAAGAAAGGCCCCAGAAAGACTACTTCAAGGTCAGGCTATGTTTAATATATCCTAACTATTACTTAAGGATCAGGATAAGTAAAACTTTCCAAAGATGTATCAGACAAAGATTTTTGTTTCAAAAACAAGTAGCAGTGCATAGAAGCAACTTAGGAAGACTCCCCATCATCTCCATTAAAACCCAGAACCCCATCAAAATAAATTTCAATAAAAGGGTAGGCAGTGCTCCTTAATGATAAAAGCAGCTGTAGCTCCGTGATAAACTCCTTCCAGGCAGATTGAAACCCTAAGGTTCCACCCATGTGGATATGCAGGGACTGCCTGTCCAAAATCACTACATAAAGCAATTGCTATTGTGTCTCCATCTAGTAGAGGAAGCTCAGGTACTAGAAGGCTTACCTTTGGGAGCTTGTCAACTTTGGGTTTGAACACCAGCCCCACTACTGATTAATAGAAGACCTCAGAAAAACACTGTGTAAAAAGTCATTATTATTGCCCAGGAAAACTGGGGACACACATCTCACAAGGTTACCATAAGGACCCAACCAGACAGCATATAGCATATAGCACCCATCAGAATTTTGGCCTCAAGTACATTTCCATAAAAGAGCTACCTGCCCATCCTTCCTTCTACATTTTACTGATTCAAAACTCCTGATCCATTTGTGATTTCCCTCTGTTAACGTGGAAAAGAGAAAAACTGATAGAATAACAAAATCACAGTTATAACAACAATGGGATTATATTTTGAGAAGTGTTAATAAATCCCTGAGAAAAGGGACTTTTTATTACACTAGTGATGAAGAGAGATCTCAGAGTTCCAGGAATCCCTGCTACCCTCCTTCAGGTAGCAGGTTCTAGTTCCAGGCAGAGTACCTGTCTGATTCCTTCAGGTAGACTCTCCCTTCCTTATGCTATGCCCCAGCAAAGAAGTGACCAGGGGTAGAAGATATTGTCTACCCCCAAGGTGTTAAAATCACACTATTACCAGAATAGCAGGCCCCACTATAGGAGTCCGAATAGTCTCTCATGAGTATTACATGACATCTGCTCCTTATGTATCCCCTGCTGCTGGTTAAAGGGACTGGGAGTCAGGAAACACCACAGCCACATACCAGCTAAGGTCATGCAGAGGGTTTCAGAAATTGCTGGGCTTGTCACATATACAGAATTCCAGCAGCCTCTGCTTCAGATCTTCTGAAGATTTCTCTCACTGTGATGGAACAAAATGATACCTTGGTACCATTTGTAGGATTATAGTATCCGTCCCATGACATTTGAGTTCTTTTCATAAATAATGAGCATTTCAGGGACAGTGGCACAGAGAAAGAGTGCTGCCTGGTTCTTAAAAATCACAAGCCTGCCATCTGGGAGAAAGTAGGAACTAAAAATTCAAACAGAGAGATAATATACAAACAGAAAATGGCCAGACTGTATCAATAAGGAACTGTGACCCCCAAGTGCTATAGCAACCAGTCCAAGAAGCCAAATCACAGCCTTGGTAGTAGTCAGAATTGAATGGTCAGGACTTGATTAATAACTGGGATCTTCCGTTTATCCTTGTCCCTGTTTCTAACTTAGGACCAACTATGGAAATCAAATATGTTGCTCAAACCATTCACCAAAGATGCTATTTCTAATTTGTCCACCAGCAGCTTCCCATGCCAACCACCTCCAATCAGAGCATCCCCAAGCCTCCCCTTTCCCCACTATTTTTCCACCCCTTTACCTTCCTTTGAGTCTTCAGCAAAGGCAAATGATAGTGGCTGACAGTCTTTGTGTAGCAAACCAAATAATTAGCCTCTATTCTCATTTGGGTTTACTTGTTTGTTTTGGTTGTGTCTATTTAACAATCAAGATCATAGTTTAGGATTGCAATGTTAAGGATCTGGAAACAAGAAATGTACTACCACCCTTGAAGCTTCTGAGTGACCCTAAAAGCTACCTAAAACGTGTGCTCTGCAAACTTCACACTCACCAAAACTCTCTCCAAACTTCCTCCTCCCTCTGCTTCATGGCTCCAACAATAGCAAAGAACAATGAACAGTCACAGAGTGGCCAAGCATCCCAGTTGGTACAGAACTATCCCATGATTAGCATTGGAAGTCCTAGATCCCTGGAAACCCCTAGAGCCTTGGGCAAACTGTGACACTTGGTCACCTGCAAAACTCTCCAACATGTTACATGCTGTCTCATTACAGAGACAGCCATTACATTGTCAGCCA
Source organism: Sciurus carolinensis (assembly GCF_902686445.1). Lineage (NCBI taxonomy): Eukaryota > Metazoa > Chordata > Mammalia > Rodentia > Sciuridae > Sciurus > Sciurus carolinensis. The sequence continues at coordinate 25,452,005 of NC_062224.1, forward strand.
TTACAGAGGCAATTCACACTGCCAGGAATGGCCTTCTTTCTTTCCAGTAATAAGTTATTGAACAAGCAAACGTTTCTCAGTCAGCTAAGCTCCTGCCTAAATACCCAATCCTGGGCAAAACCTCTTTGTTAACACTCTAACCCCCAAACCCAAGAGGGCTTCATTCTGCCCTCCTGCCTGGCACACCATGATACACATTTTTGTACATGCTTTACAGTACATGAATGATCTGGTGAGAGTCTTTGTACCCTCCAACACCATCAATTCCTGTACAATAGGTGCTATGCTGTCCCCTCAAAGCTGTCACCATTCCAAGACCACATTTATATGTTTCATGAGTGAATTAGTGGATGAGTAAATGGGTTAGTTACTAAATTAATAAAATGAATTTTTCTTTTTTTAAGACCAAGAGGTTGAGATTGAGATAAAGAGAAGACATACGTATAGTAGAAGTTGGGCACATTACAAGAAATAGATTCATTAATCCCTCTCAACTACCCAGATAACTTATCTACCTCAATCTGGGTGGCGTTGTCCTGCCCATCATCCAGTAGCAGGTCTGAGAAGCCTCTGGGTTCTGGAGAGTCTTGGCCCATGCTTGCTCGGTTGGTATCTACTGCCTTGAGAGGGTCCAGGTTCCTTTTCCACCTGTGGCTGTATGCCTGTGAGTCCACTTCCACCTCCTCTGCTGTTCCAGGGAAGGCCTGAGCAACCTCATATCTCCAATCTGAAAAAGAAGCAAACTATGTTACCTCTTGGTATCATATACAAACTATCTACTAGTGAAGAAGAAGGAACTTTGCTAGTCATTAGAATAGGACACCCACTTGCAACAGTGAAATCAGCTCTCTTACAATATTTCCAGTTGGCCTGATCAACCCTGAGTAGGATGCATCTCAGGATGCACCAGAAAATGTGACAATGGTTAATGTGCAGATCTTGCAGAGTTCCTAAAATAGGTGCACAATGCAGCAATGTGTATTTACTTCCTTCCTTCACACCCTGCACACATGCACTTCACAGATGTCCTTTAACTATTCTGCAAAGCAAGCTAGAATCCAAACAAAAGAAAGAAATTAAGAGATTTTGAGCTAATTTGAAAATAAAAGTTCAAACCTTACCAATTTGTAAGCTTACATTTATTTCACATGATTTGTGCTGGTATGCAAAGAAATAACAATGTCTTTGAATGGGTTAAATAATATACGGCCTCATCTTCTTGTAAATGTGCTAACCTGCGTTGTAGTTTACAAGCCAGACTGGGTTCATTGCCTAACTCATTTAATAAGCAACACCCACAGGAGTCATTGGAGTCTCACTTGTTCATTTGTGCTGTTCTCACCTTGGGATCTTGTCAGGGTGGTAAAGGATGACAGTGATAGGCACTTATAGAAATGGATGGGACGGCAAGGAGATCAAATCACAGAGGCACTTGAAAGCCATCTGCAAGGACCAGCCTGCTGACCCAGCTCAGTCTGCCACTACAGGAGGGAAAATTACATTTAATCATCACTCCCAGTCTTTCATTTCAGTAGGTCAGCAGGGGAAGGTGTACCACAAGGATTGAAAATTCAGTTTCTGAGCAAGAAGAACAGCCTTCTTCTATGCAACCATTACCAAAAGATGTGAATTGACAGGCTTTATAACTGGCCAGATACAAGTTCAAAAAGGGCTAAGAGAGAAGTTATTTAATTATGGTCAGGACATTCCCCTCTATACAAGAACATTCCAAGAAACCAAGGTGTATTTAACGTAGCTTTTCATATCATTGAATCAGCGATTTAGAACTCCAGTAACTAACTTAAAGTTACCACTATCACTTGCAGGCACAATGGCTGAAAATCTCTCCCTTTCAGCTCAGGTGCTAATAATTCTTCTAGACATAGAGGACAGTCAAAGGTTTTGCAGTGAACCTCAAAGATCTCTTACATCCTGAAGCCTTGGTGGGTAGAACCAGAGGAAAAAACCTACCAGAGAGTCTCCAAAAGAATCACAAGGACCAAAATAATTAAACTACCTAGAGAGAAAGCTAAAAACCAGAGAAATACTGCAGTGTGTTCAATTCACTGAGCTGTACTCTAAATAAACCTGCATGGGGAAGGGTTTGGCACTTGCCTGGCATGCCCAAGGTCCTGGGTTCAATCCCCAATCCTGCCTTAAAAGCAAAACTCATGTACAGGAAGGGTCTCACATGGTTCCCAGCCTCCCTCCACTTAGTGCAGTGCACATGTGATATCAATATTGTCATTGTCATTCTAGAAAATGCTTCTTTTGTAACACTCTTGTCCCCACTGGCCATTGAACAGTATCTAAATGTTCATCAAAGACTGAATGAGTGAATGAATGGAAATTGCTGACAGTCTCTTTTGGAGCAAGAATCACAGTACCAGACAGAATTAAGTAATGGAAAATCTACCAAGATTAGGAGACCTGGGTTGGGATTCTTACTGTTAGGTTTGCTGGTTTTGGGCTTCAACATAATTTAGCAAACTCCCTGTGCTTTAGTTGCCCCATGTTTTAAAGGAGAATGAAAATGTCTTACCTGCAAAGTCAGAGAGCGTTTTCTGAGAATGTGTCAGGCTCAAGACCTATGATCTTAGGCACAGCAATTTTACTTGCTTTATTTATATATCCTTCCTCATTATCAAAAATATATGAGGCAACTCACAACAAAGGTAAGCAATAAAATTTTAAAACAACCAGAGAAAACCTCCCAGTACAAAACCAGAGTCAACTTCGGAGACACATTTGACTTCTACTCAGGTTGGTGGCTCTCAGTTATACCTGGGGGACAAGGTGACACCTTTGGGGGTACCAATAGTCATGAAGGGACAACTGAACACTGAGGTAGAATCCCTGTTAGAATGTTGGTCTTGATAAGAAATAGTAAGGAACATAATGCAGTACATGAATTAAACTGCAACAGACAGAAAACTGGATTAAAAAAAATACACAGAGTCACACAGGATCTCTACAGTGAGGAGCATACAGAACTCTAAAGTGTAAATGAAGTGAAAATATACCTAAATCTCCAAGAATTTGTCTTCAATAAAAGTCTCCAAAAAAGAATTTCAAAGTAACTCTTGGTTTCTTTTATTTCATTAAAAATATTTTCTTCTTTTCTTTCTTTTGCATTTGGGCCTCACTATGTTGCCTAGGCTGGTCTTGAACTCGGATTCTTAGGATCCTCCTGCCTCAGCCTCCTGATTAGTGGGGACCTCAGTCATGTGCCCACCACCCTTACCCTTTTAGTTTCTTTTAAAGAGATGTTATTTTCTGCTTTCTGATATTAATTCTATAATGTCCTTTGGGGTACGTAAAACATAGGTCAAAATAGTTCTTTCTGTAGCCTCCATTGGCCTCACCTCAGGCCCCAGAATCCTGGCTTGAGCAGAAGCAGATAGAATAAATAACTGTGGAGGAAAAATAGGATTCTACTTCTCAAGTTCCTCAAATCCTCCTTTTCACATTTCTCTCTGTCCATTTACTCTAAAAACAACTACAAAGAAGCTTCAAAACCTAGGAATGATGATTTCTTATTTAACATTTAAGTTGAAATCCAAGAATTCTGATTACTGCGTCAAACACTTATTTTTGGAGTAAACATGCAAACTCAATCTTCAGCAGGATTATTGGGGAGAGTGAATTTAGAAGACAGGACTCCTGTATAAAAGAAGGAGTCATGGGCTGGGGAGATAGCTGAGTTCGATTCCCAGTACCGCAAAAAAAAAAAAAAAAAAAAAAAAAAAAAAAAAAGAAGGAGTCATGCTTACTCTGGTACTTTCAAGGTTGTTCCACACGGCTATGGGCTTCCTTTTTCTCCCATTGTTTAACAATGGTTTCTTATTTTTTTTTTTTTTTCTCTTTTCACCATTTAATGTTTAAATGATTATTTTGGTTTATGATGAACATATATTGATTGTACATACTAATGGGGTTCCGTGTGGCATTTCCACAGGTGTCTTCACCATGCACTGACAGATCTTGCTTGTGTGGCTGTCCCATTGACAGAGTTCCCAAGGGTCTGTTGGCATCCCTCTATCATCCACATGTTTGCTTCTCCTAAAATCTGCCACCACAAACTCTGAAACCAATTATTTGCTCCCTCTAATTGTGTTTACAAAGAATAAACAGGAACTTAGGAAGGGCCTGGGAGAATCTGTAATGAAAAAAATTCTGAATGTAAGACCTGGCCTCTGAGAACATCCTTTGGGTTGCCATTTTAAACCTAATTCCATTTCCCTGGTTATGTTATGACTAGGCTAGGTTTCTGGATCATGCATAGAGGAAATGTTACTCTGTGTTCATAATTCAGTGTACATGGCCCATCAAGACTGAAGTATGAAATCAATGAAGATTCAATTCCACTTTGGAATGATTTTAGAGAAAATAAAACAAGTCAAAGTGGATGTTTTATAGAAATAAAGATAGAAAAATCAGAAAAAAAAAACATAAGCATGGTTATCTATATTGTAAATTGGTTTTCTGCATGTTGTGAGTTTTCAGACACATGAAAATATTCCAAATTATTCTTTAAATCAGCACCAAAATGAATCATTCAGAAGCAGGATGAAGGGATAGATGGGATACAATTTCCCCCATCCCAGCTGTAGAGAAAACCAAGGAGAAAACAGGAGGGCTCGCTGAGGAGTCTGGTGGAACAGATTGTTTGCTTTCCGTCTACTGTATGTTAATTAAACCAATGATGGAAAACCTTCAAAGATAATTTTCTCCAACATATTTGCTACAGTTGTTCATCAGATAGCTCATGGTAAGTGTATTTAATGATTTCCACTTGGATATAAGCAAAGCTTTAAAAACACACATTTCTATACATATAATATGAATAGATCTTAACACATTCTTGAGACATTTGATTTGATTATATTAGCACACTGTTATTGAAGAAGGTGCTTCGTTATTTTTCCAATAGAGCACCATTACAAAACTACATAATGTCAAGTTTATCTGAGAACAAGAAACTTATGTGCATTTTCATAATGTTTTTGGAAATCTTGAAGTCTCGTTTGTGCCATTATGTGCTATAAAATAAAGCAAAAGGGAAGAAAGTTGTGATGGGCTGAGTATATTTATTTTTGTTAGACCCTAGTGATTTTATTTAAATGCCTTGTATTTTTAACTAAAATAGTTATGTATTAAAAATATCTAACCCTATTTCTTGACCCCTGACTATGAACTATATGCATTATATCCACTTGCCAAACTACCAAGAAGTAACTGCATACATTGACATGCCTCTCAACTCATTGCTATGCTACCTTTTGAGAGACACTGTTTTGTACTTTACAGGTGAATCAAATCACCATTGTGAATCCTCTGCAGACACATTCAGACTCCTCACTGAAATCAGATTTACTGTGAGATTCATCTGAGATCACATGAAAATATTTGGCTACGGTAGACTGCCATATGGTATTGCATCTCAATTTATTGCAGAACTGAAGAAAAGATTCTATAAAACAATTATATCTGTGGTTATGTTCATTAATGATCTGTCCAGTCAAGTTGGAATTTGAGATTTTGACAGCATTACAGAGGAAGGTAACTATAGTAGATAAGCTTAGAGAACGCTTGATCTAGAAGAATTGGAGGTTCTGAGTGGGACCTAGCTGCCATATGTCATTAAAGCTCTCCAGGACATTATTGTGCTTCCTGGGTCCTCCCTATCCACCAACTATAAAACACTTCAGGTATTTGCTCCAGCTACTTTTCTCTTTCCACATCACAATGTAACATTCCCAGCACACAGAATTTCTCAATAACCTCATTACCAACAATGAATAGAGTTACCTTTGCATAAATGAAAATTGTCCCCCATCCCCAAACCTTTGGTAAATCTTTCAACCCCTCCAAGATCCAGCTTAAATATTAAATGAACCGTCCCTTGAAGAGCTAACTGAATTTTCTCTCATAATCCAATAACTCCTTTCACCTGACTTTTAAGACATGTTTATGCCTACCTACTTGAATATGAGGTTGTAAGGAAAGAATTCACATAGCAGGCCTGAGACTCGCTGCTTTAGGAAGGACTTTTGCATGGTTGGCACTGGACTGACTCCTAAGAACTGAGTCTGAGGGAGGGTCCCCAAGCCTTCCCCGCTAGAAGTGCCTCCCTGTGCCTGAGTCATTTTGGTACATAATATCATTTATGCTGAACATCTGCCTTCCTTCTGGGAGTCTGGAATTTGGGTACATATGTGCTAGACAGAAAGTAACTGTGTGAATAACTCCAAATAAAATCCTGAGCTTCCTTATAATGAGCTTCCTTGATAGACAATATTTCATGTGTGTTATCACAACTCATTGCTGGAGCAATGCATTAGAAACACATTCCTGTGTGCCTGAAAAGGACACTTAGATATGTGCCCTGGATTCCACAGACACTATCCCAATGGCCTTTTATCTTTGCTGATTTGGCTTTGTATTCTTTGGCTGTAAGAAATCAAATCCTGAGTGTGACTACATGATGACTCTTGGAATCCACTTAGTAAATCACCACATTGGGTGGGGGTTTCTTGGAGCCCCAAACATGAGATGTTTTAGAGTAGTGACACTATCTTATTCATGTTTTGGGGTGTCTGATTGGAACAAGTACAGGCACTGGCATCTAATAAGGACCCAGTTTTTAAATAACAAATCAATGAATGCATGATTGACTAGGTTCAAGACAGGATCTTTAAAGTTTACATATGGTATCACTTTCCTATTTAGTGCCTTCAAATTTCAACTGTGTTTCTGAGTAATCAGAGAAAAGAGAAGAAGAAGGAGAAAATAATGGGAAACAAATCTGTAGATGCCTTTATTGATCTGAGATGAATTTGACTTAGAATGGGTCACTGGCCAGTTGTGTAATGTCCAGCAACACCATAGTCACAGTTTATCATCTCTGTCCTCTTTGGTAATGAGATCACTGAGAAATATAACACAAGTCTTTGAAGAATGTGGGCATAGTCCAGAGAGATTGAAATACTATGAAGTCAATGAAAAGAGAACAATTAGAAACTGAAAATAGAAAGTAAGTAGAAAATTACTCTAGAAGCTAGTGTTCAATCTCTCAGGCAGCAGAGAATTAGGACCTTAAGGGCCATGGTCAAGAAGCAAGTGCCCTGCACCCCATCTGCTCTGCATCTTTACCCTTCTCTCACTTCAGGTCATGGCAGCAATCTTGTTCATTGTATGGCACATTTTTTGGTGAAGAACATTTGGAAGTTTAAGAAAAATATAAAGAAAACAAACTAGAATGTGAAACTCTGATTATCAAGCACTTGATTCAAAATATACACCAAATCAATTTATACTGATAACATTTAATACTTTATAATTTTACTATTAAATAAAATTGTGGACTTTTTAGTTTATAGGTAACAATAGTAAATTTTCCTATGGGAAATAGAAAACTCAATCAGTCTTGTGAGTGCTCATTAATAAAACTGAAGACAACATTAAGGAACTACAATAACAGAGTATTAAAAGTAAAAGAAAACTGTTAACGGTTAAGAACAAAGGTGTTTATTCATTGCTTGTAATAAATGGTTGATGATAAAAATAATAACTACCATCAGTGAGGGTTAGTAATGTCTCCAGCATGTTCTAACATCTCACTTTATATATGAGGATACTGATTTGTTCTGAACCGTTATATAATCTACCTCTGATCAACCCTTCCAAACCTCAATTTAGCAATCTGTCTCAAATCCTAGTGATATAACACAAGAAAACTATCTAAAAGGGGAAAAAAAAATAACAGGTAAAATGTGCCATTGAAACAGCAAAGGTAAGTAAACAATCTAGTAGATGAGAGCAAGCTAGGACAGAAGCACACCAGCACTGTGTCTGAGCACCCTGAGCAAAGTCAGCAAGGAACAGCTACTGATACTGACTATGCATTTTATTATAACTCAAAAGGTTGGGAAGTAGTTAAAAATGATCTTCTTTTTCATTGAGGATTTTTCTACTAACTTCCTAGTGAAATTTTTTTCAAAATGGAATTCAAGTTCATTTCATCACTTGTTTTACCGTGACGATAACTTCCTGTCTTATGAAAGAACAATCATCCAAGAAATGATTATTCAGATAAATCTATCAGACTTAGGCAACAGGGTCATTTCCACAGGAGCTGTAATCTACAAGTAATCTAGACATAGGTGAAGAGCATCTAATTAAATCAGGGGTTCTATCTTTTAATAAAATCTTTGTGATTGTCCATAGAGAACATTGCATTATGAACCCAAAACCCACAGAGAATATTTAAGTATGTAACCTCATACCATCTGCAAATGAGGAGATGCAGCCTTATAACCTTTATGGTTCCTCCAAGCTGTAAAAGTCCATTATTCTACAGTTTAACTAAATGTTCAGTTCTATTTAACTAAATATCTTGCTACCATTCTACTATTTAACTGAATATCTTATTAATATGTTTTAGGCAATTTGCAGTCATATATTGAATATTCTACATTTGTTTCCAGGTTTCCTATTTTATTTGGCAAAATCCATGTATTATGATAGTTTAGTGGTCTCACAACACAATAAGTAACTGAAACTGGTAAAAAGCTTTACACTTTGATTATTAGTCATCCTATACCGCCCTTGATTCCTGTCTTGGGAATGGTTCATTTTAAAATTAGGGCCTTTCACTAAAAACTTATGTCCTGATGCATCAAAAGTGTTACTCTGCCAACTATGGGAGACAGAAAATTCTGTAAACAAGGGCCAGTCATGGCCAACAGCCTCTCTCTTGGGAAAATGAGAACATTCTGAGCCAGAACAATCCAGATGGAATCAATTGTTACAATGGTGCCCGGTGTCGAGATGATGTCCAAATGCCTAGGGCCCAAATCACTGAGGGCCTTCTATTAAATTAAGGCGGCCAGATGTCTGATAGACTCAATCTCATTCCATATTGTCATTACATCATATTCTGTTTGTGGGGTCAGAATCCCTGATGACCTGCTGTTGAGACTAGACTGACTGAGCCAATGACCACAGATGACAATCAACACATGTGATTCTATCAGATCGTATTTTGCTAATTCTATCTGATTTAAATCACATAAATCAAACATTAGAATATTAGCACCAAATTTCAATAGGTTAAATGTCCTCTAGAGATTGGTTTGGACTTGGGCATTGGTCAGCAATACCTACAATATTCTCACCACAAAGTTATCTCTATTATCAATATTTTTAAAATGTAGAACTCTAAGGATATAATTATAAGCTAATCACATAGCTATTCAGGGCCTTAAAAGATGATGTTCATAAATAGAAGACATCACATACTCCCAGAAACAAACTCATTGTTACTTTTCTGAAATTTGACTATGTCATTCTCAAGTTTGACCTGAAATAATTTAGTAGTGAACTGGCCTTCTACCTGTCCTCAAAAGATAAGCAATGCTCGACATACAATTGAATAACCAAGAGGGGATAACCCCCCTTTATTCACAGGGGATATGTTTTGGGACCCCCAGTGTCTGCCTGAAAACCAAATCCTATAATATAATGACTTTTCTATCTCTACTAAGCATTTATCAAGCACCATGTTCATTAACTTTTGCAGTTTGAGGTGTAATAGAAAAATTAGCATGAATTTCTTTTTCCTTCTTTATAATTTCAAAAATGGAAGATTCATTCTTAACATAGATATTAGCATTTTCAGCATATGACTTTTTTCTTTCCTTATTAATTCAATAACTTGCACCTTTACACATAAAGGAAGCACTTTACAGTTTAGGTAAGGCACATCCAAATTGCCCACATCACTACTTTGGGCTTTGGGTCATTACTAATTAAAATAAGAGTTGTTTAATCTGATACCAAGATGTAAAGGCTCCTAAGTGATTAATGGGTGGGTAGTATACACAGCATGGATACACTGAACAAAAGAATGATTCACATTGCAGCTGGATGGAAGGATTCAGTGTGAGATTTCATCATGCTACTCAGAACAGCACGCAATTTAAAACTTAGTAATTGCCTATGTTTGGAATTTTATAGTTAATATTTTCAGAACATAGCTGACCGTGAATAAATGAAATCATGGAAAGTAAATCCACAGTAATGGGATGATTATGAGACCTGGTTAGACAATGCAGTTAGGTCCCTGCTTGGCCTTATGGCCTGGTTTTTGTCCATTATAAATGATCAGATAATATTAGTCATTGATTGTTAAACATTATTCCTGAATAAGGCTGAAAAATAAAACCAGGGAAACAACATTTATAGACTACCTATTGTGTGCTAAGTTTGAGTACACAGGGTAAACAAAATAGAGTCTCAAAAAGTTTAAAAAGTAGTTGCAAACTCAGTGATCACACAAAACACACAAACATAAAAACAGGCATTAAAAATCTTTAAATTGATAAATATCCCTCTTTCAGCTTTATATAAGTTTAATAGGCCCGCAGGAAAAACACCAATAATTCAACTCAACATTAATACAATGTATATCTATGCAAAATGACAATCACATATAGTTTATCTTAATAAATGCAAATGTATCCTACCAACTGAAAAGAAGTTAGTCTTCAATTTTTGAAAATGTGGGCAAAACCACAAATAGTTCAGAGATGAAAATCTGAATACTAATAAATATATCAAAATAGTAACCATCTTAGGAAGTCCAAAAAAATGCAATAAAGTAAAATCCTTCTCTGCATTCCCAAAGATTTAATGTAAAATTGTACTTCTCAGTATTAGATAAGGCATTTTTTAACATGTATTGAACTCTAATGTTATATAATTTAATAATACTACAGGGATTCTACTTTTAACCAAAATTACTTCTGGGTAGCTTTCAAGCCTCTGCTAAAAGACTTTAATGGGTGATATTGTGAGAATATTAAAATTTGTGTTAAAAAATGTGAATATGTACAGGAAACTACTTAAAATTTAAATTGGAAAATAAAAAATATTTTATACATGTATGTGTTTGCACACACGCAGCAGGCACACACACACACATACAAATACATGGTAGTACTGCCAGCCCTTTTCTCTGTTATTCAAGATGACTGTTGGTTTGGGTTTGTTCTTTTAGCATATGTACATCTTATACATTTTATACAATCTGTTGCATATTTGGAGAGGGAAAAAAAAAAACACTGTCTCTGTTATTAAAGGCTACCAACACTCAACTATTCAAACTGATGAAGACTTTCATCACCCCCATGGCTTCACTTTCCTACAGTTATTTTAATGAGATTTCTAAACTTTACTAAAATGTATTGCTGTGTTCTTACTGTATTATAATTATTGATTAAATGACATTCTTCTGCAAATGACTGTGAACTAATTCAGGGTAAGGGGAGTGACATGTATTTTTTTTACATCCATGTTCCTTTTTGCTATTACAGTAAATGTTCACTAAAACTACTCGGGCTCCCAGCTGGACTGTTTCCCTGGTTCATGGCACGGCATAGTTAGGGTGGTAGTGTTGTGATCCCCTTGAGGGCAGCTCATGCTTAGGACAAGGTTCTTTTTATGCTTAACATTTTTATCCTTAGCTACCTGGATACATTGGGAAAAAATTAGTCCTGCAAATTTCTGTGTAATTTCCTGTACTTTTCTCATCTCTTTTTCTGTGTATGCACTCCATCAAATAAAAGATCAGAATTATAGCACTATAACTTCAAAATCCTTTAAAAGGCTCAGAGAGATTAATACAACTAGAGAAAGTAATTTTCCCCAAGTTATTCTACTTCTCACATTTGATTCATGTAGTTAATGAAATAAATCTTCACACAATCTTAGAACCATAAAGCAATGGGAAAAACCACTTAGCTCTGATATCTCAAAATAACTACAAAAAGTTCTATGAAAAAAAAAAACACAGGAAAGATTTATGCTTCTAAATATTGAAGAAAATTGTGAAGTAAAGGATTCATAAGTATTTAGTTACAGGGGAGAGTATGTAATTCTTTCTTTTTTTCTTTTTTTTATTTAAGTTCTAATTAGTTGTACATGAGAGTAGAATGCATTTTGACACATAATACAAAAATGGAATATAATGTCTCATTCTTCTGCTTGTACAGGATGTAGAATCACACAGTAATTCTTAAAACCAAGTGAAATCATTGTTCTTCATATTTAAATTTGGAATACTTTATATGCAAAGATTAACTTACTTGATTAAGTCATTTTTGAATATTTATTGCCAGATAGCACAGAATTCGCTTAGGACACTTTATGATTAACTCAAGCTAGTGTTCAAGATGAAACACCTTGATGTGGGAAAAAATGTTTCTCTATGTAAACCTACAATTTTGAGTTAAAAAACAAATCATCTTCCAATTAGTCTCTCTCTCTCCCAAGAATGTGGTAAACTTCAAACTGAAAATGAGTAAATGATGAGAAATAGAAAGTTCAATATCAGTACAAATTTAGTTAAACTTTGGTTATTCACCAACTGTATCATAATTTTAATACTATATTTTAATCCATTGAATTTTACAAGATTTTTTTTCATTTTTTTTGAAAAAAGAGATATTTAAATTTGAATAGCAATGAACATTCATCCAAATAGCAGTGATAAAATAAAGTTCTCAGGAATTTCTCAAATGCCATGAATGTCTGAATTCTGTCACTGCTTTCCCAAATAACATCTCTTAATTGATTTGCATGATTGCATATGTTTATGCTGATTACACAATTTAACTAACATTGTAAATAAACCACAATCAACAAAATTACATTAAAAAAGAAATCAAGACAGTAAAAACTATACTAAAATTAGATTTCATTTTTTGTGATATATTCCTAAAATATACAAACAACCAGTTGTATGAAGGATGAAGCCACCAAAGTGAGATGGAAATTGACATTTCAGCAGGGACACATCAGACACTTTAAAGATTAGCAGAGCTCTAACTCTTAGAATGCAATGACTTCATTCTTCTTTCTCCTTCAAATTACTTTTTTATTAGTGTTTTTTTTACATATAAGAAAATTCCAGACAAATTAGAAAACTAACTTCTTTAAGTAGTATTACAATATAAATTGAGGAAAAACTCCCCCAATGGTTTCCTTATGTTAGTTCATGACAAAGAAAATTATCCAAATTTCATAAAATAATTAAAACTACAACATCATTCATTACTGGCAAGCACTCATTGACAGGATGTTGTCAAAGATTATATTTTATATATTTATTATGTTCAGCAATTACTATGGCAATAATTACTTTGTTCCATAAATAAGTTATATCCAAGGAAGGATGCTACAACTCAACAAATCACTGAAAGATGGACTTTCCACAATTTCCACATAGTAACATTCATCCCTTCTATAAGCAAAACAAAACAGAAGCACTATTCTATCTGAAAGTTGTTTTTTTTTTTTTTTTTTTTTTTGGTGCTGGGGATCGAACCCAGGGCCTTGTGCTTACAAGGCAAGCACTCTACCGACTGAGCTATCTCCCCAACCCCTATCCGAAAGGTTTTAAAAACATTAAGCTAAATATTGTTTTTCTTCTAATATAAAAATTGAACTATTAAGAATACAACCAAGGCTGGGGTGCGTCTCAGTGGTAGAGCACTTGTCTGTTCTGTGAGAGGCACTGGGTTAGATTCTCAGTACAATAAATAAATAAATATCTATTTACAACTAAAAAAATTTTTTTGAAAAAGAATACAACTGAAGTCAAAATCATATGATCCATCTGAAGAAATGCAGAAATAACATTTGATAAAATTTGACATCACTTCATGATAAAAAACACCTAAAAAATTAGGCAGGAAAGGAATTAACTTCAACCCAGTGAAGGACATATATAATAATCCAACAATTACTATTTACTTAAAGTAGAAAACTAAGTTTTCTAAGATCTGAAACAAAGCAAGGATGCTCACTTTCATCTCTTTTATTCTACATATTACTGGAAGTCCTAGCTATGGCAATCAGTCAAGAGGAAAAACTAAAGGGTAATCAAATTGGAAGGGATAAAGTCAGACTGCTGAAACCCTAATGACTCCACCAAAAAAACTCTTAGAACAAGTAAATAAATTCAGAAAATTGCAAGGTATAAAATCAACATCCAAAAATTAGTGGCAATACTATAAGCCAATAGCAAATTACTAGAAATAGAAATTAGGAATGCTACTCCATTTTGATGGTTTCAAAAATTTAAAATAAAATACCTAGGAATGATTTTAACCAAATAGGTAAAAGATCTCTACAATGAAAACTATAAAATATTTACAGAGTAAATTGAAGAGGACAGAAAAAAGTGAAAAGAGTTCTTGTGCTCATGGACTGGAAGAATCAATACTGTTAAAATGTCCTACTACCCAAAGTCATCTACAGAGTCATACAATCTCTGTCAAAATACCAATGATGAACTTCACAGAACTATAAAAGCAAGACAATAATGAAGGACTGCAGAACTAGTTCAGTGGTAGAAAACACCTGCCTGTGTTCCAAACCCAAAGGATCCTACACAAAAAATCCTAAAGACTGCATAGAAATAGAAGAAGAAAAAGGAGGAGGAGGAAGAGGAAGAGGAGAAGAAAAACCTATAACAGGCAAAAAAAAAAAAAAAAAATCTTGAGCAAAAACAACAAAGCAGAAGGCGTTTCACTGCCTGACTTCAAAACATACTATAAAGCTGCACTAATCAAAACGACATAGTATTGCCATGAAAACAGACACATAGACCAAAGGAACAGAATACAGAGCCTATAGGTATATGTGCACATTTACTACAGATACACAGATACATATATCTGCACATTTACTACATTTTCAACAAAGGTATTAAGAACACATATTAGAAAAAAGCGTGTTTTCCAAACATGGTGCCAGGGAAGTTAGATATCCACATGCAGAAGAATGAAACTAGTCCCTTATCTCACAGGAGTTACAAACATCAACTCAAAATGGAAAGAAAGCTTAGATGCAGGACATGAACCAGAGAAACTATTGGAAGAAAACATCGGGAAAACACTGCAGGACATTGGAATATTCAAGCAATTTTTGAACAAGACTCCCAAAGGCATAGGAAACAAAGAAAAACATAGACAAATGAAATTACAGCAAACTAAAAAATTTCTGTACTACGAAGGAAACAATCATCAGAAATAAAATATTTGCAAATTGTGCATCTGACAAGGAATTAATATCAGAATACATAGGGAACTCCAAAAGCTCAGTAGCAAAAAAAAAAAAGATATATAACCTCAGTAAAAAAAAAAAATTGGCAATAGACCTACATAGATATTTCTCAAAAGAAGTCACACAAATGGCCAACAGGTACATGAAAAAAAAAATGTTCAACATCACTCATTATCAGGGAAAGGCAAATCCAAACCACAATGAGATATCACCATATTCCAGTAAGAATGGCTATTACCAAGGAGATAAAGGAAGTGCTGGTGAGGGGGGTTACAGCCTTGCACACCGTTGGTGGGAATGTTAGTACAATCATGGAAAACAGCATGTCATTTCCTCAAAAAAATAAAAAGAGGACTAACATATGATCTAGCAAATTCTATTACTGGGTATATGTACAAAGGAAATATCTTTACGTCAAAGAGCCATCTGCACTCCTGTGTTTACTGTAGAACGATTCATAAGCACCAAGATACAGAAACAACATAAGCATCCATCATTTGTTGGATGGATAAAGAATCGTTGGGACATACAAACAATGGAATGCCATGAAGCCACTTGAAAAATGAATGAAATTCCACTATTAGTGATGACATGGATGGAACTGGAGATCAGTGTCAAATGAAATGAGCTAGGCACAGAAAGAAGGGATACCACACAATCTCAATTATATGTGGAATCTAAAAAGTTTGATCTCATAGAAGTTGAGAGTGGAATGGCAGTTACCAGACACTGGGGACAGCAGGGTTGTCAGGGCAGAATGCCGAAAGTTGATCAGTGGGTCTTAAATTACAGTTAGATAGGGGAAGTTCTGATGTGCTATTGCACGGTAGGGAGATCATAGAAACAACTACATACTCTGTATCTCAAAAAAAAAAAAAAAAAAACAGAAGGAATTTTGAATGTTTTCACCACAATGATAAATGTTTGAGGAGACAGATGTGTTTAGAAAAAGAGATAATTTAAAATATCCAACATCTGTCTCAGTTACAGATGGCAGAGTTATCAACATACAGAATTTCCTTCCTGGATATTTATCTGCACATATGCACATAGACATGTGCATACGAGTACGCATATGAGTGTGTGCATGTGTACACATATGTGTGTAACTTCACTACATAATAAATATATTTCCATAGTGTTGGTTATATATCGTATTCAATAAATTATTAGTATCTATCAAAAACTGATTTTCAATGGTAATACTTTCAATTTGATATAGGAGGCTGAACTTCTGTAAACCACTCCAATTCTTCCCTCAGGAAACACTCCAGAGTAGAATCTGAAAACTATTGCACTTAAATTCATCAGTTTACACACTCATCAGCAGGATGGTGTCTTTCAAAAAAGTTCATAGATTTTTTTTTTTTTTTCGGTGCTGGGGATCGAACCCAGGGACTTGCGCTTGTAATGCAAGCACTCTACCGACTGAGCTATCTCCCCAGCCCAGTTTATAGATTTTTTAGGTGAAAATGGAATCTCCCATGATTCCATGACCTGCGTGCCTTTTTTCTTTTCCGTGATGCTGGGACGCAAATCCAGGGCCTTGCGCATGCTCAGCAAGTGCTCCGCCACTGAGCTACAGCCCGGTCCCTCCCACTATTTGAATTTACATTTTATATTGCTAAGTCTGTCAGAAACAACTTTATTAATATTGACATACTTTTCCCTCACATATGAGAATATTATATATTGTTCAGCTGTTTTTTGCATAGTTTTGACTTAAGGACAAACGGAAGGATTACATTTGCAGATCAAACTCAACATACATGATTTTCTACATCTTTATTTTCAGCATACAGTATGGGAAAAACATATTCCACAAAAGTGTGGAAAATGCTTCTGCCCCTCAGAAAATACCAGTTAAAACATTTTATTGATGATCTCTCCTTAAACTGTGAAGGAAAGATCACCTATGTCTGTGTGACCTATATCGCTCTAGGCTCTACAATCTTCTAGAAAAGTTGTGTTACCTATGGAAAGAAATGCACCTACTCATTTTTCTCTCACCCAGGGCTGTTTGTTCAATGGCAGTCTTTATTACAAATCAGTAAAAATTAAGCATTTGATCCATATTTTCATCTATATGGAATAAAAATAATAGCATACCACCTTTTATATGGTCTGTTTCAACATACTTTACAAACATTTGCTTTTATAAAAGTCCTGCATTCAGTTAATTATCTCCTAGTATTTGTTTATATAGTCATTCTTCTTCAGATTAAATCATAGTAAAGTGGTTTTATATTGCCAACCACCTAAATGTGGCATTACTAACTTAATCCTAATTTGAAAACTTGCCAATATACACATTTTAGACCTTTTCAAACAGGCTAAAAAACACTGCCCAGAAAATAACAATATTGAAAGCAATACAGCATTTGATTTTATCACTGAACAGTGAGATATTAATGTATTTTATCCTTGCCAGAGTATACAAATTTGGAGATGATGTCCTACACTAAATATTTCCTCTTCCTTATCTCTGTGGTATAGGTTGAATATGCTGATCCTGAAATCCAGTATGTAGCAAATAACTCATTTTGATCCTTCAGAAATAAGCCTGAACATTATATTGAGGTAATTCTCACAAACCATAGATAGAAGTTCTATGGGGATTATTTGATTATGAGAGAAAAGTTTAGATATGATTTCTATAACTTACAAATGGTTCAGGAAAAAAAAAACATGAATGATAGCACAAAAGGTAATAGGAAATTGTTAGCCCAGGGAAGAACTCAAATTCTTATAAATTATCATGTATATCTTCTAGGAAAGATAAAGATATTCCATCAGGTATTTTCCAGTTCTGTATTTCTCAGTTATTAGTTAGGACTGCAACAGCTTTAAAAAACACCGAGTCTCCAAAATCCTAACAAATGGATAGTAGGCTCATATGACAGATTACCCCCAAAATGGCAGTTATATAAATGACAAATTTGGTGCCAAATCAAGGACAATAGCACTAAATTTATTTATCAAAGACTTTAAGAAGACAAAGTGCAATTATTTGATAAATGAGTCTAAATTTGAAACAGAATAGAATAAGGGAAAAGGAAGAAGAGATAAAATGAATGTTATGACCCTGAATTTTTTTCCTACCTTATTAAATGAAAACCACATAATTATGATTAAACTCAGAAAAACAACCTACAGCAAAGAAGGATATTACTATTTAAATTTTAACTATTTAAATCCAGGTGTGTGTTCATGACACTCTGGACTAAAGGGAAGGTATTAAGTTAGTGTAAAAATATTACCTGAGATGTGCATGGGACAATGAAAAGCCTGGAAAGTCTTTGGCAAACTAGGAAATGGAAAGTGAAAATCAAGGCAAAGAGGTTTTGATTATAAGTGTTTAGATTGGTGACAAATTGCATAAAAATAATTTAGGGAGTGAGTTGAAGTGGAGGGAAACCCTTTGGAGACAAACAGGTGGTCTGACATGGTTGTTCCAGAATGTGGGTTGCTCCCAGCCTGGGCCTGGGTACATATTTCCATACTCTATAGCCAAAGGGGATTGGCATACTAGTCTCTTCACTTACCACAGACACCTGGATAAGAGTTTATGCAGTTATAGTTCAATTAATCTGAGCTTAAGAAGGCCACATTTGAGTAGAGAGAATTGAGAAAGTGACATATGAATAAAATAAACACATACAACCCAACCATTTCCCATTTCAAAAGCCAGTGATAGCTAGCCACGAGTACTTCCAACACTCATGCACAGAAACCACTATTTGCCTTGAACTCCAGTCCTACTTGAAACTAACATGACTGCATCTATTCTAGAATTCATTAACACACATTAGCATGTTTTTATTCTACACAGATAATTTTCCTTCACGTTCCCAGAGGAAAAGCAAAACACCCTGAGACAAACTTAAGCATACTGTTTATAGATTATGGCAAGTGAAAAAAAAAAGAAGAAGAAGAAGAAAATACATTGCCATGGTCTCTTGTTAACATTACAGAATGTCTCACCACACACAGCTCTGAAGTGAAGTGTTTTAACCTGCCTTCATTTTGAATTACTTGGCTGGGTAACAGACAGGCAGACTGGAGTCATTTTTAAAGCCATCAACATCATTCAGTATGATTTGGAATGTTGCAAGAATGCCTTGTTCCTTTCTCACTTATCAATCAAATACGCCATGAAGTTTAATTAAAATTAAGTCAAAAATATTCCATTCGTATAAACCTTAAATTTGTTAACCTGTTATTGGATCTGAAAAAAAATAGCTGTTTAGAAACCTGATTTAATTTTCTATTTATATGTAAATTTTAGTTTCTAAGCTTAGATTCAGGTCTTCCCTAAGAATGTTCAACTTAACTCTACCATATTTAAATCCATGATGAATACACTGAGAAAGCCTTCTCACCAATCTCGAAGACACATGTACCAATATCATACATTTAAAATATTTCAAAGTACTCTGAAAAATGCCTAAGTTCCCACTTGAGCTAAAAAAAAAAAAAAAAAAAAAATTACTTTGACTTCCATTTATTGTAAAATCATTCATTCATTCCTGAATCAAATCATGTTACTTGCCAGCTCTGAACCTTCCTGGGGCTTCCAGTGTCCAGAGAACAGCTCAGGTAGGAGTGAGTTCCTCCACAGCACAGGCAGGAGGACAGTTTGTGTGGGAGGGCAGTCTTGGGGGTCAAGGACAGGGTGGTCTTACACAAGAAGGGCTAGAGAGTAGGAAACAGATCACCCAGGGCCTCCCATGATGTGAGGAAATTGGGCTTTACTCTGAGGAAGTCAGAAAGCCAGTAGAAAAAGGCCAGATCTGTCTGCTACATGTTTTATAAAGACCATCTCCATTATTCACTGCAGAATGATTCACATATGTTTTTAGTTACCTTAGGCTTACCTGATAAAAGTAAAACAGAAATTCTCTCGCTCTGAAGATGCTCAGCTATCATACAGAAATATTCAACATGCTCACTCCCTAAGGGGTTGGCCAATTCCCATGGTTATTCAGCACCAGAAAGATTAAACCATGCAACAAAAATAAGTCCAGTACTGTTATGGTTTGGAACTTGACTGTCCGTCCCCCAGAGACCCAAAAGCTAGAAGCTTGGTCACCAGCCTATAGACTACTGGAAGGTGTCAAGGCCTCTGAGAGGTGAGTCATCCTTCCTTGAAGGGGATTTGGGGACCCCAGTCCCTTCCTCACTCTTTTTGCTTCCTGGTCACCATACAATAAACAGATTTCCACCGACTGGACCAAAGCAACAGGGTCAATTGACTAAGGATTACAATCTCTGAAACTGTGAGCCCAAATGAATCCTTTCAACTTTACATTGATTTGTCTCTGGCATTTTGTCGATCTGATGGAAAGCTGACCAACACAAGTACTTAATTAGGCTGACAGATGACAGACAATTTAAATGTCTAGGATTATGAATGTTCCCATTTCACAGATAGGAGCTCCAAAACTTTTGACAGGGTTACTTCTCAATAATGCATCATAAACTGAAAATAGCCTAAGTCAAAAATCTATTTGATACATCTAAACTCCTGACATCAGAGCGCAGCCAGCCTACTTTAAATTCACGCAGGAACACTTACATTTGCTAAAATTGGGCAAAATCATCTAACACAAAGCCTATTATATAATAAATGTTGACTATTTTGTGTAATTTATTCAATCCTGTACAGAAATTGAAAAACAGAACAGTTGTGTTGGTACATGTTCACACCATCCTAAAGTCAAAAACTTCTCACTGGAACTATTCAAAGCTGGAGTCAGTTTTTATTTAAAAAGGCATATAAAATACTTGCCTGTGAATTTGTAACATCAGCAATTTCCTAAATGAAAGTAACTCATCTCTACTATTACCTACGACAATAGCAGAATGTGCATTTAAACTTCACACATCAAAGTGTGCCATAGATAAGCAAAATAATCTAATTTCTTCTATCCTAATCTTTCTTTGTTTAATATTCCAAAAGGCATATATCAGAAGATAGAAAAGCTATTTAATTGTAAGCTAAAATCAAAGAAGCAGAGGATACATCCCATAATTTATGGAGTTTTATTATTCACAGGCAGAAATTATGCCTAAGGTTTACATTTCTACCAGAAGTCTGACCAGAGTGTCTTGGTCATCAATGCATTTATTGTCTTAATAATTTAGAAATGCAAAGAGTAATGGTGTTCGTTCCCTGGCTAAATAATGAGCCTTGAGAGTTATAGTAGATGCTCAAGAAATCTTGACTGAGTGAATAAGCAAACAGGCAGATGTATAATTCACTTTTTAAAAGAGCAAATATGAAAGGGAAATCAGGGATCGTTGTTATAAAATCAAAATTCCTAGAAGTTGAACTTTAATAAAATGTTTTCATTTTTCCTAAAATTAACAACAAAATAGTCAAACTTGTTTTTTAAACTTTAAAATGCATCAGAATCACATAATCTTTCTGAAGTTTGTTCAAACCTATCCTTTCTTAGAGACCCCAGGCAGGTGGATCAGAGAACTATACTTGGAGAAAGAATATTGTTAGTAAAACACTGAATTATATTTCTCTGTCATCTCTGGGGTTAAAGATCATATATTTATACCTTGAGGATACCTTCCCAGTTTTTATGCAGAATATGAGAGAAAACATAAAATGGCCTATGAATATTGGTTCTGATTTTATTCTCAAAATGGAAAAGATTTGTTCAAATATTTGGAAGTTTATATTCATTTCTTATCTACATAAGTTCCCTCTGAAAAGTACTTTCTTAAAATTACCTTCTTTATTTTTCATGATAATTCTTGAGTTATATAAGGCAGTATCCTTGCTCCAATTTTACAAATGAAGAAATTCCACCACAAGTACCCTCTCTGCTGTCCCATCACCAGTCCTTGGCCAGTTGACATCTGAACCAAGGTCTTCAGACATCAGGGTATTTCAGCTCCTGCTGCAAGGCTCACTGGGCTGCTTATTGTCATTAACCTACTCGCTGTTATGCTATTAGTCCTTCTACTAATATCCCACTCCAACACCACACTTTCTTCTGTGGTGTCCATTTAAACAACCAGAAATGAAGACTCTTGAGATAGGGGTACACAATGGAAATTAAGGATAATGGAGATCAGAATTATTTTTGAACTTGAATCATTCTCATATAGGAGATGCATGTGTGAATCTCGAAGTGATGTCTTCTATTTGTTCTTGCTTGACACTTTGACAACCCATGGGAATACATAGTATTATGGCAAATTGCCAGATCACATCAGAGTAACAATCATAGTACCCTATAGTTGAGCCCTGCCTTCTATATGGTAACTATTGGAATTAATTGATGGAGTGATGACCTGGATAGATAAGTTACTGAAGAAAATGAACTTGATTTCTTAAATAGGAATATGGAATTCTCCTGGCCGGAAGGGAAGGGGCATGTTAACATGATCTGACTTAGTATGTCCAACGGACCTGGAATTCTGCACTTATGACAAACTCCCAAGTAATGCTGCTGGTTTCCATGGTCCACAGACCATACTTTGAACAGCCAGACAAGAGGAGAGACAAATTAAATCTAGGACTCCAGAAAATAACAGAAGCTAGAGAAAAACCCAGATAGGGGTGAGAAGCACAAAGAAATATTCTAATCTCATTGGGGCATTAGTTGCTTTGAGGTTATCTAAAATTATTGCATAAGGATAACTATTATACCAAAAACTTCATGTCTTCACCTGCTTAGTGTATATTGGACTAGTGTAGTGGTCAATTCTTCCACCTGCCTTTGACCTTCAAAGAAGTCAAGTGGTCATTCACTCTTAAAAAACAAAACAAACAATAAAGAAATTAGAAATCCATACAATGTAGTCATAATTAAAACCTTTAGGAAAAGGAATTAATTGAAATGGAACTCATACTTACACTCCACAGACCTGGTTGTTATCAAATCTACTTCTGATGCTTATTAGTACTAATTGATTCACTCAATGAAGAATAAAGATTTAGAATTTTATCATTTTGAATAAATGGGGATTCAATAGAGATATGTTACCTAAATTATATCATTGTTTAGTCAGCTATTTTGCTGCTGTGACTTGAAGACCTAACCACAACCACTGTAGAGGAGGGGAAGTTTATTTGAGGAAAAGTTTCAGAGGTCTTAGTCCACAGAAGACCATCCTGAATTAAACACCATTAAGAAATAAATTGGCACCAACTTTTCAGTCTTCCTGTGAAGTCTCACAGCAGCCTGTCGGGCTATACAAATATGTGTGTAGGTTCTGGGAAAGTTTAGTAAGAGAAGAGAGGTCAGAAGTCATTGTGAGTCTCAGTTCTCCTGCTGAAACTCTCTGCTACATCAGCTTCAGAATAAATTCACCAATAAGACCATATCCAACTGAATGTGGTCCAAGTCTCAGTTGCACCTCAAACTACATAAGTGGACAAAAGGAAGAACATGTACAACAGAAAAAAAAAAAGTACCATGAGTCCTGTATTATTTTTTTTCTGGGACTCAATTCCTTCACCTATAAAACGATTTTCTTCACCTATGCCAACCACTTCAACTTTCATGTCGAGGATGCAAATTAAGAATTGAAAGAGGCAAATGCTAAGTTATTCAAAGTGTATTGTTTCTTCAATAAACTAAAAGAATTTTAAGTTATATCTAAAATGCAAAAATGAATATATAGCCCTATTCAAAAACCTCTCCTTGAAGGTCACAGTTCAGTAAATGGGTCAAATACAGCTGAGAATCAAACAAACACCACTTTTCTTTCTGGCTCTTCCTATAATATTCATCGCCATGAGTATCATTAGATATCCAATTCTCCCTTTGAAATAAATAAAACAGATTTAATAAATTTCAGAATTTAAACATTAATGAACTTTTAAAACTAGCTTAAAATGGGAAATATAAAAAATTTATAAAGCTGGATTTACGGATTGAGCATTTGCATTTCCCCAAAATTTATATGTGAAAGTCCTAACCCCCAGTTTGGCTGTATCTGGAGATGGGGCACCTAAGGAAGTAATTAAGGGAAAAGAAAGAGGTCATAAAGTGGGGACCTGATCCAGTAGGATTAATGTCCTTCTAAAAAGACACACCAGAGATTTACCTCTCTTTCTCTCACACTATTTCCAACCTCCTCCCCACACATCCAGGAAAAGATATTATTGAGAAGTCACCTGTCTACACCCCAGGAAGAAGGTTGTCACCAGAAACCAAATTTGCTGGCACCATGATCATGGACTTCTAGCCTTTGAAACTGTGAGAAATCAAATGTCTGCTGTTTAAGTCACCCAGTCTATAAAATTTTGTTATAGCAGTATAAGCAAACTAAGACACTGGACTTAGCAAAATGTAACGGATCCTCTCCTGAGTGTTCAGCATTTAATTAATTTTTGCAAGGGGTACCAGGAGTGTAAAAGCTCCTTTCAAGTACAACTTGATAAAATTTGCCAGTATGCTGAAGCATTCACCTAGGTATACAGCCTACAAAAATCCATTCATTTAAGCATAAAAGAGATATAAAAGAAAACAAAATCATTTGCTATTAAAAATATGAAAAGATGTCATCAAATTGACATTTATTCTCATCTCTTATATGTCTTGTATGTCAACAGTTTAGCAAAATATAATTGAAATAAGAAGCCTGAGGCACTTATCAAAATCATCAAAGAGAATTTGAATAGCACTTAAGGTACTTTGATGTTACTTCAAATGACACCCAGAATATATGACACTTGCTAGGAAAAAGGAAACTTTTTTAAAAGAGAGATTATTCAATGATAAATATTCAATTAGAAAATATACCAAATGTCAGGCTCCTGGATCAGTGTGGATTTTCTAGGCTTATTTATTTATCTAACCCAGAGGCAAGTTATTTTAGAAGGTTGTTAGGGGGAACTCATATTGCCCCAAGTTTAGGAACTTAACTAACTCCTAATTATAGTGGTACCTTCAGAGAATCTAAAACAGGGAGGAAAATAAAACCCTGTCATAGTTTCATTCAAGCTGCTATAACAAAATGACTTAGACGAAGTGTTTTATAAATGATAGAAAAGGATTTCTCACAGTTCTGGAGGGCAGGAAATCCAAGATCAAAGTGATATCAGATTAAAGATCTGAGAACAGGTTACTTTCTACTTCACAAATGTGCTCCTTGTTATGTATTTACATAGCAGAAGGGGCAGGGGTGTTTCCTTCAATCTCTTTTGCAATGACATTGATTCCATTCATGAGAGTTCCTTCATGATTTAATTATTTCCTTAAGGCCCCACCTTTTTTGTTTTGTTTTGTTTTGTGCTGTGTTTTGAACCCAGGGGTGCTTAATCATGGAGTTACATCCTCAGCCCATTTTTGTATTTTATAGAAACAGGGTCTTGCTGAGTTGCTTAGGGCCTCACTAAATTTCTGAGGGCTGACCTTGAACTTGAGATTCTCCTGCCTCATCCTCCAGAGCAACTGGGATTACAGGAATGTGCTATTGCACCAGGCTAAGGGCCCACCTCCTAATACTACTACTTTGGGAATTAGACTTCAACATATGAATGGGGGTGGGGCACCAACATTCGAAACATTCAGATCATAATAAAATTCTAGAAACTCAGCTGATAATTTGAAGAAGTAGATTAAAAATACTGATGAAAGGAAGAAGTAGAGTGTATTCAAATTGGTTCAGATTATTTTGAAACTATTTATTGAGTATGTGTCAATTACTGAACTAGGTATCAGAGGCACAAATTTGACTGTATAGAGGTATCACAAAATTGGATTTAGTCCTCACCATTTGGTTTCTGTGGGAACACTTCTTAAAATGTAATAAGAAGAATGGGGGTCCCATATCAAAGTTCAAGAACACATGCTTAAATCAAGTTAAATTTATTTTAAGACTGGAGGACTATGATGCTTCAGCAAATCTCAGTAATGATAGCTAATTTTACAATGCTATTTTTACATCATTTCCATAGAGGAAGAGGAAAGCAATTAGTATGAAAATTATTGTTATCCCATGCTCAAAGCTTTTTCAGAGTGGTCAATAACCTGTCATTTTTATTGTTCATTTGCCTACCAAGCCTCCAATTTACTTTACTATTCAAAAATAGATTTAATTGTCATAAAAACATTTAAAGTATTGAGTTTTATGTGGAATTATGATTGATTGATAGCACTTTATTTAGCATCTTGTTCAAATGCCAAGCAATTACTGAAGGGTGAAAGTAGAAATAAAACATAGCCGGTGTTGTTCTGCAACCCTTACACCCTTAAGTAACACTGAATTCTGCTATTAGCAACATAATGTGACCTTTACTCTGTTGAAATTAAATTTGAGAACTAACATCACTAATCATCTGGGAAATAAAAATAAAAACCACAAGGAGATATCATTTCATCTCAATTAGAGCAGTTATTACCAAAAAGACAAAAATTAAATGCTGGTGAGGATGTGGAGAAATGGAACTCTCATTCACTTATGGTGGGAATGTACATTAATATAGCCATTATGGAAAACAATATGAAGATTTATCAAAAAAAAAAAAATAGAACTGTTAAACGACCCAGAAATCTCACTGCTAGTTATATATACAAAGGAAATGAAATAAGTATATCAAAGAAATATCTGCACTTCCATGTTTATTGAAACACAATTCACAATAGCCTAGAAATGGCATCAATCTAGTTGTCCACTGATGGATGAATGAATAAGGAAAACATGGTACATATCCACAATGAAATACTCTCAGCCATTAAAAAAATAATAAAGTTCTGTCATTGGCAGCAACATGAATGAGATTGAGCTCATTATCTTACATGAAATTAGATACAAAAAGACAAATATTAAATGTTCTCACAAAAATGTGGAAGCTAAAAAGCTCTCCTTGTAGAAGTAGAGAATATAATAATGGTTTACCAGAGCCTGGAAAGACTGTGGGGGAGAGAGGATGAAGAGTGGATAGTTAATACGGTACAGGGATGCAGTCGGCAGAAAGTTCCAACTAATGTCCTATAGAACAGTAGTATAACTGTGATTGGCAATAATGAATTTGTATATTTTCATACTATAAATGCTATCTGATATTTTCTTATTGCAGCATTACATGACAAAGACACAGGCAATGGTAAAAGTCAGATAATAAGAATGTGAACACACCTGCCCTATGCTCCCTACCCCAATGGCCTCTTAGAATGTTGATGTAGGCACTCCAAGCAGGTGAACACAAGACTGCATCCAACGGCAGTGCATCTTTCCCAGGAAGGTTGTTAAAAAGCAGATTCATATCTATAATTTTGGAGTGGGGGGCTAGAGGGCCTGCATCTAATTAGCTGTTAGTAACACTTTGGGTAGCAGGTTCTAGAATCTGACCAACACAGATTAATAAATACTGTAACTGGGAATTTTCCAACCAAAGGGCCTAGTCATATCAATCTAGAGTGAGTGCCAATCAAAATTATAGCATCCCACTTAACAATATGAGCAAATGACAAAGAATGTCAAGACATCTGAGGAACATTTTTCAAATAAGAGTGATGCTGAACAGATAAGAGACAAATTGAAGAGAACAGATTTTATGCAATGAGATTAAAACTATCATGAAAATGAAAATCTTCAGAAAGGTTAGAGAATATTTTTCACCCATGAAATAAGAAATAGGATTTTATTTTAAAGGAAAACAATAGGGATAAAGAAAGAGCTCATAGAAATTAAACTTTTGATGTCAGGGGGAAAAAAAGGAAACTTGTAAGAGACTATTCAAGGAAAAATGAGGGTAAAAAGATGAAAATTAAAGATGGGCAAATGAAAAGAGAGAAAGAATACTAGTCCATAAGGCATAACAGGATTTCCAAAAAGGAAGAACAGTAAAATGAAAAGAAGAAAAACCTTAAGAAATTAGCTAAGGAAATTCCCACAATTGACGAGTTTCCAGAGTGATAGAAGTCATTGGGTGTCAAAGAAATATGCCCATATCCACATCTGGCTACATTGTCATGACTTTTGAATAGTGTGGGTATAACAAAAAAAAAAAAAAAAAAAAAGCCAGAGAAAGAAGGAATAACTCCACAACCAAAAAAATGAAGATGACTTAGAACTTTTCAAGAAGAATGAAAGAAACTAGAAGACAAAAGAGTGATGTTTTGGTTTGAATGTATCTTCTAAATTCATGGGTTGAAAATTTAATCCCCAAGTTCAAATGTTGATGATAACACCTGAATTTGGGAGATGAGGGTTAAATGAGGTTTTGAGGATGGAGCCCTCATTGTAAGATTAGGTTTATAAGAAGAGTAAGAGAGATGTGAGTCTGGAGTTCCTGACCTCTTGCCATGTTATGACATGGTAAGAAGGTCCTCATCAAATGCTGGAGCAAAGCTTTTGGACTTCCTAGCCTCCAGAACTAAAAGATATGTGTTCTTTCTTTAGTAATTACCTAGACTGTGGTATTCAGTCATAACAATGCAAAATGGAGTAAGACAAGCAATACCTTCCAAGAGAAAAATACATTTCAACTTAAGATATGACGTGTAGGCTATTTTGCATGGCATAGACCATTTAAGCTATGCATTGTCTCAAAAATGTATCTGTTAAGCATACTTTTCCAGGAAATGACTGGAAGATATACTGCGTCAAAATCAAACAATGAAGTAAGGAAAAGAGAAGTAATTTATGAGACTGGGAAAACCAACTCAAAAGAGAAATGAAAGAAATGTATGACTCAGCACTGAAAATTTCTTTCATTATTAATATAGCTTTGGTTAATATCACAAAGGTTGGGGAATAGTGGGCGATAAGAGGCTGAATTTAAAAAGCAAACATCTCATCTTCCATTGTCTTTTAAGAGGTGATTATTAATTTTGAAAAGTCAGAGCTAGCACTATAAACATATCATTTAAATATACATAGTTAAATACCAAGAGAAACATCTAAAAAGAAGTGAAAACTGTTGCCTCAGGGAAATGGAATATGACAGGGCCAATTGTGTCAGGCAGCTTTTTGTTGCTGTGCCTGAAATACACACCAAGAGCACCATAGAGGAGGAAAAGTTTAATTTGGGGCTTAAGGTTTCAGAAGTCTCAGTTTGTGATAGACCGACTTCATTGCTCTGTACCAAAGATGGAGCAGAGCATCATGGCAGAAGGATATGGTGGAGGAAAATTGCTCCTTTCATTGGAGCTGAGAAGCAGAGAGAGCATAAGGAGCCAGGGACAACATATATAACCCCCAAAGTCATGCCCCCAGTGAGGTACTTCCTCCAACTAGCCCCACCTTTCTACAGCTACCACCCAGTTAATCCATCGAGTGGAATATCCACCAACTAGGTTACAGCCCTGATAATCTAATCATCCCATCTCTGAACATTCCTGTATTAACACATGAACCTTTCTGGGAGACACCTCATATCCAAATCAAAATGCCAATGCTGGGTTCTTTTTTTTTTTTATTTATTTAAACTGTGTCTACTCTACTTCAATACAAATAGAATATGAAGGACCAACCTTGATCTTTTCCCAGGTCACTCAATCAGTTGCTTTAAGAATCAAGACCAGATCATTTCCTTGGTTCCTTATTTAATTTGGCATAATGATGTTACTGAACATGATCACAGTCACAGTCATAAAAGTCTAGATATTTGTTTGTTCATTTACTTAACAAAAATCTATTGAATGTCAACTGGGTTCTCCAGGGATATCGTAGCCAGCAAAGCCAGACCCAGTCTTGACCCCACAGAGTTTACAAGCTGCTAAGGGACAATATGTGACATTTATAGCCAACTGTGAGGAGACCATAAGATTGGGAAATTAAGCCCCTATTTGTATATCCATCTGTTTCTGTCCTACCGTTCCTTGTGGAAGAGTGTCTCACCGCAGACAGGCTAACTTGTGACTTCCCTTCCTGATGCAGTCAACCCTAAGACCATTTATTTTTCATTTCTTCCTCAGTGCAAAGAAGGGTCCAGCCACCAGTATGTGAAGCATGGCCTTTAAGTGACTTCAAATTTCCAAGCTAATGTTGCTTCATTGCCAACATTTCAGCCCATAGACTGGCTGACAGCCCTTCCTGAGCCACAGAAACCACCAACTGGTTGGAGAACTAATAATTTACATCTCATGGTGCAATGAGGACCCAGTAGTAAGTTGATTTTGTTGAAGATTGTGGAACTACATGTGAAATTGACCACTTAGCCTACTTCCTGATGGAAATCTGACATAAGAAATCCTACTTAAAGCAACAGTCCCATAACCTACATATCTTCAACCTTTCTCTGGCTTTTCAAAAACAGTTTCAAAAAATCAACTACTGATGCTCTGGATCGATCTTGCTTTCCTCTGCTTTAAGTTCTTAAAAATCGGGTATTAGGAATTTAGGACTTAAACATGTTATAGATAAAATGTTCTACACTTTACTTTTTGATGAATTAATCCAATTAACTATGATGATCCTGGTTTCACCTAAAGAGTTCCCCTGACAAAAATGAAATGTTCCAATTTTAGCGTTTATTCTTATTTCAAAGACTTCTGCAGTTTGTTTTGACAGTTTTATTGTACTCTTTCATTCATTCTTTTTTTAATTTTTTTTTTTGTTTTTACAGACTGCATTTTGATTCATGGAACACAAATGGGGTTATCTTCTTGTTTCTATGGTTGGGCACCATGGAGATTCACACCATTTGTGTAATCATACATGTACATGGGGTAATGATGTCTGTCTCATTCCACCATTTTTCATACCGCCCCCCCGCCGCCCCATTTCCCTCTATGTCATCTAAAGTTCCTCCATTCTTCTCTCTTTCATTCATTCTTTCACAGAGGATTCTGAATGCTCGATGGAGGCAGAATGGCGCTCTCCCAGGGAGCTCAGGCACCATAATGATAGGGATTCAACCAAAGAATGCTTATTAATGGTTGTTCTTGGGCCTTTCTGGCTGATGGGTCACCATTCCCTAACCACCTCCTCTCAGACCGGCAATTCATCATCACAGGGAAAATTCCATTATTATAATCTTTTTTCTCTACTGGCAAAACTGCTGCTTCTCTAAAGACAAACCTGAAACCTACATCTCTGACTCCACAGGACCTTCCAAAGGAATTCTGTCATGTATTTGTACTTACCAATTTTAGATTATAATAGAAATTAAAAATGCCTACTTAAAAATTGAGAGGCTACAATATCCTTGAGAAAGCATCCTCCTTTTTCTGTCAAAGCCCTTCATCATGATAAGGAGAATAAAGTAATTGTTGTATAAGAAATAAACATGAGATTCATGACCTGAATTCTCTCAGGAAAGGAAGGATCCTGTTTGCTCTTAGGTCTTGAAGGACGTTAGATAATCAAAATGTCTCCATCAATTATAAATAGTTGAAATTTCCTAAAGATATAGAAATTTACCATACATAGAGTTTATTAAGAAAAATAAAATAAAATTCAAAATGAAGGATGCTTGGTTTAAATCTAACTAAGAACTCTAGGTTAGAAGCCTAAATTTTTACCTATGAACTGAAGGAGATTTTGCATATTCCCATCATAAAAAAAAAAATGAGCAAACTC
Organism: Sciurus carolinensis; assembly: GCF_902686445.1. Classification (NCBI taxonomy): domain Eukaryota; kingdom Metazoa; phylum Chordata; class Mammalia; order Rodentia; family Sciuridae; genus Sciurus; species Sciurus carolinensis. The sequence goes on from NC_062224.1 coordinate 25,483,637, forward strand.
TTCCTTAATAAGTTTTCCCTTTAGCAAAAATACTAGTTTATAAAACATTTTAGACATTTTCCTCAATTTTGATTATACACTGCATGTAGATAGGGAGTTGTAATGTTTTCTATGCATTTGTTTTACTGATGCAGAAAAAGCACCTAGAGGACATTAATTAGCTCAAGTTCCTCTAATTGACCAATTTAAGTGCCACTTCCATTTTATTGCAATGTTAAATCAAATGTTATGTTTTATTTCTACTTTATCCTCATTACTTCACTGTGTCCCTGGATGCATTCTCTCCTTCATCTAGACTCCTTTCTCACAGTTACCAGACATATCTTGACAGTATTGAATGACCTGCTCTAAAAATTCTACTAGTTCTGAGTTACCCATAGAAAAAGACTGTGTCTATTAGGCTGAAATGCAAGGTCATTTTAATAATGTCTTCATCCCCCATTCAAACCCGTACATAGCTAAAATGTAGCACTCCCCATACCCCAATTTATCTTTGGACTTTCCTTCTTCAAGGACTCCTCACGCCATTCCCTTTTCTTAGAATGTCTCCCCGCAGCCACCCTGTTCTCGAGGCCCTGGACCATGATACCTGGCTTGATTACACATTCACAAGAACTTTCCTCCCCTTGTCATGGTAATTAACACATGCTGACTTATATCATATGTAATCATATCTGTCCTCCCTTCTTTGGATGGGCTGAGTCAACTTGTTATGATCCCAGGATAAGACACATCATGCATAAAAAGTAATTTAATAGATGTTTGTTCAGAAAATAAATGGGAAAAGCACACATCGAGCAGAAGTTCAGAACAACACACGACTCCCTAATCAACCTCTGAATGTAAAAAAAAGCCCAAATGTGTATCATACGTCCTGAAGTGGCTCATTTTCCTTTATCCTCGCATTTCTGGCACAGGGAGACATTGCTTTCACACAAAGTCCCTACCCAGGTTGCCTACTCACTAGGCCACACAAGTGTCTCTTTTGCCTAGGAGACTGCAGCCTCCTCATGTCAGCCCTTTTATTAACTTCTTACTTGTGATTTAGGGCATAGTGACCATGTTAGGGAAAGATGAAATGGTAACTAATTTATGGTACTTTCCCACTTACCCATGGTAACAAGGAACCGAGAGCATGTGAGGGACCCAAACATGCAATTAATTGCAAAATTGTTTTCAGTCAATAACTTTCACCACTTAAAATAACACACTCATCATGTAATGTCTAACATATAAAAAGCTCAGTTCATTCACTCTTTTCTTTCTCTAATAATTTCTTGAAGACACAAATAACTAAAAAGTAAACAGCAGAATACAAAAAAGAACAATGAATCTGAATAATTCAACAAATTCTTTATAGTGTACAAAAGAATCAGGAGTTGCCTGCACTATAAAATGAGCCATATTTTTTAAAATCACATATAATATCAAAGGCTTACTAAAATAGAGAAAGGAACAGCACAGACCTTAATACTGGGAACATAATAATTCCAACATAGCTAAGGGATTTTATACATTTTAGGTCCAACTAGACTTCTGACAAATCAGAATCTGCTTGGTTGGGGTGAATCTCAGAACATGACTGCCATGGTAGAACAGTTGTAGTTTAGGTTCCTCGGGACTCCTTTAGGATTGCTCAGCGGCACAAGTGGGACACCAGTGGGACACCAGCATGTTCTCTATCACTTTTTCCCTGCCCTAGTTCTTGAACCAACAGATTCCTGAATCTTGCATCTTATGTTCCAGACATCCTTTCCTGAACCACGGTGGAATCTCTGGGATCTATAAAGTCATACCAGAGAGTTTGATCATCCACAGGGTCTAAAATATGCTTTGATGCTTGCATAGTGCAATCAAAAATGACATTACTGTCTTCTTAAAAAAAAAGAATAAGACAAGGTAACATCTTTATTGACTGTAGAGATTACTATATGTGATTCCCAGTTGCAATGGTTATGAAATCTGAAGGATTATGTGAGGCAATCCAACAGTACTCTCATTATAAACAGAAGGCTTAAATTCACATTATAGTCAAAAACAACGCAGGTATTCACTATCACTTGTTTCCATTTTCCTCATATGAAATGACCTGGAAATATGATTGCATATCTACCAAGGAACTTGCTTTACACTTTAAAAAGAAAGGCTTCTAATTATCATTAGATAGTTGATGTATAAATGATATGAGGATATGGGCTTGTTGGTGCTTACCTATAATACCATCTACTCAGGAGACTGAGGCAGGAGGATTGCAAGTTTAAGGTGATCCTGGGCAACTTAGACCTTGTCTTAAAATTAAATAAAAATTAAAATGGGCTAGGGAAGTAGCTCAGAGGCAGAGCACTTGCCGAGAATGTGCCCTGGGTATAATTCCCAGTACTGAAAACAATTTTTAAAAAAAGTATAAGGACCGTTGTGACCAGAAAGTTATTCTCTAACAATAAATTGGCCATTTGTTACCTAATAGCCCAATAAAACACAAACCAAAGACTCCACCAAAGCCACTAACAAAAAATGCTTTGTGCATTTTAGATAAGCGAGCAATACCCAGTAGGAAGCAATGTAAAAACTAAAGACAAAATTTCTCCTGGGTAGAGGAGAAGATGGGGGCAGAGGCAACCTAATGTACAGCCACAGGAACAAGACGTGAATTCTGCCAACTCTATGTACTGTTTTTCTATGTAGACCAAAATGTTACCCATTTTATGTAGCATTCTTCTGCCTTTGATTTCTCTATATTTTTACTATGGAGAAAACAGTGCAGGTAAATAAACCTCTGAATTGTACAGAGTCTATTGTCCTTTGACATCACATGGTATTTATTTTTCAAATCAGGGTATTTTAAACCATTTCAATAGTTTCCTTTATGTTTGTGTCCTGTTTTATGGCCAGTCTCAATTATTATAAGTACAGTGACTTACTGTTTCAACAAAGCAAATTCTTTCTTGACAAATTACCCAGAGCATAATAAGAAGGAAAAATATCTTACCCTATTAACTGAAAGAGCAGCCAATAGCATACTGGGATCTATAGAAGTGTTCCTAGGACATGCCTAAGGACGCTAAGCTAATCATTTTTCTCCAAACTAATTACATGGCCGTACTGAATTCTCACTTTCTGCCACATTTCCAGAGAAGCTTTGAAGTTCAAGATCCAAGGCTTGGAAAGTAAGAATTTTGGACTATGAATCCTTATCCATCTTTATCTGTCAGTTCCCCCATGAATAAATTTAAATTCATTTCCATATTCACTGGGGAGGGAGAGGATGGTGTTGGAATATAATGTCAGAGACAATGATAACATACTTTAAAAATGAGCATTTTTGGTTCAAACCACAGTTTGGTTTTTGTGGGATTTAAATTCCACTGAGGAGAAACCAAGTACATATGTATTTGATTTCTTCTTAAGGGTTGGTTATGGATGAATGGAAGAACCAGAGAAAATGCTGAAGCAGGATAGACAGATAAGTCCATTTTGCCTTCCATGATGGGTTCATGATCCCTTTGTGTTACAAAAATAAAATGCCTGGAATATCATAATATAGACTAACAAAATTGAAGATTACCAAACAATTGTCCAAGGCAATCAGCTGCATGTATATTGTATACTGTGATTCTAATTAAATAAAGCTGTGAGGTCCTTCAGCTATTAAAAATGTCATCGGCAATGAAACTAATTTGTGTCTGACCAGGACTTTTACAGTAACTGATTACTTACAGATGCCAGGTCCTCCAGGGAACTTTTGCCACCTGTTTTCAATTTGCGGATTGGCAGCCCTGCCCTGACAAAGCTTATTGGTCTGACACTGGATTATGCCATCTGTTGCAGTGATGTTGGTACTTAATCAATAGATTTCACAGGATACCATCGCCATTGCTGAGAGACATTTTATTTTAACCTTTCCTCTATGTGCTGCTACTATTTGCAATATATAAAAATAAAATGATCTGAATGAACAGCATTGTTCAAATATTAATAGTCCTATGTGATTTGTTGACTAAGTCCTGAATGACACACAGAATTTTAGAAACAAAGGAAATCTGTGAGGTCATCATATTTAACCACTGGTATGATAAGAAATTCCATCCACCATGAACTGAACAATTGACTTTAACTTCCATTTGACCAAAGCTAACTCACCAAACAGTTGGTTTCTACTTTAAGTAGCTGACAGTCTTATAAAACTCTTCCTCATACTGAGGGGAGACCTGTTTACTCCTAACTTCAATGTGCTGATTGTTCTCCTGCCCAGTAGAGTGACATCAACCATCATCTATATGACAGTCTTTCAAATATTTAAAATAGTTATCTTTCTCCTCCAGTCTTTTCAAGTTCTTTGAGCTCAAGTTCCAAGTTCTTTGAGCTCAAGTACATGATATTTGTTCCTTTTTTTTTTCATTGTATCAGTTGCTATAAATCAGATCCATTTCATCAATGTCAGTATCAAATGTGTTCTCTGAAAATACAATACCAAAAGATAATACAATACCAAATAATAATAACTGGGATGCAATCTTTGATTTTTCTAGAAAGTAAATAAACTTCTGTTGATGTAACTTTATCCTACATTCACTTTTGATACAGCATGATGCATTCTGGACTCTTGTTTACTTAGGTATTTTCCCCTAAAAATGGAAAGCAAGGTTTTTTTCTCTTCAGTTTTTACTGTCAAAATGGCTGTGAGGTGTTACCTATAATTTTATTTTATTTTTTTTGTACACTGAAATGCCACTTACTTGTACCTGGAATCATGAACAATTTTAAGTAGTTAGACATGATTTTAACACATTTTTCATGTACTTTATTCCTTTTTCATTTGCTTATTATCATTATCATTTGTGTTGTTTTTCTCTTAATATGTTTATTTCCCTTTTTCTTTTTTCTTAATAGTAAGGAATGAAGAAGGAAATGAATGAAGTGGTTTCCTTGGGTCTAAGTGCAAGTAGGTAATTAATGCTGTGTGATGAGCCCACTTTGTTCATTTACTTATCTTTGCAAATTCCCTTATTTTTCTGGGTTGATTCAGGCATAATTTGGTTAATATCTTTTCCTTTTACTTGTCTTTGACTTTGTTGCCATCTTTGCATCTTCTGGGCATATCTTTTGAAAATCTACCCTGATGTGAGTCTTAATGAACTCATGCTAATTGCCAAAGTTACTGATTAATTTTTCTCAACAAGACCATTTATGATTTTGTTATCTCAACAAAATTAGAATGAAGTAGTTCATACATTATACCAAACCATGTATGTAAAAATATATTTTTTTCTTTTAGAGGTAAGGTTTGGGTGTCATCATGTCACATTTTACACAAGCGGGGGTTGCTTCTACAGATTATAAAATGTGTGCCATAAAGCAAGCCTCACCATCAGGTTGCCATCTGTTAGCACTCATGAGGACAGGCTGGGATTTATGTCTGGATGGGCCATTCAGAGCTCCGGGTGTGGCTGTGAATGCAGCTGCCCCCGCACCAGCCACTACAGTCACACTGCTAGGTCCTCGGAGTCACCTCCCAGTATTTCCCTTTGCCTCCACATGCCTGGACAGTCTGTGTGAGGGACACAGAGCAGATGTTGGGGAAAAAAAAATACCCTAATACCAGTTGCTCTCTCGCTGTGAGCCTCGTTGTGAGCCTCAACATGGCTGACTGGAGTAGGGTGGTCTTGCTTTCAAAAAAGATGAAGGGAGGGAAAGGGGAAGAGAAGGGAGGAAAGGGAAAGTTTAATAATAAAATAGGAATCTGTGTGCTAAATTCACATGACAAAAGAATTTAATTAAGTAAGCTCATATTATAACATTTCACTTGCTGATTTACTGTGGCACCATTTAAAATGTAAGCCAAATTATGATATATGTATATATATATATGTGTGTGTGTGTGTGCGTGTGTGTGTGTACATATTTCTGAATCTATGTCATATACATACACATATTGATAGAGATACAAAAAAAGCATACATGGAGAGATTACTTAGCTCCATGTTGATTTCTAGTACCTGCAGTTCTATAGCTATATAATCCTCTAATTTGTAATCAAATAAGAACCCATGTGATTATAATAGCCCACCATGCTTTCCCTTATTCAAGAACATCGTTGAAGTTTTCCTTGCCCCATTTTACTCATACCTAAAAGAAACATCCTCTAGAATATCGAATAGGAGCTTGTTAATGAGAAGGTCATTGTGAATCCATGGGTGGACTACTGGGATATAATTAAATTAGGAACTTCATTCTAAAACTAGGGCACACAAGTCCAGAGTTAATGATGGCTGTTCCAGGGCATGCCGTGGAGTCAGATGTTAATCATCCTGAATTCTGAAATTCATACATTTGAATACCTTTATTTAGTCATATAACAAAATGGGGGAAAAACTGTCTTCTTGAGGAGTCTGCTGTCTTTTGAGATTATGCAGTCCCAGGCTTCCTGCTTCCTCGATGCAGAATCATTTCCTGGTCACAGTTACAGCGTATTATTCCTGGTGAAGGTGTCAGGTTGGCCAGGTGACACACGCAACATATGGGAATTGTTTGTACTAAGGGATCCCACATGATATATTAAGGTATTCAGGTGACGTGGAAGTTCAATACCAAAACATGAAGTCTTTTTCAAAAGCATAGCATTGGCGTGACTGCTTGGGACCAAAAAATACATATCCACATTTTCAATGGTAGTTCAAATAAAAAATGGCCACACCAATTATTCAGAATAATCTGGGAGAAGACTTTCTGATCGTGGTAGCATTCTGTCTCAAAAGCTCTTGCACTCTATCTTGAAATTTTGTTACATTAATCACAGCTAAGTCAGGTAATTTTAATGCAGAGCGGTAAAGAAATTTTAGGAAGTTCAAGAATCTGATGGATCATCTAGTTTAATAGTGCCCCCAAGCAAAGGGCCACTGACTTACTGTGAAACTCTGTTTGCATAATGCAAATTACTTAAAGCTGCTCTGAAGAGTGTTATAGTAGGAAAAAAGGCCAAATTTCCAGATTTTTCATTATGCAATATTAGAAAACTCACAAGTGAAATATTATCTCTTAAGTAGAGATTTGCAAGCAGAAGATAGGCTGTGGAGTGCTTTCAGCAACAACTTATTTAAATAAATGAGGGACACTATTAGGCAGGGGGCAAGTCAGTGCTGGAAGAGTCCTGGGTTAATCCCAAGGACTGCTAGGGAGTTGGTATGGCACTTACTATTGTTTCCTACAGAGGCACAGAACTCTTTAAAAGTTCCTATTGTTAACCAAATATTCTGCTAATGTTTAGAGACAATGTTTAGAGACACAGAACTCTTTAAAAAGTTCCCTGTTGTTAACCAAACATTCTGCTGATGTTGTGGGTGAGGGAGATGGAGTCTGCCCTAAAAAGTTTAGAGTCTAGTGGGGCAGACAGAGATGCAAACAAATAATGACACAGCAAGGTGGCAAGTGCTGGAATAATGGTGTGTGACACTATGCCAGAGGAATTGGATCTGCAATCCAAAGCTCAGAGGCATTAGTAAAAAAACACAGCTCAGATGCTGTGCATTTATGATTTTCCCTCTAGTGATCAGTTTTTAACTCCTTTTTGTGTATTGCTCCTTTTGAGTCTTAGAGTTGTTTGCTGCAGTGATGAAAGATGGAAAATTATTTAATGTATTATCTGGGAGTGGCAAGCTGGTAGTCTGGAAAAGATCCAACTCTGAAACTCCTTTTTGCTCACATAAAGGACCGATGCTGAAAAATCTGAGCATCCTCTCTTCCTTCCCATTGCCGCGCTCACCCACCTGAAAACCAACCCTTCAACCAACAATAAAGCTGTGACTAGCGTGCTGGCCTGGCTCCCAGGAATCCATTGCACACATCTCTTGCCAACTCTATTTCCAGAGACGTCTAGTTGGTAGCTTGACTTCGGTCACATTGGGAGTGGCCAAGGAAATTGGCAAACACTACAAATCTAGGCTTTTTCCTTCACTCAGAGAGCCAGTTATTAATGTTTACTGGCACACCATTGCTTACAACCGATGATGTCTTTCTGGCAGGAAAGTTCTCCTAGTTACCACATTCTCTATATTTCACCCAATAAATGAATTAACTGTTTTTTCACTCATACACTTTAGTAATGCGTAGACATTGATAAATTATGATTACCTTCCCAAAGGATCAGAATTCAAACTCATTTTCTGACTTTAGACATGACCTAACACCTAAAGAAACAGAAGCTTAGCTCTAATCAGCATCAACGAACAGGCTAATTGGATATTTCCCAAAATGTATCCACCCCCCATAAATCTGTACCCTTGGGTGGAGTATATCAAATGTCAGATGGAAATGACAATAATGAAAATTGTTCACACCTTTCTCGGGTTTCACAGAGTGGGTTACTCCTAATTTCAGTGGGAAAAAAGCATTGCTACAGATTTTACCTTGCTACTTTCAGTAGCAAGATTTTACCAGTGTTTACTTCTGGAATATTATAAACCTAAAATAGAAAAAAAATTACTAACACAGAGTGCAGAAGAATCAAGACAAAGTGTTCACCAGACAAAGGGGAGAAGAAAGTTCTGAGCCATACCTATTAAATGATGGAGAGAGAAAAAGAAATTAAGAACAATTCATAATAAATGTGGCTATAGAGGTGTCAGAGAAAATAACAAGTAAAAATCAAAATGGATTTTCCAAAGCATGTATGGATTGTATTATTAAATATTTTAGTAATAGTTCGCTATGGTTTGGATAAGTGTCCCCAAAAGACTCATTTGTTGAAGGTTTGGTCTTCCTCCCACCATGTTCCCGAGGTACTTTATGATGTAGAAGTCTTTTGGCCGTATGGGGGCAAACCTTCAAAAGGGATATTGAGTTCTTGGCCCCTCCTTTTTCTCTTTTTTACTTCCTGATTAGTATGAGGTGAGCAAATTTCCTCTCCACACCCCACCACCATGATGTACTGCATCACCTCAGGTCTAAAACCAAAAGGACCAACTCACCATGGACTGAAACCTCCAAAACTATGAGCTAAAATGAACTCTTACTCTTTTTAATTGATTATCTCAGGTATTTTCCTACATCAATGGAAAAATGATTAACATATATTATATCAGGATCAAGAATAACCTAGATGCCACACTTCTAAATATTTAAACCTGTGATTCTCAATCTATAGCTTGCACTCCTTTGTTTGAACACACACACACAAAGATTTTGAATGTCTTAGCAATTGCCCAATCTGGTGAGTTCTTTAAATGTAATCAAATATATTTTATAACTACTGAATTAAAATATTCAACTATTTTAGTTTTGCAGTAACACTGCAAACAAAAAGAAATTATATACTTTTTTGAAACTCTCTGAAACAGTGACTTGTCTGCTGCAGCATTTATGCAGTGATTCAGGTGAACTGGCAGTTACTATTCATACCCATCTTTGCATAGAGTTAAGCAATTTCTGACCTTTATTTGGAGCAGTGGTTCCTGAAGTGTGGTCCTGGACCGGCAGCCTGAGCATCACCTGGGAACCTCATAGAAATGCAAATTCTTGGGATTCAACTCTCATCTACTGAAGAAGAAACTCAGGGATAGGTCTAGTGATCTGTGATTCAACAAAGCTCCAAAGCAATTCTGAGAAGTACTAGTTTTAATGTGAAAGGTAATCTGGGATAAGTTCTAATTCACATAAAGATGGACTGATACTTTCTCTCTCACAGGGTTTCTTTAATGTGGTACATGCATCAGCTGGATTAACATTGAACCTGGCAGAACACCGATTATGCTCCTTGGGTTTTCCTGTGTCATTAGTGTCTTCCACAGTGTCTCCCTCATAGGGTCAGTAAATATTTCCTTAAGGAAAAAGATTCCTTTGCTATCCTTATTGGTTGAAGACATGGTGCTAACCACCATTGACTCAGGCTTCATCACCTTGAATTAAATTCAGTTTGGGATGCTGCTTCAGAATTCATTTTGATCACATTTTATTATATTACTATTATACACAAAATCCTCATTCAGAACAAATAATTCAGAATCTATTCCTTTTCAGTGTGAGCTCTCCAGGGAAAAATACTCAGACCTGAAAATACCCAAGTGCTCTAAATTCAAGATTTCATTTGCAATGTTGCTACTTTTATTTCTTGAAACAAGTATTTCTACTGAAGGAAAAAAAAAAAAAGTTTACTAAATTTCAGCTCACCAGCAGAGAAAGAAACTGATTTATTTCTTTCCACCTTTTAAACAAATAAGTATCCAGGCTCCCAAAAGGCACCTCATTTCCACATGAAAAACAACAATAACAATAACAATGCTTTCAATATGGAGTGCTTTGCAAAAAGGTGCAGGAAAGGTGATAATTAGAGTAAATTCTCTGTTCAAGTACACAGCAATTGCCACAATAGAAAAAAGATTCTTGAAATTCATTCGGCCACTACTCTGCAATTGCCTGACCCAAGAGATGATGTGTCAGCATTTGAGGAACTTCAGAGCATGGTAAAGACATAACCCATGCAAAGCAATCAAGCTTCCACTCAGAAATCAAGACAGACTCTGATGAGGCTGATCAAATTGACTCACTTCATAGATCAGCTCCCCAGAGCAAAAGTTACTGTAAGCTCTCTGTTTAATGTACCACCCAGTCATCAACTGCATACTTGAGAGTCAGCACCATTTGACTCATTTAGATGACATGCACATTAACAGAATTGCTTTGATATTGTCCATCACTTGCAGGAAGTAAATCTGGTTCATTTAATAAAATTCTAGAACTGATCATACCCTATGACAAAAATTCTTGCTAAACCCTCTTTCATGTTTCTGGTCTCTCTCTCTCTCTCTCTCTCTTTTTTTTTTTTTTTTCCCTTCTTTTTTTCTGTCATTTGTAGTGCATGAAATGTTTCCATTCCCCCCCCCACACACAAATAGTTTCTTTGACGTGGCACATGTATCAGAGACTTACCACGATCCTGGGAAAGAGAGGCTTTTAAGTTATACATATTCAAATGTGCTGAGAGCTCTAAAACAATCTAGTTGTGACCTAGCACTGACTATCAAATCATCACTATCTTATTTGGTTGGACTGCCATGAAACTTCTTGATACATGCTGGGAGATCAATGATTTGTACTCACATCTTGAAAATAATGGGACTTCATGGAATGCATAGCTGCCATCGAGGTATACCCATCTCTACAAATCCAACAAAATAATTATTCCAATCAAGGTTGCTCTCCAAAAACACTGCAGAATTTTGTTGTAAAAACAAGCAGGGAGCATCCTGCTAACTACAACTAAGTGAATTCCAACAGCTCCTTGATGGTCAGCAGCTTCCAGAACTACATGACAATACAGAAGTACAATTTAAGATGAGATATCACAGCTCAAGGCAAGTAAGTCATTGCCTTTCAGCTTCCCAAAGTGTTAAAATAGCTGGTATATTTAAACCTTCAACAATTTTATACTCTTTAGACTCCAGAGACAGAAATTCACGTGCACTGATGGTTCATACTCCAACTGAAATTTAAAAATGGCAGCTGGTAAATAAGAAGTGATTGACAGTCTATATGTTTGTTATGGCTTAATATGAAAATTTATTGCAATGTGATAGGGGAAAAGTGGGTAGAAAAAACTCTGGTATCAAATCACTTGGTCAAGGTGTGGAAAGGAGATCAATTTGCTCGGAAAAAATATATTTTAATGTGTATAGACTCAAGTTCATAAGAATTGGATACCATTGAACTTCTAAAGTATCAGAAGAAGAGTATTCTACCTTCACAGAGAACAGACTAGAAGGAATTGGAGGACATACGGGGGAGAAAAGAGGGGATGGGATGAGAGAGAGAGGCCTTATCACTTCTGAGGCTCCATCTTCACGAATGTTGTAAAGTTGTAATACCCCCAAAACACTGCAAGAACAGAATAACCTATATTTTATTTTGCCAGTGTTTGAGGATGCTACTTAAACTCCTTCTCCAGAACTCCCCATCCTAAGCATATGAGAAGTTGTGAGGTTTTACGTAAATGGTTTGGGGAGGTATCCAAACAAAGGTTCACATGTATGCCACCCAGCACAGTCCACAAAAAGTATGTAGGAAGCAGAGTATTAAAAACTAGACACACAGAAAACACCCTGGTTATTTTCAGAAATCCCGGCCATGGCTCTATTTTTCCAGTGGTTATAAAAATAGGGGGTTAAGGTGTTGAGCAAACTCTTCAAGATACACAAGACTCTAGGATTCCATTCTGTTTCCAGATGTTTTACATTCTAAATCAATCTGGCGCCCCCCCCCAAGAGGATCGTATGGTGATATATAAACCTCAAGTTTAGAATGACTGATTTAAATAAATTCCTTTGCTATTCACTCTACTCTAAGATTATATTTCAGATGCTCATATTTCTAAGCTTCATTTAAGTAAGTACCAAAAAGACAAGCCATTTTGAGATTCTTAAATTAAGATATGAACTCTCAACTCATACTGGCCATAAATTTAATGAAAATCTGGACAATGTCCTTGCAACGGAAACAAATAAACCCACTGCTACAACATCACCCTAATGCTAGCTGTTTTCCTTTCCATGATGAATTGTTTTCTAGCAGCTTTTTATCAAAGATAAAGTTGGATGAGACTTCCATCCAATTATTTCTAGTAATAGGGCCTTTGATTTAATCATTCTTTTTTGTTGGAGAAATAACTTCATGTGTTGTGATGGAAAGAAGATATTTCTAGCATATTATTGAGTCAAAAACACTTAAAATATTGATCCACTTTGTGTAAAATTGCACACATATAATCTAAATGTGACTATGATAGAAATGAAGCTTCACCTATGAAAATATTTAAAGTACTAATTCTAGGGTGTCAAAAACTCTGATTTTTTCTTTGTCTGAGTTGAACATCCTACTGCAGGATCTAAAATCCTAAATGCTCCAAAATTTCAAACTTTCTGAGTGCCAACATGATGACCAAAGTGGAAAATTCCACACCTGATCTCATGTGACCAATTACAGTCAAAACACAGGTGAAATAAAAATGTTATGTAAAATTAACATCAGACTGTATATGTAGTTTATGTGAAACAAAAATGAATTTTGTGTTGAGACTTAGGTCCCATCCCCAAGATATCTCATTTTGTATATGTGAATGTTACAAAGTCTGATAAAATACCGAATCAGAAACGGTTCTGTTCCCACGCATTTTGGATAGGGATACTCAACTTTTATTAAAACTTTATATATTTTTTACAGTGTGAATTTATGGTAAATCATTTCTAGAGTCAACAAAACAACTATGAGTAGATCAATATCCCTCTGAAAATATGACACACATCAGTAGCACACTCTATGTGCTTGAAAATTAATTTCCAAACCGTCCCAGTTCAATAACTAGAATTAGCGATAAAAGTTAAGTTGGCACTAGTTTTCTTTGAAAACTTCTGAGACCTCAGTTTTCAAATAAAGCACATAAATCTTTCTCAAGATGTCAAATTTTCAAATTTCTGAAATTCATGAATTAACTGGCACTCTATAAAAACGGAAAAATCTGTGCTGAGGTTTCAAAAATTTTGCAAGTGGCTAAGGAGTCAATACCTAAAACTGCTTAATTAAAGATAAATTATTCCCGTATCACCTTTTAAATTACCAACTTTTCTTAAGTCTTTCCTATCTCTATTAAAAATAGGGCTAATTGTGAAAATTTGGGATAAAGTGTTAATAAATAATACACGTTATCCTCAAAACATGCTGTGTGAGACAATCTTGCTATCACTATGAGTGGCTGCCATCTGTAGTATATGCACATTTTTAAGAACTGCTTCTATTCAATATCTTATAATAATGCTTCTTACCATATGCATGACTGTAAAGTCCCTGGACACCAAGCATTATTCAAACATGCACATTTACTAATGACCTGTTAGTAAACTATTTTCAGAATAAAATTCTGGGTTCCAAAGACAACCCAAGAGATCTTCTGACTTAGCGAATGGTAAGGAAGGAGGGTACAATCTTTTTCCCTTTCTCAGCTATGTGATTTGGCTTCACTAGAGAGGACAATTCCATGGCAGAAGAGAGTTCATTACTAATGAGAAAAGACAGAAAAGGCCAGAGGAAAACTGCTGCAGGATCCTTAAAATTAAAGGAGGCAGGCTTAATGGCATGTGATGTAGAGAACAGGCAGAAAGCTATGCAGAATAAATTTTGTTTTGTTTATGAGAAATTATGAAGGGTACACCAAGTCCTTTAACAGAGAAGGGACCTGGGAGTTGCTGACAAGCTAATTTAACTGAATCACCTGAAAACACAGTTTAGCAAACTGTACGTCCATTTTTAAATGCAAATGGGAGCAGTGAATCCTATTAGGAATAGCAAGAAAGTCACCTTTTTGAATTTGGAGTGAGGCACGCTCCTAAGTTTTTTCCAGTTTGCTCCGCTGGAATCCACTGCTTTCTTATTTCATGCATACCTCTATCTCAAACTCCAGTATTTTGCATTTAGTTTTTGATATGCCCATTTCTCAAAGGAATTACAAACTGGCAGCCAGCTGGAAGCATTAGAATTTCAGATGTCTTCTGTGTGTCCAGCAGTTTTTCATGACATGAATTTGAATGCCTTTCTGTGGGGTATAAAATTTTATTTTTCACTCTCCACTGTCTTACCCTAGAACAACACACAAGTCTACTGCCTCTCTGGAACCTGGAGGGTTTTGAACTAACCATAAACTTGAAAGTAAGTTTATATTAATTATATTACTAATTATATATTTGTATCTTAAATATCTATCTTAATTGTATTTGTATTGTTTCCATTTAGCATAGTAATTAACTCACATCAGGAAGTTAATAAATTTTATAAATAAATAAGAAATGGCAAATAGAAAAAAAAAACATAGTGGGTGTTATAGATTAAAAAAATAAAGTTCCTTCACCTAAAATGCTCACTTCTGGACTTTTCCCTTCAGATAAAGTTTAAAGGCAAACTTTCAATATGGCTGAGCTTGAACACAATAAAATATTACAAATTGGCCTCACTCCCCCTATGGCCTTCCTATGGTTCCATATCCTGCTATGCCTTGCTTGGCTTTCAAAGCATATGGCTCTTTATTTTTTATGATTTATAAATAGGCTTATTTATCATGTTTGTTATTTTCCATCTGTGTCCCCAAACCCCCAGTTTGTGCTCAAAGAAGCAGGAAGATGTGTCTGTCTTCTTCATTATTGTACCCCTGCACCTAAGCCAAGGTCTGATGAATGGTGAATGCTTAGTAAATATTTACTTCATTTTCTTTTAATGTTTTTATGAGTGCATTGTAATTATACATAAAAGTGGGATTCATTGTGTTATATATATACATGCACATAGCATAATTTGGTAAATTTTATTCCCCAGTTTTTCCCCTTTCTCTCCCTTCCTCCCTCCAACTTGGTCCCCTACCTCTCCTCTACTGATCTCCCCTCTATTTGTTAATGAAGGTATTAATGAAACCCATTTGTTGATGGCAAACTTGCCTCTATACCTAGACTACGTTTCTAGAGTCACTCATTCCAAGGCTGGAAAATGGAAAAGTAAGAAAAGTGTATCCTTTCCTTCCCCTAAATTCAAAGAAAACTACATCTGGAAACATCATCATTGAGGAGCTGAATACTAAAAAGAAAAACTTCAAAACAGAGAAAACAAAAGACTGATCAGTTATGGGAGAGAATGATAAGAAGGATGGCAGACTTATCAGCAGAGACGATGAAGGCCAGATTACAGTGGAACAACACCTTGATGAAAGAAGGGGATAAACCATCTACCAAAATGCTCAGCTGGAATGCTCACTATAAAGAGAAAGTTTCCTCTAAAAGTGAAGGCCAAATAAAGACATACTCAGAGATAAAGCTAGGAGAATGTGATATAGGTAGATCTCCAGATTACACCATATAACAGTCAGATCCAAAGGAAAAAAAGAATGAGTGCCTGAAATGATAAAAAAGCAAGTGAATGTAAAAAAGCTGGTTTACCCTTTTTTGATATCTTTCAAAGGCAATTAATATTTAAAATAAAATAATAATGAAGTATATTATGGATTTTATGATGTACCAAGAAACATATAAACAAATAAATAAAATAATATATACATATAAGACTACAATAATACAAGGAAGGGAAGGGAAGGGACCAATGCTATTGTAAACTACTTACACATCTGGTGATCTAATATTCTATAGTCTTTGGTAAGTTATGAGTGCATGCTCTTTTCCACAGAACAACCACTAAATAATTAAAAGGAATACTAAGGACCCAGCTAGACCATATGAAATAGAAAACTAAAAACAATTCAGATAATATAAAAGGTAGGAAGGAGATAAACACAAACAGAGCAGATAGAACTGAGAGAAAAGTAACAAAAAGGTAGAATTAAGCCACCAATTTCAACAATTGTATTAAAATTTAAAGGTACTAAACATTCAACTCAAAGGACAGCTTGTCGGATTGAATAAACAACAAGAACAATGATAGCAACAACAACAACAACAAGAGTAAATTATATGATGTTCATACAGGACATGCCCCACATAGAATGATTGTGTGTGTGTCCATATATGTGTGAGCATGTATGGGGAGGGTGGTGGTTAAAAATAAAAGAATGAAAAAAGCTGCACTATACAACACTAATTTGGGGAAGCTACCTCAACACTGGACAAAATAGTCTTCAGGACTTGAAATCGAATTCAGAATAAATAGGGACATGGCATAACAAAAATATGTCTATTTCAAGACACAGTAATCCTAAATGTAGATGTCTCAAGTAGATTAGTTCTTCAAAATAGAAAAGAAAATTCCAGAACCAGAGAGAAAAAAAAATCACTCCTGACTTATACATGGAAATTTTAACATGCCCCATCAGTATTTGTTATCAACAATTAAACACATTTCAATATTATTGAGGATTTTAACAATCCTGTTAACCAAATTAATTTAATTAATATTTTAATAATTTTATAATCAGCAACTGCTAAATAGATAACCTTTTTAAGTATATGTGACCTATTCAAGAAGACATATGCTGGCTATGAATTGTCTTAAAATTTTTCAAAAATTAAACACATAGCATGGGCTGGGGATACAGCTCAGTTCGCTTACCTCGCATGCACAAGGTCCCGGGTTCAATCCCCAGCACCACAGGGGGAAAAAAATCATACAGCATGTATTTTTGACTACATGGACTTACTTTGGGAATCAAACACTCCATGAATCTAAGAAGAAATCCCAGAAGGAATTTGAAGTGCTTTTAATTGTATAATAAAAAGCTTCCAAAACATTACTTGAGATGCAGTTAATACAGTCTTTGGAGGGAAATGTGCTGAAAATCACTTTGAAAATTGATGTTATAATCTTCCACCTTAGGAAGCTAGAAAAAGAGTAACAAACAAAAGCAAAAGGAAAGAATGGGAAATAAAAGAACTCTATCCTAGGAAAAGCTTCTGATTTTTACAGTCATATCTGAAAACTTGCCAATTTGTAGGTATAAACTTTATTAGACTAGGTAATTTCACAATGGGTAATTGGACCTTCCCACAAGTCACAGAATAATTTAGAGCTACTCAAAAGTGTGAATGGAAAAAGTATACTAAAAAAGCATATTCAATTATAAAATAATGGCACAGACTTTTTGCTTTCTAAAAATACCAAAAAAAAAAAAAAAGGGCAAAACCAGGTAAATGGTGGTGGAGTTCTATGTATATTTGAATGACAAAGATTTAGACTGATTATAAGTGCTAAGCTATTAAATGAAGAACTATTCTATTACAACAGAATGAGGAATGGTGTGGCTATTTAATGGAGAGTTTTAGTCACCAAATAGATTTGTTAAATAAAAAAGGAGAGTTTTATTTTATGCTTTTTCCATCAATGTATATTATAAATCCACATGAATATGTTCTTTGAAATAATAAAAATAAATCTAGGATTTATGAGGGTAAGGCCATTCAAAAATAGACTTAAAATACAAATAAATGTTCCATTAACAAAGTTTTTCAATTGTATGCCTAATGCCTACTAATAAAAGAGAATATCTCTGGCATTCTTTAATGTGGTTGTTTTCTTTTTTTAATCTTCTGTGAGAAAGAGAAATTGAAATAGGATATGAGTGTAAGGCAAGCTGTCAGGCACAGACATGGCAGAATTGAGGAAGTTCATTTATAGAACTAAGCCAATTAAAATTTTCAGACAATACTGGTATGAAGGACATGGATAGAAACACTTTTAATTGACAGAGAATGTGCTAGATGCTGGGGACACAAGATGTGTGTGACAGACACAGTCTGTGCCTTTGCTAATCTCTTATTCCATCTCCTTTGTATCCTTTCATCTGTACATTGTTCACCATTCATTTACCTATTAATCCACATCAGCCAGTGTCTATTATTAATCGTCAATTAGCAAATTCTCAGATCAACAGGTTTGAAAGCTGTTGTCTTCCAAGCATTAAAACTGAGATTCTCCAATGGTTGCTGTTCAACAGAAATAAAACAAGCCACAATAGTAACTGTAAACTTTCTAAAAGATACATTTAAAGGTAAAAAGAAACAGGGCAAATTAATTTTAATGACATATTCTGATAAATACAGATCTAACATATTACTATTTTAACATGTAATCAATATAGAAATGATAAGTGAGATATTTTTGCATTCTTTCTAAATAGTCTTTCTTACTCAAGTACTTAGTGCCCCTCTTGAGAGGAGCACCCATTCATTCACCTGTTCTTCCAGTCAATACAGACTTATTTTCATGTAAAAGAGAAAAAAAAATTTTTTTGGTGCTATAAATATAACAAAAAATAAATAAATAAATAGTAAGTTTCAAAGAATTTACAGCCTGGTAGTGATTACATGCCCGATATTTATTTCAATAGTTAGAAAATTGTAAGAAAAAAAAAAAAAAAGAAATTTAAGTGAATTGCCATGACCATTCCAAAGAAGAGAACATATTTCCAGTGTAGCAAAAGAAAATATTTGGGAATGAGTTTTTATGTGGAGCAAGAAAGCTGATTTATATTCAGCAGCAGCCACAGTATATCAGGTATTGTGTACATGTTTTCACATATTTCATCTATTTATTACCCCAATCTTATAAGTACCTTATTACCTCTTAAAGATAAGAGAACTAAAACTTAAAAATTTAATATTTCAGCCTGGGTTCATTGAACTTAAAATCCCACATGTTCTCTCCCTAACTTTGGTTAACAGTCATAGAGGGAGAAAGTACTCAAAGACAGGCAGGAAACAGAAAGACAGGATTAGAGGATATTCAAAACATTTGTAAGGATAATAAAGGATAAAAACGTCCATGTTTTGTTCTTGGGAAATAGTATTAAATGGGTTAATAGAGAAAAATCAGTAACTATGCAAGGCATGGTGGAATTTTTATCAATTGCCTTTGAAGAAATTGCTTTAAAAGATAAGCCCATACATTTAGTTTAACTAAATCAATTGTTCTATTTATTCATTATTCTCATAATCTCTACCTTTTCCAATGTCTAACCAGTCTGTCCATCTTTTACCACATACAGCTGGATTTACATCAGTTGCTATCAATCACTAAGCTTTCCAAGATTCAAGTCAAGCTTTTACCATGATATAAATTCAGGATCCCATCATCCCTCCCACGCTTCTAAAAGTTATCAGCTGTCACTTTCCTTTCTGGAGTCTCTGAAATTAAAAAACAATCACCCAGGCCTGAAAGAACATGATTTCATTGAGACAGTACATTTGCTGTTTTATTTAAATGAAAGGAAAAAAAAAAGTCTGTTTTCTTCTCATTCTATATCAAGGATAATTTATAAGAAAAAAATGTAAAATCACTCCTAGAGATCATTTAGAGCATGAGGATCATAACCTCCTTTATAACAAATAATTTTAATGTTCAAGTAAGATATAAGACTGACAGACCTGAAATTGAAATTTGAAATACCTTCCCCCTTCCAATCTTTCCAGGTTAAGTCAAATCCAGAATAATCCATTTTAATGCAAATCCTTTTAGAACTACTATGCATTGGAACCTTTGTTCAAACTATAAATGAGATTGGTATTTGTGATAGATCTGATCTTCTGTTTTATTGTTCAAACCAAAAAAAAAAAAAAAAAATAGAAGATATCCTTGTCTCCTTCTGCCTCACCTTCCATTTCTCTGCACTCTTCCTTCTTAACAATCACAGAGGCTCCCAAGCATAGACAGCCAATATCTCAGCAAGTTCTATTGGCTCCAGCCACGATATAAATCCCAAAAGTCTCTCCTTCTCTTCTTCTCCATCCCATAGCCCTGCTCCAAATCCCTACCACCTCCAGCCTGAGCTTCCACACCAAACTAATGGCTGATTTGTTCCCAGTGCTATCCCCTTTCAATGTATTTTCTACATAGCTGGCTAAATCAACTAGCAGGATAAATAAGGTATGAAAATCATGGCTATAATACCATCATTTCTTTTTTCTAAAAATTTACAGAAACTACAAGATTCTGAGTTACATATATAAAATCAAGTGGAAAGACACAGAATTGAAAAACACATACACAACCTATACTTCCTTTGACTGACTCCCATAAAACTCCAACAAGAGCAGGTCGAACTGTTTGAAATTTGCCCCTCCATCTCAGTATTGCTTCCCTCTGGGAAAATTTGAAGCAAGTGACAACTAACCAATTATTCTATAGACTTTACTTACACATCATTTTGTTTCCAAGGTAGCTGCTTTTTAAAATAGGTACACACCCAAGCAGATCCTTTTAACCCATGCAACCATATTAAAGAAATTCATCTATTCAACCTATCCCTATGTATTCTGTGAGCAAAACATGGAGGCAATGCTTTGAATAAGATTGGTAACCTCTGGGGCTTTTAGTGCTAAATAGAATTTCCTGCACTTAAACTCCTATTAGTTTTATACAACCAAAGATCATTTAATTTTAGCTGAACAACTTTTGGTTTGGTTTTGCAATCTTGTGGGAGAATACATATAGTATTTATTCGATTGCAGTTGAATGAATTTAGGCAGTTGATTATTGTCACTCAGGTGGGGATCTATAGAAATCAGTGTCATTTCCCAGAAAATCAGCCGCCAGTCAGCTGAGGGAAAGGTTGACTTAATGAATAACTCACCTTTATCACCTAAATAGCAGTTACTGTCAAGTACAAGAGACCTCTTGTATATGGGAGTTTTTAGACATATCCATTTGTGACAGGGAAGTTCTATTTGAATCAGTGTCTGGTGTTAATGAGACTATCACACATAATGGGCTTCATTTCTTGGCAGAGATGCAATTGAGGTGGGGTTTCCTTGAAGCCACAGGGAAAACAGAGTATTATTTTTTCAGAAACAGAAAAGCTTTTTTTTTTTAATTCCAATTTAAAGGTAGTAAATAGTAAATTATCACTCTTTTGTCATATGGAGTAATGTTAACCAAAATTGATAATTTGTAAATCAATAGAAGACAAATATTAAATAAGTATCACATTGTCTCTGAAGTGCTTATGTTCAGGCTGTGTAGAATACTTACCTAGAATATCATGTGAAAGCAAATTAAGCAAATTAACATCCTAAATCCACATTATGATAGGTGATTATCATAAATTGCATATGATTCTTCAAAATCATGAGAACTTTAAAAGGCAATAATATATAGATAAAATTCCTATTTTGCTGTAAAGGTTGGAGATTGTGCTAAAGATCATTTGTTCAAAAATATTCATGGAGCATTTGATATAAGCTATTGCTCAAAAGGTATTTTTCAAAGATAGGCTAGGGTTATACAATTAAATGTTTTGTGAATAATGTACCCAGGTGATTATGAATTTCTATAAGCCAAGGCACTAAAGCAGGTAAAAATTATTTAGCTAAAAGCTATCAAAAGTGAGGTTCAAGACCATAAATTCAGTACAAAAAGAAATCATTTTGCATTCTGGATACAGTAAAATCTTTTAAATACTGCTGATATGTATTCTGTCAGAGACTACTATCATTATACCACCACAACAATGTCTTCTGTTTGTGTGATGTTCTCAATTATTTATAGATAGATAGATATTTATATAAATTTTAGGAGAGATTGCTTTCAGTTTCCCAGATTTGTACTTAACCCAATTTCCCAGTTTGCTGGGGTGGGGGTGGGGGTTGAGAAGTTAGAAAAAAGAAGACTGAATACACAGACTTGAACTCCATTAGTTCAGATCAAGATAAGTAACTGGGTGTACAATGAACTGAATGTTAGTATCCCCACCAAAATGCATATGTTGAAATCCTACTCCCAAAGGTGATATAGTGTCAGGAGGTGAAATCTTTGGCATATAATAACTAAGTCAGGAGGGTAGGCTGCAAATGGGATTAGTGCCTTTTAAGACCCCAGAGAGCTCATTCCCTGCTTCTGCCATATGAGAACAAGAGAATTTTTAGCTGTCTATAAAAGGAAGAGAGTCCTCACCAGAACCCAACCATGCCAGCAGCACCTTGAACTCAGACTTCCAGCCTTTGGAACAGTGAGAAATAAGCCTGTTGCTTCATAAGCCACCCAGTTTGTGATATTTTGTTATAGTAGCCTGAATGAAAAAAGGGAAGCATAGGATTATAGCAGTATCTGGGCATAAGAAGTTAACTTCTAGACATTTCTAATATTCAGACTGAAGTCTTTTAGGAAATCTGGTCTTCTAACAATTTTCTTGGTTCAACTCAGTGTGTTTTTTGTTTCTCTGTAAGATTAAATTTGAGATTAACAGTAAATCTCCTAACAGACTTCAGTGCTTTTTCTGTCTCTTCCTAGTCTGTTCTCAATACACTACCTAAGTGATCTGTAAAAACAGTCATGACATCACTTCTCTGCTCAAAATTGTCTAAAGGCTGCAGGCTCACGCAAAAATATTACCATAAGCTGGGCATAGTAGTGACACCTGAAATCACAGCAACTTGGGAGGCTGAGGAAGAAGGATCACAAGTCTGAGGTCAGCCTCAGAAACTTAGCAAGACCCTGTCTCAAAATAAAAAAAATAAAAAGCGTGGGATGTGGTAGAGTTACCCTGGGTTCAATCCCTAGTACCCCTCTCCACCAAAACAAAAAACAAAAAACAAAAAAAACTACCATAAAGTCTTCCTACCCATAGGTATTGGACAGGATGCTATCTCCCTCATTCCTTCTGCTCTAGGCACTCTGGATTCCGGCAGTTCCTTACACAGTCTGAGGCCACTCTACATTCAGGGTCTTTTGTTTGTATTTTCTTCTCGTGGAATTCATATCCCCAGAGAATCTGAGCTTTCTTCAGGTCTTAAAAAGTCATGTTCCTAGCCATCTCTGTTAGTCAGTTTTCTATCACTGTGACAAAATACCTGAGAAAATCAACTTAATAAGGAAAAAAGTTTATTATAGTTCATAGTCTCAGAGGTTTCTGTCCATGTTCACTTCATCCTTTTGCCCTTGGCCTGTGGTGGCACAGTACATCAATAATTCACTTTGGTCTCCAGTAGTTGGGTTATAAGGAGGTCTCTGCCAACTGAATATGCCTAAAATTATCAGGCATCCTGTGTAACTCAGTTAATGACCTTTAAATAATAATATTATGATATGGTCAATGGGATGTATACATTAACTACACGTTCACTTAAAAGGTATTATATAATCAGAGAAAGCAAACTTCATCTATTATCATGTTTCTATTTAATAGTTTCATTGTGTATGTAGTCCCACTTACAAAAAAAGTCTCCATTTTCAAGTTAAATTGTCATTTTCTTTTAGATATTCACAGAGCAAATCAGTACTCATTAAGAAGTGAATATTCCTCTTACATCCTAGTGGAAGAATCATTCCTGTTATTTCATCACCCTAACCCAGTGCTCTGAAATGTTAATCTCATTTACCACATTTCAATTGAGGTTAAAGGTGCATCTCTGATGTACCCCCTACTGCTCCAAATAATTGTTCCAGTTTTTCACTGTACCCAGCCTTATGTAATTCCAGAAGATACTCAGATCCCTCTGCTCTGACAAGCCATGAAAAACGATCACGTCAGAACAGTTGCTAATTCTTTCATTTCTACCTATCAGAGTTTTTTCCACCACTAGCCCGTTAAAGGTCAAGTTTTCAACTAACCTGAGGCTAAAATGCCCAAGTTCACATGCAAGAATGTTCTGATACAAATTCAGACTCTTCAAGACTGAAGATAGTAAAGCATATGGGAGCATATACTCTATATATTATAATGTAAATGCATAATGTATGCTTAATACTATTTACGCTATACACTACATAATGACGTATTAGTTCCTATTGCTGCTATAACAAAGAATGATTAATTTAGTAGCCTAAACAACACTAATTTATTAGCATATACACAGGAGATCAGAAGTTCAAAATGAGTCTCACAAGACTAAAATCAAGATTTCTCTAGGACTTGCAGTCTTCCTCTGGAGGATATAAGGGATAATCTATGTCCTTGCCTTTTCCAGCTTCTAGATGTCACTTGAATTCCTTAACTGTGACCCTCTTCTCATCTTCAAAGCCAGAAGCCTAGCATCTTGTTATATTTCTTGACTCTCTCTCTCTCTCTCTCTTTTGCTTCCATCTATCACATGTAAGCTCCCTTGAGATGATACTGATCCCACTAGGTTAATAAAGAATAATCTTTCCATCTCAAGGTGGCTGATTATAAACTTAATTCCATCTGCAAACTTACTTCTGCTTAGTGAGTAACATAGCAGAGTCACAAGTTCTGGGAAAAAGGATGCAGACATTTTTGGTGGTGATGGGGCATTATTCTCATTCTTATTATCATTCCCAATAGGACATTAAATTTGACTGGATCAAAGGGAAGCTGAAGCTGAAAAGGAGGTTTACACACCATTGAATACTAATAAATTTAGATTATTTTTAATTTAAGCACTGAGACACTCCCTTCATCCCCCATTATCAGAGCTACATTTTAGAAGATTCCTCACTCAGGCAATGGCATACGCAATTAATTGGGAGATGAGATGATTGGAAGCAGGGAATTCAGTTAGGCATCAGCAAATTCAGCTGAGATGCTTTGAAAAAACTCTCTAATATGCCACGACCAATTCAGATGATGATGACAGTCTTCTCAAAATTGAAAGCATTCTGCCTGATCCATTCTTCTCCTTAGTGGGTAGAAGGAATTTGAGCAGCACACAGTATCGGGTCCGATTTGAATTCACTTTCTCTTACATGGTCTTGTTCAAAATTATAACAAGGGATTTGGAAGCTGGTGTGAAAATACATTCTGGAAACCTTTTTCAACACAACAGGGAAGAGCATAATATGAATCCTTCATATCTGATGGGAGTGAATTGGAGGTTTTGTCACATGGAGTAAAAGGAGTTTGTTGGGCTTAGGCTACAGGCTTTTCTCACTCCACAAGCCTCATTTCATCCACCACTATCAGGAGGTGATGGAATTTAAGCATATGTGTGTACTTGTGAAGCACAGACGAGATGACAGGAAAACACTGCGAAGTCCTTGGCAGGTCCAATGAACCTGGAGACAATGCAGGTCACAATGAATCGCTCACAGCCAAGGATTTCACCAGAGGCATCCTCCATTCCATCTGTGCTGGCTACACAGGGAAAAATAAAAGACCAAGGCCAAGAGAACTGAGAGCAGGCCAGTGCGGCCTTGGCGAGGCTAGCCATCCCTGAGCATGGCCAACATGGCATCCACTTCTGAACAAATTGAAGGATCATGGGACGGGGAGGAAATCTGATTGCCAGAATGGCTGCGTGATGACTCCAATCTGCTACAAACACATCAGGCCTTTGCAAGTGGTTTCATCTGATGTTCTTGTTCACCACACAGGTGGTTGACAGAACGGTTTCTCAATAACAAACCTGAGTACAGCTACTAGGTCAGCAGAGAGAGACCTAAAATGGCGACAAGCATGGTGGTGTCCATGTTACCTGTTCAGCAATATCCATGTAAACTTCACTACCAACTCCAGGAGTTAACAGGTAAACAATTTCATAGTCCTCACATATAATATCTGGCCTATCGATGTGAATTTACATATATATTCAAGTTTTCATGTCAGAACTTGTAGAAAAAACAGATTCTTAGCTTGGACTTTTATTTTCATCACTTTAAAATACAGAAGCCAATAGAACGTGGTGACTTCTCAGTGGGATTATGCCATTAATTTCTCTATTCTTCTAGAGAATATTTATTACTACCAGGCTGCAAGAAAGATTCTCTAGAGAAATTGCACACCCTACTAGGAAGCATATAAAACTGATTCAGGTTTATGAAAACATTCTACGTAGTTATAACCTAAAAATTTTTCAAACTGTTTTAAATTTGCTATGTGGCTACTTCTGCATAACAACTACCTGAGAGAAGAAAATAAGAGTTAACCACAAGCAATTTTAATGGTTAAAAAAAAAAAAAGCTGAATTCTCTCAACAGTGGCAAATGATCATTCCAATGCACAAGTCACAGATATTCCACCTCCTCCACATAAAAACACAAATCACCTCCATTAATACCTTTGCTTGCAAGTAAACAAGTCCCTAAAATAATGCATTTCCTTAGGACAGATCAGTTTTATCTGGTAAATCTAAAAGGACAAGATAATATGTATCCTATTTTAATAATTTCTTTCAATGCCTGGCAGTATATGTAAGGGAAAAACAGAAAATAATCAGCAGAGTGTGAAGAACAGCAGTGGCATAGGGAGCTTTATTTGATGTAATATTTTACAAAACACAGCAAATTTGTGCTTAAAACAAAAAACAAAAAGCAAAAAAAACAAAGCATTGTGCTTGATAAGTCCTGACAAGTAAACTAAAGTTATGCCACTAGCATATGGCAAAGCTGATGTGCTAAAATACTATGTGGGCTGGATCTTGTATATTAGTTGCTCCATTAAAGAATTTTTCACTCTGGCAAAGGTATTTCAGCTTTTTTTCTGAGAGAAAAATAGCAAAAATACCAAACTCAGCATGAGAAGTTTAGAATATTTGCCTAAAACCTAAAGTTGATTGCATAGAAAATCCAAGAAAGGCTTCAATTCAGCAGCCATGAGGGTGAAGTTACATGCTTATGCTAAAAAAGAATCTAATGTTACATGACACCTGTAAGCAAGCAAGAAAGTGTCCCATTAGGAAAGCAAGAAGAACATTTCACAGAAGAAGAAATAATCAGAAATGATCAGTCAACAAATTTATGAAAAAATGTTCAACATCTCTAGCAATTACAGAAATGCATATTAAAACTACATTGAGATTTCTTCTCACTCCAGTCAGAATGGCAATCATCAAGAAAACAAGTAACAATAAATGTTGGCGAGGATGTGGGGGAAAACGTCCACTCCTACACTGCTGGTGGGACTGCAAATTGGTGCAACCACTCTGGAAAGCAGTATGGAGGTTCCTCAGAGAACATGGGATGGAACCACCATTTGACCCAGTTATTCCACTCTTACTCGTGGGTAAGCCCATCACTATGAAATGACTACAGACTTCAGCCGCAGACCCCTTCTCTGTCCTCATGTGCCAGCTACACCACTGATCTTTAGCTGCTCTTGTGTCAAGTATACAGTGGCAGAAAGTCACACTTTGAAATCATTGTAATTTCATGGTAAAGACTTTTTTTGGAGATATTAAAATTAGTGGCTAAAATATTTATTTTAAGTTAACAGAAAATGTAATTACTCATAACACACATCCTTTGTATTACAAGGGATTCCTTGACCTTTTCCCTGTAAATATTTAAATAAACATTTAGTTCAAGGTTTTCTGCTACTATGTATAATTATAATGTATGGAGAAAAAAATAAATTTAGTCAAATGAGGATGAAATCATATCATATACTTTGAATTGGACCAGGAAGAAGGTAGATTCAAGTTTTATTTGTAGTATTTTCAGAGAACCCCATTAGGTTTAATAAGAAATGTTTCAAGTTATGTAAAACTATATAGGGAAATTATAGAATTTGCTTATCACAAGGGAAATTGATGGAATCATTTAATGCAATCCCCAACTTGGATTTATTAGGGGAAATGACTATGAAATTCAGACAGGTGGATATCTTGCTTTTTAAGATGCAGTAGACTGTGTTATATGTGCTACTTTGCACACCATGATACTTACCTGCATTTATAACACAAGCAATCTTTTCAAACACATTTCTTTTCAAAAAGCATCTCTAATATTTCAGTTTAAGTCCATTTATTCTTTGTGTTTTGGAAAAAATAGAGTGGCTGTAAAATTACTACCATCTTTACAAAATAGCAACTGTGAATAGTTATTAAATCTTCACTTTAGTTCAAGATAAACAATTGAGCCCCTACCTTTGTGTCCAACTCTTTAATCATTTTAGAAGCTGCATCAAAACCAAAGCTTTATTTTTTTTAAATTTCAAAGGTTGGAAACAAATATAATACATAAAGGTGTGTGAAGGGAATAGGAGTATTTCATCTTATGAAAACTAAAACATGTATTTTTTTTAAATGAAAGAGAAGACCTATGTGGAACTCAATAAATGCTACTAGATTTTTAAGGTATGAAATGAAGGGGGAAAAAAGAAATAATAATTTTTAAATAAGATGAAACTTGGATTGCCCTGTGCATTTTCATGAGGGAAATGTAAAGTTTTTGGTAAAACTTAAAGAATCAGAAAAAGAGATCTTTTCTTCTGTGAGGATATTTAAATGAATTAATATGCTTTTTTTTAATTAATATGTATATATTTGACCATTCCATGTTATTATAACAAAATATCCAAGACTGGGTACTTCATTTAAAGAGAGAGAGAGAGAGAGAGAGAGAGTGTGTGTCATTGGACTTACAATTTTCGGGTGACTGCAGGGTCTAGCCAGCTTGGCGTAGGTATTCTGGTAAGGGACTGCTGGCTGCATCACAACATGAGACCCACTGATGGGCTCTGAGGAAGATTCCCGCTTACTACCACCATGATAGAATGCATTATTCCCTACAAAGTAAAAATATGGAGCAGACCTATGCAATGTTGTCTTTAATTTCAGTTACTTTATAAAATGTATATTCTCTTAGAAATATCTTTGGAAGTTCATGTATTAGGAATCAGGAGCATTTATTCCTGAAATAAAATAAAGAAGGGTTATGGGGAATTCCACCAGGGATCCAGAACCCTGTTCTACTACCGCATAGCCATGTAAATGTAATCAAACAGTACTTGAGTTCTGCTTTCATTGGTCTGTTGATCTATAGAATTGGAGAATTGATCTCTTCCTGCTCTGAATTCTTTTTTGAGGTGCTAGGGATTGAACCCAGGGCCTCACATGTGCTAGGCAAGTGTCTTATCACTGAGCTACATCCCCAGCCCACCTGAAGTTCTTCAGGCTATAAGTAAATGATCACAGCACTGTACTTCATGTAAGATGTCAGCTCCCGGATCCACAACAACATAAGTGTTGCACATACCTTGGGTCTCAAATGCAGCTGAGATAAGAAATAGTCAGGGTTAGCAGGTATGACATCTAGAAGCAACTACACTTGACAGATTCCCTTCCCATATGTTATTTAATTCTACTGCCTTTTGTCTCAAGTTCTTAGTAAATCTCCAAAGTATCAAAATGTATCAAATTATCCTATTATGCTATAAGATTAATAGGTGATGAATAAGTATGTTTTTTATTTCTAATTTTCAGAAGACACTAGTAATTAATTTTTCATACATCAAATAAGGAACCCAAAGTACTTTATTAATGTTGGTTTTGAATACTAGTATCCCATCTATGCAGGTGACAGAACACAGGCAAGTGAATCACAGAATCTATAGAAGCAGCGGAAGCTTGAGGACCAATTTAATTTCTTAGCTCTTAGAGGGTAGTTACTATGGAGAGACACAGAGGATGAAGGAGGAGACCCCAATCAAGACAGGCCCTCTTTCCTTGTTCCATATGTTTACAAACTATTAAAACCTAAAAGAAAATTTAACTCTATAGCCTGACAAAAATTCAAACTTATGAAAACAATTATTTTCAGAAAGTTTATTTCAGAAATGGTTGAACATCCAGGAGATCATTTTGGGTTCTTTTACCACAATTGTTTTTAAGTAAAGAGATTTTTAATACGTATTCAAATAAAGATTAAGGTGAGAGAATTACTTGTCTTCAAAAATTCAAATAAGAGAAAAATATATTTATTGCATTTATTCAATAATTATAGCCAAAATTCAGATTTATTTTAAAGGAACAGTAAGGGAAATAATTTCTTTATTACTGGATATCATTTTGAATATTAATACGGATTTAAAACACATTACCTTCCAGCAGTTTTTAAAAAAATTTTTACTAAAAAATATATTTCCAAGTTCTGGACATCTTAATACAAGTTACATTACAATGTGTAAAGTTTCTCATGATATTTTAAATGAAATACATCCTCCTAGAGTGTAGGACTACTATGGCATTAAATCATGTTATTTTCCTCTCTTCCATTTCTAGCATATAAATTTGCTTAATGATATGATCCTCTCTCTTCTTGAGATTCTTTTACATGACTGTATTACACCACCTAAACTCCTTTTAATTATTGAAAAGAATTAAAATTTGAATTTATTAAAGCAGCCATGTTGAATATATGTATATATACATATATATATACACATATGTAAAATGCCAACCACACCAATAATTCTCTCCCTGTCTTGACACTCAAAGTTCCAATAAACATCTTTCAGATTTTCCAAGTTATGGTTGAAAAAATAAAGCTCCCATCTGCTCCTAGCTCAGAAATATTCACATTTTCTGTCATTTATGCCACATTTGTTACACTTGACCCAACAGAAGCCTGCAGTAGAACCCTACAAATATTAGGTCTCATTCAGCTGCTATATTGATTTCATCTTCCCACACATCAGGGTACGACCTTTCCCAAAGGAAAAAAGGGAAGAAGAGAAAGACTTCAACCTCTTAAGCTCTATTTCTCATGAGACGTCAGCCATAAAATCTCATGCATCAACAAGAAATGGAAGTTTAAAAATGTTGCTAGATAAACCCCGTGGTTGCCATACATATTTCTGTTTTGAAAAACTGTGTGCCCAAATGTTAATTTGGTGAACATTATCATTAATAAAACTCTGACCAGGATTGCTTTTTATTGGAGGATTTAACCCCCTAAGAGTCCTTCTTTAGAATACTTATTTTCTCTGGATTTTCCTCTATTTCTGGAAGGAGCATAATCTATCCCCCAACCCCAATATGCATCAAAGTCTTTGCCAATGTTGCTTTCCACAGTTAAAGTCTGGTTGTATCTCAGTCTAGAAATGGTTGTTTTATCTCATTCATGTATGAAGTTCCCACAGAGGACACTCAAATGTGTTAATTGGTTAATTTGTAGTATTCAATCATTTTGCACCTGTTTATCATGCATTTCTCTTTATTTCCTTTGAAACTTCTCTGTCACTAGTACATGAAAGCTTGAAAACTTCATTGATTTCACTTTTGGATTTCAGGAGTATTTCTTCTTCAGTTATTATACACAAGTAGATCTAATGTTTAAAAATCTACCTCAGTTAGATTTTCCATGTCTGTCCTCTCTTTGTTGCCCATCCTCACCTCCACTGACCAGCACTACCTCCTTTCAGGACTATTGCAATAGACTACTTATAGGAGATCTGGTTTCTGCTTCTTCCTACTCCAATTTATTCTGCACACGACTGCAGTTTAATCTTCTCTAACCTAACTCTGATTACAACGCTCCCCTGATAATCAACTTTCATTTACTTCTGATTGCTTCTCCAAGAGGGCCCCATCTCTGAAGATTGACTTCAAGGCCATTCACAACTTGGTCTCACTTCCTTTCCAAATATCTCTTTCCATGTTACCTGATAACTGTAATGCTTGCTTCTGAGTGTTCAGACACCTGCCCTAGGAAACATTTAATATTTTTGTTTTAGAGCTCCAAGTCTCAACACTGTGCAATATTTGCCATATATAATGTATTGTACTATTATAAACATGGTTATGACAATACCATTATGCAAACAGAGATTTTGATTTTCTAGAACAGTGAATAAGTCAAAGGCAAAAGCCATTCAGAGTTGAAGAAAAATGTTAGCGATTGTTACTCTGTTCATAAAGTCACAATTACAACTGGCATCATACACAGTCAGCACCATATAAGTGACTCTTTCAAATGTGTTCTGAGGATGGGGCAACTACTAAGGATTGGCCACTATCTCCTTCACCATCTCTTTCTCATATATCAATTTGCCCAGAAGTCTTCTTTCATCTGGAGGGAAATTCTATTTAGATGAGCTTTCTCAGATTTAACGGATCCTCCCTTGGATTGGATTGTGGCAAAAAAAAAAAAAAAAAAAAAAGTTTCATTTTTCTGTCTTTGTGTTTTCTGACCTATATTCCAATGATCAATCAATATGCCAGAAAAAAATATAGTGGGATGATATTAAGATGAAAATACAGCCCTGTCTTCATGGAACTCACAGTTTAATGGGAGAGACAGATATATAAATAAATAATTATAATGTGATGCATG
Organism: Sciurus carolinensis; assembly: GCF_902686445.1. Taxonomy (NCBI): domain Eukaryota; kingdom Metazoa; phylum Chordata; class Mammalia; order Rodentia; family Sciuridae; genus Sciurus; species Sciurus carolinensis. The sequence goes on from NC_062224.1 coordinate 25,516,106, forward strand.
TTGTAGTAATGCTAAGTTGTAAGAACCATGGGAACATAAATAAGGGGACAACTTACTCTGCTGTGGGTGAGGTTGCAGGCAGGGATTAAAAGGGATGCAAAATTGATGTGATAACCTGTAAACTGTACTTCAAAGACTGGGTAGAGTCAAGGTAAGAAGATGCTGTGTAGAAGCATCAGCATGACCCAAGCCCTGGCATATTCTGAGTTTCTGGAAGGGCTTGGCAAAAGACTGAAATGATAATGAGGACGTGGGATTAGAACCATGACTGACTTTTTTAAGAGAATATCATTTAATTTCTTGGCATTAGGACTATTAACTTGCCCAACAAACAGATATCTTTGGAAAAGATAATCCTGGCGACAGAAGGGACTTAAGGAGAAGACCAAAGGATATTAGTATAATTCTAGGTATGGAATGTTGAAGATCAGGTCTAAATTTCAAAGAAATTAGAGAGCAAAGAGAAAATATAGATGTTTCCAAAGTCTATAAGAACATCAAAAACCTAAAATTTAAGGTAAAAAGTGCTAAGATGAACTTCAGTTTCTGCCAATATCGCAAACACTTTAGAACACCCTCATGCTGTTGGAAAGAAATACTTACGTAACAGCCATTTTGCTAAGCGCTTTGTATACATTTTCTTGGGGTATTTTCACATCCCCATTGCAGATGAACAGAGCCTCACAGACATCAAGTCAATTGCTACTGACAATTTTGTCGCATTCCAAAGTGAATGGGTGAAGCAGGAGAGGGGAGATGTGGGCACGTTTTGTAGTGATTACCCATTTCCATGGTGTAAATACTCATCCATGGATAATTTCAGACTACCAACAAGTCAACGCTGACTGCAGTATTGGGAAGATAAGTGCACAATGAGATAGGATCTCATAGCCAATCTGAGCCAATCAGGTACACCAGCAGATGGGTTTTACAAAATATATTGCCAATCATTTTACAAAGCAAAGGCTGGAAAACTAGAAATTGTGGGCCAAGTCTTGCCACCATTCTGCTTTTGAAACAATGCTTTATTGGAACATAACCATACCCAGTCGTTTTTGTATTATCCAGTGCTACTTTTATACAACAGTGGTGGGTTGAATAGTTGCAACAGAGACTCTATGGTCCCCAAAACCTAAAATATTTACCATCTGGTCATTACAGATAATATTTGCCAATGCCAAAGGTAAATTATAAATGGTTAAAGTCAATATATATTATTAGAAGTCAAGGTAGTGAAGATCCTGAGAGAGACACAATGAAGGAAGAGTAACTAGAGAAAAGCACATAGCACTCTGGGGGGTCACAGTAATATTCTCTTCCTTAATCAGGGTTGTGGCTACTCACTGAAAATACAGCAAGCTTACAAGTAAGATTGGTGAATTTTTCTATATGCATATTATACCTCAATAGAATTTTTGTTTCAAAATATAACATTGAGATACTCTCAGAGTGAATTTATAATATTTGTTCATCAAGAATTTAAACATTTTTTAACATCAACATACTTCTAAGACATGTTTGTCTTCTTGATTTACACAGATGCTGATGAATTCTATAGATATCCATCAGTCATAGCATAAGTAATAGAGTCTATCTATTGGATGTGATTCTTGCCAAAACTTTTCTTCTGGGTGTGCTAGTGTTTTCATATCTATACTATCCTGGTAGAATTGTTATGGTTTCATTATTTAACTTTTTTAAAATGTGCTTTTCAAATATTAATTCCTTTGTATGTCATTTATGACTCAATCTGTTTATTAGATCATTGAGCTTCCTCAGGGAGGTGAACCTTCACTGTGATTATTATGAGCAGGACTTTTTAAAAACTGGAGGAAGTTCAATGATATCAAGAATAATATTCTCTTAGGTGACTGAGAAGCTTGGCTCTTGTTAACCATCTATGGCAACAGACAGATGTGTGCACTGGAACCAAAGAGGAGGCAGCCATGTGCCAAGCTCTCAGGTGTAATTCCTTCCAGCCAACTCTCACAGTCTACATTTCTAAGATGAATTGAGAAGATTTGTAGGTCACAATTCCTTGGTTTCCTCCATGCCCAGATTCCAGATTGGCCACTTTCCAGATTGGAGTTGATATTCCTGTAGCTCCCGGCTCACCACCTGTCAGCTGTCAGACTGGTGTGTGGCTCTGGCTCTAGCAGCTGGCCAGCCTGTTACCTCACAGCAGTGCACAGGTGTACATGGATGCTGCTGAAGCGTCTGAGAAGGCCACCATACCTGTCAAAGGGCATTAGTTCCCACTAACAGTCTCTAAGTCTGGACCAGATCATGCAGTGTGCATTGAAGTCAAGAAGCAGCTAAAATCTCTTACACACTAATAGTCAATGATTTATTAAGCATAACAATGAATTTTTGACTTTTCTACTAAATTTTCAAGGGAAAGGTACTTTCTTTTTCAGGATAAGGGGCAGCCCTAGGGCATTAGTGAGGCTAGCTTAGAGGTTTGGATGCTGTGGGCCCTAAGAGTGAACAAATCTCCTGAAATACATATGAGTTGTTGTCTTTGGATATTTTTAATAAAGAACCCATTCAAAGTATACAAATCACTTTGTTGAGTGAAACACAAAAGGAGTTGAGTATTTCTTATGTCTGAATGAAGACCCTATAATTATAGATGGTCAGGTGGCTCTCATACAAATTCTGTGAGTTTTAACGATCCAGAAAACAAACTAATTATACACCTTCTTGCATAAGAGACAATACTGAACTAGTATACCACTTTTCTTTTAACCAACTGTACCCCAACATGAAAGAGAAGAAGTTGTGGCTCATATCCTCCTTTGGCCACTGAAACACCTAGCAAATGGCGGGTGGATTTGAATGGGAGATTGAAGCAGAGTCAGGCCATGATGAAGACCAAAGTGTAGCCTTGCTTTCTGTTGAAGTGACCAACACCATTATCAAATAGGAAAGTTCACACTGTGAACACTCAGTACGGTCCAGAAACTACACTATCACCACATTCAGAAAGCAACATTTGCATATTGCTGAAGAAGGCTTGGCTTGGCATGAGTTAAGTAATTTGCCTAAGATCTCACAAATACCAAGTAGCTCAGACCTAACCAACTGGGTTAGTCCAGCCCAGGCCTAGCCAACTACAGTACAAACTTTATACCACACTTGTTTGTTTTTCACTGACTTTCATTTTTTAAACTGCTGTCAAAATATTATCTAATTCCTCTTTGGCAGAGGGATGCTATCTATGTGGCCACAATGGTTTCTTAAACTGAAAAAAAAAAATACAAAAGGCAATTGAACATAACAAAACCCCTCTTATGCTTCTTCAAATCACTTTCTACTTGACCCAATATCACAGTTATGGTTCTGCATGTCTCAAGTGTGATGTATTACCTAAGTAGGGCCTAATGAGTTCAGAAGAATATTTGGTTTGGAAAGTTTAATATTCAAACATGCTCAGAAAGAATGTGCTTTTTATTCCCATAACTATCTAACTTTGGGCTTAGTAACTAAAACCTCCACTATGAGATACTAGGGTAAGCTATCAAATTATTACAATTTACGTGGAAGGAATTTCATGTGAGAGCTGTCTTGCTCTCCCTCCATGGACAGACAGCATACATGGTCGGTGTCTCACTGTTCAGAAGAACACAATCTTAAATCAGAAAATCAGAAGTAAGGGGAGGTCATAAAATGTCACATAGTGTGTAAAATGAAAGCAAATGAAAGAAGTTGAAAACAAGACTATGAAAGTACACGTTTAATATTTGTTGAAAGACATTTGGGACCTTGTCAGAATGTCATTCTGATAACTCCAGCTGGCTGACTGAAGGGTTGGTCTTGGTATATGGAAAAGAGGACTAGAAAGCAAGATAAGTTCAAGATCAGAAAAGAAAATGAAGGGGGTGGGGAGAAGAATAAGAGGAAAATAAATAGAGCTGTGAAGAAAATACATGGGCCTTTCAAAGGAACCCAGAAGATAAATATATCAAGAGAAAAAAAATCACCAAAAATTGAATTGGTGTCTGGTACCCTGTCAAAAAAATCTATTCACAAAATAGTGCTCAAAATATTTTGACAGAAAGATAAAAACTAAAAAAGAATACCATGTCACCATGATGTAACAAAATGGCAGGATGTTGACCTAGAACCCACTAGGATGGATGGGTTATTTTCATAATATTCAATGCACAGTATCAATAATATTTATTCAGTCATGTAGGTCCTTCAGGCAGGAAGTTTTTATAAGATTTCATTATTTAGCTTGTACACACACCCTTCTTAAATTAGAAAGTTTTTCCTGTTTTGAAATTAAACTTTATTTTCTGAGTTTTTCATCCTTGAAGCAAGTAACTTTATTTATGTTACTGTGTGATAACCTCATCAAGGAACATTCACAGAAATAGAGAATTCGAAGTCAGTTGGAAGGGCCCCCACCCAACAGGGGAAGGGCTTCAGACAGAGGTCCCCATGACCTGCCCTTTCCTCCTACCAAACAGACCATTGCTCCTGCCAGGGAAGGGGTGGTAACAAAACTGATAAGCAAGCTGGTGAAGCTCAGCTTATAACTCTACAGAGCATGATGGCCTGAAAACATATCTTACCACATTTTAAAACTAGCTAATATATACAAGGCCCAAACTGTGGGGTAGAGACAGCTCCAGACGTTATAAAGACATTCTTCTCTTTTCAAAAGAGATTTGCCATAGACTTCTTTTCACTAGCAAGCCCAGTGGGGCATTCAAAATACCTTTTTAGATGACATATGTGCACCTTTTAAATAATATATTAACAGTGAATTGCTGAATAATGTGCACCTGTAAAACAGCTGTTTGGCTGAAGCTTAGGGACAGTCATTAAAATCAGCTTGGCTTACAGCCTGGGCATAGGCAAATCACAACACGAGGGAGGAGTAGCAGGCAGGAAGGCAGGGGATGCTGAAAAGGACAGAAATATGCCAACTGGCTTATCATCAGAACTTCTTAGGAGATGGGGTTCGGCTCACAGGGGACGGAGATCTCACTTTTAAAGCCCCTTTTCCTGCATGGCATTTGTACTTACCTAGTTAACACAAAGTCATCTGAACTAACCAGACAAGCCTCCCCCTCCTGAGTTTCCACCACTTGGAAAACACCCACTGCTCTGTATCCACCATTCAGCCAACACCAGAGTCATGCCTGCTGTTCCTTCCTAAGACACCTCTATTTTAGCTTTTTAGCAATCTTCCCAAATGTTACTGACAGGTTTTACCAAATCAGTACACACCTCCATTTATCACGGTGCAACTATTTTTTTTTTTTTCTTTCCATTCTTACTGTGCATCTACAAAAGGCCCTGATGCCTGAAATAAAAATTCTGGGTAAATACCGGCTTCCTTGCATTTCATTGATAAGAGTCAACACATCCTCTAAGTCGGCAAATATTCCTCTTGACAACCATGAATTATGCTAAGATCACAGAGCTAAAGACCTTATTAGTGGTTTGCGGAGAGCTCAACAGGAAAAAAAAATACAAGTTTTTTTTTTTTAAAAAAGAAGATTTTATCTTTCTATAAATCAGTAAATGTTTGCTACCAGAGGTCTGCTGTTTTCCACTGATATGTCATCCGCATTTTAAAATTGATTTCAGAATAATCTTTTGAAATGGACTTTTTAGAATTTAGGCTAAAGAAGAGTATAATACTTCACATTTAAACAGCAGTAAGGGAATTTTGGCAACTTAAGATTTATCAAAAAAAAAAAAAAAACAAAGAAAAAAAGTTGTGAGAAATGAAGTCCTGTGGGGAGAGAGAAAGAAAGGAGAATGTGCTCTTTTGAGAGCAGAACAGATGTCCAAACCACACATCCCCCAGGGTAGAGAAGACATTTTCCTTCTGGATCTCCAAGCAGACCAACTATCCAAGGAAAGGTTTGCCATAGTGATTTCAGAAGAACATTTGCTAATACAGTTCTAATGATAAAGTGATCTCCAGTGACTACATAAGAAGAGGCCAAAGAATGTGAAATGAACATAGGGGTCATTAACATTAAATTGCAAGGGAAACCATTCTCTTGTCTTTTATATCAGGCAGACAACCAACAGGAAGGTTCTTGATATCAGTGGAAAAGAAAAGTAGTATTGTTTTAGTTTTATTCTGAACTCATGCTGCCTGCTAGCCATGGCTTAGACTCTGCTATAGTTGGGATGATTATTATCCCCTAAAAGCCTCTCTGTTAAAGACCTGGTTCCCAGGGTGGTGCTGTCGGAAAGTGATGTAAATTTTAAGAGGTGGTCCTTTTGTCCTTGGGAGTGTGCCCTCGAAGACAATAATGGGTCTCCAATTCTGTCCTCACTCATTTCTATCCTGGCCAGGAGGTTAAGTGGTTTGGTTCTGTTCCATCTTCCCTGCCATGATGTTCTGCCTTGTTTAAAACTACAAAACTGTAAGCCAAAAGAAACCCTTCCTTTTTATAAGTTAACTCAAGTATTTTGTTATAGTAATGGAAAACTGCCTAACACAGACTCTGATTCAGTACAAGAGGAAAAAAAAAAAAAACTAATCTCAATTTTATATATGTGTAAAAGTAGCTTCAAGTTTAGAAGAAAACAGATATAGAGGCACTTTGGAACATGACCTTTTTGAAATGTTTACTGTTAAAAAAATGCTATTTGTCAGATAGTTATTAAAAGGTGTAAACCAATTTCCACAAAGATTAAGATTTCCGTAGAATCTACTTTAACTTTTCGCATTGCCAAAACACAGTTTAATTATACCATGCATAGAAAGGCAATTCTAAAACCTCTTTAGATTTAAGCTAACTCTTTAGGACAGAAATCTGAGGGTTGGTTTATAAATTAAGGGGACTCTACTCACATTGAGTTCTCTGACAAAACCTGTTACCCTCAGACCGGTCCTTCTTTGAATGATAAAAATACTTTATCTTCCCTCCCATCACCAAAGACTGCTTCCTCTAAGATGAAAGACAGATTAAGGGTCCTGTCTACAATAATCACCCTCCTCTTTCCCACAGGTCACGTGAATTAACCCCACTCCACGGTTGCCTGCAGCAGTGACACACAGGGATGATCTACCAAGAGTTCCATATTTTTAGTGGGATATGAATGCTGCTTACCTATCTGTTTTTTTCCCATATTGTGCAATAAAAAAGATTACTTATATAATTTTTGTAAGAAACTTAATTACATTAAGGCACTCATTTGTACCCCAATGACAAAAAGCTAAAATCATATAAAATGGTACACAACGCCCAATCATAAATTGGTCCCAATTTCCTTCCCCAGACTTAAATCCTTCACTACCTACCATAAGCTTAAAACTTACTTCCATGGAACATTTTATTTTTCCAGGAAGATATTATACTTTTTCATAATTTCTTGTTACTGTAAATTTATCTCTTTATTTGAATTTCCCTTCTTCCTTCCTTCACCAGAAAAATGTCATCTCATCCTTCAAAAGTCAAGTCAAATATCAACTCTCTCTGGGAAGCCTTCCAGGCTCTTCTAGGTGTTCTTCCCCTCCCACTGGGCTTCATGACCCATCATGCTTTACCACAGATCAGTGCCTTGTGTTTTTGCTTATAAGACAAGCTTTATTTTTTTAAACTTTTTATTCTCAGAAATCTTGCAGAGCACCTACAATGTGTAAGACACTCAAAACAAACTGAATGATTACTTACTAAGTGAATGTATGGATCCATTTGGTCAGTAACAACAGGGGCCCAGAAAATCAAGATAAGGGTAGGGAAAGGAAAGACTCATGGTCCCAGACCCTACTAGTAGACACAAGGATGAAGATAAAGGTCGGCTGACAATCTTTACACACCTTACAGGAAACTCTTTAGGTCAGGAGCTACCTATAAAGGTCTCAAATCTATCTTCATAAATAATGCAGTGATCCACACATCCAGGGCTCTCATTGGCCTTTAGAGATAATTTATTACCCTGTCTCACTGATACTTCCCATGACATGACTATTTTTCAGTTACTCTGAAAAACTCCACAAATGCTATGCTTTCCCGTTTCACCATAAGTTTTCCACACCACAAGTCTCAAAAGTGGTGTTGTGACTTGTGGGGGGCAGGGTTTGCATCCCTAATTTAAGCAAAGCTGACACTGAGTCCAACATGTCCCCATGATATGAAAACAGGGACATATGGGGGAAAATCTCTGCATTTGTCAGTTTTCTCCCATCTTAGAATCTTGAGAAAGTGATTGAATCCACCCGTTCTGGTAATTGCTTATTACTTTTCTCAGCCAAGACAAACCCAGTGTGGTGGTTGCATAATTTCCGCCTGCTGAAGCCAGTTCATTCTCTTCTACTCTTTTAGGTGATTTTCTGACAATATAATACTGAAAACAATAAAAACCTGCCACCCACTCGCTGCAGAACTCTAATTCTCATCAAACCAACCAGGAATGAGGACACTGTCCATTCAAATGGGGGCATAATCTCACCTGGATGCCTCATTAAGTATGAACAAAGAAAAAAAATCACTGTTTTTCTTACCTTTCTTTTACACCAAGAAATGGTATGAATCACAGATTCATAATACACAGAGAGTGTTATGCAACTTTTTTTTTTCTTCTCTAAACTTACCTGTGGTTAAATTGATCAGGTATAATTAAAATTAATGTTACCTGTTTTGCTCTCCAAAATTTCTGGTTTTATTCATATTTTTCCTATATTGAAAAGTAAAGAAAAATACCAACTTTACCTTACTCCCTAATGCATTCATGTGGATACAGTAAACATTCCTACATGTGAATTTCATAATTCCAGTGGATAGGTAAAATGAGCATACTGTTTAGCTAAGAAACCCTGGCACAAAATAGCCACTCAGAAAAACTGTGCAGGCTTCAACGCTTTCTCTGTTCACTGTGTGGGAAGCAGTAGGAAACCCCAAATTGATGAATGTTTTTCCTCTCCTCAGTACCATCCCACAGAGGCTGGTGAAAGCCAGTTTTGGAATGAACAGATCCTGAATAGAAAAAAATGACTCATTAATCTGACTCCAATCACTTCACCCCCACCCTCCCCACACACACACCCCTGCTCAGTTAAAGGGAGGGGAGAAGGTCTGTGCAAAGTGCAAAGTGCAGGTTTGTTTAGTAAAATAGAATTTTGCATAAAATCCCATGATAAAATACACAGATGCAGCCAGACCCAATGGTACACGCCTGTAATCCCAGTGGCTCAGGAGGCTGAAGCCGAAGAGTCATAAATTCAAGGCCACTCTCAGCAACTTAGTGAGGCTCTAAGCGGCTTAGCAAGACCCTGTCTCAAAATTTAAAAAAAAAAGAAAGAAAGAGGCTGGGGTTGCGACTTAGTGGTTCAGCACCCCGGGTTCAATCCCCAATAAATAAATAAATAAATAAAATTCACAGATGCTATTTTTATTTTCAAAGATATGGATGCAAATGCTATCAGCTAACATCACAAACAAAAATACAAAAAGTAGACCACAAGCTTTGTGTCATTAAATATGTTGAAATGAGCGAAGGCTCAGCTCCTTCCTTACTGTTTGCGGGCCTGTCACTCCATCTCTGACTCTCTGCACAAAGTCCACTTAAAACAGAGCTGTTTGCCTGCTGCAATACACCACCAGGTTATAAATTCACTGGTGTGCAGAGACTGTGGGCTCTTCATGCCTTCAGCTGCCTCCTGGTTCCAGCTGAGCTGCAATAAGCTTGACAGACTTTCCTGCAGGACCTGGGTGACCTTCTCTGGTGCTTTGATGTTAAATACGGCTCACTGGTGTCACTGCTGGAGCTTAAGTGAGTTAACTGTGCTGTCACGAGCAGGGTCACACATTTATATTCTATACAGTCACAGTTTGCAGACCTTTAACTTCGCCCTGATTTTGAATCCATTTTCTGTCAACTGCCCAAGAAGCCTGGAGAGGTAATAGATAAGAAATACAGCTTCATTGTCATATGGAACAAGCCATTATGGTATCTCCATAGATGGTAATAAAATCGGTCCCTGGAAACTCCATTTGCCTCCTAAGGAGTAAAGTCCATTTTACTACCACTAACTCTTCACCTGTATCACAGGTGAAAACACAGACACCAGTTTCTTTTTTCTATATGTATATATAGAAATGCAGAAACTGAGCCATCAAGCAACTCAATACCCTTATCATAATCTGTTACTCAGTAAAGAAGAAATACAGATACAAGTTTTCTTTTCAGATCACCTACATGATTAGCACAGGCTGCCTGAAGGCTAAATGCACACTTTTGGGGATTTTAGATTTCCTTAAGAAGTCTTCTCTAAATAACACGGATTGTATTGCTGCCAAGAAAGATTGTTTTCCATTCGTTCCAATGTTTTCTTCTAAAATAGATAAGGATGTTATTGGCCAATATTACATAACCCTGCTAAGGAATCGACATAGACAATCACCAGAAGGTCAACATAATTGCTAGCCTGCATATGTGCAACTTGAGGGAAATGGCTAAATTGTACATCAATAAGTAGGGACTGGGGGAATCAGTTACAGATTATTAACATTTTATACAAAAAGTAGAGCAGGGCTCACATCTCAGTTTTTGCTGGCAAAAAGCAATCAAATCAATCTTTAAGTGGAAGCCAAGACGAGGCTTGCTCAGTTCTTTTTCCATCTTCTACTGACAAGTCATGAATTTTTAAAGTTAGCTTAACTTGCCTCAGTGTAACAACTAGATAAAACAATTTTTCTCCCTAGTTCAAATGAAAATTATGCAGTCTAATAAGTATGATTAATAATTCCAAGGTCTCAGAAAAACCTCATATTAACACAAAGAAAGATTATACAAATCCTTGGACTTCTATTCTTTTAGAACTCTTTAGTAAACCCTGTATTGAACATAAACGTGTTTATGTTTTGTGAAAATAATTTGGATAGACATTATTCTCATTAGGCAAGACTTTTCTGACAGCATACTTAAAAGAAATTTCAAGTGTGATGTGATACTTTGGGGTGGACTGTCAGTGAAATAAATCTGTTCACAAACACGTGAAACCTCATTCTTTCAAAATAAAGCTAGTACTCAATAGCATGCTTTCTGCTTAATGCTGGCAATCTGTCACTTCCTGGTCTAAAGAAATAAAGCTCTGAGCAACTTATAAAATGACTCCAGAGATTTATAAACACAAGCCAACCTTGGCCACATAGCATTTGGATAAGGAGAAACAATATAGATGGATAGATGAGATCTCCTTTGAAATCATGAAAGTCTCAAACTGAAAAGTTGGAAAGAACTTTATACTGGAGAGGCTCAGAGGTTTTGAACAACAGTTCAGTTATTTTTTTCAACCCTCAAAAAATGTGCGGTCCAATGTCTGTTAATAAGGAAATAGTTCGATGAGTCAGTGTCTGAGCTTTCATTGCCTTGAAGCGAGTCCAAAATGGGAATTTCTGGCACTTCAGACCAACTTTATGAGCTTTAAAAACATGTTTTAGTTTTTGAATCACTGAGCTGCATTTTGCCACTCAAATCACTGAGCTATGGCTGGGACATGATCTCTGAGGTGTCGATTGTTTATTCTCTTTTTGGATCTGGCCCATTTGATTTAGCCATAAAGGAGACATAGCAGGACCCATTCAAAAGTATTAGGAGCAGAAAATGCACATGGTGCTGGTCACTCCCACAAGACACGCTCCACCCAGGTGGAGTCCAAGTTGAAAAATAATTCCTAGAGGAGCTCTCACTTCCAGCAACAGCTTCTTCCTCCTGAGCCCCAGGACTGATAACCTGAAAAATACATCAAGTAAACAAAGCTGCCATTGATGTGTGTCCAATTGCTTCTCTCCCCCAACACACACACATCTCTGCCCTCCAAAAAGAAACCCATAAAGGATAAATTATGATAAGCTTTTAACCACACTGGCAAACTGTCCCTCAATTCATGGTAGGTAAGCAGAGGTGTAAGTCTAACACGGGGTAGCCTGTGCTACCCTGTAGAATGTCTGTGTAAATTAGAATCAGGTGTCCCCTGAATGGGACATTTATATACAATTGTCCTGACTGGCCCCAGGGTGCTGGGATTGGTGTGTGGCTGTGTGGCAGCAGGTTAAATTTTCGCCCCTCACCTCCTTAGCCAACACCTTTGTGCAGAACACAGTTCACAGAATCATCAGCAGCATTGGGTAGCTCTGTTGGCCCCATTAAAGCTAAGCAGTAATCTTAAAAAAGGAAAATTGGAAGCTTAGTGGAGATTTCAATAGGGAAAAAATGTAGCAAACAGTAAAGTTAATATGACAGTTTGTTTTTGTCTGGTTACATAATGATGCATAGTCAAAGTCGATTAATCATCTCATGTTATATGATCTACTAAAGCAAGAACCATATCTTCTTGGAATATTCTACTAGTCCCAAGTCAGTGTCAGAACTTTCTGGAAGGAGAGAGGTTATCATTAGTTTGCCATGAGGAGGATGGCCAACAGAGCTGTAACTGCCCCTCTGAAACAGCCATAAAATGACATACTCTTGCTTTTGATTTGTCATCTCACTGAGGCATCATGAACATATTTTCTCAAATATAACACATGCAAATCAAGATGATTTTGTAGAAGCTCACAATCAAAATGATACTTTTAAAATTATGATGCCCAAGAGTTCTGTTTTTAAGTCATACAAATTGAAGCTAGTGAAGGAAATTGCTCACTCAAACATAAGAATACAAACAAATTTAATAGTCAGTCATTTTGAACCATTAAGCATCATAACACTGGGTTCCAGAAGAGACCTCAGAGGTCAGGACAAAACTCAAATGCCTACATAGACTTGGCAAGTGTAAAGTGCCATGTGTGGAGAAATCAAGATGCAGGTCAACCCCGAAGGACCACAGAAGCTTGGTCTCTGTGATGGGGATTGGCAGAAGGGAGAGGCAACAGAAGACATTGTTCCCTCTAAAAGTCAGGGCTGGCCTGGCGTGGTGGAGAATGCCTGTAATCCCAGCGACTCTGAGGCTGAGGTAGGAGGATTGCGAGTTCAAAGCCAGCTTCCGCAACTTAGCGAGGGCCTGAGCAACTCAATGAGACTGTCTCTCATAAAATATAAAAAAAGAATTGGGGATGTGATCAGTGGTTAAGTGCCCCTGGGTTCAATCCCTGGTACAAAATATATAAATAAAAAAAATAAAATTTTAAAAAATAAAAAAGTCAGGGCTGGGGTAGACCATGTACTCAGCATGTGCAGATCCCGGGTTCATTATTATTAAAATATTAAATTCAAAATGTTAAAAAGAAAGAAAAAGACAAAAATCACAGTGGCAAAGAAATAGCAACTATCAGCTCCAGCCACTGATTGCTGCAGGAATGTCATTGTTACCAAATTATTTGGGTGTGTATTTGGGCGAGGGTAATGTGGTCATTATTTTCTCATTTTTATCCATTAGTCCTAAATCAATGTGATTGAATCATGCAATACAATAAATTCCAGGCTTTTAAAACACAGTCTTTCAAATACTAGAAGGGAGTTAGCTCGTCTTTGCCTAGTCTTTTCTTCTGCAGACTAAACACAGCTCCTTTTTACAATCGCCCCCTATAGCATAGTGTCTAGAATGGAGTACCAGATAGATTTTGAACATATAGTAACTAAAATGCAAGTTTTAATAACAAAAGACAGAAGAGAAAGACAAAATAAATCAAGTCTTAAGGGACAAAAATCACCATTATCATTCTGCAGGTATGTTTCAAATAGAAAAGTGTAAAAACCAACCAATCTCTGTAAGAAACAACTGGGGAGACAATACATATTGCTTCCTTTCTCTGAATTCTGTTCACTTCTTGTTTTTCAATTGGGTAGATTATCAGCTCAATTTGTTAATTGCTTTCCTTAAAACAATTAACTATTAATTACAGTCACTGTTATTAGCCGTCTCCAATTCTTCCAAGCTGCAGATGTTTTTACAGCAGGCTCCCGGTGAGATTGGCAGTTTAGAATATTCTCTGCCAGCAAGCTACATTCCTTTCAGCAAGTGCCTACATGCAAGATAATGTCCTTTTAAATAAGGTTTTTGTGCAAATGGAAATGAGCACAACACTGTAAGTGCATGTGTAATACCAACTAAAACCAAAATGTCCATAAGATGGATTTTTGGATAAAAATCCTACATATTGCATTGATTGAAAAACAGTTTCCAAACAGCACGCTGTTAGGAATAATGAGAAGCCATTTATACAGAGTTAGACCCTGTTTTTACGTTTCTGCACAGTATATAACCACAATCCAATGTAGTCAATATTCTATATTTGTAAATGTACCGAGCTAAATATTTGAAGTTAAACTGATCAACATTGCACCTTTCACAAGCTCTGCTAACATGTCAAAGGTGTTTGATGGCCATCCAGATTGTTTCCTGGGAGAAGCAGCACAGCACAGCACGCCACAGTAATGCACATTTGAACATGACATATGATGGGTCATGCAACTCCACTTGCATCCTACGTATGAAGTAGTAACTTCTTAACCATTTAAAAGATGCTTAGTACTCTGCTACCTGGCAAAAAGGAAGTTATCCGTATTTACACCCTTTAAAGAAAGTTTTGCTTGTTGTCTAAGAACAATCAAGTTACTCTGCATTTCCAATGTCTTCTGGGAGGATTAGGAAAGCACTACCAGAATTCATTTATTCCTTTTCTATAATATGTTCTTGCACATAATTGTGATGCCCCAATCCAGGTCAAGCCCCTATTTTTGTTGTTTTAAAATATCTAATAACCCCAAGCTTTCTTCAATGAAAAAATACGTGTCCCTGTTTTGCTCAGCGTGCCTTTAATTTATTTGATGTTAGAGAAGAAGAGTGTTCACCAGCCTCCACGCTCATCTCTGTCTCTCATCATTTTCCTGAGATTCCTTTCCTAGCTTTCCTGACTACAGAGAACACAATGACCTTGCCCTCTCTCTGCGCATGTGCTTCTCTCTCTTAGGCTTATTAGAAGCTCCACCTGCTCCACCAAGCTTTCCTAACTACTGCAACCCAAGCTAATAACATTTTTTTAAGAGACCAGGGTGGGATTTCCTGGCTTTGTCAGTTATATGTCTTAAACCACAGGACCCTTGATCTCTCCTGACCTAATCTCCTTTCTTGAAAAACGAAGGACACTGGGCGCAGTGGTGTGACCTTTAATCCTAGCTGCTCAGGAGGCCGAGGCAGGAAGACTGCAAGGTTGAGGTCAGCCTCAGCAACTTAGCAAGACCCTGTCTCAAAATAAAAAATAAAAAAGAACTGGGAATGGGACTTAGTGGTAAAGCACCCCTGGGTTTAATCCTCAGTACGAAACAAAATAAATCAACAAACCAGTTAAAAGCAGCACTGCCTAGGGCTGCTCATCTAAGCTGCCTAACCCTCCTGGCAAGGGGATAGTATCTATCTGCCTACCGAGTAAAAACTAACCCATGGCTGAAATGGAGTGTGAGAACTTAACTCTTAATCCCAAAGGGCTGACTCCAGTCATGGGACACCTGCAAGGAAAGTGGGGGAGATATTTCATTCACACTCAAAGACAAATACGATGTGCCCCATGTGACATTCACCAGAGTAGGGTGTGCTATGAACTCTGCAAATCAGGTTCACTGATTTAACGTGAGGGAAAGACGGATCATGACTGTGTGTTTTCTTTGTTATTCAGTTCTCTGGTTTATGAGCTATTCAGATGAAGCTGAAGCAGTATATAGGCATTTAATTTATTTTATTGTAACCCATTCAGATGAGTAGGTTTTAAATACCCATTAGAAAAGTTTACTCAGCTGTTGACACAGATCAAGGACTCTGGAGAATTAGAGGTCTCTAAGAGACCCATATTTTGTCTGAATTCCTTTCTTACTTATGTGAGAAAACACAAACAGCCAAACTTAAAAGGACGGTTATTGAAATTCAGACTGAACATGTACATTTAACAAGTAGGAACCGCATTCTCTTTTCATGGTTAAAGGCAACAAGGCTGAATTGAATTAGGTATTTTGAAGAATTGCGGAATCATTTGGGAGGATGTATGTTCAAAACTCAAAGGAGATTCAGAGTTTGATGAATATGGAGCATGATTTGAGTTTCTGTAATATTTTTTATGCTCAACTTCAGAATGGATCTGAAGTATCCTGGAAAACACATTTTTGTTGATAAGGAGGCCCGGCTGAGTTTGAGACATGCAGCAGCCCACCGAGAACATAACAGAGGCTTAATTTCATGACAGCAGTATGTGGAACTCAGTTCTCTTCTCGGCTGCTTCTGTGACCAGGCTCTGTGGACATGTTCTTTCTCGCATGACACTGCGGGATCAAAGCCTACGTCTCTTTGAGTAATATAAAGCCAAAGTCAGAATCAAGACCAACTGAATAAATTCCACAATTTTCGAGAAGAGTAGAGATATTTGAAATACCAGTGTTCAAACTTATATGATGAAAATCAGTCAAGACTCACTTCTATACACCAGCCTTTTATAAAGAAGAATGGTCTTCAAACTCCTTTGGCAATACTTTTATTTTTTCCTGACCATCCCCTTCTGAATGGCTGCAATGTCAAATTTCACCACTGTTGCTAGAAAATTTTCTTCTGCATATACATGGAATTGTGCTCTTAAAGTTCAGTGTAAGAAAATCAGAACCATACCTGAACAAAATGATCACTTAAATTGAAAAAAAAAAATAACAACAATTATGATTATACCTCCTATTTTTGAGCACCAACTATATGGCAGGTACTTCACATATTTCTTTCTTGTTTGGTTTGATTTGGTTTGGTACCAGAGATTGAACCCAGAGTGCTTAACCCCTAAGCCACATTACCACCCTTTTTTATTTTTTATTTTGAGACAAGGACTGCTTAGGAACTGGCTAAGTTGCTATGGCTGGCTTTGAACTTGAGATCCTCCTGCCTCAACCTCCATAGTCACTGGAATTACAGGCATGTACTCCCAACCTGGCTTCATCTAACGTATTTATATTTAGTCTATTGATCTTTGAGGAAAACTTTGAGTTCATAGCAACCCTACCACTCTGTAGCTTGGAGAGGTTTATCTCTGAGCTTCAATTTTTGTCTGTCCAATGGGGATAATAATAATAGTCATTTTGTAGAGTGCTGTAAGTTTTGAAATAGTGAATAGTTTAGCATAACACCTGCAATAATTGTTAGCTACCATTACTATTGTAATATTTACTTGAATATTTCTCCAAATTTGATTTCTTATCCATCCACAAATACTTTGAAAAGAAGACAAATGACAAAGAAAGCTCTTTCACATAATTTCTCCCTTAACATTTTATCTATAATAGTTCCCAATTATTCTTGGGGGACTATTCAAGACCCCCAGTGATATCTGAAACCATGAACAGTACCAAAATACTAAATATAAGCATTATAATAACAGGAGAGTGGCTCTGATAACCAAGAAAGCTACTAAGTAATGCACAGGTAGCTTATATAGTGTGGATACTCTGGGCAAAAGGAAAACTCATCCCAGAGAGAATGGAGTGAATTTCCATCACACTACTTAAAAATACCACAGTATGAAAATTATGAATTGTTTATTTTCATTTGTTGTTATTGGACTGCAGTAACCATAGGGAACCAGAACTGGGAAAGTGAACCCAGAGATAAGGGATGGGTACTCTACTTGGATAGAGATCACATTCTTATGTACAGAGCTGTTCTAAGTCAGATGCACTCTCTACTTTCCCGGATGCAAGAGAGGTAAACATGAAATGGGCAGCTGGTTAGTGGATGCTAGCAAAGATGGAGGAAAAGGGAAAGTGAGCTGTTTATTCCCACTCAAGTCACAGAGGTTACATACTGCAGTCATTTTCCAAATTGAAATGAATGTATTTAAACGGATGTAGGAAAGACTGACAATCTGGAAAGATGGAGAAAACACATTACCCTCATCTTCCCTCTCATGACAGCCAAACCCCTGGATAAAATAAATGAAATGAGCATCAGAAGACTGAAGGTAGAGGCAAGAAGGCAAACTTTCTAGCTATCTTGCAACACAAGGAATCACTCCGTGACCTGCTTAAAAAAGGCTGAAGGGAATACTTCAAAGAGAGGAAAGGACAACAGAAGGAAACTTGGAACATCAGCACAGAGAACAGACAGGCAGGTAAATATATGTGTAAATAAAGCACACTTCTTGTCTACTCGAGTTTTTTTTTTTTTTTTTATCTTAGACGGTTGAAAACAAAATTATAATATTTTCTAATGTGGTTCTCAGTGTGTGTAAAGAAGACATTTAAGCTAACTAAATTGCAAAGTGCCATTGGTAAAGCGACCTCCATGGTGGTCATAAAGGTACTTCATTTCACTTGAAGTGGCAAAAATCTATATTTGTAGACTAATAAGCTTCATGTGCATATTTCCCAAAGGAACTGCTAAAAAAAAAAAAATGCTCAAAAACATTAAAAAGACAAAATAGAACACTGAAAAATGTTTAAGAAACACCCAGGAAGGTAAATAAGGAAAACAGATGAACAAAAATCTCACAAAACAAATAATGAAATCGCAGACTTAAATTTTAACAAAATATCACTAAATTTATTAAGTATTAAGTATTCTACATATACCAATTAAAGAATAGCAACTGGCAGAGGGGATAAAAAATAACCTAACTATGTGATATTCACAAGATACTCATTTTAAATCTAATGATAGAGGCCAGAGAAAAACATAGATATCTCATACAAATACCAACACAAAAACAAAAACAAAACCTGGAGAAACTAAGCTAGTCTCACATAACAAATATCAGACTATGATCGCCCACCGCCCGCGGGGACAATCACAACGCATACGCTCTTCTTGATCACAGGAACCAAAAGGGGCTTTATTCCACAAGTCTCAGACTTATATTGAGAACATCAGCCTATCAGAGAGTAGACTACCAGGAAAGTCAGCCTATCAAGGAACAGTCTCCAGGCAGATACCAGGATTGCCTCATGTACAACAGCCAGCCAGAGTTACTTCCTAAAACTTGTATATGAGTGCAGCTATGTCTGGCAAGCTGCCAGGAGCCATCTTAGAGATCAGGCCACTGTGCGGCTCTGGGGCCCTCAGAGCCCGCCCCTGACATCAGACCAAAGAAAATTACCAGTGACAGAAAGGGGCATTTCAGGATCATAAAAGTGTCAACCCTCTAAAAAGACATAAAGTTTTAAGTCACAGATGTGAGTCTAGACTTTGGATATTGTACTTAATATTGGTCACCAGGGCTTCAGTTTTCTGTAATCTTTCCTGTGCCTGAATGTTCCCACCTGGGAAACTGGGATTGACGAGGCCTATTATCACAGGGTTGCTTGAAGGTTTAAAAGAAGCACAAACTCTTGTTTTTCTGTCTGTTTTCCTCTCCACTACACAACACTTTGGCCTGAAAGTTGCTTTAAGAAATCCTCAATGTAACCATGACTTTTCAATCATTCACATGTTCTTTCTTCCTTATGAAGGTCATGGTTATCATTGGTGATCATGATCTTTTGATATAACTGGCTCTTCTCCTTCTTCTTAATGAAAAAATTGGTAAATTAATAAAAATGTTATAAATACCTATTCCAAATAACATTAGGATGGAGAATATATTGTGCAAAGGAAGGTGAATTGATGTAAGATCTCTTGAAAGAGAAGACAGAGATTGCAGATGGCAATGGAGTGAGGTTAATAAGATCATATGATTATTATTTAATATTCCACAAAACAAGAAAATCAAAATAAGAAAAAAACAAAACTTGATATTCAAGTAGTTTTGTTTGATGTATTTTTTTTCTCTGTCAGTTTGGTTGTATACTTTGCATGTTTCTTTCAGTGAAAAATTGAAGATTTCATCTATTCCTTCCAAGCATAATTTTCATCACTGCGTACATATCTATGTATTTTAACTATTCTAACAAAAATAAAAAGCTGTCACTGAAATTAAATTTTCTATTTTCAGAGTAAACAGTTTATGTCAAAATTTAGTATTCCAAAATGCTCTAGAGAATTCGTTTTTCTCATTTTTTGCAGTACTGGTGATTAAATCTAGGACCTCACTCATCCTTGGTGAGGGCTCTACCATTGAGCTACATCCTCGGTCCTTCTTATTTTATACCGAGATAGGGTCTCACTAAATTGCCCAGACTGGCTTTGAACTTGTGATCCTCCTTCCTCAGTTCGGTAGCTGGAATTATAGCCATATGTCACAAGGCCCAGCAAGAGTATTGTTTAAAAAGGAAGATAATAAAAAAGAAAAAAAAAATGAATGTATCCTCCACACACAAGTGAATAGACAACCACCTACTGTCCATAGCTGCTGGCAGACCATCAAGGCTGGTGACACTGTTAATTTCTTCCATAATATTCAATCAGAAAAATAGAGTGAAGCCCGAGGATTTGCAAATTTACACTACATTTTAATTTAATTTTAAGAAATGCCTTAGTTATCGAATGATTTACTGAATGACTAATTGGCAATAAAAGAGTTGAAATTTCAAATAACCTCATATTAACTTTGAACTTGCAAATGTATTAATAGCCATGAAACTTATGTTCACATGTTTCTTATGGGAATTCAATTCATTCTATATCATCTCAATGTTTGCGAATGAGGTGACTCATGAGAGCTCAGACAGCAGAGCTTATTAAAGGTCTTGCTCTCTCAGGTCAAAGCTTAAGAAAATGCAGTCTAGAAAACTTCATTTTAGATTATTAAACTGCCTCGGGAAAGAGCCCTGGCTTAACATACCTTCTTGCTTTCTGCACTACAGTTAGAACAGTTAGTGATTTTAAAATTGTAATTAGATCATTGACTGTTGATAGAAGGAAATCCCACTGTCCAGCTAGAGAAAGAGTTAACCAGACCATCAATTTATTTTACCATAGTTAATTACTGTAATTTCTCTTTTGTTATGCTTAGATTATACCACTAACTTCTAAATGAATTTATGACAGCTTTCAAAATCAATCATTAGGTCAAACGATTGATTTAAAAATAAATCGATCTTTAAAGTAGATCTTTAATAGACTTTTAAAGAGTAAAGTAAACAGATGTTACAAATATCTGTTCTCAACAAATGTTACTAATTTCCTTACTCCTATTGGTTGTGGGCACTAAACTTGACACTGAAAACATGATGATATCAGTCAAATGAATCACAAAGCAATAAGGCAATAATTAGCTAGTTCTTCACTCGCATACATCAGAGATATTTGGTAACTGATTTTTGTATTTACCTCCCAAAGTTCTTTGTTATAGCAACATCCATTCCACAATAAGATTAGACCATTTATAGAAGGTTCAAATGATTCATTCCTGCCCATTTGATTAATTTGGTTTCTAGATGAGCATGTTAAAGTCTACATTTATGTACAACGAGTGAAATAAGTTTTCTGTTGTTGTTTGCTTGTTTAAAACATGCACTAGCTAGTGGATGAACAGGCAAAAATCAGACAAAGCCTTTAGCATCTCAGTTGTACTGACTCTGTCTGTTCAGACTGAAATCCCTGCAGAATACCAAACAAGAGAAATGCTTCAGGGCTGTGCATCCAAAGTCTTGAGATGCTGTGATTGAAAGTAACATGTGGAATCAGTTTGAGAAAAATAAACTAAGGGGCTGGAGAGAGAGCTCAGTTGATAGGCCCTTGGTTCAATCCCCAGCACTGCAAAATAAATTAAAAAATAAACTAAGTCCGAGGAAAATGACACAAGTAATAAACTAAGATAGACTGGAGACTATTTAAAAAGAAAAAGAAAAAAAAAAAAGGAGATATCTTCAGGGAAATATTTTGAGATGTAACACACAGAAATCTCAAAGCCAGAGAAATAGAATCTGCTTACATGGAACACACTCTTAAGTATTATGTATCTATTCACTACCTCTGCATGAAATTATTTTAAATACTGACTGGAACCAAAATTACATTGCAAAAATACCTCATGGATGAAATATTTTTGTCTTTTAATGAGCTAAAAATAGAAAACATTTTATATTTCTTGGCATGATAGGCAAAGCTCTCCACTAGGGATAAGAGAATTTGGTTCTACCTGACTCAGACACAGAAAGCCCCAGCTTCAATGGGGGTATCATCTTACTTCTCTGGGTCTCTAATTTTCATAACTATAAGGCAAAATGAGATGACTTCAAAGGTCCCCGGGGTTCTGTCTTTGAAACTATGTCTAACATCTCCCTGTGCCTCAGATGTTTAACAAAGGCTTTATTGAAGCTCATATTCTACTTTTTTACTGTCACTGGAAAACATAGTGTAAGGTGTGCAGCAAGTTTTATAGAGCAGAAAGATAACCTTAGAGAATGTGAGTGAGATGCCTAAGAAGCTTTTATTTACAATTATGCCAGAACAAACAAAAAAATGTTTAAAGGAGGTATCAGCATTTACAGTTAAATAAAAACAGTATATGAAAATCTTAAAGTATATGCAGACAAAATATGTACCAGAGGATCCTATTTTATTTTCTTATTTCCTTCAGCAGATGCATTTCAATTTTTACCACTCTCTCTGAATGATCAAAAACCTCACTGATCCTTTGCTGGTTTTTATTTTAAGTCTTCATACTGATAATTTGTATCCACCCTCACAAATGCCATGGTCTTAGACTGATGAAGATTAACACTGGGCCATAACTGCAGCCTATTTCCTGGTGAGGAGGCCAAGTCCCAGAGGATGGTCAAGGTTTGGAGGGAGGGATGCAAAGTGAAGAGGATGTTCTTAGATAAGACAGACCCGTGGGCCAGGTAGAAAGTGGTGTTGTCTTTAATTCTCCTATTCCTCTCCCAGTACCAAACTCTGTTTCCAAGGAGAAAACACAGCAGCTTGAAAAGTGAAGGCATCCTTGGATTTTGATATTGTAATGGTTAATTTGAATTGTCAACTTGATTGGATTAAGAGATGCCAATGATTAAGAGGCCTCTGGGCGTGTCTAGGAATGATTGGCATGTGGGATAGTGAACTGAAGTGTAGCCCCTCCCTAAGAGTGGGCAGCACTGCCCAATAGGATGGAATAAAAGCTGGAAGAACAAGGAAGCAGATGCAGATGCAAGTTTGGTTGACTCTTCTTGAACTGGTTCTTGATCACTGCTTTGATCAGCTGAGGATATCAGACTCTTGCTTCTTCACTCTTTCGGATGGACTCTGTCAGTGATTCTCCAGGGAGTTTCCAGAAGCCTTGGTCTCAGACTAGGGTAGCACTGTTGATCCTTCTTGTCCTGGGGCTTCCTCCTCTAGGACTGTGCAGCTGCTGGTTCTTTCAGCTCTCCAGCTGCAGACGACCATTGTGGACTATCCAGCTTCTGGTCATGTGAGCCAATCTAATAAATCCCCTTTTATAATCATACTTCCTGTTGATTCTGTTCCTCTGGAGAACCCTGACTAATAACTGGGATCTTGCAACCCATTCCCCAAGAATACCATAGGCTGACTACACTTCACATCACATGAGAGTTGTTCCTGTTCCTGTTTTCATTATTACCATCACAGCAGCAGCCATGATGACAACCAATTCATTTTCAAAGATGAGTTTACAAGTAAAAATCCATTAAACCTGCAGGCAAATATACACAGATATCTACAGTTCACCAATCATTGTCTCCTGCCCTCATCCTTGTGGCTCCTGGCTGTCAAGAATGTTGCAGCATCACAATAATAATAAGATTATAACATCACCTTTTCCTTACCACTCAGGTACTGAGTCTGTATAGCTGATTAACACAGATACAGTGCTAATTTATGTTCTTCAGCAAGAACTCCTGAAAGAGGTGAGACTAGAAGTCCAGGGTCCCAACTATAAATAACACCATAATATGACGGCATAATGAGTCCTGTAGACGGACATCAAATATACACATTTTATGCAGCTTAGAGCATTTGGATCTTAGGGACTTATAGAAGAGTGATTGGCTTCTGGTGTTCTGGAAGGATGGTTATCATGGTCATTGTTATTATCATCATACCATCCTCACCCTACAGAGACAACATTGAAAGTCTCTGAGGTTTATTCGTGATATCCCTAGTATGCTGAATACCTCTTGAAAAATGGAGTGTATAAATGAACACAAGAATGAATAATAAAATAATCAAGAGAGAGTAAGTCAGAACAAATCTGTCTGTTGATCATATTCTGCTATGGTCCTTTGGTTATAACCTTAACCTCTTTCCAAGCTGCTGTCAAGTTTGATTTGTGACCTTGGTAAAATACTTGCTGGTTTCTACAAGTCTTATTGATTTCTCTCTTCTTACTAACTTGTGTTTGGATAATACAATGTTGTGGTGAGAAGGCTCTTGGATATACAGTAGTTTTTTTTTTTTTTTCTGTGAAATAGAAATAAAGGCTAATTTGGATTTAGAGAAGTCGAAATCTAATTAAAGAAACTAGAGCCAGGTGTGGTGGTGCCTGCCTCTAATCCCAGCAGTTTGGGAGGTTGAGGCAGGAGGATCACAAGTTCAAAGCCAGTCTCAGCAACTTCGTGAGGCCCTAAGCAACTCAGTGAGACCCTGTCTCTAAATAAAATATTAAAAAGGGTTGGGGATGTGGCTCAGTGATTAAGTGCCCCTAGGTTCAATTCCTAGTACCAAAAGAAAACAATGAAATAAAAAAAAAGACAGAAACTAAATGAGTTTCATGATCTCATCTTCTGTATATGTCTCTGAATGTGTGTGTGTTTGTGTGTGTGTGTGTGTGTGTGTGTGTGTGTGTGTGTGTAAAACTGCTACACTAGAGTGACCAACATCCCTGATATTTTTATTTAGGAACTCTCAGTTTTGTTGAGACTAGCACCTTCATTATGGGTCCAGAGCTTCTCATCCACAGAAACTGGGTTGCTGATCAGGAGCTCACACTCTCCAAATTCACTAGAGATTGACATAAAATCGGAAGGCCAATTTTTTTTTTTTTTTTTTTTTTATGTATGTGCATCATACAAATAGGTATAGAGACCACTTTGATAGTGCATTCTTTCCTTGAAGGGAATTTTATATTGGTGGTAAAAATTTAAATCAGAAAATTGCTTGGTGATAAAAATAAAAACTAAGGCAAATCAGATGTTCTTTATATACAAATGCTTAGTCAAGAAGAGCAAGGCTCTCTTCCCCATTGCAGGAATGAGGCTTTCTGTCTTCTTTTTATAACACACCGTCCCGGGGATATGTAGGAAGTTTCATGGTCAACATCCAAATGCCATTGTGTTAGTCAGCTTTGTCAATGTGAGAAAATAAATAAATAAATAAATAAACAAAAAAACCTCTGACATCATCCACTTACAAAGATGAAAGGTAATTCTGGTTCACAGCTTTAGTTTCAATCCATGGTCTTTTGGCCCTGTCGTTTTGGTCCTGTGGCAACACAGCACATCATGACAGAGAGTGGAGCAGCTACCTCATGGTAGCTGGCAAGGGAAGAGAAGAAACAGGAAGTTGTCCAGTGTCCCCTTCAAGGATATGTCCCCAAAGAACAAGTTTTCTTCCACTATGCCACACCTTCCAAATGTTTCCATCCTCCCAGAGCTGGGGACCAAGCTTTCAACAGGTGGGAGACAGTCAAGGACCACAGTGAAGAACAAATGAGATGTGTAAGAAATAGTGCCAGGTGATTAGCAGTCACTCTCTCTCTCTGTTTTCTTTAAATTGGGTTATGTCTACCCCTGAGGGAACACAAGCACTTGCCATCCTGATCCTAAATGCCACACTATTTCTCATAAGTGATCTTCCTGATTACACCTTTTATTCATCAGAATCTGAGTAGGGTACTGTCTCAGATCTTTCCTGATCAGGACCCCTGACCTCCACCCTAAATTCCTCTATTTTACAGATGAATTTTCAGAAGTATTTATTCTTTTATGTTTAATAACTGCTCATCAGAGTATAGAATATACTAGTGATATTATCAACAGCTGGGTGCATCTAACAATTGTAATAACTCAATCTAGAGAAATAATCCAATGTATGGGGGATTACTGTCACATAAAAATTTTAAAAATGTCCCATTTCAATTTATATACATATTTTAATGCAAAGAATTATGACAAGTTGATCAGTAAAAGAGTTTCAAGCTTAAAACATATTATGTGGGGATAAATTTTGTGGAATAATTATGATGGAAATATGATTTTTAAGGGGGAAAAGAACCATATAAAGATTGTGTCTTTATATACCTATATGTATATGTGTGTGTGTGTAGAATAATAATTATAGATTTAATTGTTGACTATAAAATTTTGACAGTACTCTTTAAAATGAATCAAGGTAAAAAACAAAAAAAAAACAGATTATAATCTTATTTTTATTATTATAATTTCTTTTTCAATGGAGGGTTGTGATGAAATATTTTCCATGCCAATTTTAAAATGAGAAAGGAAATAAATTGGTTCCCAAAATCTTTTAAGGGATATATATGGAAAACAATTTTGAAGAGCACTGGTGTTAATCGACTACCTCTTTTTGTTGAAAAATATCCTATCAAAGCTCCTGAAAAATCAAAGGAGAAGTCAGTGTCTCTGATTAAGTCACAGACTTAGGAAAGCTAATATAATTAGGTGTGCTATCTATATTCTTGTGATTGACTTAATGTTCCATCACCTCCTTAATCATATTTATATTTTATCGCTAAGTGCAGGTAATTATTTTTTTGTTTTTGTTTTGCTAGAAAGATTACTGATTACTGATCCCATACATGTTTCCAGTTGCTGTTTTTTGTTTTTTTGTTTTTTGTTTTGTGTACTGGGGATTGAATCCAGGGTTGCTTAATCACTAAACTATACCCCCAAACACTTTTATTTTTAATTTTGAGACAGGGTCTCACTAAGTTGCTGAGGCTGGCCTTGAATTTGTTATCCTCCTGCCTCACCCTCCTGAGCCACTGTGATTACAGCTGTACACCACTCTACCCAGCTCAGGTGGCCTTTATACAATTTTCTTTATAGAACATCATCTCTCTCCATGCTCCAGCATTATCTTGTTGATTGATATATGTACCATGAAAGTGGGGAGAGGGTGAGGACACCACAAATGAGGATGAAAATGTCTCATGAACAAACAACAGAAGAGTCAAAGAAGGGGCGTGAATAAAACTTCAACTTTTTAAAAATAATTCATTGGAAGTAAAAATAGCTAGATCCTGAAAGGAAATGATAATATAAACTGACTGTTATCATTTAAGCCCAGAATTTCAGGTTCTCAGCTCTCATGAAAATAAAACTTTAGCCCCTGAAAACTCAAAGGAGAAGTTAATAATCACATTTCCATGGGAAACTGGTTAACCTGCTATGATAGACCTTTTCCAGTGGCAATGTCCACTCTTCCAAGTTGACCACCTTAAATTATTGATCAACTGGATGCATGCATCCCAGATGAGAAAAACAAAATAAAAAGGCAAATATGAAACTGCTCTATTAAGCAAAAACAAGCCACCATACATGACTGTGCACTTGGGGCACTGCCAAATATACTTGGTCTAGAAGCTCAAGTGCAGGACTCAAATCTGATTCATGTGCCTCCTATCAATATATGGCTCCCACTTTTGTAAAACATACTTTCATATACAAATAGAAGGAGATATATCTAATTTTGAGGACTAGTTATGTCAAGGAACTA
This sequence comes from Sciurus carolinensis, assembly GCF_902686445.1. Classification (NCBI taxonomy): domain Eukaryota; kingdom Metazoa; phylum Chordata; class Mammalia; order Rodentia; family Sciuridae; genus Sciurus; species Sciurus carolinensis. The sequence continues at coordinate 25,543,623 of NC_062224.1, forward strand.
GGAATTTTGGTGACAATTCTCTAGGTTTTGCTTATCTTTATTATTATAATGAGGAAATTACCTGTGCAATTTTTGTTAAAGAAAGTAATAGCTTAAAAAAGTGAAGAGATCCTCACTAGTATATGACTGCATAAAATTATTTCAGAAATACAAAAACTGAGAAAGATATAAAAATAAAAAACAAATTGCATCTACATATTTGCATAGCCCACCAGGTTTGAGTCAAAATATTTTTATCTTTGCTACAAAGATGTTCTTGAACATAGGAACATAGACATCCATGCTTAATAAACATAATAAAAAATGGAGATTCCATTTAAAATATATATATATATATATATATAGAATCTCTAGGATGCAGATGTCCAGATGTCCCTGAGGGGCTTTCCCCCCTATTTGAAAGTGTATGCATAGACTGATAGCAGCCTGTTTTTCCCCTGGTTCTGATTCAACTGCCATGAACCTCATATAGCCACATGTGATCTTCAGAAAGTCATGAGAACCACATGGGTCCGGCCAGAGTCAGTGGGTTCCGGCCACTGTATTTCATGCCTAAATTGTTGCAATAGCCTCTTAACTTAGCCCTGTATGCCATCTTCCCCTTCTTGTGGTTTATTCTCAGTGCAGCAGCCAGAACGATGCTATTAATATAGAAGCCAGATCATGTCACTCATCGGTTCAAATACTCCAGTGGCTCCCATTCCACCCAGAGCAAAAGCCCAAGCCCCTACTTCTTCAGGCCTGTGTGATTCCCGCCTTCAACCTCCACCTCTCAGTTCACCTCTGACTCTTGCGTTTGTTGACTGTTCCAGCCACAGGTGCCCTCTGGCCTTGTTCACCTAAATACTAAGCAAGCTCCAGCCTTCAGACCTTGGCCTTGACTTTTCTCTCCAGAGCCCAGGTGTCTGAAGTCTCATTCTCTATCTAGTCTTCTTTGAGTCTTTGTCCAAACATCATTATATGTGAAACCTTCTTTAATCATCCTTATTTAAAAGAGCAACATACACACACATGTACACTCCATTAGGTATCTTTTTATTTTTTGTTTTTTTGATGCTTTGCTGAGGTTTACTGACTCTGGAGGGAATGTCCCTCCTACAGTTAGCAAACTACTAGCTAATAAACCTCAGGCCTATGTGTCTACCTTTCATATGCAAACCAACCAATCCCAAGGCTATACCCTCGATCACATCTTGCATAGGGCTCTGACACTCAACAGCACTATCCACCTCCCCTAAATTCCAGAATCACACACCAGACAACTAGGGAAAGGTCCTATGCTCAGAGCACACTGAAACTATTCAGAATAGCCCATCCAAACCTCATTTCCCTTGATTCACTCATTTCTTCCTGCAAAACCACAATAGAGGCTCTTGCCCATGTTTCCTCTTGGCTCCCTCTGCCTCCTGACCAAACTTGGTGTTTCCCTAAATGGCCTTGCATGGCATGGCCCCTGCTCTGGGAGTCTCTGAGAATAACTGCAGCTACTTTTTTAGTGGCAAGGTTCTAATTTGCTGACCTTGCCATTCCTGAATAATAATAAAACCTACATTTGAAAACACGTGCACACACAAATACCTACATGTGTATGCCTGTACACACACACACACACACACACACACACACACATTAGTCACTTTCCTTTCTTAATTTTGCGTAATCACTTTCTATCTTGGCCTGTTAATTCACTTTGGTTTTTGCCTGTCTCCTACAGAATGGAAATTCTGTGGCAGTAGAAAGTTAGGAATATTTCTTTCACAATCGTATCCCTTGGTAACTAGAAAAGTGGATGGGCACACAATAAATATTTGTTGACTAGATTAAAGAACTAGGAATGATCTCAATAAACAATTGCTCCTACTTACCAACTGTTTAAGGCTAAAATACTGAATTAGAAGCATCTATTCAAAAACTAAAATCATGATAGTTGGAAGATATGTCATGAATTAATTTGGCTTGTATCAAATGATATCAAGAGAAAATTTTGGTATTTTGTCTGAATACATTTTGCAATTAAAGACTTCATCATTAAGTACACAAAAGGAATCATTTACTCTAAGTCACAATTGACTTTGGGGTGTAATTGAGAATTTTTTGTAGCTGTAAAGGTTGAAAAAAAGACCAATTCTTTTTAGAATAGATTCAAAAAAGACTAATTCTCACCTTTTGTAAAATATCATCAGTCCTACCACCTTACCACACACTCTGTGGATCTTTAAATAAGTGAGTCTTCCTTAAACTGATAACTCAAAATGTCTTTTTTTTTAATCTCTTACAAAACACTATAATTTTAACTCCTTATTTAATAAAGTCTATCAAAAACTCAGGAGAGAAAAACAATATTTACAAAGAGTGGTTCAAATATATCAGTTTCTCCCAAGGTTTAATATCTTAATAAACACCCAAAATATCAGATGGCTTAGATGCCTGGATCATGTTTATTTTGGCCTCTGGTTGAATTACTCCCACTCTTGAATTCATGATTTTAGCTATGCTGAAAATAATCCAAGAACCCATCCATACAATATTTATAATAGAGAAAGAGGAAAGGAAATTATGCTCATCTATCAACAAGACCAAAAATGCAGCATGAGGCCTGGTTTCCTGGTGAGGTTTATGGTGCCACCTGGATCTGCTTCTTAGCTCTAACCTGGAAAAGTGGTTAGCACCACGAGAGAGTTGTGGGCACCTGAGATGGTCTAAGGAGTATCATGCAGGCAAGAAGTTTGATGATATAGAAGACCAGTCAATATTTTGGCAGGAGGAAGTTCCCGTTCCACAAGACACCACCGAGTGGAGAATTGAGAGAGTCCAGCTCTTAAGTAGCAGTCTATTGATTTCAAAGATGTCACCTCACATCTAGGATTCTTCCTCATTAAAAATCTTTTCCTTAATGGCATATTGTAGGTGGCTTGCAATGAGACCCTAACAGAGAAAATCTTGAGGGGACCATTGCTGGCTAGACTATATGGATGTTGTTGAGGACTTTGTCCACTAGACCTCAACCTGAAGACATAATGTTCAATCTTCTTTGTTTTGTTTTGAAGATTAAGGAAAAAAAATAGTTTTTTAAAGAAATGGCATGTATTTTCCTAATGGACATTTTGAATTGCATGTTTATTTGTCTTTTTGCTTTAACCATCGGGAAAGTCAGAACCCAAATCCAACTCAACTATATGATTTAAAAATATTTAGCTCACATGTTATTCCAAAACACCGCTTCTGATAATGCACCTTCTAGTCCCACCTGGATCTTTGTTTTCCCTGTTTTCTCTAATTCTCATTTGCATCTATTTTACTTTAGTCTTGTTGTATGCTTTTCAAAACTTTGTGAAATAATATAGATAAGTAAGTAAGCAGGTAAATGAAGGGACATTCACTATGTGCCTTTGGGAAGAATCAATAAAATTCCTCTCAGTAGAAAACAGAAAAATAATGTGACCAAATTGAAATCCCCAAGTGTGATATTTTTCATATTTTTTCCCTGATATCTAGAAGAAATTCTTGGAAACTTGAAATAAATTCATGTCCTAATAAACCAAAATCAAATACCATCTGTCCTAGCAATGTAAGAATTTGAAAAAAATAAAAACAGGTAAGCCAGGCATGGAGGCATACACCTGTAATCCCAGAGGTCTGGGTTTTGGGAGGCTGAGGCAAAAGGATCACAAGTTCAAAGCCAGCTTCAGCAACTACTAGAGGCCCTAAGCAACTCAGCAAGAACCTGTTTCTAAATAAAATATAAAAAAGAGCTGGGGATATAGCTCAGAGGTTAAGCGACCCTAGTTCAATCCCTGGTACTGGAAAAAAAAAAAAAAAAGATAAGAAAAGAAATAATAAAAATACTATAATTTATTAAAATATTTTATATGATACGTGAATAAAGATTTTAAAGAAATCTAAAAAAACTTAAACATTTATTGTAGTCACACACAGTGATAACTCAGAACCCTCTTGTCACATTCAGCAAATTGTGATTCTTAATACTTTGCTGATTTAAAAAATTCTTCTTTTTTACCCAATAATGAGTTAACTGACGCTTTTGGACCAAATACAATTCAAAAATCTAAAAACCTAAATTCTAAACAAGTTATAAGTTAAGTGTTGCTGTTTTCTCCACTTTGTGTTGTTCTGGCCTTCGAAGGTCATTTCTAAAGCTACTTGATGAGATTCATCAGGATATATCCTCATATAATATGTGCAATCAAAAAACCCTGCATTCATTTTGTAGAAACAATGTCTTAATTAGGCAGCAGTTGGTGTATGAAAGGCCAGAGCATTTAGCTACTGGAACATCACCAGTTCTAGCAGCAGATGGAGGGCAAGCAGGTTGTTTGATCTTTATAAACTACCTGGTTGGAAAAGGAATTGGACATTATGCTAAATTATTCTTATCCCTTAAATGTTCAGTGTATCAGTGAAGTGTGCAAATGTTCAATAAGCATACTGTAAAAATTATGAGAGTCAACTTTAAGAGCAAACTTCAGAGAAACAACTGGTCTAACTGGGAAACTGCCAAGTGTTCCTCTGGGATAAAAAGGAAAAGCGAATGAAACAGGCTCAGAGAATAGCAGAGAAGCAGCAGAAATTTCCTCAGTGAATTCATGTGGTTAATGGGTCTGCTTTGGAGTTCCTTTTTCTGTTTGTTTTTGTTTTTTAATTGTTTCTTCTCTGCTTCTTTCTGTTTTGCTTTTTGTTTTGTAGCAAAGACAAAGCACTAAAAAAGTGATAAAATTCCCAAGAACTTTATATAGAACCTAGCCCAGTGGCTGTTCCATTCATTGTAGGTGCTTAGTAAAAATTAAGTGAATTCATTAATTTGTGTTTTAGTCTACATATAATTTAATGAATATCTTTTATATGTCAAGAATTGTTCTAGGTTGTATAAGACTGAAGGCAAAGAATAAATACTTAAGAGTTACATAAATGCAATAATTTGTGGGACAGTTATATACCTAAACTGATATGGAAACTTCTACATCTTCATATATTATTCAATCCACAGTAACTGCTGAATAGAGTAAACCTACTCAGGTAACTGGTGTAAGGTCACACAATGAAAAATGCAAACCTAACAAAAAACAATCTAACCCTGTATCAATGTCCAACTCTGAACTGCTATTCCCTGTCTATAATTCTTTGACTCTTTCTAGTGGCAGAGGGAACAAGAGAGTTTGCCAGTGAACCTTCTTTTCCATGTGTGGGCAAAGCTAAGGTCATGCCGTAAGTTCTTGGGCTACTTTCCCAGATTAGGCCTGAGTGGCCACTGAGTCAATTCTCAATGGCTGTAGGAAGAATCTCACCACCAAGATCAAATGGAGTTGAATAGTAGAGAGCCCGGCATCTTTTCAACTAGACCAGAGGGTGAAGGAGAGGAAAAGAAAGACTGCAGGGTTAGCTAGAGCCTCCACCATGTGACCTGTTCCAGGAGCTTCCTGTCGGGCACCATGATTCTGGTGATTGTGAAGCGGGCTTTATCCTCAGCCCTTTTTTCCAAGAACTGAAGATCATTTCACAAGGCTACTGAAAAGGCCTTCCTTCAGAGGCCTGACCAAAGAAAGCTGCAGAATTGAGCTGAAATGGTAGCCACTTGTCACATATGACCACTGAATGGTGAGACATGGCTAGTTCAAAATGAGGTATGCTCTAAATGTAAAATACACACTAGATTTCAAAAACCTGAAAATACCTAGTCCTATCCTACTGTGCTCAGGATTGTCCCCCTACACTTATGAGATGTCTAGACCCATCATCGTGGCCCTCTGGCTCAAGACCTGCTAGTTTATAAGAGGATTAATCCAGTTTAAAGTGTCTGCAGAGAGATATGAACAAGTGATGACTCTCACTCTGCTTCATCCCCTAAGGAATACATGAACACATGAGGAAACTGACAGTGGTTCATTTAAGTGAATTTCTGGTTCCTGGAACTGTTATTTATAGGAGAATATTACACTATGGTATAGAAATGTGTAGGGAACAAACTAACTTCTTAGGATTGTGTGAGAATGGGAAGCAATGGACCTTTGGTTTCCCAGGGATCTCTGGGATCTTGGAGACCTTGGGGACACATCAGAAACATCTTTCCTTCTTAAGGCTTACCTTTCCCTTCCCCTAGATGACTCAGAACACTTCTCAGAGTTCTGGTTTCTGCTGCACCTGCAGCGTGCTGTGCTGTGTCCAAGCAGGTTTCTTCTTCTAAAGATCAGACTTTGGTTCCCTGTGGCTGCTTCTCTGACATCTCAGCTGTGGGAAGGGAAACTCCTGGGCACTAAAGTGGGTTCAAAGGAGTTGAGCTGTTAGCAAGGTTGGTCCCCCACTGCTCAAGTTATTTGCCTAATCCTGTCCATGAATATTTAGGTTTCTTCTTCAAAGTTTACTTATGAGCCTCCCAGAAAGAAACCGTTTGTGGAGAGGCTGTATAACTAGTTGATGAGACATGAGCTGTCAGCTGCTCTTCTGGCATGCTGATGACGAAAAGATTGTTTCAATAACTATAAAAGTTCACTTATAGAAAGCTTCGTCTCCAGCATTATTTTCAGTTGTTTATTACATAGGTTTAAAGTATTGCCCTTAATTTGAGAAGGATTGCTTCTACGAAAAGGCACACATTATGATATTGGTCACAGACTCATCTTTTTGTATATAACGTCCACCTGATTTAAAATAAGACTTAGAATCATTAGATGGTGTTGATAGCCATTTTTAAATATAGGAAAACTTCCCCAATTTACTTATGGTCATGGTTTGGATGTGAGGTATCCCCAAAATCTCACATGTGAGACAACGCAAGTAGGTGCAGAGGAGAAATGATTGGGTTGTGAGAGTCTTAACCCAGTCGGTGAATTAATCCCCTGATAGGGATTAACTGAGTTAGTAACTGAAGTAGTGGGGTGTGGCTGGAGGAGGTGAGAATTTGGAGATATATTTATATCTGGCAAGTGGAGACTTGTGTCTGCTTCCTGATCACCATGTGAGCTTCTTCCCTGTGTCACACTCTTCTGCCATGATGTTCTGCCTCACCTGGAGCCTGAGGAATGAAGCTGGCCTTCTATGGACTAAACCCTCTGAAACTGTGAGCCCTCTAATAAACTTTTCTTCCCCTAAAATTGTTCTCATTGGGTCCTTGAGTCACAGTAACAAAAAAGGCTGACTAAAATACTAATATTATATAGCTTTCTGAAGACATTTAGGACTTTAGGAATAAGCATTATAAAAAGGTATATATAGAAATTCCCTACATAAAAAATAAATGATCCACAGATCACTTTATTATTAGTCATCAACTATTTCAACCAATGTAATCACTAGATGTGGTACTTTTATTCCTCTTCAAACTACAATTTAGTGCTTCATACAACAAACACCAAGACTATTAGACATTCAGAGGTATATTCCTCCCTGAAAGTCTAAAGTAGAACTAATATTCAGCATAATAGTAAGTTTTTATATGAACACATAGGCAATTTAAATCATAACCCAATGGACTCCAGCACAGTGTGTTTGCTGTGCACATAATCATTGTAAGTCTGGCACCCAAGCAGTTCCCCATATCCAGAAGCCCCTTATAGCTGCATAAGCTTATTAATAAAATATTATTAGCTAAGTTACCCATTAGAAACAGGATTATTCTCCATGGATGAAGGTCAGAGCCACACTCTCAGAATGTAACCTAAAATTACTGCAAATCTCTAAATAACTATGGATTTGATCTGACTTCAATAGACAACACAGATGATAAAAGTGAATTATTGAAGTGGGTGAAGGCTACTTCAACTAGGCCTAAGTAAGGAAGAAGGCTCCTCTTGCTGTCTGTCTTGAGTTTTCACTATTCTGTAAACTATGGATTTTAGCTAGATGTGAACAAATCTGTTATTGAGACTCATGGCTGTGCTGGCACAGTGAAGAACTTCAAAATTTACTATTGCCTTGTCACAGCATTAAGTTCTGAGTTCCTCTGGCTGCTTCTCTGACCTCATCACATTTGTGGGAAGGGAGATTCCTGGGCACTAAAGTGGGCTCAAAGGAATTGAGCTGTTAGCATAGTTGGTCCCCAACTATTCAAGTCATTCACTAAACCCTATGCAGATTATTCCCATTTCTTCTTCAAAGTTTACTTCCAGAAAGTGACAATTAAATGTGGGGTTAGTTCAAGGGAATAAGCAAAAGAAATCCCAAAGCATAAGAAATCTACCTTAATAAAGAAAGTCATCCTTCCTTTAAATCAACCTTAACATAAGATTGACCTTTTATGGCCAAAGATGTAGTAACTGTGTGAGTTAAGAATTCATAGCAATCCATATTCCTATACAGGACTACTATGGTTTGGAAGTGTCCCTAAAGTTTCGTGCGTTAAGTTTGATCACCAGTCTGTGGTATGATTGGGAGGTGGTGAAATCTTTAGGACATGGGACCTAGTAGAGGGAGGTTAGGTCATTGGAATGTGCCTCTTAAGGGACTATTGAGACTCTAACTCCTTCTAGTATCTCTTTGCTTCCCAGTTCCCACGAGATGACACAATGCATTGCTACCAGAATATAGAGTATTGCTGCAAGTCCAAAGAGGTAGGGCCAAACCACTATGGACGGAAAACTGAAACACTGAGCCAAATTAAACCTTTCCTCTTTTTAACTTGATTATCTCAGTTATTCTGCCACAGTAAATGAAAGCAGAATAACACAAGGACTAATTATGTACACAGCATCTAGCAATTTTGGTTGAGGTCATAGTTATGTCTGAAATCTTTCTCGGGAGAATTACTTCAACAAGTGCTTTTGGCATGTGATTTCATAAGTAAGCCCTTTATTTATCTGCACTGGGATAATAGTGTGGTATAATGGTCAAAAGTAAAAACTCCAGAGCCATGGTACCTGACCTTAAATCACAGTTCAACTTCTACTAAGCTAAAAAGTGAGTTGAACAAATTAAGACATTCAAGTTCACCATACCCAGTTCTGCATCTACAACATAGAAACAATAATAGCACATACTACTAAGTGGTTGTGAGGGTTAACTAGGAGCCCTTAGACAGTGGCTGACACATAGTAAACTAAACTTATAAGCTTTAGTTATTATTATTATTATTATTTATAAATGTTTATAAGTACCCTCTAATAAGGATATATGACTCTTCCATAGTAAATGTTAATGTAGCCTAAAAATGTCTTTGTACTGTCAACATTCATATTCTGTTATCCTAAAATCTTTTCTTTCTAACAAAAGGAAGTATCTTTTGTAAGAGTTCTTTTTTGCACCATAAACAAGTAAATTCATTAAGAGAGAACAACCTAACAAGAGAATAAAGCTGAGCTATCTTTATTTCAGGAAAGATCTCTTAACATATTCTGTGAAAATGAAAATCCAATTTTTTAAATCAAAGGAGCAATTGCACGTGTAATATCAGTTGGCATTTGCTTTGTTGAGAACTTGAAGGTAAAACCAATTCTTTGGTTATTAGACCTGATTTTTACTTCAATCATGAGTTATAACAGCTAAATGGAATTAATCTAGAAGCAGAAGAGAAGTTTCCTTAATCATGTCTAGTTTTATACTGACCCCAGAGGTCACCTACCCTCCAAAGGCAGCAGGTCTAAATAGGTTAACTCTCTATATAGGGAAGAGGCAGGCAGGGGACTGACCGTGGCTTTCATCTTACAGTGCCTGAAGTAGGTACTGGAGTAGGCAGCCCGCCTCAGAAAATAATAATCCCTGTGTTAGACTCTGTGACTCTGTCATTCAAAAGTCTACAGGGCGATTCAGCTAATATGAATGGTAATTACAGGAGATTAGGAGAGGAAAAGAAAAATGGGAAAAGAGGGAAGGGAAGGGACAGGGGGGACATGATAAAAGCCAGGTGTGAATGTACTTTAAATCAGGACACGGAAAAGGGAAGCTGTGAAGTCTTGGGTTTTTTACCCACAGGCCACCCGAACAGTGCATTTTTGAATTACTATCTAGTGAACAGAAATACTAACCATCCCAAAATTTTTAAAGGGAAATGTAGCATATTGTGTATTATTCTAATTCCTTAAGTGGGTAGTTCTTGTTCTCTGGTGACTGGGAGACAGACAAAGAAAGATTTAAGACAGAAGCAATTGGAGCTGTGTAGAGGACCCTAGGAGGGAGAGCACATGGGGAGGGCCAAGGGCCCAGGGATGTGCTCAGTGGTAGAGCATTCGCCCAGCATGAGGCCCGGGTTTCCTCCCCAGCACTGCAAAAACAAACAACAAAAAGAACCAAAGAATCAAGGACAGAAGTTGGTCCCTTTGTGGGAAAATCAGAAAGAAAGGATTCCAAACTAAAGTAGTAAAGGGGAAGGAAAATTGAATTGCCTGAAGCAGAATATTTCCCCGTGGCTACATATACCTAAGACTTGTAGAAACAGGGGACCATATGTATATTGGGGATTATCAGCATGAATGAGAGAAATACATTAGTATATACACATGAACATATATCTAACTGATTTTACAGATACAGAACATAGTGAAGTGTTACAAATTTATATGCTATAAGCTTACACACAGATTAGTTTTAAAAATGGGATTTTTAAATCCCACAAAAAAAAAAAGAGTTCTTTATCATGATTAAAAAGTTTCAAGGAATTAGAGGCATCCCAGAATTATCCCCAAGATTTCAAATGAAAGACTCCCTGTCCTTCACTCTCAGTAAGCTATCAAATTGGTCACAAGGTGGGCATTAATAATTGCAAGCAGAATAAAAGCATGAACTAAGGAATGCACACAGAAGGCCTTGAAGGGTGAAGATGGGCTTCAGGAAGCTACAAGAAAGTTTCTGGATTTGATTGGAGGGTTTCTGGATTTGATTGCACCTGTAAGGATCTCAGCTCTCCCACCTGCTCTACCTGTAACTACTCTGAGCCTCAATTGCTTCACCTGTAAAATCCAGGGTAATCTAAAAATCTACAATCCCACTGGGATTTTTCTCCAAATTCAATAAGAAAATAAAGAACTAAAGCAGTGCTATGCATAACGCCCATTTGAATTATATGGGTTACCTGCTGACAAAATATGGAGTCTGTCTCAGACACAAGGTGCCAAGGTCTTTCTTTGCTCTTGTTTTTCCTGTCTATAGATATTTAAAATTAAGGCTGAGGAGTGCATTAGGTCTTTAAGTTGCAACATCGTAAAAAAGATCTTTGCATTTTTTGATAAATACTCAGGCCATGTCTCAGCAAGACAAATTGAGAAGGTCACAGATAGGAAGAGAAGAAAGCAAACAAGAAAAGTACCTCACTTCACTTTATAACCCTGGCATCATTGTGGTCACTTAATAAATTCCCTTTTCAAGACTGCCTGAGTCATTAAACGAGGATACATTTCGAGGGCACTAGGACACTATTTAATTGCATGGTTCCAGCAAGTTATTAAATGAGACTCTTGTGATTTGAAAACAATTAATGAGTCATTTAATGAATTGCACACCAGTATATTCGGAGGGACCCAAGTGGCTTGAGTGAGTTAATGTGTGTCCCCAAGTGCATGATTAATAGCAGGAGGGGCATGGCCATTAAGAAAAATAAAAATAACTAACAATGAAAAGAATCAACAAAGCTGGTCACCATATAAATTTAAAGTATGATTTTTAAAAAGGGGTGTACAACTTGCAAACATTTTGAACATTTGATAAAGGTCTTTGACTTATAAACTAGGAGAAAGACAAACATTAGCCTTGAACTATCTTTCCAATAAATCAATGAATCAAAACTTGAACACCATTATCATAAAATTCCCAGAGGTACACAGGATCTTTCTACCCATTCTGCAAGATTTAACTATAAGCTAACCTTAGAGATTTCTATCAAAGTATTTAATTGATGTTTATATGAGTTGAAATTCCTTTGGAGTAGCTTCCAAAGAAGGCTGGTTGGCATTGTCAAAACCATGATATCCTGGTTATTCACACTCATGGAATATATTCATTGCAGAATACAGCATCCCGCCTGATTTGCAGCTCCTCTCCCTCTTCAATGGAAGTTTTAGTCATTGCACTTTCTTTGATTTTACTAGTCACCCTACCCATTCTGCACCTCCCCAGGTATGGCCACTCTGGCCTTAAAGTCCATCATCTGACATACTTCTCAGATGTCAGTCACTTGGCCACCTAGATCTGTGAATGGATGATCTGCTCCAACATTGTCTGTTCTACCTGCCTGAAAATGTGCCCCCCCGCTCTGTTGTGAGCTTGCCCTATGGTGACTGTTTGCTGTGTGATACTCAAGTCACAATACTGTCCACGTGCCTGCTCTTCTCCCAGGCTCCTTGGGCCTCCTCTCCCTTAATCCTCGATCAGGTACAAATCTCTTTGGACTCTAGTCTACTGCACTCTGCTCCAGGTGACCCATTCCTGCTCTTTGTTTAACCCTTGTTTTGAGGGCTGCCAAACAGAAATCAAACACCAGAAGAAAAAGAACTTGGCCCGAAAAGATAAAATCTGTCATTTATACCAAGTGTGAGATACATGGGAATGGTTTCCCAAACACTCCCAGAATTCCCAGGGAGTGAAATTCCTATCACTTTTGGTATGAAGACAGTTCAAGAAATATTTGTTAAACAATACTTTTTCACTCTCTTGGTGAAGCTGAGAACTTAGTCTGCTAGTTTATTTTTTTAAGCATAAATAAAGGTATGAAAGAAAAGTTCTTCAAAGGCTGAATGCTTTAATTATAGCAAATCCATTAATAATTTCTCACTTGTGGACACCAAAGATCTTGCACCGCCAGAAGCACAGTGATAGGCATGTTCCTTCACGAGACAACAGAGCAAAATGCAATTAAAAAATTACACATGACAGAGTGTGGGCTGTGCAAAAGAAATTGAGAATCCTGTTTTCTCCTTTCTTTTGGCTGGCTCAGCATTCATGTCCTCTTTAAGTGACTTATACCCTGCTGACGTTGTCTGTGTAAAGCTGTCCATCCTATTTCTAGTAATATCTATTTTACTTTCATTTTGGGGCCAAGAAACCTCAATAAGTTTTAGCACTTTCTCATCCAAGGCAGAGGAAAATACTGTTGTTGGTCTCGTTGATGTCTTTGAATGGTCTTTATTCATTCTCTGTTGATTAATAGGGAGTACATTCATATCTCATGTATCACATACACTTGGGGGCCTGCACACACACACACACACACACACACACACACACACACTCTACAGCACTCTTGAGTCAGTCTTTCATTCACATAAATTATTTTCCAAGTTGCAATCACTAGCTTCTCTGATGAGAAGAGTTTCACTGAATGACAATGACGACACTAGACGGAGCATTTTACCAGCACTACAATTAAAGGACTTTCAAACACACACCAAATATCCAAACAAATGCTTTTTAAAGTAGTGTGTTCTGGGGGCCTTAAGGTATTCCTAGGACCTCTTCAGTGGGACCAAGAGGTCATCATTATTTTTACAATCATATTTTTTTTTTCACTCTCACTCTCAGGAGAATAGTAGGGTTTTTTAGAGGTCACATAATGTGTGCGAGCAGAAGGGACTGAAGACAAGAGCAGATATGCATATCTAGTCACTATTTTTAAAGCTCAATACTAAAGAGACTTACAAAAACAAAAATAAGTACTGCCACTTCTCTAAGTTTTTTGTTTACAGAAATATAGCTTTGTTTCATAAAATGTCATTGTATGTAAATATGGAGTAGGCTTATTATTGTTATTTTAAAGTGCATTAATGGATAAATATTTTAATTTTCTTTTAATTTCTAATGTAGTAAATATTGAGAGATGATGCAATCAACACATTATTAGGTCATCAGTATTCTTTGTCTAAGGACATTCTAAGACATGAGCACCTAAGACATGAGCATTCTAAGACAAGAATCACCTAAGCACAGATGACTTCCAGAGCACTAATAGGTACTGGGGAAGGAGGGGATACGACTGAGGCACACAGAACTTGATGGCAAATGACTGAACTGAATTTTACTTTCACTATTCTCTCTTCTTTCCTTTGATTCTTTATTCAAGTGTGAAAAGACAATGAGGAAAAAAAAATAAAAAAAGGAAGAACAGAGAAGCCAAAAGACTGACCCTAAGCCACACTATTTTAAACTATCTTAATAAGAAGGAAAAGGTGAAGGAGAAGAGGATGGTCACATAAAGTAAATTTTCTACAGTCTCTTTTCCTGCTCACAAGCCACTTGAGATAAAGCATTATGTACTAATAGAGTGGGGATGCAAAATAAGAAGAAGGTGATAATTTGCAATTTTGCATTTCATGCTATGGATTTTAAATCTGAATAAAACACATCTCTACATGGAAAAGAGAGGGTCTGGTTTTCATAATACACATCCTGTCCACCCTGGTTTTCACACTGCTAACTAAACCTCTTCCATTATTTTTTCCTTATAAGCCATACATTCCCAACATTTTATTTTTTCTTAATAAATTTTAGTTGCCAATTTTTTTCCTTGAAGTGTAAGATAAACATGAAACTCATGCAGAAGCAGCCAATAGCAAAAGGCATTCTCATCTTATTTGTTCCTCACATTGGGCTGCTTTGAACACTATCCAAGGCATGATCTTGGCCAGCCTTGTCAGTGTTGACCAATACTGAACTTGCATTAAACAAATCTTTTTGACACATGCTACTGTTTATCCACATCTTATCCATTCTTTAGTAGTCCTCTCCTCAAAGCTAAGTATAGAACTTGATTTTTGTCCTTATAAACCTTTCACACTCTTATATTGAATTCATTGATTTAGCTCTAGCACACAGCTTCATGACACCTATTTATGGAAGTAGGAGAGGAGGATTGAGAAACTCCTGACCTTGGACTTGAAACAGAATTGGGTTTACATCCTAGGTCTCCTAGTTAACTAACCAATTGCTCCAAAGCCTGACTAACCCCCTCCTTCACCTTTCCATTGTTATTAACCTAAACATTTATTTATTGACTTCCCCATGTTGCCCCCACTTCTGGACTTCATGTTTTCCTTAATTTAAGAATATAGATCCCCTAAACCCTTTGATTTATGATGATATTCAGGTTAATGCCCCTACTAGAGTATAGTAATTCAGTCTCATGTGAAAGTGTGGCAGAAATTGACTAATAAAAATGTGAAGATCTTACATGGAAAAACAAGCAATCCTTGAGTTTGTGTTAGTTATCCCAAACCTTACTATAAACATTCACACTGCCTCAGGAGGAGCCAGAGTTCATAATTCCAGGAATCCACCCAGAGAAAAGTTCACTACACTCAACTAGGTACTTGTTAGGCACTCTCTGTGGACTTTAGTACAAGCATGCCAAATTTAACACATGAACTTGAGCGGGAACCAGCAGTCAAAACCTTGACTAAACAGATGTCTAAGGGCATAAGATAATTGCATAAAGTAGCACTAACATCCGTATTTCTGTTCCTTCTTCTCCTCTTCCTCCTCTTCTCCTTCTTTTCCTTCTTGTTCTTTCTCCCCCTCTCTTTTCCCCCCTCCTCCTCCTTCCTCTCCTTTTCCATCTCCAGATTCTCCTCCTTCATCCCCTCCTACTCCTGCTCCTTTTCTCTTTTTAAACTTAAAAAACCACAGGAAAGAAGAGAGTTGCAATCTCAGGATATTAATTAGCAATCCTTTCATTGCTTTCTTCCCCTAAAAGAAGGGATCTTATTTTTCCTCCTTATGGGTGCTTCAGAAAGGTGAGTTCTTGAACTCTGCAAGGATTTGCTAGCTAGTGGATAATACTGGCAGAGAGAAGAACAGCTCATTTACATGAAAGACCAGACAACATGCCTAAGGCAGTAGCATCAATAAAAACTAAGGAAGTTTAGGATTAGTAAGATAAAAAGAAAACACCTGTTAGAAAGGGCAAATCATGATGGCTGGATTTAAGATTGTCCCATTTC
This sequence comes from Sciurus carolinensis, assembly GCF_902686445.1. Classification (NCBI taxonomy): domain Eukaryota; kingdom Metazoa; phylum Chordata; class Mammalia; order Rodentia; family Sciuridae; genus Sciurus; species Sciurus carolinensis. The sequence continues at coordinate 25,559,492 of NC_062224.1, forward strand.
ACCTCTGTGCGAAAGTGACTTGCATTCAGCAGAAACTGTTTCAAATTCCCCAGTACCACACACACACAAAAATAAATTAATAATGGCAATGATGATAATAATAATTTTTAAATTCAGATTTTTTGTTTTCCAGGCTAGTGATGTGCAGTCTGATGCACTCAGTGCTGGAGGGCAGCTGGAACCAGCTCCCAGTTACCATGCCTGAATGACCAATACCCTACAGTATCTTCTGTTTCTATGATTCTTGGTAGGTTAGGTGTTAAATGCATTTTCCACTTACAGTATTTTCAACATGCTTCAGGTTTAAAAGGAGTCTGTGTTTGTGAGGGAGACACCGTTTGCCTCCCTATGATATATGACTCAAGTTGGCATTAATTCTAAGAGAAAATCAAAATGCCTAATGAAGGCAATTTCAAAATAGTATGACACCCAGAAAAAGCCAGAGTTCATTGTACATATCCTCTCTGATATTTGGGAAATGACAGAGTAATTTGAAGCTGAAAAAATTAGTGAAAAGAAATGCAAAATAATTTGCTTTGGCAATAAAAACAAATTGAGCTATAAGAGCTATACAGCAGAATTAATAAATCAGAAAGAACTTCAACCATTTTAGCTTCAATAAACTGACAGGAGAAAGGATAGTTCATTTGTCAGATTAAATTAAACAAATGCCAATGACCTTAATATGTAATAAAGGAATTTGTCCAGAATTGGGTACTACATTTTTCCAAAGAGTTTCTTTGGGAATTCTATCATTGCAACAAGAATGATTCTACTTACATGTGGCTCACAATACAGATACAATATGCAATTCTCTGTCTTTAAAACATTTGTGTTTATTTTTTTACATCTAATAAGTGGGGAAGAGTATTTTATATAATTGTTTCATGTGTTTTAAAGATTTCTTTAACTTAATAATATAAATTTTTTTAAAAAATTCAAAATCACTTTTTAAATGATATAATTCCAATCTTCTGTTTTGATATTAGATGTGGCCATGAGCAATAAAATTTCAAGAGTGATGCCCATGTGATGCTTCCCAAATATTATATCTACATATCTTATTATCAATAGTTTGTAAAAAGTATAAAATTTATAACTTATGAATCAGTGACTCCAATTTATTTTTATCCATTTGACAATTTTTCTCTTGCTTAACCCCATTCTAAATTCCTCTGCTACCTGTGTTCTCCAATTCATGTCTCATCTCCCAAAAGAAAGCGATGATGCTGACGATATGTGCTACAGACAAGCTGAAATATGTACAGTCAGAAAAATGAGAAAGTACACTCCATTTGTGTATGAATTATCAAAATGTATAAATGCATTCGACTGTCATGTACAACTAATTAGAACAACCACAACAACAACAAAAAAGCTTCTTCAAGTCCCACTCAAGGTATTTGCTGGGTTTATGTTAAATAGAAAACATTATACCACTGATGCTACTGCATGTTGAAGACCAAGTAAACCGGAAGGTCAACATTAAAGCTTTAGAGATGATATTGCAGCCATTGCAATGGCTCATAGGTTGAGTTGTCATAAAAAAGTGTCAAAATACAATCGATAGGTACTGAGTAGACAAGTGCGGTAGAGATGTGAAGAAAAGGGGGTTAATTCTGTAGAGGTGAAACTGATCACTGGGAGCAGAGAGGGAAATTAGGGGCGGACTAAGGGGAGGGTCCTGAGACCAGGTGAGGGGAAGGCCATGCCCATTTGCGGTTGACACCCATGGACTCAGTCGACCATCCCCCTCTTCTGCTGCCCTCCTGCACTAGGCTGCAATATGTCCAAAGGTAACCTTTGGAAAATTATCATGCCATTGTAAAGTCAAAAGCATTGAGGTTTTGACCTTCCCTGAGGGCTTTCCCAGGGAATGCTGGGAACGCACAAACGCCCTTCCGCAGAGTTATATAAACCATCTGTCAATCACATCTGCCAATCATGTGACAGGGGAGGAACTTAAACTCAGATTTAATGGGGACATAAAAACAAACTGAACCCAAATCCTAAGGCGGCCCCCTCTCTTGGGAAGGCCCATTCCACATTCTCTGGAATGTACTTTTCTTTTGTTAAATAAATCTTTTGTCCTTGTTTATTCTGCCTTTTGACTGAAATACAGGCTCACTCCAGCTCAGAACCTCCCGCTCTCACATCTTAAGAGTGAACTTGCATTTCTTATTTAATAATTCTCCTTATTCACACAATACACTGCTTCTGTGTCTCGGCTGAAATCTCTCCTTTGAGAACACAAGAACTGAGGAAGCTTCTTTCCACGAACACAATGTCTCAGCGAAGTTACAAGTTCATTTTTCTCTCCAGAGACAGGCAGCAGGCCAGGGTGAGTGAGTGGTTTTGCTTGATGAGTTCATTCAGGGACTCTGTCCGGTCCTCTTATTAGTCCACTAAGGCCTGGATCTTGAATACCCATGAGAGGAGAAGCAGTATTCACTTGGGCAATAATACAGATGCTACCCACATCATTTCTACATGTGATTCCACATAAGCTAGACAACCCTACCCTCAACTAAAACTTGTATTAATCTGGAAGAAAAAGAAGATGAATTTGAAAAGCAAAGAACAACCTATGGAGTTGGATTTGAATACAATTTAATTGAAGTAATGGTGACTCAGGAAAATTTGGTCTGGTCCCAATTCTACTACTGATTTTATGTATGCATTTGAGAAGTCATTTAATTCTTCTCTGTCTCTGTCTTTCTCTCTATCCCCCTTTATTTTACTCATCTACAAAATAGTTTCAGTCTAAATATCACTATGCCATTTTATCAGTACAATATTCAATGATCAATCTATATTCAGTGGGACTCAAACACCTTGCTGAGGTTATCATTGAATCCTTGATTGAATTTTCATTTTAAATAGGATCACATATTTTATAGATTTCTTTCAATTTGGGCATTCTATAGTTAATATTGATGTAATTATCCAAAGGTCAGCCATGTTTTTGAATGAGTTAAGTACCTGCAATGTAACAACACAAATGAAATATCAGAGTTTTAACATTAAATGAGCTAAAAGATAGTAATAGTTAACCTGACAACAGTTACAGTTGTTAACGGACAGAACTGCTTTTATCTGCTATGCAGCCTTGTCATATTCAAGAATCTAAGTGAAACAGTGTCAGAAAAACACTGTGAAATTGAGCAACACTGAAATGTGTGTTTCTTGAAGCCAGACACACTCAGGAGTGATTCTGTCATACCAGTGAGGTGCTGTGATGTTTTGCTTTGTTTCCTCTTAAAGAATCGGCTTCTAAAATCTTTTTCTTTGATGGAAAAAAAATATACCTGCAGCAAAATGTTGGTTGAGAAAGTGAAAATCCACAACTGTATAATCACAGCTTTATATTGTTTGCTTCATCAAGCTGGAGACACATTTCTGCAAAGATTTTCAAATGTTGACACATAAGCTTTTCTTACTGGTTTCAAGTTATCTTTAAAGTTATCAAAACCTTCTTTTTTGGTAAAAATCTCTACTCTACCATTCCAAACCTTTACCTTATGACCTATGTATTTTCCTTCTGTTCTTTTACTGTTGTCCCAGAACCACAGTGTAAACAGGACTGGAAAGTAAGAAATGGGGAAGAATAAATTATAGACCAGTGTTTGGACTCTTAATCCCCAGCACTGATTATCCTCTAATGTTATGGAATCTCCCAAAGAAAATGTTCCAAACAAATGCTGCTAAGATTTTTTTTTTTCCAAGTCAAATTTTACAAAAAAATTCCAGAGTAAATTTGGACTGAGTGCCTTTGCATATATCAAGTAAATCAACATAATGAACTTTTCTCTTAATTAAAATGTTCCATATTTTATGTGACATTGAACTAAAGAGAGATGACAAAAATCTCTCGCCTCTTTGATTTTCAAATTCCTGAATTTTATTTGAGTTAGGAAGGAAATTTATACAGTTGAGGGAAACAGATATTTTGCTGTTAATTTCTTACAAAATTTAAACTAATGACATTAGCTTCTATTTTCACTTTTACTTTAAACACAAATTCACAGTAAGAACTCTGAATCTCATTTATGTTCAACTACGCATTATTGAAAGGGACTGAAAGTTGTTTTGTGCATGTGCACACGCACACACATCATGTAGTACCTTTATTTCTACTCATTTTTTATTTTCTTGCAGAATTCTGGACATTTTATACCTCTAGGACTATTAACTACCAATGTCATTAGCTGGCTTAAACTTAACTTGGTCATACAAATTTACTGCATAAAAATATTTCACTAACAATATTCTTCTTTGTCAGTTTAGTCTTGCAGATTATTCTTTCTGCATAAGAAACCTATCATTCTCTCACTCTCATGTTTTTATAAACTTTGGTTATCTACTTTTTGTGACACAATCAATGAGGAAAATGAGAAAGAACCACTAACTACATCAAGCTATCTTTTCTATTTGTCTTATATCACTGCCACAATTTTTAAAGTTAGTGAAAAACTCAATGGCATATAGTTCTGCCTCCTGCACCACTTTCTAGGTTGGAGCCCAAATAAGCATGCCAAGGTGAAAATTTTCCTATGAAGCACCTGGGGATTGCTTTGGCCTTATTGTTTGATTTTTTTTTTTTTTTTTTTTGGATCTTCAGTTTTAGAATAATATGATTGGCCCAAAGGGTGATACCTTAGGTGTCTGAGGAGCCATTTGGACTAATCTGTCTCATGAAGAGATTCCTCCACATTTCCATCAGTTGCTTTTCCTAGATATAAAAACTTGAAATTCCTTGGGCTGGCACAAGAACCTTCTAGAAGACATGATAGTGAACATTCCCACCTTTGTGTCTGAAATTCTCAAATTGGAATTACACTCTAACCAGATTTCCTTAGGTTCCTTAGATAAACCCTCTGCTTTTCTGGCCTTGTGATTCCTTTATCTAAAATGATTTCTCCCTCTATTTCTTTTAGTGAACATCACATCTGTCCTTCAAAGATCAATTCAAATGTTATTCTTTTCAAGAAACTTTGTCTCATTTTCCCTCAGCTCCCCAAAAGCAAATTCTCTTTTCTGCATCTGACTCTCTTAGCCCTTTAGCAACATGGGTCTGTTCTTGAGCACATTACTTTTATATGGTCAGTGTTTGGATATTTTAGTTATTTCCTTTTAGACTTGCAAATCCCTGAGGGCAAGGATTCTACTGCAATTTCTCCATGTTACAAAATCTTTACAGAGAACAGGTCCAAGAGTCAATGACTGTTTGAGGTTAAGGAAAAGAGACAATGACTGAAGTGCCCATGTGGAACTCACTATGACTTCTTATATTAATGTCAAAAAATTGAGTTGCCTTCCTAGATACTAAAGAGGAGGTTCAGTGATTGAACATGTTCCACAGTTGCCCAATATGAATTGTTTCTAAAGAGAGGGAAAGGCTTTATCGTAAATGTTCAGCATGTTTTTAACCTCAAGTCTTTTTTTGCCATTACACAAGCTCTCACCCTTCAAACCTATTAGTAGTTGTTACTGATTTCACGGTCAGGAGTAAGGGGACATAATCAACTGTGAACATAAGGGTTGCTGAGCTCTGCTAAGAAGCTATTCATTAGACTAATCTTATTTTAATAATAAAAGCTTTGTGCATTTCTCCTATCACTTGCTGACTTGACTGTTTCTTTCTTGGTCACCCAAAAGCAGGTCTAAAATTTTAAGAATATGGAAAAGTGGTTCCAAGATTAAGAAAAAGTCTTACGGAGCATTTATGGTATGTCCTTGTAAGAACTAAAAATTGGTTCCAAGAACTTACTCCCAAAACTTTTTTGGACTCCAGACCATTTTAGGTAGTACCAAATACTTCATAACCTTCATAAACCCACCTAATCTTATTTTCAATGGAAATTGATCTTTGCAATACTAAAGAAATGAAATGGAAGGTCTTATAATATGATTTCTAAGGAAAAGGTAAATTTTATACAACATTTTGTAAGATTTATGATAAATGCTTTCAGTCCATTCCAGATCCACTGAAAGGATACTGCTATCATGGTGTGCAAAAATCATACTTTGGTTAAAATTCAATAAAGGAAGTGATTTCCCACTACTGGGAATCAAGGTCAGATCCACATTACCTCCACATCTAAAACTCTCGCCTACAAAATAAATAAAACTACTTTGTTGAGCATGCAGTACAATAAGCAAAGAATTAGCCCACATTGCACGCAGCCATTCTTTATTGTTTCCAATGTGTCTCTAGGCTCTCTCATCCTAAATCGCTGTAGCAAAGAGCCTTGGGAACTCCAGGGACAAGCATTGGGTCTCCACTCTGGTGCACTTTGGCACAGGTTGATAAGAACTCAGCACGACACCCATATTATGAACCAGTATCCACCCTTTTGCTGTAGTAGGAGGTTTTCTGTCAAAACAATTCTTTGGTGTCATATAAACAGCCAAAAAGTTCTGTTAGGAGTTTGTGCAATCATTTGAATCAGCATAAAGATAAGACATGCGAAGGGGGAGTTAAGAAAACAATCCCAGACTCTTTCCTGAACACTGCTGACCTTCAAGTAGACCCAGAGAAACTTTAAAAACCAATCTCTGGATGCAAAAAATGAAGTTTTCTGCATGTAGGTTGACTTATTCTAGGGAAAATTAATGTCCCATTACCAAAGATCCACATTGTACCCTGGAGGGACAGCACAGACGCTTACCTAATCCCACCTCCTCCACCCTGCCCAGCTCCCCTGCACTCCGCCCAGTTTCTCAGCCGACATCTGCCACCCCTTTTCCCTCCGGAGCATCTGGATACTCCAAACCACATTTGTCTAGGTGTGGCTGAAAAGCTTTTCTCCTTAGTTAAGCTAAAGCAATGTCAAAATTATTCAGAGATCATTTTTTAGACACTTAAGAGCAAAACTACAAAAACACAGAAGTAAGTACATGATGTCCTCCAGACAAAAGAACTAATGACTGACATTGACCCTGCTGGGCTGTTTCTCTCTAGGACACCACAAATTCCTGCCAGGATGGGATGTTACATTGACCTGTGGGCTTTCACCATGTCAGGGAGTGAGTTCTGCTGCTTGGCATGCCCATGTCTCTTTACATCGGGGACCTGTCATGATGGGATTGAATTTCATCTCAGGAGTGGAGCTGCCTGGAACACCCTGGGCAAATTTTTCCCTCCTTGATCCCAGCTGCCTTTGTAGAAAAGCTTCATTCATGTTCGAGACAATTTTAAGCTAATGGTCTCAGAAATTCCTTCTCAAGCCAGTTGAGTTCTCTGAAGAAAAACAACTCATCCATTGCTCCAGTATTCAGAGGAGTTATTCTTACTCTAAAAAGGTGTCTTTTTTTTTTTTTTTTCTTTTTGTACCAGGAACTGAATTCTGGTTTTTAATATTTTACTTAGAGACAGGGTCTCCCTAAGTTGCTAAGGGACTCTAAATTGCTGAGGCTGGCTTTGAACATGCAATCCTCCTACCTCAGCCTCCCAAGCCGCTGGGATTACTGGCATGCACTACCACATCTGGCTGAAAGGTGCCTCTTATTCTTTCATTAACTACTAATTCCATGACCTATCTATGCCCAACACTCATCTACACTCTGGACGTACAGAAGTGAATAAGAAAGACAGCAATTCCTGCCCTCATAGGACTTCCACTCAAGAAAAATAACAAACAACAAGCAATACATAAGTCATTTATGTGGTACTCCAGAAAACAAGAGCCGTCAGAACAAAAACAGGACAGGAAATGGGTATTGGGAGTGTTGTATACACAGATGGGAAAGGTACAGAGAGTCCTCGTGGGTAAAACTATACTTGACAATGACTTAGCTCAAAGAATCTAAAACATAAAAAACAAATTATAAGAAAATTCAGGTCCCTGATACAATTTGACACTGTCACAATTGGTATGGTTTATCTTCTACTTTTTACTCTTTTATTTGCCTTGTAATTATGGGAGGTTTCAAGCTAGGGCATGCCTCCATGTCAACAGAATGTGGTTAAAGGGATGACAGTGTCCTCGTGAATCCACTGCTATATAAATGAACTTTTCTGGCTGGGCATGGTGGCAAACGCCTGTACTCCCAGCGACTCAGGAGTCTGAGGCAGGAGGATCATGAGTTCAAAGCCAGTCTCAGCAACTGAGCACAGCTCTAAGCAACTCAGTGTGACCCTGTCTCTAAATAAAATATTTAAAAGGGCTGGGGATGTGGTTCAGTGATTAAGTGCCCCAGGGTTCAATCCCTGATAACAAAAATAAGCAAACAAACTTTTCTTCTCATGAGATCCTATTTCTTTAGAAAGAAAAAGTAGCTGTCATTATCCTTGGCTTTGCTGATCTTCCTTTACTTTGGGGGGAGTGGGGACACACTAAATCTGATGATACTCTAACTTCTAAGAGGATCTCCACCAGTCTTCTCTTCCATTTCAATTTTTCACCACGAGAATGAATTAAATCAGATCCCGAGTAACAGCCCCGCAGTGGTTAAATCCCAGTTCTCATCTTGGGCAATTCGCTGAACCTGAATCTCAGTTTACCTATCTGCATAAAGAAGATAATAGTGAAGCAGATCTTTCAGGGTGACTATATACATATCAGATGAGATAGTGCATCTAAAGCATTGAACACAACATCTACTGAATAGTAAGCAGTCAGTAAATGACATAGGACAGATTTGTCCTTTTAGAAGCTAACATCAAATGTGTTTTACAAACAAATACATCTAGCACAATATTAATTAGTAGAAGTCATAGTAGTAATTGTAGTGAATCTTCATTTAGTACTCCCAGGAAATGACCTAAGCACTTTAGCTGATATTTCAACTGATTTATCATCTTTTACCATATCTAAAGATGCCTCACTTTCCACTATCAATTTTGCTGAAATATCTAGTAGTTTCAATATTTTTTCCTTAGGAAGTGCACTTCTTTGTATCCATCTTTACTTAATTTTAGCTGTCTCATTAATTTCAATCATTTTATAAGAGTCATTTGAATAAGACCCCAGGCTTATTTCCTTCATCTCCTCTTTACAAAAATTTTCCAAGCAATCCTTACTCTTTCTCAGGAGCCTTCCCGATTTCCTCCCCACTACTCTGTTAGTCTGGATGTAAATTGCCTTTGCCATGAAGTCACATGTGTTCAATCTATCTCTGATCTCTTATTGCTGGCAATACCCAAACCCATTAGTGTTATTATAAAACTCAACCACAGGTGACATGCACATGATGGTTCATGACCATTACTTTATTGCATTTTCCTTCATAATGAATCTTAAATTTTTTTTAATTTATTTTCTGAATAATTAGATATGTTTCTAGGATGTTCTGAAATATAATTCAGTGCTATTCTATTAAGTAAAATAAAAACTAAACATTGCAGATAATTAAATACAAATAAATATTATTTGATATAATATTAAAGGTTAAACACTTAACTTTATATTAAACTTTAAAAGTAATGTAATAATGAAGTATATTGCTTATTCTCTCATTTAATCCTCACAAGAATCTATGATATAGTTATTAATATATTTGCAAATGAGAAAAATGTAGATTTTAGAGAAATTAAACTAACTGGCTCATAGTTAAAGAAGAAGGGACACGACTGATTATAAACCCCGAGTTCTCTGACTCAAAAGCCTCTGCAAAACCTATCTGTAATAATCTGTAGGATAGAGCAGAAGGTGCTAACATATGTTTAAAACTTGCCAAAGATGTAACCAATGAAATATTTATTCTCCTTAAAAAAATTTGTGTCATATTTCTATTTATTGTAATAGACCATGCTTTTTGACCATGACACTTTTTGACCATGACACTTTATTCTTCAAATGTTATTTGAAACATAGCAACTGTATAGGAACAACCAGGATGAGAAGTAAATGTAGTTAACTCAAAAGCTTTCATAGAAATTTTAAATCTTAAATTATAACGTACTAGATCTTTTTGTTTCTTCTAAGTTTATTTATTTTCATTTAAGAAGAATGGGTGCTTTTTTTTAACAAATCAATGGAATATGTACTAGCAGTAGCCATCAAGTACTGACTGGATAATTACTTAACTAAATATGAATAACAATAAAAAGTTGGTATGTTAGTCCGTTTTCTATCACTATAACAAATATCTGAGCTAAATCAATTTACAAAGATAAAAGGTTATTCTGGTTTATAGCATTGGAGGGTTCAGTACGTGATTGGTTGACCTGTTGCTTTTTAGTCTGTGGCTACACAGCATATCCTGTGGCAAACATGTAGCAAAATAAAACTGCTCACCACAGGGGAAATAAAAGACAGAAAGAGGAAGAGATTGGGGCCCCACAATCCCCTTCCATATCAGGGCATGTCCCCAGGGACCTGAAGACCTCCCATGAGTTCCCACTACCTGAAGGCTCCACTACCTCCCATCAGCCCCTCCTTGGGAAGCCAGTCTTTACCACATGGACCTTGGGGTGACCCTTACGATACAAACCATAGTAGGCATATATTCTTTTAATGGCCTAGATTTAAATTTTTGTTTTGGAGTAAATTTTATAAAGTCAGAAAATGAATCAACTAGCTGGGTACAGTGGTATACACCTGTAATGGCAGCTGCTTGGAAGACTGAAGCAGGAGGTTGACAAGTTCAAGGCCAGTCTTGGCAAGTTAGCAAGATGCTGTGTTAAAATAAAAACTGAAACAGGGCTGGGGATGTAACTCAGCAGTAGAGCACACCTGGGCTTCATCCGAAAAGGAAAAGGAAATAAAAGAAAATGCATAGACTACATCAAATTCAGATTAGGTACAATAATTGCAAAACATTCATTTTTATTTGCTAGACCATGTCAATGGTTTGAGGAATTTCTCAGGGCTGTGGTCCTATTGTTTTTATTTATTATTATTATTATTATTATTATTATCATTTTTATTATTAATTTTGGTACTGGGAATTGAATTCAGGGGCACTTAACAACTGAGCCACATCCCGGCCTGTTTTTGCTTTGTTTTGTTTTGTTTTGAGACAGAGGCTCACTAAGTTGCTGAGGCTAGCTTTGAACTTGCTATCCTCCTGCCTCAGCCTCCTTGAGACCCTGGGATTACAGGCATGTGGTACTGTACCTGGCTCCCTATTGTTTTAAGAAAGATAATAGAAATAACTTCCAAATCTACATAGAAACCATCAGTAACACCAATGAATATGCTCTAGATTCCCTTAATATCAATTTTAATTTTTAAATGTAGCATTTTGCAAATAATATGTTTAAACCTAGTTGAGACCTTTTATTACTTGTAATGTTGATATCTAACAGAAATTTTATTGCTACTTACTAATTTGACAACAATCAATCAAATTTCAGTTGATTGCTCCTTTTGGATTTCTGAAGATGGATCTATATATTCTAACTCTATATTTTCTGGAATTGCCCTAGATGAAGTTTACCTGTATCCAGTCTCATCATTCTTATGTGTAGAATACCAGCCTCACTACCCAGCAGCTCCAACTGGGAAATTTTACCTTGTTCCTTTTATTTGAACCATCCCAAAAAGCTAAGAAAACTTAAAATTATCTGGAAGACAGCTTTTTACAATGTGCCCATTTCGATGATCCCCTCTTCTGTTGGCAAAGAGGTTTAAGTTTTCAGAGCTGGTCAGAAAATGCAAACCTCTTCGGGTTGGTTGAAATAATGAGCAACTGGGCTGGAAGAGAAGCTGGAAGTCTACAAGGAAAACCAGGAAGGAATTCAGGGCAACAAAGTGTAGCTGTTCATCAAGTGTCCAGCAGCTACAAGTGAACACTCTGTGTTTCCTGAGAAATAGCTTAAAGAAATCTATGAAGCAACTGTGAAAACCTGCTTTATGTTTACTGCTGCTATAACAGTTTGTTCTTTCTAAATGTCCCATTTGTTTTAAAGTTTCAATTCTTTATAGAGCTTCCTGAGATAACCAAAGATTAAACAGAAAGTGATAACTCTCCATTAGAACTTTCCTAGGAATACTCAGGTTATTGGAGGTATTTTAGAGGTCTTCTTACTGTTCACTGTGGGACACTAAGTGGCAGGAACTAGCAAAGTCAATGATCATGATGTAAGCCAGGTTTCAACACACAAAACCAAAGACTATCTTTCGGTCCACTCATCCAATAATGAGAGGGCAGAACCTTCTAAACACCCCAAAACTTTTTTTTTTTTTTTGCAATTTGCAAGTAAAATACATACAGTTTGACCTCTATGAAGGAGAAAGATACATTTTTCATGAATACAGAAGAGCCCAATTCTCCCTCAGTTTTCTGAATTCTTAAACTGCAAGAGAAAGCAACATATTTCAACCCAAAGTGGAACCAAGATCTTTACAAGTGTAGAGTGTGCCCAGAGAGAAGTCTTTGACCACAGGTGGAGAGCCACTGGGATTTCCACAGGTGTCCTACTTTCAGAGAATCCACGGTCCTGAACAAATGAATCTATTTTCCTTCCCTATTTTTACCCTTTCGACTATGCACAATACAGTCCTAAGAGACAGTTGGTAAACTACTATATTCCCTTCTTCTCTGTAGTTTTACTTTCTATGATTTAGGTGTCCACCACAAAAGTCCAAAAGTACTCAATGGGAATTTCAAAAAATAAACAATACATCAGTTTGAAAGTGCACGCTGTTCTCAGTACCATGATGAACTCCTCCTGCTTTGTCCTGCCCCACCTGCAATTCATCCCACTCTCCCTGCACTGTGGCATTTCAGAGCAAGAGAGACCACATACACATGACTTTTATTAGAGTACATTGTTATAATTGCTCTTTTTTAACACTAGTAATTGTTGTCAATCTCTTTGATGCCTTATTTATAAATTAGACTTCATCATGTGTATGTAGTTATGGAGAAAAATAATGGTATCTACAGGATATAGTACTACCCACAGCTTCAGGCAACCAACTGGGTTCTTGATGTATCTCCCACAAATAAGGGGGAACTATTTGCTTGGAGATCCACAAGCAATACAGTTTTACAATAAATTACAGCAACTAAAATACACATGTAATCTTCAAATATTCTTGAAGAGTTATTAAGTCGGTAGATGAAATTGAATCAAAATTAAGAGACTTCACAGTCTTGGCAAGTGCTATTTTCAGATTTTATCTAAGATTGTGTGCTAGATAGGGGTCTATTTTAGCCCAAGAAACTGAAATGATTAATCAGCATGAAATCATTCTTTCTCAATATTAATATGAAAGAATCTTCCTGGACTTAACATAAATAGCATTTTGCTTCAATTCTTGCATTTTTGCTCCCTCACTTAAGATGTAATGTAAGATAATGTAATATCCTGCATTACTTGTGGATAATTGGTTTTAATTGGTCAGAGACCTATATCTATTTTATTATATTTTATTAAAAATGCATATTTAGTAAGTCCAATGTTTTCTCCCTTCAACATTAAAAAAATCTTGAAAAGTGTGGTCTTTCTTTACTTCCAAACAGGCAAACATCGATTTTTGTGTTCTCTGTTATCCCACATATAGTTTATTCATTACTGTGAACTAAAATAAAAAATGGCTACTAATATTTATTATAAAAGCTACAGAAATCATTGGACTTTGCTCTTTTCAAAAAAATGGCAACAGAAATTCTTTGCAGAAAGAAATAACAACAACATGTAAAAATGATATTGAATTAAACCAAGGCATGTAGGCCTGCCTTCCTTCTTTCAGAATCATTAACTCATTGAAACAACAATCCTATGCTTGGAGTTATCACCACAAAACAACTTATATACAAAGAATTGCTGCATGACACACTTGCCTTCCCCCAGGCCTGTTTTAGGGGCAGTGATGCTCATCTGTAACCTAGGATGCTCTGTCTGATATGCTGCTCCTCACAACATTAAATATAATTTCTTAGCAACCCAGCTGTCAGTTCATAAGTGGCAAATGCAAAACGTTCCATGTAGCACACCAGCCCTGCAAGCGCTTCTGTAATGTAATGTCGGCTGGCAGCTGTCTCTGAACAATTCCCAGAACTAAATATTGTTTTGAACTGGGATCTACACAGATGTCTTTGTCAACACAACTGCTGCACAAACATCTCCCTGTAATCCAAGATTTCTCTAAACAAAAACTGGACCAAAATAGGACCCCAAATGTAACAGGACAACATTCACATCCTTAACATCTCAGGTGCCATTAAAATTTTAAATATGACATGAACACTCAAAGATGAGAGAAGTGGGTTTGCTTTTAGATATTAAATATAAACATCACCTCCTCTTACCTCTAGAAACAAAAGTGGGGGGAAAAAAAGCTTCTGTTACTTTGTTCAGTTCTCTTAAGAAGAAAATTGGAAAAAGGTTGATATAAAATAGACACCAGTTCTGTGGCTCACAGGAAGCCCTTCGAAACCTACTTCTGCTATTCCTTAAGGCAGATTTAAATAGAGTTGGAGCCCCATTCAGTTCACATCCTCACTTTTAGATTCTAAAAAGAATAAGAGCTCAGGACCCCAGGGACTAATGGCAATTAAAAAGCACAGGGTGCAAACCTAAAATAAGTCTAAGAAACTTGGTCAGGTCTTGGTAGGATGTAAACAGATCCTACTCCATTTACTTCTCTTGTCCCCTAATTGGAAAGTTTCACATTAAAAAGAAAAAAAAAAAAAAAATGATTTGCCATAACGGAAGTAAAAAACACTATAGGCATTATGAATGTTTTAATAGCAATTCATAAAGCCAGTAAAATTTCTCATTTGTGATTGATGAGAATATTCAAATTCTGAAGGTTGGAAAAAGACAAAAATTAAGAGAAAGGACCTTTCTTTGTTCTCCTATCCCATAATTCTACTGTATTATTCAGCTTTCCACTATCGTAACAAATACTAGAGATAATCCATTTACAAGGAAAAAAGGGTTATGTGGCTCACAGTTTTAGATGTTCCACCCCATGATCTGGAGGACAAATTGCCTTTAACTCTCTAATGAGAGGGCAAAACATCAAGGTGGGAATACATGGACGGAGCATGTGGTGGAGCAAAACAGCGCCCCTTGTGGCCAAGAAGCAAAACAGGAAAAGGAAGAGAAGTGGGTTGGAATCCTAGTGTGTCATTCAAGCAAATGCTCCTAGGGAACAGAAGACTTCTCCTGGGACCTCACTTCTTAATATTTCCAGCCTCTCCCAATAGCACCAAGATGGAAACCAACCTCCAACACTTAGGCCTTTGGAGGATACTTAAGATCAAAACTATGGCACTGCTGTTATCTTTATTGTGCTCCTTTGAATAAGGACTGAATTTCCAGTGCCTGAAAGGATGCTTGTGAAATGGTAAGCATGTGATACATGATTTTTAAATGACTAAACAAATATTCATTGCCTAAAATCTCTGCTTCCTGATTGAATGGGATTCCTTACATAATTTCACACTTTACACAAAAGATGTGGTCATCTAAGGAACTGGGCAATATCATCAAAATAAAAACCACCCATCAAAATACCCATAAGTTTTTTAGAGAATACAACTAATTCAGGCTACTAGTTGAATTGTAATACTTTCATTTAAATTGCCTTAAGTCCAGCAACGTATAGCATTAGTGACCATATTCACTATTGACATTTTGCTTACTGTGAGTTTCACAGGAAAGTAGACCCTTGGAACATCTTTACTCTCATCTTTTATGGGCAGAGCTTAGTATCACCCTGTAATATATGGGCGAGGATTTCCCAGTATAAATGAATTTATTTTGAAATAAATACCACTTACTACTCATTGTGAGTAGCCTACACATAACACCTTTTCTCTGTGAAAGACCCAATTCTTGATGTACCTTCTAGGTAAGGAAGGAAGGAAATACCTGCCATGAAGTTCAGAGTCCAATGGAGATATTAGCATGAAGCCAATTATCTTAGAATCCAAAAGGTTATAAAAGATGTGCTCTGTCTCTAACTGGGGGTCAAAATTGCTGCAGGAAATGTCAAAAAGATTGGACATTGGAACTGAGGAGTAAAAACTGAGACTAGAAAGAGAGAAAAGAAAGGCAGAAGGATATCACAGACAGAATAAGGGATGGATATGAGAGAGAACAGTGCATTAGGCAAACTCAAGTCACTTAGGGGAAGCTGAGTTGGAGTACCTGACATGAGGCTGAAAAGGTCACATGAACACTGAACTAATTAGGAGGTTCAGACAACCTCTGAGTGACTACAGAGAGGGTAGCAATGTGAGATTTCCCTTGAAAGATCAACAAGGCAAGAAGAAGACGGAAGAAAGTTGATACAGAGAGGCACATCTGTTAAGAGAATACTACAAAAGATAAACCATTCAGAAAACAAATGGCCTACAATAATGGAATTTCTTGAGGGTCAGAAAGAAGGTAGCAATTATAAGAGACACTGAGAAGGTAAAATTATCAGACTTTGACATGCCTTTGGTTGCATGAGAGTGGAGTAAATATTAGACAAAACTGACTCCTAGATTTCTTCTAGTATTGAAGAATATATACCAGTGCCTTTAACCCAATACC
Source organism: Sciurus carolinensis (assembly GCF_902686445.1). Classification (NCBI taxonomy): domain Eukaryota; kingdom Metazoa; phylum Chordata; class Mammalia; order Rodentia; family Sciuridae; genus Sciurus; species Sciurus carolinensis. Next base: position 25,575,936 of record NC_062224.1, read on the forward strand.
TGTAAAGCAGAAGGAAATGAATTAAGTTCAAGCACATTAACTGCTGAATTGAGGGAGTCATACAAATAGAAGGATCTGGAAGAATCTGCAAAAAGTACATTCAACACTTATCTATTGAGCATCTGGCTTGTCCTTTTGGCATTAGTTGCACTAAAGGTGAACAAAGTAAACATGCCTGCTACCCCCAAGGACATTTAGGTTCCTTCCTCACAATGAAAAGAGAGTACTCAACCAGAGGAAAAGGTGCCCTCAAAAATGAATCAAATCTCTATGGGTCTATTTCTCAAGCACAGGCAATTCTCACACTATTAATCTGTACATCAGTGCTTACTCACTCATTTCACATTTCTTTGTTAAGTGTCTTTCCTGCTAGGCACACAGGAAACAGAGTCACGTGGCTTTACTACTATAGAATCTTGATACCTTGGCAAGTGTACAGGACTAATGACCAGACAGGCTCTCTGCTCTTAAATCGGTTTTTCAAGTTTCCAAATGCCACTGGATTTGCTTCACAATGAACCAGAACAATTCTTTAAATCAGTGATTGCAAATGGCACCCAAACCTCAAGCTCTCATTACAACCTAGACCACCTTGGGGGAAAGGGAGAGAAGACAGAAGGAGGGCTGAGTTGTTAGGGTGATCATGACCACCTTCAGATCAACTTTGCTTTTCTCTACATGACATTCACCCGACAGTTAAGAGTTTCTTTGAATAATAATGTTAAAGGTTTTGGAATCTAAAATAAGTAGAAACACACACACACACACAAAAATAAACATTAAGTTGTATAATTTCTACGAATCTTTAAAATTCTAAAATGCTATCCTTTGCATTTTCCCCATAGAAAGTCTGACAAATGGTGATAAATCCACAGGACAACCCCCTAGTTAATTTGACCCAAAATGTGTCTGAAATACATTAATCCTGGCATTGTCTGAAATCTGAGTCTTGGACATAAGAAAAGTTGTAACAAGGAAAGAAAAAAAAAAAAAGGACGTAAGAATTTTATGCCATCTCTTAGGCTTATTTGCAGTTTTTCTTTGGCTTCCCTCAGTCTTCCTCCCTAATGGCTTCTAGTGCCATTTTGAGGTCTTTTGCTTTTAATTCCAGGGGATGAAGGTACACCCTAAAGTATACTTCCCTTTTCCCACGAACTCCCCTATGCTTGGTACTTTCACCTTAAACTCATGTTTCTTTGGTGCAACTAATCCAAGTTTAGAAGAGGGAACTATGAATTAATTTTATTCCTATTAACCTGAGATGTCCTACCCTACCAAAGATATTTATATTCATATATGGTAATGTTTGCTAAGTCAAATGAACGTCTAACTTGAAGTAAGATCACTACTGTCTTAAAGGAAAAATGGAAATGATTTAGAGAATTCCTTCTTTTCCTTATTCAACAAGTATTTGTTGATACTCTACTTTGGTTTTGATACTGCATGGGGCACTGTGGGTTTCACTCTGGGGAGTACATAGTCCACCCTCAGGAAATGACAGTTAAGGGGAGACAGCAGATTTAGTTTGCATGGTGCAGGTCCCTGGCAGAGAAAGTACCAGTGGAAGAAGGATAATTACAAGGACCAGAGCTACCACTATGAGGTTTCTGCTTGAAATTTTGTCCTAGAAATCAGCAGCTCTAAACTGTTTTGCTGTTCATATGGTCTGTCCTTGCTCTGCTTCTGCATCTATTCCTCCAAGAGGCCAGCTGGGTGGTTGATGGGTTTCTCTGTATGGTGTTCCCAAAGCAACAATAATAAAGGCAAACAGAGGGAGGAAATATAACGTAAAATTTCAAGGACATGTAAGTCAAAGAATAAGCAAATCCAATGAAAAAATGTCTTCCTTCTGTTGCTCCCTCCCCTACGCTATGTAAAATACTCAAGCCACAAATTCTGGAGAAAAGAAAGGGTATTTTAAATATTCCAATGATGAATCCACTGGCTACAGTTTTGTTGATTCATTATAAATCAAGTAAACATTACTTCTTTATTTCTGTGAACATTGTTCTGCTTACATAATATTATCCTCATCACCAAGCTGCAGTGTATCTTGAAGGATGCGATTAAACAAGGATTTGAAGAATACTAGTAAAAGAAGTCATGGAAAATAAATAAAGATTATTTAGGACCATCAAAATTTCAGTACAAGTTGTTTTGATCTTCCCTTTTCATTCATGCCAGGAAACAGTTCATTTTTGGTATGAGGAAAGCAGACAAGTCTGTGAAATGCCAGGGTTGAGCTGTCAGGTCCAGGAGAGAAAAGGATGGGAAAAGATGAAACCAGCGTTAAAATTCTGAACAAAGCTACAGCTCTTGCTGAGCCATAGGGAGTGTGTTTCCCAGACTCCTCATCAACGTCTCTGCCGAGTGCAGCACAGATCATGAAGCTGGTAGATGATGTTTGGCAAGTTATGTTCAGTTATAAGATCCTAACACCCTGTATATGGTGTGGTGTGGGGGGGTGCCTATGTGTATGTGTGTGTGTGTGTGTGCATGTGCATGAGTGTGTGTGTGTATGAAACTTCAATTGTTATCTTCAACAAATGCTTGGGTTGGGGTTGTGGCTCAGTGGTAGAGCGCTTGCCTAGCATGTGTGAGGCACTAGGTTCCAATCTCAGCACCACATATAAACAAGTGAATAAAATAAAGTTCATCAACAACTTAAAAAAATTTTTTTAAATAAAATAAATGCTTTGCTATAATATTATCATGATGAAGTCTAAAACTCCAAAAGTAAGATTCCAGCGTTAAAAAGTTGAAAACAGATGTACCTGTATGAAAGACAAAAATCAACAAAAGCATATAAAATACATGTGAAAATTAAAGTATGCCAAAAAGACTGCTCTTCTCGACAATACAGTGAATTGACAAAATATCTTCAAATTATAAAATCTAATATAATTATTAAATAGCATACAATAATTGCTAATTGTTTACAATAATAGCTAATTGTTTTGAGTACTTGCTTGGTTATAGGCACTGAAGTAAATACATTACACCAATTAATTTAGTATTGTAGGTTTTATAAAGAGGAAACTAAGGCTTAGAAAGTTCCACTATTTGTGTATAAAATTGTACAGTGGTGAATGGAAAGGAAAACCAAGACTCAGATCCCAATTTGATTGATTCCAAAAATATAATTATCTTAATGGGAATAAGGAGACAACATCCATTTCAAGAATTTCAAAGGTAAATTGTTGATAATAATTTGAAATGAGACCAGACTTTAATGGGCCTAGTAAAGTCTGTTTTATGTTTTATTAACTCAGACAAAAATTGGGGGGGGGGGGCTAAGTTTTAAGTATTTGTTCAATTTTATATTCCTCTCACAAAAATATTGTCATTTCTATGACTTCAAATCTGAAATTATATTCAGCAAATATTTACTATATGAACCAGGCACAATTCTAGGCTTGTTGAATACACCTATGAACATAGCAAAGACCCCTTTCCTTCAATAATTTACATGTGGCTTCATTATTGTTGAATTTATTTGTAGCAATAACAGGAGTGATTTTAAAATCAGTGGGAAATTTCTTCAAATTGTGAGAGATATATATACTATATATTTTTTAAATGAATGCAGACTAATTCTGAAAATTGGGTATATGTTTGCAATATAATTTATTATTATATTGTTATAATAATATATATTATTATAATATATATCAGATTATATTTTATATATAAAATATTATATAATAATATAATTATATATAAATATATATAGAAGTTTTCCCAGTAGAAAACTTTACTAGTGGTGACTAGACTCCCCAATATGTTTATTCCATAAACAATCAAAACTATGGAGACTTGAAAATTTTAGCCAGAATCCTTGGTTTTGAACACAGTGATCACAAAAATGCAGAAGAGAGGAAGAGGAAGAAAGATCAGAGTTCAATCTCTCTCCACTGTGCAGGGTTAACTAAGGATAAATTTTAAAGACATGAACTGTACCCCTGCCTCTCTCCACCTCTTTCCAGTAGTTGCCCCTGGAACTTCTGAGGTCCCTTTTGCCTTGAGACACTCATTTTACCCAAGGCATGCGTGGTTTTGGAAGCCTAGCTTAGGTTAGAATTCCCAGCAAAGGTCAAGGGACAGGAACTGAGATTTCTACTTCAGTTGTTCAACAAAATAGTAGTTAACCTTATAATAAAAAATCTAGGTCCTTTGTCTACGTCAACTTTTCTCATCTGAGACATTTTGGGTTGTATAATTACTATAGAAGATCTATCCTGTGCATTGAAGAATTTTGAGCAGCATCCCTGATTTCTGGGCACTAGATGCTATAAGTACCTCTCAAGCTGTGACCTCCCCAAATGTCTCTCGCACTGTATTTCCTCTAGGAGGCAAAATCATCCTGGGTTGATAGCCACTAATTTATATTAAAAACAGGATATGTAGGTCTCGTGTCCACTGTGTTTTAGTTGTATTTATGTTGTGGAAAGACAAATGGGTATTTTCTTTTAAGATGCTATCATTTTAGTCAATTATGTAGAGACTGTGCTAAACACAGTTTATGTGATGTGCCAGATCTGCTCAGTCCTCTGACCTCCCAGGCCCTGGGCACTTGCTTTGATGCCAAGATAGCACAACCCCTAGTGGTTCTCCTGGTGGGTGGTTAAATACAGCCACTGCTGCAGGGGTCTGAGACTCAGCCTCCTCAAGATTGAGGGTCAGGCTTCTGTGTGGATTCCACTGTACCTACCATGATCACAGTCACAACACCTCCAGTGCCCAGGTGTGACCCAACCAAACCACAGAGACGATGCTTTGTACAGAGGCTGCCCGGAGGACCAGAGTAAGTATAAGGAGGTCAATGTCCTTTGGGATGTATTTGGGCTAAGGAGAGATAAAAAATGGGAATATCCAGGTAATAAACTGATCTGGGCAAAAATCCATTCCAAGATGTTGTGATTTCATATAACCACTTGAGAGACAGCTTCGGGACCAGGCATCTAGCTATGTTTCTTGTGCAAGCAGGGCCAGAACACCTTTCATTTGCCTTCCCTCCTTCATTCCTCATTTTCCCTTTGCCCTCACTCTTATTTTCCAAGGATTGGACACCAGCAAAAAAACAAAAAGAAAAAGCAAATGCAAAACACTGCTTCAAGTTAGGTGTTACAGAGACCCTGAAATAATAGAGGAAGAGGAAAGAGAAGAGAACTAAGGAAAAGGAGAAACAGAAGAAAGCGGGGAAAACTCTTTCAGCAAAGTAGTAAAATGTAATTACACATACATAGTTCAGTCAAGAGAAAATAACATCCATATATTGTGCAGTTCCTATTAAATAAGCAATATGGGAATAAACAGTAGTGCATCTAATGAACCGTGACACATAATCTAAGAACAAAAGCAAGATACTATGCTAAGTCCTATAATTTCAGATAACAAACTCCTCTAATTTGGATACCTTGTGCATTCCTTGAGCCTTTTAAACCTATAGCTTTTATTTTGTGTGTTCTGTATCTGTAGTCTTTATTGAGCAATTGAAAGAACACATTTCAGAGTAGTTGCATAAATGACTTTCTTGATTCGTGTCCAAGATTCAAATTACTTTGATTAGTTCATGTCTGTAAAATTAGTAAAAAGCACTTTCACTCTCAGCATGGTGATAGTTAAGTTGCTTATTTTATTGTACAAACCTCAGAACATGATTGAGTTAGAAACTGTTGTTGCAATATGAAGAGATCAAAAACTATTTTTAACAAACAGAATCTTTCGCTTAATAATTGACTCTTGGTAATCTCACCTCAGGAGAGCCTTACAATACATACTATTTTACAGACTACTCAATATAACAAACTGCCTTATAAAAACACAGATTTTCATTATCTAGAGGGTACAAAGTCCACAATGTCAATCATTTAACTTCATATGTGTTTTGATCTCTTGTATATCCATTATTTGCATATTATCTATATTCAACCAACTTTAGATGGCACTTGAACTCTAACAGTATCACCATAACTGAAAAAAAATTTTGCTTCTAGAATCCATTTGTGTTTCTCTCTTTTTATTGATTTATCCTCTCTTCCACTGAAAACCAGTCCTTCTCAAACTTAATGAGCAAATGCACTGCTTGAGAACCTCTCTACAATGCAGACTCTGCTCTACTGGGTTTCTGGAGATGTTTGCATTTCTTGAAAGCTCCCAAGTGAAGTTAGAAGCTGCTGGTTTATGGACCACACTTTGAGTAACCAGACTTTCAGAATCATTTTGTAGAGCCTCATTCAAACTTTCCTCTAATTTCTAAACTTAACTATCAGTTAGTTTCACCCAGGGCTACCTTGGTTTCTTCAGGATTAAGGGAGAAGAGCAGGAAGAAAATGTGGTTACCTGACCCCTGTCATGGTCATGGTACTCCATCAAGGACGGCCTCTCAGGGTCATGAAGGTCATGAGGTAAGGGACAAATGGAGGTCAAAGCATGTGAAGACAGTGCACCTCAGGAAGTGGACATGTTGCCAATTACCAATCATAAATGTGACCCCTTCTTAAAAAAAAAAAAAAAAATTGAGGAACTAGAAATTCTTTAATTCAGGTCGAATGAATAAATATTTTTAAGTGATTATTATGGGAAAGGCCCTAAGCTATGTCATCTTATTCCTCTGGATGATAATGTTGAAGCAAGAGAAACAAAGCAATTTGTGGTTTTAACTGTCTCTGGAAAGATTACTTGTTCTCCATCTAAGTCCCAAAACATAGTATTATGCCTATGGATTTGTAAATACAAATGCATATATATAAATGTGTTTGCCCAATTGCTGTATAACCTTTCACTCTTTAATACTTCAAAACCAAGAGGTAGGTCTTATTATTCTTTGAATCTTCTGGGATTACAGAGCTGAATGCTTGGTATATTGTGCAAGCACTCAACAGATGTTTGTGAAAGTAATTTGGATGATATGTAGGGTCTGCTACATATGAAGAAGATACCCCTCTTTGAGATCCAACAGCAAAGGAACCATGAGCTTCAAGGCAGAATCCATCTTAGGTTAGCTCTAGTTCTGGGGCTGTCATTTGAGAATTCTGAGTAAGCCATGATTTGCTTTCTTATCAGCTACTGGAAAGTGCATTAAAATTCATGTCTTTTCTAAAGTGTGGTGTACAGGATATTTTATTTAAAATGCATACTTTGGTGGCTCTTATAAAGAATTTAACAGACAGTAATTCAAATGCAGATTATTTGCTTTAGAGTCTCTCAGTATGAGGTATGTAAGTAGTGGTCATGTAGGAACCGATTAGATGGGCCTTTCATGATTAAACATCCATGAGCTATTAATCTTTTTCGCAAATTTGCTTTCTATTTGGCCTTTTAATTATAATGCCCCATAAAAAGAGAGTGGAGGCTCAAAAGTTTTAGGACACATCATCTATAAACAACTTAGCTGAGTTCTCACAACATTTTGAAGTAGGAAGACTTTCACTACAGGAAGAATTAATATTGGGTACTGGAAATTACTGCCAGGGAAAATACATATTTACCTTTTTCTTATTTAAATTGGTGTGTGTGTGTGTGTGTGTGTATGTGTGTGTGTGTCTATAAAACCCTATCGGCTAAGCAAGTACAGTTTTCTTCTGAGTAGGATAAGGGGTATTTCTGATTTAAGCATACAGTACAAGAACAGTGACAAGTGGAGCAATTATGTTAGTGAAGTTAGGCAGCAAGGTTAGCATTAAATAGCATAATCCTCCTGCCCACTGTGCTTTTTAGAGGCTGCAAAATATGCTGATGGAAGTTGCAAAGGTGGGGTGGTACTTTCTGACTACCACCTTAGGTCTATTAAATTACTCTAAAGCAATTCAGGGAGTAAGGAAATGTAACTCGGAGAACTACATTTAATACTGCCTGAGACTGACAGAGCTGGACTGTTCCCAACGCCCACACCACAGGCAGAGCGGACCTCCCTTTAGGAGGCAATGTGGAAAATCTCCACGGCAATTTATTTTCCCCTATACTTCCTCCTACCTGTAAAAGCCTTTTTCTGTTTATGTTCCTCTCAGTTTACAATAATCCATCTCATCCACTGAAACAAGACAACCTGTAATATATTATGTTAGACTTCACTGTGTAGAATTAGATTTTCATTAAAAAAAAAACAAACTTGACAATTCTGTGTGTGTGTGTTTGTGTGTGTGTGTGTGTGTGTGTGTGAGAGAGAGAGAGAGAGAGAGAAGGGGAGGGAGGGAGGAAGAAGAGAGGGAACGCTTGTCTATATAGATAAGTATCCTAATTAATAATATACATCAGTAAATTCACCACATGGGGAAGAAACATGAACTTGCTTTATTTGATTGTATCATTTCCCTTAAATACAATAAATAGGTTTCTTTTATACTCATGATGTAGTCTTCATTTTAAAAACTATACACACATGTCAGTTGCAAAGGTATTTGTTATAAATTCCACAAATCCCTATGTTTAAATAAATCCATGGCATCAGATGATCATAAGGGAATTAAAACTTTATACATATATGTGACATGAGATATAAATAGAGCATTAGTAGGGATTCCTTCTTCAAATGATAAATCTTAATTCTCACTTAAGGTTAAAAACTTTTTGTAGTGCTAAGTGCAGCAATGAATGAAATTGTCTTCTCTGAAAGTTTCTTTTCATGGATGAAGAATGAATTCATTAAAATCTCTGCACTCCTCCCATGCAAAACCCTTGGAGGAAAACAGCACCACAGGGTGAAATTCAAGTGCAATCAGAAAGAACAGCCTGTGGGTGCAACAGTGCGACAGGAAGGAAAAAAGAAATCCTAGTGAATACTTCATGGAAAAACTGGAAATTCCTCTTAATTTGCATTGAAGATGTTTAGAAATTCAAGTGAACAGCACCAATGACAAGAGCTATTTCTACTTTCCATGTATTTTAACCATTTCCTTCCAGTACTTCAGGTGGATCTCTCCCACACCTACCCCAGAATGGTACTTATATAAAAGAGATTTTTATAAGTATCCCTGTCACTCAAGGAGTCTCACTGGAGGCCTCTCATGCACACAGCCCTGCTGGGAACTGAGAAAAATCACCAGTAGACCCCCTCTCTTGCAAGAATTTTCAGTTCATCTGAGAGATTAGATGTAGGAGGCACACAACCAATGCAAAAACTCCAAACTGCAGGAACAGAAGATGACAACCAAAGCAGATGGGAAATGTCTAAAGTGAACCATTACACAAGAAAAAACAGAGCTTCCAGAGAGTCTGACTTTAATAACAACTGCAGAACTGAACCAAAGGAGAAGAAAAAGTATCTTCTAGGTGAAACAGCATGTACAAAGGGAGAAAGTGAAGAGAAAACAATTTCCCATGTATGATAATGGAACTCTACTAGTGTCAACAACTTTATTCAACTGCAGGTGTCCAATGGCCTTGTGTTCAATAAATACATAGGAAGCACATTTCTGTAGTTAGAGGCACAGATTTAGGAGTTAAACTGGGTGAATCCCTGCCCCAGATATTTGCTGCTTGGGTCATCTGGTTAAAGATTATCACTGTAAGCATCAGTTCAGCATCTGTATTATAGGGTTGTCCTAAGAAGATGATAGTAAACATGAAACAATTAGTGTGACACTTTTCAGAACACCAGGGATGTTAGTTATGGACAGTGAAGGGTCGAAATAAATTGAGTTTGGAAATAAAAGTAGGGGCAGTAAAGGAAGTATTAGCATGGGTGGTTCTTATAGTTCAGTTTGTTTGCTGGACACAGTGGCACATGCCTATAATCCCAGTGGCTTGGGAGACTGAGGCAGGAGGATCTTGAGTTCCAAAGCCAGCCTCAGTAACTTATTGAGGTGCTAAGCAACTCAAGGACACCCTGTCTCTAAATGAAATATTAAAAAGGGTTGGGGATGGGGTTCAGTGATTAAGTGCCCCTGGGTTATATCCCTGATACAAAAAAAAAAAAAAAATTCAGTGTTTTAGAATTTCTTGGAAGGGCATTAATAACAGATTACGGCCCCAAAACCTGAGTTTCTGACCTAGTAGACCTTAGGTGGGACTGAGAATCTGTACTTCTAATAAGTTCCTAGGAAAGATGAATGCTCAACACTTTGAGAACCACTGGCTTAAGATTTACCTGCCAGGCAGACGCTTTTCCCCAGAAATAATGACCTATATCGGTGGTTTAAAAATGTGTATTATAGGCCTGCATAACCAAAGTGAGTATTTCTGCTGAGTTTCTGCAATTTGTGCCCCATACATTTACAATAGTCAATCAGATGATTATGTATATATATATATAGTTGTGTTTTTTTTTTTGCCAACACAAAAATCCACTCATTGAAATCATTTGGACTTCTCTACCCTCGAGGCCTATGTAGAAAGCCTGACATTCAAATAGTTGGTATAATAAGTTATAAAGTGCTTCATTATTTTCAATAGGCAACTGAAAGTGGAACCCAATGACCAACAAATTCTTTTTGTGGAGTGGCTTGTCACACTTCTCAAATGGCCCTGTGATGCCAGGTTAACTTTGTGCCACGGGGTCTTGGCCTATGAGACTTTTCCCACTAATACGATCATCTCATATTGTGTATCTTCTCATTGGTCCCCAGGGAAGTAACTGATTTCAGACACTGCGTAAAAGTTTGGCAAGATAAAGGAAGTCTGCAATTCAGGGTTTATAACAGACCCATCCAAAAATCAATTCTATTTTGTGGACAAAAAGAGTTTTTCAAGGGAAGAGAAGTTTTATATATGAAGTAAAAGATGGATGGAATGCATCATGCCACCAACACTGTTCAATTAAAAGTCAAAAACTTTAGGAAAAAGTTTCATAACCCATTGGTAAGATTGAACCTTTTTTTTGCCCACTCCCTAGATTTAATTACTTCATAAAGCCGCTCTGCTATGGTGTGAATCTGGAATGTCCCTGCAAATATCCATGCATTAAAGGTTTGGTTCCCAGGGTAGAACTTTTAGGAAATGATGGAACCTCTAAGAGGTGGTACCTAGTGGGGGGTCTTTAAGTCATTGATGTTGTGCCCTAAAGGGAGTTGTAGGACCAGGGTCTCTTCCTTACTCTCTCTTTTGTTTCCTGGATCTAAGGCGATGTTCTGTTCTGTGATGTGCTTCCTGACATGATGTACTATCCCACAACAAGCCCAAAGGAATCAAGGCCAAGTGACAGTAGAATAGAACCCCCCCCCCTCCAGAAACTGTAAAGCTTTTCTCTTTATAAGTTGCTTATCTTAACTATTTGTTATAGTGACAGAAAGCTGCTAACCTATGCCCACTTTCCATTTTCAATCTGATCTCCTCTGGTAAAAATATTAAATCATAAGAGAATAAAGAAGAAAGATAGTGAATGCTCTTTTCCTTTCATTTTCTTTTCCTTCACCCCTAAAATTAGTTTCCCTACCACTAACAGATCCAAATTACTCACCTCTGGCACTAACATCAAGTTTATGTTTACTCTTTAGGGTGGTTGCCATGACTACACTTGAGGTACCAAGCAAGAAGTAAGGAATTTGACTCATGAAACCTAGTACAGTTTATGAATTTTTGGCATAGGATATTTTGAAAACAAGAGAACTGATTTGAAGGAATTAGATAAAGCCCTACTGCTAAGTTGGAGCCCTACTACTTTAGTCATCTTTGACACAGTGTGACTTACTGGGGAGAAATGCTGATAGCTAAGATCTTGCTCTGTGATTGACACTCGGAAGAAGAAGTGTTCTCGTGGGTCCCCATGCACACCTGGTCTTCTCCTGCACAGGCTTAACACTGCACTTTTGCCTCCTGCTTGCAATAAATCGTTCCCCCCTCTGCACAGCTTGGTTTAACATTTCATCTGACAAGAAGTTGCCATAATTGCCTTCCTAAAGTTTTAGCAAAAATAAATCCTACACATTACCATTTGTCTGTACACCTGCAAAACCTTTTTGTTTTTGGCACACCTGTTGAGAAGTTCAGAACTGATGGAAGGGCCTTCCTGCACAGACAAGGATTAGTAGAGGTGTTAAATGACTTGGCCTACACGTTGATAGTGAAGACTCACTGCAAGGACCACATCGAGGACCAACCTTATTACTAAGAAAGAAGTGGTCTTATGACCTACCAAGTACCTACCACACATAAGAAAAAAATAAACATAATAATCAAAGCAAGACCTTTTCTCATGTAATTAGATTCTGCAAATGTTGGGGGGAAAAAACCTGGGGTTCTCTTCCTGCTTCCAATGCCCAAAATCCTGTGAATTGGGGACATAACCAATGCTTTAATGTCAGCAGCATTGAAAAATTGCACATCCTGATAACGTTTGGGAAGCAAAATCCTCCTCCCCCGTGAGGGTCTGGGAGTTAGTGGTTAGGCATTGGCGAAGCTAGTCAAAGCCAGTTAGTAACAACAATTCTAACCAATCACACATAGAAAATGGCACCCATGAAAATAAATAGCTTTAATTCACATTTTTGGTTATTCAGTAATTTTGATTGGAATTCTCTACCCATGGGTTAGAAAACATTGATTCAAGAACTCAATTTCACCACTAAGAATCAGATTTAGTCCTGGGACATGCTTGTTCTTCATAGTCATATCACAGAAGATTCTAGAAGAGAGATATTGAAACAAATGATAATGGACTGTTGTTTCAAAATATGTAAGTTTACTATGTTTCTTCTTATTTATTGAATTATTATCCTCCCAAGTTTCCCATTTCTTTTGGTTTCCAACTTTCATATTTCTTTTCCTCGTTTTCTTTTTCACTAGTATGTGTCTTATTGCAGCCAGAAGGTCCCACTGGAACCCATGGATGGAGTTCTTATGGGGACATACTGACAAAACTGTGGTTCACATTTTGGAAATTCAGAAGAAATTTTATAAATAGAGAACATGAAAATAAAACACTGAATAATTATCATTACTACACTAGCTTTAAATTGTGCAACATAAAAATTCAGTATTCAAATGCATTTGTTATCCTTTAAAATGCAGCAGTGAAAATCATGTTTCCCTTGAATACTTTATTTTCAAGCAATATTCATAAAGAAGTTAATTGTGCTAAATGTGATTTGAAAGAACTTTGGTGAGAAACAAAAATCCTGTAAGGGTGGTAGATGTAATATAATTGCAAAAACATTAGGAGCTCAGTAAGTTTTATAGAAAAAAGTGACATAAATAAAAAGCATTGATAAGAAGGAGCATATGTAATACAGAATAAAAAAAATTTTTAGAGTTACACTGGAGAAATTGTCTTTGCTAATAAACACTGAATACACTCATAGCTCTATACTACTTTATATTATTTTTCTTACATTCATGTATATTATATCAGGTCATACAAACATGGTATCAGAAAACATGTATGCAGAAAACAAAAACAGTCACCATTTATGGTATAGAGTGGTCCCCCCTTATTCACAAGATCTCATAAATGCCTGAGATCATGGATAATACAAAACCCTAGATACTATGTTTTATTACTTGACATATGTATGTATGATAAAGTTGAACTTATAAGTTAGGCATAGGAAGAGATTAGGGAGAATAATAATAATAAAATAGATAACACTATACTAAAATAAAAGTTATATGAATATGACTTCTCTCGTACTCTCTTTCCTCCTCTCAAAATACCTCGTTATATTATTTTCACCCTAATTCCTGTGATGATTTGAGTTCGTATGATGCCTACGAGTTGAAGTGAGTTCAATAACATAGACATAGGCTGAGCCACCATCTAAGGGTTATTTGAACATGAACATTGTGCTCCCTTGACAGGTATCTATCTCATAACTGAGATAACTATTAAGTGATTATTGGAAGGGTACCACATACAACATAGATACACCAAAGATTTGATTCACATTTTAGGCAGAGCAGAACAAGATAGTAGAAATCTCACCATGCTACTCAGAATGGTGCACAATTCAAAATTTATGAATCGTCTATTTCTGGATATTTCCATTTAATATCTCATGTCATGGTTCACCACAAGTCACTGAAAACACAGAAAGTGAAACCATGAATAAAGGGGAGCTACTGTGTATCAATCAACAAGAGTGAGAAATGTGAGGAAGATATTCATTCACTTACACATGAAGAAAAGCCTATCCACAAATTTCAATCCATAGTTTTCTTTCTTTGTTTTTTTTTTTTTTTGAATTTTTAAATTTTTTTGTACCAGGAATTTAACTCAGGGGCACTCCGCCACTGAGCCATATCCCAGCCCTATTTCATATTTTATTTAGAGACAGGGTCGCATTGAGTTGCTTAGCACCTCGCTTTTGCTGAGGATGGCTTTGAATTTGTGATCTTCCTGCCTCAGCCTCCCGAGCTGCTGGGAGTATAGGCGTACACCACTAAGCCTGGGCATAGTCTTCTTTTTAATGTGTAATATATGTGGCTGCCTTCACACTCACCTTGCTCAAGCAAGATAAGAGCTTCTTGCTGGGTTAAGTTTGCAGATAATCTCTAGGCTTTGGATTTAAGTTCATTTGAGTTGAAGTCAGCATGAGTGTTAGATATTAAAATTATTCATTATGCTGTGACTGGCACATATGGAAAACAAGGTGGTTAAATGCTCCAAGTCCAAGTGGGTAGAACACGGGAGAAATCAGGAGAGCAAGAATACTGGAAGCTGCAATTGTCAGGACGTTTCTTTCAAAAGGGCAGGAGTGGGAGTTGGGAAAGTTTAGAAGAACCCCAAGAAATGATTCCAGCATTTAAATCCATTACTCTACACCTGTGATTATTTAGATGCTTCACACTAAAACATTATAAGATACCCTTCAATCATGCCTTCATTCAGTAAAATGACACAGTTAATACCTAGAGAGTAAAACTTCAGAATCCTACTCTAAAACTGAAACTGCAAAGAAAATGTAGTTATTTGAAGATATTTGTAAGTATAACCATAAATCTTCCTTGCAAAATTTCAATGTCCTATCACAAGCGAATTCCCATGTTGAGTTATGACAATTCATCCATTGGGTCACTTGTTCGTTTTCATGTCCATAGTAGTGCACACTACTATATATTATATGCAAATGAAACATAAATAAACAAGGTAGAAGAAAAATCATTAACATTTAGTGAAATTTCTCTATGTGTTAATTCCTCTGTTATTTACTCAACATAAATCACCCCATTTACTCTTCCAAGTCTTTTTAGGCAGTTTGGGCTGTTAATGTTCTCATTTTACAAATGAAGAAGGGAAGGCATAGAGGTCTAGCTATCTGAGGCCCCAGTTAGTAAGTGTTAGAGCCAGAATAGATGGGAGAAAGACAAAAGATAGGGATTAAATTTAAAAATCCAGGCAAAAACCAAAAAGAAATCTGCCACATTCTAATATAAAGGATGGTTCTGACCGACGAGTGATAGACAAGATTTTTCTTCTGTAAATTGCTTCATATTTTCTAAAATACCTATCATTAACAGAATTGACTTTATAACTTGGAAGACATAAGAGAAAGCAGTACAAATTCTGGTAAAAATACTGAGCCATGTGGAGGCCTATATTGCCAGCTACTTGGGAGGCTGAGGCAGGGGGTGGCAAGTTTGAGGCCAGCCTGGGGAACTTAGCAAGACCCTGCCTCAGAATAAAAAATAAAAAGGAATGAGTATGTAACATTTTGGTAAAGAGCTTACCTAGAATAGGCAAGCCCTTGGGTTCAATTCCCCATATTGTCATATTGTAGTAATCATAATAATAATAATAATGACACTACAATTTAGTGAAAAGCGTAGAAAATGGACAGAGAAGATATCAAGGAAGAAATTTAGGTTACTCAAAAAAATATGAATGAGCATAAGCTTTTTAAATCTTAATTCACATATTTCAATGAATGTTCGTGTTCAAATAAGTATGAACAAATCTGAGAAAAAGCCTCTTTAATGTGAGGTTTGAAAGTAATTGAAGTACTTCGAAAAATAAGTTAGATTTAAAAAGAAAGACTCAAATCTGAGAATACATGGTTCATCTAATCAAAAATGTTTAAATTGCCATTTTCTTTCAAATTGTGTTGGGTAAAGGACATATCAGCGCCTCCTTTAGACGGTTAAGGAAAATCACTGGCTTTGTGAGGATTCTAGGCAGGTTTCTAGAATTAAACTGCAGCACTAATCATGTTATTATTAGTGTAATTGCTTTCTGACATCTGTTCACTGTCATCATCAGCTTTTTGATAACAGCAATGACATGAACAGTATATATCTAACCAGTAAGGTTCATTGATTCAGTAAAATAAAAATTAAATTATAAACCAATTACATAAGCTCCTCACCATGTAATTTACATATAAAATATAGTACAATAATTTGCATAGACTAGCCCTTACCCTCCTCTCATAGTAATTTGTCAGTAATTTTTATGATGCTATATAAATCAGAATGCCCTTTGTGAAATTAAAATACAAATAAAACATACATATTGTTGCTCAAGCCACATGATGTACCATTTGTTAATAAATTGTGTTTCTATTAAATTTTTATTGTCGATAAATGTACCTATTCAAGGTACTCTGTCTTGGAGCTGTGAACTTGCTTAGTTATATTGCCAAATTTAATTTAATAAAAGTGTAATGAAAAGAGAATTCTAGCACTGATCATGCCACCACAACTAACAGTTTGACCTCAAAAAATCATACGAACATTCTGGGTTGAATTTGTAAAATGAGGAGATTAAATCGGATATTCCTTCCAATCCTCCAGGTCTGAAAATTTTTAATTTTTTTGGTGAACTGCACATTTAACTAGAGCTCAAACTCCTGAGTTTTTAGTTATTGGTTATTTCCTCTCTTCTCTGCAGTGAAATGAACAAGTCTTTCTTTTAGTTTTGATCCTAATAGATGCCTTTTGTGCAAAAAGTTTTTGCATTTACAATTATATACAGATATTAACCATCAACCCAAAACCCATTGCTGTGCCTAGCATTTTCTTTTTTCTTTTCTTTTTTTTTTTTTTTTTTTTTTTGCGGTACTGGGGATCGAACTCAGGGCCTTGTGCTTGCAAGGCAAGCACTCTACCAGCTGAGCTCTCTCCCCAGCCCATGCCTGGCATTTTCAAAATAAATTTTTGTAAAGGAAAAATATCTGCCAGTAATCAGAAAAGTAATGCATCAGAAAAGGAAAGCTGAGGCATGTTCAAACTCATTAGGTTCCCAATAACATTACATAGAAATTTACTTAAAATTTAGTTGTTTTCCATTATTAATATGGGTTTTCACTCCATATCAGGAAGTGATTTCAAAACCAAAACTCTACTACACCACCTATTCAATCTCTGAAAATTTAGACTTTTTTGAAGATTTAAATGAACACTTTTAAATAAATGAAAGCAGGTTCAACCTTTATTATCATAAGATGTTAATACATATTAAATCTTAACATAGGGCAAGAAAATAAGTGGATATACATCCAAAGTCTACATTCTGAAGAGCATACCACTGCATGTGAACCTTTGTTGAATATAATATCCATTCAACAAACACACAGTAGCTACCATTGGTGAATATATTCTGTGCTCCAAACTAGACACTAAGGGTTTTCTGTATTTTATATTCAAAACCTCACAAAAATTGTTGCAATTTTACAGATAACAAGTTAAGGAAATAGGGGGTGGCAACTTTCCCAAGATCTCAGAGCTAGAGGTTCATGATATTGGAATCCACCCCAGATAATTCTTCCAGGTTTAATGAACCGATATGGACACTGCTCCTCTGTTTGTAAGCTGAAGGTGGCGAGGTGGTGATCCTCAGCACTGCTTATGAAAAGCTTCAGCTGAAACTCAAAAGTCCAGAGTCATCAAAATCCACTGGTGAGCTCCACAATCCAGTCTGCATTCGTCATCACCTTTCCAATCAACCATGGGATTGTTGAAGTCACCATTCTATCACACTGATCTTCAGATGCCAGTTATAAAACGACCATGAAAATAAACTCAATTAAGCATTATTAAAATAGAATGGCTTCCAACAAGCTATGATTGGTATACACCTTCCCACTCGGTTTCCAAAATAAAATGAAAACAGCTATAAGAAAAAATTCCACTAATGTTAAGTGCAACATATACCAAGTGTGAATTATGTATTCACTAGTTAGAGTGCCTCCTGGAATAACTGAAGATTTTATATTTTTTAGAGGCATCTGATTTGGGGCTGTTCATCCTGGATACAAAGAGTCATTACAAGAAAATTTCTGAATTTACAAAGTGCTGCAGTTTGGATCTGAAATATTTCCCAGAGGCATATGTGTTAAGGACTTGGCCCCCAGCCCAGGCTGTTATTGGGAGAACCTTTAGTATGTGAGCCTAGAGAAGGGAAGCTAAGTCATTGAGGACATGTCCTTGAAGGGGATATCGGGACCCTGGCCTCATTCCGTCTCTGCTTTCCCAGCCACTGTGAGATGAACAGATTTCCTCTACCACTCACTCCCTACCACTCACTCCCTACCATGATGTTCTGCCTTGCCACAGATCCAAAGCAAAGCATCTAGAGACCCTAAACTGAAGTCTCTGAAATAATGAACCAAAACAAACCTTTCCTCTGTTTAAGTTGATTATCTCAGGTATTTCTTACCAAAATGGAAATCTGACTAATATACAAATTAAAATGTACATATGAAAAACAATCACCTATTTTAACCATTGATTTTTATTGAACACTAACCTAAAGACAGTCAGTATCATAATTTTGATGTTATAATTAAACCTCTTTATTAGACAAAGTTACTTTGGGAGGAAAAAATACCCATTATACTGAATAGAAGATTTAAAAATAAATGGTAACATCATACAATATATATTAAAATGCCACCTGGAACCTCATAAATATACATAATTTTTATGCTTTTATTTACCAGTTTAAATTTTTTGGAAAAAAAAACCAGTAAGGATGAAAAAAAGTTAATAGTCAATAGTGCTTCTCTTATTGATTTTATATATAAAGAAAGCATTAAATAATCTATTCTAGAAAAAACAAGTATTTAGATCCTGGAAGGTTTAGTTAAAAAAAAAAGTAATATAAATTCATTGAAATAAAACTATTTATTTGTCCTGTTTCATCAAAATGCAAGTGATAAAGTTAGTGATTTTATGCTAGTGACTTTTTATGAACACCTAGTCAGGTTAAATATTACGAGTCTAAAATGAATAAGAAATAAGCAAAACAAAAATAGAGACTGGTGTTTCTGATTTATGTGAAAGCAGGTGACAAAGCAATTTACATAGACAAACAATGATAAATGACCCAACAAGTTCAGTTACAAGCTGAACAATCACTGTGGACCAAGGCACATTTATATTCTGCGTTAGCATTTCTGCATGTTTTATAAAACAAAACTCATTAATATCACATTTTGTTGCTTTGGTCTTTGAAAAGCTTTACAGAGCTAAAATAGGGCAGATAATTTATGAAAACACAAACTAACTACCTTATGGTATATCCATAAATATTGTGAAATTGTCAGAACCTGATCTAAGCCTTGCTGTTTTCCATCTTTTACCTTCTCCCCAGCTTAGTCATTTGGCCCTCCCCATCTCAGCACCCCAATCAGAGGACAGAGAGCAATGACAGCAACATTGTGATAACTAAGAGAGTAAACCTTCTAATCTATTCTGAAAACTATTCTACAGGTAAGAAGGGATTACTGGTCTAACTTTTCTTGTTGCTTTTAATTTGAAAATTGCATAATCTTGATTTTTTTTCTTTCTTTGAACTTCAAGCTAGCCTGGAATGTCTTGCCTGGTAGCATGTTACAGATGATAACAATCAGTCCTTTTAGTCCTCCAACAATTTTATAAAACAACTGTTGATTAGAACTCCGACTCACCTAGATGGAAATATTCAGAGAAAATATATAATGCTTCTTTTGTAAGAGTTTGCCGTTTCTTAGTGAGAAAAGAGTTCCAGGGACTTTATAAAAGAATACCTAGGCCTTTACTTCCTGGATTCCTTAAATAAAAGATAAAAAATTCTTATTCACCAATATTTACTGGATACTCACTGTTTCATTCACTATAAAAATGTATCTTCACAAAAGTCATAAAATTATTAAGGTGTGAAAAAGTAAAATAAAAATAATTAATTAAGCTGAGGAAAAACAACCTTCTTTCCTCAGTTTATTATTTGAATTTCTGATCTTCCTACTGGTAAAAAGAACAAAAATCATTATGGAATTTCTTTAAAAGTATAATGCTAGCTTTTGAAAAAAAACTGTCCACAGCTAAACAAATTATTTGAAACACCCTTTTCTCTAATGCAGTTATAACTTCTTGATCATGTTACAACCCTTTTGTCGTCCACATTTAACTGATAAAATAAATGGAACTTATTCATTTTTTCTGCTGCTACTTCTTAAGATGAGATTCTCTTTCCAACAAACTTTATTTTATCTGAGAGATTTCACGGATTTAACGACTTCAGGTTACATACAATGTGATATCATCTAAGTCTTAATTAAATTTTTATTAGATGTCACAGCAATTTTCTCATCCGTGATAGAAAAAAAAAAAAAAAAAAAAAGTCCTCTTAAATTCAAGTTGCACTTTGGAAGAACGGCGACCCCTTTTGTAGAGACAGCAACCCTAAAGTGCTCTCTTGTATTTGCAGTAGTACAGCTCTACTCCCAGGGTGCCCGTACAAGGACTGGCTGCTTCCCCCCCACCCCACCCCCGCCTACAGACAAGTTCAAGTTCAAATCTGCCCCTCTAGCAAAACCCTCTCCTCCCCTCCATTCCACTCTACCCACTTCCTCTCTACCATTTCTTTCCCAGCCATGATTTTTAAAAAAAGATTAGAGTGTTCTCCTTGTCAGTGTTTCTGCCTCACAAACCCTACCACAATCTGGCACCAGTGGCCCCCATTCCTCCACCAAAACCACTCTTACTAAAATTCCCAGATGACCTCATCCTTGCCAAATTCTAACTACTTTTTTTTTTTTTTTCTACCCCAGTAATTCTGTTTTTCCTCTTAACCACTCTGCCTCCTTCTCCAGATCACTATTCCTCCTTTTCTCCTCCTGGGCTCTTCCTCAATTTATCCTTCTCCGATCATCTCACTAAGATCAGATCTTGACCCTCTGCTCATCTCTGTTCCTGATCCCTGGTTACTTCCCATCACCACTTGCAAACTTGGTATCATTCAAGACTTCCCTGCTGAAGCCAGATGTGGGAGAGTCGGTATCTATACTAGGATGTCCCATAAGCTCCTCAAGACTCAACAAGTCTCACTTTGAAGCCAGAGGGACTTGGGAGTTGCCTGAAACCCTCAGAATTTCTCCTCTTATTTGAAGCCTTCACCAGTTTCTGCCATATTATCCAGCAGTAGGTGATTTGGTCTGTCTCCAGCCCTGCCCCTTCTTTCTGCTCTCCATACTATAGCCAGAAATATACCTAGGACACCCATCTAGTTTATCACTCAGCTCCCAAAAGTCTCCACTGGCCACCTATCTCCTTCAGGAGAGGGTTCAACCTTCAGGTAGGTATACAAAGCCCTTTCTGGTCTTCACCTGACTCTACCCAAATGCAATGGCAGTTCCCCAAAGATCCTGTAGTTTCCTGCTCTGTTTGAATTCCCTTCCACCACCATCTCTACCCAGCAACTCCCATACACACTTCAAAGCCAGACTCAGCCCAGGCCTAGGAAGCTTTCCTTGACCCTCTCTGCTAACCCCACACTCCCATTGTGCTGATCTCATGTTCATGTGATTCTCCCTCTCTCAGCATAAACACACACACACACACACACACACTGCATCGTTTTAGAATTTTCTTTCACAGCCCTATTTTCAGTACTTCACTGCAACTCCTATTTCGCAATGGCACTATTTTTTAACTCTTTACAGAACAATATTTGGCACGTAGGATACATCTGGCAAATGTCTCTCTAGTGATTAACTCTTCTGAGAACCGAACTTCACCATCCATACCAATGCTGTGGCATGTTAATTTCAATTTAATTCATACTTACATATTGAGCCAATTTCTTCCAGCTTATAGGCTAATCTAATTGGATGATGTGAATATCCTGAAATTTCTAACTTCTGATGATAGTAACAAGTAATATCTTAGCCAATGTGTATTAAAATGGCATCAGAGGCGCTATGCACAGATGGAGGTAAAATGGTGTTTTGGTTTGGTCCTTGGAACCCACTCACCTCTCACTTCATCAGTTTTTACCCAGTTGCCTTTTGGTATACCTGTTCCTCTGCTTATTAATCCCTGCTCCCCCCACACAAACACACAAACACACACACATGCACACACACATTTACAGACATTCACACATCCACATATTCTTGCAATTCTTGGCCAAATCTGGGACCCTGTCACAGGCTTCCTTTCCTAGTTTATCTGAACCTGGACACGTACCATGTGTCTTTACCATCCCTGTTCTTCCATAGGTTTCAAATATTAAAGGCATGGGTGACCACTGCTCCTCCGGTGACATTTAGATTTTCCATGGTCCTTTCCTAAACCTATATAAATGGCCCTCTAAAGTTAAAGACCACTAACTGACATATTATGGAACAAGGAGAGGTCCCATGGCTCCAAATGACCCACCTCTGTTTCCTTACGTTGATTTACATATTAAAAGTCTCTGGAAAAAATGCAAAATATGAAATGCTCAGGAAACTCTGGATTTTTAAAGATTTAGATTCAGTTTTATCTATTTTTTCTTTTTAAAAAGTATTTGTTCTAATTAGTTATACATGACAGTAGAATGCACTTTGATACCTCATACCTCCTCAATGGAGTATAATCCTCATTCTTCCGGTTGAACATGATGTAGAATCCCACCAGTCATAGAGTTATATATGTGCATAGGATCATAATGTCGGATTCATTCTACTGTCCTTCCTACCCCCACACACCCTTCCCTCCCTTCCTCTCTACCTACTGCAACTCTAATCTTCCCGAGCCCCTCCTCTATTTATTTTGACATTTCTTATCTTCCATTCCTGAATGAAATCTTAGGACCACTAACATATTCTTCCACATACATTGCTTATTTTTTCAGATAAACTCACCAAGATGGAAGTAGCATTTAGAATCTCTTTATCAACAGAGCAGCAGCATCCAAAAAAAAATTCACTTGCTGCCCAAGGAAGTCCTGTCATCTCTAAGGCGTCGTATATATTCCCCGAAGCATGTATATAAATGAGGTCAAAATATCTGTTTCTTGCTTCACAGATGACACAGCAGAATTTAGTGTTGTGTCCTCAGTCCCTGCCAAGAACAGGAAATTTTCTGGGAGCCTCATCTCATTTTACACAACATGAATTTGTTAAAAATTAAGTTTCCCAGTGTTCTTTCAATGCATGGTTTATTGGAATAATGTTCTTCAAATCCACATCTTGCTCCAGGCTCTTACTGGGGAGGGGGAGGGCTGCAAATGGGAGAAATGCTTTGCATTCCAGCAGACAGTCACACAAGTCAGAGCCTGCTGGAGGTGCCCTGAGCACCCTCAGGGAACATGTGGCTAACAGCAGCTCGGACGGGTCTGAGGTATTCCTTACTTTCCAATGGGACCACTGCACATGATTATTACTAAATCGAAGACGATATGGTTTTTTATCTCTGGCAGTTTGAAAAGTGGAGTTATTAATTATTCATATTTGATAGCTATTAATTAAAGCCTCCTCACTGCTCAGCAATCTCAGGGACACTCCATACCTTGACCTGCCCTTGGCTCTGGGATACAGTCTTCCTCCACATACCAATTCTACCTTCCTTATATTTTTTTTATTCAAACCCTGAGAGAATGAGAATGTTCCATGGTAGTTATTAACACACAGATAGGCCATTTTATTCACATAGTACAGAGGAAGACATGGAGATCCAGGGGTTCACGTTTTTGACCAAGATCACAAAGCAAAGTATATGGCACAGCCAAGATATTGGCCAAGCCTTCCTGGCCTCAATCAGAAGATGACTGAATGCTGTCTTCTCTTAGAGCCTTTCCTACCATGCATACCCTGCAGGACCCCCCACCCCCGCCGGGCCTTGTCACTCCCACGGGTCACACTACCATGGTAATGGTTTTTCCCTTGCACTAGATTCCTACTGCTGTGTGTTCTTGCACTGCATTCTTTCTATGGACATGCTCTTTGTCCTTAACGATCACATTCCTTAAGTATAGAAACTATTTTTTTTTAATCTCACACACCAAATTATGAAATTAAATCGACTTGTCACTGTGACGAACACCTGAGATGGTCAACTTATAAAGAGAAAAGGTCTACTTAGTCTCCTGGTTTTAGAGAGTAGTTGTCCATGATTTTGTAGACCTATTGCTATTAGGCTTCTGGTAAGGATAGGGAGGCTGGATGGTAATGTCAGGGAATGCATGACAAAGCAAAATCACTTAGTTCATGGTCTTGTGACAAAAGAAGAAGAAGGGGTTACATTTCCATCATCTTCTTTGGGGGCGTGAAAACTAGAGACCTCCCACTAGGCCCCACCATCTCCTGCTAGCACTATCCTAGTGAACAAGCTAATGTTAGTCAGTTTTCCATTGCTGTGACAAAATACCTGAGGAAAGCAACTTAAAGGAGAAAAGAAAGATTGTTGATTTTCAGAAATTTTAGTCCACACCTGGCAACCTCTATTTCTTCAGGCCTAAGGTGATGCAAAGCATCATGGTACAATATGCATGACAGAGAGAGAGAGAGAGAGACAGAGAGAGAGAGAGAGAGGAGACACACATGAAAAAGTTTTGCTGGAGACAAGATACACCCTTCCAGGGCACACATTCTTCCATGGTCTGCTTCCTTCAACTAAACCCCACATCTTGCAGTTTCCACGTCTTTCCAATAATGCTCCAACCTTGACGAGGTTGGAGTCCTCATGATCCAAACACTTCCCAAAAGCCCCACCTGTGACCATTGCTACACTGGGGACTGAGCCTTCAACACACAAGCCTTTGGGGAACATTCTAGATCCAAAACCATAACAAAGCCTTTTATACATGATCCTTTGAGGGACACTTATAATCCAAACTGCAGCAGCTTCTGATTAACACACAACAGCCTATTTCACTTCTAATAAGTGCATCAGTTTATTCCTCCGCCCATGTTTTCAAATTCTTGATTACTGTTGAATGCATGCATGAATGGAGAAATGAGTCCATACATTTATTAGACATAAACCACACCTTTGTAGGCCTACATGTAATAAGCAAGTTAGCAATCGTAAAACCTAGAACCTATTATGTGCTAGGTGCTGTATTTGAAGTTCAATTACTCCCTTTTTCTAAAAACATTATAATAATCTAGAAAATCCTAATAAACCATAGTATTAAATAAAAACAATTAATAAGCACCAGCTCTGAAACAGCTATGTCTGTTTGATGGCTCTTTTTGCCTTTTACTTCTGGGTGTAGATGAAGGGAATAATAAAAACTCTGATGGGTCATTCGTGAGAAAGTTAAACTTTCTCAACTTCATTGTGTTCTAATGCCTGGAATGTTTATACTCATAGGTAAAATAAAGCGATAGGAATTGTATGATAAAAAGAAGGAAGACACCAAATTAAAAAGAAAGATTTAGGCAAGAAAGACTGCAGGAAGAGAAGGTAATACAAAGAATGAGAAGCAGGTGACAAAATTAACTCAAGAAAACCAACAGGAAAAAATGTGCTACAATCACAACTTCTGATTCATCTGACGAATGTCACCTAATGTCTGGGACTTGAGTTATTTTGATGGTCACTGAGATTATAGTCAAATGAATGTATGCAGGAAATTTATTTAATAAATATTTATTGAGTGTCTTCCTGTAAACAAGCTCTATGAAAAGTGCCAAGGAAAAGACAAAAAACGGGGAGTGTAAAACAAACTTGATTCTATGCTCAAAGAACTTACAACTTAGTGAAGGGGAAAGGCCTCAATAATTAGCAGTATAAATAGAAATACAACTAAAAACACTGATGTGTTTTTTGAGATTCTTTCAGTGCTAAATAACAAATCCCAACTCAAAATTGGAATTTTCTGATTTATTCTATTGGGAAGTTCAAGGTGGTCTATAGATGGATATAGACTTCCTTCTTCCCTATGCAGTAACCCCCTGGAGTAGAAAGGAAATAGACCTTCTCTCTTCCAGAATATATATGAAACATGAAAGGGAGGACTAGTTCACCTAAGATCTAAGCCAAAGAGGGTCATAAGTGGCCATGTTTGGGACACATGCTGAACTTCCTGGGAACATAGGACACTAGGATCAGAGGCCTAGAAGGATGGCACAGTCAGCAGGAAGGCACTCCTTGGCCATGAGAGGAGCTGCAAGTTGAAGAAAAGGGAAAAGATACTGAGCAGATAAAAATATCCAATGTTACAATCCCAGAGGCTCGGGAGGCTGAGACAGGAGGATCTCAAGTTCAACACCAGCCTCAGCAACAGCAAGGTGCTAAAAAACTCAGTGAGACTCTGTCTCTAAATAAAATACAAAATAGGGCTGGGGATGTGGCTCGGTGGTCGAGTGCCCCTGAGTTCAATCCCTGGTATCCCCACCCCCCAAAAAAAATATCCAATGTTCACACCATACAAGGAGTGTGGAAGAGAGGAAGAACTGTGAGGAATGTTTTCAAGAGAACTAATAAAGACATCAGTGAGAGAAATATGCTCTGAGAATAACCAAAACAAATGGTTGAGCATCTGAAGGATGCTGACCCAAACAGATGCCAACTTGAGGAGGGGGGTCCCATTTATGGCTTTGAAAGTTAGCTCACATCCCTGAGCACAGTGCAAAGGGATTTTTTAGACCCTTTGTTTAAAAAAAAAAAAATGTTTAAAAGGCTGCTTAATAATCTATATCTGAAAATCTCTTACATAGCTCATCCCAGGGAATATTTCCTAGTTTGTGTCTTTCTCTTCATGATACCTAGAAAGCCGGTTATACAAACTCCATGGCTCTATCTCTGATTTCTATTGTATTCATTGTTTATCTGTCTACACTTTCTAACTGTGAAATCTCTCCACAGAAGAAAATTAACTAATTTTAATGTCTTATAAGATAGTTCACGTTGCTGGGTTACAAATCATTACAGAAGATTAAAATCTTGTCCTTTTATGGCCTTTGAAATGTTATTCAAATTTACGAAGCTCAGAAATTTAAAACTACTTTTGATAAGATTGGTTTAAGCATCCTTTTCTCTGTTCTTTCTTGCCTGTTACATGACTGGTTCACTCCTGAACCATCTTTCATAAATGAATTCTCAGTTCTTCACAAATACATGACAATTCCCCTCACCTGTAGTCACTCGCTCTCTGGCTTTTCAATCCATTTTTGTCATTGATACTTAAATTCACATTTACAGAAATTATGATTTAGAAAATTGCTTAAGAAATATGTAGAGAGAAGACAAAACTCAAGCTCTTTGCTCAAGTAATAAATCTGAGTAAATGTGGTACCATCATGCAAGTGGAACTCCAACCAGAGTCTCTCGTTCAACAAATTTTCAGAGAAGACTTCCTGCCCTTGGAGCCCGCCCGAGATGCAATGGGAGGCAGTCCAGATGGCCTCAGATTTCTGACAGTTCACAATCAAGTGCAGACACAAGTAATCACACCGCTGATGACCTGTGATCTAAGGAAGGCATCTGCAGTACATGGTGGTGAGGGAGCCATCTCAGATTTGGGGCTGCGCCAGAAGCGCTCAGAAAAGGTTCACTACACCACGCATTAAGTCTAAGTAGAAACCTGAAGTACAAATAGCCAAAAAAGAGTGAAAGGGTCCCTCCAAAAAGAGATAAGTAAATGGGCAGAATTTCAGAGAGAAGACTGTGTGGGAAACTAGGGGAAAGAGGAGGAAGTGATGAATTTGAACTTAGAGAATAAACCAGGATCGGATTTCCAAAGGCCTTGACCTTTTAGCTGGAGGGCAACAGAAACACGGGCTAGGATATTCAACAGAGGAGTAACTTAGCCAGATGTACGTTTCAGAGAGATCCTCGGGACTCTGCAATGAAGACTGGATTCTAGCAGGACACTTTAGGAGGCAAAATGGGAAAAGGATGTTGCAAACCAGGCCAGAAAGGATGGTGGGTGGTTGGAGCCAGGAAAATGGCTGTAAGGTTGCAGAGAAGCTGAAAATCCAACAGAAGTCAAATACCAGTGCTTGGGTTAAAACAAAAAACAAAAAACAAATCAGCTTCTTATTGGTTGTGCCTGTCTGACAAACGTCTCTTCTAAAAACAACTTGACAAAACCGAGATTGCACAAATCTGGTTTCCTGTGTAGAGCTGTTTTGCAATAGCCAGACAATGAGACTATCATCTGCAGAATGACTTTGAATCATGCTTGTTTTTAAAAATATCTGAAATGAACAACAGATGTTTAAAAGATAATGAAGGCTAAACAACAAAGACATAAAACAGGCTGCCCGTCTCGTCCCTTCACTCCTGATTGGAAAACACTCAGATCAATGCTCATGAGTCCAGAGCAATAGCCACTCATAAACCGCTAGGACGGAGGTGAAGTCCGAACCTTTAATTGTAGATGCCTGTTATCTAAATAAGATCATAAATTCTATTACCTCCAGAATGGTAGCAATTTGGGAAGTGCACTTTCAGTATAAACCTCCCGTGGAATTGGAAGTAATTAGCTAATGAGAAAACATGAAGGAAAACCCTATGTCCGGGAGACTTCTGCTGTTCTCACCAAAGCTATTTAAGATGCAGTAAACTTTTGGTTGGTGCCTTGCAAGTCCAGACAAGGGTTGGTACAAGGGATACTAAAGTGTCATCATCTCGATGTGATATTTGCCTGGAGCTCAGCCCTCCTCTGCCGTAGTTCTAAGGAATGAGAAATGAACATTCCGTCCCTTCCATTAATCTTTGAGTCTCCCTGTATTCCTAAAACCCGATAAGGATGTATGGTGTGTCTGATGACGTGATCAGGGAACAGCACCAGCTCTCCATGGAGGCATAGCCTTCAATTGTTAGCTCGTCAGCTTGTTTCACAGCTAACCATTTGTCATGAAGCAGCATGGTACTCTGACCATCAGATGTTATAGAAAAGGAACTGGATCGGTGCCCAGTTATTTAGAAGTTGAATTCTTTACCCAAAAAACCCCAAAGATTTCATATCATTTCAATCAAAAATTCAAAAGAGATATTTAGCAAATTCCGAAAAGTTCATTGTAAAATGGATATGGAAAAGCAAAGACTCCAGGAGAATAGTGAAGACTCCTGAAGATCCAGAACAGGAAGAACAGGTTCGTCCCATGAGACACAAAGACTTGTTCTAAAACTATGGTCATTAAGAATGTGTGCTATCAGTACAGGGATAATTATGGGTTTCCTCCCTTTATCTTTGAAGAATATTATCTTAGCAGGGCTTACCCTAGGAATTAGCCTTCATAGTAGAACTTTCACAAGTCCAGTGATCCATGAATGTCAGCTCTAAATGTTAAGCTGAGTAATTTCTGCATATGTATGTTTTTGTGTGTGTGTGTGTGTGTGTGTATGGTGCTGGGGATTGAACTCAGGGCCTTGTGCATGTGAGGCAAGCACTCTACCAGCTAAGCTATATCCCCAGCCCTCTGCACATGAACAGAAGAGGAAAATACAGGGACACAGAGCTCACCCTCCACAAGAACACTAAGAACCCACTGAGGAAAAACCACATATCAACTCTGGGAGGAGAAGGACTAACAAAGACAAGCAATTGCCAAAAGCAAAACAGAGTGTGAATTATTATCCAACTCAGTCTCAACCAAAATTGTTTCACGACATATCCATTAAATCTTGCTATATTAACAAATATGACTACAGTATTCTAATATAGGAAATAATGTTATTCATAATTCATGGAAAGTAAAACTCTTTCATAAAATTCATTTCATTTGAAGGAAATAAATAATTTTTAAAACTAACATTTTATAATTTACAAACCAAAATAGATATGAATATATACATTATGCCAGACATAAGCTATCCTGTGATCCTAAGCTAGCATATGAAAGAAAAAACGTGGAGCAATATCTCTGCAACACAGTAAGAAAACTTTCAGGCTACATTGTGAAATGGAATTTTTTTAACCTTACAAGTCAACTTTATTTATTTTCACAGGGCACCCAGAGTTTTCTAAAATGTGTTAAAGTTTTCTCTAAACCTGTTTTGCATAACAAAATAAAAAACCTCAAGTGACCAAATGACT
Source organism: Sciurus carolinensis (assembly GCF_902686445.1). Classification (NCBI taxonomy): domain Eukaryota; kingdom Metazoa; phylum Chordata; class Mammalia; order Rodentia; family Sciuridae; genus Sciurus; species Sciurus carolinensis. The sequence goes on from NC_062224.1 coordinate 25,606,039, forward strand.
CCCTACTTCTACTCCCCAAAAGAAACAAAGAGCAAAGTACAAAGACACAGGAATAAATCTTTCAGTTAAATTTTTGATTTTTGGAATTACCAAAGTAAATGGTCAAATTAATTTTTTAAAAAAATCAAAGGTGTGAGTTCTCAAGAACTACAAAAATAGTAAACGGTCAAAACTAAAATAGTTATATTACTACTTCAAGAAGATACAATTCTCAAAGAATAAATATATGTAGTACACCTTCGTTAATCTTAAACATAGAACTATGGACTAGCAAAATAATTAAGTTTTTTTTTTTTTTTTTTTTTAAATCATAAGTTCAGGACAGGTATCTATTAAAGAGCAGGAACCTGTATGCAAAGAGATCATGATTCAGTATAACAAAAATCATTTCTCATATACATAAGAAATGAACATTTTGCAATGCAAATTTCCTTCATGTAACTTGTATGTAGCTCTTTCTCTATGTGTTGAAAGAAAGAAATGGCAAAGGAGAAGAGGCAGGGACAATCTAAAAAGTCAGATAAAATAATGGACTTGTGTCCAACTATGCCTGCAGGAAGGTCAGGGGTCAAACAAATAATCAAAAGTATACCAAATAAATAACCAGGTTCATTGGGCTGTTGGCAGCTTCAATCTTAGAGAATGGAGCAAATATGGGAATAGATTCAACAAGAACTATTCCTGAAGTGCACCTAAGAGATTATCTCACATCTTGAAAGTCATTGTTATTTGTGAATTTCCTGTTCTCAAATGATAAAGTCTGCCTATCTTACTTACCTTTGATGGAAATAAAGATTTTTTTGGATGTTCATATAAGGGTTTCTCAGATAAAAGTGTTGTGAACTCAACAAACAACACATACAGAGGAACCCATCACTACTACCAAAAAAGAAGAAAAAAAAAAAAAAATGACTGCATGCTGAAAGATGCATATTCCAACTGAACCAGGTAATGCATGATCCTGATCTGAGTACACCAGAGTGTACTTAGCAAGAATCGCTCTTTTAAAAAGGATATCAGTTTCACTAGACATTTCCTGTCACTCAGCACTTCAACAAACATGTAGAAAGTTGACTTCTAAAGGTTCAGATTTGTAGGCCATTTATCTACAGGGCAAATTCTTAATTATTCTCTCAATATGCTAAGGTCTCAATGACACACACTTTACCTATGGAATGAGACCTTCAGCAATATGGATTCCAAGGAAACTTTATCATTAATATGGGAATAGCCATGGGTGGTGAGGAGCTAAGTGACAATATTCCAGGAAAGTAAATTGGAGGCAGGTTGCAACATTCCTGTCCTTTGTGATCCTCCTCTGACAAAATCACAGGCCACCCTCCAGGGCTACAGAAGCAGTAACTGTGAGAACAGCCTTTTTTTTAATTTAGAGGGTAAGGGAGCGTTACTCATGTTCAGATCTGGTTGTGTGGCCTCTGGAGGGAGGCATTAAAATCTGTATTTCAAGTCAGGTCACACTGTGTCTGACCCCATGTTCAGACGTGCAGTCTTTAACAGGCTGTGCTAATTCCAAACAGGCCTTTAACAAGGCCTCTAATTCTGTTTAAATATACACATCTTACCATCATTCCACATATTACCACCTTTTTAATTAAAGGGGAGAAAACAAAAACAAACCAAAGAAAGGGCAGATATGAACTGAGTTCACAGCTTATAAACAAAGTGGAATAATTTACCTTTTTTTTTTTTTTCCCCTCAGCTAGTACTCTGTTGATTTGACCAGTCAACATATGACACAATAAACCCTCGGAGAACTATCTTAATAAGGACATCATTACTTAGTCTGCTTCTTCGCTGACAGAATCATTGTGTGGAGGACAGAGAGAGAAGACATCTATGTGAACCCCAGTGAAGATGCTCTACAGATAGAAAGACTTTGGGGGAAAAAAAAATATTCTCAGAATAAAGACAAAGGACTGGAATTCATAAGATTAGGAAAGCTTAAAAGAAACTTATAAAATATATATGTATTGTGGTGGTTGGGTTTTATTTATTTACTTAACATCTACAAAACAAGTATAGGGTGTTAAGTGAGAAAAGTTGTGTCTTAATCCATTTTCTGTTGCTGTAACAGCATACCTGAGACTGACTAACTTATAAAGGAAGGAAGATTTTTTTTTAGCTCATAGTTCTGGAGGAAGAAAGTGAAAAGCATGGTGCCAGCATCTGCTCACTCCTTCCTCATGCTGCATCATAACACAGTGACAAAGCCAGAGGGCTAGCAGAAGGGAGAAGACCCGGCTTGAGAACCAGGTGCTCTTGCAGAATTAATCCAGTCCCAAGAGAACTACATCAATCCTCCTTCATAATCCATCACCTCTGAAAGACGCCACATTTCTCAACACTGTAACCACGTCAAACAAACTTCAGCTAGAGTTTTGCAGGGGACAAACCGCACCCAAACCACAGGTAGGGAAGATGAGAGGAAGACAGAAGCAAACTAGTACTCGAACTATACGCCAGAAGGTTTGGATATTTGTTTGAGGTGGGCCATGAATTGAGCTCTAAACTTTTAAGAAATCAAATTTTATAAGGTAAAAAATCATAGTGTCAAGAAGATATAAATGAATCAGATCAAAGAAGGAACCATGACTGTTATTTAAACACAGGACCTCTCTCCTGATCTACTCTTATTTTCTTATGGTAAGTTAGAGAGCAGATACTGTGCTCTCCCACCCCCTACAACAGCTACCCAAACAAGATTAATGGAATTGAATCCAGGGCTAAGCAAAAGCCCTATCACTGAACTATACCCTGAGCCCTAGACTAAGTTATTAAAGTTTTGCTTGGTGTAATTAATGGCATAAGGCCTACGTACAGATCACTTCAAAAGCAATTTCATGAAGAAATAGAATAGCACCACAAGTAAATATATACATATTTATGTATATCTGTATCTAAATAAATACATACTATATTTAAAGAACAAGAGCGAACACTTAACCAGAAACCAACAGTATAGGAGAATAGTGAAATGAACTGTTTGAAAGCCCTATCTACTAACATTAAGTATAAGGTAAAAATCCATCCACCAAAAGCATTAGGACAGTTTGGTAGATCCCTGGATCTGATGCTCTGGTTTTAAATTACTGTTTCATAAGCTAGTCTCTATATCCATTTTCATGAATGGAAAAGTGATAGGGTGATGATTTTTTTTTTTCAAAAGTATCCCAAAGTGGCATTTAAATCAATAATCCAGCTTGAACTATAAGTCTATTCAGTTCTATTCAGTTCCAGGACTATTTATTGCATGCCTAAACCTACATGGCAGATGCCTCAGCAGCTTCAGAAATGAATGACAATAGACCCTGACCTCAAGAATGTGAGGTCTGATCTAATAGAATATATGAAAGAGATGCAGAAATGGACAGAAAAGAAAACCCTGCAATATCAAAGAGCATCACAGGAGTTCCTTAAAATGGCTCAAAGAAGGCACTAGACAACAGTCCTTTTGTGGAGGGTGTCACTTGAGATAAGCCTGTAAGAAAAAGAAGATGGATGGATGGTTGGATGGATGGATGGATGGATGGGATGCAGGGAAATGGAACCAGAGAAGGAAGAACAGGAAAAATGGTAAGAAGGTAGGAACGAACACATCAGACACAATTAAGGAACATTTGGTGGGAATGCTAAAGTGCATGCAGGGGGATGGGGTGGGGAAGCAGTTGTGGCCATTTGATCGTGGCCTTGAAGACCATGGGGGGAAGAGTCTGTCTTCATGTGGTAGGGAAACAGTTAACCCTTTAGATCCCATGATTACAGTGGTTGATCAATTCATTCCTCTTAAAAACCATACTGTTTTTGAATAGGGGATACCTTTTACAAAAAGAAAACTCAGATAGATAACTAACTTAAAGAAACATAGATTCTACATCTCTGCATGCAAACATGATTCTTACAGAGAAGAGAGCTTATTGAAACATATAAATATCTTCTATTGCTAAGTGTTATTCAAATACGTTCTCTCTGATCAGAGTCTGTCTCTGGAGATACTTAACAAATGGGCAAATCACTTCGATTTTAATAATTCCAAACTTCCATGAAGATAACCATTAATGAAAAACCTTATCTCTGATGTAAATGTTCTAGACTACATATATGCTTCAGTTCAAACTTAACCAAACTTATGGTACAGTTTGCATTATTTTCTAAAAGGAAAAGGTCCTATATTTCATATTTTAATTATTTTTTGTATGCAGTCACAAGTCTTTGATAGATAAAATAATTAACCTTTCATTTGTCCAAAAATCTGAACCATGCTAATTTCATAGGAATTATTCACTTGAATTGTATTATTTACCCTAGATAGATCTGCAAACAGAAACTTTAAACTAGTGATAATATGTCTCAACAGGGACACTTCCATAAAAAACTCTACAAATTAATAATATCTCAGACTAAATTGCTTGACTTTAAGGAATTCAGAAAATATCTGACCGGAAAAAGAACAGCTAAAATAAGTCTACAAATAATGCTAAACATAAAACTACTCGCCTCTAGAACATAGAAACATTAGAAGAGGAAGAATAGAAGAAATTAGCAGTTTCTCTGCCCTCTGGTGGCAATAAAATCTACTGCAGCATTTCCAAAAGTAATGCATAATAAAATGTCCCTGTTATGAAATCAGATGTTTTTCCTGTGCCAAAATGTCTGTAATAAAGATCCTGATCACTACATGCCAAATTTCAAGATTGTTGGAATTTTTCCCTGGAGTTGAACTTTCAGATGGGTTATTTTATGACGGGAACTATAATTTTCCTACTGTTCCACCTTGCTATATTTTATATATTTCAGTAGGCTAACCATTTAATTCCAAGATTATTTCATAAAAACTCCATGTCAACTGATGTCCAGGAAAGAAACTACTTCAGATTATAATAAAGTCTCTAAACATTACCAAGAAATTTAAAACTACTTTTTTACTCAATCCTATAAACATATGGGTTTCTAAGAGCAGATTTCCTTTACAATTATTGATTTAGTCTAAAATATTGGTACAATCATGTTGGCAAATTAGGTATTTTATATTCACCAAAGTACAATCATGTTGGCAACTTAGGTGTTTTATATTCACCAAAGCTAAAGCTTTTAAATGCTTGCCCAATTTTAGAGTAGAGTGAATTTCATCCTCAATTTGAGAACTTGGAACAGTAAATTCTGTGTGTGTGTGCGCGCTCTCGCGTGTTCTACTCTCAACATTATTAATTTTTAAAAGTTCAGGAAAAATGAATATTTACTGACCTTTCTTTTATTTTTGTACTGTCAATGCATTATTTACTCCTGGTGCCAAATAAATTTTTAAATAAACAATCTATGATGCATTTTGGCATGCACACCTCTCTTAACCTCCTGTGTGAAACTGCTTTCTTGAGTCACTTATTATTATTCCATGAATATGCCAATGAAAATGACTGCTGCATCTTTGTAATAAATATGCTGTTTCCTGGAGAGGATAAAGTATCATTTTTTTTTCAACCAATGAAAATGTATGGTCTACTGATAATAAATCATTCATAGTCAAGAACGACTCATGCCCATTAGTGTAAAACAATTATATGTGACAGACAAATCAACAGCCAGGAAAATTTGCATTTTTTTTCTCAGATCTATAGGTGTGATCATCACATTCCCTCTACCCTGAATGATCCCAACATATACATCCCTCCAATCAAAAATAAGAGTCCAGAGAAAGTATTTGTGCATTCTCTGTTAAAATCCCTAATACGGGCAAACATAGTGTTTGGACTCTCTTCCAGGTTTCAGTTTGGTAAAATTTCAGTCTAGGATTGCCCCAAGATTTATCCTCACCTGGAATCCCAGGTATTCTCCCTAGCCTTCCATCTATGACTCATGTTTGAGAACTGGAGACACAGGCATACTTTCTGAGGAATCATTTATCATTCCCACCACATCGAAATTAAGCACATACACACACAAAGCAAAGCAGAATGAAATTGATTATTCTAACCAAAAAGTTCTGTTTTTTTTTTTTTCTCTGCCCTTTCCCCTCCAAAGGATTTATTTATTTATTTATTCATTATTTTCCATCTCATTTCATTTCTTCTAGAAGTCACATAAGTTTACAAATTTCTGCCAAGGTTTCTGTGCCTATTTGTTTCTTCACTTTCTTCTCTGAAGGACAGAAAAGGGGAGCAGGCTACTGTTCTATTCCCAGTGGGCAGTTCCAGGGAGCGAGCCCTGGATGCCAGCAGTGTCCTGGCCCTGGGGCGCGGTTCACGCACCTGGCAGGAGCCATCACCAGAGCAGTGGACGCTGGCACTGGAAGGATATGGATGGAGGCCTGGGCTCCTCGCTGGGACAATGTCTGGGCAGTAAGAGGAACCTCTTGGCTCCCCAGTCACCCTCCAGCATGTTCAGGCCTGTCTGGAAAGCGGTCAGGGGGAGGGCAATGGGGCCAAGTGTTGGTCTCTAGAGACTTGCCCATCCCACCTTTACCTCCTCTGATCCTGGCAGCACCTACCCCACCCCACTTCCTGCGCCTGCGCAGCCCCAGACGGCCAGAGGTAGGTAGTGGGGACTGCCTGGGGGAGTGATGAGGAGCTACAGAAAATTTCCTCCTGCTAATGGAAGACCTGCAATCCCCGGCTGTCACAACACCCCCCAACCACCCCCACCATGCTCTGGCTTAGTATAACTGAGCAACAGGGAAGAAACCAGAGAGTAGACAGCCCCAGGTGACAGCTCCTGGGCGAGGTATCCATCAGAGTGATACCGGGGGTTCTCTCTGGGTTACTTGGGGGACACAGTACCACCTCCCAGGTGAAGTAAGCAGAAAGCGTCAAGAAATCCCCCTTCTCTATCATTCTTCTCTCATCGACCTTCTCCCCATTTGGGGAGCTCAAGTTTACCCGAAGAACAACTGCAATAACTTTCCCAAGGGCGGAAATACGAGGTGGGAGTGGGCTGCGAATGGGGGTGCCGGAGAGGTCTTAAGCTGCGCACAAAATCAACAAGGGAAAGTGCATCTTACCATTGATTTGGTTTCCAGCCTCCCCTTCAGCGAACTGAAATCGGTCGGTTAAAAAGTGGCAAAGTAACACAACTCCTGCAGCGGCCAGGTCGGCCCGCCGGAACCTCGCCATGCCGTTGCCAAGACCTCTCTCCCCCGCCCCGCCAGTCCTTCCCCAGTGCTCTGGGCTCCTGGGCTCCCAGTGGGGATGGGGGCGACGCTGCGGAGCGCTGTGGCTGGGTGTCCGTGAGATTTGGAGGCCTTTGTAATTTCGATGGGACTTCACGGTCAGGAACCGAAAATAACAAGAAGGGAATGCAAAAGGGAGCGCAGCCCTCTCCGGACCTCTGGGTCTCTGTTGCAACTTGCCACACTCGCAGCCTTTACAGGACACAGAACAACTGCGGGTGGGAAACGCTACGGGCAGCCAGGGCTCGCAAACTCTCCGCTTCACACAGGCAGCGCCACCCGGGTGCCGGCAGACGGTGACTTCCCAGCCCCAGCGATGCGCTCCACTGGATTCAAAACAGATCTAATTCCACAGCCAGCGCGGAAGCCTCCTCCAAATCCAAGAGAACTCTGGGCTCCGAAGTCACTTTCCCGTCTTGGGATGGCCCCGGTGGGAGGTTTAGGTTTGTGGAAGGGGGTTATTGGGGTTGGCGAAACCCCTCCGACAAGTTTTTCTTCTTTTCTTTGCCCAATGCTGGGCGCGCGTCCTTCCTGGCCGCCGGAGGGATGGGCAGCCCCAAAGAGCTGAGCCCGGGGAAGGTTCGGGCTGCGGCAGTCTGAGGTCCGAAGCCAGGAGAGAGAGAGAGAGAGAAAAAAATGTGTTTAAAAAAAGAGGAAGTGAAGAAGAAAGAAAATGGGGGGAAAGTCGGGCTGAAACCTCGGGAGAAGGTTCCTCCGGGCTAAGGAGGAGGTGGCCCCAAATCCCGCCGCCCCGGAGTTTGGTGGCGGAGGAGGAGGCGCCGCCACCACCGCGCTCCTGCTCCACACTTTAGGGAGGGAAGGCAGCTCACAATTTGCCAGATCTGCTGCTGCACCCTCCTCCCTCCTCCCTCCGCCCTCCCCCTCGCTCCTCCAGGCTTCTCCCACCTTCCTCCCCAAACCAGCAGCCAGCACCGACCTGTCCAATGGCTGCACTTTCCTCGGGACTGGCAGAGTCGTCGCCGGCAGATTAAGCTGGGGAAGCAAAGCCAGGGGGAGTGAGAGGGCAACTCCAGCCCCGCGTGCCCCGGGCAGCCGGCTCCCGGGAGCACCAGGAGAGGAGCTGAACCCCGAGAGCAAGGAGGGGAGCAGGGGGCGGCACCTCCGCGCTGCCGGGGCGCCATCCCTGCACCCGGCCAGCAGCGCCCGCACCCACCTGGCTCCCGGGCCTCCTTGGTACAGAACTGCGGGCGGGGGTTGAAGGGTGGATCGGCTGGGCCAGGGCCCCAGGAGGCGCCTGCAGCGGGCGGGGGTCTTCCTGCTGGGCGCTAAGGGGTTAATCTCAGTTCTCCTTTCCGGGAGGGTTTGTTTGGCAGTGGTTGGGGTGTGAATAAAGCAAACCGGAGCCAGTTGGGTTACTGACCCAGAGAGGCCCCTTCGGACCCCAGACCCGCGCAGAGGGTGGTGGAAGATAGCCCGCTGCAGCGTGGTCCTGCTGCCACCACCAAGGCTTTGTAAAGTGTCAGCGGGAGCGAAAGCGAGAGTTTAAAGGAATAGGAGGCCCATTGAATTTCCTACAGGGGCTTTAACAGGCTTTCGCTCGCTAGTTTGTTTTTGTTATTTCAGCTTCAGGATCTGCTTCAGTGTTAACCCATTCAGGCCTTCCCATTAGTTTACACTTTATTTGGCATACAGTTAATCTCATTTGAAAGAGATAAATTCAAAGGAAAGAAGTAAAGGACTATTGATTAAAAGTATGCTTTCTAGAACCAGACTATCAGGGCTGGAATTTCACTTCCTCCATAATAAACAATCTTATAGCATTAGTTTCCCATGTGTTGAATGTTGAGAATTTTATAGTAATACTCTTACTCTTAATACTCATAGCAGTGGACTAGATGAGTTAATTCTGTATACTTAAATTTTTTCCAAGTTTTCCTAGCAATAGCTTTTCTTGAAGAGATAGAACTAAATTAAATTATACATTTGTTAGTGCTAGCAAATGTAGATCCCTATTCTTGTCCATGACATTCTATACTCTGAAGAGTTTATGAATGCTAACAATAGGTACCCTAACTTGACACAAAACTCCCTGTAACTGAGTCCAGATAATCAATCTACTCTCAATTTGATGCCATAAAAGAAAGTCCTCATTGGAAAGGGAAGTTAAGGGTTTCCCTAACATGATACTTAATTTGCTCTTTATTTTAGAGCAATAAGTGTATGCATTTAAACACCTAAACATGTCATGCCCATACCCTTTATCATGTCAAGACCCTGCTCTCTCTGGCAACTGAATTCCCTCTCCCAACTGTACTTAAGAAACTTGGTTCTTTATTTCTGCTCAGCCAGGTGTATTTGATTTCTATGTGATGTTACATAAGAAATTGAGTACCTAGTAAAGTTACCTGTTTAACATTAAGTCTTCTAACCACAGCTTGATAGTATTTTAATTGATGGTGATTTTTTTTTCTTTGCATCTTCAGTGAAGTGACTACTTCCTGAATCCATGTGGAAAGCTTCCTAGACCCTTCCACACAACTCCAGTTTCCATGACAGGCAATATTGGGGAACCTATTAAAGATCTCTTCTTTAACCTGGGATATGTCCCCCTTCTTTCCCAACAAGGGGGAGGAAAATATGTGTTCCTTCTTTCTCTGAGAAGAAACAAGTCCTCACCTCTTCCTACTATCATTTTCTTTCTCTTGCCTTTCATTATTATATATGCAAGTTAGCAGTGTTTATTTTTCTTTTATTTTCTTTTTTTTGGGGGGGCGGGGGGTCAGTGATGTTTTGCCCTCCTGGTTGATGCTATGTATATTTTGTGCATGGAAATTTGTTGCCAAAAACTGAAATGGAGCCAAAGGATAATTCAGAGATAATCTGAGCAGTCCTGTTCTTTTCTGTAATGTCACTGGTACTATTTAATTCCATTGTTTTACTTCCATCTTAATCTGATTCTGAAAAGCACACATAGAAAAAACATAAGTATGGGAGAAGATACAACTGAGGAAGTCAATCATGTTTGATGGTATAGTTCTCAGAACTAACAAAGATTATCATTATAATAAACAGGTTATAAAATTTACTTTAAAAGTCAACCAACAATTATTTGTAAAAATGTATTTTGCCTTCAGATGTAGCAAGGAACAAGAAAGAAAATACAGGGAGGAGCATATATTACTTTGGAAAGAGCTGATTACTCATATAATTCTGGCCAATTAAAAGTAGTATACTTTGTGGCCTAATTTGTTGGAGTTTGCCATATACATTTCACTATAGTAGAAGTGTCTATTGCACTTTCACAGTGACAAATTGAGAAGTCATTGTGGAAAAAGTTACATCATCTTTCATCTGACATAAGAGAGGTATCGTAAGGAGTGGAGTTTGCTTCTATTTACTACAGATATAGGAAAGGAGGAGCTGGTGCTTTTACTCACCACCTTAATTTGAGCTACTCTCACAAGGAACAAAAATGACTTAGGAATTGTAAACATGTAGTACTTGTTCTTTGTCCATGGCAAAGATCTGGAATTCACAGGACATTCTCTCCTTTGAGATCATACATCGGGATCATTCTTAACAACACAAAACTCTGAGCAGACATTGGACTTGAACCATTATCTTTGCAGATTTCAAACTGTTTACAATCCCTTATTTCCACCCACCAACCCTCAGAGCTATTTTCACACATTCAAATGCAATTATATATGTATTAAAGGTTCTTGCAATTAATCATCTCATCTTACCTCCAACTCTAACAATTTTTTTTTTCTTAGGAACTGTTGTAAATTAAAACTTGGCTAACAGGATGCTTAAGAAAACAGTATGTCCACTTGGTTTAAAAAAAAAAAGATACAATTTAAATATAAACTGCAGTATTCTGCATCTATTATGATTTTTTAAAAATTATTTCAGGAAATAGTTCTTGTCCATTTTTTCAGGATTTTTAAAACTTTATACAATTGTGATCAGATGAAAGGAAATTGCTGTTAGTGAATTGCTTTGATTTGGTCCTAATATTATGATCTTTCCTCTAGGTCTGTGGTTTCCTCTCCCTCCTCATTTGATAGAGCTAATTGTTTTACTTTGACTATGCAGTTACAACATTCTTTTGTTCATCTTGGCTGACTTGCTCTCAGTGTCAACTGGGATCTTTTTATACTGTTCCAGATAGATATTTCAGATGTGGGGTCTTATAGATTTAAGTAGAAAATTTTATGAACATGGTATTTTTTTTTAATCAAATGAACATTAAAATGTTTACCTACCAGTTAACACTCTTTATTACAGGAGCATTTAACATGCAAGAATACTTATTGGCTCTTAGCCTCATATCAATGCTACATTTATTTTTTAGATGAAATTAACAACAATTATATTTGGCACATTTATGATGAAATAATACACTCTATAAAATGGCATGTGTGTATATCAAAGTCCAAAAATGAACAACTCAACATGGTAGAAAAGAAAATTAATGAAATGAAACAGTATACTCTTTAAAAGGGTAGGGGCATTATCTTACAGTTCTTTTTAAGTAGCACCGATGCATAGTAGAAACATAGCCCTTATTGCAAAATTACTGGACTCAAAGATAGGTTAAACTCTCACGGGGGGAGGAAAATGGGCAACTGCTTGACAAGCACTTAGTGAATTAAAAAATACAGTAAATGTGTTGAAGAATGTGCTGCCCAATGCGTAATAATGAAGCATTTAGAAAATCACCCAAGTGCTTACTGTGGACTTGGTTATCCAGATTTTTCTGAACTGATTAAGAAACCACAGGGAATAGGATTCTCATGTCAACCCCAGGAGAAGCTGTGTTTCTGCAGAGCCTCTGGTGGAGGATGCTACTCTTGGCATTGGTCACTGGGTTTCTCTGCATTGGTTGCTGGAGTGCCCTGAGTTACCCAGGGGCAACCACTGCTGTGATCTAGCCTTTCTGTCTTGTGCTGCAACTCCTTTCTCATCTTACAATCTTCTTTTCCTTTGTCCTCAGTTTTCTCTCTTTTCATTTCCATCTCTTTCTTTTTTCTTTTTTTTTCTTTTTGGTGGTGCTGGGGATTGAACCCAGGGCCTTGTGCATGCTCCATCCTTCATTTCCATCTCTTTGAACTCTTTACTGAGGTACAGTTCACATGGTTTAAGTGTCACCCTTTTAAAAGTATACAATTCACTGGGTTTTATTATTCCCCCAGGTGATAGGACCCAAACTTTCATCTGATTCCAAAAACCCCAAAAAGAAAAACCATGCCCACTAATGATCATTTTCCATTCTCTTCTCTCAGCCCAGGGCAAACACTAATCTGCTATCTGTTTCTATGGATTTGCCTATTCTGGAAACTTCATATAAATGGGGGTCATAGAAAATGTGGCTTTTGTGTATTGCATGACTTTTGTTTAGTGCAATGCTTTCAAGGTGCAGTCATGCTAGCATGTATCGGTATTTTATTCTTTCTAATTTCTAAATGATATTCCATTGAATGGACATAGTACATAAATACTATGGGGAAACTGTGAACATAAGTTGTTGGACATTTGGATTGCTCTTACTTTTTGGTTATGATGACTTATACCCTTATGAATATCCATGTACTATTTGTATAACCTGTGGGGATATACAGGAAATACAACTATTTACCTTTATGAGGAAATGAGAAACTATTTTCCATTGTGGCTACAACTTTTGACATTCTTAATAATGTATGGTTCTTCCAAGTTCTCCAAGATCCTTACCGATACTTATTGTTTTCCTTTAAAAAAAAAAATATAAGCATCCTAGTTGGTGTGAAGTGGATCTCACTGTGGTTTTGATTTGCATCTTCCCAATGAGTAATGATGTGGAGCATCTATTTTTTCATATGCTTATTGTCCATTTATATAACTTCTTTGGAGAACAGTCTAACCGAGACCTTTACTCTTTTAAATTAGATTTTTCTTTTCTGTTTGAGTTGTAAGGTTTTTAACATGTTGCAGATGCTAGGCCCTTACCATATACATGAATTGCAAATGTTTTCTCTCATTCCATAAACTGTCTTTTCATTTTGTTGATAGTTTTCTTTAATGCACATTTTTTTTTCTTTTGGATCAACCCAGTCTACATTCTTTTCTTTGGTTGCTTTTGCTGTAGGTGTCATATCTATAAGCAACCCCTGCCTAATCCAAAGCCACAAGGAGGACTTATGCCATTTTCTTCTGAGAATGTTATCATTTTAGCTTTTGCATTTAGGTAAAGTTTTGCATATGATGAGGAAGGTGAAAATTTATTCTTTTGCATGTAGATATTGAGTTGTCTGCCAAATATTGGAAAAATTATTGCTTTCCGATTGAATGATCTTGGCATCATGGTTGAAAGTCAATTAGCCATCAACATCTTGGTTTGTTCCTGGAGTCTCAGACCTCCCCTACTGGTTTATCTGTTTCCACCCAATTTTTGGTTTCTTATAGCTTTTTGGTTAGCATTGAAATAAGGAAGTGTTACTATTCCAACTTTGTCATTCTTTTTCAAGATTATTTTGGCTATTCTGAATTTCTTGCATTTCCCTATGAAATTTAGAATCAGTTTGTCCATTTCTGCCAAGAGGCTATTGGAATTTTGACAGGGATTGCACTGGATCTATAAATTAATGTAGGAATTATTGCCATCTTAACAGAATTAAGTCTTCTAATCCATGAATTGTTTTCTCTTTCCATTTATTTCGGGCTTTTTGAAATTCAACATTTTCTCCTAGGTTTTTAGTGTTAATATAGTAGTCTTACATTATTTTTTCTTGTACTTACCCCTAAGTATTTTATTCTTTTTGATGCTTTTATTTTATTCTTTTTAAAAAATAAAATTCTCTTAATTTTATTTCTGGTATGTTAATGACTAGTAGGTTGATTTGCTAGGGCTGCCACAACAAAATGTCAGACTGATGGCTTAAACAACAGATATTCTTTCCCACAGTTCTGGAGGCTGAGAGTCAAAGAAAAATGTGTCTATGAGTTCAGTTTCTTCTGAAGTCTGTCTCCTTAGCTTACAGATGTGCAGCTCCTTGTTATGACCTCACGTGGTCTTTCCTCTATGCACCTAGTGTCTCTCTTTTTGTCTAAATTTTCTCTTCTTATAAGGGAGTCAGTCAGATTGACTTAGGGCTCATCTTAAGGTCTAGTTTGACTTGACCTCCTGTATAAAGCCCAATCTCCAAATATCATCATATTCTGAGTTCTAGATGTTAGGTCCTTAAAATATGAATTTTGGAATTGGGGGAGAGAATTCAGCTTATAATCAACTGATATTTATTTGTCTTATATCGTAAAACTTTGCTGAACTCCTTTATTAGCTCTAATAGTGTCTTAATATTCTTTAGGACTTTTTATTTGTAAGATGGTGTTATCTGCATAGTTTCTCTCATGTGTGTTATATCAGTTTTGCATTGTGGTGACCAACATATCTGACAAAAACAACTTAGAGAAGGAAAGATGAAGTTCAGTCCATGGTTGGCTGACTTCAGGACAGAAACATCATGGTAGAAAAACCACAGTGGAGGTAAGCACATGGCAGCCAGGAAGAAAAGGGGGAGTGAGGAGTCAGGGACAAGATATAGTCCCCAAAGGCATGCCTGCAGAGACCCCCTTCTATCAGTCATGCTTGACCTGTCTACAGTTACCATCAAATAGTTCATTCAAATTATTAATCCATGAAATGGATTAATTATGAAATGGATTAATCCACTGATGAGGTTACAGTGTTACCATGCAATCTTTTTCCCAAAACACTACCTCTAAACCTTGCTGCATTGGGGTCCATGCTTTTAAAACATGAGATTTGGGGTAGGGGGAATTTCTCGAGCCAAACTAGATCATAACTTCTAATACACATTCCTTCCATTTTATATTGTTGCCTAAATTACCCTGCTTGAACCACCAGTACAAAGTTCAATAGTAGCATTGAGGGTAGATATGCTCGCCTTGTTCTTGATCTTAGAAAGTTTTAACTTTCTCACAGTTACACAGGATGTCAGATGTGGAGTTTTTGTTGATGCCTTTAATTAGGTTGGGCCAGATACCTCTATTCCTAATTGCTTAGTATTTTGTTCTTTAATTGTTGTTAGATTTTGTCAAACGCTCTTTCTGCATTAACTGATAATATCATGCATTTGTTCCCTTTATTCTCTTTGTATGGTATATTACATTGATTGGGGTACTGAAACAAACTTGCATACATGAGCTAAATTCTTCTTGGTCATGGGAAAAATAACATGCTTTAAAGAAAATCAAGTTCAATTTTCTAGTACTTTTTGGAAGATTTTGCTCTATATTCATAAGGAATATTAATTTGTATTTTTCTTTTCCTGCAATGTGTTTGGTTTTGGTACACAGTAAAACAGGCCTCAGGAAATGGGTTATGAAGTGTTTTCTTCTTTTGCATAATTTGGAAGAGTTTGAAGAATTGGTGTTTTTTTTTTTGTTTTGTTTTGTTTTGTTTTAATCTTTTGGTAGAATTCACCAGTGAAGCCATCTAGGTATGGAATTTTCTTTGTCAGAACTCTTTTAAATTATTAATTCATTGCTTTTACTTATTTTTAATCTATTCAAATTTTCTCTTTGAGCCTGTTTTATTATAAATTTGTACATTTGTTATCTAACTTGTTAGCATATAATTGTTCATAACACTTCCTTGTAATAATTTTTATTTTCTTAAGGTTGGTAGTAATATCCACTCTTTCATTTCTGATATTAATGATTTGGGTGTTTTCTTGTTTTCTTAGTCAATTGAAGTGAAGCCTTCATTTTGTTGATCATTCAAAGAACTTTTGATTTTTCTAATTTTTGAATTGTTTTTTATTATCCATTTCATTTATTTCAATTCTAGTCTCTATTATTTGAGTCCTTTTCCTTATTTTCGGGGAGATTGTTTTTTTTCTAACTTCTTAAAGTTACTGATGTTAGATCTTTTTAAAAATGTGGACATGTATAGCTATCCCCTTCCTTCTGAATACCATTGTCATTGAATTTCACAAGTTTTGATATTTTTTTCATCTTCATTCATTCATATCCAAAATATTTTCAATGTACTCTTGTGATTTCTTCTTTGATCCATTGGTTATTTAGGAATGTGTTGCTTAATTTCCACATAGTAGTGGATTTCCAGATTTCCTTCTGCTATGGATTTCAAACTTCATTCTATTATATAAAAAGAACATATTGTGTTTGATGTCAGTTGTTTCATACTTATCAAGACTTGTTTTATTGCTTTGTCAATCCTGGAGAATGTTCAGCGTGCACTTGAGAAGAATGTATTTGGCTGACATTTTACAGATGTTTTACAGATGTTTACAGATACATAGGATATTCTCTATATGTCTGTTTGATATAGATGGCTTCTGGTTATGTGTAAGACATCTATATCATATTTGATTTTCTGATTACTTGTTCTATCTACTTGAATGTAAAGTGAAATTCCCAACTATTATTATCCAATTGTATTCAGTTTCTTCAATGCTGTCAGTTTTTGCTTCATGTATTTTATGTTCTGCTACTAGGTTCATATACATCTATAATTTTTATATTGTCTTGGTAGATTGATGCTTTTATCATTATTAGATGTCCTTTAATCTGTGATAACAATTTTTGTTTTAAAGTCTCTTTTGCCCCTCTAATATGGTTTCTCCAGTTATCTTGATTACTGCTTAGACTTTATATCTTTCACCATTCTTTAACATTCAGTTTGTGTCACTGAATCTTAAGTCTTAAATCTCATATCTTATTGTCAGCATATACATAAGACTCTTCAAAAATTGATTTTGCCAATTTTCTTTTAATTGGAAAATGTAAGCAATTTATATTTAGTATAATTACTGACAAGGTAGGCTTTATAGCTATAATTTGTGATTGTTTTCTGTAGGCCTTTTTGTTCCTGTAAACCTTATTCTGTATTAAATACATATATTTTCTGTAGTAGCATCTTAACTCTTATGTTATTTCTTTTACTTTATAACTATATTTCTGTGGTTGTCTTGGGGTTTGCAATGAATATCTTAGCTTGTGCTGATCTGATTTTAATTAATCCCAAGTTAGTTTCAACTTTGTACAAACATTTTGCTCGTATGTAGTTGTTACTCCCCCAGACTCCAATTGTCAAAATTACATGTTTACACATCAGGGTCTACATGGATTTATAATTATTGTGTAATGCAGTTTTCAATCAGATAGAAGAAAAATTACAAAAAAAATTGCACTCATACTGTCTTTTATAATTATATATGTAGTTGCCTTTACTTGTGTACTTTTTTTGTTGTTGTTACTGGGGATTGAACCCAGGGGCATTTAACCACTGAGCCACATCCCCAGCCCTTTTGAAATATTTTATTTAGAGACAGGGTCTTGCTGGGTTACTAAGTGCCTCATTTAAGTTGCTGAGGCTGGCTTTGAACTCACAACCTTCCTGCCTCAGCCTCCCAGGGTGCTGGGATTATAGGCATGCACCAGCACTTGTGGACCCTTTTTATCAATGTGGATTAGGATTTCTATCTAATATCCTTCCACTTCAGCCTGAAGAACTCCCTTCTGTTTTTCTTGCTAGGTAGATCTTCTAGTGATGAACTCCATCAGTTTTGTTTATCTGGAAATGTCTTCCATAATCCTTTAGTTTTGAAAGATAGTTTTGATTGAGACAGAATTATTGGTTGACAGGTTTCCTTTGCTCCTCCACCCTCCTCCAACCCCCAGAATTTGAACACACCATTTCATTGCCTTCTGTTCTCCATAGTTTCTGGTGAGTAATCAGTCATCAATACTGTTGAGAATCCTTCACATTTGATAAATCTCTTCTGTCTTGATTCTTTCAAGATTCTTTTTTTTTTTTTCTTTCCCCAAAGTTTACTTTGGATGTGTGTGGACTTTACACCAGTTAGAGTTATTGGGTTTCGTGGACATGTAAATTATTTTCATTGAATTTGGAAAATTTTTGGCCACTACTTCTTCAGACATTTTTTTCTGCCCCTTTTCTCTGTCCTCTCATTCTGGAATCCTATTGTTGCTTTTGCTATTGCCGCACAGTTCTTTGAGGTCTATTCATTTTTCTTTAATCTTCTTTTTTTCATCCCTCAGACAAGAAAATGTCAATTGATTATCTTTTTTTGCTGATTTTTTCCTTCTCCTTACTCAAATATGCTCTTGAACCCCTCTAGTCAATTTTTCATTTCTGTTAAAATTTTCCACTTGAAAATTTCTCTTAGGTCCTTTTTATATAATTCTAATAATAACACATCATTCTCATACTATTTTATGACTTATTGAGGTATAGTTTTCTTTCGTTCTGTAAATATAAATAGTTGGTTTACATCTTTTGGACAAAACCAACATCTGAGTTTTTTGGAGACAGTTTTTATTGATTTCTTTTTCCCTTGGCATGAGTTAAATTTTCTTATTTCTTTGCATGGCTCATAAATTTTTGTTGGGAACTGAACATTTTAAATAATATAATAACTCTGTAAATCAGACTACTCTTTTCCCCAGGGTTTGTTCCTGCCACTTGTTATATTTGTTGTTGTCTGTATAGTGACTTCTGAACCAATTCTATAAACTGTCTGTTCTTTGTCATGTATAACCATTTAAGTCTCTATTCCTTTAACTTAGCTGTCAGCTAATGATTGGAGAGAAATTTCCATATATGATCGAATCAAGTAATCCTCTTGGTTTCTGTAAAGCGGCTGTACATTCATGTTGGGATATTGTTTTCACACTCAGTCTGACAGTTCACAACTCTGCCTTAAGCCTTTGCTTCTGGCGTGTGCATGGTGTTGTGGCCAGTCAGACATGAGCAAACCTTATGCCTCATAAGGTCTTCTCTATTCCCAGGATGTGGCCTTCTGTATTCCCAGGAATATGTTGGCACTTTTCAAAGTCCATATAGGCATCTCATTTCTCAGTTTTCCCTTTTAAGCTTTTTGGTTAGTCTATTACTTGCCCCAGTAGTTATCAACTCCCTGAGCAATCACAGCGGTGAAATACCTGAGCCATAATTAGTTTTTGAAAAATGCCCCCACAACTACCTCCTCTAAATCATCCCCCATGAGGGAGGAAGATTTTAACCCCACAAGCACAAGTCAGTCATATAAATGGGTCTTTCTGGGATACTTAAAACAGGTCAGATAAGGACATATCTTTGTAAATAAGTCATTGAAAGAGCTCCATATCCATTAACTCCAGAGGCTGCCAAGCTGTGCCAGGAATGTAGACTTATTTTTCATGGATACCACTGAACTGGAGAGCAGGGAACATGGCTAGAACATGATAAAAATGCCACAAAATTGACTGTTCTTTTTGAGATTAACTATTTTTTCTCGAAGAAATATTCTCTAGGTTTTTGCAAGCCTTTGCAAAGTTGCAGAATTCTGCCAAAGATGATTCTGATAACTTGCTAGTGAGAGAAAATTTTTTGAGGTTCTTTCTCCACTACTTTTGCTGATAACACCCCTGCACCTTTTTAAGCAGTGTGAAAACTTTTGGAACTTTATACACAAATCTGAAAGAATAAAGGATCACAAGGCAGAAGGTGTTCTATGTACATTTCTAAATGTGGTTTAACTTTAATATTAAAATAAGTTCTTTTAAAATATGGGGAGGACAATTTTACATTGGTATATTATTTATACTGAAGAACTTTTTTAAGATATTTAATAAACATGGTGACTCTCTCCTAGCTTTTATATACCTTGGTTTTAGAATTTTAATATGTCATATCAAAAAGTACTCATCTTTAAGCTCATTAACGTCATGTAGCCTACTCTCATACAGTGAAGCACTGCCAACTATGGCTCAGCACCCCTTTGCATAATTTTAAACTAAGTAATTATTACCTTTTAATCTGTAAGATAAAAATAAGCCCCATACAGGGAATTTGACTTCTGGATCATTAGAAATCTCAGCAAATAATTCAATCTAAATTTATTTTCTCACTTGATATTTATGAAAGTATCTTTATGAAAACTTTTAAAAATGTTATTAATTAGTTCGGTTTCACCTAATAAAAAGATAATGAGTATAATATAATAATCTGAACATTTCTTAAAAGAATATTGCATTGAAGAATTGTTATACAAAGTCATAAGTGACTCATTAAAATAATTAATTTTATTAGATTAAAAACTCTTTCAATACTAATTGATGTCAACCTTAGCCCCACTATTTATTTGCTTCATTTTACTCTTTTTAGCTGGATTTAACCATGTTACTGTGTGACCATAAGATCCCAAATGAACTAAAAGGTGTTTTAAGCTCTCTAATACCTTTTGCTCATTGTGGTAAAATAAATATAACACAGAATTTACCACATTACTGTTTTTAAGCAGTGGCATTAAGAAAGTTGACACTGTCATGCAACTAGTACTACTATCCACATCTGAAAAAATTTTTTTTATCAAAGTGCAACTTTGTACTTGTTACACAACAATTCCCCATTCCTCCCAATTCACACAATTCTATTCTATTTTCACTTTTTTTTTTTTTTTTTTTTTTTTGCAGTGCTGGGGATTGAACCCAGGGCCTTGTGCTTGCGAGGCCGGCACTCTACCAACTGAGCTATATCCCCAACCCCTATTTTCACTTTTGATGCATTTGACTGTTCTAGGTACCTCAAACAAATGCAATCATACAATTTTGTTCTTTATGGTCTGGCTTATTTCATTTAGTATAAAATTCTCAAGGTATATTCATGTTATGTAGCCTATTTCAAAATTTGATTCATTTTAAGACTGAATAATACGTATATGTTACATGGATTTTTACATATAATATATATATCACATTTTGTTTATCCATTCATTCACTGACAAACATTTGTCTAGCCTTCATTTTTGAGACTGTTTCAATACAAGTCATGATATAATTAGCACATATATGTTCAATAAGAATGAGGTGGAAAATTATGTCAATAAAGGAAAAACAAAACATTAACTATGCATTCCTTAGGACATAAACCATATTATAATACCACACTTATGTGGCTAATATGTGGGTAAGACAGAATTCTTCATCTGTTTACCTGGATATTGATATGGTACTGATTGATGTCTGAAAACTGGCATTCACCTGATCTTTTGTTTCATATTAATATTCTTTGTGTAAAAATCTAATTATTCCTAACATTAGATTTTATAAAACATAATGCACACCAGAAAAACTACTTGATAAAGTATCTTTTATGGTACTGATCTTGCAACTAATTAATTTTAATTTGTTAAGAGACAAATCAATTTTCTTTTAATCTTGTTAATTTGGTTTCATTCTTCATTTTAACTTAGTTTTCTGCTGTTACTTATTTCAGAATTTCTCTGGAAATCTAGTTTTCCCCTAGAACTTTCCTTTGGTTCCTTAAATAAGGTATCAATTTTTTTTTTCTTACTAGAGATTGCATTTCCATTTCTATTTTATGTTTCATTTAATGATCTATTAAAATACCATGGAGTTGATTTATGATAAACATTATATTACTGGTAGGAAGGAAATTAAATATCATCACAATTACAAATATGCACCACTTAAATTTCAAAGATGTTATTGAGTTATCACCACTACAGCAACATTTATTAAGGAACGAAGGCCAAACCACACTTGGAATGAGGATGATTAAATAAACATATGCAAGGGGCAGGGTTACTCATGCAATGTGATGCAAAGGCTTGAGGAGGCAATAAAGGGGTGTGGTGAAAACTCTTAGCTGTAAACTACCCACTGAAACTAGATGGACCCAGCAAGTTTCTACACACCCACATAAACAGGCCAATGCCAGCCACAGTCATCTCAGGGATTCTGAACTGTGCTCCTCTTAGTTTTGGCATGAAAAGGAAAACCCCAAATATTATGAGATCACATTGACTTCATACTTGATGCCCAGCAGATATGAATGAATATTTCTAAACTTAAAAACAAATTTCTGTTCCTTCTTGGTTAGTTAAATATCAGGTAACTACTGCAACAGAAGAGAATTAGACGACTGATATATGAGAAATCAGTTTGAAGTAATCTAATGGGCAAGTACCATTTCAATGGAAAAAATTGAAAATAGTTTTCAAGTAGAATTGATGGAAATGACATGGGCAAGGGTATTAAGACTCCTTTCTAACAATGATTAAAAGCAGATAAAACTAGCTTGCATCTTTCAGGAAGGAAAGAGTCAAAATGTTGATGGAGAAGGCATGGTGTTTCAAAGATCCAAATTTGTCATTTAAAATTTTTAACTTGTGAAATATGGTATAGACCCATTCTGGACCCATTCTACTGAAATTGTACAAATTTCAGGAAAAAACGGATAAAGGAAAGCATCAAAACTTTAGTATTATATAGTGAATACACACCTAGTACTGCCCTACTAATTAAACAAACAAAAAAGGATGAGGAATATTTCAGAAAATATATGGGAAAATACTATGTTGATTTAATAATTTGACCAAACACATGAGAGCAACAAAAGTAATATGTAACCTTCAAGGAACACATAATTTTGAGCTTTTCTCCAGATTCCTATTTAGTTTGTAAGGGCCAGGTACTTTTAAATTTTCAGAATTTTGTTGCTGTTGTGTTTTGTTGTAGAACATCAGTATTATTTTATCGTAATTGATCTATTAAAATATGCAGTATGTACTGAAATTCTGCAAAAGATGAAAGAATATTTAAATGCTGGTATTCTATGACCTAGTTAAAATGATAGGCAAATTGCAGTATAATTTGTATATTAAAAGGCAAATGAAAGCTTTAGAATCTCTTAGATTTTTTAATGAATGCTAATGTGCTATTGTTAATGAATGTCTTTCCCACATAACTGGAAAAGTCTATTAGTTTCTTTTAATATTTAGAGGATTCCATTTATTATTAAAGAATCCAATACTCATTTTTTTCCTAGCTCTCCAGAATTTGGCCTGACACATTTTACTACCTGTATGCATTCTCTCCTTCTGATTTAATTCACATTGTCCTGATTAAATCATCCATCATTTTTAGGGAGAATTTTCTCCCTAGATTTTGGGACTGCCTTACTAGCTCTACCTATTTGCTACTTTTTCTTCCTGATATGTCACTTTAAAATATTCCAGTAACTTCCTTAAATTAAATTTTATAATAGCATTTTAGTTTCAGTTCATTCTTCTATTTCTTATACTTCTTGTTTTTATACTTATACTCCATTTTTTTTCTCATCAGAAAATATGACTTAGGCTTTGAAAATTTGGATTTCTGTATCTATTTAGGACCCTCAATAAAATAAACAGCTCTTCCTTGAAAGAAGTGTTATCCTATTGGCATTTTTAACCTGCAAATATTCTATAACCTCTTAAATAAGTGTAAGAACTTTAAGGTGTTGGATTTAGATGATGATATTAGCTACTTATTTTTCTTGTTTTGTGACTAGGAAGTGATTGAATTAACCTGGAAAGACCAAACAAAATTTGAGTATGTGTATAGCATGGAAAGTAAGCAATTATGCTTTTAGGGACCTGAGAATTAACTTTGGAATTTACCTGATGAAGGCTAATCAATACCAAACAAGAAATGTTTGTACCATAGTAAGGAGGAAGTAAACTACAGTTACTTTGGCAGCATCTGTCTGTGGAGATAGAGGATGTATGAAGATAGAGATAAGGAAGTCTATGCCTGAGTGGTGAAGTTTTCCTCAAAAAAAAAAAAAAAAAACAAAAAAAAAACAAGAGGTTGCATTTTAAAGACTTAGAAGGTCTCTGAGAAGGAATGAAAATGGAGCATGGTCTCTATAGCAATGTTCACAGTGGCCTTTTGTGTCCATAGTACCTGTAATGCACACTTAGAAATTTCTTTTCTTGTCCTTTCTACTATACCTTAAGGAAAACAATATAACATCTACATAGCATTTACATTGTATTAAGTAGTCTAGAGATGATTTAAAGAGTATGGGAAGATGTGCATAAGTTAAAAGTAAACACTATACCATTTTATGTAAGGGACTTGAGCATCCAGTAATTTGGGTATCCTGGGGTAGAACAGAGGGATCCTGGGGCACTTCAGGATACTACAAAAGTATCATTACATTAGCAAATGATAATCACAGATAACTGATATGTGAAATAATATACAGAGTTTCTGAAGATAGCATCAAAGAATGATTCTAGATCCAGGACAGAGAGATATATACAGAAAACATGATTTACGGAGAGTTATGGAGTTACAACCACTTAATTATTGACCCTCTTCTCCATTCTAAATGATGCTCCAGAGTCCTAGTATCACCTATGACTTAAGAATTCATTCTTTTAAACTATAAAATTGAGTCTAAAATCAATAATGACAACTTGGATCAATGTCCAAATTTTCATTTTAATAATATTTTATATAAATGTGATTCTTTACAGGATGAACTCATGTTTTATATCCTATAGGACTGAGGCCATCTTGGAAAAAGGAGGCTATGCAGATTGAAGGAAAACCTAATGTTATAATTTTAAATTAGGAAAACAAAGAAAAAATTTATACCAAATTATAAAAAAAAAAAATACTATTCCAGTTAAGGGGAAAGCGAAAAAGATAGAAATCCTAACTGGAGCTGGGGTGTAGCTGGCATGCTTCAGCAAAGGGCATATCAGAATCTTCAAGGGAAAGGAATGAGACTTTTATGTTGACGGAAGAAGGACATGAAATAATACAGAAAATAACATCAGTACTGTATAATGACTAATCTGGGGGTATCACTCACTCAACAGTGTACAGGAGTTAGCATTTAAGTAGCTTTGAAAGGTCTAGTATCAAATTGAGACTTGGGTTAATTTAATATTTTACAAATCTATATTGATTTCTATCATTTTGGACAGTTCCACAAATTGTCAATCATTCGTTTTTTTTAAAAAAATTCCACAAAATATGCAGTAGATACACATCCTCCATTATATTGAAGTCTACTGTATGTTAAAGACACTCCACAGGGGGGAAAAAAAAAAGACACTCCACAGAACAAATCTTAGGTAAATGTGACATGACCCCCTAAATCAGGGCTGCTTGAAGGCCCCTCCAGGACGCTCTCCCACAGTGTCGCCAGCTAGGCTTGTTTCTGTGCAGGTTTCTGAACCACGCCCTGCCTGATGACTCTGATTCAGTGAATCTGACTTGGGGTGGAACGTGGGAAACTAAGTTTTTAATAAGCTCTTTAGCTGATTAAGTAATACAAGTCATCTTCCCATCACACTTGAGAACAGTTCTAGGTTGAAAGTATAACAATGAAGATCCTTTTCAGCACATACAGAAATGCCACATTGTTTTCCCTTTACTGTCTCTCAAATGTTAATAAGTGACAGTGGACTTAAAATCTATCCCATAAAACAATAATGCATGATATTAAAAAAATCTTCTCTAGCATCTTTATTTCTGATGTTGGTTTTATTTGGATTAGAAAGAGGCATACATTACATACAAAGCACACTCCTCTAAAATCAAATCCATTTCTATAATAAGGTCAACACCTTATTATTCAGAAGATGGAAAATAATAGCCCAATTGAGGACCAGCCCATCTCATTAAGTAGCTCCTCCTTGGTTATGAGTTTACAGGTCAGAGAGAAGATCCTTCAGATTGTAAAAAATAGTTTTATCTATATAGGGCTTTTTAGAGGCATTTGTGGGTACTTTTTCTCATCTTTGCTTCATTTGTCATAATAAGTAAAAAATGCCTACATGGGGCAGCACATTGTTCATATATTCCTATTATTTTAAAAAGGGATGGAATTTCGATCTTGGAAAAAGACCAGTTGATTAATTACAAATACAATCTCTTATATGTATCATTTTATCTCAGAATTTTAAATAAATAAACCACATTGTTCCTAGCTTTATTTTGCGAAATGTAAGAAATAAATATCTTATGTTTCCCATATTGTACAAATGCTAGTTTTTAGCCTCATGTAGATTTTTGGTTATTTAGAATATTTTGCAGGAATTAATTCAAAACATGTATTATTTGTACAACAGTATTTTGTATTTTATCATTCTTAAATAAATTATATTATCTATGATCTAAAAATCTCAGTATTACAATATTTAGATTAACCAGGGTCAAAGAATTATTCTTCCAGGTGAATGTAAATGATTTTTAATAAAAACTGAGTGTGATGTATACAATTTGAGATGCAAAAGCTATTAAAAACTCACAGACCTTGAGAAATCTTATATTTGAGTCAGTTTTATTTGGTGATCTGTTCAGTCAAATCCTCAGTTCTGTAATATTCTACAACTGAAATGAATCCTTGTCCTCATAATTCAGTTGTGTTCTGTGTTTGAGTTTTTGCCTAAATTATGACAAAGCCTAACAAAGGGACCAATTCTCAAACTAGATTGTGAAGTAGGCACTCTGGCACCCTAATAAAACAGTCGAGTTACAGTAAAGGAAACAATATCCTTTTTTTATTGCCTTTCTTTCACAGTTCAAAACACAGGCCAGATCTGACTAATTTGGGAACTGTGACAAAATTAATAATGACTTGTAAATGCATAATTGAAGATTTTATACATTTCAGTGACATTTTAATACTTTGTGAATAAAATCAACAGAGCAAGTAAAAAGTACATCTAGAAAAAACAGATAAGTTTCATTTACTACATTTACTATTTAATTTTGCTTTTCTTGTTTTTCTCTTTTTTTTGATTTTTTTTAAATTTTGTACAGACTGCATTTTGATTTATTATACACAAATGGGGTACATCATTTCATTTCTATGGTTGCCCACAATGTAGATTCATACCATTCATGTAATCATACATGTACATAGGGTAATGATGTCTGTCTCATTCCACCATTTTTCATACACGCCCCCTCCCTTTCATTTCCTTCTATATAATCTAAGCTTATATTATTTTTTCCTTTTCCATGAAGGTTCATATATTTGAGTCTAAAAGGGTTATGATCATAAAGCTATAATTTATAACCTTGGTTACATTTCATTTTTTTTTTCATAATAAAAGAAAACCCCAGTGCTGGCTTTGTCAACAGGTACATTAACATTAAATGGGCCTGAGAAGATTCACACTGTCCATGGGCAAGGAGGGTTCACACATTTCTAATTCATTCCATATTTTTCATCTTTGACTCTGGGGATAGAGGTAGGGAAGCAAAATTGAAAAAAGTTTAGGTAAAAGGCCCTTAACTTCTATCACCAATATTTTATTATATAAAAGCACATGTGTTAGTAAATATTAATTTTTGTGTAGGAACATAAGTGTTTATAAGTATGGATATTCATTTCAGAATTATTCACCATAGGAAAAAACAACCTAGAAGTTGAACAATATGGAAATGGTTAAGCAAATGAATAATCGTACAGACTCATGTGATTATGACATATTTATTGGTAAATCTTTATTTTCTGTATTACTTTACTATTGATACTATAATAAAGTACCACAAACTCTGTGACTTAAAACAACACAAATTGATTGCCTTGCAGTTCTAGGGTCAGAAGTCTACAATTGGTCTCACTGGGAAAAATCCAGCTTTCCAGTAGGTTTGTGTTGCTTCTGGGGAGAATCCTCTTCCTGTGAGGCTGCCTGTGTTCCTTGGCTCCTGGCCCTTTCTAGGCATCACCCCAACCCTCGACTTCCATTGTCCCACCTCCTCCTCCTGACTGATCCTCCTGCCTTTCTCTTATAAAGACCTTTGTGATTACATCGTAACCCCCACCCCACAAGTGATCCACATAATCGCTCTGTCTCAAGAGTCTTCAATTAATCACATCTGCAAAGTCTTCTGGGGGGCTGTTTTCAGTCTACCACATTTGGAAAGCAAATAAGGACATATGAATATTTAAAGTGCTTAAAGAGTGCCTGACACAAAACAGGCAATCATGATTTATAAAATCAATGAGTATAAAAGTAAACCTCTCTGTTTCCACAGCCAAATCTAAGCCACCCTCGCCTCTGACTATTGAGTTAGTCCAAAAGTGTCCTGACAGACCCCCAACTTCTGCTCTGCAAGGCAGCCTGAGGGATCTGTTTAACACGTACATCAGATTGTGTTTTTCTTCTGCTCAAAACCCTACATGCATCTCCTTTCATGCAGAATCAAGTTCAAACTCCTTAGGTAGCCCAAAAACCCTAAACTATGGTTTCTCTCAATGTTACCTATGTAAGCAAACTACTCGGTCCCAGATATGACCTGTTGCCATCAGTTCCTCAAAGAACTCTTTTCCTATTAGTGCTCTCAGGTCCTCTTTCATTAGTCTTTATATCCTCAGCAACTTTGTGAACCATAAACACCCTGATTTCCATGGCATTTTCCACTTGAGATGGGATCCAATGAGGTCTGCTGAAACATGGCCAGGAGGTACAGTATAGGAGCTCAGTGCCACGAGGAGGAGAGGCCCTTGCTGGCAGCTTTACACTTTCTCATCTCCTTGCTACATAGCAGCTACACCGAAGGATTAGAAGAAACACTCTGATGACACATCATTGCAGACAGTTTTGAAATCAAAGCGTAGGTGGTGTTAGAACAAGGTGGCTGATAACGTAGTTTTCTAGTCTCAACTGTCATGCTTCCCATAGATGGGATGAGCAAAGACTGGAAGCTGATCATTTCATGTGCTACTCCAATCAATTCTACTTTTTTCTACTATAGTGAATATTTTATTGAAATTACCAGTGTAGGTATTAAAGAACACGATGTACCTATGTTCACTTTATTTATTTATTTATTTATTGCAGTGCTGGGGGTTGAACCCAGGGCTTCATGTTTGCTGAACAAGTGTTCTACCACCAAGATACATCCCCAGCCCCAATTATAAAGAAGCATTTTTTAAAAACTCTAAATTCAAAGAATTTCAACCACGTGAGTCCTATCACCAATTGTATCCTCTTGGTCATTTAAACCTTAGCAGAGACTTTTCCTTTACTTTTTTTGAGAACTATTATAAAAGTCACATTTTTTCTTATATACTATTCAAACATTTCAAAAGGACTTAATCTTCCAAAGCATCTACTATTTTCTATATTTTTGCTCTGTGTTACCCTTTTTTCCCATTATGTAAAGGGCTTTTTAAAAATAATTTGGAAAGGCATCTGTGTTTTTGAAATGTTGCTAAAGTCTGACCGGTTTCATCCACTAATGTTGTACTATTTTCAGACATAGTTAAGTAGCTAGGTTCTGATTATACTGCCAAGCTAATACCACGAGTGTTAATGAGTCACAGTTAACTACTTATCAGATGAATTCATTTTTACTTAGCATTATTTTCTAATTCCATATAGAAATTATATCTTGCGTGAAGTCAGATATATATCCCACATCACTAAAGAGCTGATAAATCATAATGCTTTATGCTGATTTTTTAATGTTACTAGTTTCAATTAAAAAGCCTGAGATCTGGGTTTAACTTGTTGGCTATGTATCCTGGAACACATCACCCATACTTTCTGAGCATCATTTTTTCCATCTGTAAAACAAAAAACAATTCTTGCCTATTTGAGAGGGTGGTTAAAATGAAATAGTATGGAGGCACATTGTAAATACTATGAGCACATTGTACTGTTATCTAAAGCAATTAGAGGTACAGTATTATCTTCTATCTGAGGTATTAAGTGCTTGTATAAGCATTCTAAATTTATTATTTCAGATGTTTAAAACCTTGGGACTGGATTGTTACAATTATTAGTAAATTACACCTCTGCCTATGATCTTTCTTTGCTCTGTGGCCAGTATAATTTTCTTTAAGATGTTAGGCTCTTTCCCATCATTAAATCTACTAGAGTTCTTGGGCTATTCCTGGAAGCTAGCCTCAATAGTGTTCACCTTCCTGGGTTCTTCTAGTAGCCCTAAAAACTGACAAGTTGCTCTTCATCCTAAAACTTATATATTATTTTGTGTGTTGGGGTCTCTGCTGGTCTGATCATGCCCTTCCTTTAGTTTCCTAGAAACCTCTTATAGCAACTCCACTTCTTATCCTGTGCATGACTGAAGACCTCACTCACCTTTTGCCTTTATGAGAGAAGCCCAGGTGCAGAATGTGATCTTTCCTATATATGTCCACTGCTTTTTAAAATACAGCTTTTTTCACAACCATACAATGGTTCCCCATTATCTGAGGTTTTGCTTTGTGCAGTTTCAGTTTCCTGTGGGCTAACTACAGTCTGAACATATAATACAGTGAAATAAGATATTTTGAGAGAAAGGAAGAAGCTATATTTATATGACTCTAACTACTGTCCATTGTTACAGCTTTTCTGTTTTATTATGGAATGTTGTTGCCAATCTCTTATTGTGCCTAGTTTGAAATTAAACTTTATCTTAGCTATGTGCATAGAGGAAAAACAAAACCGTATAAGTAGGGTTCTATAATACCTGCTATTTCAGGCATCCATGGGGGTCCTGGGATGTATCTCTGTGGATAAAGTGGGATGACTGTAGTTTGCTTTTGGAACTTATATTTTATCTATTTAACAATGTTGATGCCAAGCTCACGCTTTCTCGAAATGTCCTTATATGTGTAGAAGCAACAGACTGGCTAGTAATAAAAAGAAATATGGAGGATGAAAAGAAAGAGTGCGGAGAAGAGGTTTTAGATGTTGGGGAAAGAAGTCACTTGCTAGGACAGAGGAGAAGGAAAACAATTCTGGGAGGAGAAAAAGAAATATTTTTTAAAAACAATAAAATATACATAATAAAGAAATGAAGTGATTCCTGTGACTGTTGACTTTTGTTTGCTTCAGGGGTTCCCCTGTATTTGCCCTTGAAGTATTTGAAGGCCTAGACACTGCTGGGGAAGTAGAGAGAAGCAGACTTTCAACACTTCCTGTTGCTTAATCTTCAACTGTAAATTCTTTGAATCCCACTCTTTCTGAAGCATTCCTTTGTTTCATTAAGAAGGCATAATGAGAGTAGGCACCATTCAGTACTATGAGTTCCAACAATCCGCCAACATCTTGTTCATTGTCATCTTTTTAAGGAAGAGGTCTCCTTTCACAAGTAACAAACACATTGTCTTAATTATCTGAGCTTTTGTCACTGATTCCTAAGGCTCCACTGTTGAACACTTAGGAATTGATTAGTACTTTCTAAGAGATCAGATGAAAATATGGAAAGAAAGACAAGTTTGCTTTTAATTTTTAAGGAGTTTTGCAAGGAGAATTTTGAATTTCATTTAGTTGTTTCATGTTTTAAATGTAACAATTTAGTCAAATATAATAGAAAAAATAATTATTACAATTTGCATCATGGCACTAATTATAATACATACCATTCACTGAGTATCTACCGTAGGTCAACCTGATGCTTAATATACATAAACATGTAATCCTCACAGTAACCTGGAGTGAGTAGGATTCTAATACATATTTCACAAATGAAGCTTCTTGCTTCCTAAGTGGATAAGTAATTTGTTCAAGGTTATATAGCCAAATTTTTTTTTTGCGGTGCTGGGGTTCTTCGTGCTTGCGAGGCGAGCACTCTACCAACTGAGCTATCTCCCCAGCCCTGAGCCAAGGTTTTGATCCAGAACAAACACACATACACATTTTTTTTACTATGATATTCTGCAATAGTCAAGCATTTCTAAGATTATCAAATTTCCTCAAACTCTGTTTAACCTTTTTCAGAAAACGAAACAAAAGCATATAGGCCTCTAAATACCTAAATTCCTAGTGGAGGTCAACCAACTCCAACTTCTCAAGCTCATCCTGAGTCATGCAGTGCCTGAGGCTACCTCTAGGTGTCACTAGCAGGCTTAATGCATAAGCAGAAAATGCACAGAACTAGTAGAGATAAGAAATAAAGAAAAAGGGAGCGACAAAGGGGAGGCAAAGTAATAACACTGGCTACCAGAGACCCCACCCCCTTAGATGAATCTACTTCCTGCTTAAAGTATTTTTGAAAAGGTGTGGAAAAGCTCAAACACAGTAGACAAGTAATAGTTGAATATGGGCAGTTTCTCTTTCTCTTTGGAGAATTTTTTTTAAAAAGTTACTTTTTGTTAGACTTAATGATAAAATTCCAATGTTCCACAAAAGTTCTTAAAGTCAGTTTTTGGTTTTAATTTAGCAACCGATGGCATGATAGACCTGCTTAAATCTAATGGGAGTCTGGTGCGGATAAAACTCTTTAAAACTTTTAAAACGGTCTATCACTACCTAAAATGCATTAAGCGTAGGAGAACTGCCGTCCCTGTCAGCCGAGTCAGCATGTTTTATTTTTTATGTTCATATTTTTCACGAAGTGATAAGGGCAAAACACAATAGGATTAAAATAATTACAAAAACCCTGGAGCACATCAATGGTACTATCACTGAAATTGAACCAGAACCTGGGAAGGTTCACAGCTCTTGGCGAGAGCTTAAAATATTTGTCCAACAACTATGAAAGTCTGAATTCAGGGTTCTGAAAGTTGTTTAAGGTCGCTGATGTACAATGTGTAGAAATTAAAACTCTGTGGAAGATGAACACAAAACCCCAGTAACTTCCTGTGATTACCTGCCTTGTCTCCTGGGTTGGATGTCTGATGCCATTTAATGAAAGGACTACTTTTTTAAACCTAAAAGAGTCAAAAGTTTATTTCATTTATTCTTTCATTCATTCTTTCTGTTCTATATTCATCAATTTTATTTACTCTTTGTTAGGAAACAACAAAGCAAATGTCCTTTTCTAGACACTATGGAAAAATCAGAGAGTTCCCTCAAATGAGTACAAACCCTAAACTTCATGAGAAAGAATAGGTTTGTTTGTCATTACTGAATTGCACTAGATATGTGACTGGTCCTGTGCCAGTAAGCTTTCAACAAATATTTGTTGAATGACAGTCTAAAGAAGGAAATGTGTGAAAGAAAGAGAAAAGGAAAAGGAAATAGAGGAAAGTGGGAAGAAATTTTAAAAAGAGAAAAGGTAGAAGAAATAATTAAAAAAAAAAAGGATTCACAGTTAGGGGAACCTTAATAATTAGTCTATTTAAAAAAAAAAAAAAAAAAACTGTCCAGGGTACCCTATTTAATAAGTGAGAGAGTCAAGAATGATATCTGAAATTTCTTATATATTGATATTTGCAGTGTTTTCTAGACAATAAAGTAAAATAAACAATTACGTATTAAATACCTAAGATGCACCCAAGCAGGATCAGGCTTTATAAAGGACAAAAGAAAAAAGGAATTGGATTGTTTGCACAGTTCAATATTTGCACAAGTGATATGTATTATTACTTGGTAGTTCATTTCTAGAATTCCGAGAGTGACTCATATTAATAAAACTATAGCTACAAATACCTCCCAAGAAGTAACAGGAAATTAAAAGAAAAAGGAATCATCAAAGTGAATTTAAAAAACCACCATAACGTTTGCTAAGGTTTGCAATTCTTTATATGATATTAGTCTTGGTTCTTATAAATAAACAGCTTACGGAGCCTCTTTCAATGTCATGAAGCATTTACTCTTTAAGATAAACTGAGGCTTTTAAATACTTCTTTTTCCAAATGCAGTTCTACCTTATCTCTAGTGTTCTTTGGAGGCCTAAAGGTTTTCAGCTTTGATTTTCTAATGGTGCTTTTCCCTGAGGCTGTTATCCCGTAAAAAAGGCAGATTAATCAGCATATGTCAAGTAAGCTGCTCATTTTTCCTGAAATAAGCTGAACAGCATTCCTCAGTTGGGCCAATTGCTAGAAAAGTGCTTTCCCAATACCAGCACAGCAATAGCAACCATCTTGGGAACTTGCTTCAGAGTACTGATTTTCTTTGCTAATTATCTGTTTGGGTTTTTTGCTGGTTCTTTGTTTTTGCTTTGGGTTTTGTTTTGGAGAGAATAATGAAAAAATGTGAATCAGGATGGAAAAATTTTTTCCTGCTATATGAAAAAAAAAAATCAAGCAACAACTAGAATTTATTGATATGACCCTGTTACAGCTATACAGGGGACCGTGTTCTTATACTATAGTATACCAGTTGCTGGAGGTGGGGCAGAGGATTTCATGTTGTAGTAATTCAAATCTAATCTTTTGTAGTATTTGCAAAGACCTAGGTTAGAATGTAGATAACTTTAGTTTATTTCTTAGTCCCCATTTTAGAATCATAAGTTCCTTGCTATATTGTTTGCCTAATTTGTTACCCAAAGTTCCTAGACCGTATCTTACATATTGTAGGTACTGCTACAAAATATTAGTTGATTAACTAATTAGTTAACTTTGGACTCAGTAATTATACACTACAAATTAATGTAGTCACTAAAATAAACTTTTTTAACATTCAAAAGCAATTCATGTTTGCAAAAGAAATATTCAGAGGATAAGAATAGACTGAATGTCATAATAAGAAATAAAAATCACTCAAAGTCTCACAGTGGTTTATTTTTTTATTTTTTTAAATATATTCATCCATTATTACTGAGCATGACCAGGGGTTAGTGATGTCCTATTCCAGGTTTGTGTGGAGACCTTGGACAGGGTTTCCTTAAAAACAAACAAACACTCTATTTTCTAGCAGTGGGAGGCAAATTATAAATGAAATAAGCAAATGAAATGAACAAAGCTAGAAGGAGTACATTCTGGTGCAAAGATCCTGAGGTGGGAAGGAATTCAATGTGTATAAAGCTTTTGTGGCTGGAGCAGAGGGTACAGTGGGTCAGGGTGGTGTGTATATATAATGGTGGCCATTCAGGCTATTGCTAAGAAATTACACTTTTACTTCATGTACAAGAGGAAGCTTTTGGAAGTTTTTAAATTGGCAGCTATCATGACTTTATTGGAAAAAAAGCAAAACAAAACAACTACTACAAAACCCAGCAAATCACAACCTAAACCAAGTCAAACCACCCTGATTTCTATCTGGATGACAGGGAAGCAAAACTGGAAGAAATGAGACCCAACAGGAGCCCTCTGCAATGGTATATGACATATGGCTTACATTAAGGGGATAGGACCGGAGAAGAGGAGATGACAGATTCAAGATGTATCTTCAAACTAGATCTGAGAGGACTGGCTGATGAATTGGATGTGAGGAGGAAGGAAGGATGACCCTGGAATTCTATATGAAGCACTAGGTAGATGATAGTTTGATTACTGAGATGGAAAAGGCTGAGGTCATATGGCAGAGACTGCTGCTTGCCACACAGTATCAATTTTCTCTTTCTTTCTTAGCAACAATTTAGATTTGATTAAATGTTGAAATGCATCCACATAAATCCATTTTTGCCTTCCCTTCTTTGCAACTGTGTATGTGGCTCTTTTGGGGGTGCAGGCTCCAACTCTGGAAAACTGATTCAGGATTCTGGAAGGTAGAAGATGATGCAAGATGCAATTGGGATAGTAGACATTTTTTATTCAGAGGTGGCAGCAGCACCCCAGCCTCCAGCTCCAGCCCCATTTTGCCCCACCAAGTTCCATTTATCCCTGATTCTTTTCCATAGGACCTTTTTTTGAATATGCAGGCCAGATGAACAGAGCACATTGTCGACAGATTACATAAGTGGACATATACTCACGAGCAGGTGTTATGACCTTGAGTACATACGTTGAATCAGGGTGTTCATGACCTTGACTACATGCTAAAAACATAGGCCACTGGAAACCTCAGGGAGGGAACCTAACTATAGTCATCTTGGGTCTGTACTCTCTAGCCCTTGACTGGGTTATGGTCAATGAAATATAGTTGAATGAATTATGTGATATTTTTGGAAAGGTTTAACTGATGTGCTCTTTCTGTATTAAAGGTAAAGGTAAGCATTTATTTATCCTTGTAGATAGTACTTCTATTCTTAGGTATACTTAGCAATATATATATATATATATTAAATAAATATATATATATATATATATATATTTTTTTTTTACCTAGAGGCATACCCAAGGTTGATCAAAATATCATTACTCATATAATTCCAAACTAGAAATGAACCAAAATGTCCATGAACAGTAGAATGGATAAACATTTTTTGGTATGTGCAGTCAATACTTTTCAACAATGAAAACTGCTGCAAATGCCACAAAATAAATGAATTTCACAACTATATTGTTGAACAAAGAGTAAGTACAAAGGAACACATATTCATGATTCCATTTATTTAGAAGAAGTAGAATGAATAGCATATGGTGTGAGGAGTCTTTGGAAAGAAGGCAAGGGTTACAAATGGGAGATGCTGTGGGGAAGTTTTTTTGGGTGCAGGTGCCATTCTGCATCTTGATGTGTGTGCTACAAATGAGTGTTTGCTTGCTTCTGAATTCCTAGCACTTTGCAAATATAATAGGCATTCATTAAAGATATTTCTGAATAAACTTTTGAATTTAAGTTGAGAAGGAGAAGCCTGATCAAGAGAACATGCCTGTTGTTTTACTGCAGTCCTCCTTTATATCTGTAGCTCCACTAACACCAAAAGATCAAGTGTAGATTGTACTTCATTTGTCTTCTTTAAAGCTAGGAAATGCTTGTCAACCATAGATATTTTCCAAATTACAAATATCTAAGTTAGCAAATTCTGAATTTCTGGAAATTTTTTTATTCAGATAATTTCTTCCCTAGTGATTCTCAATTAACTAGGTCATGGGAATGAAAGTATATACCGTAGAAGATGAATACACTAACTTGGTTCCATGTGGTAATAACCAAGAGAGAAAAATGATTTTCATTGGATGTTAGAAATGTAATATTAAAGTTAACTCTGAAAATTTTAGAAGGTACCAGGAGGGAAAAATAGGAAAACTTTAAAATGTCCCTAAAGTACAAGGCTTTTGTGCTGCAGTTGTGCCTACTATCTTTGCTTGGGCTGATATCACAAAATGCCATGGATGAGTGGCTTCAGCACCAACATTTCTTTCTCACAGTTTTGGAGGTGCAGGCAGATTCAGTGTCTGGTGAGAGCTCTTTTCCTGGTTTGCATATCCTTAGGTGAGGAAGGGAGAGAGAGAGAGAGAGAGGAAGGGGAGAGAGAGAGAGAGAGAAGGGGAACAAATACTAGCCTCTTAATAGATTCTAAAGAAATAATTGGATTGCTTAGGAGTTGTTACAACATGACAAATGAGAGCTTAAATATTTCCTTCTTCTAAATTTTCTTGAAAAGCAAACAATGATAAACACTTCCCCAAGAATCACTAAGTCATACAATTCAGAACATTTTAAATTTGTGAGATGTTAAAGCCAAGAAGTATTGCATCTGAAAAATTTTTTTTCTAATAATCTTGTCTCCATAGGAAAGAAAGTGAACAGATTTGAAAGGCAAAGGGGAAAAAAACCCAACAACTTTTCACTTTTATGTTTTGCTTTCCTATAATTAAATTTCAGGACTTCTACTTGCAGTTAAGGAATGGATTTCCTTCTGTATAGTAAGGTTGAGAAGAAGAAAATCACTGGGACTTTCAATAATACTTAAAAGTAGACTCCAATTGTAATAGTACTCCGTAAACATTCACATATCCTAGAAAGGCTGCTAGAAAACAGTTATCTTAGACAACAACAACAAAAATCCTTGATGTTTCATTGCTATAGAGGACTCTAGCTCAAGGTAACCATCCCCTATAAAGTTCCCCTGCTCAGGAACAAGGGATAGAGTGTGATTTAGTTCAATGAAACCCATTAAACTCATTGAAAAATAACCCAAATCATGTGCCTTATTAATGAATATCTACAGTGCTATTTATTATTGTTATTGTTAACTATGGACTGCACATCGGGAGAAACAGTAAGGTCTCATAGTTCATTATACAATTTCTTGACCTACACTGACTTTGACTTCCTGACTCTACCACTTGTAAACTGTGGTTCTGAGCAAGTTGTTAACTATTTGGGGCCATCAACAGTGAAATGGGAATAATACTGTATCTACCTCATTTAACTACAGAGATTAATGAGGTAACACATGTAAGAAAATGCTTAGTATCTAGCACCTCAGTTCTAATAAATGTTAATTGTCATCATTGTTATTTTTATCACTCCTTCTGGGTAATCAGATGGTAGAAAAACTCAAATATTTGTGAACTTGTCCCAAATGAATCCAAGTAATCAAAACATACCTTTGGGCTGCTGTGGGAGCCCAAGTGTGGAAGAGAGACTCGGTATCCAGAAAGGCCTTCTTCCTCACTGCTAGATCTTGAGGGTGCTTCATGCACTGTAGGAAGTCAGCAGAGCCACACTTGCCACTTGAAGGGAGATGAATACACCATGATCTTGAGAAGAGTGACCTTGAGGCCAGGTGCTGCCAGATCATGGTGCTGAGTTAATCACAGGCAGAGGACCCAGGTGAGGCCAGTGGAGAAAACTCCCTCACCTGTTCAGAGTCTGGCAACTAAAAACTTCGAGGAGTTTTAACAACACTTTGTCACACTTGGGCTATCTGCTTGCCCACCCCAGTCATGATAGAAGTCTCAAGTCCTTGCTGGCAACCATGAGGTTTAGGATCCAGCCTCAGCATCTGCTTGGGTTCCTGACTCTACTGTGCGACTTTAGCCAAAGACTTCAGGTTAAGGACTTGTGGTAGGAAAAAGCTGCAAGTCTCTAGATTTAATAGCTTTGATTTTACTAAAGCTGGTGACAAACAGTGGAAATTCAGGCAGTTTATTTTTGAGCACCTGGGAACAATACTGTCCTTGGTTATATATTTCTGAAATACTTATAACTAACTAGTCAGAGGGTGAATGGTAAGCATGGGGTGTAGGGCCATATATTGCCCAGCATTTTTTAAAGGTCTCCCATTTAGCTCAAAATGTCAGAATATCTTGTACATATTGATGAGAAAAAAAAAATTTAAGGATACAGGTTCTAATAAATGAGCCTATACAGCACAGAGTGCTTCTTTGCCAGGACCCCTCTCTCTTCCCCTGCTCTTGGTGCATTCCCTTGCTTCCAGGTTCTTCTAAGTGTGCTTGACTTGCGCTCCAGCGGTGTCTACTATCTTTGCTTGGGCTGCTACCACAGAACGCCATGGCTGGGTGACTTCAGCACCGATATTTCTTTCTCACACTACTGGAGGTGCAGGCAGATTCAGTGCCTGGTTAGGGCTCTTTTCCGGGTTGGCATCTCCTTGTATGAGAACAGGGTGAGAGGGAGAGAGAAAGGGCAGGAAAGAAGAGAGAGGGAACAAAGGCCAGCTCACTAGTGCCTTCCTTGAAGGGCACTATTCCCCTTGTGTCCTCATCTCAACCTAATCACCTCCCAAAGGCCCCACCTCAAAACACATTGGAGATTAGGGCTTCAACAGATGAACCTGGAGGGAACACAAACATTTAATCAATCACATGTACATATGTATGCTTGCTTCCATTTTGCTAGTAGGGTAGAGAGGGAAACATGGTGTGAAAATACAATGTCTTTATCTTCTTCTCCTTTAATTTGTAGGTGGTCCCAATTTTCTAAGCTTCTCCCTCCTTTTCTATTTGCCCCAATATTGAACTTGTTTTGCTACTGAGCCAGTTATGGGACTGTCAGACACACGAATAGACTGCTGTAAGTGGCCTCTAAATGCAAGAGCTGACTTGCCATATGAATGCACACTAGCGCAAACCCTCTCTATCAAATCACTGAGCCAGTATTTCTTAAACTTAGAGCGGGATGCATGCTTTACAGAAGGCTGACAAGAAACAACAACAAAGATTTCACAGAGTATTTTACACAGGCACCATGCATATGGTTGTGGACACAAAGATATGCAAAAGTATGAAGTAATGCAGAGGAAACACAAGGAGTCAAGAGAAGAGATGTGCTCCTTCCTGTTATATAAACGTGTGAACTCAGGACATTTGCTTAACCCCATTGGGTGGGCCTCAGTTTCCACTTTCATATGACAGGGTTGAGTTGATGAACCTCTGAGGTTGTTCCCTCCCCCACTTCTAACTCTTGAAATCAATCCAACTCCAGGGGTCAAATGTATGCACAGGAAACTTGGCCAACAATTTCAGAATATGAAGGGGGTTAAGTGTGTGTTGAGTGTTATCACTATTGTGAGATTTCAGAGGAAAGGACTCTCTGCAGCTGAGGGAGGCACAAAAGGCTTCCAGAGAAGGGAGGACTTCAGCTGGATATTCAAGACAGAGTTAGGCAAGCGGAAATAGGGAGTTTTAATCATTACATATGGTGGTGGGATAGTGGTGATAATGACTGGATGCAGTGACAGGAAAGGAAAGTGAAGAGTCGGAAAACACAAGATAACACTGGGAAAATATGCTGCAGTTTGACTGTGATTCAGCCTTTCCCCACATTTCTATGAAAAAATCTCAAAGACAATGTGGTGTATTGGAGAGACTCATTGCGGCAATGGTATTGTTTATTTTGTAATTTTGTAACTATGTCATGTGTTTGATAGAATGCAAAACTGAAAAAAAAAATTACCCTTTAAAATGTTTTCCATTTTAAGTCATTTTCTTAGAGTAAATAAACTTTAAGTCAATGGATAATACTGAATCCTAAGTGAAAAATATCAAATAATGGTTGTGTGACATATAATTGCTTTGTAGGTCAATACATATTCTTAAGTCAATGGATAATACTGAATTCTAAATGAAAAATATCAAATAATGGTTGTGTGACATATAATTGCTTTTTAGGTCAATACATATTCATCTGGCTCTATCTGCCAGGTTCTGTGATAGGAGTGGGTTAGTAGATAAAAATAAAACATGCTCCCTGAATAGAATAAGAAACTACTAGTTTTGGGCCTGAGAATAACTCAGTCAATAATCTAATTTTAATAGATCTTACTGATCAGAGTGTGCAATTTATATGTACTCTATTCTAAAGAAACCTAAAGCATATTTTACTTTGATTTATTAACACCAAATCAACAATTATTGATAT
The DNA here is from genome assembly GCF_902686445.1 of Sciurus carolinensis. Taxonomy (NCBI): domain Eukaryota; kingdom Metazoa; phylum Chordata; class Mammalia; order Rodentia; family Sciuridae; genus Sciurus; species Sciurus carolinensis. Next base: position 25,646,911 of record NC_062224.1, read on the forward strand.
GTAACAATTAATTTTACTCAACAAATAAATTTTATAAGTTCGATTCAGAATATTTAAATTATATTGATCTTTCCTAGCTTGTAGAGGTGACCAAATTTATCATGTAACTGAAGTATCCATTTAGTAGAAAGAAGAGAATAAAAACCTTTAAAGTCTCATAAATGTCTATGAACTCCATTTCCTCATCTACAAAATAAAAAGGTTGTGATAGAATTTGGACATTATTTTCTGTGAGAAAATTTTATGTTGCTATGAATTTGACAGGGCATACACTCAATCCCACCCACTTTTAGAGTGGTTTTTGATTTTCCTTGTAAAAACAAAGGCAGTCACACCAAAAGGCTAACCACCTAGCTCCTTCTCAGGAAGAATGTTTTGAAGGGATAACTCTGATGTACACTTCTCATTTGTTCTCTCTATCCCTTTCCTACCCACTGTTCAAGGATTTTGCTTCTGTATTTAATTTCTCCAGATCTATGAAAATGTCCATTGGCTTTCCCCTACAAACGATGATAAATGTTCAAATTTTAGTTTTCTCACCAGTTTCAGGTGAGCATTAGTTATGATGTTTCCTTATGGGGTGCTTTGGGGATGAAATGGGGAGATGGATGGATGGGGATGGGGTTGTGGGGGTTGAGAGGTAGAAAGAGACTCCTCACTTCGTACCTTTTAATGCTCTCTGGTGTTTGAAGCACATAACTGTAACCTCCTAACAAGAAACCAAGTAAATACCTAACCACCAACAGCACAACTGCAACAAACAAACAAAACAAAACAAAAAATCAAAGTAAAAGTATGTTTCTGGTTTCTTTAGAATAGAGTCCATAATAAGTTACAATACTCTGGAGCTATCAGTAATTGTTATCTGCAAATAACAAATACTTAAAAGAGCAACAATAACAAAACTGGAAAGAACAAAATTTGTTCTTTAGCATTTCTAGGATGATTAGTTATGGAGCTACTGAGAGATGTAGTATGGGAAAAAACTCTATGTCTATAAATCAGGTAAGAAATTTCAATTGTTGACTTTCCCCACATGACATTTGGCTTATATAGCATTTTAAAATTCTGTGCTTACCATATTTTAAAATATTTACCGATTTGCCACATTTTATGCCATTAGTCATCTTTGCCAGCCCCAAATGCCTTGGACGATGCTGCTGGAACTCATTGTATTTGCAGGAAGAACATCAACCCCCAAATTCCTCACAGCTTGAACTGGGGATAGTATTGCATTGTATCAGTCAAGTGTGATTTTACATATGACAATTCACAAAGAAAATTGACATTTCTCAAGTGTTTTCCATTAAAAGAAAAGCTCTTTGTTAATGCTTTCTAAAAGCAAAGAAGGAAGGAGTCCTTCTCATCTTCTTATTACATACTGTTTTTCTAGTAAAGAAAACATTTTACAAACTTCTACTATTCCTGGGTTCAGAGAAAAGTAGTAGATAAAAAGCAATGGGGGCTTTAGTGCCTTAAGTCTCTAGAAAGTCTTCCATATGAAACTTCAAAGATGTTGCATTTATAGTATTACAGTTCAATCTTTGTTTCATGAGTAGGGAAACAAATGCTGAAGAGGTATAGGGACTTCCCTGCAACCAGACTCAGTGGGGATGCACATTTGGGGGTGGACCCTCAATCAGGTCTTTGCTAATCATAGCTGATACAGGGTAGAGGGAATGGCTTATGAAAATGCAGAAATGCACAAATCTACAAATGATTAATCAGCAATGTTAGTTTTTGGAAAGCTTCTGTTATAGTCTGAATGTTTATGTCCTCCCCAAACCCATATTTTGAAACTATCCTCAATGTAAAAATATTAGGGTGTGGGGCTTCTGTGGGGTGATTCAGTCACGAAGTCAGAGCCTCTTATGAATGGGCTCCAGAGAGCTCCCTCATCATTTCCACCCTGTGGGGACCCAGCAACAAGATAGCGATCTGTGAATCAGGAAGCAGAGCCTCACCAGGCACCACATCTTCTAGTGTCTTGAATTTGGACTTCCCAAACTCCAGAACTGTGACATCTGAATTTCTTGTTGTTTCTAAGGCAGCCTGTATATGGTGGACTAACATAGGTTCCTATTTAAGCCTATATCACCCCATAGCCTATGCGGGAGTTGGATCCTATGGCTGGAATGTCTTCTTTCCAGTGTTTCACTTCAGGGGACACAGAAAACAGTGCTTGAAGACTATGAACTTTTCAGGATTATGAGAAAATATTAGAACATGGTATGAATATATCTGCTATGTTTGGATAAGTCTCCCCCAGAGGCCCATGTGTTAAAGGTGCTATTGGGAGGTGGTAGAACCTTTAAGAGGTGGGGCATAATGGGAGGAAGTTAGATTATTGGGCTGTGCTTTCAAAGGGCATATCAGGGCCCCAGTCCCTTCCTATCTCTCTTTTGCTTCCCAGCCACCATGAAGTGAGGGCTTCTTCCACCATATACTTCCACCATGATGAGCCACCTTACCACAGGCTCAAAAGCAGTGAGCCAACCCTTAAGGCACTAAAACCTTCAAAACTGTAAGCCCAAATTACACTTTTTTCTTTCTAAGGTAATTATCATAGGCACTCTGTCACAGTGAGAGAAAGCTAACACAATATCATATTAAATATATGAAATAAATCACAAAATTGAGTTGATAAACATTTAATTGTCTGTAAAAGGCATCATTTTGTCAAAAGCAACTCAACTCATATGATTATACATGCATTACAAATTATACATTAATGTCAGGTCTGGAGGCAATTTTAAGATTTTTGAGGTATCATTAAGCACCTCAAAATACCAAATGCCTATAAGAGACCTAAGATCTCTATTCATCTGTCAAATGCGGGTTCAAGTACCACGTCCTCAGACACAGGGAATGCTATTCTGACTTTCTGCTTTCTCTAGAAAGTTAAGTACTTATTGCTCTCTGTTCTGATGACAGTGTATTCACATTATTCTTGTAGTTTTTGGTTGGTGGGTTGCTTTCTTGGTGTACTTTAACTGCCTGGATTCTAAGTGTGTCTAAATCAGGGACCAGGTATTATTTAGCTCTCTATATCTAATAGTGAATCCGGGCAGGTAAGATAGTATGTGTCCCACAGTTGTTTATTGAAAAAAAATATTTTCTGTTTAGATGCCATGACACCTAAATTCTACCACTATAGGAAATTTTCTGAAATATACCTATGCTTATTATAAAATGCACATAATCTTGAGAATTACATTAGAGTGTATTTCCCAGATCATTTTGCATTCCTTACTTTTCCCCATGACTGGCTAGTCATAGAATATTAGAAACACAATAATTTCCTTTTCCACAGGAATGACTAGCCTGAAACTTTCCAAAGGGGTCTCTCTCCTCCATTCCTTCTTTCTATTTCTTCTCTTGATCACAGTAAATTTTTTCTCTTTACTCCACTTTTAAGGACCCATGAATAAGTTTATTTTACTAAGAACAGATTTCTTAAATGTTGTTTATATAAAAAATCTGAGGCTTTAAGATTTTCTTTCATATGAACCTTTTCATAATTTACTCATAATTCTAAGGTATTTGTTTTCTCTTTCAGTGGAAGGGAAGAAAGGAGAGACAGCATGCTTATTCTCATCTGTAATATTTTTACACTTACCCATTCTTGATTAATTACAACTATAGGCTGCAGATGTCCAGCATAAACTGGATCATTTAATGTGTAATTATAGCTTCTAGATGAAGCCTAGATCTATTGCTGTTATTTTGCATGGACTGGTGCAGTTATGTGCCTGAACAGAATTAAGTTCCCATCCTCCTGGGTCATGGAATATTATCTCAGGGAGGATGAAAAAGAAATCGAAGCCAGCTTGAGGAGAAAGTGTTAAAATAGCGAAAGTGGCACTTTTATGAAAGCTACAGGTTCCTCAAAGGAAGGAAACTGCCGAATGATACTATTAACACCCATAAAAAATAAACTCCATTTTACAAATGATCGAACTGCTCACATGATAATAAGTAATATCATCACTAGAGGATTAAGTTTTCAAGAACTGCTCCATGGCCTTGGTAACAACAACAGACACTTCAGCTTTCCTCATGTTACAAGGACATTTATCTTTTAAACCCTAGAAAAAAGTTTATTGTGTTGAAGGCGTGAAAGGATAAAAGGAAGAAAAATCTATAGTATAATTTTTGCTTTGTTTTGAGCTTTATCATCTTGGCACAAAACTAACAAGGTGTGTTAGTTTTCTGTAAGGATTCCTATTATTCACGACAGCATTGAGAATATGTGGGTGGACTTTTTAGAGACAACAGAAACCTTTATGTAATTGGTTAAGTATAATAATAGCATTAGAATTTCAGCACAGACTTTGAAATAAATAATATCACTTTTGTCTACAAATTATGTAATTGAATTGTGTACTTAACACCTTAATTGGTTGTAGGTTTCTATTTCTTCTCTTTCTTGGAAATGTTTTTCTAATAGGGGTGATAAGTACCAAAGTAATACATTGGAGCTTCCTTCCAAGGACAGTAATTCCTAGAGCTATTTTGTTGAGATCTAGGGTAAGTTTCAGAGCAAATGTTGACCCAGGTGAGTGGCAAAGTCAGAAGCCAGACTTCCAAGATCATTTTTCCTCACTATACCTTGTGCTTGACCTTAGGAAGGCCAGTCATGAACTACATTAAAGTGCACTGACATTATCTGTTTCTAAGGATGACTTTGAGAATTTGAAGAAATTGTACATGGGTGGGCTCTTTGAAAGTGCAAAACAGTACACCAATTTCAAGCTCTAGATTTAAATTTTTCTCCTGCTTTGTCATCCTAAGTATTAAATTTGACATAAGGTTGAAGTATTTTGTTAATTCACAAAACTGTACTTTGAAGCACTGTGATGGCCCAAACTTCAAATACATTAAACACCTTGAACAACCCTAATCCAAAATTCTGAAATTTGACATACTCCAAAATTTGAAAGTTTTGGGTGTGGTATGATGGCACAAGTGGAAGATTCTACACCTGGTCATTCATGATAGCAGTCTAAATTTAGGTACTCTAAAAATGTATAAAATTATTTTCAAGTTAAGCATATAAGATGTATACAAAACAAATAAATTCTGTGTTTAGGCTTGAGTTGCATCTCTAAAATATCTCATCCTGTATATGCAAATATTCCCAAATCTGGAAAAATCCAAATCCGAAACACTTCCTGCTTCCAAGCATTTCAGATAAGGGATACTCAATTGGTGTATTCTGTCTGGATGATTTCTGTTAGTCCACACAGTGACCCTGAAAAATAAATAACATCATAAAGTCATGATTGATTGAGACACTACGTACCTCTCATCTAATCACCCACCAAATACTCTATTCGGTAGCTAGTATTATCTGCACTTTAAAAATGAAATTAAAATAATGTGTTCACGAAAACCAGGAAATCAAAACCCATCTATTTCCATTTCTCATCAGACTGGAGTTACACACCCATATTTGTTGGAAGCAGCAAATGAACTGTGGGTGAGTCTGAACCATCTCTAAGTGGAGGTGAGCCCCTGAGAACTCTCAGGGTAATCTAACCTATCTGGGACAGCTTCATTGCCTTGGCAAAGATCCTGCTCAAAGAGAATTCTGTGGTACCCTGGAATTTATTGACTCAGACAGCGTTAGATTTAAACGCAACTCCCCGGAGTTAGAGAGAGATACCAGTGCCCCAAGTAACCTTGAGGCGCCAGCTGCCGGAGGAGGAAGAATTACTGGTCAGATGGCAAATCCCTAATCAGGTCAGCTTTCCCACAGCCTCCCGCTTCTTTTTTTCCTTGAAAAACCCCTCCCACAATAAATTCCTTTGGTGTGTTTCACTATAAATAAAGCATTGGTGGACTTTTTCCCCTTTGTTAGGATCAGACCCACCAGGTCTTTCTACCCGTCAAGCCCTCACTTTAAAAAATATTTTCCATGTCTTTTGATTTATTTCTTGATGTTACTTTCTCAGACTTTTATTTCCAGTGGGCCACACCTCTGAAGGTTACTTATTCGCTCTCTGCATAAGCCTAGGCTGAGACATATTACCTACTGCTTTTAGAATCTTCGTTGAAATATCCAGATGACCCACATTTAACATGTTTAAATCTGAACCCAATATTTTCTTTCCTGATTCAATTTCCTCCTGCATCCATAGTCTAGGCCATTACATCAATATCCCCTAAGCCAGGAAACTACATTAGTTTACATTTCTCCCTTTCCCCAATACATGGTGGCCACAGAGTCAAGAAATTGCCACATCTATTATAAAAGTGGCTCTCAAAATCTTTCTCATCGCACAGTCATATATTCAGTCCAAATTCAGATAATTCTTGGTCCATATGACATCCTTCACATCAGTCTAGCCGTTACCATTTGCTCCCTATCCAAAGCTATTGATTGTATAGAAACTATAGCTATTTTACTAAAATAATAAAAATAAAAATGTGTGGTCATGCCATTTCCTTATTAAAATAACATCTATGAGTTTTCTGTCAAATATAGACAAGACTCAAAACTCCTATAAAGACAGTGTCCCTTAATAACTCACCTTGACCTATGCTTCCTACCTCACTTGCATCACATTTTTCTAGAAATTATCCAATAATTTCTATTTCTATACTGTTGTTCTGACTTTTATCTTAATGGACTTTGCCAATTTCCTTGCCATAAAAACTTTTAGTCATCTTTAAGATCAGATGTAAATGGTAAATCCCAGAACAACAACCAAAAATCCTTAAAACAAAGAAAAAAAAAAAAAAAGAACTTATTTTAAAAATTAAAATAATACATTAGAAAATATTTGCCTCGGTGGGAGGGGTGGGAGGGGGGGAGGGGTGGGGGGGAGGGGAAAAATATAATAAACATCATTACCCTATGTAAATGTAAAAAAAATAAATAAATAAAAAAAAATAAAAAATAAAAAAAAAAAAGAAAATATTTGCCTCATGCAAAAGACACCACTAAAGGAATAGAAGAAAATGAGAGATGCAGAAAAAAAAATAGTAACATGGCAGATGTAAATTCTTATCTGTAATTACATTAAAAATATAAACTTTCAAATTGAAGGGTAAGGATTGACAGCCTGAGTAAATAAGAAAGTTCAACTATATACTATAGGAGAAAACTTTATTTTCAAAATAGGAATAGCTTGAAAGCAAAAATATTATATATATATATATATGTATATATATAAATAAACAGCAATGACACTAAAATTGGAATAAATCAAAAAGTCCCAAAATATCAAGTGTTGCTACGGATGGAGAGAAAATCAGAGACCTCATACACTAACTGCTAATAATGTCAACTTGTGCTTTGGAAAACAGTCTGACACTTCTTCAGATGACTAAATATAAAATTTTTCTATCACTCAACCAGTTCAACTTCCAGGTGTTTTTCCAAAAGAAATGAAAACACATATCCACACAAAAACTTGTACAGTAATGTTTATAGAGCTATTTATAACAGCCAAAATGTAGAAATGTTCCAGATGTCCATTAGCTGATAAATGAATAACATGTGGTATGTCAATACAAGGGAATATTATTCATCCATAAAAAGGAATATAATAGTGATACTTGCTACAACATGAGTGAATCTTAAAAGAAGCATGTTAAGTGCCAGATGCCAGTCATGAAAAGAACACCTGTTATATGATCATATTCATATGGGAGTCCAAATATGTAAGGACACCTATAAAAACAAAGTAAATTAATAACTCCTTTGGGCTCAGGTGGTAACTTGTGGGAGAAGTGGTAGCTCAAAATGCCTCAGAAAATGTTCTTTTTGAGGTGGTAAAAATGTTCTAGAATTGACTGGTAATGGATGCACACATCTGGGAGTACATTCAAAACTACCGAATTGTACCCATTAAGTGAATTGGTAAAGCACTTGATCTATATGTCCATAAAGTCATTAAAAAGAAATGAGGTAAAATTTTAGTCGTATTTTGAAGGGCCCAGTGTGAGCTAGCATGTCAGCTTGTAGGACCTGGAAATGTAAGGCAAAGGTGAGATCAGTCACTTAGAAACTCTCCCACTGACCTCCATCCAGTGCTCATGAGGAGGTTTGGAGGTAGAGAGAAAGACTGGAAATTCCCCTTTGGTGGCAACGAGGTGATGAGTCAGTGCTGGAGAAAGCTTGGTATACCACCACTTTTATGAACTCTTCTTGCTGCACTGTAGAAGCCTTAAGTTACAGGAAGAGGGGCACCAATCCTTCTCCCCTGCCCCATATCAAGAGCTCAAATAGAAACAAAGCCCACCTCTCTTGTCTTTCAAGGCAAAGATCCATTGCTATGGGGGAAAGGGGAAAGGACATGTATTAATTTGCTAGGGCTACCATTCCATAGATCAGGTGGGTTAAACAACAGAAATTTATTTTTTCACAGCTCTGGAGGCTAGAGGCCCAAGACCCAGGTACTAGGAGGGTTGGTTCCATTTAAGATCTCTCTCCTTGGCCTGTGTTCTTTGTGTGCTTCCAGTTGGCCTGTTGTCTGTGCCTGTATACATCCCTGTTGTCTTTGTTTGTAGATTTCTTTCTTGATGAAGACACCAGTCAGATAGGATTAGGGCTCATCCTAACAACCTCATTTTAATTTAATTCCTTCTGAAAAGTCCCTGTCTTCAAATACAGTTGCATTCTGAAGTACTAAGGGTTAAGACTTTCACATATAGAATTTGAGGACACAATTTGGTTCATATCAGGGTAAAAATTAAAAGCTCTGCTCCTTAGATCAGAAAACTGTCTGGTCTGAATCAATATTCAGAAGAGATCTGCTAATGCTGGGCTAGGGTGGGGGTAGGGGCTAGTTATCTGAGGACGTGTCAGACTCTTTTCCAAAGCACTAGTTGACATTATTACCATAGTGTATGAGGTCTCTGATTTTCTCTCCATCCTTAGCAACATTTGATATTTTGGGATTTTTTGATTTAGTGTCATTTAGTGTTTAGTGTCATTTTATATATATATAAAATATATATATATTTTTGCTTTCAATCTGTTCTCATCAAGGCCAATGCCACAGTGAAGATACCCAGGTGTGCTGAGAGAGCACCAACCTTCAGTACCAGACTCTCAGTATCAGCTTAACCCTGAGGCCAGAGGTGACAGTAAATTTCCTCTGCCACTGCTCCCACCCTGAATCCAGTACCAGCTGAGAAAGAAAAGTAGAGGGACTCATTTTTCATCTCAGACGCGGAGGTACTGCTAAGCATGAGGTGGAGTATGAACATTGAGAAAAAAATGTCTTGAATGTCTCCTTTCAAAGCACCGGATACAACAGCCAACTGCTGGAGATATTTGAAGTCTGTGGGGGACGGAAGGCCGTGAGATCAGCAAGGAAATGCAAACTGGAAACTTCTGATTAAAATACTAAGACTGGGGGCCATCAAATTGTCACTTTCTTGTTCCTAAGAACTGTTTAAGCTGTTTTTCAGGACTCAGGAATAGTATCCTAGAACTGACCTAAAATGACCTTGAGAGCCTGTTGGAACCAAAAGGCTCAGAGGAGTAAGCAGAACCTGAGAAACAAGAACAGGTCTCATAACCTGGGTTAAAAGTGAGGGGTGAGGTCCATAGTTGCAGGGCAGATTAGAATGATGGAGAGTCTGGAAACTTCCCAGTGACAAAGCATCCACAAGTTCCCAGAGGGCTTACTGGACAGCAAGACTTCAGCTAGGACAAGTCAGCCCTACACTTACCTTAACTCCAGGTGGCTTCAATTAACCCTGGATTTGAGCGTGCCTCCTGTCACCTGCTCAATCTGTTAGCCACTTAAAGGAGGCAGGCATCTTTACCAGCAAACTCCTAGGCTTCCCCGGGAGAAAGCCACCACCCCTTTAAAAGATGGTCATGCACCTGCTAAGTGGTTTTTTGTTTTTCAGTCAAAACCCTTTGGAGAAATTTCAAGGAGCCAAGGTCACCAAGTCACTGTCACTCCTTTTAGGCGATCTAGAGTAAACTAGGCTTATTAAAATACTAAACCGAGCATGCCCACCCAGTAGCATAGATGTCCCGCATGTTTTCCTGTTTGAACGTGTAGTTTATGATCTTCACCTGAACATGCTCAGAAAGTACACTTTAGTCTGAGCATGCTCAGGAATTTGCTGGGTTCTTGTCTGTGCTTTCCTAAATGAATATGGATAGACTCCCTCAATAAAATACCCATGCTGCCTTTGGGGAGAGCAATCCAGTACTGCCCTGGATTGCTGGGAGTTATAAACTTTTCTCATGCTTCTATCTTCTGCTCTTACTCATTGGCTTCACACATTGTATTTGGTTACAGTTTGAACTACTATTAAGATCTCTCTCTCTCTCTTTTTTCAAACTGGTGCCACAGTTATCACCTTCTGTGTGCATTGGGCAACAAGTTCTTGTTCAGTATCAATCCCTTAATTCACACAGTAATGTCATAACCAATGACAAGCATGTCTATTTTCAGGCATAAATGTTATTCCACAAGATACCCAGCATTCAATTTAAAAAAGAATATCAGACATACAGAAAAGCAAGAGAAACCAATCAATCATGAAGAGATAAAGTAATCAACAGATCAGTAGTCAAAATTCAGACATTAAAATTCTCTGATATAGAATACCTATGATTCATAAGGATCTTGTGGAAAAGTGAACAGTATATATGAGCGGATGGGGTTTTTAGCAGACAGGAGGAAACCATTTTTAAAAAGCCAATGAAAAAAAACTAAACAATGACATGTATTATTGGAGAAGAAGAATATCTTCTCAGCAGACTAAGCACACCTGAGAAAATCATAAATAAAATTAGGGAACAGGAGCAAGGAAATAATTTCATTAGATGTATCATTAGAAACTCAGAAGAAAATGGAGTTGACATCTTTTCAAAAAATATTTTTAGTCATAAATGGATACAATACCTTTATGTTATTTATTTATTTTTATATGGTGCTGAGGATTGAACCCAGTGCCTCTCATGTGCACCATTGAGCTACAACCCCAGCCTTGGAGGTGAGACATCTTTAATGAAAAAACAAAAACAAAACAAAACAAAAAAACCCTTCCATAAGACGAATATTCAGCAAAAAAAAAATATATATATATTTTTTTATGAATGTAGCCAGGTCCAGTGATGTGCACCTGTAATCCAGCTACTCAGGAAACTGAGACAGAAAGATTGCAAGTTCAAGGTCAGCCTGGGCAACTTAGGGAGACACTGTCTCAGAATAAAAGATAATAAATAAATAAAGGACTGGAGAGGTAACTCAGTGGTAGAGCATCTCTGGGTTCAAACTGAAGTACCATATGGAAAAAAATACATATATAGAGATAGTAGAGATAGAGATATATATCTACATATATTTCTATACATATATACTCCTCCATGCAAATAAAAATTTATAATTTATAGCCTTCTGCTGTTAAGGAAGTTCATTAAACAGTAGAACATGATATCAGGTTGAAATCAGAAACTATTCTAAGAATTTGTGTGCTGGTAAGGATAAAAATAATGGAAAAACATACTAGATTTTTTTTTCATATTTTCAATTACTTTAAAGGATAGTGCAGAAATAGTAACAATGCACTGGGAAGTTTGACATATATAGATTTATGAAGTGTGACAAAAACAGTACATAAAACAAGAAGGAGGAAATGGAAGAATAGTATTTTAAGGTCTGTGCGATGTATAATGTACAGTGTGTACAATGTACAATGACATTTTAAGTTGATTATATAAGTTAATGATGTACATTTTAAACTTGACAGAAATCACTTAATATTTATCTATAGTAGGATATTTAAATATTTTTAAAATAAAAAGTGCTGTAATTTAAAGTAATTAGTGAGAATCTAATGCTTTCATAAAATATTTGGTACAAATGGAAAATCAAATATGTTTCATGAAAGTTTTCAATTATAAAGTCAATAAACTTACCTTTATTTATGCTAGGTTCTCTGCATAACCAAGATTACTATAGTAGAAAATCTTGTGGAAAGGTGAACAATATTTTATTCTATGTATACTCTTCAACACTATCAAATATAATATTAGAAGTTTAGAAGTATTTTGTAAACAGAAAGCAATAAGATGAATTCTTGCACTTTCCTTGCTTACTACGGTAGGAAAACAATAAACTTGCAGTATAAAATTACTTTCCAGAGCATCATGTTTCAAAATGCACCCTTGAAAATCTGCAGTGTGAAAAGCTCCAGGCACTGAGGAATTTTGCATGTAGATCCTTTAATGGGAAGAAAAAACAGTCTTTCTTTCTAATTGTTTTTACTTCATTTTTATTGATACTTTGGATCTACAAGAGGAAAACAGAATATTTTCCTTTTTAGTTGCCCTCAAACACATGTAGTTCCAATACAAAATAAAAATGAGCTTTTAATTCTCATATCAGCTTTGCTATTTTTTTTCAACTTTCACATTATAGTTATTGCTCTCATGTTTATATAGAAACATATCAAACACTGGTTTATTTGCATCAGTTAATGTACATACATTCTTATTTTGGCTCAGTGGTGATCTTATGCTCTGCAATGGAATTAGCAGGGATGGGACTGGTTTTCTGAAATCTCTTTCCATCCCCTTTCTTCCTTTTCATTTCTGTTTCTAGATGCCATAATAGATCAAAGTACCTCAAGAGCACCAACATACTCTCTGTCTTTCCAGTCATGCTGTGATAGACAGTGAGGAAAAGGTAGGCTGAGACAGGAAGATGTTGAGTTCAAAGTCATCCTCAGCAACGGTGAGATGCTAAGCAACTCAGTGAGACCCTGTCTCTAAATAAAATACAAAATAGGGCTGGGGATGTGGCTCAGTGGTCGAGTGCCCCTGAGTTCAATCCCTAGTACCTCCCAACTCCACCAATAACAAAGAATGTTTGGAGCAGTGACAAGAATATCTGTTATCCATCACTCATAAAAAGATGAGCTGAATTGTGGATGCTTTTTCTGTAACACCAGATAGAAATAATCATTTGGAGTCAGGTGTTCCTGTGTAAGATCACTTCTCTCTGGGATGGGGTTTTCAGTGTAGTAGGTGGGTACAGTTAATGGAAGGTTCATCAAATGAGGAATTCAATTTCAAAAGAATTGTTTTTAGTTATTGCAGCAATATAAAATGATCAAGCATTGAAATGTATAATATCAAGCCCTGAAATGGCAGTCCTTTGAATCAGAGATTGACTATTTCATATTTCTATCTGGTGAGAAGCTTAAATGTGGAGAAATACAAATGCTTCAGAGGACCACAAGTAGGTATTTGACAAGTAGGCATCCATTAAGGAAAATTTTCTAGTGTTCTTGAAAATCAGTGAAATTCATTTTCAGAAATTTCTAGGTCACAAAAATCCTTGCCACATGCATTATCTGTCTTCTCATGCTCCTTTGGGAAAAGGCTACTTTGCATCACTTTCATCTGCAAATTTTTATAATTTGAGTTGTAACTATTTATTGATTTATGTGGGTACTTAGGATTGAACTCTGGGTCTCATAAACGAGAGGCATGCATTCTACCAATCCACCTGTTTTAAAATTTCATTTATTTTTAAATGAGAATATTATTTTATTCTATTTAACTACACAATACAATAGCCCTGATTATGATGTACTTCAAAAATGTGCTTCAAAAATTTAATTTCCCAATATCTTTTTTTTTTGGTGGGGGGTACGGGGGATTAAACCAAGGGTCGATCTGACACTGAGCTACCTCCCCAGTTCTTATTTTATTTTGAGACAAGATCTCACTAAGATGCTCAGACTAACCTCAAACTTGTAATCCTCCTGTTTCAGTCTCCCAGGTTACTATATTTATAGGTATGTGCCATAATGCTTGGAACCAAGATCTTTTTCTAATATTAAAAAACTTCAGGGGAATTCATTTTGTAGAAACAGGTACAAATTTATTAGAAACTATTAGGATTTTTGTAGCAAATAAGGCAATATCAAAAACATTTTCTACCAGGCACATTATTAAGAATGAAATAAACAAATTTCACTATGTGAAAGCTGAATAAAAAGGACTTAAAATCAGCATACTACAGAGATACAGCCACATCAATGTTCATTGCTGCTCAATTCACCATAGCCAGATTGTGGAACCAACCTAGATGCCCTTCAGTTGATGAATGGATAAAGAAACTGTGGCATATATATACAATGGAATATTACTCAGCCATAAAGAATGATAAAATTATGGCATTTGCAAGCAAATGGACGAAATTGGAGAATATCATGCTAAGTGAGATAAGCCAATCTCAAAAAACCAAAGGAAGAATGATCTCGCTGATAAGTGGATGATGATACATAATGGGGCGTGGGAGGGGTTAGTTTTAGGGTTAGAGTGAGGGTTAGGGAGGGGGGCAAGAATGGGGGAAGGAAGGACTATATAGAGGGAAAAGAGGGATGGGAGGGGTGGGGGTAAGGGGAAAAAATAACAGAATGAATCAACCAACATCACCCTATGTAAACGTATGATTACACAAATGGTATGCCTTTACTCTATGTACAAACAGAGAAAGAACATGTATCCCATTTGTTCACAATAAAAAAAAAGAATTAATATCATTTAAATGAATACATTTCCTTATTACTTCAGCGGGGGAATGGGTACTAATTTTCAGGCACACTGACATAAATTATTATCATTTTAGATATTAATGTGATTATAGTGTCAAGTTCTATTATAGTTCTGCTTTGATTTGGCATTAAGTACCTTCTACTTCTTGAAAATTGTTTCCATGAGAAGATTAATAATGAAGAGTACTGAAAAACCTTTATTTTAATGTGTTTCCAAGTTTTATACAGTTCTTGCATCTGAAACAAAAATGAATTGTTTCTTGAGGAATAACATATTACTACCTAAGAATATTTCACCATGGAATATTTATTAGGAAAGTTAAAGTTCATTGGAATTGTGTTTAGTGGGTTCCAGGAGATGAAACATAGGCAAAATCGTTACTTATCTTAAAAGCAATTTTAAAAACCTTACTAATTTAGTATTAATTAATCTTTTATTAGTTATAAGATTTTTTTTATCCATCTCCTCATATAATCTGTTCCCATATCACAGAATGTTTTCTGAAAATGTTTTGAAATCATGACAATTTTGTTATGTTAATGATTATTTTCAGAAAACTTAACTTTTTAATGATTAATCCTTGTTAATGAAAACTGCAAAGATGTATTTGAAGAAGGGGTGAAGGAATCATTGGAAACCTGAAGGGATACATTTTCTTAACATGCTCTCTGTCTTCAATCACAGGTAACAATCACATCAGAATCTGAAGTTTACTTTTTTATTCTATTATATTCTCAACCAAATCATAATATATTTCCCACACACATGATCTGTGAACTAATAATGAAAAAAATGTGTGGATACCATATAACAGCTCTGATATGAATTGAATATTTGTGTTCCCTCTGTATTCAAATATTGAAGCCCTAGCCCCCAATGTATTTGGAGACGGAGACGTTGGGATGTAATTAGCGTCCAAAGAACTTGTGAGGTTGGGGCCTTTGTAATGGAGTTAGTGCCCTTATAAAGGGACATCTGAGGTTTTGCCCTCTTTCTCTCCCAGATTGTGCAGAAAGAGGTTATGTGAGCACACTGTGAGATGGGGCCACCTACAGACCAAGAGGACTTAGAACAAAACCTCCTTTGTTAATACCTTGATCTTGTACTTTAAGCCACCCTGGGCATGGTGGTTTGTTATGGTAGATAGAAGGAAGAAAATCACCAATTTCTGCTTCAGTTGGTATTCTTTGTTTGTTAGCAACAGAACCTAACCTTGATCCAACTTAAGCAAGAAAATGGGACCTATCGGAAGAGTACTCGGGAACTCACGGAATTAAAGAAAAAGCAGAACAACCAGAACCTGTGAAGGGTTTGAAGCAGTTTGGCTTTGAGTATCACATAGCAAAAGTAAGTTCATCATCGTTCTAGGACTTTCGATTACATGCCTCAGTCCCTATTATTTTCAGTCCAAATTCCTATCAAAGATAACTTACTGGGCTTACATGGGAGTTGGTTTAATTCAGGATTTTGTTTCAATTTTTAGAAGGAACATCAGTCAAAATTATATTTTTCTTTGCTAAATTCTAGTTTTGACTCTAGCACAAATGTAGATATTATAATTGAAAAGGGAATGATTGTATCAAATAATTTAAATAGGAGTCTATTTCTAAAATATTTGAAATAATTTCCTTTGACACTATTTGCTTTTTTGCATGTCAATCCATACTGTGTTCATTTCTTCCTTGTTTCTATAACTTTTTGAATCAATATTTTCTTTTTTTTATTGTAAACAAATGGGATACATGTTGTTTCTCTGTACATGGCGTAAAGGCATACCATTTGTGTAATCATAAATTTACATAGGGTAATGTTGTTTGATTCTGTTATTTTTTCCCTTCCCCCCACCCCTCCCACCACTCTTTTCCCTCTATACAGTCCTTCCTTCCTTCTTGCCCCCCTCCCTAACCCTAACTCTAACCCTAACCCTAACACCCTCACCCCCCCATTATGTGTCATCATCCACTTATCAGCAATATCATTCGTCCTTTCTTTTTTTGAGATTGGCTTATCTCACTTAGCATGATATTCTCCAATTTCATCCATTTGCCTGCAAATGCCATAATTTTATCATTCTTTATGGCTGAGTAATATTCCATTGTGTGTTTATATATATATATCACAGTTTCTTTATCCATTCGTCAATTGAAGGACATCTAGGTTGGTTCCACAGTCTGGTTATTGTGAATTGAGCAACTGTGAACATTGATGTGGCTATATCTCTGTAGTATGCTGATTTTAAGTCCTTTGGGTATAGGCCAAGGAGTGGGATAGCTGGGTCAAATGGTGGTTTCATTCCAAGTTTTCTAAGGAATCTCCACACTGCTTTCCAGAGTGGCTGCACTAATTTGCAGCCCCACCAGCAATGTATGAGTGTACCTTTCTCCCCACATATTCGCCAACACCTGTTGTTGCTTGTATTCTGTTTTTTTTTTTTTTTTTTGCGGTGCTGGGGATTGAACCCAGGGCCTTGTGCTTGCGAGACAAGCACTCTTACCAACTGAGCTATCTCCCCAGCCCTGATTGTATTCTTGATAATCGCCATTCTAATTGGGGTGAGATGGAATCTTAGGGTGGTTTTGATTTGCATTTCTCTTATTACTAGAGATGTTGAACATTTTTCCATATGTTTGTTGATTGCTTGTAGATCTTCTTCTGTGAAGTGTCTGTTCATTTCCTTAGCCCATTTGTTGATTGGGTTATTTGCATTCTTGGTGTAGAGTTTTTTGAGTTCTTTATAGATTCTGGAGATTAGTGCTCTATCTGAAGTATGATTGGCAAAGATTTTCTCCCACTCTGTAGGCTCTTTCTTCGCATTGCTGATAGTTTCCTTTGCTGAGAGAAAGTTTTTAGTTTGAATTTATCCCAGTTATTGATTCTTGCTTTTATTTCTTGTGCAATGGGAGTCCTGTTGAGGAAGTCTGGTCCTAAGCCGACATGTTGAAGCTCTGGACCTACTTTTTCTTCTATAATCTGCAGGGTCTCTGGTCCGATTCCGAGGTCCTTAATCCATTTTGAGTTGAGTTTTGTGCAGGGTGAGAGATAGGGTTTTAATTTCATTCTGTTACATATGGATTTCCAATTCTCCCGGCACCATTTGTTGAAGAGGCTATCTTTTCTCCATTGCATATTTTTGGCCCCTTTGTCTAGTATGAGAAAATTGTATTTATTTGGGTTTGTGTCCATGTCCTCTATTCTGTACCATTGATCCACCTTTCTATTTTGGTACCAATACCATGCCGTTTTTGTTACTATTGCTTTGTAGTAGAGTTGAAGATCTGGTATTGCAATACCCCCTGCTTCACTCTTTCTGCTAAGAATTGCTTTAGCTATTCTGGGTTTCTTACTCTTCTAGATGAATTTCATAATTGCTTGCTCTATTTCTGTAAGGTACATCATTGAGATTTTAATTGGAATTGCATTGAATCTGTATAGTGCTTTTGGTAGTATGGCCATTTTGACAATATTAATTCTTCCTATCCAAGAACATAGGAGATCTTTCTATCTTCTAAGGTTTTCTTTAATTTCTTTCTTTAGTGTTGTGTAGTTCTCATTGTAGAGGTCTTTCACCTCTTTTGTGAGATTGATTCACAAGTATTTTATTTTTTTCGAGGCTATTGTGAATGGGGTAGTTTTCCTAATTATTCTTTCCAAAGATTCATCACTTATGTATAAAAATGCCTTAGATTTATGTGCATTGATCTTATATCCCGCTACTTTACTGAATTCACTTATGAGATCTAAAAGTTTTTTGGTGGAATTTCCTGGTTCCTCTAAGTATATAATCATATCATATCATCAGTGAACAGGGATAGTTTGAGTTCTTCTTTTCCTATTCGTATCCCTTTAATTTCTTTGGTCTGTCTAATTGTTCTGGCTAGAGTTTCAAGGACGATATTGAATAGAAGTGGTGAAAGAGGGCATCCCTGCCTTGTTCCAGTTTTTAGGGGGAATACTTTCAGTTTTTCACCATTTAGAATGATATTAGCTATGGGCTTAGCATAGATGGCCTTTTCAATGTTAAGGAATGTTCCCACTATCCCTATTTTTTCTAGTGTTTTGAGCATGAAGGGGTGCTGTATTTTATCAAATGCTTTTTCTGCATCTATTGAAATAATCATGTGATTCTTGACTTTAAGTCTATTGATATGGTGAATGACATTTATTGATTTCCTGATGTTGAACCAATCGTGCATCCCTGGGATGAAACCCACTTGATCAATGTGCACTATCTTTTTAATATGTTTTTGTATTCAATATTTTATAATTTGAATTTTTCTAGGGAATTATTTAATTTTATCTAAGCTTTAACATTTGTTAGCATTTATCAGTACAATTTAATTTTACAGTTTCAAAATTGGGTCAGTGTAAAAGTTTTCTTTTCTCATTCTTCATTTTCATATTTTTTTGTTTCTTTGGACTAGTAAGTGGTTTATCTGTTACTATTAGGGCAGCACATGGGTTCTTTATTGGTCTTCATATATGTATATGTTGTAATTTGTGAAATTTCTCCTTTGGCCTTAATTTGTAAATTTTAATGTAACCCATAGTTTGAATTTGTTATTCTTTTATCAACTTAAAATTGAATATAAGAATGTATCAAGTTACCAGTATGTTTACTGGTAAAGAGTCATTAAAGTAACAGTTTTTCATATTCATACGATTTTAGTGACATCTCACATGTA
Organism: Sciurus carolinensis; assembly: GCF_902686445.1. NCBI lineage: Eukaryota > Metazoa > Chordata > Mammalia > Rodentia > Sciuridae > Sciurus > Sciurus carolinensis. Next base: position 25,666,141 of record NC_062224.1, read on the forward strand.
GTTTCTCTTTGTCTCACCCACTCACATACTACAAATTGAGATGTTATTTTATCTCATCTTCCAAATAATTCCAAAGACAATAAAAATATTCTGAAGTTAGATACTGGTAGTGAATACCTAAAATTTCAATTTATTGAAAAACCATTGAATTGTGTATTTTAAAAGGATAAATTGTATGGTTCATGTGTTATTTCTCAAACAATTTTGAAATGCAAAACTTCTTGAGTAATCAAAATAATGCTTGTGTGAAAACATCTAACTCAGAAAAGTAGGGCATTGGCAATGTACCTTTCAGGTTTTCTTTTGGTTTTAGTACCTAGACTTGCAGACTTTGGTTAATATGGTGCTTTAAAAAAAAAAAAAAAAAAAAAAGCATGGCAATAATAATCAAGATTTTGTACAAATTATGTTCTAAGTCTCTGTAGGAGGTTTACTCTTGTGCTTTTCACCTCTAATGAACAATACAATCTAACTGGAATTGATTTTCATGTGAAGTATATGGTGGGTGTAAGGTTTAACTGATATCTTCCTGCTTGGAAAGAGAAGTTTCAGCCCAGCATTAAAATGGCCTCCTTTCTGAACTGTTCCACGGTACCCCATTTGTTGAGAATCAGTTACCCATATATTGGTGTTTCTCTCTGGGATGCTCTTGTGAATCTGATTTTTGATGTATTTCCCTACCATTTTGCACCAATGATTCTACTTTTACTGATGTCCAGTAGAAGTCTTTGTACCACTTTCTGCAAAATTTTCTTGGCTATGTTTAGGTTACTGCATTTCCATATAAGTTTTAGAATCAGCTTTTTAGGACTTCACTCTCTCATAGGAATTTTATTGACTTTCTTCTACACATCAACTAAGGAAAAATGGAACATTGTGTATGTTTCTATTTATATGTTTTTATACTATCACTCAATAATATTTAGATCATTTGTAAGATTTGAAAACATTTTTAATTTATTCTAAATGGCTTCATACATTCATGGTGGAGTTGCAAATTGGTATAGCCACTCTGGAAATTTCTGGAGATTCCTCAGAAAACTTGGAATGGACCCACCTTTTGACCCAGTTATCTCATTCCTCGGTTTATACCCAAAGGACTTAAAATCAGCATACTACAGTAATGCAGCCACAACAATGTTTATAGCAGCTCAATTCACAATAGCTAGATTGTGGACCCAAACTAGATAGATGCCAAGCAACAGATGAATGGATAAAGAAACTGTGGTATATATATACAATGGAATATTATTCAGCCACAAAGAATAATATTATTGAATTTGCAGATAAATGGATGGAATTGGAGAATATCATGCTAAGTGAAATAAGCCAATTCCCAAAAAATCAAAGGCCAAATGTTTTCCCTGATAAGTGGATGATGAGGCATAATGGAGGTGGGGGCGTGCAGAGTAAGAGAAGAATGGAGGAACATTAGATTATGTATAGGGAAATGAGAGGGGAGATGGGGCAGGGGTATGAAAGATGGTGGAATGAGACAGATATCTTCACCCTATGTACATGTATGATTACATTAATGGTATGAATCTACTTCGTATACAGCCACAGAAATGAAAAGTTGTACCCCATTTGTGTACAATGAATCAAAATGCAGTCTGTAAAAATAAAAAAAAATTTAAAAAATAAAATAAGTATATTTTCTGTTATTTCAAAATATATAAATTAATATAATAATTATATATTTCAATTTTAATATATACAATTAATATATTAATATTATATAAAATATAAAACTAATTGTGTATCTAAAAAACTTGTTGAAGTCAATAATTTTTATAGTTAACCTTGAGAATATTCTAAATTTTTAATGTATTGAGTCATATCATCTGTAAACATGACAGTATTATTATTATTTCCTTTTCCAAGCTTAGACCTTTTACTTCTTTTATATGTCTTATTCTGTCATTAGGATCTCCAATAAACAGTTAAAATATTTTAAAAGAAATGTCAATAAGGGTATTCTTAACTCACTTCTAGTGCAAGTGAAAGTTTTCAACATTTTATCACTACATATAGTTTTTGTGAATGTCTTTTATTGCATTAAGAAAGTGCACTTTCCTTCCCATTGTTATACTTTTATTATGAGATATTTTATTTTACCAAATGTTCTGTATGCATCTGATAAATGATGTCATACTTTTTTCTCATTTTGTTAATGTGTCCTATTACACTGATTTTCAAAATTAATTCAAACTTGCATTCAAGGAATAAAAATGAAAACATCTTTCTTTATGAGTAACATTGGCCTAAAGTTTGCCTTTCTAAAATTGGTCAAGGTTTGTATCAAAATTATGCTGTCTCATAAAATGCATCAGGAAATATTACCTTGTTTCCTACTTTTGGAAATTTTTGCATGAGTTTGCTATTATTATTAAACATATTATAAAATATGCTAATGACTTCTGAACCTACAGGTTTTTTTTTTGAAGGAATAGTATTAAACATGGATCAGTCACTTTTTTTATAGGACTACTTAAGTCTTCTATTTCTTCTTATGTTTGTTTTAGAAAATTGCATTTTCTAGAAATTTTTTTCCTCTTTAGACTTTTTTATTCTTGTTTTTATAATATTATTCTTTCAATGTTCACTAACTTTTGCAGTGACTTCACCCTTTCCATTTCTGATATAGGCTATTCGGGAATAATCTTTTATTCTTTGATTCATTTCCTTTGGTGTTTGCTATTCACATTATAATTTATTTCCCAGAGACTTAATATTTTTGTTTCATGAGTGATTTATTATTCTTTCCAAAGAAACAACTCTTAGTCCTATTGATTCACTTCATTTTGTATGTTTTCTGTCTTGTTAATTTCTTACCTTATGTACTTGAATCTATTCCAGTGCTAGCTACATCAGGAATAATTTTGAGACTAGCATCTAGTGCAGGGTAGAAATCCCACAAGACCATTCCACACATTGTGTCTCCATTCTTACTGTCTCACTGTTTTCTCATCTTTCATTGTAAATATTATTTACAAAGATTTGTTGAACAAATTAGGGGCAAGTCTAAGCACAGTGACTAAATGTAAATCTTTTCAATACTTACTAGTTTATGATTATTAATAGGCTAAATGTTTACTTAATATGTATTGTTAAGTTAAAAAAAAAAAAAAAAAAACACTGAATAGAGAACCCAGATTTGTTATTTCTAATCTATTAGGTTGGTATTTCTTTAGTTGACTTAGATCAACAGCAGATAATTATGCTAATTTCCTGAGATGACATCTTAGTAAAGCAACTCTGGGCAAATATTCTGAAGTTCTAAAGAAGTTGTCTCTAAAAGTGTCAGAACCAGGCCTAATAAGCAAATATTTTTAAAATGGGAAAAATAAAATCTCTTTAGTATTGCTTCCACATTCTACAAGAGAAAATGTGCTCTTTCATCTGCTTCACTCTCTCAGAATGTTTAATGACATGTGTCAGTATGAATTTTAAGTAGATCTCAAGTATTATAATTATTTATTTTATGCATGCTTTAATTGATCCATAGGTATAAATTTCTTTGATTCAAAATTTGACATGTACCAAGTTTCATTGAAATTTCACAAAGTGGGTGCTTATAGAAATTGGTGCCATTCCACTTGTAATTAATTAGAGTAAGATCTTGATTTGGTTACTTGTTTTATATGTTAACCCTTGCGGTATTTTTTGTAGACATGTTAGCAACGAAATGAAAGAATACTTTTTAAGTTGATACAAATAGAAACGGAATAACATTAACAATCACAAAGCTGTCACATACTTGAAGTCTTATGCTTTAATGTCAATGTGAATTTTCTCTGGTTTTTATTTATAAGAGTGAAGTTTAATACTATTTATCACAAAAGAAATTTCCCTGAATATAGTAATTGGTTTATCAAAATGCGTGCTTTATGTACTAAGCACAAGGCAGTTGTTATTTAAAGGCAGATTTGAATCTTTTGTTTTCGATGTGATAAATATGAAGAATGATTGAAGGTCAAGAAGATGAGATGAGAAAAGCAAATCATTATAGTTTTTTCAAGGTGCCATCTAAATGTAAAAATGGAATATGTAAAGATGATGTGGATATACTAGAATTATATGTGACATTTATATAGCAAGAAAGCATTATTAAAAGGCACTTTATCACGTAGGTTTGCTGATTTTCTTTAAGCTAAAACACTTTGTCTTATTTGTAATTTGTTATTGTGAGAAAATTGGCAACTTTGAGTTAAAATATAGATACTGGGCAAATCTTTTAGTGCTCATTAGATATGCAGAGATCACTACTGTACAGTATATAGCACATTATTTTAACAAGGTTCTAAACCAATGCTTTTCAAGAGAACTTACTGGGACAATGGAAACACTCGTTTTGTTGCCTAATTCAGAAGCCACTAGCCACAGGTGGCTGTTAAGCTCTTGCAATGTGGCTCATGCAGCTTAAGAACTATATTTTAAATTTTATTTATTTTTAATTAATTAAAATTTCATGTTAAATAACTACATGTATCTAGCAATAAGTATAGCATACATCACATTTCCATTTATCAGATAAAATATATAAAATACTTAGAACAATATTTGGTAGGTTTAGTATTTACTGTTGCTGATGCTATTAATATTAGTTTATGCTTAAAATGTATTTTAGGAAATAAGGAGGTTATTTACGTGAATCCAGTTAAAATAAAGATGTTGTCTTAAATATTTATTCATTAAATGCTTTAAAAATCTGTTGGGATACATTTTCTGGATATCCATCAGTTTCAACAAATTCTATACCAGGGTAAAATTTCAGATGTTGTAATGCCCTAAAGCCGAGTTACATTAATTATGGACTCTGCATCCGGCTTATTGTTCCTTCTTCCATCTTTACCTAATTTTAAAATTGCAATGGTACAAACTTGGACTTATACCAAAGAGTTTTCAGAGGAAGAAAGATGCAAAGAAAAATAGTTTATTCATTCTGAATCTCACATTACAGTTGGAAAACTGAGCATGCGTACTTACCTATTCTGCTTATTGGATAAGAAAAATCAGTTTTATTCTTTTGGTTTCATGTAATTGCCATGTGTATTTTTAACATCTTACAAAATGCTTGACTACAACATTTTAGGGTGTGTATAACTTAACTGGTACCTGTAGAAAAATGTAAATACTTTTCAGACTACTCACATTTTTATTCTTCGTTGATTTTCTATCTTCACTCACAACCTGCAGCTCCCTATACATCATGAATTCTCACAGTATTCCTATCTAACAGGCCATTTTAGTTGAATAATTACTTTTATTATCACTTTCATTAAAAATTCTATGTTTCTTACATTTTTCACATAAGAGCCTTGAATTCTTTACTTAGAACAATCTGAATTTCAACTCAATGCTTTTTAAAGAATCCTGTATACTTAGGCAATGATCTTGAATATGTATAGATGATGATTTTAAGCTAACATAAATTAAACTTCCAAAAATGTATATGTCCCAAAATGTTAGGGGCCAAATGTATAAAGAAACAATGATTGCTGATCTTTTCTTGTGATAATTTTTTTAGGATCAGAAATTTTGGTGTCATTATGAAAGTAGCAATTAGAAGAAGATATTAATATTGAGAAAAACTACACTTCAGGTAGTGGGGTTCAAAAATTCTCAAATAAAATTTAAGGTTGATTTATTCCAAGGTTAATAAGAAAATAATATTTTTTAGATAGTCTGTATTCTCACAAAATAATAGTGAAACTTAGACTGTGTATCACTTCATCCTTCCTAACAATTTTGTACAAGTGCCTACCCCCCAGCTACTTGACAATGTGCTCCACAGATCTATTGTCAACACCAGGGTAAAAAGTGAAGGGTCCTAGTCGATCATGGTGGCCTCCTACCTTTGAAGCGATTGGCTTAGCACCAGGACCAGGTCTATCGTGGGCAATGAGAAGAGAGCTGTTGATGGAAGTGCATGCTGGGATTTCCTGGGTAGTAAAACATGATACACAGAAAGAAACAGACCCTTCCCTGTCTCAAGTTTATTGTGAACATGATGCTGCAGCTTGAATAGCCATAGTCTAATCTGTGGAATTGACCTTAGAATAGAGTGTGGGAAGTCAGACTTGTAAAGAACCAGGGTCCTTGCTGAGGTCATGCAGTTCATACAATAACCCACCAAATAGTTGCCCTATCTCCTGATTTGTGGAATAAATAATGGTTGGTTACAGGGTTGGGGCTGTAGCTCAGTGGTAGAGCGCTCGCCTAGCACATGTGAGGCACTGGGTTCAAACCTCAGCACCACATAAAAATAAATAAATAAAGGTATTGTGTCAATCTACAAATAAAAAAAATTTAAATATTACATTATTTAAGCCATTCAAATAGGGATTTTTCAGTTTCTTGTAGCCCAATACTTCTTTTTTTAAAAGATTTTTTTCTAATACTTCTTAACTCATATTTTAACATTATTTCCTATGTCTATATAAGTGTTAACATGATTATTCAAAACAAATCAGTACAGAAACATTTATCACACATTTTTTCAAAATGCAAATACATTTACTATGGTTATATTGATTAGTATTATAATGATTTGCCCATTTTTTCTTATTTGTATAGCAAGTCAAATTATTCTGGTTTCTATGCTGTAGGCTAAAGAAATTTCAAGACTTCTTTATGTTTAGTGTCTGAAACAACTAGATTCATCACTTTGAGAAATAACCAGGACCGGGATTGTGGCTCAATGGTAGAGTGCTTGCCTCACATGCATGGGGCACTGGGTTCAATCCTCAGCACCACATAAATAAATAAAATAAGGTATTGTGTACATTTACAACTAAAACAATAAAAATTTTAAAAAGACAACCAGTATAAAATCACAGGGAAACAAGTAGAATATTTTATTAAAATACTCAGATATACAATGAAGATAGTTACTGATTCTGATTCCATGAAAATATTCAATATATTCAGTGAGACTGGGGGGTGGGGTAAAGGTCATAATTACACTAGCATTTCACATCTCTTCTGTTTTGTCTTTGCATGAGTTTAGAAGATGCAGTTTTCTATAAACACCCAATATTGGATCAATCTTGATCTTGATGCTACTATTTGAGATGATGAGATACGGTTTCCAGGCTTCCTGATGTTGTGCCATAAAACGGATTTGAAAAGGAGTATACAGAACTCTAAGGAGGAAACACACATTGAAAAGGTCAGGAGTGCAGGCATTAAATAGGATCATGCAGAATGCAGTAAGTTCCTGGTGGATTTCCTGTGGAGGAGCTACAGGAGCATCCCTTAGTCTTTTACCAACACCCCCAGCACATGCTGCTGAACCTCTAACACAGAACTAGCCAGTGTGTTCCCAGGGTCCTCTGGACAGAGGTCCCACTACCTCATTCTCACCTCTGGTAGGATGGAGGAAAGCAGTGAGGCTAGTATTTTGAGGGATTTTTTTTTTTTTTTTTTTTTTTTGATGCTGGTTTCACTAAGCCTACTATATTGAATTAAGTTAGGTTAAACAAAATAAACAAAAGTATTTTTAAAAATCAACAGCATTAAGGGGCTGGGGAGATAGCTCAGCTGGTAGAGTGCTTGCCTTGTAAGCACAAGGCCCTGAGTTCGATCCCCAGCACCCAAAAAAAAAAAAAAAAAAAAAAAATCAACAGCATTAAGACAGTAGAATTCAGGGTTACAGAGTATATCAGAAAGTCTACAATATGGGAACTTATAGAGAACAAACTTTTTTTTTAAGGATAGTAGAATGAATCAGACATTATTATCCTATGTACATGTATGACTACCTGACTGGTACGATTCTACATCATGTTCAACCTGAAGAATGAGAAGTTAAACTCCCTTTTTGTATGATGTTTTAAAATGCATTCTACTGTCAGGTATAACCAATTAGAACCAAAAAAAAAAAAAATACAAAAGAGAGAGGGAGAGAAAATGGAATCTAGAGATTAAAAGAGACTTAAGAGATTTGAATGTATATACCTTACATGGATTCTGATTTTAAAAATACAGTCGTAACAACAAACATGCAAACCCCAACAAAAATCTCCATCCTTATTTGTGAGACAACTGAAAAAGGTTGAACACTAAATGTTTGGTGGGACCAAGAAATTATGGTGAAATTTTCAGGTATGACACTCTGGTTATATTTGTTCAGAAGTCATTTTTTTTTCTTAAAGATACAAGTAAGGTTTTACAGATGAAACTAAATGACATTTGGAATTTGCTTAAATATTTTCCAGGGGTCAGGGAGCAGGTGGTAGGAGAAGTTAAGCATCATTCTTCTGGGTTGGTCATCTTTGATGTTGGCCGCTGGGTGCACAACAGTTCTTTATACTCTTTCAATATCTATAGCGGAAAATAACTTTAACCGGTCTTCTTTGAATAAAGTCTATTTTGTTCTGTTATAATGTCAAGGAAAGCAAACTTAGCTCAATTAATATAAAATCATTTCTTTCTGAAACAATAGAAATCAAAACAGCAACAAAGGTTAGAAGATATGACAGGTTTTCTTTCTCTGCTTTTACTGAAAAGAAAAAAGGAATGTGAAAAAGGGAGTGATTTTTCTTTTATCAGAATAGAAAATAACAAGAAATCGCTTTGAAGTTTCCCAAGAGTCATCGATTGCACTGCCATATGTATACACAGTGAAAACTAGCTGAAAAGCACACTGAAAGCTGTGTCTTTGATTTAGATCTCTTCCTGTGTGTGCTGAGAAGCACAGACTAGAACTCTGGAGAAGCTGTCTTCTCAGTGGAAAATAAAAAATACATATTCTTTATTATTCTTCCAAGCCACTCTTTAATTACTGCAAGTTTGGGAGATATTAGTGTTTTAAAAAATGTAAAAGAATTCCACTTAAATTTCTATAACAGTTGTGTCTATCAGCGATTAAAAGTTAATCTAAGTTGAGGGTAAAAAAGATGACATTTCCTTTTCTTTACTAAAATTGAAAATATGTTTATATTACACCTTCCTACTTAGGTTCCTTAAACAATGTAGGCCTGTATTTATTTATTATTCATTAAGTAGGGACAGACTTCCCTTTTACTCTTGTCTTGATTCACTTGACAAATCAAATTAATTCTCTCTATGTCTGGGAAATATCTTCCTTCTTATTTTTGTTTCCTGCCAAAACAATACTAAACATGTGAATCACATCATTATTGAAGAAAATACAGAAATTAAAAATTCAAGGGTTATATTAGACTTCAACGACATCACCCAGTCTCTGAAACTACTAGAAACCATCTGATCTGATCCATTGCTACTCATTTTTCAGCAACAACAAAATAACAAATTGTTTATGACTTATTTTCATTAAAAATAATGAGAAATAAAACTTTGGTTTTCTATATCCTCGGTTTTACAAGAGAAAGAATCAAAGATAATAGTTCTGAACCCAGATGTAAGTCAACACTCATAGACAGGAGGAAGAGGTGTGTCCTGACAAAACATATTTCATATCCAATGAATGCTCATATTACCTATGAAAGAAAGGGAAGTGATGTTGGTCAAGATGTACAAAGTGTCAATTATTCAGGATGAATAAGTTCTGGAGATCTAATGTACAGCAAAGTCATGATATTAACACTGTATCATATACTTGGGATTTGCTGTGAGAGTAGATCTTTAATATTCTCACCACACACATGAATTGAGCATGTGAGGTGCTGGAGATGCTAATTAGCTTGATTATGGTAATCACCTCACAACGTATTTGTGTTTATTAAAAATCACTTTGCATAACTTCAAAATATACAGCTTTCATTTGTCAATTGTACCTCAGTAAATCTGCAAAGAGATAAATCAGACAATGAAATAAGGAAAGAAAAAAGGAAAGGAAGGAAGAAAGAAGGGAAGAAAGAAAGGAAGGTAGACAGGAGGGAGGAAGGGAGGGAAGGAAGAAGAAAAGAAAAGAAAGGTGAATTTGTATGTAGGTAGCAGAGAGATTTTCCCTGACATTTTTTCTCTAGCCTGACAGGGGAACCCCGCTCCCTGCTACCCCCCCGCAAAGGGCCAAGAAAGATGTAAAGCATTTCCATTTTTGCTTTCCTCTTCGTTATCAGGTAATGACCCTCACTAACCACACTAAGTTTAAAGTGACCACAGAGTGTGATCCTTCCTTTAGTCTTTTGAGAATAAACTAAAGAACACTCAATGAAAAGTTATTGTGAATAGCTGAGTAATTCTCTGTGGGTTAAACTGATTTTTTCCAGATTTCTCTCTTTGAGTATGAACAGTGACCACAAAGCCATTTAACAGTGAACTGACTTTACAAGGAGATTGAAGCTGTCCTGAAATGGAAAATTCTCATTGCACATTTTTAGAGACTGAAACTCCTTTTTTAACCCCCAATCTAAATAACTCCACTGAAACATTTCTCTTAGCCCTGATGCAGAAACACATCCAAACAAAATTAGCTGGGTACATGGGTTTTTTCTCTCTCTGTGTGTATATGCGTGTGTACATATGTCTCTGTGTATTTTTGCCTCTGAAATAATACTCTTTATCATTGCCACTTACCTCTATTTTCTCAGGGTTGCTCCAGTTCCCATAAACTGGATTGACAAAGGCACAGTTACCACTTCCCTCAGTTTTCCTTAAAACACACAGAACCAACAAAAATAAATGTTAATAAATAAGTATTGAAATGCAGCAAAGGAGAATTGCAGGTTGTTGTTTGTCAGAAACCTTTGAGAGACACATTGTCTAGCCAGCATACTTATTTTCATGAATTTATTACCATAAGTAAAGTTTTATTTTTTTATAGGACCCCAAGACAACCAGCAAATGTAATTTGAACTCTGAGTATTTGGATCCAAATAAACCCAAGCAAATAAAAGTGGCATAAGCCGGTCTTAATATTGATTTCTTAAAATATTACTCAAGTAATTCAAATAACACAGCATCAGACAGAACAATGTAATATGTGGCTGAAATGGTTATAGGGAAAGGCCATCAGAAAGTTCATTAGACTGCAAGAGAGCAAGACCACCACTTCGTGAAGATGATTTTCTATGACAGTGGCTATTGTAGAGACCTGTACCATGTGAGCCCTGGTCTTCAATATTTTAGTCAGTAAATTTAAATTTGGGTGTTTTTCAGATTTCTTCATGTTAATGTTTCCTTTCATGAAAATCATAAAAAGACATGTCCTCAGTAATCTCACATATTGGACTAGATCTGTGTAACTCACTATAATTATCTGAGTGCCTAAATGATGAACATTTTCTTTTTGTACTTCTTAGACTCCTCCATAAATAAGTAGCCCTCAGTATTTGTTATAACCAATGAAGAAAAAGTTTGCATCACAGGAACAAAAATAACATAACCAATAACTAAATATACCCTAAATATAGACTTAAAGAGGGTTCCATGCATGCATGTGCTTGTGCACACACATACACTTACACAGACACACAACAGAGAATGGAAGACCAATTTTGGGATAATTGCTAGTGTCTTAAAGGCAACTAGGAGGAAAAAAATATATAGTGCATGAATATTTTTGTCTAACTGGGGAATAATGACAGTCAAATTTGTTAATAATGTACCCCTAAATCCAAAATGAAAAGGCAGTAAAGAGGAAGTTCTTACTTGTTTTATTTTTGTTAAAGAAAATTCCCAGAGGCTTGACTTCCTGTTGTCATCTATCAAAACCACAAGGTCCTTTTCTAAGAAATAATAGCATTGCTGAATCTAACAGTCTAATCTGTGTAATTATGTTTGACTGGCAATACAGTCTCCCTCAGGAGTCAGTGTCTTCTCAGGTTCTGATCTCCACAGTTTTTAAGCAATTGGCTTAAATATGGGACAGATTAAATATTTCACCCTCAGTGAGGCTACATTTTGGTTATTGATGAATAGCACTACATGTAGCTATTTTGTGGGTTATGTGAAAAGTCATAGTTGCACACTTAAATGAGTCAACAAGTATGTGCTAATTCCTTAACCACTAATGGAATACTTATGAGTTTCTCCAATTACACTGAATAAATCATTTTTGACTCTTCCAAGTCGAGTCTATGTTAAGTTCTCAGAGTAGTAAACTCAGTAAATGGTATGGTTAGTGCATTCAGTAGGCAGGGTTATTCTCAAAGTGGAGACTAGGAAGGAAAGAGAGGGCAGTTTGGAAATGTGTCAAAATGCTAAAGCAAGAGCTTGTCAAGAATGATGAACATGAAGTAGGAAAATCAAAACAGAATGGAAATTAGCAAGTAGGTAAATATGGAACATCCAGAGACACCAAGGACTGAGGAAAAAATTAAACTAGGCTGAAATCAGGCATGAAATCAAAAGCAGGAGGAAACTCAGCCATAGGGCTAGACGGGACAGATGGTCCAAAGTCCAGGCAGGCAACTAGAAACTGAAGGGACAGGCTTGGCAGTCGACTGCATAGAATTGAGGCACAAATAGCTTGAAGGGTCTTAATGTAAGGCAATCATTTTGGCTTTGGACTGCTGAGACCCCAGATGACCCAGGCCAAGACTGGCAAGTAGAAGTCAGGTAAACTGATAAAATATTCCAGCCATGTTAATTTACTATCAAAGCTACTTTTCTTTTGAAAGGATTTTAAAGTTTTAAATAATTTTCTATGAAAGTAAAAATATTGAAGGTATCGGATTTTAGGGATTGGGTAACCCCAAAGTAGGAAGATGGCCTGAGGGTAGAAACAGAGGAAAGGGTCAATGTGTGAGTAGTGGAAGATGACAAATTATAAATTCCTCCTGCTTCAAACTTTATTAGCAACCTCAAACTACTTTATTTTTCCCAGATCAAAGGTATGACTCTCCATTCTTGGAAATCTCGGGATTATTATGTTAAGTCTCAATGTGTTTCTATTTATAAGGTAAAATATCACACACCAACCATAGATACTTGCATGAAGTAAAATTTTCATGCCATTCTACATATTTACTATTTTGAATTCTGCTATAATTTTCCATCTTCATAGATCATCTCTTTGATAACCAAATAAAAACTTCACTTAAACAATAGTTCCTTAGATGAAGGAAAACATACTTCTTTGATTATGAACTTTTCTGCCAGTTTTTACCCTGAATAATGGCAACGGTAAGTCTACATCAGGCTAAATTTCACTTAACTCATTGTATCCGTCAATAGGCTCCTAAAGAGATGAGGTTCTAAAAAATATAACCATCTTGGGAAATGAGCAGGTAATTGACACAGAAATTCTGAGGGAGGAAAGAAAAATGCATGGATCGCATTGGTTTGCCCCCCATAACTTCTCATGATTCACTGTACATTATTATTAAGATCCTTTCATTTCCAGTGTGTGCAGCATTTACAATGTGGCTTTCTGTGTGGGCTAAAGGCACAGAGGCAGGCCAGTGCGGAACTAGGATAATTCTGATGGGAATTTCCAATTTTAATTTAGTGAGTATATGTATACATCAAAAGGAATTCACTTCATGACTTACTGACAAATTGTTTCAGTGTTGACAAAAACATGGAGGTATTCCTAATAATCTGAAATTATTGGAAATGGGCAATGAAGAAAAACAAAAAGAATAAAACAAAAACCCATGTATGTTGCATCCAGTAAACAGAACTTTGAGATCAATGTTTAGTTTATATTATTTGTTCTCCAAAGTTTTATTGAGATATAACTCATCTACCATAATATTCACACATTTCAAGTATATAATTTTATGGTTTATGGTAACATGATTTTTATTATTTTTTGTTACTAAGTTTGAAAATTGCAAAATATAGTAACCCCCAAATTTTCCCTTTTAACTGCTTTTAAATTAAAATTCAGCATCATCAATTACTTTTGCAGTATTGTGCAACCATCACTTTTGTTTCCAAAATGTTTTCATCACTTCAAACTGAAACTCCATATTCATTAAGCAATAACTCCCCATTACCTTCTCCAACTAACTCCTGGTGACCTCTAATCTAATTTCTGTGTTGGTGAACTTTCCTATTATAGGTATCCTATATCATTGGAATCCCACATTTGTCTGACTTATTTCACTTAGCATAATGTTTGCAAGATTATCAGATCTTCAATCTGTCCATTGTTTAACAATATCCTACTGTATGTATATGCCACATTTGGTTTTATTCATTTGTCAATTGATGGACACTTAGTTTATTTTCATCTTTCAGATCTTGTGAATAATGTTGCCATGAACATTGGGGGATAAATAACCATTTGAGTCTCTATTTCAGTGCCTTTTGTTATACACCAGAAGTGAAATTTCTGAATCACACAGGAATTCTATTTTAAGTTTTTGAGGACCCACCAAACTGTTTTACATTATTCTGTACCATTTTAGTTCACCTCCATTGATTTGTGAGGATTTCTATTTCTCCCCATCTTTGCCAACATTTGTTGCTTTCCATTTATTACCGTTATTCTTGTTGCCATCCTAGTAAGTGTGAAGGGGAATTTAGCTATCATTTGCATTTCTCTAATAAGTAATGTTGAATCTCTTTTGATACGTCTATTGACTACCTGCAAATTTCTTTGAAGAAAATGTCTATTCAATTATCTGTTCAATTACTTTGCCCATTTTAAAACTGGGTAGTCATTTTGTTCTTGAGTTATAAAAATTCGAGAGATTTATCTCATCAGATATATGATTTTCAAATATTTTCCTCCATTTTGGCTCTTAAGAAGGTTTTGATCCATTTTGAGTTAATTTTTATATATGATTTGAGGTAGGGATCCAAATTTATCCTTCTGTATGTGGAAATCAACTTGTCTATTAAAGAAATTATTCTTTTCCTATTAAATGGAGTCAGTACCCTTTTTCAAACATCAATTGGCATAGATTATATGAGTGTATATTTGGATTCAGTTACATTCCACTGATTTATATTCCATTTTCTCTTGCTAATACCAGTTTCTTTTGTTTACTCTAATTTTGTGGTAAGTTTTGATTTTAGGAACTGTGATCTTCCCAGCCTTGTTATATTTCAAGGTTACTTTGACTATTTAGTATCACAGCAATTTCACATGAGTATAGATTGTTTTCCATTTTTATAAAAAAAGACTGTTCAAATTTTTAGAAATATTTCCTGGAAGCTGTATTTTGCCTTGACAACATTCCTGTCCATGAACTCAGGATGGATTTCTATTTACTTAGGTTTTTAAATTTTTCTTTCAGGAATACTGATTAAATTTATTCCCAAGTATTTTTTTTCTTTTAGATGCTAATTGTCAATGAAATTACTTTCTAAATTTGTTTTTCTGATTGTTCATGGCTGGTAAAACAAAGCACAAATGAATTTTGAGAGCTGATCTTGTATCTTGTATGTTTACTGAATGAATTGCTCAACTCTAGCCGTTTTCCTGTGGATTTGGGACTTTCTGTATATAATGTCATTTGTGAATAGAGAATTTTATTCTTACCCTTCCAATGTGACTACGTTTTATTTCTTTTTCCTGTCTATTTATACCAGGAAAGTTTTCCTTTCTGATAAACACCTTTATCTCTGGCTTAGAGGGACTATAAAACATTCCCTAATATAAACAGAATTCTAATTCTAGTACAATGGGGAAAACTGTCATGTCAATGCTTGGAGTTTTAGAGTAGAATCCGTTTGCCAGTTAATGTGAAAATCTTTAGACTTGGTAAGTAAATAAATGTTTATCCAGGCTGAAAAGGAAACAGAAGTGGTAGTGATCACAGTTGTCACTCTAAATGTTGGAGATTGACTCTCAGGAGGGTGACAAGGGAAGAGTGACAGGACAATGCCTGAGTTACAAGTCTATACTTCAAGAGAAATATCCCTATATAAATACTGTACTTTTATCAATATTTTAATCTACTTTATAATTTATCAATATTATTTACTAAAGTGCCATTTTTAGTATGAATGCATGGTTTAACAATTTTTGTTAATAACAGACACATTTTTTTAAAAAATGCTTTTTTAGTTGTTGATGGACCTTTATGTATTATGTGGTGCTGAGACTCGAACCCAATGCCTCACGCATACTAAGCAAGCGCTGTACCACTGAGTTACAACCCCAGCCCAACAGACACACATTTTAGTAACTTACTAATCTGCCATTTTGTATATCTGAGAAACTAACTGGTCCATCTGGTTAGTCAAATCCACCCAATACCTATGCCCCTCTGCCATCTCATGGGAGTAGAGCTATCACATATGTTCATATGTTAGAGTCGGTTCAGAAAATGGTTAGAGAAAAATAAACTAAAAAAATGAGTAGAAACTTTAGAGGTTAAAGGGAATACCTTGAAGAGGGCCATGGATGGTGTTTACTACTACATCGAGGTAGCTCATGTTATAAAATTTTACTGTCAGTATCATGATAAGTGAAATAAACCAAATCCCCCAAACCAAAGGCTGAATGTTCTCTCCGATATGCAGATGCTAACACACAATAAGCAGGGGAGAGGGAAGAATCGAAGTTCATTGGATTAGACAAAGGGGAATGAAAGGAAGGAAGGCAGGATGGGAATAGGAAAGACATTAAAATGACAGACATGACTTTCCTATGTTCATATATGAATACACGACCTATATAACTACACATTATGTACAACCACAAAAAAGAGGAAGTTCTACTCCATGCAGGTATGTCAAAATACATTCTACTGTCATGTGTAACCAAAAACAACAAATTAAAATTTAAAAAAAATTTATTGTCAAAACCTGTACACTTAGACATAGAACCACAGTTTCTGAAATTGGAATAATTATGACATAGACATTACAGGGATTTGAAGGAATAAACAACATAATTCATCTATCAGATGATATTTGTTGTATATATATGTGTAGAGGAATTTGCTCTCACACTTTCACTTATGAACTAATTTCTATATATTACTCCTGAGAGGCCAGATAATATCTTAAGATCCCAGACATGACTGCCATGAGTCAAGTCCCTGAAGGAAACTGATGCTCTACAATGTGGTCACTCATTCTTTAAGATGGTGGAATGACAGAATGTTATTGATGTTATTTATCATCTTTCAAATTTATTTATTGAAATCTATCCAACATTTCTAGGATATATATTAAACACTGTACTAGGTCTTAGACTTACAAATTTGATCAGTACAGGGCTTCTAGGATTTCTTTTTAGAGGGTGGGAGCTGCTAGATTCTGTCTCTTAGATGAAATGAGATATTTTTGCAATGCCCACCACAGGCTTGAGGCTACTGATAGTTGAGAGCTATTCTTTTGACCTTCTTTGTATTCTTTTCTCCTTTTATAATTTAGAACTTCTTTTAAATTTCCTACTTCTTTCTCCTGTCCCCTGAGCTCCTGTCCCCTCCTATCCTGTCTCCTGTCTTATCTTGCCCCCTCCACCCCCAAGCTTGGAATCAATGAAATCAAATTCAGGTAAGAGAATACAAAGACATAAAAATTTGTAATAATAATGATAATAATAATGATAATACATCTATTCGCTAATTTAGAGCTAGAAAGGATCTTTGCAATCATCTTGCCCATGACTTTTTGTTTTTTAACAGATGGGACGATTGAGAGTCTTCCCTCACTGAACTATAAGTTCTTTTGAGGATGACATATCTGCTTTGCATATCTCTCTGTTCCAGAATGTAATGAAGTGCCAGAAACACAGTAGGAATCAACAGAAGGTTTGCAGAAAGAGGAAGTTAATAAATACCTATGGTCTGAAGGTCTAATGATGGAACTTCATCCAATGATCCCTGTCTGCTCTGTACCCTTATCCCTACACCCAAAAATATCAGCCCCCAGAGAGGAAAGACATTTCATTTTTACTATTCTAGTAGATGTATATTCATATTTAGTTTCCCTTTCCACTTTGCCCAAGATCTTAAATAATCCAGGAGCCTATTTTGTGCTGTCTTTTCCCATTTCTTTTACATCTGGGTATGTGGCAGCCCAGAGCAGTATCTGGGGTTTTCCTGAAGAGGACTGAGGACAGTAGCATAGGCAGAATTTTTCTCTTTCCATTACCTGGACACTGGAAAAGTCATATGACTAGAGAAAAGCTAATGTGATATTAATAACTCATTTTATAGCACTTAAAAGTAAAGATCTGTGTCTCTTATTTGTATCTTGATAAATGAGGTGTATGGAACATCCATGTTAAAATATCAAGGTCATCTAGTGAATTTTCAGGCTATGAAGCATTTGATTTATTACTACTGGTGAAAGATGTTTTCTATTCATAAAAGTAATGTGACATTTTTTGAAGGATGGATCTACATTATGAAATATAATCAATTCTCTGGTGGAAATGGAATTAATTTAATCTGGGTATCATGTTTATTAATGGTGAATCTGAGGATGTCCCAGAGAATTAAATCTCAACTCTACTCTCCCCATTTCTACTTCTGTCATTTCGAATTCTTAAATTTCTCCAAATTTCTAGTTGTAGGACTTGAGGAGTCTTAAGCCTTGCTGAATAGGCTAATCTTTCAGATAAAAGAAATATAAAATACAAATTTCAAATAAACATGTTTCTATGGTTCTCCTTTTACACACCTTTTTTTAGTGTTCATTAAGCATACTTTCTCTGCCAAGAAGAGATCTTTTTAGAAAAACTTGTTTGTTTGTTTGTTTTTAAACCAGGGTGCTATTATTAGTTATTTTTCCCATCTATTCCTAACAATCAGAGTGATGATCTTTCATTTGTCTGTTTTTACTCCCATGTTTTATAACCAAGGAAATAGGGTTTCTTGGTGTGTTTGTCTGCTCCTTGTTAACTTGGAATAAATGTAGGAGACTGGGGCACTGTGGTTCCTATGCAACTGTTGTTGTCAAATGATTCTTGTGCATCATCTTCTCTCCAAACCTTAGACAAGTTTTATTTTACACCTGGTTTCTGATCATTTACAGAACACATTTTAACCTGTCTAAATAGACTCTTTTTAAGGAAAGTTATCTAAATTTTATCCAAACTTTAAAATTTAGAGACAGATTTATGGCACCTTGCAAAAAATAAGCACCATAAAAGATCATAGAGCAAGAAACATGTAGGAAGTTAGAGGAAACTGAGAGCAGACAAATAGAAATGAGTCAGAGGCAATAAATAAACAGGACACAAAAGAGCTATCGTCAGAGTCTATAGATCTATTTAATGTAGGATATAGCTTTGACTTTAAGATTAGGGAATCCAAATTCAGTCCAGACAATCAATTACACACATCACACTTTCAAAAAAGAAACAAGCCAGGTGCTCAGAAGCACATCTAACATTTACTGTGTGGATCCCATTACTGTAATCTAGTACAAAAAAGGAACAAGGTCCCTAGAACATTATTTTAGGAAAGCAGCATGGTTTTTACTAGGTGGTTGCAACTAATGTCTTTCAAAATCAGACTGAAACTTTGCCAAAGTGAACTTTAGGTAAAGCTACATCAGAGAAACTGTTGACAAGGAGGGAGAAGAAACTTCATGGAGATCTTGAAGCACAACAGTGATGTAGAGAATTTAATTTGGGGAACTTTTTCATATGTTCACATTTATGATTTTAAAAAGTCAACATCTATAATTTTTAGTGCACAATTACAATAGGGTACATTAAATCCGTCATAAGAATCTACAGGTAAAGTAAAATTGTACAGGCTTATGATATTAAAAGAAAGAACAAGTTGAGTCTACTCATACTAGTGTGTATGTCTCTAAAATGCCATGTTATCTGACTACTGATAAAGAAAAAAAAGACAAAATCATAGGGAGAAGAAAATGGAAACAATCAACTATATAATGGTCTGTTTTTCCTGCAAGTTAATGATTTTCATTTTTTAAAGAAACAAACAATCTGGGGGAAACAAAAAAAAAAGAAAAGAAAAGAAAAGAAAGAAAGAAAGGAAACAAGCCAATTTGAAAAGGCAAAGATAAATTAAAGGAAATTTCTATGAGCTTAAGTTTTCATTCCCAAATCCTTAAGGACCAAATGTGTGGGTGAAAAAGTTCAGAAAGAATTGAATTTTCACACACAACCAGAAATGCCGCAAAAGGGAGAGGAAAGGATTAATCACCCAGAGCCACAAAGCCAAACAATTGGGATACCAAATTTTGCTGAACTCATTCACATGATACAACAGCTGCCATATTTTTCTGACACTCTTTTCAGGCAGGAAATAAATACACTGACCACAAAACCTGTCACTGTTTAAAGCACTCTTGCTGTGGCAGAGTTCTTTAATGGGAACATGCCCAGGAATATGGATGCAATTAGTATGAATAAAGCTGACCCAGGTTCCTGTAACTTAACCTTGAGGAAAAAACCCAGGCTGCCAGTGGGAACTCACTCAGTCTTGACTCTGTTTCTTGAGTGCAGCGTTAGCAAATTCACAACCACCTAACATAAACCAGATGCAGAGGAGAGTCCCTTTGGACGTAGATTTGAAAGCATGCTTTGAAAATCTTTTCTGACCTAGTAAAATTAGCAGGAGTCATTCATTAGGAAATAATTGGGAGGAAGACAAAGGAAGAAAGAGGATGATCACAAATTATCAATAAAAATAATGAAAAATTAGATATGACTTCAAGGTCTAATAATAAGAGAATGGTTAAATGGTGATACATGCACTTGAGACAGCACCATATAGCCCTTTCAAGAAATGCTTTAAAGACTATTTTGTGGTAGAGGACAATGTGTCTCAGATAATGGTCTGTGGACCCCTGAGTATAAAGACCCCTTCCAGATTCAAAACAATTTTCATATTAATAACAAGACATGCAGGTAAAAAATTCATTCAAAGTTCAAGACAGATCAGTGTTTTTTAATTAGAATTATTCACTGGGTACATTTTCACTGATGGTTTTAATATAGTAGAGGGAAAAATGACTGGTGTTTTATTATTCATCAAAATCATAGTGTGAAAATGTATGTTGCATTCTTTAGGACTATGTTTGCAATAAATATTTTTAAAAGTCACTTTGATTTGGATAAAGTAGCAAACATATTAACTCTCAACTCTTCAGTACAAACCTTTTTTAGCATCCTGAGAAGTATGCATAAAAGGCATTTTTATGGAATATTAAATTACAGGTATATTTTTTTGTGGGAAAGCACTGTGGGAATGAGTTGCATGCTAAACTAACCACTTTTTTCAAGGAGTAACCCTGTTACTAGGAAGAATGATTGACAGATATGGTTATTCTAAGTAGGGCACTTGGCAGACATTTTCATAAAGACAAATAAAGCAAAGCTTGTAAATCAAGGAAAACACTTGAGAATATCTATTGATGAGAAAATTCGAACTTTCAAACAAAAATTAAAAATTTTTAAAAACTCCTCTGTTTTCTACCATAAGTATGATGTTTCCCAATACTTTGAAGACTTGACTGACAGCTATTTTTATTTTATTGCATAATGAAATGTATTAACACTTGACAAACTGCATAAACCACTGAAGTAATATTTTCTAAATGAAAAATGTATGATATTACAAAATCACACATAGGTAAATAACCCATTTCAAGTAGATATAGACCAATAAACTTGTAATGATACAAAAATCTTATTGGTGGTGTTTCAGATTCCACAATACAAATATAATTTAAACATCACAATGTCATGTTTTGAGTAGTGTTTATTCTATTTTAATTACATGCCAAATGATTAAGCTATACCTCTCTTTTTTAAATATACTTTTATATAAGGTTGAATTTTTTATACTTCAACAAAACGACATATTTCAATGGTTTTAATTGCAGAACGAGATATTAGAAACCCATACCAACCCTCAGCAAAATTATGATTTAGTTTGAGAAGCTTTGTTTTACTGGAGGTTTAATTGACTCATTTAATTGACTAACATACTTTTCCTGCACTAAATTTTTGCTAGCTACCTCTTCTGAAAATAGTTTCTTTCTTTTCCTTATCTTCTATGTATGTGACACCTCAAAGCCTCAAAGTTGGTAAAGTTCATTTTCCAGAAAATGTTAATTACCTACACTTTATATATTATAATGTACACTTTCATAATACTTCTTTTGATAACATATAGTAGATTCATTGACATAGTAAATCAATAAATATGATTGAAAATATTTCTCAGTTTTAATTTCTCTAATGGTAAAATTTGATATATATGGACCACATTAAAAATGTTCTTTGGGATCCTTGATAATATTTAAAGCTGTAAGAAAGGTATCTTGAGACCAAGACGTTTGAAAAATGGTCAGCATAGGGAAATAAGGAGAAAAGAAAATCACACAAAGTAATTTCAGATTTCAAGGTGACAAGCGTGTATGTGTGTGTGTGTGTGTATGTACATTAATAAAGTTAAGAAAAAGATACATCAAAATGTTAATGTTGGGGTCAGGAGATTAAATGTTATTAAAAACAAAGCCAAAAACTTTCCCTGGTACTTGGTTGGATTCACTAAGTTGTATTCAGAAGGTGGCTGTATGTCACATTCTCAGATAGGGGACGGTTTTACAACTTGGAAAAGATCACAGGGTGTTTATGTTGCATGAGCTCTTCACCTCCACCCAGGTCTGCTTCTTCTAAGTTATTTACCTAAGAGCTAAGATATCACTCAGGGCTGAGATCTTCAGTTTCCCTTTGTCGCCCCTCTCTTATCATCTCTAGTTGCCTGCTAGTCTAAGGGCGCTCGTCAGAGTTTCCAGATGGGTCAAATTTTTCTGATTCCTGTGTTTATTCTTGAATGCCCTCCAGAAACTTTGCTAACTCTGGGGCCAGATCAACCAGTTCTCTGTACTCTACTTTGTATTCATTGTGCATTTTATTATCAGGATGTATAGTACTTTCTCTTGTTGGCATGAAACATTTTTCCAGCTAAATTGCTGTATGTGAAAACTATTTCCAATTTCCTGATTTAATTCTCTTAGGTACATAGTTTCTTTGGTTGAAATTGGATTGCAATAAGGCTGTCTTCATGATTATCCTTAGCAACCATTTGTAACTTGCTTCTTTCTAAATTGTTTAGACAATTTCAACTTGACAATCTATGTAAGAATCTGCCTAGAAAAATGGACTTAGTGACATTTATTTATGTGCAATCATGTCTCTTACACTTGAAGATTAACTTCCCATGGGAAAATTTATTTATGAAATATAACATTACTCAACTATCCACCATGTACTGTACTTCAGAGCTACTCAGGGTGTGGTTTGTATATAGCTTTGGTTTTATCTATTTATTGTTTCATGATGAGATTAAAAAATCAAGAGAAAATATTTAGCAACATTTACTGCAATTTGACAGAATAATTTTGTATCTGCTAATGCTAAGAATAAGAAATCTGGACTAATATTTTGTGTTTTATTTCATTTTTTGAATATTTATTTAAAATAATATATTTTAAAAGCATTGGCATATGATTGATTATAAATAAAAATAAAAACAACTTTTTCTTACTACATAGTTTGAGCAGCCCCATTTCATAGCAGGATGTGTGCTAATATTATTAAACAATCATTTACCTGGTTGACTTTTACTTTCCATTCAATAAGTTTTTGATAGCTACCTCATCTGAAAATATCCTTTTCTTCTCCTTTCTCCTTAGGAATGTGATACTTCAACATCCCACAGTCAGAAAGGGCTAAGTATTTTGCAACTTTCTCCAACCAGAATGAAGTATTTTTCCATGTAAATTACTCTATGTGGAAACTCAGTCTAATTTCCTTATTGAATTTTTTTAGACACATAATCTGTTTGATTGAAAACTGATTGCAATGTTGAAGTTAATTATCAGCCTCTGTGATTTCCCTTAGCAATTGCCTAGCAACATTCTTCTTTCTCTTTTAGACAATTAATTTTAAGTTGACGACCCTATGTAAGAATCTATCTAGAAAAATGATCTTATTTCATTATAACTCCTGAATATATCAAATTCCTCTAAATATGCCCCATTTTGAATTTATAATACATTTAGTTAAAACTGTCCTGGATCTATGAATAATTTCAGCTTGTAAGACAATTAAAAAAAATTGGAAAAGCAATAAAATTGCATTTATTTGTAGATATTTTAAAACTATTTAAAAATAATAAAATAAATTATCACACAAGAATATAATTAGCTCTTTATATAGATTTCTAAAAATTATTATCTTAGGGCTATAGCACAGTGGTAGGACACTTACCTAGCACGTATGAGTCTCTGGGTTCCATCCTCTGCAATTGCAAACAAATAAAGCAAAACTCTCCCTGTTGAATTCCTATTTATTAGCTCACCATTTTTCATATCTAACTTATGTTTTATTTCGTACTAACCACACTATTCTTGATTACAGTCTGTGCCATTACACACATTCCATTTTCCTGACATGTCTTCCTTAGTTGTTTGTTAGATTGCAATCTATCTGGGTGATACAGCACCTCCCCACTAAGTCCCTCCTCAATCTCCCTACCTGATTACCTTTACCTCCAAAACATAGTTCCCTTCTTCTTTCCTCTGCTTTCTGTGGTGAGACTCTGCAGTTAGCATATGCTTACTGCAACATGGGATGACTTGCTTTCACATATACCTCCTTTACTAGATGTAAACTACTATTAGTTTTTATATTATTAGCAGCTAGCATGGTGAGTAGCACTTACTAGATGCTTAATAAATATTAGCTAACAAATGCACAAATGAATTGCTAGAGTTTCTTATCTTGGTGCTTTTTCTTTTTTTTTCCAAGGATGAAAGCAAACTGGTCTTGAAGGGCTATTGTCAATTTATCCTTTGATTCCTCAGTGAGTTTGGAATTCCAACACAGTAAACAGGATCTGAAATTTTAGGCAGTCCTTGAGAACTTTTTTTTTTAAGGAAAAATGGTGTGACCTAAGATTTGAAAGCCAAGAGTCATTCTGGAGAATAACAAAGCAGATAATGAAGAAAAATTAAGAAACCAATCTCCCCCAATCTCTATTCACTTAGCAACATTAATAAATCATAATATGTAAAATTCTGAATCTCTATTTAGAGGTGCTAAATACATTTGCTACATGCTATGGTGAAACGATATGATTTACTGCTAATAAAACACCTCCCTTACCTTTACTGCCTTCCTGGACTTTATTTAAACCGGTTACCTCTTCGAAGGAACATCTGATTCTCCTTCAATACGTTTATCTACTCTGACTGCTTAAATATGAAGAAACAAATGCAATTTAGAAATCTGTCAGTGGCTGGAATACTGTGTTCTTGCTATGTAAGATTTATAGTCAACAGAAGGAAGATGTTAAAAAGTGCCTGTCCTACTGTCCCATCCTGCTAGAGATATTATACAGGCAAAGTAACAACGATGAAATGATTGTCTTCAAGCCAAATAATTAGAATATGGGACTGTTAGAGATTAAAGTCATCTTTACATTTTTAACATAGACACGATTCCTTAGACTATTTGGAGTTTATGTCCAGTGACAACAGAGTCGAATAAGATACTTAACAGCAACAATAGCAACACACAGAGACATTTCCACACACCAGTAAAGTTTGCATTATTTCATACTTGTGTTCCTGAGACACTGTGTGCACATTGATTTTGTATAATCAAATAATGCCTTAAATGATCAGGTAACTGGTTAAGCAATAGTAGATATTTACTTTAAATGGGAAGTCACTTTGAGTCCATGTGAAATTTCTTTTATGGGGTGTGGGGGTGGTAAATATGACTAACTTTCTTGAAAAGAGTTACTCTTAAAGTCATTTGGAAGTGAGCTCTCTAGAAAAATAGAACAATAAGCAGAATTCTATAAGTAGAATCTGCAATCAAGTTATCAGATATAGGCTGCTTTAAGAGACTTCAGGAAAAAACTCACATACATGACTGTCTAAATTAAACAGTCTAGTGTGAGGACAATATTGAACAGACTGAACATATTCATTTAACAAAGTAAATTTCCTGCCTCCATAAAATATCCAGATATTTTTTGTGCTCTGTTTTTTCCATAGATTATGAATATTTATACTTGTAGGTTTTTGGTACTCTCTCCTATCCCTCATTAAAAGTCTAGGATTTACAATTCTGATCATGGACTAAAATTTAGCCCATCATGGAGCCCAGTAACAACTCTGCCAAGTGGCGTACAGGTAGGTATCAGTTGTCAATTCTTTAGACTTCCTTATATCAACCATATAACAGGAAGATCATCCAACTTTGAAGAAAATCCTTCAATATATCCAACAAGGATATCCCAACTTTTTGAGTCATCTACGAGGATTCTTGTATGAATAAATTCTGGAGCATTAAGGCCAAGTAAAGTATTGCCTCTGGAAAATAAAGTGTTTATTTGGGCTCCAATACCCAAGTGTAGACAGACTGAGAAATCAAATTTTAACAAATATTTACTGAGATGAATTCCTCTCTGCCATTTGTTGAGCTTAGGGATATAAATATGAATAGGACAAGGATCTGCCATCAAGATGCTCACAATCTGTTATGGGAGAAACTAAACTAAAAGTCAGTGAACTGGATGAAAACAAGCTTGAGAACAAAGTACTCTGGAAGCTCAGGAAGGAATGGTTAATTCTTCCCATGGTGACCAGGAAAGGAGGGCAGAGTCACTTGTTTTGAACATGGTCTTTGTGAAAGAATTACTGTTATGTGTTTTATTTTTATGGCAAAGAAAAAAGTAAACCCAGCATTTCTGGAAATTTGTTCTATTCCCCCTTTGATCAATAAATCCTCTGTGTTCACGATTCATCTGGAAAGATGGCAGTTGGTATCACAAATTCTATGTCTTGGACCTATTCAGCCCACAGAGACTGAATCCAAGACTTTGATGTATTATTGCAAATCTGCAGGTCCTACCCATCTGATTTTTCATTTGCCCTACATATTATTTATGAAACACTCACCATATGTTAAGCAAGGGGCAAGACAAAACAAACAATGCTAACCCAGAGATTTTTCAGCAAATAAAATTACAACCTGGTCCCAGACATTGTTAAGCATCAGCCAATTGTGTGGGCAAGACCACCCTGCAGATTTGCCAAGTGGCTCATCTAATCTTGAATTATAAGTTAGATACCTAATTTTTTAAATTAAGTGTTAACTTGGGGAACTGTAGTACAAAGATACTAGTAGTAATTCAGTGAAATTAAAGGTATTCTAACAATTGAAATGCTTAATGCAGTTGCATGATAAGCAGAGAATATTTAGGCCCCCCAAAACTGAGCACAATATTCTATTGCAATCAGACAATTTCAAGACTGGGGGAAAATACTTTAAGATAATTTAATTTATAATTTCTCATATGTAACCAGCATAACACTGGTTGTATAAGAGGTTAATTTAGACAACACAAATATTTTAATTACATAACTGCATTTCATACTAAAGGTATAATAGAAAACATTAATAAATGGCATATAAAATCCATGATTTCATGAATATTTTTATTTTTATTTTTATTTTTATTCATGAAATGATTATGCAAAAATTAATAAAATTAAATCTGTTAGAAAAATATCATTTTAAAAAATACATTTACAATCTAAACTCTAGGAATAGCCCAAGTATGATAGAAGTCTGGGGAAAGCTGCTTTAGTCCAATTTCATCATTTGATATGTAAGAAAATGTAGGATATCAAAACATATTTCTCTATTACCCAAACATATTTTCTTCCTGAGTTTTGGGGTCTCAGCATTATCAACCATGCAAGTGTAAAACCCTGGAATCATCATGAATACTTGCTTTTTTCTGACCCCCTCTAGTGTCAGTCTCCCCAGTTTTCTAGGCTCATCTGAATCTCAGGAACAGGCTTGTGTTTTTAGATTGACAATCTCTATCTTCACATTTTCTAATCTACTTTTAATACTATGCCTTCTTTTTTACAAACCAAGTTATTTTTTGTCATTCTTTTACTTAAGACACTTTCCTGGGTTGTATTAGGCAGCGTCCTGGTGGGAAATTGCTGACACTCAAATTGGAAAATTTGAGGAGTGTTTGATAAACTGACAATTTACAATGATATGACCAGAATATAGAGAAATTATAAAGGATGGTGCAGTACACTGAGACAGTAACATCAGGCTTGTCACCGCCTTAAGCTGGAAGCAGAAAGAAGAAGTGGAACTAGGATAAGACAGTATAGAATCTACTGACAGACTCCTCACTTTCAGCAGCCAGCTGTAGGGAGAAGGTTAGGAATACCCAGACCTTCCTCCCTTTCCTCTCCCAGTATGTTCAGCTTTGACCAAATACAACAAAGTCAGAGGACAAGAAGGCCTGTTGGTGGAATTTATAAAAGCCAGTTTTTACGAATGTCCCTCTCCATTCTATTTTGGAGGATGGATTTATTAGGGTAGACAGAAGATGATGCTTGCCCTTTTGTTTCTCTATTTAAAAAATAAACTGAAATCTCTCTAGTGGGCATTTAAAGTCCTTAACAACCTCTCTACAATATACTTTTACAAGGGTAATCTACTTGATTGCCTTCCCACACTCTATAGCTACTTGTACCATTTTTGAAACCACAAGGTTCCATGTTTTCTTTTATGCTTTGGAACCCCCTTTACTCATTCACAGGTTTCTGGAACTTCTGCCTTCAATGATTCACATTATCATATCAATTCTGGAAGAGAGAATTTAATATTATAGGCATGGATATTTTATTTAGGGACCATGTGCCACTCATTTAAGAATTTCAAAGAATTTCAGATCTAAATACAGATGCCATCTCTTCTTTAGAGCCCTCAATGCCTCCATCTCAATTGCTGGCTACCACATGGCCTTTAGATAATGTATCAAGACTTGTCCTGGATGCCTCTCACTCCGCCTCTAAATATAAGTTCTACCTTCATCAACTATCTGGAGAAGAAAGAAAAGTTTTATGAGTAGTAGTCAGTTTTATGAGCATGGGAAAAATATTTTCTTTTCTTTGAGGCCTCTCTTGTGGCTCTTTCTTCTACTGCTATAGAACAAGAAAACAAGGGTGGGAATTAAGGGAAAATGATCAGAGAGCAGGTTGCTTGGGGCTTCCTTTAAAATAGGAAAGAAGAAAAAGAGAGAAGAAGGAAGTAAGGGAGAAAGAGGAGAAAAAGGAACCACATTGGTGGTCCAACCCTTTTTTGAAGGGTAAGATTTGAAAGATCTGCTCTCAATTTCTTTTTTCTGGCTCTAAGTTAACATTTGACAGGGTTGTCAGAGTGTGGCCGAAATATGCTCAGGGGATTGGGATTTGGGAGTAAAGTTTGTGGATCTCAAACTGTGAAAATAGCTGTATTTCTTGTAGGTGAACACAGGTGTGGACATGTGGAGAGATCACAGGTTTTGTATGCATTATGAAACCACCTTAACCATTATGCTACTGGAGTTCCAGTTTGTTAATGCTATGTATTCATTTCTGGGACCAGGCCAGGCTTACTAGTGACACTCTGGCTTAAAAAGCAGCTGAACGCCTTAAGGCATAGAGTAAGCAAGGTTTCGATTTTTGCTAAGAATAAATATTCATTGCTGGACCTTGGTTGGGCCTATCCAGGGATCTCAAACTTGAATAGCAGCTAAACTTCTGCCTTCAAAGATTCACATTATCATACCAATTCTGGAAGAGAGAATTTAATATTATAGGCATGGATATTTTATTTAGGGACCATGTGCCACTCACTTAAGAATTTCAAAGAATAATCTGTACTCTCCATTGGTATATGGGCAGCAGGTCTAGGATTTGGGATTCTAATCTTTTCTCCTTCTTTTCTTATTAAAAGCACAACCAACCATCATTCTCTTTCATTCTTTCCTGTAATGTTATCCTGTACGATTTTAGTTTACATTTCTATCATTACACTCATCAGAATCAAACAATAAAATTGAGTATGAGCCAGAAAGTTGGGATATTAATGAATTTTTCTTTCTGCCCTCTGAAGACTGGCACAAAAGAAAAAAATAAATAAATGTTTGTGCAATTGAATTAGGAGACCTACCCAAACTTACATGCACAGCTTATAACATCCTACCCAAGAATCCTTCCAACGTGTGCATACTTACTATTATACACTAAATGTATACACTGAAGTCCTAATCATTAAAGTGATGGTATTAGGAGGGGGGCTTCTTCAAGGAAACTAGGTTTACATAAGGCCATGAGACAGAGCCACCATAATGAGATTAGTAAGAAAAGAAAGAGACACCAGGTCTTCCTTTCTCTGCCCTGTGAGGACACAGCAAGAAAAAATCTACAAGCCAGAAAGAGAGTTCTCCTCAATACTTAAATCTCTGGTACCTACATCTAAAATTTTACAACCTTCAAAACTGTGAAAATAAATGTCTGTTGTTCAAGTCACCCAGTCTATGGTATTGTGTTATGGTAGCCTGAACTAATTTAAATTCTGTGAAATTATTTAGAAATATTTCAGGCCTAAACCTTTCAAATAGTTATTCATATAGACACTTTTATTTCTTAATATAGTTAAATATGTTTCTTTATTTTTAACTTTTATTATTTATTAAGTTAGCACAATATTTCAGCAGCATATGCCCCAATGCAGGGTAAGGAACAGTTATTTATTGTGATTTTTGTCCTAGGCAAACACAATAAAGTCCTAAATAGGAAAACAGCAATTGTAAACCAGCTGCAATCAAAAGAAGAATAAATAGTTCACTATTTGTATCATTTAATCTTGATTTCTGGGTATAGATTTGATGATCACATCTCTTTTCTCTTACTATAAACAACTTTTAAGATCACCATGTTTGATGAGTCCTCTAAAGTGTCATGAATAAAATTCCAGTGCCTTTTGGACCAGATGTAGTAGATACCTTACAGAGATCTTTCACATTGATCTTATTGGCCCCTCCTCACCACTACAGGACCTTGAAATGGTCTTCCTGTAGTCATGTGACTGTTATTTGGTCCTGCCCCATATTTTACCCATATGTGTGTGTGTGTGTGTGTTTTGTTTTGTTTTGTTTTGCTTTTTTATCAGAAATGGGAATTCTACCCAAGTTGACTCATCAGAAGGTTTTCCTCTGGAATATGCAATGTGGACAATAAGAGAAAGAGACCATCACTCTACATGCCTGGGAAGGTGATATAGGACTAACACTCATACTTTAGTGAATACCTTTTGTTATAAGGACTGTAGAGGAAATACACCTACAGAGAGAATCACAAAGCAGACCAACAAAAAGAGGCAGAGGAGAGAAGCACAAGAAGAACTGAAGTGTCTTAGGTCTTCCCGAGCCCCCAACTCATTTATTCTTACCCTTGAGCTCTATGAGGCATACTGTGTCTTTCCCCTAAATTCTTTATTTTGATTAGGATGGCTGGAGCTGTGTTCTTTTTCCTGCAATCAAAGTGGCAAGTAGCTAACAGAAGGGTCATGGAAAGTACACTAAAATCCAGGAAATCAAACTTCTAACAGCAACTTTAAATGGCTTGTTCCTGTGCTTAGTATTGTCTAAGCATACAATCTTCATCCTATGTTCTTGAAAAAATTAATTAAAAATTTTCTTTCAAGTTACTGAAGGATCTCATGTGCTATAGATTTTTTTTTTTTGGTACTAGGAATTGGACTCAGTGGCATTTAACCACTGAGCCACCTCCCCAGTCCTTCTTATTTTTTACTTTGAGACAGTATCTTGATAAGTTGCTTAAGGCCTCACTCAGTTTCTAAGGCTGACTCTGAACTTACAATCCTCCTGCCTCAGTCTTCCCAGCCACTGGGATTACAGTAGTATACCACCAGTCCCACATGCAACAGATCCTTTTTATAAAATTTGATAAAAAAATCTTTTGGTTAAAGTTTATTTTGAGAGGATGATAATTTCTTGCTCACATTAATTACTGAATCTTTAGGTTTGGGCATCATTCTCAATGTGAACCACTGTTATTTAACTATCGCTTGGTCAAATGTTTCATATAACTTTAGTTAGTCAAATGTTTCATATAACTTTAGGAAAAACAGACTTGTTTGGAAATTCAATGTGTAATATTTTTATTTGAAAGTAATCAGTGGGTACAGACAATGGTTTTTGGTGATGCTAAGTATAAATACATCTCAATAAAGTTCAGGTAATCTTTAATAATCACACATTGGGTACTAATTAGCATGCAATGCTAGGGTCTTGGGGAAAGGAAGATAAGGATTATAAGGAAATAGATAAGTTGACTATGTAATAAGTGTGGTAACCCTGTTGTTCAGAACGATGTTTTGAGTGACTAACCATGACAGGATGGCAAAAAATGATTGCATGGTTTAAAAAATATACAACTACATAGCAGAGGATTTGAAAAGCCACATGCTTTTGGGGAATAGTGAGATTTTTCTCAAGAGCAGGGTGCAGAAGAGTGGAAACATCAGAAAATTAAACTTGGTTAGCAGTCCTTAAACTTTGTCATGTAAGTGCTCCCTAAAATAATTTTGCAAAATTATGCATCCCCTTTTACATGTTAAAGTTACTACCTAACATTTATAAATTTGATCTTTCTAAAATATTTGATATTGCAAAATTCTTCAAATACATTTTCATAAAATTTTGAGAATTTAGGTTGAACTCCTTAAAATTCCAGAAATTATTAACTGGGCCAACTGACATAAATGACAAAGCCAGTCCTGTTATCTATCCAATTGTCTCTATTAATTGTGATTTATAATTCTAAGTGGAGGGTTGGTAGGGAAGGGTGGTAAGAGAGATGGAAAAGAGAAAAGAAAACAAAGCAGAGCAGAGTAGAAAAGAACAGAGTGGAATAGAGTAACTTGGAAGAAGTTTCTATCTTGTTCCCCTTTCAATATTGCTTGTCTCAAATCTGTCTCTCTGGGGTGGATGCATTCTCATATTATTCTTCTGTGCCCTCCCCTCCCCGGGGGATATCTCTCTGCCATAGATGAGTTATTTTAGTATGATTGATGATAGGTGCTGGATAAAGAGGAGAATACCTGAGAAAAAGTGAAATGAGAAAAGAGATGGGCCGGCCAGATGTACCTTTCTTACTCAGATTCCTTCTGGGAGGGAATGTATGAAATCTGACTATCTGCAAAAAGACTCCTTTGAAGTTGTCTGTGCCACTGACCCTTGAGAAGTCTCTGAGGCCCCAGGGTAGGCATCCTTGCTACTGAAGAGGATGGTGGCAGAGGAGTGGTAGAGGTTCTGGTTTTGCTTGGCCTTTACTGGGACCAGGCTAGTCTGTTTCCTGGGCGGGGTGTGGAATGGGTGACTAAGGAGATGTTAAGAAGACACAGAATCCAGTATGGAGTGATATCTGATTTTGGTAGTAACGGGGAATAAAAACTTTTGTTTGGGATTTTGGAAATCAGAGAGAGAAAATATCACAGAGACCAGAAGAGAACAAGGAGGTAAACCAGAGGGTCAGAGACAGAGATGCTATTTTGGATCTCACCTACTACACTATATGTGGAGCCCAAGACTGGGGTTAACCAATCGAGCTATCTAAAGAATTTTAAAAACTTTAAAGTGCTTCTATTTTGTTGTTGTTGTTGTTTATTTGTTTGAAGTCATTCATTCCCTCCGTATTCTATCAGGTGTCTTCCTTCTTGACCCAGCTCACTTATCTTAGGCAAATTTCATAGTTTTATGGTCACTTTCAATGATTGACATTTAATCCAATTCATTTTAAAGCTACCAAATAATATCAGATTCCATTCTCTATTTGTCTCCTGTCCTTCTTCCACTGTAGACTTATAGTTAAACCAGGGCTGCTGCTTTAAATAAGGAAGAGGGTGAGGTTTGTGGTTTGAATTGAAACAACCCATTTTAGCTCTATGGTAGACACAAAAGGTTGGTTGTGAAATCTTCTTATCAAATTAGTCACCTATCAAAGGTAGGGATATGCCTCCTATTGCCTAATGGGTTAATGTAGTTCTGAAGTGTTAATGTGTGTGTGTGTACCTTTTCCTTGTCAAGATCTCCATGATGCTAGTGTATAGATTTCATGTATATGTGGAAATGAACTTCACTTTGGTCCCTTCCATTATTGAACACCTTGAAAAGACAGCTTTGTCAGAAGAAATACAAATGGGCAACAAATATATGAAAAAAAATTTCAACATCCCTAGAGATCAGAAAAATGCAAATCAAAACTACATTGAAATTACATCTCACTCTGATTAGAATGGCAATAATCAAGAATACAAATAATAATAATAATAAATGCTGATGAGGAGGTGAAGGAAAAGGCACACCCATACATTGTTAGTGGCATGGTAAATTAGAACAACCACTGTGGAGATTTCTCAAAAGACTAGGAATGGAACCACCATATGACCCAAATCTTCCATTTCTCAGTATTTATCCTAAAGATCTAAAATCAGGGTACTATAGTGATACAGATACATCAGTGTTCATGGCATCTTAATTCACAAAAGCCAAGTTGTGGAACCTGCCCAAGTGTCTGGCAACAGATGAATTAATTAAGGAAATGTGATATAAATACACAATGGAGCTTTACCCAGTGATAAAGAAAAATGAAATGAGGTCATTTGTTAGTAAATGAATGAAACTGGAGAACATCGTGCTAAGTGAAATAACCCAGATTCATAGAGTCAAAGGTTAAATGCTTTCTCTCATGTGTGTAATCTAGAACACAGAAAGGGGAAAATGTGTGGCATGAATCTCATGAGAGTAGAGGGAAGATCAATGGAGTAGAGGAAGGAGATTAAGAGGGAAGGAAGAGGGACAGGAAAAGGAGGAAATGCACAATGAATTTGACAAAATTATACTACATACATATATGAATATACCACAGTGAATTCCACTTACATATATTTATCAAGTACCAATTTTTAAAATAAATAAATAAATAAAAGGAAGGTCTATAGAAGAAAGAAAGGGCAATAGGTAGAGAGGCAGAATAAAGGAAGCACTGGGGACTGAAATGGATTAAATTCCATGCATGTATGAGTAGGTCAAAATGAACCCCACTATTATGTATAATTCTAATGCACAAATAAAAACATTAAAAACAAAAAGATAGCTGTGTCTACCTTCAGCCCAATGCTTATCCCAATACCCTTTCCAGTGCTATCACGTTACCTGAACTGGTAGCTCTATGGATAACCCTACAATCCCAATTTATCTCTGTTCTTTTTGCCTCTTCAGATGGACTAAAGGAAGTTTCCCATCTTCTGAGAGTTGTGCAAAACTGGGATATAGTATGACTTGCCACTCTCCTTCCCCGCCATTTTTCCTAGATACTCTATCACCTCATCACCTAGCTATCAGCTAGTGCAGTTTATCACCTAGCTAGTGCAGGACACTATTGGCCACCCCCTTTTATAGTGGAAACTGAAAGTTTTAAACTGAAAGTTGTGTTGATGTCCATCTGCTGAGGGTACACAAGTCAAACACTCTTGTAGGCTCTGAAAGCAGAGCTGAAGATTTTTTTTCACATTTTTTTCTAGACACAACCAATTGTGTCTATTAATTGTCTTGGAGCTCTTCTGTTATTTAGCTTTGGGGAGTACAGCTGGTGATATCTTCCTCCCCTTCTCCATTTCTTCCCTGAGAAAATGGTAAAAACTTCTCACCACAAATACTGGCCTCCTTCAAAGACAATGACTTACAAGAAGCCCTTCTTCCTTTCTTCCAGGTCTTTCCTTAGACTAGAGAGATGAGAGACTGAATTCCAGCAGTGGAGATGATTCTGCTCCCTTTAGTAAGCCTTAGTGAGTTGTGTCTTACTCCAATTATTGGTAGTTTTGGCAGTTCATTAGAAGGTATGGTACTTGGAGCCTTCTACTTGAGGGGTGTGGGCAAATTTCATTCCATTTCTGCAACATTTGTGCCAAAGGGATTGTTCTTTTCAGATTAGAGTTCTGATAGGATGATAAACTCAGCTATATTTCAGCTTTTCATTTCAAATAATGATCTTAGCCCTTATCCTAGGACTTCAAAGGTAAGCTTCAGGATATGGAAATGATGGGCACTAACCTCAAACGGGTTAAAGAAAAATTTCATAGAAAAATGTTCAGCAAGTGGTTGAATGTAGGTTGTGGATCTGGAATTCAGAAAAGAATTTCAGTGTGAGAAAACTGACTTAAATCCATTCACATTCAGATGGCATTTGAAACCTTGAAAGGAAATGACATCTCCCATGGAGAATGTGCACATATGCTTGTGGAAGGAAAGGATATAGATAAAGCTGGGGGTGTGTCAATAAGTGATGGGAAGAAGGGGAGATGAAGGACAGGCAGGTGTCCACAGAAGGAAAATTAAGGTAAGATGGACAAGGAAGTAGGCAAAAATAAAACAGAAATAAAGTTTAACAAAACAAAACAAAAAAAAGAGGTGAGTAGCAAAGAAGAGAAAGAATGCAAATGAATGAAAGAAATAGAAGAGAAAAGAGAGGACGGTGGCTTTGTCAGACTGTGGCATAGAGCTGCTGACATTTGCCTGGGAGCCTCTCAATAGCTCAAAGTATAGGTTTCTAATACGAATTTGGAGGAGAGAAATTTAGGACTCCTTCCAAGGGCTCTTGCTGCTTGTTGGATATGACAACTTGTTTATATATTAGGATGATTAACTTTATGTGTCAGTTTAGTCAGGCTATGGCACCTTGCCTGGTTGGTCTAGATGTTGCCGTGCAGGGTTGTTTTTTTTTTTTTTTTAATATGCTAAACATTTATAGTTGACTGTAAAGTCAACTGATTGAAAATGTTCAAGTAAAGCAACTTACTTTTTTACTCACCCATAACATGGGTGGGCCTCAAGAGCAGAGACTGAAACTTCCTTGAGAAGAAAGAATTCTGACTCAAAACAACATAGAAACCCTTTCCCTGTTCCCAAGCACCTGCGGGCTTGCCTGGCAGATTTTGGATTCAAGGCTGTACCATCAACTCTTGAATTTCCTGTCCTACAAGGTTCCTGCTTGCCAGGTCTTACAACTGTAAGATGTAGTTGTTTAAAATAAGTCAAGCTCTCCCTCTTCCTGTGTTTGAAGAGCTAAATAAAATATCTATCTATCATCTATCTCTATATATATCTAAATTCTGAAGAATCCCAGCTAATAAACATGTCTATTCTAGTACACGAGCAGTATTTCATTTATGTGTCTCTTTCTCCCACTAGATTAAAAACTTTTTAAAGTTCAGATTGCTTCTCGCTCGTGTCTCTCCTCACATTTCCTGACATATTTTAGGCATATAAAATTTTTAAAATGAATACATGGTAAGATCTCCTTAATGATAACAGATTGATAGTCTGGGCAAGGGACACCATAGTTCGGTAATAGCTCTCTTTAATTCATGATATCAAGATGTGTATTTGCTAATTAACATGATTTCAGGCTGGAGATCTGAGGAGAAATTACCAGGTGGGACTACAAGTTGACACAAGGAAAATGATTTGTTAACATGTCAATTTGCAGTAGGTATAAATCTCTGACCCAAAACTCAGGTGTGCAGGAAGTGAAGCAATGCTTTAATTTCTTAAAGTTTTATGCAATCTTATTATGAGCTCTTATTTTGCTGAGTTTATGGAAAAGTCAAGTATTTCATTATTGGGGTGAACTGTAACCTATACTAATGATGAGAAGATGGCTGAGGGGTAGAAAGCTTTGGATCCTAAATATCTCTGTAGATTGTAAGGGCCTCTGAGTTTTATGCATGAGCCCAGGATGCAGATTTTCTTCAGGCACAGCTGTTCTTGGTCTCTTCTTTGAGTATTGCTCATGCCATGGGAGTCTTGGCTTAAAACATCGGTGCTGAGAGGCCAGCCATTCTGTATAAGCCAAGAAAGGATCGCTGTTGAGGTTCTGCTGTTTCTCAGGTACCATCAGGATGGTACACATAGCTCCTCATCTGTTTTTAGTCTGTGAACAATGTCATAGTTTCTCTCTCTCTCTCTCTCTTTCTGGTGTCTTCAAAAAGGCTCCCAACATTATCTTAAGGCTTTTTACTAAAATATATAAGAGTGATCATTGTTAGGTAGCTTTTGTTTCTGCCCACAAAAATAAACCTGTGCAGTATGGAAACATAGGAATTTCATGCATGTAACGCAGGATAAAAAGAAAATACAGCAAGTGAAAAGTTTCAGAAAACTCTTCTGTTACTTATGCTTCATTGAACAATTAAAGGCATCGATTACCTTACTGGTTCTTTTCTGTTTGCAAGACAACACAAGATGGTAAGGATAACATGAGTCATCAGGAATGCAAATCCGATACCCAGAAGTGGCCATATGTCTGGAATTTCAAACAGATTAAAAAAGTAAATATATATAGCAAAAAACATTAAAGACCCCAAACCAAGCCATTTTTTAGTCATAATGTCACCTACTGTTCTGACTGTACAGGACATCTAAAGTAGGAGGATTGAACTTGATGTGGCATCGGTTTCCCTTCCATCCTTGTCCACATCTGGAAACAAGAGAAAATGGGATAGTTGAAAATGAACAACAAAAAAAATAATAATAATGGAAACATAGTTGAGCAGAATTTTCATGAGATAAAATGATGAAAGTCAATAAACAATAAGATACCAGAAATATGGGTAACTTTGATAAGGAACCAAAAATAATAAGCCAAAAGAAAGCAAAATTAAATTTTATTATTTTCATATTATGGTATGGGATGATTTTAAAAATATCTATCCCTTTCTTGACTTTATCAGAAAGAAAGAAACCTGGTTTCCACATGTTCCTTTTTTGTTGTTTTCAAATATTGACTCGTTTTTCACCAGTATCCAATATCATTTACTTAATCATCAATCAACTCAAACCTATCACATTTTTTCCAATTGTGAGCAGATTTAAGTTCTTACAGATAACCAATAAAGTCTATTGAAGTTGTATATTAACATAAATATAAACCAGAGAACATATTTCTCTCTCACAACATAGGAGTGAAACTTCCCGTACCTATATTTGGAATCATGTTAATTATCTCACTTGGTGTATTAGTAAAAAAGTAAAATAAAAAAAAAATCAGACTCCCACCATCAGGGTTTTAATACCTTTGCTTTATTTAGAAATGTAAATGATGAAACATGTAACATTGATATGACTGGTACTCAGAAAGTTCAGAATTGAAAACTAGCTTGTGCCTCTGAGGGAGATGAAATTCATTTCTAAGTGGTAAATGTGTCCAAATTTTTCTGGTACCATGGGCTTGCATATGTGTGTGAAAGTTTATATACACGTGCTTACTTACCAGAAATAATGGGGTACAAATCAAGGTGGGTCTGGCTGAATTTCCTTCCAAGTTTATAGAAAAATAGGATTAAAAACTAGCTTTTGAATGTGTGTATTTAAGAACTATGTGTTAGAAGCAATGCTTATTCAGCACAGACTTATTGTATTTTTTTTTCTCAATCTCTCTTTTAAATGTGGAAAATTATATGCTTAAAAGTAATTCCTTCAAAAAGCAATCAACTTATTTAAATAGTAAAAAACTTAAGAGGTTCTAGGAAGTCTGTTAGACTGTCTTCCTTTGCTAAGTAAACATTCTTTAAAAAGTGGAAACTAAAGACAATTTGATGGTTTTGATGTTTCTCGAACTCAAATTAAAGTAAATTAGAATTTTTTAAGATTCGAGTATTTGGTTTTTATTTTCACAATCCTCAAGACGTGTTCCTTGTCAGTCGCCATTTGACAGCATGAATCCTTTGTGGCAATATTCCACATGTGTACACATTGGTGTGGTTTAAAGATAAGGAACACTTTTACATTCTGAATTAATTTGGTCCCTTTAGATTTTGGAAGTACCACTTCTCTTGTCAGTTTTACAGTAATTTCCACCTTAGGCAAATAATATATATTTGATGTGCCTTTTAACATACATTCCAGTGGAAAGTATCTGGGGATGCCAGTTAAAAAATAATGGCAGAAACCCAAACCCTGTCTATCATCTATCTATTTCTATTGTCCATCTTTTTCTCTACATGTTTCTATATTTATATAAAACTTGGTGAAGTGGACAAGGTAGAAGAGAAGGGAGAAACATTTTCTGAGTTGCATAAAGAAGAAAGTAGGAATACTAACATATGTTTTCACCTTTTATGTTAAACTAAACCTCTATGGAATATCCAATGTTCAAAGTAATGATGACAATTTGCTCCCTAGACCTCTTTAAATTCTCCCAGACAGGGGTCTCCACATGCCTTGAAATGCTATTCTGAGGACAGCAGGAACAGCAAGCCAGAATGATGTTCTGAAGTTCTGCCCATCCATTGAGCAACAGCAGTGAAATAATTTTCTCCTGTCATCCCCTTCAGTAGTGTGGGCTGGAAGGGAAAGCAGAAAATCCTGTCTGTTCTAACAACAGTTGGATGAACCTATTTCCTCCAAGCTGACCATAAATCTCTATTGAACATCATTAAGACATTTTAAGAGGAAAATACTAGAGTCATTTTCTCCATTGTTTTTCATAAATAGTCTGGACGAAGCAGCTTAGGTATCTCACTTAACTATTTTCATTATTACAAAATTGGCATAACACATGAAAATTAGGAGAATTCCTGATCCTCAAGGATATTTTTATTTATTTTTTTGGTAATGCATTGGGTATTTTTGCAGTGACTGGAGGTGAAAGATGAAAGCTTTTGTGGAAAGAAGAAGAAAGGGAAAGAGGATGAGTTTCAGGGAAGA
The DNA here is from genome assembly GCF_902686445.1 of Sciurus carolinensis. Taxonomy (NCBI): domain Eukaryota; kingdom Metazoa; phylum Chordata; class Mammalia; order Rodentia; family Sciuridae; genus Sciurus; species Sciurus carolinensis. Next base: position 25,706,571 of record NC_062224.1, read on the forward strand.
ATTCAGAATGCTTGTTAGATGACTGCCAACCAAAGAATACCAGTCCAGGTGGGGACACTGGAGGCATAGCCAGGGTCCTGGGGAACTGGGTGTTTGGTCAAGTGGCTTGGTGGGTGTGGAGAGTACTGTATGCTTGTCTGAGGCTAGATTAATTTCTAGAGGAATCGGACAATGAGAATTACTTTATTAGCTTGACAAGGATGAGAACTGCTCTCACAGGTAATCTTTTAGGTATTTTGTGACTCAACAAAATTGAAATGCAAATGTGGTTTTACCTCTTGTGAAACCCAAAGGTTCATAAAGATCTTTAAAATTATTTAATACTTGTGCTAAATTTGTAGCTTGGATTTTTTCATTTGTTTGTTTTCATTTTGAGAAGGAAAAGAATAATGTTAGATGTGATGCAATTACTTTGAATATTTTATAAAATTCTTTTATTTTCATAATGAATCATTAGAATTGGTTTCACAAAATTAATGGCAGGGAAAAATAATTTTTTTTATTCAGATAATATCCATCTGAAAACACTGCGTTTTTAAATTTATTTAGAGCTCTATGTGGCTCTGGCTTTTACCACTTATTTCATTTCCACACTGGGGAATTTCAACTTTACTCTAACACCTCTAGAAGTTCAAACCACCACCCAATTATAGTGCAAATTCATTTAATCACCTATCTTCCTTCCCTATCTTCTACCAAAATTGTTCAGAATTTCTGATTGGTTGGGATCAAACTCTCCTTGAACTCTGGGCTCTTCCCGTTCTCTTGGTTGTAGGAACTATCCATCATCACCTAGCATTTCTAGTTAGCAGGGATTAGTTCATAGATAGAAATGGATATGTGTCAGTAAGAATTTTCTCACCAAGGGATGCATTTCAATGGATATTTGTGGTAAGAGACTTCCCCTTCTCAACTATGATGTGAAAGAAGAAGAAAGTAGCCTTCTTAAAATCAGGTAGTCATCTGCTTTCTGCAAAAGCCATCCAGAATATAAAATCAAGTGTAGGAAGATAAAGCCCTGGGTAATCACTGGGAGATGGAGCAACAACTTTAAATGGCATCACAAACTCCTCTAATAGTTCATGATTCAATTCTGCTGTACATTTAGACTTTTAGTTACATAAGTCAATAAATTCCTTTACCATTTTGGCCACTTGGAAGAGTGGGTCTTCCATTATTAGCACACACATACACATACATACATGCACACAAACATCAGTTTTCTACTCATCTATTTTATTTGTTAAAGTTCTTCTCATTAAATTATTAGTAAGAAGAAATATTATTCATAAAATAATGAATGTGTACTATGTACAAGGCCCTCTACAAGATATAGAGAGGTTATAAAGATGAATAAGATGTGGTTGAGAATTTATAGAAGCATGAAGTTAGAGAATAAAAATACATTAGAAAATAACTAAGATACAAAATAATAATGAAATATAAAGAAAGTCAAAGAGAAGTACAAAAATAAATGATGAAATAATTGTTTCATGAATCTTTATTTTTCCAGACCCAGAAAGTGAATAATGTGCAATGTCAACTGGGCACTGAAGAAACATGAGGTATAGTAAGTAATATTTCCTTCAAAGAATCAAGTGTTTATATGTATTATATGACAATGGTTCAGAAAAATTGGTCATCCAAGTAGATAGAAATCATCTAAAAATGACTGGATCTGAAGAGATGTGTTCAAATATGAGCTAATAGAATCCCAAACTAACCTTCAGATTTTCCAATTTTTTATTATCACTTCTTTTTCAACAATAATTTAGTTGTGTCATTTTGAAAGATCTAGAAGGAAAATATCTTCAGTATACATTTTGAGTATATAACAAATTAGATTTACCATTTAGCATTAGAAATGGTAGGTTTGTTTCCTTTTTATTAGGCATTTTTATAGTGACACATTATGACTATTAAATTTATGTTTTTCTTTTTCTGTGAGGAGGAGCCAGTATCACCCCACATTTACAGTTCACACTTTAGAAAAGTGCCAAAATAAGCCTAGCCAATAAAAAAAGAGAATACCTGCTGAGCACCTAATATGGTTTAAAAAGACTCTAACTGCTTTAATAGATTATTTTTAATATAACAATGTTACGAAATAGGGATCATTTCCCCATTTCATTGTTGAGAAAATGAAGGCATGGAGAAGTTGTATTCTAAGTAACCCCGGGTGCATTTCAAATGAAATGTTCAATTTTGACTCCTAAGACCATGCTGTGCAGAACATGGTTTGGCTTCCCATACACTTTCTAAAGTTGGAATATAGTTATATGTAATGGAGTTGGTTTTATGACTTTAATCTTTTAGGAAAGCAATACTAGGTGAAATGTCTGGATTTAATGGTCTGAAAATTCCATTTATCACATTTAGGCCTCACCCTGAAACATCCTGCAGAGATGTCAGCTGAGGTGCGGGAAGAGCAAGAAATTAAGTCAGGGTATCTGCTGCTTTCTTGCTATGTGACTTTGGGAGTGTCAACAAATATCTTTAGTTTCCTGTTTATGAATAGCAATAATTATAACCTATAGAATGTGTGTAAGAAGCACATAAAACAATGCATATGTCAGTACATTGTAAAGTGCAAATGCCATGCCAAGCTGTTCAATATACACAGTTTCTCTGATTTCAGGTATAAATTCTGGTCATGACTGTATCTGCTGCCCTTAAGCACCCAGGCCCTAACAGTGTGGTCCTCCTGAGAACTAGATCCTACAAGAACTAGATCCTACAAGTGCTGACTCCAATCCCTCCATGAATTTAAGATTAAAACTTAGAGCAAAAAGTCAATGCCACATCTTCTCATTTCATGACTTGTCGAGAGTGCCATTAATTAATTTTATTTTTTTGTACTGGGGACTGAACTCAGGGGCACTCAACCACTGAGCCACATCCCCAGTCCTTTTTTGTATTTTATTTAGAGACAGGGTTTCACTGAGTTGCTTAGGCCCTCGCTAAGTTGCTGAGGTGGCTTTGAACTTGTGATTCTCTTGCCTCACCCTCCCAAGCAGTGGGAATTATAGGCATGTGCCACTCATATCTGGCAAGAGTGCCATTAAATAAAACAGTTTAACATGAATATTCCTCAAGGATCTTGATGCATTGTCGCCGCCCTTGGCAATTTGTTACCGCCTGCAGCAACAATTGTGCGGGTATTTATCGGAGGTGGACTGGAAACTGAGCCACTTCTATTATCTTTCTCTTTAGTGCGCTGCCTTCTTGCTTGCTTGCTTATTCGCTAGTTTATAGATGATAGAGGAAATGAGGCTTACTTGCTTTGAGAGGAGAGAGAGAGAGAGGCTTTGCATAAGAGAGAAAGAGAGACTTTGCTTAAGAGAGAGAGACTACACTTTCAGAGATCTATATCTTCTTAGTTCTGCTGCTTCTTCTTAAAGGTGCATCCTGCATCCTGCGTCCTTCACTCTGCTATCTAGAGGTGTGGCTTTACTTCTCCGTTCTGCAATGTGCAACCTGCTTTCTGCCATCTATCAGAGGTGCTGCTTAACCGTGCTTATCCGGTTATCCCTCTACTAGCTGCTTATCCGATGGTGCTTCCTATAGGTGTGTCTTATATACCTAAGGCAGCCAATCAGTTTAGGATAAAGTAGCATGGTTGGAGCATGCACTACAGTACTAGTTAAGAATGAGGAACATCTGTTGACCACTAGCACAAAGAAGACATTAACTAATTAGGCAAAAGTAGATCACTCTGTGTTAACACTAATTATGCGCCACACCTCTTAGCTCAACGCCAGCCGCCATCTTAGGGTTACCCAAACATGTCTTCTGCAATGCATTATACAAGTAGGGGAAGAAAAAGCAGATGTTGATGTTCAGTGCTTGCCACGCACATTCCCTCTCAACTGCATGAGGATCCTACCCCATCAGATGCGCCCCAACTGGGAAAAAAGGTAGAGATGCACCCACTTAACCTGAAGGCTTCTGCTCCAACCCACAACCAAACATTGTCTGAGCCACGTGCTAGCCTCTACCAGGAGAAGCGAGTGAAAAATTGAGACGAACTCTTCACAAGTCATCCTTACTATCATGGGTGAATTCATTGTAACAGAAAATGAGTAAGCAGGAGAAGCACTAAATAATCTCTAAGCCACAAGACAACGAAATTCCACAGTGAATACCAGTGATTAATTTGCTTAGACTAATTTCTCCCATGACTAATTAGCTCCAGCATGTTGTATAATATTTATAAGTATTCAATAGAGCCCACCTGACAAAGAAAGATAAACATCCCACTCCATCCTGCATTAGGGCCTGTTTTCTTAACACGAAGAGGAGAAACAGAGAAATAAAATATAATTAGATTCTTTCAGACAAAGCCAACACCCTAATCTTTCCTAAATTCTAACAGGTTTTCTGCTATTACTAGGTTGTTACTGAGGAGTTATTGAAATAGCTCATTTCTGGGTGTGCTTGGTAACACCCATTCATTACTCACTAACACCTGGAACACAAGCTCCTCCCCTCTTGATTGTCATTTGTGTGCAGGCCCCAGCTTCTTTGTCTCTTTGCCAGGGAAAACAAATGAGGAGCTGCACGCTTACTAAGCTGTGTTCATGAGCTAATTTGTTGGGAACTGACAGAGGGTTTACTCTGGCTTTGTAAATGACTTGAATTGTTTAATAAGTCTAAAGCAATAAAATTGTTTTATTTATTTATAACCATCCTAAAAAGTCTGAAGTAAAACACAGGCTAAAGCACAGGTATGTTTATTTCATAAGCATGTTTGCATATTCAAATGTAGAAGAAATTATACATGTCAATGAGAAACCTTATCCAACATTTTCATTGATTTAGGCTAATGTGGGGAGAACATATTTGATTGTACAAGTTCCAGTATTATGAAACTAAAAGAAATCTTAAGCCTATTTTAAAATATGACATTCTAAGCATCAGAGATAAGAATTTTGTGTTTAAAAATAAAAATATTAATAGGTTTAAAAAATTATCTTTCCATGTCCACTTTTTCACTTCATCTCAATCACCAAAGTTGGATCAGTTTTACCTCCTAAATGTTTTTTTTACCTACCTAACCTTCCCCGTTCTGATTCGGCTGTGTGGTCAAAGGCCCTTGTCATTCTGGTATTGAAACATGCTCTTTACAGGATTTCCTGCTTCCAGACTGAGGTCACATCATATAATTTCAATCCTCAGTTTCTTCCATGTCCAGTGTGGGTGAGGGAAAGGGTTTCTATTGGAGGGATGGGGTGACTATAAATTAATCACTAAGATACTTATTTAATAGAAAAAAAAACATAGGAGACATTTCTCTCTTTTTAATCAGGGGCATGACTGATTGAGCCATGCTAATCTGACTCTAATAATATGGAAGAGCCCACCTGACCTTTATTTATAGTCATACGGGTAAAAGGGGGGACCAGGAGGAGCTTCTTCAGTGAGAAACAGGATAGGGTGGAGTTAAGGAAGCCATTTCCTCCAGTGGGTTATCCCAGCCAGACCTGCAAATCTGGTGGTGAGCCACTGCATGGATACCACATACTCCAGGCAATCTGGAACAATCTCTTAATGATTGCCAGTTCCTGTGAGCCAGATTTCCATGTATGACAGCTTGACCAAGCCTGATTTTGCTAGTCATAAGTGGCTTCCTGCACATTTCCTTGACTGAAAACCTCACCACTTTCTTAGAGCTTGCAGAATCCTGTCCAGACCAGGTGATTACATAAGGAGGGGCTCTTCTGATCTGGCCTCTGGATGGTACAACTGGTTTGATCTCAATTCCTCTTTGGCCCCAAACCCTATATTTTTATTCAAAGTTCCTTCACCTAAGGAACACTTTTGGACTTTCCATGACATACATTTTCACTGACTGGAAGGTGGTTTCATTTATCAATCTGGCTAGCTGATATTTACCCCTAGGCACACAGACTAATTGTGTGACTAGACTTACCAACTTTGTCTTCAAGTCTCCCTGAGAATCCTCATGACAGCACATACTCAGGCAGTACTGAAATGTCAGTCCCTTTTAAATTTTTCTAGGCCATAAATTTACTGAAGGTCAGGCCCTTACCTGTTCAAACTTGTATGCTACCATTAGTACAATCCTGTGCATAAGTACTTGCTGAAAAATATTGTCATCACCATAATAGTAGTTCACACTTGGATGATGTGTTACAGTTACCCAAATGCTTTTATTTTGTGCTTAATTATCTCATTACACCTTTAGAACAGTCATTTACAACTTTGGTGTGCTTCAGAATCACCTGGGACATTTGTTAAAACTTAAGAGTGCTGAGCCCCACTTCCAGAGTTTCTGATTCAATAGGTGTAAAGTGACCTGAGAATTTCATTTTTAAAATCTCTTAGGTGATGTTGCTTCCGCTGGTCTGGGGGCAGACCGTCTAAGAACATCCCCTTGAGGTTAAGGATTATTTTACCCAATTTTCAGAGGAAACTGAGGCTCAGAGAGCAATGTTTTTGTAAGCCGTGGATTCAGGTCCTTTGAATTGCTGGCCTTGTCTTCTTGTCACAGCATTGCAACAATAAAAGTGAGGGGCTAGGGCTGTGGCTCAGTGGCAGAGCGCTTGCCTAGCCTGTGTGAGACACTGGGTTCGATTCTCAGCACCACATATAAATAAATAAAATAAAATAAAGGTCCACGGACAACTAAAAACAATATATATATACACATGTGAAATATTTGATATATTCCAATCCCTTATAGATGGCAGTTACATATTATCAGATTTTGTCCTGGGGATGATAATTTGAAAATTAAACCACGTGCATCTTTGTTGCTTTTATTGCAATTCTCTCTTGAATTAGTGGTGAAGTTATGTAGAATAGAAGGGAGGCATATTCACATATTCTTTCAAATATTGCAGTCCAGTAAAAAATTAACATTAATTACTTTTGCATGGAAACTAAGAAGATAAAATTGGTCTTCTGTCTCCCTTTTTTTCAAACAGATTGGTGTTGTAGCTGACATAATTCTAAAAAAAAGTTAATTTCTGAAGTTTATTCTTCGACTTTCCATTTCTCCTGTTTTTTTTTTTTTTTTTTTTTTTTTCATTAGCCATGAAGTAATATTTCCCTGGAGTTGGATGGGAAACAAAATTAAAAAAGAAAGGAAGAAGAAATAGTAGAGAAACTAAATAATTCACAAACTGGGCAGTTTAAAATGGGCTAGAAGTCAATAGAAACTCGTATTTTTTTAAGATGAATAAAGCAAAGGTCTTAAACTTTTGTTGTGGTCTGTAGTCCTCACAAGAAATAGGTTTTTGAAATGTTTCTTCTCTACATGGAGTCTGAATTTCCCTTCAAAACATATATTCTGCCAGGCACAGTACCACATGCCTGTAATCCCTGTGGCTCTGGAGGCTAAGGCAGGAGGATCATGAGTTCAAAGCCAGCCTCATCAAATGAGCGAGACTCTCAGCAACTTTGTGAGAACCTGACTCTAAATAAAATATGGAAAAAGGACTGGGGATATGGCTCAGTGGTTGAGCACCCCTGGGTTCAATTCCTGGTCCAAAAAAAAAAAATACATAAATACATATATATTCTCATCTGAGTTATAGCAAGATCTTAATCATGCTTTCTCTTCTTCATATTGAAATCTACATGAAAACACACAAACACAACATAAGAAGGCTAAAAATGAGAAAGAACAAACAGTGGATTGTTGGGCTCAGGCAGGAATTTCTGTCAACGCCACCACCCACAAAAGGTCAAACTGTGGGGGGTTCTAAGACTCACTTTGACATTTTGGTAAAGAAAAAAAGACCTTTACTTGCTATTCAAAACCAGGAACCTTGCAATGGCTTTCCATCAAAGTGAGAAGGAAGTCTAAATTGTGACCTCTTTGTTTATGGGGTAATTGGTGAGCACCTTCCGTTTGCTAGACTCTCCTCTAGGTTCTAGACCTCACAGTCTACCAGACTACATGCTTCTGGCCTCCAGTCTCACTCAAGATTGTGTTATACCTAAACACACTAAGCTCATGCTTGCCTTAGTGGTTTTACAGTTACTGTTCCCCATGACAGGGGAACTCTGTCCAAATCTTGGAATATTTTCCATTTTCACAGAATTGTGGTTTGGACTCAAGTTATGCTCTCTCGGAAAACCTTAATCAACAAGTCTACTATATATCACCTGCAACAAACCCATCCCCTCCCTTTCTAGCAATCTGCTCACCCACAGTATCTTAGCTTGTAGCATTTGTTATTATCCACATGTGCACACACATCTGTATTGTATCTATATATGTATCTCAAATATATCTGTAAATATATCTGTAAATATCTATGTATTTTGTATATGTATATACATAATATGTACTAAACTATAATGAACACAAATCTGAAAACCTGAATGCAATGAATAATTTTTCAGATACAATATAAATTCTAAAATTAATCTGAGCAGTGCAATAACACATTTGATATTTTTTAAACACCTTCAAACATTTATAAAATCAGGCCATTCTGTTCTTTCAAAGGTTATTCTCATGCTATATATACTGTTTTAGAAAATAAGCCAATATTTGCCTGATGATGGAGCCTCACAGAGAAAACCTGAGAACAATGTCATTTATAAATGCTGCAGTTCTAAGAAAAAAACAGCAATCTGAATATAAGAGCAAATTGTTCTGTGGGATTCAGTTAACACTGTCGCTTGCCTTGTGCTGTTCCAATTCATAAAGAAAAGGCAAATCAATTTGTATAAGGAGACTTATGGGCAGGAAGTACAAATAGAGGAGAAAACCTATTGTTCTAAGTTACCAACAGAGTACCTCCAATAATATTTCCACATCAAATCACTGTGCTGATGAATTTTTAATGCTGTTAATGAATAAGTAATCCCAGTTTTGTGTAAGCTCTTCTGAATATATAAAATGAATAACAATCCAATTTATTTTGTTGCTAATGAAAAATCTCCAAAGATATTTCCTGGTCTAGATCAATTTACTGGCAAATTCTCAAATTTTTGATAAACAGTCTCTCAAGTTTTTAATGATTCCCAGGTATTAATAATATATCATTGTAAATGTGAAAAGATGAAAGTTGAGCAATTTGTTTCATAAAGCTACATATCTCTATTATGTAAATCAAATATAACACATCCACAAAAATCATAGAGTGATCTTACTCAAAGTTGTACAAAAATCCCCAAATAAAATACAGTTGACCCTTTGTATCCCTAGGATTCACATTTGGGGTTCACCAGAAGCAGATAGAAAACATTTGATTAAACAATTCCATCTGTAACTGAACATGTACAGACTTTTTTTCTGGTCATGATTCCCTAACCAATATAGTATAATACTTATTTGCATAGTGTTTACCTGGTATTAGGTATTGTAATTAACCTAGAGATGATCAAAGTATACAGAGAATGTGTTTAGGTTATATGCAAATAATAAAGCACTTTACATAAGGAATTTGAACATCTGTGCATTCCAGTATCCACAGGGTCCTGGAACCAATCCTCTGGATATTGAGGGATGACCATAGAGTAGAAAATCTCTTATTAAGGAGTGTAGGAGCAGACAATATGGTTCAGAATAATTCCACTGTTCACATGTCTCCATTGTTAGATTCCATTATGATCTCTTACACTTCACAGCCTTGGACAAAATGAAGGATGATGGTCTTTAATGTGCAGCACCTGGGGAAGATGGAGCTGGAGAAGACAGGCTGTATTTGGCACAGAGGCAACATCCCTGGAATAAGAACAGGGTGGCGAAGCTAGCGATGGAAGAAAAATGACCCTGTTAAGGGCTATTTGATGTTGTGAAAATCTCATAAATTTTAAGGACAATAGGTCATTTAGCACCTGGCTGGGGATACTCTAGGTGGAGAGGGTGAGAGAGAATTTGTAAAAATAAAAGACAGAGCCAGAGAAGGCAGATGGTACCGATGGCTCTTTACCAAAGAGATGTCGCCCCATCTTCTTAGGTTTCAATGCTTTCTGTCACAATAAATCCTGATAGCAAATGATTTTTTTTCCACACCCTAGCTACAGAGCAAGAGGCATTTCCTGTTAAATTAAAAATGTATACAGTTTTAATTATTTCCCAAGCACTTTCCTGCATTTTTCAAGGAACAACAAATGCACTGAAATTCTTAGGCCATTTTTTATGCCTTGATGACTGACATGTAGCATATATTGGTTGGGTTTATATGTCTGAAATTATGATTCTTGTAGCATGCTGTGTTTGAATATATATCATATGCACAGATTGGCATGAAATAATATATATTTTTGCATTTGATTTACATTGTATATTTACATTAAATAAAAGGGTTTTGATTTAAAAAATTGATTCAAGTAATTGTTACACTGTATGTCCCATGTTGTATACCATATATGATGTACTAAAACATCTTAAAATTATTGTTTTTTTAAATAGATATTTTATACTTGATTCATTTGCTGGAAACTAATTATTGAGGTCCAAAGCTATATCCTACATATTAGGACAGAAGCACAAAAGACAAACTACCTGAGCTTACAAAGTTTACATTTTATTAGGAGAGTGTGTGTCTGTGTGGGAAAAGACAATAAAGAAATATCTAAATGGGTGGTTGCAGTGCCCAGTCACGGGTCTAGTTGGAGACTGTGAATGTGAACAATTCTTTCAAGAAATTTTGTCATGAAATGGACAAAGACAAATCTGTTGAAAACTGGAATAAAAAGTGGGGGAAAAAATGAGGGTTGTTTTGCCTTTTTCTTCAAGGTTAAATCTGTAAGAGCATATTTCTTGGTACTTCTGGAAATGATTCAGTGATGAGGCTGGTGTCTAATGAAGAGAGCAATGACATAGAAGAAATCCTTGGGAATTGGGGAAGGAATGGATTCCAGAGCCCTTAGGGGTGCAGGGTCTTTTCAGAGAGAAAATACGCGACATGACAAGTGAAGGCTTGTTTATAGACTTGCTGATGGAGTGACTTGACAATTTCTGATAATGAATCTCTTAAAGAATTTAAGGGGAAGAAATTGGTAGTGATTTGGTACTGTGTGCGGGAGTCTTGGGCTGTGGGGAGAGAAGAAAGCATACAGGTGAAATAATTTTTGACTTGGAAAGCAACAATACCAGAAATGTGTAGTAGTATTTTCAATTTTGAGTGCCTATTTAAGGTTATAATTCTGAACATATGTGGTGGAGGGAGAAAAGAAGAGGGTGTTTTGCTACATCTATGTATTCATTTAAATATTTGTGAATGGGCTAGGGAGTAGTTCAGAGGTAGAATACTTGCCTAGTGAGCATGAATAGTGTTAAAAATTTCAAGTTACATTAGATGTCATAAGATGCAAAGAAAATATAATGTCAATTTAACTCTTCTAGTGTGACCTCCATTTTTGTAAGTAATAAGATACATAAATGGTATTATTTATTTTTTGTTAGAGCTAAAACTTCCTCTGTATTATATACCTAGCAACTCCTTCCTGCCTCCTAGTAGCCACCTTTGATCAGTCAATATAAGAAAATTCATATTCAAAGTTTATTCTTACTATATAAACAGTATTATTCATGAGTCAATAGTACATTATTATTATGATCATTCAGGTTTTTGAATTTTTTTTCTGAAATTAATTATATAATTTATTTTCATTTCATCAGTTTGCTATATTTTGTGGATAATTCCTAAGTTCTCCAACAGCTTCTCTGGAATACTTATTAATAATTATTAATTATTTTGGTGAAAGTGACTGAAGAAAAAAATAACAGCACATTAAAAAATGAACTCTACTCTCTCATTATCCACCTGAAAGCAGAACAATATTCCCCTGTGAAGTTACATCCTCAGGCTTCCTGTTCTCATAAGGGGAGGCCAACTTACCCCGAGATGAGATGGCACAATAAAGAATAGACACAAACTCAACTTAGTAATTTTCATCTGCCTCTAGTTTCCCTGTATATTTGCATTCCTACAATCAGGCATTCTAGATGCTTCAAATTCTTTTCTTGCACCTAGTCACTTCTCCATAAATTTTGTGTTCTTTTATTTAGGTGCTATATGAGCACAAGTTCTAATCACCACTTTTGATTTTCCAGAATGTATTCATGATGCATGGACAGGTTAATAAAATTCTGTTTTGTTTTGTTTTTTAAAATCTTGTTCACCTATCTTTTGTCAGTTTCATTCACAGGTATCACTCAAGGAACCTAAGATGGGTAGGAAAAAAATTATTTCCTCCACTAAAAAAGGAGTGAATACAATTAATCCTAATAGGCTCCCTTTATTAACTAAGACTTGTAATTTGCTCTGGCTTAAATGGAAATGTTCAATGATAGATGAATAATTAATATTATTTAAAATAACTTTGTTAAATAAATAAAAAAAGTTACAATGAAAAGAAAAGACAAAAAATAGCTTCCCAATGATATTCAGAATATAAGATCCTAATTTTAAAAATAAAGCTATGTTGGCATTAGTTTTGGTTATTTCTGAGATTTGAGTTATTAGCCTTGAAGAACTTATGCATTAAGAAATTATACTAAATAAATAAAAATATTTATTTTAAATATAGAAACACAAAATTCTTCCAAAACATCACAACTGCATGAACTGAACCTTTTTTTCTTATTTAGCTATGGACTTCTTTTAAAAAATAATGTTATTCTTGAGGTCCTTAGATTAATAAGCAAGTTTTGCTTTTGATATATGCAAAGGTCATAACATTTTCATCCTAGAATTGAGTTAACACTTTAAGTCAATTACTCACAAAATGGACTCATCATGAACGCCTAGGAAAGCTATTAAGAGAAGAAAAAAAATAAACAAAGAAAACCATTAGATATCATAGTGCCACCTGAGAATTACTAGATCAAAATTTCCTGAAGTGGGTAATCTTTGTGAATAGATAATGTTTTGGAACTAGTCTTGCAAAATAATACAAAGCAAAAGAAATTAAATTAGATCTCATTAATCACTGAATTAACAATCTAAATTAGCAGGCAAATCGAAAATAGTGACCATGTTTTTGTTTTTAATTTTTGTAATTTAATACTGGAGTCTTAAATGGAGTAAAGGTTCTCATTTTACTTCTTTGACTAAATACAAGATAAAAATCTGGATAAAATATGCAAGTCACCTGTAAGAAGACCATGAAAGGTGGAGAAAAGAGAAATATTGGCTAGGAACCTCAGGAGATCAAGGAACCACCTGGGGTGGGTTTTCTTGTTGTTTGTGCTTATTTGTTTGTTTATTTTTTTCCTTCCCTCTTAGGTATCCCTGCTTAAACAGTAGAAAAGGCCACAATCTAAAAATTCACTGTGGGTAAAAGTTCTCCCTAAAGTCTGATCTCTTTAGCCAAAAGCACTGGTCAAACTGACCCAGCAGAACAGAAACCTGTTAGTCTTATTGGCCTGCTGTCCAAACCAGGGAAAGAACTCTGACATTCCTCTATCTCAACATGGACTCTCTCTTCTGAAATAGTCTGAAAGCACTTCAGTTTTTATGCAGATGCAGGGCATGACAGCTGGTGTCTCTCTCAGAGTGGGGAAATCTCTGCAGATGAAGCATCATTCTTACTATGGAACCAGAATTCTGCTCCTCCTTCTAAGATTCCACTAAGATTCCTGACTCTAGTCAGGCACAGTGGCACACACCTGTAATCCTAGAGACTTGGGAGGTTGAGGCAGGAGGATTGTAAATTCAAGGTCAGTCTCAGCAATTTAGTGAGACTCTAAGCAATTTAGTAAGATCCTGTGGCAAAATAAAAAATAAAAAATAAAAAAACAAACAGGCTGGGGATGTAGCACAGTGGTTAAGCAACCCTGGGGTCAACCTCTGGTACAAAAAATAAAAAAACTAAAAAATTACTGCTCCAGGCCCTCTCAATTCCACATTGACCCCATGGAATGGGGGTCAACATTCCATGACAGGTGGAAAGGGGCCTCTTCTCTTGAAGATGTTTGCCTTCACCTCTTCTACTCCAACCTGTTTACCTCCTCAACTCACTAATCAGCAGATCAAGAGGTATCAGTGAGATTTCAGAATGTGTTTGGTCACTGTCTTTACCCTTACTGCTTTTGTAATAAACAAGATGCAAGTGAGGGGCAAAGCCATTCCCTGACGGACCATTATCAGGAATCGTGTTTTACTAGGTTTCATACACAGCTGCACCAAATAGTGTGAAAACACAAGCAGATGGAGGTTTGAAAACCTGACTTTGCTCCTCAAATAACTGGATGACTTTAGTAAGTCATTTAAATGTGTATTTTTGTGTGTACATATCACTGTATCCTCTCTGTATCTCCAAAATGTTATGGATATTGTTTCAAGAGTAGGAAAATATTTTGAATTCTTTTAAAAGAATATAAGCACAACAACAGTGCTTATTGTTCCTCAATAGCAAATGATGAATAAATGGATATTTCTCTCTCTGCTTTCTTGTCTGCGTAGGCAGCTACTCTGAAATGTAGTTGTTGTACTTGTTGTTTTCCTTTAAAATCAGGTTAGGTAGAGCCTCAATGAATACTTTTGTCTTAAGGTTCTTCTAACTTCCATTCAAGCCTTGGCTTTGCTGTACACATTTTGTTCCAAGTATTAAGTTGATCTACATATTCAGTTATAAATACAGTATATGCTGGTATTGAAAAGTGCATAATCAATAGCAAAAACAGATGGTGAAGGTTTGTTCATTCAAGTTTCTCCTTCTGAGGACTCAGAACTCTATATAATAATTGCACATCTTTCATATGAATGTAGTCTGTGATTTTATTAGTAGATACTATTTTGGGGGTGTTGAAACAAACTAAAAGCTTGAAGGAATGAGTGCATCCATGAGTCCATCAATAGGTTGGAAAGTCAATTCAAAACCTAAAATGTTTTCATTCTGAAGTGCCTATTTTGTCACCTTCATGTTAGCCATGGTACTTAACAGATGCATCAACCACCCCCCCTTTGGTACTGAGGATTAAACCCAGGGTGCTTAACCACTGAGTCACATCCACGGCCCTTTTTGTATTTTATTTAGAGACAGGGTCTCACTGAGTTAAGTGTCTCACTAAGTTGCTGAGGCTGGCTTTGAACTTGTGATCTTCCTGGCTCAGCCTCCGGAGTCCCTGGGATTACAGGCAGGCAGGCGCCACTGTGCCCGGCCAGATGCATCATTTCTGACAACAGCACGTGAAGTTGTTTTCCTTGGTTTGTTCTCCGAAATTACATTCTTGTTCATATTAATTTGCCATTTGTTTTCCTTTCTACCAAAGAAAAGTTGCTTAGTGTATTAGGAATTAGGACACAGGGAGAACTGTAGCATAGCCACCTCCTTCTCCATTACAAAAGAGCAAGCTAGCATTAGGGGGAATAGAGAAATACAACACACTTAACCTTAAACCAGTTCTATGATCATTGTGGCTAATAAGGTTTCCCTTTTATGAAAATGTAACAAAGTGGACAGAACTAATCTTTCTTGAATTAATGCCATTGGATTTTGACAGTAAGGTATTTTGTTTGATTAGATGCTTATGGGAGAAAATATTCAATGCTTTCATGTGATTACAATAGCTCTAGACTCTCAAAAGCAAAGCAAAGCAAAAGAAAAGCCAACAGGACTATTTATTCTCATGGAGAAAAGTGAAGGTAGCTTATACAATTGTTTGAGTATCTTACGATGATGCTTGACTCCTGGAAATACACCTAGCATGTTGTCCTTCAACTTTCATTACATTTACCGTAATAATGACATTAGAAAAGTGTATGCTTACCTTCTAGCCTCTAAGGCCCATGTAGGCAGCAGTAATGCTATTCTGTTTTTTCTGCAGGAAGCACTTAGTGGTCATCCAATAGTATATGTGTTTTGAATTAAATTGTGCTGAATTTCTTTTGTATATAACTCAGAAAGTAAAGTCAGAAACCAAAGACCAAGATTGATATTTCACCTGTTGCCAAGATTAGGGGAAATTTCTTCCAATCATAAATCAGTTAGCTTAAGACAAACATTCCCAAGTATTCAATTTCTGTTGCTATAGCTGAATCCCACAGACTGGATAATTTATAAAGAATAAAGATCTAGTTGGTTCATAGTTCTAAAGGCTGGGAAGCTCAAAGATTGGGCAGCTACTTCTGGAGAGGTCCTTCTTACTGATGGAGACTCTCTGAAGAGTCCCAGGGCAGCACAGGAAATCACATGGCAAGACAGAACGACCTTGCTAACTTGGTCTCTCTTTTCATAAATCTACTAATGCAGTCACATGGCCCCACCCTGAAGACTTCGCCTAATCTTAATTACCTTCCAAAGGATATACCCAGTACCAGTACTTACACCTCTTAATGGGGATTAAATTTCAACATGAGTTTTGGTGGAGGCATTCAAACCACAGCACCAAGCTTCAGGATACTGTGTAACCAGATTTTAATCATAAATTTAGGGTCTGTGCCTCAGAGGGAAACAGAAGCCATTTTGCCACAGTAAAGATGTGCTTTTATCTCCATGTCTGGGAACCTCCAGATAGCAACATGGTTCAAAGATATCAATTGGGACACGTGATGCACAGCAAGTTTTTAGTCTTCATAGGTAAAGATGCTTTACAGGTTGAAACCGGGCATGGTGGCACACACCAGTGACTCAGGAGGCTGAGGCAGGAAGATCTCAAGCTCAAAGCCAGCTTCAGTAACTTAACAAGACCCTGTCTCAAAATAAAAAAAAAATAAAACGGGCTGGGTTTGTGGCTCTGTGGTTAAGTACCTCTGGGTTCAATTCCCAGTAACAAACAAACAAAAAAAAGAATAGAGTTAGGGAGACATCTTCATGATAGCTCAGGCTCAGGTTGTGCACTTTATTTTATAAAATTCGGAATCTGCTACTTATCAAGAGTGAATTGGGACAAAAAGGCAGAGGACAAGAAAAGGTCCTACCTTAGTACTGCAATACTAAGTGTGGGGCTGAAATGGAACCGTACATAAGCACCCGCACACCATGGGATTTGAGAAGGGTGTGCAAATCGCTCAGTTGAAATGAAGCAGAAGCATGCATACCTTATACAGTCTGTGTATAAACTTAATGTATAAGGAATGAAGAGAAAAATAAATATGCAATTTGAAAGTCATGTTAGAAAACATTGAAAAGAACATAATCCTGAAGATTCAGGCAACGATCTACCATAAGAAGAAATGGCTTCTATGAGGCACACAGCTGGTAGAAAGAGAACAGAATGAACAGGAATAAGATAAGGTGGTTATACAGTAATTAAGAACAACTAAGTTTAAAAAATTAAAGTAGAATATTTATCATGGGTAGTGAATATTTAAATAGGTATTGCATGAAAATATTTATTGATAAAGAGAATAAACGTGGGCATCTTTCCATATGTAGAAAATAAATACAACTGCTTAACTGTGTGCTCCAGGGTCCTCATCTATAAAGGCACCTATCTTTTAGGGCTATTGTATTGACTCATTTAATATATGTAAGTGCTTAGAATCGAACTGGTACATATTAAGCATGCTATGAATAGTAGCTATTATCATAAACAAATATTAAGCTCTTAATGTATACAGCACATAGTGCTAATTATTAGAACTATAAAGGCTACAGCAACTGACATTTTGATAAAAAGTTAATCAGATGACTAGTGGAGTAAATATCAAAAGACTTAGATGGAAAAGAGCTCTCTGTCCTAAAATAACCCTGGTTGCTAAAGAGCAAAATGTAGGAAAATACACAGATTAGCCATTTTTATGGTCAGTTTGGTAAACAGGCAGTTTGTACTTTGCCAATTAAAACACTCACAAGATAACAAACCATTTGTCTTCCAAAGCAAACACTTGACTCCATTGATTTTTCATTTCTTTCTTTTAAAAAAATCGTGATTGTTTTTAATGGCATCCCTCTGAAAGGTCCACATGACTATATTATTTTCAGAGGTAAGCCACACAGAGAGATCCAAGGTGCTTTTCAACTGTGTCCAGTGAAAAATAAACAGTATGAAATTAGAGACTGTGCCAAGTTCCATGATAGGTAAATAGAAGAAAGCAATGAAAAAATGCATGCTGAAATGGTCCTTCATTGCTCTTCTGGTCCCATTCCCTGTCCTTATCCTTCTTGATTTACATGTAAGGAAATCTGAGATCAAAGGAGTGAGTTAACCAGGGAGAAATGATCTGGCTTGTGACAGAAGCACCATGGTAGCTTCAAGTATCAAGGTCTCTCAACGCCTTTAGTGTCAAGGTCTCCCGAATATCACAAACTGTTGTTGTCTGAACTATTCTTCATTGGAAAATGGAATAGAATGAAAAGACAATTTCAAGGACCACTTCTGTTCTGTCAGGTTCTGCTGTGAACTGGCAAGAATATCAACAACACAGGCAAAAGATCTGTGTTAGCACATTGTGTGCATTTAAGGCAGCATTACTACCTTGTGCATATGATTCTCAAATCTGTTCTTATCGTAAAAAGAAAAAAATCAGATACCATATACTTTTTCTGGGTACCAAAACATAGCACCCACACAAAAGAGTGAGAGCTCAGTCAACGAATATTAGCTGGTCATTGTGCAAGGAGCAAAGCAGATACCAAAAAGAATAAGAAATACTTCTTCTCTTGCCAAACCTGATATTTATTTGATTCTTTCTATGGGCATGATAGAATTTCAGAGCACTTCTATACTTAATATTTCTTTTCAGTCCTCAGACTATCCCTAGAAAGAAGCTAAGGTAGATATTGTTATCCTGTGTTAAAGATGGAAATGTCAATATTTGCAGAGGTCTCACAAGCAATAATAGCAGACAAGAAAAGTGTAACTCAAACTCTTGGTGACAGTTTAAGATCATGGAGAGTCTTAGTGAATCATGACTTCTACAGTTTGAAATTAGTGGCATATTCATTTAATTATATCATATGTACATATATAATCTATTCTGCTCACTCTTCTTTCTTAATTCCTTTTTTTCTGAAAAACCAATGCAACCCCACTAGACTTCCAGTCTTTACCATCATTTCTTGGTACCTAGGCAAGGGTCCTCCTCAATGGAGTTTGCATGCGTAGATGCAGAGGCCCCAGTGGGGATACCTCATTCCGTTCTGGGGAAGTCATTCTGAACTCTCTTAAGAAAGAGAAATATAAAATAAGAGGCCAGAGGATTGAGTGTGGGAGAATGCACAGTGTTAGGAGAAGGGAATTAATCTAAAGAAGAATAAAAATTCAATACATGTAAAAGAGAGATCACTACAAAACAAACCTTGAAAACAATTCAAAAAGAGAAAGGATGGGATTAAATGATTGGGAGAATGGGATTGGCCACTGAATACCTGCAATAGCACACAAGATCTCAAAGGTCAAGGAATGAAAAGACAGTGCAAGCTTTAGGATAGCAGGTATGGTCTACAGATGGAGATGTTTAGTGATGGAAGAAAGTAACACAGAAGAGATTGCTAACGACTTTGGGAAGATATTATTTGACTTATACCTACATGGGCATTATGTTTTAGTAGCAACTATTCTTAAATTTTCTAAATAAAAAATATGGATGGATAGATACTTTAGAATGGAGTTGCAAGTGTTGTTAGCAGGAAAAACCATTAGAGAAATGAGATTGAGAATGTCATAAAGAGAAGTCTCCCAGAGAAAGACGCTTCCTGAGGACAAGGTCAAGAGGACTGCTGGACAATTTGATGGACAGCTCTAATCAATACATTGTTGTCTGCTGTGAAATCATCATGCTGCTCACAAAGCAGGTAAATAGCTGAGAACCATTTCCTAGAATGCCACGTTTCTATCTCTCTGGGAAGATTTTAAAAGAGCTCATGGAGGCTACAGATCAACAAATACATAGGACAGAAGGTTAATTTGGGTCAGGCAGGAATATTAAATAAATAAAAAGTTTGGCTCTGTGAAATATTGCCAAGATCTGCTGCACCATAACAGTAAAAGAAGTACTGAGAATGAATGGAGGCAATTCAGCAATGAGTGATTGTTGTTTGATATTATTTTAATTGTATTTAATAAAGAAACTATTTATTTATAGAATTAGTAAATTGGAAAGTTGAAATGGACATGTTCTTGTTCTCACAAAATGTAAGAACAATATATTGGCTTTTGTGAACAATATAAAATAAAGCACTCCAAGATCATGGATCCCTTATAGATGGGTTTCAAATATGAAATTATAAATGGTTAGAGTAATTAAACACAGTTTTGAAATCCCTATGCATCTCAAGATTCAGAAAGATAAATATATTTGGGTCAAGTCATTACTCTACTTTTTGATAAGATCTATGAAATGGTGAAGGTTTTTCTTGGTACCAATTTACCAAAATTATTTAACAGCTTCAAGAATTGAGAATTTACTATATGGTTGGTATTGTTTGGGTGTCTTACCACTATTAACCTATTTATTGGGTGTAGTTAACTAAAACGTGGGTACTATGACTCTCTATTTATAGAATTATGAAGAGAATTAATTAATGTGACCAAACTCATGGAGTCAAGTAGCATCAGAGACAGAGACCAACTTAGACATCCTGACCCCAAGTTCTACACACTCAGTCATGACACTCTCCTACCTCACACCAATTACAACAAGCCTGTGACTCTCTAATGGAGCAGACTTTGTACAAATCGTGAGCAGGTAAACAAGACCCTTTCTATCAACCCACCTTTAAAAAATGAGTCTTTCTTCCACTGTTTTTTCTTTTTTCAGCAATGGGTATGTCCTATGTCTAGATATATCTCATGTGCCAATGACAAATATATTTTATCTCAGTTAAGTATGATGAGAATAATTGTGAATAATACTTTTGTCTTATCTCCACAAATATGCACAAGTTTCTTGGATCTCTAGGTTCTCTGATACAAAGGTTATCTTCAAAACGGTTATGCTGAAGAAAGTTAGGACCCAGAATATGCAGAAATCAGGGTCAGAAATGGTGTACAAATCACTTTTCACTTCTTGCCATTCAGAAATGTAGAGGGTAAACTCCTAGAAACAGATGCCTTGAATAATTTTCAGTGTAGAAATTTTTAAAATATTCAACGTATATTTCATTTTTAAAATTAATTTGACCAGAAGACTATAGGAGAATTAAAAAATATATGCACACATTTCTTTTTGATCTCAAATGCAATTTCTATAACTTTTATAGGATTATTCCGACTATAGATTTCCACTATTTGTGATTCTTAACCCTCAGAAAAGGGCAAAGTACTGATCAACTGCAACTTGTTTGTCAGCCTCTAAACAAGTATTTGGAATTATATATATATTTTTAATCTTTAATTTTATTTGTTCTAATTAGTTGTACATAACAGTAGAATGCATTTATACATTTTGATAGATCATACATAAATAGAGTATAATCTCCCATTCTTCTGATTATACATATTGTAGGATCACACTGGTCATTCAGTCATACATGTGAATGAGGTAATAATGTCTGTTTCACTCTACTACATTTCTTCCCCCATACCCCTTCCCTTCCCTTCACTCCCCTCTACATAACATAAAGTAACTCTATTCTTCCCAACCCACTTATTGTGAATTAGCTTCCTTATATCAGAGAAAACATTCAGCGTTTGGTTTTTTGGGTTTGGCTTATTTCACTTAGCATGATATTTTCTAACTCCATCCATTTGCCAGCAAATGCCAGAATATTTCATTCTTATTTAAAGCTGAGTAATAGTCCTTCATATGTATATATATTTTTTTCTTTATCCATTCATCTGTTGAAGGTCATCTAGTTGGTTCTATAGTTTAGCTATTAGGAATTGAGCTGTTATAAACACTGATGTGGCTGTGTCACTGTAGTATGTTGCTTTTAAGTCCTTCATGTATAAACTGAGGAGTGGGATAGCTGGGTCAAATGGTGGTTTCATTCCAAGTTTCCTGAGGAATCTCCATACTGCTTTTCATAATGGTTGCACCAATTTGCACTCCCACTAACAAAGTTTGAGTGTACCTTTTTCCCCACATCCCCACCTCACCAACATTTATTGTTGCTTGTTGGAATTATGTTTTGTGATCAAAGTTATTATTAAAGGAGCCTGGCGTGGCTGTGTATGCTTATAATCCCAGCTGCTTGGGAGGCTGAGGCAAGAGGATTCCAAGTTCAAAGCCAGCCTCAGCAATTTAGCGAGGCTCTAAACAACTCAGCTGGACCCTGGTTCTAAATAAAATATTAAAAAGGGCGGGAGATGTGACTCAGTGGTTGAGCACCCCTGGGTTTAATCCCCAGTACCAAAAAATAAATAAATAAATAAAATAATGAGTCATTATTCAAGAAGAAGTTATTATTAAAGGATTTTTTTTTGCAAAATAAGCAGACCAAAAAACTTGCAATTCTTTACTCTTTAGCAATTCCAACTACCTCAAATCTTCATAAGATTTTTATGCA
Organism: Sciurus carolinensis; assembly: GCF_902686445.1. NCBI lineage: Eukaryota > Metazoa > Chordata > Mammalia > Rodentia > Sciuridae > Sciurus > Sciurus carolinensis. The sequence goes on from NC_062224.1 coordinate 25,728,897, forward strand.
GCAGGTGGGGCAGGAAGTTTGAAACAGCACATAAATATTCAAGAATCCAGTCCCAGAACACACTGATGGGTCTATCTTTTACATTTCTTTTTGGCATCTAATTCTCTTGGTACTTACTTCCTGATTTTCTCCCCGAATCTGGATATCTTCAACTTCAATTTTCATGCTGTCTCATTTTGTTATTTACTGTATTCAACAGAGAGGTAGATTCTTTGGGGATCTTTGTTTCCTAAATGCTTTTACTTTAAGAACATTGAATTTTAGATTGTACTGAAAAGTTATTTGTTTGCAATGGAGAGTAAGTGAAAGCAAAGCAAGGCAGTTATTTATTACAGCAAATTTTTCCTTCTCAAAATACATCGAGAACAAGAAACTGCACTACTTTGTGCCTCATCTATGTGGAAATATTGATCATGGTCATTTTTGCCCTACCATTGGTGCTCACCTTATAAATCAGTCAAGCACTGACAAAATAAAACGGACCTTCACTTACAGGCGTGAATGATGACTGTGGTTGGTTAAATGTGTTCTGCAACACGTCTTGTTAATAAAATGCACTAAAAAACTCACATTTTTTTTTTGATGAAATTTTTCTTTCCCTTTTCTTAATCTTAGGTTAGTCTTTTATTCATCAAAACTGTTTGTTCTCACTAGAGGGAGTTTGCAAGGGACACATTGCCGGTGGATGCAGTGCATACAGGAGGTGATAAATCATTTTGTCACTTGAAGAAAATCACAAATTCATTTGTTCCCACAGGAGACAATATTATGCTATGGACTCCTACAGCTGTCTATTCTGAATGCTGGACATGTCAGAAGCGACTCTGCATTCATGATAACCCTGATTATGGGTAAGAAAGAGCTTAATTATAAAGCTAACACTTGTGATTACAGTTCTACTTGAATTTAGTCATCTGGGTGATTCTGCTGGGAACTAGGATCATTTCTCAACAACAAAGGAACACCCTAGTTATTTCGACTAAGTTTTCAAAAACTGTAAAGACAAAAAAAGATACAATAATGGGGGGAAGAAAACTACTAAAACAAGCCACCAAAGAATACCTTAGATATTATTCTGAAGTTTATATAGAGTATATGGAAATTGCCTTTGATTTATCTGCATAGAAGAACAAAGTCCCCTAGAAGTACATATAGCACAAAAATAAGAAAAGAAGGGAAAATTTGAATGAAAGACAAATGAACTTTAAACTCTTTCCCAAGGATTTCATCTTGCTTTTTAAAAAACCTTTAAATTTCATAGGAAATAGAACTTAGATCTGAGGAAAAAGTATGCTTAATAATTATCTAGATTTATTCTTGACATACAAAGGATCTGATTTTCATTTTCAAATTGAAAGTAATTTTCAGGATCCCCATATTAAAGATAAGCCATGAGCTTCTAATATTTTATTTTGGACAATTCATTTTTGAAGCACACTGTCATATCCATATTTCATGCACCTGTCCAGTTCACTGGGACTCTTCTAGTCAAGGTTGCTGATCATCTGCTGGCTGCTCACAACTGGACAATTTCTGGACCCTTCCTTACTTTGTTCTTCACCATGTGGCAGTGCTGACAAATCAGGCTCAAGTTTTTTCCTCCTAGGATGTCACAGTTGCAACTCCTCCAGTCATCTCCATTGCTCAGATTCTTCCCTCTTATATTCCTTTCTGCCTTCTACTAGGGGTTCTTGCATTTATACACTGATGACTCCAATACTGAAACCTCTAGCTCTGTGGGCTGTAGATGTGGCTCAGTGGTACTACTCTCAGCATGCATGAGGCCCTGGGTTTAATCCCCAACACCACAAAACACCTCTAGTTCTACATGCTTAGCAGGAAACTTTGTACTGTGACACGTGGCCTGCGCATTTTCTAGCTCTTTATCTTAGAGGTAGATGTTTTTCTCATTGTATTGATGAAGAAACTGAGGTTCACATAGTTTAAGTAACTTGGTTAGATCATACAGCCTGATTTTTAAGATATTTAAACCAACTGGGTGCAATGGTGCATTCCTGCAATCCCAGCAGATTGTGAGGCTGAGGCAGGCGAATTGCAAGTTCAAAGTCAACCTCAGTAACTTAGTGAGACCATGTCTGTAGATAACATATGTATTTTAAACAAGGGTGGGCATGCTGCTCAATGGTTAAGAGCCCTGGGGTTCAATCTCCAGTACCCCCGCCTCTGCAAAAAAAAAAAAAAAAAAAAAAATTCAAACCAAAGAAATTCTGACCAAAAGGTTTAGTCCCTGCCATTGGACTGTATTGCTTCTTTCTCAACAATCTTGCCTAAATCCCAGACATTCCTAAACAACTGTCCACTGGACATGATCACATGAATATTCCACAGGCATTTCAAGGTCAGGTGAATTCAACATCATCTGCACAACTCTCTAAGGTATCTGCCTCTCTTATTCAGAATTATGATTATTCCTAGCAACCTGGTTATACAACCAGTGGTCTGTTATCTTGTCATTCATTTTCATTCATCCCTAGATCTGATCAGTTTTCAGATCTTGCTGATTTATCTTTTACATATTTCTAGATATGTATCTCCTGCCCTGTTCCCATAGTCATAGCTATCATATAAACACTCATCTTTCCTTGCCTTAATTTAAATTGGTCTTTTGACTGAGTCATCTTACTTCAGGGTAGTACTGATCCACTACTGATTCCAGAACATTGGGGAAACCAAAATATTTCTCCTCCATATATAAAGGAATGCTGAGTTGGGGACAATCAAGCTGTGGGGGAAATCTCTACCCTCTCTCTGATTGTCTAAATGCACCACAGAGATTCACAAAGACAAAAGGGCTTCCTAAACTTTTGCCCCACTTTTCCTTCCTAAACACTGAATGTACTTTCTTTACAAAGTTTACTTATAAACTCAGAGATGGTGGGGCCAGAAGAATCTCGGAGCCGACTTTCTTTCTGTAAATTTACCTTCTAACAGGTTTTTCCATCTCTGAAGATTGGGATTGCTTTCCCTTTGTCTTGTCACTTCTCTAAAATTTATTTACTTATTTAAACACTGTTTAAGGCACGCTCCTTAGTCACAGCCTTCACTTGCTTTTCTCCCACAGGACGCTCACTGCACAAGTTGATAAACTTGTGTATTTTTCTCTTGTTAATCTGTCATTTATTATAGGAATCTGTCCCAAGTACAAACTTATGAGTTGAGGGGAAATAATAATGATTTCTTATCTTTGGCATCTTCCATGGTGACAGTGACTTTTTATAAAACTCAGTTCCTGACCCTAACCCTAACGCTAACCCCTCCCACCCCCCATTATATGTCCTCATCCGCTTATCAGCGAGATCATTCGTCCTTTAGTTTTTTGAGATTGGCTTATCTCACTTAGCATGATATTCTCCAATTTCATCCATTTGCCTGCAAATGCCATAATTTTATCATTCTTCATTGCGGAGTAATATTCCATTGTATATATATGCCACATTTTCTTTATCCATTCATCAACTGAAGGGCATCTAGGTTGGTTCCACAATCTGGCTATTGTGAATTGAGCAGCAATGAACATTGATGTGGCTGTATCTCTGTAGTATGCTTATTTTAAGTCCTTTGGGTATAGGCCAAGGAGTGGAATAGCTGGGTCAAATGTTGGTTCCATTCCAACCTTTCTGAGGAATCTCCATACTGCTTTCCAGAGTGGCTGCACTAATTTGCAACCCCACCAACAATGTATGAGTGTACCTTTTTCCCCACATCCTCACCAACACCTATTATTGCTTGTGTTCTTGATAATCACCATTCTAATTAGGGTGAGATGGAATCTTAGTGTGGTTTTGATTTGCATTTCTCTTATTACTAGAGATGTTGAACATTTTTTCATATATCTGTTGATTGCTTGTACATCTTCTTCTGTGAAGTGTCTGTTCATTTCCTTAGCCCATTTGTTGATTGGATTATTTGTATTCTTCGTGTAGAGTTTTTTGAGTTCTTTATAGATTCTGGAAATTAGCGCTCTATCTGAAGTATGAGTGGCAAAGACATTCTCCCACTCTGTAGGCTCTCTCTTCACATTACTGAGAGTTTCCTTTGCTGAGAGAAAGCTTTTTAGTTTGAATCTATCCCAATTGTTGATTCTTGCTTTTATTTATTGTGCTATGAGAGTCCTGTTAAGGAAGTCTGATCCTAAGCCAACAAGTTGAAGGTTTGGACCTACTTTTTCTTCTATAAGATCAGGGTCTCTGGTCTGATTCCAAGGTCCTTGATCCATATTGAGTTGAGTTTTGTGCAGGGTGAGAGATAGGGGTTTAATTTCATTCTGTTGCATATGGTTTTCCAGTTTTCCCAGCACCATTTGTTGAAGAGGCTATCTTTTCTCCATTGCATATTTTTGGAACCTTTGTCTAGTATGAGAAAATTGTATTAGGGTTAGGGATAAGGAAGGTGGTAAGAATGGAGGAAAGAAGGACTGTATAGAGAGAAAAGAGGGGTGGGGGGAAGGGAAAAAATAATGAATCAAACATCATTGTCCTATGTAAATTTATGATTACACAAATGGTATGCCTTGACTCCATGTACAAATAGAGAAACAACATGTATCCCATTTGTATACAAAAAAAAAAAAAAACAAACAAAAAAACTCAGTTCCAACAATGTTCCTCCTCATTTATTTCAGGATAGACCTTACAAGCTTCAGTGTGGAATACATAGTTTTTCATGATGTGTGCCTTTGGAATACTACCTTTTATTCCTCTGAATAGGGGCCACAGAGACTACTTGCAGTTTGGAAAATACATCTTTGCACATTTGGTTCCTTCTTAGAATATATATCTCTTTTTGTATTTGGTAAACATCTATTTATTCTTCAAGAGTCATTTAAAAGCAGTTAATATAAGCAGGGTGGAATAGAAGTTCCTCTCCTGATAAAGTTGAATACACTTGACAATGCTTTTCTAGTTTCCATGTCAGCCAGGGTATCAGCATGTGACACAAGGAAAATCTCTCACCCTGGACTTGAACTTGGAGCTGGTGATGCATCATGGGTATCACTGGTCACATGGTAGTTTCAGCAGTTGTCAGTTTCTGGGACAATATTGCTACAAGCTTAGCTCTAGTGTCAAGTGGCAACAACACTGGTATGCCTTCTCCATTGTCTCTGTGACATGAATTTGGTCCTTGTATCTGACTTCAAAGTGCCTGAGCTTTAGTCTCCAACCCTCCTTGGTTATGCAGAGCTTTTCTTTTCTTCTTCTTCTTTTTTTAAAATCATAACTTCATACTTAAATCCACCCGAATAATTTCTGTTGCTTGTAACTGACAGCTTTGATTGCTGTGCCCAGGCAGGATAAAGCAAGACCCACACTCTGATCTGAGAGCATTCTCTGCACCGGGCAATTATGCACATATCTCATCATATTCCAGCTCTATTGCTTATCTGTCTCTCTCACTATATTAATCATCTTGAAGCTATAATAATTGCCTTCTTTATGTTTTTATCCACATCCATCACAAGTCTTGGTATCTACTAGTGCTCAGTAAGTGTTTGTTTTGAATGAGGGAACTACTTAATGAATAACTAAATAACTGCTGTTTTGAAGTAGTCTGCTTTTCCCCAAGATGCTTTTTCTTCTTAAAATAATGGCCCTCCTTTCAAAATTAATAATGAAACCCAAGTAGGCTAAATTTGCCTATAGTGAATTTCATGATTTTAAGTATTTTCTAAGGATAAATATTTGAGAGATCAAACAATCCTCTTGCTTGTCTGTTAAGAAACCTCTTGGGTTAAATAAGAGATATAAAACCATAGCACATTCCAGCAGCTTCAAGAATGTTCCAGATCTGGTCAGTTTCACTAACTACCATTCAATTACCAAGAACATCAATTTCCTAACCATGATAGATTTCTGCAAATTTACTGTAACTAAAACAATACCTATATTTGGACTTATGATCATTTAATTATTATTATTATTAACAGTAGAAATGATACATGGTATTGTGTAAAATATTTCATTATTGATTTAAAGTATCCCATTTGGGCAAAAGCAGAGACCATCCTCTGGCATAGACAAGAGGTCCAGAAAAGAAGGGGAGACTGGCTTCCTATTGTCCACCCAGGGGACGTGGAAACCACACCAGAGCATTTTCTGATTTTCTGTACACTCTTCCACTATCAGGATGGTCTGCGAGATGAAGTGGCTCCCACTATCACTATCAGTAGAAATTGTACCTACATATTTAACCTAATGGAAGTCAAAGGAGGCTGACTATGGAGGCTGAATGGAAAGATGTTTAAATGTTGTTGCAGAGATATTAGTTGAGGCTCCAATATACTTTTATTGAATTTACAACTATGTTTCATAATTATCACCATTCTCCACCATTCATTCACCTTGAGAACAAGAATGCTGTTGAGGGGTTTTTCAAGATGGTGGACTAGGGGGCAGCTGCATTTCATGTTGCTCCAGGACCCAGGATTCAAAACAGGAGATAGTGAGAGACTTGGGACCAACTCAAAGCTGCTGGGTGAGTCTCTCCCTTTGGGGAGGCTCCCGGATGGGGCGGTAGCCCCGGAACGCAGGGAACTTTGTGAAGTAGAGTTGCTCGGCAAGACGCCCCTCCCCCCGCTGGAGCGATAAACATGGACAACTGGGATCATCGTAGAGGAGGCGGCTCAGCACAGCGCTGGGACTCGGAGCAACCACTGGGGCTCCGGGCAGCTGCCTGAGGAGGAGCTGCGTGGCGAGCTGTTTAGACCCAGAACGACCGCGTCTGAACACCGGGGGGTTGGCCGGAGGAAGAGGAGGAGCGCGGCGGGTCGCTTGGTCTAGGAGTGACTGCATCAGAGCCACAGGCAGTTGCCAGAGGAGGAGGAGGTGAGTGGTGAGTTGATTGGACTAAAAGCGACCGCTCCTGAACACTGGTGGCCTGCCTGGAGGAGGAGCGTGGTGGGTCACTTGGTCTTGGAGCCACCGCTCCTGAACACCCGGGGGGGCTATCCCGAGGAGGAGGAGGAGGAACAGGGCGGGTCACTTGGACTCGCAGTGACTGCCTAGGGCTACGGGCAGTTGGCGGGAGGAGGAGACTCGAAGTGAATTGCTTGGGCTCCTAGTGACTGCGTCGGAAACCCGGCCGCTGTCCAGAGGAGGAGGTGTGTGGCAGGTCTCTGGGTCTCGGAGCTATTGTACGGGGCTCCAGGTGGCGGCTCAGAGGAGGGGCCGCATAGCCAGGTGATTAGTTGCAGAGTAGGGTCCCAGGAGCTAGGTGGCTTCTTGCTGGAAGAGCCACACAGAGACACGCCTAGGGGCGGAGCGAAGTTTCCAGGACTGCGGGCAGATTCTCTGGGAGAGGCAGCCTAAGGAGACTCGCCTGCGAAGGGTGAGGCTCCCAAGCCCAGGAGGTAGGTCCGGGCCCCTGGGAACGTTGCAGAGGAAGACAGCCCAGCCCAGGCGGTAGTTGTAGATTGAGGGGAACCTCTAGGAGGGGAGCTGGCCAGCGAGACGTCCCCACCGAGTGAGTCTTCCCTGCTGGGTGAGGTTTTCCCACAGGGACGGTAAAACCAGAGACATAGGCACAAACAGGACTTGCCTCAGCCCGCAGCCTAGTTCCCTGTTGGATGACCATTGGTCAACAAGTGGAGGCACCTCTGCCCACTAGCAGGGAATATACGCCACCTGAGGGTCACCACCCCTAGAGAGGCAGCTTCTTCGTGGAGCTCCGCATTATCAACTTCCTCCAAGACTTCAGGCTACTGAAGGATAAGAGGGGATATACTAGCAATCTTCAGGGACATTATAAGTCGATAGAGGAAATCTGCAATATCTTAATGACCCACTGATTCCTGAACAATATGAGAAAACAAGGGAAGAAAATACCCAAACAAATCTAGATGTTACATCAATAAAATCCAACGACAGCATGGCAGAAGAAATGACAGAAAGGGAGTTCAGAATGTACATAATTAAAATGATTAGGGAAGCAAACGATGAGATGAAAGAGCAAATGCAGGCATTGAATGATGAGATGAAAGAGCAAATGCAGGCATTGAATGATCGCACCAATCAACAGTTAACAGAGCAAATTCAGGAAGCAAAAGATCATTTCAATAAAGAGTTAGAGATATTGAAAAAAAGCCAAACAGAAATCCTTGAAATGAAGGAAACAATAAACCAAATTAAGAACTCCATAGAAAGCATAACCAATAGGATACAACACCTGGAAGACAGAACTTCAGATATTGAAGACAAAATATTTAACCTTGAAAGCAAAGTTGAACAAACAGAGAAGATGGTAAGAAATCATGAACAGAATCTGCAAGAACTATGGGATATCATGAAAAGGCCAAATTTGAGAATTATTGGGATTGAGGAAGGCTTAGAGAAACAAACCAAAAAAAAATGAATAATCTATTCAATGAAATAATATCAGAAAATTTCCCAAATCTGAAGAATGAAATGGAAAATCAAGTCCAAGAGGCTTATAGGACTCCAAATACACAAAATTACAATAGACCCACACCAAGGCACATTATAATGAAAATACCGAACATACAAAATAAAGACAGAATTTTAAAGGCTGTGAGAGAAAAGAACAAAATTACATTCAGGGGGAACCCAATATGGATATCAGCAGATTTTTCAATCCAGACCCTAAAAGCTAGAAGGGCCTGGAACAAAATTTTTCAAGCTCTGAAAGAAAATGGATGCCAACCAAGAATCTTATACCCAGCAAAACTTACCTTCAAATTTGACGATGAAATAAAATCATTCCATGATAAACAAAAGCTAAAAGAATTTACAAAAAGAAAGCCAGCATTACAGAACATTCTCAGCAAAATATTTCATGAGGAAGAGATAAAAAACAAAGAAGCATATTAGCAAAGGGAGGAATTACCCTAAAGGAACTGTCAAATAAAGGAGGAACCAAGATGTGTCAAAAAAGAAATAAATAAATAAATAAAATTTTAAATATGAACCAAATGACCGGGAATACAAATCATATCTCAATAATAACCCTGAATGTTAATGGCCTGAATTCATCAATCAAAAGACATAGACTGGCAGATTGGATTAAAAAGAAAGATCCAACAATATGTTGCCTGCAAGAGACTCACCTCATAGAAAGAGATACCCATAGACTAAAGGTGAAAGGATGGGGAAAAACATACCATGCACAAGGGCTCAGCAAAAAAGCTGGAGTATCCATCTTCATTTCAGATAATGTGGACTTCAAGCCAATGTTAGTCAGAAGGGATAAAGAAGGACATTTCATACTGCTTAAGGGAAGCATAAATCAGCAAGATATAACAATCATAAACATCTATGCCCCGAACAGTGGCTCATCCATGTATGTTAAACAAATCCGTCTCAATTTTAGAAACCAAATAGACCATAACACAATAATACTAGGTGATTTTAACATGCCTCTCTCACCACTGGACAGATCTTCCAAACAAATATTGAACAAAGAAACCATAGATCTCAATAACACAATCAATAATTTAGACTTAACAGACATTTATAGAATATACCATCCAACCAAGAGCAAATACACTTTCTTCTCAGCAGCACATGGATCCTTCTCTAAAATAGACCATATATTATGCCACAAAGCTAATGTCAGCAAATACAAGAAGATAGAGACACTACCTTGTATTCTATCAGATCATAATCGATTGAAGTTAGAAATAAATGAAAGAGTAAAAAACAGAAACTACTCCAACACCTGGAGATTAAACAATATGCTATTATATGATGAATGGATAACAGAAGATATTAGGAAGGAAATTAAAAAATTCTTAGAGGTAAACGAGAACAAAGAAACATCATATCAAAATCTCTGGGACACTATGAAAGCAGTACTTAGAGGAAGATTTATTTCATGGAGCGCATTTAATAAAAGAAGTAAAACTCAAAAAATAAACGACCTAACACTACAGCTCAAAGCCCTAGAAAAAGAACAGACCAACACCAAAAGTAGTAGAAGACAGGAAATAGTTAAACTCAGAGCTGAAATCAACGAAATTGAAACAAAAGAAACAATACAAAAAATTGACAAAATAAATAGTTGGTTCTTCGAAAAAATAAACAAAATTGATAAACCTTTAGCCACACTAACAAAGACGAGAGAAAACCCAAATCACTAAAATTCGGAATGAACAAGGAAATATCACAACAGACACGACTGAAATACAAAACATAATTAGAAGCTATTTTGAAAATCTATACTCCAACAAAATAGAAAATTTCGAAGACATCAACAGGTTTCTAGAGACATATGAATTGCCTAAACTGAACAAGGAGGACATACACAATTTAAATAGACCAATTTCAAGCAATGAAATAGAAGAAGTCATCAATAGCCTACCAACAAAGAAAAGTCCAGGACCAGATGGGTTCTCAGTCGAGTTCTACAAAACCTTTAAAGAAGAGCTCATTCCAATACTTCTCAAAGTATTCCAGAAAATAGAAGAGGAGGGAACTCTCCCAAACTCATTCTATGAAGCCAATATTGCCCTGATTCCTAAACCAGACAGAGACACATCGAGGAAAGAAAATTTCAGACCAATATCCTTAATGAACATCGACGCAAAAATTCTTGACAAAATTTTAGCAAATCACATACAAAAACATATTAAAAAGATAGTGCACCATGATCAAGTGGGTTTCATCCCAGGGATGCAAGGTTGGTTCAACATCAGGAAATCAATAAATGTAATTCACCATATCAATAGACTTAAAGCCAAGAATCACATGATTATTTCGATACATGCAGAAAAAGCATTTGATAAAATACAGCACCCCTTCATGCTCAAAACACTAGAAAAAATAGGGATAGTGGGAACATTCCTTAACATTATAAAGGCCATCTACGCTAAGCCCATAGCTAATATCATTCTAAATGGTGAAAAACTGAAAGCATTCCCTCTAAAAACTGGAACAAGGCAGGGATGCCCTCTTTCACCACTTCTATTCAATATCGTCCTTGAAACTCTAGCCAGAGCAATTAGATAGACCAAAGAAATTAAAGGGATAAGAATAGGAAAAGAAGAACTCAAACTATCCCTATTTGCTGATGATATGATTGTATACTTAGAGGAACCAGGAAATTCCACCAGAAAACTTTTAGATCTCATAAGTGAATTCAGTAAAGTAGCGGGATATAAGATCAATGCACATAAATCTAAGGCATTTTTACACATAAGCGATGAATCTTCAGAAAGAGAAATCAGGTAAACTACCCCATTCACAATAGCTTCGAAAAAAATAAAATACTTGGGAATCAATCTCACAAAAGAGGTGAAAGACCTCTACAATGAGAACTACAGAACACTAAAGAAAGAAATTAAAGAAAACCTCAGAAGATGGAAAGATCTCCCATGTTCTTGGATAGGAAGAATTAATATTGTCAAAATGGCCATACTACCAAAAGCACTATACAGATTCAATGCAATTCCAATTAAAATCCCAATGATGTACCTTACAGAAATAGAGCAAGAAATTATGAAATTAATCTGGAAGAATAAAAAACCCAGAATAGCTAAAGCAATCCTTGGCAGAAAGAGTGAAGCAGGGGGTATCGCAATACCAGATCTTCAACTCTACTACAAAGCAATAGTAACAAAAACGGCATGGTATTGGTACCAAAATAGAAAGGTGGATCAATGGTACAGAATAGAGGACACGGACACTAACCCAAATAAATACAATTTTCCCATACTAGACAAAGGGGCCAAAAATATGCAATGGAGAAAAGATAGCCTCTTCAACAAATGGTGCTGGGAGAATTGGAAATCCATATGCAACAGAATGAAACTAAACCCATATCTCTCACCATGCACGAAACTCAGCTCAAAATGGATTAAGGATCTCTGAATCAGACCAGAGACCTTGCATCTTATAGAAGAAAAAGTAGGTTCAGAGCTTCAACATGTCGGCTTAGGACCAGACTTCCTCAACAGGACTCCCATAGCACAAGAAATAAAAGCAAGAATTAATAACTGGGATAGATTCAAACTAAAAAGCTTTCTCTCAGCAAAGGAAACTATCAGCAATGCGAAGAAAGAGCCTACAGAGTGGGAGAAAATCTTTGCCAATCATACTTCAGATAGAGCGCTAATCTCCAGAATCTATAACGAACTCAAAAAACTCTACACCAAGCATACAAATAATCCAATCGACAAATGGGCTAAGGAAATGAATAGACACTTCACAGAAGAAGATCTACAAGCAATCAACAAACATATGGAAAAATGTTCAACATCTCTAGTAATAAGAGAAATGCAAATCAAAACCACCCTAAGATTCCATCTCACCCCAATTAGAATGGCGATTATCAAGAATACAAGCAACAACAGGTGTTGGCGAGGATGTGGGGAGAATGGTACACTCATACATTGCTGGTGGGGCTGCAAATTAGTGCAGCCACTATGGAAAGCAGTGTGGAGACTCCTTAGAAAACTTGGAATGGAACCACCATTTGACCCAGCTATCCCACTCCTTGGCCTATACCCAAAGGACTTAAAATCAGCATATTACAGAGATACAGCCACATCAATGTTCATAGCTGCTCAGTTCACAATAGCCAGATTGTGGAACCAACCTAGATGTCCTTCAATTGATGAATGGATAAAGAAAATGTGGTATATATATATATATATATATATATATATATATATATATATATACAATGGAATATTATTCAGCCATAAAGAATGATAAAATTATGGCATTTGCAGGCAAATGGATGAAACTGGAGAATATCATGCTAAGTGAGATAAGCCAATCTCCAAAAACCATTGAACGAATGATATCGCTAATAAGTGGATGATGACACATAATGGGGGGTGGGAGGGGTTAGTGTTAGGGTTAGAGTTAGGGTTAGGGAGGAGGCAAGAATGGAGGGAGGAAGGACTGTATAGAGGGAAAAGAGGGGTGGGAGGGGTGGGGGGGAAGGCAAAAAAATAACAATGAATCAAACAACATTACCCTATGTAAATTTATGATTACACAAATGCCTTTACGCCATGTACAAACAGAGAAACATCATGTATCCCATTTGTTTACAATAAAAAAAAAAGAATGCTGTTGAATGTTACTGTTCATCTTCATAGGTTTAAAGATAGTGTTTGGCACATTTTTAAGAATAAATTAGTCATGACAGGATAAAGACCATCAGTCAATTCCCTTAGAAACAGTTTAAAAGCTACTTTCTATAATTAACTATAATTTTTTTTCTATTATCCATTTGATGAATCAGAGACCATTCCATAGCATTCTTTTTTTTTTTTTTTTTTCCAGTACTAAGGATTAAACCCAGGGGCACTTAACCACTGAGCCACATCCCCAGCCCTTTTTAATATTTTATTAAGAACCAGGTTCTCGCTCAGTTGCTAAGTACCTGGCTAAGTTGCTGAGGCTGGCTTTGAACTGGCAATCCTCCTGTCTCAACACCCCGAGTCTCTGGGATTACAGGCATGCACCACCACACCTGGTCATAGTATCTAATTCTATTCAATGATTTTATGTTGCCTCAGTTTCTCTTTTGTTGTTCTGAGAGATTCTGAATGATGTTTTTATTTATTTATCATGTTAAAAACCTAACATCATGATCATAGTTGAAAACTAATAAACATATACAAACTTAAAATTTTTAATCAATGCTAATAGATGTGATATTATTTATTAACTATAAGAAATGCCTAAAATATTGAATTGATTCTCAAAACTAATGTCTTTCTCAAATAACTTAAGAGCACTCAAAGACTAGATGGAAAACAAAGTATATAAAATACCCATTTTTGTAAAAAAATCTCTATCACAGGAAGGTTTCTGATATTAACATTGAAGACATTCATTGTTCTTAATGAGTATTGAGCCTAAATTGGGCCATAATTCTAGCTTTGCTTGAGATAAATTACTTCCCTTCTGTAAGCTTCAATTTCCTCTTCCATAAACTGAGGCTCTCTAAAGTATTAGAGCATTTCACTGGAAAGCTTTAATGATTAATTAATGAATGAAAATGCCTGGCCTTGACGACTCTAAAAATTTTTACCATCTGGTTATGGTTTGAACATGAAGTGTTCAAACCCAGAAGGTCCTGTATCAGGGCAGGACTATTCACAGGTGAAATGATTGGATTATGAGAGCCTTAACATAGTCAGTCCACCCTAGTGTGAATGGACTGGCTAGGTGGTAACTTCAGGCAGGTGGAGGAGGTGGTCCCTACTTGTGTGCCCTGGAAGGGTACATCTTCCCTGTGGTCCCTCGTCCCTTTCCCTCTTGCCTTTCTGCTTCCTGACCTCGCTATGAGCTGAGCAGTTTTCCTCTCTTGGGTCCTTCCCCCATGATGTGCCACCTCACCTTGGGCCCAGAGCAATGGAGTCATTTGTCTGTGGATGAAGATCTGAAACTGTGGGCCCCAAATTAACTTCTCCTCTTCCAGTTGTTCTTATCAAGTATTTTGTTTATAACATGAAAAGCTGACTAATACACCATCTAAATCATGCAGATACCTTTGTGGAGACAAAAACAGGTCTGTTTTTTGAGAGGAGGATAAAAACCTGTATTACTAGAGTATACCATGTAGAAAGGATTCTTGTCACTCTTAATACAGCAATAATAAGTGTGTTTACTCTAAATGGAGAGCTTACTATTTAAACAGAGCTGTAACATGCAGTTGGCAATAAAGTACCTGAGTGTAGTTAGGAATACAGGAAGAATTTTACTGTCTAGTCTCCCCGTTCATTCTAAATTGTAAAATGCTAACATTGGTAGTCAGCATAAGAGTTTTAAAGCAATCCCAGAAACCTTCTTGAATTATGTAATTGAATATGTTTGAAACAAGTGTTATTCAGTTATTGGGTGCAGTGTTATATAGATATCATTTAGGTCAAGATGGTAAAAAGTATTGTTCAGATAATCTTTACACTTATTAATTTTTTTTCTTCAATTATTGGAAAAACGTTTTGGAAAAGATACATGGACCTGGAGTATAAGTTTTGAAAATACTTTAAACTATGAGTTAATTTTTAAAAATATTAAAACCAACAAGATTTTTCATTTTTTATATCTTGTTTTATAAATGATATTTTCATGTGATTTAGTTATTTTAACTAAATATGTTTAAAGTTATTTATAAAATAATCTTATTTTTATACTTTACTATAAACTATTACTTTTGGTGATACTTACTAAATTTTTTTGTTTGTTCTATCACTTATGGAGAGAGTGGGGTTTAAAATCTTCCACTATGATTGTGAGTCTATTTCTCACTTCAGTTTTGTCACTCTGCTTCATGAATTTTGACACTCTCTTTAGATATTTAGAGAGTAATTGCCCCTTTATGTAATTATAGATACTTCTCTTGAAGTTTTCTTTACCTGGTACTAGCAAAGCAGAGTCAGTTTCTCATTCTTACTGTCTACAGAGTTGATCATCTATTCTGTTACTTTCTACTGATTTGTGTCTTTAAATTTGGTGAGTATCCCTGGTAGACTGGATACAGTTGGGTCTTGCTACTTGCTTTCCATTAGGAGATTTATTTACTTCTTTATATTTTTACTGATTCTTCTAATTCTTCCTGCTTTTGAGTTCTCTGGGTTAATTGAATGTTTTTTGATAATCTTAAAGGGTTCCTCTCAAGGTTTCTCAGCTATATCCTTTTAATTATTATTGTTAAGTAATTGCGCTGGGGTTGCAAATACGCATCCTCAACTGATTGGTTTCTGATTAGGAAGACTTCACACTTCTACTTTCCATTTAAACTTCCCACTTTGCAAATATGATAAACCCGAAACAGTACAGTGCCAGTTGCTCCCTACACCCTGGCATATTTTGCTACCAATAAACAGTCATTTGTCTGTTAAGGAAAAATGAAAAAAAAATCATAACTTTTTTTTTTTACTTATCCCTTAATTCCTATTCCCAGTGCCCTTGCTTTATCCCTGTAGTTCCAAGTTTCCATCTCCTATTATTTTTATTCAGCTGGAATATTCTTTAGCATGTCTTAGAGTATATGGCTGCTGATGATAAATTCTCTGTTGGTGTTTATCTGAAAATTCTTTGTATTTCACATTTGCTTTGGAAGATATTTTTACTGGACAGTTAAAATTTCTTTCATCACTTTACATTTTGATTGTCTTTTTGCTTTTATTGTTTGTGACGGAAAGTCACCTTTTATTTGAATTACTGTTTCTCTGTGTGTAGTGTGTCTTGGTTTCTCTAGCAGCTTTTAAAGTTTTTCTTTTCAAGTTTTGTTTTTAGCAGTTTTGCTGTGACATGTTAGATGTGGTTTTTTACATTTTTAAAATTATTTTTTCTTGCTTGGTGTTTGCTGAGGTTCTTAAATCTGTTAGTTGATGCTTTTTCATGAAATTTGGTCAGTTTTTGTTCCCATGTTTTAAATATGTTTATGTTCAACTCTCAATGTCTTATTAGAAATATGTAAACCATTTTTATGTCATGTTACTTAACATGTCCCTAGGCTCCATTCATTTTATTTGTCAGTATTTTTCCTCTATGTTTTTAAGACAGGATGATTTTATCTTCAAGGTTACAGAATCTTTCTTCTGTCATCTCTATTCTTTTCTTGATTCTATTCAGGAATTTTTTAAATTTTAATTTTTTTAACCTCTCAGTTCAAAGGCTTCTATTTTGCTCTTTGCTGAATTTCTACATCTGTTTTTATATTGACTATTTTTTCTTTAGTTCTTTGAGTTTATTAATAAAAGATGCATTACAGTTTGCTAAATACAGCACTTGGGTATTTTGGTATTAGTTTCTATTGACTTCATTTTTTCTCAAAAGGGGATCACCTTTTTCTGCCTCTCCATAAGCCTGCTCGCTGGCCACTGTGGAATATGTATTATGGACACTCTAGTACCTTTCTCTGAAGAATGTTGATTTCTTTTTTTTCCCAGCAGACAGATGAATTACTGGTTACTTATCTTGAAACTTGTGATGGTTTCGTTTTCAGCTGTGTTAGGGTTTATCTGTGATCTTGAATTTTCCCAAGCTCCTTTAACTTGGCAAGACTCAACTTCCAAATTTCTCTCTCCTGCACATTAGCTATGTTTGGTTTGAGGCTTTTTCAGGATGATCTAGAACAGACATCATTCTGAAGTGCAGTCCTTAATCCTATGGTAAGGCTTCATCTCATAACTGTTTTATGTTTTATGCATCTCAGATGAATGCTGATCATGTCAACAAAGTCAAAATGATGTCTTTTTACTATGACTGGGGTGAACTTCCAATGTCTCTCAGTATTGCTTGGTCTCTAGTAATTATTTTCTATTTGTCATCCCATAACAATTGATCTTTGGTGATCCACAAATGGTTTTGCACTGTGTACATGACACCCACACATTACAGACTTCTAGGTTTTTTCCTGTATGATTCCCTCCTCTCTGGTGTCCTGCTTTGGAAATTCCACTAGTTTCAACTTCTCTAACCATCATGTTCTGCTTAAATACCTGATTTCCATGCCACAGTTGGGGAATGGCCCCCAGGCATGAGAGTCTGCAAAATCATGGGGGCTTTCCCATGATTTAAAATGCACAAAAATGAATAACTCTACCATATATTTCGCTCAGTCTTATAGCTGTTTGCAATGAGACAGCTAGTCTGGTGTCAGTTATTCCATAATACAGTTGTTCCCCATTATTTATGGCTTTCCTGTCCATGGTTTTAGTTTCCCATGATTAACTTTAGTCCAAAAATATTAAATAAAAATTCTAGAAGTATTTCATAAGATATAAAGCACATACCATCTTGAGTAGCATGATAAAATCTCTTGCCATCTTGCTCTGTCTCCCTCATAATGTGATTCATCTCTTTTTCAGAGTGAATCCACACTGTATATACAACCTCCCCGTTAATCACACAGTAGAGATTGCAGTTACCAGGTCAGTTGTTGAGGCATTGAAATGTTTGAGTTCAAGTAAACCTTACACAGTAACCTAACTATATATCACAATGCCTATGTCATTTACCTTACTTCATCTCATCACACAGGCACTGAGTCATCTCATATCATCACAAGAAGAAGGGTAATTAAAGATTATTTAGAGAGAAAGGGAAAAATCACATTTACATAACTTTAGTATAATATGTTGCTATAATTGTTTTTATTATTTTACTTAATTATTGATCTCTTATTGTGCCTATTTTATGTTAAATTTTACCATAGGTATGTGCATATAGGAACAAAGAGAAATACAGTGTTCAGAATTATCCACAGTTTGAGGTATCCACTGAGGGCCCTGGAATAAATCCCCATGGATAAAGGGTAACTACTACAGTTAAAACAAAAGTTTTAATATTTTAGAATTTTAATTAAAACACTCCATTTAGTCTACCTCTTGCAAGTCTTGTTACAGAAGATGTCTCTATTCCAAGATAAACTCTCTTGCTTCACCAGTTGCACAATTTACTTAGAATTTCCATGTATAAATTAGATTACCATAAGTTCTGGTTTACTTGGGTAGCCTTACCTAATTTGTCCTGACTAAATTGAGTCTGCTTTCATATTCATGTGTGCTTCAGTTTAGGAAAGACATTGCTGGAAACCATACATAGCTGTTTATCCTTACTTAGGTAAAACCATACCATGTTTGCCACTTTCTCATGGAAAGCCAATGGCATGTAGTCCCAATGAGACGGGTCACATGGCTTTACTCCAACAGATTGGTATAAAAATTGTGTTCTGGGGAATATGTAAAACATGATAGAAATGGCATACATAATGTGGGGGGACAACAATTCTAATAAAAGAGTTTGGAAAACATTGTTATATTAAGAGAAATACAAACATAACATGGTGCATCCTATAATTTTGCTACATTCTCCTTGAAAAAAACAGAAGACTATCAAGAAATGTCATACATGCAGGGAGCTGCTTCAAGCTCTTACTGAGATTTTTCCAGGGATATGCAATTGTTTCTTTTTGCTACTAGCGTTCTTCTGGTTTTTTTTTTTTTTTTTTTTTTTTTTAATATTTGAGGAGCGCTTCCAAGTCACATGAAGAGACTCAGAATATTTTTCAAATCTCATTCAGCATTTAAAAATTACCTCTGTGCCTTTTCCCTCACGTCTAAGTACCTCTCATACGTCTTAGGTTATTCAAGGCGCGGCAGAGCTCAGATTTAACTTATCTGTTAAGAACAACACATCCAGCATATTTATGTCTACAACAACAAAGTGATACATTCTTCTGCCCCTCTTACTTCACAACCAAGAAGAATGAAAGTCTACTTATGTTATCTCATTCAACACACAGAACAGCCTTATGAAAACAATTATTAATATTAATTTTTTTGGCAGTGGTGGTGATCAAACCCTGGAACTTGTGAATGCAAGGTAAGCACTTCACCACTAAGTCACATCCTCAGCCCCTAGCATTACAGTTTTCTTAAAATACCCATTTTAGATTGTTCTGAGTATCAGAGATAGAAATAAACAAACAGTATCCAGTCATTGTAATTAAGAATCTAACGGTCTAATAGAAGAATTTTTACAACCTACTTTAAGCTTAAAATATTTTATATTCCACAAATATCCTGGGTCATTGGTTAACCAAAGTTGGAAATAATGCTGCAGATGATACAATGGAATGAGTTTTCCTATTAATAATCTCAGCCAGCAACCACATGCCAGCACCCTCCCTAATGAACTGCTGAGAAATGCAATGCTAACCTTTAAGCAGTTTCAGAGAATATAAACAAGAGAAAAACAGTATCATGATTTTAAAACTAAAGAAAATTTGGGGATCACTGTATCCTTATTTAACTTAACAAAACTTTGTTTTTCCTTATTTTCATGAGCTTTTATAAAACTGTATGAAGTCAACAAAGAAAATGAAAATGAGGAAAACCAGAACATGTTTTTGTAGGAAAAAAAAACAAAAGATAAGTTGTTGTTTAATGTACTATTTAGATGTTAAAGAAATAATTTGACTCCTACCCACAGTTTTTTTTCTTTTTGGGGGGGATTTAAATCAGAGGTGTTTAACCACTGAACCACATCCACAAGCCTCCTAATTTTTTTATTTTGAGATAGGGTCTCACTACATTGATTAGGGTCTTGCTGAGTTGCTGAGGCTGGCTTTGAGCTTAGGATCCTCCTGCCTCAGCTTCTGGAGCCACTGGGCTCATAGATGTCTCCACCACACGTGGTTCCTACCCATTTTTTGTATACTGAATTAAGAGGTCATTGTCTAAGATTTTAAAGACACAGAAGAATAGAAGAATCTATTCTTCTATGACACACGATAAAATTATGGAAACTCTCTGACAATTTCTTTCATTAGGATTAATACAGGGTTTACTCAAAGTTCTAACAAAAAATTGCTTACATATTAGTATTACAGCATAACTAATTTTTATAGGATCCATTAAACATACCACATGGACAATAAATAACTTTATGAACTATTGTATTTTTACATGAACCAAGAGGTTAATTATGAGGGTTAAGGATTAACAGCACATTATCGGTGGCATATGCCTGCAATCCTAGTAACTTGCAAGTTCAAGACCAGCCTCAGCAACATAGTGAAGCCCTGAGCAACATAAGTGAGACCCTGTGTCAAAATAAAAAATTAAACAGGTTAGAAATGTAGATTAGTGGTAAATTGCCCCTGGTTAAATCCCCAGTTGCCCCTAACCCTCAGAATGAGTAAATTATTATATTATTTATAGTTAGATTGTGTCCACATTCCAATTTTGCTCTTTGTTAGCATATGACTTTAGGAAAGTTCCAGAATCTACCTTATTCTCCAGTTCATAATCAGCAAGTAGCACCCTCATTGATTTGCTTCCTTGCAAATAAATGAGACAATGGTATCTGACCTATACTATTTAAGTGGGGTGATCCTTTATGTTATGAGATGATATACTATCTGCTAACACAATTGTTCTGATGTTGTCGTGGGATCTTACGAGGAATGAAATCACCTTGTAAAGTACTTGTCTTTAGGGTAGTCCCTATTTGAGCACTCCGTTTCTTTGCTTAAATCAGTTGCTCTGCTGTATGTGCGCCGAAAGTCATGTAAGCACATAAACATTACCTGCCTCCACATTGCTGCATATAATCTAGCTAAATGAACTACTCCCTCTTGTTGATCTCTAATGCTCATAAGCAAAGCATTTGGAAAGTGTAAGTTCCTTTAAAAAAAAAGTGAATAGATCATCTCCTGAGCTTTGATGCAAACTTCAGTGTCTCTTTTAAATGAATTATGATGCAATTTGTTCAAATGAGTTCAAGAGGATTGTATACCACAGAATTCCTGGTTCCTGTACTTAGGGGAACGGTAAGCCTTTAGTGCATTACCTTAGACTCCTCTTTCCTTAAAATCAAGAGCTTGGGGTGAAGAGTTCAGTAAATGGGCATAAAACAGAGCACAGTCAAGTTGGGTTATTGAGGAGAGCCCGTGAAAGGGAATGTTTTCAAAAGTGAAGCAAGCTTAGGCAAAGCAAGAAGCATGGAGCAGAACTCCAAGATCAGAAACAGCAGGAAGTGAGTGCTCTTCCAGAAACAGACCTGTGGCAGAAGAGGGCTCAACAGAATGTAGATTCATGGAGGCTAAGTCAGCCTGCAGAGGGCCAGGAGGGAGGGAGGCAAGGAACCAGGGGAAAAATCATCTCATTCTCCCTCTATCCTCTAATCTCCACCAGTGAATCCCACTGCCTGAATTCAATTAGAAGCCAGAGGGCAAGGGAGCCCGCTGGTACAGTCAGAAAGGTCAAAGCTCCAGGCACACAGTGTGGGAAAAGAAGGGTGGAGAACAGATTTGAACCTTGCTTCAAAGAAGGGGACAGACAGAGTAAGCAGCACTTCTAGTGTTGACCTCTATTTAAAAAATGTTAGTGTCTAACATTTAATGTAGACTGTTAATGGAGTTTGGTGGGATGGGGAGTGGCTAAAATTAGAAGTCCAAATGATGCTGATTTTTCTCCTAAAGTGTCAGAATTAATATGAGCCCCCATTAAAAAATATGCTGAAATCATTGAGCATTCAAATGATGAATGAACTCTGGTTAACTGAATATATAATATACAAAGTCTTATTCATGTAGGCTTAAATATTTTTATTTCACACAGATTAGTAGTAATTACCATACCAGGTGGTATATTTCCTCAACAAAGAAAATATACAAAGGAGATAAAAGATAAGGTAGACTTGATCACTATCCACCAGGGGGTGATAAGAGAGCTATGTACAAACTACAAAATTTCTAGAACTATCAAGTCCTGATATAAATCAAGTTGAACGAAAACATGAGGTAGAGAGAACTTTCTGGAGCCAAGGGTAAGGTACCCTCCCTGAAACCTTTCAGAAACATTTTCTCCCATGCCCTCTCTCTAACCGAACGCCTCTAACCCTCAAGCTGGTGATACAAGAATACCAGTGACCTTCAATGCTTTTACGTTAGACTCTCAAATATGAAGCCATGCAGCACTTTGAATTTTAGAAATCTCATGCCTTCTTATAAAAACATTACCTAAGTTGAACTTGAGCATTTCTATGCATAAAGGGGAGGGGGTATTTTGGGTGGTGGTTGTTCTTAGATCTAATTTATTTAAAGTTTTGTATCTTCCTTTAGAATTAGATTTGTCCAGATGGACTGTATATGTATTTACATAGTCTATTTTTTATACTGTTTATTTTTATCTCTCACTTTTGTTGAGGAACGGGAAGTAGCAATGTAAGAGGGTCAACTGTGCAGGTAGACTGAATTTCAAATAAAAAACCTCGGATATTATTGGTTGGTCTTCATAAGTACTTTCCGTACTTCAGAATGTATTTCGAGAGCAGAGGCACAAAATATTGGTCAAAAATTTAGCCATTTGCTAACTTTGGAGATCAGAGAGGCCAAAACACCTTCACAGAAGATTGATAAGATTAACCACTAGACAGATCAATAGATATTCTGGAACGGTCTGTCATCTTCCACAGTGAGTGGAGCCAATATGGGAGACATAAAACCAAACAAAATTGTTTTGCTGAAAACAAAGTAATCATGAAGTTTTGATGAATTTAGTCTGAGATTGAGTTTGAAATTCATCATTTGAAGATACCTTTTGAAGATATTTACCAAACAGTAAAGATTAGTTTTAAGGAAAAAATAAGTGTTAATTTTTTTTTTTTCACTCAAAGACAATCTCCAGATCCTAGTATTATAAACCTGTTTTGTTATTACCAATAATGAAATAATAGCATTCAGTTTTGTGGGTTGTAACACAACCCACATTTAGCATGTGTGAGTGTTGAATTTACAATTTGAATCTGGGGAAGTCATGTCTAGTGATTGCGAAATACTGTGTAAAAGGCACTTGTGATTAAATTTAGGCTGCTTATACCAGCCATTAAAAATCAACAAGAGAGAGGCAAACTCACAATAGATAGTAAATTGGGAAACATTGCTAAAAAGCTAATTCTATCTTAATAAAGGTTCTTGACTCCAAGAGTTTAACAAATGACTTCTGTCATCCTTGATGATAATTTATATGTTGGATTATATAATATATAATGAAGATTTAGGGTACCACAAGGAGTTCTGAACAAAGTCCAATATTGTACAGGGAAAAATACATTTAAATAAAACCAAATTATGAATGTCTCAGCATGGATGTCTTTTGCTTGAAAGAACCCTTTGATAAAGTACTTCCAACCACCTTGCTTCCTTTTTATATCAGAAGGCTGCTGGTTTTCCTTCCACATGTAAGGTTTCTGATAACCAAAGGGCAATGATGTATGTGTAATTATTGCTTTATACTCAGAATGCATAGTTTAAAATGCCTTTAGTGTTGTTATTACTTTAATCATTTTATCTGAGATGAGACTCTTTTGGGGGGAATTGAGATTTTGAATACTAAAGAAAGTCACTATGTATGACTCACTGTTTATCAGATTCATCAACTAATACATGCTGTCATATGAAAACATGCCCCACCATGTTTTGTACTGTATTGTACTAAATATGTCTTTAGGATATTTATCTGATCAACTTATGCAATAGTCTTTTTATTTTATTTAAACCTATTTTTTTCTTGCATGAGATCATATAGTAAAAATGAGCGTCTGAATTGCATTAAGATGATAATATTAAGGGTAGAAAGCAATTCTTAGATGATTTCAGATTGGGCTTGAAAAAAGAATGAAAACCGTATAGCACAAATTTTTCTTTTTTCAAAGACAGAACTCCATTATCCTAACAAATTCCTTACTTCTTTTTTCTTTTCCTTTGAAACACAAAATTTATTATATAATTTCTATCTCTCACTTATTTTGCTGTGTGTGCCACGGATACAGTTATTTCTGGATCCTGTAGAAAGGAGGAAACTAGATAAGTTCAAGAAATGAAATGACAGGAACGTTTTAACCACAGGGTAACAGTGACCCAGAGAGAGATACATTTGAGTTAGATGCTGTTGGAGACCACTTTTTCCAAAATAGTCTGGTGCTAGGAGACTCCATAAAATATTTGATACAGAATACAGTGAAGGTAGAAAGCAATACCCACAAATGCTCAGATTCAATTAACATTTTGTGAGTCTGTAGACATGCATTTATTTTTTTTTAAAAAAATAAGCACTCTTTCTTTTCCTGTTTCTTTCTTTTACAGGATTGAAAAAAATCATTTGGAAATTACAGTAGGCTATAGCAGTAGAATCCAGTTCTACATAATTTGAACAGGAGAATCCAATGAAGCACTACTCTATTGGGTGTTATAGTCAACGAGGGGCACATGAAACCTATGCATTGCACGAAAAAGAGAGGAATTAATTTCAATCTCATTTGCACAGCTTAGCTGTGAATATAACCTCCATCAACACAATCATCGCTCCTTAAAAAATTCCACCTGTACTGATACACGTGATATATACATGTGAAGCACATAGTGACCCTTCAGGGCCATAGTCACTCCCAGTTTAGTTAATGGTGACTCAAACTAGATTCTGTCCTGTTGAATTAAAAATGTTCAAATTATTTAGATTTTAAAAATGATACTGTACATATAGTTTCTGGTCTGAGGCATATATATTGGAAATAAGGTGAGAGAAAATACTAAAGTCCAATTGCTGTAGATGTATATTCTCTAATTTAGTTGCCACTCTCAATGAAATAATTTGCCTTTATCATTTCTCACACTAATTACAAAAGAAGGCTGGAGATACATGCCTGCTAACAGTTCCTGTGCACTGGAGGCAGGGGCCACTGAGATTTAACTGATTTGACTGACTCAAGCAATAAGAGGCAGGAGATATTCCAGTTATGAATTGTTACTATTTATGATTTACAAATTTTTCAAAATGCATGCAGGGAGCTGAGGAAATGTTGTAGTATAGGGTATGACATCTCCCTGAGTGGGAGACCCAGAGTTATATCCCAAACTCGTAGAGATCCAAGTGATGTGTTTGCTGTATTTGAACTTCATCTCAGCCAGTTTCCTAATTGAGACCATTTATGGATGATTCCATCTTGCTATTTTCTAGAGACATATATACACATGTGTTTTCTAGTTATGGGTTGATTCAATTCTATGTACAGTTGAACCTTCCCCAAGCTTGTGATAGATGATTTTTCTGAAATACAAATAAATACTAAATTGTCATTTACTTTTGGCTGCACGTTTTTTTTTTTTTTTTTGGAAGGAGAAGAATGTTGCTCATTTTTTATCTGATATGTGTTCCCATATCTACACTTCCATTTCTTAATTTCTACTTTTCTGTTTATTTGTATGTCTTATGGAGTATACCCCCACCCCTCGTTATTTCCCCAGGTAAAGCAAAGTTTGAGAAGGGAGTATTCATGAGGCTTTATTTAAAAAGAAAAGAACGACAGCAACAAAACAGCCTTTCTGCTCCTCTGGTCACCCATATAACAAAAAGTAAGTTCAACTGTTTGCTGACATGCCTCTCATGGTTTAGGTCTGAGCTTCCTCCACCAGGAGTCCTGCCAAACAGCTTCCACAGGCAGTCTCCTGTGGGTGGTGACCTCATTGGAATCTGAGAGCAAAGGCTAAAAAATATGTCATAATAACGGCAAATAAACCCTCATCCTGGTGAAGGACTGCTTGTTTCACATTCCTGTGGTAGCTTGCAGGACAGTTTAATAGAATAGTGGGTCTCTTCTCTTGTAAACACCACTTCCTTCAGTCATTCAAGTTCCTGCTTACAGTACCAACATCTTCCAAGTTATTACAAAGGCTGAGGCTACTTGGATTTTTTTCTTCTTATTTATCATCCCTCACTCAGACTCAATTGATTATTAAGTTCTAAAATCTCTTCCAAAATCAATGTTCTGATATTCCTTTAATGCAGTATCATTTTACTTTTAGGTAACCAATAGTGAACCTGAAACTTTTATTATGAATTCCAGACTCTAAGCATTTTCTCTACTTTGACCCCCATCTTCCTTTGTTTTGTTCTGTGCCTTTAACACACTTGAAATGTTTTCACAATCCTTGGAGGAAAACCAGTGAGGGAAAAAAAACAGTGGCTTTTGACCTGTGAATTGATTCACAGCTTTTGTTTACATGTTACCCTATAAAAACCTGCATTTCCTTTTGTTGACTAATTAGGACCCACACTTTTTTGCCTTCTCTCCCGAATCCTTGGGTCTGCCAGGTGTGCTGTTATTCAAGTGTTCATTGGTCCCTTTTCTAGACACCTGAAACTTGTTTGGGAACAGCATCTCCTTTTGGTATTGTATATGGAGGCTGTCTTTGGTCCAGGTGTCCAGTTGTCATATGATTGGTATGTTTGCTTTAAAGGCAATAGAACATTAACTCTACTGAGATGGATTTTGGTAATGTGACAGATAAGGTTAATAATCATCAATGACTCCCCTGTGACTTTCATTCTGGTCCAAGTAGACGTGGTATCCAGTGTTGCCATTAGCAAGAACTTCTTTATGACTAAGTTCTTTATCTGATAACCACTGATTAATTTGGTTTGCTAATATTTTACTTTCAAGTTTTTTACACTTAAGTTCATAAGAAAAATTGATATATGCTTCCTTTGTTCTTTCTTGTTTTGTTTTTTATATCATTCAAGTGATACTTATTGAGCCCTCACTATAAGCCAGGTACATGGGGAACCCTTTAGTCCATCTTTATTCATTGTGGATATAAACTCTATTCTATCTCACCAAATGAGTATGATTTTTTTCCAGTTCCTTTTCTATTACTGAAGTAGTTGGCATAAAATGAGGGTTATTGTTCCATGAAAACTTGGTAAAACTAATTTTTAAAACTATCAGAGATGGAAGTTTATTTTGTGATTATTTGTCAGGTCTCTTTCTATAAATATCTTTTTTCTTCATTTTTCTAAATGTCTGATGTATTTCATATTAAATTTTTAAAAACCCTGGTTTCAATGATCACTTGAATATGTTTTTAATTAAATTTATTTAATGTGGTTAGTTTACTTTTATTTCATCATGTCATTAAATTTTCCAGATAATTACTGATGTTATGAGGTTTTGAAAATTTATTGACCAAGTATTAGAGTAACTTTGTTGTTTGAAAGATGTACCCTATCCAAATTTATATATTCTTATTTTTTTATTTTTAAATTTTATTTATTTTATTTATCTTTTTTTACAGACCGCATTTTGATTCATTGGACCCGAATGGGGTACATCGCTTCATTTCTATGGTTGTGCATGATGTAGATTCATAACATTTATGTAATCATACATGTACATAGGGTAATGATGTCTGTCTCATTCCACCATTTGTCACACCCCGCTCCTCCCTCTCATTTCCCTATACATAATCTAATGTTCCTCCACTCTTCTATCACCACCACTCCCTATCCCCATTATATATCATCATCCACTTATCAGGGAAAACTTTTGGCCTTTGGGTTTTTGGGATTGGCTTATTTCACTTAGCACGATATTCTCCAATTCCATCCATTTATCTGCAAATGCCATAATATTATTCTTCTTTATGGTTGAATGATATCCTATTGTGTATATATACCACAGTTTCTTTATCCATTCATCTGTTGAAGGGCATCTAGGTTGGTTTCACAGTCTAGCTATTGTGAATTGCATTTTTAAATCATTGAAATGTATTTTCCTTGTGATTTGACCAATTTTTGCTATATATATATACTTATTTTGAGACTTCATAGTTATATCCATTTGAGTTCATTATTTAACCTTTATCCCTACATCATACTTTCTATTTCTTTTCATCTATGTTTTTAAGGATATTTTTATTTTTTGTACTGTCATATCATTTTTATTTTGATTAGTTTTTCTTTTCTATCTTTTCCCATTAACTCTTCTTCAGACCTTTTTTGTATGTGTATCTTAAAGCAACATAAAACTGTATTAAAAAAAATATAGCTCATGCTATTAAATATTTTTTATCTTCTTAAATGTATTATAATTAATGATGCTTTTATATTTCTATTTTGTTTCAAGTTTAATATTGTTTTTCTTTGTTTCTCTTTTCCTATTTTTGGGTAGTAGGTAGATTGTTATTTATGTTCTCTTTTTTCCTCTGCTAAAAGGGAAAGTTATACCTATTTCTACTCTTTAATGGTAATACTTACATTTATTTATTTATTTATTTATTTATTTATTTACTTACTTACTTACTTACTTACTTACTTATTTGCAGTGCTGGGGATGGGACCCAGGGCCACACCTGTGCTAGGCAAGCACTGTATCACTGAGTTACATCCCAGCCCTTACATTCTAAGATATAGTCATCACTAATACTTTCCAGATCATTCCTGAAGTTTTTTGGAACATCTATATTCTGAAATTAAAAGGGATTTCAGCACATTTCAGAACCCTTTGAAGCATTCTTTCTTCTTTTCAATGCTATTTCTTCAAAAGCATTTTTAACTTTACTCTTTAAAATACATTTCAAAAAAGAATATTATATTTAGAAGTAATACATTTGTAGAAAGAGCTTATGGACTTTATTTATAAAACCATTGTTTTATTTATACTCACTTTCCCTTTGGGAAAATTGTTTGTTTAAGCTATCACCAAGCAGTATTTATTTTACTAGAAAGTCAATGGGTAGTAAATATTCCTAATCTCTGTATGGCTGAGGATGTCTTTATTCCATCCTCATGCCTTATTAAAAACAGTTTGGGCATAAAATTCTAGCTTGAGATAATATTATGAAACCTATTGTTGTAAGAAAACACCATAGTCAATTAAGTTGTGAAAACTTCATAATTATATTTTTCTGAGATGCTTTTAAATTACTTTCTATCCTTTGTTTTCTTGTAATTTTACTATGACATATCAATGATTTTTAGTTCTGGTTTGCATGTGTTTTGCATACCCATGCATATGTGGGTAGCACTTTGTATATTAATTTTGAGGTCATGGTATTATTTTAAAAATTCTCAAGTATTTTATTATCTCAATATTGCTTTTCAGATGTTCTAGTCTAGGTTTCTAGAAATCTCAGTGATCATGGGTTGTAACTTTTCATATGTCATACATAGCATAACTGGTCTTTTACATTTTTAATCTCTTTGTATGCTGAATGAATATTTTAATGATGTCTTCCAATGTTTTCTCTCTTCAACAGTATTTAAATTAGAATCATATTTTATTTTAAAATTTCATTACTAGGTTTCATGTACAATTTTTCTATAATCAGCTCATATTTTTGCTTTTTATTTTGTTGTCATTTTCTTTTTGTGGATTATCGTCCTTCCTTTTCAGTCTTTGAGGATCTTAAACATATTTATTTAAACTTATTTTTAGTTCAGATTATTTTATTTCATCAGGGATGCATTTTCCTACTAATGATTCTATTACCTTTTTTACCATGAGATTTGCAATTGCCTTGGAGTTTGTGAGCTTATCTTGAACTGGAATTCTCTCTCTCAAGATGATTTTCTGTGAAGTGCTCTTACAGTTACTTTCCTTAGGTTTCTCCACTTTCCAAACAAGTCTTTCATTGTTTCAATGCCTCTTATAATCTCAGGGATCGAGTCTTGCTCCCATAGAAGTCTGATCCAAGTACTCATTGTAGGGTAATCTGTGGTCCCGCTAAGACAGGTATTCAGCTTTATAAAAGGGGGTGGGAAGGGTTAGTGTTGGGGTTGGAGTTGGGTTTAGGGAGGGGGGCAGGAATGGAGGAAGGAAGGACTGTATAGATGGAGGGGAAGGGTGGGAGGGGAGGGGGGGAAGGGGAAAAAATGGCAGAATGAATCAAACAACATTACCCTATGTAGATTTATGATTACACAAATGGTATGCCTTTACGCCATGTACAGACAGAGAAACAACATGTATCCCATTTGTTTACAATTTTATAATAAAAAAAAAAAAAAGAAATACAGAAAAAAAAAAAAAAAAAAAAGAAAAAGCTGCAAGACAATAATTGCACCTTTTCTTCATCCTGACTTCAAGCTGCAGAACCTCATTTGCGCGCCAGGTTTCATGTGCTGGACCTTTAGTCCCCCACTCAACTGGAAGTACTGTAGGTTCTGATTCTTTTATAGGAGTCAAATATCCAGCCAAGTTTTGCCAATTCAACAGTCCTAGAGTCAAATAAGTACTACATATATTTCTTCTTAGAAGGTTTTTACAGCTTTCTTACTTTATAGTACCATATTATTTTTAATGGTTTAAGATCCCTGGTCTAGTTCCCTGCTCACTTTGCAGATGAGTAATAAGAAGACTGCTGGAGGTCTAGCCTATTTATTCTCTTCTTTCTTACTTACAGAACCCTCAGCAATGCATAGTCAAGATGCTACTAAATCTCTATTCTGCAAGCATGGCTTTTGGAATACAACAAAAATGGAAATCAATTTTATCTTCTATGGTCTTTAAACTCACTACAACTAAATAAAATTTCTAGTAGCCTAATGATTTTCCTACCACTTAAGTATGTAAGAAATTTGATGAACACTCTAGGTCATTAAAATCAGTCTCACTTTGGTGATTTTTATGCTCAATCTTCTGGAACAATCAAAACCTAAATTTAGCTGCATTTTTTTGACACCCTTAGCAGAGGTCAACTTTGGGAAAACTGATCACCCTCTGAGAAGAGCAAGTTGGCATTTCCTGTCTCTCAGCTCCTTCTGTCCTAGCTGCTTCTTGTCCATCTGGTGCTGGAGTCTGGGGAAGGCAGTGGTAAAGGAAAGGAGGAACATTCTGATTTGCGTGTCTTTCTAGTTCTCTGGGTCTAACAAGTGTTTAAAGGACAATCTGTGGTTGGTTTTGTTTGTTTGTTTGTTTGTTTGTTTTGTTTTGTTTTTCCAGAGACTGTTTAAAAGTTTCTTGAATTTGAACATTCTTCAACTACTGAGAAAGTTGTCTTCAGAAAGGATTTTTAAAATCACCAGGTGACATTGCTAACACGGGTAAAATATTCTGTCACCAGGATTTGTACATTTTTGACCTACTTTTAAGGAGAGGCATGCAGGGTCTTCCCAATGTTCCAGCGACTCTCTTTTATTGTGCCATGCCATATAGGACAATAACCAGAGCAACTGTCTTTAGACATCTCATACGCCTGGCAGACACTAATCCTATGTGGTCCTCAGTGTTCTAGGAGAGGTCTTTTGAAGTCAATTTCATGGCATTTTTCCTTGAGGGATGGAATAAGACTTGCAGCATGGTCAAGAGATTTTCATAAAGATTTCACTCACTTCTTAAAATTCTTCTCTCACAAGGCTTCTAAAAAACTAGTCTCATAATCTTGATAACATGTTATGTAGTGATCTTTACACCTTAATCTAAATATCCATTTTACTCCTTATCTCAGTCTATGCATCAGAAAAGTGAGATTTTTGTAGAAATTGTTGCATGGGGTCTTTAGCTAAGCTTTTTCCTTTTTTCTTCTTTTTTTGGCCTATGCCCTATTTGATTTGGGATTGTCTGAAAAGCCGTATGGTATGATTGAGTTTTGGGTCCTACGTGGAAGGTTAGGAGAGTCCCATTTGTTTCTGACATCCTTTGTACAAATGAAACAATCTTCGTAATCATTTATCACAAGACTTTTTATTTTAAGAGAAATAATTATTCCCTTGGCTTTGAAGCCACTGTAACCAGATCTCCATCACTAGAAACTGGATGACCTTTCTAGTTGATACCCTTATTAAGATGGAGATCAGAAGATTTGCCCCTCTCACCACGCTGGTCCAGAGTTCCTTCTAATGCCCTACTCTGTGCCTAGGGAGAAAGTCCTCAGTGACTCGCTCTCTGGTCCTTTCTGCTTTGCTGTCTGGCTTTCTGTCGAGAGAGCAGTTGGAGTTGGGAGGATGGAAGGAGAGAGAATTTAGGATACATTTTACCTCTTCTTCCACCTTCTTCACTGTGCCAGTAACTGTGGGGTTCCCCAAATACAGTTCCTACTATGAACCTCCTTTACACCGTTCAGTTTTCACTGGGAACTGGTTACCCAAGATCTGTCCCTTGTCCTTATGGGTTTAGGTTTCTATTGCTAGCAATCCCTAGGGGCCCTGATATCCCATGTTGTTTTTTAGCTTTACCTGTACCTTTGTTAAAACAAGAAGTCACTTCATGAAAGCTTTGCTGTTTGGATTACTGGGGTGAATTCTCCTGGGCCCAGACTGCTATTGCTATACTATTAGTGAGTGTCACTGAAGCAGATAAAAATTTGTCATTCACATATCTGACAGTTAATGAATGACTACTTTTTATATATTGTGATGTTTTTATATAAAAACAGAAACAAAGGCAAGTACCTGTCAATATGAATATATATATATATATATATATATATATATGATCACTAGGCTGAATATTCCTAGTGAACTTATATACTAAAAAATGATATATTTGTACCTCTCATCAACACATACATTTTTATGCATATAAATTATATTCTTTTGGCACTACAAAATTCATAAACAGTAGCGAAATATATTACTATATACATTGCTACAGAAAAACTTCTTAAAACATTTTTAATTCTAACCAGTGGAAAAGAATAATATATGTAAAGCCTTATTTCTTATTACTGGAGTCTTTATTCAAATGAAACAAATTCTCATACTGACACTCTAGCAAAAAAAAGAATGTTTTTCAATTTTATCTGCAAAATGAAAAATGCAGATATTAGAAAATGTTCTCATTCCAAAGTTAGAATTCTCCACATATATTCAGAAAGCATGCCTTGTTAGTCCTTAAAGTTGGTAGACTGTGGTGGCATTAAAATGAAGACTAGCCATGAAGTGATAGTCTATGTCTACTTTGGATTCCCAAATGATAAATTCAAAAGAAATGCATCTTTTAAATTTAATATCAAGTGTATGTTTATATAAAAATATATAAAAAAAATTTAACCACTGATCATGAATAGTCATGGTTTAATCTTTAGTTTGAGGAAATGAACCATTTCTATTACCTCCTTCATTTTCCTGGTAAAAACGAGGAAAACAAATCATTTTATGAAGACTACAAAGGGATTCCCTACATCTTGGAGTTGCAGGACAGCAGATTAGTGCAATAGCAAACATAAACTGGTGCTTTCAGAGGATAAGAAAAGTCCCACGGGACTTTCAAAATTAAAATGCATTGAAGTACTTAGGTCTGTCAACATTTCACTAGTAAGGGGGATAAGTTCAAAAAGTTCTACCTCATTTGCTAGATTTTGTTTCTGTAAGGCAGAGATCAGCCACCTAGCAACAGCACAAAAGATTCTACTCTGACATAGTTAAACTCATGCTGGCTGAGCAGGAAGAAAAGCTGTGTAGGATCAGGGCAGAGTTGGATGGCCTGCCGTTCAGTGCCCCTGGGGAGTCTGGTTTGGGAAATTGTAAAATTCAGTCTGAGGAATGACTTTTTGTCAGCATTCTTAGAAGCTCAGGTCTCTGAGCGCCTCCATTGGGCTGTGTCTCTAGCTCCCATTCAATACAGTGCATTGGACACATACACACATCACACCGCAAAGAAAGAAAAGATGTCACTTTCAACCCACCGCTCCCTCTTTAAAGCTTGCTTGTGCACTCGCGAGGAAAACTGATAAAGCAAAAACAGGGTTGATGAAGATGAAACATTTTCCTATGCAGCTGGTTAGGATGGGTTAAAGGAGTGAGCTTTTTGAAACTCCTGATTCTTATACCATAGACAGCTATCTCTTGTTCTCTCTTTTAAAGCAATTCCTTTGGCATGAGATACTGCCCCAGAAATAACCCTCTACTTTTCTTCTCGGAGGACAGAAATATCCACTTAACAGTCAGGTCATACCAGAGACCTTGGAAAATATCTGGATCACAAATCCCTGTCAGCAATGACCAGTGAACAAAATCTGGGCCAAGTCCTTCCTTGGATAATGGCCTCCCTGGATGAGCCAACAGGTCATGCAGGAGGTACGTACCTCAGATTGCCAAAGAAATGCAGTTTTCAGAGATGAAAGCTGACAGCTGGCATGGGAAACCTAAAAAGAATTTAGGAGCTAAGTGTGCAAACACATCCAGAGGTTTTCTTTCTGGCAAAGGAGCAGAAAAGGAGCATTAGGTATCACTGAGCTTCTCATTTTCACGGCTCTGTGTTAGTCTATGTGATGAAAGGGGAGTCTAGCTTCAGGAGAGAGGCAGGAGAGGAGGGGTTGGTGATCTTGGTGATAGCTCTCATTCCCTTCACCTTCAATCACATTCCTGGTATGTCCTTCCTGCTTGGCTCTGTCTGAGGCAGAAAGTGTGTAATGCTTTGTGACAACAGGGAAAGGAACCTGAGGGAGAGGCACATGCATCTGCAGGACACTTGGTTAAATGCAGCCGGTCGGTACTGCTTCTTACATATTGTAACTGTTTGTAAGAATCTAGTTTAAAAAATGCTTTTCTCAGTGACAAGAACAGTCCCTGTTAAAACAAAAACACAGAAACTGAACTATAAAAATCTCTCTGCCACCCAAAGGCCATCTTCTTTCAGCTCAGTGACGGTTCTCAGGAGTTTGTTTTGCAACCTGCCAGGCTTCTTTGTGTTTTCACATACATGCGTTTGTTTCACATACATACGTTTTGTTTTCACATACACAAAACACTTTCTCCCCCTTGAACCAGGATTTAATAAGCATGTTATTTTGGAGTTTTCAGTTTTCATCTATCATCACAGAAACTTTTCTATGTCAGGGTTTCTAGCTTCCATTAAAAAATGTTGCACAGTATTGCACTGTACCGTATTGAACGCTTAAGTTGGTTTTCAATGTAGTGCTCTTGCTTAACAGCCGGAAATCATGGGTTTATTTTTATATTCCTTATGAATATGTTAGTAGGCTAGCTTCCATGGAGTTTGCTGAGTTAAATTAAAGAATGGATTTTATTACATTAATATTTTGCATAGATACTGCCACTTTCTCTTTCTGAAGGCTTGTCTTTCCTCCTATGCATGTTTTTAGATTCCTTTAAAAAAAAGTAATATCGATCCCCAGTACCACCAAAAAAAAAAAAAAAAAAAAAGGTAATGTGCAGAAAAAAGCCAGTAATTCTACATCCTCATGAACAGTGACTATTTCTAAATGTTGTGGATTTTTTTTTTTTTTTTTTGAGAGAAAGGTCATCTTGACAAGTAAACCAGGAATCCAAGGGTTTACCTAGTACTTGCTTATTGAGACTGAATTATTTTCAGGTGTGTGTTAGTCACTTATATCCCTTTATGAATAATCTTCAAGTTATATTGCATAATTTTTATTTCTTTGAGGGAAAATTATCTGTATTACAGCTAATCATTTCTGCAGTATTTACTATATATTTTTCTCCAGAATTACTATTTTTTTCATTTTGTTCATAGTGTCTTTAACCATATTATAGTTTTAATTTTAAAAACCATCCATCTGGTTCAATTTTCACATTTGTTCATCTTTTCTTTTATGGCTACCTAGAAATGACCTTCATACTCAAAGATTTTAAAATATCCTCTCATAATTTCTCTAGGAATTTTATAATATATCTGTGCTCATACCTTTAATAATTATACAATTAATTCTTGTGTAAGACCTTAATAATATTTCACAACTGGCTAACCAATTGTCCTAATACCAATTATTGTATAATCTAACCCATCCATTCTCATTAACTCGAAATGTCACCTATTTAATACTAATTTCATGTAACTACATTATTCTATTTGAAGGCTATTTTATTCTAATAGTCTGTCTATTTTGTTCCACTTTCACAATATAATGACTTCATAGCAAGCTTTACTATCATCTACAGAAAATACTAACCCTTAATTTAGGATTTTAAGTTTTACATTTATTTTAGGTGAACTTTAAAATCCATTTATCTGATTCAAAACAAACACAAGTATAATATATTGATCATATTTAGTTGACCAATATAATTATTTGATTGTCATTGGCATAATACTGAATATGGATAGTACTGGGAAGTGCTTTGTCCATATTTTTCCTATTCATTTATTCAAGTTAAACATTTACAGTAAGTATAAACCCATATAAATTGTAATTACTACTGCTGCTTCAGAATGTAACTCTTAACTTTTCAATTGTTGTTAGTACTGGTGAAAAAGAAATTAGCCCAGTCTTGTATATTTATCTTGTATCTTTCTACCATGGCTTTTATCATTTGAACAGTACTGCAGTTAATTTGTTTGGATTTCCTAGACAGTGAATATTTGCAGAAATATTTGTGTTTTCTCCTTTTCAGTATATATATATGTAGTTGTAGATGGACACACAATACCTTCATTTATTTATTTTTATGTGGTGCTGAGGATCGAACCCAGTGCCTCACACGCGTAA
Organism: Sciurus carolinensis; assembly: GCF_902686445.1. Taxonomy (NCBI): domain Eukaryota; kingdom Metazoa; phylum Chordata; class Mammalia; order Rodentia; family Sciuridae; genus Sciurus; species Sciurus carolinensis. The sequence goes on from NC_062224.1 coordinate 25,765,584, forward strand.
GGCAAGTGCTCTACCACTGAGCTACAACCCAGCCTCTCTTACTTCTTTTTTGCTTTTCCCATTACCTAAGACTCCTTGACCAAATATACTATAGTTCAAATGCTGGCAGACTTTATTAGATTTTTTTTCTTATTTCTGGTTTTAAGGAAAAAATGTCTCACTAAAAAATTATTTATTTTAAATTGGTAGATAAAATTGTGTATGTATGGTATACAAGATGATGTTGTGAAGTATGTATACAATGCAGAATAACTAAATCCAGCTAATGAACATATATATTAGCTCACATAATTAACATATTTTGGGGGGTGGTGGGGAAAACAATTTACATTCACTCAGCATTTTTCCAAGAATACAACACATTGTTAACTATACTCATGACATTTTCAGGTTTTTGACAGAAAAATATATTTCAATTTTGGAGAAAGAGAAACTACATCTTTGACTTAAATCTCTACTGTGGCAAACAGTATATTCAACTTTTATGACTATTCTGGGGCAATTTTGGTAATTTATATTTTTTTCTATAAAATCGTCTCTGCTACATGTTGAACTTGAAAAAAATATATTTGCATGGCCTCTCAATCTTACAAATATATCTAAATGCTTTCATCTTTAAGTTGACTTTGTAAAATTTGGAATGATTTTCATTTGCAGTGCACTCGAGTGTTCAGAGTATACTCTTTAGCCTGAGGCACTTGATACTATGTTTGAAAAAATGACAACAGATGCCATAATCTTACATTTTGATGATGAGTTTTATATTTTACTTTTTAAAAAAGTATTATTCATTGCTATAGATATAATTAACATAATGCTAGATAAACAAATGGCAAGTAGATTACTAGCGACTGCCAGGGAGACACACACATTTCTAATTATTTTAAAGTAAGTAAAACAATTATGAATTATCCACTTCAGCAATACAAAAAAAATCCTCTTTCAATTCATAGTTCCATCAGGGTAATGAATGTTAGTTTCTTAGCAAATGTCCATTTTCTTCCTCTTCCTGAGAAAGAAGTTATGTAATTTTTTTCAAAGTCATGGACTTATTAAGTGTTAGAGCACATATCCAAACTCAAGTGCACCTGGTTTTAGAGTCATACTTCTGTCCTCCTTTATACACTTCATAAAGTTATAATTCATATACATGTGGGCTCAGGGAAATTTCTAGAGCAGAGATTTTTATGTGATTTGAGACCAAGGTATGAATCAAACTGGTCAGGTAGTCAAAATGGGAAGGTGTAAAATGGGTAAGAGAAACAACATGCTTATGGGAATCAAAGTGTACAATGTGCTCAGGAGGTGCAAACAGTTGAATGCAAGTAAAGCTCAGTTCTAGATTTTTCTCAAGTCATTTGATTCAAATCTATATTCCTACAATCATGCAATCCTAGAATCATGAGCTATCTAGTCAAACTCCAAAGAGGCAACATACTACAAGGTTTGAGAACCTCAGAGGATAGATTCTGGCCCAAACACCTGGGATTGAATCAGGTTACAATCTGTACTCCACCAGTCTCTTGCTTTTTGTCTCTGGGGAAATTACTTACTTCCACTCAAGTCTCACCTCTTTAAATGCCAAATTAGGCATCTTATCATTTGCTTTATAGGTTTATGTTAAGTCCACAGGTATATAAAATTCTAAAATGGTAGCTAACATGCAATTATTGACAATATCATATTCTTTCTGCTATTATTTTTGACACTTGAGTCAAATCAAAGAAAAACTATAGACTAGTTCCAATGTCTTCATTCTCTTTTGACTTGCCCCAGGCAGTGCTTGTTCTAAAGCTGGCCCAAGAGACGATCCTTACCTGTTCCATATTCCCACTGTACTGCATTGCATAGATCTATTATGTTGATGCAACCACTTTCCATATGTGGGCATTTATTGTGTTACCAATTTTTTAAATTATAAAAATGCTTCACAGAATAGGCCTTGTGGACATGCATCCCCAGATTGTTAGAGTTGTACCAGCAGAAAAATATTCCAGAAATGAAATTGTTAGGTCTAAATGTAAATGAATATATGGTTTTGTGAGAGATTGCCAAATTCATCTTCATAAGAATTGTGACAGTTTGCATTTCCACCAGCATGTCGTTCAGAAAAGAGCTGGGAAATAGCATCTCCATACACATTTATTTGATTTTCTTTATGAATGCCGTTGAACCTCTTTTTTTTTTTTTTTCATGTATATAAGTGCTGTGATGGTGAGTTTATGTGTTAATTTGAAAGAGCTAAGGGATGCCCAGATAACTGGTAAAATATACTTTCTAGTTGTGTCTGTGAAGTTGTTTCTGGAAAATATTAGCATTTGAATCAGCACAATGAGTAAAAAAGATCCATCTTTACTAATGTGGGTGAGCATCACCCAATACAGTGAGGGCGGAACAGAATAAAAGGGTAGAGAAAGGTGAATCCATCTTTCCTTCTTGTGATGGATGGAAGGACCACCTTCTCCTGCCCTTGGACAACAGAGCTCTTACTTAGATCCCTGGCCTTGAAACTCTGGGATGTACATTAGCAGCCCCTGATTCTCAGGCTTTTTGCCCTGGACTTGAAGTTACATCATTGAGTTCAGTTTTCAAACTTAGACTGAATTCTGCCATCTTCATCTCTTCTAGTTCTCCAGCTTACAGAAGTCATTTTATGAAACTATTTATGTGAACCAATTCCCATCTGACATCTCCTTTCATCTCTCTCTCTCTCCTTCTCTCTCTCTCCCTCTCTCTCTCCCCCCCCCCCTCTCTCTTTCTCTCTTTCTCTTTTTCTCTCCCATTGGTTGTATTTCTCAGGTGAACCCTAGTCCCTAATATTAACATCATTTTATATATTTTAAAAGGAATATTTTATCAATTGTTTTGCTATGATGTTGGGCTTTCTATGAATTTTAAATAGTTCTTCATTAGGGATATTTAAACTTCTTCTGATACATAGGATGCAAGTATTTTCTCTTAGGTTACCATTTGTCTTTTGATATTACAGTATATATTATATTGCATACATACACCTATATACACACATGTTTATATTGTGTACATATATTTTTTCCATGAAAAAGGTTTTTTTACATATGTATTTTTACATAGTTAACTTGTATCAGTACCTCTATCATTGACTGCATTTGGATTCAAGTAATTGACAATTTTTCCTACAGTCAGGTTATAGACAATTCACTTATTTCTTTAGTGTGTGTGTGTGTGTGTGTGTGTGTGTGTGTGTGTACATGTGTATACGCATGTTTTATTCTATTGGATATGGATTAACATAGGGAAAATTAACAGCTTTATGATGTCAACTCATCTAATGTACCTTTCCTTGTGTGTGTGTATATGTTTGTGCATACATGGTTCTAATTTTAAAGTATGAGTCCAGTTTCATCTTTTGCCTAAATACCTAACTAGATGCCTCAACACTCCCTTTAAAAAGGTTTATCTTCATCCAGGGATTTGAAATGTTATCTTTATCATTACTAAATTCTCAAAGGCATTTGGATGCATTTCTAGGCTTTCTATTCTATAATGCTAGTCTGAAATGTCCGTAATGTCTACTCAAGCACATATACCACAATATTTTAGGAATAAAGGCTTTATTCTGTTTATACTAGTATGGTTATTATAGACCCTCATAACTTGGCTGTTGTTCTATGCTATTTTTCCATAACTTATGTCTAATTGTTTACCCCCACAATTGTGACATTTCTTGTTGAGAGTGTGTTAGAGTTATGCATTAACATGAGAGAACTAACTTCTTTAGGATGTTAAGTCAGTCACCCAGTGGGAGAAATGTCTTCTACTTGTTCATATTTTTGGAATTATTTTTATCACATTGGTTTGCTTTTATTTTATGAAATCTATTTCTATTTTTTAAAAATTTGTTTGTTACTGAGAATAGGAATTTCCTGGACTGGGGAGATAGCTCAGTTGGTAGAGTGCTTGCCTCGCAAGCACAAGGCCCTGGGTTCAAGCCCCAGCACCGCAAAAAAAAAAAAAAGAACAGAAAATATAAAATAATTGAGAATAGGAATTTCTTTTTCATTTTTCTCCTCTAAATAGTTTTACTTTTGTGTATATAAACTATTGACTGATATCCTCCAAACTTAAAGGATTGTTTTTATTGTTGGAATTAATTTTTGTCTTTGATTCTCTGGAATTTCCAGGTCTATTACCATGATAACTTCTTTATATATGTATATATTTTAAAAAATTTATTCAACATGCATTCATTATCATCAGTACTCATAGTCTCTTTTTTATAAAATATAGTTTTTAGTTGTAGATGGACACAATACATCTTACTTAGTTATTTTTATGTGGTGCTGAGGATCAAACCCTGTGCCTCACACATGCTAGGCAAGCACTCTACTACTAAGCCACAACCCCAGCCCTTATAGTCTCTTCTTTTTTAAAATGTTTAAATTTTGATTCATTGTATACAAATAGGGTACACCTATTGTTTCTCTGGTTATACACAAAGTAGAGTCACAGCATTTGTGTAATCAAACATGTACATAGGGTGATAACTTCTTTTTAAATTCTCTTTTCTTTTTTTTTCTTTTTCTTTTTTGTCAAATTGTTTTGATGACTACCTCTGGCACAATATGAACCATCACAGAAGGTAGTGGACCACTTGCCTTTGTTCCACCAGAAGTGCCTTTTGTGGCTCGGGAGGCTGAGGCAGGAGGATCTTGAGTTCAAAGCCAGCCTCAGCAAAAGCAAGGTGCTAAGCAACTAAGTGACAAACAAATAACAACAAAATAACAAACAAAATAGGGCTGGGGATGTGGTTCAGTAGTCTAGTGTACCTGAGTTCAATTCCCAGTACCCACCCACCTCCCCCCAAAAAGAAAGAAGCTGATGAATCTGAAATAATTCCTATGTACAAATATGAATACACCATAATGTATCCCACCATTGTGTACATCCACAAGAATGGGGTCCTAATCAGGATAAGACATATTCCATGCTTGTATAATTATATCAAAATAAATTCTACTGTCATGTATAACTAAAAAGAACCAATAAAAAGAAGCTTCATTTAGAAGGAAGGTATATATATTTTATCATTTTCTTGGATTATAACATTAAATATTAGGTCTGTTCCATTGCTTTGTTTTCCTTTGGAGGGACTCCAAGAAGCTCCTACAAAGGAAAGATGCATGTTCTTGATCTTCCATTTCAACTACTTCCTCTTTGATTCTTTTCAGTTTATCTCATTTTCATTTCTTTGGTCATTTTCCTGCCTTTGTTTAAAATGTCTTGACAATTTTATATTTAAATCTATGTTCCCTTGGAAAATTATTTTTTATTTCATTTAATTTCCTGAGTTCAACCAGTTCAACTGATTGATTCAATTAATTAAATTCATTTCTTTGGTTAACCTGATAATGTTTTGTTGTCCATTTTTGCACCTGATTAAGGAGTTATGGGCGCATTTTAAATTTTATCCAAATACTGTTTTTAAAAAATATTTAATTCAGAATTAATTGAAATTATAGTATTTTCTTTTTGTATCTTTGTTTTGGGAAGGAAGGAAGGAGTGAATTTGTAAGCTGAATTTTTTTTTTTAAAGCAGTGGCTTTGAATAGGTGGAAATCGTATTTGTCTTTTTATTTTGTGGCTGGGGTTAGGAATTTGTGATAGTTTACAATATTCCTAGTTTAAGAGCACCCTCTTCTGTCATTGTAGCAAAGTAGAATTTCTTTAATTGATGACTTTTTTGGAGTAGTTTCTCTAAAATATAAGGAACAGATTGTATACTTAATATATTTCTTGCTGCATACACAGAAATTGCCAAATAGTTCGTTTGTGATTGCTAGTTTTGGTTTATAGTAAAGTCATTAACTTCGATCTCAATACATTTAAGATCACATTTTAAAGTACTTGCTTTTCCTTGAAATTTCAGGACTTCCACTTGCATTCATTCATTTATTCATTCATTCAATCTTCAGTCAACACATTATCCAAAGAGCTTTTGCAATATCATGTATTTATTACATACTGGTAATAAAAGGCTCTTGCAAACATAACCCTTCTTTTCTGAGAGAAAGAGTGATCTACTCTCATATTGCCAGGTTTTAAAGGCAAAAAATGAGGAATTATCATTTCTATTACCGTTTAAACTCCAAGTTAAAGTGCCTTAACTATGAGAATTTTCTAGGAATGCAATTTTGAGATCTCAAAAAGTAATTTTTTCTTTTATCATTTCATTGTGGATTTCTTGTTTTATTAGGACAAATACATATTTTCTGAGCAAACACTTCTAGAATTTTATGAAGGGTTCATTTTGCATCAAATATCTGATGACACTGTCAATGTAATTCCTGAATATAAGAATTAAATGTGTTCTTTACAGTCATAAAGTAATACGAGGTAAAAATGTGAATGCATGTGTACATATACATAAAATTTTGGGGTTTTTTTTAGTGTATTTTTAAATTGATTATGACTTAGAATATTTAGGAATAATTTTTGCCTTCAATTTGTTTTACTATGTTGTTTGAAACATAAACATTTTGCCTGTTGAAATATTTGAGTGTTTAATTCCACATTATTTCTCCTTCAAATGTGTTTATATTATATCTGTTTTGATATTTGTAATGTCACTACTATTTATTTTCATTTCCATTTAACAAATTAATTTGTTCTCATTTTTTGTTTTATTTGTTCTTCATGTAGATCTATTTCTTATTTAAAATTAAGTATACAGAATTAAAGTTTTGTATGACTATATATATTTACATACCTATATATTCCAATTAAACAGTCTGTTTTGATTGACTTTATCATTTTTACAGTTGTGATTGCTGATATATATGAATATACTATTTCTACTTATTTTTGACAAGTACTTTTTGAAATACCTTCCTATTTCTCTCTTTTGCCCTTGCAGACTTACAGTTGTTTATTTTGTAATTCTTTCCTCCTTTCTATATTAATTTGGAATTCATAATATATGCTTTAGTCTATTATTCTAACAGATATATTGATATATAAAAATAATATAAGGATCTAGCTTCTTAGGTAAGGAACATTTTCCTTTGTCCACTCATTGTTTGCATCCTTAGCCTTCAAATTCCACCCATTGATGCTTCTTAAGTAATGGAAAGCCATTGCTTACCAAGTGGTCTCTACTCTCACGAATAACTAATCATAACCCCCCTGTAAATCGATTGTTCTATAAAACTCCTCTGCTCTGGGATCTGACAGGTACCATCTGGAGGTCCTTTCTCAAGGGAAAATCCAAAGGCCTTAGTGATAGGACCCTTATGGAACCGGGAAATTCCTACATTCCTGAATGGCCTGGATGAGAAACAGGCTTTGGTCTTCTCTACTTGTTTCTTTGGCTACCCCCAAGTGACAAGGATAATGAAGTTTCACTCTTGGGTATAAGACAGTAGGGCTTGACATAAACCCACCATGTTTCCAGGGTAACCCTATAGTTACTCTAAAGCATAGTATTCTAAAGCTGAGTTTTCATTTAACCTTAAATTCAAAAAGAAAATCTGTATATAGTAATGAACTGGACACTAACTTTAAGTAGAAATTAATTTGACACTAACTATAATTGGAAATAGTTTATGTTGTTATTTGGTATTTTACTAACATGTTTAAATTAAGGAATTGGGCAAGGATAAATGAAAGGATAGGTATTAGGACCGTATTTGTAAAACCAAGTATTTAAGAATTGAGTGTTCGTTAATAGGACATTAATGAGGTTAGTTCAATTATGATATATCCATACATTGAATATTGTATGCTACATAGCATAAAAAAGTGACATAATAATATTGATGCCTAGGATTCCTACAATATCTTTTGTGTGTCAGGCACTGTTCAGAGTGTTTTACATAGCACCCTTACAACCATCTTATGAGGTTGGTACTATTCGCTCTTTCATTTTACTGAAAAAGAATTAAAGACACAGGAGAGTTAAGTTACTACTATAGAGCCAGTAAGTGGTGGCCCTGGGTTCAATGTACTGAAACAGAAGACTAGGCATGGTATTTCATGAGAGAGAATAAAATCAAGGTGCAATGCAATATGTAAGGTATAATTCACATTGCTGTAAAACACATGAACTTTTGTGTGTGCATATGCTTGTAAAGGGAAAAAGACCATATCCAGGTGGATATAAACCATACTACCAAGGAGGACTTGGGTGAATGTTCTACTTTTTGCCTTATAGACTACCTTTGACTTTTATAAAATGTGTTACAATACACATACAAAACTTTGTACTGCACAATTTTAAAGAAGTACAGTACAAATAAAGATACTATGGAAAGTTTCAAAAGTAATGTTTTCATACCTATATATATAGATAGCACCTATTGCAAGTATTTGTTTATAAAGATGGTCATTGTAGCTATTTTTATTTTTAAAAAGTGTTCTTTGCTTTGAAGAATAATACACTAGAATATTCAATGGACCTCCTGGTGGAGAATTCTTTCCTATAGTTTGCTCCATTGATTTCTTTTCTTGAGTCTCAATCTCCTCTGTCAAATCTTCTCCCCAACCCTAGAGATTTCTCATCTGAGAGAAAACAGTTCTTCCCCATTTGGGTTTCAATTGCCAAAGTTTATTTAAGTCCATAAGGATGCTGCCAAGAATACAAAGCCCTTTGCTTGCTTAGCTGAAACTACTGAAAAATCTGTGTGCTTTCTAGCCTGATAGGGTTAGAGAGGACAAAAATGCAAAACTTCTTACTGTAAAAAGTTGACATCGAGTGCCATTTTCCACTTAGATGACACTCAGTAAACATCATGACGTCATTCTCAATATATCTCAGGAGATCATAGCAACTAATATTATGCATCCTATTCTATCAAGTAATAGCTTAGGATGAATTGATTTTCACTGAAACTGATATGGGAAATTTTTTATAATTTTGTTGAGATATGAAATCAAATATACAATGAATTTGGGAGACAAAAGACTTCAAGAAACTCATTAGTAACTCAATTTCAATAATGTTAGAGCAGGGTCTAAATATATCTTATGATAAAATTGCTGGTGTTTTAATTGGCAGAAGTACTTATATTTTTAGGAATAAACTACTTTTCCTAAACTATAAGTCTTGACTCAGAAGGATGTAAGGGTTAAAATAGGTATTAATCAATGCTTTTGGGTATCTATGTGTTCTGATCTGATTTGAATATCAGCCTTCAATCAGTTTTCTAATAAGAAAAGTAATATATCCATTGGACTGCTAGATTAAAGAGTCACATAAGCAACATAATGGAATATGCATCATTTCCTTTGGAGTCTGAAACACTTTTGCGCAACTCCCTACAGGGTGATAGAAAAAAAAAATCAAGCAATCCTGGATATGCAATATAAGTAATTCCCCAAAGAAATCACAAAACCTGTTTTTGTTTATTCTTGCTTTGAGTATGCAAATGTATTCCTTATCTGTACCTTAAGTTTACTCATAAGCATCCTTTACATAAACCAGAAAAGGGTCTTATTATTTATTTTATCCTTTGTTGTTAGAGAAAAATGGAATTTAAAATAAACAGTGAGGAAGGAGATACAAACCTAAGTTCATCTGCAAAAGGAGAATATCCATATCAGAGAAAAATCTTTTAAAAACCTGATATAAACATTCAAAACGAGGAATAATGAATATTATTAAAATGATATTTCACATAATGGAAAATGATGAAAAGCATGCAAATCACATGAAATCATTGGTATTTTTGAAATACACTCCAATCTTCTTTTTATTTTGTGCAAATAGATAAATACAGATAGCATCACTATTTTTACCTTAATAACCTTATAAATAACCATAAATTGATTGATGTTCTATTATGTCATCCTCAAATAAGTAAGCCAGCTGCCATAAATGTTTTAAAAAAAAATGTTCCTTACCTACAAACAGGACCACTTTTCTCCACCACACAAATCCCACCATTTTTGCAATAATTTAATGGACACTCTAAAACAAAATATCAAAAAAGAATAAGTTAATTATAAATATTATTAGGAAGAAATGTATATAATGGTTAGTTATTGGATTAAACCTAATCTCTGAGAGTAAATGGCTTCCAACTAGGTAATAATAAAAAGAATTCTAGGCTAATTTCCTAACCCCTAACATTTCATCGGGAGTTCTTTCCATCCTGGGTGAGTTCATGCCCTTCATGTGCCTGAGTGAGATGACTTTCTGTACCTTCTTCTCAACTGGATTAGGTACAACCTACCTATTTAGAATATGTCTTCATGACTTATTTGTGATTATACTGAAATCTTTTGTTTATTATAACATTTCCTTCATTCCACACAATAGTCACCACATCATGGCTGATTAATACTTATCATGGGAAGCCTTGTCTTTTTGGTAAAATAAATGACTCATGCGCATGCATATATCCTACCTCTTCATCCATGCAGATGGTGTAGCTCAAGCTAATCCCTCTGGCCCAATGCCCTGTTTCATTGCTTGCATCCCTAGTTCTTGTTTAGCAAGAGCATTTATTTTCAAAAGTGGTTTTCTAATGGGTCAAAAAGAAGCTAAGTATTTTCACATTGCTTCTACTGTGGACATAGTTAGCACTTTCAGCTCCTCATACTGCACTCATTTACACTGCCTCCTTGTATTCTCAATACACAATCCTGATCCACTAAGAACTGCCAATTTTTCTGTTCTCTTAAATCCTGACTTGAAATTCCTGACCTTTTTTTTTTTTTTTTTTTTTTATCACCTCTTTTTCTTGCAGGATACCAGTCTTTCCTTGCTGGGTTACTTTAACTCCAATACTTGGGCGAAAACCTCCACTGTCTTTAATTTTTAATACAACAAAATATTCTGAGTACTTCTTGAATGTCTGGCACTGAACTGGACACCAGAAATGTAATAATTAATAATACTGGCAGCTTAAAATGGTTGCTAGTGTGGCAGACACTGGAGCTGACTGCCTGAGTTGGAATCTTAGCTCAACTTATTAGTTGTCTAGTGCTGGGGAAGGCAGTTAATCTCTCTGTGTTTCAGGTTTATCTCTATAAAACAGAATTAAAAATAATTCCTATCTCATAAGGTTGTTGAAGTTCTTAGAAGAATGCATAACTCATAGTGTACATTTAATAATATAAATACACAGTCATGGTTTCTATTGTGATTGACATTCCAGCCTCACAGAGAATGCAAAAAAGAAAGTAAGAAGGGATTAAAATATGGTATGAAAAGTAATCTGGTGGGATGGATTTATCAAAGGTGGTAGGGGCCCCCAGGAGAATACCTCAGTCAAATATGGGGAGTAAAGAAAACTTTCTGAGGAGAATTAGTAGCATTTATTTAGGTAGTTGTATGTTTGTGTGTGTGTGTGCTTAAAGACCTGAATACTCTAGAAGAACATATAATGTGTTGGAGGAACTGGAGGAATTCCAGTCTGGTTGGATTGTTGATAATATGAAGAAGCCATGACAGAAGGTCAGAGATGCACAAGTTCAGAGTACATAGCCTCTAGTGAGGCTAGGATTTTAAGAAGAGGAGTGGCAGGCTTCATGCTTTAGAAAGATAATTCTGGCTAGAGTGTGCTCAGTTAACAGAAGGGTCAAGATTGAAACTTAAGAGCTCTGTTGAGTCTAATAACGATCTAGGAAGAAATTATGGTTGCTTAATTGAACTGAGTAGGATGGGGTGGAGGATGAGAGTCGTAGGAATTAAAGAAGTATTTAAATGGTGGCAATGTAACATCCTGGTGATTATTTGGAAGAGTCAAAGATGATGTTCAAATTTTTGGTTGGACCACGGACAAGTGATATTTAAATTCACTGAGTAATTTATGGGGAAGGAAGATTTTAAAGGGAAAGATGATGCTAGGTTTAAATGTCCAAGGGAGTTCCAAGTGGAAATATTTCAGGGGTATTGAAATCTGCAGATGTGACCCCAGATGAAATTCAGGTTAGAGATATAAACCAGAAGATTCTCTTCAAATGCCTCCTTTTGATATCATTCCTTTCTACACTTGCTCCTCAAATCATTTTGAGATCACTGTTTAGAGTACCAGGGAGTCACAAAGACATTGTCTCTATGGCAGTAGACCAACCTTAGTAGAGGGAGAGAAACCCATTTACTTGGGCAGAGAAAAGATACTTATCATAAAGAATAGTTAAAAAAAAAAAAAAGAGCAAAGAAAAGAGATAGAGATTCCATTCAGGTAACATTCACTGAGGTAAATATTGGAGGAAAAGGTGTCCTCAGAGAGTAGATTTTCCAGTCAATCATTCAGCACATGGAAAGACATGGCAGAGGCATTAGGAAAGAAGAAGTCAGGGAGAGAAGGAAGTTGTAGTTTGAGGTCAAAATTGAAATATGTCACGTCTAGTATGATTTTTGGTTTCAAAAACTTTCAGCAATTTGCTTTCCCAGGAGCATATTTTCCATCTTGGCCTTTTTCAAACTTCTTTATTTAACTAACTAATCAAAGGAGTAGAGCGTTGAGAATAAGAGTAAAGGGCAGACCCCTCAGGCATGAGTCATGGAATAGAATAGATAGGAAATTTCCTTCATAAACAAGATATGAGCAGGTTGAACTAAAAAAAGCCCACTAATATGATGGAGCATAAGTAGCCTTAAATCTTGTTAGATAAACGTTTATGGTTTTATGGTTATTTTTCTTAAGTATAATTTTAGTCTTCCTCAAATGATGATTTTATTCTATGAAAAAGAAACAAAAACAAAAAACCAGCCAAGCGTCTGATAGTGCAAAACATCAGAATACATAAAGCACAGTACTGCTGCACATTTTCTTCCAGAGCCATTAATTTTTACTTTGATTAGAGAGGGTAAAACATAGGCTTGCTTTATATCAGAATGATTATTTGGGAATTGAAATGCCTTTTCTTGTACTGTACATTAGAGCACCAGATAAAGAACACAAATGTTGAACGGAACAGGGAGGTCAGCCTGGTGTTTTGGAGGGCAGAAGATCTGTAGATTGTTTCTGGAAGAAGTTTTTATGTTTCTGTTTTATATTCAGGTTCTTTATCCATAATATGGAGAGATGCTGTAAAGGCATTTTTGTCTTTAATTTTCTCAAAACAATTTCCAGTATTGAGGCTGGGGAAGGGGATGGATATGACTACTTAGTAATGAAGAGGCTCAGTTTTTCTTATATATAATAAGTAGGGATCCATGGGGGTAGCATTAGAATTAGCACAGGTCATGGCTTGTTTTGCTACAGTAATGTCTTACTGACTTGTTCCCTGTTGAGTTCATTTTTATGATCATGTGTCTAAAAGCCAAGACAACTCACACTGATTACACAGAAACCTTCTGGGCAGAATTCACATTCAGTACCATTCTGGACAAGTTATCATTTTGGACAAGCAGGAACACACATATTAAAAGCAAATGTAACTGCTAAGCTTAAATATGCAACCAGGCACCTATTTTATTTTCCCTTACTGCATACAGAGACTTGGAATGTGTCAATGTTACATGGAAGTTTGGGGGAAGATGTAGAATCACATGAGCCCCGATTTTCTCTCTGATAGCTAGCTCAAGCATTTATGAGTTGTGTGACTTTGGGACTTTAAGTCCCAGGTTCCTCATGTATAAATTAAGCCTCATGTCACTTCTTTATAGGACTTCTGGGAAGAAGGAATTAAATTTACTAAATTTATTTGTGACATTTCTATATTAGTAGATGGTATGTACAAGGTGTTAAATAATTGTTCTCATTCATCTATGTTGGTTGGAGTGGTTCTCTCAACTACCTGGGTAAGCTGATTTCATGACCATCTCTGTCCTCCATCCTCTCTTCCTCTTCTTCCTCTCTCCCCTCTAGCATCATCTTGCTCATTTACTGATGGTTTTCCATGTGTCAGCACTCTCCAAAGAGTTTTACTGTATTCTCTCACTTGAGCCTCATAACATTATGTGGCACATACAATAACCATCTTCATTTTACAGAGGAGGAAGCTGAGACTTCAAGTCATTAACATAACTTAAGAGCAAAGAACCATTTAAACTAGAGTTACATCCTGTTAATCTAAAAATGTCAAGTGATATGCTATTCAGCTCAGAATCTCTATAACTGCATTTGATTCTTAATATGATAGGCTCAGGAACCCCTCTGAGTCATGGGGCATCTATTTGCTATCACAGATAAATAGGCACATGTACAATAATCTGCATAAGGTGTGAAGAGATATAGGGATCCCTATGTGTCCACCAGAAGAGTTTGTGCAGCAAACTAGCTTCCAAGTGGGTAGATATTGTTTTCTTCATCTTGAAATCCCAGCACAGAGACTAGAGGAGATATTGCTTAGTCTCAGAAACTTGAAATGACTCCATGGTACTTGCCTGAGAAGATTTTGTGTTTTTGTTTTGTTTTGTTTAGTTTTTAAACCCTTCTGAAACTTTATTAACCCATATCATCATCATCATCATCATCATCAGTATACATTACAACATATATGAAATTATATTTGTAATATTCCAGTCTACGATTTTATATTTTAATGTCTTTTTGTGTGTTTGTGTGAACTGGAGATTGAACTCAGGGGTGCTTTACCACTGAGCTACATCCCAAGCCCTTTTTACTTTATCTTTTTTTAAATTTTGAGACAGGGTCTTGCTAAGTTGCTGAGGCTAGCCTCCAAATTGTAATTCTCCTGCCTCAGCCTCCCATGTTGCTGGGATTATAGATGTGCACTAGTACATCTAGCTTTAATGCCTTTTTCTAATTCTCTTTCAAATGCATGATTATCAAAATTAGAGTATCACCTTGGCATCAATTTTATTAAACTCTACCACTGCAAATACCTAGCAAAACACTTCCAGTTAAGTTTAGGGAGGCAAATTCTGATCAATAATTTTCTGTTTTATATGCAACTGAAACTTGAAAATAATCTGCCTTTCTAATGTAACTTAGGAAGACACAGGATTCATTGAAATATACTTAACCTGTCTGAGCTTGATGGTCTTGTTAATGTCTTAAACCCTGAGGTAGGTGAGGCCAGACGTTCGCCATCTGTTATGTTACCGTTATGGGGATTACTAGATGCTGTAGGGATTGGGCTCATAAAACTCCATGAAATACTGAATTACCTAAAAGGAATGTGATGTTTGGAAAGAAAGAAGAATATGCAACATACACTGACAAAACTTTGGCATGGATGAGTCTTAAAAGCATCTGTAAAAACAGAAGCATGGACTTTATCCTATTTGATTGATAAACCTCAAGGCATATAAAATGTAAATAGAGAAAACACAATATACTACAGAGTTTATTTCTGAAACCTGTGTTTCACTTGTTCTTTATTTTACTCTAACCCAAGAGCTGTGTCAATATGACCTGCAAATGAACTGTAAGTGATTGGTGCTGGACTGAAATAGCAGAGTAACAAAAACATGTCCTCCAGTATTATCTACAGGTTGTCTATCGCTTGGCATGAGTGGCAAGACTTCTGTTTTTCTGACCCTATTTTTAAAGGTAGATTATGTCAAAGCAGACAATAACTCATAGCATGTTTTGACCTGTGCTCAGAAAGGACTATTCCAAAAAAAAGAACTTACTGTTATGTAAATAATTGGGAGTATCAGATGTCAGTACTCTGTCTTCAAACTTTCAAAGAACAAAACTATCTCACTTACAGCTTTTTTACTCTTTAAAGAGAGTAACCAGATTTCCTTTTGGGTTCCTTTATCTGAAGTCTAAGCATTCCTGGTACAGAAATAATGCCAAAGAGCATTGTTTTTGCAAATTATCTTTGCATATTTTATAACACCATATCTGCTCACTTCTTTATTTCCTATCATATTCATAAAATTCAATGTTGTGTGAGTACTTGCTTATACTTATAAAAAAATAAACGTTTTTTGCACTATGATTTGATTATAATATCATGCCTTTGTCATGTATAGTGTTCTCAGGTCTTGAAGGATAAAATATATTCTTACTCAATTTGACAGAAAATATTTCCAATTTATTTAGGAGCTATGATTATATAAGAATAGCAAAACTATTCACAGTCTTGGCAAGGTGGAGTACAGCTGTTAGAAGAGGTAACCACCAGAGTTCCATTAGAACAGTTCTTAAGATTGAATATATCTTTTATTATTGATTTCTATTATCTTTTAGTTGTGATGGAATTACATTGCCCCTAACTGTTATTTTATGTATCCTTCATGAAATAAAAATTCAATTACTCAGGAGAGATGTTAACAATGGACTATAATAAATTTGATAATTTCAAAGCAGTTTTGATAAAAATATAATCACATCTACACTATCAGCTTTTATTCTGTGTAAGTGCTTCAAGATCAGAAGAAAGAAAAATGAGAGTTAATCTGAAGTATTATAAATTCACTTTAAAATACATGACTTGGACATGTAAATAGGAAGCTCTTATGAAGAAGTAGGGAAAAATACAAGTTCTTAAAATTTAATAATATTATATTATATAGGGTTTTTTTTATTATGGAAACCAAGAAAATTTCAAAGATTACTAAATACTAGCATTCTTCCATTAAATTTAAACTATAGTCTTTTCTTTATAGACTATTGTGTGAAATAAGCATGAGTCCATTATTTTATGTATTTATGATTTTTAAATCTAGCAATTAATATCAACAATTTTCCTGATCCAAAACAAACCACAGAAATTTAATTATCCAGGTAGGGTGGGACATATCTTTAATCTCAGTGGCTCAGGAGGCTGAGGCAGGAGAATTCCAAGTTCGAGGCTAGCCTTAGCAACTTAGTGAGGCCCTAAGCAACTTGGCAAGACACTGTCTCAAAATTTTTTTAAAAATTAAAAATTAAAAAAGGACTGGAGACATGGCTCAGTGGTTAAGCACCCCTGGGCTCAAACCCCAATACCTCCCCCCAAATTCAATTATTCCATGTTTGCTATATTTAGGTCAACTTTTAATATTTTTATACTGTCTGCAGGTTAAGTTACTGGTTAATACTACAAAGAATATTTGAATGTAAATGAAGTACCTGAACAGCTAGACTCATCAAGTTGGAAATCCATGCAGTCAGCAAAGCCATCACAGCGCTGGTGAACTGGGATACAGCTGTCCGAAGAGGTGCACACCAGCGCTCCATCAGAGCAGTTCTTATTGGCTAAAAATAAAGAATAATGACCCTGGTTATAACCATGCCTTTATTTTTTTAAAGCATTTCTCTTAATCAAATAATAAGACAGTTGATGATATTAGTGTTCATTTTTTCTAGACCTATATTTTAGAAAAACAGTTCTTTCTAAGAAAATTTTCATTAGGTTGAAAATTTCTGCAAAAATGTTGTCGGTGGAATCATTTCCCAAATCTGTATTTTTCTAAACTGAATTGTACATAGCTTCCCCCAATTGATGTTGAATGCAATTTTATTTGGAGATGGGTCCTTTTAGGAGGTAATTAAAGTTAAGTGAAGTCATCAGGGTAAGGGCGTAATTCAATATTACCGATGTCCATACAAGAAGAGCAGTACTGGAGACGTGCATGCATAGAAGAAAGGTCATGTGAAAACATGGCAAGAAGACAGTCATCTACTAGCCAAGGAGAGAGACCAAAGGAGACTTCATACCCTCTAGGGCCTTGATCTGGTCTTCTGACCTTCAAAATTGTGAGAAAATAAATTTCTGTCATTTAAACCATCCAGTCTGAAGTATTTTGTCATGAAAGCCCAAGCAGAACAATACAAGAACTATGTTGTACTACACATAAAATGTATTAAATGCACTATAAAGTCTTAATTGATTTTAGGAGTCAGTTAGATGCCTTTGTGGAATTTTCTTTCCTCTTCTAATGTCTCTAATATTAAGTGCAATTAATCGGACAAAAACTGCAATTTATTTTAATGTTCAGTTTCCAAATGGGGCATAAATCATGGGTAGACACTGGAAATCCAGTAGATCTGAGTGATGACATACAATGAAGTTCAATGCACTACTATCTTGTGTCTCTACAGCATCGTGATCATGCATCATGGAAGTACAGTGGTACTTCCAGAGATTCTTGCTGGAAATCATAAAGAGTGTGACCTGACTGCAAGGGATAAAAATATTAATAGGTTAGAGATGCCATGCTCACAAGACTTTGCTTGTTTTCAGAAGAAAAACATCGTTATTGATGTCCTTCAGGAGTATTGACAACTGTTCAATGCCAAGTGAGTTCTGCAAAGACTACCTCCCTTGGATGTTAACTCTGCATTAATTTAATTATATCTTCTGTATCCATTGGAAAGCCCAGTTCTTAGTCCTAAAACTGAATTCTCATACACTTGCTTCCTCTTCTCTAGTGTCTTTAGGATTGAAGCGTACTATGAAACTTTGGTTTAGACCTGTTTGATGAGTGAGAGCTGAAAGAACTCCTCATTTCAGACTGCCATCATGTGTGAAACCTGGTTGGTCTCTGCTGTTTCAGCAGGCCTGAGGAAAGGCCTGATCTATGTTTTCTGCTTCTAATCTGAGTCCATGCCAATGTTTATGTTCATCTTCTCTCTGAGACTTTTTATAGGGCAGTCCTATCTAGCATTGCTATATGTCTGGGGCAGGGAACCTATGTCCAACGATGAACCCACTGCACTATTTTGTCAGAGAGTCTGGATACTTTTCAAAAGCACTGAATAATAATGATATTGATTTTCACTTCCATTCCAACCCTGCTCTTTTGAGTCTTTGGGTACAGAAAAGATAATGTCAAAGGCAGCATTAGACACAGAGCTCTCTGGAACGTAATTCAGTTCAATAAGAACAGCTCTGACTTAATTAATAGTTTCATACATAATACCTTATTTGAACATTTAGTCCATATCTGCTACTAAAACTTTAAAAGAGCTTGGTCTGGAAAATTTCTTGCACTAGAATAAAGAATATTAAGCAAATCTTTTCAAGGAAAACAGATAATTTCCATGACCCGGGAATGAATATGCTCATGCATGGGTCTTGTATTGATTTTATCAACATGTCACTTATTACGTTCTTCAAGTATATTGGGTCAGGAACAATGTTTATTTGCATGTTTTGACACTATTTAGTTTTAAGAACTGCGCATAAAAATTGATTGTATTGTTAGACATGAAAAATTATGTTTTTAAATATGTACTTGACTGAAAATCCTGGCTATGTAACTTTAAGTGATACTCTTTATTGAACAATTGCTCCTAAGGTGCTAGAATATCAATTCACACCAATAACTATTATTGAGTTTCCACTACATGTAAGAAACTCTGCTTTAGCACTTAGAGTAGAGCATGTAGGAGAGAAATTTTAAAATGAGAGGCCAGAATATATGTATGTTTATATATATATATATATATATATGCATACATATATATGTATATGTATACATTTATAGATATATATGTAAAATAAGATAACAAAATAGTCATGATCAAAGTTTACAATGATAATAAAAGACTGCCATAAGATCAAACTTAATTGGCAAAACCTTGGTATAGATAAATATTATACAAACAAGGATTCTTTTAGTTTTGGTAGGTCTATAAAAGATTAAAGTAAGAGTAGAGTCTTGAAATGGTTTAAATTTTAATGTTTTCAGAGAAAGTCATTTAGGAAGATGAGAAGGAAGTCTATAGATGGATAATCAATAAGGTTCGATATAGCAGTTTGCCTTTAGGGAGTTTGAGTCTGGAGGTAGTGTTGATAAACCTATAAAAGAAGGCTAGAACCAGACTGTAGAAATGACTAAGGTCTTAGGAGATGGATTTCTTTAAGGTTTTCGAAAGAGTTAAATCACTTTAAGATATATATTGTCAAGATAAATTACATTGCAAAACAAGTAAACCAGGAAGATGAATAATCTTCCAACTCCTACCAGATGCAGAAATTACTTGTAAAAAATCATATTATTAGAAATGTATATACATGTATCTATGTATATATATATGCATTATTTTTGTGAGTAAACATATTTATGAATATTGTTTTTTCACTGCAAAGGACTGAAAAATCAGTTGTTAGCATCAACTAACATTTTGAAATTCATATACATAGATGATAGATACTATTCATATATCTGTAATGCATATATTTTGAACCCTTGTATTGGAAATACTAATCTGTTCATATTTTCTCATCCAATTTCCAATTTGATGGATTCTTAATTTTAAGTTGACTGTATAATAAAGAGCTATAACTTGTTAGTGACAAAAACACATCTGTGACACAAATAGTAATGAAACATATAAAAATAAGAAAATAAATGGTCTACATTTATTTATTAAAAGTTTTACTTTTTTATTAGAAAGTTAACAGTTTGGGTAGCTAAAAATTGCCATTACTTTTAAATTTAAAAACAAAAATATAAGTTTTGGTGGCATTTTAAAAATAACATTAAAGATAATGGATATTCATAAATTTTCTCTTTAGAAGTAGATAGCAAATAAATTGTGAATACAATTAGTATTTATTGGCATTCAGAAAGCAAAGGACATTATATTAAATATAGAAGAATAAAATGGGCCATTTTCTATTTCCTCTCTTTTATTAATACATATATAATTAAGAAACATTCTA
The DNA here is from genome assembly GCF_902686445.1 of Sciurus carolinensis. Lineage (NCBI taxonomy): Eukaryota > Metazoa > Chordata > Mammalia > Rodentia > Sciuridae > Sciurus > Sciurus carolinensis. Next base: position 25,786,086 of record NC_062224.1, read on the forward strand.
AAATTTATTGCTACATTCTCTTTCAAACATTTTGGTTTGTTTTTTTATTTCTAAATGGTATTTATGTATTTATTTATGGTTCAAAGGATTGAACCCAGGGACTATATTTCCAGCACATTTCTTTTCTTTTCTTTTTTTCTTTTTTCTTCTTTGAGACAGGGTCTCACTAAATTGCTGAGGCTGGCCTCAAACTTGTGATCCTCCTGCCTCAACCTCCAGGCTCATTGGGATTACAAGTGTGCACAACTGCATCCAGCCCTTAAATATTATGTTTGAATGTCTATAGAAATTCTTACTCCAATCCATCATAATTTCAGACAGAGGTTGATATTCTGTCTTACCAAAATAGGTAAAGTAATACAGAACATTTTGTGGCTTTAAGCCATTCTCTTAGATAGTTGATACTTTAAAATCATCTTAGGAAAAAAATCCATTCTAAATCACCAGATATGACACTAAACTTCACAAGACACAGCTACAGGTTTGATAAGAAGGTGAACAGCCTGCCTCCCTGTTTTTCACCTTCTCATTCATCATTAATGTCTCATACATCATTAGGGTCTCCTGAAGCATTCTCTATCTTCTATTCTTGTTCTGGGCCCAGGGAGTCAGAAGCACATGGAGAGTTCTACAAGCTTCTTTAATTTTCATCACATGGTTGTGTCGGCTTAAGGGGTAGCACAGGCAGTAGATCAACAGAGAGGGAAGAGGAGGTGAAGGTGGCAAAGATTAACTGCTTCCCTTAACCAAATGCTAATCTCTTTCTAAAAAAAATGTAAATGTTAATTGACATGAAGATATTGGACATATTTATGGGGTGCCATGTGGCACTTCACTACATGTAGCAAATGTGTCATGATCAGATCAGGAACTGGAATATGTGTTACCTCCAACTTATATCATTTCTCTGTGCTGGGAACATTCAACATCTTCTCTACCAGCTCTACTGAACTACTTATTCTATTTTTGTCAACCATTGTTATTCTGTTCTGCTATAGAATATTAGAAGTTATTCCTCCTACCCTGGGACCCATTAACCATGCTTTCTCCATCCCCTCCTTCCCCCATTCTCTTACCCAATGGATCTTTTTGACTACAGTTTCAGGCAGCTGTTCCATCCTCCCACACCCTTTGGTGTGTGGGCAATTAATGGTCCAGTCCTACTACATCTTGTGGCTTGCTTTGTATACAGGTTCTCTCATAAACCTTCTTAATATAGTCTCAACTATGCAGTATCAATGGATCAACTATCTCTTCCCAGGATATTGACTGATAGAAATACCTGATGAAGTCTTGAAATCTTCCTGATGAAGATTGCTATCAGAGTAGTACCAGAGAAAAAGAGTGACCCTACTTCTGCGCTATCCTTCCCTAGGATTTAACCATGCTTATTTTTTTTAATTTTTTTTTGAGATATAGGATTTTTTAATAGAACTACCATTTCAGTTTATAAAAATGGGCATGTTTTAATGGTAGGACAATATGAACTATGAATTAATTTGTGTGATGGGCTGACATATCTGGTTCCATGAGAATGTTATAGGCCAGACTATGAGGGAAATGACTAAACAGACTCAATTTTGCTCTGAGACTCCATGTTATGTAGGAAATAAACTTCTCCCATGGGAACACCCTGCCTCTGTCCCCATCATCAGTTACTTAGTGTGACGTGTTTAGCAATACAGAATGATGATTCCTATGTAAAGAAAAATTGCTCTCTTTTGATTCCTATTGCTCCTAAACATTGTATCATGTGAAAGGTGATTGTGTGGATGTTAGTAACCATTCTTTAGTTTGTACCTAGATAAGGGTCATTTGACCCACTTCCCCCTCTGTTGATGATCTCATGATGTCAGTTTGTAATTTCAAATCATAGCAACAGACACTTATGATTGATGTGATTTTTGGTATAAAAACCCCTATATCCCTATGGTCAGAGCTGTTCTCCCAATAGCCATTTTTTGGGGCATTGTGTGAGACAGTCAGCCAGCTGGCTTAATAAAGACTCTCAAATTTGGACTTCTCAGTGGTGATTGGTCTGTTCTTAAGTCGCGTCCCATAACATGTGGAATGTTGAACTCATCACAAGTTTGTCTAAATATTCTGATCACTAGAAAGTTTTGTTTGTAAAAGTATAAGGATTTAAAATGTCAGTTGCTATTGATTTTGCTACCAAACCTTGGAAATATCTCGAAATCCTTATTCTGAAAACATATAAACATGTGTGAAGCACTGAAAGCAAATAAACCTATTCATTTATCCTATGCCCCACTCCAACACCAACTTCTCAAAAGTGTTCTCTAACTGATTTCTCTTTTTGTTACTTCCCTTTTGCTCTTCAAAAAGATTAACTTTAGAGATCTGTCCTCTTATCCACAGAAAATTCTCTCTCCAAGATCCTCAGGAATCACTGCTTTTCCTAAATTATAAATACTTAGGCCTAATCTTATTTGATCTCTCAGAGACATTTCAACTTACAAATACTCCCTTATGAATACGTTTGATTTAAGATCATTACTTTTTACTGATGCCCTACCTGTACCTATAACAATAAAAGGATTAAAATATGCTATTCTGACACATCGACCATTTAAGTTAAAAACACTTGAAAGGGATCCAAGATGGTGGACTAGAGGGTGATTGCATCTCCCGTTGCTCCAGAACTCAGGTTTCAAGAAGGGGAGGTATTGAGAGACTCGGACCAACATAGAGCCGTGGGGTGAGTCTCTTCCACCGGGTGAAGCTTGGCTCGGGCGGCAGGCCCGGACAGGGGCAGCTTCTCGGAGCAGGGCAGGGCAGCGAGAGTCTTCCCCAGGTAGCCCTGCTCTCTCCAGCAGCATGCACCATCCACAGCCAGCTTCTAGGAGCAGGTCCGCCCAGTGAGAGTTTTTCCCCACAGAGCCAACCCCAAGCCCCTAACCCAGCGGCGGGCCTTTGCCCGCAGGTGGCTTCTGGGACCAAGGCAGGACAGGGAGAGGATTTCCCCAAGCAACCTTGCTCCCTCAGGCCAGGGCAGGCCCTGTCCATAGCCAGCTTCTAGGAGCAGGACCGCCCAGTGAGAGGATTTCCACGCAGAACCAGCCCCCAGCCCGGCTGGGCAGGTTTCTTCGGAAGCACTGCATTATCAAGTTCCTCCAAGACTTCAGGCTACTGAAGGCTGGGAGGTGATACACTGGAAATCTACCGGGACACTATAAGACAATAGAGGAAATCTGCAATATCTCAGAGTCCCACTGATATCTGACCAATATGAGAAAACAAGGGAAGAAAATGTCCCAAACAAACCTAGATACTACATCAATAAAACCCAATGACAGCACAACAGAAGAAATGTCAGAAAGGGAGTTCAGAACGTACATAATTAAAACAATCAGGGAAGCAAACGAGGAGATGAAAGAGCAAATGCAGGCATTGAAGGAAGATATGAAAGAGCAAATGCAGGCGTTAAATGATCACACCAATCAACAGTTAAAAGACCAAATACAGGAAGCAAAAGATCATTTCAATAAAGAGTTAGAGATACTGAAAAAAAAAAAAAACAGAAATCCTGGAAATGAAGGAAACAATAAACCAAGTTAAAAACTCCATAGAAAGCATAACCAATAGGATAGAACACCTGGAAGACAGAACCTCAGACATTGAAGACAAAATATTTAATCTTGAAAACAAAATTGACCAAACAGAGAAGATGGTAAGAAATCATGAACAGAATCTACAAGAATTATGGGATATCATGAAAAGGCCAAATTTAAGAATTATTGGGATTGAGGAAGGCTTAGAGAAACAAAACAAAGGAATGAACAATCTATTCAATGAAATAATATCAGAAAATTTCCCAAATCTGAAGAATGAAATGGAAAAACAGGTACAAAAGGCTTATAGGACTCCAAATATATGAAATTACAACAGATCCACACTAAGGCACATTATTATGAAAATACCTAACATACAAAATAAAGACAGAATTCTAAAGGCTGCGAGAGAAAAGAAACAAATTACATTCAGGGGGAAACCAATAAGAATACCAGCAGATTTTTCAATCCAGACCCTAAAAACTAGAAGGGCATGGAACAACATTTACCAAATGGATGCCAACCAAGAATCTTTTTTTTTTTTTTATTGTAAACAAATGGGATACATGTTGTTTCTCTGTCTGTACATGGCGTAAAGGCATACCATTTGTGTAATCATAAATTTACATAGGGAAATGTTGTTTGATTCATTCTGCCATTTTTTCCCTTCCCCCCCCCTTCCCACCCCTCCCCTCCATCTATACAGTCAATGTTGTTTGATTCATTCTGCCATTTTTTCCCTTCCCCCCCACCCTTCCCACCCCTCCCCTCCATCTATACAGTCCTTCCTTCCTCCATTCCTGCCCCCCTCCCTAAACCCAACTCCAACCCCAACACTAACCCTTCCCACCCCCCATTATGTGTCATCATCCACTTATTAGCGATATCATTCTTCCTTTGGTTTTTTGAGATTGGCTTATCTCACTTAGCATGATATTCTCCAGTTTCATCCATTTGCCTGCAAATGCCATAATTTTATCATTCTTTATGGCTGAGTAATATTCCATTGTATATATATACCACGATTTCTTTATCCACTCATCAATTGAAGGACATCTAGGTTGGTTCCACAATCTGGCTATTGTGAATTGAGCAGCTATGAACATTGATGTGGCTGTATCACTGTAATATGCTGATTTTAAGTCCTTTGGGTATAGGCCAAGGAGTGGGATAGCTGGGTCAAATGGTGGTTCCATTCCAAGTTTTCTAAGGAATCTCCACACTGCTTTCCAGAGTGGCTGCACTAATTTGCAGCCCCACCAGCAATGTATGAGTGTACCTTTCTCCCCACATCCTCACCAGCACCTGTTGTTGCTTGTATTCTTGATAATCACCATTCTAATTGGGATGAGATGGAATCTTAGGGTGGTTTTGATTTGCATTTCTCTTATTACTAGAGATCCAACCAAGAATCTTATACCCAGCAAAACTTACTTTCAGATTTGACGACGAAATAAAATCCTTCCATGATAAACAAAAGCTAAAAGAATTTACAAAAAAAAAAAAAAAAAAAAAAAAAAAGCTGGCATTACGGAACATTCTCAGCAAAATATTCGATGAGGAAGAGATGAAAAAAAACGATGCAAATCAGCAACAGGAGGAAGTAGCCTAAAGGAATAGCCAAATAAAGGAAAAACCAAATCATGTCAAAAAACAAAAATGAGTCAAATGACTGGGAATACAAATCATATCACAATAATAACCCTGAATGTTAATGGCCTGAACTCATCAATCAAAAGACATAGACTGGCATGTTGGATAAAAAAGAAAAATCCAAAAATATGCTGCCTGCAAGAGACTCATCTCATAGAAAGAGATACCCACAGACTAAAGGTGAAAGGATGGGAAAAAAATATACCATGCACACAGACACAGCAAAAAAGCTGGAGTATCCATCCTCATTTCAGATAATGTGGACTGCAAGCCAAAACTAGTCAGAAGGGATAAAGAAGGACATTACATACTGCTTAAAGGAAGCATAAATCAACAAGACATAATAATCATAAACATCTATGCACTGAACATTGGCTCATCCATGTATGTCAAACAAATCCTCCTCAATTCCAGAAATCAGCTAGACCACAACACAATAATACTAGGCAATTTTAACACACCTCTCTCACCACTGGATAGATCTTCCAAACAAAAATTGAATAAAGAAACCATAGATCTCAATAACACAATCAACAATTTAGACTTAACCGACATATATAGAATATACCATCCAACAAAGAACGAATACACTTTCTTCTCAGCAGCACATGGATCCTTCTCTAAAATAGACCATATTTTATGCCACAAAGCTACTGTTAGCAAATACAAGAAGATAGAGATACTACCTTGTACTCCATCAGATCATAATGGATTGAAATTAGAAATAAATGACAATAAAAAACAGAAACTTCTCCAATACCTGGAGATTAAATAATACACTATTATATGATGAATGGATAATAGAAGACATCAGGATGGAAATAAAAAAATTCTTAGAAGTAAACGAGAACAAAGATACATCATATCAAAATCTCTGGGACACTATGAAAGCAGTACTTAGAGGAAGATTTACTTCATGGGGCGCATTCAACAAAAGAAGTAAAAATCAACAAATAAACGAATTCACACTACAGCTCAAAGCCCTAGAAAAACAAGAGCAGACCAACACCAAAAGTAGTACAAGCCAAGAAATAGTTAAAATCAGAGCTGAAATCAATGAAATTGAAACAAAAGAAACAATTGGAAAAATTAACAAAATAAATAGTTGGTTCTTTGAAAAAAATAAACAAAATTGATAAACCCTTAGCCACACTAACAAAGAGAAAGAGGGAGAAACTCAAATGACTAAAATTCGGAATGAACAAGGAAATATCACAATAGACACGAGTGAAATACAAAACATAATTAGAAGCTATTTTGAAAATCTACATTCCAACAAAACAGAAAACCTCGAAGACATCAACAAGTTTCTAGAGATATATGAATTACCTAAACTGAACGAGGAGGACATACACAACTTAAATAAATCAATTTCAAGCAATGAAATAGAAGAGATCATCAAAAGCCTACCAACAAAGAAAAGTCCAGGACCAGATGGGTTCTCAGCCGAGTTCTACAAAACCTTTAAAGAAGAGCTCATTCCAATACTTCGCAAAGTATTCCGTGAAATAGAATAGGAGGGAACCCTCCCAAACTCATTCTATGAAGCCAATATCACCCTGATACCTAAACCAGACAGAGACACGTCGAGGAAAGAAAATTTCAGACCAATATCCTTAATGAACATCGACATAAAAATTCTCAATAAAATTTTAGCAAATCCCATACCAAAATATATTTAAAAGATAGTGCACCATGATCAAGTGGGTTTTATCCCAGGGATGCAAGGTTGGTTCAACATCTGGAAATCAATAAATGTCATTCACCATATCAATAGACTTAAAGTTAAGAATCACATGATTATTTCAATAGATGTAGAAAAAGCATTTGATAAAATACAGCATCCCTTCATGCTCAAAACACTAGAAAAAATAGAGATAGTGGGAACATTCCTTAACATTGTAAAGGCCATCTACACTAAGCCCATGGCTAATATCATTCTAAATGGTGAAAAACTGAAAGCATTCCCCCTAAAAACTGGAACAAGGCAGGGATGCCCTCTTTCACCACTTCTATTCAACATCTTCCTTGAAACTCTAGCCAGAGCAATTAGACAGACCAAAGAAATTAAAGGGATATGAATAGGAAAAGAAGAACTCAAACTATCCCTGTTCGCTGATGACATGATTATATATATTTAGAGGAACCCAGAAATTCCACCAGAAAACTTTAGAACTCATAAGTGAATTCAGTAAAATAGCAGGTTACAAGATCAATGCTCATAAATCCAATGCATTTTTATACATAAATGATGAATCTTCAGAAAGAGAAGTTAGGAAAACTACCCCATTCACAATAGCCTTGAAAAAATAAAGTACTTGGGAATCAATCTCACAAAAGAGGTGAAAGACCTCTACAATGAGAACTACAGAACATTAAAGAAAGAAATTAAAGAAAATCTTAGAAGATGGAAAGATCTCCCATGTTCTTGGATAGATAGAATTAATATTGTCAAAATGGCCATACTACCAAAAGTGCTATACAGATTCAATGCAATTCCAATTAAAATCCCAATGATGTACCTTACAGAAATAGAGCAAGTAATTATGAAATTCATCTGGAAGAATAAGAAACCCAGAATAACTAAAGCAATCGTTGGCAGAAAGAGTGAAGCAGGGGGTATTGCAATACCAGATCTTCAACTATACTACAAAGTAATAGTAACAAAAATGGCATGGTATTGGTACCAAAATAGACAGGTAGATCAATGGTACAGAATAGAGGACATGGACACAAACCCAAATAAATACAATTTTCTCATACTAGAAATGGTGCCAAAAATATGCAATGGAGAAAAGATAGCCTCTTCAACAAATGGTGCTCGGAAAACTGGAAATCCATATGCAACAGAATAAAACTAAACCCCTATCACTCACCCTTCACAAAAATCAACTCACAATGGATCAAGGACCTTGAAATCAGACTAGAGACCCTGCACCTTATAGAAGAAAAAGTAGGTCCAAATCTTCAACTTGTTGGCTTAGGATCAGATTTCCTTAACAGGACTCCCATAGCACAAGAAATAAAAGCAAGAATCAATAACTGGGATAGATTCAAACTGAAAAGCTTTCTCTCAGCAAAGGAAACTATCAGTAATGTGAAGTGAGAGCCTACAGAGTGGGAGAAAATGTTTGCCACTCATACTTCAGATAGAGCACTCTTTCCAGAATATATAAGAAATCAAAAAACTCTACCCCAAGAATACAAATAATCCAGTCAACAAATGGGCTAAGGAAATGAACAGACACTTCACAGAAGAAGATCTACAAGTAATCAACAATCATATGGAAAAATGTTCACCCCAATTAGAATGGTGATTATCAAGAACACAAGCAATAGGTGTTGATGAGGATGTGGGAAAAAGGTACACTTATACATTGCTGGTGGGGTTGCAAATGAGTGCAGCCACTCTGGAAAGCAGTATGGAGATTCCTGAGAAAGCTTGGAATGGAACCACCATTTGACCCAGCTATCCCACTCCTTGGCCTATACCCAAAGGACTTAAAATCAGCATATTACAGTGATACAGCCACATCAATGTTCACAGCTGCTCAATTCACAATAGCCAGACTGTGGAACTAACCTAGATGTCCTTCAATTGATGAATGGATAAAGAAACTGTGGTATATATATATAATGGAATATTACTCAGCCATAAAGAATGATAAAATTATGGCATTTGCAGGCAAATGGATGAAATTGGAGAATATCATGCTAAGTGAGATAAGCCAATCTCAAAAAACTAAAGGACGAACTATCTCGCTAAGTGAATGATGATACATAATGGGAGGTGGGAGGGTTTAGTGTTAGGGTTAGGGTTAGGTTTAGGGTGAGGGTTAGGGAGGGTGGCAAGAATGGAGGAAGGAAGGACTGTATAGAGGGAAAAAAGGGGTGGAAAGGATGGGGGGAAGGGAAAAAATAATAGAATGAATCAAACAACTTTACCCTATGTAAATGTGTGATTACACAAATGGTATGCCTTACTCCATGTACAAACAGAAAAACAACATGTATCCTGTTTGTTTACAATAAAAAAAAAACACTTGAAAGACAGGTGTAAGCAGCTCACTTCAACTTTTGTGCTATTTCTAAAAAGCAGGAAAGGACACTCTTTAGATAAAAAAGAAAGGCAATGTCCTTATTTTCAGGGACAAGACGTTGAGACCACAGTAATGCAGTTTGGACCTCTTCAGCCTGCCTCTTACCTTTTAAGTCTCCCCACTGAGTTGCATTTTCACAGTTTACCATTCTTTGTTCACTCTGGCATATACATCATTCTAACTGCTTCTCTGGGTCTTCATCTCTTCACAGGTGCTTTCCTGCCACGTAAAATTTATACTTTGCCTTTCTTTTTCATGTATCTTAATGTCAACTCAAGCACTGGACCCAGCTGTGACCCTAAGGGGACAGAGGTAGCTTTCTGCCTCAACAACCGTATCTTCTCAGTGTCTTTTTAAGTTTGTGTTTTCTTACTTGTCCCTTAGAGGTTCCCTTAGATTCTGTCTGCCATATTTTTCCCATCTGTACACATGGCTTCAATCACCATATGTGATGGCCAGGTATTGTCATATATCTTGCTTTATCTTTCTCCTGAGCTCCATATATCCATTTCCAAACATGTTTGGCACATTTCCACAACTAGGACATGTCTAACATTGAAACTACAGTCTTCTCCTCAGGTGTGATTTTCCTCCTGTATTCCCAGAGCAAGAAGTGGTGCATTAGCTGTCCCAAAGCCAAATCAGAAACTTGAAACTCATTTGTGATCGCTTTTTATTCCTCATCATCTGTCTTACATCTCCTCACAATCTTCCCCCCACACCAAGATAGAGTCAAACCCTTTATATCTGAACTTCAACATCCTTTAACCAGTTCCTTTCCCCCCTCTAATCCACTCTATATACCACTTAAAAATGGTTGTGCAGTAAGGGTTTGACAGCTGGGGCTCTTCAAGATCTGGTCTCTGCTTATCCCTTCAGGATTCTTTCTATGTTTCTTTCCCTAACTTGACTCTAGTAATAAAAAATATACTTCACTCTAATGATTTATTCTCTTTTCTGGAACATTCCTTACTTGAATCAAGCATCTCCATTTTACTTGTCTAGTGATGATTTATCTTTCCAAGTCTCTCTCTGAAGTGATATTTTTTTCTTTTTAAAATTTATAGACTGCAGCACTATAGTTGGGAAGTATGCTATGTGCTCTACAGCATGATGTGTTTATCCCTGTCATAGAACTTACCATATAATGTTCACACTTTTGACTTACTTTCTCCTTCAGTGATGTATAAAAGCATCTACAACCTGACCCGGGACAGTGTCATATCATCTGTATCATAAATGAATGAATGAATAAATAAATGTTGAGTTTACAGAATGCCACTCTAAATCAATAGGGGAGCCCAGAAATAAACTATTATGCTTTCAAATGTTTAATAAATTGTGATCATTCAATGCTGTATTCTGTAATTTTGCTGTAGAATTTTGCCTTAGTTGTTACAGTTTGCATCTGGAATGCCCCACAAAAGTTCACGTGTTGAAAGTAATGCAGCAGTGTCCACAGGTGGGACTTTTAGGAAATAATTAGTGAGGACTCTAACCTCATCAGTGGATTAATCCATTTGATGGGCCAATAGTTGAAATGTACCATTGGGTGGTAACTGTAGCAGGTGGGAACTGGTTGAAGGACAAAGGTCACTAAGGGTGTAGCCTTGGGGACTGTATCTTGTCCCTGGCCCCTTTCTCCTCCTGTCTCCCCCTCCTCATCCTCATCCCCTACTTCCTGGCTGCCATGACCTGAGCAGTTTTACTCTACCACACCCTCCTGCCATGATGTTCTGACTCACCAAAGGCCCAGAGGAAAGGAACTGCTAACCATTGACTGAAACCTTGGAAACGATGAGCCAAAACAAACCTCTCCTCTGTTAAGTTGTTTATGCCAGCTATTTTGTTCACATTAGTGTAAAGTTCACGAACATTAGTCTATTCCTAATTTGGACTTGTTTCCCTTTAGAAATAGAACTTTATGTGACCTTCTAGTCAAACTCCACCTTTCTAACAAATACCTAAAATTACAAGGACACAGAACTTTCCTAAGGTTCTCTTTAAAAATAATTCTTAGTTGAAGCCAAATACCATGTGACTATATTGAACTTAATATGATTTATGTCAGCCAAATTACATTACAGCCCTGATGGGAATGGGGAGAACTAATTTGGCTAGGTTAGGTTTCTTCTTTTGATTCACCTCCATTTGCTTACCTTATCTCTAAGAAAAGATTACAAGACCTGGCAAGTTGTCTTCATCACAAAGAGAAGATACAAGTGGAAAAAAACAGGGAGGCAGATCGCAAATCTACAAGCCCAAATCAAAAGAAGGATTTCACTGATTAAGACTAAAGTCTAAACACTCAAAGGCTCTCTCCTTTTTCTTTCATTTATCTTTACTCCATTTCGATAGTCTAAATGCCCACACTAATTAGGACCCTGAAATAGACTTTTATTTCTTTTCCTGCTTCCCTCTTACAAGTACATTCCAAGCTGATTTTTATTATTAAAAAATGTATGATCATTAACATGATTTATGGATCTGTACCCCTATAGCCCTTGCCAAAAGAATATAATAAAATATAAAAATAAGCAAGCAAACAATTAAATAAGATGTTATGTTTTTTGGACCTCACTATGATTAGGTACTCATCTTTAGAAGTATGTAATTACTTCTTAACTAACATTTTTCTTTCTCTATGTGACATGGGTTAAGTATAATAAAAATAGAAGGTCAATGCAGGACTTGGGTTGCTTAAATTCTCAGTGTTCTAAGTTAGTATTACTGACCCCATTACATAGATGATGAAACTGAAATTGGCAGCATTCAAATTCCTTTCTAAGATTGCACAGGCAGTTCATGTCCTTAGGATTTATTTTTCCATGAACCCTTAGCAACATGATGTCTACCTAGGTCTGGACCCAACCCCTACCTGTATGTATTCATTAAAATCAATATTCAGCTATAGTTCTTGATTTGAGTCATCCTGAATCTTTAAGGTAAGAAGAAATCATAATCATACTTTTAGAACCATTTCTATAAATGTTTTTAAAAGATAAATATAAATATACAGAGAGCCATCCTTCATTAGAATGACCTAGATACAAATGGAATAGGAAATAAGAAAGTTGTAACAGAAATTATTGTAACTAGAGTGCTGCTATAAGTGGTAAGTAAGCAAGAGCCACAAGCTTTGTTTAGCAACATAACATAAAAAAAAAAAAAAAAAAAAAAAACCTATATTAGGAGCTGGGGGTATAGCTCAGTTGGTAGAGTACTTGCCTTGTAAGCACAAGGCCCTGGGTTCAATTCCCAGCACTGCAAAAAAAAAAAACCCTACATTATTAATAATAGGATCATGGTAAGACTCTGGAGAACTTTGTTTCATCTGTCAGGCTCTCTCTATCATTTCAAAACAGCATTTCTTCCCTGGCACACTGAGGCAGTGAAAATAACTCACAGCAGCTGGATTCATCTTCATTAAAGTGACAGTCGGGCACTCCATCACATAGCAGAAGGGATGGGATACACTGGTCTGCAGAGCACTGGAACTCCTTATTGCCACATTGCTGAGAGGGCCTGAGAGGACAGTTCATTTCATCAGATCCGTCTAGGCAATCTTCCTGTCCATCACACTTCCTCGAGATGGGGACACACTGGAGTGTGTAGACACATGCAAACTGATCAGCTTCACAGAGTGATGGCTGTATCGTGATGGGACCTAAAAAAGAGAGCAAGTCAAGTCATGTTGGCATTAAGATAGTTTTCTTGGTGTCCAGTATTGAAACATTTCAGGACTTTCTATTTTTGTATAAATATGAAGCATTTTGGTAATTTAAGTCCATTAATGTCCAGTTAGGAAAAATGATCCCTACTATATGCAAGTGTGGAGAGAAAGTATGCCTTATTTTAATCTCACCCAGCAGCAATTTTGAAAAGGAAATGGTGGACAAGAAAATTGCACTTTTAAATGAAAGAAGAAATATTTATTCAGGTAACTTAAATCTGACCATGTAATCAGATTTCCAAGTAAAGATACTTTTTCACAGTAAATCAGGTATTTTGGAAAGATGCACTTATAATTTTAGAATTTAAGGGTATTGTTATTATATCCATATATGGTTTATTTACTGTCTTTTAATGCCTGAACCTGGAGAATCTAGCTCCTGAGACTCTGGTCAGGGTAGGGTCACAGAAGTTGCAGTTTGCCATGGTTTTGTCCCAGTGTATTTTGCTGATAGATCTTGATTCCTGCCCAAAGGCCACACGTTGTCATATCTAACATAGAGATAAAATCACAGTTCAATCTAAAATATTGCACTAGAAGAAATCTTGAAGGTTAACCTGGTTCAAAACCAGGCAATTTGTTTTACACATGAGGATGCTAAGTCCATGAATTTAAGTAGCCAAGGACTCAGTGCTACTTTTATAATCTTTCGTTACATAAAGTTATTCTGTGGCAAAATTTGAGTCTACATTAAGTCAACTTCATCATGGACCAAGATTGTTGGTCCTAGAGTTGACTAACTGATGTTTCTTGAGGTCAGTGAATGTAGATGAATATGGAGGATTTTTACTAATTTATTGGAATATTGCTACTGCGGCTGTTCTTACACTCTGTGTTGTTTTTGCACTAATTATTCATGAACTCATGACTCTAGAGGAAAAATGAAAAACAGAGCCACACAGCAATGGGATCAGTTCAGGAAGTTTGTTTTCTGGATATTTGAAGCTACTTTTAGTTTTGGATTTTATGAGTATAGTTTGTTTTATACAGAAAGATGGTGTGGTGAATTCATTTTAAAAATGAGATTTGAAAATTCCTTTCCTTCCCTACTTACACAGTAATGGAGATATAGCTAGACTCTAGTTAATCTCTATTGTTATGATCAAAGTCATGTGTGGGAGACCTATCTGGACATCCTTCAAGAGTCTGTGTTTATGGAAAATGTCATATGTAAGTGAGGTAGCAATCACATGATTGTGAGACACAATACCATGTTCTAATCTCACTGTATGAGATCATGTTAGCATATACAGGTGAAGTGTTCCAATGAACAAATTCCAAACTCAAACTTATAAAGTAAATTGGATTTAATAAAATTTAAATTTTAGACCTTTATGTGTAGTTCTTTTAATATTTAATGGTGATCAAAAATAGTTTTGTTCACTCTTTTTGTTAGATTAATCTCACATTTTAGGAAGGGCAGACAATCTTCATCATATTTTTTAACAAAATATTTTATGCATTAAAATTTCATCTTTGTTAATTCTCCAATGATTGAAAAAGTTTAACAGTTTTTTTTCTCATGTGATGAAAATCTAGAGCCATCTTTAGTAATATACCTATGATTTAGTTAAGGCAATATGCTAATCTTTTCCAAATAAACAGACAAACAAACCACCCACAAAGATGGTAATTTTATTTAAGACAAACACAGATTCCTATGCTTCCCAGACCCTATTCAGAATTTATGTATTATGTATTTTTTGTGTGTATGTGTTACATATTTTTCCTTATATCAGAAATGCAAATATAAAATTCTTCTTTATTTGGAGATATAAATTGCATTAAATTCCATAATCGTTTTAATCTAAATGTACTCAGAACTATTTGTTCCAGGTTTTTCTGTTCAAGGAAGCCAGTGGGCTTGTACAGCCTACAATTGATCCGGTCTTGTGCTGCTCAGTTTAGCCTTTCAAGATCAAGGTGTGCTTCGCTCACTTGCTCGGCAAGCTGCCAGATTGCAGCTCACAGTTGACTCCAGCTCCGGGCATTGCCCTCCAAAGTTATATACCTTTCCAAGAACATCTTCATTCATTGACTTGTGTATTGGGGATAAGACAGCTCAGGCCCTGTACTTCAGTCTGAGGCGTCTACAAAGGGACAAAGCAGCTTCAGAGCTCCCCACAGCATCGGCTGAGGCCACATTGCACCTGCATCACAGGTTAACACCCTCCACCCCAGCACCACACAATTCTGCTTCCTTCTCTCCTTTGCAGGGGATACTCCCGAGAGAATTTCCAGTACAATTGGTTTGGAGGAATTTGCCTCAAAGTTGGTTTCCTAGGGAATCTGATCTAAAGCACTATTCAGTCTTCAAAATGTATCTTGTTTTAAATTAAATCCCCTCTGAATTGCTTCTCAAATTTTCCATTGAAATATTTCTGATATTTGAGGAACATGAATTTTTCCCTCCTAAGGGAAAATGCCTAGTCAGGTTCCTAGCTAGAAACAATTCTCTATTAGCTCAATATTTCATCTGAGTCTTTTGTTTTATCCAAATGAAAAATTGGCATTATACTACCTATATACATTTTCAGTTTAAATGGTTTCCTCCAGTATTCCAACAAAACTAAAACTCCTGGAAGATGTACTATGCTTACTTTTTGATTTGAGTACAGCTTGCTACGCGCACTCTGAGAAAAGTTGACAGTGAAGAAGGTTCCCTGAAATTGTCATTTTAATGGATTTATTCTTAGGTGTCACCTATGGAGGTAGCAAATCATTAAAGGTAAAATCTCTCATCTAACTCTGTAAAATAGGAACAATATTAATAGTTTTCTTTCTATAATCTGAAAAATGTCCGCACTGCCTTAAATTAATATTACTAAGTGAAAGAAGACGATCAGGCAGGCTACATATTATATGATTTCAACCACATGACATTATGGAGAAGGCAAACTGGGTTAAAGAGATCAGTTACTGCTAGAGGTTGGGGTGAAGGTAGGAGTAGGGGTGAGGAAGAATGAGGAGGAAGAGTACAGGATTTTACAGTAGTGAAACTATTTTATATGAACTAGTCTAAACTATTCTATAAACTATATGAATAGCTTCATTCTCTATGAAACTATTGTTCTATACATGTCATCATATATTTGTCAAAAATCTATAGAATTGTCAATACCAGGAGCGAACTCTAAAGTATAAACTTTGGGTGATAATGATGTGTCAGCACAGGTTCATCTCTACTTTATATAACAAATGTACGACTTTGGTAGTGATAAATAAATTTGGGGAAGCTGTGTGTATATGTGGGGAAACTCTCTATGCTTTCTGCTTAATTTTGCTGTGAATCTAAAAATTCTATAAAAAGTATTTGCATATATATACACATACATGTATATATGTACATACATACATATCTTTCCACACCTTTCTTTCTTTATATATATATAGATAGATAGATATATAGATAGATAAATATTAGTATCTTCTAACTTCTTTAAATCCCTTTTAAAATGCAGACATTTTAAAACATACAACATTTAAAATGCACAATACCTTGATAAATTCAGTGTGCACTAATGAAGCACATTGGTCCTCTCTTACCATGCCCAGCAAGCAGCCTAGACTGGCCACTTAAAACCAATGGCACTGAGGTACAAGGCCAGTGACTACATAGGAAATGGTGGCAGATCAGGCTTACCCATAGTTAGCTTACTTGGGAATGTGTATTATTGTTCATTGTATGAACAGGTTACTCCACACAAGAGTGTAACAAGTTCAGTGTAATCCTGACTTGTGCATCAGGGAATCAAACTGAAATAGCATGGACTGTAATGATAAAAAGAGTATGGGTAAAATAGAAGGATAAAGGAAAGTAATAAAGAAATAGAACTGCTAGTGATTGTGATGGAGAAAAAGATGAGAGGAAAGATAATTCAAAAATGTTAATTCATCTTGATGCCAATGGATTCATTAGGTATCTTAAGGGTGTTTTGTTTTTTGTTTTGTTTTAAGTCAACGTTTCTCAAACTACATCTGATCATGGGTAACATACAGACCCAGTGCTATGGGCAGGAGGAATAAAGAGACTTCTATGAAAACTTAGTTTATAGGCTTTAGGGGAATGTTTCTCAAAAAAGAGGATCACAGATTTCAAGTGAGTTGGAATCAACAATAAAATATATCTCATCTATAGTTTGCAGATGATTTATTCTTTCTGTGTTGGAGATCATTCAAGGCTGTACCAACAATAAAGTTTCTCTGACTCACTTGTATCCTACAAATAGCCTTCCTTCAGTAGAGAACAATGGTGTGGATTTATAGCTATTATCTGGAAATTGCATATAAGGCACTACTCTCCGGGGTGCATTGCACAGCTGGTGTGACAAGCATATGAAAATCAGCCATCATATGTTTCAACAAGAAATGGTTTAGGAAATGCTGCTTTAGAGTTCAGGGCAGTGGTGTGCAAATTAGTTTGAGAAAAAGGATTCTGAAACAACAGAAAAATCCCATAATCAAAGGTACATAGTATCATCAAGAATTGCAACTGAATCACTACAATGGCAATTTGCCAAGTTTTTTACCTGACCAAAGCTCTGAACTCACACAGAGCCAAGACACTCCAAATTAGGGGCAAGTTTTTACCCCTATATGAGAACACAGTGATATCTCAATATCCAATAGAGTTAAATGACATTAGGCATGTGTTCAATAAATATTTCTTACGTCGATGAATAATAAATCAATGGTTTAAATATTAATTATACTTTCCTTGAGAACAAATGTGGAGTTAAACAAAAATAGATGAAATACAGAATGCATTGACTAATTGACCAGTTCTGTTGATTTAATAAACACACTGTTGTAAAAGGGCAGATCAGCAAAACAGAAACTGGAAAGGTCTTTCAAAAGATGACTTACCTGCTATATTTAAATGTGGATCTATGGGTTAGTAATTAAGGCAATCATTCATTTCATATTGATGCTTATGGGCTTTACAAATTGTTTCAGAAGTTTTATGGGGTTTTACATATGCTTACCACATTCCATTTGATTTTGTCCTATGCAGACAGTTCCGATCCCTGACACCTGTGTTTCTTTGTCTTTCCACAGAATGCTAAGTTTCCTTGTTCACTTATATTTAGATGGCAATGAAAATATATTTCTTATAGCAAGAAAAATTATTTCCTACTATTAACTTACCCAGAAATTCAATAAAACATTCTCATGAATTTCATATAAATTCATTAAAAGCCTAAGGTGCCCAAAGACAATCTAATGAATTTTTATATTTATGATTAATATCTTTAGTCAAGGCAAAATTGACTTGTCTGTTTTAAAGAAAAATGACAGGCACATGAAAATTTAGTATCAAAGAGCAGAAATCAGACTGTTGCCAAATATTGCCATAATTGGTAACATAGATAGTAAAATTGATCAGTGTAGTATATTAACAGATTAGTTACAAATTGGTAATTATCTCTGATGTATTTTATTAACAACAGTCAAAAATATCACAAAAAACTATGAGGCAGAGAAGTTTATAGTTTCTTGAACTATAAAAGAATTCTTGGTTTCAGTTAATTTTGAATTGTGATTTTGTCTATATTTCTGCCAGGGTGCCTCATAAAGTATATAATATTATTATTATTATTTTAATTTAAATCCTCTCTCTCATGGGGAGCCAAAACAAAATCATTCTGATGTTCTTATTTAATTGCCATACATCTAATAGCTTTTATTTTCCCAGGAAGATGGAACATGACCTACAGTTTGACTAAGAGTCCTGGTACACAAATACCTGCTGACAGCACATGGAATGTGTGGGCCAGGGGGGCTTGCTTGTCTTCTCAGAAGGCCACGCATAACCAACAAATCAAAAGTCAGACAGAAGAGACAAAAGTAAAAGAAACTGAAAAGTTTCCCAAAGTGAGAACCGTTGTGAAAGCTGATAAGTATCTGAGAACAGATGTCAAATACAAAGTTATAATTATTTTCAAACTGAATAGCCACAGCTAACTAAGACAAAAGCTAAGCTAGACTAAACAGATTGGTGAGAAGCAGCAGAAATGCTAAATGTATAGAGACATACTAGCGTGCATTTATATATGTGGGTGCATGTGCGCAAATATATGTACATATGTGTGAGCACACACAGGCAGGTTACTTGAAATCATGAAGCTACTCACTAGCTATAGAAAGCTTAGAGGATAAATTATGGTTGTGGGCAATTAACGATATAAACAAGAGGAAACTCAATGCCGTGGTTTAATTGTGAGGTGTCTCCCAAAAGTCCCTGTGATAATGCAGGAATATTCAGAGGTGAAGTAATTGGACTGTGAGTTGTAAGCTAATTAGTCCATTTTAGTTTGAATGGACTGACTGGGTGGTAACTGTGGGTAGGTGGGTTGTGGCGGGAGAAGGTGGGCCACCAGGATGTGCCCTAAAAAGGTTCATCTGCCCTGAAGCCCCTTCCCAACTCTCTAACTCTGCTTTCTGGCCCCCATGAGCAGAGTAGCTTTCCTTCACTATGTACTTCTGCCATGATGTTTTGCATCCAGAGCAATGGAGTCAACTGACCACGGACTGAACCTCTGAAACCGTAAGCCAAAATAAATGTCTCCTCCTCTAAGTTGCTCTTGTCAGCTAAGTAACATACATGAGGTTGTGGTACCGTATTCTCAGAGTCTTCTCCTTTCCCTAGTGCATAAAGATGCTAAAGACTTGAAAGAAAATCAAGAGCTGAAGAAACGGAACATGTTAAGAGGCCTCAAAAGACTCTCATTTTTATTCACACCAATATGAGCCATTACTATAGAGACCCAAAAATAGTGATACTGCAGCAAATGACTGAAATGGTTCACATAATAAATGTTCTGTCTTCAAAAACCCAAAACAATCTAAAACTTATGTGAAGGTAGAAAATACATAAAAAATTTGCAGTGTTAGTCTGGTTGCTGGTCATTTCTCTCTTGTATGAGGCATGGAATGCATAGAGCCTCCAGTGGATCACTGATTCCTTACTACTTTATCATTTCCAAATGGTGCTATTGTTCCTAGTCTCACATGACTGCATTCATGTGGCTTCATTTACATGCAGCATTGGACCAGGTTACATACTTGGCCTAATTTAATGTTGTTATTCACTGATGGCCCATACTAACTAGAACTTTCCCTAATAGCTAATGAATTCCCCTAATCCTAGACACTTGACTTCTAACTGTAGGGCCAACTTCATTAAATACATTTCTCTTAATTCGTTCTTCACATTGCTTTTAGTACACATTTCCCAAAGGAAGAATTCTTCTGGAAAAATGGTTTTCCAAGCCCTGACAGGGTTAAGTCTAGTCTTTAGTTGGTTTTCAGTGAATTGACATGTGATTCTGTCCAACCTGTGCTCATGTTCTCCCCCATAAAAACCTCAAGTTGCAGAGGAAAATGATGAATCTTTCAGATGATGGGACATTTTACTCTTGGCTCACTAGCGTGAGGCCAAGGAAAAGATCATCATCAAGTCCTATGGTGGGAAAGCTTTCGCTGACAGAAATTGTGAGCCAGTGTCTCAACACCAATCAATTATTAGATAGATTTTTCTTTTAGTAGAGATGGTCTGAGCGGAGAACAAAAAGCCATCTCTCTATCATAGACCACAAACATGCACAATTGAGGGAAATAGAGGGGTTTAGGCGATCTATACCTGAGGGAATCGTGTTAATTTCACAGGGACTTTAGGAACATGTGTTACACCTGTTAGAATGTTTTATCATGGTTTATCAGAGACCTTCCAGGTATAATTTCTCAATTACCTTTATGATCCAACCAAATAGAACCAGTGAATGTGTGATACTAGAGTTCCAGGTATTAGGGCATTGGCAAAGACAAATATAGGTATATTCAACTTTATAGTGACTTTTAAGGAATATGAATAACAACTTAACCTAAAGTTTGGCATATTGTACGACTATACTTTACTAAAATACACATATCCCCCACACACACACCCACACCCACACACACACACACACACACACACACACACACACACAGTTTCTTTGTCTAATTCCTGCCTTCCTAATAGAAAAAATAAAATATGAACACATTAAATTGTGTTAGGTTATCTTGTCCCATTAAAATTTTGTGATCATGGAGATTGTTGGTCAGACCAGGCAGGCTCAAACATGGAGATGTAAGCTGAAACACATACATGTGAAAGCCCACAGGAGGCACATATAATCAGCATTACAATCAGAAAGATCCTAGAGTACAATCCAGATATTTGAGGCCTTGGATTTTTCTCCAAATTGGCCCATTATCTGCTGTGCTTAGCAGAGAATACCCAGTCTTGTCACTTCTTTGGACCCCTTTTCACCAAAACCCAGTCATCTATTTTGAGCAGGTTTATATTACTGAAAAAATGAAGACTCGTGTATTTATACACAGTCCTGTTTTGAGCCAAGAAAGATTTTTTTTCCTTTCCCATTTCCACCTATTTCCTTTATGAGTAACCAGTCTCTTCTCAGTGAAATGATCTTATGTTCCAAAAACATGTTATTCAAGAAAAAAATCAGTCATTCTGTTGAAGTCATTTGTTATTCTGTTTGAAAGAAAAAAAAATATTTTTGTAAAAATGAATATTTTAGTGAAGCAGTGTCATGTTCTTGTGCTATTTCTTAGGCAACAAACACACTTGTTTGTTTTTATAAGGTTTGGATACTTTTCAGCCAACAACATATGTGTTTTAGGGAATGGGGGAGGGGTCTTAATAAGAGCGATGCTATTAGCCCAAAACAGCCAAACAGGGCCAGAGCCACTCTGGCTGAGAAAAGCTCCCTGGATCTCTCCAACACACTTGGCCTGGTAAAACACGTGGACATGGATGAGCATTTCTGCATGAACATAAGAGTCAGCAAGGGTTATGATAAATTTTAAAAGTGAAGAGGAATTTAGCAATTGATAATTTTTCCATAGAGAAATTCCTAAGTTACCATTTGATACTTTATTTTCTATATGCCTTATATTACGTTTGCATATATTACATATACATTTACACACTATATGAAAAATATAAACTATGCACATATATGTGTATGTAGCCAATATCATTGGTTTGCATAAAAGCATTTGCCTTTAAGACAAAGAGTTGAGACAGTGATTTGTATTTTATCTTCAGGTTCAGTAGGAGATGCTTGTCACACCCAGGCAAATGGGGTATAGTTCATGCTGGGAGAGATTTTTCCATGGTTGTCATTTGGATTTCTTTCCCCTAATTCAACAAAATTCCTTCCAGGCTGATGATCAGCAGGAAACCAAGAAAGAACCACCTCCTAGTCTAACAGGCAAACTCCTCCAAGTATTGCCAAGCAGAAAATCAAGGTTCTGCTCCCTTGAGCCTGCATGGTATTAGCTTTTAATGACATTTTATGGCTCTTGTGTTTTTGCCTTCAAATCTAATATTCTTCTAGGAGTAAGGAGGAATTACTCCATCCTCCAACAAACAGTAAGAGCTTCATGACCCACAATAATAGATTTTAAACCTCATAATATTCCATAATTCAATAAGTCAATTAGGATTGACTGATAATGGTTTTCTTCCAGTGTTTTATACATTCATTACCGCTCATTTTTAAATGAAATCTTACGAACCAAAATTATGAAAATGAGCCATGCATTAAAACCATATTTTAAATAATTTATCAACAATGGCTATCATATACAATGCAGTACACAATGAATATCTATTTCCTACTGACTCGAAGTTTATATTTTTCCCAACCAATCTTCAAGTCAAAGATCATTCATTCTTGTTAAATTCTAAAAGAACAAAACAAAACAGGGTAATGACAATGGGGATTTTTCATTGTAGCAGAACTAAAAATGACAGAAAACAAACCACAGATATCACAAAATAAACTGTAGCATACACTATAGGAGAACTGCAAATTTAAGGCTAATAGCATCTGAAATGGAGAACAGCTTCCTGTGGGGAGGATTAAAGATAAATTCTTGAAGAAGACAGCTTTTGCTCTGTCCTTGAAATTGGTGAAGGATTTACATAGAGGAGAGATAAAGGGCAGGACATTCCCAGACAGAGAAGCAATAGGACTTATGTCAGGGAGATGAGAGGGAAGGGGTAAAGACTAGAGAAAAGGAAGGGGTGATCTTTGAGGGGGTCATTTGTATAGACAGAGACAGACAGATGTTAGGGGTTGTGCTAAAGAATAAGAAACTTACTTAGTAGGCAACTGAGAACCTCAAAGCATTTTTCTTCTTTATAACTTGTATGAATTTATGTACTTTAATTTTTATTAGCTCGCTCTTTCCATATGCCATTAGAGTATAAATAGAATCTTTATTGTTGCTGGTCAACATTATAATTCGGTCTAAATGTTGCAGAATTTACAAGCTGGATGGTGATAAAATGAGAAGACAAATGGCCATCAGCCCGAGAAGCGTGATATGGAAATTAGGTACAATGGAATAACTAACGAAGAGTAAAACGTGGACACAGATTTAGGGTTGGTCCATGGTATGCTTCAACGAGCGCTTTCAACTTCAGTGGACTGACAGAGGGCCAGTTAGTAATTACTCACATTCATGGTAAGGAAGGAGACAGCCCAGTTCCAGTCACAAATATTCAAAGGCAGTGGCATCAGCCAATCTGACCCTCTAATGGCATCAATCTCACTTGCTTCCTGTTCATTTTTCTGACTTGGATTCTCAGACTTTTGAATTTTGGAGCTATCCAATATCCTTTTAATAAATTTACTTTTTGTTTAAGTTAGTCCAAGTCAGGTTTTGTTGCTTGTATAAAACATTCTTTCAGCTATCATGGTAAGTAAGAAAGTTGAGAAGTCTACCCCTACAATATAATCGGGACTAGAAGACTTACTTGCTATATATATGAGAAAATTAGATAAATCAGTTAGGTAGCCATTCCAGAGATTCTACTGAGTAATATAAGGTCACAAAGTAGAATTTGGAAAGTGATCTACAACTGAGGAAAGAAAAAAAAAAAAGGTCAAATCTACTGAGCTTATATACTAGTGCACTGAAAATGAAGAGATGGAGAATTCAGAAACCAAATAACTGGTTTCAAAGTGAGTGTTTAGTAAAAGAGAGGTACTGAAAAGTTGGTTATTTATAACCAAGAGACTCTTGAGGTTTTATTAATTAGAACAAAGGGTACAAATACCCTTCTTATGGAATAGCTTTCATTAGCAATGCTCTCAATTCATAAAGCGAGGTCAGTGTGCTCACTCTAAGCCTCTGAAGCAGCCTCAGCTTCCTGTCCACTCTCTAGCTGGGAGAGAGGGCACACAGGAAACCTGAGCTCCTCCTCTGACCTGTGTGTGCCACAGGCTTCTTGCACTGGCTCATCAGCCATCATGGGCATTTCTTCTCATTCCACCTTCAGTGAAATCATACTGGAAAACCTGAAATCAACCCCACTGGGAATATTCACACCAAGGATACAGGCAAATGCTGCAACTCTGGGATTCTTTCCTACCAGAGCTAGTTTATCAGCTGAGCACCACTGAACATTGCTCATGAAGAGTTCACTCATGGCCCAAGAAATTACTTTGTATACATGAAGCTGCCTCTAGGTCAAAGGAATTCCTTCTAGAATCACAGATTTCATTCCTGAGAGAGTTTTGAATTTGCTTTATACTTCCAGATATACATAGTTATCCCAGTATTTCCCCAGATTACAAAATCCAGAAGAGCTGGGGTCATTATTACATTTACATCTGTAATGCCAATTCAAATCCAGGGTAGCACACGGGAGTTTCTCAACAAATATTAACCAAACGAATGGCAGACTGAAATTCACAAATGAACCAAGTAGTGAGAGTTTTTCTGTGTCTAACTGCAGTGACATTTCTATCTTACCTGCTTTCCCTGGTCCCTAGACCCCTTTGAATTCTCCTCCTCCTCTGTCCCTTCCTGTTATTCTCTGCACCTTCCTTTTATATTCCTAATCCTCTTCCACAAATCCAGTCCCATATTATAAAATGGCAGCATCAGAACGGGATTAAGAGACCATCTATTTTATTGCCCTGATAATAAAATATGATCTATGGAGTTTAACCAGGTCCCCCAAATTGTACAAGTATTTAGTGGAACAGAAATGATTTAGACTCTAAAGTTTAAATTCAGTGTTGTCTTTTCATGACTCAATACAGTCACACAGAGCGTATTGGAAAATTCACAAAACTGACTCTACCTCTCTCACTCTCCCCCAAACAAGGGACTGGGAACAATGACGGAGGTGGCAGTGTGGTGGGTGTCAAGGATACTGTGTGTATTCAACTAATGATGACATTCACTTATTTATCAATTCATTCAACACATTTATTTGTCTACTTGTAAAATATATTTTTTGAATTTCTACTATTATATATGCCTAGAAGAAGACATATATAATAAAACCATTGAACAAAACAAGCAAAGGTCTCTGCCTTTAAGTAATTTGCATTCAAGAGGTTATGCCTGACCTGAAATTGTTCCTTGGATTTTCTGTTCAAGTCTAAAGATATAAAGCAAGAATGGAAGTCTCTATTCTAGAATGTGAAGAGAACTATTATTGTTTATCAGTGATATTATTAAAAAAAAATTTGTAGCTTCCTATTCCCCTTGAATTCCTATGAATTTCATTATTTATTCTGTTGGCATCTTGCTACTTACTGTCAATTTATATTTACCAAGTCAAGATAAAAAGGATGCCCAAGGATAATACATCTTTTCTTTTGAATCTGTATTCACTCTCTGAAGATATATTTTCTTTCCATTCAACAAAAAGAATCTAGGGGAAAAATTGACCATAATGTTAATCTTCCAAACTGGTATTTTCTCAGTTTTTAAAAACATAGCGGCATATCTTGACATTTACTATGTTTATGTAAGGGAGCATCATATTCAGTATATTTCAATAAGGTTGTTAATCTGTGGAAGACTAGATGTGTTAGATCATGTAAGAATTATTTTTAGGTTTTTCAAAAGTGTTTCTTCATATGAAACACTGCAAATAGTTAATGCAACTTGATGAGGAAAGGCATATTACTAAATCCTGATAATAATCAGTTCATGAATGAGAAAAATTGGGTCAAATGCACAGAAGGTAAGGAAGATTTGTACACAGTTCTTTGTTAAAAGGGGTTATAGCTCAGTGGTAGAAGCACTTGCCTCACATGTGTGAGGCACTGGATTCAATCCTTAGCACTACATAAAAAAGTAAAGATAATGTGTTCATCTACAACTAAAAAATAATAAATAAAAAAGGTAGACCTCAATATTACTAGTTATATTAGTTTCCTGGGGTTGCTGTAGCAAAGCACTACAACCGGATGACTTAAAACAATAGATGCTTATTCTACAATAGGTGTAGTAGGCAGAAGTTTGAATTCAAGTCCTTTTCAAGACCATGCTGTCTCTCTGAAGGCCCATGGGAGAAGTTGGCCCATTCCTTTTTCTAGCTTCTTGTTTTGCTGAGCATCCATGGCTTGTAGATGTATTATGTTAATTTCTGTATCCTTTATCACGTGGGGTTCTCTGTGTATTTGTCTGTATCACTTCTCTTCTAATAAGGACATTAGTCATACTGAATAAAGGATCCACTCCACTCAAATATGACCTCCTCTAAACTTGAATGTTAAGTACATCTGTAGAAACATCATTTCTAGCTGGGCACGGTGATGCACACCTGTAATCTCAGTGACTCAGGAGGCTGAGGCAGGAAGATCATGAGTTCCAGGCCAATCTGAGCAACTTAGTGAGAATGTCTTAAAATAAAAATAATAAAAAGAGATGGATATGTAGGTTCCTGGTATAGTTTGATCCCTGGGTTCAAATTCCATGACCACAAAAAAATTAAAAATAAACAGACAAAACCCTTTATTTCCTATTTGAGTCACATTCTGAGGTTCTGGAAAGGCCATTGTTATGATTTAGATCTGGAATATTCTCCAAATCTCACATGTTGCTTGTTCCCCAATGCAGCAATGTTCAGAGGTGGGAATCTTGGGAAGTAAATGTATTATGAGGGCTCTGACTTCATCAATGGACTAATTCATTGATGGATTAATAATTTGAATAATTTGATGACATCAATGTGCAGTGGTGGAAACTTTAGGAGATGGAGCACAGTTGGAAGAAGTAGGTCACTTGGGGCTACTATAGAGGGACATTTTTTTCCCTGCTCCCTTTCTCTCCCTCTTTATTTGTTCCCTGGCTGCCATTGGCTGAGTGGTTTGCTCTTCTACATCATTCCACCATGATGTTCTGCCTCACCTAAGACCCAAAGCAAGGAGCCAGCCAACCAAGGACTGAAACCTCTGAAACCATGAGCCAAAATACATCTTTCCTCTTTTAAGTCATTTGTGTCAGCATTTTAGTCACAGTGACAGAAAGCTGACAAATACAGATAAGGATTTGAGGGAACACGTCATTCAACATAGCAGAAGAGCACACTTCTATGTGGAAATAATCTGATTCCTACCTGTGGTTCACACCTCCTTATGTCTTTTGGTATTCTCCTCCTTATTAGTCAGAAGTGGACAAATGTGTCTTAAGTATTTCAGAACCCATTGCTGCTTTGGATACTTTAAAACTTCCTACATAGTTTTAAAAGTTTCAATATCCCCCCAGCCTTGTGAAATGTTTCTTCATCCTGGGGACAAATGTAATATTCCTTATTTTAAATGACAGAAAAAAAAATACCTTCTATCCTTGGAAACTTACATACAGAAAGCAGACTCTGTGAAAATAAATGCATTCTTCTGCTGACTCAGAATTACTGGAGATGGTTTACTGCATGGAGTCTGTCTCATTTACAAAATGTTGCCCAGGGAAACCTAAAGTGATTAAAGGAAGAAAGAGAAGGGATAATGTGGTGTGTGGGGGCTGCTATTTGTACAGCAATGTTCAAAATGGGAAAGACTGCAGGTAACTTGAGTGATAAATGCTCCTTCTGTGTGTGTGTGTGTGTGTGTGTGTGTGTGTTTATAGTGATGAAAACAAGAGCCTAGTATGAAGTTGAAAGTTAGCCATTTTTAATCTTAGAATGTTAATCTGAGCATGAGAAAAATGCTGCTCTGTTAAACTTATGTACCTGGATGTTATAAGATCTGAAGAAAATCAAGGCTGAGTTAACTAAGGAAAGATGGTCAAAGAAAGTAGTTTTGATGGTATAGAAATTTCCATGTACACATAAATGAATACTAGAAAAAAATCTATTTATACTTTCTTCTTTTGCTTTGTTCAGTAAGCATTCATTTTGACAGGTTCTTATTATCAGAGTGTTTAAATTTTTCAACTATATTTCAGTGGAAAACTGTATCCCATTTTGGGAAGTTTCAATTAATAAAATAGAAATTTCAGAGTTTATTAAAATTTTATCTATTTTATATTTTTTGCAAAATAATGCTTTATTTATCTGGAATTACTAGAACATGACATTGTACTAACACTTTCAAGGTCAGTTTAACCAATGTTTTTGAGGCATATATAACTGCTTTATTTCTGCTTTCTTGAAAGTCTTCAAAAGTTCCGTATGAGTTTGTTGACTGTTTTCTGGAAAGGTAAAATTAATGCTAGAAGACTCATGCTCACATAGTACAAGGACTTTTGTCCCACTACATGATAGAATAATCAAATGCCTGAACTACTCTAAGAATAAATCTTCCATAAGGTTTAATTTGCCTGCTGTTAACCCTGGCAAGTAAAAAGGGCTTAAGTGTAATCCGTTTTCACACTTTTCAGAGCTTCAGAAAGAAGGGTAATTATTAATTGGAATAACTCTTTGAAAAATACAGGATTCAAACTAAAACCATCAATGCATTGGCTTCCCATATTAATTCTAATAATTTCATTTAGGGAAAAATTAAGACAATGATTGTGGTCTAGGGATGCAGCTCAGTGATAGAGTGCTTGCCTAGTGTTTTAGTCAGTTTTTTTTTTTTTTATTGCTATGACCAAAAGACCTGACAAGAACAATTAGAGGAGGAAAAGTTTATTTGGGGGCTCACTATTTCAGAGGTCTCAGTCTATAGATAACTGACTCTATTCCTTGGGGTTCATGATGAGGCTGAACATCTTGGTGGAGATTGTGGTGGAGGGAAGCAGCTCAGGATATTACCAGGAAGCAGAGAGAGAATCCATTAGCCAGATAACAAAATATATACCCCAAACGCATGCCCCTAGGAACACATCTCCCTATCCACCTTCAGTTACCACTCAGTTAATCCCCATCTGCGGGGATTAATTCACTGATTGAGCTAAGGTTCTCATAACACGATCATTTCACCTCTGAATGTTCTTGTATTTGTCTCACACCTTAGTTTTCAGGGGATATCTAATATCTAAACCATAATAAATAGCACACCCTAGGCTAGATACCAAGAAACACAAAAAAATAATTAATAATAAAAATAAGTAAAACAATGATTGTCCAAAACATGTAACTTTTAATTATACTTACCATTACCTTATGACCTCATTTTATAAAATAATACTATTATTTTACGCAATTAAAAAATACAATTCCAAACAGACATTTAAAAATAAAATAAAAACAAGAAAATAAATATCATTCACAATTCCATTTCTCAGTGATATATATTATTATATTTTGTATGCTCTTTCAGGTTTCAGAGATTGGTATCATTTTTAAAGATGGCTTATTAAAATTGGTTTCATATATTCTTTATTATTTTTCTACACTTGTCAATATGTGCTTGTATTGTTTATGTCTTACACTGGTTATACCTTTCATATCCATCAAGATATTATTAATTCTGCCTAATCTATGACATAATTTTTCAAAGTATGAATTATCTATTTAACACTCTCAGAATTTTCCATGATACTATCACAAATCAGGGATGAGGGTATCCGTGCTAGTGCTACAGGACCAATATTTCTTTTTTTTTTTTTTTTTTTTTTTTTTTGTGATTCATTTTTTTTTTTTATTTATTTTTTTTACGTTTACATAGGGTAATGATGTTTATTATATTTTTCCCCTCCCCCCCCACCCCTCCCACCCCTCCCAACCCTCCCACCCCTCTTTTCCCTCTACACAGTCCTTCTTTCCTTCATTCTTACTGCTCTCCTTAGCCTAACTCTAAACCTAACCCTAAACCTAATGCTAGCCCCTCCCACCCCCCATTATATGTCCTCATCCGCTTATCAGCGAGATCATTTGTCCTTTAGTTTTTTGAGATTGGCTTATCTCACTTAGCATGATATTCTCCAATTTCGACCATTTGCCTACAAATGCCATAATTTTATCATTCTTCATTGCGGAGTAATATTCCATTGTATAAATATGCCACAGTTTCTTTATCCATTCATCAACTGAAGGGCATCTAGGTTGGTTCCACAATCTGGCTATGGTGAATTGAGCAGCAATGAACATTGATGTGGCTGTATCTCTGTAGTATGCTGATTTTAAGTCCTTTGGGTATAGGCCAAGGAGTGGGATAGCTGGGTCAAATGGTGTTTCCATTCCAAGCTTTCTGAGGAATCTCCACACTGCTTTCCAGAGTGGTTGCACTAATTTGCAACCCCACCAGCAATGTATGAGTGTTCCTTTTTCACCACATCCTCGCCAACACCTATTGTTGCTTGTATTCTTGATAATCGCCATTCTAATTGGGGTGAGATGAAATCTTAGGGTGGTTTTGATTTGCATTTCCCTTATTACTAGGGATGTTGAACATTTTTTCATATATCTGTTGATTACTTGTACATCTTCTTCTGTGAAGTGTCTGTTCATTTCCTTAGCCCATTTGTTGATTGGATTATTTGTATTCTTCGTGTAGAGTTTTTTGAGTTCTTTATAGATTCTGGAAATTAGCGCTCTATCTGAGGTATGGTTGGCAAAGATATTCTCCCACTCTGTAGGCTCTCTCTTCACATTTCTGATAGTTTCCTTTGCTGAGAGAAAGCTTTTTAGTTTGAATCTATCCCAGTTGTTTATTCTTGCTTTTATTTCTTGTGCTATGGGAGTCCTGTTAAGGAAATCTGATCCTGAGCCAACAAGTTGAAGATTTGGACCTACTTTTTCTTCTATAAGATGCAGGGTCTCTGGTCTGATTCCGAGGTCCTTGATCCATTTTGAGTTGAGTTTTGTGTAGGGTGAGAGATAGGGGTTTAGTTTCATTCTATTGCATATAGTTTTCCAGTTTTCCCAGCACCATTTGTTGAAGAGGCTATCTTTTCTCCATTGCATATTGTTGGAACCTTTGTCTAGTATGAGAAAATTGTATTTATTTGGGTTTGTGTCCATGTCCTCTATTCTGTACCATTGATCTACCTGTCTATTTTGGTACCAATACCATGCCGTTTTTGTTACTATTGCTTTGTAGTAGAGTTGAAGATCTGGTATTGCAATACCCCCTGCTTCGCTCTTGCTACTGAGGATTGCTTTAGCTATTCTAGGTTTTTTATTCTTCCAGATGAATTTCATAATTGCTTGCTCTATTTCTGCGAGGTACATCATTGGGATTTTAATTGGAATTGCATTGAATCTGTATAGAACTTTAGGTAGTATAGCCATTTTGACGATATTAATTCTGCCTATCCAGGAACATGGGAGATCTTTCCATCTTCTAAGGTTTTCTTGAATTTCTTTCTTTAGTGTTCTGTAGTTCTCATTGTAGAGGTCTTTCACCTCTTTTGTGAGATTGATTCCCAAGTATTTTATTTTTTTCGATGCTATTGTGAATGGAGTAGTTTTCCTAATTTCTCTTTCTGAAGATTCATCACTTATGTATAAAAATGCATTGGATTTATGAGCATTGATCTTGTAACCTGCTACTTTACTGAATTCACTTATGAGTTCTAAAAGTTTTCTGGTGGAATTTCCAGGTTCCTCTAAATATATAATCATGTCATCAGCGAACAGGGATAGTTTGAGTTCTTCTTTTCCTATTCGTATCCCTTTAATTTCTTTGGTTTGTCTCATTGCTCTGGCTAGAGTCTCAAGGACGATGTTGAATAGAAGCGGTGAAAGAGGGCATCCCGGCCTTGTTCCAGTTTTTAGGGGGAACGCTTTCAGTTTTTCACCATTTAGAATGATATTAGACATGGGCTTAGCGTAGATGGCCTTTATAATGTTTAGGAATGTTCCCATTACCCCAATTTTTTCTAGTGTTTTGAGCATGAAGGGATGCTGTATTTTATCAAATGCTTTTTCTGCATCTATTGAAATAATCATGTGATTCTTAACTTTAAGTCTGTTGATATGGTGAATGACATTTATTGATTTCCGAATGTTGAACCAACCTTGCATCCCTGGGATAAAACCCACTTGATCGTGGTGCACTATCTTTTTAATATATATTTGTATGCGATTTGCTAAAATTTTGTTGAGAATTTTTGCATCGATGTTCATTAAGGATATTGGTCTGAAATTTTCTTTCCTTGATGTGTCTCTGTCTGGTTTAGGTATCAGGGTGATATTGGCTTCATAGAACGAGTTTGGTAGGGTTCCCTCCTCTTCTATTTCATGGAATAGTTTGAGGAGTATTGGAATGAGCTCTTCTTTAAAGGTTTTATAGAACTCGGCTGAGAACCCATCTGGTCCTGGACTTTTCTTTGTTGGTAGGCTTTTGATGACCTCTTCTATTTCATTACTTGAAATTGGTTTATTTAAGTTGTGTATGTCCTCCTCGTTCAGTTTAGGTAGTTCATATGTCTCTAGAAATTTGTTGATGTCTTCAAGGTTTTCTGTTTTGTTGGAGTATAGATTTTCGAAATAGCTTCTA
The DNA here is from genome assembly GCF_902686445.1 of Sciurus carolinensis. NCBI lineage: Eukaryota > Metazoa > Chordata > Mammalia > Rodentia > Sciuridae > Sciurus > Sciurus carolinensis. The sequence continues at coordinate 25,818,853 of NC_062224.1, forward strand.
ATTATGTTTTGTATTTCACTCGTGCCTGTTGTGATGTTTCCTTGTTCATTCCGAATTTTAGTAATTTGAGTTTTCTCCCTCTTTCTCTTTGTTAGTGTGGCTAAGGGTTTATCAATTTTATTTATTTTTTCAAAGAACCAACTATTTATTTTATTAATTTTTCCGATTGTTTCTTTTGTTTCGATTTCGTTGATTTCGGCTCTGATTTTAACTATTTCCTGTCTTCTACTACTTTTGGTATTGGTCTGCTCTTCTTTTTCTAGTGCTTTGAGCTGTAGTGTTAACTCGTTTATTTGTTGATTTCTACTTCTTTTTTTGAATGCACCCCATGAAATAAATCTTCCTCTAAGTACTGCTTTCATAGTGTCCCAGAGATTTTGATATGATGTGTCTTTGTTCTCGTTTACTTCTAAGAATTTTTTTATTTCCCTCCTGATGTCTTCTGTTATCCATTCATCATATAATAGTGTATTATTTAGTCTCCAGGTATTGGAGAAGTTTCTGTTTTTTATTCTGTCATTTATTTCTAATTTCAATCCATTATGATCTGATAGAGTACAAGGTAGTATCTCTATCTTCTTGTATTTACTAACAGTAGCTTTGTGGCATAAAATATGGTCTATTTTAGAGAAGGATCCATGTGCTGCTGAGAAGAAAGTGTATTCATTCTTTATTGGATGGTATATTCTATATATGTCCGTTAAGTCTAAATTGCTGATTGTGTTGTTGAGATCTATAGTTTCTTTATTCAATTTTTGTTTGGACGATCTATCCAGTGGTGAGAGAGGTGTGTTAAAATCGCCTAGTATTATTGTGTTGTGGTCTATTTGATTTCTGGAATTGAGAAGGATTTGTTTGACGTACGTGGATGAGCCAATGTTCGGGGCATAGATATTTATGATTGTTATGTCTTGCTGAATTATGTTTCCCTTAAGCAGCATGTAATGTCCTTCTTTATCCCTTCTGACTAGTTTTGGTTTGAAGTCCACATTATCTGAGATGAGGATGGATACTCCAGCTTTTTTGCTGTGTCCGTGTGCATGGTATGTTTTTCCCCATCCTTTCACCTTTAGTCTATGGGTGTCTCTTTCTATGAGATGTGTCTCTTGCAGGCAGCATATTGTTGGATTTTTCTTTTTAATCCAATCTGCCAGTCTGTGTCTTTTGATTGATGAATTCAGGCCATTAACATTCAGGGTTATTATTGTGATATGATTTGTATTCCCAGTCAATTGACTCATATTTGTTTTTGACATGATTTGGTTTCTCCTTTATTTGGCTATTCCTTTAGGCTAGCGCCTCCTGTTGCTGATTTGCATCGTTGTTTTTCATCTCTTCCTCATGGAATATTTTGCTGAGAATGTTCTGTAATGTTGGCTTTCTTTTTGTAAATTCCTTTAGCTTTTGTTTATCATGGAAGGATCTTATTTCATCGTCAAATTTGAAGGTAAGTTTTGCTGGGTATAAGATTCTTGGTTGGCATCCATTTTCTTTCAGGGCTTGGTATATGTTGTTCCAGGCCCTTCTAGCTTTTAGGGTCTGGATTGAAAAATCTGCTGATATTCTTATTGGTTTCCCTCTGAATGTAATTTGATTCTTTTCTCTCGCGGCCTTTAAAATTCTGTCTTTATTTTGTATGTTAGGTATTTTCATAATAATGTGCCTTGGTGTGGGTCTGTTGTAATTTTGTATGTTTGGAGTTCTATAAGCCTCTTGTACTTGGTTTTCCATTTCGTTCTTCAGATTTGGGAAATTTTCTGTTATTATTTCATTGAATAGATTGTTCATTCCTTTGGTTTGTTTCTCTAAGCCTTCCTCAATCCCAATAATTCTCAAATTTGGCCTTTTCATGATATCCCATAGTTCTTGGAGATTCTGTTCATGATTTCTTACCATCTTCTCTGTTTGTTCCACTTTGTTTTCAAGGTTAAATATTTTGTCTTCAATGTCTGAGGTTCTGTCTTCCAGGTGTTCTATCCTATTGGTTATGCTTTCTATGGAGTTTTTAACTTGGTTTATTGTTTCCTTCATTTCAAGGATTTCAGTTTGGTTTTTTTTCAGTATCTCTAACTCTTTATTGAAATGATCTCTTGCTTCCCGTATTTGGTCTTTTAACTGTTGATTGGTGCGATCATTTAATGCCTGCATTTGCTCTTTCATCTCCTCCTTCAATGCCTGCATTTGCTCTTTCATCTCCTCATTAGCTTCCCTGATCGTTTTAATTACGTACATTCTGAACTCCCTTTCTGACATTTCTTCTGCTCTGCTGTCATTGGGTTTTATTGATGTAGTATCTAGGTTTGTTTGGGACATTTTCTTCCCTTGTTTTCTCATAATGGTCAGTTGTCAGTGGGACCCTGAGATATTGCAGTTTTCCACTATTGGCTTATAGTGTCCCAGTAGATTTCCAGTGTATCACCTCCCAGCCTTCAGTAGCCTGATGTCTTGGAGGAATCTGATAAAGCAGCTCATTCGAAGAATACTGCCCCTAGCCCCCTACTGGTTCCACGTTTTGGAACTGGCTCTGTGCGGAAATGCTCTCACTGTGGGCCTGCACCGTGCAGCTGGCCGTGTGGGAAGAGCCCACTGCCGGAGTGTGGAAGACTACCTTGGGAAGACTCAAGCTGCCCTGCCCGGCTCTGCTAAGCCACCTCTATCTGGGCCTGCCACCCGGGCTGAGCTTTACCCAGTGGGCAGACTCACCCGTGGCTCCACTTCAGTCCGAGTCTCTCAATGCCTCCCCTTCTTAACTCCTGGGTTCTGGAGCGACCGGGGGTGCAGTCTCCCTCTAGGCCGCCATCTTGGATCGCCCCGTGAAGAGAGCCCGCAGCCGGAGTGGGCAGAGCCGCCTGAAGAGGTCTCCGGCTGCCCTGTCCTTATCCCTGAGGCTGATTGCAGATCGAGGCTCTCCGCTGGTTCTTTGCAGGAGTACACTGCACTGCAGGGGCTCCGGGACTCGGAGCGTGCTCTGTTCAGACAGGCTCTCACTAGCGGGCCAGTTCCGTTCCGAGAACCTGGAGAAGCTGGCTGTGTGGGCGGGGCCCACCGCCGGAGTGCGCTGGACTGCCTGTGGATGACTCTAGCTGCCCTGCCCGGCTCCGATAAGCCACCTCTATCTGGGCCTGCCACCCGGGCCGAGCTTTACCCAGTGGGCAGACTCACCCGTGGCTCCACTTCAGTCCGAGTCTCTCAATGCCTCCCCTTCTTAACTCCTGGGTTCTGGAGCGACCGGGGGTGCAGTCTCCCTCTAGGCCGCCATCTTGGATCGCCCCGTGAAGAGAGCCCGCAGCCGGAGTGGGCAGTGCCGCCTGAAGAGGTCTCCTGCTGCCCTGACCTTATCCCTGAGGCTGACTGCAGATCGAGGCTCTCCGCTGGTTCTTTGCAGGAGTACACTGCACTGCAGGGGCTCCGGGACTCGGAGCGTGCTCTGTTCAGACAGGCTCTCACTAGCGGGCCAGTTCCGTTCCGAGAACCTGGAGAAGCTGCCCAATATTTCTTTCAAGTTGTTTCATCTACCTTTGGCATTCCACTCTATAACTCGTGTGAGTATACTTCACATGTCAGATAACACATTAAGTGTTCTCCCCAAATCTTCAAGTAAACCCAATGAAGTTGTTTCTTTGGTGATATTTCATACTCTCTGGCACATTATTATGGGGGATTTGTGTACCCCACTTTGAGAACCACTGGTGTGATTTAAGATTTTCTAAAAATATCTGGCTGACTCACCAATGCAGCCTTGCTATAGAAACTGCCCTGAGATGCTGTATTTAGAATGAGAGGAGGAGGCTTGGAAGAGGTACATCTATGATATAAAGTGGCAAAGAGAAGGTGTGTATGATTTCATGCCAAAAGTCTTGGTGCGGGTGGTGTTTTATTTTTTTGAATCATCTTTACAGTAAACTCTGTTCTATAACATATGGGGGAAGAATCAGTTTATACTGAGGTTGATGTTAGTGTTGCTATTCACATCAAGTGTGAGTGTTATAATTACTTTGAAAAATTTATGGCAAAGTTGATTAGAACAAAGTCTTTAACTCTTAACTACATCTACATCTTTAATGTACGAGTAGGATGACTTGGAAATAAATTCCTCTGAATTAACAAATAACTCTACTTTCTGAAGGAATCACTTACCTCCAGACGCACACTGTGGGGTGAAGGAGATGTCATCAAGGGCAATAAAGATATTCTCATTTCCATCCAAATCAGCTTCAAATGCCACCTTAAATGGACTGTTACTGGAGAGAGGTACATGCGCGTATGTCCATCCAGTTCTTTTATTTCCAATCACTGACCATACAAGGATGTTTAGTCCTGATTCCTCAATGATATATACCTAAAAACATAATAACAATCAGAATAAAACCCACAACTCTTCATAATTGGTTGTTAGAGATAGCTGGGCATCCAGCTATTGATAAATGAAAGAATGACGACTATCAGTGTGAAAGCTTAATTCATTGATTACAGTATTTTCTTTTCTTTTATTAGGGGGGTACCGAGCATTGAACTCAGGGGCACTCAACCACTGAGCCACATCCCCAGTCCTATTTTGTATTTTATTTAGAGATAGGGTCTCACTGAGTTGCTTGGTGCCTCACTTTTGCTGAGGCTGGCTTTGAACTGTGATCCTCCTACCTCAGCCTCCTGAGCCACTGAGATTGCATGTGTGCCCGACTTGAATACAGTTTTTTCTATCTATAGAAACTGTGGGTTATATAGTGAGCAATGTATATTATATTATATTTGATTCTGTCATACCAATTTCCATATACCATTTTAGACATGGTCAAAACCAAGACCATCTTAAGAATCCAAAAAGTTAGTAGAGATATAGAACTAGAATGTGTCATTGCTAAGGGATTTCATCTATGTTAGACTTTAGAAAAAGAGGACCCTCACTATAAATGCATATGAGATCATACAAGTCATTTCAGAAATCAAAGTAATATGTAGAAAATATTTAATATTTAACAGGTAGAAAAATCTTCCTGGACTAACTAACATCAATATTCCACAATAAAATTAAAGGATCAATAAATGCAACACATAAAAAAGTGAAATATAAATAGAATTAGCTTTGAAACCAACAACCGTATTAAGTTCTAGTAATTTCTAACAATGAAAATAATTCAGAATAAATCAAACAAAAAATACCACTCTAACATTCTTTAACAAATTCTGTAAACAATAAGAAAAAGGTAAGATTGAAAGATACACATATTATATGTGTGTGTAAATATACATATGTATATATATATAAAATGTGTATGTATCTTTTCAATACATATATATGTATGTATAGGTATCTGCAAATATACATATATAGGGACATACATATACACATATATGTATATCTATATATCTGCATATATCTGTATATATACATACATTTTCTTTTTGCAGTGCTAGGGATTGAAGGCACAGTCTCATGCATGCTACACTCTATGACTGAGCAACGACCTTAGTCCAAGATATTTTCTATATTCTCCTGTACTGAAATTTCAGTTATTTCCTAAGTTGGTTGCTAAGACTATATATATATATATATATAATATATATATATATAATATTTATATATATATACATAATATTTACATATATATATATAAAATATATATATATGTAAAATATTGAATTATTTTGTCTATATATGGTTTGTAATGTACTTCAACAATCATTTACATAACCCTTTCTTTCATGGGAAAAATAAGAACCAGAGAAAAGAAAACATGTAAATAGCAATTTTCTTCTATTGCTATACTGTTTTTTTCCAATAACCTTCTTACCCACTGAAAAACTTTTTCACAAAACATACTTTTTCCCTTTTTTCTTAGTGTCAAAATTTGTATATAGGTAGTATATCTTCTAAAATTTATCCAAAATAATACCACTCATTTTATTACATGCAATGAAATTAAATTGACATTCCAGAAATAGTGCCAAGAATTATCAAATATCCCCAGAAAAACTTCCCAGAAATTAAGCATGTTGCTAATGGCGATCAGTATAAAAATCTAAGATCAAGACATAAATCCAATTGTTGACGGAAGTTAAACAAAATCAAAATAAATCAAGATTTTCAAAAACTAAGTAAAAAATTGAAAAACTTGCCCAAAGTTTAGAAGCCTGAAACATGAGACTTTAACACTCTATAATAATCAAATTGAACATCTAGAAAGAGTAGTTATTTGTCAAGCAAAAATCACTTTTTATATTGATACTGCCCTTAGTGAGACGAACTAACATTCAATATTGCCCCTTGACATCATGCACCCCCACAACAGTCCTCCATGACACCCCTACGTGTTCATGCTGCAGGGGCCAGCAGACACTCTCCGCTGTATCCCTTCCTGATGTTGATCTCCATCTCCCAACCCTGTCCATGGATTTCATCCAAGGTGATAGGTGGTTCCTTGCACAAGGGGAAAGAAAAGGGGAAGGAGCAATATGATCCCTCTCTCCTTAAGACATCCAAAGAAATCATTTGAAATTATAAATCTCCTCTGGGCAGTAGTCTATATTTTTAAGTTTTGTCATGCATTGACAAGAATCTCTGCTTTGAAATTAAATTGTCACAGAATAAAGAATTTAAACACTCTCACACAACACGCACATACACACACAGATTTTCAAAGACTAAGTAAAAATTGAAAAACTTCCCTGAAGTTTGGAAATCTGAAATGTGAGATTTAATACTATAATAAACTGAACATCTTGCCAAGCAGAAGTCAATTTTTGTATTGATACTTCACTTAATGAAATAAGTTAAGATTCACTGTGAAAGGAATTTGGGTCTGTTGACTATTCCAGGTCTCCCATTGGAGCACACATTTCAAAGAGTCTTTAAATTCATCCATTTGTTTTCCATTTCTTAAAAATTAGAAGAAATGAAGTTTTCAATTCAATTCAGAGATAACGGGGCCACTGAACAGAATCTAACTAAAGTGAGCTTTTATTTTTTTCTTGCATAAATCCTGGTTATAGCAAAAGATTTGAAAAGGAATGAATTCATTATTTTCACTTTTTAATGCCTTTTTCTGAAAAAATTCAATGTAGAAAATGAAACTAAATGAACATGTAACCCCGAGTTTTCTGTTTCCCCTAAGTTATAGCATATATGTATTTTATGTATTAATGTGCTTATTTCTACTATTTTTACAATTTATTTTTCTCTTTGCATCCAGTTTTTCAGTTCTCACTCTATCTTATGTGCTCTTTCTAAATACATTTCTTTCCATTGTCTTCTTCCTCTACTTCTCAGAACTCCATCATGACCCCTGTTCCAATCATGAGCATTAAACTCTGGAACAAGTGTCCACATTTCTAATCCCATTGTTTGACCATACCATTACTCTAAATTAATTCTGGTCAACTGTACTAAGTTGGTTCACCTAATTTAGCTCAACGAAAAATTTTCACAGGATTATCAGTTACTTTAACAGTAACCTATATTTACAATTCACCAATGTGTTAAATTGAACAATTCTTTGCTAAGTGTTTCTGTAGGCATAGTGCCAATAGAAAAATTAGGACTATTGTTTAAGAACTCCACATAATGCTGTTTATTCATTATCACTTATGGGAAGTACAGGAAAGGCTAAAGTTATAATGTATATTTCTGTGTTCCAATAGCAATAACATTTATTTTATTCTGATGGTTATTTTTCATGATAACTCTCTAAAAATTTATTTTTAATAACTTTTAAAAATCTATTACTTTGAGCAAAATGGCTAATATTCTTGAAAAATGATTGATTCTAACTTGATTTGTGTCTGATTTCACATTTGAATAAATAAATTTTACTGTAAAGTCAATTCATGTCACAGTAATAGTTTTTTATTTGAAATAACTTTCTAAAAAAAAAAATCAATTGCTGGATGAGTTTACCTGGATATTTTAAATTCTGGTTGAACATGGGCCCAATAATATATCAACAGTTAATATTCTATATTATAAAGTAACAGTTTTTATGCTTATTTTAGAAATAACATAGCATCAAGGAATATATAAGATACTAAATGATAATAAACCTTATGCTGTAATAAAGTTAAATGTATTCAAATATTATAAACAAAGTAACTACTTATAAGGTGGTTCAGGAAAAATTGAAAGAGAACATACTAAGTCAAAACAGGAGAAAATAATGAGGCCATCTAACTACAAATATTATATTTCCAATTAAATTTAAGATTTTTTTGACAAAGCGACTTCTCAGCATTTATTTAGAGATATTCTTTGAAGGAAAGCATTTGACAGATATGAAGAGGTAATAAAAAATAAAAGCATTAATAGTTAATTTCCAGAACAGGAGGGATATCAGAGACCAGCTACTCAGCAATATCCATGTATTTAGGTGGCCAAGGTGAAGGTTTGAGAAGAATTGATTAGTAGTTCCTCTCCTGCAGCTATTCAGAAACTCCAGGAGGCTGTGACATTGAAGGTGGGTCACTGGCACTGACCTGGATTCTTTGAGTGGACACCTCAGGATATAAGAAATACTTCATCCATTTCATTAAGTATTAAGCTCATTAAAACTAATGTATGAAATGCATCGGTGGGAGGAAAATATGACTTTACGTGGCTCCCGGCTGCTCTCAGCTGTTCTGCTAGGGCTCCACTCTTTAATCACCACTGACAGGGCAAAGCAATGAACTGAACTCCAGCTTCATCCTTAGAAGATCATAGTTTCACATGGTTTCATTTGCAAATACACGAATTTTATATGGAAAGAAAGAAAACATCAAAAAATAACAGAAAAGGGAAATTTCTCTAAAAAAGTAAGAGATCCTATGTTTTAAAATAAATGGATAAAGTACAGAAATAATAATAATGCTGCCCATATTAATAAAAAATTAGCCCATTCACTTTATATGAACCTCAATTCATATGTGACTTAAGTTAATTGCACTCTACAGTTCTGGAATTCAAGAAATAGAGATTAAACAATTCATTAAACCTATAGAGCACAAACATGCAATGTTTGGTCCAGCAGGCAAAGGGCTTGGAAATTGTCACTTCAGTTTTCACAACAAGGAAAAAAACAAACAAACGCTGAATAATCTGAAAATCAACAGTTCTTAGAAACCTCAGAGAATTGAGGCTGCAGAGAAAACCAATGCCTCTAAACCTGGAGAAAGAGTGAAACAGACACATTGAATCACAATTATCTGAACAGAAGCGCAGGGCAGATACCCTTACTGGCATTTGCATAGGGTAGAAACATCTAAATTGCAATTGATGAAGTATTGGAGGTTCAGTGTAGACAAGCTTGAAAGTTAAATATTCTAGGGGTGAATTCTTAGGGAAACCCCGCACTTAGTGAATTTTACTTTCAGGAGTCCTACCAGATTCTCACAATGAAGATCAGGAGGAAAAAACAAAACAAAACAACCAAAAAACCTCATGTTTCTGGCAGGAAAAGAAGGAAAGTAGTTAGGAAATCAACAATCATTTTAAATGAAAATTTAGCAACTAAAAGAAGATATTTTTCAGAGTAGAGTTAAAAAATAAGACCTAACTATAGACTGTCTAGAAGAAATCCATATTAAATATAGATTAAAAGTCTTGGGATAGAGAAAGATATACTATGTTAATGCCAATCAAAGAAACCTAGAGAAGTTTTATTAATTTGGGGCAAAGTAGACTTTAGAGAAAGGAAAAATATCAGGGAATAATGAAGAATTTGCTACAGACTAAATGTTTGTGTCCTTCTCCCAGATTCACACATTGAAACAATCCCCAAGTGATGGTAGTAAAAGGTGGGGAGGTGAAGAGGTCTGAGGGATCTGCCCTTGTCAGTGGGATTAAAGCCCCTATGAAAGATATATGCAGTGAGTTTAGGCAGACCTTTGATTATGTTAATACAGTGCTAGAAGCACATTCGAGCTGTTTACAAATTACCCAGTATAAGGTACTTTGTTATTGCAGCCCCCAAAGGACTGAGATAACATTATATGATTTTAAAAGGGTCGATTCTCCAAAATGACACAATAGTCCATAATTTATATGCATCTAATAACAGAACACCAAATACTTAGGCCAAATGCCATAGAACTGCAAGGAGCAATAAACCAATCTACTATTACAGTTGCAGAATTCAACACTTTATCAATAATTGACAGGTCAAAGGGTAGCAGACACATTCTTCTCAAGCACACACATGACAGTCACTGAGATGATGATATTTTGGGCCGTAAAACACATGGTAGCAAATTTAAAAGAGCAGAAATCATATGACATCTGCTCTTATATTACCAAATTAATCTCAAAATCAATAACAGGAAGCTAGCTGAAACATTCTAAATTCTTCGAGATTTTTTTCAGCATACTTCTTAGTAGAACAAGGGTCAAAAAAGTTTCAGGTGAAATTAAAAGATATTTCAAAAAACTGAAAATACAGTAATGAAATTTTGTGGGATGAAGTGAAATAGTGTTTAGGGGAAATTTTATAGCATTGAATGCATACAGTAAACAGAAAGATCTAAATTATGACCTCAATTATTATCTAAAATTCACAATCTAAGCTAGTTCTTTGAGAAGGTCATTGCTAAACCTCCAGCTAGATTGCTTTTTTAAAAAAGAAAAGACACCAATTGTTGATAGCAGAAATGAAAGAGGAGCCATCACCACTAATCTCATAAATATTAAAAGGATAACAAAGGGTTATTATTACCAAATCTATGTCACAAGTTTGATAAACTAGACATAATGGATACAGTAAACAGAAAGATCTAAATTTTTCAAAAGGAACATTTACCAAAACTCACACAAAAATAGTTAATCTGTATTGGAACATTTCTATTAAAGATATTGAATTATTTAAAATCTTCCAAAACAATAGAAAAACTCAAGTTAGTACTAGAAATGGCAAACTGTGCTCCAATATCTCTCATGAATATAGATGCAAAACTACAAAACAATCAAATCTAACAAGGTAAAAAATAATTATATATCACAACCAGGCAGGATTTATTCCAAGTATGCTAAGCTAGTAAACCTTCACAAATCAATTAATGCAATCTATCATACCAACAGACTATGGAAAAAAATTAATATCAAACATGAAGAAAAAAATAAGATGAAAACCAACACCCATTCATGCCACCAACTTTTTGAAGCTAGGAATAGAAAGAAATTCTTCAGCTTGATAAAGGACATCTACAAAGAACTATAACTAACATCTTTCTCTTTTGTTATTTTTTGGTTATGTATAATATTAGAATACATTTTGACAAAATCATAAAAGCATGGAATATAATTTGTTCTAATTCAGTCCCCTGTACTTTCCCTTTCCTTACCCTCTTCCCACCCCCTGTTCCCTTCCCTCTACCCTACTAATCTTTCTACTTTTTACTTACAGTTTTTTTTTTTAATTAGTGTCTCGTGGGTATATGTGATGATGAGATTCACTGTGGTACATTCATATACATATATAGAAAAATTAGGTCCAATTCATTCCACTGTTCTTTCCTTATCCCATTCCTTCTCCCTCCCCTTCAATCCTTTTTGACTACCCAATTGATTTTTCTTCCTTTTTTAAATCCTGTTCCCCATTTTGTATTAGCTTCAGCATATCAGAGAAAACATATGACTTTTGATTTTGGGGGACTGGCTAATTTCACTGAGCAAGATATTCTCCAGTTGTACCCATTTACTGGCAAATGTCATAATGTCATTCTTCTTTATGACTGAGTAATAGTCCATTGTAGACATATACCACATTTTCTTCATCCATTCATCTGTTGAAGGATGGCTCCATATTGTGAATTGTACTGCTTTAAACATTGATGTGACTGCATCAATGTAGTCTGCTGTTTTAAAATCTTCTGTATATATACTGAGGAGTGGTTTAGATGGGTCATAGAGTGGTTCCATTCCTAGCTTTTTGAGGAACCTCCATACTGCTTTCTAGAGTGGCTGTTACAGAATGAGAGAAAATCTTTGCCATCTGCTCCTCATAACTGTGCATTAATATCCAGAATCATATCTTTCTTAATGGCGAAAAATTGAACAACTTCCCACCATAATCAAGAACAAGCAAGTATGTTCACTTTCACTATTCCTACTTGACATTGTACTAGCAGACCTTGATGACATAATACCAGAAGAAAATGTACTGATGATGAAGGAAGAAATAAAACCTTCTTTTCAGATGACATGACTATCTAAAAAATCCTCCAAATCAACAACAAAATAATCTCTGGGAACTAATAAGCACAGGGTTAACATACAGGAGTTAATTGACTTTCTTTTGAATGAGCAAGGAACAACTGGAATTTAATTTAAAACAAAGTAATTTTTATTAGAAGCAAAAAAAAAGAAGAAAAGAAAGAAATATATAGTTATGTGTTGCTTAAGAAGTTGGATATATTCTGAGAAACATGTCAGGGGATTTTGTTGCTCTGAAGATATCACAAAGGGTACATGCACAAATCAGAAAGGCAATGAGCCAGGTAGTGGTGGGTGCCTGTCATCCCAGCAACTCAGAAGGCTGACCAGGAACATCGTAAGTTCAAGACCAGATTCAGCAGCTTAGCCAGGCTTTAAACAATTTAACGAGACCTTGTCTCAAAATTAAAAAAAAAAAATAAAAAGGACTGGGGGTATAGCTCAGTGGTAAAGAACCTCTGGGTTCATTAGGCCATAACATGCTTAAAGAGATCACTGTCATATACACAATCTGTCACTGACCAAAATGTCAGTATATGACATGTGATAGTGTATGCATAAATCTAATAAAATTGATATATGATATACGGTAAATACTAAAAAATGTTGAAAGAATACAAAGATAAATAGAAGGGTAGATGATATTTTATGAGGAAGACTCAATATGGTCAAGATATAATTTCTTCCCAACTTCATAATCTATTCAATTCAATCCCAGTCAAAATCCCAGTTTATTTAGAGGATACTGACAAATTCATTCAAAAGTTTGTAAGGAAAAACAAAAGACCCAGAAAACCCAACATGATATAGAGGCAAAACAAATTCAGAGAACTGCAAAGTACAGAGAAAGCTGTAGTGAAGGAACCAGTATAACATTGGTAATAAATAAGGTAAACAAATTGGTCAATGAAACAGAACAGAAATCTCAGAAACAGACTCACACAAATGTAGTCAATTTGATCTCCAATAAAAATCCAGCAGAGAAGGAGTGATCTTTCCAACAAAGAATGGAAACAACTAGACTCAATGTAAAAAAAAAAAAAAAGAAAAGAAAAGAAAAGAAAAAGAATCTGGTCACAGACGATCTATGTTTCATCAAGATTAACTCAAAATGGTTCATAGATGTGAATATCAATGCAAACTATAAAACTTGTAGAATATAACGCAGAATATAATGTAGGTAACCTGGGGTTTTGTGATGACTTTTTAGATAGAGTACTACATATAAAACATTAGTAAGTTGGATTTCATTAAATTTAAAACTTCTGTTGCATGAAAGATACCAGACAATGAAAAGACAAGCCAAAGACCGATGGAAATATTTTATAACACATATCTCTTAAACAACTGTATCTAAGATATACAAAGGACTTGTAAAACTCAAAAATAAATAATACAATCCTAATTTAAAGAAATGGGAAGATCTGAATACACATCTCACCAAAGAATATATTCAGATGGCAAACAGACACAGAATCAAATGTTCACCATCATAGTAATCAGGGAATTTCAAACTTTTTTTAAAAAATGAGATACCACTAAGCTTATATTAGGAAGGCCTTTCAAATTCCTGACAATACAAAATGTCTCCTAAAATGTGGAGCAGCAGAAACATTTCTGTGTTGTTCCTGGGTATGCAAAATATAGTACAGTCAACTTTGTAGATTGAAGGACTTTGGGATTGGGGAGGATCTAGTCTAAATTTCCTAGGGAACCAGAGGGAATAAATGACTTATCATGTCACTCACTGTCAATTAAGTGAAGTAGAATCTCATGTTTCTCCCTGAGCATTTTCTACCCTAGCAAATTCATCATTATGTTTTAGGACTGAGTAAGCTGTTTCTTACAAAACTAATACCATAGAATCTAGTAGTTGTGCTACTTGAAATGTATCCGAGGGAGTTAAAAATGTGTGTCCACACAAATCCTGCACAAAGATGTTTATAACAGCTTTATTTACAATTGTCTAAACTTATGAACTGTCGAGACAGCTTGGAACAGGTGAGTAAACAAATGTTACATTCATGGAATTCTTATTCAATAATACAAAAGAAATGAGCTATCAAGCCACAAAAATATATGGAAGCTTAAATGCATATTTCTAAGTGAAACAATTCAATCAGAGAAGACTTTAGGAAAAGGAAAATCCATGACAACACTAACAAAAAGGAAGTTCCCAGGGTTTTGGAATAGGGAGGTATGAATAGGTGAAGTAAAGGGTGTTTTTTGGGCACTGAAATCATTCTGAATGATATTGTGGATATACATAATTATACTTTTGTCAAAAGCCATGGAATGCACAACACTGAACTTTTGTGAACTATAGACTTTATTTAATAATAATGCATCAATATCAGCTCTTTAATTACAACCAAAGTACCACAATAAAGATAATAATAGTGGAGACCAGGTAGGCCTGGGGTAGGGAATATGTGGAGATATATTTTATGTGAACCATTTGTTCTTTCTACTTGTTTTTTTTAATAGACCTAAAACTGCTAAAATATCAAGTGTATTAATTTTAAAAATTGATTAAAAAAATACACAGTACAAAAATGAGAAAACCAGTATTGAATTTTCCTTTCATTTTTTATTTGATTCAACCAGTTGCCTACTTAGTTGGAAAAACACAAATGTCTCATCCATTTCAATATCAATTAAAGCAATTATTAAAATAAGCACTTGGTTCTCTAAACACGTTAACCACTGATTCCTTCTCCTCCTCCTCCTCCTCGCACCACCCCCCTTCTTTCTCTCTAGAATTTTGACTATTTTAAAAGTCAGTGACAAGCCATCTTTAACCTTGCCAATGTCGATCATATTCTCTAATTCTATTAAGACCAAGCAATTTTGTAAGATCACAGGCAAGAATTATCAAAGTGCCAGGCACCTGAAGCTATGAGAGGAGGCAATTAGAACTCAGTCATAGCTTTTATAGATTTGGGTTCCAGAATCACAAGTAATAAGAATGTCTTTATGATAGTATAAAACTTTTTTTGCTTTAAAAATGAAAATAAACTAATGGAAACCATCTACTAAGTAAGAGTCATACAAATTTTTTAAAGTTTCATCAAGTTCTGTCTCCCATTTTCCGTTCCTCTGTGTCTGCTTTGCGCTCTCTCCCTCCTTGGTCCATCCTCACCAACCCTAGGAACACTTCCAGGCTGGGCTTTGCATTGTTTTCCTCTGTCAGACACATTATCCAGTGCTCAACTCCATATTTGCATGGTTCATTTCCTTGCCTCCTCCAAGTGTTTGCTCAGAGTTTCACATTCATGATGAGGTCCTTTCTGACCATGGTTTTGAAAATGAACTCGTATCCAGTTATTTCACTCTGCTTTACTGTGTTTCATAGTCTATAATTGCACTCCACGATCTATGTATTATATTTACTAGCTACTATCTGTTTGCTCCACTGTAACCTAGTTACAGAGAAGGCAGGGAGTTTTGTATGTTTTATTTATTTACGTGGTCTAAACACTAAGACCATGGCTAGGCACATAATAGGTGCTCTACAAGCATTAAAGAATGAAATAGGAAAGTGAAGGATTGAATAGATTGAAGGACTTTGGGGTTGGGGAGGATCTTGGAGACCTTCTAGCCTAAATTTCCTAGGGAACCAGAGGGAATAAATGACTTATCATGTCACTCACTGTCAATTAAGTGAAGTAGAATCTCATGTTTCTCCCTGAGCATTTTCTACCCTAGCAAATTCATCATTATGTTTGAAAAGGAAATGTATCTACTTACAAATATCAGGATTATTCGGGTACTGCTGTGAGAGTTTGTAATGCTCTTATTACTGTGCTTACCAATAAATACTTGTTCCAATAAAACACCACCATGACTTCCTTTTCTGGCTTTTGGATATCACTGAGCTAGTTGTACATAAGCTATGGTATATAATATGACATATAAAAAGGAATTAGTGATCATAAATACAAAGTTTGGAACACAGCATGAGAAGGGAATCCTCTGAGTTGGCTCAGTCACAAATGGTTGAACGAACAGATTCCTCTTGTCCTTTTTTCTTTGCCATTCTCATTTAAAAAATGGGAAACGGAAAATTCCATTTGTTTTCTAACACTTCAAAGACAATTAGATGAGTTCACCTGTACGTGAAGTAATTATCCAAATTGTAAAGGACTACCCGAATTTTCTTAAGTGTTTGTGGCATAGGGAGGAAATTCTGGTAATCTCTATCATATTTAAAAAGCAGGGCTGGAGCTACTGCTCAGTGATAGAGGCTTGCTAGCATGGGCAAGGCCCTGGTTTGATCTTAGCAGCACCAAAATAAATAAAAATAATTCAAATAAGATAACAAAATAAAAAGCATATAACTTTCAAACAGTGTTTCATCTACTCAGCAGTAAGAAGACCAAACAGCTCAGGGGCTAAGACACAGATTTTCTTTCTAATTGGATGTGTTGGGCCAAAATATATCACCTTTTTAAACTTCTATTTCCTTCTTTATTAAATGAAAGAATTACTAATATCTGCCCAAAATGCCTATTTTTGGGCTTAATGTAGAATGATGTATATGGTTTGTATCAACACTAAGTATATTTACTTTTTAAAAATTATGTACATGATTGCTATTGATGAACATAAATCACTTATTGTGAAAGGGGGTTCATTTAGTGGGGTGAACCTGTTAATCAGAGATTGATTAGGTAATTTCATTGTGAGGAGCTAACACTTTTTTGTAAGATTCAAAATATAATTATAAGGTGTAATATTAGGTTTTTTGAAACTTTTTTCCTTTAAAAATATTGCTAGTAATATTGTAAACCAGGGAAATGAGAATCAGAGAGTTTAGGAATTTTCTGAATGTTCAACCCTGGGACTTAAAAAGGTGGGTCTCTGACACAAGTTTTCTTTGTTCCAGTTGGGTAATATTTCTTGCACATTGTCTGGTTTATAAGCATCACTGGATGTATCAAAAGAGGAAGAACTCAGAGAAAGCATAGCTACTATGCATGTAGAAGCTGAGATGGCTCTCCAGTATCAACTCCACATATTCAGAAAGAGACAATCTATTTAGAGGAAATCCGAATAAAGCACTGACAACATGCCTCTTCATAGTAGAAAAACCTGCTCATTATTTGGTACTAGCCTAATACTTGCACATTTCTCCCAGTTAGAAATATCCCTATATAGACCATCTTCAAAATGCCTTCAAAACACCCCTCCTTCAAGTGAAGGAAAATTTAAAGTACAACACATCAAGTAGAAATGAAAATGGACCTTTGGGTGGATTTATTTCACTTTCAGAGTGTTCTGCAAAAGTTGTAAATATTTGGAAAATAGTTTCTGGTTCTTACGCCTAACCAAAAACAGAGGCTTACCTATACTCCCCAGGAATGTTCTACTATGAAGACAGGAAAAAATAATGACATAAATCCCCAGAAGCCCTGGAAAATCAGCAGCACAGCTACCATCATGCAGAAACATTCAAAGTTTCTGGAAGTTTTAAGCAAAGTGGGAACTGTTTGATAAATACACAAAAATAGAACTGAAGTACTTGCAAACACCCACAAGTAAAAGAAGACTACACAACAAAAACAGGTGAACTTTTTCAGTAAAATTCTGGAATAACTCAAAGAGATGGGGACAACAAAAAAGAACTGTGCTTAAGTTACCAGATAGTAATTAATCAAAGAATTCCCAAAGAAACCAGGTCAGTATCCTGTGTTAAGAATCGCTGATTCTAGCATTTGTAACCAGAACACACAGGGTGGGTAAATATTGCAAATGTGCAGATCCAACACAGGTGTTTCCAAGAGTGGGCCCTGGGACCAGGGAAGTGAGGTAATGTCCCCAGTGATTGCCACAAAGAATGTGTACCACCCTCAACAAACCAGCACATCATAAACACAAGCCTACCAAAAACAGCTCCTCTTTGACACCAGTGTGACATAAAGTCAGAAAATGAAATTTCTTACAGGGTCTAAGGAACTAAAATACATGTAGTAACACTACTCAATTTAGTTTCATATACATGCACGAATAGAAAAGCAACAGTGAGAAATCAGACGATTGAGGAAAACTATAGAAGGAGACACTAAATTGGACAAAATGCAGAACATCTGGGAAGATTGCTAATAAAAACAATTGGAAAATAAAGAAAAAAAATGTAGTTTATTCCCTTGAAAGATGTGGGTGTCAGTCATATCTAACAGGTGAATAAGGAAGAAAAGCATTCAGTGTTCTTGGAAATTAACAATATGATTGTTCAGATAAATCCAAGGAGTAAACTGAATAGCACAAATGATACAGATAAAATACAAAAAGTGAGTCGAAAATGGAATAAAGTGAAGTCAAATTGAGGTGAAAAATGAAGAGAGCCCACCAAATTTCCAAAGAAATTTATAAACTCCTAGCTTGAAATCTGAGTGGTGTCCTCGTTAGAACAGAATATTTGAACCCAGGAGGAACACTAGGGTTGTGCTTCCATGAAGAACATGTGAGGCCATGGTGAGAAGGTTGACAAGGGAGGTTACAAGTTGACAAGGGAGGCCTCAGGAGAAATCAAGTATGATGACACCTTGATCTTGGACTTTAAGCTTCCAGAACTGTGAGGAAATAAATTTCTGTTGTTTAAGCCACCTACTCTGTGGTGCATTTTTGTTCTGATCACCCTAACAAAGTAATATGTCAAACAAAAATAATCCAATATGGTAGACTGCATAGGAATCAACAAAGACTAATGAGGGAAGATAACTATAAAATGTACAGTTTGATTTAATGTTAATATATTGTGAGGTCTGAAGCATTTTTATGAACTATGGTAGCCAAGAAAGTAGACAAATTATTTATAACTTAGATCTAAAGTTCCAGTCAATTTTAATGCCATATAGGTAGACCTGTAAAATTTTGCCAGAGGCCTTCTTTTATTTGGGAGATGGAATGGTAAGAAGCATGCGATTAATTTTCAATGATAATGGGTAAATATTTTAAATTGATGATAAAAATGGATCTGATTTAGAAAAAGAGACAAAAATCAAACTTCTGAACACTGGGAATAAAGAAGAACAAAGGAAATTTAATCAATCCAACTAAAACACTTGTATAGGAGGAAAGTTGTGAAATAAAAGACAAACATAAAACACCTAGAAATAGGTCTATATTATGATGAAATAGTAACCCAACATTTGTGAGAGGGCTGAATTGATTTATTAAAGAAACCTGGAAGTTCAGATTGTATTAAGAAATCCAGTCATGTACAGTTTATAACTGATATAACTAAATCCAACTATCATGTTATAAATGAAGGGTGGTTAAGAAGTGAAGGAAACTACAGAAGAGACAGTAAGAAACACATATTATTAACAGCAAAAATAGAACTTCCAGAGAAAGTATAAAGAGGGATACTGAATATTGCGGAAACTGTAATTCCCTAATCAGACTAACTGTCCTGAATTGTCAAGCATTCAACAATATAGTTTTGACATATGAAAAGCTGAGACTGATAAAAGCAAAAGAGAGACTTCAAAAATTATGTTTGAGAATTTAAAGCACCTTCCTCCTGACTAGACAAATTAAGAAAATGTGGTTTAATCTATCTCTGTGTTTCTGCCATCTCTTTATACATCTATGTATATCTGTATCCAACTGAGAAGCAATCTTTCTCTCATACATGTAATAACAACTGACATATGCATATATGAGTTTAACAAATCATAATGGAAACCTGTTATATTGATAGGGAGAACAAACAATGGAATCAATGGTTTTGGAATGATTGGATTGTTATCATTCTTACAAAAAACATTATAAATGACTAATCAGTTAAATCTAGAAATCAGAATTCTATAATAACTAAAATAAATGAGAATATTTTGTTATTCTAAGGCAGGAAAGGGCTTCCTAAGCAAGACATTAAAGTCTAAATCTATAAGGAATATAAAATTGATAGATTTCACCAAATAAAAATGTTAAAGAAAACTTGCTTTAGCTTTGAATATGTTAAATAGTTTTTTGAAGAAGTCCTCTATTCAGCTTGGGACCCAGACTTCCAAGCAAAGCTGATTTTGGTTCTTTCTCAAGGTGACTTTACACCTAGCCCTTTTATAGTCAGGTGTAAGAAATGCCTTCTTTTGCAAATTCCCACATCTCGGTCTTAAAACTGTGACTTGATTTTAATTTTTAGTGGTATAACTCTTCAACTGGAGGTCACTTTTCTCTTGCTACTTTCATTATACAGTGAAGGGTAAGTCTAGTTTGAAGGTCAAGTTAAATGAGCTCCTTCTCTTGTCAACCTTTGCTTTTTGTGTGGCGCCTTCCCATCCCACCTAATTTATAATTTAAGTGCAACTTATAGCACCATTTCTTTTGCCATTCTAAGGCTTATTTTTCTACTATCCACGAGGGAAGATACAGGGCACATTTCAGCATAGTTTTCTCTATCTTAGCTGCCAAAGTACCAGTTTGCTGTCAAAATCTACACACCTACCTTTGCTAAACTGTTAGTATATGAGTCCATTACAGGTGATAGAGAATATTCCTGTGCTTGACACTCATAGGTGTATCCTTTCACAGGATCCTTAGTGTCCCCTGGCACACCAGAAAGAAAAAAAAAAAAAAACACCAGACTTCCTCATATGCGCAATAAAACATACCAGGTTAACACATGGAAATCTGATAATATGTAGGGAGAATCTTGCATATATTTTTAAAATTGGAACAAATCATGAAAAAGTATTTTGGTTCATTTTCACTATTGCTTTATAATATTACCAGTGTCACCTCGTATAATTGGCTGCAATGCACCAGTGGACATGAAAGGTTGAGATCTCTTGCCCTAGTATATCGCATTCCATATTTCTGCTTGAAATAGTAAAAAGCTCTCTGACGTAGGATATTTTTTAGGTTTCCTGCAAGTATATTTAGAGGACAAAAATTTTCTCAGTATGCTCAGAAACTATTACTTCTACTTCCCTAATTTTTACACCTGGGGATATTCACTTGTATTATTGTTCCCTCTCTTAAGCACTCTCTAATATTATTCCCCAATGCTGTACTTAATTGCCAGCCTAATACGACTTGTGAAACAATGACCATCAAGTTCAACATAAGTAGGACAGAAAGAGAACTGGTTCATCTGGAAAATCAATTAAAATGTCCTTTAGAAAAGAATAAAATTCTAGAGAGAATACTGATAGTGTCTATCAATAACTTTTATAATAACAATATAAAAACACAGTTTTACTTTAAGCATCCATAATAAACTAAGGAATAAAACAAAAAAGCCCAATCTGTCGGTGACTTTTAAGCCCATGTTACACAATCTAGCACCTATTTACTTTTTGAATATACATTTTCTTATAAACATAAATCTAAATTCAACTTGGCACATTTTCCCTTTTCAAACTTGCAATTGTTTCCAACTCCTTTTTTCCCCATTTCTCTACTCGACACATGCCTGGAAAAATATTATGTAGCACATGTGAATATTGCAAAATGGGCCAGGTCTTTGTATATGTGGTGACGTCCTATGGGAATAACCAGAGCCTTCTGAGTGGCTCATTTTATAAATTATGACTTCACTACACTAAATGATAACCTAGTGCCTCGATTAAGTGGACATAAATCTCAAATGCATTTCCACTATTATTAGGAACTCTTTATGTGCCATATATCATTGATTCATTATTTAATTATTCATGTTATTGTCATTATTTATGGTTGGTGAGGATAGTTGCTGAATGGTGTAGAAGAAGGCCTTTCTTTCTTTTTGCTACTGGTGATTGAACCCAAGGGTACTTTACCACCGAGCTATATACCCAGTCTCTTTTATTTTTTAATTAAATTAATTAATTAATTTATTTATTTATTTTTAGACAGGGTATCACTAAGTTGCTGTGGGCTTAAGTTGCTGAGGTTGACTTGAAACTTGTAATCCTCTTGCCTCAGCCACCTGAGTCACTGGGACTACAGGCATGAGCCACCAAGCCCAGCTAAAGTCTTTTTTGTCTTAAAGGTCCTGTTTACTGCTGGTGCTATGTGTCTCTGTGCTGTACCTCAGAGAATCCATAGTCACTCTGTATTTCAGATAAAGGCTGTGTTAGGATGAGACGCTTTTCCTTCTCTGCAAATTTGTTACTCTGAAATTCACTGGTTTGGGAAAAGAATTTCCTCTTAACACTACCTAAAGTTGTGCAGGAAGGAATCTAAAGCTCTAACAACTCTAACAGACAACTATAGATTCAATAATAAACTGTAGATGATTCCAAATCTACCAGAGAAGACCTCAGTCTGACAAAGAGGATGCAGTCTTGGTGGCTCTTGTCCTTGATTGCTCTTTTAATAATCATCAAAAGCAGCAGAACAAAAGGGTTAAACTATAGGTGACACAAGTACCTACAGTGTCCCCTTCCCCTCTTTACACATGCTGCATGTATGTGAGAACATCTGGCTATTTAAGTCTTCACTGTGCCACGTAATTGTGTGTTTTGTAAAATTAAAGATTCAAGCAAAATTTATACAGAAAACTAAAATATGCAGAACACAAAATATGCAAGGTCTCTCTTTATGAAGTAAATTTCAATAACTATTGGTAGAAAAGTTTTATAAAATGATTTTGGATAATGAAAATGTAAATATTATGCCATAAAATAGCACTGAATGCCTAAGAGACAGGAAGACAGTGGTGATAATCAGAGACTGGGGCCACCAGATCAGAGGGATCTCAGGCCTGCCACCTCTTAGTTCTCTGACTCTGAACAAGTTTCTGAAACATTCTTGATCCCATTCTCATAATTTGTTAAGCTACTTGCTTCATTGGATGTCATGAGTTTTACTCCATTAATATATGCAAAGGACTTCAAATGGTGTGTGGCATATAGGAAACACCTGCTATTATTACATCTGATATTATTCTCAGGTTTCTGCTCTGCTTTTACTATCTCCCTAAATATTATCTTAAAACAAAATTTCTAAATACTTGGCCACCATAGAGTCTTTCTGATAAAATCCTCTTTTCTGTGGCAACAGGGATGAAACCAGATGACATTAAGTGAACTAAGCCAGGTGCAGAAAGACAATTTCTATATGTTCTCACTCATATGCGGAAGCTGGAAAAGCTGGTGTCATAGAAGTAGACAGCAAAATAGTGGTTATCAAAGACAGGGGACAGTAGGGGACAGAGAGGTAGAGAGAGACTGGATAGCAGGTAAAAATTACAATTAATAGGGGGAATAATGTTCTCGTGTTTATAGCAGAGTAGCATGACTATAATTAACAAAAGTTCATTATATATTTCAAAATAGCTAGAATAAAGGATCTTGAATGTTTGCAACCCAAGAAATAATAAATGTTTGAGGTGATGGATATGCTAGTTAACTGAATCTGACCATTACGCATTACATACATGTATAAAAATATTATCCTGTATACTCTAAGTCAATTACTCAATTATTAAGTCAAATAATTAAGTCAAATACTCAATTATTACATGTTGATAAAATAAAACATAAACATAAACCCATGCACACACACAAATTCAATAGTTGGGTTGGGCTGATGGCTGACATTAGTTCAAAGTTTCCTCAGGACCATAAGGGAGGAATCCCCAACAGGGAGGATGCCCAGAGGCAGGAATCACTCACAAGGGTGATTATCAATAGGGAGAAATAGGGAGGAATCAAGAGGAATGACAACAGAAGGGTCAGTGAGCAGCTGAATCCTATGGGTCTCCATGGTAATTATGCTCACATAAATCAAAAATTTGCGATTTCAAAAATGACAGTAGTAATGGTTTCCTGAACTGGAACATTTACATACTAAATGTCACATCTCGTAGGTTTTCCTAGAAACCACTTAGGTCTAAAAATTCAACTCTAAGCTAAAACCCATTTTAGCATGGTAGGCTAATTGTTATGAAGTATGAACAATAGGCTTCTAGAATCCCATTTAGATATTATTAATTCATGTGTTATCAAAGAAACACATTTTAGGAAGTCATTCATTTTTCCCCTGAGAATTAGAAATTCCCATTAATTAAAAAGAGTTATGAAAAAATATAAAATGAGTTTGGAATAATAAAAGTATATTAATCATTCTTTGAGAAATTCTCTTGTGCCAAATTTTGCCTCTTTTCATAGACATTAACTAACTTAAAAGAGATTGCTTTAAATATGGACGTAAGACAAAAACTAGGAAACTGAGTTACTGGGACTAAATTGATCTACATGGCTATTTTGGTCATGTAGACCAAAAGTGACTACTAGCATTTTAAAGAGTACTTTACTTCCATATGTGTGTAGGTGGGTAAAAGACAAAAAAAACCTTGTCCTTTGTAAGTTTTACAGTATTGACAGAACTAGAAAATATGCAATTATTAAGGAAGTAGAAATTGATACTGTTCTATAATTTCCTGAGACTTTGAGTCAAAGGATACTTATACCTATATAAACATTTCATTATTCTGAATACTATCCATTTATTATCAAAAGGTATTAAAGACTTCCTGCTTCCTATGAAATATTTGCTTCTTCTTCAATAACTTGGATAAATCAGAATTGTTTGGGTTTTCGGTTGTTGTTGTAAATGCAATGGGAAAATCCATGTCTGAATCTCAGCTTGAATCTCATCAGCTGTATAAGACATCATTGACTGCCTTAGCTTTATATGACGCACTGCATTAACAGGCTTATAAAACTTAGAAATGCTTTATTTTGAAAATCTCAATATCCCAGTGAAGTTCTAAGTCCAGTTCATTATTTTCAGACATTGCTTTCCACTATATCCTTATGCTCCACTTTAAATCAAGCTACTTCTCTGCCATGGACTTCTGAAATCATTTCTAACTTGTTTTCCTGTGTAACAGACTATTTATGACTTCCCCAAATTCATGTATTGAAATATCAACTCCCAACTTAATGGCATTAAGAGGTGGGGTTTTGGGGAAGTCATTAAGTCATGAGGGTCAGACACTCACAAATGGGTTTATTGTTCTTCTAAAAATTTCCCAGAGAGCTTCGGACTCCTTACACCATGCCAGGTTGCAAAGAAGCAGTGCTATCTATTTACCAGAAAGCAGACCCTCCACAGACATAGACTCTACCAGCCTCTTGATCTTAAACTTCCAGGACCCAGGACAAGCCTTCCTTTTCTCTTTCTCTTTGTTTTAGACTAAATTTCTGTCTCACCAAAATTTTATCAAAAATTATAAAATTGCCAAACCACGAAAAAACACTTTTTCATTGTATCATCTACAGATTGTTAACCATTGTAATGTGGATCCTTCATTTCTTTCTTTAACCTTTCATATATGTACATAGAAATATTTGTTTATACATACACAATTAGATACATTTTTAAAAATGTCATTCTACTGTACATGTTCCTTAATAGTGTGCTTTGGTCACTAATAAATCTCAAGTACTTTTCTTCATCATTAATCATTGATTCAGAACTAACTGCTCCATGATATTTCAGGGTTAAGAGTAAATGAACTACATTTCACCAATTTCCACTAGTTGATGCTCAGGTAGTTTCTAATATGAAGAATAATACAGAGATGGAAACCCTAATGAATAAAATATCATGCATATGTATTTTTATTTCCTTATAATACATAGAAGATATGAACTGTTAATTAAATAATATAAAAAATATAAAGCTTTTAATTGCTAAAATGCTCTTCATAATTGCAAACTGATAGCCTGACTAGCAATGACTATCTATTTCTCTACAACCACACCAATAGTGGATATGACCAATTATTTTATTCTTCTAAGATCTCTTTTCAACATAAAACATAGGTTATTCTTTCCCACCACAATTCCAGACAATATTAGTTTGACTTTTGGCATCAGTTACTTGTGAAAATAGATGTACAGCTTCTCAAACCCTTTACAAGGAGTGTTCTGTCTGCAAAACTTGTCCATGCAATTCCTACAGTTGCAACACATCAGTTAAGAACTACTGCCTGAGAAAATGTGGTAACATGCAATAGTGTATTACCCAAATTAGAGACTATCAGAGAGCACAAAAGTCTCATACAAAAGAATAGCATGTTGATGGAAAACCTCAATCTGAAGAATAGGGAAAATAGACTTCCACTTCATTGGTCCATGCACATGTAAAATTATTGCAGGCTCAGAAAGGGTTCTAGTCTGAGAATTATTCAAGTTTTCCCAGAGCAACAGTTGGAAAAATCAGACTTGTTCCAGTTATTATGATCCATCACTGACATATGATCACCTCATGAAAACAAGTTCTACTCAGTCTCTTTAGTCTCAGTCTCTATGACTTTTTCAATACCAACTAACAAAAAGAGTATTTTATTGGCTCAAGCAAAGAAGGATCCAGGACTTAACTTCTCTTTATTTAACTCTCTGTGCCTCTGTGTGCTACCTTCTTTCTGTCTCCTCATGGTGGAAAAGACTGCCTGAAATAGCCCCAGACTTAGCCCGTATTCTCACAGTGTCTGAGGCAAAAGAAATTCTATCATCCTCTGCATCAAATACTAGAGAAGACTATGACTGACCCTGCCTGGATTGCCCAGAGTATTGCTACAGTAAAGTCACTGTGACCGTCAACCCCATCAAGACCAGTTAGAGCAGGGGATTTTCCTACAAAAAGTAGGTATCTTGCTGACTGCTCATTTCTCTCCATTAATCTTTGCAGTCAACCTCTCTGAAGACTTGCCCAGACCATAAAAGCACTTTTGTACTACAGTTGATACCCTCTACTCTAGAAAAACTTGTAGCCACCAAAAAAAAAAAAAAAAAAAAAAGGCACCTGAAATCAAGACTGAGGTCAACATTTCTATTTTAGAATCTGTTTATAGAAACATGGCTAAAAGCAGGGGGCCATTTAACTGGGTAACTGAAGGGGCCAAGTGACCAGCTGGTGAATAGTGAAAGCACATATGAAAGCTCTTTTTGAATTAAGGAAGCAACGTTTTGTTAGAAAGTGAGTGAAATCTGCTTGTGTTTCATTGAAAGATCCATTGGCCTTTCCATTGGCGTTTGCTTTCATAAGTAACAAATAACCACAGGCTAAGGGCCTCTACAATCATAGCAATCTATGTTTCATAATATGAGTGGGGCCAGTGGTTATAAATTACTCTGGATAGAATTCATCATACACAATAAATTAACCTACTGAATAGACATATATTATATGTAAAAATGAAAAACAATTCAAAATTGTCACATGTTCTGCATTTACACATATATCCCTACACTGTTAAAAAAAAATGACTCTTACTCTGTTGTTTTTACTGGGTTTCGTTTGGGAAAACAGATGTTCACATAGAATAAGTGTAAATTCCCCATTCTTTTTGGGTATTTGCACTTTTACTTGACAAGAGCTCCCTTTTCTGTCAGAGATTAGAATTGATAGGGCCTTTTTACTTTCTCCCTACGACCCATGTTTCTCCTCAGACTTCTTGGTAGACCACAGAGAACCTGAGAAATAACACTGAGAAATGGATGTCAGGTATCTGAAATCATATTTTAGCCTATTGGAAAATTTGCTACACTTCTTTGAGTCTTAAATTTTGTATTATACAATTGGGGAAATATGCCCTTCTGCAACATGTGAATGAGAGAATTAAAATTGATAATGTGTATAAAATTTATATACCCTGTAAATGTGCATATCCTGGAAGATAGTAAGTGCTTACTAATAGATGTCATTACTGACAAGGGAAAATATTTGAGATAAGAAAATAATTCTAGTTGAAAGGACAAGTGATCAAGTAATTACTAGACCAGGACACAAATGTTTCTTTCTAATATATAAACTTTTCATTACAACTAGATCTCAAAACCGGTTCACAAAGATTAAAAAACTCATTAATCTTTCCTAAATGAGCAGTGCACATGCAGCAACTTGTTTCTTTAAAGACATTTACATTTGGGGTAGATTCTTGGTTTAAGTTCATTAAAATGGAACAGGTATCTTATTTTTACTCTGAGCTGATTTCCACTTAAAAATCTTAAACTTGCTTTGTCTTTACTTTGTTATGGAGAGAAAATTTTTATCATCATTATTCTTCACATCACATTTTTTCAGGGTCCCCAGCTAAGGTGTTATTATAAGATATATAAAGAATCTACCCACACTCTTTTATCTCCAGATAATCTTTTAAAAAGCATGCACCATAATTGAGTTCAGGTGGCAGTCATCAGTGAGCTAACTCTTGACTGAGATTAAGATGAATGACAGCATTGCATGCCCAAGACCCATTGCTCCCGCAAGAAATGAGAAATTAATAGAATCAGTATCAGTGGTGTGACTACAGGAAAAAAAAGAAAGGAAGGAAGGAAGGAAGGAAGGAAGGAAAGAAGGAAGAGAAAAGAAAGAAAGAAGAAAAGGAGGTATGCTTAAACATATATGATGAATATTTCAGTGAACAGAAATCTGTTTTCCCCTGTACCTTTAATATCCCCATATTCCTGGGATCGACCATATAGAACCAGAACCGAACAGTGCACATTCCAAGGCTTGCTGGGAAGTATTTGGTGGTAATAATTCTCCCAGTGGATCCTTTTCTGGGGCTGGAAGAATTGATGTACAGGAAGTGCCGTCCACTACCTTGAAATAGATAAATACAATATTTTTTCAGAAAATATAATTTTATATTTTAGAGTATGACACAGAATATGTTTTAATACATGCACAAATATCATTTTTCCCTAAACAAATACATACACAATGAAACAAAACTTTTTGTCAGATAGAAATAACAATTCTTTTCAAGCAAAATAAGAGTGCTGCTATGATTGGGTGATTCACAAAATTCACTTTGGCACATGACTCGTGCATAAAGTGACGAAATATTTGTGTTGACTATGGAACTGTGCTCCTTTTCTTCTAATTTGCTCTAACCTGTCATTTTCAGGTAAATAAAGTATTTTATATGCCGTTCATCGAGCTGGTACAGAGTAGTTATTGGGGACTGGATGATACTGTTTCTTCAACTCATTCCCTCTGATGGATGCACTGACCATAGTAGAAGTGAATGGCTATAATTGCAGTTACTAATATTATTGATAGTTTTTGGCCATTAATAACTTCTGTATTTCTCAACTGCATTAGTATGGAAAAGATACCTGTATTTAAACACAATTGGATTTTTTTTCCTGTTGATATCATTGTCAAAATTTATCAAAAGCTACTATTCCATTTCATGACTAACACTTGGGTAAGGTATACAAATACACATAGTTCCAATTTAAGGCTATTAATGTGTTTCCTAACTAACATTCCTGTGACTTTTTAGAGCTCATAGATTGGCAATGATGCTGCCCTTTCATTTTTGATAACAATTTGTGTTTTCCTTTCTTGATTTAGTTAACCTGGATAGAGGGGTTTGAATTTTATTGGTCTTTTCAAAGGACTGGATTTTAGTTTTTTTGATTTTCTCTATTGATTTTCAATATAATTTCATTGACCTCTGCTCTAAAAGTCTAATATTTCTTATTTCTTTCAGTTTTCTTTCCACTTATTGATTTAATTGGTGGGGATCAAACGCAGGACCTTTCACATGCTAGACAAGTGCTCTGTCATGGAGCTACGAAACCAGAATTCATTCTTTCTTTTATTCAGCTTACTTGGGTCTTAAATTATTCTTCATTTTGTAGTTCTCTAAGCTAGAAGCTTATTGATTTTAGGTCTTTCTTCTTTTCAAATATATACATTCAATGTTAAAAATTTCCTTGTTAAGTACTGTTTTAGTTGAAACCCAGAAATTTTGATATCATGTACTCTTTTAAATCTGGTTCAAAATAATGTTGGATTTTCTTGAGTCTTCTTTGCGCCATGTATTACATAGAAATTTGGTGTTTGATCTCCATGTGTTTGGAAGTTTTACAAGTTTCTGTTGCTCATTTCTAGTTTAATTCCATTGCAGTCTGAGAGCATCCTTTGCATGAATTCTATTCTCTTAAATTTGTAAAAGTGTGTTTTGTAATGTATTGTATCTTGGTGCTTGTTACATATGAACTTGAGAAGATTGTGCATTTTGCTGTTGAATAAAGTAGTCTATAGACATCATTATATCCAGTTGATTGATAGTGCTATTCAGTTCAACAATGTCTTTCCTGACTTTTTGTCTCCTGGATCTGTTCATTGGTGATAGACAGTTTGAGTTTCCAGCTATAACAGTGGATTCATTTATTTCTCCTTGAGTTTCTATCAATTTTTGCTTCACAAACCTTGATGTTCTGATGTTAGGTACTTACATATTAAAGATTGTTGTGTCTTCTAGGAGAAATAGTCTCTTTATCATTATGTAATGTTCCTCTTTATCCTTGATAATTTTCCTTGATCAGATGCAAGTCTTTGTCTAAACTCCCTTGTTCTTTTGATTAATGTTAGCATGGCATATCTTTCTCTACGCCTATACTTGTACTCTGTGTCTTTATATTCAATATAGCTTCCTTATTGACAATAAAATATATTTGGGTATTTTTTCTATTCTGATCATTTCTGTCTTATAACTGGTGAATTTAACCTACTAGTGACTGAAGTGATTATTGATATAGGTGAATTAATATTTATTATGTTTGTTTCTGTTTTGTATTCATTACTCTTATTTTTTGGTTCTTTTATTTTTTTTTATTCTTTTACTGTCTTTTGGTTTAATTAAGCATTGTATGTGCTTTTGTTTCTTTATCTTCTCTTAGCATATCTTAGCATATTTTATTTCTTTATCTTCTCATAGCGTTTTCTGGTGGATGACCTTGAATTTGCAAAATACATTACAACTGATGCAAATCCTCCTTCAAATGTGTTATGCTACTTTATGTTTAGTGCATGTATTATATGACAGAGAATTCCCATTTAGTTCCTCCCATCTCTTAAAATATCCTTAGGCATTTCTATTCCCCTAGATCAGTTAGATTCTGGTAAAATAGTTTCTTTTTAGGACAGGTCTTATTAAGAAGAACCAAATGTTCCACAAATATTTCAAAATAAGTGCTTTTCCTCTTCCCTGACTGAAAGCTGAGAAACTCAGTCTTTCACTGTGAAAACTTGGTGTCTTTCCCAATTTTGGGGTAGTTCTCTAATGGGTCTAAGAAGAGATGTTGATTTTCAGATTTTCAGTTGCTTAGCTTATTTCTTCTTATGGGATGGGAATGATGCCCTCTGGCTTCCTTCCATGCCAGATGGGAACGGGAAATGACTGGCATCCCTTTAAAAAAAATTCCTTATCAAAAATTTCTTTCTACCTCAGCTTTATAAATGCTGGCAAAAGAATAAAAGGAAAGAAAATCTTAATCAAATAAATAACAAAGAAACATGAACTGATAATTACAATAGCAAAATTTTCCTTAATATGAAAGAGTAGGAGTGGCCTTGGTATTTATCCAAAAGAATTAAAATCATCATACTATAGAACCTGTGGTATACACAGGCACTTCAGGGTCTGTAGCAGTGCAATTCACAATAGGCAAGTTATGGAATTAGCCCAGGTGCCCTTTAACAGATGATTGGATTAAGAAAATTTGGTTTATACATGATGGAGTTTTACTTAGACATAAGGAAGAATGAAAATGGCATTTGCTGGTAAATGGATGGAACTGGAGAACATCATATCCAGTGAAATAAGCCAGACTCAGAAAGTCAAGGGTCAAATGTTTATTCTCATATGTGGAAGCTAGATGAAATTAAAGGGGGAAAAGACCAAGGACAGGTGGATTCCATAAAAACAGAGGAGGGATCAGTGAAGTAGAGCAAGAGGATTGAGGGGGATGGAGGAGGAACAGGAAATGTGAGGCAATACGCAATGAATTGACAAAATTATGCTATTGCATATATATACATATACACAGTGAATCCTACCCTTATGTATACCTATAAAGCACCAATTAAAAATAAATAAATAGAAGGAAGACCAGTAGAGTAGAAGAAGGGGAGTTAGGGGAAGGAAAGAGGGGAGGGAAAGGGGAAGCATTAGAGACTCAAATGGAGCAAATTATATTCCATGTATGGATGATTATGTCAAAATGAACCTCACTATTATATATCACTATAATGCATTAACAAAAGCATTTTTAAAAAGAGAAAGCAGATTACAAACCCACATGTATAATATAGTGCCAATTTTGTGAAAAGAAAACATTTATAGCTGTGCCTTTGGAAGGATGTATACCAAAATAGTAAAATAGTCATTGTTAGTGTTGGAATCATGGTGGGGAAATGGATCATGTTTATTTTCTTTTTATGTTGATTGCTTTTTCTTAAAGTTTAAAAAATTTTTTTTTAGTTGTAGATGGACACAAACCTTTATTTTGTTTATTTATTTTTATGTGATGCTGAGGATTGAACCCAGGGTCTTACATGTGCCAGGCAAGCAATCTGCCACTGAGCTGTAGCCCTAGCCCCCTTTCTTAAAGTTTTTAAAACAAGTACTTTTCTGATAAAAATTATGAGATTCATTTTTAAATATATATCTAATGCATGACTTTTCTTTGTTTTAATAAAGGTATACTTCCCCTTTGTTAAAAAAAAAACACTCTTAAAAAGTGTTTTGTTCCAAGGATATCACTTTTTGTTTCCTTAGTTGGAAAATAGAGACGTATGTTCACAAGGCCAAGACATACCTAGAGTTCATCAATCAAAACTACTAAGAATGGGGGCTTAATCTTTTTAAGAACATACTTTATTTAAATCCATGCTATTTTTAATTAAATAAGCATACCTAGGTTCCTCCCTCATCTGGTTGCTTTCTATATACTTTCAGATTTTTGATGCATTCTGACTATACTTTACTAGACAAATTTTAAACATTATCCTAAATAAGAAGATTTAATAAGGTTATATTGGGCATAACCCAATGAACAATAATAAATTTTCTTTTCTGGCTCAATTGAAAATATAGGATCTATTTATTCCATACTGAATATGAAGAAATATTAGTGAACCTGTCTGAAGTACCTAGCTAATTAAATAATACACTTGTATAAAACTACTTTATATTTCATAGCTAAGCACTTAAATAGAATAACATAATAAGAACTAATGTGCTTCAATCTCAAAAGTAGATCATGTTTAATTCGAATTTTGAGTACCTTTTCCTATACTTAGTGCTAACCTGATGTTGAAAGTTAAATATTTACAGAAGCAGGAAAAGCAACAACTGTGTCCATTGATGCAAATTCAATAAATTTTTACAAAAAATTGAATTAGTTTAAAACCTTGTATTTTGGTAAGTTATTCTTCTAATTGCACAAATACATTTTTGTATTTGTTCACCATTTCAGGTGTTTCTTGTGATTAACCCTAATTGTATATTTATTTTTAACAGGTTTTAAGTTTGCACAGCATCTTGAACTAAGTTTAAATGTTCTGACCGTCAACATGACCTACATGCTCCTAAAGTAATTCAAATTACAACAGCTTCAGTGTTTCACTAATTTTTTCATGGTCAGAGATAATATCCTGATTTTAAGTACTGAAATCCAAACACGTTAATCTCATTAACACCCCCACAACATTGTAGGATCTGAAAAAAATATATATACAGATGGATATAGAAACTTTTCATTATTTTATTCTTAAATAGCCATAATTGGTTTCTAATGAAGTTTGTGCCTGATGAGCACTGCAAAATTTCTAAAATCTTGAATTCAGATTGAATATCATCTCCTTTATTTCCTATTTTGCATTAATTTTCCCAAGTATTTAACTTTTGTCAATAGCAACTGTCAAAAAACAACTTGGCAGAGATGTGACATCATTGAAAGGAATATCATAAAATCTAATGTTTTTATTTTAGTCCTACATCATGAAACATGCTGTAAAAAGATAATAATTCCTTGGGGATTATCTACAATTTCACTACAGCAATTATTTGAGTGTGGGACAAACAATGTCATGTAAGGCTCCACATCAAAACTTGCAATTCAATTATTAGTTAGGGGACTCTGGGCTAAGTTTTCAAAGTATATCCCACATAGCCTCTCCTAATTTACATATTCAATTTTGAGCTTACAAAATCCTGCAGTGGCACACAAAAAAAAAAAATCAGAAAGTCAATTGCTGACTGAGGTGTTAATGCATGTCAATGTGAGATTGTATTCATTTTAAAACAAGAAGGCAAAAGTTTAACCACAAATTTAGAAGTCACTATTGCATATTTAGTCTTTGGTGATTTTTAATTTACAAATCTTCCATATCTAAGTTGGACTCTGTAAGCAAACAAAATGTTTCAATGCTATATTTTTTCTTGAGAATTGTAAAGGTAAAATGTTGCTTAGTCTCATGAAATTATTAATAGAACTATATAAATTTTCCAGAAACTATGGACTGTAACACAAAGGTATAGCATCTTACATATAATATACTTTCAGAAATAGACTCATTCTTTATCTAGTGAGCTCAGACTGGACCTGCTTTCAAACATTTATAAACTTTCAGCTGCTTCATTGAGAACTACCTATTTATATCTAGCAAAATCCTTGGGGAAGGTCAATATAGTTTCCCACACAGTTAAGAAACTGTTAAAGCAGAAATCAAATCTCAAAAGTCTCATCTGACACAACATATTTCGAATTTAATGGTAAAACATTAAACCAGTTCACTTTTTTATTTATATGTGATTCTGTAGAATGATCAATAAACACCAAAGGACAGGTATTTATAGAAGTAGAATTCTTTTGCCTATTTATTTGATTTAGGACCATTTTACAGCTATTTGCCATTTTGAAAGATTCTTAATTTTCATACAATAGGTCAAAATGCATTCAATTAATTTTGCAAAATATATCATACTTTAATTAAACACCACCAGATGTAGTAATCTGGAACATGGTGTTCCTTAATATGCCTGAATTTTACCTCTTTCTGTACTCTGTCACAAAATAATTTCTGCACACTTCCCAATTCAATATTACATTTTTTCTTGTACAGGCTTTCTGATTTTGAGTTCTTAAGATTCTTAGGATATGGGTTTTATATTTCACATCTAATCAGCTCAGATCAGGCACAGGTACAGGTTTCCAATTAATATTCAATTTTTACTTCAAAATCTTTTTAAAGTATTATTCACAATTTTGAAAGTTGGGGGTCAGTCCAATACAAGCAGTGTAAATTCAACAACAAAGTGTACTTTGCTTGAAATCACAATGGTAACTTGAAATCAGAGTGCCAAAAATATATTAGCCATATTCAGAACACATCACACGATTCATGGACAGTCTTTGGAGTCAGCAGAGAGCAAAGAGTCTAATTTGTCTTTTATATATGATTGGCTACAACCTTAGTTTTTGAAAATGTTTCATTGAGTTATTGTGTTATAAGATAATAAATGCGACATTTCTTTTTATAAAGGACAGTTAATACTTTTAAAAGAAAGTTATATTTTTACAGGTCCAGTGCCCTAGGAAGAATTATACTCATTTGCACTAGGGTCAAATCATAAAAGACAATTTCCCACTTGAAATGATCTGAATTCACTCCCTGCTTTCAATTGGAGGCAATTTTCATCTTTTTCTTTTTTTCCTGCTCATGAAATAAAGCTGCCTAATGGTTTTTAAAAATGCTATGTAATATGCCTCTCTTTCAAAATAGTAAATTCTCCCTTCTTCAGAATGAGACTTGCTCTGCCTGTCTCACCATCCTCTATAATTTCTGCCTGTCCCTCACTCTAAAATAGAAGGGTACATAATGACTATCAGTTGAAATGCCCTCAATCTCTTTTCATACTTTCATTTCCCCCCCAGATTTTCAAGGTGCTGGTTATTTGCATCTGCAATTTTTCAAGACTGTGAAATGTAAACATGTTCAGAGAGAACAAAAGTTTCTTTGGAACTGTCAAAATGGAAACCACAGATACAGCATCTCTGAAGTGAAATGAAATTTTCTCATGGTATTTAATAAAAATCTCTGTCATGACTTTACTTCCATCTGTTTTCTGAGGAGCCATACAATGACTGGATTATGTTGTTTATTTTTGCCTTTTCCAATAATGTATTCTTTAGGCATTATTCTCCTTTGAGACTGATTATTACCTATTGAGATAAGAAACACTTTTCACCAGAATGTCTCATTTTAATACTATTAACCTTTACCAAATTTGATGCTATAAATTTTCCCTTTGAGTATGCATTAATTGGGTATGAAAATGAATGGGTATGAAAATGAAGCTTGTATTTGTGACATGCCAATATGGATATATTCATTTTATTTTGAAAGCTCCTAATTTACTCAGCAGTAAGGAAACCTGGGTCACAAAATGATATATGAATGGAACTGATTGGCATCTCCTATCTAGGTAGATACAGGGATTCTGAACTGCTTACTTTTCATACTGGAAGACAAAGAACTTCTTCATGTCATTTATCTGTCAAAATGTCTTTGGGAATCTACATGGGCTTAATAACATTTGTGTAATTTGATGTCATTTGCCAATTGAGATAATGAAGGAAACTTGTTTTGTAATCATGCAAGAAGAACTAATAAAGTATTAACCCTTTTCTTTAGGTAAGTTATAAATGGTAACTTATAAAAGAACCTGACTTCATTTAGATTTCAGATCTACTTTTCCTGAAAGACTATAGAAAGCAAATAGAAAAAAATAGTTTTCACTGAAACTGAAAATTAGATTATCTTAATAAATATGGCATCAGAAAAAATTATAGACAGAACTGGCCACTAGTTAAATGTATGAACTGGAACTATAGGCTTCAATTCAAATTCCCCTCTACCCCTTATTAGGAGCATGACCTTGGACAACCTATTTAAATTCTATAAAACTCAGAAGCAATTAGAGATAATTATTGGTAGCACTTTAGGGATTGTGCTAAAATTAAGTGATACACTACATGTAAAGTGCTTATAAAACAGATGCAAATTGGTGCTACTCCCCTGGGAAATTTAGAGAAGGGATATAAAGATGTTTCTAGCATGGAAATAAGTTATTGATTGGATAACTACTACAAAGATAGCATTGTGTCTTCCACTTGGATGTTAGAGGGATGGGTAAGGTAGGATAGGGAAAATATAAAACATATACCAAAGAATCTTACAATAAAAGGTTACAGTGGGTACAGTTTAGACAACAAGCTCTGGTTCAGACAACCTGGATTTAAATCCAGACTGACACTTAGAAGTTTTGTGATTTTAAAAGCGTCACCAAATCCTCAGTGTGTCTCATATTCATAGTCTATCAAGAAGGGATAAGGTAACAGTGCATAGGGGTAATACAGGATTAGCATGAGCTTATGATGCCAAATATTGAAATAGGGTATAGACGTATCTCAATTGATAAAAGAGGGTTTAAATTTGACAGAAGGGAAACGATTTCATAAAAGAATAAAGAATATATTATGAGGTGTATGACAAGTGAAAGCCTTCTATCCTGCATTTATGAAGAAACCTCTACGGAAATTTAAATACAATAAGGGAAACAAACAAACAAACAAACAAAATGATGCCACAGGAAATTTGACCTTATGACACCTACTATTGTAGCAGACCATAAACACATTCTGACTCTTGGCTAGATAAATGTATAACCTCATGCTAAACTCCAATTTACCTCAGTTCCTTTTGCTCAGTATTTAATGTTTGCAGTCAACAAAATATTATGTCATACCAAGACAACGATATGACCCAAGGTTGATATTTTTAACACCCAAAGTCGACCTGAGGTGTGAAAGAACAGATTTAGTGGAAAATAACATATGAATTAAAGTTCAAAATATAATTTGATGCCAAAGTAAAGGGCAATGAAGAGGCGCTGGTTTTTTGAGGGGCCAGAAATCAGCATTTAGGGCTATCAATCCTGCATCAGTGTGAGGAATGGCCTGGTTTAGGAGAATATTTGCATTGTGGATAAGTTTCTTTGATGTTTGCAATAACCCAGGAGTAAAGTAGATGACAGAAATGGGAATGCAAATAAATGGAAATACATAATGAGTTGAGCATGAAGAGCTGACAGAGCTTGAAATTGAGAGAGAATCAACAGTGTTCGTGATGAGGCAGGTACACCTGAGGGTGGACTTGTGACTTGGAGACACAGGCGATCATCTAGTTGGCAGCTAAAAGCATGAACCAGAATGTGGAAGCAAATACTGGATCCAGGCAGGAACTAGCAAAGTCTAGGCACTGACAGAATAAAAATTCTAAAGTAATCAAGAACTTCTAAGAAGAAGTGTCAAAAGAGTCAAATCAGAACATTAGGTAAGAGCCACTTTTAAGTTTGAAAAGGAGGAAGAAAAAAAAATTTAAAGACAAGATTAGGAGAAAAGTATCACTGTAGAAAAAAATACAGGAACTCTCAGAAAAAGCATATGAAGATGGAGATTGATCAACAGTCAAATGCATATCATCCTAAGAACTGGATCACCATGGTCATGGTATCATTAAAGTCCTTGAAGAAAGCTAGATGCACATCCATGAGGCCAAGGACTGTATTGCATGTTATAAATAATTATCTCTACAGTGTCTGTACAGTGATCAGTAATTATTTGTTGAAGAAATAATATTTTTGCAGAAGAAAGACTGTAGGAAAGTAAAGGAGGTGTGAATAGTGAGGATGAAGATATGAACAATGTATATGGAATGACAACTGGATATAAAAGTATACAAAGCAGCAACAGTTAGAAGAGAAGCTAGGCTAAGTGTAGGTGTTTCATTCTGTATTATTATTATTTTTAGTCAAAGTAGTAGAGAACTGTGATACTTGCAAGCAAAAAGTATGATTGTAATGGTAGAATGGTTTAAGAATACTCAAAAAGAGAAGTAAATAGAAGGAAACAATGCTTATGAGAGATCAAAAAGGGTAAATTTAATGGCTCGTTATTTTACTAAGAAAGTCTACAAATCAGTATGCATTTAGTAAATCTGAAAGACTACAGAATGAAACAACCAACCTAAAAGATTTTTAGATTACTTATTGAGGGTTTAATCTTGCCTTCCAAGAT
Source organism: Sciurus carolinensis (assembly GCF_902686445.1). Lineage (NCBI taxonomy): Eukaryota > Metazoa > Chordata > Mammalia > Rodentia > Sciuridae > Sciurus > Sciurus carolinensis. The sequence continues at coordinate 25,857,916 of NC_062224.1, forward strand.
TCATAAGAATTGATTCATTAATATGCTTTTCACTTGATATCATATCTCACACATTTTGCCATGATTCTTGTTTTTTTCTTTTATTAAAGCAGACATCAGTTAGTTCTTACTTGATGCAGATAATGAGTACTGTTGGAATACTTTAAATGAATATAGATAAATAAACTAAAATAAAAAAGAGTAAAACAAAATTCAAGATTGTGTTTCTCCAGGGGGAAGGAGTAGAGGGGGAAGGGAGAAGTACTGGAGACTGAATTAGAGCCAATTTTTTTTTTCTTTTTTTTGGTACTGGGGATTGAACTCAGGGGCACTCGACCACTGAGCCACATCCCCAGCCCTATTTTGTATTTTATTTAGAGACAGGGTTTCACTGAGTTGCTTAGCACCTTGCCATTTTTGAGACTGGCTTTGAACTCACAATCCTCCAGTCTCATCCTCCCAAGCTGCTGGGATTACAGGCCTGTCTCACCCGTACCCAGCGAGCCAATTATATTCCATCTTTTTATAAATATGTCAACAGGAAGCCTTATATTATGCATAACTACACACACACACAAAAAAAAAAACAAATAAAAGTAAAAAACAAACAAAAATTGTTTTTTATCTTCTTTATTCTGTGTTAAAACTTCCTGGCTCAGGTTAGCAGGGTGAAGCCCATGGACCATCTGGCCTGTCACCTGTTTCCATATAATCCTTGAATTAAGGAAGCTCTTGTTTTCAAATAATTGGAAAAAATAATTCAAAAGGATAATTTTTATGACATATAAAATTATGTACACTTAAAAATTTAAATACAACTTTTTTTTTCTTTTTTTTTTTTCTTAAGCTTGTTTCTCTGCCTCTGGTGCAAGAGCAGCATTTCTTTTGGCAGCAAAATGGAAATCACTTGTCAGATCTCGGGGATGTTTGAAGAAACACACAGCAGTTATTGATGACTGGGGTTTTCTCTTAGTGTTGTCTAATATAATCAAAATCAAGTCAACCTTCTATCTCAGGGAAAAATAAGTGGAATAGGAAAGACCCTGGTCTAAACACGCAATAGGATTTCATGGAGACAAACACTCTTATTTTACTTCTGGTTAACTAGAAATCAGTGGGTACATTTATTTACTGGCTTTTTGTGTTGAGAAACTAGATCTGTAAAATATGTTCTGAAGCTTATCAGCCAACAGTCTCCCTATTCTCTTTCTTGGTGGTAGTGTGTTATTGGGAGTGAAATATTTGTATTTATAAAAAGTTAAACAAGACAAGGAGAAAGATAATACTGAACGAAGAGGAGAAAATAGCAACTGGAAGCAGAGAGAAAATGTCCTTGTTGTTTTGAGCCATCTGATAAGAACAAAATGCAATAGAAAAAGTGATATCATTTTAACTTTAGACATTTCAGAAAGTTTTGAGAAAGTCTTATTAAGCTGTAGAGAACACTGGTTAGAAAAACAGGCTTTTGCCTCAGACATCCGTGGTTCCCAATGCTAGATCCAACAAGTGCCATTCATGACGCTGGGGGCGAGTTACTAATCCTCTCTGCATATCATTTCCTTCTCCTGTAAAATCCTCCAGGACGTTGTGAGGATTAGATGAGAGAGCCTGGTTAAACCCAGGTGTACCACGATTAGCGCTCAATGAAAAGTACCTACCAAGAGTCACATCAGTTTTTGACAAAATGTGCACTATTGAGGCAGAACTAACAATTTTCTGTTGTATGTTATTCTTTAAAAATTAACAAACAATAAAAGCTTTAAAGATGTTGCAGTTTGTCAAATGATATAGTAAGATAACAAATATCAGTTTTGTTGTTCATTATTACCCATTTTTTTTCTAATATTTCAAGTCGTTCTCCTTCATAAAATCTCCTATTCTAATGTTTAAATGTCTTGGTGATATTAGAAGAGAGAAGTCAGAGAAAAAGAGAAAAAAGAAGCATAAAGAGGGCAAAATGAGAAAAAATATTGATGCTAACGAAGTGCATAAATGCTGTCATGCATTACTTCAGCATGCTGATGAGAAATATTGGCAATGAAAGAAAATAAAATAATACATAATTTGTGGTTATACTAAACACCGAGAGGATTGTTTCTATGTTAAGTCAAATAGATGAACAGTTCTAAAATTAAGTAGAAAAAAGAAAGCTTTTAAAATAATCTGAAATAAATTCTTACATGGTTAAAAAACAAGATCCCACAGTGCAGAAGACCAAACTTCGGGGTAATGCTGTCTCATGCATTGTGAGAGCATAGCACTCAAAACAAATCAGGTTGGTGACTGGTGATGTCCTCCTGGCCATCTTGATGGTCGTGGTTAGGGTGGTAGTAGTGGTGAGATTTGCTGGATTAGCACCACAATCCAATCCAATTATACAAAAAGATAACCTCTTTCTCTATTTAAGGAACATCAGAATATGATTGTATGTTAGTGAAACAACTAACCATTTTATTAAGGAAAATCATTTTGCTGACATGGATTATTGCATTTCAGTACTTGTGAAAAAATTTTCAGGTCCTATAAAAATTAGGTTAAAAACTTAAGATATAGTTCTGGATGGTGTTGTATCATTACATGTGGAGATGAGATATGCCATCAGAGAGATATTATCACATACCTAACAGGGTAGCAGAGATTCTGCAATTTCAAGAAAGTAATTAAATATCAACTTAGGAAAAGAAACTCTCTAATTTCAGCAATAGCTTAGAAAGCTACATTTTTGGACATTGTACTAGTATTATAAGAAGATTGTCACATTATAATCTAATTATTAGATGTACTTTGTGAATGTGTGAGGTAATATTAAGATAATACTTTCGATGAGTTTAAATTATTATATCCCTTTGCTTTTTAGACGTTCTCTCATTTTCACAAACCCTTTACTTATTGGAATTTAAATACATCATCTGTGCAGTTTCTGGTTGTCAGTGTGTGAACCCATATGCAAGAGATTGCCCATCTAAGATGACATCCAGGGATGAATGCTTTTCAATTTTTATTTAATAATTGCAGTGCATTATTTACTTGGTAGAAAAAGCTTTCTCTAAATTGGGGAACACCTTTCTTACATATACTAAGTAAAAGAGTACTGTTCAATAGCAATGCAATGTGACTCACATATGTAGTTTTATAATTTTTAATAGCCACATTTTAAAAAGTCAAAGAAATGATGCAATTATTTTATTTAACCCAATATATCTATATACAAAGCACTAACAAGATTTTTTTTTGTAGTATATCTTTGAAATCCAGTGTGTATTTTACCCGAATAGCACCTCTCAGTTTGGACTGGCCACAATCCCATGCCTCCATAGTTCCAAGTGACTGGTGGCTAACACATTGGACCACAAGGCTGTAGAAGAACTGTTTTGAGTTAGACAGTTTGGCCTTCCAACCTGCTTGCTCAGTCATCCATGCAACTTGGTTGTTTTTTAACCTTTCAAAAAATACAGCATGTTGTACATCATAGTGTTTTGAGAGTATTAAATGAGTAACATATGCAAATCTGTTTTTACCGTTTCTGACTCAGGAAACATTTAACAGATGTTGGCTCTCTTTCTCTCAATACTCTGTAATTTCTCTTTATTTTGTTTGAAAAAAATTCTGACATTTGGATTTGTGTGAATAAATGAGAAGAGCATCTATTCAATGTGCATCTATAGCCTTTGTAAGACCTAGAACAGTTTCATGAAGGTATTCTCATTCTAGCATCTCCCTGTGAATTTTTCTTTAACCCTTCTCTTCACCAGCCCCTTAGCAAATCCACCTTTCCTTTTATTCCCATAGCATTTTTCATCTTCAACTGACTACCATTTTTTTTGTAAAGGTTAATAATAATCTATACTGATTTTTCTACCTCTCTGCTACAAGGTCAGTGACATGATGGCAGAGACCCTTCTCTGATTTGATCAACATGGACTCCAAGTTCCAGAACAGTGCCTGGCAGAAATGGGCTTCAGTGAATATTTGTCAATGAATGAATGATAGTATATCATTTTATGACTGTATCACTCACCTATGTATATTTTGCATTTATTCACAATGTTCCTAAAGTGGGCTGACATCAGATACACTACAGATGTTTCCCTTTTATACTCTTCTCAGGCTTCAATATCTTTATTATTATCAGCAGTGGTAGTTATAGTAGTAATATATTGATAATTCCACCCTTGGAGTATACAAACCACCACTAATCAAAGCAGAGATCTCTCCTGAACTCGCATGATAATAAATTCCAATATATTAATTAATGATCAGATAAAATGAAAGGATTTGCATGTCATATTATTTGATATATCTCTGTATTCCATGAAAACCTACTGAGATATTTTTAATTATTCTTTGTGTCTTTACTTCTACTTGTAAATAACTCTTCTGGATTTTCTCATCCAGTTTTTATTCCATGCAAGATTTTACAAATTTTTAAATTTTACTCTTTATTTTATATATTTAAGGTGTACAACAGGATGTTTGGATACACATATACACAGTGAGATGATTGCTACAGTCAAAAAATCCATTAATCTTTGTGTGTGTATTTGGTAAAAGTAAAATCTACACCTAACAAAATGTCCAGTATATGAGACAATATTAACTGTAATTCTCATACTGTACTTTAGGTCTCTAGATTTATTTATCCCTTTGACCTCCTCCTCATTTTACCTATCCCCTTGCCTATGAGAACCACATTTCTAAGAATTTGATTTTTCCATTTTTTTTTGAGATTCTACATATAAGTGAGATCATGCATATGTTTCTTTGTATCTGCCTTACTTCACTTAGCCAAATGCCCTGTAGGTTCATCCTTTTGTTGCCAATGACAAGTCCTCCATTTTGAACAATATTGCTGAACAATATTTAGTACACATACATACATATATATATGCACACACGTATATGTGTATGCTTTATATATGAGTGTGTATCTATCTATATATCTCTATATCTGTATCTATATCATAATTTACCTGTCCATCCAAAGAAGGACACTTTGGTGGTTTCACACAATGGTCATGTGTGACATGAGGGTGCAGACAGCTTTTCAAGGCAGTGATTTCATTTCCTTTGGCTAGGATTTTTAATTTCTCTGTATTTGTTTTTCACAGTGACTGTACAAGTCCACCTATCACCAATGTTGCACAAAGATGACCTTTTCTCCTCCCCCATGGTTGTTTCCTACTATCTCTTTGGTAATAGCCATCAAGTGTGAGATAATATCTCCTTATGGTTTTGATTGCATTTCCTTGATGAACTGGGATGTTGACAGCATTTTGTCATATACCTGTTTGTTAGCAAATTTTTTGTCTTCTTTGGAGAAATGTGTTTTTGCATCTTTTGCCCATTTTTTCAATCAGGTTATTTGAAATTTTTATTTTTGATATTGAGTTGTGTGAGGTCTTACACATTCATACTTTGTGGGGAACATAATTTTAAACACCTTTATTTTGGAAAATTTCAAATTTATATCAAATTAGAACAAAGATGATGAACTGCTATCTATGCAAAACCCAGCTTCAACAATTTTCAATCCATGTTCAGGTATCTTATTTCCTGTATATTTCCACCCATAACCTCAATTTGATTGGGTTATTGGAACACCATCCTGAATATTGAATTACATTATCTCTAAAGATACACATTTCTATAAGATAAAGACTCCTTTTTGCATAAAGAGTTTGTTATACATCTTAAAATTATACTTTCTCATTAAAATAGAATAGCCAATAGGAAAAATATTTCATATGAATATATATATATATATATATGGGACTATATAGTCCTGATATTTTTGTATAATAGTGCACAATAAAATATACTACTAGCAAAGTGTGTCGAGGTAAATGAGGAAGATGGTTGCTGCTAGCCTCCCGAAGTCTTGCACATGTGCATCTGATCGGCAGGTTTTATCCTAGTACAGAGAAAGTGAGTGGCATAGGATTCCTGAGGCTTGATGATAAACAGGCACAGGAACAGTTTTCTAAAGAGTAACAGACAGCGTAGGTATGACTTTTGTCTAGTACACCCAATTATCTATTTCTTCCAGGGAGGACTGTTCCCTTTTCACATCTCAACTTGCCCTTTCAGTTGTCTTTAAATACTCTGTGATTCTTGATAATCCATTTTGAATTTATTTATTTATTTATTATTTATTTATTTATTTTTTATAAAAAGGAGATTTATTAGATTGGCTTACATGACCAGAAGTTAGATAGTTCACAATGGCCATCTGTAGGCTAGAGAGCTGGAAAAATGAGCAGCTGCACAGTCCAAGAGGCAGAAGTCCCAGAACAAGAGAGATCAACAGTGCTACCCTAGTCCAAGACCAAGGCTTTTGAAAACTACCTGGATAATCACTGGCAGAGTCTGCTTTGGAAGAATGAAGAAGTGAGAGTCCAATATCCGATGGAAGCAGCAATCAAGAACTCATTCGAGAATAACTGAGCTTGCATCTGCATCTGCTTCCTTGTTCTTTCAACTTTTATTCCATCCAAGCCACCATCCTATTGGGCAGTGCTGCCCATGCTTAGGAAGGGGCTCCACTCCCGTTCACTCTCCGTTCCAATCATTCCTAGACATGCCCTCATCGACACACCCAGAAACCTCTTAATCATCAGTATCTCTTAATCCAATCAAGTTGACAATTCACCATTTTAAATTTATTAATGAAAGACTTTATTGTTTATGAAAGAATAAACAATGTTCATAGTAGTTTTACAGAACCGTATTCTGGCAGATCTCTCCTTTGATTGGGAGAGTGAATGGCAGGTGATGTACATACACATAGGCAAGTAGACTTGGAGGTTTCCCTCTGGGGCCGGGCTCTCAGTCTCAGCTTATAAAATTCAAGAGAATTTTATAAGCTCTTACAAATCTTGATGCCCTGACCACAACCTGCAGCAATTGGATCTGAATATTTAAGAGTGAATCCCAGATATTAGTACTTAAATAAAAACAAAACTCCTTAGATGATTCCAATATGGAGTCAAGGTTGACAATAGTGTGCTTGGATCTGAGCCCAAGGCGTAGGCACGCAGGTAAACTGCAATGCCTTAAGTGTTTATTCTTGTACAGTTAGTTATATTTATCTCACCCCAAAAACCTACTATGCTGATCCTATGTAACCCTAAGCTTGAATCTGTCTCTTTTTCAGGTTGTTATTATCTCAAAATCATTCCTTACCAGGAAGATTCCAATTATCTGCATAGCAGTTCTGATTTTTATCCTGAGGGAAAAGGCTACTCCTGTGGGTAGCTGAGTTTAGAAATAGGGGTCACTGGTAAGAAACACACATGGCAAAGCCACTTCCCCATTCTCCCGGGTGTTTTGACTACTGTTTCTAAGTGAATTACCCTGAAGAATTCATCACAAACTTTATTTTTATTTGCATTAGTCTGCTAGGGAAGCTATCATCAAATAACACTGACCAGGAGCCTTAAACCAAAGAAGTTTATTTTTTTCCTCACGATTCTGGAGGTTAGAGGTTTAAGGTCATAGTGTCAGTAGATTCGGTTTCTCTTGAGGTCTCTTTCCTTGACTTGCAGACAGTCAATCTCTCGCAGTGTCCTCACATGGCTTTTCTTCTATCTGTCCAAAGCGTCTCTCTCACCTCTTCCTTTTATTATTGGGATATCAGTCCTGTTGGATCTGGGCTCCACCCTTCGACTTCATTTAACCCTAATAACCCCTTTCACATCCCTATCTGCAAAACAGTCACATTGGGGTTTAGGATTTCAACATATAAATTGGGGTGTGGGACAATTCTTTCCTTAATAGTATCTTTTACTTTTATTTCAGGATATCTGTTATCTCCCCTGGAAAGACCTATAGTGAACCCTTTTCCCTGGACTGAGATTTATGCTGTTTGTACTTGGTTCATTCTAATTCCATCGGCATCTCCTCCTCCTTCCCCTTCTTTTCTTCTTCCCCTTTTCCTACTCTGTTCCCTACTTTCATCCTCCTCCTTCCTCTTCTTCTTTACCTTCTTTTATTCCTCCTTCTCTGTCTCTTCCTCTTCAGAATTCCTCAAAAGTTACTGACCCAAAGATTGGAACTTTTAAAAATGTGTAGCAATATAGTCACTATCTGGTTTTTTGTATGCAAGTGTGTTGTTAGATTAAATATATATGTGTGTGTGGGGGGGGAAGAGAGAGAGAGAGAGAGAGAGAGAGAGAGAGAGAGAGAGAGAGAGAGAGAGAGAATGTGAATAAGAGCAGAACGATTCCAGATTAATAGTCTGGTTGACATGTGAGGGAAGACTAGTTTTAAATGTCAAAGTCCATACCCTTGTGCTGGATACGGGAGTCTCCATGTACTCTCCCAGAGACCAGTGAGAGATGATGATAAAAGCCTAGAATGCAATTGAAGTCAGGGAGCCCTGAACAGGGAATTTAAGGGGATCCATGCAGAACTAGATATAAGAAAGCAAGATACATTAATGTCCTGGAAAGGGACTTGGAGTAGGCATTGTGCTCCAGAGTTTGAGCTCAGGCTTTGTTATTTACTAGACAGGTTTACATTGTTGAACATCTGTGGTCCTCATCACTAATGTAGGAAGTACAGTATCCTGTCTGCCTGACAGAAAGGACAGTTATCATGTCCTAATCTTCTGGACACTGCCAACCAAGTATCAAGGTCAGTTATGTGTATTGAACACATCATACCTTAAATTGCTGTTATAGAAATGAGACTCTTATCAGTACTAAGATTACTAGAGGATTTTTTTTAACTTGGATGGTGAATACATATTTGCACAATAGTAAGCATGTGGGTTTTATATTGGACAGCAAACTCTACTTCAGAAACTTTTCAAACTAGTTAACATATACCCTCAGGTTTCATTACTACCAGTGTATGGTAGTTGGTAAACACTAAGGAAATACTTGGTGTATTAATTAATCCAAAATACTTTGCCACTAATGAAAACAGAAGGGGATATATCTAAGTCTCATGTGACCTACAAAGACTTATCAAGTGTGATTCTATTTGATTTTAAATGCTAGAGAGAACATAAAAATCACAGAAGATGTGACGTCTGAGCAACTAGAATGTATGACTTAATTGCGAAGATTGTCAACTATATTATTAAAAAGAAAACAAAATTATGAAGGAAAAAAAATAAGGATATAGGAGCCTTGTGCATGATACTTTCATTTACTCATGTCACGGAAATGTCACTCTTGCCATTAAATCTTGTATATATTAACTATCAATGCTATTCATAAGTAGACTAGAGAATGGATTGATGATGTTTGTGGTTTCTCTCTACAGCTGGGCAATGTCTCTAAAATGGCTCATAAACAGGCCTGGGACAGACATTGAAAATGACTTTCTTATGTATCTAATTCTTCATCTTGGTAACAATATGTGAAAAGATACATAAATACAGTTTTAATTAACAGCAATGTTGTGATGCTTAGAAATAGACTGCAGGCTCTTTAATCTGTTGGCCTTCTTATAAAGAATTTTGTTTTTCCCAGAGGGTCAAAATTAATTAATGTCCTTACAATTTATTTAGCAGCCCATTGTCTCAGAGATGCTTCAACAAGCTCACTGAGCCATATTTGTGCACCAAGAATGACACAATCAAACTGCTTTGATGAGAGCACTCTAAAAAATATACTGTCTCAATTAGTGATTAACAAGGAAGATAATAAAATATCCTGTCAGAATGATCTTTCTTTATCAGTGAACAACATACTGGTACATGATATTACATAAATAACCAGATTCAAAACTTTTTACATGGACCTCAGTGAACTTGCACAAGTGATAAAATTTGAAAAAGGAAATAAATATTCCCACTAATAGTCTTTAATAAGTTCCATTAAAAGGTATCATTGATCACTCTTCTCGAACAGTGAACGTGACCTTTCTCCTATCTATTGACTACTGTCTTTTGCTCCCTAAGTTTATAATATTTTTGTACCATTAGTAACATTAAACTAGTAGAAATGTGCTTAGTTTTCAAATACCTTCTTAGGATCAGGGAAGATTATTCCAGTTGGATCTGAAGAACTCCAGCATTTGCATCTATAGGTTATTATCTGGAGCTTAGCAGCAAAACTGAAAATCAGCTTATTTTTCATAATTTCTCAAGGAAACAAAACCTATATTCATTCTCGGAAATTACCATAAAAGTAAAAAGAAATCCACTTAAATGTAGATTCATTGTTGTGAATGCTTACTGTAATGGAAATGTTCTAATTCATCATTAAATAATTTTATAAATTTGGATCTCTCCTCAAAGTGGAATACTATAAGGAAAACTACCTACTACAAATATTCACAACATATAATCTTCTTTGACTTTATTTTTTTCAATTACTAAAATAAAAAATCCTGTTTTATTTGAAAATGTGTACATCAAAAAGGAATGGCAGTATGTATATACAAAGATAATACTTATCTTCTTTCTTTAGTGTTCTGTAGTTCTCATTGTAGAGGTCTTTCACATCTTTTGTGAGATTGATTCCCAAGTATTTTATTTTTTTCAAGGCTATTGTGAATGGGGTAGTTTTCCCAATTATTCTTTCCAAAGATTCATCACTTATGTATAAAAATGCATTGGATTTATGAGCATTGATCTTGTAACCCGCTACTTTACTGAATTCACTTATGAGTTCTAAAAGTTTCCTGGTGGAATTTCCAGGTTCCTCTAAATATATAATCATGTCATCAGTGAACAGGGATAGTTTGAGTTCTTCTTTTCCTATTCGTATCCCTTTAATTTCTTTGGTTTGTCTAATTGCTCTGGCTAGAGTTTCAAGGACAATATTGAATAGAAGTGGTGAAAGAGGGCATCCCTGCCTTGTTCCAGATTTTAGGGGGAATACTTTCAGTTTTTCACCATTTAGAATGATATTGGCCATGGGCTTAGCATAGATGACCTTTACAATGTTAAGGAATGTTCCCACTATCCCTATTTTTTCTAGTGTTTTGAGCATGAAGGGGTGCTGTATTTTATCGAATGCTTTTTCTGCAACTATCGAAATAATCATGTGATTCTTAACTTTAAGTCTGTTGATATGGTGAATGACATTTATTGATTTCTGGATGTTGAACAAAACTTGCATCTGGGATAAAACCCACTTGATCGTGATGCACTATCTAGAAGATGGAAAGATCTCCCATGTTCTTAGATAGGCAGAGTTAATATTGTCAAAATGGCCATACTACCTAAAGTGCTATACAGATGCAATGCAATTCCAATTAAAATCCCAATGATGTACCTTACAGAAATAGACCAAGCAATTATGAAATTCACGTGGAAGAATAAGAAACCCAGAATAGCTAAAACAATCCTCAGCAGAAAGAGTGAAGTACGGGGTATCGTAATACCAGATCTTCAACTCTACCACAAAGCAATAGTAACAAAAACGGCATGGTATTGGCACCAAAATAGACAGGTAGATCAATGGTACAGAATAGAGGACATGGACATAAACTCAAATAAATACAATTTTCTCATACTAGACAAAGGGGTCAAAAATACGCAATGGAGAAAAGATAGACTCTTCAACAAATGGTGCTGGGAAAACTGGAAAACCATATGCAACAGAATGAATTTAAACCCCTATCTCTCACCCTGCACAAAACTCAACTCAAAATGGACAAGGACCTCGGAATCGGACCAGAGACCCTGCATCTTATAGAAGAAAAAGTAGGTCCAAATCTTCAACATGTCAGCTTAGGATCAGCCTTCCTTAACAGGACTCTCATAGCACAAGAAATAAAAGCAAGAATCAACAACTGGGATAGATTCGAACTAAAAAGCTTTCTCTCAGCAAAGGAAACTATCAGCAATGTGAAGAGAGAGCCTACAGAGTGGGAGAAAATCTTTGCCACTCATACTTCAGATAGAGCACTAATTTCCAGAATCTATAAAGAACTCAAAAAACTCTACACCAAGAATACAAATAATCCAATCGACAAATGGGCTAAGGAAATGAACAGACACTTCACAGAAGAAGATGTACAAGCAAGCAACAGATATATGAAAAAATGTTCTATATCTCTAGTAATAAGAGAAATGCAAATCAAAACTACCCTAAGATTCCATCTCACCCCAATTAGAATGGCTATTATCAAGAACACAAGCAACGAGGATGTGGAGAAAAAGGTACATTCATACATTGCTGGTGGGATTGCAAATTAGTGCAACCACTCTGGAAAGCAGTATGGAGATTCCTCAGAAAGCTTGGAATGGAACCACCATTTGACCCAGCTATCCCACTCCTTGGCCTATACCCAAAGGACTTAAAATCAGCATACTACAGAGATACAGCCACATCAATGTTCATTGCTGCTCAATTCACCATAGCCAGATTGTGGAACCAACCTAGATGTCCTTCAATTGATGAATGGATAAAGAAACTGTGGCATATATATACAATGGAATATTACTCTGCCATAAAGAATGATAAAATTATGGCATTTGCAGGCAAATGGATGAAATTGGGGAATATCATGCTAAGTGAGATAAGCCAATCTCAAAAAACCAAAGGACGAATGGTCTCACTGATAAGCAGATGATGACATATAATGGGGGGTGGGAAGGGTTAGCATTAGGGTTGGGTTAGGTTTAGGGTTAGGGTTAGGGAGGGAGGCAAGAATGGAGGAAGGAAGGACTGCATAGAGGGAAAAGAGCGGTTGATGGGGTTGGGGGGAAGGGGAAAAAATGGCAGAATGAATCAAACAACATTGCCCTGTGTAAATTTATGATTACACGAATGGTATGCCTTTACTCCATGTACAGAGAATCAAAATGTATCCCATTTTTTTACAATAAAAAAACATAAACAAAACAACAACAAAAAGATAATATTTATCAAAAGTTATATCATTGCACTAGGATTATAAGAAAAGTTTTCCTTTTTATGTATTAATATTCTGAAACTTTTAGGAAAAAGGTATATTACTTAGCAATGGAAAAGTGAAAAAAGAAATCTAGAAGAAAGATAAATATTAAAAATCAGAAGCAATGGTTTAGACTTTCCAATTGGCAACCCTTAAAAGTATTCACCACGTTTTTCACAAGTACATAAATGTATTACCATCATATATGATAGATTTTATGTTGACGTGAAATTCTTGTTTCCATTTACTTATTTTTGGATTTATTCCTGTTCTTTTCAACTCCAACTCTGTCACCCACCTAAGTAATCCATGATAAAAAGCAAGTGTTTATCCTTTTCTCCTTTTCTTCATGTGTAATCATTACGGAAATATTTATGGGTAGATTTATACATATATATAGAAATATGTGTGTTAGTTGTTTGCTTTAGAAAAATTGGATGAAGCTCTATGTCATTTTTCACATTGTTTTACTCATTGACAATATCTCTTGGAAATCTCTATAAATCAGTTATGTGGTACTAAACTCATTTTAGCAGGGACTTGATACTGCATGCTGTGGATATCATGAGTGACTTCTGCTTCTAGACTATTTTGGGTTCTCAGTGGGGGTGATTTTGTCCCCCAGGGGATAGCTGGTGATTTAATGACAGTTTTATTTGTAAAGACTCTCTAGAGAGAGGTATTCTTCCGGAAGCTGGTTGATAGAGACCAGGAGTTCTACTAAACATCTCACAGTATTTAGGAAGGCCCCCGGCAATTCATGTGAGTGCTCCAAACGTCACTAGCCCCCAGTTGGAGAAATCTACCAGGCAGTCTAATCTACCCCTGGCTGGGATACTCTTTCTGTGAGTATTCTTGTGGTCCCTTCCTTTCTCCTTGGCAGTCTTTTTTGGGAGTGGCATTTTCTCCTTGGCTTATTTTGACCATCCTATTTACGTTGCAATCACCAACCAAGGTGCAGACTCTTCACTGGACTTTCCAACCCGACTTCATTTTTTTCTTTTTTCCTCACTGAACTTCTAACAAGCCATATAATTTATTTATTCTTTTTATCATTATCTTTTTCTCTCTTCCCAGAATGCAAGTTCCACTGTGGCTGAGATTATTTTTTTTCTGTTTCATTCACTGATGTATATCCTCCAGAGCTAGAATGGAGCCTGGCATTTGATACAGGGTTTGCAAAAGAATACAAATGATTGTATGAGGCATTCACTTATGTCCCCATTTTTGGCTACGAACATGCCAAAATCAATGTCCTCATGCACAAATCATTACGAGTTGCTTCTTATGTGTCTAGGTGGCAGAATGCTTTTTAAATTGGCTTTAAAAATTGACTAATAGGGTTTTGGAAGGTAGATCATTCCTCTCAAATGCACATAATTAGTCTTTTTTTTTCCTTGCAAAGCATTTTGTTTTTATTTGTTACATTCTAGTCTTTATTCTATCTGAAATGTAGGTCTCTATATGACATAGGACTGGGATTTAATTTCATATCCTTCCAGGTGGATAACCAGATATGCAAGCACCAAATTAAATAATACTGATTAAAAATATTAAACAGCACTAATTCTAATGCCCACTGGATTAGAATACCCATCTTGGCTATAAATAATAAAATAAATTTGCTCTTTTCGTTAGTCATAAAACAGTTAAACCAATCTTACATATTTTTGCTTTGAGAAGTTACTTGAGTTTTTCATTATCCTGTTATTTTTCATTGTACTTGTGGTCCAGTTGTTCTGAAGAATACTGTATTAGGGTCCTCCAGAGAAATAGAACCAATATCATGCATACATAAAAAGAGATTTTTTATAAGGAATTGATTCATAGTAGTTGTGGGGGCTACAGACTCCACAATCTGCAAAGGGGACTGGTACCTGGAGAAGCAGGAAAGTTTATAGCACAGATGAAGTTCTCAGAAAGTATATTTAGGAAATTTCTCACTGAGGAGGATGGTATTTCTTGTACTATTGGGACCTTCAACTGATTGGAGGCCACCTATGGACAGCAATCTGCTTTCCTCGAAATTTGCCAACTTAAATATTAATCTTTTCTGAAAATATCCTCCAGGTGGACACACAGAATTATCACAAATATCTCAGGCTACTTCTCATTCATAAGAAATGCTGTAATTTGTTAGAAGAAAACTTACATTTTACACCTAAGAAAAGTTAGACTCTTAAGTGCTGAGTCTGCAGGATTTCTCAGTAAGAGCAAGATTATTAGCTCACTTCTACTTTGAGTCTACTGACAATGAAGCCATTGAAGGTTGCATTCCTCTCAAATTGTAGAGCAGCAAGCAAAATGTGTCAAGATGTTGTTGGTGCTCACTTGTTCCATCACCACTTACCTCGTCCATCTTCACTTCTGCGTTTCAGAGTGACGGGAATGGTGTTCCCTGACTGTCCATTGTGACAGGAGGAGAACTCTCATCACTATCAATTGCCTGTGATGCTCACCTATTGCACCCATTCATTGGAATGCCACCCACCATGCCTGTCCCAATTGGGTACTTTAGAGATACCTTTAGGGTAGAGTGAAAAAAATCTCTACCTCTTAAAATAAAAGTCCTGGGATTCCTTGCTGTGGCAATGTCAGCTTTGGGTCTATTTAATAATTCAAGGGTTAAAGTAGAAGGGAAATGCTCTCCTTCCATTAAGCCTATGGGGCTCTAACCCCACATGGACATGAGAAATGTCCTCTTACCTTCACACAGTAGAGGCTTACTTGACCTGGGTATTCCTACTGGACTCACCTGGTGTGTGATCTGAGTCCAGACTCAAGGCTTCAACAGGAATTTCGCTGCCAATGTCCCAAACCAAGTCATTCTCAGAGTCTTGAGTCAGACCGCAGGCCATAGTCCAGTTTCCTGAAGTCGTTTCAAAATTGCAGCTTCCGGTTGTACTTGTGTAAAGTCCTAGTGGAACAAACATGTTCATGGATGTGACTAGAGATATTTATCACATTTCCTATGATACTACATTCATGATGATTTAAAATTAGTATTTGCATATATTAATTTTTGTAAACACATGTATATAATTGATGTATTCATAATGGTACATAATATCAGTTATACACTGCAACTTATTTTATCAATGGATTTAGAAGCAGTGCATGAAAAGTATCATTTATGTCTCAAGGTATTATCTGGACTACTAATATTTGTAAGTGACAGATAAAACTGTCTGCACATGAACAATGAACATAGCATTATGATAGTACAGATAATTCAGGTTGAATAAACAGCTTCCACCATCTGGTTGTTCAGTGCAGTCCTTTGGTTGGGTCTGCTGTTTGAACAGCACAGGACTTGAGGTGGGCAGGCATTTACAAAAGGCAAGTCACCTTTGGGAAAAGTAGTAAAAAGTATAGGACATAAAAAGTATAGGTACCATACCAATCACTGGAGCACATTTCAGAGCCAGCCACTAAATAATGAAAGAAATTCTCTTCTAAGTATTGATTGATAACTCATTAAAAATTAAATTGTTCACAATGAGAAAAATTAATAGATGATCACTGAATGTCTACTCCTAGTCATCTGTGAAAAGTTCCATAATAATATCCTGATATCTAGGCTTTCATTTTTCTTTCTTTTTTTTTTTTTGGCACAGCAGTTATTATTTTTGAGCACTCACTGTAAAATCTGACTGTGTTATACAGACAGAATGAATGATTGGGTTATTTAATCAGTATGAATCTACTGAGATTGTCATTGACTTTTCCTTTCTTTTTGAAAAGATGAAGTTGATGTTATTATAAAAAAATTTTTCTCCATAATCTTTTCTTAACATAGAACTAATGTTAGCATAAAGAATCTTAATCAGAAAGAAAACCTTGCCATTACATGAATGCCAAACATATAACAAACAGCTTTAATGTTTTTATACCAACTTTTCTGGACCTCTGAGAGGATTTTTGCTTTTCAACACTACACTTCTTAAGCATTACTGCATCGAATACCTAAAAGCAAACTAATTTTTAATCATATACATTTTTACTATTCTACATGACTATATAATTCATTCATTTTAATATTTTTATTTATGGACTATATGCATTTTATGCCTGTCATGCCAGTATTCTATAATACACAGTAGTTTATAATATGGAGACAAGTAAAACTTAAGTTTTTAGTGGTTAGCCAATACATCTGCAAATACTCAGTATTTTCTAATGCACATGTAAGACCACCATTATGCATCCTTTAAAATGATGTCACATACAAGGTTCTATACTAGTTTACTTCCACATAACTAATTTACTGACATACAAACCCTATGAAAATTATTCTACATCCTTTTTCATGCACTACTCCTCCTGTTCCACCTTACTTAACATGTGCCTTTATTTTCAACTTTAAAGACACCTAAACAATCAGGATAAAGTCTCATATTTCATTCTCTCCATCTCAAAATAGGTCACTTTCCCTTTTCTCTTTCCTAAGGTTAATATACTCATGTTCTCAACTCCTTGTCAAAATACTGTTATTTTATATACCACAGTTTTATTTCCTTCAAGGTTACATAATTTTTCTCTATCTTTTAATTGTAGATTCTCTCCTAATTTCATTTTTATAGCTTGTAATCACAGTCAGACGACCCCTCTTCTTTTTTAAATATACATATATATCTTTACTGGCTTATTTCCCATTCTTTATTTTCATCATCACTCATGGTTTCCTGTGGACCATTACATGTTTACATGGATGACCTGAGTCTACAACCACAATGAACAGCAGACTAATATCTTCAAATGCTCCTTTTTTATTAGCTAGATAAATTGTTCTTATTATTCTCTTTTCAAAAAAAATGTTCTTTTTGATATATTTCACTTGGAATATACAATTGTCACTCGAACCCTAAATCCCAAAATAAACTCATTATTCACCACTCTAAGGGTTCTTCTCTACGAGATCATGACTTCATTTCATAACATGAATCTTATCTCTTTTAAAAGACTCAAAACTTCAGAGTCACTTTTGATTCTGTATTCTGCGATTCACATTTCTAATGTTCCACCAATACCTGTAGAATTTCCTTGAGAACTTGTTGAGTCTCTTCCCTCCATTACTGACCAGTAACCATCACACTGGTTCTAACTGCGGGCTTATTTTAAGAAACTCTCTTTAATGCAGGCTTCATCCTATCAACCTTAAACCCAAACCACATGAGCATTTTTAAGATTGCTCCTGTGTTACTTTCTCTTTCTGAAAATATTCCTTGTTTTTCACACTTTCTGAAACTACTCTCACAAATCACTAGCCTTGAATACAATAACCTTTACTTTGAGGCAAAGTATTTTTAGGATGAAATCTGTCTCATGTTCAAAATGGTCTTTACTCCAATCAAATTTTTCAGAAGATTATATCTTAAAAGTAAACTTGCTTTTTTAAAACATTCATGTTTCAGACTACTTCTCTTTCTCTTTTTTGGATATTTTCTCCAGCATGGTTACTATTTTATGACCATTCTTTCCCTATCTTGTTCAAGATACACTTTTATCTAAGTATCCCCTTTGTTTTGCTCAGGTATGCACAGTCCCTCCTCACCTCCAGAGGTGACTCATGGATCATCTAACCTGCTGTGATGAGATTTTTTTTTTCTCTTTTGTTCCCTTTGTTAGCTTAGGTACAGATTAGGAACACAAATCTAGATAATGAGACTTACTATGGAAGGGACATCTAGGAAAATCTGCCTCATTCTTAAAAAGAAGTCAAAAGGAAGAAAATCTATTTGTTTATTCCTAGGATATGGTTGCAAATATAAAAACTTATACATGGAGTTAATTCTATAGCAAAGAGAGTTATCTGAGAATAAGAAACATAAAGAAGACAGGCATCTGTGCAGTTCCATATATTTGATGACAACACAAGCTACTGAATTAAACAACTTAGAGCTGCCAACAGCTTAGACTTCTTGTTATTTGAGATAATACATTTTGCTTATTGTCTGTATTAGTTAGAAAAGTATTTGGCTCCAAGCAACTAAAACTCCAACTTACAGTAACTATAAACAGACAGGAATTAATTTATCTCAGTTAATGAGAAGTCAGCAAGTTGTCATTTTGAGATAAGCACTGTGGCTCAACTTCGTGATCTTTCATTTAAAATACCTTTTCCTCCCCTGCTCATTCATGGTTGCAAGATGACCATGTACTTCCTAGTACCACGCAGATTCAAGGCACAGAAAGAGAAAGAAAGAGGAAAGGTTACAAAAGAAAGAACATTTTTTGACTATTCTAGTCTTCTTTTTTTATGAAATAGATAACTTTCTCAGATTTCTATATAGAATTCATTGGCCTCTTGTGACTGGAAGAAAATTTGGAGAAGATGGGTTTTGTTGCTGATCACAATGGTGTCAAAAATAAAGTCATTCTGTTATTAAGAGATGAAAGGGAATGAATAGGCACCTAGCAGATGCTGATAGGTTGTTTAAACTGCTCAAGATCAGAAATTCTGCCCTAGGCATCTTAACTAACATATCTTCCTTTTTTTATGCTCTATATCCACTATTACTCATCTCTGAATATCCAACTCAAGTCCTATTTCCCCCTTCCCAGAGCACATCAGTTCTCAGGGTGGTGTTAATTAAAGACACTTACCAGCAGTTACAGTTGTTACCATACATCTGGAAGTCCATTACTTTCTCATTTTGCATTGCCATCTTAATTGATCAGCATTAAGCTACTATAAACATCTCTATGTGATCGGGTATTATTACTGAACCACATTATATACACAAGTGGTTCAATAAATATCCACTGAAAGATGGATGATCTGAAGAATATAATAATTCCTGATAATGAATATGTATCGGTCTTTTCAAAATGGCAGTTACTTTGGAAAAACCTACTTTTCAGATTGTGATATTTGTCATGATCCCTTGAACGGACAAAAAGCATTCCTAACACTCACAACTGGCTTTTTCCCCAGTGGCTTAATACTCAGACACATGGCTATATGATCAGTGCAAATACTGATAAACTTGTATTTTTAAAGACACAGTTCCATAGTTTATTATTTTTAATTCCTTATGTCCAAATAGTCACCTCATTTTGAACATATCGTAATGCATGGTACAGAAATATTAATGCCCCCTCTAATGAAAAGTATTTTTCACTGTGAAATGGCTTCTTGAAACTCTGCAATGAGACAGATTTTGAAGAATCTGGTTATAGTAGGAAAGAGTGACATGACTAAATAATGATGTGGATCCACACTGTAAAAGGGAGAAGAGCACCTACCCATGTACTGACCCAGAATACTATGATGGTTGAATACAGGCAGTAGATAATAATTCCATGGAGGAAAAAAACATATTACCTAACATAATTATTAATTTTTACAAGATAATTGATCTCATTTGTTGGAGACCATGCATTTATGCAAAAGGGGGCAGAAATGCAAAAGAAAATTTATCTTTGTTCATATCATACAGTAATATTTTACTACTGAGGAATAGCACCATTTCTTTTTTGATTGTAATAAAAACATGTAAGACATGAACTCTCATTGACAAATTTTGAAAGAATATAAAAATGAATTGGAAATGGCGAACATTATACATTCCCAAACACTGAACAAATATTTAATTTAATTCAATATATTCATTTATCCAGCATATTCATTATTCTATTAGATGGATATTATTATACTTATTATACAGGTGAGGAAAATGAAATCTTTGAGAATTTAAATAATTGCCTAACAAGTGAGGACTTTAGTCAAAATGAAGATTTCAGGTTAATAATCACAAAAGTCAATTCATTCTCTATATTTCTCTAAAGATCATTTTGAAAATGTGATCACTTATTCCATTATACACAACAGATGATCTATCTGACTGCAGGAATTCAGCTCTAATGCCTGTAATGCATCCAAAAGAACATCAATAAGAAATACTGATGAAGTTGATTTGCAGAATTAATGTCTCCTGTATGTCTATGTGTGCTGTGCAGTTCGTTTTATGGATGTGAACAAAATCCATCAAGAGATTTTAAGAAAAGTAACTATTCTATTTCATAACATACTGCTTTTGTTTTAATAAATTTAAATACTTCCTGCAGCGGTCCATCAAAATTGTGGGTATAACTAACCATATTTAAGTATGTCATTGACTTCAGTTTCTGAAAATCAAAATTGCCCCTATGTGTTTTCACATCAATACCTCAGATAGCTGTGGGAAAAATTAAAATCACATAAGGCAACCTGAAAAGAAAAATGAGAAAAGCAAAAAGAAAATGGGTCTCATTTATATTTGAAAAACCAATATAGTTAGTAATTCTTCTTTATGTTTTCAAGCTTATATTTACATTAGTAATTCTTATGTTTTCAAGCTTATATTTACATTACATATACAGACACGTGAATATAATGCTCACACACATTATTCTTCATTTGTAGTCCCCAAGTAAGGTTATAACATTATTGGAAGCATGTTCTTTATTTTAAAATTAACCAGTAATCTTTTCATTTATGAACAACTTATATAATAAAAATCAAAGAATATTATATTTTAATACTTTTCACCCAAGGTTTTTTTTTCCACATTATAAAGTGAGTTTTTGAAAACTAAAATAAAATCTTATGCATATAGAGGTACTCAATTCTTAGAAAGTTGTTCCTAGCACATAAAAGGAATAGGAATAATTGGAAGAATATTGAGTTTATATTTTTAATACATGTGCATCTTTTAGTGAAACCAACATAATATCTATTATAACCCTGCATGTACATGTGGAAGTTGCCATTTTTTTCTTCACTGGGTTATGGATGTTAATGCCTCCATATTTGAATTATTTTGCCTTAAGAATTTTCATAAAATTGTTCAAGATTTTATTATTTGTGAGTGATTATCAGATCCTCTACTTGCTATGTATTTGTGGAGAAAATGGTGATTTAACAAATATTTAAGACTTTCTTTTAGAACTTCATTGGAATTAATTTTTTTGTAGACAGTATGAGAATATTATCTTGGTGCTTTTAAAAGTAGCTAGAAATAGCACTAGAAAGTGTTCAGTGTATTATGAATATAATAATTTATTTATGAAAAAAACAGGACATTTTATAAAATTACTATTATAATGCTATGGTATTCATATAGTACAAACCTGTGCCAGGCACTTTTGCTTCCTTTTAGAAATTCATTTAAAATTAAAATATTAAATAAACATGGGAGACATTATGCTAAGTGAAATAATCCAGTCACTGTAAGACAAATTTTATATGTGTCTACTTAGATGGGGTGCATAGAACAGTCAAATTCATAGACAGAAACTAGAACGCTAGCTGTCAGAGGTTAGGTAGAGGATTGGAGTTATTAACCAATGGGTAGAATTTAAATTTTATAAGTTCTAGAAATGGATGGTGGTGACAGCTTTACAACAATATAAATGTACTTAATGCTACTGAACCATTGCTAACAATTATTAAAATAGTAAATCTTATGTCACATACATTTTATCACAATTAAAAAAACAACAAATACGTAAAAAAGAAACAATGAAAGAGAATCTTTCAGAAGCATCATCACTATAAGATGTCAAGGAATAAAAATGATATTAAGCTAAGAAACAAAAATTTAAATAAGCTCCTGTGGTAACTCATCTCCAAAAATCCTTCCTTCTCTGTAATAGGTGGCATTTTCCCTTTGAGAGGTTAAAGTCTACTTTCTCTCTTTGAATTGAGCCTAAACTTTGTTATTTGCTTGTCCACTAGAATGAATTTGGTATACATCCTGGAACATCTCAGGTTAAGTCAAAAGGCTCTTTGCTGGTTTTCCCGGGGCTCTTGGAACACTAACTCCAGTAAGAAACTAGTCCCATGTATGATGGCTGACAACCTGTTCTCTGTGGCTGCCATGTTCTGGGAACCTCAAGAACACAGAATACCCTTGGAGAATGAGATGCTCATCAAGTAGGATGATGAGACCAAAGAGTTCCAAACCTGGAAGGGGAAGAAGCTATCATAGAAGTGACTATCTAGTCCCACTATACTAACTCATATCATATAAAATAGAAAGCAACAGCCTGGCCTGAATTACTGACCCACAATAGTTGACCCCAAATGAAACTAATGTATCAGTTAAGATACATGAAAAAATTATTTGGACTTAAATATATCCTATATTTTAAAATGATGTACTTGATTTTATACATGACTTTAAAAAAGTTACTTAAATGAAAATTTGAATAGAAGAATTAGTGGAGTACTTCTAATCCAATATAATTGATAAAATCAGTTACTAAACTGATATTAATTTAATGAGCACATTTTAGCCTCAACTATAAAATAAATCTTTTTTGGAAACAGAACTGGAAAAAGAAATAAAAACAAATGAAACATGTAGACAGAGTTCAGTTTCTGGTCATTTTAGATATGATCTTTTATACATTTCTGCATAAATATTGGTGGAAATTTTTTTGTCATATATTTTGTTACAGTTTTCAATATAAAAGTATAAAGAATGAGAAGGCTACCATTTGGATGTTTATGTAGAAAAGTTGGGGAAAATATTTTCGTGATTCTAAATCTATTCTTGTGCATGAAAAATAAAGTTATTTTCTCAGCCACCAGAGCCCAGGTTTCTTTATTCATAAGTCAAAATCTGAGTAAACTGGCTACAATACATCAGACAGATACACTTACCACAGTGAGCTTCGTCAGATCTGTCAGAGCAATCTGGCTTATAGTCACAGACAAGGTGGCCTGCAATACACTTCTTGTCCTGGCACAAAAAATCAGTGGCTTCTGAGCAAATCTCAGAAGTCTCTCCAACTAAGGAAAAAAAAAAAATTATTTAGTCCATGTTTTCATTACATTTGAAGAGTTCTCTTGTTCTATAGATTCCACACTATTAAATAAGGTAGCGATTTTAACAGTTGTCCAAGATAAGCTTCTATTTAACTGCCTGTCTTTCAACTCCACCTGCAATTGTTCAGAAAGTTACACAAAATTACTTTTGAAATACTTTTTAGTCACTCAAGGGCTGACCATGATTACATGATTACATAAACCCAAACTCTTGATCAAGGTATTAAATATCCTTTATTTTTAATTATAGCTTTACTTAGTTTTCCAGTTTTATTTTCTGGGAGTCTTCTCATAAACATCTGCAGATAAATTATACCCTGCGACTGAAGATTTCACAAGTGTGACATTTAATTTTCATTTTTCCATGCATCTACACAGGATGCCTGATCTACTTAAACAGACCAGTTCCTTTTAGACCCTAGACAGTCAACTGTTCAACATCGTACTCAAAGAAACAACTTTCTTTCTCTCCTCTTCTTCCCTATCTTTTTGTCCTCTTATAATCATTTTATTCCTATATTTGAATAATCTCTACTTACTTAAGAGTTGGTTAGACATTCTGTCTGTCCCTCTAAAAGTCCAAACTCTTGACATTTTCATGGTGTTCTCTTGGGCATGACATAGCACTTAATATACAGTAGGTGCTTATTAAGTGTAGGTTATAATAACTTAAGGTACTGGTTTCATTTGAAGGGGGCCTAGAAAAGTGTATTGACAGAACTTTCAAAGGATTCATATATTTGAATATCATCTTAACTGATATGTAGACAAATGATAATACTTCACAGCTTTACAGTCACTTTAGCTCAAGTTCTAAAATTACTTTTAAAATCAATCTTAACAAATTAAATAAAGGTCAGCAATTTCTTTATTATATAGACTATTCCATAGTCTTGTCTGTTATACCTGGTGTTGGGGTAATTTACTTACAGAAAGAGTACTTCCATGAATGAACAGATTAAAACTCTATAGACTTGAAGAAAAGTATGTATCTATTATCTCCAGATCATTCCCTTAAAACATAGCTAAAGCCTGTATAATTTCTGGGAATAACTTACTAGTAAAACTTAGAAGATATAAATGTGAAAAATGAAGCAAGGGTATCTAAGACAAGAGCAAATATTTAACTATGGGCATTAGTAAGATGAAGACTCAAAGGTCATGTTCGTTGAGTAGTTTATAAAGTTTGCCACATAATTTTAATTAACTCTAGTGAAAAATTATGGTTAACTCAGAGAAGTATGTGGACATTGTTTAGTATGCAAGTATAAGCAATTGAGCTTATTTTATTTGTCTAAGCCATTAAGATGAGAAGCCATATAATTACTCCACAGGAGAAATGCATTTTGACTTAAATCTAAATAACTGGCTCATTAATTCTTTAAAATATGACTAAAAAGACTATATTTCTAAATGAAGCTTAATTTTTCCTTAATAATACAGAATTGCAAAGACATGGTGAGAAATCAAGTCAGTGTTTTGAACTGCAGTACATCAAACAATAATTAGAATTGCTATGGTATATTAGGAGCACGAGGAACAAATAAATTAAAAGAACCTGCAATTCCAAGAAAGGTAAATTTTTAAGACAAGACTATGGTAAACTGAAAAGGTAGATTATTTTAGTTAGTGGATGCCTTGCACATGTTTAGTCATTTATTCCTTTATTCAGTCAAAATGATCAGAACAACAGCTAGTAAACTAGTTGGCAAATATGTGAAATGAAAGACAGCCTCACATCTTCTATAGTTGGTAATATAAGAATGGAAAAAGCATTAGTGCTTTTAATAGAGAGTTGGAGATATCCTGGCTAGCAGCATATGGAATGTAAAGACTACACAATTATTTGTAGAAAAAGGTTGATTATGAGAGTTCTAAAATCCTAAAGCTAAAGCATGATAAATTGAAAGATCCCAGAAAGAACAAATGACTTGCAAAATAATGTGGTCATAAGAAATATACTTTTCATCTAGTAAAAGCCTGGCAACATCAGACCCTTCAACTGTGGACTGGAACAACCAGTAAACAGCTTGAAAGTGACACCAGTTGAAAACTGGCTTAATTCTATTTTGAAACAGAATTTACAACCAAAGAAGTTCTTGACTATATATATTTTGATTTAGATTAAAATAGGTGCTCTCCCCACCCCTGACCCCAGGATGTATTTTACTGAACTAGGTAGAGTCATTCTGTAGATTATATTTACTGGACGTACACTTGTGTGATTGTCTTCTTCAGGCGATGATATTCGGTACACCCTGAGAGTTCAGACTGTGAATGTCACCCAGCTACACATTTTAGGCACCTTCATTTCTCCATATAGAATACTAATCTGAAGAAGGATAGGGAAGACAAAATGGGCACACATCTGGTCCTTGTAGACCTTAATTAACTAATCAACACATTTGATTTGGGAATCAACTGCAAACAAAACAAAACAGAACAACTTGGATTTCTAAGCTGCTATCTACAAATAAAAGAGTAAGTGAAATCTAAACAAAGAACTTCCCAAAGAAATATAAGAAGTCAGGAAAAATATCCAAAAAATTGTATTTGTCCTAACCAAATAAGCATCTAGACGCACAGAGAACACGTGGTTATATAACAAAAAAAGATTTTTTTTTTTTTTTTTTTTTTTTTTTTATGAACAAAGACTCAGAGGTGTTCATGAGTAAGCAAGGGTAAATAAATTAGTCAGCTCTGCCTAGGCATGTTGCTCCCTGAAGCACTGAGAAACTAGGTCTTTTGGTTCTCAAAATGCTTCTAACTTTTGACTTAATACGATAGGTGAATGAGAATTCTGAGTTTTAAAAAGTATCTTGTTATAAAAATAATTTAGATACATTATGCAAAATGTAGGTAAAAGTCCTCTTTCACACAAGTACTTTTAATATTTTGTTGTATTTCCTTTCCCTGTTTTAATATTTTTGGAAAATATAGTAACATACACTTAGAATTTTCTTGTTTATCAAGAAGATATCATATAAATATTTTCCTATTTTGTTGTCTGCACTTTAGTTATTATTAACACCTACAAAATACATTGAACACTGAATATACCTTAATTTACTTAACAATTCTATTGTTAAATTTTCATAAGAGTTTTCAATAATTTTATATTTATAAAACTGTATAAATTATGCATAGTTGGGAATATTTATGTGATTTTTCAATTATGGAATATGCTCAATATTATCTCTCCAAATACCATCTTTCTCTAATTCTCAGTTCTCTGCTCCTTGAATACCCATTAGAAAAGTGTTGGATTTATTCATTCTATCCTTGATGACTCTTAATCTCTGTCACATAGTTGTTTTCTCTTTACCTTAAAGTGTCACATTCTGGTGAACAGACTCACATTTATTTAATGGTTTGTTTTTCTTCTGTGTCTCTAATCTATTTAACTTTTCCTCTGATGTTGATTTTTAATTATAAATTTATTTCTTTTGAGAAGTTAAATTTAGTTATCCCAATTTAATATTCAGACTATTTTGCATGCTTTCTTTTTTCTGTTTTATGATTCTAAAAACATCATAAATCCTACCTTGTCCTTGAAGTTCAAAATTCTCCAGAAATTTTACTATTCATTTGTTGTTTTAGAATTTCCATCTCACATCTTATACTATAGTATGTGTGGTGTGGCACAAGTTTTGGCTTTGGCTCTCACATTTATTTTTAATTCATTCCAAGTCTCTGGACTGGCAACAGATTTCCTTGTGAATTTCCTGTTGTAAAGGGAATTTTTCCAGTCATAGAAAGATTGAGACATTAGGCAAAGGGTTCAGGTCTAGCTCTCCAGTTCTCACGTGGAATTAAAAAACCCAGCCCCAGATTCCATATTCAATGTACAGAGCGCCAAATTGTTTAGCCTTCTGGAAAGTACGTTTTTACCTATAATTCATATTTTAGCTTTTGGTAATTGAACTGGGAGATTTTCTTTTTCCCTTTAAATTTTAGTTAAGAGTAATTAATCAGGTGGATCCAAGATGGCAGACTAGAGGAAGGCTGCGTTCCTTCTTGCTCCGTAACTCCAGTTACAAGCAGAGGATATCTGTTTCTCGGTGAGGCAGTTTTTGCTGCTTATCGATTCCCTGGTGTTTACCCCATTTGTCTGCTGTGATGACCTGCAGTCTGCCAGCATATTGACGCATTTTTTGAGTGTAGATTGCTCACTGTCAGGCACCTATCATCCCCCATTTGCCTGCCTCTCGCCTGTCCATCGCCTGCCTTACACCTATCCATCACCCAATGCAGGAGGTTCACCTCCCAATCGTCCAACAACAGTCAGCAAACTGATCGCTGACCGCCAGTGGTGCAGCAGCTGCCTGCTGTTGCCCGGAAGTTCACTGTTACAGTACCTGCAGGTTGATTACACATGGCTGCCACCATTTTGAGAGAATAGCCAGGCCTCGTAGGACCTCTGGCCAGACTGACTGAGCCCCATCTCCAGGAGCCCTCAACCCGACCAATCACTCCCTGCCTCTGGGACCCTCACATCAACTGACTGCTCCCTGCCGCCAGGAACCCCAGACCAACTGACTGTGCCCTATCACCCGGACCCCAGACCAACTGATTGCACCCGGCCTCCAGGATCCCACAACCACAACAAACACACCCGACCTCCAGGAAACCTGCCTGACCAACCACATCCTGCCTCCAGGACCTCCTGCTGACCACATCTACACCCTGAGCTGCAGCTCCCCATTTGCAAACACATTTAGAAGCCAGAGCAGTCATCTTGGATAATCCTGGAAGCCATAGCTCCAATCTTTAGGTGGGGCAAATCCCATCCTGAGATGCCTGCTGGAGACTTGAAACTCAATGTCAGGTACTTCTCATGCATCAGGCTACTGAACACTGGGAGGTTTCATTACTATATGACTGTTACACTATAGATTTTCTTTTTTCTTCTTATAAAAAATTTTAGGTTTTTATTTCTTTACTTTTCTTGCTCTCTTTTCCTTTTGCTTACCTGTTCCCTCAGAGTCTCTCTCTCCCTTTTTTGCATGCTAACATCCAATTTCTTTTGATAACACTCTCACATTTTCTATTATCTAGAACTTCTGTATAATCTTTTCTTATCCAATTAACAGACACATTCTACATCCCTCTGCATCCTCTTTGTCCTCCATTAGAAACTGCAGACCTTATTGCAAATGTGTTTGTTTTTATTGAAGATAATATTTGAACTCATTCTGTTTATTATGACAATTTTGTTATTGTCCGCATAGGGGCTATTTGGTCTAGGATTGCATAGTGTCTGAATTGGGCACTGCTAATATTGATCTTCCCTTAAAGAAAGGGTTTTGGAAACCTATAGGGCCACTATAAGCCTATAGGGGGAAATCTGCAATACCCCAGATCTGCACTGCTAGAGGGGAAGATACATGAGCAACATGAAAAAACAAGGGAAGAAAATGATCCAAACAAATCTAGATTCTATATTAATAGAATCCAGTGACAGTATGTTAGAAGAAATGTCAGAAAAGGACTTCAGATTATACATGATTAAGATGATTCACGAAGCAAAGGATGAGATAAGAGAGCAAATGCAGGCAATGAATGATAATGCCAATAAGCTGAAAGAGCACCTGCAGGAAGCAAAAGATCATTTCAACAAAGAGATAGAGATTCTCAAAAAAAAAAAAAAAAAACCAAATGAAAATCCTTGAAACGAAGGAAACAATAAACCAAATAAAAAAATTCAATGGAAAGCATCACCAAAAGACTAGACCACTTGGAAGACAGAACCTCAGACAATGAAGACAAAATATTTAATCTTGAAAATAAAGTTGCCCAGAGAAGATGATAAGAAATCATGAACAGAATTTCCAAGAACTATGGGACATCATGAAAAGACCTAATTTAAGAATTATTGGGATTGAGGAAGGCACAGAGATACAAACCAAAGGAATGAACAACCTATTCAATGAAATAATATCAGAAAATTATTCAAACCTGAAGAATGAAATGGAAAATCAAATACAAGAGGTTTACAGAACACCAAATGCACAAAATCACAACAGATCCACACCAAGGCACATTATAATGAAAATGCCTAACATTCAAAATAAAGATAGGATCTTGAAGGCCGCGAGAGAAAAGCCTCAGATTACATATAGGGGAGACCAATACAGATAGCAACCAACTTCTCAACCCAGACTCTAAAAGCTAGAAGGGCCTGGAACAACATATTTCAAGCTCTGAAAGAACATGGTTGCCAACCAAGAATCCTATACCTAGCAAAACTAACCTTCAGATTTGAAAATGAAATAAAATTCTTCCATGATAAATAAAAGTTAAAAGAATTTACAAATAGAAAGCCTGCACTACAGAATGTTCTCAACAAAATATTCCATGAGGAGGAAATGAAAAACAACAATGTAGGTCAGCAAAGGGAGGAACTACCTTAGAGAAAAACCACTCAAAGGAGAAACAAGCCAACTTAAAAACCAAAAATAAGTCCAAATGCCTGGGAATACGAATCATATCTCAACAATAACCCGGAACGTAAATGGCCTAAACTCATCAATCAAAAGACATAGACTGGCAGAATGCATTAAAAACAAAGACCCAACAATATGCTGTCTGCAAGAGACTCATCTCATAGAAAAAGACATCCCTGTACATCAAACAAATCCTTCTCAATTTCAGGAATCACATAGAGCACAACACAATAATTCTGTGTGACTTTAACGCACCATTGTCACCACTAGATAGATCTTCCAAACAAAACCAAACAAAGAAACCATAGAACTCAATAACACAATCAATAACCTAGACGTAACAGACATATGGAATATTCCATCCATCGATGAGTGGATTCACTTTCTTCTCAGCAGCACATGGAACGTTCTCAAAAATAGACCATATTTTATACCACAAAGCAACCCTTAAGAAATGCAAAAAAATAGAGATACTGCCTTGTGTTCTATCAGATCATAATGGACTGAGAGTAGAAGTCAATGACAAAATAAAAACCAGAAATTACTCTAACACCTGGAGACTAAATAATATGCTATTGAATGAAACATGGATAACAGAAAACATCAGGGAGGAGATAAAAAAATTCTTAGAGGTCAATGAGAATGATGATACAACACATCAAAATCTCCGGGACACTATGAAAGCAGTACTAAGAGGAAAATTCATTGCATGGAGCACATTCCAGAAAAGAATGAAAAGTCAACAACTAAATGACCTAACATTACAGCTCAAAGCCTTAGAAAAAGAAGAACTGAATAACAGCAAAAGTAGTAGAAAACAGGAAATAATTAAAATCAGAGCTGAAATCAATGAAATTGAAACAAAGGAAACAATTCAAAAAATTGAGAAAACAAAAAGTTGGTTCTTTGAGAAAGTAAACAAAATAGACAAACCCTTAGCCACACTAACAAAGAGAAGGAGAGAGAAAACTCAAATTACTAAAATTCGTGATGAAAAAGGAAATATCACTATTGACACCACTGAGATACATAACATAATTAGAAGCTACTTTGAAAATCTGTATTCCAACAAAATAGAATCTACCAAAGACACTGACAAATTTCTAGAGACATAGGCTCCTCCCAAACTGAACCAGGAGGACATACACAATTTAAACAGATCAATATCAAGCAATGAAATAGAAGAAGCCATTAAAAAACTACCATCCAAGAAAAGCCCAGGACCAGATGGATTCTCAGCCGAGTTCTACAAGACCTTCAAAGAAGATCTCATTCCAATACTTCTCAAAGTATTCCAGGAGATAGAAAATGAGAGTACCCTACCAAACTCATTCTATGAAGCTAATATCACCCTCATACCCAAACCAGGAAAAGACACATCAAGGAAAGAAAATTTTAGACCAATATCCTTGATGAATATAGATGCAAAGATCCTTAACAAAATATTGGCAAACCGTATCCAAAAACATGTTAAGAAAATCGTGCACCATGATCGAGTGGGGTTTATCCCTGGAATGCAAGGATGGTTTAACAACGGTAAATCAATAAATGTAATCTATCATGTCTATAGACTTAAGGATAAGAATCATATGGCTATTTCAATTGACGCAGAAAAAGCATTCGACAAAATACAACACCCCTTCATGCTAAAAATACTAGAAAAAATAGGGATAGTAGGAACATACCTGAACATTGTAAAGGCTATTTATGCTAAGCACATGGTCAATATCATTCTTAATGGAGAAAAACTGAAACCATTCCCTTTAAGAACAGGAACAAGACAGGGATGTCCTCTTTTACCACTTCTATTCAACATTGTCCTCCAAACTCTAGGCAGAGCAATTAGGCAGACTAAAGAAATTAAAGGGATACGAATAGGAAAAGAGGAACTTAAGCTGTCACTATATGCTGATGACATGATTCTATATTTAGAGGATCCAAAAAACTCCTCCAGAAAACTTCTAGACCTCATCGATGAATTCAGCAAAATAGCAGGCTATAAAATCAACACGCATAAATCTAAAGCATTTTTATATGCAAGCAACAAAACAGCTGAAAGGGAAATGAGGAAAACAACTCCATTTGCAATAGCCTCAAAAAAATAAAATACTTGGGCATCGATCTAACGAAGGAGGTAAAAGATCTCTACAATGAAAACTACAAAACATTGAAGAAAGAAATTGAGGAAGACCTTATAAGATGGAAAGATCTCCCATGTTCTTGAATAGGCAGAATTAATATTGTCAAAATGGCCATACTACCAAAAGTGCTATACAGATTCAATGCAGTTCCAATTAAAATCCCAATGTACCTTACAGAAATAGACCAAGCAATCACGAAATTCATCTGGAAGAATTAGAAACCCAGAATAGCTAAAATAATCCTTAGCAGGAAGAATGAAGCAGGGGGTATTGCAATACCAGATCTTCAACTATACTACAAAGCAATAGTAACAAAAACAGCATGGTATTGGTACCAAAATAGACAGGTAGATCAATGGTACAGAATAGAGGACACGGACACAAACTCAAATAAATACAATTTTCTCATACTAGACAAAGGTGCCAAAAATATGCAATGGAGAAAAGATAGCCTCTTCAACAAATGGTGCTGGGAAACTGGAAATCCATATGCAACAGAATGAAACTAAACCCCTACCTCTCACCCTTCACAAAAATCAACTCACAATGGATCAAGGACCTCGAAATCAGACCAGAGAACTTGCATCTTATAGAATAAAAAGTAGGTCCAAATCATCAACTTGTTGGCTTAGGATCAGACTTCCTTAACAGGACTCCCATAGCACAAGAAATAAAAGCAAAAATCAATAACTGGGATAGATTCACACTAAAAAGCTTTCTCTCAGCAAAGGAAACTATCAGCAATGCAAAGAGAGAGCCTACAGAGTGGGAGAATATCTTTACCACTCATACTTCAGATAGAGCACTAATTTCCAGAATCTATAAAGAACTCAAAAAACTCTACCCCAAGAAAACAAATAACCCAATCAACAAATGGGCTAAGGATATGAACAGACACTTCACAGAAGAAGATCTACAAGCAATCAACAAACATATGAAAAAATGTTCTATATCTCTAGTAATAAGACAAATATAATCAAAACCACACTAAGATTCCATCTCACCCCAATTAAAATGGCGATTATCAAGAACACAAGCAACAATAGGTGTTGGAGAGGATGTGGGGAAAAAGGTACACTCACACATTGCTGGTGCGGCTGCAAATTAGTGCAGCCACTCTGGAAAGCAGTGTGGAGATTCCTTAGAAAACTTGGAATGGACCCACCATTTGACCCAGCTATCCCACTGCTTGGCCTATACCCAAAGGACTTAAAATCAGCATACTACAGAGAAACAGCCACATCAATGTTCATAGCTGCTCAGTTCACAATAGCCAGGTTGTGGATCCAACCTAGATTAGATGTCTTTCAATTGATGAATGGATAAAGAAACTGGTGTGTATATATATATATATATATATACACACACACACACACACACACACACAATGGAATATTACTCAGCTATAATGAATAATAAAATCACAGCATTTGCAGGCAAATGGATGAAATTGGAGAAAATCATGCTAAGTGAGATAAGCCAATCTCAAAAATCCAAAGGGCAAATGATCTCACTGATAAGCGAATGATGACACTTAATGGGGGGTGGGAGGGGGGCAAGAATGGAGGAAGGAAGGACTGTATAGAGGGAAAAGAGGGGTGGGAAGGGTGGGGGGGAAGGAAAAAGTAACAGAATGAATCAAACATCATTACCCTATATAAATTAATGATTACGCAAATGGTATGCTGTTACTTCATGTACAAACAGAGAAACAACATGTATCCCATTTGTTTACAATAAAAATAAATTAAAATAAAAAAGAGTAATTAATGAGTACTTTTAAAACTTATTTTCATGTATCAATAAATCCGTTTCTATAGAATCACTTTCTATAAAGTGAGTTCACTAATTTTTCTGCATTCTAATTGTCAATGTAGGTGGTATTTTAAAAATTATTACATTTTATACCATACATCCTAAAAATAACCCAAAGAAACCCCTCACAAATCAATTTTTCACAATACTCCTTTCCTAGATTACATTTTAGGCTAATTGCATATTGCCCAATGGTATCAGTACTTTAAAAAATAACAAAAACTGACATATATACTCTCTTTTCCTTCTGGTTACATAAAACTTTATAGATATTAATGAGTATCTGAGTGTATTAACTAAAATATAAATATTAAAATGTATGTTTAGTGACTAGAAGAAGCAACACATATAAGCATGTTTTCTTTTTACTTATTAATACATGGATTTTTCATCATCCCTTACTGATTTTGTTTTGATGAGTTGTCTTTAAATAGTTTATTTGATAGATATATTTCAAAAGTTTTGATATTATAAATAACAGATTTACATCTAGTTAGAGTTGATAATTCTGGACAGTAAATAATTGCTAATGGGAAGTTCAAATATGTGGACCAAGATAATCATTTGAACCTGAGTTCTTTAAAAGCTCTTTAACCCTCAGTAAACCATTCAATGTTGGTCTTAAATGACAATAATAGTAATCTCCCTCTTATACAAAGTACACTATGTTTGCATCCAGTGATAGTATCAATTTAAACCTTCCATTTATTCATTTAGAAACATGTTAAACAACTGTCGGACACTTTGAAAGTTATTGAGATAGTTCCTACCTTCGAGGGATTTATAATCTACCAATAAAAACTTACCAAATGGTGTATTTAGTGCTATAATTGAAGATATTTATGGGTTGCTGTCAAAGAACAAAGTAGTCCCAGCTTGTACTGGTGTGTCAATACATATTTAGTACATTTATTCAGAGGGTTGCCTTTCAAATGACCTATCATCCCAGCTAGAAATTGAACCAAACAGAGAGATGAGCTAGAACATAAATAAACATATATGGAGATAATTTAAAGGAAAAGATATAAAATTTCCTTATAAAACTCCATTCTTCTCAGTTTGTTTATAAGCAAGTTTGGCAACACAGTAAAAATTAGTGTGACTAGAAAATCCACATTTATTTAAAGGAAGAACAACATTTGGGATAATAAAAGGGAAGCTTATTTCAGAAAGATCATGCACCCCAAACCTTTATTCATAGATGACTATTTCACTTCAATGTTCTCTTGTTTAGAAAGAAATACCAGGAGCAAGTTTTAAAATAGAAGAAAATCTCAACACTAGGGACAATGTGATATTATATGACCTACATTTTTCAAATGTCCAGAAAATAACAATACCTTTTATCCTTTTTATTCACCATGATTATTTAAATCTATCTTATGTTCAAAAGAATCGCCAGGTTTATAAAAGGTCAGCGTGTATATCAGGCAATTTATGGCAACACATCTGAAATTGTAACCTTAGTGATCTCGATGACAGCAAAGTTCAGTTTGTGTCAAAATTATCAGAAGTGCTATCAGAGTTACTGGGCCGTGTATCAGTGTATAGCAAGAGTTCAGGGAAATATAAAAAAAAAAGTGATTTCATTTACACAAAGGCAAGGTGCCTGCTAAAAGGAATATATCCTGAAGATCAGCTTTTGACGTTTTTAAAATAAAAGGTGACTTTGTAAACCTTTTGATATTTGAAATAAAATTGTAGATAGCAACTTCTCCTTTCTCACATGAAACCCAGATTTTTACCTTTATATTTTTTATATATGGCTATATCTTAAATATCTAGTTTTGTTTATGAATTGTCTATATGACTTATAAAAAAGGTATTGCAGAATCCTAGGCTGTATATATTTCAAATCACTGGTTTCAAGGATTTTACTACAACAAAAATAATGTTTAGAAGACCTAGGAAGAAGGAAGAGGTGAGAGTAAGAAAATAAAACAATAAGACCAACAAAAGGCAGAACCAATGCACCTGACAAGGACCCTGTGATTTTACATGAAAACTTTTAGTAGTCTAATGATTCAGAAGCCCCCAACCACTCATTACCTCTTTGCACCTCCTACTAGTCCACTCAAAAAACCCTGGCTCAGATATTTGATGATTTCCTAACCATCATTTTAAAGGACACCCCATCTCTTTCTATTCTGGACTCTAGAGATACATCTGGTGCATGACCCTCAATTCTCTTAGCCTGCTGGCATTATGTTCTTGGTACTATGCCCACATTTCTTGACATGCCTTCTCTTTTGGCTCCTTTTCAGTCCAGGCCTTCCTTCAAATGCCAGAGGACAATCATGTTTCTGTCTCATTTTCATTCACTCTCACCTAAGGGTCATACTTACTGCCGTGATTTTAACTTTCATCTGGGGTTGACGGGACATCTACCTTCCAATCTGTTCCTTTTGTTAAGGTCTATGGGATTTCTCTATGGCATATCAGATATACTACTAAGGACAAAATTGAGATTTTTTTTTTCTCCCTACTTTACATTCCTCTCCCCCTAGCCTCACAGTACACCTTACAATAAACATCTATTCATGGTCCACAGATGCACAACTTTTTTCATCTACCTTTGCTTTTCTCAAATGTTTATGCCCTCGTCCTTCCTCAGTCATGTGGTGGAGATGGCTGCTTGCAACGTACATGCTTACCCTTTTAATACTGCATAATTATTGCTGGGGAGTGGTTACTTGGATAGACATTTTATTTCTCAGCTCCATTTGAGAAATAAGATGGTCTCTGGTGAGACCATGAGACTGACTTCCAGCCTGTGATGTGTTCCACCACCAGGTGAGGTCATACAAACTGTCACATGCTGCTCCCTATGGTCTGTTCCTGAACTTCCCAGATGGATAGGAAAGTCATAATCTTCCTGAACTTCCCAGATGGATAGGAAAGTCATAATCATTATGGTAGATATTGAAGGCCACAGTCTGAAAATCTGCCAGGGTCCTTGAAAAAAAAAATGCATGAAAAAAGCTCTCCATTAATCTGTTCATTAGGTAATGGCTGTAAAGTGAATAAAAAGTGAAATTCTTAAATTGAAGTGTTGTTTTGGGGTCTATTTCATTATAGTGGTAGCCTAATGCAATAACTGTGCCAACGCTGATGCTGATAAAGATGGTTGTTCCAACCCCTGTGGAAAAGGTGTTACATCCTTTGTTCTGTATAAGCACATCACATATATTAATTCATGTAATTTTATACAACCCCATGAAGTAGGTACTAGAGTTTTTTAAAAAATTAACTTACTTAGGGTCACACAGCTATTCAACAGCAAAGCCAAAATTCATGCTTGGGCTACAAAGCCTTCACGCTTAACCAGCAAATCATTACATCCTTTCATTCTACTCAAATGACCAATCCTATAAACCACAAGTTAAGTGCTGTGTCTTCCCAAACTGACCTTGTTCAGGCCCATTTTATCATCTAGCTCTTCTGGTACTGTGGCCATTCTAAATTTAAAACAAGTTATGGATTTAAAGGATGATAATACATTTTCTATTTGCTTTCTTCTCTACAACAGACAAGCTAAACCCCTTCTGAAAACATTAAAGAATCCTTAAAGAAAGAGGTGTATTATAGTTATCATTATATAATTGACACAGAGCACAGAGTCCAGGAACATTTTGAGTGGGCAAGTTCTATTTGTCAAACTGTGTTATTAAACTTGGTAAAGCTCATTAGGCTTTTACAACAGACTAGGTGGCTCTTTTAAACTGAACATATTCTAATATGCTTAAGTACTAAGGACTAAGTACCACATTTATTGAATTCAAACTATATCATGTAAAAAGATTCCGAGAATACTGTGCAGTTAAAAATGATTTTAAGAACACCCTTAACCATTGGAAATCAAAGAATCAATAAGCTGGGTGATAATGATTGGCACGGCCTAAGACAAATTCAGAGATATGGCATATTCTTTGATTTTGATAATCTATGTAAACACAGACAATGAGGTAATTCATTAATAGCTGAATATAAAAGAAGACCTATGATACAGAATGACAGAAGACAGAAAGGAAAGACAATCCAAGCAGATATAGGCTGAAACTAATGTGGGGTATTGAAACTATGAATATTCCTTGTGAGGAAGATGAATTTGCTAGGAGATATAAAATTGCAAGAGAAGGTGAGAAATCACCCTAGGAAACTCTAGTCATCATCAACAGACATCATTAAGGATGTCTATTCACAAGGGGCATTCCAACTCCAACTTGAAGAAGGTTGTAATGGATGCCACATATCATGTCTGTAGACCTAATTACAATTTTCCAGTTGCTCTACTGACAGGGAAGTACACTCTTTGCTCAAAGTCTATCTCTGTTTCATTGAACGTGAAGTGTAAGAGGAAATCTGTACAACAAAGCATCAGTATCATATACCTCCGCCCGAGAAGGACAAAATAGAAAGTAAGTTCAAATGATCAGTTCATTTTCGTCTCAAGAGATGACTTTTTCTTATGTTCAGGTAACTTTCATTTAGGATTTATAAGAATAATAATGTAGGAAAGGGATATTTGTTCAATTAATTTTGTTACTTGATAAATAGTTGTACATTCTTACTAGGTTGAAAACAGCTTTTTTTATATCTTACCACCAAATCAACAAATATTGTACTGAGTTATCCATATGTATTTTTTCATTTCCAACCACTGTAGAGTAGCAGAATAATCATTAAACTGAGAGTCAATAAATTCCACATTTGTAAAATGCCCAAAGTAACCTGAAATAATTCTATTACTCTGGATCTCTAAATTCTAGGGCATTTTGAATATTACCTTGAAGGTACTAACTTAATTTATTGGATATTGGTACTAACTTAATTTATTGTTTTTAAAATTTATTAATGCAAATACAAAAATGCTATGAAAATTAACCTAAGCATAATTATTCTTTCCAGCTTCACAAAAACATAAGTCTTGTATGAAGTAAAATGTAAGAGAAAAATTCCTTTAACATTGTTGGGCATTAGGAGGTTAAAACTATACTACCCTTGTAGGGGGCTTTGGCCATAGGCATCCCTATCCCAGCATGTATACTTCCACTGGAGTGGAGAAATCAAGTGTCACATACAACCTAAAGGTTTATGTCTGCTGACCTTTTCAAAATGAGCTGGAAAAATCAAAATGTTAACATTCTTAGTACAAACTATATAAAAATAATTAGGCAAAAAAAGTTGGGCTATTGAAATGGAGTATTTGAAAGTGTCCATTGCAATATACAGTGATGTTTCTGAAGTGTACACACTCCTAGGAGAGGGTCACGGATCTTCTATGTTCAATGTGTTAAAAACTGCCACATGGTTAAAAAATGTAACAGGGAAAGTTTTATAAGTTCTAGTCTTTGCAGCCTGGAGTGGTGTTCAAAGCAAATACAAGATGAATGGGTTTCCCAGTTCACAGCAATTGCTCAGTTGATGACTGTAGGTCATAATGTATGCTGGGACAAAGCCCATTCTCATCTTCATAGTCACCTCGTCACCATCCCTCCAGCCCACGGGATACACACCATTCAGAAGGGAAGGCTGGGGAAGAGGCCTGCAAAGACTCTTGTCTTGGTACGTGGGCTTATGTCTGCATAATCAGAGACACCTGAATCTGGATCTCTATAGAGCAGGGAGCATAGACACTGAGGGGCCTTGTCCTCTTAGCTCAACAGACTCCTTACTAAGTGCAATAGGAGTGTTACCCCTGGAGGGACAGAATAGAGTTCCTTACACAGGATGATAAGGTGGTACAACATATTCTATTCTATCAGAATAGACAATTAATCAAAGATAGACCAACAGGATTATTTCATTTTGGATTAACTTTAATCAAGACACCTAGAAATGGCAGGTGTAGGGAACACAGATATCTCAAGGGCAACTCATTAGAGCAAATTTTCATGAGCTCTAACAGCTTAGGTTATTGGAGCCTGCTGTTCCCAAGAAAGGCTTAGGCCCTGGCTTCTTCAATTCTCTGACCTGCCGTTCCAGAATCTTTAGTTAAAAAAAAAAAAAAAAATGTTCTTGATTATTTAGGGTAAGTAAAATTGATATCCAGAATGTGTATTATAAATGATAAATATTAATCATATCTATTGTTAAACTGTGTTGACCCTTTTCTAGAAGTTGGGGGAAGGACTATAGTGACAATCAGCAATATGTGTAATAAAAGAAAAACAATCTCACAGTCAAGAAAATGTATGGCTTTCCTAAAATGATAAGATTCTAGAACCCCTCTGATTTTAATACCATCAGTGGGCTTTAATGAAATACAAGAGCTTTTGAAATGCTGAGCATCTGATTCAGATCTTTTAATTAGCCCCTCTTATCTATTACTTATGTAGTAAGGTCACCTCAGGACACTGTTATATAATTTTCAATTTATGTGCAAGCTTCAGGGTCAAGCAATGATCAAGTTATGTTTTTTCTGAATAAAATGAACACAAACAAGTCTAATCAAAGGATAACATTATCTTTGACCATTTCTATTGAACTTTCTTATATTTGTGAAGTGTGTAAAAATTTAATCTGAAAGCATTTCTCATATGGAATTTCAATCAGATCTCTAGAAATCAATGGGCTTACTGTGGACCAAGGATAACTGTTGAAACTGGAACTCAAGGTGTATGCTCTTCACCTTACATTCTTTACTTCACAGTTATTAAAATACATATTAGCTATTAAAATTTGTTGAAATAAAAGCTCCCTAAAATCTGTCAAAACAGTTTAATCAAGAGAAATTTAACTAACTGATCCTTCCAAACCTCAGATTTCTCATTTGGCATGGCTACTATGTGGCTGATTGATCTAAGCACAGACAAGTGATCAAAGATGGGCTAACAGGATTATCCCATTTGGGATTAACTTTTCTAAGAACACACCCAGAATCAGCAGGGTTGGGGGCCACAGGCTTCTAATAGGCAGCTCACTGAAGCAAATTTCCATAAACCCCTCCTGCTTAGGTTCTAGGAGCCTATTGTTTCCAAGAATAGCTTATGCACTGGTTTCTTCAGTTCTCTGACCCACCATGTTGAAGTCCCCATATGAATAAAAGGTGAATGAACATGAAATGAACTAACATATGCAAGATGCTCTATTAACATTAGTTTTTCCAGTTTTTCTTCCTGATTCTTGATTACTTGTCTTCTTAGACTTTTACCTTCTTTGTCTGTAAAAGGGGTTCTTGAAATATTTAACTAAGGTAAGATACATAGAGTTGGCAAAATGATCTTTAACTTGGAAGATTTTGAAACTTCTTTTTCCTTTCATCATGGGCCAGCATTTCTCCTACCACAAAATGTTGCTTTGAGGAAACATTAATTACATTTTATATTATCATTTACTTTCTAGAGTTATAAATATTTATAATTAATATACTAATTTTCAATTTAAAATGAGCTGCACCCTTGTAATGACTTCAGAGATGACATGGCTATGCTTAATGAATGCATATCATGGCAGAAACCACTGTTCTACAGACTGTCAAAAATTACAGTACATTAAATAACAAAAGCTATGCCTTAGAACAAACAATACTGTGTTACTAATGAGGTTATAGAAAATAGTCTTGCCTATTCTATTAAAAGACTGTTGAAATATATATGGACATATTTACTCATCTATTTTGACTTATATTGGAACTAGAATAAATTTATAAATCCATATATATGTTTATGTATATACATATATGTATATACATATATATTCTGATGTAACAACTCAATGACAAAGCAAAATGGTGGTCTTATTGCTTATATTCATCTTTCTACTCATTTAAAAAATAACCGCATACAATTTCAATGACAACATTAAAAAACAGACTGATTAAGAAAGAGGCAAAGAGGGAAACAATAGGAGTTCATTGGATTAGACAAAGGGGAATGAAGAAAAGGGTGGAGGAATGAGAACAGGAAAGACAGTAGAATGAATTGGACCTAACTTTCCTATGTTCATATATGAATACATGACCAGTGTAACTCCACATCATGTACAAACACAAGAATGGGAAGTTATATTCCATGTATATTGGATATGTCAAAATACATTCTACTGTCATGTATATCTAAAAAGAACACATAATTTAAAAAAGGAAACAACATGAATAGACATTTTTCAAAAAAACTCAAATGAACACATGAAAAAAAAGCTCAACATCACTAATCATTAGGGAAATAAAACTTAAAGCTGAAACAAGATACTACCTCACATCCCCTAGAATGGTTACTACTCAGAAACAAAAAATACAAGTGATGGTGAGAATGTAGAGAAACTGGAATCCCTGCTCACAGTCGAGAGGAATGTAAAATGCTCCAGCCGCTGTGGAAAATAGCGTGGTGGTTCCTTCAGACATTAAAAATATAATTCCAACCTAATCCAGTGTTCTTTCTGGGCAAATATCCCAAAATACTGAAAGCAGGGACTTGAAGAGAAATGTTCATTGCAGCATTATGCATAAGAATGAAAAGATGGAGCAAGCTTTCCACTGAGAAATGAACAAACAAAACCTAATGTGTGTGTACAATGCAATATTAACCACAGAAGGAATGAGGTCCTGTCACAACACAGATGAACCTAGAAAATACCCTGCTAAGTGACATAAGCCATTCACAAAACAACAAGCACTATTCCACCCATAAGGACCCAATCAAAATTACAGAGACAGAACAGAATGATGTTGCTGAAGGAGAAGGGCAGG
Source organism: Sciurus carolinensis (assembly GCF_902686445.1). Taxonomy (NCBI): domain Eukaryota; kingdom Metazoa; phylum Chordata; class Mammalia; order Rodentia; family Sciuridae; genus Sciurus; species Sciurus carolinensis. Next base: position 25,900,660 of record NC_062224.1, read on the forward strand.
TGGGAAATGAGGGACTATTGCTTAAAGGGTACAGAGTTTCAGTTCTGCCAGATAAAAGAGTTCTGGAAATAGATGGTGGTGACAGAGGAAGATGAAGTGAAAACATTTAATTTCACTGTCCCCTTAAAATTGATTAAGGTGGTAAATATTATGTTTTATGCACTTTAAGACAATTTTGAAAAAAATAAAAATATATTTGCTGACTTTCTAGTATACTAGGTACTCTCCCAGAAGCAAGGCTACAACAAAATTTTATGTTCAACTTAAATCTGGAGGCATCTTTATTGATAAACTTTGAAGGCTAAAATGCTTTGTCTTGATTTGCATCAGGATGCTGCCATCAAATCTGGTGAATATTATCATCTAGATTTTTAAACTTGTATATTTTTAAAGATCTATGTGAGGAATATGTGATAACTTCATTTTTAGTACTGATTGCATCTAAAAGTGAGGGAGAAAATGATTAAATCCAAAATAAATGCAATAGACATCAGAAAAAAATTAAAAGGATCACAGAAACTGAGTCACTTTTTTGAAAAGATGAATGAAATTCACAATCCTTTGTCTGGACTTACTAAGAAAAAGGATAATACGAAAATGCATAACATTATAAATGAAAGAGGAGATATTGTGTCTGATACCACAGAAATACAAATGACCATAAGATCATGTAATTGTTCACAATTGTATGCTGACAAATTGAATAACCCTAAAGAAATGGATAAATTCCTAGAAAGAGACAAAATCCTAAGAATGAGCCATAAAGAAATGGAACATCTAAAGAGAGAGATTGAATCAGCAGTCAAAGACCTCTCAACCAAAAGAGCTAAGGACTAGATTGATTCACTGCTAAATTCTACCAAACATTTAAAGAAGAATTAATAGCAATCCTTCTTATTATGTTCAAATAATTGAAAAGGAGGGAACACTGCTCAATTCATTTCCCAAGACCTACATTTTGCTAATATCAAAGTCATAAAAGGGAACTATGGGAAAAGAAAATGACAGACCAACATCCCTGATGAATATGGATACAAAAATCCTCAACATAATACTAGTAAGCAGAACTCAGCAATGTACTAAAAAGATCATACACCAAGCCAACTGAGATTTAAACATGGGATACAAAGATGTTTAAATATACATGAATCAATAAATGCCAAACACCACATTAACAGAATGAAAAAATCACATGAGCATCCCAATGGATGCAAAAGAGCATCTGATGAATGATAACATCTTATCATGACAAGCATTCTCAACAAACAGGTAGAAGGAATGCACTTCAATGTAATGAAAGCCATATATGAAATAAATCCCACAGATACCACAACACCCAACAGCAAAAAGCTGAAAAATATTTCTTTAAGATTGGGAGCAAGATAAGAATACCCATTATCACCACATCCATTCAATGTTATACTGGAAATTTTAGGCAGGATGAATAGTCATGAAAAGAAAAGAAAAAACCATCCAAATCTGAAAGGAAGAAGTAAAAATATCTGTTTGTAGATAACCTCATGTGGTATTTAGAAAAACCTAAAACCTCCACAAAAACTATCAGAATTAATTTGAAATCTAGTAAAGTTTTAGGACAGAAATTGACACACAAAATATCAGTTTTGTTTTTGTACAGTAACAACAGATTATTGGAAAATAAAATCTAGTGAACAATCCCACTTATACTATGATCAAAGAAATAAAATAATTAAGAATAAATATAATCCAGAAAGTGAAATATTTATACATTGCAAACTATAAAACACTAATGAAAACAATTAAATATGACACATTAAAGATATCTTATGTTCACAGATTGGAAGTATTAATATTATAAAACAGCCCAGTTATATCAAAGTTATCTATACATTCAAAGCAATTCCTATCAAAATTCGAATGATATTTTCACAGAAGAAATCCAAAAAAATCTAAGAACAAAGCTTCTTCATCACACTTCTTGATTTCAAAATATATTATAAAGCTACAATAATTAGAACAGTATGGCACTAAAAGATTCAAACATATAGCACAATGGTATAGAATAGAGAGCTCAGATGTAAATCTGCACATAGACAGCTGAGTACACATGGGGTATACATCCTAAGGAATTGAAATCAAAGAGACACCTGCATACACATGGTCATTGCAACATTATTCTTAATAATTATGGAAACAACTTGAATGTCCATGGGTGAATGAATGCATAAACAAATTTGGAGGGTATTGTGCAATATGAAACTAGCCAAACCCACAAAATGACAAATAGTATATGATCTTAGTTATATAAGGAATCTAAAACAATTAAATTCATAGCAGTGGAGAGAATAATGGTGCTGGCCAAGGTCTGGGGTAAGGGAGCAAGAAATATGGAGGTGGTGATTAAAGAGTCTGTTTCAGTTAGGCAACATAAATAAGTTATGAAGTTGTTTTATACAGCATAATATCTGTACCTAACAACATTGCATTGGATGCTAACATCTGCTAAGAAGGTAAATCTTATGTTATGTGTTCTTACCATTAAAAACAGCAGCAATGATAATAAAGAGGGTGAGAGGCAACTGGGATATGATGTATGTGTTTATGACCTTGATGGTGGTAACTGTTTCATGGGTGTGTATTTATCCCCAAATTTGTGGAGTTATATACATTAAACATAGCTTTAATATGATGATCATATTTAAATAATGTAGTTTCAGAAAAAAGTCAACTTTTTTATTATGGAACATTGATTTTTTTGCTTGTAACAACTTTGTCGTGCCATATAGTTTCTAAACTGGAAGGACAGCGTTGTAACAAAACTCCTATCTTAACAACATCACAATCTTGAATGAGTTTTTCCTTAGTATCTACTTCCATAAAAGCAAAAATTAGAAATAGAATAAATTTTTTTCTTACTCTAAGAATATTCATCCAAGACAACATAAAATAATTAATGAAAGGAATGAGTTACAATTTCCATGCCTACTGAAGAATCTTAAAAACATAAAGCTCCAAAGGAAGCAAGTTACTAAAATACATGCCATTTTTTGTGATGATTCTGTCTATATAGGACAAAAAAAGTAGGAAAATTAAGTAATATTATTTAGGAATATAATAAGTTGTGCAAAAATTAAAAGAGAGAGTAAATAAAGATCACTATCATTGAAGGCAGGGAATTGATTTCCTCTGACAGAAGAGAAAAGCACATCATTACAGAAAAGTACATGAAAGATTACCAAAGCACAAAAATATACTTAATTCTGTGCAGTAACAAGGGATCATATTTTTTCAGTTGGAAGTGCACATTCAAAATTCTCTTATATATACTACAAGGACTCACAACACTGTGTATTAGAATTATGTGAAGCTTTAAAATATGTGGATACTTGGATCCCACACCCAGAAAGAATGAGGTAATTGCTCTGGTGTGGTGCTTAGGCAGGGAATGTATTTTAAGCTCCCCAAGAGGTTTTAATGTGGAACCAAGGTTGAGAATCACAATCAGTGATGACTTTCACAATAGGATGTAAACATTATTTAAAAAAATATTAAAGAAAAGGAAAGAGCTCAGGAGGGGGGAAAGAGAAATGGAAGAACACAGGAAGGAAAATAAGATTTGCCCCTTGAGAGAAATGATTTGTTATGTGAATTAATATCACAACCAATGAGAGCTAAGAGAACAAAATTCAGCAAAGAATATATTTCAGGAAAGAGGCTTTTTGGGAACCTGGAGAGCCAGAGACAGAATTTTTCAGATCATCCGAATACCCATGGTTTACCCCTCTTTGGGGCCGTCAGGTAAGGAGGTTGTGCTCCTGTGTCCTCTTCCTGACATTTTCCAGCTCCTTGAAAAGTTGCATCCAGTGCACAAGGAAAGTTGTATTTGCTCAGACTTCATTTCAAAGTGTTTAGGATATTAAATTCATATCGAGATATCTTTCAATCAGTGACTTCACTCAAAACCACACCCAGGCTTTAAACAACTTACAGAGAGGATGATCTAGAAATAAACTAGAGTAAAAACCCAACCATTGAGTGATAAAACTACTCTCTTATTTGTATTTTCATTTCTTTTCCTGTTTTCCTTTTAAAAATAGTTCACCTAACACGTTTATTCTTGGTGTGGATTAAAAGAACCTTTTAATACTTTGGACCATGCTTATATGAAAGCAATTAAGAAAATGAGAGCATCCTCCAGCCAAGTGGATTCCTGTGAGTCCTTGATAATCAGGATAATCACCTAATTCCACATTTCTCTTTCCACCAGAGGGGGACAATTAAGAGAATTCTAATTAACCATTAAGAAATAAACAACTAAAACGAATCCAGGGTGTTCCCCCAGTGCAAAGCACAATAGATTTAAAAAGAAATATGTAGGTTATGCAACTAGGAAAGTAAAATGTAGCAACATTTTGTAAAGGGGAAAAAATTTAAAAAGACACACACACACACACACACACACACACACACACAACCTTTAAGGCTTTAAGGCACATTTTTAGAGAGGGACTTGGGAACAACCAAAATTATAAAGCATAATTAAATTTAAACAAAATCTAAGTGGTGCTGACAATATCATGCAAGAACTTTTAAATATAAGCACTGTAGTACTTTGTAGGCTGAACTGTCTCCCTTCTTCCCCCATGTGTGGGATTTCCACGTGCTGAAGTCCCAACTCCAGTATGTCAGATGGAACCATATTTGAACCTGAGGACTTTAAAGGGTGGTAAGAGCTGTCCCCACTTATGCACAAAGGGCGCTTTCCAAGATCCACAGTGTGTGCCCCAAATCAAAGATATTACTGAACCCTACATACACTGTTTTGTTTTTTTTCCTATACATATGTACTTTTGATAAGGTTTAATTTATAAATTAATCACAGAGATTGACAACAGTAACTGATAAAAGAACGATTAAAACAATATACTTAAAGTTTTTTGAATGTGACCTCTCCAATATACTTTATTGTACTACAGATCTTAGCAACTTCAGCATATGATTTTTTTTTCCTTATTAAGTGGAGAACTTGAACTCTTCCCTTTTCACTCAGAAGAACCATGTTGTGGTTTCTCTTGGGTTATCCAAATTGCCAGCATCACTACTCTTGCACTTTGGGGACATTATTAAGTAAACCAAGGGTTGGTTGAACAATAGTGCTGATCCTGGGGTTGGCTGCTGGTAACAGAAACTCCAGAAAGGGAAACCTCCAATAATGGGGTGTACTGAGATCATATGAGTGGACTCTAATCCACAGGATTACATGTGGAGACAGGGCTTTCACAGAGGTGATTAATTGAACTGAGATATTTAGGACGGGTCCTAATGTGAAGACTGGTGTCCTTGAAAGATGAGGAAAGGTGTCACACATGCACAGAGGACAGTACACGAGCACATGGCAAGAAGTTTAAACAAAACAACAACAACAACAAAAAAGGAAAACTCTGACTGAATTAAGTGAATTGTATAAAAAAGTTATCATCAATAATAGCAGAAATAATGTGAAAAGACAATGGAAACCAGGAAAAAATATTCACAATATACCTCATAAAAGGGTAAATAGTTCACAAAGGAAGACTACCTCCAAATCAATGTAAGGGAACAAATAGATCAGTAGAGATGCTTGGCAGAAATGAAGGGGCAATTCTTTTCTTTCTTTTTTTTTTTTTTTGCAGTCCTGGGGATTGAACTCAAGGCCTTGTGCTTGCAAGGCAAGCACTCTACCAGCTGAGCTATCTCCCCAGCCCTTGAAGGGGCAATTCTTAAAAGAAGAAAAAGGAAGGCCTATTAACAAGCATATGGGTTTTTTTTTTTTAATTTAGGTTCATTATTAATCAAAGATTTAAACAAAAAAATATACTATTTCATCTACAAGGATAGGAAAAATTTCCTTGTTAAAAACTTAACTAAAACATTGTTGATGAGAATTTAAAAAAAAAAAATTGATGAATTATTTCACCTAAATTGAAAAGGGCAAAAATTTTTGATGAAAATGATGGGTCATAAGAAATTTTAAGTTTTTTGAATTATTGAGATAAGGAAATACCCCAAAACTGTGGCAAACCAAGCAGTAAGCAACCTCAACAAAGAAATATGGAGAGACATCACAGAATACTGGATTAAGTGGAAATTTGCTTTCTTATCTGAGTTAATTGAGACTATAGTTGTTCCACATCTGCATGTTTCCCATCTGCAGATTCAATCAATCTCTGGAAAAAATTTAAGTCTGCACTGAATATATACAGAATTTATTTTCTAATGATTATTCCCTAAATACAACAGTGATTTATATAACATTTTCATTGTTTTAGGTAATGTAAGTCATCTAGAGATGATTAAAAGCATACAGGAGGATTTGTGGTGGTTATATGCACATACTATACCATTTTATACAAGGAACCTAAGCATCTATGATTTTTTGTTATCAATGGAGGGTCCAGGAACCAATCTCCAATGAATAACAAGGATGTCTATACATTAAACTATTATAATTTTTCATATTCTCAAACTTCCAGGAAGTTGTGGTAAACTATTAGTTCTAAATGCAACTATTTCCTTCCTCTTCCCTTATAATAAAACTTAGTTTTGAATAAATACATTTCCTAGAATTCCTTATGCTTTGATCATGCAAATAAATTTTTGCTAATTAGTTCTAAGTATAATTGATGTGCAACAACTTCAAGGAAACATTTTTAAAGGTAGCTGGTATGTACTCTTTGCTTCCTTCCACATCTTATTTTCTCCTGCCAGCTGGAAGGGAGCCATAATGACTGGAGCTAATGCAGCCATACTGAATTATTATCACTCCCACAATATTTCATGTACTCATCTCCCTTTCCCTATTCCCAATGTACTACTCTAGTTCAGTTCTAAGTTTTTAATGAGACATTGGACTAGCCATTTATTACAAAAATCAGCTTATCTTTGTAATATCCTTCAATGCTTTATAGGAAGCACTGTATTAATATTTGCTGAACACATGATCTAATGGTCTAAGAATATATTTATTGTGTACTTGTTTAAATATAGGCTTCATTATTATGTAGGCATAGTGAGGCCAACAAATGGGGATATGACTCCCACTGAAAAGATTGTTGTACTCACAGATCCCAAGAGGAAGTGGACATTATGCTATGAAAGTCTAGGGTTGGTCTGGAGGCAGGAGATGGGGGAATTCTGGATAAGAGCATTTATTGTTATTGTGGAAGGGGCAGGTTTCCAGTCGGTTAGACTGGATAATTTCAGTAAGCTCTGCGGCATAGTGGCTGCTCCTAATCTCTGGTACCTGGCCCTGGAATGTTAGTGGCAGGTGGATAGTGACCTAAAGTGTAGGAGTTCCATAAAAAAAGTGGCTGGGGTAGCAGACTCTGGACTGGTTGATTTTCATTTGAAAAAAATACACTCAAGAGCAAGTGGCTTCCTCTATCTAGGAAGCATCAGAAGACAGAAAGCAAAAGACATGGTTAATATAACCTGTATACCCAGCTCCCCTTCATCAAGATGGCACCAAGGTTGGGCTCCAGTAGGCATGTATGTACAATGTATGCCTGTTCTCTGACTGTTGTGGTTTGGATATGAAGTGTCCCTCAAAAGCTCCTGTGTGTGACAATGCAAGAAGGTTTAGAGGAAAAATTATTGGGTTATGAAAGCCTTAACCCAATCATTAGATTAATCCCCTGATGGGATTAACTGAGTGGTAACTGAAGGCAGGTAGGGTGTGACCGGAGAAGGTGGGTCCCTGGGGGTGTGCCTATGAGCTATATATTTTGTATTTGGCAAGTGAAGTCTCTCTCTGCTTCCTGATCACCACGTAAGCCACTTTCCTCCACCACACTCTTCCACCATGATATTCTGCCTCACCTGGAGCCCTGAGGAATGGAGCTGGCCTTCTATGGACTGAGACCTCTGAAGCCCTGAGCCCCTAATAAACATTTCCTCCCCTGAAATTGTTCTTGTCAAGTCTTTCAGTCACAGTGGAAAAAAAAAAGCTGACCAAAACACTGACTATGGTTAACTAGTCTAAGGGTGCATTTGACCCAAGATATGATATCTGAGAATTTACAACTATAATAAGAGTCTTCCAGGCACTTAAACTCTGTTCAGTCATGTTTTCTGCATGCATAGGTTGAAATTGAGAAAACTGGTTACACAGAGAGGGGAATGCAATAGATAACGGAGAAGAGACAGAGACCCAGGGACAAAAGGGACAAATGCACAGAGAGATCACCCTTGAAATTTCCTGTCACTTTTCAGTCTCTAGTTTTAAAGTCATCCTGAGAATGATCTGCATTCCTGATCTTGGGTTTCATAAAATTTCTCGTATCCTTAAAAACTCCCTTATGTTTGATGTTATTGGTAATTACAGCAGACCTCATTAACATAGAAATTTCCTAGGAATTATCATGAGAAAGTATAAAGATCCCAAAATTGAAAATTAAGCCAATAGAAAGAACTCCAGACAACACTTATTTTCTTTTTCTGAGCTCCTCTCTGACCTTCTAATCAACAATCTCAAACTCTTCATTTCCCAACAATTCTGAGGCAGTTTTCCAGACAGTTTGATTCATTTGACTCAACTCCTTTGAGATCCATTCTGTATTAAACACCTTCATTCCCTCCTTAATGGCTATCCTGTATGTAGTTTTTTTGACCTTGACTCCCATTCATTCTTCAACATACATTTGTTTCTTTCTATTGTCTTGGTTTACATTTATCCAAAGCACATTTCTGTAAAAAAATGACGTTCACATGCATGCAACTGAGCAATGGAGGAAGTGGGTCCTTATAACACAGAAATCGTGTTGATTGCTACAGGAATTTTCCCACAATGGAACCAAGGCACAGCAGACAAAAACCCAGGGAGTACACTCAGCTGAGCTCACAGTAAGTCACAGGGTGGACTTAATTTGTGTGTCACTCACTCTTCTTTGCTGTGTTTCTCCATATGCTGCCTTGAGGCAGTATTTATTTATTACATGATTCTCCCTACTATTTGGATATTTTTCCTTGTCTCCCAAATTCTTCAACCTCAACTGTTTTATACCACTCTTCCATCAAGATCTCTTACCTCCCACCCACCTCACTTTTCCATAAAGTTGCACAGTTATAAAGTTGTCTATCAGGAATTTGGGGAACATTAAATTGCATTAGGATTTTAATTGTGTCCATATTAGTGCTGTTTGACTATTTAAATATGATTATAGATTTCCCAAACTTATTTTCCCTTAAGCCCTCTTCTCTTCATATTCTTCAAACAATAAATTTTTTAGAAACACACGTTATAGAAAATATTCTCTGTGTATGTCTGTGTGTTCGATCAAATATAATGGACAAGAAAATTAGTTTCTAGTCCTAACTTAATATTTGAGCATATATAAATATCTATGGATTTTATTGTAACCTGTTTATATTTGGTCCAACTAGATATAACTTTCTTGAATTCCACATCTACTTATCTTATGTAGCATACCTGAAGCTTTTATTTCTTTTATTTTAATATATATTCATACCAATATTTCAGGACTGAAGAGTTCATCTTTTTTGTGCCATGGGAAATAAAAACTACAAATACACAAGAATAAATGAAAGTCATTGATAACTATTAATATTTACTTAGAATAGAAAATGAGTAAAATATACATCGATAAAAATTAAAACACTATATTGTCACCAATACTTTATTTAATAGTCTTAATGATCTAGGTAATAAGTGTGGAGAAGTTCACTATGAAACAAATTCTAATTTAGAAATTACATGAATTGAGGATAATGTTAGCATTCAGATTTATAGTTGTCTTCATCTGAATCTAGGGATATTTCAAGGACTATTTAAGACTTACTAAAATGTCTGCTCAAGTAATTACTTTTTCTTAACGTTATGAATGAGCCAAGTTATATCATTGTGCTTAGATAATAATAAAGCATAAACACATTAATTAGAATATTTCATTTGCGATTATGATGATTAAAATGACATCTTCGAATTGTAGACCTTTTAACATTAAAATGCTAATTTTCTCAATTATTGAAAGATAAAGCAGTATCTGATATTTTCTAGGTATATAACAAATGGTTTACTTGAATTCAATATTAAAGTAATTAGATCCATCCATGGCTTTGATTTTTTAATTTAAAATAGCTGATTAAAGATATAATAAACTCAATCACATAGTCGTTTTGTTTAAGAAATGGCATTGGGCTAGGAATAAGAACTATTCCCCTGATTGTATGAGAAGTAAATACTCTAGCTGTGAGGCCTGAGGAAGAGCAATGAGCTTGGTTGGCCACAGCAATGAGGCCTCTCTTCTGAAACCTGTCTCAAATCAAGGGCAGCAGGAAAGGAAAGTGAGGGGGGTTTGGCCAGGCAGTGGCGGGAAGTACAGGGTTAATGCCATAGGACCATCTTCACCTCTTAGTGTGAAATTTTGTTCCTCATTAACCTTGTTCACCTGAGTACTTTCCTCACAAGGCAGGGACCAAGAATGCCAGAAGGCCTTTCTTATCGCATTTAGACTAACAGAATCTGAAGGTAAGTAGACTCCCTCCTACATCTTTAGGTTGAATAAACCTACAAAGGATTAATAATTTGGTTGTCATTTCCTTTCTTTCATTATTTAAGCAAATGCAAACCTTAGGATGTAGCCTGAAGTACAATAATGTACTTGCCTCCAAGGTTAAAATGCTGGGTAACCCAATGTCAAATGCAACTCTGCATATACACAGAATGACTATACAGTAGCTCAAGTAGTGTCCCTCTTTGTAACATTGGAAATTGTATTGTGTGTTAGGATGGACTGTATTGTATCACACATTAAAAAATAATCCATGAATCTAAAATAAATAAATAAATAGAATATATATATTATATATATATACATATATATATATATATATATATATATATATATACACACATATATATATATATCACTCAGTTATACATTACCCAAAACAAGTTGGCTGAGAGAGTGAGAGGGACTCTTCTAAACACACTGAGCCGGACTGGTCAGATACAGATATGCCATCTGGAACAAGAGGTTCCTTGTAATACACAAGGGGGATCTGAAGAGATTTGTTTTTGTATTTGCAATAAAACAATTCTGTAGCAATGGGGATTGCACATCAGGTTTTTAATGCTTCAAACTGGAAGTGATATATATTGCTTCTCACAGAACACTGGCCAGAACTTATTCACATGAACTCATTCTCATGAACTCACTTAAATGAAGGGAGATAAAAAAATGCATATTTTGATAGCAGTAAATATCTCTGTCACATATGGCAGTATGTTAAAGCGATGTAGTATTTTTTTAATAAATCAATGTCAATGATATTACCATTCATCCTTTGTAATAAAGAAACACCTGGGGGGGTGGTACTGGGGTTGAATCCAAGGGCATGTAACCACATCCCCAGCCCTTTTTTGTATTTTATTTAAAGACAGGGTCTCTCTGAGTTGCTGAGGGCCTCACTATGTTGCTGTGGCTGGCTTTGAACTTGTAATCCTCCTGCCTCAGCCTTGCAAGCTGCTGGGATTACAGGTGTACACTACTGCACCAGCCAAGAATCACAATTTTGAATCAATAAAAATCAGTTACTTTCATGGACCAAAATGTCAAAGTTACTAATGTTTTCATCAACATATAATATGTGCTAATTAGTGACCACAAAGAGTCACTATTCAAAGGATACTGCATGTATTGACTTGTTAAATCTTTATAGAATATACACTTATATATGAAACATGTTATTGATGAGAAAATATAAGCAGGATATGTTAATTTTAACAAAATCTTTTTAAACATGACTTTTTTGACTTTTTGTTAATCCATAAAAGATATTTACAAAACTACAGTTACTTTGACTAAAACTAATTTTTTTTCACTTGAGAAGCATTGGGCATTTCAAATAGCCAATAAGTCAAGCTTAATTTAAAGCACCAGGTTTAATTTAAAGATAGGAATTGGCTCTGACATTTAGAGTATATTTTAAATTTTTTATCAACTCAGGCAGAAAATCTTAGCTGTAGGTACAAAAGGTACACTGCAGTGTATTAGAAAACCTAGAATAAAAATAACCCTATATAATCAGGTACAGAAAGAAACTTATGACTTGAATCTGGTTCAAGTTTTATAGCAATTACCGGGTTCTTTTCTTTTCTAATCTCTCCTTCCTCTTAAAAGTTTTCCTGAATCCAAAACAAAACAAGTTTAGAACAATGACAATTCCTTGAATATTAAAAAATTTAAAACGGGGATGTACGCTGTTTTAAATATTTTAACTAATATCACTGAAACAGATATATCTGTTATCACCTATTTCCTTTCAATGCCATTTGAAATAATTGACAAACTAGATATTGCAGGATAGTTCTCTTGCTGGATGTCCTTCAATATTTTGGCAAAGCATGTCCTGTTTCCCAAGGGTATAAACCTCAGGAGGACTTCTTTCCCAGGTCCCTCAGCTATGGTGCAACTGATCCACCATCCTGGGCAGCTTCCCTGAGCAACATGGGACCCGCTTACCATGAACTCTAGGCTTCTTTTGTTCCTTGCTGTCTTATGTAAGTAATACATAATTCATCATGTGTGTGAGTGTTCTGTCTCACTGGACTCAGACAAGTTGGTAACTACTGTACTTTGAATTTACTTTTCAGACATATTGGTGCTGGGTAGCTGCTTTTATCATGTACTTATCAAGATTTTGGTAGTATCCTATCGTACTAGAGCTAAATATGGCTAGGTTTTGGCACCACAAAGCAACAGTAAGGAAATCAACAGAGCTGGTATTACTTAGTATGACTTCTAGGCACCTCACTTTTCCAGTTGTTGGGATTAAATTAAATTTGATGACAATAATGACAATCATGGTGATGCTAATCATATCTAACATTTATTAGGTATGATAATACCTAATAAATCAATGATGAAAAGTTACTGTGCAAAGCACAGGGTATTTATTAATTTCAAATCCTCATGATCACCTAATAAAGTAGGTTTTGTTTTTATTCCCATAAATACAAGGAAGCACAGATTTGATGGGATTTGTGCAATGTCATGCAGCAAGTAAGTGGTAAAGTCAGGATTTAAACCAAAAAGACTCCAAAGTTTGATTGCTCAATCCCTACACTGTGAGAAGTGCCTTAGTAAGAAGCAGACATTTCTGATGACAAGGTTCTTCACGAGGAGAACCCTCACTAGTTCACCATCCTTGTTTCTGCTTTAGCAATGTATTCACCTCTCAGCAAATCCACCTCCCAGGTCCCTAGGCCTGGATTGTTCTTCCCTGAGATATTTGCATAGCTGCTTTCTCATTTTACTTAGGACTTTTCTCAACTGTGTAATCTTTAAAGAGACTGTTTCTGACCACTCTTATCAAGATAGTCATTCTCTGTCACTTCTTTCTATATCATTCAGAACACCTGTCACCATCACAATATTACATATTACTTTATTATGTGCAACTGCCAACAGAATGTAACTCCTCCAGAAAAGGAACTCTTTCTGTCCTCAATGTTCACACTTATAACAAGATTTGAATACATATGCATATTCTCTATGAATCCAGCTATCTGTCCATCCATCCATTTACCCATTCCTCCATCTGTCCACCTTCCATCTATCCTTCCTTCCACCCATCTACCTGCTCATCAATCATTTTTCTACACTTACAATATAAAGTGCTACACATTATTTAATCATTCACTATTAAAAATAAGGCACTTTTGATTACTTCATTAGGGTAAAATGTTTATTATCTTTTCTGCTTTTGTTTCTTTTTCTCATCCTCACTTCAAAAGAAAATCCTGAGCAATCTGAATGCAACACTTGGAACACTCATATGTTGAACAGAAATATAGCTTTTCATCTTACCTAAGTGAAGAGGGTAAGTTTTAAATTCAAACTGTACAGGGTTCTGTTTATACATTTATTTATTCTTGAACTTTATGTGGCAATCACTGTTTTGTGATCTCCCAAGTTCAATTTGAATCCAGAATGATACTGCACTGAAATCATTACCATCATGCCACTATTTTTCACTCCAGATCAATTACTGTTTAAAGGACACTTAGGAGTCATACATACAGTTTTTTAAGAGGAAAAACTGAAAGATGTGAAATTGGCTATAATAAAAGAGGATGTCTTTTCTAAGTATGTGTGAAGACAATGGATCAGACATCTAAAATTGTAATGATGCTGGGTTCTTTTATTTCATTCTGAAGGTATTTCCTTCTTTTCATATTTAAGATTATTTGGGGGGACATGATGTGGTTTTCTGTGTATGAATTTAGAAAGAGACCAAATAGCTACTATCTACTTAGTAGATTTTATGGACTTCTGGATACATTTCCTATTCCCAAAATTATTTCTTCTTTTTCCCTGAACTGAAAACTGGTCATCATTCAATTGAATTTCTAGATTTTCAGTGCAAGGGGCAATATCTTAGATAATTATTGAATCCTATCCCAAACTCCCTGGTTTACCAGTATCTTGAAGGCAGTTTACAGATGAGTCTTGGAAATAGAAAATCCAGGGGTGACACACTACAGATGGGGGAAATGCCAGGAGTCAAGAAAGGGGCACTGAAATGGGAAGTGGAAAAATCCATGTGATCAAACCTTGTGGAACACACACATTTCAGCTCTTCTTTTTTCTTTATTTCAGCCCTTCTTTATTTTTATTTTTTTTATTTTTATTTTTACAGATTGCATTTTGATGCCCGTCTTGGAGGAGCCATAAGCAGTATATTGCAAAGAGCCCAGACAATTGAGAGGTGTTTGCTGAACCCGTAAAACTGAAAGAATCAAACAGAATCAGATCCTGAATGTTGGTATAAAATGTTTCACTTCTTCACTGTTGTTCATGTATCCTTCTTAGCTTACACATATTAACATGCTTACTGTCTTATGCATGGGTCAAAGCACTTCATACAGTTAATAATTATCTCAAGAAGTCTAAGAAATGGAAGCATTATTATTATTACTACTTTATAAATGAGAAAAAAAAAGCAAAGGAAGATTATGGAACTTGACTTTAAAACACAGAGTAGCTGGCAAATAGGTATGCTAGGGTTGACATCCAATAGTATTATTGCAGATCTGGGCTCTTAACTAATGAAATAAAAGCTAATTGGTATTAACAACAAAGCCAATAAGCATCAGGTAAATAACACTTGAATAAATAATATTCTGATTAAAAACTGAGTAGTCATTCAAATTTAGAACTTTTATAATTACAATGATGAAATATTCCTTTCTTTCTATATGAATGCTCTCCTTCTTTGTTCTATGGAATGGTGGTTGCATTTTTTAAAGATTTGTGTGCAAACCATTTGCAAACCAACTTGAAAAAAAAGAGAAAGGCAGATATCAAATTCATGTTTTGTCAATTATTTTTCTATGAATAAGATACTTGTTTCCTTATTAGCTTGTCCAAAAAAAGGAAGAAATGTTTCTTAGTGTGTACTTGGAACACAGGAAATGTCCATGTTTTTGCATTAGTTTTTCTTTTAGAAAATACAATAAATTTGATAGTAAGTTGAAGATAGTACCATCATGTATTTATAATGTTAAAAAATAAAAAGGAATATATCTAGCTTTATTCTGACCATTTACTAAATATTGTTTAATAAACTGAGTTGTAAGTTTATAAATAGAAAGTAAAATATACATATTAAACTCAAATAACATTTTATTTGCAGGTAAAGTAAAAAACCACTAAATATATGGTATGTATATGTGTATGTACATATATATGTATGTGGTATGCATATATTATATTATATATATTATATACCATATATCTTTTCTCATTTACACTCACAATTTTAAATTTTAATCTCAATGATTTTGAAATTTGAAATATATACATTGGGACCTCAGATTTAAGTCAGATAATCATGGAGCAATCACAGATCATGGAGAGAGTTCACAGGTCTACACTGTTCCAATCCCATAGACCTTGTCCAGATCCTGAGGATCCATTAGTTCTCCTAGTGAATAAAATCCTCCTCAGTGTTGGCTGCTACCCTCAAACCACCTGGCTGTGTTTTCCAGTGATTCTGTGAGCTCCTTCCCCATTCTTCTGCCTTTTCCCTTATAGACCCAAGTAGCACATAGGTCTTGCTGCTGTTTGCAGGTTGTTTCCATTGGTTTGTATTTGGGGCTTTAGAGGAGTGTATTCTCAAATAATTTTGTGTGTAGGTTTTTCCACGGCTGTTTGACTTTGCTAACCAGGTGCTCTGTTTTGATGAGAAGACTTGGGAAACACTAAAAGCTATTCTGTCACTTTCATACCATCTTTCAGAATTCTCTGTCATTTCTTAATATTTTAAAGAGCTCCATTGATTTACAATTTATAATTTACAATTTATGATTCATAATTAGATGCCCTTAAGTTCAGCTATATAAAGTCATATATAAAGTTTAACATTTAATGACTTTAGTGTATTTATGAAGTTGTACAAAAATCACCACAAACAATATTATAACATTTACATCTTCTTCTAAAATAAACCTTATAAATCATTCCCTCAGCCATACATAATTTCTAATCCACTTTTTATCTATACATTTCCATAATTTGGACATTTCATATATGAGGTATCATAAAATGGACATTTCATATATGAGGTATCATAAAATGTATGGTGTTTTTCTGTGTTTTAGATGGAATATGAAAGAAATAAACATTATTTTTTAAGTTCTTTATCTCAACTGGAGAATGGTAACAATCCACAATAAATTTTATGATGACCTATTTATATGCGATTTCAAGTCAGTTTCCTAATAAAGGGCAATAAAGCAAGCTTTGAATAGGTAATAAAGTAACTTTAGGATATAGCAAGACTATTCCAAGATCTTCACATGTGTTAATATATTTAATATTCACAGAAACTTATAAAGGGACTCTTGTTTATCATCTTAATTTTACTGATATGAAAACTGAGGCAAAGTGAAATGATGGCATTTCCCCAAGCTAAGTGGCACAGCCAGATTCCACACTCAGGTATTTTGCTTCAAAGACTACTTGTTCCTAGCCAAGTGCCTCTCTGACTTATAGGTGTTCTATCAAATACCATTCTCTTCTAAACTGGCAACAGAGGAAAAGAACTAGGGGCAAAATACTCAAAGCTTCTTCCCATTGACTACAGACATGAGAGTGGCATATATCTTAAAACTAAATCTTGAGCAATCTGAATGCAATACTTGGAATACCCAAACTAGGGGATTTACAAAGTCATTGGTTTCAGTTTCATTCATAGTTTCCAAAAGTTCTCATAATACTTTTTAAAAAATTATTTCTATCTTAAGTAAGAAATACTTTTAAAATACTCATTATTGTATCACACTAAGTTATTGAAAACCAATGGCTGCTTTTTCCTAAAGTGTATTCAGTATAGATTGATCATATTCAACTGCAATTGACAACACAATGGCTTCTTATTGAAAACATAGAATGTTAGACTTACAAGTAATTTATCAATAACTATAAGATATTAAAATACCACCCAGTAAGATGAGTATTGGATTGAGTGGAATAAAATTACTTATAATCATGTTAACTATCAAATTACTTTAAAACAGGGAAGGGAAGAAACAGTGCAAACTTTGACATGAGCCAGGCAAAGCTGGAATAATAACTCTCAGTTCCCTTCTGTCCTGAATCAACCCACCTAGGAAGTATTCTCCTTCCCTTGAGAGGAAGGAATTCTTGTGGAATAAAAACTTCTTTCTTTCTAAAATCTTAGAAAAAAACTTTTGAAGAATTTTTCCTTTTCAAGTTGCCAAAATCATTTATAGATTGAGTTACAAACTATAATAGAAAATCTACATATTACTAGAAAATTGACTAGGAAAGACTTTAAGAAGCATATTCTCACATCTAAGGTTCCCTTTTCATGATTGTATTTGCAGAACCCCATTTCCTTTTGTCATGGAACCCTACCCAAAAGTGCTCTCATCTCAGATTTTGGCTCCTGCATGGCAACAGATACAGAGTTCTGTGCTCCCTGGATCCTCAGGTGCACATGAGTTCTGATCTTACGTAACACATATAAGGTAGCTGAGTAGCATCCACCTTTGCTGGAAAGCAGGATTGGTGGGGGGGGGGGTAAACTTTTAAAGGTTCTATCTCTTGTGAAGCAGAATCCTTTGAAGCAGCACTGCTCATAAAAAGAACAGATGCTATAACATCACTGAAAACCAAAGTCGCATTTTTGAACTGCCTGAGTGAAATGATATTTTAATACGAGAGCAACAATAAAATTAAATAGCATTCAGGTTTAGCTCTTCAGTCCCAGAGGCTCGCCGCCAAGTGAATCAGTATAGCAAACCACAGAAGGCATAATCTTCATTGGCAGAATATTTCACACAGGGCTATTTTGGAAATCAAATGGAATAATTTCCCCTAAAGAACTCTGCAAACTATGAAACTGTACAAATGTATTTATAATTATTTTTGACATTTTCTGCATAGTTTTATAAAGAAAATCTGAGTGTAGTTATACTTCACATTTAGAAGCATGATAAAAGATAGCAATTTTTTTTTCAAGTTATTGTTCCTTCACATGCTGGAATAGCATTTTTAAATCTCCTGAGCATAGTTTTCAACATGAGTTTTGCTTGAATTTATTTCTCATATATGCACTAATGGCCAGCTTCTAATTTTTTTTAACTGGTTCATTTATCACTAATTTAAATTTTTAAAAATGAATGTAATTTTTTTTTTTTTTTTTTTGCTACCAGGGATTGAACCCAGGTGTGCTTAACCAGTGAGCCACATCCCCTGCTCTTTTTACTTTTTATTTTGAGACAGGGTTTTACTAAGTTACTTAGGACCTCCCTGAGTTCCTGAGGCTGCTTTGTACTTGCAATCCTCCTGCCTCAGCCTCCCTAGCAACTGTGATTACAGGTGTGCACCACCGTGCCCCACTGGATGTAAATCTTATAGTTACATTTCACATTGTGTTGAAAAAACAAATTTAAAGAATACTTCTACATGTTAGGGGACAGTGTGGAAGGAAGAGGGAAGTCACTTCTGCAACTAAAGAATGGAGAGGTATTGCTATGATCTGCATATTTATTTCCTCCTCAAATTTAGATGTTGAACTCCTCTAAGGTGATATTATTAGGAAGTGAAATGTCTTGTGAGGAGTTTAGGTCATGGAAACTGAGTCTACATTAATGGAATTAGTACCTCTATAAAATAGGCCCAGGGGAGCTCATTTTCCCTTCCAGGATGTGAGCACACAGCAAGGAAGTTCCATGTATGAGCCATGAAACAAGCCCTCACCCAGCATGAAATCTGCCAGCCCCCTGGTCTGGGATTTCCCAGCCTCCAGAACTGTGGGAAATAGTTTTCAGTTGCTCCTAAGCCACCCAGCTCATAGTATGTTGTTACAGCCTCTCAAATGGACTGACATAGGTGTTATCTCTTAACATGTATTGCAATTTTACAATTATGAAGCTCTACTTGTGAAACAATTTGTATGTGTATAGGAAGTACACTACAGAGCCTTTTATAACTGTGCTTCCAAACAGAAATGCTTTCCAGAAACTTACCAGTTGTGCAGTTTGTAAATTCAATATCATCAATTGCAGCTCCTCCTCCCAGGTCCCTTGTCCTGATACCTTGAAAGATGACTTTAAAGTTCCTCCACTTTCCTAGCAGGATGACAGCTTTTTGCCAGTGATTACCAAGGTTCTGCCTACTTTCTTGCCATACTTCTGAGAGTCCTTTTTCTGTCTGAAATTAAAGAGGGAAAAAATTAAAAACAACAACAATAGCAGCAATAAAAACAATAATAAATACCCAGTTATTTGGCACAAAATGATTTGACCAATGAAAATTGGAAAAAAAATTGGAACTCTGATAAAATGTACATTTTTTTCTCACTAAAATACATTTTTATCTCACTAAAACACAGGCATAGTAATCTACCAATGTTTCCCAACAGCAGTTCTAGTAAGATTAGCAATAAACTTGTTTTGGTATTTTCAGAGAAACTATCATAGCATCCTGCTCAGTTAAATCTACCTGTCCTTTCATGTACACAAAATTCTTAATATTGGATGGAATCTCAACAATTTATAGAGAAGAGGTGGGTTTATAGTTCTGGGTGCCCTATCCCCACTTTCTAATCATATTCTTTAATTATTTAGTTTGCACTTTCCTTCCAGGAGCCTAAATCACTGGCCCAGATAAAGAGAAAAGAGATGGAAAGGAAATGTGGGAAAAATCACTTACTCCTGATGTACTTGGTTAAAGATTTGTGTTGTGAATTGAGCATGGATGGAAAATGGTAATTTCTGAAATAAGCCAGATTTCAAAAATCCTATTATTACATAATTACATTATTTTTCAAAAGTCCTTTTCCTTTGCAAAATTCTTCAATTATAAAAAAGAATTAATTTTTCTAAAACTTTTATCTAAATAACTCCTCTGAATAACTGAGGCTGATCAACTAGTAGTACAATATTTTAATACATGAACAGCCCTAGTGATGTAACAAGCCACAAAATGATACATAATATAACCCTAATGATCCAGTAAAAATCATCCCTTCATTAAATATGCAGATATGCCAGTTGAGCACGTGGTCTAGACTGGGATCATATACATTGCTTCTTTGGTGTTCTAGGACTAGGCCAGTTTGATACTCGGTGATGTAACAAATCTTGATCATGGATATTTATCAAAGAAAAAGAAACAATACATTGCATTGCATTTATGGTTAGTACCCAAATAAAAAGTATTTGGTGCTAGGTCATTGTGTTTTCAGGATGAATATAAGACCATTATCTCAAGCTTGTAATCAAAATATTGGAACAGAGGGGAGCATTTAATGGAATGGTATCCAACAAATGAGATGTCCCAACAGATTCATACCATGCAACTATGAAATACATAATTTACAGTTATTTTAAAGAATATAAAACAAAAGCAAAAAGAAAAATAAATGTTTAAAGAGGGGATTCAAAAAATTACACATTCATGGTTTCAAACTTTTGGGGAATTAGTGTTAATAAATATGATTAATTTCTTGTTCTGTTGAGGGAGAAATAAATATTGTCATATGATTTTTTTGTGTGATAGAAAGTGTAACTATGTATCAATTAACTTAAGATTAACTTTGCAAAACAACTACCTATATATATATATATAGATTCTTCAGTATCTGTCTGAAAACAATGATGAATCTTTACTCGCAGAGTCAAGTGACTTCTACATTGAAGGGGATGGGAAATTCACAATTAATGGAACGTCATATCTTTCTGACAACTAACGAGAAGTTCTTTTCAAGGTTAGTCTTTGATTTGCAGTGATGTTTTAGTGATTTTGAATCAAAGAGATTATTAGTTAAATTAAAGATTAAAGTAGAGGGTATCTGTCTGACACTTAGCAATATTAGAGGCATGAATATTGATGAAAGCCTGTCTTAATTCACAAACTTTATTAACTTCTCCTATGCATCTGTCTCCAGTTATAGAATCACTTATGAGGTATATGAAGGCCCCAAAGATTTTCAATAAAAGGGACATATTTTCTTTAAATCAATGAAATTTGAACCATTTCTTAAATCTTATAACTAGGCTTCTTGTAAAAGAAAAAGAAAAGAACAGACTTAAATATTCACTGTGATTTTATGTGATAGCAAAGAAAACGAGGGTAAACATCCATGAGTATAAAATAGAATTCTAATATATTTGCAATTATTCAACTTTGGATCTAACACCAACTCTTATCCCTATAATTACCAAAGTATTCATCCAAATAAACAAGGAAATGTATTTATTTATCCATCTATTTATTCAGCAAATATTTAATGCTTATATATTGCTAGTTGTAGATTTAGATACTTTGGGTAAAAAGTGAGAAGATATGAAGCCTACCCTGTGGAGAAATTAACCTAATGAAAATAAAAATAAAATAAAAATAAAAATAAAATAAATCACTGTGGAATTGCTTTCTCTCTCTCTCTCTCTACACACACACACACACACACACACACACGTCCTTAAAGAAGAAAACATTTTTAAAAAAGTGATCATGTAGTCAACTTGCAAATATTTCTCCTACTTACAGAGATCTTTATTTATTGATATGCTGATTTTGATTCATTTTGAATGAAGAAAAGATAAAACTCTCTCACTTCTAACCCATGATTTTGCCACTAAGAAGTTCATCTGACATTCACGTGGACTTTATTGCTTTAGTTCTTCCAGAGATTGAACCCAGAACCTCCTGCATGCTAGGCAAGTGCTCTACCACTAAGTCATAACCTTAGCCCTTTAAACGCAAGACCTCAAGAAAATAAACATATGAAAAGTGATTGAACACACTAATAATAGTAAAAAAATAGTCATGAACACCAAAGTGGTTAAATTATAGAAACTGGAGAAATCTTATCTATTCAATTTAATATTTTCAGCAACCCAGAATTGATTTCCTACACAGTGTGCATATTGGCCCCGTGCCTTATGCATTGCACACTTGCCTTTGTAGTCCAAGTGTTAGCACTATTCTTTATACCGTCTTTCCTTTTGGTCATGGGAAAGTAAGTAATCAAAAGTACTGAAAATGTAGAGCCACTTCAAATTATAGAGACATATTAATATAACCACCTGGAATTTCTGTTTCATGTTTAAAGTGAATATATAAATTTTTCACAAAGAATTAGTCAATGCTCTGAAGCCATTTAAGCAATCCTTCCTTTCTCCACTTATATCTTTATCATATTATAGATGCTTGTGGAGTTTCTATGTCAGTCTCTGTTCTGGTCATCCGTCAGTGTCATACCTACTAAGTTCCTTATTACCATTTTCAGGAAAGATTTTAGTGGAGTTGCTTTTTCATGTTGCTCCTAGACATTACATATAATTATATGAATATCTAAGGAGACTGAAAATTAGAGAGAAGAAGGTAAACTTGCTGGGGACCTCAAGTTCGAAAAAAACCACAAAATGGTGAATTGCCTAAATTTTCTTTTTTCATCATGCATCCCAAGTAAAACATTAAAAGCCAGCAAACTGGAAACTCTCTTTCTAGCCAAAGAACTAGGAAAGGGCAAATCTAATAAGAAACAAAATACTTGGAAAATAACTGTTCTGTAACAGCCAGACATCACTGGAAAACCAGCCTGATCTCTACCAGCAGCACAGCAAAGGTTGAGCAGAGAAGTCCAGATTTCCATCCATGTCAGGTTATAACAGGGTCCCAAAGACTTCCCAAGATGTTCTCAAATAAAGGAAAACTAAGAAATTTATCACAGTATTGTGGTCTTATCTTTTTGGGGTAAATGTCATTTATTTCTGCAATGGAACTCTGCTTAAAACAAATCACACTCTGCTAATATTTATAGCCATTTTCATTTCACTTTTTGTGGTGCTGGGGATTGAACCAAGGATCTCACCCATGGTAGATATGTCTTCTGCCACTGAGTTACATTCCTACCCTACAGAAATTTTAATGTTTGAATAATTGGCATACTCTTCCTCAAGTGCTCCTTTATATAAAATTGCCATGACATTCTGGAAATTCGAAAACTATAGAAAGGTAAAGAATTCAGGAACTGCCAGTGGTTTGGGGAGATGGAAAGAGATTTCAATAGGAGAAGTACAGGGGAACTTTTTAGGAGAGGAAAACTTCTTTATATATTATGCAATGATAAATTTAAGCCATTGAGCCTTTGTCAAAACCCATGTCACTTTATAGCACAAAGAGTAAACTTAGGGCATGTGATTAGAAAAATAAAATCACTTAAAAGTGTGAAATATTTCTGGAAAAAATGCAGAATCTGACAAATCAGTCTAAACATGACAAAAGTGTGAAAAACCTCACTGAGGAGTCTTGGGAATTAAATTTGGAAATGAGTGACGCTCATAAGAATAAAAAGAAAAGAAGCTGTACGTAGACATTCTGGAAAGCTGCTTCCCAGAGAGGTATAAATGACTTAAGAGTTCTGAAATCCCCTGAAGATGTTTACTAGAACTGAAAAAATAATTAAATTTTTGGAAGATGATGGGAGACAGGTTTCTCTGTGTTCCAGTGAAATGTTACAGATAAGCTGAGGGAGAAGGCTGCAATGACCCACACGGTAAGGGACTATATTTGAAAATGGCAAGATTTGATATTTAGATTACTAAAGATGCAGATGGTTACATACAGAAATATTTATAGATACATGCATGCATGCAGAAATACATATTTACAGATTAGTAAACACATACACATGTGCATGTCTGTCAGCTGAGAGACCCTACAAGCAACAACATCTGACTTAGTGCCCAGACCTGGTTTCTAAAACCATTTTCCAATAAAAAGAACTGGGGTCCTTGGAGAAATGGCAGATTCTAGAAACTTCCTCAGGAAACACACATGAGCCTGAGCCAGAAAGGAAACAAGGGCTTAACTAAATACCCAAAATGACTGGTGGTATGTAAAAAGGAATACAGAAGTCAACTAAAAGTGGTCTCAGTGCCCAAAGCAAGAACAATTTAAGCAACAAAATAAATAAAGTATATTGGATTACAATGTATTGTGTACAATAAATATCAGTGGATCCATGCCGATATAAGTAAATAATAGGAAGAATGGATAAACCTCCCACACTGAAGGAATCTGAATAATTTGCATAAATATTCCAATATTAAGCAGGTGGAGTGTAAATTCCCACTCCTTCAGTGTAGACTGTACATAGTGACATTCTTTTAAAGAGGACAATGTGGAAAGGAGTGGACAGGAAAACCTGACAAACACTATTTGAGGCCAGGTAAAGTTGATGTTACCAGTTGTATCTCATTTTGGTAGCATGCCTCCTTGATAGATTGTAAAAACAACGGGATGACTGTAGTCTCACTCTCCCAAACCTATTACCAGATCCAGAGAGAAAACAACGGATTAAATACTAATGAATGAACAGTCTGCAAAATATCTGGTCAGTACTTCTCAAAACTGTCAAGATCATCAAAATGAGGAAAATCTGAGACACTACCACAAATGGAGGCCAGGCAAGCATGAGTAATACAAGAGAAACAGGACAGAGGGGTAAAGGAGGAGATCTGGATTAAGTATGGACTTCAGTTACTAATGATGTCTGATATTGGTTTATTTTTTGTGACTAATGTACCATTTTAATGTAAGATGTTGATAATAGAAGAAAAAAAGTATGGGTGTACCAGAAATCCTGGAACTATTTTCAAGATAGTTAAATAAACCTAAAACTGTTCTAAAATTTAAAAAATGTATTAAACAAATTTTTTAAATCTTCTCTTATTACATATTGATTATAGATATTATGAATATTTTATATATGTAAATTATGTAATTCTCATGAGAAATGAGAATTTATCAACTTGCATCTGAGAAAATCAGTAAAAGTAAGTAGTATTTGACCTTTATTCAATTTTAATTAAATACAGCTCAATTCATCATAGTTAAAATATAGAACCAAACTAGAAGCCCTTTAAGAGATGATTGGATAAAAAAAGTGGTATATATATATATATATATATATATATATATATATATATGATGGAATATTCCTCAGCTTTAAAGAAGAATGAATTTCTGGCATTTGCTGATAAATGGATAGAGTTAGAGAATATCATGCTAAGCCAAATAAGCCAAACTCAAAATACCAAAGGCCAGATGTTTTCTCTGATAATGCAGATGCTAATTCACAATGGGGAGAGATAGGGAAAAATAGAGTTACTTTATATTAGGTTGAGGGGAGGAAAGGGAGGCGCAGGGGTAGGGGGTAGAAATGATAGTGTGAAACAGACATTTTACCTCATGTACATGTATGACCGCATGACTGATATGATCCTATAATATGTATAATCGGAAAATGAGAGATTACACTCCATGTATGTATGATCTATGAAAATGTATGTATGCATGCATTCTACTGTCATGCACAACAAATTAAAACAAAAAAAATTTAAAAACATGGTTTCTTTTTATTTTATATTTTGCCTTTGGTGAGCAAGTTTTTAAAATTTAATTTTATTGTTATTTGTTCTTTTTTATGTATACATGACAGTAGAGTGTATTTTGATACGTTATATATATATGGAACATAACTTATTCTAATTAGGATCCCACTCTTGTGGTTGTACATGATGTGGAGTTTCATTGGTCATGTATACAACACATATATAAGGATAGGAAACTAATGTCTGACTCATTCTACTGTCATTCCTATTCCCATTCTCCCTCCCTTCCCTTCATTCCTTTTTGTCTAATTCAATGAATTTCTAATCTTCCCCTCCCTACTCTCCCTTCTTATGGGATAGCACATGGTTTCTAAATAATCCAATAAATAAAACTTTCTTTTGTGTCTTCTAAACCCATGAATTGTTTTTGCCATAATTTTTTGAATTCCATCAATAGAAAAAAAAATGTTATAGGAGTAGAGAGACAGTAGAATAAATCTAACATAATTTTCCTATGTACATATACAAAAATACACAAGAGAATCCCACCATGGTGCCCACCCACAAGAATGGGGTCCTAATTAGAATAAGATATATTCCATGTTTGTATAATTTTATCAAAATGGATTCTACTGTCATGTATAACTAAGAAGAATGAATACAAAAAAAACCCGTTGTATTTCAATAAACAATGCTCACAAAATATTAAGCTATAACTGATATGAAACAAGACTCCATGCCATACAAGAATCTTTCTATATCTAAACAACAAAATAAAATAATTTCATCTAAGTTTCAACTGAAGCACTGTATAGGCCCCTGTTTTATTACCTGACAAAGGAAAGACTAGATTGTAGAATATCTCAAGACACATAGATGGTTTTACTGGCATTAAAATCCTTCACATTTAATATATTTAAAATATCCTTTAAGAAATGGAAGAGTAGCTACAAGTTTGAGTGTCTGTATCTTGCAAATACATATATATATACATATATATAATTAGTTAAGTCATCTAAAATATCAACTATCTGAAAAAAATGAGTACCTGTAATACAAAATTTTAATTTCTTAAATTGCAAATATATCAAAATGAAGTTTATATATGTGACTGCTATTTTGATTCTCAAAAATAAAATGAAAGCAAGTATAGAGTATTTAAAATTTGCATAAGATCTTTAACTTGGAAATATCTTACCATCAGCTAATACAATTGAAGAGAAATATGAAGTCAGTGACTCTAATTTTCACAGAAAATTTTCTACCCAAGAGAATAACTATGAGGGTTAAACAAATTTACTCTTTGGGTAGATGTGTGCAAATATAAACATATATAAAATATTTTACATGTGTTATAGAATTATTTTAAACAGGCAGAAGATCCTCACTTGTTTGATAGAATAGAATTCCTTTAAATTCAAAAAGTTTATTTCCTCACAATTTTCTTCAAAGATGTAGAAAACCAAAATAGGACCCGCAGGTGACGAAGGCATTTTAATGCAAAGCATTATAAAGATCAGTGACACTGAAGTTGTACAAATCATTTTTGTAATTACTTTCCTTTTTTTTTTTACTATACTAATCTTTTTTCCCCAGGATTTCCAACTACAGAATCATAAACTCTTTTACATTGTATAGGATCGAAAATTTAGCTTGTTTCCATTCTCACAAACACACAAATGACATAATTAGCCCTATATACATCTCTATATGCTTTTGTAATATCACAGATAGAAAAGCCCTTTGAAGTTGCTCCTTTAGGATTAAGAGCCACATTATTTCAGGGGATTTTGTTTTTGTTTTTGTTTTGTACTGGGGATTAAGCCCAGGGGCACTTAACCCCTGAGTCACATCCCCAGTTCATTTTATACTTTGTTTAGGAACAGGGTCTTGCTAAATTGCTGAGGAACTTGCAATCCTCCTGCCTCAGCCTCCCAGGCCTCTGGGATTACATGCTTGTGCCACTCTGCCCAGTAAAAGTCACATTCTTTTTTTTTTTCCCAACCAACTACTTTTATTTTTTTTCTCTTATTTTTTTATTTGTTCTATTTCATTATACATGACAGCAGAATGCATTTTGGTTCATTACACATAAATGGAGTATACTTTTCATTTCTCTGATTGTACAGTGTAGAGTCACACCATTCATGCAATCATATGGATGGATGATATCCAGCTCATACCACCATCTTTCTCACACCCTATCCCTTCCCCTTCCCTCATTCCCCTCTGCCTAATCCAAAGTTTCTCCATTCTTCACTTACACCCCCCCCATTATGTATCAGCATCCACTTATCAGAGAAAATATTTGGCATTTGGTTTGAAGGGTTGGTTTATCTCACTTAGCATGATATTCTCCAACTCCATCCATCTACCTGCAAATGCCGAAATTTCATTCTTCTTTAAGGCTGAGTAATATCTGATTGTGTGTATATATACCACAGTTTCTTTATCCATGCATCAATTGAAGGGCATCTAGGTTGGTTCCACTATCTAACTGTTGAGAATTGAGCTGCTATAAACACTGATGTGACTGATTAACTGTAATATGCTGATTTTAAGTCCCTTGGGTATAGGTCAAGGAGTGGGATAGCTGGGTCAAATGGTGGTTCAATTCCAAGTTTTCTAAGAAGTCTCCATACTGCTCTCTATAATGTTTGCAACAATTTACACTCCCACCAGCAAAGTATGAGAGTACCTTTTCCCCATATCCTTGCCAAAATTCAATGTTGCTTGTATTCTTGATAATTGCCATTCTAATTGGAGTGAGATGAAATCTTAGTTTGATTTGCATTTCTCTAGTTACTAGAGATGTTAAACATTTTTTCATTCATTTGTTGAACTATGGTATATCTTCTTCAGTGAGATGTCTGCTCAATTCCTTAGCCCTTGTATTAATTGGGTTCTTTGTATTTTTGGTGTTAAATTGTTTGAGTTCTTTATAAATCCTGGAGATTAGTGCTCTATCTGACTGTGGTAAAGATTTTCTTCTACTCTGTAGACTCTCTCTTCACATTATTGTTTGTTTCCTTTGCTGAGAAAAAATTTTTCAGTTTGAATTCATCCCATTTATTGATTCTTGATTTTATTTCTTGTGCTTTGGGAGTCTTGTTAAGGTCCTAGGTCAATATGATGACAATTTGGGCCTATTTTTTCTTTTATTTGGTATGGGGTCTCTGGTCTCTGGTCTAACTCCTAGGTCCTTGATCCATTTTGAGTTGAGTTTTGTGCAGGGTGAGAGATAAGGGTTTAATATAATTTTGCTGCATATGGATTTTCATTTTCCCCAGCACCATTTGTTGAAGAGGCTATCTTTACTTCACTGTATATTTTTGGCACCTTTGTCGAATATGAGATTACTGTAATTATGTGGGTTTGTCTCTGTGTCTTCTATTCCGTACCATTGGTCTACCTGTCTATATTGGTTCCAAAACCATGCCATTTTTGTTACTATAACTCTGTAGTATAGTTGAAGGTCTGGTTTTGGATGCCTACTGCTTTACCCTTCTTAGTAACAATTACTTAAGCTATTCCAGATCTCTTAGCCTTCCAAATGAATTTCATGATTGCTTTCTCTATTTCTATTATGTATGCCATTGGGGCAGATTGCTCACTGCCAGGCGCATATCATCTGCCATTTGCCTGCCTCTCCCCTGTCCATTGCCTGCCTTGCACCTGCATCACCCACCACACGAGGTTCACCCACCACACGAGGTTCTCACCTCCCGATCGACGGACAACAGTCACCAAACTGATAGCCGACTGCCAGTGGAGCACTAGCTGCCTGCTGTTGCCTGGAAGTTCACTGTTACAGTACCTGCAGGTTTGATTACACATGGCTGCCACCAGTTTGAGACAACAGCCAGGCCCATAGGACCCCTGGCCGGACTGACTGAGCCCCGTCTCCAGGAGCCCTGAACCGGACCGATCACTCCCTGCCTCTGGGACCCTCATATTGACTGCTCCCTGCCGCCAGGAACCCCAGACCAACTGACTGTGCCCTATCACCAGGACCCCAGACCAACTGATTGCACCCGACCTCCAGGATCCCGCAACCACACCAAACATACCCGAACTCCAGGACCCCTGCCTGACCAACCACATCCTGCCTCCAGGACCTCCAGATGACCATGTCCACACCCTGAGTTGCAGCTCCACATTTGCAAACACATTTCAAAGCCAGAGCGGCCATCTTGGATAATCCTGGAAGCCATAGCTCTGATCTTTAGGTGGAGCAAATCCCATCCTGAGATGCCTGCTGGAGACTTGAAACTCAATGTCAGGTACTTCTCATGCATCAGGCTACTGAACACTGGGAGGTTTCATTACTATATGACTGTTATACTGTAGATTTTCTTTTTTCTCCTTATTAAAACATTCTACGTTTTTATTTCTTTACTTTTCTTGCTCCCTTTTCCTTTTGTTTACCTGTTCCCTCAGAGTCTCTTTCTCCCTTTTTTGCATGCTAACATGCAATTTCTTTTCATTACACTCTCACATTTTCTATTATCTAGAACTTCTGTATAATCTTTTCTTATCCCATTAACAGTCACATTCTACATCCCTCTGCATCCTCTTTGTCCTCCATTAGAAACTGCAGACCTTATTGCAAATCGGTTAGTTTTACTGAAGATAATATTTGAACTCATTCTGTTTATTGTGACAATTTTGTTATTGTCCTCATAGGGGCTATTTGGTCTAGGATTGCATTGTGTCTGAATTGGGCACTGCTAATATTGATCTCCCCTTAAAGAAAGGGTTTTGGAAACCTATAGGGCCATTATACGCCTATAGGAGGAAATCTGCAATACCCCAGATCTGCACTGCTAGAGGGGAAGATACGTGAACAACATGAAAAAACAAGGGAAGAAAATGATCCAAACAAATCTAGATTCTATATTGATAGAATCCAATGACAGTATGTTAGAAGAAATGCCAGAAAAGGACTTCAGATTATACATGGTTAAGATGATTCACGAAGCAAAGGATGAGATAAGAGAGCAAATGCAGGCAATGAATGATAATACCAATAAGCTGAAAGAGCACCTGCAGGAAGCAAAAGATCATTTCAACAAAGAGATAGAGATTCTCAAAAAAAAAAAAAAAAAAAAAAAAAAAAAAAAAAAACAAACGGAAATCCTTGAAATGAAGGAAACAATAAACCAAATAAAAAAGTCAATGGAAAGCATCACCAAAAGACTAGACCACTTGGAAGACAGAACCTCAGACAATGAAGACAAAATATTTAATCTTGAAAATAAAGTTGCCCAAACAGAGAAGATGGTAAGAAATCATGAACAGAATCTCCAAGAACTATGGGACATCATGAAAAGACCTAATTTAAGAATTATTGGGATTGAGGAAGACACAGAGATACAAACCAAAGGAATGAACAACCTATTCAATGAAATAATATCAGAAAATTATTCAAACCTGAAGAATGAAATGGAAAATCAAATACAAGAGGTTTATAGAACACCAAATGCACAAAATCACAACAGATCCACACCAAGGCACATTATAATGAAAATGCCTAACATTCAAAATAAAGATAGGATTTTGAAGGCCATGAGAGAAAAGCATCAGATTACATATAGGGGGAGACCAATACAGATAGCAGCCAACTTCTCAACCCAGACTCTAAAAGCTAGAAGGACATGGAACAACATATTTCAAGCTCTGAAAGAACATGGTTGCCAACCACGAATCCTATACCCAGAAAAACTAACCTTCAGATCTGAAGATGAAATAAAATCCTTCCATGATAAACAAAAGTTAAAAGAATTTACAAATAGAAAGCCTGTGCTACAGAAAGTTCTCAACAAAATATTCCATGAGGAGGAAATGAAAAATAACAATGTAGGTCAGCAAAGGGAGGAACTACCTTAGAGAAAAACCACTCAAAGGAGAAACCAAGCCATCTTAAAAGCCAAAAATAAGCCCAAATGACTGGGAATATGAATCATATCTCAATAATAACCCTGAACATTAATGGCCTAAACGCATCAATCAAAAGACATAGACTGGCAGAATGGATTAAAAAGAAAAACCCAACAATATGCTGCCTGCAGGAGACTTATTCATAGAAAAAGACATCCACAGACTAAAGGTGAAAGGATGGGAAAAAACCTACCACGCACATGAACTCAGTAAAAAAGCAGGGGTTTCCATCCTTATATCAGATAACGTGGACTTCAAGCCAAAGTTAGTCAGAAGGGATAAAGAAGGACATTTCATACTGCTTAAGGGAACCATAAATCAGGAAGACACAGCGATAGTAAATATTTATGCCCCAAACAATGGTGCATCCCTGTACATCAAACAAATCCTTCTCAATTTCAGGAATCACATAGACCACAACACAATAATTCTGGGTGACTTTAACACACCACTGTCACCACTACATAGATATTCCAAACAAAAACCAAACAAAGAAACCATAGAACTCAATAACACAATCAATAACCTAGACTTAATAGACATATATAGAATATTCCATCCATCAGTGAGCAGATTCACTTTCTTCTCAACAGCACATGGAACCTTCTCAAAAATAGACCATGTATTATGCCACAAAGCAGCCCTTAGGAAATGTATGCCATTGGAATTTTAATTGGAATTGCATTGAATCTGTGTAGCACTCTTGGTGGTATGGCCATTTTGATAATATTAATTCTATTTAACCAAGAACTCATGAGATCTTTCCATCTTCTAAGGTTTTCTTTAATGTCTTTCTTTAGTGTTATGTAGATTTCATTGTAGAGGTCTTTCACCTCTTTTGTTAGATTCCCAAATATTTTTTGAGACTATTGTGAATAGGGTAGTTTTCCTAATTTATTTCAGAGAACTCATCACATATGAATATTATGCTTTAGATTGATGAGTGTTTTATATCCTACTACTTTGCTGAATTCATTTATGAGTTCTAGAAGTTTTCTGGTGGAATTTTTTGGATCCTCTAACTATAGAATCATGTCATCAGCACATAGTGATAGTTTGAGTTCTCTTTTCCTATTAAAATCCCTTTAATTTCTTTGGTCTGTCTAATTGTTCTGGTTAGAATTTCAAGGATTATTTTGAAAAGAAATGGTGAAAGAGGGCATCCCTGTCTTGTTCCAGTTTTAAAAAGGAATGCTTTCAGTTTCTCTCCATTTAGAAAGATGGTGGCCTTGGAATTAGCATAGATAGCTTTACAATGTTGAAGTATATTCTTACTATTGCTATTTTTTCTAGTGTTTATAACATGAAGTGGTGCTGTATTTTATGAAATGCTTTTTCTGCATCTATTTTTAAAAATATTCTTTTATCCGTCCATGGACCTTTATTTCATTTATTTATTTATATGCAATGCTGAGGATCAAACCCAGGGCATCATACATGCGAGGAAAGTGCTCTACCACTGAACCACAACCTCAGCTTAAGCTTTTTCTGCATCTATTAAAATGATCATATGATTCTTAACTTTAAGTATATTGATGTGATGAATTACATATATTGATTTCCAAATGTTGAACCAACCTTGCATCCTTGGTATGAACCCCACTTGATCATGGTACACTATCTTTTTAATATGTTTTTGAACGTGATTTGCCAGAATTTTGTTAAGTATTTTTGCATCTATGTTCATTAGGGATATTGTCTGAAGTTTTCTTTCCTTGATGTGTCTTTGTCTGGTTTTGGTATCAGGGTGATATTAGCTTCATAGAATGAGTGTGGAAGGGTTCTCTCCATTTCTATTTCATGGAATACTTTGAGGAGTATTGGAATTAGTTCTTTTTTGAAGGTCTTATAGAATTCAGCTAAGAATCCATCTGGTCCTGGGCTTTTCTTGGTCGGTAGGCTTTTGATGGCATCTTCTATTTCATTACTTGAAATTGATCTGTTTAAATTGTGTATGTCCTCTTAATTGTGTATGTCCTCTTGATTCATACATATGGGTGGAACATATGTCTCTAGAAATTTGTCAATGTCTTCGAGATTTTCTGTTTTACTGGAGTATAGATTTTCAAAATAGTTTCTAATTATGTTTTGTATTTCAATAGTGTCTGTCGTGATGTTTCCTTTTTCATCATGAATTTTAGTAATTTGAGTTTTGTCTCTCTTTCTCTTCATCAGTGTGGTTAAGGGTTTATCAATTTTGTTTATTTTTTCAAAGAGCCAACTTTTTGTCTTGTCAATTTTTTGAATTGTTTCTTTTGTTTCAGTTTCATTGATTTCAGCTCTGATTTTAATTATTTCCTGTCTTCTACTTCTTTGGGTGTTAATCTGTTCTTTTTCTAGGGCTTTGAGATGTAATGTTAGATCATTTATTTGTTGACTGTTTCTTCTTTTAATGAATGAGCTCAATGCAGCGAACTTTCATCTTAGTACTGCTTGCACAGTGTTCAAGAGATTTTTGTATGTTGTATCAGTGTTCTCATTTACCTCTAAGAATTTTTTATCTCCTCCTTGATGTCTTCTGCTATCTATGCATCATTCAATAGTGTATTGTTTAGTCTCCAGGTATTGCAGCAGCTTCTATTTTTTTATGTTATCATTGATTTCTAATTTCATTCCATTATGATCTGATAGAATGGGGGGTAGTATCTCTATTTTTTTGTATTTACTAAGAGGTGCTTTGTGGCATAACATATGGTCTGTTTTAGAGAAGGATCCATGTGCTGCTGAGAAGAAAATGTATTTGCTCATTGATGGATGGAATATTCTATATATGTCTGTTAATTCTAAATTATTGATTGTGTTATTGAGTTCTATAGTTTCTTTGTTCAGTTTTTGTTTGGAAGATCTATCCAGGGGTGAGAGAAGTGTGTTAGTCACCCAGTATTATTGTATTGTGATCTGTGTGATTCCTGAAATTGAGTAGGATTTGTTTGATGAACATAGATGCTCCATTGTTTATGATTATTATGTCTTGTTGATGTATGATTTCCTTAAGCAGTGTGAAATGTCCTTCTTTTTCCCTCCTGACTTTGACTTGAAGTCCACTTTATCTGATATGAGGATGGAAATCCCTGCTTTTTGACACAGTCCATGTGCATGATATTTTTTTTCCCCCATCCTTTCACCTTCAGTCTGTGGATGTCTTCTCCTATGAGATGAGTCTCTTGAAGGCAGCATATTCAGGGTTATTATTGAGGTAAGATTTGTATTCCCAGTCATTTTGGCTTATTTTGGTTTTTAACTTGACTTGGTGTCTCCTTTGATTGGCTTTTCCTTTAGTGTAGTTCTTCCCTTTGCTGACTTATATTATTGTTTTTCATTTCTTCTTCATGGAATATTTTACGGAGAACATTGCAGTGCAGACTTTCTAGTTGTAAATTCTTTTAACTTTTGTTTCTCATAGAAGGTTTTATTTTGTCATCAAATCTGCAGCTTATTTTTGCTAGATATAAGATTCTTGGTTGGTAGTCATTTTCTTTCAGTGCTTGGTATATATTGTTCCAGGATCTCCTAGCTTTTAGAGTCTGAGTTGAGAAATTTGCTGATAACCAAATTGATTTCCCCCTGTATGTAATCTGATACTTTTCTCTTGTGGCCTTTAAAATTCTATCCTTATTTTGTATGCTGTATGTTTTCATTATAATGTGCCCTGGTGTGGATCTGTTGTAAGTTTGTACATTTGGTGCCCTATTAACCTCCTGTATTTGATTTTCCATTTTGTTCTTCAGGTTTGGGAAATTTTCTGATATTATTTCATTGAATGTGTTGTTCATTCCTTCAGTTTGTATCTCTGTGTCTTCCTCTATTCTGATAATTCTTAGATTTGGTCTTTTCATGTTATCCTATAATTCTTGGAAGTTCTGTTCATGATTCTTACCATCTTCTCTGTGTGGTCAACTTTATTTTCAAGACTAAATATTTTGTCTTCATTGTTTGTGGTTCTGTCATCCAAGTGATCTAGTCTGTTGGTGATGCTTTCTACTGAGTTTTTAATTTTGTTTATTGTTTCCTTTATTTCAAGGATTTCTGTTTTTTTTTTTCTTTTGAGACACTCTTTTTATTGAAGTAATCTTTTGCTTTCTGCATTTTCTCTTTTAACTGTTTATTGAAGTGATATTTTGTTGCCTGAATTTGCTTTCTTATTTCATCATTTACTTTGCAGATCATTTTAATTATGTACACTCTGAACTCCTTTTCTGAATTTTCTTCTGCTATGATGTCAATGAATTCTGTTAATATAGCAACTTGGTTTGTTTGGGGTGCTTCCTTTTCCTTGTTTTTTCATGTTGTTCATGTGTCTTCCCCTCTAGAAATGCAGACCCGAGGCATTACAGTTTCCACCCTATAGATTTATATTGTCCCTGCAGGTTTTCAATACCTCACCTTTAAGGGGGAGATGGATATTAACAGTACCCAATGCAAACAATATGCAGCCCTAAACCAAATAATCCCTATTAAGACATTAACAGATTTATTGCAACAAAGAGATGATATGTCTGATTATTATCTACAACGAAAACAATAGGTTTGCATTAAGTCTACAACTTCTAATGGTGGACAAAGATGGAATGGGGGAGGAGTATAGGATGTGATGTTTATGAGGTGAGAGGTGAGAATTTAGAGGTATTAGATCATAGGAAGAGTGACAGGGGAATCAAAAGAAGTTGGTTGTTAGCAGGAGAAAAGAGAGACTCTCCTTGAGGAAAACATAAGAAGAAAATAGAGCAAGGAAAAGAAAAAGAAAATTGTAAAAATAAAGGAATCTACAACAAAATTGTAATACACTATTCAAACCTCCCAGTCCTGAGTAGCCTGATGCATGAAAAATACTTGATTTCAAAGACGTTGGGAATGTGAGAGTGGGAAACGTAAAAAGAAAAAAAGAGTCTTGAAGGAAAATTGAACAGTTTTTTTTGTTGGAGTTCACTATCTTCTCTGCTTCCCTTGTCTTCTATTAGGCAGGGTGGTCTGGAGTCTTCTGGTAACTCCAACTCAGGATAGTGAAAGTTACTAAGGTGGGAGGATTAGACTTGGAGGTTGGACTCCTGGAGGCAGGGTATAGCAATTGTTAGTCCCACTGGAAGACTGCACCCCAGGACTCTCCTTTGGGGTCCACTCATGTGACACAGGAGCCTGGTCATAGCTCCTTCCCTCACCTGTGGACCCCACAATTCCTGGTCTGTAATTTAGTCTCTAAACTGTATCTCTCCTGTACCTGCTCTTTCAACTTCCCAGTCAGGAACCTCTCTCCCTGGAGGTCCTGAGGGCTGAGCACTGTGACCTGTGTGCCTGTCATGGAAAGCTGTTCTGTTTTGGTCACATCAGAACCAGGTATTGAGAGCTTTAGGCCAGTCACATAACTGCAAGCACTGGGCTGGGTTGGTGGCTAGGGGCTGGTCGGGAGACTGGGGATTGAAGAACTATTGATTACCAAACCAGTCAGGCCCAGGTGAGTGGTGCGTGCCATACCCGGGAGGGAGTTGTGAACCAGGCTGATGTCAGGTCCCAACAAATGCTGCCTGAGTTGCCCCTGGGAACCCAGTGGGTGCTGGGCTGGTTGGCTAGATTGGCCATGATCAAGATGCCCTCAAATCCTTTTTCAATCTATCGACCACTTGCAAGTCTCTTTCCTGCCTCTGTAGCCAGATGCTGGCTATTAGCAAACCTAGAAGGGATACTTCAGATGTAACCACATACAGGGACCTTGGTAATGTTCTTTTAGGTCCTGACTGTTATCTCTAGATGGAAGTGGCTACATACCAAGTTGGTGGTAGCAGCAGTGGCAAACCTGTAGGTGCCTTGATATTGGGCTTCTAGTTGCCTGTAGGTGACCCAAGAGGAAAGCTGCCCCAACTAAAGATGGTGGTGGTGGAAGTAGAGGTAACCCAAGATGGTGGTGGTGGTGTCCCAAGATAGAGGCTACCAAGAGTTGGTAGATGGAGAGATGCAGTGTGGCAGCCGTTGCATTGATCTTCAGGAGTGGGAGTGGGGCAAATGCTACATTCTTAATAAGTTCTATAGAGACACACTGTAGGTTGCATCTGTCTAAAAAGCAGTCATGGTATCCTCAAGCACAACTCATTTGATCCTTTCCATTTCTACACAGTTATTCATTTTTTCCCTCATGTTCATATGATAACATGAACCATGTTCCTGTCTAGAAGTCAACAATACAACATCTGAAAACTCTTTAGGTCTTCAAACATAGCTAGTGAGGTTAAATCATTTTTCTATTAAAATGACTTAAAGCATATTGTCACATATACTGAGTCTGCACCTCAGAGATGACACAGTATCTCTGGCCCATGCTCACTCTCTCATCCACTAAATGTATCATCAAGATATCCTTCAAGTGTGAACCCATGGGCCCTGATGTTCTGTCTGGTAGGGTAGCTGTGGCATGGACCCGTCTTTGTAGAGGTCGTGCAAATTATGTCTACATAAGTGGTGTGCATATTCAATTAGCACTATCCTTGATGTGCCCATTGAACAAAATGGGTCTATCAAGTGATCTTATGAAATTAATGCCCATAATATATCTGGAGGATGCTAATGATCAATGCAGACAACATGATCTCAGGTTAAAGGGGCTCAGAGGCCTCTCTGCTCAATCTCATTTCCTACCAGTCTTCTCTTTATTTTTCCTGCTCCACTTATTTCCACCCTCCATTACTCCTTCAATGCCCAAGCTCCCTCCCATCTCAGAACATGAAATACTCTTTCATTTTCTCCATTCCAACCTAGCTTATTCCTATTCACATTGCAGTCAAATCCTCACTTCTCGTGGCAGTCTTTATTGACACCCTTATCAGGAGCATACCTTCCTGCCACACACTCTGAGAGCACAGCAT
Organism: Sciurus carolinensis; assembly: GCF_902686445.1. NCBI lineage: Eukaryota > Metazoa > Chordata > Mammalia > Rodentia > Sciuridae > Sciurus > Sciurus carolinensis. Next base: position 25,939,363 of record NC_062224.1, read on the forward strand.
ACTTCTTAATAGCACTTAACACAGTTGCTGTTATATATATTCTTCCCTGGCATGGAGAATTGATAACTATAAGTCTCTCCTATTAGATCAAGAGATTACAATGATGGGGAAAAATCTGGTAAAAAAGCAGAAACACAGTGCTTTACACATAGCAAGTGTTCAATAAATAATTACAAATGAAATAAATTCCTCCACAAATACATGTGTGAAGAGGAACAGGACTCAATTATATAACTGAGTTTTGGAAAACAATTTGCAAATATATTTATTATAAAAGAACTTAACTATCTATTTCTTTTTCAAACTGTGGACAAGGGCCTTAGGATAAGTCTAGGGGAGGAAGAGGAGACATAGCAGGAATTCACTTATTGGAATTATAGGAAAGTAGTGTTTAGGGACTGGATTTTTCCCTTTAAATGTCTACTTCAGAAAACATTTCAAAAGTTTCACATGTTCCCACTCATATATTCCCACTCATATGACACGGATTTGTTTTAATATTTATAGCAATTTCCAGGTCTCACTTTCCAAAATAGTATTAATTGTCTGTCTTCCCCACCACAGTTTAAAGTCCCAGAGGATACATGAGGACAGGAGCCTTCTTCATCTCATTCACCTCTGGATCCTGCATGCCTAAAAGAGAGCTTGGCCTAGTGTAGACACTGAATATTCATTTGTTTAATGAATTCATGTATATTTAATCTAAAGTCTGTGAATTAAGGTGCTAAATGAAGTTGCTACCACTGGCTAAAAATTGATTCAAAAATTCCCTAAATGACTATGAGACTTTAAATTCTGTTTCTGATATTGGTAAAAACTAATTTTAATGTATTTAAATTACATAACCAAGTTGCATACATGTTAAAATAGCATTTTAAAACTCACCAAAGGGTATTTTTTCCCTAAACAATGAGTTATTACAATTATAAGGAAAGATTCCTAGAACAAACTGTAGTAGATCTAAATCTTAGAAAATACAAAAAGGAGTGAGAATTGTGTGTAATGTTGAATAGGTCATGAAGCTGATTGTTCTGACAAAGTATCTTTCAGAGTGACTCTTGCAAGGTCTTTGCTATGCTCTTTGTATAGAAAAGGCTCACTAACCCAATTAAGATCCCTCTCTATGATATTCAAGATGATTTCCTACTTAGAGGTTGATGGCCGATTTCCACTGTCTTTCACACTACATTTGGTTTCTCAAGGAGGAAAAAAAAAATCATATGGTCGAACATAGAAGAACAATGGGAAAAAATAAAAGAGGAAAGTCCTTAGGAAGCACCTGACAGGAAGAATAATAAGAAAAGGCAGCAAGGTCAAAAGCAAGATGTCAGTTATGAATGGTTCTATCTGTCTTGTGGCATGCTGTCATTCATGAAGGTTGATAACCATTCAATGCAAACAGAAGAACAGCATTTTACAACAAAATTACTGGATAAACTCAGCTCCCTTGTCTTCCTCAAAGAATGGAGAACAATGAAAGAGAAAATAAAACAAATATATGCATGGGAAAGAGCAATCTTTCAATCTCAATAAACAAACCGCAATCTTCAAGCTAAGATGCTTATACAAAATTCTCTGTATGTGTAAAGGAACAACTGTTTACATTGTTTATGAAGCATTAATGAAAATCTTTTAACAAGTATTAAAAGTAAAATTCTCAATATTAATCTTCTGAAAACCAATACTAACAGTAGACACAGAATAAATTTATAAAGGCATTAGTACTCAGCAAAGTATATATTGTGTATGTGTAAGAGAAATTTTTTGATTGAATAAATTATTGCATTCACCAAAACAGAAATTCTCTTTTGTTTTTTCTTAACAATAGACAAATCAAAATATCTAAATTGACTGAAGACTACAAATAGTCTGTCAGTTTTGTCAGATTTGATGTCAAATGAGTTACAATTTTCAAAAAAAATTTTAGATAGTTTTAGACTGAATTGATGAACCGGGTAGTTTGTGGACTGTGAGTCCTAATACATAGCACGGGATGGTTTAAAGAGATAATATGGGTAAAAGACTTCAGATATCCACAAAATAGCGCTTGTTATATTGCTGATGGTGCTGATAATGATGGAGAAGAAGAAGCAGAGATGAGGAGACTAAGGACTTGGGGTTCCGTGAGAAAAAAAAACAATGTTAGCAATTTGAGAAATAAAATGAGAGAAGGTCTCAATCAGGGGTTAGAATTTCAAAGATGAAGAACTCAGAATCTGAGAGATTCCAGGTGGAGATATGTTTCTGAGGTAGTTGCATAAATTTAGAGGTTAAAGGGAAGAAAAAGGACAAAGTAAGGTAAGCATTTGCAGGAATGTTATAAAGAAGGAAGAACTTTGATAAAATTAACCAAACATGGAACATGCAGTAAAAGCTAAGAAAAACTTTTGGAGACCAACCACTCACCTCTTAATGACCAACACCCCATCTCCCAAAACTTCCCTCCCTTCCCCTCACAAGAATGTGGGCAAAGGGGGAGAGTGATATTGGGTCAAACTGTTCTTTATTCTGTCCACAAGGTGGGGTCGTTAACCTAAATCAGTTGACTTGCTCAGAGCTGAACAGATGAAGAGAAAGAGGCCAAGTGCATACAGCTCCTAATGCTTGCAATTCAGGAAATGACCACAAGGAAAATGTGATGTTTGGTCTGCTTGTATGCTTATGTATGTAGAGTTACATGTAGCATACACGTGTTCCCTACTGGGATGAGTTCCTTCATGGCACATTTCATGTCTTATAGAAGTCTTCCTTTATCAAAGTTGCCTAGTACAGTATCCTACTCAGAGATGCTTAATAAAGTAATCAAAACCTTCTGACTTTCCTATGTGAATGTACTATATATGAATTAGAATAACACTAACATAATAATAGCTGTAACTTTATTAAGATTTTAGGTATAGTCTGTACAATGTTAATATCAATCCTGAAATTTATGTTATTAATCCCTTTTACAAACAATGAAACAGAAGCTCTGAGTAGTTAGAAAACTTAAGACTAAGACCACATAGCAAGAAATGCAAGGCAGAACAGAGATGGGACACAGACTTATCTACGTCTGATATCCATGCTGCAACTACCACTACCTAGAACTGGGAGTTGTGTTGCAAAACACCATCTACAAAGCAGGTCTCAAGTCTCTGCTAGAACAAGTGTTATGTGGATTCCTCTTTAAAGGGGCAATAACAATATTCATTTTATCATTTATATTGTGGACATTTTAACTACTGAAATGCCAGAGTAAGAATGAAAAAATAAAATTTCAATTTGGTTTAGTCTCTAAATTTATTATGCATATAAAAATTATGAAAGCCAGCCTCATTAAGGTTTAATATAATAAAGGAGCTGTGCTCATCCCTTAAAGGCTTGGGCAACAGTGCTAAGACTTAAATGCTCATGAATAATGGAATTAATTATCAATATATGGTAAGATATTTACTAAGGACAAGAATACTATACAGAAAGAAAAATTTTTGCATTTTATTTATTCATATCTTTGTCCCAAGGATTAAAAAATGGAGATACTGGAGAATAACAAGATAAAACTAAGTGATAAAACTGAGACAAAGTTCATGTGGTAAAAATAAGTGAATCTTGGTACTATACCATGACTTAGATATTGACCACAGACATTCTTCATGGTCACATTCATTAGTTAAAAGAAACTGCAAATATACACATGCTCACACACTTACACATCTCTATGGGTATAACTGAAAGGAAGGTAATCAGAAGTGTTAGAATATACCGAAAAGGATTGAAAGGATACAGAATTCTCTCCATACACCTGAGGTGCCAGAGTTCCTTCTCATTTATCAAAGACCGACAATTCCAAAACTGCATGTGAGCTTAGCAAGAAAGAATGTCATAACCAATTAGTGATGTCTTTCATGAGAACTGACTGGGAAACAGTGCTTTTTATAGGTATCTCCCTTCCCTTCAACCCTATGGAAGTGACAAATGAACTAAACTCTTCTACCACTTTCAAACTCGACTCATCAATATTTACCTCATTTTGAGCTCAATGGAATATCTTGGAAATAACCCAGTTCTCCACTAATTTGATATATTGTTCACCACTGTGAGCCTCTTTTTGCTCATTTTGACAGCATGACAACTGTCAAATTTAACTTGCAGGTTTTGGTGAGCATTGGGGATTATACTGCCTGGCATATAGAAGGCTTTCATGTTTTAATGTTGAAAATTATTTTAGCTCCAGTTTTTGAAACATATCTATAAAGAGACATGAACATTTATTAGGATTGTGTGTATAACTAATTAGAACAACTTAAAAAAGTTTCTTAAAAATTTTACTCCTAAAATATAAATTGTAATCATTTTAAAAATATCATCTCATTCTATTTTCTTTGGTGAGAAATACTTTGGGTGAGAGAAAAGATGAAGAAAAAGAAAACCAAGAAAAAAATTATATACATTTCAATTTCTCATGGATTTGATCAATGCTTTGGGATTTGGGCAGGAAGTGAGATTAACGAATGAACCGGTAGCCTGTGGATCGAAGGAAACCCCAAAGATAAATATTTACCCAGCAATTGCCCTATTCCACAATGTCCTGGACCAAGAACTGTCTACACTAAACTCATGTGCACTATCAAGAAATGGAGGCCCCTCTCCCTTTCTAGTTCTAACCATCTCTGAAGAAAGCCTGGATCCTTACATAAGGAGAACTGGCAGAGCGTCATCTCCCTATGCTTCTACCTTGCAGTTCACTACAACTCATGGGGAACCACCATGTCCTTCCACTAATCCACACTTGTCTCCAGTTTAAATACATAAGCAGGAATGTATGGATGCACATGTAAACCTGTGCACACACACTCACAGGCACACCACGAAGACCCATTCAATGCTACTATTTCTTGAGAGTCACCAGAAGCCATTTTTCCCCCAATAGGTATGACTCATTAATGATGAAGGAAAGGAAGAAGGGGAAATCATGAGTAATGTGTTAAGATTAAACTGAGATAAGATGTCAAAAGAAACAGCCCAAACTCTATTATTAAGGCCAATACAAAAGAAGACTGATTTTTGAAGGCTAATAAAAAGGGTTCAGGTTTACTTTTCAAATTGTCATTTAATAGCTGTTAAGGGCACATAAGGCTCTCTTGGAAACCAATTCCAGCATATGAAAAGACAGGGATGAGAAAACCCCAGACACTTTTTAATGATGTCATTTAAAACTATAATAATTTAAAAGGCAAACCCCAAAATAATTCAGATCAAACTATTAATAAGGTTTTGGAAAAGTGGTCCCTCTCTTTTGATCCTACCCTCTTTTGCTTTGTATCATTTTTCTTTTTATTTCACTCTTTGGTTCTCTTGACATTCAGTTTTAAAAGGCTACCCTTCTGTCAGCTAGAGACCCACAATTTTCTGGTACCTGATGTTAATTTGGTTGCTGGTATCTGCTGCCAAGCAAACTCAGGTCGGAGTTTTATTGCTTTTGGACACAAGCCATTTCAAGACTTGGAGAGCAAAAACTAATGTGATTTTTAAAGCAAATTTTAATATTTAATGCCAAACACAATTGGAAGACTTTCTGAATTCCAGAGCAGGTAATATAGAATTGTCCATTTCACAAAAGCAACAGAATTTTACAAACTGTTCATTGTATCCTTGAAAATTATTTTAGCTCCAGTTTTTGAAACATATCTATAAAGAGGCAGATCTCATTGTAATGTATGCTTTGTATAGGAAAGTAAGTAATGTTTCCTTTATACTATTGTTTTATAATTGAAATTAGTTAAGATTACCTTAAGGAACAGTCAGCATCAGTCCAGAAATATGGGCTAGAGTACCAAACTCTTAGTTCAATTCCTTTAATTAAATATATATATATCCAAACAAATTCTTGGATTTTTTTTTTAAGTTTTAGTTCAGACCATGCATCTTTATCAATCTCTTCTTGAATTGGTTTCATTTATAATTTTACATGTCATCCCTGCGGGATTAACATCTTACATGAATGATCCATGTGACATCACCTCATTTTGTTCTTGTTAGATTCAGCTTGGCCTCTCCCTGTGTCAACCTGCTCATTGTGAGGATGGTCGTCCTTATGCTGCCTGAAATCAGGCTCCCTGCTGCATCCTGGCCTTCACCAGGAGCAGAAGGAAGTGCTCTGGGGTAACATGAGGCTGCCAATTATATAAGTCTCTTTTCAGCTTTGTTACTAGGAAGGCATTGGGCATCATGTGGGGAGGAGCCCACAACCTTCCTGCTGGGGTTTCAATCCCTGATTTCTCCTCCCTTCATTCTCGGCAGCTGAATGGGTTGTCTCATTTATTCACACATGACAACCCACCATCAGGGTCCCCCAAAAGTACCACCTGCACCATCCTGTCTATACACCAGTAGCTAAAACTATTTAGTTTAAGTTTTGCACCATCATATGCCTAGAATACTCAGGTTTTGTGTTTAGTTGTGTGTGTGGGTGCATGCGGTGGGTGTGCAATTTCTATGTCATATTAAAGTCTATCCTTCTTAAATTTGGTCTTTTGAATTAAAATAAACCGCCTTATCCACAGCATAGCTAATCCTTGTTACATCTGTTCATAGAGTACTAATAACCTTTTGTCCCCAGAGAGATAATTTTTAAGTAAAATTTAGCAAATGGGATTGCATTTTATTAAGGAATGCGAGTGTATACAATATTCTAGGTTTGTGCTATGCAGGAATAACATAAACATTTATAACCCATAAAATTCTTGATGCAACCCATTGCTTAACCTTCTTATAATAATTACAGGCTTCCTCAAACTTCCTTAATCATGAGCACATTTTTTGGTTGATTTCAGTCTCTCCAAGGGACATCTTTCATCATGGCACCATGACTCAGACAACCATGAGTTCATGGCGAGCACCCTATGAACCTGAGAAGCTCACTGGGGACTTCATTGCTTAGGACAGCAGTTATGATACTACTAGAGAGAGGATAGACTGCTTACTGATGACACTGCCCTACCATAAGACAGAGAGAGAACAGATCCAAAGTACTTCCCTTGGGATGCACAAGAAGTACAAGAGTGAAGAATGAAAATGATATCATTATTTGGCATTTTGCATTCTTCATTGAAATTTCCAGCCCAACTTGTGGGAGGTTTCAAAAACATTCCACATTGAAGGAAAAATGAAAATTTACCTGAAGTAAACTTCAGGAATGAATTCTAGAGAGAATGTGAAATCCAGCTTAGAAGATCATCTAATGTGAGAATTATTTTACGTTGTTCTGGTAAACCTTAGATACATCTACATCTTATTATTGAGTATAAAAATGGAATTCTCATTTGTTCAGTTTTACTCTCAATTCCAGTATCTTGAGCCAAAAAGCAATTACTACTTTATGCACAAATAATATGGAGTAACAATTATCTTTGGTGTTCTTAAATCTTCTTTAATATTTTATCTAATTAGTCTTCAAAATTGTTTGTCTTCCTGTTGCTATGTGTTGCTGTTCATTTTCTGTGTGTGACATTTGTAATATTTAAAAGACATTTATCTTGCCAAGATCTTGGTTATTGTTTTGTTTGAAATTCATTTCTCATGCATTGATTACTGTGTCCTGGCATAAAGGTATTTTATTGATCATAAAGCTGAAATGATATTGCACAGTGGCATTCCATCTTAAAGCTCCATAGTCAGTTTTGCTAAATAGTATTAAAACCAACATAAAGACAGGAAAGAAAACTACATAAATGGGATAGAGCACATTTAGAAGGAGTGAGACATTTCTAAAGGTTAAATAAATGGGTTTTCCTTTTCAAAATTTTTTCCTGAAAGAAATGCTGTTTTTCTGCACCAGCTCCTTCTCTAGTCTTCCAGAGGATTTTGTTCATTATGGGGATCATTCACTATCCTTTGTTGTATTTTAATTATTTTTTGTTGCATCATCAAAGGCAACTGGCTACAGATGGGCCCAGTCATCTGCTCCTTGCATTCTTCTTCTTGGCATTCATTTACTAACTTTGGCTCTGATCTTTGAAATCCCTGTACCTAAGCCAAGCTTTCAAAATGTCTTTCAAGTTGAGGGCTTTAACCCTGTAGTCACCAAAGATGGTGGATGGGGGAAGCAATAGCACTCTGCCTTTGAAGAAGATAGAGAGAAAAATGATGATTTATCAAAATCTCTTTTGTGAACTACTGACAATCCAACACTCTGAGAGTGAAAAAAAAAAAAAAAAAAAACCCACAAGGATAATTTTAACTAAGTCAATGTGACTAGAATATATAGTATGTGTTGGCCACAGCAGCAATTATTCATTCACTGTGTTTGGTCACATTTGAAATAATAAAATAAATTCTTTACACCCTTCAGCATGTGAAGCTTTTTAACATTCTGTAACCCTGTGGTAATTATCTAGGGAACATTAAACTGGGTATCTATAATGTCTCAAACTTATTTCATTATAGACTCAAACCAAGAATTTAAAAGCGCACCCTTTTAATTCACTCATCTTTACCTACAATGATCTCAAGTGAATCGAGTAGTACTTGTTATTCCCTCTTTAATTTAGTAATTGTCTCCCTTCATTGCCACGCCCAGCATGATAAGGTCAGGGCTTAGAATCAGAATGTATCAGAAAGCCAGTGCTGAAATCTTGGTTTTCATTGGCAGAATTTCTGAAACACAGAACAAATTCCAGGTTTAAAGTATGCACACACACGCACACACCAAATACACGGCCAGTGACGAGAGAAGGTAACAGGTAGCAGATACATTGTTTGGGCATATTTGAAGGGAGCCATAACTCTTTGAAGCCAGTGATCATACAACAAGATCTTTCCCATTAGCTTAACTTCTGTACCCCACAAGACCTTAGCAATATTTATTTTTATCTTGCAGAGCCAATTATGGACAATATAGAGCCATTCTGCACATAAAATGGAGGTGTAGTCAGGTAAGTTATGTTGAGTAACATAAAAGGAATTGAAACTCAAGAGAAAAGTGGACTTGCTTTTCCAGAAAATGAAATTGCACACGTCATTTCCACATGCCCACTTACTGTTCTCCCATAAGAGAGTCTGTGAACCTTCGATGATATGCCACCCTCTCTGCCCTATTGTATATCTCTTCATCTCTGGAATTTTATTTAAGAAAATGTATTTTTTTATTTATGATATTGCTATCCAGGTTGGTGGATAAAGATCTGACCCAGGTAGCAAGTGTGCGGGCACAAAGACTCTAAGAGACATAATAAGAGGGCTTTAGAAATGACATGCTCCATATCTGGTTGCAACCTGATTAAATGGCTCAAAACCCAGAGCATGAATCTCTGATAAGCATAAGTTAAACATAGAGGTGACTTTAATAAGAAACTTTATTTCCCTCTTCTTCCTATTGGATGTTGAGAACAGTGATTCCACAAATAAGACACCATGAAAGCAAATATATGATTGCCCTTCATTATGAAGATGACTTTTATTTTTCCATGTAATAGAGGACAATGAAAGTGACATGTGTTTATGTCTGATTTATATTTACTTTTTTATTCCTGTTAGCAGGATGGCATTTAGTGCATTGATTCATTCAATAAACATTTATCATGCCTGACCCAAGTCTTATGAATAAAAAAGTTCACTGCCTTTCAGGAGTTCAGCATCTATTTAAAAATATATCCATAAAATACAATACTATACACAATAGCAGCATGAACACAATGCCAAGAGTACTCTTTTTGATTGGTCTATTCCAGAGAAGTAGTAGTACAGAATTGGTTTTGGAGTGTAAAATACTTTTTTTCCATTTAAAAGACATAAGATCATGCTAAGAGGACCATATATAAAACAATGAAAGTGGAAAGGAATATGTATTATTAAGAGAAAAGTAAGTATTAATAGATGAAGAGTGGCTGGGACACAGATCATTCTCAGACAAGTTTTTAGGATCCATTTCCTTATAACTTGAATTTAACTAGCACACTTATTATCTTGTTTTGTCTTATTTATCTGACCTATTCAAACCAAAGATTCAGTAGAACTTCTAGATCTCAATAGATTATAATAAGGACTTCAGAATTGTTATGGTTTAGATATGAGGTGTTCTCTGAAAGCTCCTATGTGAGACAATGCAAGAAAGGAGGTGAAAGGAGCAGGTTATGAGAGCTTTAAGCTAATCAGTGGATAGATCCATGGATACAGATTAACTGGATGGTAACTGCAGACAGGTGGGGAATGGAGGAAAGAGGTGGGTCACTGGGGGCAAGCCTTTGGGGTTCATATTTTGTCCTGGTGAGTGCAACTCTTTTTGCTTCCTGGTGCCATGTCCCCAACTGCTTTCTTTTTCCATACCCTTCCACCATGATGTTTTCTGTCACCTCAAGTCCACAGCAATGGAGTCGGCCATCTTGTCATAACTTTTGGTCACAGTGATAAAAAATAATAAGAGTAATACAAAAAAACCTGACTAAAAGAAGTATTTTCTGGAATTTAGGCAAATCAGTTCTTTATTTGGATGGCATTTTTTTTTTCTTTAAAAGACTACTTCAGCCATGTGTGTTAGTGCACACCTGTAATCCCAGTGGTTTGGGAGACTGACACAAGAGGACTGCAGGTTCAAAGCCGACCTCAGCAACTTAGTGAGGCTCTAAGTAACTTAGGGAGATCCTATCTCAAAATAAAAAGATAAATAAATAGAATGGGCTGGTGATGTGGCTCAGTGGTTAAGCACCTCCAAGTTTCAATTGATGGTACCAAAAAGAAACAGAAAACACAAATGAACAAACAAACAAACAAAAAAACCCATTTTATTTAACAAATAAATATTTAAATATTTGAATGTCTCTCTATACCAAGCCCCATTCTTAATGTTTGGAATTCATGTGTAAACCACACACTCAAAAATTAATAACCACTTTTTAAAAAGATTTATTGTTTAGAGACCATCAGCACACACTTTCCTATTGGTAGTATTACATTACCAAGGTTTTTCAATTCTTAAAATTCCTACTTTTTTCTATTTAGTATGAAAGTTGCCTTAGTGTCTTCTTACAAATAGTTATCAGGTGCAAGTCTGCAGAAATCATTTATTCTTAGGACCCCTTTCTTAAAAGAGCATATTCATGAGTTTAAGAACCCAACCGTTAAAATTATCTCATAATTTGAGTGTGTCCTATTAAGAACAATCCTGTTTTCCAAAATACTCTACATGTTGAAACCACTTGTTGTCATTTATAACATTTACTTAGGCTAATTAACTTAGCCTGAAGAAAGCCTACAGATACATTATATATGAAAATATAAATTGTCTTAGCCAATAGCTGCTCAAATATTAGAGGAATTTTATCTTTAAATGGTTGATTTTTGTCAGGAAGTGAATCCCAATACCATTAACTATTTTTATGGAAAGTTTACATAACCACTTTCATTTAAATGAAAACAAATCCAGCACTAATCTGAAAGTATGATCCTCAGTAGAGGAATCTTTTAATGAATGTGCCATTAATAGGTGTGCTCGCTGGCTGGCAGTCCAACTGGGTGGCCTCTGGGGTTCCTGTCCTCACCAGGCCTCGTATATAACCCACCACCTTCTCATCATCCTTTATATTCAGTTGGTGAGTGATCCTTTCACATCCACAATACCTGATCTGGATGCCTGATTCTTCACATCCCAATTCTACTTTTTTTGGTGTAGAAGGTACATAGCACCACAGACACTTATAAAAAGATATCTCTCACCATGCACGAAACTAAACTCAAAATGGATTAAGGATCTCGGAATCAGACCAGAGACCTTGCATCTTATAGAAGAAAAAGTAGGTCCAGAGCTTCAACATGTCGGCTTAGGACCAGACTTCCTCAACAGGACTCCAATAGCACAAGAAATAAAAGCAAGAATTAATAACTGGGATAGATTCAAACTAAAAAGCTTTCTCTCAGCAAAGGAAACTATCAGCAATGCAAAGAAAGAGCCTACAGAGTGGGAGAAAATCTTTGCCAATCATACTTCAGATAGAGCGCTAATCTCCAGAATCTATAAAGAACTCAAAAAACTCTACACCAAGAATGTAAATAATCCAACTGACAAATGGGCTAAGGAAATGAATAGACACTTCACAGAAGAAGATATACAAGCAATCAACAAACATATGGAAAAATGTTCAACATCTCTAGTAATAAGAGAAATGCAAATCAAAACCACCCTAAGATTCCATCTCACCCCAATTAGAATGGCAATTATCAAGAATACAAGCAACAACAGGTGTTGGCGAGGATGTGGGGAGAAAGGTACACTCTTACATTGCTGGTGGGACTGCAAATTAGTGCAGCCACTCTGGAAAGCAGTGTGGAGATTCCTTAGAAAACTTGGAATGGAAACACCATTTGACCCAGCTATCCCACTCCTTGGCCTATACCCAAAGGACTTAAAATCAGCATATTACAGAGACACAGCCACATCAATGTTCATAGCTGCTCAGTTCACAATAGCCAGATTGTGGAACCAACCTAGATGTCCTTCAATTGATGAATGGATAAAGAAAATGTGGTATATATATATACAATGGAATATTACTCAGCCATAAAGAACGATAAAATTATGGCATTTGCAGGCAAATGGATGAAACTGGAGAATATCATGCTAAGTGAGATAAGCCAATCTCAAAAAACCAAAGGAAGAATGATATCGCTAATAAGTGGATGATGACACATAAGGGGGGGTAGGAAGGGTTAGTGTTGGGGTTGGAGTTGGGTTTAAGGAGGGGGGCAGGAATGGAGGAAGGAAGGACTGTATAGATGGAGGGGAAGGGTGGGAGGGGAGGGGGGGAAGGGAAAAAATGGCAGAATGAATCAAACAACATTACCCTATGTAAATTTATGATTACACAAATGGTATGCCTTACGCCATGTACAGACAGAAAAACAACATGTATCCCATTTGTTTACAATAAAAAAAATAAATAAATAAATAAATATACATTTCTAGATGCAAAAAAAAAAAAAAGATATCATCAAGGGAGGCAAGAATGATAATATCTTTTTATAAGTGTCTGTGGTGCTACATGATCAGTTCTTTTGAGCAGGCCACTAGAACCCTCCAAAATGTTTTATGTCCCATAGTTTAATTTATACCTCTAGGGAAAAGGGGTTGGCTACAAGATTGAATTACTAGGGGAATGAGTCTCTCAGGGTAGGAGGGGCCACTACAATGCTAGGGATGTCACTGTAAAGACCTAGGACTCAGTTCAGATACCTCCTGGTACAAGAGCTGGTGTCTAGCTAGAGAAACACAGTAAAAAAAAAAAAAAAATGTAAAAGAAAAAGAGGAGAAAAATGAAGGAGTCAGGCTCCTCCACTGGAGGAGAGAATAATGTAATGAGGAAATTACAGGATACTAGAATATAGAAAATTAAAGGAAGGAAGAATAAGAAGGAATTTTAACTGTGAAAAGTCAGGGGATTTGGATAGTTAGAAATGTTAATGCTTTCAAATGAAAATAGTTCCTTCAATTATAGTTTAAACAAACACAATGATTCTAATCATAGTGGTGAGTAGTGGTGAGAAAAGTAAAATGATATGAGTTAAAATAAAAGTGACCGAAAAGTAGCATAACTGCTAAGGGCTTAGAATTTGCCCCATGAATTTTCCTCAATGCCAATCTCTCCCTTTGCCCATATACTTCAACACTTCTCAAATAAATTTAATTGTCCTCAGTTAAATTGGCTAACATCCAAAAGTAAATCTAAAACCTGTTTTACTCAAGGCACATTTTCAATTAGTATTAGTTATTTCCAATATATCTCATTAAAATTTTTTCTGTCCACAGAAGTTTATTTTGCCTCTCCCATGTGATTAATTATATTTTTGGTGTTTAAGTCAAAAAAAGAGATTATTTTATGCCTATTATATTAATTTCAAAAGTTGAGGTACCTTACAGTTTAAATAGGGTTTTATAGACTACTTGGTAAAACAAACCATGATTTATAGCATTGTTTCAATGGCAATAAAACTTACAAGTTCCACCAGTTGATTTGCTGATCTATAGGAAGCAAACCATTTATATATTAGGGGCTTCTTGTTATCAATTTCAGAATGAAGTATCTGACTTGTAGTGAAGAGATACACTGAGATACTTTGTGCTCTTTTTGTCATTGTGTGGAAAGCTGTGTGTTTATGAATTTTTGAAGAAATTTCATGAATACCCCAGTTGTCTAGGAAACTGTGAGCTTGTAGAGTGCTTGAGAGAAGAGGTACCTCAGAAGATGCCATTTATCCTACTGATGATCAACACTTGCAAATTGCACTTATAAATTTCTTAAAGAACAGCAAAGGAAATGATTAAGCATGTGAAGAGAGAGAACGGAAGATCTACAGAATGAGAGATCTTTGCCAGCTGCTCCTCTAACAGGGGATTAATACCCAGAATATATAAAGAATTTTTTTCTTTATATATTTTAGACCTAACACCAATGAAAAGAAAAAAGGAAAAGAAAAAAAAAAAAACATAACCCAATCAATAAAAGGGTAATAGAACTAAACAGACACTTCTCAGAAAAGGAAATACAGGCTGGGCCTCATGGTACATGTCTGTAATCCTAGCAACTCTGGAGGCCAAAGCATGAGGATCGCAAGTTCAAAGTCAAGTTCAGCAACTTAGCTAGGCCCTAAGCAACTCAGTGAGCTCTCATCTCAAAATAAAATATAAAAAGGGCAGGGATGTGGTTCTGTGGTTAAGTGCCTCTAGGCTCAATCCCTAGTACCAAAAAAAAAAAAAACAAAAAAACAAAAAAAAATAAAAAAAAAAGAGGAAATAAAAATGTCCAACAAATGTATGAAGACATGTTCAAAATCCCTAGTAAGCAGGGAAATCAAATAAAAACTATCTTGAGATCTTGAGATTTCATGTTACACTAGTTAGAATAAAAATTATCAAGAAAATAAATAATAATAAATGCTGGAGAGGCTATGAGGAAAGGTACATGCCCACACGTTTGGTGGGACCACAGATTAGTACGACCACATTGGAAAGCAGGAGAGAGATGCCACGAAGGAGTAGGAATGGAACACCATATGACCCAGCTCTCCCTCTCCTTGATATTTATCCTAAAGAACTAAAATCAGCAGCCTACCGCCACACAGGCACATCAATGTTTAAGGCAGCAAAATTCACAAGAGCCAAGTTCTGGAGTCAACCTAGGTGCCTGTCAACAGAAGAATGGAAAAAGGGTCAAATGTTTCTTATATGTGGAAGCTAGAGTCAAATAAGGAAAAAATAGTGGGGGAGATTCCAAAAACATAGAAGGAGGGGATAGAGGGGAAGGGAGGAAGGATGGGAACAGAGAGGAACTGCAGAATGAAATTGACCAAATTATGCTATGTACATGTCTGAATATACCACAGTGCATTTCGCCATGATATACATCTATATATAGACTAGCAGTTTAAAAAATCATAAAGGAAGAACAATAGAGAGAGGAAAGGGACCAAGGGTGGGGAGAAGGGAGGCAGTACTGGGAGCTAAAGTGGAGCAAATTATGTTCCATGCATGTCCAATTATGTCAAAATGGACACCAATACTGTTTTATTCAGCTTTTTCACTGCTGTGACTAAATGATCTGACCAGCACAATTATAGAGGAGGAAAGGTTTATTTGAGGGCTCTTGGTTTCAGAGGTCTTAGTCCATAGAAAGTTGACTCCATTCCTCAGGGCTCTAGGTGAGGCAGAACATCTTGGCAGAAGAGTTTGGCAGAGAGAACCTGCTCACATCATCAGGAAGCAGAGAGAGACTCCAGTCTCCAGATACAAAATATATACCCATAGTCACACTCCGATTCCCATCTCCTCCAGCCACACCCGACCACTCCAATTAATCCCATGAGGGATTAATTCACTGATTGGGTTAAGACTCTTACAACCCAATCATTTCTCCTCTGAACCTTCCTGCATTGTCTCACATGTAAGCTTTTGGGGGACACCTCACATCCAAACCATAACAAATATTTCGTATAACACATAATAAAAACATTTTTAAAAAGTTAAAGGTGATTTGCAAAAGAGAATCAGCACAATATGATTAACAGCCCCTCACTTTCAAAACTATTTAGCAGTAGTTGATCGTCATCTAGGATTGTGAAGTCAGACAGATTTAACATCTTTGAATCTCAATGCTGTTTGTATAATGAAGTGAATAACTGCTTTGTAGTACTCAGAATTAGATTCCATCAGGTACACAATGGTGCACTTGTACTTAAGAGGGACATCACAATCACTATCTATTCTTATTTTTGTTTCAACTAGATCCAGTCAATTCAATTTGTATGAATATAATGATGTTGTAAAAGATATCACACAGGGATTTTACCCCCTCCTCTGTGAAATGGAAATGTCTGATGTTCATAGTAAGGGACTGGAATTTGCTCAGTGCCTTAAGACTCTACACTTAACTTTATGATCAGAGAACACAGGAATCACAGATCATCACCGTGAGAGTGAATAGGGTTTTCTTGGAGAAAGATGGCAAGATACAAGCTTGAGGAGTGGAAATGAAATGGTGAACCTAGGGTTTCAGGGAGGCTGACTGCCTCCTGGTGGCCCATACCCCACATCAGCATGTCACTTTTACTATGAGTTCCTTGCAGGAGTCTGGATGTCATTTCTGTATGCTAACAGGGTTTCAGGGTCCACCCGAAAGTTCCAGTTTCCCTACATTTGTTTTAAAGCAGATTTTTAAGCTAAGTATTTTTCCATTATGCAGATAATATGCATTTAGATTTCCTATTAAATTACTGTACAAATGAATTTTCAAATTATTTCCAAAACTGTTTTAGGCCCACATGAGACTACTGTCAGATGACAAATTTTTCCATTTCCCCTTTCCTGGTCGATAGAGTTTTCCAGCAACATTTGCACTAAGTATTTACTTTATGCAGTCACTTTGTATAAACCCAAACCCATTTGCCCTCTTGAAGAGAAAAAAAAAAAATTTCTATTATAACCTCTTTAATACTTTTGCGTAGCTTGTAATATTTTGTAAGCAATGATCAATATGCAATAAAAAATATCTAAAAAATGAGGGCATACTCAGATCTCATGAGACTTATACTTTTTAAAAAATTTTATATATTTCTGTAATAAAATGATAAAATTTTCTTACTAAACTCCAAATCACCGTTATGGTTAAAGAATTCTAGGAAAATAGAAATGTCCTTTGGTTGTTTACTGCTAGATGTTTGGTGAAGGTTGTGTGTGGATTTCACAAACCTCTGAGTCCTTCAACATGAGTGCCAATTGAAGGTTGTGGTTAGGAACTTGAATCTTGGAGCTAAGCTAGCTGTAATTACACACAGCTCAACCTCTTAGGTACTAATGTTAACAAGTTAATAAGTATTCTGGAACTTTATTTGCTCACCTGATAAGATCACGTTATAATAGTGCCTTTTAGGATGAAATGAAATCACATATTTATATTCAGGGAGGAGACTGCCTAGTCCACAGGAAGAGAGAAATAGGACTTTGCTACCATTTTTTGTTCCACATTGCACTGACACATTTATTATTTGCCTCTTATGTGTTATGTATTGTTTGGATAATACTGAAACTAGAGAGTACATGATAAGTGCTCACTGTTGCTGCTATTGCCGATTTATAGGACTAGAAATATGTATTCACAAATCCAACTATTTTAGTTTGTTTTTTGTATCTTTACTTGGCTTGGTAGGATGATGGAGTTCAAGTGATACATTTTTTTATAAGTTTGAATTTATACATTCAGAAGTGGTTCTACATCATCATTGACAATTGCTACAGTATAATTTAAAAATTGTTTCTTCCACATACTGTTACCTAAGACATCTAAAACAGTGATCTGGTATTTAACTTAATCAAAGCATTGTCAAAACTGATATTGTATTAATCATATGTTCATTGAAAATGGCTTCCTGGAAAAATTGTAGTACAATTATGAAGAAAATATGAGTGACCCAAGCTAATCTAAGTTATACATCTTTTCAAGAGGGACTACATGTGGCAAGGAAACACTTAGGGCAAGAAGATTCATTTTTACATGTAGATTTGATTTTTGACAGAGCATGTGTCTAACTAAACCTGTGACCTTTGAACTATAAACTACATGGAATTCTTAAAATATTAAATTAATCATGTATTTGCTGCTAACCTGTGATATTTAGTTCCAACCTGGCTTAAAGTAGGTCCTTATTAAACAGGAAGGAAGGGAGGGAGGGAGGGAAGGAGAGAGAGAGGAAGAAAGGAAGGAAGGAGGAAGGAAGGAAGTAAAGAAGGAAGGAAGGGAGGGAGGGAAGAAAAGAAGTGAGTTCTTTAGCTTCTATATGTTTCCACTCTCACAGTATTGATTATGAAGGTCATTTCCCGAAATGCACAATGTTCACACTTAGCTGAGAGATTTAATTTAGATTTTCAGAGGTTGAGAACTGGACTTGCACTATGCAAGTCATTTGGTTTGAAATGCCTGAGTACAGCCTCATTCCAAAGTGAAAATTATTTCACCTTTGTTTTTAAAGTAGTGAGAAAAAATGTCTGATTTCTAGACTTGACATACATAAGGACTACTTCAAGGTTCATTTAGAGTAGTTTGTAATTAGGGCTAAAAAAATGACTAAATTGAACTTGGGTACAAAATATCAAAAATCATTTACATCATTACTAGCTAAAATCTAAAGTTTCACATGCAATAAAATAGGTGATATGTGAAGAGACAGTATAAAAATAATACATTTGTAATTTTATAAAGAATTATTTAAATAGGGAGGGATAAAATTGACAAGAAACTCTAAGCAGTGGGCAAAGTTATCTATATATTAATGAAAGGATATGCTTCAAACAGATACAGAATAAACTATTAATTGAGTTAAATATGAACTATAGTACACTAAGATTAATTGGGTACCCATCTGATGATAATATCATGAACTTTAGCTTCTACAGATCTGTCAGATTAAGAGAACAGAAATACTTTCATAGATACAAATTATAAAGTTTAAAATGAAACAAAATCATTATTAAGATTTAAGTTTCAGGGGCTGGGGAGATAGCTCAGTCGGTAGAGTGCTTGCCTTGTAAGCACAAGGCCCTGGGTTTGATCCCCAGCACCCAAAAAAAAAAAAAAAAAAGATTTAAGTTTCAAAACATATAATTATCTTAATTAAACTTTTTATTTAGGGATAATTGTAGACTCACATGCAAATTTAAGAATCATAAAGAGATTCCCAAGATACTCTTTTTTCAGTTTCTCCAAAGGTAACATCTTGGAACACCATCGTACGATATCACAACTGGAATATCAACATTAACACAGTCAACAGACATTTCTGTCAATATATGGATTGCTCTTATCTCTCATGTGCTCATGCTGTTCTGAAGAGCTCCACCCACTTCTTTCCCCAATCTTCTTTAACTATTGGCAATCATTTATCTGTTTTCCATTTGCTATAGTTTTGTCTCTTCAAGAATGTTGTGTGAATGGAATCATACAATTTGCAGTCTCTGGGAATCATCTTTGGCTAGTATAATTCTTTGGAGATTTGCCCAGTTTATTGCATTTATCAACAACTTATTCCATTTTATTGCTGAATAATATTTGATGGTATGGATGGACCACTGTATGTTTAACCATTCATTCACTGAAGTTTGGGGCTGTCATAAGTAATGCTGCTGTATACATTGCATGACCAAGTTTTCATGTGAACAAAATCTTCATTCCTCTGGGATAAACAACTAGGAATAAAATTGCTACATCATAACAATAGTTGCATGCTTAGTTTCTTTTTAAAAGAAGCTGCCAAAATTTTCACTAGAAATGTATGAATGACCTAGGATCTGTGTTTACATCATTACAATTTATTTTAACCATTTTGATAGGTGTGTAGTGGCATTGTATTGTGAATTTTGCTTGTATTTCCTAATGTCTAATGATGTTTAATGCACTTTGGTGCTTGTCATTTTTTCCATTTTTGTATTCTCCACAGTGAAATGCCTCTTCATGTCTTTTCCCCATTTCCTAGTTATATGTTGATTTTTTTTTTTTTTCTGTACAAGGGATTGAACCAAGGGGTGCTTTACCACTGAGTCACATCTCTAGCCCTTTTTGTTTTTTATTTAAATACTGGTCTCACTAAATGTCTCAGGGCCTCACTAAGTTGCTGAGGCTGGTTTTGTACTCATGGTCCTCCTGGCTCAGCCTCATGAGATTCTGGGATTATAAGTGTGTGCCACCATGTCCAGCTATACTGTTTAATTTCTTATTTGGTGATATAATTCAATAAGGTATTATTTTCATCATCTGAACATATCACACAATATTTAATGGACTCTATTTGTTGAAGGGATATAATGTGTGATTCTTCTTAAAGAGAGAGTCAAACCTGAAGGGAAGGACTGAGGGTGGGAATTAGTTTGTACTGATGGAGAGAATCCACGTGGGGAAGTTCAACATCTGACCTCCCTTTTATGTTAAGGGAACAACCACATTCAGTTTTCCACCCACTGAGTGACATTCAAGTTGGTCATAGTTTATGGCTTTTGTAAACTCCCTGCTTTGAACACTTTCGTTTGTTTCTCTGACACACTAACAAATATTTTTCTAGAGAATATACAAAGAAGGAATATACTATGTAACAAGATATGTATACCCTCAATTTTACTTACTGCCAAAGTATTTTCCAATATTGTTTTACCAATTTAAATTCCCACCAAGAGTATAAAAATGCTTTCATTGCTTGTTTAACACCCATGGCAATCCCTGATACTGCTTTTTAATTTTTACCCAACAGTTGGGCATAAAATGATCTCACTGCAGTTGTGATTTGCACGTTCTTGATCAGTACATTGGCAGAGCATTTTTTCAATATGTTCAGTGGTCATCTGAATTTTCTCATTTATGTAATACCTGTTTATGTCTTTTCCCTATTAGTCTATGTTTTGATACTGTGCAGGAGTTCTTCATTTACAGATGTAGTCACTGTATGGTGGTTAAGAATACAGGTCATGAAGCTCAAAACCTCATGATTTCATCTGACTCTTAGCCAGATCCTGGGATGAGGATAGAATAAAGTCTAGAGGTAGAAGAGTCAGACTTCATCAGGAAGATAGACCCCTCCCATTTTAAAATAGTAAGCCACACACATGTTCAGAGGTGAGAAGCAGACACCAAGGTTATACATGTGAAAATTTAAAAAATGATCTAATATAGTATTAATCATTTCATTACCCTGCTTGTATTTGGTGCTTTTATGGAGAATTGGCACTTGGGTAACAAAGCCAGGATGTATGCTTCCTCAGTACAGAGTTCCTAAACGAGTTGTGGGTGGCACTCTGTTATGAGAACATTCTGTCTGTGAGGTGTGGTGTTGGTTTAAACTTTCATCCTGTGAGAGAAGGAGGATAATTTTTTTAAATGCAACATGTCCACAGACCTGAATGTTCTTTCTTTGTTTGGAAAACAAACATCCTAGTTGTCTCTGGATATTTGTTTATCATGAGTTTCCTACTCTCTGACCACTTCTGCTTTTCCAACATTATCTCCTGAAATGACAGACACCTTCAACCAGGTCATGGGAAGTAGACAAAGGTGCTCTAAAGTTTAAAGTCAAAAGTGCTGTAAGCTTAAAGTCTGACAGATATCGTCATGGCTCAGCTCTCAGTGAATGCACGAACAAAGCTCTACACACAGCAATTTAAACAGACAACGTGTAAGAACAAACACATAGAGTGAGATCAGCCCTCAAAGGGAAGGGTGTTCAGGTGGAATAGCAATGAAAACTGCCATTTAGAAAGTAACAGGTCACACATTTTTGGATGATACATCTATTATTATTGTCTAATTCATTTTTAACAGAAGAACAAAATAAATATTCTGAGGATTTTCCCCTCTCTTTTCTATGTTCACTTTTCTTGAGGGATTAATAGGAAAAATTAATTTTGAAATGCTTGTTTCTAAAGTACATACTTGACACATTATTATTGCATTTGATGATCCTGACAACTATTTGTAGCTCATATGATGACCATGATTTTATATATGCAGAGAAGGAAGCTTAGAGATGCTAAGTAATTTACCCAGATAACAAGTACTAAATGGTAGAACTGGGATTCAATTCTAGGTCTCTCTGAATTCACAGCCAGTAATCTTTCATCATATCCAGAAGCCTGCTATGGTACCATGTCAATTAAATACTTCGCACTTTGGGAAATGAACTGCAGAGGTCGTAGTTTCTTTCTTGTTCTAGTTATAAGGAGAAAAATGCACCCAAAGACAAGAGTAATCTTTATGTAAAAGGGATGTGTTACCTGAAGATGGAGTCTGTCTATGCATTGGAAGAATAGAACATACGATTTCTTGAAAAGATTCAAAGGAGGATCAAGATTGAAGTAAAAGAGAGCCTGGGAATATTACATTAGAGAAAATACATGTGTATATTTTCTTTCTTTTCTTATTCTGAATAAAGTCATAGTCTGTTTCTAATTTTCTTGTCTTTCCTAGTTTCTAAAACAATAGTTAAACTCAACCCTTCTGTAAAAGAATATGAAGTACACCCGAGCATTACATTGGTATTTTTGTTTGGATTTAATGAAAGAGACTGAAATGCGACATGGTCTTTTCTCACCATACTTCTGTCGAAGGCAGTATGTTCCTATAGCAGATTATCAAGCCAGAGGTCTCATGATCTCAGGCAGCAACCAGAACAAAATAATCAATGGCTCATGCTATTGTCAGGATTTCAGAAGAGAGTCATTGTTGTAAGGCAGCTCTGAGTGAACCACTCAGTCATGGCTCTAAAAATATTCTAAAAAAATATCAAAGCATAGTGGTATTTCAAAGGGAGAGAAGGATAGACTTTCTTGATAGACATAAATATCCAAAAGGTAATGATTTTGTTCATACTGCTTTCTCTACATCCCATTAATATTTCTTATTTCCTTCATCAAAATAACAGGAAGATGTCTGCAGTGTTCTTGTCAAATTAAGAAATATTAAGAAAATTAGGGTAATGTCATATGTTTTAGATGCCTCATTTCTAATGCCTCATTTTCAATGGTAATTATTTTCACAAATTTTACCTTTCATAGGATTTATTTATTTATTTGTTTGTTTGTTTGTTTGGTGACACTATGTACTTTCTGAACAAAATCCTAGTTATCTTCATGAATCCATACATAGGCCATGTATTTCCATGAGTGTACTCATAGAAACTTGTAAGGAAAAGAAATTAGTAAATTTACTGTCTCTTGACTGTATATAGAATTTCATATACTTCAGAGAGATAATGATATATGAGAGGGTATAAATGGATGAATTGCATGCCATGTCTTGTATAATTCTGATTTTAGACTGCCACACTGAAGTTGCTAAAGTTAACAGAACTTTCTTGAAGTACTGCCTTTGAAAACAAAGTATTTCAGAAACAGAATTTTAAGCAAGTTAACAGAACTTTCTGGAAGTACTGGCTTTGAAAACAAAGTAATTATTTCAGAAACAGAATTGTAAGTAATTGCATTACAGATGTGTAAAGTAAGATATAATGTAGACCTACCATTTCCCCCAGAGATCTAAGAAAATGAAATGACTCTAGAGTAGAGATTTGTCAGTCATTCAGAATAACACACTACTGCTTTACCACTGTTGGCTCTGTTCCCTGTCTAGTTATGTGTGCATTATTAATTTTTTTTCCTAGAAATTTAACAGTATGTAAGAAACTTTGAAAGTATATATTTGTGACGGGAAAGTTTAGAGAAAAAGAGTGTTATTTTAAAGGAAGGAACATAGGTCAGAAGTTCGAATAAGAAATAGAGGATACTACATCTTAGCCAAAGATGAATTATCTTGAACTTCGAGTCAACACTCCTCCCTTAATTATTTTACAAACTTTATAGACATATTTCAAGTACTGAATTATCTGTTTAAAATTATTCTATAAGTTCTCCCAATGATGTTTATTAGCACTATATGAATAGAGCACTAATAAAAAAGCAAAAATGCATTCTAAAATCGTTGCTAACTATATATCTGTAAAAATAAAACCGTTAACAGTCTCTCCACAGCTAAGTAAACACAGTAAATTGCAAAGTTTCATTTGTATGCTCCCATCATAATTTGTTTTCAAATGGAGAAACAAAATGCAAAAGGAAAAATGTTCCTCTAATTTTGATTATTTATGTTCTTAATTTATCTTCCACTTAGACATTTTAAAAACTCAAAAGAAACAAAATTTCTTTGCAAAAAGCTTAACTTGTTTAATGTCATTTGAAGCGTTACTTTGTTTTTCAATTTGCATGAGAGAGAAAAAGAGAGAGAGAGAGAGAGAGAGAGAGAGAGAGTTTCTTTTGACTACAAAAAAAAAAAAAAAGGAGCTTCAATTTTAGAAAGCCAATAAGGTCTTTCATTTCAATGTTCTACCTTATAATTTGGGAGATTTTCTGAAAACAAATTTAAATGCAAACAAAAGAAGACTAAAGGGTTTCCTTAACCATTCTCTCATTGTTCAGGAGTCAAATGCACCTCTAACTCTGGTAAGATTTCATTTGCTGAATGACCGCCCAGTGAAGTCAAAGAGAGTCAAAATAACTCATTAAAAATATGACCCCTAAAATCCTTGGGGCTCATGAATGCTGATGAAAAGAAACCCATGAATTCACTTAAAAATATTATTTTACCCTTCTTTATAACCTCAAGCCTCTTTGTCATTTCAGTTGCTAGCACTCAGAATAATGATTCCCCCAGCTCATAAATCTGAAGCACTAAGTATGTCCTCGTGCCACCAAGAGGTGGGCATAAGAGAGGACAAGGCAGGGCACAAGGGTCATCTCTGGGATGCAATAAATAGCACAATGTGAATGGAAAATAAAACTTATCAGCACTTGAAAGCCATAACAAAGGCTTCAGTGATTTATTCACAGAATTTCTAATGGTAAATCCTTAGTACATATGGTCTGGTCCATAAAGGAAATCCATAAATAGGTGGTCTAATTCATAAAAGAAATAATAATTCAGTCAAGTCCACTTTCAATAGCTTTTATTTTTCCATTCTTGAGGGAGTAATATTGACCACTTCATGATACTGGGCTTTAAATCATCACCATGAAAATAGTATTTTTATAGAGAACCTAGATTCCTTCTAGACTGCATAGGTAATTCCATTGCCAGTTCTCATTTAAAACTTTCCTACAAAGCTCTTACTTTGTAAATTATTTTTATTATGTCTACATACTTTTCTATCATTTATATATAACCTCCTTTAGATGTGTTGAATATGTCTTATTGTTTTCCTACGAAATATTGTATGTGCCTACAATAAGTCACTCATAATGGGAACACAAAAATAGACTATAACTGTATCGTGCCTTCAAGACAGTGACAGAGAGCTAAGGAGCACCACGAGAGAGAATATTTAAACTGAGTTTAGAAAGATGTTCAGGATTTGAACATGCTAAGGGGGAGAGAGAGAGAGACTCCGTGTGTGTGTGTGTGTGTGTGTGTGTGTGTGTGTTGGGGAAGAGACCATAGGAAGTAGGAAGAACAGAGTCTTTCCAGGTGATAGAAAATACATTGATTTTAAAAGGGCAAGGATAAAGGAAAAGGGTGGGTAAGGACATGGAAAATAAAAGCATACATATAAATATGTGGTCACATTTGCTTGATGAGAAATATTTAAATACTAAGTTTAGTGATGCATTAAGTTGAAGAGCTTGCTCTCTGAGAAGATGAAGAATGATGTCCCTCACAAGAGAAAGCAGGTTCCCAGAGCACATGGAGAGAGGCACATAGCACCTGGAGCATGCACTCCTAACGAGAGCTGATATTGCCTGCAAGGGTCCAAAATCAATTCTTATGGGAGAAAAATCTCAGCTATCAAAGTAGATTATGTGCTGTCCAAGCTTGATATTATCCCAAAAGGTCTTATTCCCCAAAATTTATCTTGTTGGATTTTCTTAGAGATCACAAGAGTAGCTTTGACACAGAGATCTTAAAAGTGCAAACAGTGTGTGCAATGTAAGTACTACAACATGTTGGCAAACAGATGGCTTTGACTGGCGGAACGTCTGTTGAATGATAGCTCTCTCTCGACTTTATATCACAGAAGTTGACCTTGTGCACTTATTGGCTGCCATTGACTGTTTTATCAATGGTATCTATGTTTGATCCTCTGACTTTTTGTGCAACTTGGGCTATTAGAATTAAACTAAAAATTTATACTTTTTTTATACTTCATAATTTATATCTCATGATGAGATCCAAGATGGCAGACTAGAGGGTGACTGCATCTCTCGTCGCTCCAGAATCCAGGATTCAAGAAGGGGAAGCAATGAGAGACTCGGACTAACATAGAGCCCCTGGGGTGAGTCTCTCCCACTGGGTGAAGCTCGGCCCGGGCAGCAGGCCCGGACGGGGGCAGCTTCTTGGAGCAGGGCAGGGCAGCTAGAGTCTTCCCCAGGCAGCCCTGCACCCTCCGTCGGCAGGCTCCTTCCACAGCCGGCTTCTTGGAGCAGGCCGCCCAGTGGGAGCCTTTCTGCGCAGAGCCAGCTCTGGCACTGGACCCAGCGGTGAGCCCAGGAACGCAGGCGGCTTCTGGGACCAGGACAGGGCAGTCAGAGACTTCCCCAGGGCAGTTCTGCTCTCTCCGGCGGCAGGCTCCTTCCACAGCCAGCTTCTTGGAGCAGGTTGCCCAGTGAGAGCCTTTCCACACAGAGGCAGCCCCCAGCCCTGGAACCAGTAGTGGGCTAGAGGCAGCTTTCTTCGGAAGCACTGCATTATCAAGTTCCTCCAAGACTTCAGGTTACTAAAGGCTGGGAGGTGATATACTGGAAATCTGCAGGGACACTATAAGCCAAAGGGGAAATCTGCAATATCTCAGAGTCCCACTGATATCTGACCAATATAAGAAAACAAGGGAAGAAAATGTCCCAAACAAATCTAGATACTATATCAATAAAACCCAATGGCAGCACAGCAGAAGAAATGTCAGAAAGGGAGTTCAGAATGTACATAATTAAAACAATCAGAGAAGCAAACGAGGAGATGAAAGAGCAAATGCAGGCATTGAAGGAGGAGATGAAAGAGCAAATGCAGACTTTTAAATGATCGCACCAATCAATAGTTAAAAGAGGAAATACGGGAAGCAAGAGATCATTTCTATAAAGAGTTAGAGATACTGAAAAAAAAAAAAAAAAAACAGAAATCCTTGAAATGAAGGAAACAATAAACCAAGTTAAAAACTCCATAAAAAGCATAACCAATAGGATAGAACACCTGGAAGACAGAACCTCAGACATTGAAGACAAAATATTTAATCTTGAAAACAAAATTGACCAAACAGAGAAGATGGTAAGAAATCATGAACAGAATCTACAAGAATTATGGGATATCATGAAAAGGCCAAATTTAAGAATTATTGGGATTGAGGAAGGCTTAGAGAAACAAACCAAAGTAATGAACAATCTATTCAATGAAATAATATCAGAAAATTTTCCAAATCTGAAGAATGAAATGGAAAACCAGGTACAAGAGGCTTATAGGACTCCAAATATACAAAATTACAACAGACCCACACCAAGGCACATTATTATGAAAATACCTAACATACAAAATAAAGACAGAATTTTAAAGGCTGCGAGAGAAAAGAATCAAATTACATTCAGGGGGAAACCAATAAGAATATCAGCAGATTTTTCAATCCAGACCCTAAAAGCTAGAAGGGCCTGGAACAACATTTACCAAGCCCTGAAAAAAAACAGATACTAACCAAGAATCTTATACCCAGCAAAACTTACTTTCAGATTTGACGACGAAATAAAATCCTTCCATGATAAGCAAAAGATAAAAGAATTTACAAAAAGAAAGTCGGCATTACAGAACATTCTCAGCAAAATATTCCATGAGGA
Organism: Sciurus carolinensis; assembly: GCF_902686445.1. Classification (NCBI taxonomy): domain Eukaryota; kingdom Metazoa; phylum Chordata; class Mammalia; order Rodentia; family Sciuridae; genus Sciurus; species Sciurus carolinensis. The sequence goes on from NC_062224.1 coordinate 25,967,225, forward strand.
AGAGATAAAAAACAATGATGCAAATCAGCAATGGGAGGAACTAGCCTAAAGGAATAGCCAAATAAAGGAGAAACTAAATCATGTCAAAAAACAAAAATGAGTCAAATGACTGGGAATACAAATCATATCACAATAATAATCCTGAATGTTAATGGCCTGAACTCATCAATCAAAAGACATAGACTGGCAGATTGGATTAAAAAGAAAAATCCAACAATATGCTGCCTGCAAGAGACTCATCTCATAAAAAGAGATACCATAGACTAAAGGTGAAAGGATGGGGAAAAATATACCATGCACACGGACACAGCAAAAAAGCTGATGTATCCATCCTCATTTCAGATAATGTGGAATTTGAGCCAAAACTAGTCAGAAGGGATAAAGAAGGACATTACATACTGCTTAAGAGAAGCATAAATCAGCAAGACATAACAATCATAAATATCTATGCCCCGAACAATGGTGCATCCCTGTACATCAAACAAATCCTTCTCAATTCCAGAAATCAAATAGACCACAACACAATAATACTAGGCAATTTTAACACACCTCTCTCACCACTGGATAGATCTTCCAAACAAAAATTGAATAAAGAAACCATAGATCTCAGTAACACAATCAACAATTTAGACTTAACAGACATATATAGAATATACCATCCAACAAAGAGCAAATACACTTTCTTCTCAGCAGCACATGGATCCTTCTCTAAAATAGACCATATATTATGCCACAAAGCTAATGTTAGCAAATACAAGAAGATAGAGATACTACCTTGTATTCTATCAGATCATAATGGATTGAAATTAGAAATAAATGACAGAATAAAAAACAGAAACTTCTCCAATACCTGGAGATTAAATAATATGGTATTATATGATGAATGGATAACAGAAGACATCAGGAGGGAAATAAAAAAATTCTTAGAAGTAAACGAGAACAAAGACACATCATATCAAAATCTCTGGGACACTATGAAAGCAGTACTTAGAGGAAGATTTACTTCATGGGGTGCATTCAAAAAAAGAAGTAAAAATCAACAAATAAACGACTTAACACTACAGCTCAAAGCCCTAGAAAAAGAAGAGCAGACCAACACCAAAAGTAGTAGAAGACAGGAAATAGTTAAAATCAGAGCTGAAATCAACAAAATTGAAACAAAAGAAACAATTGGAAAAATTAACAAAATAAATAGTTGGTTCTTTGAAAAAATAAACAAAATTGATAAACCCTTAGTCAAAAAAAAAATTATACTTTGCTATGAAACCCTACAAGTCATTCAATTTGTCATTACACCAATTCTTGCTAATAAAATAATGTTGACAATGTTTGAATGAATATCTAGTAGCAAAAATGGAAAGTTCATGAAAATTATCTTCAAGGATTTAATTTTTCTATAGTTTTCTTTTACTGTTTAAAAAGATTTAAATTAGTTTTAAATTTAATTCCATTGCTATTACTAATTTTATACTAATTGCTATTTTGCATGTAAATTTGATAATTGCAATATATTTAATGTAAATACTTTACATGAAAAGTTATTAAAGAAATATGGCCAAGAAGTCAAGTTAAAGCTAAAGAGAAGTTAAGTCACATACCTTTGAAAATTACAAAAAACAATACAAGTAAGCAATTGTGTTAAATAACAAAAACAGTCATAGTCTTAGTTATACAAATATATGATATAAATTATTAAGGGGTAAAATAAATGCTTACTTAACTATTTTATTTTTATCAATATTATATCCTTAATTACTATCTGATATTTGGTAAATTCAGGGTTCACTGAATGTATCTTAGAATTTTCTACATCTCTCACTTAAAGTAACCTTCCTTTTTTCCTCTGTTAATCTAAATTCAATTTGTCATTCAAGATCCATTTTAAATGTTTCTTATTTCCTCTATACACTTTAAGTCCACAACTACATTAACAGTTTTTGCATTTCTAAAATATTAGATGGCTTGTTTTATGTAGTTGGCATTTAATTATAAACTGCCTATACAGTCACTCTTTCAATGAATTTTTTAAAAATGTACATAATACCTACTCTGTGCCAGGCACAAGGCTTCCTGTTAGAGGTGGGAGAGTCCATAAGACAAATACAGTTTTTTGCATCATGAAAACCATCTGGTCATAGAACTTCCACTTAAACAGTCATCATGTAGGATAGTGAGGACTGATGACTAACGATAAGGAACGGATGATGTGGGAACACACTGCCACATTGATTTGGTCCCAGAGTGACCAAATAAGTGGAACTCAGAGAGGTTCCAGTACTACAAATGCAACACAGGAAGTCATAGCCACCTTTTCAGAAAAAGAATGATTTTAAATACTGAAAAATGCTCTGATTAGTAGGGTAGAGTTTCTTCTGAGTCTGAAGGAAAGACTCAGGGTCATACTTATGTTTTTTGCATGCAGGGAGCCCATTTTAAACTATCAAACTCCATGACAGCAGAAGACGTACTCAGAAAAACTCACAAAATATGTTTGAATGTATGAATGAACATCAAAGGGAAGAGCTGGCATTGAGCTAGAAACTCAGCACTCACAGAGGAAAGTTGTCCAAATTAAAGGACTGCAGGTTAGAAGCAGTCCAAATTCCAGATAGTTGGTGGTGTGTGATGGCACATGTGTGTAATCCCAGCAACTCAGGAGGCTGAGGCAGGAGGATCATAAGTTTGAAGCCAGCCTCAGCAACTAAAAAAGACCCTGTCTCAAAATTGAAAATAAAAAGGACTGGTGATGTGACTCAGTGGTAAAGAACCTCTGGTTCAAATTCCAGTACAGAAATAAATAAGCAATAGTACATAATTATTTTTATCTTTCACGTAATCCACAGAGGAGGGAAATCACAGCAATGAGCTTTGTTGACATAATTAATAGATTATACGAAAATATTCCTAATTTCTATAGAAGATATGGAGAGAGTCTCTAATCTAGGAAATGTAACTTCACGAGTATTTATTCCTTTTTAACAAGTTTTAAACATCTATTTTTACTGAAATTTATCCAAATTACAAATAGAATAGTGATGCTTCTTCATCCCTTACAGAGCTAAGATAACAAGAGTTTTGGCATTTTAATTGCTCATTCTGTTAATGCATATGAAGGAGAATCACAGGGATTTTCATTCTAGTCCAACTCTGATTGATGATTGGTAGAAACAGACTACCAATCTTAAAGCAGCATCTGATTCAGGGGTGTGAGTCAGAATGATCTGCTCCCTGATAAGCAATTTTCATCTATTTTGGTTGAGGCATGGGTTTCAAACTCTAAAGAAAACGAATAGAGTAAACATTTAAAAATTTAATTGATGAGACCATACAGGGAGTTATGATCAATTGCTGAAAACGATAAACATTTTTCAGGCAATTCCCAGAAAAAAATGAGAATTGAAAAAGGAACGTTTTACTCTGACATACTTGTTTGGAATAGTTAAAATACAAATATTGTCTGTAAGCAAACAAAGGTTGAACTGAATTTAACTGATTCTCAGGATTCCTATATAGAGCAATTCTGCTCCCGACAATTTTACCTACAAATTTTCTGTGAGTAAATGAACAGTATCCATGTGAAGGAATTGGCCAATTGCATCTGAAATTAGGTATTAAACTTAAACTACACCATTGCTTAGCTTCCTTTCCTTCCCTCAGATTTTATGATACATTAAAAAATCAATGGCTGTGACTACTTAGGACATTTGAAGAGACACTACTGAATCTGGGTGACAAATCTCTCCATACATTAATCTACTAGTAGTGATTTTTAAAGTTGCTGACTCTACTTGGCTGCAGGCCTGATGCTGGTCAGCTCAAGTACCTCTTGGCTCTGGCAACCCCTTGCCCCATTTACCCTGTCTGCTTTGCAAGTGACTCCAATGAATGTTACCTTCAGGAACAGTATGTATTTCAATATTTGGAAGCTGTTATTTTTTCATGAAGAAAAAAAATCCTAGTGAAGGCCCATTGTTTTTGTTTTTGTTTTTTTTAAGTTTATTTTTCAGTTGACCAAGATAATTGTACATATTTGTGAGGTACAATGTTATGCCTTTCTTTTTAAAATTTTTTTGGGGGTACAAAGACGCTTTACCACTAATGCTAGATCCCCAGCTATTTTTTAATTTTTATTCTGAGGCAAGTTCTCACTAAGTTGCTGAGGTTGGCCTCAAATTTGCAATTCTCCTGCCTCAGTCTCCCAACATGCTGTGATCATAGGTATGTACCATCGAGGCTGGCACAGTGTGATGTTCCAATGCATGTATACATTATGTAATGATGGAGTGTAGGTAGTTAGCATATCTGTCACCTCAAACACTGATCGTTTCTTTGTGGTGAGAACATTGAGAATTTTTTTCTAGTTCTTTTTAAATATTGGTAACTATAGTCACCCTGCTATGCAAGGGAACGCCAGAACCTACTTCCCCTAAGTGCTATTTTGTACCTGCTGACCATTATCTTCTCTCCCCTTTTTAGGTTCTGGTAGTCACTAGTAAGTAAATGTAAAAACTGACCATGTAAGATAGATGCCCTTATAAAATTTAAAATTCTCCAGGATCCTTATATAGAGAATATTGATTTTCAAGAGAGTTGTAACATAGGTGGAAGAAATATATCTTTATGGTTACTAACTTCAACTAAAATTTGGTATTCAATTTATAGACATGGGAGGCAAATCATGGATAGTAGCAGTACCAGAGACTGTCTCACCAATAGTAATGATAGATGTTTTAATATCATATTACAGTAGCATGAATACCTCAAAAATAGTGTTCTTAGCAATTGTCTGAAACAATGGTAGGTACTTCATTTTCCAGTAGGTCTTGCTATGTAACTAAGTCACAATCCTAATTTTAACCTTTTTTTTTTTTTTTTTTTTGGTGCTGGGGATTTGAACCCAGGACCTTGGGCTTGCGAAGCAAGCACTCTACTGACTGAGCTATATCCCCAGCCCTACAATCCTAATTTTAAGAAAAGGATTTCTAAAAAATATTTTGATAATTACTATTCATTTGACTAGTTTTTAGTTCATTCTTTTCTCATCAATATGTAACTATTAAATGCAACTTCAATTTTTTTTAAATTATATTGGATATGATGGAGAATTATTTAGATAAACAGGATTCTATTATTAAATGACAAGCTGGGACAGTAAACAAATACTCTAATCACAAAAACAAAAATATGGAGGGGGGCAGGAATGGAGGAAGGAAGGACTGTATAGATGGAGGGGAAGGGTGGGAGGGGAGAGGGGGAAGGGAAAAAATGGCAGAATGAATCAAACAACATTACCCTATGTAAATTTATGATTACACAAATGGTATGCCTTTACGCCATGTACAGACAGAGAAACAACATGTATCCCATTTGTTTACAATAAAAAAAAAATATGTTTTTGAGAGGATGGTAACGTAAATATCCTGAGTGGGCCATCACACAATGTTCACAAATACTGAAATATCACACTGTGTCCTACAAACATGTATAATAACTACTTGTCAACTAAAAAATTAAGTTAAAAAGAAAGCAAATAAAACTGCAGAAACTGATGAATACAAAGCACACCTCTCCTCTATCAACATATGTGAAACAGGTCTGTGGATTATTTAATATTTGGGAGAAGGAAATCTCATTTGTATGATTTCAGAACCCCTGGAGAACTTTGATGGACAGTCATCTCTCTACCTCCTAGGTATCAGAGTGTTTTAAATTCTAAGGGCAGGAGTTGAATGTAATGGTAAAGATCACAGATACTGGGGTCAGAATTGACTTTTATTCCTGATTATACAATTTTATGTGACCTGGACTTCAATTTCATGGTTGGCAAAGTTGGGAAAAAAACTATCTCCCTTGCAAGCTGATTTTAAAAGATTAAATGAGTTAATATGGGAAAAAGATAGCACATTATATGGAAAAATGATTCAGTTAGTAAGTAGAAGTTGGTGACAGTATTAATAGCACAGGTGGAAATAGAAATGAGACAAGAGCAACAGTAATAAAAATATATTTCCTTAGAACTAACCATGTGATTTTCTTGTAAAGCAAAAAACTCCTGGGATCAATTAAACTAAAGTGTTAACATATTAGCAGAATTTTTTTCTTTTCGACAAAAGAGACTGTGATAAGGCTGCTTAGGATCCTGCTTGGTAGCAGTAGAGATTTGTGAAAGGTGAAGGACATGGGAAAAGCATTTAAAAGAAAAGTCAAAAAATTAGGATTCATATCCTAGTTTTTTCTTAAAATATTATGTGAACAGAGGTAAGAAATATAACCTCTTACTCTTACTTCCATCTTCTGTAAAATGAATAGCTTATGCCCCAACAAAGATTACCATGTTTGCCAGGATGATTAAAAAATATGTATATAAAGCAGGGCATTGTGACTTCATGATTTTGATAACATACAAGAATGTAGCCTGAAATGCAAAGGTCACCTTTTTATCTATTCATTTGGTCAAATTTAATACTGTTCTACATCCAAAACTATGCAGATCAGATTGTTATGGTACAGAAACAATTCTAAAATGGATAATTAAATCTGGCACTAAAAATTTAGTTTAATTGATATACAGTTCAAAATCCATGTCAACTCTTTGCAAAACTGATTTCTTTCCTATTCAGATTCTATTTATTCTTTTAAATCTATATTCTCTACATCCATTTTTTAAAAATTTTATTTTACAGACTGCATTTTGAGTCATTGTACACAAATGGGGTACAACTTTTCGTTTCTATGGTTATATATGATGTAGATTCATACCATTCATGTGATCAATCATACATGTACATAGGGTAAGGATGCCTGTCTCATACTATCTTTCCTTCTCCTGCCCCTCCCCCCTCATTCAAAGTTCCTCCATTCTTCTCTTACCCAACCCCACCCCCCATTATGTATCATCATCCACTTATCGGAGAAAACATTTGGCCTTTGGTTCTTTGGAATCAAATGCCAGTGTGCCTGAAATAACATTAGATATTCAGTGTTTTGAAGAAATCAAAATAAGACAAAATTAAAAACAAACAAATAACCTCTCCAATGTACCCTAGTAGTTTGCCACATGTATCATTTTCAACTAGTTGTAGATCTCACATGGGGGTTGTAGTGCGCATGAGTGAGAGGTGGTTATTTGAGGGTTGAAGCTTAGAGAGCTCTTGCCTTTAAGTCATTAGATCCTGTGTCCAATTAAGACACACTGTTTGCTACTTTTAGGGCAAAGTTTTTCCCAGCATGACCACAGTCTTCTAAGAAAGCAATGGAAGCCAGTCTTTTGTTTAATCATTTGACCTTTTCCACAGTCTTCTTAGCAAAATCTATGTAGTCATTCCTCAGTATCCTTGGGGGATTGGTTCCCAAGATAAAAATCCATGGATACTCATGACCCTCATATAAAATGAAGGAGTATTTGCATATATTTAAGTACACCCTCCCATATACTTTAAATTATCTCTAACAGTGTAAATGCTATGTAAGTCAATGTTATGCTGTATTGCTTAGGGATGATAATAAAAGTAAGTATGCACACAGTTTAGTATAGGTGCAATTTTCCTTTAATGTTTTGATTCATGACTGGTTGAATCCATAGATGGAAACACATGATAGGGAAGCTGACTGCATTTCCATCTTGAATATGACAATCATTAGATAATATTTCCAGAAAATCAATTTAGAAGTCAGAAAAATTGGATTCATATCCTAGTTTTTTCTTAAAATATTATGTGAACAGAGGTAAGAAATATAACCTCTTACTCTTACTACCATCTTCTGTAAAATGAATAGCTTAGATTAAATTTATTTTGAAGAGCCCAGCCCCACAAGCTCTAAAAGTCTCTGTAACACTAAGCAAGATAAAACAATGAACTAATTTAATTATGGCCTTTCAGCATAACTAGGTTGTTTTATCAGGAGAGCTCTCCTGAAATACATTATTTTTCTCCACTTCTGGCTTGAATATATTATGTGTTCTATCATGACTGCATAATGGATAGTCCTGAATGCCTTCAATTAAATATATTTAAATTCCCCAAAGCATGCAGTCATCTTGATTAAAATATCAACAGTTTATTACAGATGGAGTACTTCCAAAGAAGGGTAATACTCCTCAGATAGCAGGTGTTCCTGCATTTTATTCAAATGGCTAGCTGAAAAGATGCAAAGGTCTTTTGTTTCTTGATGAGGCTAGATGGACTTTTAACTAAAAAAAACTAAACTGTCAAACACAAAGCAAATTTTAAAATTTCACAAAAATTCTTTTAGTATGTTCACATCTGCATGTCATTTGTCCTTAATTAACCCTATCAGAAATCAGGTAACTAGAAAAATAAAATGCAGGGAGTAAGATTAAATATATTTCTAAACCTAGCTAATGTTTATGCTGCAGAACCCTTTTCTACTGCAAAATACTTGTTTTATTTTTGTTTTAAATCTTCAATGGTCTGAAAAGTATGCATTTAAATTTAATGAGAAATTTAATACTGAATGTGAATGAGTTGAAAGGTAGGTAAAAATAAAAATGCTATCAAAAGGGAACATACTACATTAAAAATAAATTCTCACTGAATTCAGAAAAGGCCATTGTCTACTTATTTCTGATTAACAACATTCAAACATCATCCACTGAAAGACAGCAACCAGATTGGTTGTGTAGCATTCCCATCTAAATTTCAGAATACTTGAGTTAAAGTCCTAGTTCATTCACTTGTGAACTTAGACTTACTACTTAACCTCAATTAGCCTCACTTGGCTGACCCATAAAATGAAGAGTAAGAGATCATCATTCCTTCCCATTGACTCCCACTCATAAAGGTTTTGGGTTGGCCCAAGCAGCGAGTGAGGGAAAGCTAACCTATTTAACTCTTTGATACCTTAAAAAATTACCTGTATTTTAAAAAATTATTATTAATTTTGAAAGTTATTAAAAATTCCATATTAAATTTCCATTTATAACTAAAGCAAACATCAAAGGAAAAATAATAGTTTCTCAATGAATTTTTCATTTGTAATCTGCCTATCATCTTGATTTAAGTTACAAATATCACATTGTTTCAATTGCATCTATTTAATAAAAAGTAGCTGTCATTTGACTGACAGTAAGAAATATAGGAAGAAAAGAAGAAAATATGCAATCTGTAAAACAGTACTGCTTTTCACTAAATGTTCTCTAAAGAAATAGCTTTGCTTTTCTGGTGTTTCCCTGTACTCACTCCTTATTACTAGAATAGTTTAGATATCGTATCTCTCCATTCTAAGAACTATTATCCATTTCACTTTTCTAGAGAATTATTTCATGCAATATCCATAGGTCTCAGTTAAACACAATCTCCATTTCATTGTTAGAGTCAGTGTGGAATACTTGGGAATGAAGGTGGGGAAGTTGGTATGTCAGTTTTGGGTGTACACATACCTAGTTTCAAATTCCCACTGTGTCACTAACAGAGTGAGTCATCAAGTGGTTAGGGTTCATTAGCTCTTTAGTAAAATGGGACTCACATTAACTCAGAGGGTTGTATCAAGAGTGAAATGAAATAATATAGATCTGATGTTCAATAAATGGTATCTGCTACTGTGCATAATTGCTGCAATCTGTAATCAAGAGTACCCCATATTAACTATGCTACCATTAAATTATTTTTCAATTGCTGCATGTCTTCATGTCCACTTGCATGCATATATTTCAGATTTCAATTACAAATTCTTCAGATCAGACTTGAAGACCATGCACGTAATGCATCACAGTCATTCTGTCACAGGGTTACTCTTAACAAGGGCCTCTGAAAGGCACCACCCTGTCTTGCTTCATTCAGTGAGATCTAAGCAGGACATGCAAAGACTAAAACGTCAGTGCCCTGCTCTCAAAATTTTGCAATTTGTTTGTTTAAATAGAATAAATATGAGTTATCAACCATTGAACTGTATTCATTCCCAGAGAGAACACTCAGAAAATGAATGATCATGGTAGGCGAAGGTGGTCAAGGAAGATTTTGCAAAAGGTTAAATGTTCCAGACTGTGTTGGACTTGGTATGGGGGGAACACAGAAAGGGACCATCCTGATAAGCAGGGAACACTGAGTCAGAGGGAGCATACCCATAAACTGGAAATATTTTAAAAGATGAAGGTAAAGCAGAATTCCTGCCCCTGTTGAATTGGTCATTTGGCTAAGATGTTTTCAAACTCAAGAGCAAGGAAAAAATCTAACATGGTTCCACACAGAGAAAAGCCAACCAAATGATGATCAAAAATATGGATCATGTTACTGAAATAAAATGATTTTCCTATAACTCATGGATATAAACTTAATACATTTTATGGAAGATTTCTGTCCTTCACAATCCATGTGACTGTATGAGAGTAGGCATAACTGATTGATTGATTTTACAGAGCTGGGGATAAAACCCAGGGCCTTGTCCATGCTAGGTAAACACTCTACCATGGAGCCACAAGCCCAGCTCCAAGAATAAGCTTACAATTTGAAAATAAACATGTGTTCTTTTGTTTGTTTTTGTACAGTAGAAAGACTGGTGTTGAAGAATGCAGTTAAATTTTCACAGGAATCAATCAGAGGAAACGTAGGAGATCTACACGTCTTGATAGGAATGTTAATATCTCAAAATGGCTTAATTTTTCTATTTTATAGTAACATAAAGTTTGTCCCTAAATTGTAAAGACTGTTGAAGAGTAAATATGAATGAAGTAAATAATAAAGCAGATTCCACGGAACCCTGCCAAATCCTCCCACACAGTGCACACCACATAACCAAGTATCACATTTAAAAGAATACTTGTGAAATTCTCCTGCAAGAGCGTTAAGCTTTATGTTTCTGTAAGTTTCCGTATTTAAAAGTAAGAATAAGTTGCTGTGGTTATTTGCTGCATGTGTCTTACTTGGCTGGCTTTTCTGTATGGCTCTAGAAAATCCTAAGTTATAAAGTCAATTCAGGTTTCAATAAAACATGAACTATGCTGCTGTGAGCTATTCAGACACATGAGCAGACACACGATCCTTTGGCATTTGGGTCAGGCCCCTGCCATCAGTGCTGGGGTACTTCATCTTAATCTCATGTGTGATAAAATAGCAGTGGCTACTATATCATGTTTTAAATAAGGTTTGTTGCAATTCTAACTGGATTCTTGAAATAAACATACATGCCGACATACCTCCTATTTGTTGCTGTTTTAACTTATTAAAGAGTAAAGGTATTTGAACCAGGTCTCATTAATATTAATATTGACTGTTATTTTGTTCCCTGAACACTGTTGCTTTGTTATACTAAATTAAAGCTCTGACGGAAACATCCAATTAATCCTCAGTAAGAAAATGCATTAGTGTGTCACAGTTAATAAGCAGTTCAATGTAATCATACCTTGATTATTCTGAGCCATTCAGTCCTTTGCACAGGGTGCTTAGAACCAGAATGGCTATTATTAGTTCCCTTAATGATTACTCATACAGGAGAAAAAAATGGATCGTTGCTCTCCTATCAGATAGACAAATAATCTTTTTCTCTTTCTTTCTTTTTTTTTTTGAAAAAGATAGGGAAGGAAACTAAATAGAAAGAATTAGATTAGTATAATCTTAGTATAAAGGGAATCTCTGGGATTCACAGGGTGTGATGATGAACTCAAAGTTCGTTCCCATGCCCCAATCTACCAAACCTCAGAGCACTTGGGCCATAGGAACAGTTTTTGGGAATGAAATGAGGCTTCTTCTGGCCAGGTCAAAAGATCCATAAAACACTCTCTGAGACTGAGGGCTGCCTGCAGGAGCCTCAACAAGCTCAGAGGCATAGGAGCCGAGATCCTACCTTAATGAGAATCTGAATGGACCCCGTGGCTTTTGCAGATATGAAGTACCAGAAGCTCATGGTGCAGGCAGCACTGGATTCTTGCCAGATGGCACTCTTGAAGTGGGCTTTGTCACCCCGAAGGCCCACTGGTGTGGCCTCCAGATACATGAAGTGCCCTAGAAACAAGGATGGGATTCAGATAGGACCAAAATAACAATGAGGTGATTATTTTAGTTTTTCCATCTTAGTTAGGGTTTTTAATTACATTTCATAAGATCTGAGCTGCCAACACCATTTCCATCTGAAAGAGAGAATAAATCTAATAGCCTTGTCCCTAGCTCACTGACAGGACAATTTCCAACTGTCTGTGCTTTTAGTGAAGTGCTTCACAGTGTGCAGATTAACTGATCTGACAGGATATTTATGCCATCAGATCAACAAGACAGTTATAGAAATCATTTAATGGACTCCTTTAGCTATCCAGTTATTATAAAACAATGCCACAGTTCCCTGTGAAATCTAAACAAGGGGATATGATGTGTTTTCAAATATTCAGTCACCTGATGAGCGTGTAAATAAAATACTGAGAATTTTAATATGCAACATGAAAGGGAAGGTATTGAGTTTATTCTTATGTATCAAAATTTTGTGTATGGAGAGCTGAGTGTTTGAATGGGATTTAGGTCTTCCATTTCCTGACTTGGTAAACCTCGCTTAGTTGATTTTTTAAAACAGACCTATGGAATATCAATATTTAAACATCTTTTCACAATTTTGTAGTACACCCTAGTCTCCCTAGTCTTGGATCTTTCTGATGTTGTTCACTCCTTGAGCAATGAGTCTGAGTTTTATGGCAAAAATAATCCACATCCGATACTCTTAACATATGTGGTTTTGCAGTTACATTTTCACAGTCTCTCCACAGTTTACAAACACCTTTCCCCTTATATACATCATCTCCTGTGATCTGCACAACCTCTGCTAGCTACACAGTGACAATTTCTTGATGTCCATCTGACAAATGAAGAATCTGAATTTCTGAAAATTAAGTGACTTGCTGATGATCAAACAAGTGTATGAATTTAGGGTTATGTACTACAAGTGCATGCCATTTGGGAATGATATCTAATGACAGCATACTTTATCACCTGTCTATCAAAACAGTGGTTGACATTAGAGTTTGGCTACTCACTGTTGTGGGTTGAATTGTATCCCTCCCCACCAAAAAAAAAAAAAAAAAAAAAAAAAAAAAAAAAAAAAAATTACTGAAGTCCTAACCCCCTGTCCTTTTAAATGGAAATGGGGACTTGGTTGATGATGAAGTAAAGATGAGGTTATCTAATCCAATATGATCGCATCCTAATAAAAAGGGGGAATTTGGACAGAGAAAAACACATGCATCAAAAGAAGACAAATATGAAAACATAGAGGGAAGCACCATCTGCAAGCAAGGAACATTTGAGACTTTTAGAGCCAAGGAGAGAGGTATGGAGGAAGGACCCTCAGAAGGAAACAACTCTGCCAACAGTTTGATCTTGGACTTCCAGCCTTCAGCACTGAGTCAATAAATGCCTCTTGTTCAAGACACCCAGTCCTGGCCATGCCCAGTGTTACAGCAGCCACAAACAAACACTGTGTGCTGGACTGACTTGCAGAGTCACCGTGGTTGTCTCTCCAGGTACTCTCATGGAAGACAGGAGATGTGCCTTGTGGATATGATCAGGGTAACCATAACAATCTAATCACCTACCATTTTCATTTCCAAGTGTGTGGTCTTTGGGAGGTCGGAGACTTTGATGAGAGCCAATCCCCAAAACCCAATCAAAGTTTTCAGTCAGGGAGTTCTTCCAGCCACACCAGCCTTTTTCAAAAGTACAGGAGCCACCACATTCATTTTCATCAGTATTATCTCCACAGTCGTCTACAAAATCACAGCTTTGCTCTGCTCTGTAGCATCTGCCATTTTGACATTCCCGATAGCCATGTGGGCAGTAACCTAAAAAAAGAAAAATGGAAAAAGAGGGATGGAATATTCCAGTCACATTCAAGTGAGGTGTAAGACAGAGTAGATTCATTATAATATATATAAAAAATATGGTGTTCTTAAGAAATTGAGGTATCTGACCCCCTATCTCTTTCTTCTAAGCTGCTCCAGAGTTCTGGCCTAAAGATCATTTACAAGTGAAAAAAAATTTAAAAAGTATCACCTTATTGATCCAGGAAAGTACCCCAAAACTCCCAAAGCTGCATTTAAGAATATTAATTATATCTGAGAGTCAAAGTGAAGTCTTCCATTTTTTACCTTGAAACAAAATCTTTAGGGTGCTAAAGAGCTCATGCATTACAGGGAATTTGGAAGTACATTCAGGCATCCATTTACTCCAATGTTTCTCAGAAACCAAACATATACAAGATGCTTCCTCAGAAGCAGCATCATAAATATATAGCTAATGCACGACTTCCAACAAATTTTTCTTTAAAATGTGTATTTATTTGTCAGCTGTTTGGAATTTTAGAAGCAATTTCCCTGCAAAGCAATGCCAGCCATAGATATCTCTTTACAAAATCTAACAGAAAGAATACTTTGGAAGACTGTTGATGTTTATTAGTTATGTGACATGGTTCATACTGGTACTTGATGAATTTTAGGTTCCTTGTCTAATAAGAGAGACAGAGGGAAAAAGAGAAGCAACATCCTAGAGAAGTTAAGCTAGCTAAAGAGATTACTGATCAATGCCTAGAATAATGCCTGGACCTTAGCAGGTGATCAGTAAATATTAGTCAAATAAATGAATGAGTGAAATCAACTGCTTTGGAAATGATAAAACATTTTAACATGGACTTTGAAGGTATCACAATTACACTCTTCCAATATTACAAGAGAACATAACCATGATAAAGAGCAAAATTTCAGAAGGAAAGTTTCAGAAACTTTTCCAACTTGAGACATTAGCTTCACATTTGATCTCTGACAACACGGAATCAGAAATGCTCTTCCTGTTTTCCCTACCTGGCAGGAGAGGAGCTGATAGTACTACTTCTTGCTTTATTTCTTAAGTGGTGGCTCCCACGGCTAGAGGCAAGTTGCCTGATGGTTGAGGCTGGTGTGGTTCAGAGGTAGTGAGTAATGTTTCAGGGGTTTATTGTAAGGTGGTCTGGGAACTTTTTCTGGTAAAACCTCTGCTATAATTTGGGTGTGAGATGTCCTCTAGAGACGCATGCTTTGGAGAGTTGGTCCCCAGGATGGCACTACTGGAAGGTAGTAGAAACTTTCAGAGTTAGGGCTCAGTGGAAGGTCTTTATGTCACTGGAAGTATTACTTTAATAGAGATAGTGGGACTTTAGTCCCTTCTTTTCCTTCCTTCCTTCCTTCCTTCTTTCCTTCCTTCCTTCCTTCCTTCCTTTCCTTTCTTCCTTCCTTCCTTCCTTTCCTCCTTCTCCCAGTCATGAAGTCAGTGCTTTTCCTATGACATTTACTTCTGGTATGATGTACTGCCCATCACAGGCCTTAAAGCAATGGAACCAATCAATCATGGACTGAAACCTTCAAAGTTATGAGCCAAATAAACCTTTCCTCTTTATATGTTGGTTATCTCAGGTATTTGTTATAGTGACAGAAAGCTAACTAATACGACCTTATCCAAACTCCTCTGTCCTGAATCAGCCTCAAATTTTAAACAACAGATGGTCAAGAGGAAAGAAGTAGAAGAGTAGTGGAGTTTTAGATAGAAAATGCTGGGAAGGAAATGTGTTCTGAGGCTTGTACTCATGGTTTTTCCTAGACTGCTTATTAACTGCTTGACTAAATGGTCTTTCCTTTTGCAAACACTTTTAAGATAAGTTTCAACTATGCATTCTGTCTCTAACCAAACTTTTTCTGTCTGGGTTAATTAATTGCTAACATTATCCTTTTAGCAGTATGGGATTAAACTTTTTGTTTAGATGCCTGGTTCATCTTAGTAGATTGGAGGTAAGACAAAAAGATTTGCAATGATGCTTCAATTACACAGCTTGGTTCAGAATGATGACATTAAAGCATTTTCAAGCTACACAGAAATGGAGGTCATTTACATCAACTCTTTCGTTTGGAGATGAGAAAACTCAGGATTCACAAGCTAAATGACTCCTGAATTTTTCCAAAGTAGAAGTGTGATTTAGAAGCAGGTCTTTTGTCTTCTGAATTGTTTTTTAAAAGCCATAGATTTAAAAAGAAGGGTAGTGGATAATAAGAGCATGTCAACTATCTCAGGGACACCATCACTGAGGACCAGGAAAGGTGGGGTTGGCCACTAGATGCATCATTTCTAAAGGAACTGTTGAGAACCTGAGAAATTACTAGATCATTTAATTTTATACAAGTTGGCATTTGTATTGATTCTGTCAATTTCAATTTGTTTGAAGATAAAAAACAAAACTGGTTCTTATGATGCTTTTCTCTAAAGTGACTGAATTAAGCTACAACCCAGTTCTTTCAAAATCAACAAGAAAAAAGTTTGGACAAGTTTCTAAACAGAAACATATAATGAATTCAGACATAAGACACAAATCAATACAGCTAATATTTTAGAATATAATAAAGTTTTACACTTTAAGAGCAAAAATAGCTGCATGAATGAAATATATAATAATTTAAATACTGTACAAACCTAAATTTGAATACAGTTTCTACATTGATTTAAAAAATCACTTTCTTAATTTTTCAATCTATAAAATAATACACAATAATATTTTGGTAAATGCCAAAGAAAATTATCGACTGATATTTTTTTACCTGTTTCCAAAATATTTTCCATGTCTTTGTTTTGTTTTGAAAAAAAAAGAAAAGATAAAAGAAACCAAAAAGAGAGAGAGAGAGAGAGAGAGAAAAGCTAATTAAGAGTAGGGCATGTATCTTTAAGTGATTCTCTTTTTAAAATTCTTATGAAATTATGCAGGTTTGATTTTTTTGAAAAAATAATATATTGCTTATGTTAGGCAGAGACCATGTTGGTAGGACATTCCATTTTGCAAAAAGGAACAAATTATAAAATTTGAGGACCTTCAATGTGTATCCTAGAGTCATCTGAAACAACATGTTTAATCTAAACACTGACTCCTCCTCCCTGAACTTTCACATGAACAGTTTTCTCCATCTCTGGGGATGGCAGCTTTATACTTTGAGTTACTAAGGAGAAGAAATCTTACAAGCAGCACTGTGTAATAATGAAGCTACGGAGTTGTTTTACTTTACCTTTTTTTTTTTTTTTTCATGTTTGACTTGACTACTGACAACCTCTAAGTTTCACTCTTTTCACTCTTTTCCTCCCGCTTTGTGCCTCACATCTAGGAAACCTGATTAAAAAGTCCAAGAGCTGTCTCCTTGAGCAGGAAGTTCAGACATCTTAAGCCCTCACCTGTATGTAGGTCCACCCCACTAATCAACAGAAAAATTCCTAGCCAGCTCCCCTTCCATACTTTCTCAAGTTATTTTGGGACATGCTTGAGAGTAAACTTGGTTTTCCCCTAAAGTCCCATTTTAAAACTTTTCAAGACTTCTTGGTGTGTATATGATGTCATCAGTCTCAATATCCAGCCAAATTTTGGATGTGAGTTCAGTTCACATCTGTTGATGACCACAAAGCCATAGGGAAATAAAGTTATCATATGTAAACTTTTAAAATCTCATTAATTGCTTGTAATCTTTTAGCAGATTCTGTCAATTGCCAACCCTACCATCTATAGATATACTTTGGTCAAAGTCGCTATTATTTTATATGATTTTATTACCTTGCTTTCCTAGCTAATCTCTGTGCCCCTAACCTAACACCCTCACACCACATTGGCCTCAACCTATAATATTTACAAATAATTCTTTCCTTTAAAGAACCAAGTCTTCTTGAAAAGATTGTCTCTTTTGTGCCGAGGAAAACAAAGTTCAAGATGAGCCTGGGATGATGGGTGTGTGCACACACGCATGCCAAAAATCAAGAAAATGCTAAAAAAAAAAAAAAAAAAAAAAAAGAACATCATAGTAAATAATGAGATAACTTCTGTTTCCAGCTATGAGGAAGTAAGATAGGATGAAATTATCCTCCAGCTAAAAGCAATTGGTACCCAGGGCAAAATACATTAAACAATTGTTTCTCAACATTGAACAACAGGAAGCACAGGACTATGATCCCCTAGAGAAAGGACACAAAGCCAGAGCCTATCATCACCGGGACATATGCTTAGAGGTACTTTCCAGGCTTAAGATCTATAAGAGAAAACGAAGAAGAAAAGAGGTTTCAGCAAATAGAGGAGACAGAGGCTGGGATGACTGGAATTTGCAAGGCAGAGCGGTGGAGGAAAAGGAACTGTGTATAGGAAGAGATTCAGAGATGTGCTGAGTCTTTGGCCGAATTCCAACTGCATATGTGTAGGGCAGAGTTCACAAAGAGAGAAAAAGAATAATTTCCAAGAAAACAATAACTAGGAGCTAGGAGCTAAAATATTTCTGGTGTTCACAGAAAACCAGACATCTATGAGTTTCTACCAGCCAGAGTGGATGGTCATTGATAAATACATAGGATATTCAGCAGGAACTCTAGAAAGAATCCATGCTACTAATGGGTCCAAGTAGTCCTAGAATGAAGTATTCTTTAAATTATGGATTGGAAAACTGCAATGCCAAGGTCAAATCCAGTCCAGCACCTGTTTAAGTAAGTAAAATTTCATTAAGACCTAGCATGCCCACATCACAGGTTTACATATTAGAATACGGCTATTTTTAGATTGAGCAGAGCTGAACAGTTGCAACCAAGACTATGTGACCTGTAAGAAAAAAATATCACGCTGGAACTTTATAGAAAAAAATTTCCTCATTTCTATTCTAAACCTGCCCTGAAAGAAAGGTTAAAAACAAGTTCCAAAAGGACAAAACACAACCATGAGCAAGTTAACTTCCTTCCAGGACAAATTTCATCATGCTTGAAAGAAAGAATGTACCAAACTGCAGGACTCAGCAACACAGAATTCAAAATTTCTGAAGTATCAGGAAATATGATCTATACCAGGAAAAAAAATAACTAATAGAGGCAAATGTTGATATGACAGGGAGGGGGTGGTGAGATTGGGAGATGTTGGTCAAAAATTAAAATTTTGTTTAGACAGGATGAATAAGTTCAGGGGACCTATTGTACATTGTGATGACTACAGTTAACACACTGTATTCTTGAAAATCATGAAAACAGTAGCCTTCAAGTGTTCTCACTACAAAATATAATATGGATGTGAGGTAATACACATGTTAACAGGTTCAATTCAGTCATTCTACAATGCATATATATTTTAAATATGCTATACTTGATAAAGATATACATGTCTTTCCAGTTAAAATAAAGAAAAAAGAACATAAATATGAAGCACTGAGAGAATTATCAGAAAACTTAACATAGCTATTATAAATAAGTTCAATGCATTCATTTATGATTTCACAAAATCTATAAAAGGCTACTAGCACTAAGTTAAGCAAGAGTATGTATCATCACTGTACAATGATCAATTACATTTATATATGCTAGCAATAAACTAGAATCTGAAATTCAGAAAATTAAAAATTTTTTCAATAACACACCAAAACATGAAATCCTAGTTATAGAATATAACAAAATTCATACCAGTTCTTTATACAGTGAAAACTAAAAAACATTCACAAATAAACATAAAAACCCCCAAATAAATAAAGATTTTTATATCTGAAACAACTATAAATTATTCAAAACTCATTCTCATCATTTTGATATAATTCTAATCAAATATTTAGAATGCTTTTTTAGAAATTTGCAAAATTATTCAAAAATGTATATGGAAATTCAGAGCTCCTAAATCAACTGAAGAGTTAACCATTTTATAGTACCTGATGTAAGGACATATTATAAAGCTACAATGATTAAGATGAAATGATATTGATTAATGAATAGACAGATTAGTGGATCGGGATAATATCATGATCAACTGATTTTAAATCAAGGAAGTTTGCAGTATTTTCCCAAATATACATAAATTGACTCTAATTATGAGGAGAAATCAACAAACAAATTGAGAGATAGTCTTCAAATTGAAAGCCTCATCCTTTCCAAAGATATCAAGGTCAAAAAAGACAAAGACTGAGCACTCTTTTAAATTAGAGAAATAAACAGGCATATCAAATCTACGTCACTTGGTAGGTATGGATTCCTGGATATCAAAATTTATGGATGCTTCAGGTCTCATATATAATGTGTAGTACTTGCATATAACCTATGTGCATTCTCTTTTATACTTTAAATCATGTAGATTCCTTATGATGCCCAAGATATTGCAAAAGTCATGTAAATAGATGTTTATATTATATTGTTTATGGAATAATGAACCAGAAGGAATAGTGTGTACATCTTCAGTGCAAATGCAACCATCAATAGCCTACCTCTATATTATAAGTCATTAACTACAAAACTTTTTTTTTTCAATTGTTTTTGATTCACAGGTAGTTGAATTTGAGGAGGCATCATAAAAGTGATGGCCACTTTTATGGTCCATCATCCTACACAGGATCCTGAATGAAGTAAAGAAAAAAATTACACGATATTCCCTTGCCAGACACTTATGATCCCAGCAACTTGGAAGGCTGAGGCTGGAGGACTGTAAGTTCAAGGCCAGCCTAAGCAACTTACTGAGATCCTCTCTTAAAACACAATTTTTGAAAAAAGGGAGTTGGAAAGCACCTCTGGGTTCAATCCCAGTACCAACAAAATAAAAATAGGATATTTTTAGCACAGTGGTAAAATGTGAATGATGTATCTGTAAGTAAGATAATGATATGCTAGTATTTAATATACTAATGCCATATTTCTTAATTTGATGACTATGCATATAAGTGAATATCCTTCACATTAGGAAACTGAATTATTTAGAATAAAAAGGCATGATGGTATCTTCAATTTACTCTGAAATAATTCAGAAAATGTCAGTTTTCTAAAAACAAGTGGAAAAAATGATAATTTGTGAATCTCTGTGAAATGTAGACATAAACTCTCCTACAATTCTTAGAACATTTCTGTGAATTTGAATTATTTCAATTTTTTAAAAGTCATTAAAAATGTAAAAATTTAAAAGTTAAAAAAAAAGAAAAACCTCCAAAGGTATCATATTGACCCCCATTTTCTTTCTTATCATTGCCCTTCATCCAAAGACTACCAGAAGCACACCTGTACTTGAATGAGTTGGGTTTATTACTTCTTGCGGTAATGGAGGACACACATGTTAGGGAATTCTGGAGCATTCAGTTAAAGGATTTTAATATAACTTGCTATGGGAGTGAGGCTTTGGTCCAAGGAAGCGAAGGTTTGCTCTGAATAGAGTATATGAGGAAGCAGGGACCATACTATAATTGCTATCTTAATAAGTCTTATCTAACAAAGGCAATATCAGAACAAGCTAGAGTTGTACTTGGTTAGAGTTGGCTTTCACTCGTATTGATCAGAATAGGGTTTCTCTTGGTCTTGCTTTTAGCTGAGACAATGTTCATGTCTGATCTATCTTCAAACATACTCACAAAATGATCTTGATTTTTTTAAAAATTTTCTTAGTTGTAGATGGACACAATACCTTACTTTTGTTTATGTGGTGCTGAGAATTGAACCCAGCGCCTCACATGTGCTAAACAAGCACTCTACCGCTAAGCCACAACTCCAGCCCTGATCTTGTTTTTATCTTGACTCAACATGATCCCAGAATAGATTTGTTTGATGATGAGGACTTGAGAAATTGTTCATTTTTGAACACAAAAGACTAGCCATAAACCTCAGACCAGCTTATAGCAACATCAAGGCCTCATCAATTGTACCAGTCCAGGTCCTGAATGTCAAAGACTGGTTTTCTTTTTCTCACTATGCAATTTTATTTATGTGGCAACAGAGTTAGATGAACCTCTACATGGTGAAACGAAATCAATTAATTGATTATTCTCTTCTGGTTATTCTCTTGACATACACGTCAATCATCAGATTGAGAGATCTTGAAACATTTTAAATGTCTTCATATTTGTGACTTGTGAAATTTTCTTCCTTTTTCCCCCTTCGTCATTTGCCACAAAAATTTAAAAAATATGAAGGTGCGGTGGGGCCTACTTTACAAGCAGCAAGTAATGTTGGAATGTTAGCATGGAAGGAACTAATATTCAAAAAGAAATTCCAGAAAATATTGATGATAGTAGCCTTAAAGAAATGAAGTGGGGGAAGGGGAGAGACTTACAATTTTCATTAAAAAAAAAAAAAAAGAAAAGGAAAATTTAGAAATAAACCTAGACAAGAAAAGAAAGCTTTGGGTCTCAAAGGAGTAAAGCCTAATGTGGGTCCCACCTGGCTTGAAATTGCAGTATGGCAGAGACTGGTTCGTGCACAGGGGGTTTCTGTGTTTCTGTTTCCTGGCAATGTTTACTAGCCCTAGGCTCAGCTCTCAACCAGAAACAAATTGAAAGTTCATCCAAATAATGTTCCTACTTCCTCCACCTTCTTTATTCCAAATAACATCAAATCAAATATTCAGAGTACTTTCTAAAATCTTGATCAACAAGACAAAATTTACATGACCAAAGTTACCACTGAGGGGGGCAAGAATGGAGGAAGGAAGGACTGTATAGAGGGAAAAGAGGGGTGGGAGGGGTGGGGGGAAGGGAAAAAAATAACAAAATGAATCAAACAGCATTACTCTATGTAAATTTATGATTACACAAATGGTATGCCTTTACCCCATGTACAAACAGAGAAACAACATGTATCCCATTTGTTTACAATAAAATAAAAAAATAAAAAACAAAGTTACCACTGACGTTCATTTAAAAAGACATTTTCAGAAGCAATGGCTTATTCCTTCATTTTAAATAGTATCCAGTTTTAATACCTGGGACTTCAGAAATCTTTATATTGTATGTTAACATAAAATTAATTCTTATTCTACAGTGACTGAGCATTCTAGCAAGAAATCCAGTGATACCCAGAAAAGCAAAAGTTCCTTAATGATTCTAACTTGGAGGAACTTTCTGATGCCTTGTTATGAATGATTTGTTCCCACCAACTTTCTAGTTTTGTATGTTCATGCAGGTAAGACATGAGAGTGATCCCCCAAAATTACTATTTTCTGAAATTTTAAACTAGGAGAACATGAAGAAAATCCAGCAAATTCCTTTTTGCTGTCAATAAATGTAAAACATAATAGTTTGTCATCGTGTTTCAGAGAACCTGGTAGAGGCATAGAATATTCCAGGAGAATTGGTTTTATCTTCAGTCTCACAAACGGAGCAGCTTCTATGAGACAAGTTGGAGCTTGAAGTATGATCTTAAGTCAAAATCATTTTAGCAAAATTATATTTTCTGTTTTGTGGAATCAAATTTGTCAATATTTCCTTTTTATGGTTTTAGTAATCTAATATTAAATAAAATTCTCTCTCTTTTTTTACAGTACTGTATGATTTCACTTGTTTTTGTTTGTTTGTTTTAAACCTTGATATACCTGAAATTTCCTGGGGCATTTGGAATGAAGAATGGTTAAGATTTTTTGAGTGAGAATGAAAGATACCAAGGAGAGACTGATGCTAGTATGTATATATACAGAAAAAGAGGAACACACATACACACTCTCTATATATCTACATACATACTACTGTATTTATTGAAAGTCTCTGGAAAGATACACAAGAAATTAGTAATTTCTCTGGAAATAAGAACATAAGCACAGAAGTCATAAAAATTGCATGTGTATTAAACAAACATTTGCTTTTTGTAAAAAGTAATATAGTGGAACTAGAACAATGTTCTACCAGGGGGTCATTCTAGGGCAAAGAAAGGGTTGAAGGAAGCCTGGATAGTTTTCTGGACACCATGGTTTGTGAAGAGTAGAAGACAGAACACTCCACTCTAGATGGCTGTGGAAGGAATCCTGAAGTTAAGAAAGAATCTGCTTTTGTTGAGAAAAGGAGATTTAAGAAAAGATATGCTCTGTGAAAACATCTAGGATCTGTACTAAATTTTTAGTGGAACACCAGAATCCAAAGGTAAAGCAATAGGAAAGTCAAGAGAAGTGATATAAAAGAACTGAAGAGGACCTCAGTAGTTATCCTTGTTACCTGTTTCTCCCTCTTTTCTTATTCAATTGGTCACCAACACTTTCCCATTTTACTTCCTAAATATCTCTTATATCATCCACTTCTCTCAAGGGACTTCAAGGGATAACCATCTCTCTCCTCAATGAATAAATAGCTTCCTAATTGGTTTTTCTGTGTCCATTCTTGCCTCCTGCAATTCCTGTCCTTGGTCAACAGATTGATGACTTTGAAATGCTAATTAGATCACCACCATGCTTCAAAGTCTTTAATGGCTTCCTATCACAAACAGTTTAAAAATCAACTTCATTATCATGACACAGAATCAATT
The DNA here is from genome assembly GCF_902686445.1 of Sciurus carolinensis. Lineage (NCBI taxonomy): Eukaryota > Metazoa > Chordata > Mammalia > Rodentia > Sciuridae > Sciurus > Sciurus carolinensis. The sequence continues at coordinate 25,991,434 of NC_062224.1, forward strand.
CAAAGTCTGTGGGTTACTCACAGATCACAGTCTCATCTCTTGGCCCGGACTCTCCACCAGAGACAAAATGGCCTTCTTGCAGCCCTTCTAACCACAGACACTTAAACATTCTGGGCCACCTGCCTCCAAGACTCTTTGAAATTCTAGCACATTTCAGCCTCATAGATCGCCACTTCCCTGAAGAAGCCTCGTTTCTGATCCCTCTATTATAAACCTGATGGCACCAAGTACTTCTTCACAGGACTTTAATAAGATTAGTGCTATTTTTGTTTGCATGGCTATTTGCAAATTAAGTATCACTAGTTTGTAAGGTCCATGAGTGATAGAAGATGGCTTCTATTTAGAAAGTACTACCTGCATATTTGCTGAATGAAAAAGAACAAAATGAATGAATGAATGAATGAGCTGAATGAATCAACAGAGAGGCACAGGCCAGTGAGTGAGTGATGGCGTGCTTGCAGATGGTTGAATAAAAGATAGATCAGCACTTTCGTTGTTAGACAAGGATGACAGGGATTGGGGCAGGAGTGGATTGAAGAACTCAGGGATACCAAGATGAGGGCTTGACAGAGAAGTCATCACCTATGACCCATCTACTGCAGTAAAAATGAGCAACATGGGGTTTTCAACATTGACAGCAGCTATTCAATTTCTTCAAAATATACATTTCCAAAAGTTTAAACAAAGTTTTCCCTATTATGTCCATAGAATTCTAAAATCCCAATCCCAATTTAATAATGTCTTTCTATAACTTGATTCTGTTGCTAATGCAGGTAAAACAATTTTGTGTAAAGATAACAGAGATAATTACCAAATATAAAAGGCAAAATAAAATAAAGAATTTAAGCTAAAGTCTATTATTAGGGAAAAAAATCCATAGTATTTATGTGTATAAATGCCACTTCCATTGGTGTAGTATATTCTAAAATTAATTAGGATAAATTATGCTTGAATTTATTTCAGTGCAGATATTTGTGACTTTGTATTTCATAGCAAGTGGTACAAAATTCTTTTAACAGGATTAGCACATGGGCTCCCTGTCCCTAAAATGTTTATCATCTAACTAGGGTAAAACTTTTTCAGTATTTGTGTGTATGTGTGTGTATGTTTGTTAGTATATGCATATGTAGTGCACACATGTATATATTATAGTGCACATTTACTACATATAGGTATGTGTCACACATATGTATGAAATTACTACATATACTTATGTACATATGAATAAAACCTATTTAAAAGCAACAAAAAAGTTATTTTAAGTGAATAATAGAATTAGTCATAATGATAACTATTTATTAATCGCCTCCTATATGATATCTCTTATGTTAGGCATTTAAAAATATTATATCTGATCCTCATAACCACCATCAGGAATGTTGGTTATCTATCTTCATTTTTAAGAGATGAAGTTAAAGATAAGAAAACTAAAGTAAAAATTTCCAAAGCTCTAATGTAGAGTGTGTCTGACTTCAAAGTACCTAATTTTATTAAAACTTATCAAAAAGAAAAAGAAAACAGCAAAATCTATTGACTCTTTATTCTGCTTGGCCCTCTGGGAGAGTTTACTGTGCTTGTCATATAATCATCAAAGTCACTGTACGTTACACATACCAAATATTTATTATCATGCTTTTTAGGACCAGGCAATAAATTCATAATATTAAATAGCTAATCTGATAAAATCAACTCAATCTAAAATATTACAGGAAAAGGCTTCATGTCTTACTCTCATGTCTCCCTTTCAGCTGGACACCATAGCCCAGTTTATATTGCTGTGCCCACTGATAACTCAATACAACAATAAGAAGAGTATGACTGTCACATTGTTTCAGGCAAGAACAACAAAGAGACCTTTGTAAGGCCCCTGGTTAACCCTGAATGGATGGCAGCCTCCATGAACACAGGAGCCCTGGGCCTGCTGTGTCGTGGAGACTCTCCCAACAGAGTGCAAGGATTGACAGATATGGAGTCAGTTTTGCTAGAATCACCAAGTATTTCATCTGGTCAGCTTTAGCCTCTAGAATTGAGGGCAAGTGGTTTGTGTCTTAGTTTAACACCTGAAAAGCTTGTACATGTTTCAAAAAATGAATAAACAGAATTTCAGAGAGACTGGCACAGACAAATTTAATTACTATTTTTATGTTTTATTTATTTTCCATATGAATTCAAGTGACCAAACTGGTATATTCATTGAATCAGTGGATAAAAAGGGATTACTGGTACATTAAATCTAAATATAACTTCAGAACCTAAAAACGGTCTTACAGAGATAATAAGTAGGCACAAAATTACTCTGAGAGTACTGTAAGAGGGTGACTATAAGATAAAATCATACCATTTGCTTAGGAGTAACATGGTACTTCTGACACAATGTTGGAAAGAAATTTCTTCCGTAGATCTTCAATAACATAAAGAATACATTTTAAAAATAATAAATTGCTTTTTTTTATAATTGTTTTATTGTAAACAAATGGGATACATGTTGTTTCTCTGTTTGTACATGGCATAAAGGCATACCATTTGTGTAATCATAAATTTACATAGAGTAATGCTGTTTGATTCATTGTTATTTTTTCCCTTCCCCCCCACCCCTCCCACCCCTCTTTTCCCTCTATACAGTCCTTCCTTCCTCCATTCTTGCCCCCCTCCCTAACACTAACTCTAACCCTAACACTAACCCCTCCTACCCCCCATTATGTGTCATCATCCATTTATTAGCGATATCATTCTTCCTTTGGTTTTTTGAGATTGCTTTATCTCACTTAGCATGATATTCTCCAATTTCATCCATTTGCCTGCAAATGCCATAATTTTATCATTCTTTATGGCTGGGTAATATTCCATTGTATATATATATACCACAGTTTCTTTATCCATTCATCAATTGAAGGACATCTAGGTTGGTTCCACAATCTGGCTATTGTGAACTGAGCAGCTATGAACATTGATGTGGCTGTATCTCTGTAATATGCTTTTAAGTCCTTTGGGTATAGGCCAAGGAGTGGATAGCTGGGTCAAATGGTGGTTCCATTCCAAGTTTTCTAAGGAGTCTCCACACTGCTTTCCAGAGTGGCTGCACTAATTTGCAGCCCCACCAGCAATGTATGAGTGTACCTTTCTCCCCACATCCTCGCCAACACCTGTTGTTGCTTGTATTCTTGATAATCGTCATTCTAATTGAGGTGAGATGGAAAAAAAAAAAAAAAAAAAAGAAAAAAGAAAACTTGGAATGGACCTACCATTTGACCCAGGTGTCCCACTCCTTGGTATTAACCAAAGGACTTAAAATCAGCATTACTGCAGTAACACAACCACATCAATGTTTATAGCAGTTCAATTCATAATAGCTAAGCTATAGAACCCACCTAGGGACCCTTCAACAGAAGAATGAATAAAGAGAATAATGGAGGAACTTTGGATTATGTAAAGGGAAATGAGATGGGGGAGGGGGCAGGGGTATGAAAGATGATGGAACGAGACAGACATCATTACCCTATGTACATGTATGATTACATGAATGGTGTGAATCCACATTGTGTACAACCATAGAAAAGAAAAGTTGTACCCCATTTGTGTACATTGAATCAAAATGCAGTTTGTAAAAATAAAAAAAGAAAAGAAAAGAAAAGAAATAAAAAGAATAAATTGAATCTAGTGGATTTACATTTTTCAACAAGACAAAAAAACACATCAGAAGAGTTTTTATGTCATTATTTCATTATACATTGTGGTTGGGGTCCAGAATGACCACCCATGTCATGTGTTATGTTCAGAGGTGAAATGAGGGGCTTCATTCTCATCAGTGGCTTAATCATTTGAAAGAACTACTATAGGAAGATGGGATATGGCTAGAGGAGAAGGTCACTCTGAGCCATGATGGTTCTGCATTAGTGTTCACTGAACATGGACTGAGAGCTCTCAAACAGGAGCCAAAATAAACATTCTCTTTCTCTAAGTTGTTATTTTATCAGATATTTTGCCACAATGATAAAAAGCGAACAGGCTCTATGTAATAAAAACTGGCCACCACTTCTATGCCACGCACATTTCCCTGTCACAGGGAGTATAGTGGGAAAGAGGACAGGTATTGGTCCTCATGGTATTTGTTCTCTAGAAGTAAAAGATTATGATCAAGTATACAGAGAAAATAACAGTCAAGTTGAACTTCTGGGGAAGAAGGGATATCTGATACTTTGATGGTATTGCTATAGAAATAACATTTGAGTAAAGAACTTAATTAAGTGAAGGAGAAGCCCTGCAGAACAGGGCGAGGGATTTGTAAATGCAAGAACTTATGCAGGTGAAGAGTTTGCAGTTTTGGAAACTGCACACATGGTCAGACCCCAAGGAGCAAAGTACTGCATTTCAGGAAGAGAGTCGGGTCAGCAGGTAGTATCTGCAGTTTTTATGGTCCATTGTAAGGCTTTTGGTTTGCTGTGAGAAGAAGAACCACTGATAAGTTTTTGTCTAGAATTGTGGGAGAGTTACATTAAAAATAAACCTGTGGATGGCACATAGAAAATAGTCTGTAAAGAATAGCATGTGTAAGAGACCCATTAAGAGGCTGTTATAATAGTCTAGTTAGGCAGTGAGTTAGAATCAGACTCAAGGCATTAAAAATATTAAATAAGGAGTGCCTGGAGTGAGTGAGTACACAATAATGTAAACCATTATCAAAAGATAATAGTAGCAGTGTTGACAATAAGAAGTAGTTAAATAGGAAAATATTTTTTTAAATAGAGCCCAGAAAAATATCTGGTAGCTTCAGTGTAGAAAAATAGAGAGATGCTTTTAGGTTTTTTGACATGAGACCCTGGTTTAATTATCTAAGCATTCACTGATATAGGGGATAGATAGAAGTCTGAAGCAGAATAAAGATCTACCTTAGCATTTGTAAAAAAGAAAAATTAGTTTTATACACTCTTTCTATATATATATTAGTATATGTAATTAATATTATATTATATATGTAATTAATTTATTAGTATGTCATATAGATAAATTAAATATATATTAAAATATATACACACATATATAATGCTTATATAATATTATATATATCTAGATATTGTTTATATGAAATGTTCACAGGACATTGACATGTATTATTTTATATTGCCTTCATTACAATTCACTGAGAAGTTCGAAGACCAGGTTCCAATTGTATGAAATGAGAAATTGAAATTGAGAGAAGTCTAAATGGCTTCTAAGCCTACAAATCAGCCAATTTACATCATCACAGCAAATCACACATTGGTAAATATTGACCATACTATTGTATTCATCTGACCTCACAGAAGATAGGTAATCCTAAATCTTCCTCCAAGTGTACTATTGATTAGCCATATATATGATGTATTTATAAAGACAGGAGGCATAGTACTAAATGACTTAGAATAGATTGAGAAATGGATCAAAGACTGAAAGAAATGAAGTAATTAGGATAACCAAAAGCAAATGTAAATTATTTCCTCCTAAAGTTTTTGAAAAATGCAAGAAAAAGTTTAAATAAAAGGAAAACAAGAATCAGTGTAGGGCTGAGGTTGTGGCTCAGTGGTAGAGTGCTTGCCTAGCATGTGTGACGCATTGGGTTTGATTCTCAGTACCGCATATAAATAATCAATCAATAAATAAATAAATAAAGTTCCATCAACAACTAAAAAAAGTATTTAAAAAAAGAATCAGTGTAAAAATGTTCCATTTTTTAAAATATTGTCAAATAATTTTGATGAATACAAGGGAATGCCAGATAGTTTTAGCAATGTGAATCTACTTTTACAAAGACAAGATTAATTGCAGGAAGCAAACTGGTCTAGTTAAATACACAGGACGTAAAGTCACCCCATTAAATTCAATTCACAGGCCTTCAGTGACTCAAAGTCTGGTCTTAATCAGATCACTGAACCTTTCTATATAAAACTTTTCTATTTCTAAAAAGTTCTTAATATATTTGTTTCCTCACTTTCAAACCTGTTTTGAAATATAAGTAAATGATTATATTTTGTTAATTCACTGTATTAAAACGAATTGAGGTTAACACATGCTTGATTAAAACTAGAAAACTTTACTAGTTATCACTTTCACTCCATAGCTAAAATTATTGAATGAGCCTGTCTTATTATATTAAAAATAAATACTACCTTTATTTCATATCAATTTTTTCTTCTTTTTTCTTTGTAGTACTTGGGATGGAACCCCAGGTCTTATACTTACTAGTCAAGCACTTTGTCATTGATATACATCCTTAGTCTATCTATCTGTATATATATATATGTGTATATATATATATATATTTTTTTTTTTTTTTTTTTTGAGATTGAGTATTACTAAGTTGCCTAGACCAGCCTCAAACTTGCAATTCTCCTTCCTCAGTCTCCCAAGTAGGAGTAGCTGGGACTTCAGCATAAATCACCACTCCTGGCTATACCAATCTTAATTAACTTAGGCAAATAAACCTACGTTGCTGTTATAGGAGAGATATGGGATTTAGATGCAGGTGTATCTAACAATGAAGTTTGTGTTCTTTTTCATAACAAGAAGCAGAAGAACATATTGCTATTCTGATAGAAAGCATGAATTACATCCATGTTTTAAGTTATATTAAAGTTTAACTAATAATATAATTCTCCATGTGGTACTGAATGATGTAACTAATGCTAAGAAGGATCAATGATATCAGGAGAAGAAGAAACTACTAGTGATGATTCCACAGCTGAGTTAGTTACCATACTGCCTTAAAAAATAAGCAAAAGTCGTCAGACAAATACAGAGAATGAAAATAACTTTCCAGAAGCTACAAGATGGCACAAATGAGAGGAATGATCTTATATCATTTTTGTAGATAAGAGTTAAATAAGTTTGGGTATTCATCCAAACTAACATTTTTATAGTACTTGATAATTTACAAAGAATTTTTACGTGTGTGCACATATAAAAATATACACATAAGTACATGTGTCTATTCATACACGTGTGTCTAATAATACTTGTTCTGCACAAAAATTCAAGAGCAGCTATATAGAGAAGAAACAAATCAATACTGAAGTCAGAACTCAAAAAAATCATGTTCTGTCACCCCCAAATTCATGTACAGAACTAGTGGAGATATGCTTAAACAGGATACTAAATTGCCTGACACATTTCTTCATTCAACATCTGCCATGAGATTTGGTCTAAAAACTAACAAATCAAAAAGTTTAAGAAGTCAGTCCCAACCTGTATTTCTGGGAATATTTTTTCACTTTTTCCCTAGATCTTTCATTCATACCAGATATATCTCCATTCCTCTAAATACACATGGGCCTTTCTATACCTGAGCCCTTGATTATATTCTTCCTAGTTTTGAATCTATATTGCCTTCTCTATTAAAAACCTACAATTTCTTCAGTTCCAACTAATCCAACTTGATCAATTGTGTCTATTCTTTGGGGAAAATGGGATAAAGAAATTGGTTTCATAGAATAAATAAGAAATCGCCAAAGACATCCACCCCCCCAGTCTGTAGTACCTCTGACTATGATACAGATGGCAAGAAATAAGTGATTTAGCATATGTTATTAAATTTGAATATGTTGGGATGGGAATAGCATTCTGGGTTATCCAGGTGGGTCTACTCTATCACCTAAGTCCTTAAAAGTAAAAGGGGTGGTAGACAATGATCAGAGCAGGACAAAAACTGAAAAGGGGGAAGAAAAAGTTCAAATTATGAGAGAAGACTTTACCCACTGTTGCTGAGTTTGATTATGGAACAAGGGTTCCCTAGATAAGGGATATGTTTGCCGTCCTCAGGTTATGTCTACCATGGAAATGGGGATGTCAGTCCTACAGTCACAAATAACGTAACTCTGCCACAACCTCAATGGTCAAAGAAATGGATTCTCTCCTAGAATTGCTAGGAAAGATCACATTTCTAGGAACACCATGATTTTGATCCAATGAGCTCCATGTCAGATATGTGACACACAAAACTGTGGAAAAATAAGTTTGTGTTCCTTTAAGCTATTACATTTGCAACCATTTGCTATTACATTCATGTAAGCTGAGCATTTTTGCAAGAAACACATCTAAAATGCCTACCAGTGACCTGGTATACTTTGTATGCTAATCAGACTGTCAGTAAATGATATCTGCTATCATCATTATTATCATAATAATTAGTATTGTTATTGTTTTGTTTTTGAGGTCCTTATAACACTTAGAATTATCACAATACTAGAGCAACATTATAACTTATTTTATCATATATATCAAACATATATTGAGTTGAACCCAATTGGAATACCAATCTAAGAAGCATGAACTTTTTACCTTAGGCATAGGGAAGTTACTCAGTAATTCTTAGCGGAGAAGGTTTATGATCATGGTACTGTTCTAGCAAGTTTAATCTTTTATGAGTACAACATCAATTTAAATTGGGAGTGCCCAGAAACCACAAGATTAGTTAGGTCTCAATTAGTTGGCAGTTTTCATTTTGTACTTAATATTAGGAAACTGACACAGAGAGGTGAAGAGACTTATTCAAGGCACTATTTTTAATTCTGAGAAAAAGGCCTAAAATCTGTGTTCAAAATTTCAAGTCCAAGTTTCCTTCCACTATGTAGCATTGCTAGTTGTAGTTCTGAATCCATTAGTGAACTTAATATAGAACCCTAAAAAAGCAATATAACCTACAAACCATTACCCACTTTGCAAAATGATAGGAGGCTAACGAGGGATAGCATCCCCTAGTCCCACTTAATTTCCAAAGAAGTACTGTTTGAGAAGGCCGAAGCTGCTCATACAGTCATGTAACGCTATTCCCATGAATCTGACTACTGTATTTTCTGTTTACATTAAGACTCATTAATATTAAGAATTATAAAGAACATAGAATAAGAATGCAATTCCAATTAAAATCCCAATGATGTACCTTACAGAAATAGAGCAAGCAATTATGAAATTCATCTGGAAGAATAAAAAACCCAGAATAGCTAAAGCAATCCTTGGCAGAAAGAGTGAAGCAGGGGGTATCGCAATACCAGATCTTCAACTCTACTACAAAGCAATAGTAATAAAAACGGCATGGTATTGGTACCAAAATAGAAAGGTGGATCAATGGTACAGAATAGAGGACACGGACACAAACCCAAATAAATACAATTTTCTCATACTAGACAAAGGGGCCAAAAATATGCAATGGAGAAAAGATAGCCTTTTCAACAAATGGTGCTGGGAAAATTGGAAATCCATATGCAACAGAATGAAACTAAACCCATATCTCCCACCATGCATGAAACTAAACTCAAAATGAATTAAGGACCTCGAAATCAGACCAGAGACCTTACATCTTATAGAAGAAAAAGTAGGTCCAGAGCTTCAACATGTCGGCGTAGGACCAGACTTCCTCAACAGGACTCCCATAGCACAAGAAATAAAAGCAAGAATCAATAACTGGGATAGATTCTAACTAAAAAGCTTTCTCTCAGCAAAGGAAACTATCAGCAATGCGAAGAAAGAGCCTACAGAGTGGGAGAAAATCTTTGCCAATCATACTTCAGATAGAGCACTAATCTCCAGAATCTATAAAGAACTCAAAAAACTCTACACCAAGAATGCAAATAATCCAATCAACAAATGGGCTAAGGAAATGAAGGGGCCATTTCACAGAAGAAGATCTACAAGTAATCAACAAACATATGAAAAAATGTTCAACATCTCTAGTAATAAGAGAAATGCAAATCAAAACCACCCTAAGATTCCATCTCACCCCAATTAGAAAGGCGATTATCAAGAATACAAGCAACAACAGGTGTTGGTGAGGATGTGGGGAGAAAGGTACACTCTTACATTGCTGGTAGGGCTGCAAATTAGTGCAGCCACTTTGGAAAGCACTGTGGAGACTCCTTAGAAAACTTGGAATGGAACCACCATTTGACCCAGCTATCCCACTCCTTGGCCTATACCCAAAGGACTTAAAATCAGCATATTACAGAGATACAGCCACATCAATGTTCATAGCTGCTCAGTTCACAATAGCCAGATTGTGGAACCAACCTAGATGTCCTTCAATTGATGAATGGATAAAGAAAATGTGGTATATATATACAATGGAATATTACTCAGCCATAAAGAATGATAAAATTATGGCATTTGCAGGCAAATGGATGAAACTGGAGAATATCATGCTAAGTGAGATAAGCCAATCTCAAAAAACCAATGGACGAATGATATCGCTAATAAGTGGATGATGACACATAATGGGGGGTGGGAGGGGTTAGTGTTAGGGTTAGAGTTAGTGTTAGGGAGGGGGGCAAGAATGGAGGAAGGAAGGACTGTATAGAAGGAAAAGAGGGGTGGGAGGGGTGGGGGGAAGGGAAAAAATAACAATGAATCAAACAACATTACCCTATGTAAATTTATGATTACACAAATGGTATGCCTTTACGCCATGTACAGAGAAACAACATGTATCCCATTTGTTTACAATAAAAAAATAAATTAAATGAAATTTAAAAAAAAGAATAAGAATGATAACTAAAGACAATAGATATAAACAGAGATCATACAGTCTAATGAAATTCTTTGAATCAAGGAGACAAATTTCTCAGGAGCCAAAACCCAGGTCTACCCTCAGTACATCTAACTGAACAAAAATGTCATGGGGATCTGTGCCATACATAATAGAATTTACTTCTCATCATCTATTCCCAAATCTTAGTCAATGAGGAATTTAAATATTCCAATAACAATAAAGTAAATGGTTGTTTGGCCTTATCACTGTTTTTAGAATAATCAGGTTACAAATAAATTATATCTTTTAAATACATTGAGCAAAATATAAAAATCTTTCAAAATAAATCAAGATTCAATTTATATTCAGCTAAAATAAATTATAAAATTCTTTAAAAATATACCTTTTGAACTGGGAAGCTACGTTCTTAGGTATTGACCTGGAAATATGTAGAATAAAAAAACCTGATCCCTGGGGCTGGGACTCAGTGGCACAGCACTTGCCTAGCCTGTGTGAGGCACTGGGTTCAATCCTTAGCACTGCATACAAAAATAAGCAAAGGACTGGGGATATAGCTCGGTTGGTAGAGTGCTTACCTGGCAAGCACAAGGCCCTGGGTTCAATCCCCAGCACCAAAAAATAAATAAATAAATAAATAAAATAAACAAATGAAATAAAGGCATGTTGTCCATCTACAATAACAAAAAAAAAAATAAAATAAAATAAAAGGAAAAAAAAAAAACTGATCCTTGCCTTCTTTGGGCTTAAAATCTTTTGATTTAAAATAAAACCTTGAGGATACGGGAATGTAGCTCAGAATAGAGCCCTTGCCTCGCACTGAGCCTTGTATTTTATCTCTAGCATCACAAAAGAAAAAAAAAAAATTCAAACCTTAAACAGAAAAGACACAGCAAAGTCTCTTTTGCAGATTCCTGGACTAAGAGTAAGAATCCTCCAGAGTGGTTCTTGGGGCTGGATGTGTACTGCCACCCAGTGGACACTAGCAGCTTCTAGTTTGACCACGCCATCAATGAACCAAGCCCAAGTACCCTGGAGAAATTCTTGGAAATAAGGTCCCAAGGTAAGACTTCTTGTACCCTTGTCAGGGGGAGGGTAAAGGGCTCATAAAAATGTGATTGTGATCTTCTTGCATGAGGATGAGACACCTGCAGGTCCAGATGGGTTTCTCTCTGGAATTTACCCTCTACGTCTAATAAGAGAAGACTATTGAGCCTCCGCAACTCTGCATTAAAGTGACTACAACCCAAGATGAGACTATCTGTGCACAGTGTTACCTGGAAGTCTGCGAGAGGTAGTCTCCACAAGTTCTCAGCAGCAGTCCCGTAACTATTTCTCAAAGGAACTCTATTGAGCAGACCTCTTAGGGAGGCAGAAAGTCAAAGACCTAGAATCCTCCAAGCAGAATCTACCTCTCTTTGCCAAAGAGAGTCTGATTAGATGAATAATTTTTTACTATAGTTGGGACTACAGGTTTTCTTTTTTCCCTTTTTTGTCTTATGGATCAATATTTGAGTCTCAGCTGCCATTACTCATAAGAATTTGACATGGGTGTCCAGGATTGTGGACAATCCTGGGATTTTACCCTACATTCAAGTTAATAAGCTAGCTTGTCACAGTTTCATGAATGCTGATAGAAAACACAAGATTCCCTGGTCAGAGATAAAAGACAGTTATTATTCATAGTAATAATGTTAGTCAGAGAATGCCCCCCCCATACCCCCCAGTTCTTAAATTCTAATTTCCACAGGGTGACATGACGGGAAGAGAAACTAGACTGAATTACATGGGAATTTTAAGGAACCAGAATATTTTATAATGAGATGCTTGTCTCCTGCTATAGAGAAAGCAGTAATCTTGACCTTCCAAAGGTGTTAGTAAACCCTACATTATACTTGGGAGGGAGATAAGTCTATATCTTTCAACCTGTTTTTATACACAAATTCATGGAAAGATAGTCCAAAAAGGAGACAAGTCAGTGCCTTGTAAAATGTATAGATAAGTAAGAGACACAAGGAGAATTGCCTCCTCATATTTTGAGACTGGTCCTGCCTTATACCTTATTAAGATTAATAAGTTATTCCTGGGATCTGATGTTAATATCTCCTAAAAAAAACATTGTCATTTGCTTTTTGTTGGAAGTCTATCAGCATATTATCACTATGGGTGAAACAATTAGCCTTTCAGGATGAGGGTATTTTTTTTCTCTGTCTCAGTGCAACCATTGGTGGTAATCAGGAGAGTTCAAATATTTCTAGGCAGCACAGTAAATATGTCTTGAAGACACAACAAGATGGAGGCAAACTGATCTTGGTCTGGTACCAGAGGGATCAAGACAAAGACATGAGTAATGACTGTGAAGGCATTCCAGATGCTATCAGTCGGACATTTGATTCACTAAGTATCACAATATCTTAAAAATCTTGAACCACAGCTACCAGGGCTAAACTCAGTTGGTGACATTCAATTTTACATCTTTAACTGGCCACTCAGGGTTAACATATTAAGTTACTCTACAAATGAATTTATTGTGTTGAAGCCCTTTCCTTTTTTTTTTTTTTTTTTTTTTTTTTCTTCATGGAATGCTGTTCTGGACCTAGCTGTGGCAATAGGTCCACTATTGGCTCTATATAAGATGCTCTTTCCAATTTGGAAGGTCCCACCTAGATGTAATGAGCATTCACAATACTGGGAGGTACAACTTTCATACCAATTATATGCTCAGAGGTGTCTACCATGGCGAAAAGCTGGGAACTGAATGATTTTACCCACATGGTTCAAGTTACTTCCCTTATTTTATTCATTTCTAAATCTAGCCAGTTGAATTACTGCTCTCACCTCTTAACATAGTCTGATATTCGACAAACAGGAAGAGTTTTATCTACGGCTCCCATTACCTCTCTGTCGCCCACTCTGCTGCTGCATTTTACCTTCACTTGTATGCAAGGTCTTTTGTCCCACAGGAGTTGGAGATACCTCAGGCCCACTCTTGGTCTCCCTTTTCCTTTAAGAGCTGTCAAAGGAGTATGCTCAAATCCAGGCTCAGAGAATAGAGGAGCTGCAGAAGTGTTTTGAGAGACATGTGTCTGACTGCTCAGTTCAGTGGAGGAATAATGATCTTGGTGGAAGAATTTGGTTCAATAGAGGCACTTTCTCTTTCAACCAGAAGGAAAACGGTTTGAATCAGATCGTGGATTTCATTTGATTCTGGGGAGGGTCTATCCTAGTCATCTTTTGACTCAAAATCATCAAAGGCCCCTACACAGCATCTCTGAGTACTAACGGCAAAGTTAGAGGTGTCCTCCACATGAGAGGATGGGATGGGTGAAGCTGGTCTTAAAGTTATCATTCATTTTCTGCATGAGGGACTCATCCTCAGGGCCATTATTCTGTCAAATTATGTGAAGGTATGAAGCAACTTTGACCAGCATCCTCCATGAACTTCATGGATTTTCATTGAACCTGGGTAGGTGTCTCCCTGGTAGTTATACAGTAGTCATAGATATGGAAATTCAAAGTAGCAAACTTTTGTTGTGGGGCAGATTCCAGTTCCAACTTCATCAGTGACTTGAAGCAGAAAGACACATATGAGGAGTTGAAATCCATCCTCTAAGAACATAACTTTTCTCTCTCTTCTCACAGAGGCACTAGCCAAGACTAACCAAGATTCTTAGTCTATTACCTAAAGTAGACATAGATCTCCCTTTCCTTCCTTGTATTATAAATCATAAACTCAGTAGGATAGAGGCATGACATCCAGGGATGGTTCTAGATGGGCTGCATCTGCAGTACCCAGGAACTAATGGCCCACTCCTTCTATAGCAAGCAGGAAAGAACTAGGCCCTCTAACCTGAGGTGGAATCAGTCATATGACAATCACTCTGTATGACTGTGATCTAGTTAATTACCTACATGACTAGCTCCAGAAACTGTTCAATATGGAGAAACAGTTCTGTATATTCAGCAAAGAAATTAATTAGAGCCAATGGTAGAATTTCTCTGCTCCAAATAAGTTAAACTTGGGAATAGTGGTTGAATTATTTGTATAAATAATGGTACAACAGAGGAAACTATATGGATGATGTGATGTGAAACTATTACATCCTACTTTTCTGGATTTTATTTAATATTATATAGTAGAATGACCTGGAAAACTTGACATGTTAACATAATTCAATATAAACAAGTATCTGGAAACACAAAAAGCCTTTTTTTTTTTTTTTTTTTTTTAGTTAACAGGTGATTTAACAGAACTGCTTTAAGGGAGCATACAAAAATAACACAAACATAAACCTAAGAACATATGAATTTTCTCCTTTGCACTAAGTAATGACAAATTCCTGCTTATGTGAAATGTATTTATTTAACTCTCTCCTCAACTTGAAGACCAATTCCAACACTATTCTTGACACTAAAAGTCATGAAAATAAGCAAGAACAAAAGGAAATCTCCTTTGTCTTTCCCCCATTTATTTCATAAGACAACAGCTTAAACAGCAACATCTGAGGCTTGTATTCATGCCACATGAAGCGATCCCATGTAGGTTTTAAGTGTATACTAGAATCAGTAAAAACTTTCAATCACACATTCAAAATAAGGACCATTAAATATCATGTATTTTTTATGGATCATCTAGAACCAACATTCCATTTTAAAAATTATATATGAAAAGATAGTGATTATGGCTCACAAGTGGCTTGTACATATAGACTCTCAAAATACTTCATTAAACTGTAATTCAGACCTAGGAATATTCACAATTTTGATGAGAATTGTTTGTATAGGAATAGGTTAGCTTTGGAGAATACCAAATAAGTAAAAAGTGAATAACACAAAAACCAATGAATACTAGTTTAACTATCACAAACATCATCACCTAGAAAACCACTTTGAGAGCTACACTTTGCATCAGGTCTGCAGTTAAAGATGCCTTGGGGAATCTTATGATTTATGTACCTGTGCTTTCAGTGCAATTCCCTAAGTGGGTAAAGGCCATGATTCCAGTTTTACTATCACATAAAACATGTATTCTTTAAAGAGAAGAAGTGAGGAAAGAAGAGAGGAAGGGGGAAGGGAGGGGAGTTTTAAAAAACTTGCTCTTAGTCTTTTATTGCTGAAATAAATAATATTAACAATCAAGAAAAAATGGTAAAATGATATACAATGGCACCCCCAACCATTTCTGTCTTCCAACCCACTTATTTCTGTAGCTGCTTCAGTTAAGAGTTCGGTGTTTAGAGTGTTTTATGGTTTCTCATTCTTCAAGCACATGAGGCTTACTGCTATTTTCTGTTATGGAGTTGCTAAAGAGAAATATTTCTCCTCTATAAACATGCCTATCATTTAAGGGTTCTTTCAGAGAAGAGAATGAATAGCAGCATAACTACCACCAGGTATTTATCTAGAAGTCCATTGACTAGCTTTAGAATAAAAGACACACTACTCTGTGTTAAGTTTGTAAAAAAAGAGCTTCTGAGTTGCATCAAGACAGAGTGGAGCAGCTCACTGAATGTGAAGCTTCCTTTTCTATTACTTTATAGTAAAGGAAAATGCTTCTACTCCAAACAATGGGCTATCCAGAGAAGGCAGGGAGCAATCTATCTTCAAAAGAGATTGGAATTAAGAGAATCTAGGTAAAACTGAAACCTATTTAAAGTTCTGACTGAGAGGGGTATGGGAATAGCAACTATTACGGGAATTTTGATAGGTTATATTTTCATTTCAATTTAGTTCCTCATGTTTTTAAGCTTCCCTTGTGATCTCCTCTTTGATAATTGATTTTACTTAGAAGGGTGTGAAGAATTTTAGGGTGTTTGGAATATTGAAGATGTGAAAATTTTCATTTCTAATTAAATCCCATTGTGTAAAGAGAACATACTCTGTATAATTTGAATTCATTTAAATTTACTGAGAGTTGTTATAGTATTAAGTTTTTGCTGAATATTTCATATACATTTGAAATCAAGACTTTTTTGTTCTAATTGTATGTGAGTTTTCTATTGCTGTGTTGTAGATTGTCACAAACTTGGCTGCTTAAAAAATATTCATTTTATACTATGGCTTGTCCAAGTCTTCAAATATGCAAACACTAAAGCAAAACTAAAAGAAATATGAAGATTCTGGGAAATACGACACAATGAAGATAAGATAAATCTTCAATGACTAGCTGTAAAAAATTAAACATCTATATTTGTCAAGGAATTCAAGTTGTCTTAAAGAAGTGTAGAAATTGCAAAAAATACAAAGAAACAACTTAGTGAACTCAGGAAAATGATACATGAATCAAATGAGAATATCAACTGAGGAAATATGAAAAGGAACTGAATAGAAATTCTAGACCTGAAGAATGTAACTTCACTGAAAGATTAAGTAGAGAATTTCAACTGTAGACTTGCTCAATTAGAAGAAAGAATCAGGAAACTTAAAAACAGATTATTTGATGTTACCAGTTACAAGAGAAAAAAGAAAAAAAGAATGAAAAACAGAAACAGATTGATGGCACACTATTAAGTAATTTATAAATGCATAAGGGGAGTCTATAAAGGAGGCAAGAGAGAAAGAAATGGAAAACTTATATAAAGAAATAATGGTCCCAAACTTCCCAAACTGGGAGAAGAAAATGGACATGCAGATTTACAAAACTGAAAGGAACCAATATGATAAAATTTGAGAAGTATACATCAAGATGCATAATCAAGTTGCCAAAAGTCAGAGATTTTTAAAAGCAAAAAGAAAAAAATAAATCATCATGAGCAAGAGAACCTCTGCAAGTTATCAACAGATTTCTTAGAAGAAACTGTGTACACCTTGTAAAGAGAGTGGGATGATGAATTCAAAAGAGTCAACCAAGAATACTATATCCACCAAAATGGCTCTTCAAAACTGAAGCCAGAATACTGGAGTTTACCACTGCCATGAAAAAGCATGTGGAAATATAAAACTCACTTGCTAAGATAAATGTAGAATACTGTAATGGTAGTTCATAAATAAATTTTAATTCTCCCAAATCAAAAGACATAAAGTAGCTGAGTGAAAAATTGCATCCAACCATACACTTTCCATGATACATTCTAGGTTTAGAAATAAAGAAATCTAAACTGTGTTCGTGGTAATATGTAATAAGGAGGTTCCCCCCAAAATAAGTATTAAAGTTAAAAGAGAGTATTCATAACTATAAATATAAAATTTGTCAATGGATTAATAAGTTCGAAATCTATATTCATTATTGTTCAGCTTAAAATATTTTTTTAAATTTCACTATCAATTTTTGAACTATATTAAAAATTAGATGTATATTGTTTACCTCTAAGAATTTGGAAACTTCCTAGTTACTTTTTATATAATACTTTTAGTTTAAGTAATGACAGATTTTCTATGATTTCAATGATTTGGTATTTGTTGGAGTTACAGTAAAGCCCATTTTATGATCACTTTTAATAAATGTGCCACGGATACTTAAACTAGAATGTATATTCTGATGTGTCAGGTTCAGCACAGAATACTTGTCAATTTGATTAGGTTTGTCAGTTATGTTGTTTAGATCTTCTTGCCAATATTTTATTCTGTGTCTATTAGAATTTGAGAAGTAAGTGCTAAAACATTTGCATTATCATTTTCTGTTTTCCTTTTGCTAATTCAATTATTTATATATTTTTATCAGAGCATTATAGTGATATATAGTATTTGGGTTAATTTTGACAAAATCATGTATGCATGGAATTTGAATTTAGTCTCCATTCCCTCCACTTTCCCTCACCTCCTCCCTCTACTGACCTTCCTTTTGCTCATTTATTTATTTTTGATTGGTACCTTCTACCTATACAAATTCCCTGTGGTACATTTACATATGCTTATGATGTGATTTTGTTATAACATAATCCTCCTACGTACGTATATGAAAATACTTAAGAGAATCCCACCATTATGTATACCCACAAGAATGGGGTCCTAATTAGAATACAATATATTTCATGCTTGTATAATTTTATCAAAATGGATTCTACTGTCATGTATATTAAAAAGAACCAATAAAAAATTAATTCCATATTTCCTCCTTTTCATATCTTCCTTACCTCCCTCTTGGGTTCATCTATTTTAAAGCCAGTATACATTTAACTTCAAAATTGTTTTGTCATCCTGAGTAATAGACCCTTTTATCACAATAAAATATTCCATTTATTGCTAGCTGTTTCCTGTCTTATTAAATATCACTTTGATATTAGTATAAATGCAATCATTACTTATTTGCTTATTTTTTAAAGTAGAGTCATTAAATTTATTTTCTATTGATTTGCAATAAAATTATCTGAGTTTCTAAGATGTGTGTTTGGTAAGATGCATAAATTTGGTTTTGTTTTCTTCTTTTCCTCTAAATTTAGTCTATCTCTAACTTTCAAAGGCACTATGTAAATATCTCATGTAGTTTCTGATATATTTGGGTTTATATCAACTGAAAAATTTTCCTGTTTTATATAATCTCTTTCTTTTATTATCTTCTTTATTATCCCTTTCCCCTATTTACTTATTAGTCACAAATTCTTTTGATATCATTTCCAATATATTTCCCTGACATATTAAAATCATATAACTTTATTAAGTAATTATATTTTAATCTATTTATTTTCTTCCTTTGTATGTTTTTATTTTACATGCATTTAAAACACCCTGCCTCTTACTCACATATGCACATACACAAAAATAACAAGAAAGCACTGATTGTTTCATATGCCATTATTCATTTTAGTTTCCAAATTTATATTTTATGGTCTTTTATTCTCTTTTATATTTCTGTGCTTTTGTCTCCTGCCTGAAGAAGTTTGTTTACTAACTTTTTAGTCTAGTTCTTCTGGTATCAAATTCCCCCAGCTGTTTGACTGCAAATGTGTATATTTTGCCTTTGATTTTGATTTTTAACTTTTTATAGGTCTATTAGTTGGGTTATTGAAGTATAGAATCATATCTCCAGCCAACAGATAATTTAACTTCTTTTCCTACTTGCATACATTTAATTTCCTTCTCTCCTTAGAGTTTCAAGAACTATGTTGAATAGGAGTGGTGAGAGTGGACATCCTTGTCTTTTTCCTGATTTTAGAGGACAGTTTTTTCCTATGATTTTGCCTTTGGGTTTGTTGTGTACAGCCTTATGATGTGGAGGTAATTTCCTTCTATCCCTGGTTTCTTCAGTGTTTTTAACATGAACGGGTGCTGGATTTTTGTCAAGGCTATTTTTGGCATTTATTGAGATCATGTGATTTTTTTTCCCTTAATTTTAATTTGTGATGAATTATAATTATTGATTTGTATATTTAACCAACCAAAGATTTCATCTCATCAATAATTCTCCTCCTTGTGCATGGTACATTTCCTTTGAAATTTATTTTCGTGTATTATTTTCTTTTTGCTCTCCACAAATATTTTTTAAATATATATTTAGTGCATTAAATCCTCTTGTTACCTATGCTCTTAATTATTACATCTTAAATTTATAACTTTTACATATATTTTGTAGACCCTTGCTGTCTAGTGTATCTCTTCATCTGGTTATCTATATTCTTGGACATAATCAGTTATTTTAAATATGTTTCTGATAATTACCAAAACCAGACACTCTTCAGGTCTTTATAGTATCAATTTTTTTCCTTCTTTATTTTTTTTGTTTTGTTTTGTTTTGTTTTCCTGGTAATTCTTGGTGAAATGCTAGACCTTACGGCTGAAAGATTGTAGAGTCTGGAGGTTTCTATCATGGAAGGGTTGCCCTATCTTTTAGTTAATAAAGACAGGATACAATTCAGGACCAGTATCATTAAATGTCAATTTTTGTCTTTCCAGGCATAATGTGGCCTAAATCTCAGATAGCTTATCTGAGTCTTATCAGGAGTCTACATGCAGCTTCTTTGTATCACCTGCTCTAAGAATTGAGAAAAACAGTTTCACATAGGTAGGTTTAGCAATTTGTGATTCCCTCCTGAGACCTTGTCTCTTCAAATTCTAGTTGACTAATGAGGGATTATTGTACTTAGATTCCACAGTATGCACCCTAGGAATTGTTAGACTTCTTAATCTTGATGGCGCCCGGTTATATTACTGCCTAGCTCTGGGTTTATGGATTAAATGTTCTCCTGAATTTTGTTGAAAACTTCAATCAGAACTTTTACAAAAGCATTATTTATTGCAAAAATTCTATGTTATAACATAATATTTAGTTTATGTTCTTCCAGAAGGTGACTCAAGGAAAGACTTTTGCATTTCAGTAGTTTATTTGGGGAATTTGAGAGGGAAAGCCAACTCCAGTAAGGGAATAAGGTTATTTCCACTGGAGAAATGTGAGGAAAGAGCACTTATTTCAGAGGTATTTGCTCTTCTCTACCACATGGGACTGAGAGAGCAGGGTATTTACACATCAGTCATTGATTCCAGCTGCTGGAGGAAAGCATCAATTTCCTGGCACTTGCTAATTGACCAAGACAGCTTTCATAGGTTAAGGAAGCTCACAGTCAAAGCCCTCAGACTCTGGCATTTGGAAGTTAAGGTTTTTGTGCCTTTTAGTGCTGAGGATTAGAGGAGGCAAGAGGCGGGGCAAACTGGCTGCCTCTGCTCTTTACATTTCTCAGTGTTAGGTGATTCTTTTGAGTGGAGACATTTTGTACACACACTTCAATCTTTAGCTCTTTTAGAAAGACATTCTACATTACTGGATAAAACAAAATGCTATCTAGGCAGATATTGCCTAGATAATATTGATAATTTAATCCATCTCTCTGAGATTAATTCCTGTAAGACACAGGCTCATATAAAATAGTCAAGAGTTTCTTGGCCATATTCTGATTCCTGTCAGGGAACTTATGAGAATGTTCAATATTGGTTTGGTGGTGATAGAGTCTGTCAGAATTGTATGGGTCCTTATTTGAATTTTTAATGACAAATCCAGGGTCCTTTGGTGGTGATAGGGACTCTGCAGGGCTGAGAGTACAGAATAGAGAGAGCTGAATTTGAGGGTAGTTATCACCTGGAGCATCATCCTTGTGCTTCAAGTGTTTTGTCTTGTTTTGATTTTTGGTTGGTTGTTGGGGTCACCTTCTGTGTTTGAAATGGTCAGGAACATTATTTGAGGTCCTATATTTGCACCTGTCATGAATGTTTCAATTAACTAAAGTACAGAGCACCATTGCACAATCCCTGGTGTTTCCAGCCACGTGTCCTATTAATACTCCCATCGCCTCCTCTATTCCACACCTCGCTCCAGAGAGTGGTGACTGTTAGGGGGTTTCTTCAGGAACCAACATTATGTCCAAGGAAGGTATAGAGAGCACAGGATGAGCTAGCCCTTTCCTCAGTCTGTGCCTCTCTAAAGTAGACCTTGATGAAGCATCCAAGTGTTACATGGAAACGCTGTTCTTACCCACTTTCCAGAGCTCAAGGAAATTCCTGCTCCCAGCCACAGTATCCAAAGAAGACTTCCTTTATTATTTTAAAATATATTGATCTAAAACATAGCAAGCAGTACTATGCAGTTTTGTGTTTAAATCCTTTTCACCCATTTTCATATTTAATATTTGTTTATTCAATATTCCGGTACGCTTTTTAAAGACTAGGGCATATTGTTCTTTTTATCAAGGTCAAGCATAGAAATGTTCATAAAGATAATTGTCAATGTATTTCATTTTTTTTGATTCAAGATATTTTATTAATATCTACTACAAACAGTAAGATAACTCAATTAGATTAACAAGTACAAAATCAACATATAAAAATCAGTAGTTTGCATTTCATTATTTACATTAGATTTTTTTCCTTTTCTCATTGAAGATGAGTTTTCCTATTTGTTCTGCCTGAAATACAGTATACTTCATTCCTCTAGAAAATATACTTATCATGGGCCTTATTAAATATTAGTCCCATAGTTTCCAGAGAATGGTCTCCATCAATTTTAAAAAGCTACAAATTTGTATGGATTTAGCAATTTATAAATATCTGAAGTTTCTTGTTATTCTGGTACTTATAATGACCAGCAGATTGAATATCACTCTCATTTGATACCAACATCTTTTTTTTTAGTGTTTGAATATCACTATCATTTGATACTAACATCTTTTATCTATTTATTCTTTTCAATTTTATTTTTTTAATTTATTTTTTTTATTTTTACAGACTGCATTTTGATTCATTGTACACAAATGTGGTACATATTTTCTTTTCTATGGTTGTGCATGATGTAGATCCATATCATTCATGTAATTATACATGTACATAGGGTAATGATGTCTGTCTCATTCCACCATTTTTCATATCCCCCCATTTCCCTCTACGTAATCTAAAGTTCCTCCCAACATCTTAAAGGAGCCATATCAAGCTATTATACAAAAATATCACTAATCATCTTAAAGCAATAAAATAACCATAAGATACTAAGTATGGTTATTATTGAATCATTGACAACATCAGGTGCAGATGTCTCTACCTCAACTGCAGATGGTATCATCATGTTGTCTTACATTCCTAGGATAAAACTAGAATGCTGAGTTATCAATACATCCCTAATTAATATAAAAAAACTGTTAAGGAATACATGCTGAGCATGTGTTAAATATGTTAAACCTCATAGCTGTAGAATTTGTAAAAATAAACTATTCCTAATTAAAAGAGATTCCAAAGGACATGGTTAACCCTAAGTACCATTTAAATGAAGCCCAGAAGTAAGCATTCCTCCAGGTGAGGAAAAGTTGGACAGTGTCTCATGTTGCCACATTCTGTTTCAAAGCTTCCATTGTTGATATAATCTTGAATATTCTTTTGCAAAATAATTGCCCAGTACATATATATATATACATATATATTTATACATATATATGTATACACACACACACACATATGTACATCAATGTACCAAAAGTCTTCTTTTATGTTCTAAAAACATTAGATTAAGGAATTAAAAATCACTACTTCTACTGAGCAGTCATTTCTATTAAAGATTCCCAAGAAAGGAACTAGCCAGGGTAAAAACAATATTAATCATGAACAATGTTTTTCTTCCTGTATCTCAACTAACTGTGTTGGCATCTAAGATCTCAGCATGAGTCTATTCCTTTTTACACTTAGAGCAAAATATTTATCTTTACATCTTCCTATTTAATGTCATCAGCATCACTTTGTGCCCATTTTCTTTGCTTTCCAATTTCACACTATTTCTATATTTATGTACATTCTTCTGGCAAAAGAGTTCTTCAGTCGATATTGTGACAATACTCCTGTGTTTGTTGAGTTTAGTAAGAAAAGGAGCTGAGCATTCATTAAGAGTAATTGTATGCTGTTAAACTCACTCTAGCATTCCTATAACAAACATTGATTTAGGTCTACTCTTTGTTCACAGCAATATTAGACACAATGCTTAAAAACAAAGGAAAATATTCACTTGTAAACCTGGTTTTCTCTAGTGCCTTAAAAATTACATCAGGGATTATTTGTGTCTACAGTGCCTTATTTATGTTTGGTTATAAATATTTCTGAGACTTTAAAAAAAATCTGCCATGTCTATCACAAGATTAAAGCATATGCCTCTCTTTAAATAGTCATGCCACCCAGCCCTTCCTGGGTACAACATATTTAACTGATGGCCTTTCTGAAAGGCTCAGCTCATGGTAAAAAGGAAAAGAAAATTAGCTATAAAATTTGGCAGCCTCTTGAGTCTCTGGTAATTAAGTCCCCATATGTATGTTATGTGGGGAATGTTGGATATTTTCAGGTTATTCCTATGCCTTTTATTTCAGGCCTGCAGTCATTTTTTTTTTTTTTTTCCCTATCCTTTTAGCTTGGCATGCTTTCATTAGGCAAATAACTCATACAAAAACATTGCTTTGTAACTCTGTTTATGCCTCTGTCATCGACTAAAGGTTAAATTTACCAAATTGTTCAATCTCTCCCTTTTTTTCATTTGTGTAAGTCCCAATTACACTTCTGCACCTCACAAAGCAAGGCTGTTAACAAGAAGCCACATGCACGTGACAATCCTGAAGGTGGAAGAACTAGTAATATTTTTTGGTAAAATATGTTTGAAGAGGAATTGTGGTTTGCCTGTTTTGTGTGTCTTAATCTGAATTTAACATTTAATAAGATGTCTTTAGTAAAAGTGATACCTACTATGGTGGCACAGAAGTAAATTTAAGACAGGTAATTTATTTTTTTAGCAAATATTGCTAAAACAGTTACCCATTTTTTATTATTCTTTCATCCTCCTGTCATTCTCTTGGGGAAGGTACATCCCCATTTTGATGCAACTATAGCTACTATTTATTTATCTGCAAGCCATCCAGATTTCTAGGGTTATTATGTACTTTAGGATGTAGAAAAGAGACTAGATTAAGCTTCCAAACCAAGTACTACAGAAAATACGGAACCCTCCTCAAGATTTCTCTGGATTATAAGCATTTATAATTAGTGGGTTCTTCATCCACAAAAAGTTCTACCTCTTCTCTTAGTAAGACAATAACACTATGTTGCTTTTAAGTCTGAAATGTAAGAACTGTCTTGATTGTATCCTGGGTTCTGTAAGTCACTAGGAGCAACTGCTTCTACAAGTTAAATATTTCTGTTCCTTACCATAGTGGCCAATGATTAACTACCTTCTGGCATCTTGTTTTAAGAAAAAGCATATAAAGCAGGGCATGTTGGTGCACACCTGTAATCCCAGTGACTTAGAAGTCTGAGGCAGGAGGATCTTGAGTTCAAACCCAGTCTTAGCAAATTAGAGAGGCCCTAAGCAGCTTAGTGAGACCCTGTCTCTAATAAAATATTTTTTCAAAAAAGGACTGAGGATGTGACTCAGTGGTTAAGTGCCCCTGGATTTAATTCCTGGTACAAAAAGAAAGAAAAGAAAAAAAAAAAGAAAGAAAGAAAGAAAAAGAGAGAGATAGAAAGAAAAAGTATAAAATACTTTAGAATAAAACACAAAAGAGGATTATTTGTCCTTCCAGTGTCAGACTGGGGTGTTAACAGACTAATCATTGTTTGATTTTCTAGGAGAATGTACCATTTGGGGATTTACTATTTACTCTGAAGGGACTGACTTTCTGAAATTACATGAATTTATAGCATAGGTATGAAGTTAGGACATTAGCCAGATCTTTCTCTAACTTAAAAAAAAGAACAGAGACTATTCAGTTCTTCAAATACTATATGAACTCACTTTAAGATTTTAATATGTTGCTCATTAAATAAATCTGAAATGTATATTTTCTATATTCCCATGAGAATTGTTTAACCTTTGAAAATTATCCTGTGATGACATAACAATCTCTGTTCCCTATTTTTATCTGATTTTCACACTGTTGTTGAGTGATATATTTTCAAAGTAAATCTCACTGTGGTAGCTGTTCCATAAGACATTCCAATGGCCTTCTGTCTTCCTTGGAATAAAATGGCTTATAATTTGGCTTCTATCCACCTCTAGTGAAGATGGTATTATTTATTCTTTTGCAATCTCTGTGTCTTTTATTATTTATTTATTTTTCTTATTCTAGTGCATTGCCTAAGACTTCTAGTCAGTTGTGGAAAGGAATGTTGAGAGGGATGGTGCTCCACTCCTTCCTGATCTTAGCAGGAAAGCTTCAAGTTTCTAACCATGAAGTATGATGTTAGCTGCAGCTTTCTGTAGATATTCTTGATCAAGCTGAGGAAGTCCCCTCTATTCCCAGTCTGCTAAGGCTTCTGTCATGACTCAGTACTGGATTTTACCAAAACTTTTGCAACATCTATTGACACACTTAAGTTATTTTTCTCCTCTGGCCTGTTGAGATGATGGATTACATTAATTAATTTTCTAAGGTTTAACCAGGTTTATATACCTGGGTTAAACTGTATTTGACCCTGGTGAATAATTCTTTTTATGTATTTGATTTGCTAACATTGAGGATTTTTGCATCTATCTCAGAACAACATTGTTCTTCAGTTTTATTTTCTTGCCTATCTTTGGCTTTTGTATAAGGTAATAGCTGGTCTCATGGAAAGAGCTAGCAAGTATGCTCTATCTTCTGGAAGAGATTGTAGAAGACTGGTTTACTTTCCTCCTTAAATGTTGGGTATAACTTACCATGCTACTGCGGCTGATTTTTTTGTTTTTGTTTTTGTTTTAAGAGAACCAGCATTTATTAAGTGCATAGTATTTTGATATTGTGTGACTTTTTGTTTTGGAAGGGCTTACTTACTGATGTTAATTCCTTTAATAGATAAGTCTTATTCAGAATTATTTATTCTTGTATACATTTTGATGGATTATGTCTTTCTAGGAATAGTCCCATTTCTTTTTTCTTTTTTTTTTAATTTATTTTTATTGTAAACAAATGGGATACATGTTGTTTCTCTGTTTGTACATGGAGTAAAGGCATACCATTTGTGTAATCATACATTTACATAGAGTAATGTTTTTTGATTCATTCTGTTAACAGAATAGTCCCATTTCATCTAGGTTATGAAATTGTGAGCATAGGATTATTCATAGTATTATTTTATTATCCTTTAAATTTGTATAGGATCTATAGTGATGCCCTTATCTCATTTCTGATATTAATAATTTATAAAAAGATTTAATAATAGGTAGCAGATCAAACAAATTTGTTACTAAAAGGTCCCCAGAATGTAATTATTGAAGAAATAGTGTACATTCTTTGAACATTCCCAGAAACATTGAGGAGCATGAGTATAGGATGAACTCTTTTACTTGATGGAATTTTATCATGTGAGTTTCTATGTTAGATATTCAAGTATACTACACAAAGCTACTTCCAGATGCTTCTGGTTATGAAATTAAAAATTCTATTATAAAAACCACAGAGTTATCAAAACTAAGAGACAAGTAAAATATGACATATTTGTGATCATATAACAGTTCTTTGATAAGCTAATATTCAGCTATTCTAACATTAGTGACAAAGTTCCTTTTAATATACCTACCTTCATACACGCATACATGTGTGCGCGCGCACACACACACACACACACACACACACACACTTCCACCTGTCAAAGAATATTAGATGTTAGCATATGCATCACATTGCAGTACAAGTAGATCAGGCCTATTTTGAATTTTGGACTTTAATTTATTTTACAGGTATGCGGGAAAAGATGTTAAAACACTAGTGTGAAGATATCTTGAGTTATTTTTCTTTTTTCTAACACAATTAAGCCAAAGATTCTCAAAGAATTAAAATGAGCCTTAATTGTTAAAGACAAGCATCATTTAAAACACTGGACAAGTTGTTGATACTCAGGGTAGGGACTGAAAAAGTCTTTGGAAAATCAGTCAACTCTATGTTATTTCTTACATACATGTACTTGAATATATACACATAGAAGTTTGTGGGAAATAATCTTCTAATAGATAGAGGGAAATTCAATAGAAACTTCTCTCACTTGTTAATACATTTTCCCAAACTCTCATATTGCTTGTTGTTAAATAACATTAATGAAAGTCTCATTTTAAAAATGAGGTAATAATGAAAATAACCTACTATAAATGAAATACCTACTATATACATGTAAGGAGAGCTATTTATAGATAAAAAACATTTGGCTAATGTGCCTGCAACAAATCTTGTGGCTTAATTCACTACTGGTGTCTTAATTCACTAGTGGGAAATGAAATTTATTGCCAGAATTTG
The DNA here is from genome assembly GCF_902686445.1 of Sciurus carolinensis. Lineage (NCBI taxonomy): Eukaryota > Metazoa > Chordata > Mammalia > Rodentia > Sciuridae > Sciurus > Sciurus carolinensis. The sequence continues at coordinate 26,019,595 of NC_062224.1, forward strand.
CTCAGCATCCTTTCCTTCAGACTAGGTGCAGTCTGGATCTTATGAAATATGTAAATGATATTTACATATCCTCAATCTTTAATGTAAGAGTATGAAAGCAACAGAGTCATGGTATAATCTATATTGTGTTTTATGAATATTTCATTAAGATGAAATGGCTATGCTTCCTAATATATATCTGACATCATTTTTATTACCTCTGACTCACAAACTTTAGTTCTTCAGATAAAAATGAAAGGGATTGTATAAAGGAAAAATTAAAACAATAAAAAGTGGAGCTGAAATTTTTGTGTTTCATTATGTCTACTCCCTTTTCTTTTCAAATGCTAACTGTGGGAAAAATATTAGTTAAAACCAATTTTGATCTTAGCAGACATTTCAGAAAATAAGAAATTATAATATTTTACATTTTAAACAAATTAAAGTACTGCAATGGTAATATGTAGTTTATAATAAGGAAAACTCTTAATTATTTTAAAAATCTGCCATATATCCCATTTTGCCACCATACTATAAATGTACATGTCTCTTTTTCTGAGAACTTAGTCAATAATAAAGGTCCATTATATTAGAGGAAAAAAGCATGAAAAAGTAAAGGAGAAAAATTCTTCGCAGTTTACTAATAAAATATGCATTGCTGTTGAAAATCCCCATCTCTCAAATAGAAATCACTCAAGGAGTTCTTTTGCAAGGAATATAATGTGAAAGAACTTTAGGGGCTTATGCCTAAACAGAAAATAATTGTATGAGTCATAGGTGCAACTGTGTAGATACACAATAAAAAAAAAATCACTGTGCAATGCATGGAGATTAAGACACAATGACTTGGGTTTATGCAATTTGTACATTATAATGTCATATAGCATGGTAGTATAACTATGGTTGACAATAATTAATGGATGATTTCAAAATAATGACTAAGAGGTATTTTGAATGTTCCCAGTACAAAGGAAGGGGTGATAGATACTCTTGTTTTCCCTGAGCTGATTATTACACATTGTAAATATATATTAACAAGTTACATTGTGTCCCATAAAATACACAATTACTGTCATTTAAAAATAATATATATTTATATATATATGTATATATATATATATTTAAATATCTGGTACATTGTATTATACAATTTGAAATTTTAAGTAACTGAATCTGTACAAAGGCTTGGGCAACCCAAGATACACTGAAAGGTAATGAGCCAAGACATAGCAAGGGCAAAGATAGCAAGTGGGCCTGACATGATGGTGCAACCCTGTAATCCCAGTAGCTCTGGAGGCTGACAGGAGGAGCGTGAGCTCAGGACGAGTGTGAGTTCAAAGACAGCCTCAGCAAAAGCGAGCCCCTAAGCAACTCAGTGAGACCCTGTCTCTAAATAAAAAACAAAATAGGGCTAAGGATGTGACTCAGTGCTTCAGTGCCCCTGAGTTCAATCCCCAGTACTCATAAAAAAAAAAAAAAAAATAGTAGATGGCAGCTGGGTTCAGATCTGAATGATGAGAACATGCTAATCACCGATGACAGTTTCTTCCAAAGAACCAGAGGATTCACAAGCCCAGAAATACACAAGTGTGAGGCAATGACATTGTGCCTAGGAAATTAATGCTTTGTGCTGATCGCATGTGCAGATGTGTGGAACACCGTCCTCAGCCTCCTGTACCAGGTGTGGGCAAGAGGAGTAGGACCAGGGCTTAATGAACACACTGAAGGAGAACTAATGCTGGGGCAGTGTCTGCATTGGTTTCTCCTATGTCAACGTGGGGTACAAGTTCCATGTAATGTTGCTGGCAATAGATAAGGATTAAAAGAAAGCAAAACTCAACCAACCCCTGGATTTTGTTTACCTTCTTCCATACTTTCTATAACATTCTATAACCTCAAACAATCCCACCAAGTTAAGGAAAGGATTCCTGAACAATATCAAAGTCAAACTCTTAATAACAATCTGTCTCTAGTTTTCCTCTTTTAATTTCAACTTTCACTATAAGTAGACTCATTTTCTTACTCAAGGTTTCAAGTCCCATTGAAATCCGCTGACTCCTTAATCAAAACCTGCAGGCATCTTTTCTTTCCTGAGCTGAAGATTTTCTGTGTCCAACAGCTTAAGCTATTTCTCTACCTGAACATCTCTCAAGAGATACCTAAAATTCAAAATGTCTTGAATTTCAGGGTCTGTATTCTTAGCAGCAATTTATTAACTTCTGCAAAGGGTCCAAGAAAACCTTAGATCTATCATGGTCAATTTTTTATTTGCCCATAACCATGAATCTCTATTATTTCTACCTAATAAAGCCCTTCATCCCACTGAAGCCAGAATTAAGGATAGGTAGTTAGTGTAGAAATAGGGAATTGGGTCAATTCGAGGAAATGAAGCCATGAAGCCATCTGCCTCTGGAAGTTGGAGACTGCCCCTGGGAGAATGGAATGTCAAGGATCTCCGGAGCCCATTGATGACCAAATTTACCTGCCTTTATCAAGGACTGCAAGCAAGAAGCTGCTAATTAATGCCCCCTGGGCCCTTACCTGCCTGAGTCACCCTGGCCCTCCCCTTGCCCATGGTTTCTCAGTTAATGCAAAACCAGGCCTAGTCACGTAGGCAGGAAGGAGAGGGAGATAAGGGGGGAGAAAACTGGAGAACAAAAAATACTTTAACCTATAAAAGATGTAGGGTGCACTCACTTCTTGGGACTTTAGAACATCAGCCATGGCCCCCTTCTTCCTGCCTGGAGAAGTCTGTATTATTCCCTTTAAATAAAACCTGCTTAATATGCTTGCCTTGGCATGCTTCTCTAGTGTTCAATCTTCAACATTAGAAGGAGCAGAACTCATTACCAGTAAACGGCGGTATCACCACCACCCTGCCTAAGTTCAGACCTTCATGGTATTTCATCTGGAATATTCTACTAGCATTTTCCTTTCCTCTAATGCACTTCGCATGTTGTCAACCCTTACTATCTTTCTAAAGAACACAGAAATTACATTACTTCCAATTCTAAAATACTTGACCTGAAAATTACAAAACTCCATAGAATTCAAAGATGGAAGTTCACATTCTTTAACATATCATTTAAAATGTTACAGTCAGTACCCAAATTACTGTTTCAAGGTCTAAGAACACACTTGAGAAAACTTGCCATTTTCCAAACACATTATCATTCTCTCTCTCCCTTCCCCTCTCTCTCTCTCTCTCTCTCTCTCTCTCTCTCTCTCTCTCTTCCTCCCTCCCTCCCTCTCTTGTGGCCGGTGAGACCCGGGGCCCAGGGTTACACCACATGCATCCAAGATGGCGACTGGCAGAGAGCCAAAGGCAAGCTGAATGCGCCTTGAGAAAAACAGGAAGCGATTACCATTGGCTGTATGATAATTAGTTCAGCCGCCTAGCGCGTGGACAGATATATCTTACGTGTATGCTTGAGCTCGTGACTGCTTGACCTTTAATGGGATTGGATGGACATATCTGATTACAATTGCTTATGCATGAGACTGCTCATATATTGAGGGTGTTATCCGAATAAAGCGGAAGCTGCTTCGTGAATTTCTGAAGAGTACGTGTCGTTTGTCCCGCTGGTCTGCAGCAAGTGGCAAGTGGTGGCCCGTTCGGGGAGCGGTGAATGGCTCAGATAAGTAAAAGACAGTTTCGCTAGCGTAATTAACAAGAAGGTTTCCCTATTTGAGGAAACGGGTGCCTTAAGGTTTTAATGGAAGGTTTCCCTAGAGAGGGAATGTAATGATAGGCTGTCCCAAGAGACAGCGACATCCTGTAGTAAATGAATATGTGTAAGGTGTTATTTGTGTTACCTTTTCTTATTTCGTTTCTGTTTGTTGTTGTTGTGGCAATATGGACATTAGTTCGTTTCTGACTTCCAAACAACCAAAATTTCAAGAACAGTTAAGAGAAGGGGAAAAAAGATTAGAAACTGTAAAAGAAGAACAATCAAGTCGAGCTTCTGAAAGAGAAAGTAGGTGTTCAGACTCAGAACAGGGATGTAACTCTGAAGAACAGGAGCTGAGACAGAGCTAGAAAAGAAGTTCTCTCAGTGGCATTTAACCCCTACTGTGCCACGCCCTCCAGCGTATAATCCAGATCACCACTCTTTTCCAAGTTGTAGGGGCGCATGTCCTTGCTGCACAGGGGCGGCCCCCAGTCAGTGGGCTGATGTAGGATCTCAATCAGTGTTCCCAATATTCCCGGTATTTGAAGATCAAAACAATCAGAGATATCATCAAATATTAGATATAAAATTAGTAAAACAATTAAAAGAGGCAGTTGTGTCCTATGGAGTACAAGCTGCATTTACCTTTTCTTTATTAGAGAATGTTGCAAGTCAAAATCTTACTCCGACTGGGTAATTTGGGTAATTTAGCAAAGGCATGTTTATCTGGGGGACAATATCTCATGTGGAAGGTGCCTAACCAGGAGTTATGTTCTGATACTGCCCGACGTAATGCAGTTGTGGGAGCAATCCTCAATGGAATCTAAACATGCTGACAGGCCAAGGACCATATGAAGGGCAAGGTAATCAGATTAATTTCCACCCCGATGTGTATCAACAAATTAACCCTCCACTTTTAATCTATCATTATATGGATGATATTTTGCTAGCTCATAAGGAAAAACCTGTCTTAGAGCAATGTTATAATTCCTTACTAAAGTCACTGGAAAGATGGGGCTTATATATTGCCATTAATAAAGTACAAATGACAGACACCAAAAACTTCCTGGGATCTATCATAAATGCAACTATGGTTAAACCCATAAAAATACTCTTTGGGTGGACAAACTTAGAACTTTAAGTGATTTTCAAAAACTTTTGGGTGATATTAATTGGATTAGACCTTACCTTTACCTGCCTCGAGTTTGGGCCCCCTGTTTGATATTCTTAAATTTGATTCTGACCCCCTTTCTAAGCAGGTGCTTACCCCTAAGGCTCAAACAGCTCTCAAGCTTGTTAAAACAGCTATGGAAAAGGTTCATCTTGATCGTATTGACCTAGCTAAGCCTTTATCATTCATTGTCTTGGCCACAAATAAGTTATCCACAGGAGTGTTTTGGCAAAAGGGTCCTATTCTATGGGTTCATATGAATTATGCCCTAACAAGGTCTTATCCTTGTTTACTGATTCTGTGGCAGAATTAATCCTTAAGGCATTAAAAGTATCCCTTTCCACCTTTGGATCACATCCCTCAACAATCACTACTCCATATACTACTGATCATATACTATATCTTATTAATAATTCAAATTCATGGGCTATGGTCTTTACTAGTACTTCTGCTGTGTTTGACAATCATTTGCCATCTGATCCTCTTCTCCAATTTTGGAGCCAACATCCTATAATTTTCCCTAAAGTCACCTGAAAAGAACCTATTGTAGGAGCTACCCTTATATTTACTGATGGATCAAAAAATGGTACGGGTGCTATTACTATAGATAATGTTATAGAAACATTGCTATTTAATACTCTATCTGCACAACAAACAGAACTATTAGTAGCTATAGAAGTATTCAAAACCCACCATGAGCCTTTTAACCTATTCTCTGATAGCAAATACGTTGTTAATGCTATTCAAAATTTAGAATTAACTGGTCTGATTTCCCTCACCTCCACTATTACTAAATATTTACAATGCTTACAAAAACTTATCTGGGACAGAAAAGATCCTTTTTTTTATTGGGCATGTTCGGGCTCATACTGGCCTTCCAGGTCCTCTAAGTTTACACAATGATTTAACAGACACAGCCACCAGAGACCCACATGTCTTTGATGCACTTGAAAATGCAAAAAATTTTCATTCAAAGTTTCATGTCAATGCTTCCACTCTACGTACACGCTATAAAATTACTAAGGCAACAGCTCAGGACATAGTCAAGTCTTGTGCTAAATGTGCTACACTTATCCCTAACCCCTTGTTAGGAGTAAATCCAAGAGGGCTTCAGCCCAATCATATTTGGCAAATGGATGTAACTCATTATTCAGAATTTGGAAAACTACAATTCATTCATGTGTCTATTGATACCTTTTCAGGATTTATTATGGCCTCTGCTCATACTGGAGAAAAAACCAAAGATGTAATAACACACTGTTTACTCTTTCTCCATCCTGGGGGTTCCCAAACAAATTAAAACAGATAATGGTCCTGGATATATGTCCCAGGCCTTTAAACAATTTTGTTCCACCTTTGGTATTCAACATGTCACAGGAATTCCTTATAATCCTACTGGACAAAGCATTGTTGAGCATGCCCATTTAATGCTTAAAAACATGCTTTATAAACAAAAAGGGGGAATAGGGGCATCATACAGATCCCCAAAAGACGAATTATCTGTTGCCTTGTTCATCTTAAATTTTTTAAATCTCAATTCTGAGGGCCGATCAGCTGCTGACCGTCATTCAGAGCCTAATAAAAAACATCTACCTCAAGTGCTCTGGAAAGACATTCTATCTGGACAATGGAAAGGCCCAGATCCGGTGTTAATCTGGAACCGAGGATCTGTTTGTATTTTCCCACAGGACGCACAATCGCCAATTTGGGGGCCGGAGAGATTGGTCAAGGCCTCAACAGAGACCCCAAAACAGGAAGAAGATGAGGAGGCTTCTCCTGCTGATGGTGTTGGCGATTTCTCATCAAGTTAATGGAGGAGACTCACGTGAACTATGGGGGATAGTAAAGACGTGGCCCTATCCTGTACCCATTACCAACTCTTCTATTCTATATCCTCCTATTTTTACAACAATTCGCCACATTTCTCCAGTCTGCTGTTCAATGGAGAAAAGAATGGTTTGGGTTTTTGTCCGTGGGAGGTTTATTGTGTGTTGTATCTGTTCTGTGCATATAGTGTTTATACAAAACGCGTATACATTGGTGCAGAGAAACAGCCATTATTTGCCAAGCTCTCATCGCAATTGATGCTGGCTCATCCCCCCAATCTGGTTAAATATGCTAGACCAGTAGTCAAAGACAGGTAAGATTCATGGGGAGCTCATACCAACCTAAGACAGGAAATGAGGGCTAGAGCCTCATTGTCCGATGACGGGTAAGGATGTTGCTCTGCTGTGGACAACCTAAGACAGGCACGGTCTCTTTTATAAACAGAAAGGGGGAAATGTGGTGGGCGAGACCCAGGGCCCAGGGTTATGCCACATGCATCCAAGATGGAGACTGGCAGAGAGCCAAAGGGCATGCTGAATGCGCCTTGAGAAAAACAGGAAGCATTTACCATTGGCTGTATGACAATCAGTTCAGCCACTGAGCGCGTGGACAGATATATCTTACATGTGTGCTTGAGCTCGTGATCGCTTGACCTTTAATAGGATTGGATGGACATATCTGGTTACAATTGCTTATGCATGAGACTGCTTATATATTGAGGGTGTTATCCGAATAAAGCGGAAGCTGCTTCGTGAATTTCTGAAGAGTATGTGTCGTTTGTCCCGCTGGTCGGAGGCAAGCGGCACTCTCTGAAAATTCCTTTTTTTTTTTCATTATAGAGTGGCCACTTGGCATTTCTACTGGCCATTCTTCAAGTTTCACTTCAGATATTACCTCTGTTCTGTAACATTTTACTGTCACAGAGAGAAAGGTTTTGTTCATTCTCTGCAGTCCTGTGGTATACTGCCCATATGATTAGTGCTTCACTGAACATGTTATATTGAAAATAAATATTTCAAGTACCTTAAATAGTCCCTACCACATTATAAGGGTTGAAAATGCTTCTGAATGAACAAACAAATGAATATGTGAACAGTGTCTCACTATTAAAGAGATAATCGGGAAACCTGAATTACAGTCATGTAAAAGTTTAGCAGGGTACTTAGAACACAGTAAGTAATTAAAATTGGTTTTTATAGATACATATTATCAAAATCATCATTCAATGAACATAAATTCTGACTCCTTTCAAATAACTGGAAAATTAGATAAAAACAGAAGAATCACTTTCTAAAGAAAAAAAAAAAAGATATAACAACACCACCATCAGAATATGTGTTGAAGAATTGCAGTACTGAAAGCAGATTGAATCTGATGACTAAGCAATCAAACAGAACAAAGAAAATACATGATGCAGAAATAAAGGGTGACAAAACAAATACAAGGAGATTTGTCTTAGCTGCTCTTTACTCACTTTAGAATCCAAGCATCCCTGTTTTAGGCCTGTGGTTGCAGATTCTTCAGTAACATCTCTTTAGTGATTACAAGAATACTCCCTGATGCTGATGCTTAACCTGGGTAAGGTTTTTTGTTTTGTTTTGTTTTGTTTTGTTTTTTTGCAGTGCTAGGGATTGAACCCAGGGTATCTCCCCAGCCCTGGAAATGCTGTTTTTGTAAATTTTATGGACTTAGAGTCTGAGAATATACTGCTACAGCATTTAGAAATATTTACAATCATTTAAAATACACAGAAACCTGTTTTTACAGAGATGGAGACTTTAAAAACCTATAAATGAAATCTGTTGAGGTCAATGGAGTTTAGGACATGGTATCAGAGAATATTCCACTTTGCTATTTGAGAAAACAGCAGAAGCAGGAAAGCCATTATCACTTTCTTCAACCCTTTTCCCCTAGAGCATTTCATAAGACCCATCTGTGAGAGGTGGCACCCTGTACCCAGAGAAAAGGATCATCCTTATCTCTGTAGATATAGGTCACAAAAAACAATCCCAGTAAGCAGGAGGTACTAAGTTCCTCCTGCTTACTACCTGATGGTGATCATACCCTTTGTCCTCCAATAATTTGTTCATGACTATCCACCATACATCAAGCCTAGTAATAAAAATACACAAGTTTACCTGTATCTTTGGGTCTTCATTTCTGAAGGATCCCATGTCAACATAAAACATATATTAAATAAATTTGTATGCTTTTCTCTTATTAATCTGTCACTTATTATAGGGTCCTCATCCATGAACCAAGCAACAGATGAGAAAAAATATTTTTTGTAATTTCAAGAAGGTCAGGGAGGGAACAGGAAGAAAATCTAGCAGCAAAACTGCTAAATATACTGAGGAAAGAGAAACATGTAGATACACTAACACAGTATTTCTCAACCACTTTCACCTGGTGTCACACATAAACACACACACACACACACATACACACACACGTATGTTAATGTTTTACACTAGTAAATAGTTGAGACTGATTATAGGAAGCAACCAGACTATAAGCTCTGACTCTCCCATTGCAATAGACTTAATGTCCTTGTCATCTGCCACTCAAACTCATATGTTGAATACCAATACCTAATACCAAGGCAATGGTATTTGAAGCTAGGTCATGAGGGTAGAAACTCAAGAAGGGAGGAATTTCTACTCTTATAGGAAGAGGAAAGAGAGATAGGTAGCTCTCTTTCTGACATATGGAGACATGGTAAGAAGACAAGTGTCTATAAATTAAAAAGAGAACCTTACCATGGACCCGAACTTGTAGGCACCATTCTCAGACTTTTGATCCAAAAACTATGAAAATAAATGTCTGTTCTATAGGCAACCCTCTTCATTTTATAGAAATGTGAGCCAAGATATCCAGTGCTCTTCCTCCTGGCTTGAGGGGGTTCATGGTTCAGCATACCCAATCCACAAAGCAGTTCTCCCTGGAGAATGAGTTGGTCAGCCTCAGTCTAGGGCAAGGAAAGGAATACTTCCAGTGTAAACAGGGACATTTTACAATGACAAAATGTCACTTAATCCAGAAAACATAGCAATCCCAAGTGCTTATACATCTGCTATGGTTTGGGTCTGAACCATCCCACCAACATCTATTTATTAAAGCCCTGGAGCCAGCTTGGCACTGTTGGAAGGAAGTGAAATCTTTTAGAAGTGGGACCTAGTAGGAGACCTGGTCATTGAGGGCACGTCCTGGAAGGGGATAATGGGACCCAGCTCCTTTCTCTTTCTTCCTCTTGCTTCCTGGCCATGAGGTGAATGATTTTGCTCCACTGTGTGCTCCTACCATGATGTGTGGCCTTACCAAGGGTCCAAAGGCAATGGGGCTGATGGGTAATGGACTAAAACCTCTAAAACTGTGAGCCAAAATAAACCAAATTAATCATCTCCAGTATTTGATATAATAATGAAAAGCTGACTAATACAGAGTGTCAAAGAAAACAGAAACTGTTAGAAGAAACAGGCAAATCTTCAACTTCATTTGGAAGCATTACCAGTTCTCTCAGTTATTGATACAAGTGTAAGGATAAAGAAGACTTAAACTCATTCCCAAGGGAAGTAACCAAGCTGGCATTTGTAGTATACTGCAACAAAGGAGCAGAATACACACTATTTTCAAGAACATGTGGAATAGTTACCTAGATGGATCATATCAGGACCATAAAACAAGTCTGAACAAATTTAAAAAATGAAAATCATACAACAGAATCAAATTGGAAATCAGCAACAAACAAGATATCTGGAAAACTCCCCAAGTATTTGAAACCCGAAAGGAGAAGGAAGGAAGAAATAATACAGGTAAGAGAGAGCAGTGAAATTCAAAACAAAGAGTTTAAAAGATCAGTGAAACCAAGAGGTGTTTCTTGGAAAGTATCAGTCAGATTGATGAAACTCCATTTATACCAAGGAAAAAATTAGTGAAAACAAGAAACACATCCAAAAGGAGAAACAAAAGGCAGGATATTACTATGTGTTTTATGTATTTTAAAGGGATAATAAAGGACTATTGTGAATATGTTTATAACAAATTTTGGCAACTTTGGTGAAATACATACATTTTCTCAGACAAATTACTAAATCTAACTCAAGAAGAAACAACGTGTGAATAGCTTTTACATATATAAAATAAATACAATCCTTAGTTACTAAGTTTTCCACAAAGAAGACTCAAGGGAAGAGGATAGCTGGTGAATTCTATCATGCATTTAAGGAAGAAAGAATATCACTATATTCTTCTGTAAATGAGAGGAAAAGGGAACACTTTCACTTGCCCTTTATGGAGTTTCTATCACTCAAATACAAAAAAAGTTGTAGAAGACATTGCAAGAAGACTAGGCCAATATTCTTCATGAACAGAGGCAGAAAATTCTGTGCTAATTAGAAAATAAAATTTGGTGGTATAAGGGATATAATACTTGAGCCAGGCATGGTGGCACAGGTCTGTAATCCCAGTCACTCGGTGTGATGAGGTAGGAAAATGACATGCTCAAAGTCAGCCCCGGAAACTTAGTGAGGCCCTAAACAAATTAGACCCTATCTCAAAAAGAAAAACAATAAAAAGATCTGGGGATATGTTCAGTGGTTAGGTGTCCCTGGGTTCAATCTGAGTTCCTAAATTAATTAATTAAATAAGAAATAAAAGATATAATATTTAATGATCATGCTCATGTGAAAGTGTAAGGAATTTGAATGTCAATTAATAAAAATAACCATAAAGCCCAATAAGGTATATACAAGGGCTTTTCAATGGATCAAAAAGAGAGATTAAAAATAAAAAATAACATTTGCAGCTAGATATCTTAAGACTAAGGATGGACCTTGAATTCTTCCAAGTACAGGAGAACAACATGATCATAGATCTTAGGACTGCACCTGTGCAGTCAAGTATTTATTCCAAAACTGTTATAGAAATACTATTTGAATCTGGAAAATATCTGTTGAATAAAATGGCATCAAATCAAGAGGGTTTGGAATGCACAAACAAGCAAATCCACTTTAAACAACAGATTTCATTTCATCATCATAAGCATCAAAAATGCATCTATCTGATAAATTACAATGGAGAAATCTCTTATCTTCAATGAAGCATTGGGAAATTCAAAATTAATTTCCTCCTTCATTAACACAAGACCTATTATTTAAGGATCAATATGGCTCTAGGTCAAGATGCACAGGAAGCTTTTTATACTGCCTTTGCATAAAATAAAATATCATGTTTGACCATTTCAAGTGTTGAAAAAGTCATATACATTTTAAAAAGTTAAGTAATATTTTCTGATAAAGTATCTAGTGGTGTCAGGAACAGAAAACAGAAACTTATCCAATTATGCTTTAATATCTATATGACATGTTTATTTCAGTATGGAGTTTGTGATAATCCCTAGGGTGAAAAACTGGGGAAAATTATGAATTTAAAGTTTTGGGGTTTTAATATTGGCAATTATCAATGGTGTTATAGAGGAAGGCAGGCTTACTCACATGCAAAATTTTAAAATCCACTCAGAAGAAACTGTATCTCAATATTTGTCAACTTTAAGTTATTTATCATGCTGGCAATGCAAACAAAATACTCAGAAATAATAATATACTATTTCTTGGGATTTCCACATATTATACCTGATATTTTCTTTGGACAGATGTGCCCATTGTAACAAGCTTGTTCTTAACTCATCCATGGTATAGTTATCTATTGCTAGAAATATTGAAAATTTGTCAATGGAAAATACCATCAAACCTTGAACTAGGTCATTGGTTTTTCTATTGAACTGGTTATTGGTTGTGCATCTTCCTAGTATCAAACAACCACCATGGACCATGAGGATTTTGAAATGTGAAGGGCTGCCTAGGAGAGGGAGTTAGCAGAATCTGACTGCACAGGCCATCAGCTAAAGATCATGTGTACATATCTGCATGTGTGCACTTAAACTTCGCTACACAGATGTATTGTTTAAATGCTACCTCAGATCACTTTAGAAATATAGTAAAGCATATAATTGCCTTAAAACTTCGCACAGAGCTTCAGAAAATATACTAACTAGGTTAGCCACAGCCTGCAAAAACAGCCTATAGTAATGGACTACTGGGCTTTGTACCACTCACCAAATCTTTAATGTGAACATTTGTCATGAAGAATATTACATTAATGTTTTAATTTATTTGAAATAGATCATAGTATGAATATAAATTGAAATCTGAGCCATATATTCTGGCAAGATTATACAACACAATTTCTAGAATATAAAAATGCTCTACATATTACAAGAAAATGGATTTCTACATCAGTACTTTATTGTACTATTCATGCAGTCTAAATTACTAAGGCATTTAAAAATAGCAGTGTGTTTATATGTGCAGACTAAGTGGTTGCAAACATTTTAAAAGTAGCAAGCCCATGCACATATTTAAATGAACTTTATTTGGAAAGGCAATAAAGATGACAAAATTAAAGTCCTTTCACAAATAGCTGTTCAAGCAATTTCCTAGTACAAACAATAATTTATGCTAAGTGAATAGTAAAGAATGGATTTCATTCAGTTCAATTGCTTTTGCACTATCAAAGGTGAGAAAGAAGCAGGTTAGTTACAAATTGTTCTGAATTGATAAATGTGTGCTCTTGTATGTTCAGTGCAAATATAACCGATAGAAAATTCCAATTTTTCAATTTCCATCTGACCTCTATTTTCACCCTGAAGCCTGGGCCACAACCATGAAACCATATAAAAACTGCCACAGCAACATCTGGTCACGTCCTCTGTATTGCCCTTCCATGGCATTTTTCAGAACACCAAAGTCTACCAATTATATTTGCAAAAGAACCTGAGATTTTTCTTGTAGTACATTGCATAAAATAACTTGAGTGAGTTTTGGGTGGTGTAAACTTATTTTTCCAATATAAATGTTAGCCAAAAAGATAAAACACACACTGGGTAAAGTAAGACGTGGGCCTGTTATGAAATTTGGGTATTAAAAATTGAGATGTTCTACTAAGGGAACACTAATTTGGAAAATATTTTAAAGTGTGTCTGTACATATAAAGATGAATTTGTCTTCTTCCCGACCCACATTGTACCCAAACAAGTCACCAACTTTTGTGCATCTCAGTACTCTTTTACAAGGGTTTCCAGGTTTAAACATGAAGCCACTCTAATCTCATCTTTGTCTCCTTTATCCATCACTGGTTGTCATGTCAGTCTATCTCCAGATTTTTTATGTGACTGCTCATACTTCTCCCTTTTTTATTATGAATAATAAATTAACCACCACAAACAGGCATTTTGGGACTTGTGTGAGCAATTTCTTTGAAGGGAAAAGGAAGGGCAAAGGAGATCTGAACATTAGCTTTGAGTAATAAATAGGACATAAGGAAGGAAGCACAGCAAATATAGTACATGCTTTTAAGAACTTTTTACTTATATATAGTGTAATTTCATAATCTCTGTAAAAAGATAAAGGAGAAACAAGAAGAAAAGAAAGTAACAAGGAACCCTACCATATTCCAAGCTTTGGTCAAGACATGCTATTTATTATCTTGATTATTTTCCAAATCATCAAATAGAATCCAATAGTCCTGTGGATACAGAGGTAATAAGGACTGTAGAATTAGATTTGGTGACATCCCATAGCTAGGTAGCAAAGTAGAGATCCAAGTTCATGTGTTTATATCTCAGAACTCATGCACATTGCACTAATCATCAAGTACAAGGGTTGCTAGATAATTGAGCCACATATAATCAGGACTCTGAATTTCTATGCCAGCTTTCTCATCAGTAAGCAACGGTCTTTAAAACTACTGCCAAATATTTCAGGGAAATGAGTGACCTGAAAGAGAAGCTAACCCATTCAGTCCCCATTGATTTGCATCCATTTTTTTTTCTTTTAAGCAAAGGTTGATTGCCATGTTATATGCCAAAATAGTTTTATTGTATAACTCCTATTTGGAAGTAGCTGTGGCGTTAAATACAAACTCATATACATATATAAAACTTGACCCTGCCCTCATAGTACTTAAAGTTTATTCAATATCTGTAGATAAATAGAAAATAAAGCAGTGATTGAATTTGCATGTGAACATTCAGAAGAGGAATGCTAATTGTCTTTTTCTTATTAAAATTCATTAAACAATTATTTTCATCCTCCATCATTTAGTAATTAACAAAATTGCCATCGAAATAAGCTCTTAAATATGACTTCTAGGGATTCAATAATAATTTAATATTACTTTTGCTAATAGCCCTGGGTCTATTTTGATTAATTAGAATCACTGATTCCAGATTCAATTAAGTCACATCTTACTAAATATATATGTTTTGCCTCCTCTTGTCCTGGCTATTTTAAGATCTCATTGATAGAGCTGTTAGACCGTGCACATGAATATAGATGAAAGGCTAAGTAAATACTTGTCATTTCCAAAAGTTTAATGGATATTGCCACTGCGTGTGGAAATAATACCATATATTATTGTTCGATTTGGAAAAGATCCAAGTTAAGTGGTTTTACAGTAATGAGAGAATAAGAATCATTAAATATGTCAAATATATACACATTCTTTATTTGACATCAAAATAGACATTTTTCATAAATAATTATTGAATGAATTTAGTGTGATATATAAATACTTATATGCTTGTGATCTTTGCAAAAAGTAATATTTTTCCAAAGGAGAGAGACATTTTCATAATAAAATACAAATAGTGGAGGCTTAGTCTTAAATGTTTACACTATCTCAAGAATATTGATAAAGATGCTAAAATGTGGGATAATATAAAATGATATTATTTTTATTAAACAAATGTCTACTATATGCCAGACATTAGACTAGGCTAATTCATAGAAAATGGGAAATTATCTCTTTTAATTCTTAAGACCCTTAGGACCTAAGGAATAAGTAGTTATTCTCTCTGTGTTGTAGATGAGGGAATTGTCTCAGGTACAATATGGAACACATAGCTAATAATGGGAGAGTTCTAATTAATTCCTAATCCACTAGAATTGGATGCTGGCACTTTCACATTTGACCTCAGGGCACATTATTATTTTTTTTGTAGTTCTATTTAAATAAAAATGTAACTTCAGTTCTTGGAAATTCACAAATTTCACCCAACCTAAAGGAGTCCTATGTCCCCTGATACTCTCTCCATGGGTAAATCCAGCAATAAATGGCTATGGAGCAATTGAAACGTGGTCCAAATGGAGGTATGCTATGAGTATACCATATACACTGGATTTAAAGACAGTAAAAAAAAAAACCATATCTTCCATTGATTTTGTATTGAAATGATAGTATTGGGATAGATTAAAGAAAATATATTAAAATCAGTTTCACTTTTTAAAAATGATCTACTAGAAAACAAAATTGAATATGTGGCTTACATTTATGTTTCCCTGATGTCTTCTAACTCTCTTGTACCAATTTTCATGAAGATCAAAGAAAGTATGGAGGAACTTTGGATTGTTTAGGGGGATTGTGTGAAAGGGGTCTGGGGTGAGGGAAGGAAAGGAGACAGACATCATTACCCTATGTACATGTATGATTACATAAATGGTATGAATCTACATCATGCACAAACATAGAAATGAAAATTTGTACCCCATTATTGTACATTGAATCAAAACATAGTCTGTAAAAATAAAAAAATAAAGAAAGTAATTTGGTTTTTTATTTGTTTAGGCTATCAATCTCCCCCTCCCCACAAAACAAACAAAAAAAGCCCAAAACAACCAACAAAACAAATAACATGGTCTTTCCATAAAATGTCAGAGAATCCTCTGAACGCAATATGAAGGCATGGCTTTTCAAAAGCATTTCACAATTACCGACTTTGCAAAGAGTAGTATTTTACTCTTACCAATATATACATGTATACTTTTTAATTTCTGAATGCACTTAGATACATTCAATATTTCATAGGAAAGTGAACTTCATTGCACTTGTATTTTTCATTTGCTTCAATTGAATGTAAGCAACAGAGCCAAGGTAGCTATGAAAATAATGAATTATTTTACCTCATTTTTCAGAGTGCTCCCAAGAACAGAAATAAAGCCATTCAGGTTTTCTTCTTGGAGTCTTCTACAACAACCATTCCTACCAATTTTAACCCTTTATATAAATGAATACTTTTTCCCTATTTCTATATAATAAAAATAACTTTATCAATATATTAATAACGTATTAACTATTTACATTTCATATTAATCCTTTCTTATTTTTTATTTGTGTGTGCACTTATGTTTGTTTTCTAAGATCATTCAACATACTTTCAATGTATATTCCTTTTAGAGAAAAAATTAAACTAATACTCAAGGTAGTTGCCAGTTTAGTCCATTTCCCTGGATTGTCTTAGGTGTTCAGTTGCGCCAGGTGCCTGCTTCTGCCGAGTTACGACCCACACTCCACCTTCACAGTCTGCCTAACACCATCTCTTCTCTCTCGTGCCATTTGGTCTTCCCACAGGGACCTCTACCATATTCTTCATCTATTCCTTCTTTGTTCAGATTCAGCCACCACTTCCCTACAAACTGGAAGGACCTTTCCCTCCTATGAGTTCCAAGTGTAGTTCCAAAGTTCTGAGCATTGTATGAATTAGCCTCAAACTAGATACAAACTACTTATGTTTTATAGTCTCTACATTCTCACAAAGGTTTGGCTTGGCACTGACTTGTCATACCCAATATTAGAGTTTGCAGGGAGGGATTTTTCCTATTCCCGTTTGCCATGAAGAGTTCTTAAGAAGAAAGATTCTTTTATTTTCTCTTCATTAAAAATTTTGATACAACATCTCAAATAAAATGAAGATTCATAGCATTGTTCATAATTGCCATTAGTTTGATAATTAATATATAACTGGTATAATTCCACAGATATGTTTTTGTTTTCCTCCTGGAAGTTTTTTTAATGACCTTCAGATTTTACTTGTTTAAGATCTTAATATCCCCAACAAAATTAGTTTATTCCTTTTGCATCATATTTAATAGCTGCTCATTAAATGTTGAAGTGGTTCAACAGGAATTAAAAAACACTTTTACTCCCTCACTACTTGGATGCTACGATGAGATAATTTTTATTATGATCATAAAGTTACTATTCCAAAGACCAGATCATTATAACCAGTATAGTTGTGATCCAAACATCCTATCCTAAAAAAAGTAAAGTTTTTCTCAAGGAAGTAGATTAGTCTGAGGAACCTGAAACACATTTGCAATAAATCCATATGAGTATATGTATCCCTCATCAGAATCTTGAAATGTTTCTGTGTTTTCACCCTGAAATGCTTCTATGTTTTCCTCTATGTTATTCCAGAGAGTTAGAAGCTTGTCAGGTGAAGAAACTGTTTAATCAACTAGGAAACATATATAGAGAAACTTCATTTTATCCATGTTAAAATACTCACATTGAAATGAATGGAGAAGTAAAAAACAGAAATTGGAATGTTCTCCATCCTACTTGCCATGTTAAAAGTCAGAGAAAATAAACAAGCTTATTCCTAATAAAATTTTTGTTTTTATTAACTATGAAAGACACAATTTAGGTACCAATGAAAGTGCCCTGTTTTCTACACTAAACTAATGGTTTACATATTAATATCTGTCACATTATCAATTGATGGAATTTGCTCTTTTGTCATTTAAATAATATATTTTCATCTCATACCTCTAATATATCATATAGATTAATGGCACTGGCTATTTTCACTTCTTACAATGTTGTCACTGCATGTATTATATCGAACGTCTGCCAACTCAACATTTTGCTATAATTCTTTAGACAAATTACCAGAAAATATTTTAGGTTAAAAGGACATATGAACATATTCCATCATCTAAACTATTGCAATATATAAATTCAACCACTCAAGTTGACATACTCATGGGTCTGCAAAGAATAAGGCACACAGAGACAGGTCCTGATTTATACTGATCCAAGGAAAATTCTTCAACATTATGATGGGAAGAAAGCAATATGCATTCAGTGGAAGCCATACTTAGAATTGCAAATTGTGAGCTTTTTATGGGCTCCCAGTTTATGATATGATGCTTTCCCTGAATGCTGGGCCTCAGCCATGAACCCTAGCTCTCCATCAGTCACACAATCATGAGGGTAAGCAACTGACGAGCTACAGGGTACTGCAGAGCTGTGCTGTGGGTTAGGTATATTAAATAACCTTTGGATTTACAATATTTTCAACTAAATGATGGGTTTCTCAGGATGTCACACCATCATAAGTCCAAGAGAAATTGAATATAACCACAATGAAGTCTAATTAAAATGGACTAGCTCTGCTCTTGATTTTCTTACATTTTGTTAAAAGTGAATGGAAGTTTGTGTAGGATTGAATTTTTTAATCAAACTGTAAACATAGGAGTCATATTGATCTAGATGGAAGCAGATTAAACTGAGAACTCAGGAACTAGTAAGTATAATAAAGGTTTAAAGAAAAGTTGGAAGACATTTTTATGAGTAAAAGTTTGAAAATAGGTTTTTAGGTTCAAAAGATAGTTTTTTTTTTTTTTTTTTTCTTTATGAAGCAATGAATCTCTGGGTGTTTATATTACAGCTTTTCCATTTTCTTCCTTCCCACCATCTACCCTGCAAAAACACCAAGCAAACACAAATTAAAACATACCTGTTGGAAAAGGCACAGTCAGTTCTTCTTTCATAGAAGGATGAGATGATATACAACTCTCTGTAAGCACAATATCATCAAGTGCAATACTACCATGGTGACCTTTGCCAACTCTACCTTCAAATTTGATTTGGAAGTCTTCATCACCAAACAGTGATAACTTTTGTTTCCGCCAGAAATTGCCTTGTTCTACAGTGAGATTAAGTAGGACCTTCGTTTGGTTTGAGACTGATACTTGAATCAAGGTGAGGACCCCAATGCCAGTTCCATACATGTGATAATAAAAAATGATCTGTAACCAAGAATAGGAATATTATATATTATTAGTACACTTAATTATAACAACTTTATGCTTAATTATATTATAATAACTCATTTATTAACAGATCTGAGAGGAACATTAGAACAGTATATTCCATTGCTCTGTAAGCACTGTAACACAGAGTGAAGTTAGGCAATTCTTGAATTATATATTGTGATGTACAACAGCTTACTAGTACAGTAAGGACTGAATAGACATTTAATAGAAAAATGAACTGCGTTTACTTTCTATGACTTCTAAATGTGAGATTCCTTGAGGTTATAGTTTCAATGTGTCCCACAAAATTCCTGTGTTGGGGATTTAATTCCCAAAAGAATAGGACTGAGAAAGGACCTTTAAGAGGTGATTAAAGGTTCTGCCTTCATGAATGGATTGGTGCCATTATTGGGAGAGTGGGCTCATTATCGACAGAGCGACTTAAATCATTTTCTTAAAATCAGAGAATACTCTCTTATTTCATCACATTCTTGTAAAAACATATTTCAGTTCTACAAGATCCTCAGGGTTTCCCTCTATATAGCAAAACCACCAGAACAGCAATTATCCAAATTTTACTTGAAATGCTAGAAACAGGTCTTAGAAGAACAGCCTCAGGATTTTCCCCTGAGTGAAAATTAATAGAAGTATTTTGCAGGGTTAACATTTCAATGTGTCAAAGAAGAATTTTACTAGATTTTTAGTCATTGTTTTAGAGCAGAAGAAATTCAGGGAAACTTCTGGGGAAAAGAACAGAACAAATGAGCAAGAGAAATTCAGAACTGCTTAGAGGTCTTGTCTTATCATTGCATGAATGAGAGACGGGGTATAATTTTCATAGAGGGAACAGACCCTGAGAATCTCACAGCCACATATATCCTATTGTACTTTAGAGAAAGAAAAACGAATGTGTTTAAAAGGTAAAGAATTAAGCAATATATGCAGGGCATTACTACAAAAAGCCTAGACCAAGAACAGGTACACCAGGTAAAGTGGCTACTCCAATTTCCTAGCTGATAGTCTTCAAGTTTTCATTTATGATCCAAAAATATTTCTTCAATTGATTAACTTCCAATATGAATTCTTTGGCTCTTTGTCCTGGGACGGATACAACCTGGATGGAATTATTTATTTGAGTGATAAATAAAAAGGCCTAGGGCCAATCTTATGGGCAGTATCAACAGACACTGATCAGGCCCAGCTGATCCACTTTCATTTGGATCCCATGCACTCAAAGACAGGGTCGGCTATGTTTCTGCTTAACATCTGTACCTGTGCCACAAATACCAGGTCTATGTTTTGTGTCTTGGTTCATGCTTCTCCATCTGAAGGTCATTTTATGAATGATCCCATCGGATTTATGTGCAAATAAACACACCAACATTTCCATTTTGAGGGACCATACCTGATGTCAAGATAACCTAATCTCAGGGCAACAAGAGGGAATGAAAATCTGCTATTAATTCTTCAAAGGGTGTATTTTTTACTGGAAATTCTCATTATTCATAGATTTGATCTCTTTTCCCATCAATCTCTGTCTGTTTGCCTCCCATCCACCCACCCTCCAAAAACGGAGAAAAAAAATCCAATTTTCTTTGCTTAAAAGTATTCCAGAGGGTGAAAGGACAGAGATGATTCTTCTGTAAATTTGTGAGGTCACTACTTACCTGATACACATATTTATTATATGAAAGACCCAATAACTCTTAGCATGACCTTTCCTTAACTCTCTGTATTCAATCCATATCATAAATATTCACAAAATGAACATCAATTATTAATTTTTTGACTGTTCTTCTATATATACTTCATTATTCTCATACAGGTGATTAAAAAACTGGGGACTATGGTTCTGGGACCAGGGGGAGATAAGGATGAATGAAAGCCTCAGCTAGCATAGTATGAAAAAATAATCTTTTGAACATTTTCAGTAGAAGTATTTAAATAGAAAAGCTTGGAAGTCAAATGAAATTATATGTACATATATTATGTTTAATGTTTAATTATTTTTCCAAGACTAAATCTTATTTGCAATTTTCTATAGATATTTAGAGCTAGATACATAGATTCAACATTTATAAAATCTTGTGTGTCTGAGTTTTATTTCTGAGAAAGTATTCAGTCATTTGTAAGACAGAGGAATCATAAAATGATGTTTGATTAAAACTCAACTTTTAACTAACTAAAAGTTTAATACAATTTCTGTGACTTGTTACTTCCATTCTAGACTACTGACCAAATTCTTTTTCTAAAACTCTCATCTGATTATTACATCACTTTTATTTGTGGAAAATTCTCACAGTCTTAGAGATGAGGTTGCTCTATGGGTATGATACCATAAAATCACATGAAGATCAGACAGAAAAACTGTGATAAAGTTTCACATGTTTGAAGACTCTAACTGGTAGAATATTGAAGGCTGGTCAGTGTGTCTTGTCCTGCTATGGACACAGGTGCTTCAGAAGATTGGATCTTGAAGATAACAAAGGTTTAAGTCATGTAATCGTCTCCTAGTCTGACTTGGTCCACAACTTGCTGAACACAGTTTCTTTTTAGTTTTCACACATTAAGGAATACCATAGTCAGAGCCCCTGGGATCAGATTTTATGGAAACTGCATTTCTCATCATAAATGTAAATAAATAACACATTTGTTTGTGGACCAGTTTCTCAAAAGTGAGTTCTCTGAGTGCTCAGTTTATATTACATGTAAAGGTAACTTTAGTTCCTAACCTAGCTGACTCAAATCTTTTGTGGAGTATAAAGAAACAACTAAGTAGGTGTGAGACGAACGTGGAAACCCCTACGTAGTAGTAGTAGTCATCATATGAGGCTCTTCGGTCTAAGACATCATAAAGTTGAATTTATACTTTTAATACTTCACATTTTCTTGAAATTTCACAAGCTAAGGACTAAGTCACATTTCCTTCTTGCCCACAGAAATTCTTTTTTTAAGAACCAAGTTCATTCTTTCCTTTTCTATGAAATCTCCTTCAACCCCTTTATCGCAATTCTAACCATCTCTAATACTAATTCTTAGACATATTTAATCGCATCCTGCCTATTGTTTTTTTATGATAAAATTCTCATATTCAATAAGCACTAAACTCCCTGAGGGTAAGCAACTAGTATTTTACTTCTTTTGTGTTATCCATGGTCATGAATAATTAACCATGGAATTTCCCATTGTTTTCCAAAATTCCAATATTCATGGGATTTATACATAGGAGAAAATTTTCCAACATTTCTACCAATCCTTCCCTTTCATTCTTTCTTCTTCTTTTCTGTCCCTCACATATCCCAGTTGAACAAGTTAAAATGCATATTTGCATATAATAACCATTCTATTTTCTGTATTTGATTTCATGAACAGTCATTCTCAATATGTCTTGAGTTTTTTTCCCTCCATACCTTGCAGTTTTTGCTTCTCTTACTTATTATTGGGCTTGATATTCTGGCTGTCCTCAAGGGTTGCTGTGGGAAAAAGCTCTTTATAAAGATGTAATGTCCAGATGAATTGCCTAAGGTGTGGTCCACAGCAGGTTCTGTGCTTGTAGGTGGTATGCTGCTAGGTTTCAGATTCCAGTCAAAGTCCTCATCCTTATCCTGCTCCCAGGCACAGAGGTCAAATTCAAAATCACAGCGCCCATTAAAGGTACCTGGAAAACATTTTCAAATTAATTTTAGAAAGAATGGAAATCCACTGTCTTTAAAGTTTGCAATTCAAAAATACAGTGATCTTACTATATCACGTAGTATTTCAAAACCTTACATGCTATCCTGATGGCAGCATTTAAATAGAACATGTTAGTTTGTTCTATACAGCTATTTCCATGGCAACGTAAGTTCATTTCTCCACAAATCTGGTCCCGGTCTCAAAACTTGAGAAAAGATTTTAGCATCATATATGCTTTCTCCTCTCAACACCTATTTTTTGATGTAATGTATTACTTTTCTTTTCTCCTCTTTGCTTCCCAGGTCTTGATACTAAATTCAGGAAATTTATGATTCTGCCATAAAGTTTAGTTTAGGAAATATTGCCCCCCAAAGCTACCATGAATCATAATTATTTTAGAAATTAATAGCTTTAGAGATGAGAAAGTTATAAAATGAAAAAGGCATAAAAGATGTAATAATTTCAATTAACTTATTGTAATAAGTTGCAGAAATTAAATATGTTAAGTTACATTGAATACCAAACTATCTTCCAGGTGTTCTTTTAAGTTTGTTTAATTTACTTTTTCTTCCATTTCCTGCATAGGAGGAATTACACGGACATTTCTTTATAATTCTAAAGTTAGCATTAAGGCTAACAATGTTTGTGCAGATGTTACAAAATACAACACTGTGGTACAAAAGGTCATTTTTCATAAAATAAGTTTGGGACACTTTTGATCATCCTTATTTTTAAGTCAATAGTATGATCCTGAATAAAGCCAGTGAATGATTGATCTGATAAATAGTAAAATGTTCTGTTTAGAATTATTTGAAAATAATAAGTCTTTATTAATTTCTGCTAGAATATGGCAACTAAAAATGAAGATCTGTAAAATAATAATTATATGAAAGATGGGGTCCAAAAGTAAACATACTTGAGAAGAACCTATGGTACAGTGTCAATAAGTATTCAGATAGAGAACTTTCAAAGTTCATTTGAACAATTGCTCAAATTCCTTAAGGTAATTTTATGATCATAAAACATTTGTCACCAAAACACTAGGGTTGGTTCTTCAACACACTGTCCAAAGGAAAACAGAATCCATAAAAATTCCTGGATAAAGAAACTATTTCATTCTATCACATATTACCTTAAGAATTTTGAAATTCTGTTATGCTTACCAGTAAAATAGTGGTTTTCCTTTATGGACATATTCTTATCGTTCTCACAGATCAGAAAAAAAAAATTTTAAACAAAACAAACTCCATATTCTTTGTAGTTAATAAGGTGGAAAATATGAAATGTATAGGTTGTATACATTTCTATGACATTTTATAGTATATAAAATGAAAGTTAAAATTAACATAAACTTTTCTATAATTTGTATAATTGTTTCTGTGTCCTTTTATAGTATATAAAATGAAAGCTAACTATATCACATCTCCCACTAAGAAACTTGCCCAACAATGAAAACAGGTTTAAAATGATCATTTTTAGCTTAAAAATGGTAAAGTTAAGAAAGTGTCAGGATGAATATTCTTTTTAAAA
This sequence comes from Sciurus carolinensis, assembly GCF_902686445.1. Lineage (NCBI taxonomy): Eukaryota > Metazoa > Chordata > Mammalia > Rodentia > Sciuridae > Sciurus > Sciurus carolinensis. The sequence goes on from NC_062224.1 coordinate 26,044,380, forward strand.
TGGTTTAATTTAACAGCCAGACTAATACTAATTTTTAATGTTTTTAAGGATAGAAGATATTTTTCTTTTGAAATTTTTATCATCAAATCAATAGAATGGCATTTTATATCCAATTACTGAGTTTTAAAACTACATTTGAGATGCATTTTATAATTTATTCTTCCTAGAATAGACCATAATCTTATAGATCTTTTAGTTCAGAATACTAAAGTTCTCCTAAATTTTCTTTGAGAGGGCTGGAAAGGCAATCTCACTAAAGTCATAATAAACCTAAGTCAGCACCAAGTTTAGAATCTGAACTATGGTCTTGATTAAGAATTATATCAGGACTGGGGTTGTGGCTCAGTGGTAGAGCATTTGCCTAGCATATGTGAGTACCTGGGTTTGATCGTCAGCACCACATAAAAATAAATAAAGGTATAAAAAAGAATTATATCATGAATTAATTTACCGTCATTGTGTTAGAAAATTTAGCAGCCCATAAGGATCTGATTACCATACAGACCAGTACCTAGAGGAGCCATTCCAACAAAATGTAGCTGCGGAAAACAGATTTGTTTAAAAACAAAAACCCTAAAATCCCTGCTACACGAACCTCTCTCTATAATGTAAATCACATCTTTATTTTGATTTTTATTATAGTTTTGAAGATATGTTGCCTTAGAAAATTTAATTCTGACATATCAGCCGGGAAAACAGAACAAACGATTGAAGTTGTTGGAATTTCACAGCACTGTGGTAAGAGGGAACACCTTTAATTTCGCATTTCATTATTTCCCATGGGTGCCAGGTGAGAAAAGTTGCAAACATTTCTGTGAGCAGATGTCGATTCTTGGCATTTCATGGTGCAGTTAATGCCAGTGCCAGACAGGTGTGCCATAAGGAAGGAAGAAAATTATCACCTTTGTGTATAGCCATATCATTAATCAAGCCAATTTTCTCATTTCTACATGCTATAATGATCAATATCTTCCTAACTGTAAAATATATATTTCTTTTAAAAAGACATCATTATAATCTTATAAGATCCTACACATTTCTAAAATTAAGAGTTCATCATTCTATTTATTTAGTCAACATAAATTTGAGCCTATTCTATAAATTAAGTATATTAAGAAAAATAGAAAACAGACTGGAAAATGGGTGACTGCGTATTGAACATAATGTGTGCCGGTTCTGAACATTCTCTTTATACGTGTCTTCATTTAATTCTCACATCACTGTTTTCATTCTTCTTTTGGTTGTTGAGAAGGCTGAAGTTCAGAGTTAAACTTTGCTTAATATTATATCATGAGAAGCAGAGTCATGAGTTGAAGAGTGACATGACAAGGTCCCTGGAATGTCACCCTTGATAAGTTAGTATGCCTGGCTGAGGTGAGTGTTGCAATGAAACAAATTTGCAAATTTACAAAAACTGCAGCATAAGGAAGTACATGTGACTGTCAGGACATGAGCTAAGCATGCCCTTCCTGTGGGAGAGCCGTGAAGACTACAGCTGTCCTGCTTGGCTTGATTATTCCTGAGGTAGAGTGACACAGTTATCACTTCTTTAATTGTTCATGTGAATACTAATTTCCCAAGAATGTCAGTTTGTCATTCAAAGGCAGAAATTTCTGCAACCAAATGAATGGGATAGATCCTATCAATTATATCCTTCTTTGAAAAATAATTAAAAAAAAAAAAAAAACTAGCACATTAAGGGCTCTGAGAATTTCCACGACATAGGAACTATTTCTTCACACAAAAAAGTATGTTCTCAAATTTTCTAAGGAAATATTTGTTTGCAGAACTTGTTGCAGAATAATATACTAGTGATGCAAAGGACAAGATTTTCAAATTCTGCTATTAAAACAAACTCTAAAAGTCTGTGATTAGAGAAGCTGGCTTCCAATTCTCAGTGGGCACGTTTTTAGCTGCGTAATTGAGAACTGATCAGTTTCCTAGGGCTATTCAACAAACACACAACAGGGTAGTTTAAAACAGTAGAAATGCATGATCTCACAGCAGTAGCAGACTGGGGGACAGCAGTCAGGGTGTTGACAGTACCCTGCTCTACGTAGGAGATGATCCTTCCTTGCCTCTTCATCAATGCTGTGGTACCAGCAATCTAGTGTCTTTGGCTTGGAGATGAGTCATCTCCACCACAACGCCTTCTCTCTGTGTCTTCCCATCCTCTTTCCTCTGGGTCAGTGTCCAAATGTGATATCAGTCACTGGATTAGGACTCCTCTTAATCCGGTCTGATCTCTTTTTATTTCAATTACATCTACAAAAACCCTATTTCCAAAGAAAGTCGCTTCTGAGGTTTTAGGTAGACCTTTTTTTTGGAGGAACACTCACATCCAGATGCACCTAAGTTTGCGGGGTAGGATAGTTTACAACCCAGCGGTAGATTTTTTCCTTTTTTTAAGGTAAATCTTGGACTTTTAAGATGTACATTCATATTCTAAAATAATTACTATTTCACATTCTTTCATTTCATCTTATATGTTACATACTGATCAAAACCACAAAAGAAATAATAGAAAATTTAGTAGTATATATTCTTGACATGTCCTTGATTTTAATAGAAATATTTCCATAGTTTCCTACATTCACTTGATAGAGTATCTTTAGCCTATTAAAGTCATATTCTGTGCATATTGTAAGAAATAGTTGTTTAATTTAAACATATTTTTGGCATATATTAGTTTGATTTTTTTTTCTCAGTTACTTATCTGGTTACATTTAAGTCATTATGTTAAAACATTCTTAAAATGTTGTAAGATGTGCATGATATAATATCTCTGAGTTTAGTTTGCTATCATTCTAAGTTTTTGCATATCTACATGCATAGAGTTTGATCTACAATGTTCTTTTTAATTTTTGGAAGCTTCATTATCAGTGATATATGAACTGCATAAAATAAACTCTATTATTTTATATGGCTGGAATTGTTCCTATGGACATAATCACTTCATTAAAATTTGATAGAACTCAGCAGTATCTATCCCAAGAGACAAAAATTGGAGAACATTTGTTAATAACTTTATCTGATAGTTAATCTTCTAATCAAGTTTTCTACTTTATAAGGTAATTTTGATCATTTTTCTTGAAGAAAATTAACCATTTCATGGATATGTCCAAACTGAGAGTTATTGGTCTTCAAATGATTATTATTTACCCTTTAACGAGGCTAAACTTATGGAATTGTGAGGTTTTTTTCCTTTTTAAAATTAAAATTTGTTGGAGTTCTATCTACTTTTAAAAATAACTACCCTTGTATTTACAATTTGCATTTTCTGTTTTCTAAGTTAATATTTATTCCCTCTGATATTCTTAATATTACCTTATTTTTGTAATTATTTACTTTGAAATAATTGCAAACTTGTAAAAATTAATAATACAAATTATTTCCTATCCACTCTTTAACTAAATTTATAAATGTTATATTTTCCCATTTGCTCCATGTGCATATCTATATATGTATTTTTCAGAAGCATTCAAACATAAATTGGAAGACACTGTGCCATTTTATCAAAGCTTTTTTATTTCTTTCATATTAAAAAGGATATTTTTTTGTACAACTACAGTAAAAATCACAAAGACAGAACATTTAACATTATAAATCTACAGTCCATATTTAAATATCGGTTATCCTAATTAGCTGTATCTCCCCTTGGTTAGAATCCAATCCTAACCTCCCATTTGGCTTCCATGACCATTTAGTCTCTTAATCTGTAAGTGCTTCTTATTTACTTTTCTTTCTTAGCCTCAGCATGTTTGATGAGATGAAGGCAGTTATTACAGAAAGTACTTGAATTGAATTGGATTAGTCTGAGGAATGCTTGTCATGAGACACAGGTTCTGCATTTCAGCAGGAAGACCACAGAAGTAATCTTGTACCATCTCAGCACATCATATCCAGAGGCATACTCTGATTTATCCTAAAATCCATGATGTTTACTTGAGTATCTGATCAGAGTCCACTACATTTCTCCACTAAATGTTACACTTTCTCTTTTAATTGATTTTTTTCCTTTTTTTTTGGGGGGGGGGGTACTGGGGGATTTAGCTCAGGGACTCTTTATCACCGAACCACATCCCTACCCCTTTTTATTTTTTTTTATTTTGAGACAGGGTCTCACTAAGTTGCTGAGGGCCTCACTAAATTACAGAGGCTGACTTTGAACATGTGCTCCTCCTGCCTCAGCCTACTGAGCCACTGAGGTTACAGGTGTACACCACAGTGCCCAGCTAAAATTTAATTTTCAAACAAATATAATTGTGACTATAAAAATATTAAACATTCAGCAATCAGTTATGACTCTCACTATTTTCTTCCTTTCATTCTTTTTCTTTTCTTTCAGTTGTAGTAAGAACACATGAGATCTTCCTCCCAGCAAAATTTTTAATGTATGCTACCATATTGTTATCTATACATCAGCATTAAGTCATAAGGCAGATCTCGACAGTTTCTAATTTCTTCCAACAGTATTTGCAGTTTCAACTTGCACAAAGTAGATTCACAAGTACTTTATGCTTTTTGGCACTACTTACTGCCCTCGACTGTGTTTTAAAAATACTATTATTCTAAATTAAATACATTTTATCCAATAATTATTTAAGAATATCTAATTGGCTCAGCATTTTAGTTTAAACCTTTAGTTTTACTGTGTTTTGGTCAAGTAATATAGCCTATATAACTTACACTACATGAAATTTTTAAAAATTGTCTTCTAATTTGTAACTGATACATAAATATACCTAATATGACTGAAAGAAATGCTCAATTTTCCAAGGCTCAAAGTTCAATATATGTATATTTATTTAACCGTCCCAATCATATTTTAAAAATACTTCTTGACTTATATTTGTTTATCTGATTAGAAAAGCCTCATGGAATTTTTTATAATATGAATTAATAACTGGATTTTCATATTTTTTACTATTCTAATGGCTTTTTTAAATATATTTGGATAAAACTACTAAATTATATCTTTATTCTAGGTTTCACCTTTAAACACTCTTATTTTTGTTATTTTTATTATTTTGGGGGCAGGTACCAGGGATTGAACTCAGGGGCACTCGACCACTGAGCCACATCCCCAGTCCTAGTTTGTATTTTATTTAAAGACAGGTTCTCAGTGAGTTGCTTAGTGCCTCACTTTTGCTGTGACTGGCTTTGAACTCATGATACCCCGCCTCAGTCTCCAAAGCTGCTGTAATTATAGGAGTGCGCCACTGTACTTGGCTCAATTATTTTGACTCAGAAATTAATGTTAAATTGATGTACTACTCTCTTTGCAGTATACATCTTTGTCCATCTTTTAAATATTTTTATGCCATTATCTATGATAGCATTAAGAACACTTCTACATCATGACTAAGTTCTTTATTTTATTTTAGCTCAGTTTTATTAGCTTACTTTTTATGAAACTATCTTTCTAATATATATTATTCACATTACATATTCATCATCGATTTTGCATAAAATTAATATTCATCCTGTCATATCTATTATTTCTTCAGTATTTTCATCTCATTGAACTTTTCTCATTATGTCAAGAAATATTTTGACAATGAATCACTCTTCCATAATATCATATAAAATATGATGTCAATAAAATATCAGGAATATTTTATTTAGGAATATAATTGATATTTCTACACTTCATCTTTGTCTTACCTAACTCCATCCAAATTTTTCTTCTCATTTCTCTTATCACTTTCTATTCATATTAAACACAATTCTTAATTTCTTATATGTTCAATAATGATATTTAATATACATTTGATTTATTTAATTATAATAATTATATTTTAGGAGAATTAGATCACTCTGATGGTCCTAATTTTTGTCTTTTACCAGAATCTATTTAAATAACATGTCACAGCTGTTTTTGCCAATAACATTTGTAGCTCCTCTGTAGCTCCTTCATTATTCTGTGTTGATTTGTGGAAGCCCTCTCCAAGAGGTCATGCACTGTTCATATTCCAATTTCCAGTACATAATAGATTGTAATTAATGTGACCCTTTATGATGAGGTAGAACTACTTCTCACTCCACTTACTGGTCCTAAGATTCTTTAACCAATGAAATGCAGAATAGTCGCAACGGCAAGAAACCCAAAGACCTTTCACCAATTTGCACCCATTTCTAGGATCTTCCTGACTATACCCCTACCCTGCCCCTGTCCTTCAATTACCAGTGCCAGGTTCTCCCTCTTCTTACAGAATCCAAAATGGAGCTTCTTTTTGTGCAATATTGTTTCTTAATTCAGGGAGGCAATTATTTGAAGATAAAGAAAATGCATATAGATATTCTTGTGTTAAAATTAGAAGAGGAAAACTGACTCCTAAGATGTTAACAACTAGTTTCTGTTACTAGAAATCTAATTTTATGTTGACCATTGAAACTCAGAAACTATGTATAGATATATAATATTATTTTCTCTTTTTTAAGTGTAGAGAAAGCACACATTTGTTTCAAAAATACTTAATTGCAGGAACATATTTGAAATATGTAACCACACCGGTCAATTGTCTATTTGTGCTGATTATATTAGTCTAGATAAGCTAAAAAAATTGGTAGAAACCATAATAGAATTTTAATGTGAATAGCAAATCATGACTTTCAGTTTAAAATCTAAATAATGAGGTAAGTGTGATCCAGGGTAACTATAGTGGACAACAGAAGAGACACCATTAAATATGAAAAGTAATCCCATACCTAAATTTCTATCACTTCCTAAAAAAAACAGTGTTTATTGATTGCCAATTTCCCCCTTGTTATTAAATCTAATAGAAGTTTTGGAGTACTTGTTATTTAATTTTTGCACATCTAATATTGACTACTGCTTTCAGAATTATAACTCTGTCTCCTATGACAACAGAGTCTGTGTCTCCTTTTCCTTCTGCCTGTTTTCATCTCCTCTGTAACCATTTTCCTTTTAAATACTAAGGGTCTGACGTTGGATTCTTGATGTTATTTGATGGTTGCTAATTTTACATCTCTGCAGAAATGTCCTTTTTAAACTTAAAATCTATATAGCCAGTTGCCAACTGGATACCTATTTATTGTTCATCAGACACATGTCAAACAAAAGAGTAGAAATGAAGTCATGACCTTACCAGCTTCCTCATCCTTTTGCATCTTTAATTAAGAGTGAATAAAACTGCCAGTTATGTACTTGCCCAACCCAGAAAACCTCCAGAGTTAACTAGTCATCAGATTTATAGACTTATTCCTTCCAAATGTTTATTCACTTCATCTTCATTGAAAGCAACTTGACACCATGCATGTCTTGAATGGAATATTAGTCTCCCTGTGATGTCCCACCTTCCAATTTGCTCCCGTGTACACTGCTGTCAGTGATGTTTCTAAGATGCAATTTTGATTTTATTATTTCTGTAGTTAAATGTCTTCCTAGAACTCTCAAGTTAAAGCATGCATTTCTTTTTCTAATTTCTATTTGTTCTTTTTAGTTATACATGACAGTAGAATCTATTTTGAGGCATTCATACAAACTTGGACTCTATCATATTCTAATTAGGTTCCCAGTCCTGTGGATGTACAGGATATTGGGATTCACTATGGTGTATACATATATGTACATAGCAAAGTTATGTCAGATTGATTCCACTGTCTTTCCTATCCCTGTCCCCGCTCCCTTCCCTTCAATCTGTTTCTTAGCTTGAACTATCAAGTACCCCTGCTTGTCTCTCTGGACTCCTAGCTATTCCTTTCTCTCAGATCAAATGCTAGACAGGCTACATGTTAGGCAAGATAACCATGCAACACACCATGATCGCTCTTGCCTCTGGGTCTTGGCTACCACCTTTGTAATTCATATCATTTGGAACTCTTTTTATCCATTCTTGATTAACCACCTCTTCATCCTTCTTAGACATGATTGGCACAAGACTAACTGAAAAAATAAAAACTAAACTACTGAAACTCTTAGGCCATATCATTTTCTATGGTAGGCAAGAGAGAGGGGAGTTGAGAGGGAGAGAAAGATATATTGTGAATCGGCTATAATCTACTCTAACATTTCCTGAATATTTATTTCCATATTTAAGGGAAAATTTAAGAACTTAAACTATCCATTAAGAAGAGTAGATAACAGCAGTCTTTGGATCATGTATATAAGATGCTATTAAAGAATTCAAGAATATTTTTATTAACTTCATGACTAAGAACGTGAAAAAAGAAAATGTGAAGAGATGCAATGTATATAATTGATGGTAGCTGTTTTCTAATACTTAAGTTTTATTATTAAGGAGAAGTACAAATAGGAAGATGTATCATCAAAAACTCATACTGGGAAAATAGGGACCGATTGATTCAATATTATGAAAAATATTACAATAAGGGGTACCTGACAGTTGAGAAAGCTTTTTATGTGAGGCAGTGTATACTGGTTCATGAAAGTGTTTAGCAGGCCTCAATTCTCCCTTCCCATCTCCACTGTCTACAAAGTCAGGGAAATGATTTCTTTATGTGTGAGTACTTCATTTGTCAATTCATCCAACAGCAATTTGGTAGATGTTGAGGTTGATTTGTCAATAAATATGTGCTAGTAGAGTTCTCACATTTTAATAGAATGGAATAAGTGCTAGGACAGAGAGAAAAAGTTCAAGTTTAATTGTAATTGAGTAAACTAAATCCTTCACACAAGTCTTAGATTCTTATTTAAGAGAGCATGAGCTAATGTCCATGATCACCTCCAACTCTTTATGTAATTCAATTACCAGAACTCTGACAAACTGTTTATAAGGTATTAACAGATGCATCCCTTATTTCTCAATTTTTCTTTATTTAATTGATCCTCCCTACTTAAAAATAATATCAAAGAAAGAGAACACACAGATTACAGCAGCAGTAAAACATGGACTATTATAGACTCTGTACTATCAAAAGTATGATACAAGAGTTCTATGAACATCTGTATATGCATAAACGTAACAACCTGAATGGAACAGACCAGTCTTTGCAAAGCACAAACTTACTTAGTGCAAAGTAGATAATTTAAGTAGTTTTGTAGCTACTATGAAAATTCAACTAATGATTTAAAAATGCCTAAGAAAGAAATTTCTATTTCAATAGATCTCACTTGAATGTTTCTACAAAATCTTCAAGGAACACAAAGCAGAAAATAGAATTAAAACTGTCCCTATTTCAGATGCCATTATTGTCTACAAAATAAATCTCTACTGCAAAAATCAGAACTTTTATGAGCCAATAAGGTCTAAGGACAAAAGAGTGACATAAAAATTAATTTTTATTTATATACTATCAATGAACACATGAGGACAAAAATTAAAAATATAATATCAATTATAAGCCTTCAACTATCAAATATTTAGGTATAAAACTAATATAACATGTATAGGATTTGTATGCTGAGAACTACAAAATACTGATAAAAGAAATCACAGATCAAAATAGTAAACTCACACTATGCTCATTGAAATATATTGAAGATTTTACTTCTCTCCAAAATTTTACTTAATGCAATTCTCAACAAAATTACTTCAATATTATTTCTAAATACAGATGATGTATTTATAAAATTTATTTGGAAAATCAGAGGAACTAGAATAACCAAAATAATTTTAAAAAGTAATAAATGCAGAGGTGTCACTAAATAATGTCAAGATTTATTATACAGTTTTTGTTATCAATATTGTGTTGTATTAGTAGAAGAAAAGACACTTTATGGTAGTGAATTTTCTATTAGTGTAATAAAAATCTTGCATAAAGAATCTTTAAAAAAAAGATTTATTTGTCTCACAGTTTTAGAGGTTTCTGTTTATGATCCATTGATCCTGTTGCTCTGGGGCCTATAATGAGGCAGCACATCATCGTGAGAGAACACGGCAGGGAAAGCTACTTACATGGCATTAAGGAGGCAAAGAGAGAGGAAGAGACCAACATCCCAGATCCCCACTAATGACCCCATGACCTAATAAACTTCCACTACTCGTTCATCCTAACATTCCACTACCTTCCATTGTATCAATCTGCAAACTAAACCTTTAACACTCATGGGCCTTTGGGGGGACATTGCAGATTCAAACTATCGCAAACTTAGATGTCTATTCTGATAGAGAACCCAAAAATAGCTCCAGAAAAGTAGAATGAACTAATTTCTAACAAAATGAAGAAAGCAATTAAACCAAGGGAGTATAGACTTGTTCGTGGTATTAGAGCAACTGGATAGCCACCGGGGCTGGGGGGGTCATTATTGACCTAATTCTAAATCTTACAAATTATAGACATAAACATAAAAGATCATAAACTTGAATGTAATATATTATGAAACTTTAGAAGAAACAGAAGATTTTGGACCTAAGACTTGTTTTTTTCTAGACTATATCTCTATCTATCTATATTATTTTTTATTTATCTTTGATATAAACAAAAATAGTATCAAAAACATGATCCTTAAAAGGAAATATCAGTGCATAGGATTTCATCAAAATTAAAAATGTTTGCTCTTTAAGCAACACTTTTAAGAAAATGGAAAGGCAATCTGAAGCTTGGGAGAAAATAATTCCTGGTCACACATCTGTAATGTACAAAGTATTCTCAATACTCAACATAAAGAGACATTTCAGTCAAAATGATGTACAGATGGCAAATAAACATATGAAAAGATGTTAAACATTACTAGTTATCAAGGAAATAGGTGCAATATTACTCCAGAGCCATCAAAATAGCAAAAACAAAAATATAATAATTATACTACCAAATGCTCACAAGGTCTTGAAGAAATGGGATCACTCAGACATTGCTGGTGGCAATGTAAAATGATACAGCCGCTCTGGAAAACAGTATCATGGTATGCTACAATTTTACCATAGAACATGACTCGGCTATAATAAAGAACAAATGGTTTATACACACAACTTCAATGAACCTCAAGGGGATTCTACCAAGAAAAAGAGTCTCGAAAGGTCACATACTATATGGTTCCACTTGAAAAACTTTCTTAAAATGACAAGTATAGAAATAAAAGAAAAAAGTAGTGGTTTCCCACAGTTAGGGAAGGAATGGTTTATGGGAGATCTTGGTGGAGATGGAAAATATTGATTGTAGTGATGATCAAACAAATTACACATGTAATAAAATATGAAACTATACACACATATTGGAACAACATCAGTTTTTTGGTTTTGTTATTGTACTACAGTTATATAACCACTGAGAGAAACTACATGTAGAGCACACAGAATTTTCTATATTAATTTTGTTAATTTCCCATGAATCCATATCATTTCAAGATTAAAAGTTAAAAAATTAATATCATTTACCCATTATCTTTGGGTTTTATCATTAGGAATTTATGATAGATTTATTTCACTTGCATTTCCCTACTGTTTCCATAAAGTAATAATAATAAAAAATTCTAACCAATACTTTCTGAACTGTGTTTCATGGGAACAAAACCATCATTCTACATGGGGTGTATTTGCTTCCACACAAAAAAGGTTTTAGAGATAAAGTAATCTGAAAAAACTCCACTGATAATGTCAATCTTTTGAAAACTTACAATTGTTATATACAAAAGATTTAGAAAATCTGATTTGGCCCATGAATGATCCAGAGAAACTCCTCACACACAATTTCTTCTTCCATATTGACTATCTCATTTCACAACTTGGAAAATACTATGTTACATAACACACTGGGCAAGTAAGAACAATGATAATTTTGGAAAGACAATGAAAGGTTTCCAAGTCCCAGTCACCACTCAGTTGCAGCCTGCAGTAGGGAGTGTGTGAAGCTTAGGATGGCTGGTCCTTCACAGGGAGCCTGGCTTAAGGACACTGTGATTCCTGACCCATTCTCTAGCAACATCTCCCACAGAAAACAAAAGTTATTCAGAGTCCATGGTCAACAAACTTCCTAAAAACACATTTGTTTTTTTCAAGGTGATGTATCACTTTTTTTTTTTATTTTATTGTAAACAAATGGGATACATGTTGTTTCTCTGTTTGTACATGGCGTAAAGGCATACCATTTGTGTAATCATAAATTTACATAGGGTAATGTTGTTTGATTCATTCTGTTATTTTTTCCCTTCCCTCCCACCCCTCCCACCCCTCTTTTCCCTCTATACAGTCCTTCCTTCCTCCATTCTTGTCCCCCTCCTAACCCTAACTCTAACCCTAACACTAACCCCTCCCACCCCCCATTATGAGTCATCATCCACTTATTAGCGATATCATTCGTTTTTTGTTTTTTTGAGATTGGCTTATCTCACTTAGCATGATATTCTCCAATTTCATCCATTTGCCTGCTAATGCCCATAATTTTATCATTCTTTATGGCTGAGTAATATTCCATTGTATATATATACCACAGTTTCTTTATCCATTCATCAATTGAAGGACATCTAGGTTGGTTCCACAATCTGGCTATTGTGAACTGAGCAGCTATGAACATTGATGTGGCTGTATCTCTGTGATATGCTGATTTTAAGTCTTTTGGGTATAGGCCAAGGAGTGGGATAGCTGGGTCAAATGGTGGTTCCAAGTTTTCTAAGGAGTCTCCACACTGCTTTCCAGAGTGGCTGCACTAATTTGCAACCCCACCAGCAATGTATGAGTGTACCTTTCTCCCCACATCCTCGCCAACACCTGTTGTTGCTTGTATTCTTGATATTCGCCATTCTAATTGGGGTGAGATGGAATCTTAGGGTGGTTTTGATTTGCATTTCTCTTATTACTAGAGATGTTGAACATTTTTCCATATGTTTGTTGATTGCTTGTAGATCTTCTTCTGTGAAGTGTCTATTCCTTTCCTTAGCCCATTTGTTGATTGGATTATTTGCATTCTTGGTGTAGAGTTTTTTGATCTCTTTATAGATTCTGGAGATTAGTGCTCTATCTGAAGTATGAGTGGCAAAGATTTTCTCCCACTCTGTAGGCTCTTTCTTTGCATTGCTGATAGTTTCCTTTGCTGAGAGAAAGCTTTTTAGTTTGGATCTATCCCAGTTATTGATTCTTGCTTTTATTTCTTGTGCTATGGGAGTCCTGTTGAGGAATTCTGGTCCTAAGCCGACATGTTGAAGCTCTAGACCTACTTTTTCTTCTATAAGATTCACTGTCTCTGGTCTGATTCCGAGGTCCTTAATCCATTTTGAGTTTAGTTTCGTGCATGGTGAGAGATATGGGTTTAGTTTCATTCTGTTGCATATGGATTTCCAATTCTCCCAGCACCATTTGTTGAAGAGGCTACCTTTTCTCCATTGCATATTTTTGGCCCCTTTGTCTAGTATGAGAAAATTGTATTTATTTGGGTTTGTGTCCGTGTCCTCTATTCTGTACCATTGATCCACCTTTCTATTTTGGTACCAATACCATGCCGTTTTTATTACTATTGCTTTGTAGTAGAGTTGAAGATCCGGTATTGCGATACCCCCTGCTTCACTCTTTCTACTGAGGATTGCTTTAGATACTCTGGGATTTTTATTCTTCCAGATGAATTTCATAATTTCTTGTTCTATTTCTGTAAGGTACATCATTGGGATTTTAATTGGAATTGCATTGAATCTGTATAGCACTTTTGGTAGTATGGCCATTTTGACAATATTAATTCTTCCTATCCAAGAACATGGGAGATCTTTCTATCTTCTGAGGTTTTCTTTAATTTCTTTCTTTAGTGTTCTGTAGTTCTCACTGTAGAGGTCTTTCACCTCTTTTGTGAGATTGATTCCCAAGTATTTTATTTTTTTTTGATGCTATTGTGAATGGGGTAGTTTTCCTAATTTCTCTTTCTGAAGATTCATCACTTAAGTATAAAAATGCCTTAGATTTATGTGCATTGATCTTATTCCCACTACTTTACTGAATTCACTTATGAGATCTAAAAGTTTTCTGGTGGAATTTCTTGGTTCTTCTAAGTATATAATATATCATCAGCAAACAGGGATAGTTTGAGTTCTTCTTTTCCTATTCGTATCCCTTTAATTTCTTTGGTCTGTCTAATTGCTCTGGCTAGAGTTTCAAGGACGATATTGAAAAGAAGTGGTGAAAGAGGGCATCCCTGCCTTGTTCCAGTTTTAAGGGGGAATGCTTTCAGTTTTTCACCATTTAGAATGATATTAGCCATGGGCTTAGCATAGATGGCCTTTACAATGTTAAGGAATGTTCCCACTATCCCTATTTTTTCTAGTGTTTTGAGCATGAAGGGGTGCTGTATTTTATCAAATTCTTTTTCTGCATCTATTGAAATAATCATGTGATTCTTGACTTTAAGTCTATTGATATGGTGAATTACATTTATTGATTTCCTGATGTTGAACCAACCTTGCATCCATGGGATGAAACCCACTTGATCATGGTGCACTATCTTTTTAATATGTTTTTGTATGTGATTTGCTAAAATTTTGTTGAGAATTTTTGCATCGATGTTCATTAAGGATATTGGTCTGAAATTTTCTTTCCTTGAGGTGTCTCTGTCTGGTTTAGGTATCAGGGTGACATTGGCTTCATAGAACGAGTTTGGGAGGGTTCCCTCCTCTTCTATTTTATGGAATACTTTGAGAAGTATTGGAATGAGCTCTTCTTTTTTAAAGGTTTTGTAGAACTCGGCTGAGAACCCATCTGGTCCTGGACTTTTCTTTGTCGGTAGGCTTTTGATGACTTCATCTATTTCATTACTTGAAATTGGTCTATTTAAATTGTGCATGTCCTCCTCGTTCAGTTTAGGCAATTCATATGTCTCTAGAAACCTGTTGATGTCTTCGAAACTTTCTATTTTGTTGGAGAAACAAACCAAAGGAATGAACAATCTATTCAATGAAATAATATCAGAAAATTTCCCAAATCTGAAGAATGAAATGGAAAATCAAGTTCAAGAGGCTTATAGGACTCCAAATACACAAAATTACAACAGACCCACACCAAGGCACATTATAATGAAAATACCGAACATACAAAATAAAGACAGAATTTTAAAGGCTGTGAGAGAAAAGAACCAAATTACATTCAGGGGGAAACCAATATGGATATCAGCAGATTTTTCAATCCAGACCCTAAAAGCTAGAAGGGCCTGGAACAACATTTTTCAAGCTCTGAAAGAAAATGGATGCCAACCAAGAATCTTATACCCAGCAAAACTTACCTTCAAATTTGATGATGAAATAAAATCATTCCATGATAAACAAAAGCTAAAAGAATTTACAAAAAGAAAGCCAGCATTACAGAACATTCTCAGCAAAATATTCCATGAGGAAGAGATAAAACACAAAGAAGCAAATCAGCAAAGGGAGGAAATATCCTAAAGGAACTGTCAAATAAAGGAGGAACAAAGTTGTGTCAAAAAAATAAATAAATAAATAAAATTTTAAAAATGAACCAAATGACCGGGAATACAAATCATATCTCAATAATAACCCTGAATGTTAATGGCCTGAATTCATCAATCAAAAGACATAGACTGGCAGATTGGATTAAAAAGAAAGATCCAACAATATGTTGCCTGCAAGAGACTCACCTCATAGAAAGAGATACCCATAGACTAAAGGTGAAAGGATGGGGAAAAACATACCATGCACACGGACACAGCAAAAAAGCTGGAGTATCCATCCTCATTTCAGATAATGTGGACTTCAAGCCAAAGTTAGTCAGAAAGGATAAAGAAGGACATTTCATACTGCTTAAGGGAAGCATAAATCAGCAAGATATAACAATCATAAACATCTATGCCCCAAACAGTGGCTCATCCATGTATGTCAAACAAATCCTTCTCAATTTTAGAAACCAAATAGACCGTAACACAATAATACTAGGTGATTTTAACACGCCTCTCTTACCACTGGACAGATCTTCCAAACAAAAATTGAACAAAGAAACCATAGACCTCAAAACACAATCAATAATTTAGACTTAACAGACATTTATAGATTATACCATCCAACCAAGAGCGAATACACTTTCTTCTCAGCAGCACATGGATCCTTCTCTAAAATAGACCATATATTATGCCACAAAGCTAATGTTAGCAAGAAGATAGAGACACTACCTTGTATTCTATCAGATCATAATGGATTGAAGTTAGAAATAAATGAAAGAGTAAAAAACAGAAACTACTCCAACACCTGGAGATTAAACAATATGCTATTATATGATGAATGGATAACAGAAGATATTAGGAAGGAAATTAAAAAATTCTTAGAGGCAAATGAGAACAAAGAAACATCATATCAAAATCTCTGGGACACTATGAAAGCAGTATTTAGAGGAAGATTTATTTCATGGAGCGCATTTAATAAAAGAAGTAAAACTCAAAAAATAAACGACCTAACACTACAGCTCAAAGCCCTAGAAAAAGAAGAACAGACCAAGACCAAAAGTAGTAGAAGACAGGAAATAGTTAAACTCAGAGCTGAAATCAACGAAATTGAAACAAAAGAAACAATACAAAAATTTGACAAAATAAATAGTTGGTTCTTCGAAAAAATAAACAAAATTGATAAACCTTTAGCCACACTAACAAAGAGAAGACGAGAGAAAACCCAAATTACTAAAATTCAGAATGAACAAGGAAATATCACAACAGACACGACTGAAATAAAAAACATATTAGAAGCTATTTTGAAAATCGATGTATCACTTTTATGCAAGCCTATTTTGGATTAGTATTTAAAAATGACTTATCTTCTTTTGTCCCCTGCGGAAGTAATTTGCACTTAACTCTCACTCAAATTGTGAATGTTTATGTATCTATCTCTTTTATTAGACAAGGAGCTCTAAAATTATTCAAGGCAGATCTTGTTTTTCTTTGTTTTTGCTCCAGGGCCAATTATATTGGAGGTACCCAATGCTTACCAAATAAACAAACAAAAAGGAAGCAAGGAACTAATATGTCAAGTAATATGAATGTTAATTATGAAATATATGTTCAGATTTTAAATGACTGTTGACAAAGACTGAAGTGTAGAGTGTCTAACTTAGGATAGTTTGACTTAATTTTTTTCTTTTTTTTAAACTTATGATGTGTGGAAGAGATACACATTCAGTAGAAGCCACATTTCAAATTTTGAAAGACGATCATTTCCCAGGCTAGTGATAAGGCAGTAAGAACTCTCTTGCAACTCCCAGTCAGTCATGCAGTCATAAAGGTAAACAGATAGTACTTTATAGCGTACTGTGTTGCAAAGCTATAGCATATTAGGTATAATAAATACCTTCCCTACTTAAGGATACTTTCAACTGACAATAAGAGTATTGAGATGGAACCCCAGTATAAGTTGAGGAGCATCTATAATTAAAAGATTTTCAGTATCCAAGATAATGTACATAGGCACCCACAGAAGACAGTGCATGCTGTTAAATTCATTTTTGCCACAATTTGGTGAAATTTCTGATATAATAAAAAGTTTCAGATGGAACATTGAACTAAATACAATACAGAGGTTCCATATATACACACACATATAGACTATAATCTTACTCTGAGTAAGGAGTAGCAGATAGAGCATCATGATACCTTCTACTTCCCAATTCAAATTCCTCCTGAAAATTTTGGAGAATTATATCATGACAAACAAGAGAGGGCAGTCAGGATATAAACAAGTCAACTCAAAAATAAATAAATTATAGAAGTCCTGAAGGATAACAACCTGGGTGGTAAAATGATACATATGCATTTATAGAAACCAAAGGACATAGTTACTATTATGGTGCTAACCTAAAAAGGAATGTGTTTTAATTATTGTTGATCTTGAAAACATACTTTTTGAAAGAGCCCATCTACTATAGCACATACCACTTTGCTTGATCAGTTTTTGATTTTTTCATTCAATATCAATTTCTCAATGAGAACTTATATTGCTGCCCTATTTAAAATTGTAATACACTACTACTCTAAGCATTTTTTCTCACTTTTCCCTATTTCTTCTAATAGAACTTATCCCCATGAAATACATACATTGTGCTAATTTATTTGGTTTTTCCTTATTTGTAACTACTGCATTATTTTATTTATTTTGTTTTATGTTTAGGTCATCCATCACTGCCACTAACCAGAATGGGAGCTCTATGAGGACAGATTTGTATCTATTTTCTCCTGCATTATCCCAAGTAACCAGAACAAAAAGTGTGGCATGTAATAGATGGTCAAAAAATATCTGCTAAATGAATAAGTGAATTATCATTTTAAAAAAAATTCTTAGAGAACGTTCAATAAATTATTTCAGAAACCTGAATATATACATGCCCATACAATTTTGACTTGAAATATTTGAATCAATAAAATGCAAATTATTTCCAATGATTAAAATTAAGAAGTATTTGCTCATGTTGATAAGGAAATTAAAGATATAAAACTGCTCACCAGAAAGCTTCTTCAAACTTTTGTATGATTTAGATTGGGGCTTCTAAATTTTAATGCACATATGAATCACCTGAGGATCTTGTTAAAATGTAGTTTATGATCCAGTGTGTCTCGAGTGTGATGGCCAGATGCTGACAAAATATTGTCTATAGACTAAGATTTGAGTTACTAAGTTTGATTTTTCAACAACATTAAATTCTGTACTGACATAACATAAAAATAATTCTCTTTTGAAGAACATTATATTCAGTAGGGGGTGAAACTTTAAAAATACTCATATCTAGGGCTGAATCTATACTCCCAGCTATCCAGGGGAAGAGAGGCACAAGAATCTTTGAAACCCCAGAGTTTGAAGCCAACCTGGGCAATATAGAACTAGTCTCAAAGGAGAAAAATAAATAAACAAATAGATAGATAGATAAAATACAACCCTTGTAATAACTTTAGTAAGACTGCTATTAAGGAATATAGTATGTTTGGTTTATTAATGTCTAATATTCCTTTCCCTCTTTTTCCCAATCTAGGAAGAATATACTTTCCCATTCAATTGATTTGGGGTTTAGGTATGAGAGTTGTTATGGCCCAGGGGAAATTTAGAGGCATGATTCAGGCAGGAACTAGACATATCCTTGCATGTGGGGATGGAGTCCTTTTACCCCTGTTATTTGACCTAAGAAGAGTGTGCCTTAGGGAACGTGGAATATCAGAAGCATCTGAGCCAGGCCAGGGCTTTACTCACACCTTGAGGCTACAAGCTGAAAATGTTAGAATTGATTTTGTCAAAAACCTCATACACAGTCAAAAGTTTACAAGGGGAGTCAAATGCTCACCAAAGATAGCAACTTAAAAATGTTAGGAAGAGTCTCTATAACTTCTTCCACAATATAGATGCAAAATTTTCAACAAAATGTTAGCATATGTTCAACAATGTATTAAAGTAATTATACGCCTGACAAAATGAGATCAATCCCTGGTTCAGGAGGATGAATCAACACTCAAAAACCAAAAAATTTAGTCTATTATAGTAACAGTCTGAAAAACAAACATCATTTAATTATATCAATTTTATCATCAGAGAAAAAGCCTTTGACAAGATGCAACATCTATTTATGATAAAAACTCTCAGAAAACTAGAGAGGGAAACTTACTCAATTTTATAAAGAACTGCAAAAAAGCCTATAGATAGCATATTTAATGGTAAAAGAGAAAAAAAAAAATCAAAACAGAAAAACCCCAAAACTCTAGATGCTTTCTCACTAATATCAGAAGCAAAGCATGAATGTTCCCTTTCAAAGCTCTTTTTGAACATTACACCTGACATATCGGCTAGCAAAATAAAATAAGAAAAGGAATCAAAAGTAAATAAATAAATAAATTATCTTTGATACATAAGACATAATTGTCTATATAGAAAACTAAAAAACATCATCAACAATAAAAGTCTGGAATTAGTAAACAATTCTGGGAATTTCAAGATTCTAAACAATCCTGATTTTAATAAGCAAAGTTACAGTTTTCCAGATTAATATTCATAAAAAGTCAGTTACTTTCCTATATAACATCAGTAAACAAGAATTTGAAATTAAAAAACAAAAATACCATTTATATTAGCATCCCTCATAAAATGAAATACTTAGATAAATGCCCCCCCCCCAAAATAACCTGTACAAGATTTATATGAGGAAAATTACAGAAATGTTGAAAAAAAGAAATCAAAGAATTAATAAATACATGGAAAGATTTTCATGTTCATGGACAGGAAGATTCAATGTGATTAATAAGTCACTTCTTAACCAATTTGGTTTTTAAATGCAATCCAAGTGAAATGCTGCAAGGTATTATGTTGACAAACTGAATGTAAGAGTTCCTATAGAGAAACCAAAAAATAAAGTATGTCAACACAGTAGTTAAGAAGAACAAAGGCAGAAGACTGACATTACTTGACTTCAGATCTTTCAATAAAACCACAGTAATCAAGACAGTATGGTACTCACAAAATAACAATGCTGATGATGATAGATAAACAGATTAATCAAAGAAGATATATAGTCCAAAAATATGCTCAGCTATATTTTCAATATAGAGTCACAAAAATATGTTCAACTGGTATTTTAAAACAGAACAAAAACAAAACAGAGAAAGGATACTTTTTTCAATAAATGGTGCAGAAAAATAGAAATCCAAATGCAAAGCAATGAATTTGGACAAAGACCTCATACCTTTCCCAAAATTTAACTCATAAAATATTATAAATCTAAATGTAAAACACTAAATGATAAAAATCCTACAAACTAAAATATGAGAAAAATCTAGGTGTTCTTTTGTTATGGAAACTTTTTAAATGCAATTACTAAAGGAATAATTCATGAAAAAAATATTGATAAGGTGGGCTTTACTAAAATTAAAAACTAAGGCTTTATGAAAGACACTGTAAAGCAAATTAGAAGACATGCCACAGACTGAAAGAAACATATGTAAAACATACGTGTGACAAACTCTATGATTCAGCAATCATGCTTCCCAATATTTATCCAAATGAGTTAAAAATTTATATCCACAAAAACCCTACACATGCATATTTATAGCAGTTTTATTTATAATTGCCAAAACCAGGAGCAATTGAGATAATCTTCAGTGAGTACACAGATAAATAAAATGTGGTATGTTCAAACAGAATATTATTTCAATATCATTCAAATAGAATATGATTTAGTCATAAAATAAGTGAGCTATCAAGCCATGAAAAGACATGGCATAGCCTTAAATGCATATTAATAAGTGATATAAGTTAATCTAAAAAATCTGACTACTATATTTTTCCAACTCTATCACATTGTATAAAGACAAAACTATGAAAACTATTTAAAAAAATCAATTGTTGCCAGGGGAAAGGGAGGGAACAGACATAGGTACAGGATAGATATTCAGGACAGTGAACTTAATTTTATGATACTGTGAGAGTAGATATATGTTATTTTACATTAGGTAAAACTCACAGAATATATAACGCCAAGAGTGAAACTTAATGCAAACTATGGACTTTGGGTAAGAATGGGGTTATCATGGTAGGTTCATCAACTGTCCCTATTCAAAGATTCTGGCTGAGTGCAATTCATTGTGCTTTCCATTCAGCTTTGTTATGAACATTAAAGTATTAATAATAAAATTTTTAAAGAAACTCTTACAGAATAAGATTACATTTTTTGCAATATATATGTGTGTGTGTATACACACACACATATATATATTTAACAATGCTTTAAAATCCATAATTATAAGGTATTCCTAAACTCAACAACAAAAGTTATAAAACAATCCTACAAAAATGTGTCAAAGATTTTAACAACTACTTCTCCAAAGATGCACAAGTGGCTAATAAGCTCATGAAAAGATGCTCATCATCATTAATCATTAGGGAAATGTCAATTAAAGTCACAATTAGATTCTATTTATACCCACTAGGATGGCTATAATGAAAAATTAAAAAGGAAAAGAGCGGGTCCCAGACCTCTTTCAAGAATTAATTTACTTCATTCATCTTCTCATCCAGACCTATCCTTATCATGTTATTTATACACACACACACACACACACACACACACACACACATATTTTGTATTTATGTGTGTTCCTGTGTGGTTGCATATGTATCTATAGAATAGTACATTTTCTGTTTAACATGAATATATGATATAGAATAATGAAAAACTTTTATTTACTTATGTATAGTAGGTGTCTTAAACATTGCCTGATATGTAGTAAGTAGTTAATGAATATGTATTGAATCAATTTTATATTTCTATCTTTTCTGTTTCCCTTCAGTTTTGGTAGGATTTTTAAAAATTTTATCGGTCTTTTAAAACCCTTTCTTAGAAATATGTTCTTTTTCATTAATTTGTGTTACTAAATAGTGTCTAATATGAGGGTTTAAGGTTAAAAATTTTTCTCTAAGTATTACCTTAACAAGACCCCACAGGTTTTGTTAGGAAGTATTTTATAACTCTTTGTATGCTCTTGCAGAACATTTTCTGATTTTATTGTGATTTTGGGGGTAGACATGAGTTTTTAAAGGTATGTTTCAAATCTTCACCAATAGCGATTTTCTAGGTATTGTCTTGTAAATGATTTTCCACCTAATTCAAAACACATTGTAATAAGAATTTAATTCATCAAAAATTTTGAAATGTGCTTAATACTTAAAAATGGCCATTTTATTATTATATAATGTTCTATGTGTGTTTAAAAATAATAGCTATCTGCAGTTGGTACATAGTATTGTACATGCCCATTAGGTTCAGGGTACTAACCAATTACGTCAATCAAATATCCTGCATCCTTACTTATCACGATGCAGAATTAAATTATTCAGAGATTGCCTAAAGTACTCAATTATATATCAGCAATAAAGTTGTTAATTAAAACTATAAGGAAGAGGGCACAGTGGTGCATGCCTATAATCCCAGTGGCTTGGGAGGCTGAGACAGGAGCTTGTGAGTTCAAAGCCAGCCTCAGCAAAACTGGGCACTGAGTACTCAGTGAGACCCTGTATTTAAATAAAATACAAAACAGGGTTGGGGATGCAGCTTAGTGATTGAGTACCCCTGAGTTCAATCCCCAGTATCAAAGCAAAGCAAAACAAAACAAAAAAAAGTATAAGGAAACAAAAATGTTCATTCTTCAAATGAGTCTTTATGTCAATGGTACTTATGTTCAAATAAAAATTTACCGTTCTTTACAGTTCTTAGATATACAAATAATTTTCAATATCTCCTATATTTTAGAAATGTTATTCAAACTATAAATAAAAATTCATTTTTTTTCTGATAGATTTTGGTTTCAGAGTCTACATCGATCTATAGAAAATTAAAGCAGCAGGTACTTTTATAATTGATTGTTTTCTTCTCCACCAGACATAATCTACATCTTTAAAAAGAGGGTTTTTTCATTCTTTCTGATAGTTCTAGATTGTACATTTCTACCTAATCATATTTCAAAAGTTTTGTCTAGCTGCAATACATGTTAAACCTTAGAATTCTCAAAATGAAAGAAATAAAAGAAAAATAACAAAAAACAAACAGTAGATATTAAGCTCAAATACTTGATTGGTTGCCAGCCAATCTTCTGAAATCAGTTGCTATGGTAATTCTTTTAATTTTTTCTTCCTATTCTTCTGGGCCTCATTAGAACATCAAGGTTTATAGCATATGCAGGATAATAACACCACTCATAATTCCAATAGCAGGTTCTAGCAACTCTATAATTAAAACATAACATTTAAGACCAGTAGACTGGGAATAGGATTGATCTTTTAAATGCACAATAAAAATAAGCAATGCTATATAAAAAGAAATTATTCTTATATAATAAAAACCAATGTCACAATTTAGGTTACTTTTAGGTTTTCATTTCTAACTTTTGTTTATTTGTTCTAAGAAGTTCAGAAAGTTTTCCTTTTTCTATGTAGGGTCTGGAAGTAATTCAGCTTTCTTGCTTTGGTGTTAATGATATGAGTAGGTCCAATAAAAACTTAAAGAGATTTTGTAATTCAGTTCACTAAAAAGTACTTTCTGCTACAACTTTCCCTCCAAAGGGTTAGAGTAGTTTAGCATTTATGTTTCTTATAAAACAATTACTAAGACAAAATTTTTCAATACATTTTTGATACCGTTAATTATCACCATATTTTCCCAAATAGAGAAATACCTAGAAATACTCATGA
Organism: Sciurus carolinensis; assembly: GCF_902686445.1. Classification (NCBI taxonomy): domain Eukaryota; kingdom Metazoa; phylum Chordata; class Mammalia; order Rodentia; family Sciuridae; genus Sciurus; species Sciurus carolinensis. The sequence goes on from NC_062224.1 coordinate 26,068,429, forward strand.
CTTCTGAGCCTGAATATAAAAAGAAAAATTTAGCCATAAATTGATATTTGAAGTACTGAAAATTGAAGTACTGAAAGTCACATTTAATTATATCTCTGAGAAAGATACGTTAGCAGCCCTACAAATAAAAATCTAAAGCATAACATCTGATTTATTTAACAACCTAATAGATCTGTGTGGCATTGAAATCAAAATGGTAATGAAATAACTGTAAAAGCATTTGATGCAAAATTAACTAAAATCTAACAGAAAATATTTAAAGGTAAGGATCAATGCTAGTACAAAATTCAAGATAAGACAAATATTTTGCTTGGCTTATATATGATACAAGTAGATATTTGACTATGATAAGAAATGAGACCCACAATTCAAGTAACAAATAGCTATTCAATTTAAAGAGAACTACATCATCTTTTAAAAACATTGGATTGTAACACAGAAATATAGTAGCTTGGGCAGAGTAACAGATCATAAATCAAAGTACTTGGGTCCTAGGACCAACTTTGTTAGCATTGGTTGTATGAAGTTCTGAAAAAAATCTTAACCATTCTTATTCTTCTTCTTCATCCATGAAAAGCATAATTAATATCTGGCCCACTTACCTCTCAGGGCTTCTGTGAAGATCAAGTGGAGATCAGTAAAAGGACTTTGAAAGTTAAAAGTTCTACAGAAGTAGAAGTTTTTGCTATACTGAATTAGTTTTTGATAACCCTCACCTAGGTTTAGTTTCAAGAAGCAAGTAAAATCAAACTGCAATATCCTGGCTCAGATATTATTATAAGTAATAGTGGAATAACTTGTCAACCTTCTTTTTGACGATTTATATGCACCTCATTTGCAACTAAATGAAGCAGCAATTGGACTGTGGTACACAATTTTATAGGCTTACTGGGATGAGCACATATGCTCCATTTAGCTGAGGGTATTTTAATAGGTAGTGTTTGTTTTGCGTTGATCTCCTACAACAACGGTTTTACATAGCTGATCTAAATCTCCACTGGGAGATCACTTTGTCCATTTGATATATTATTAGAGTATATTTTTGTTTATCAGCTTATCACATCTGATAATTTGCACAAAGAAACGACAACCCTCTGAAATGCTTCAAAGTACAGAGACTCACCAACCTCAAATGAATTGACTTTGATGGATGTTTTGCTTCTTTTTTCCAAAAAATTTCTTTCATATAATAAATATTTATTTCTGTTCTGTTTTTCTTTGAAGACAGCATTCTAATTTAACTCCAATTTAACTCCAGTTACTTCATATATACACATAAAAGTCATCAATTACTTTGAAATAAATTATGGCTCAAAATGAGGTATTAAAGGGGAGAAGGGAATGTATCTAAGCAGATAAATCACCTCGCTGAGATTTAATGCTGAGATGTACCTACACTTTAAATTTCAAAAAGGAACACACCACCTTGAGTAAGGCTGGGGAGACTAAAACATAAGGAAGAACACAGAACACTTGAACTTACTGCAAATATAAGTAGTTTCATCTGAATTATCAGCACAGTCATTCACAAAATCACACAGTCTCTCCTTTGCAATGCAGTGCTTGTTCGCACATGTGAATTCTTCAGCAGTACACTTTCTGTCTGGGCTAAGTAAGGGGGAACAATCTTGAAAGGATACATCATCCACTGCTACATCTCCTATGTAACTGACACCACGTTTTGCCCTGAAGACAATCTTTAAAAAAGAAAAAAAAAAAAAAAGAGTCACTTAGAGTTGAAACTGTCAATCAAGAAGTTCAAAAGATAGAACCAACACATCAAGCACATCAAACTGGACTCTGATAAAAATGCCTCCATAATGAAAGTGATCCAGGAAACTTGAGGCTCATCAAAGGCTTCTGTCATCCTCAACATCCAAGAATGTGAGATGGGCAACAATATTGCCACGTGCCTAGATGGTTAGGAAACACAGCTGAGAAAATTGGCCGGAGTCACTAACCCACTACCCATGCCTCTGCCAGAGCTCAGGTCCAGAACGAGACCTGCTGGTTTCTTAGAGCCTCAGCACACGTGGAAGCAGGAGAACCATCAGTTGACCTAAAAGTACCAAGAGAAACAAAGTACAAGCACATCCTTTATTTTGCTCAGTTCTGTTTATTCTGCAGAGCCAACCACCCCAAAGGATTTGAGAATAAAAAGACATTAAGCCTCAAAGCCATGAGTTTTGCTAAAATCAGCCAAATCTTTGGAGTTGAAGCAATTTTGATTTGCCTTTGATTAATGTATGTGATGAATGGAATCTTACCTGTGCTATTTTTGAAAATAATTTCACATTTATATATACTTCAGTAGGTCAGAAGTGATAAAAAATAACAAGAGATACTAAATTTTTCAGAAAATCTATCTTTGATGTGTAACAATACCTAACTGCTTGGAATGACAAACAACACTGTTTCATAGAACATAAAAAGTCACACATTGTTTATTTTCAGATTTGTAAGTGGAACTGATTTAGTGTTTCTCTTAAATTCCACTGTAAGCTATCTATGTGTGTATGTGTGTGGTGTATGTGTGTGTGTGTGTGTGTGTGTGTGTATGTGTGTGTGTGTATGTTAAAGTAAGAAATATTTTAAAGTTAATTTGAACAGTTAGAGAAGATTTCCCTTATTGATTTTACACAAACTACTTAGTTATTAATCTCCTAAACTTTTAATCAATTCTGAAAACAATGTTTATTCTTGAAAAGAAAGGTTTATAGTTTTTCCTTAAGATAGGATATGCTTTTATATTTGTGTGAACATGAGTGTTCTCTTTACAAGGTGAGAGGACAGAACAATTGAAAACATGTTCCACATTATTGAAAGAAAATTATAATAGTTTTTGAATATTGAATTTACATAAAGGAAAATTGTTCTTCTTAGCAGATGAGCCAGAAAATATTTTTTTAAAAAACTGTAAGATAGACGAGGAGCTTGGAAGTCATCAAGAAGTGAGCTAGAAAAAATGATAGGAACTACAACTCTCTTAAAAGGGAAATTGAGCCCTGGAAAAATATTGATATTCAAAGTGAAAAAGATATTCTATTATCTGGATTGACCAAAAATTTAAATATGTGACATGATGCTTTCTGAATATTAAATTACATTAATTAATGACTGTTTCACAATTAATTTGTTTACCTGCTTTCCTCCCAACAGAATCTCAGTTGTCAATCATGTTCAAATGATTGAATCATTATTTCTCAATGTTTTATATAGTTTGGGTTTGAATTTCATAGACATAGTATTGAACATGATTAAATGTCCTTTAAAATAAGCAATTGTAGTGCAGAGTAAAATCTAGGTCAAATATTTTATTAAATTTGAAGGGCAATATAGCAGAACAGTTGGATTAGAGGTGGTCTGCCTGCGTTTCAAGTCTGTCTCTGCATTTGATACTTAAATAACTAGTGCAAGTTACTTAACTTCCAGGCATTTCTGTATTTTTATCTTGAGAATGAAGGTATAGTTTTAATAATATATGCTTCATAGAACTATTGGGCAAATAAAATGGGTCAATATTTTTAAAGTCATGGAAAATGTACCTAGTATTTAGTAAGTACAGTATATAGAAATTTTCTGATTACAAAATTATCATAATTAAAGATTTTTGTTTAAATTTAAGGGTTTCCAGATAAAACTATACAACTTCCAAGTTCTGCTTTAGTATGCAATTTCTTACATTATGTTTTTACTCAAGGGTTAAAGCCACTAATCTTTCTGAGGCTAATGAAAATGATTATTATACGAATGGAAGAATTGTGAGCAGAATGCTAATTCATCACTGTATATTCCATGAGTTCTAGTGCATTTTGCACATAGCAGATGCTCAATTAGGGCAGAAGTGAGTCACATGAAAAAGCAAGAGTTCACAAGCTATTAGTACTTAAATATTCAAAAAACTTGAGTATAATTCTTTCATCAAATTTTAATATGTGAAAACTTCAAATTTTAGAAAAGTCAAATTCATAATTGATTACACTTGCCAAAATCCCCCTTTAGGTTATTTTGAACATACGTTTTACCATATAAATAATCCATGTGCCAAGAATGAAGAACCAAGAATTTATTGCCTGGGACGGAAACCTGTGTCTGCTAGCAGCAGAACTGTCTACAAATTCTTGCTAAGGATTTTTCTTGCCTCAGTTTAAGGAGTAGAAGACTGAATATCTGGACTACTTTTAATAATAAATTTTGTATTGTACAAGGACATTAAATTGCTATCCATTCTTTATATGTTTAGATTGGACTTCATATCCTAAATTAGCTACAAATGATTTACAAAGAAAATGTATCTATAGTAAGAGGAAAATGTCATGGGATTTACCACACATATCATTCTGGGAAATCGGACATAATGCTATATCAATGTAAACCACTCTGTCCAGCCTGGGTTTCCACTGGAGTTGAAGGGGGCTCACCTATCAGAGAAAGCTCATGTTCATAGAATGTTGCTGGAACATTCATAGCCATCATGATTATCTGTGCTTACACACACAGAAGAGATATTTAGAAAAAATCTCAGCCCTTCTATCTAGAGTCAAGTGATTCTTATGTCATCAAATTAAATTCCAGATAATTAAGACCAAAAGAAAATATTCTCCTAATAAATAGCTCTGGATTCTTACTCTATTTATCCAAATCTTAATAGCAAAGCTTCATCTTCCAAGAAAATGCTCATGAAAGCCATGGCCCATGGGGCTCTCGTTTGCTTGATAATCCATAAAAAATAAAACTTGTACCAAATATCTGGGCACACAATTATTTTAAATGGCAATATTTTAATCTATGTACCACTTGAATTTTAATATAATTTGCATGTCTTAACCCCTAATATTATTGTAATCTACGTAAGGTCAAATGTTGTATAACATAATATTATGACTTTCCAAATAATTTTGAATTATATAACTCTGTTACATATAATAAGGTTCAATCCTATAAAGTGCTTTCAGAAAATTGCCTTTCAAATCACATTTGGAACAATTTTACCAGTCTCTGAGAATATATTTTCAGAATCAAGGGAGGTGTGTTCTTTACAAGTGAGAAATGGACTGGGGAGTAAAATTGCCATTCAAATTAAATGTTCCTAGAAGTATGACTGTCTAATTGGGAGAAGTTAGGGTTTTCTAGAATTGTAAATTCCTTATGGAAAGTGCCATATGGAGTGTTAAATGCTGGGTCTTCATATAACTTTCAAACTGAAAATGGGAAGACTCAAAAATTGCGTGGAAGAAATAAATTAGCATGAAAGAAAAAAATTAACAAAAGGCTTTCTGGACAAAGTTATTGGATTACAAACCTGTGTGTAGGCATGAATGCCTAAAAAGACTTCTACTTTCCTCCACTGTGCTCCTTGCTGTCCCGTTTGAGCCCACACTTTAGAAGTCACATTGCCTTTCTTGATGAGCACCTGAGGAGATAAATCAATAGGTATTGAAATATTTTGTCTTAATAAATTTTAAACGTGGAATTTTCCAAGTTTTTCTTAAAATTTTTAATATCTACCTGAGGTTCCTAAGAGAAAAGACGAGACATTTTTCATTTGATTTTGACTGGAATGGTATAGTACTGTGCCCTCAGGATATCTCAAAAGCTTTGAACAATAAAGGTGTACATGAATATCTGTCAATCAAGCACTAAGGTATCTGGGTACTATTTTATTAGGAACTCAAATACATTAGTTGTATAAGATTTGACAGGAGTTAACAGTTGATATCTTATATACTTAATAATATATGTGTTTAAATGGAAAACATATGAAATTACTTCCTAACATACTCTTTTGAGAAAGACTTTTCTTATCCATTAGGTTAAAGGAGGCAGTAACATTACCATGTAAGTCATTCAGCTAAACAGGACAGATGAGTGATACGCATACATATAGCACTGTAAAGTAAGAGTTCCTTGTCTTACAGCCTTGGAAAGGACAAATTCCCATCAGTACCTGCTATATAGTTTGAATATTAAATGTTCCTCCAAAGTTCATGTGGTAAAGGTGTGGTCCCCAGTGTGGTCTTACCCAGGGGTCAGAAAACCTTTAAGAGATGGGACCTACTAGGAGGTCTTAGATCATTGTTGGAGTGTCATTGAAGGGGATAGAAGGACCCCAGCCTCTTCTTCTTTCTCTCTTTTGTATCCTAGGCATGAAGTGAGCCATTTTGCTCTACAATGAACTTCTATGATAATGTGTTGCCTCACTATTGGCCCCAAAACAATGGGATCAATTGGTTATGAGCTGGAACTTCCAAAACTGGGAGCAAAAGTAAAGTTTTTTTTTTCTATCATTTGATTATCTCAGGTATTTGTTATGGTGATGGAAGCTGATAACTCTCAACTCTAAAGGAGAATTCACATTGGTTTCATTAGACAAATAATTCTGGCTCTTCTTTTAGAATGATACAAAATAGGCCATCAAGAGAGTCACTGATGATAATAGGAAAGAGCAGAATAGTTCTATATCTGAAAATAACCAACTAATAGGGCCTACTTAATACTTCACAACAGACTTTTAAAACTACAGTTTGTACAACCAAACAATTATTCAGATAGGGTTTCTGAAGGTTTTGACTTTAATTTTTTATTTGTTCTTTTTAGTTATACATGACAGTAGACTGTATTTTGACATAACATACATACATGGAGTTGACTTTCAAAAGTGAAAATAATTTTTAATGGGATTATGATTTTCTAAGTTAAAATCACATGACTTTATATGACTAGAACTTCCAAAGTAATTGTTGCTAGGAAAAAAGTCACCAAATTCTTGGCCTATAAAATTCAAGGTAACGAAAAATATTATCAATGTCAAAAAAATAATAATTTCTTACCAATAAAGAAAATGATTTTTGAAAAATACAGAAAATAATATATAGAAAAAAGATCTTTGTATGAATATCACAGTAGTACAAACTACTAAGGAAAAATGCATTCAAGCAACATATTATAATATAACACTTCAGTTATTCAGTCATACATAAAAATACGGATATGTATTGCCATTTTAATTTTCTGTTAGTTGCTTATAAATTTTTAATTCATAATATTTCACTTACTAATATAATATTTTATTCTGAAAAGATAAAAGCATATTTATGATCATTAATATCAACCAAACTACATCAGGTAAATAATTTTCATTTTACTAACCTGTACTGTAGGCTATATTGATTGTTTTGCCTAAAACCAATTTTAAAAAATCAATGCAAACCAAAACATAACTTATAACTTCAATCCATAAGACTATGTGAACACTGAAAGACTATTAAACACACAGGCATATATACACACAAATATACTTTCAAACAACTTTTGGTAAGACATTTTACTTATCAAAGAGTCCTAAATTGATTTATGAAGTTTATTATTTCCAATTTTTATAAAATCTGCCAGCATTTTTGAAGATGTTTATATTTTTGAGAAAACTAATATTTGATAATTGCCAGGAAAATTCTAGAAAATAAACAATAATAAAATGGAAGGGGAAATTCTCAGTATAAAAACTGCAATAAATCTATTGGGAAAGAAGTGGTTAAGAAGCAGGTCAGCAGTCTCTTTCTCTGTATTGAATAAAAAAAAAGTAGGTAACCTAAGTCTCATCTTATAGCAAATATGCTAAACACAAATTTAACTGGCAAAACAAACTAACAGAATTTGAAAGGGAGAGTGCCTTTGTGGCTTGCTTCTAGCAAGATTGCACTGGTCTAAAACTATGCGTGGTAAACAATTCTGGAATTTGTGTATTTATTTTTCAGATATGGCTGCCTGGAAAACAATGCATAGGCTATAAAAATGAGTCTGAATGGAGATGCTACAATAACTAGTTGGCTTCATCTATGTAAGTCTGTGTTTATGCACATTACCAAGGAATCTTATCCTGTCCTCTATTAGTGCATGTCCAGGATGGAAAAACAGGACTTAGGGATCCATATTAAAATTCTAGAAAAATCTCTCCATTTTGCCTGTTTATCTTAGTCTACCAAAAGAAAACAGAAGCTAACCAGAAATAGTCAGTTCCAAAGATATGGCAGGATGAAAATGAGTTTGAACTTTATAAGTCAAAAAGGAAGAAAATGTTCAAGGAATAATGAGGCTTTTTAAGGAGACCTTGAGGCCAGTTTAAACAGACTCTTATGACCTAATCTGGGACAATTTGAGGACCAAATAAAGAATAATAGACTGTAACACATTGACTACAATAGGAACTCATTAGTCCATACCAATATAAAACAATGTGTGGAAATAGAGAAATGAGAATATTATTTTCTTTACAAGAGAAAGGGAAACTTCAAATGTAGATCAAATAATAGAGTTATAAAATCACAATAAGCAATCATCTGAGTAAAATTAATTCAGGTAAAAAGCACTAAGGGAGGCAAAAACTAATGAGAGAATTTGAGTCAAGATCAGGATTTCATATACCCTTAAATGTTTCTCCCCAAATATTAATAAAGGAAACAAAACTAATGGGATTGATAGACATTTATTACTAATGAGATGCAATAAAAAGAATATAATATTGGTGCTGTTACAACAAAATATGCACAGAGTAAATCCAGCTTGAGAGATGATTTACAAAATGATAGACTTCTTTAAAATAGTGTAAAGGAAAGGTTAGGAATCATCCATTTGAAGAGCAGTAGAAAGAAAGAAATTGGTGCAATATGTGAACTGTATTAGATATTTTTGCTGTAAGGGACATCATTGGTACAACTGGGAAATCTTACTGAAAGGTATATGGAATTTGTCTCTGCTATTCATGAAATATTTTATGATCTGAAACAGTTTGATACTTTTTCCTCAAAGAAATAATTTGAAAGAGACTGTCGGAGAATACAGCACTACTACTTTCCAAGAAAACAAGGATGCCTATCCAAATATCACCAAAGTGTGTACATTTGATTGTTATATGCAGAACAATGACACTGAAACTTTCAAGTATAAATTAGTATTACACAGAAGCTGTGAACTCGGAATATAATCATAAATTAAATAAAAATAAAATTACCAATCACTAATGTCCAATTCTGCTAAAGCTTTTCCTCAATTATATCATTATGAAACTAGTCAAGTGTTAATAACTGTCCATTTCTATTTGTTATAAAAAAAATGTTGAAATGACACTGAATTAGGCAGCGTGCATGTTCACAAAGAGAATGAAGGAAACACCGTTGCCTAAGCAGTACCTGAAGAGACCCAACCGTGGCACCATTCATGTGAGTCCAAAACAGCAAGGTACATTTTGGTCCCGTGAGTGAAATGACAGGAGTGAGGATGTCGGCCAGGTCACCAAATTTCCCGTTTGAACTGTCAGCATACAGGTACCAGCCATCTGTGGTATTTCTGTGGAAAATATTTACCAGAGTAAAACAGAAGAAGAAGATCATAAAACATAACACAGCTTGTCACTGACCATATTTTATTATTGTACTATTTCTCCAAAAAGTGCAAAGTTTTATAGGATAATTATGGTCTGTCACCATCATCAGCAATAATTCTACCATTTTGATTTTGAATTCATGGTCCTTGTAATGAGATCCATTGGTAGAAGGTGTATAAATTATGGTAAAGACTGAAATGACCAAATTAGTAATAAAGTAGTTAATATTTTTTAAACAATGGTATTATGAATATCCTCATCTGCCTTTAGAACTAATTTTCATGTGGGTAAATGAGTCCCTGAAACATGGAAAACCTCTAGAGGAGGCATAAAAGAAGAAAATATACAAATAAAAAGGCATGTAAAACAGAAATAAAACTGGAGTTCAACTCATAAGTCTAAAAGGGTTTTGGTTCAAATTTATTCTCTCCCTATTAATCGAACAGGTAATTTTAAAGAGTGTTTTTCCTTTCCTAGGCCCAAAGTATAAAAAGGAAAAAAATATAAACAATTAAATAGAAATGAACTCTTGCAATAAAAGACAAAAAGTTTACACCCCTACTTTAACTATCAATTGGAAAAAGAAATAATAAAACATTAAGACACACTAGGTTATACACAGGCTTTTAAAGTATTAAAGAAGCAATTCTTCATATTTTGAGACCAACTCTCTTGTTCTCTTTCTTTTATTAACTTGATTTCTTTCCACTTTCTAACATAAATACAGTTGCTAGATATGCACAGTTTAAGCTTGCTATTTACTAAATTCATTTTAGTTTGAAAGTTTTATCAATTTTTTGAGAAATGTGAATTATTAATAGCAAATGGGAAAACAGACATATTCATTCAGTCATGACATATTTATTGAGTGTTCAGCCTTACCAGACTTGCCAGTGGCTATCCAAGTCACTGGGGATATAATTGTCTGCAAAAGATTTGACGGGGTCTGGCCTCTAGCCTTGTCATTTACTAGGCAGGCAACTTCGGGCAGGCTAACTTCTCTGAATGTATCAAGTTCTACATTTTATAAAATGGGATAGTTCTATGTAAGATCTTAAGAATTAGCATTAAATATGTGGAACATCTAACGAAGTACCTAGTTGATCTTAGCATTAAGTCAATGGGAGTTGTAATTTGTACTTATGTTTATGTCATTAGTTGTTACTAATGAAATAAGTTTAGTGTCCTACAAACCACAGAGGGTATGAGTCTAGACAGTTAAGAGGCAGAATTATTAGGATTACTATGTTAATTTGTCTTTATTGCATCTCAATGAAAAAAATCACTTTTCACTTTTTATTTTTTGTGGACTTAATATCCCAGTATCCCAGAGACATCAAGAACAAAGACAGACTTAGACACTCAAGCATGCAGAAGTAAGATCAAGAAAACAACCTTACACATTTCTGTGTACATCATTCATTTAATCTGAGAATCTTTAAGTCACTCTCAGACTTATTACAAATTTAAAGATTTTATTATAAAAATGATTTTAAAGTAACTAAAAATCTTCTAAGATACAGCTTGAACTGTCCATTCCTCTCTAATTTTAATGCCATCACCTTAAAGCAAACTCATCTCATCTCTTGCCTAGAATCAAAACTTTGCAATGGGCCTTCCCATTTCCACTTTTGATTCACTGCATCTACTCTTCACACATCACTTGGAATAATCTTTTGAAAAGTAGAAACTGGATTGTATTATATCCACAAATCCACTCCTTCAAATCTACTAATGCTTTGTAATGAACTTAAGATACAATAATAATATTTAATATGTCAAATAAATCTTTATAATACCTTTTCTTTGCCTCCACATGGGATGGGAGTTGAGAAGAAATGTGTCCCATCAACTCTCCTAAACCAGTACTGCCCAATTCCAGCAAAGCACTGTGTATGTGAATTGAAGGTCTCCATGTTTAAATGTCAGTTCTTCACCAATTGATACACAGATCTATCAATATCCCAACACACTCACAACAGAATTTATTTATCAGAAATTGGTAAGCTAATCCTAAACTTCATATAGAAATATGAAGAGAAAGCAATGAACTGTCAATATTATTTAGAAGGAGTATAAAGCTGGTGGACTCAATCAGACTCATTAGGAACATGTAGTAACCAAATGATATGGTATGTTTGTGCTTTGATACTAAACATCAAGATAATGGCAATACACAGACCCTCACCAGTCAGTTTGCTGGCTCTTCACCTTGAACTTCCCAGTCTCTAGAACGATAAGAAAGAAATGCCTCTTGCTTATAGGCTACCAGCGTGTGGTATTTGTTACAGCAGCCTGAGGAGCCTTAAGACATTAAGACAGCAAGAAAAGAAAGCCCACAGAGCTGGAAGAAATAATCCTATAACAGATCTTAATTTATCTGGACACTTATTTTAAGAAAAGTTTCTCTTCAAAACAGTAAAAAAAAGGATACTTTTTATTTATTTATTTATTTATTTTTTTAGTAAATGAACTGAAAATATTAGGTATCCATGAGGGGGAGAAATTAAACTTGATCTGTATTTCACAGTAGTCAAAAAAAAAAAAATTCCAAGTAGATTATATTTGGAGTATGGGAGGTAAAACAAGAAAAGCCCATGTAAGATAATATAACAATATGAGCATGATGTGGGAGTAAGTTCTTAAAAGTATATAAAAATCACTGACTATTAAAGGAACTATTGAAATGGAATCCTTAATTAAGGATTTCTGATTTCCATAGATACCAATGTGATGATCAAAAGGTCAATGAGAGAATGGGAGAAAATATTTGTACCACATTTAATGAAAACAATAATCACTGAGTGTTTCCTATATACCATGAACTAGGTCAAATGTTCATAATGTTTAGATATAGGTATGTATGTGTAATTTACATATACAAAGCAGGTAACTACATATATACATACAATAACTGAATCAGATATCCCATGATGTTAATATAGTTATGCTTCTGTTTGAGAGTAATATCAATTTTGTTTCCTATACCATTCTTTGTACAGGTTAGATCCTTAAAAATCTACATAAAAGAGTTGAAAATTATTAAAACACATGTATAAATAAAAAGAATAAGAAAGTGACAGAAATTGTAGACCAGACAAAATTATAGCTGTCTCTCAGCATCTATGAAGATTGATTTCGGGACCCTTGCTGCCCCAGTCCCCCGGAAATACCATAATCCCCAGATGCTCAAGTTCCTTATATCAAATGTAATCATATTTGGATATAACTTAAGCACATCCTCCTGTATACTTTAAATCACCTCTAAAGTACTTATAATATCTAATATAATGTAAGTCCTATGTAAATAGTCATTATACTGTATTGTTCAGGGAATAATGACAAGAAAATAATTCTGTTCAATAAACACAGATTATTTTTTCAAATATTTTTGATCTGTGGTTGATTCCTTGGATGTGGAAATCCTCACTTATGAAGAGTTGATTAACATTAAAAAAAAATTGGTCACTATTCCAGGCTGGGGCAAAAACAAAAACACAGCAAAAAAATGAAACAATACAAACGAAAAAACAATACAAACAAAAGAACAAACAAAAAGTACCCAGAAGAAAAGATTGAGTAAAATTAATAGATACAGAGACCAAGGAGGAACTAAGAATCTTAAAGTCATAGTTATGGCAATGACAAAAGTGATTAGTCAATGGTTCTTTAAATAGTGCTTTCTTTGTTAATTTCCTAAAAACTATACAAATGAAAAAACAAAATGTATGCTTCACTTCCCTAATCAAATGTCATTCTTAAAAATTCAGTTGCAAGGACAAATATAAGATGACTTATGAAAACAATGCTCTAAGAGTCTACATCCTTAAAATATCCCTTATGCCTGCAATGAACGGGAAAGGGGGAGATATGTCAGGAGATCAATTTGAAAAATGCAAACAGCAGAAGTGCATTTGTGTTTTTATATCAAACTGAGCACACAGCACCAATGTAAAAGTAAATCATTCGGTCGCCAGTGTTACAGGTATTAATTGGGGGCACATGATGTATGTATGATTCCTAATGGAAAAATGAAGAATTACACAAACATTGGCCTGTGTCTGGGATGAGATTATTCAAGCCTGTACCTGCAGAGGAAATCAGCTCCCCTTCTAGAAGGAGCAAAGCCATAATCAGCACAACCCACAGTGCCGTCACCCATAAAATATCAGTGTGTCTCTACCAACCTTCGAATCATCTTTTCTCATACAGAGCAGGAAAGAGGATGTTTTATAGAAACATATCTTTTCCTAATAAAACATATCATAAACCACATTGTAAAGTTTTTAAGAAAGTTGTGACTATGCTTTCAAATGTTTCAAAACAGCCAAGGTGATGATGTACAAGTCATTTTAAAAGTCATTATAAAAAGTATTTGATTTATAATGCATAATAATGTTTAAAAACCACCCTATAGGATAATCAATTTCTAAAGTCTTACAACACAGATTAAGTAAGTAAAAGATTGTTTTTTTCCTTAGTTGAGAATCTCCTGAGGAGTCATCCTAATTAAATTATAGGAGAAAAATACCCTGCATGGTCGAAATTGTTAGTAAGATCATTTAAGATTTGAGTTGTACACATACAGTAGAAGAGTGACATTCTCCAAACTCATTCTTTGGGTTGAGATCTGCCCTTTGATTCACCACAACACTATAGGTTCTTTTACCATAATTGTGTGGAAATGATCTACTAAAAGTTGCCAGAAGCTTTATTAGCTTCTTGAGTAGCAGAAAATATAAGGAATTTGCTATGGTCTGGATGTTCATGACCCCTAAAGTTCATTTGTTGAAATCCTAGTGCCTAAAGTGATAGCATTTGTGAGTACAGTCTTTGGGTTTATAGAATCATGGGTGGAACCCTCCTGATGAGCTTAGTGCCCATCTAAGAAAGGACCCAGAGAAGTAGTTCATTTCTCCACCACATTAAGACAGGTCTGGAAGGCAATGAAACAGAAGGTCCTCATCAGATATCAAATCTGTCTCTGTCTTGATCTTGGAATTCCTGACCTCCAACACTGTGAGAAATAAAAATTTGTTGTTTGTAAGTCACCCTGTTCATGGTACTTAGTTATAGCACTCTGAATGGAGAGTGTACAATGGTGCTTGTATTCTACTGGCTTCCATAGCGTAACCTTAGGATCTATGGTGGACCACCTTCATTGCTCCAGAACTTCTCCACACCCCTATGGCCAACACCATTGTGTGGGATGAACAAAGTCCCTGACCTACCATCTGCTGGAGTGAACAGGCCTCATAAACAAGCCAGACCAATTCCAGGTCTTTTGTGGGACTTTACAATGTAAATTAAGGGAAAAGAAATATTCTTATCAGTCCATATTGTGTGTCAAATCTCTTTACTAACTAACTCCAAACTCTCTATACCCTGCTGTGGAATTTCAGAAAACACAGGAAGGGCTTCCAGGTGCTCTTATTGGTCCTTTCTAAAAATAAACATCTGATTCTATGCTTAGAAATGTATAATACATCTTCACTGCCTCAGAGTGAGGTCCTTGAACTAAACTGTATGTAATTGGCATTCAAGTAAAAAAAAAGCATCATTGTGATAAGAAGCAATGTACTACGCATGCTGTCCATACCAGCAGATAGTTTTTTCTTTCTTATTCTCCTTCCCTCCTTTCCTCTCTCCTGTTTTTTTTCTTCCTTCCTTTCTTCCTTCCTTTTCTTCCTGTTTTAAAAAACCAATTAATTTATTTTTCTTATTTTTTTCTTCCTTACTTTTTTCTTTCTTTCTTGTTTTTTAATTTTTATTATAAACAAATGGGATACATGATGTTTCTGTTTGTACATGGAGTAACAGCATACCATTTGCATATTCATACATTTACATAGAGTAATGATGTTTGATTCATTCCGTTATCTTTTTCCTTCCCCCCCACCCCTCCCACCTCTCTTTTCCCTCTATACAGTCCCTCCTTCCTCCATTCTTGCCCCCCTCCCACCCCCATTACGTGTCATCATCCGCTTATCAGTGAGATCATTCGTCTTTTGGATGTTTGAGATTGGCTTATCTCACTTAACATGATATTCTCCAATTTCATCCATTTGGCTGCAAATGCAATAATTTTATTATTCTTTATAGCTGAGTAATATTCCATTGTATATATATACCACAGATTCTTTATCCATTCATCAATTGAAGGGCATCTAGGTTGGTTCCATAGTCTGGCTATTGTGAACTGAGCAGCTATGAACATTGATGTGGCTGTATCTCTGTACTATGCTGATTTTAAGTCCTTTGGATATAGGCCGAGGAGTGGGATAGCTGGGTCAAATGGTAGGTCCATTCCAAGTTTTTTAAGGAATCTCCACACTGCTTTCCAGAGTGGTTGCACTAATTTGCAATCCCACCAGCAATGTGTGATTGTACCTTTTTCCCCACATCCTCTCCAACACTTATTGTTGCTTGTATTCTTGATAATTGTCATTCTAATTGGGGTGAAATGGAATCTTAGTGTAGTTTTGATTTGCATTTCTCTTATTACTAAAGATGGTGAACATTTTTTCATATGTTTGTTGATTGCTTGTAGATCTTCTGTGAAGTGTCTGTTCATATCCTTAGCCCATTTGTTGATTGGGTTATTTGTATTCTTGGTGAGGGTTTTTTGAGTTCTTTATATATTCTGGAAATTAGTGCTCTATCTGAAGTATGAATGGCAAAGATATTCTCCCACTCTGTAGGCTCTCTCTTTGCATTGCTGATAGTTTCCTTTGCTGAGAGATGGCTATTTAGTTTGAATTTATCCCAGTTATTGATTCTTGCTTTTATTTCTTGTGCTATGGGAGTCCTGTTAAGGAAGTCTGAACCTAAGCCAACAAGGTGAAGATTTGGACCTACTTTTTCTTCTGTAAGATGCAGGGTCTCTGGTCTGATTTCAAGGTCCTTGATCCATTTTGAATTGAGTTTTGTGCAGGGTGAGAGATAGGGGTTTAGTTTCATTCTGTTGCATATGTATTTCCAGTTTTCCCAGCACCATTTGTTGAAGAGGCTATCTTTTCTCCATTGCGTATTTTGGCACCTTTGTCTAGTATGAGAAAATTGTATTTATTTGGGTTTGTGTCCATGTCCTCTATTCTATACCATTGATCTACCTGTCTATTTTGGTGCCAATACCATGCCGTTTTTGTTACTACTGCTTTGTAGTAGAGTTGAAGTTCTGGTATTGAGATACCCCCTGTTTCATTCTTCCTGCTAATGATTGCTTTAGCTATTCTGGGTTTCTTATTCTTCCAGATGAATTTCATGATTGCTTGCTCTATTTCTGTAAGGTATGTCATTGGGATTTTAATTGGAATTGCATTGAATCTGTATAGCACTTTTGGTAGTAAGGCCATTTTGACAATATTAATTCTGCCTATCCAAGAACATGGGAGATCTTTCCATCTTCTAAGGTCTTCCTTAATTTCTTTCTTCAATGTTTTGTAGTTTTCATTGTAGAGATCTTTTACCTCTTTGGTTAGATTGATTTTTTTTGAGGCTATTGCAAATGGAGTTGTTCTCCTTTCAGCTGTTTTGTCGCTTGTGTATAAAAATGCTTTAGATTTATGCATGTTGATTTTATAGCCTGCTATTTTGCTGAATTCATTGCTGAGGTCTAGAAGTTTTTTGGAGGAGGTTTTTGGGTCCTCTAAATATAGAATCATGCCATCCGCAAATAGTGACAGCTTAAGTTCCTCTTTTCCTATTCATATCCCTTTAATTTCTTTAGTCTGCCTAATTGCTCTGGCTAGAGTTTCGAGGACAATGTTGAATAGAAGTGGTGAAAGAGAACATTCCTGTCTTGTTCCCGTTTTTAAAGGGAATGGTTTCAGTTTTTCTCCATTAAGAACGATGTTGGCCATGTGCTTAGCATAAATAGCCTTTACAATGTTCAGGTATGTTCCTACTATCCCTATTTTTTTCAGTGTTTTGAGCATGAAGGGGTGTTGTATTTTGTCGAATGCTTTTCCTGCATCAATTGAAATAACCATATGATTCTTATCCTTAAGTCTATTGACATGATGGATTACGTTTATTGATTTACGAATGTTGAACCATCCTTGCATTCCAGGGATGAACCCCACTTGATTGTGATGCACTATTTTCTTAATATGTTTTTGGATACAGTTTGCCAATATTTTGTTAAGGATCTTTGCATCTATATTCATCAAGGATATTGGTCTAAAATTTTCTTTCCTTGATGTGTCTTTTCCTGGTTTGGGTATGAGGGTGATGTTAGCTTCATAGAATGAGTTTGGTAGGGTACCCTCCTTTTCTATTTCCTGGAATACTTTGAGAATTGGAATGCGTTCTTCTTTGAAGGTCTTGTAAAACACAGCTGAGAATCCATCTGGTCCTGGGCTTTTCTTGGATGGTAGATTTTTAATGGCTTCTTCTATTTCATTGCTTGATATTGATTTGTTTAAATCGTGTATGTCCTCCTGGTTCAGTTTGGGAGGAGCTTATGTCTCTAGAAATTTGTCAGTGTCTTTGGTAGTTTCTATTTTGTTGGAATACAGATTTTCAAAGTAGCTTCTCATTATGCTCTGTATCTTAGTGGTGTCTGTCATTATATTTCCTTTGCATCATGTATTTTCATAATTTCAGTCTTCTCTCTCCTTCTCTTTGTTAGTGTGGCTAAGGGATTGTCTATTTTGTTTACTTTCTCAAAGAACCAACTTTTTGTTTTGTCAATTTTTTGAACAGTTTCTTTTGTTTCAGTTTCATTGATTTCAGCTCTGATTTTAATTACTTCCTGTCTTCTACTACTTTTGCTGTTATTCTGTTCTTCTTTTTCTAGGGCTTTGAGCTGTAATGTTAGGTCATTTAGTTGTTGACTTTTCATTCTTTTCTGGAATACGCTCCATGCAATGAATTTTCCTCTTAGTACCACTTTCATAGTGTCCTAGAGATTTTGATATGTTGTATCATCATTCTCATTGACTTCTAAAATTTTTTTATCTCCTCCCTGATGTTTTTTGTTATCCATGTTTCATTCAGTAGCATATTATTTAGTCTCCAGGTGTTGGAGTAATTTTCCTTTTTTATTTTGTCATTGATTTCTACTCTCAGTCCATTATGGTCTGATAGAACACAAGGCAGTATCTCTATTTTTTTGCATTTCCTAACATAACATAGGAAATAACACATGGCATAACACATGGTCTATTTTCAGGAAGGTTCCATGTGCTGCTGAGAAGAAAGTGAATCCACTCGTTGATGGGTGGAACATTCTATATATATCTACTAAGTCTAGGTTATTGATTGTGTTATTGAGTTCTATGGTTTCTTTGGTTGGATTTTGTTTGGAAGATCTATCTAGTGGTGACAGCGGTGCATTAAAGTCACCCAGAATTATTGTGTTGTGGTCTATGTGATTCTTGAAATTGAGAAGGATTTGTTTGATGTACAGGGATGCACCATTGTTTGGGGCACAAATGTTTACTATCATTGTGTCTTCCTGATTTATGGTTCCCTTAAGCAGTATGAAATGTCCTTCTTTATCTCTTCTGACTAACTTTGGCTTGAAGTCCACTTTATCTGATATAAGGATGGAAACCCCCACATTTTTACTGAGTCCATGTGCGTGGTAGGTTTTTTTTCCCATCCTTTCATCTTTAGTCTGTGGATATCTTTTTCTATGAGATGAGTCTCTTGCAGGCAGCATAATATTGGGTCTTTCTTTTTAATCCATTCTGCCAGTCTATGTCTTTTGATTGATGAGTTTAGGCCATTAATGTTCAGGGTTATTATTGAGAAATGATTTGTATTCCCAGTCATTTGGATTATTTTTGGTTTTTAACTTGGCTTGGTTTCTCCTTTGAGTGGTTTTTCTCTAAGGTAGTTCCTCCCTTTGCTGACCTACATTTTTTTTTTTCATTTCCTCCTCATGGAATATTTTGTTGAGAACATTCTGTAGTGCAGGCTTTCTATTTGTAAATTCTTTTAACTTTTGATTATCATGGAAGGATTTTATTTCATCTTCAAATCTGAAGATTAGTTTTGCTGGGTATAGGATTCTTGGTTGGCAACCATGTTCTTTCAGAGCTTGAAATATTTTGGTCCAGGTCCTTCTAGCTTTTAAAGTCTGGGTTGAGAAGTCGGCTGCTATCGGTATTGGTCTCCCCCTATATGTAATCTGATGCTTTTCTCTCGTGGCCTTCAAAATCCTATCTTTATTTTGAATGTTATGCATTTTCATTATAATGTGCCTTGGTGTGGATCTGTTGTGATTTTGTGCATTTGGTGTTCTGTAAGCCTCTTGTATTTGATTTTCCATTTCATTCTTCAGGTTTGGGAAATTTTCTGATATTATTTCATTGAATAGGTTGTTCATTCCTTTGGTTTGTATCTCTGTGCCTTCCTCAATCCCAATATTTCTTAAATTTGGTCTTTTCATGATGTCCCATAGTTCTTGGAGGTTCTGTTCATGATTTCTTACCATCTTCTCTGTTTGGGCAACTTTATTTTCAAGATTAAGTATTTTGTCTTCATTGTCTGAGGTTCTGTCTTCCAAGTGGTCTAGTCTGTTGGTGATGCTTTCCATTGAGTTTTTTATTTGGTTTATTGTCTCCTTCATTTCAAGGATTTCCATTTGGTTTTTTTTTTTTTTTTTTTTTTTTTTTTTTTTGAGAATCTGTATTTTTGTTGAAATGATCTTTTGCTTCCTGCAGGTGCTCTTTCAGCTTATTGGTGTTGTCATTCATTGCCTGCATTTGCTCTCTTATCTCATCCTTTGCTTTGCAAATCATCTTAATCATGTATAATCTTAAGTCCTTTTCTGACACTTTTCTAACTTACTGTCATTGGATTCTATTACTATAGAATCTAGATTTGTTTGGATCATTTTCTTCCCTTGTTTTTTCATGTTGTTCATGTATCTTCCCCTCTAACAGTGCAGATCTGGGGTATTACAGATTTCCCCCTATAGGCTTATAGTGGCCCTATAGGTTTCCAAAACCCTTTCTTTAAGCGGAGATCAATATTAGTAGTGCCCAAATCAGACACTATGCAATCCTAGACCAAATAGCCCCTATGTGAACAATAACAAAATTGTCAGAATAAACAAAATGAGTTCAAATTTTCTTCGGTAAAACAAACAGGTTTGCAATAAGGTCTGCAGTTTCTAATGGAGGACAAAGAGGATGCAGAGGGATGTAGAATGTGGCTGTTAATGGGATAAGAAAAGAATATACAGAAGTTCTAGAAAATAGAAAGGGTGAGAGTATAATGAAAAGAAATCGGATGTTAGCATGCAAAAAAGGGAGAAAGAGACTCTGAGGGAACAGGTAAACAAAAGGAAAAGAAAGCAAGGAAAGTAAAGAAATAAAAACTTAAATTTTTTTAAAAAGGAGAGAAAAGAAAATCTACTGTATAATAGTCATATACTCATGAACCTCCCAGTGTTCAGTAGCCTGATGCTTGAGAGGTACCTGACAATGAGCTTCAAGCCTCCAGCAGGTGTCACAGGATGGGATTTGCCCCACCCAAAGATCGGAGCTATGGCTTCCAGGATTATCCAAGATGGCTGCTCTGGCTTGAAATGTGTTGGCAAATGGGGAGCTGCAGCTCAGCAGTGGACGTGGTCAGCTGGAGGTTCTGGAGACGGGATGCAGTTGGTCAGGCAGGGGTAGTGGAGGTCCAGTGTGTTTGGTGCGGTTGTGGGATCCTGGAGGCCAGGTGTAATCAGTCGGTCTGGGGTCCCAGTGATAGGGCGCAGTCAGTTGGTCTGGGGGTTCTGGCAGCAGGGAGCAGTCAGTCGATGTGAGGGCCCCAGAGGCAGAGAGTGATCAGTCGGGCTGAGGCTAGGACCCCTGGCTGTTGCCTCAAAATCGTGGCAGCCACGTGTAATCAAACCTGCAGGTATTGTAACAGTGAACTTCCAGGTAGCAGCAGGCAGCTGGTGCTCCACTGGTGGTTGGCGATCAGTTTGCTGACTGTTGTCGATCGGGAGGTGAACCTTGAGTGTTGGGTGATGGATAGGAGTAAGGCAGGTGATGGACAGGCGAGAGACAGGCAAATGGCGGATGATACACGCCTGACAGTGAGCAATCTGCACTCAAAAAAGGCTTCGATATGCTGGCAGACTCACCTCCTAGTGCTAAGTAGCTTTAAAAGCCTTATCTTTCTGAAGAGCAAGAGCCGGCAAGCGGGCCACCTCAGGTGTTCGCTCCTCCTAGCCCCAGGACGCAGCCCGTTGACGCTCCCCAGGGACTCGGCACCAAGTTGCTGTTGCTGCTGTCCCCAAACCCAAGGAGCACAAGAGCCGTGCTGCAGCCTCCCTTACTTTTTTCTTTCTTATTCTCCTCCCCTCCTTTCCTCTCTCCTTCTGTTTTTTTTTTTTTTTTTTTTTTTAATTCCTTCCTTCCTAGCAAGACCTTCCTAGTAAAGAAAGGAATGAATTAATTTTCATTCTGATGAAAGCTCTTTGTCTGTTACATACCTGTAACTAACAATCAACAGATGGTAACTTCAAATGCACTGGTCTATCACTAAGGTCAGAGAAATTTTTTCCATTAAGTAAAAAGTAAATATTTTAAACTTGGAGGGATTTATGATCTCTGTTACAACGATTCAACTCTACCTTTGGACCACAAAAGCAGCCAGAGAACAATGTTTAAAAGAATAATTACAGTCAGATTCCAATAAAATCAAATTTAAGAAATCAGGCATCAAGCCAGATTTGGTCCACAGGCAATAGTTTGCTCAACTTTTTTCTATGGATAAAGTCTCAACACATCAGGATCTGAGGAATGACTTTCTACACCACATGTGGGTTTAATTTTCATACATTACTTTATTCAGTCTCCTAGATTTATGCCCATTTCTTGGGTTCAGGACATTACTAAAAATACATCATGTAATTTCTATTCTCTGTGTCTCCCTTTAATTGGTCTTTCTTCTGGCACACTTAAAACCTTTGCTACTGGTCTTTCTTCTGCAATACTTTAATTGATCCTTCACAATATTATCTTCAAGTCTTAGATTACTAGACCCTAAATTCCTATACTCAAAATTACTTCATGCAAACTTACTCCCTCATCTAAGAACTCTGTAGTAACTTCTACATAATGTGGAAATGTAAATTTAATATGGAATTTAAATGAGGGTTGGATTTCTTAGTCAAAGTTATCTGAAAAACAGAATTGTATCACTGCACAAATCTGGGATAACATTCACTCATGCACACCACACACACATAGAATTTGATGTAAATATTTCTTCTAGAGATATGGACAATTGTCCACTAATCTTTCCTTGGATAATCACACACATGTATTTATAACCCTTATAAAAGTATAAATATTTTGGGATGTACAAAATAAACACAGAAATTAGTTTTTTAAAAAAATTCACTACTACCCTAATGTATTCAACCAAAAATACTATGCCTGGCATATGGGAAGCCTGTAATAAATATGTGTCAAGTAGGTGACTGAAAGAAAAAAAAACTAAACACTTATTATTTTCAGAATCACTTATATAACTATTAAATTTTAATAAAAGTTTTTGACCTGACTTTCAAAACATAGATCAGAGTAATTTGAATCATCAAGAACTTTTAAATATTTTTCAAAATTAAAAAAATATATATTTGGTTATCAGCAATGACTATGACAGAATTTATTCACAGTTTATTGTGAATCAAAATTCTATTTGTCAAACTTGAGGTTCCGCTTAAAATTTAGAAAACTGAAAAATGCACGACCTCACCCCTGAACAAAAGAATATCCTGATAACCTATAAAATCACAATTCTTCATACACTCATCAGAAATAAGCAACTGTCAAAAATCTAAGGAAACACTTGCTCTTTCAAGGAAACCCTGGATATAAATCATTTCTTACTGGGCAGACACCCAAGTGTCATACAAACTGTTAACATTTCCACCAAAATTTGAGTGAAGCCTAAAGCTGAAATGTGTGAGAACTCTTGGGAGTCACAGTCACCTGGAGAATTGGCAACCACTGACAGCCTCTTTACCATTAACCTCATGAGGTATTTATAAGAACTACTCAAGGCAGAGCAAGTAAATAAAGTTGTCCTGGAAGGTATAAGCTCAAACTGTTCTCTCCTGGAAGAAGGGCACAACAGCACTCACTTAGGACATGACAGAAATAAATCTATCAAATTTTATTATTAAAGACAGCATTACCTAACCAGGCACGGTGGCACACACCTGTAATCCCAGTGGCTTGGGAGGCTGAGGCAGGAGAATCACCAGTTCAAAGTCAGCCTCAGCAAAAGTGAGGCATGAAACAATTCAGTAAGACCCTGTCTCTAAATAAAATACAAAATAGGGCTGGGGATGTGGCTCATTGGTGGAGTACCCCCAAGTTCAATCCCTGGTAACAACCCCCAAAAAAGATAGCATTACCTCATCCCTTCAACTAACCAGGAAAATATGCATTGTAAGAATAAAACAGAACTTCATTGAACTATCTGCTTTCATTGAACTATCTTCTTTCCACTCATTTTGTAGTTTAGTAGTTTGAGTTCAAATTAAATATTTTAAAATGCACTATTATCTTTTAAACACATATTTGGTCTCATTCATTTTTGCAGTGATTGCTGGTGAAACAAAATACAGTATTGTTCCTACCTTCTAGGGGACTATAGATTTGTGGTTTTACAGGAGGAACCAACATATAAAGGAATAAATTCAACAGAAGTCTGTTTGAGAGGCTGGAAGTTTTGCTGTGAAGAGCCAGAGAGTATATATTTTACACTCTAGTCCATGGAGTCTTCATCACAACTACTTAAGTCTGCTTTTTGTGCTGCAAAACTAAGCATAGATAGTATATGAATGAATGGACATTTATATGTTATGTTCACTTAAAATGGTATTTCTAAAAATAGGCAGTGGGCTATATTTGGCCTGCAGGTCACAGTTGGCTGATTCCCTCTCTACTATGTAACAATGACTGTAATAATTATCTGCTCCTGTAATAGAGACACAAAGCAGGATACCACCAAGTGCCTTCAGATGTTTCAGTAAACAGTCTACAACTGACACAGCAAAGATAAATAAGGAAATTCCTATAAGGATGGGAACCACAGAGAAGATGAGCTACATCCCTGCCAAAGTCTTTGACTGACCACCACGATGAACAAAAATAACAGTGGAAAGTCGTATAAACACAGCAGAGATATTAGCGGTTATATACTGCGGAGTAAAGTTTACCAGTTTAAATTCAGGCAAGTGAACTCCTTAATAGGAAAACAACAACAAACCTCAGAGGAACATGACAGAATCCAACCACTACAACTTATTATCAACCAGATTCAGTTTTCAACGAAAAGTTGTTAGAAAAGCAGAGCAAGCATGATCCTTATGGATTAAGAAAATAAATAGTCAATAGCAACTCACCACAAGTGGGTCATTATTTTGCATAAGTCAGACAACAATTTTACAATTTATAGTAATATGCATTCTAAGAAATAAAGGAAAATACATTCAACAAATCAAAGAAAACTTATAGTATTGACGAGTAGAGAGGGAATCCTGAATAAAATGAGAAATCTGATGTAACTAAATGTAAATTTTGAGTTGAAAAATATAACCGAAGTTTTACCAAAACAGGAAATGGGATCAGAAGCAGATTTATGGCCAAAGAAGGAATTAACATGAAAATGTATCTGTAGAAATTATTAACTCAGAAAACAGAATGATGGACAAAACTGAGCAAAATCTCAGAGACTTGTAAGAAAATAGCAAACAATCCAATATGAATACAATTGGAATCCCAGAAGAAGAAAAGGGGGTGGGAAAATTATTAGAAGAAAGAGTGACTGAAAAGTTGAATTTGACAGAAAATGATACACAGATCCAGGAAGCTTAATCACTGGGCTACATCCCCTCGTCCTATTATTTTCTACATGTTCTATGTCATGAAAAAATGAGACCCTCAGTGATATTCCTATTTCTTTCCTATTTCTTGACTATTTCATCACAGGACTGGCAGCCCTTGATTTTCAGTTTTACCTCCATTTCAGTAGTGGATAGATTCTAGACAATACTTCATTATACTCTGTTCCCTTACACAATAGCTTCCTGCCCTTGACCTTTACCTTTGGAAAGATATTGGGTTTTTACAATTACCCCCTAACTTTCTCCTTCGGGCACGGATAGTACCCTTCCTTTGGCATCCATTCACATCTATAATGAATTCTAGCATTTCCTATGTGCCTGCTTTTGAAAGGCAGCTTTAGTTATTCTATCCTCTAAAACCAATAAGCAGCCTACTAGTCCAAAGGAATTAAGAAATTCACAAGCAGTCTATTGGGTAATAGGCTAGCCACAGTGAAATGATGACTTCAAGTATTTATCTTTGTCAAGTAAAGGTTTTCCAGTCACATTCTTATTCTTTCAATATTATCAGGATCTTAAAAAATAGGGAAGTTGTCCTATGTTCCAAGTCTAAAAGGTTTATCCATTTGGATGTTCACAAATGGAGACAGTAAATGTTAAAGATTATGCTACCCTGAGATTCTAAACACTTCTGCCTTAGAACCATTAAAAAAAAATCTGGACTGTATTGAACTAGAAATTAATTTAGTTACAGAGCATAAGGAGTTAATTGCTATGATGTCTGAGACTATTGCTCTACTGTGTTAACACATAGAACCAACCCTTGGACTGATACATTCACTGAAAGAACGGAAAGTTGGTCCTAGGTCTGAACCTCCTCACAATCAGACTAATGTGAGATTCACTTTGCTGTGATTTGCCATCAGAGTTCAGTATCACTATTTCAATGCCTTGTTTATTTTGTTAAAGAAGATCATGAATTATCATCTTTGACCTTTGTATTAGTCTACAGATTTGCTCAGCAGCAATTGCCATTATTGGTTATTTATAGTATCCTGGCCTGTGATGGAAAGGCCAGTTGGAATTTTGAATATATAAAAGATGTAGATCATCTTAGAAGTATTTTTAAATGTAAATAAATACCACCACAGTGTTCTCTAGTCAAGTCCCTGTGTTTATAATAGTACAAACACAAAATGTCACCACTGGAATCTATTCTAAGGCACTGCTAGTAACAACATGGAAATGGTATAAGCTATGACATTATAAACACTGTTAAGAGGTAAATCTTTTCTGATTTGAACATAAAGAGTAAATGGCTCTAATCTAGGATAATATAAAAACAACTTTTTTTTCATTTCATAAAATAATTTACTTTCATTTTTACTCTGGATTTTAAATAACGTTGATTCTATTGATAAAAATAATATAGGATGTTCATATTTATGTTTTAGAAATTTTATGGATAAAAATATTGAGTTCTTTTTTTTTTTTACAGTGCTGGGGATTAGAACCCAGGGCCTTGTGCTTGCAAGGCAAGCACTCTACCAACTGAGCTAGATCCCCAGCCCAAAATATTGAGTTCTTGAATGCTAATAATTTACTATTTTAAAAATAATGACAATAATTTTTAAAAATCAACTTTTTAAATTAACTCACTAAAAGTTTTCATAGAATACTAGTTTGAGTTCATGATATCCTGGCAAAGTTTTGGTTAGAAAACTTTGTATTTAATTTAAAAAAGAATGAAAAGTAATCCCTGGAAGGAAATTTAGAACTTAAAGAAAACAAGAGAAAATTGACTTTTAAACCTAGCGATTTCCCCTAAGAAATTCCAGCTCAAGACTTTTCATTTTTCTTCTTTTCTACAATAATTTTTATATGTATCCATGTAAAATATAACCAAAGTTAATAAAAGTAACATATTTGCACATATGAGTTAGGAATATAACTTATAAGGAATTGATCCATATGGTATTAAAACTATACTTCAGAAGCTTAGAGAATTAATTTCTCAATTAATTAATTAATCCTCAAGATGTTACTGTTGTCACCAGTTTCCTTTGCCTGCATCATAAGCTTCTGTTTATCGCACAACAACTGCTTGTCCAAATTCTGGGTATTTCAACTTTGTTTTCTTTTGATCATTCATAGTGTCCTCTCCTTTCTCAGAGACACCTAGCACGAGACCAGAATCATGATAGGAGTTGACTCACAAGGTCCTTTCCCTGGACATGGCAAGAGAATCAAGAGGGAATTAGACAAGAGAACTACTGCTGATGGTATTCTGAGACATGTACTGTAATAGAGATAATGCTCAGAAAACAACTGTTCACTCAGATTAAAGGGGGTGGTTAGGGAGAGGACTATGGAAGACTTGACTCACAGATTAATTTGCAAAGATGACTAGGAGATTGTTGAAAGAAGTCACAATGGCATGAAGTTGTCACAGTTGCAGAATAGATTAGCATGGATGCCAGAGTGGGTGAGCGATGAGGCCAAAATAAGACGCTCAGGTCAACAAAAATGATCTTAAGATCAAGGTAAGGAGATGGTGAACATCTACTTGGAGGTTTTCTAGGTTCCTTAAACGAATGAATTCAAAAGTAAGATGGATTATCTTCTGTTTCCACAGAAAGTTCCTAGTTGAACTTTTCCAAGATTTAAAATGATGTTCATGAACTGCTTTAGTTTTTCACCTTGCATTTCCCATTAATCACCAAATTGCATTGTTTTTATATCATAAATGTATTATAGTTCAATCTAGAAATATAGTCTTTTTAGTCTTCCTAGTAAACTCTTTTTGCTTAAATTCTTTGTGCTATCCACTGCCTGAGCTCAGAAGAATATAACTCCCATCCTACCACCTACTCATCTTAATTCTTTGTACTCCCTATTATTCTGCCACAGGTTATTTAGCAACACCATAAAGAAAAGCTACATTTTTACATTTATTCCCTGATTTTCCTTAATCTATTAATTCTTCTTTGAAAACTTTCAACTTGCTAGTGCATCTAATTTTTCTGCATTCAGGACAAATGCCACCTTTGCATCTGTTCACACACTCTATATTTACCTTCACTGTTCTCTCTTACCCAAGCATAAACTATCATTTTACCCACCACCCAGTACAGCAACTGGCTCAATGTAGCTTCCGTTAAATATAGAGGCTCATCACACTACAATGGATATACTGTAGAGAACACCTCATAAAATAAATATCAATTCAAAAGGTATAAACATGTTCAGATAAATAGATATATTTTGTTTAAACATCCTTCTCATCTTTTATTTTAAAAAAATGAAATACACAGAAAATAATAGACAGATTATATAATTTTTGTTCTGTTATGGTACTAGTCAAAAAGTTAAAGTCACCACATTAAAGATGTTCCAAGTTCTACACTGATTGTTATCTCTTCACTAAAGAAACTTTAATGCCCCAAATGTTGCCCTTGTCAAAATTTATCTCTCCCACTAAAATTCAAGTGGCAAGCAAACACACAAAAGAAATTCTGATTCATGTAGCAATGATGTAAGAACTATTAAATTTAGATTTATGGTAATAGAACAAACTTTAAAGTCCATAATTTCCAATGCATTTGTGTTTCTTAATCCTGGATTGCAAAACAAGCTCAAAACCCAAAATGGAGCATCATTTTTTTTTCAAGGATCTAAAACATGCAAAAACAATCTTAACTGCATACAATATTAACCTATTGTAATACCTTCTTAGTTCAGCTATCCTGATTTATCACATTCCTATTAAAAACACAAGAATTCTTTCATTAAGATTAAATTGCATTCCTTTCTTTCTCTGAATTTGGAGATTTACATTTGTTGAGCTCTTTTGTTCCAAACAATGCACTAAAGCCAGAGGCGCCTGACATAGAAAAGATAAATCTCTATCCTTAAAAGAAAAAAAAAAAAAAAAAAAAACCTCATGGTATACTAGGAGAAATGTGATTTAACTCCTCTGTTTGTTTCTGATGTTATTCTTTTACAGTGCAGGGGATGGGACCCACGACCTTACACACACTAGGCAAGGGCTCCATCACTGAGCTACATTCCAGTCCCAAGAAATGTGTTCTGAAGCCAATAATTGTGATCAGACAAGTGCTTCCATATATGCTATTCATTTCTATGACATCATGATAAACCTACTTTGGGAATAAGGCAATATGTTAACATATTAAATGAGTATAAAAAAGAGAATTGAAATACTATCTTAGAAGAATAAAAGAGTCTGCAGAGGCTATTCTCCCGGCCAGACTAACCTTAAAATCACTCCCAGTACAAATTTATTCTAATAATTCTGTTCACTTCTACTAATCATTCCCCAATGGATTTCTTAACTGTAGCTTTAACAAATCTACAGAAAATCATCTGGAATGTTAGGTATATCTGACTGAAAAAGAAAGATGACAACTGCATTTGGGAAAACTTGCTGCTGAGGAGGGTATTGGGCTATGAATGGAATGTCTTCAATTTTCAGGAAAAAAAACAAGAGCTAAGCAAAAGTCTAAGAATTGCTGTTCATTTAAAAATTAGAATATGAACAATCTGCCATATGCCAGCAATTTTAGTAAGCAATGTATGCATTTTCCAACTGTCCCCCTAACAAATGAGGTAAAGTTTTCTTTGGAATGTGATGGAACTAAAGTTTAGACTAGATAAGGTTTGTAATAAATGGCACAATTCTAATTTAATTCTTTTGCATTCCAAACCCAATTCTCTGTCCAATAAATATTCCCTCTATAGGAAAATACTATGCAAAATGGCATGGCTTTGTCATAAGCTCCAGCATATTATTTTCATTACCAATTTGCATCAAAGAGCTGTCCCCGGTAACAACATTCCTAAGTGTTTTCCCTTAAAAATTGTCATCCTCAGCACTATCTCATTCATACTTACTAGTTATATATTACTAAAACTGTGTTTTATAACTGAGCTTGTCAAATTCTTATTAATTTTTCACATCTCCTAAGCCAAAAAGTTTGAATTACTAGCTGTGTTCAGCTCCATATCTGATGGATGGTCTCCCTTATGACTCTTGAGCAGCTCACAGAAATTGTGTCCCGGCAGAATCACAGCATATGCTACAGACAAGTCATGGAGTTGGGCAGAACTAATTCATCAAGTATCTTTCTTAATGACAAATTAATGTAATACAGATAAAAATCCAGTAGTTCAGATGAGTTTGATGTTTCTATACCTGAGAATAGTTTCCTTCTACCAAAGTTTATATGGTACATCCCAATTATCCATTGAGATATGTTTTAGGATCCCCCCAGTGGATTCCTGAAATCACGGATAATACTAAATCCTATATAAACTATTTTTCCTACACATATGACAAACTTATGAATTAGGCACAGAAATTAACAACAGTAACAAATAAGAACAATGGCTGCAATAATAAGGGGTGCTTGAACACATCACTGAGATACCTAAAGAGTCAATCTACTAACAAAGATTACTGCTAAGTACAATGTGCATTGGACAGCAGGAAGATTCATGACCCAGACAGAATAAGATGGCATAAATTCCATCGAAAACTCAGAATGGCACATAATTTTAAAGTTATAAACTGTTTATTTCTAAATTTTTCTACTTACTATTTTTAGATCATGGTTGCCGCTGGGTAGCTAAAACCATGGACAGCACAACGGAGGAAATGTGAGAACTACTGTAATGGCTACCCATTCTTACACAATGAGTGTGCAATGCATTCTAACTCAAGAAACAATAACACTGTTCATGTCCTCAAGGGCAGGCTCCATGCAACTTAATTGCAAAAAAGTTCCCTTACAATTTCTTATTCACTGACGTGTACTCACAAACTCACTGTTCAGTATGTTTTGATGGGTCTCCATCATTTAACATTTTTGGATATTTTTGAATCATATGTTTCTCAAACAAAAATTTCAACTAGATAAGAATTACTTTCTGTCACAACAGATAGTACTCCATCAATGTTAGCTCAAACAACAGATTTTTTGGCATTTTTAAACAAGAGACATTTCCCTTCTTAATATGTCATTGAATGAGACATATTAAAAATAGATGTGTGCAGCTTTCTGGGGCAGATTCTGTGAAAAATTTCATGCACTCAGTTCCATATATCCAAAGTAATACTAAGAATCACCCCAGTTTGTGGAACCATTGAAGGAAGTAGGAGTCAATTACTTTAACGATTGTGCCCTCTTTGCCCATATTGGTCAATTGAATTGTGGAAGAGTTTCTTTAAAGATTTACTGTACTGTTAACTCCAATTCAAGATTGTTTTGCAAAATAAGAGTGTTTGACAAATAGTCAATAGTTAAAAAAAGAAAAAAGAAAAAAGCTATCAGTGTGATTTACATTTTCTTACTATGGGCAAACAAACTAAATTTGAAGCTTCAAGGGGGGAGAAAGAAAGTTTGTGACCTTGATCACAAAGTGACAGATGTGAGAATCTATGTCAAAATAGGTTCTTTTCATAAAAAAAGTCAATAATAGGGCTACATATTTTTCTATCATAAGTCAATATGCATGTTAATATAAATACAACCGAGGGCATTACACAAGTTGACTACAAATTGCAAATTGACTACAAATTTGCAAGAAAATTTTGAAGAATGCTTTGTTGGCATGTAGGGTTGCTTTTCAATTTGTGACATAACTCTTTGAAATTGATGTTAATAATGTGAAGTTGTGCAAGGTTAAGGAATTTCTTTAGCACATATAAATTTAATTTTGAAACTGATGCTCTAAGAGTTGAGGTTCTCTGGAGAAACAGAACGGGACCCACACACACAGTCTCCAAATAACAACAGTTAGACATGATTTTCAACTTTGCACATTCAGCTAAAACTATAAATTTAAAATTCTGGTCTTTCCTATGCTAGAAGTACATGGTGCAATGCTCTTTCATAATGTGGGGCAGTAACAGTTTGTCATGGCTCCCGATCAGCCATATAATCACGAGGGGAAAGAAAATATTGGTTCTCAGAACTATGTTGTCAATGTATCTTTGATCCAAGTATTCAATAAATCACATAAGACAACCAATAATTTATTATAACACAGGCTTGTGTTAGCTGATTTTGCCAAACTGTACTCTAATGGAAGTTCTTCTGAACATGTTTAAGGCACAGCGATGCTGAGATGTTTGCTAGCTTAGGTGTATTGAATGTTTATTTTTCATATGCTATTTTCACTTTCTGAGGGGTTATCAGGTACATGACTCCACCATAAGTCTGACAGCATCTGTAGACAGGTAGATACACCTGAGGAGAATTATAATTGGATTAGATCATGCAATTTTGGTGGCCAAAAAGTTCCATGATATGCATCTGCAATCTAGAGGACCAGGGCAGCCAGTGACCTAGATGTTACAATTCTCAGTCTGAGGCTGAAGGATTGAGAACCTGAGAGGCTACTAGCACAGGACCAGGAGTCTACAGCTGTGAGAACCCAGAATTCTAAATTCTCAGGGAGATAATGGGTGCATCAGTTCCAGAATGGAGAATGAATTTGCATATCCTCTGCCATTTTGTTCTATCCTGACCTGAGTGGACTGGATGGTGTTTCCCTTCATTGGTGAGGGTCAGATCTTTCTTATTCAGTCCAAAAAATGACAATCTTTTCTGGAAACACCCTCACAAGTCTATCGAGATATAATGCTTTACCAGCTATCTGGGTACCCAGCCCAATCAAATTGACACATCAAATTAGGTATAATATTACATAAATGTCAAAATTCTTCTAAAAATGATAAACCAGTCTTTTGATATGAAATAAAAATAGCATTTTGAGTATTGGACTTTTATATGTATTTGGAATGACTTGAAAATATGAATCTACTTTTTCAATTGTAAATTTTATTAAATCTAGAGAACATTTTTGATGGAAATTTAGTGTTGAAATTTCAATGCAGTATGCAAAATTAGCACTTGGACTATAAAGATTAATCATGATAAAGAAAATAAAGTATCTCAATTGAGCCATAAAATAAAAAGAAAAATTGTTATTATGGTATACCATGGATAGAATCTGAGAATAATTATCCTAAATTAATGAAACCAAATAAAAGCCACACTTGAGGTTATGTTGATTACATATTGAAATGAGAAGCCTGATAGATTGTTTTAAATAAATATATTAAAAATATCACCTGTTTATGACTTTGTTTAATATGGTGAATAGAAAATTTAAAAGCAACATTATGCTTGTGAATTGTACTAGCATAGAGTTTTACATATGTGAATTAATTTGTTTGGTATTTGTATTGTTTAATCTTATGTTTTGCTAATTTTTGTCTATTTGTTTTCTCTCCTTCACAGAGAAGTGTGTCAAAATCTCCCATTTTTATTGTGGACTCGTCTACTTATATCATGTCTTTTAATCATTCCGTCCAGTTCTTATTTGTAATCTGAAAAATAAATTATAAGAGATAGTCAAATTTGGAATTATAAGCTATGTTTGGTATAATGACTGGTTACAAAATGATCTTCTATCTCCAGTGGTATTTTTGACCTAATGTCTATTTTCTCAGATATTGACATTGTTTTATCAGCTTTCTTGTTTTGGTCTTCAGATATTATTTAAGAAAAAAAAAAAAAAACATACTGTTTTCAAACTTGCCTAGTTCTTTTACCTAATGTGTTTATATTTTATAGACACAATATAGTTGGGTTTGGTTTGTTAGTGTTACCTTTCATCCAGTTGGACAATCTTTGACTCTGATTTTAATATTTAGCCTAAACATACTTATAAATGTTGCCATTTTAGGGCTTCATCACACTGCCACATCATTTTCTTCTCTTTGTTCCAACTGTTTTACATTTCTTGCTCTTCCTTTATTCTGTCTGCTGAGTTGCTAAAGGTTTTTTTATGCCACTTTACCCTCTTCGTAATTCTGCCAGTTACAAAATCTTTTAAAGTGAACATTCTTTTAGAAATTAAAGCATATATGATTTCACAGAGTCACAAAACTCATTCCTCACCTTCTTGAATGATGGAATCTAACATTTATTATATTCTTTTTTAAAACAAATAGTTTATTAAGAGATAATTCCTATATCATAAAGTTTATACTTATTAATTTAATAATTCAGAGGATTTTAGTATAGTTACCGTGTAGCCAATGTACCATTATTTAAATCTAATCTAGAATATTTTCATCATTTCAAAGATAACCCCTTAACCATACCAGTTTCCCGTGTCTTGGTAACACTTAATCAACTTTCTGTCTTGGTGGGTTTAATACATTCGGGACATAACAATGAAATAAAAGAATGTGGCCTTGTATTTGGCTTTGTTTAGGAAAAATAGTCTCAGAATCCATCTGTGAGGTACCATATAACTATTTTATTTTATGGTTAAGTAGTATTCTACTATGTGGATGTACTACTCTCTGTTTATCCATTCATAACATGATAGACATTGAGTGTCTGTCACATCTTGGCTATTAGTAATGTTTCATTGGATGGAATTAGAATCATTGCCAAATAATACTGTTATGAGCATTCAGGCACAAGATATTTTATAAATATGTGTTCAATTCTTTAGGTATGTACCTTTGAGTAGAAATGCTGAGTCATATTGTAATTTGGTTTGCTGTTTCAGGAACTGCTCCGAACATTTTACATTACCACTCAGATAAGCAGGAGGGTTCCAGTTTCTCCATATCTTGTTAATGCTCATTACTCATTAATGCCCAATAACACTTCCTACTCATTGATGTGCATTGTATCTTGTGGTTTTGATTTGAAGTTCCTGGTGACTAATGATGTTGATCGTCTTTCATGAATTTGGAAATTTGCATATTTCCTTTGGAAAAATATCATTCAAATAATTTGCCCATTTTAAAGTGGGTTATGTGTCTTTTTTGGTTCAGTAGTGCTATTTTGATATTCTTAGGTACTCTGAATACTAGATCTTTATCAGACAATATGCAAATATTTCCTCCTGTTATGTGTGTTTTCAGTTTCAATTTTTTTTTGGTGGGGGGTGGTGCTGGGGATCAAACCCAGGGCCTTGTGCTTACAAGGCAAGCACTCTACTGACTGAGCTATCTCCCCAGCTCCCTCACTCTCTTGATATTGCCCTTTCATGCATGTAAATTTTTTGTATTTGATGAAATTCAAATTATTATTTCTTAGATTATATGTGCTTTCGGTGTCATATTATAAAACTGATGCCTGATTTAAGGTTATGCAAGTTTTCACTTTTATAGTTTTAAATCCTACATGTTTTTGATCTAGTTTTAATTAATATTTATATGTGACATGAAGCAGGGATTCAACTTTATTCTTTTGCATGTGATTATCCTGTTGTCTCAGCACTGTTTGTACCTTTGAATGGTGTTGGCCTCTTTGCTGAAGATCAGTTGGCTGCAAAGTTTGGGTATAATTCTATTCTGTTGCTCTGTAGGTATATCCTGATTCAAGTACCACACTCTTTTGTTTTTAGTAGCTTTGTGATAAGTTTTGAAACTGTAAAATGTCTTTCTTTATTTCTTTGTGAAGAAAAATTTTGAAACAATGTTTTATAGTTTTCAATATATATATATCTTGTACATCTTTTGTTCAATTTATTCCTTTTTCATTGGTCTTGAAACTTTTAGAAATGAAATAATTTCCTTAATTTCTTCTCTGCACTACTCATTATAAAGTACATAAAAAGACAATTAATGTATGTATGTTGGTCTTGTATCCTATGACCTTGCTGAACTCATTTATTCTAATAGTTTGTGTGTGTACACTTGTGATTCTTGAGGTTTTGCTATACACAAGGTCATGTCATCGTTGAATATAGTTTTAGTTCTTTTCCAGTCAGGAAATTTTTTTTTTCTTTTTTTTTGTGGTGCGGGGAATTGAACCCAGGGTGATTGTGATTGTGAGAAAAGCACTCTATGAACTGAGGTATATCTCCAGCTCCTGAAAACTTTTTACATAGTTTTCTTGCTCAACTGTTCTGACTACTACCTACCCAACATCAACACTAGAACAAACACTGCATACATGCTTGTCTTGTTCCTGATTTTATAGGAAATTAGTCATTCATGATTAAATATGTAAACTATGGAGTTTTATATGTGGTCTATATCAAATTGAAGAAATCTTCTTTGTTCCTATTTTTAAGTTTTTTTTTATTGTGAAATAGTGTTCAATTTTGTCAAATGCCATTTCTATATTTATTGAAACATTGAAAAGAGCATGTAGTTTTTATACTTTATTCAATTAATAAAATATGTTTGTTAATTTTGTATGCTAAACCAATTTTATGTTCCTGGAATATATTCTGCTTGTTTATAATGAGTAATCCACTTCATCTATAGCTAGGTAAATCTGCTTGCATTTTCAGTAATTTTGCATCTGTATTCATAAAGGATATTGCTCTACAGTTGTCTTGTGATATCTTTGGTTTTGTTATTAGAGTAATAATATCATAGAATAAACCACAGAGTGGTTTTTATTGTATTTCTTTAAAAGTTTACAAATAATTACTTTAATTCTTCCTTAAATTTTGATAAAATTTACCAGCAAAGTCTTCTGGGAAATTACCTGATTACCAACTTAATCTTTGCTGTTGTAAGTCTATTCTTATTTTCTACATATTAAGTAAATTTCAGTAGTTAGTGTCTTTCTAGGAATGTGCCCATTTCATTGACATGACCTAACTTATTTGCACACGTTTGTTCACAGTATTACTTAAAATTCTTTTCATTTTGTAGGGTCATTTGCAAAACATTTTCTACCCATCTCATTTTAATAACTTCTTTGATAGTCTTTTCTCTCTTTGCATGGACATTCTAGACAAAGACATGTCAGTTTCTCTTTCAAATGAACCAGGTTTGGGGTTTATTTTTGTCTTTATTATTGGTTATTGAGTCTCTATTTCATTTATTTTTACTCTAATGGAATTTTCCAGCAAAAACTAACGAACAGGTAAAATACTGGTGCTTATCTGGGGCTGTGGCTTTGGCATCCAAACCCTTTCAGAGTCTTCTTAGTCAC
The DNA here is from genome assembly GCF_902686445.1 of Sciurus carolinensis. Lineage (NCBI taxonomy): Eukaryota > Metazoa > Chordata > Mammalia > Rodentia > Sciuridae > Sciurus > Sciurus carolinensis. The sequence goes on from NC_062224.1 coordinate 26,105,624, forward strand.
TAGTTTTCTATTTGTTTTATTTCATTTTGTTTTAAGCAACTGAGATTGCAAGGTTGTTGGTTTTGAGTTGGCTGTGGATCTGAGAAAATGTGGATGTGGTTAGAAAAAGTAAATAGAAACACCATCTTTCTTCAACATTCTTGGATTATTGCAAGACTTTAAATTAGAGAGTTCTGAAAAATGCATTTGACAGTTTCGACAGTTTTTATGGAGAAGCAGATTGCCAAAGGTACTTCTGATGCAAAATGTCCCCTTCTACTTTTTATGACCTTAATTTTAGGTGTTTTAATATTTTATATATTTTAAATTCATAAACATTATTATTTTATGTAGTCTCTATTCATTTAAACTAATTTGTGTTGTCTGTTGGCTTTTCATTTGCTAATGCAATCCTCATTTCCATCAAGGACAATTTCCCTTTGGTTGCAGAATTTCCTTTAGCCTGAGTCTGCTGGTGACAAATTCCCTTGGTTTCATTTGTCTGAAAATGTCTTTATTTTGCCCTCATCTTTGAAGAGTATTTCTTCCCGGGTATAGGTTTCCAGACTCCTTTCCCCATAACACACTGTATCCAGAAATAGGCAAACAATTTGAGCCTGGAAGGTTATCTTCTTCCCAAGAAGACGTATATTTACTTCTGGCAGACAAAATGTCTAGCAGCAATTCATCTCAACTCAGTAGGCTGTGAAATGATAAAAACTGGACATCCAGGCCCCTTCTCCCTGTGAACCAGACTTTTAACCTACCAGCCACACTCGCTGCTCAGTATCTCATCCTCTGCATCAGTTTACTTTCTTGTCTGTTTTCTACTCCTGCTGACATTTAGAAAGGTATTCTCTGAGGTTCTATAGCCCTGCTCCTATCTTACAGCTGAGTAATTTCATTTCTCCCTTGACATCAAGGATTTCCTAAGGTCACACGCACTCTTGAGGGACTGCATTTGCCTAAAACACAATAGAATTTTCCACCTGGATAGCTTTTTTTTCCTTTCTTTCTTTCTTTTTTTTTTTTTTTTTTTGTCTTGTCCTTCTTATCAACTGTCTTGCAAATCATCTCCTCCTAGTAAAAATTTTGTTTCTGGTTTTGGTACCTTCTTCTCCAGGGACTAAGGCACTGAATTCCACTTCCTTTCCAAGCATTTGCTGTTAAGTTTTCATATACTAAAACTATCACTTATCATTCCTCTAAGCTTATATAATTATAATGTAATTTTTACTTGATGAAATGCTATGCTGCTCTTCAAAGTCACATCAAATTAGTTTTCTTTGTACATGATCAAGCCATCCTCGTCAGTGCCCCACCGGCAACATTTACTTTCTTTACTGTCCTTATATTCTATTTTAAATGATATCTTAACTTTTTATCTTATCTAGATTTTAAAATCTTTGCATCTCCTGTTACTTATGTAAATTATTTATCTTAATTGCTATATAAAAATAACTGTTAAGTTGCATTTTAAGATGTCTTCAAAGCAACATTTCTTAGGAAATAGAAGTGAGGTTATAAAGCTAGTTTATGCATTCATGCAGCAGTGGATGCAGTCACTAGATCCTTATGAAAACGTAACTAAACATATTAAGAAAATCTTAAAAATAGCAATGACACCCAAATTTTATTATCCCAAGAAACTACGTTACTTGTGCTGTTATGGCACAAATAAAATATCTAAGTGTTTTTTTAAGTTAACTAAAGAAAACACCATTTATATATATTCCCTCATTTAATCTTATAATTATAGAAGTTTAGTAACTCTTTAATTATTTTATGGTGAAAATAATAATGAGAAAACTGGAATTACTTTATAAAAATGAAAATAATTATTAGTAAATAATAAATGATTCCAATTAAAACAGGTTCACAGAACTACTATATTTCTAATAGTCATTAATATTGCTTGTATTTTTAAAATTTTTTATGTATCTGAATCTCACCTTGTTCTTAAGATTTAATGCTATTTACAAAAATACAGAAAATATTGCAATGTTACAAGAGTATGGGCCTCCCTTGAAACAGAGGCAGCGCCAAGGCCCTGTCTTCACCCCAGTTCTTAAGATCAGGCCAGAAAGATGTCAGAGTGACAGACATGCATTTATTAGGAGGATAGGAAAGGGGAAAAGGGGACACTCTTAAGGGAGAAAGTAGATTCTCTTAGACAGAAAAGGGATGCTGTGCCCTCCTGCCCTCCAGTTTTATTGGGAGTCCCAGGAAATTTTCAGAACTCCATCTGCTGACTTTTGACTGACAGCATGGAAACTACATGGACTACCTCAAAGAGATGGTGTGGTACTCACAGAAGAAATTAAGTCACCCTGTTTTTGTCTTAATTTCCTGCCCTCTTACTCAGTATATTACTCTCTGAACAACCCTCAGCAAGTGTTATGGTTTGGATGTGAGGTGTCCCCAAAAATGCTCATGTGTGAGACAATGCAAGAAGGTTTAGAGAAGAAGTGGTTGGGTTATGAGAGCCTTAAACCAATCAGTGAATTAATACCACGATGGGATTAACTGAGTGGAAACTGAAGGCAGTAGGGTATGGTTGGAGGAGGTGTGTCATTGGGGGCATGCCTTTGGGGTATTTATTTGCATATGGAAAGCGGAGTCTCTCTCTCTGCTTCTGTTCATCATGAGAGCTGCTTCCCTCTGCCACACTCTTCAGCCATGATGTTCTGCCTCACCTGGAGGCTAAGGCGTGGAGCCTCCTGTCTGTGCATTGAGACTCTGAGCCCCCAAATAAAGTTTTTCTCCTCTAAAATTGTTCTTGTCGAGTCTTTCAGTCACAGTTGCAAAAAAGTTGACTCAAATAGCAAGCTTTCATTGTGAAGGTCTTGATGTTTTATTTTCCAGGGGATTGGAGTTTGCCATGGTTTCTGTGATAAGAGAGGGTCTGAACCACCAGGTGGAGTGTGATCTGATCTTGAGACAACAGTTTTTCTCAAGTGGGTATAACTGTGGTGGGGGAGGGTTGACATGCTAAGCCCCCATCTTCCAGGTGCTTATCTGTCAGATATGTGGATCTCAGTGACCCTTCACTGTCTTCTTCTGCTCACCCATTCAATGCTAACTACCCAGCAGTACAATAGCATCCGCTAAGAGTTGCATACACAAATGTGTATACACACATACATATACATATCATATATTTTACATACTTGATATATATGCTCTATAAAGATAAGACCAAGACAAGACCATGATAAGGACTGAGGCACTAAGGAAGTTGAGGATAATACTAGATAACAAATGTTTTCTAGATATTTACAGACTTACTAACATTAAATCAAAATTTGGTCTTAAGCTTTCTGTAAGCCACTAGGAGCAGTGAAGCATTATGAGCAATATAAATCAGGACTTTAAGTAAACAAAACAAAACCAATTGTTCAGTAAAATTACATCATGTGCTCATAGCAGACTGGAAAATAATTTCTCGCAGAATAGAAATAAATTAATTAACACTTCAGTCACATTTTTAAAATAGAAAATGAAAGTCTTACAAAGGGCTATTTTATTTAGCAAATACCCATAAACATCAATTTAATAAATCGATACACAAGTAACCCATAAGATAATTAACTTTGTCTTTTATAAATGAATTCTGATTTTCTTGATATCATAATCCTGACAGAAATTTATAGTTGAGCATATGACTTATATCTAATTCCTCTTAATATTTAAATGTTGGGGGAAAGTCATTAAAACTCCAAATAATCTTAAATTATTCTTGAAAGATTACTCCACAAAATGATAAAAACCTCAGTAGTTGTCTCTACTGGAGGAACCATTTCAAAGTTTCTTGCTCCTCACATAGGAGATCTAGTTAGTAAAGTCAAATTATCAATTTGCCAAGTAAGACACCACCAAGCATTTCATAAAATAACAAACAGCTAGAAATGCTAAAGAATGTAAGTGTAGGAAAGAAAGTACTTACCTTTGAGAGATGTAAAAATGTCCTGCTGGTGGACCCATACACAGGATACAGATGAAAAAGTCGTCAGGAAAGAACCTGATATTTGCAGCCATTACTATGGGACTAAGCAAGAAATATTTATCATAGTTTGTGTTTTTTGATTTTCAGCTTGTTATGGATGGCCGCTTTTCCAAATGCTTTATAAAAATACAGTTAGGTCCACCACAAATACTTGATTTAGTCACATATAAGAAGGCCTGGGGTTATATCTTTTAGTGATGCCTTCAGGTCATGTGCTTCCAACTGCCAGCACCAATTGTAAATAAACTAGTGGTCTCAAAGTGAGGATCCCAGACTAGCAGCACCAACATCACCCGGGAGCTTGTTAAAAATATAAAACCCTAGGCCCAACCCAGATGGCTCAATAAGAAAACATAGGGCTAGCGCAAGATTGTGTTTTTACAAACCCTCCAAATGATTCTGATGTGTATTTGGGAAATGCTGGCTAATTACCTAGCAAATCAGAATGAGAGTGCCTTAATTGGCTCATATCACCAAGATATAAGGAAGAAAGCAGGAAAGAACAATTTGGGGCATTGGACAATTCCTAGAAACTGTTTGTTCTCCTTGTTGCCCTGACTCACACACTTTGCCTATCTTTGCCTTTTGGGTCAGATTAGAGAGTACCCATTTTCTATCTTTTTCTCTACATGCAAAGGCATAAACCTGCAATAAAGGCATATCGAAAGTCCTTCAAATATTTGGCTTTTAGGCAAACTGGACTCACAAGATGTAGACTAGTGTTTAAGAACATGGACTTCAAATGCCTGTGAGATCTGAATGGAAAGATCACAGTTCTCAAGTTTACCACAGGTCGTATCACAGGCAAACTGTCTAACATCTTTGAGCCTCAGTTTATTCAGCTGTGAAACAGTGATTATTACCCCACCTGAAACATTCACTGAGCGGACTCGGTGTAATGATTTATGAGAGTCAATTGCACAAAGCCTGTCATATAGTAAACACTCCTTGAATATTGTTCTCATTTCTAGATGCTTCCCTATATAGAAGCAACTGTCAGTTGTGTGTTGCTGGGGAGGACAATGGAGAACATATACCTACTTACGTATATAAAATCCATTTATAAACTTGGCATTTTCCTCCATCTTCATTAGAAGTTCAATCATCAACTCTTTAGCTACTGTTAAATAAAGTTGTTGGAAGCCAGGAATTTGAACAAGGCACCTGCACTGGGCCCAACAGACCAAACCTGTGCAGAGTTTAACAACAATCACTAAGCTTTGGTTGATTTCAAAAGACCTTGTAGGCAATTAACCAATTAAGCTTTACTCAACTGACTCAGAGACTAAGGTGTAGTCAAGTGAGTTGTCTTCTATGCTTCGCTTCAGTTTCTCTATAAATGCTGTCAGATCACATTTGTAATTATAGTTTTCTACACATGCTTTGGTTCTGGGAACTGCCCGATTCTTGAATTGCTTTGGTCTTGTTTCATTTTACTTTGTTTTTCTATGCTCAAATAAAATTTACTAGATTTTCTCAGTCTAAGGAATTTTCCTTTTAATACTGGTTAGTGATTATTCTTTGAAATAGGCAAGTAAAGATAGATTTTAAGTATAAAAATTTATTTCTGTCCTATTGACATTTACTTATAATTCACCCAAAGTATTTAAAGAATGATTTTAAAATAATTGATCTAATTTAATATCTTTCCATTAGCCAATAGATTTAGATTACCTAAGAATTGGCAAGTAAATTTGTGTATCTATTACGTATATAAATTTGTTAGTATCTATTATATGTAAGACTTTGTGCCTTTTACAAATACGTAGTTTATTTTTCACCAATACATTTTAATAAATACTGTTATTAATTCGTAGAAATATATATGCATGCATTTGTGCGTGAAAAGATTATAGTTCATCTGTTACTTATCATGCCAAACACTGACCTCAGTCTTCCATTATTTGATTAATGGTCTTTATAGCTGAACAAAAATATAAACAGATATTTTAGTTTTAGTCTGAGCTGCCCCACTTGATAACTGAGTCAAAATGTCTTCATAGATAGTAAAGTCACAAAGAACTTGAAGATCATTAGTTTTGAATGATAACAGTGTTGAAAAACCCCTTGGGACTAAAGAACTTATGTTTGGAGTTCTAAAAGCTAGTCCCTGTAAGATGAATGTAAATTGTACCTAGGAGGGCACGTCTGTGCCAGATAGGATTACTAAAGGAAAACTACCTTAGCTCCTAGTTTATGGTTTAATTTGAATATCATATAAACTCTCAGGAATAATTTATATTCCTAATGTCAGAGAACTGTGGATCGCTACGTTAAAGTCACATCTTCCTGCAAATAAATATCTTTTTAATATGCAAAACACAGCATCACATTCAAGCAGAAACTTGTACACCATAAAGACAATGCAGTATTCCTCCTTACTCCTATTCCTATGCCTCCTGAATGAACACACAACAATTGCAGGAGGTAACAGAGCTGCCTTCTCTGCTCTATTAAACCTCACAGTATATTTTTATACTGAGCTTTATGTATACTGTACTCTGTTAACTTTTGTTCAATTTATTTTATTATCTCAAAATCCATAGAGAAGTTTAAATTCAATTTAGTGAATTCCTTTTTAAAGGATAGAAATTTTAAAATCCACTTTTATAGTGATCCTTGGTGATAGGAAACCTTAAATTAAATGAATAATGTTTATAATAAAGGTTAAAATGCCCAAACGGAAAGTAGAACTAAATCTAGCAGGAGCAGGTAAGGAAATGTCTCCATTAAAAATAAGATTATCTAAGAAGTTTGCAGATTTCAATAAAAGATGAGTTTAGCTAACCAGGAAGACACTTTATAAAGCAAATGCAAGGGAACTGCCTGCAAAGCTGTTTTATTTTCCTTTAATTAGGTCCCAAAGTCCCTTTAGAGACAGCTACAAACTCTAGCCCTGCCCTGATGGAGCTATAGGGAATGTGGTCATGAATGTTGACAATGTGTCTTCCATAGGCGTTTTAGTCAGTTTTTTCCAGGTTATGACCAAAAGATCTGACAAGAACATTTTTAGAAAAGGAAGTTTATTTGGCTTGCGTGGTTTCAGAAGTCTCAGTCCTAAATGACTGGCTCCATTCCTTGGGGCCTTAGGTGAGGCAGAACATCAGGGTGGAAGGGTGTGGCAGAAGAAAGTGATTCAGAACATGATACCAGGAAGCTGAGAAACACAATTCCACTCTCCTGGGACAAAATAGATACCCCAAAGGCATGCCTGCAATGACCCACCTCCTCCAGGCACACCCCACCTGCCCTACAGTTATCACCCAGTTAATCCATTAAAGTGGATTAACACACTGTTAAGGCTCCCATAAAGCCCTCTTTCACCTCTTAGCTTTCTTGCATTGTTTCACACATGAGCTTTCATGGGACACCTAACATCTAAACCATAACAGCAGGACAACATCTTTATCCCGGTAAATGGCCTAATAGCTAAGTGTCTGACCAGGTCTCCCTCCAGCAGGAAACTCTCATTTTTCCTGGTAGTTCTCTGTGGCTCTTGTCTGAGCTGCACTCAGTTTATTATTACACAAAGAACCACTCCCTAGGAGAGCCCTAACTGGTAGAAGGGTTGGTTTCTGTGTGTTAGTCTGGTGAGACCTCAAGGAAGCAGCAAAACCAAACCATGAAATAATACAGTTTTATTATTTATAGATCCACAAAGAAGTAGGCAGCATGCCCTGCAGGGTATGAAGAGTGGGGATGCAGTATCCAGGACACCCTCATGAAGCAGAAGGGGAACAAGAGAACAAGGAATGACACCTGTTCTTAAGCGCCATGGTCCCTATCCCTTTGGCTTCCCTGGGGCATGTGCATTACCTAGTTTAAAGAACACATACATGAAGGCCGAAGTTCTTTTCATGACTCTGGAATTAACTATTAGGTTGTACTGTGTTTGGCAGCTATGGGTGTGTTAGTTTGGGGTCAGTGAAATGAGGAATAAGCAGACCACATCACAACCACATCAGGAAGGAAGGTTTTAACTCATTCAGACACATTATGTTCAGAACTAAAAATGAATGTTGTTATGGTTTGGATGTGAGGTGTCCCCAAGAGCTCACATGTGAGACAATGCAAGAAGGTTCAGAGGAGGAATGATTGGGTTGTGAGAGTCTTAAACCAATCAGTAAATTAATCCCCTTATAGGGATTAACTGAGTAGTAACTGAAATGGTAGGGTATAGCTGGAGGAGATAGGAATTGGGGGGTGTGGCTTTGGGGTATATATTTGCATATGGCAAGTGGAGACCTCTCTGCTTTCTGATCATCATGTGAGCTGCTTCCCTCTGCCACACTTTTCTGCCATGATGTTCAGCCTCACCTGGAACCCCAAGGAATGGAGTCAGCAGTCTATGGATTGAGACCTCTGAAACCATGAACCCCAAATAAATTTTCCTCCTCTACAATTGTGCTGGTTGGTTCTTTCAGACATAGCAGCAAAAAATTAAAAACTATCTAAAACAGATGCCGAGGCAGCAACTCTGTTAAATTTATGGCAAAATCATTTTTCTTAGTGCTAGAATCTGAGAATATAGCACAAAAGGAAAAAAGTTAAGGTCAGTGAATTTTCATAAAATCCTAGTAGGAGAAACAAGATAAACTCAGATGAATACATCCAGAATACATCCAGAATATTTTGCTAATGGACTTAACACAAATATTTGAAAAGTAAGGATATTCATAAAGTGTATTAATAAAATAAATTATAACTCTAAAGGAAAAAAGGTCTCTCCACCTCAATACCCATGCCTCCATTTGCATATAGCACAGACTTGGCAGAATTTCTAAAATTTAAGTTATATGATTTTCTCCTTTGCATGCTGATTATAGTAGCCCGCCACTATCTCCAGCAAGTTCTTGTCAAAGATCTCATGTGATTTAATTCTGAGACATTCAGTGGTTTTAAACCTTAATGTGATGGCATTGGTTTGGCAGATCTTTAACATTATCTTTTCTAAGACATGAATTCCATCCATATTATTTTTCACACACTGTCTTCTACTACCATCAAAATATGGTGTCAACTGGGTGTGATCCCAGCGACTCACAAGGCTGAGGCAGGTAGACTGCAAGTTCAAGGTCAGCATCAGCAACTTAGTGAGGCCCTGAGTAAACCAGGAAGACTCTGTCTCAAAATAAAAAAAAATAAAATAAAAGTCCTGGGGATGTAGCTCAGTAGTAAAGTGCCCCTGGGTTCACTTCCCAGTACCAAAAATAAATAAACACATACAAAAATAAATAAAATAATGTGATTCCAATCTCAGAAATCAAAGCTACTTGCACTTCTTTCCCTACAGTGATAACTTTCTTTCATCTATTTTTATTATATGACCACCTTTCTTCTTGTGAATTTCCTGCTTAAAGACCCCTCCTTTTCCTACTATGCCTGGAAATAAATCACAGTATATGGGAGGTGGAATGCATGCTATGAACACAGCAGGAAATTTGTCACGAGTATTCTCAATCGCTTATCTTCTATTTGGACAGAACTCATACCTAAAGAAGCCTATCTCACATCAGATAGTTCTCATTACAGAGATTTAAAAAAAAAAAAAAATTTAATGCAATGTTGAAATTTTCATCAGAGTAAGCCAAACATATGGTCTTATCTAGGATAATCTAGAGAAAATAGGGCAAATTCCATCCTTGTTCCATAGACGTGTTCAGGTAACCCCCTTAGAATTCTCTATTTACAGTCTCAAGTAGGCCTCAAGTGCATTACAGAGACAATTCCCTGTTTTAAATCCTTTGCTGGAACTCAGAGCCAACCTCATCCTTCAACACTCTCTCCGGTACTATAATGGCTGAGAAACATGAACTTATATTTCTCAGAGTCCCTCATTAGCAGGGTTCTGGCTGAAATCCTTCAAAAAGTAGTGAAACCCATGGACTGGAAGATGAAAGAGAAGCCACTTTTGCTCTTCCGATACTGGCAGGCAGGCAAGTGGTCTTTGACAGGAGTGAGACTCTGTAGTCGTTTCTAGGCATTCTCTTTGACTCTCTATTCACTGTTTTCTAGAAATGAGATCATAAACAGTTCCTTGCCATCCTTTCAATTTTCTGACTTTCTGAGATTCTTGGCAGCTTCTTTGACATTGCTCTCCCAACCCTTTCAAAGACTTTGAAAACACCTTAATCCCCTGCATTTTAGATCTTTTCCTGACGAGAATTCCTAAGATTGGTGCCTGTTTTCCTTTGACCAAAACCTGACTAACAATGCACAATCTTTGTTAGTTTATCTACTTTTTTTTCTTTGCCTAGATTATTAATCAGGGACAATGACAGAGCTGACAGTGCTAATAACTTATATCGATTACATTACACTATTGATTCCTACAAAACTGTATTCAATCATAATCCCAAAGTTATATTCAGGCCATCTGTTTCCAAAGAAAATCATGCATTTTGTGTTTTTGATGTGTTTTTCAAAAAAAATTATGAGACAATACTAAATTCCTTCTGGTGGTATGGGATATTAACAACTTGAAGTGGATTTTAAATATTTATTAACAGGTACTCATAGAGAAAACAGAACAGGTAGAATACGTTTGGTTAGATACCAAGACTACAGTGGTTTTTAAAAAAGACTTTCCTTTTACCCTCTTAGAGACTGTGGTCTAGAGAGATACAAATTCCTTGCTTTCCAAAGATTTTCTTTCTCTTTAGTTCATTTACATTAATGTCATTGATAATTTTCACAAATTTTCTTTCTTTAAATCCTGTCTACATGCAAATACCAGAAAAATACTGTAATTCATTTCTATTCATCTTATGATTCACATCCAGCAACAGCTTCTGAATGTGCCCCTCCATGTTATATTCTTTAGTAGAATATTTAAGGCTCTTTTTAATTTAATCCAATATCCTTTCGAACTTATATCTCAAAGTGATAACTAACATTTAACACTGTGTTATGAGACATGTGCTTTGATGAGTTTGAAGGCATTTTCTTATAGCTAACAATAAGCATATAAGGTCTATACTCTAAGCTTATTTTTTTTCAGATAATGAAATTGAAACTCAGAGAACTTGTATCATCATTGAAGCCAATGCAGATAATTAATTCTGGATATGGGATTTAAACCTAGTGCTATTTGATTCTAGAAATGAAGCACTGTAATAAGCTAAGAAATAATCCCCAAAGATATAAGATCCTAATACTAGAAACTTGTAACTGTTACTTTACATGGAAAAGACTATTGAGATGGGATTTACGGAACAATCTTCAGATGGGACAATTGTCCTATATTTCCTGGGTGGACCCTAAATGCAATCACAAATAAGATGATAAACGAGATGGAGGGGCACATTAGACAGAGTATACAGAAATGAATGTGGCCATCACAAATCAATGAATATGGGTGGCCACCAAAATGGAAAAGGCAAAGATTCTCCTCTGGAGTCTTTAGATAAAGCACAGTCCTGACAGGACTTTGATTTTGACCTATTAATTCTGATTTTCAGACTTTTGTCTTCAGGTTTGGGGGAAAACACACTTCTGTTGTTTCAAGCCACCAAGTCTGTGATAATTTCTTATAGCAGTCAAATAAAACTCATACAAGCTCTCAAATAGATGATTCTCCCAGAGAGCAATTAAATAAACTAAAATCAGGACTAAATTAAACATAAGACAAAACCCATATGACAGAAAATAACAAACATCTATTCATAATAACACTGAATATAAGTGATTTAAGCACTTCAAGGAAAAGACACAAATTTGCAGAATAGATTTTTTAAAAAGTTTTAACTATATCTGGTCAGCAAGAGAGTCATCATATAGGCAAAAATATCCACAAGCTGAAAGTAAAAGAATCTAAAACTATGTTCCATGTGAATGGAGTCCTAAAAAAAAGCTGGAGTACCTATTCTCATATCTGACAAAGCAGATTTCAAGGAAAAAAAAAATCAGAAGAGATAAAAATGGTTACTACATATTGGTAAAGAGAACAGTCCAACAAGAAGATATACCAACAGCAAATATTCATGCCCCAAAGGTCAGTGCATGTAACTACATAAAACAAAGACTTCTTAACATTAATTCTCAAATAGACCCCAATACAATAATACTGGGTGATTTCAATACACCCCTCTCACCAGTAGACAGATCATCCAGATGTAAAGTAGCAATAAAGCTACTTGCAACCTAAATAACACCATAAATTGAATGGACCTAACAGATATCTACAGACTATTTCATCCAAAACAGCTGAATTCACTTTCTTCTCAGCAGCTTCAAGACCTTTTGAAAAATAGACTATATTCTACATCTTAGCAAAAAAGCCAGTCTTAGCAAATACAAAAAAAAAAAATAATCCTATGCATCTTATCACGTCATAATATAGTGGAATTAGAAACTGACAGTAAGAAAAATTATAGAAACCACATAAGTGTATGAAGATTGAACAATACTTTTTTAAATGAGAAGTTGATCACAGAAGAAATGAGGAGAAAGATTTAAAAATTTCTATAATCAAATGAGAATAGAGATGGAATATATCAAAATCTCTGGGACACTATGAAAGAAGTTCTAAATGAAAAGTTAATAGTATTGTATCTCTATTAAAAGAAAAGGAAGGAATATTTTGAAGAAAATCTAACACTACATATCAAGGTCCTAGGAAACAAGAAAATAATTAAGAATAGGTACAAATAATAAAGGTTAAAAACCAGAGCCAAAATTAATGAAATTGAGAAAAAAAAAGTACAAAGAACAAACACAACAGGCTTAGTTCTTTGAAAAGACAAACAACATCAATAAACCCTTGTACAAACTAACCAAAAGAAAAAGAAAATCCAAATCAATACACTAAGAGATTAAAAAGGGTGATACCATCACAGACATTTATGCAAAACAGAAGATCATTACAGACTATTTTGAAAATGTGTATTCCAATAATTTAGAAAAATATTGACAAATTTCTAGATACTTATGACCTACCAAAATTGAACCAAAATTATATAGAACCAAACCAATCTCAAACAACATAACTGAAGTAATAATAAAAATCTTTCCACAAAGATAAATTCAGGACAAAATGGATACTCAACTGAGTTCTTCAAGACTTTTAAAGAACTAACACAAATTATTTACAAATTATGGCAATTCTTCAAAAGACTAAGAATTGAAACACAAAGGGGGGGAACAATCCCAAATTCATTCTATGAAGCCAATATCACCCTGATACCAAAACCGGATAAAGCTACATAAAAACAGAAAGAAGGATCAATATCCTTGATTTACATATATGAAAAATCCTTAATAAAATATTAGCAGATCACATCCAAAAAAGGTTAAAAACCAGGACCATCAAGTTGGATTCATCCCAGGAATGCAAGATAGTTCAGTATATGTTAACAAATAAATATTATTCATCACATAAAAAATAACAAAGACAAAAATCACATGATCATATGAATAGATGCAGAAAAAGTCTTTGACAAAATTCACCATCATTCATGTTAAAAACACTGAGGAAACTAAGGAGGAACAAACCTAAATACCATAAAGGCCATATATGACAAACCCTAGCCATCATCGGAATACTCAATAGAGACAAATTGAAAGCATTTCCTCTACAATCATGAATAAGATAAATATGTCTACTCCTATTCAATGCAATTCTTGAAACTAGCCTGAGCAATGAGGTTGAGAAGAAATTAAAGAAATACAGTGGAAAAAAAGAAATCAAGTTATCTCTGTCTTAGAATATCCAAAATCTCTACCAGAAGACTTCTTGAGCTGATGAACAAATTCAGCAAAGTTCCTGGATACATGATCAACACAAAATAATCAATAGCTGTTCTATACTCCAATAAGAGTCCCCTGAGAAATCAAGTAAAGCCGGGCACCATAACCCATGGCCCACGCCTGTAGTCCCAGCAGCTTGGGAGACAGGGAAATCACAATTTCAAAGTCAGCCTCAGCAATAGTGAGATGCTAAGCAACTCAGTGAGACCCTGTCTCTAAATAAAATACAAAGTAGGACTGGGGATGTGACTCAGTAGTCAAGTGTCCCTAAGTTCAATCCCTGGTACCCACCAACCCATCCCCAAAAAAGGAATCAAATAAACTATTTCATTCACAATAGCCTCAAAAAATTACTTGGAAATAAATCTAACTAAGGAGATGAAAGACCTCTACAATAAAAATTATAAAATACTAAAGAAAGATATTGAAGAAGACCTTAGAGATGGAAAGTCCCACCATGATCAGGAATAGGTAGAATTTGTGTCATTAAAATTACCATACTATCAAAAGCAATCTCCAAATTCAATGCAGTACCCATCAAAATACCAATAACATTCTTCACAAAAATCAAAAAAGTCCTAAAACTTACAGGGAAAAATAAAAGACCCTGACTAGCCAAAGCAGTCTGAACAACATGAATGAGGGTAGAGGTATCACAATATTTTATTTTTATTTATACTACAGAGAAATAGTAATAAGAACAGCAAAGTATTGGCATAAAAACAGACAAACAGATAGGAAGGCCAGTGGAATAGACTAGATGACACAGAGAAAAATCCATGTAAATATCTGATCCTTTACCAAGATAAGCAAACGCTTGTTCTTTCTTTCTTTCTTTCTCTTTTTTCTTTCTCTTTCTTTCTTTCTCTCTCTCTTTCTTTGTTTTCTTTCTTTCTTTTGTATTGGGTATTAAACCCAGGGGCACTTTACCATTGAGCTAAATCCTCAGTCTTTTTATTATTATTATTATTATTATTATTATTATTTTGAGACAGGTTCTCTCTACTAAGATGCTTAGGATCTCACTAAGTTTCTGAGGATGGCCTTGAACTTGCAATGCTCCTGCCTCAGACTCCCAAATCTCTGGAATTACAGGTATGTGCCCTGGTGCCTGTCAAAAGGAAAACCTTTTAACATATGGTTCTGGAAAAAGTGAATAGCCATATGTAAAGAAAGAAACTAGGTCCCTACTTCTCCTGCACAAAAATCAACTCAAAGTGGATGAAAGACATAGGAATTAGGTCAGGAAAAGTGAAAATGCTAGAAGAAAACATAGGGGCAACACTCCAGACTCCTTGATAAAGATGCCTCAAGAAATAAAATGAAGAATCAATAAGTTGGCTAGCATTAAATTAAAAAGCTTCTGCACATGAAGGGAACAATTAGAAATGTGAAGTAAAAGCCTACAGAATGGGAGAAAATCTTTGCTAGCTATTCCAATTGGGAATTACTAATCCAAATATATAAGGAATTCAAAAATCTTAACACATAAACACACACACACACACACACACACACACACAAATATCATAACCCACTTAATAAATAGTCAAAATATCTTAAGAGACATTTCTCAAAAGAAGAAATACAAATGACTCATAATTACATGAAAAGAAGAGTTCAACATCCTTAGTAATCAGGGAGATGGAAATAAAATCTACTCTGAAATTTCATTTTACCCCACTTAGAATGACAGTCAACAATAATACAAATTAGAATAATTGTTGGCAAGAATGTCAGTTAAAATGTACATTTATACATTGTCGATGGGACCACAAATTAGAACAACCACTTTGGAAAGCAGTATGATAATTCTTCAAAAACTAGGAATGGAACCACCATATGAACCAGGTATCCCACTACTTGATATTTATCTAAAAGAATTAAAATCAGCAATACTTTGCATACCAATGTTGATAGCATCACAATCCACAATAACCAAGTTATAGAACAAGCCTACGTGCTCATCAATAGATGGATGGATAAAGAAAATGTGGCACATATACATGATGTAATTCTACTCAGTCATGAAGAAGAATTAAATTATGTCATGAGCTGGTCGAACAATGGGACCAGAGAACATCATGCTAAGTGAAATATGCCAGACTCTCAAAGTCAAAGGTCAAATGTTCTCTCATATTCAGAATAAAGAGAGAAGAAATGAATTTAGAAAGGGGATTTCACACAAATAGAATAGAGACAAAAACAGATACAGAGCAGTAGAGTAGAAATAGAAGACCAAGGTGGAGGGAGTTTGGGAGGGAAACAAAATATTGAGGCATAAAGTTGACCAAATTATGCTATGTGCATCTATAAATATAACACAATGCATTACAATTTTATATGTAACTCTAATGCAACAATTTAATAAAGAAATAAATTATTTGGTTAAAGGAAGATCAATAGAGTAGAGGAAGGGGATCAAGGAGAAAGGAGGAGAGAAAGGTATAGTACTGGTGATTGAACTGAAGAAAATTGTATACATTTACGAGTGTCAAAATGAACTTCACTATCATACATAACTAAAATGCACTAAACATTAAAAATATATTAAATCAACTGGCTTATTATTAACCCAAATGACATTCTTTTCCCATAATCATTTTAACATATTAAATTACCAGGTGAAGTGAAGATATAATTGCAACACATCAAAACTATTGAAATACAGTAGAAAATGAAGGCAAATTTTAGATATACTTAGAATGGTGAATGTCTAAGCACAAAAAGGTAAACCATAAAGAATTGGCAGACAATGGTGTGTAACTTAGGAATTTTGAGACATGACAAAATAGGACAAATGGTAACAAAAGGCCAATAAAAACTTGGGGAAAATCTTTTTCATGATAGATTTATACAAATTACTGTGCCTTAAAATATTTTATAAATCAATGAGAAAAAAAAGCACCATATGCTTCAAACCAAGCAAGGTTGTGCAATCAGGAAACACAGTCACAAAAATACAGTTAGAAAAGGTACAGAGAAAACGACAAGTAAACATCATAAGTATCAAGAAATTTAAAAATACAGAATTGGGTGCTATTTTAACTTATCAAATTATAAAATGTGAAAAATATTGAAATATGTGTTATAAAACATACCAGAAAAACAGACACTGTCATATACTGCTAGCAAAAATAGTACATTTAAGTTTATGAATCTAAAATCTTAAAATAAGGATGATAATTAACATGAAAATTGTACTTCATGTGTTTTCTTTCTTCTTAGTATATAATCTGAGAAGTGGGCAAAGCCACATGTTATTCACTGAAAACTGATTGAAATTGGTCATCACCAAAGTCAATTTATGAACAGTGAAGAACTGAATTATTCATTATGGTACCTGCATTTAATGAAATACTATTGGCCCATTAAAAAGTATTGCTGAATAGTGAATCGCAGATTGTATATTAAATTAAAAACAGATTAGAAAATAATGCAGTCAGTATAAGCATTTCTATTGAAAAATACATCTGCATATATGTACAATGCTTATGTCATAGTACTAGGATTATGGGTGCTGTTATTGCTTTTCTTTCTTAGCTATATTTAAATATTTTCAAACAGTGAAAATGAATTTCTCCTTTTGTGGTAAAAAAAAAAGGATTTTAGCAGCTTAAGAGTTAAGAAATTATTAAAGGAATCAACATCTGGCCTTTAACCATGACATTATTTAATTAATGTGTATTATTCAATAAAATCCAAAGCACATATTATTTAAGATAGACACAAGTGGGCTGGGGAGATAGCTCAGTCGGTAGAGTGCTTGCCTTGAAAGCACAAGGCCCTGGGTTTGATCCCCAGCACCTCAAAAAAAAAAAAAAAAAAAAAGATAGACACAAGTAAGCATGTACCTCTGATAGGTTGTTGCCTAGGGGCCCATTCTTTGAGCAAGAAAGACTTTCTATCGAGCACTACATGACTATTCATGTATGTGCTGGCTCCATGTCTAATGAAGCTTTCTCTTCTCAGTGGTTCAGGAAACCAATGCTTAATATAAGAACAAACCGTAATGCTAATTGTGAATACCACAGCCTTCAGGGCAATAAAGATCATTGGTTTGAGGAACTGATGTATATGTATCAATCACTGTATCAGAAGATCATATTGATGGTATAAAAATGATTCATATGGGATACAGCATGTTCATACTTTCAAATTCTTGTCTCAATAAAGATAATTAAGGTAAAGGGCATTTGCCTTTATGTAGTTGAGGAATGTTTCTCTCCAAATTTTGTACAACCAAAACATTTCTTTCTATCTATGACCTAGACTAAACTCACTTCTTGGTGATGTGGGTCACAGGAAAAGCATTTTAAAAATTTACACAATTAGACAAATTTTTAAATTTTTGAATGCAATGTGACTGATATAAAAGTTATAATTTTGTTATATAATCAAAAGTGGACTGTATCTTTAGCAACATAACATGAAGTCACATATTTTGAATGTCTTCTTAAACTTTACCTTCTATAGCAAATATGCTACTTAATCACTCTTTACTTCTGTGTTATTTTAGAATAGGTAGGCAGTCTTAAATTCAAGTCATTCTAACCCATTTTAAAAACTACTTGTAAATTAAACATTTTTGAATAAAATTAAAACTTGTAATTTAATTCACTTAATTAATGATTTCTGTTGAATTACTGATATGTGTAAAAATGTAGAAAATGAGTTCTTAACTCCAGGTCAGTCTAAAATAATGGCATTTTTCTTGTTTCTTAGAGGTATAATCAATGACCTACATTCAGTCTGTGGTAATTTAGTTAGAATGCCATTTGCCTGCAAGTATTAAAACAGTTAAAAAAAGATGTCTACACTTAATTGGGATTTGAAAATTTTAACCTTAATATTTATTTCAGTAAAACAATAAAAACTGGTATTTATTCATTTTTTCAATTAAAAAATTTGGATCTGTCAGATATTTTGTTGGGAGAATATAAAGGCAACTAAATTGATCTATAAAATAGGAGTTAATTTTCTTACTAAAGAAGGTTCTATGCAGACAGTAAATCTGGTAATGATCTCTAAAGGATTAAAGTTTTAAAAATTGTTATTCTAACAGAGCAGAAAATATTACACTATTATCAGTTTACTGAATATCCATATTAATATCCATATTAATATTCAACACTAGATAGATAATTATATACGGAGTTATCACACAGATACGGATTGCACTTTTATGTGACTTTTAGTTTACAATGTCAAGAATGTTCAAACATACAATATAGATAGGGATGTAGGTACACTTGTGGAGGTGGGGACTGGGCCTCATTTGCCCCTGAAAAATTGTTGCCGCCCACGGCAACAATTGCGCAGGTATTTATTGGAGGGGCCTGGAAATAAACTATTTTTCCTATATTCACTAATTTATAGAGGAAGAGAGACCTTGAGAGAAAGATAGGCTTTGCTTAGCAGAAGAGAAACTTTGCTTATCAGGAAGAGAGACTTTGCTTAGAGGAAGAGAGACTTTGCTTAGAGGAAGAGAATTGCTTAGAGGAAGAGAAACTTTGCTTAGAGAGAAAGTTTTAGAGAAAGAGAGGCTTCTACGCTTATCACAGATCTATTTCTTCTTAGTTCTGCTGCTTCTTCTTAAAGGTGCGTCCTGCATCCTGTAAACTAAGGGTGCATCTATCTGAGGTGCTTCTTAGTGATGCATCCCGCGTACTGCGATCTACCTATCTGTGATCTAGAGGTGTGTTCTCAATTCTCCGCTCTGTGATCTGCCTTCCCCCGCTGCCTGCTGCTTCTCTCTGCGAGCTGCTTCTATCTGCTTGCTGCCTTTTCTTCTTCCTTTCTGCTAGTGGCCTCTACTCTGCTTCTTTCAGCTAGCTGCTGCTCTTACTCTGGTGCCCCCTCCCACTGCCCGCTTATATTCCCTCCAGGAGGTGGAGGGCAGGGCCACGCCAGTTGCAATCAGGCAAGGAGCCAGCTGCCCCATCAAGGCAAAGGTTAAAATGAGCAGGCCCGAGCAGGTGCACTGGGGAACACCTATGCGCGCGTTGTGCGTGTGTACTTAACTGAATACAACCAGTGATAAATCACCTGAGTGCGCTTATGTCAATTAACCTCCTCACTGTGTGATCAGGCGCCATCCGCATGGCACAGCCCCCAACAAAAAATAATGATTAGCATGATGAAACACAAAGAAATATCCTAATATCTGTGCTTCTCAAAGAAGAAAATTTAAGAAATTGTGTTCTCATCTGTCTAGCAATTTCAAATGACAGCTCATCAAATAAAGTTTCTCAACAACATGCAATCCAGCCCTGAAATCCCAAAGAGTTAAAATATCTGTTATCCCCAGATAATCAATAAGATTTCTATGTTTGTTTTAGTTTCAGTTCAAAAGAAAGACAAAGTCATTTTAATTAGAACTTCAGAAATAAGAAAATATATAGGCAAAAGTATGAGAAAACACACTGGGTATCATAATGAATGAGGTGAGCTAGAAGGTATCATGAAATTAAGTTTTTAGATTCATTCAGACTAAACCATTTTTTCCCAAACTATTTCCCAATTATAATAGTTACTTTATAATATATAACTTTGATTTTATGTTTTAAATGCAGTTACCCTGGAGCAATATTTTTCTTCTGAAATATTTTGTTCTTAAAAAGTAAAAAAAGTGGGGTTGGGGATATAGCTCAGTTGGTAGAGTGTTTGCCTTGCAAGCACAAAGCCCTGGATTCAAATCCCCAGCACTGCAAAAAAAAAAAAAAGAAGAAGTAACTAGACTTACAGAAAAATGAATCTACTCTGATCAAAACTGGCATCAGGAAGTGGGAAAGCTACTCTTTTTAAGCATTCCTTCCCCTTCCTGCCATGGAAATTCCTGAGGATAGGTATGTTCTCTCATCATCTAGGAATGATAATAAAAATAGATTTCCAACTCTATTCCCAGAGATTTCAATCCAAGTGTTTCAGAATCTGCATTTATTTGTGGATATATATATAGATAATGTGTATATATACATTTTTATATGTGTTTGTATGAGTGTGTGTGTGTAAATTTTCTATGGTCCTTGATCTACATCTTGAGAAATTTTGTCCAAATATTCTACGAGCACAGTTAGAAATCACTATGTATAGGTTTTCTAATAGAAATCATTCTATGTGAATAATGAACTCTGGAGAACTTAGTTTTGCCTAAGGGGGAGACTTCTTCCCCCTAAGAAATCTCATCAACCTCATGATAGGCATTTAGTCAAATAAAATGGATTTTAGGATCAAGGACATTAAATTGTGTTCTCTTTAGACCTCCAGCAGTAGAAATAAATAAACTGGGCTAAACAAAAGCTTTTTCTATGAAATAAAAATGATCGTAAAGCTATGGTACTTAGCTATGAACCAATATACTTAATATTATAGAAAGAATGCCTGGACCCAAAGAGTTGGTCAATTAAATTGATTTTGAAAGTCCGAGTACAAGATTCTGAAATCATGAAATTACAACACTGCCAAATTTATAGTACTCTAAGCATATTTAAGCTTGAATGAACTATATAAGCTCAGATGCTGGATGATCTAAATATATTGATTCAGTAATGTGAAAATAGCAATTAAAAAAAAATTCAGCTGAGGAGAACTACTATTTTTGCCAACCCTCCTAGTAGTTGCTAGAGCATGAATAGGTACAAAATCATTCTGTTTTTATTTTTTAAATAGATTATGGGGTTTTTTCCCCCCAAATACCAAGAAACAAATTTTTTTCTATAAAATGTTCTCTCTCATTGCATAATTTACAGGAAATGGAAAATTCATCCATTCCCAATCTCAAGAGGACATAGAAATTGCAACTGATGTTATCTTCAACAAATGAATTTTGCTTTGTTATTTCATTGAATTACTGTTGAAGACTGTTTTCATTTTTATGTATCATGATTACAATATTAGGAAAACACAAGGCCAGGCATTCTCATATGGGCCCTGCTGAGCAGGATGCAGAGAGAATCCACACATCAAGCTCTGTGCTGCATCTGCCTACCCTTAACAGAAGAGATAACTTTTCTAATTTATATAAGGCATTGAAAGAACTAGCTGTGTGGAGTTGGGTCACTCTCCCAAAAGACAACTGAAAAATAAAAACGCAATCCTAATTTTACAACTCAGAGTTCAATTCCAATGTTCAAAGGCTAGTCCGTTAAAGTATGAATATGGAAAAAATATGTCATTTCAAATTTCACTCCATTTAGCTTATATCATTTCATTTACATGATGAAAAACACACATGCTAATACCCTATGACTCAACTACACAGTGAAAATTTCCCTCCTCATTGCTACCCTACCGTATCTCTTCCAGACATTGCTTCGTTAAGTGTTTAAAGTGGGAGAATAATTTGAAATTAACCAATGTGCTTTTTTCCCTTCTACTTGCTTATAAATGATCTTTCCCATCCTGAGCCAGAAGCAATCTTTGCCTTAGGGAAAGCTGAGTGTGTGAAGAGAAAGAAATAATTGACATAAATTCTTCTTGATTTTTAAGACTGGAGTTTAAAACTGTCTTAGAAACAATGGCTTTAAAAATGTGGCTTTAACTCTGCTGCTTAGAAAAAATATGTGGCTTTAAATTTCTAAAGCCAGACACCAGAAGAAAAAAAGCATCTTCTAAATTAGTATAGCTTGCCTTTAAATATTAAATATATAAAAAAAAACAAAACTTGGAAAACTGAGCTTGGAGTTTTACTCTAAGCCACAGAATAGGATGTAAGGTGCATAAGACTATTTTCTACCACAAAATAAAAAATACCAACACTTCTTGACTAGAGAGGAGGGGAGAGAGAGGAAGACAAGAGGAGATACAGATCTAGAGGTCACTCCCTTCTTCATGATTTATTGTCATGGAGAACACATCCATGGAATGTTATCTGACTACTAAGTATTCCTATTTAAACTATGTTTAATTTTGTGGCTTTTAGTCTGTAATCATAAAATGCCAGACATTTAAAAATAATGCAACAAATGGGAAATGCTAGTGCCTAGGATTCCTCCAGTATTTGCATCTACTGGAGGTGGCGGGTTGAGGGGAGATTCAAGCAAACTACTGACTTATATAACATGCTGACTTAAATCTATTTATACTTCAACATTTACATGTTAGATCCTAGTCCAGCCTACCTCTTTTTTAAAGGCAATATAGATTATTAATGAGATGTGGTTTATTTACATAAGCCATAGAAACTTTCTGAAATTTGCTTTATTGTGAGTCAGAAGCAGCCCAAGGGAAATTGGTATATGAAAATTCCAAAATACCACCTGTCAACTGACAAAATATGATTAAAACAAAGCAGTATTAGTACCTGCTACTGTGTATAGTTTGGACAGATATGCTGCTAACATTTAAATCAAATGATGGTAAAACCAGAATCATTTTAATAAAAGAAAACCATAGAAAAAGAGAACTTAGAAAAGAGGAAAAAAAATCAGCCCAAGAAATTACTGGATAGCAAAGATCTTATAACTTCCATTGAATACAAGGCTATCTTAGCCACAGCAATCAGGGACAGGATAACAAACATGCCATTAGTTTTCTTTGAAGCAGCAACTGCAGAAGTTGGGGGTTATGGAAACTTAACTGTAAACAGGAGTAAAAAGTATGGAGATTTTAAAAAGATTCTCTGTGGAATGGGGATTCCCTTTGTTGTCCACCATAATGTTTCCCTGAAATCAGAATCAAATGAAAAAGGGGGTGATGTTGCAGGACTTGAGCACTGAACAATGTTTTGAACTATGAAATAGGGGAAAGTATCAGTTATTGAAATCTGAAAGAAAAGACCCAAATAAATGATAAATATAAAGCAAAATGAAAGGACAAAGCCCAAAATTAAAATAAATATTAAGTGGAAATATGAAGATAAAATGAACAGGAAACGTTATGGAAAAGGTAATAAAAACCGCATATGAAAAAGAAAACAGAGAAAGATGAGTACTTGAAAGATGGAAGCTGGAAAATTAGAAAAAAAAATTCCACTAATAATTGGAAGATATAATTGAAGTTTAATATTATATTGTATAAATTTTTTAGCTCATAAATTCTCCTAAGTCGACGCCACTCGTTCTTTATCCTCCCTTTTTAAATCAAAAAAAAAAAATCTTTCTTCCAAAGTCGAATCAATACTTCCATCAGTATCTTAGATTCTGACCCTTGTAAACAGGTTCAAATGCACCAGATTAAATGAAAGTGTGAGGGTGGGGGATATATATGTATAGAGTGTGCGTGTGTGTATGTGTGTGTGTGTGTGTGTGTGTGTGTATGTGTATGTGTGTATACAAAATAGCTACATAATTTAAGGTAGGATTTTCTAAATAGAGAAAGTAAGGAAGAAAACATTAGGAAATGACAAATTTAACTACATTAAATAGAAAACATCCATATTTGAAAAATCACCATGAAGACATCTGATAAAACATGATGAATGTATCATCCAACAGTGAAGACTACATCAGGATCACACATATAAACCTTCAAGTTAACTTTTAAGGGCCTTATTCTTAACATTAATGGAGATCCAAGGATTATCAAACAAATGGGAAAAGTCTCTAATATACAAGAGAGACATCCAAACAAACAGTAAAAGAGGGAAAAAAAGAAATGGAGATAACGTAGAAAGGAAAGGTCTTAAACAAGAAACAGAAAGTCATGGTGCTTCGGAAACCAGGGAATCAGCACCATATAGTGTCTGAAGAAATGGGTCAGGAAGACAGCTGTGTTGGCAGATTAGGCCTTGACAGAGAGGCCTTCCATAAGAAGTGGGAGTGGAGAGATGAGCTTATGCATTAGGACAACTGGAAGATAACACTGATGTTGGGGAAAAGAACACTAGGTACATAAAACATCTATGGAAAAATTTTAAAAATGAGGCACTTGTTAATTTTAATGTAAACTAAGATAATATAAGCAATCATCATGTAATATCTATCAATTTCCTATGTGCTATATCATGTACAACCAGAAGAATGAGAAGCTATAATCCATGTATGTATAATATGTCAAAATACATTCTACTATCATGTGTAACCAATAAGAACAAATTAAAAAATAAAGTTTTTGAATCAAGACATGGTTATATATTATTTTGTAAATAAGGACCAGTCACCTATAACCAGTTCCTAATAAAAGTTAGAAGAGCATAGATGCATTGAGTCTTAATGTATAAGAAGAAGATATCTCCAGGAAATTGGATTGGACTGGAATCATTGGAAGAAGTACAGTTATTTGTCATTATAAGACTCATTCCTCCTTCACTTTTTAGACGATGCACATGTATTCCCTGTGATAAAATGTGTAAAATGTGATACACATAATAAAAAGGAAAATAATCAAAACAAAAGAGTTAATCTATAAAAGACACAAAACATGCCTACAAAGCTGTAAAATATTCACACATATCCAAAAATGAAAAAAAAATAACAAAAAAATTAATAGTGAATAAAGAAAGAAATACATTTGATATCTAGTTTGTCCTTGCTCTATCTGCCCCAGCCACATGGTCTTCCTGCAGAGACCCAGAGCAGATCATTTCCATTTGAACTCCATTAGAAGAGTCCATTCGTTGCACACTAACCCCTTCCTTGTTGCCATTTTTCTCTGTAGCACTTGTCTCCATCTGGGGTGCTCTATATTTATTGGTTTAATAAAGTCTCCCTATGAGAGCAAGAATCATCTGTTGGATTCACGGGTTTATCTCCACAGGAACCATATTTCTCCCATGGTAGGCAGTTTTCTTTCCTGTAACTTTACAATTTTAAGGTAAAATAAATTTAACTAGGATGTTCACCAGTTGGGAACCGAGTAGTAAATCATTGATCTCCTTACAGTAAAATGCAAATGAAGCTGAAGATAAAATTTAATGGCATGACTTATTACAAAGTGAAAGAATACACTCATACATCTATGTAGAAAATCTGGACATTTACTTGTATTCATATGTATACAATAAACACGTAAAAGAATAAGAAAAGAAAGTGAAAGGGGAAAGAGGGAAAGGAATTGAAACAGGAAAAGACAAGAATGAAGAGAAGGAAATGGGAGAGAAGAAGGGAAGGATTTGAAGAAGGGGATGATGAACAGATCTTTTTTAGAGCATTATAGTTACATATAATAACTGGGTTATTTTTTTAAAACCATACATACATGGAATTTGCTTTATTCCATTTCAGTCCCCAGTGTCTCCTGAACTTCCCTTTCCTCTTCCCTCCCCCTGTTATCCTTCCTCTTCTCTACTTCATCTTCCTTTTACTCATTTATGCATTTGTTTTTGGTTGGTGATTTATACATACACATAACAGTAGGATTCACTGTGCTGTATTTGTATTGCACACAGAGTGATTTTGTTAAATTCATTCCTCATTTCATCCCCTTTCCTGTCCTTCTTCCTTCCCTCCAGGTCTCCTTCTCCACTTATTTTCCCTATATCTTTATGATATTTGAGTGCCTGCCCCCCCCCTTTTTCCTTGTTTTGCTCTAGCTTCTGCATGAGAGAAAACATTAAAACCTTGATTTTCTGAGTTTGGCTTATTTCACTTAGCATGGTGTTCTTCAATTCCAACTATTTATTGGCAAATGTCATAATTTCATTCTCCTTTAAGGCTGAGTAAAACTCCATTGTGTATATGTATAGATATAGATTTCTTATCCTATTCCTCTACTGATGGGCATCTGGGCTGGTTCCATAACTTGACTATTGTGAATTATGCTGCTATAAATAAATATTGAAGTGGCTATATAACTATAGTATACTAAATTTAAGTGTTTGGGGATAAATACCAAGGAGTAGAATAGCTGGGTCATATGGTGCTTCCATTCCTAATTTTTTAAGAAATCTCCATGCTGCTTTCCAGAGTGGTTGTACAAATTTGCAGTCCCATCAACAATGTATGAATGTACATTTTTCCCCACAATTCTCACAGAATTTATTTTTATTTGTATTCTTGATTGCTATTCTGACTGGAGTAAGAACAGATGATTTTTAAGCAAAACATTAACAATGCTTTTCAAGGTGTGGTGAAATTAAAAACTATTTTTTTTTATTTATTCATGCTTTTCTCTAGTTTCTATGACATGCACAAGAACATTTGTTGCTTTTTATTTTATTTTTTTCAATACTGTATGAAAGAAGACATTTGGAGCTCTCATTTTTTAACTTCAACATTCACCTTTACTGTATAGCACTGACCTACAACACTAATTTGAAAGTTGCTTGATAAATATTTTCTGCAAGAGATGTTAAAAAATATGGGGTTACTTACTTTGTGTGATCTACCGATGGCCTATGGTTTTCTTCCCCATGACGAATACTGTTTCCATTACCAAGTCCCCACCTGAATATATTTGAATCTTGTTGTGAATTTTCTTGGAATGGCAGATACCATCTACACAATTGTTTTCTTTCAAATGTGCAAACTTCCATAACTTGAGAGAACAGAATAAAGAAAAGAAAAGTGGGTCACAATAAATATGTCAATAAAAGTCAATTTCTATCTCTACATCAGTTTCTAACTCTTGACTTCTAAAATAGTCTAAATCCTAAGCACAATTAAAATGATTAACAAGTGGTTTGTATAATCACTAGAAGAGTTTAAAAAATATCTAGGTTTATTTTATTCCAAACTTGATAGTAACAGCAATATGGGAATAACTGCATTTGCTAATAATCTACTCATATGCAGAGGTAAGATGTTAATTGGCTTCTACCAGCAAAAGAAGTATTCTGTTGCAACAGAAGTCTACCAGTCTTCTGTCACAGCACTTTGGTGCTCATATGACTTTCCAGTTTGAAAGAGTATATTCTTCTTTATACAGTAATATTATAGAGCAAAATTTTAGTTCACTCTCTAGAGTGGTTATAGCAAATTTCAAACTATGTAAGTTCGAGGCAATGTGATTTACAATGTTTGATATTGCTTTGTTTACTTAAAAGTTTTTAAGATTCTTACAATGATCATATTCTAATATTATAGAAAATAACAAGCCTAGTGAATTCTTTGGCTATGTCAGTTTTATGTAAGAATGCTTTCTAAATTTTTTCACTCCCTCTGTCCTTTTGCTCCCTCTCTCTGAATGTGAGCACACATCTATCTATCTAAAATTCTCTGTTACTAGAGTAAAAAACTAATTCAATGAATTCAAATGTGTACCATAGAAAACCTGAGGTGCACTCCCCCTTTTGAAAGTCATTAGCAGTAACAGTGCTACTTCCATCATTTAGAAACTTAAGCATAAGTCCCATCTGTACTAAAATTGTTTTTATTATGACCTCTACATATTGATATAGTATTCACTGTTATATATGCATTTTGGCAATGGCCAAATTTGAATGAATGAATCTAATTGAAGGGTATTACAATGCTTCTTCTCTAAATAGTCCCTATTTAGTGGTATGAGGATTAGCTACAAAAAGGGAAATGGATAAAGAATGGGTAGTAAATGGTAATCTCTGAGTTGAGTACAGTAAAATAAATATTTTTGAATAAAAAATATTAACCTAAAGACACTTTCCTGCTTGGGGTCCTGCTAGAAAAGTGAACGCTGATTCTTCTATTATAATTTTTATATTAATAGAACTCACATTAAGAAGTACTCTAAGCCATGTTGAAAATGTTTATGACATTCGACTCTGTTGCTTAAGATCATACTAACATTTTCTTATCTATTTTACGGTTACAGTCAATACAAAATTTAGGAAGTCACTTACCACAGGATAATTCATCTGATTTGTCAGGGCAGTCGTACCTAAAATCACATTTCTGAATTTTTTCAACACAGTGACCATCAGATCTACAGACAAATTCATCATCTGTGCAGTTGTGTGGAGGTAATGTTATTGGCACAGAAGTTTCTGGTGGAGATGGAATGTCCTCTGGCAAATTACCTGAAGAAATAATACAGAGGCATTGTTCAGGTATTCTTCCATTTCTTTAAAGATTTTACACACTGAAGATTTCCAATTATGTGAAAAAAACATTCAGAGCATTCCAAATAAATGTGATCCCCAAAGACTTGGCATGGAAGATCGGCAGGAAACAAAGAGAGTTCTAGATGCTGGTATTGAGAAGCACAGTCAAGGTCTGAATAAACCTTCTAATCCACTAGGTAAATAAACTCTTCTTCCACTGCTGCGATGAATTTAGCACCTCCTCAATTTTATTCCCAATATTCTCCCATATTTAAGACTCAAGTTTGCAGAACAAACCTGAACCAGAAGTCTTCATCTATATGTTTGGAACAACTAAGTTTATAACTTCTGCAATTACAGAAGTTGGAAAATATTTATAGAAGTTGATTAGCTATACATTAAATTGTTTGACAAACATGTATTTGTAACATATCTGGGCCAAGCACATGGCAAATGCAACAAATCTAAATCCAAAATACCACCTTTGCCAAAAGAAATTTTTCTGACTAGTGAACAAAGTAGTCAAATATATTTTTCATAACTGTTCTATTTGATAACTTTTTGACATTAATTATAACTCCACGGAAGCAAAAATGACATCTTTCCTTTCACCCCTGTATTCATAGCACAATTTTTAGAACATTGTGTGTGGTAGTTATACAATCATTGGCAAGCGAATGGATGAACAGATGAATGGATGAATGGAGGAAAGATGAATGGATGAATAAGACAGAATTAATGAACAAAAGTAAAAATTAAAAATGTATTAAAAGAATGCAAAGGAGAAGCATGTATCAGATGGGATTAAGATTTCTTGGCAAGAGGGCACCTAAACTAACAAAATAAGTTCATCTGGTTAGATGAGTAATAATACAAGTTCTTTATGGCAATGAGGAAAAAATACCCTGTTTGATGGCAGAGAAATACATTGACCTGTTTCTCCATAACACTGAGAGAATTTGGCTTGAGGATATCTTGTATATGATTATTGAATATATATGATTGAGTCATTGGATATGAAACTAGAGGATATACATTTACCAGGTCAAAATAGGTGAAACCAATTTGGGAGTTAGTAATAAATTCAAGAGACCTTGGAGAAATATCAAGATACCAAATTTCTATTTCAGTAAATATTTTATTCTGGTGTTAGTGTGGAGTATGAATTGGAGGTAGCACTGACATGGGGAACCTAGAACAGTTATATGATTTCTTTCATTCAGGTAACTAATAAACCAAAGCAGATATGGTTTAGAGGTAAGAGCAAAGACCTGAGAAACAATAAACATTCAGTGTCTATAGGACTTGGGATTTGGGTGATTTGCATCATCTTTCTTTGTTCCCCTTGGGACATGAATCATCCATTTGCCCAGTGTATCCATGCTGTATACACTACCCACCTATTAGTAACTTAGTAACTATGTCAGTTATCAGATTGACTGTCACATTATCACAATGCTTATATTCAAGTAATCCTTATTTTACTCACTAATGGTACCAATGCATAAGAATAGGGACATTTGTAATTTGCACATGGCAAAGAGAAGATGTAAGAAACTTCTTTAATGTGAAAAGGTAAAAGTTCTCAACTTAATAATAGGAAAAAGAATCTGCTGAGATTGATAAGAACTATGATAAAAATAAATCTACCAGTCAACTTGTGAAGAAGGAAAAGGAAACATATGCTAATTTTGTAATCACACTTCAAATTATAAAACATGACCATAATACGTGCTTAGTTAAGATGGAAAAAGGTATTAAATTGATGGGTGGAAGACATGAACAGAAAATGTGTTCCAACTCTCAGTACCATTTTATACCAAAAAGCATTATCCTATACAAAGAATTCAGCAAGGATTCCCCTGAAATGAGAGACCAAGTTATTTACTGCAAGTAGGGGATGGTCACACAGATTTAGAAACAGATTTTGATTAATAAATATAAAAATTACTGGAGAGACTGCATCTGTCAATGTAGAAACTGTTGCCACATTTCTGGCAGACTTGAAGAAGTTGATTAAGGAGGAAGGATACCATCCAAAGCATGCCTTCAATTGTGATGAAACTGAGTTCTTCTGGAAAAAGCTGCTCAAAGGGACCTATATTTAATAAAGTGCACAGGAGACAGTAGGCATAAAAAAATAGAAAGAGAAATTACCTCTGGTGCTATGCGGCAATGCTGCAGGGTGTATGATAAAGCCAGACACAGTGTACAGGGTGTAGAATCTACAAGTTCTCAAGCAAAAAACAATCTCTGTTCACATTCTGACCATATAAGGAGAAAGCATGGATGACAGGCATCTGGTGTGAAATGGTTCCACCGATTCTTTATTCCAGAAGTGAAAAATTATTTGAAAGAGGAAGAGCTGGAATTTAAAATTCTATTAATAATAGACAATGCACCTGGTCATCCTGAATCTGTTTGCTATGAAGATGAAATTTTTGAGGTTATATATATATATATTTTTTTGGGGGGTGCTGGGGATCGAACACAGAGCCTTGTGCTTACGAGGCAAGCACTCTACCAACTGAGCTATCTCCCCAGCCCCTTGAGGTTATATTTTTATCTCCAAGTACAACCTAACTGCCTCAGCCGCATCCACCAGGGCATTATTTAATTTGTGAGAGCCACATACACAACTCGGTATTTGAATACATTTGATCAACATTTGATGAAGACCCTAGTCTGGACATAATGCAGTGCTGAAAATCACTCATTACTGCTGATGCAATAACACACATCTAAGCTGTAATAAATGAACTAAAACTAGAAATTGTAAATACCTGCTGGAAGTACTTATGAAGTCAAGTCAGGAATGGCTTTAAAGGTTTTCAGGGATGACTGGAGAAATTAGGAAAAGTATTCACCAAGACATATTGGTGAAGAAGAATTTGCTAAAAAACTTAATGAAGAAGTTTAAGAATACATTGCAGTGTTAACAGATGAGGAATTGGAAGAACTTGTTATTTACAGAGGAAAAAGGAGGAGGAGGAAGAGGAGCAAGAGGAAGAATAAGAGGAGGAGGAGGAGGAGGAGGAGAAGCAGTATCAGGAAGAGAAGCAAAACCAGCAATGTGGACATTACCAAAATGAGCTAAATTATTTCATATTGAACAGATATTAAAGGAAAAGTAGTCGAAGGCTATCACAGTACCTGAGTCACTTACCACACTTTATTTCCCCACCGAGGCACTGTGACATCTCAAGTCTCATACTTTACAGTATAATAAGGTATTTTGAGAGAGAGAAAAAATGTATTCACATAACTTTTATTAAAGCATACTTTATTAAAGCATATTACAATACATGCTTTGCTTAAGTTATTATTCATTATTGGATAAATTAAACTTTTTGTAGATATATATAAAACTTTTTATAAACTTTTTATATATGTATATATATATATATATATAAAACACACACACACACAAACGCATATATATATGTGTGTGTATTCCAGAACTGCAAAACTATTTGAAAAGAGGAGGACTATAATTTAAAATCCTGTTAATAATAGACAATGCACCTGGTCACCCTGAATCTGTATATAAGAAAATATAGATTATATTGGACTCTGTACGTAATGAGACTTCAGGCATCCACTGGGACCTCTACAACATATCATCTGTGACTAAGAAGGGGACTGCACTATACAATTTACTCGCTCTGATTTTATTGTTTTTCACTCCAGAGAAGAGTAATTTTAGAGCAACTAGTAGATTGAGTGTCACTAGGTTTGTGCAAATTCAAAGTACTACCCACTTGAAAGAAAAGAGATTATATATGTTTCATGTGTAATAACATCTTCATACTTCCAGACTGGTTTTTTAATTGTGCCTATTTATGAGTCACTTTAAACATTAAAAATCTTTAAGAAAATAATATGATAGATACAACCTCACCCCAAAGATGAAAGGAATTGTTATTATAGCATTGTTTGGGATTCTTAGGCTAAGAAAAAAATGGAGAAAAAGAGAGAAATTTTATATAAAACCCATTTTCTATTGTTCCTTTTCCACTACTGTCTCATTGCCACCAGAGACTACTCTTACCCAAATACTATACTGTACCATTTGTATTGTCTATGAATGTTGTCTGATTATTATTTTATGGTGTTAAAACCCATATAATATTAAATTCACTATCTTAATCATTTTAAATATTAAACGTTAAGCATATTCACAATGCTGTACAACAGACCTTCATAGCCTCTTTATCCTGCGAAACTAAGACTGTATCTACTAGATATCACTATCTTCTCCCCCACCCTTGCAAACCACCTATGTCTCTTTTTATGCTTTTGACTACTTGAATACTTGATATGAGTCAGAGCATACAGTATTTGTCCTTTTGTGACTGGCTGCATTTAATTTTGATGACATCCTCGAGGTCCATCCTCTTAGTTCAGGCTGCTGTAGCAGATCATTGTAGCCTGGGAGGCTGACCCCACCACCAGCAGTTTCTGCCATTGATCACCATTTGTTCTGGAGGCTGGGACACTCAAGGTCAAGGTGCCAGAAGACTGGTATCCATTGAGGGCCCACTTCCTGGTTTGCATGTGAATATTTTTCCTTGTATCCTCACTTAGTAAAGTGAAAAAAGAGAAAACACAAGCTCCTTCCTGTCTTTCCATAATGGCACTAATTTCTCTCAAAAAGGTTCCATCTTCATGACCTAACTAACTCCTAAAGGCCTGGTATTTTACACAATCACATTAGTGGTTAGGTTTCAACATGATTGGGGGAACAAAACATTCAATTCACAACATTCACACTGCAGCAAGTGATGAGATTTATGTTTTAAGGCAACATAACATTCCAATATATGTGCATGCTACATTTTCTTTATTCATCTGTCAGTAGACAGCTGGGTTCTTTCAGCAACCACAATAATGATAATAGCAATGATAACACCATAAACATGGGGTGGGCAAATATCCTCAAGATCATGCTATGCATTATGGAGATTCTTCAGAAAACTTGGAATAGAGCCACCATTTGACACAGTTATCCCATTCCTCAACTTTCACCCAAAGGAATTAAATTCAGCATACTACAGTGATGCAGCCACGTCAATGTTTATAGCAGTTCAATTCACAATACCTATATGAACCAACCCAGGTGCCCTTCAACAGATGAATGAATAAAGAAAATGTGGTATATATAAATGTTATATTTATATATATATATAAATATATATAAAAAGATGGAATATTAGTCATAAAGAATGAAATTATGGCATTTGCAGATAAATGAATAGAACTGGAGACTATCATGCTAAGTGACATAAGCCAATACCCCAAAGTCCAAAGGCCAAATGTTCTCCCTGATATGTGGATGCTAACACACAATAAGGGGGAGGGGGAAGAACAAAAGTTCATTGGATTAGATAAAAGGTAATGAAGGAAAGGAAAGGGGGTGGGATTAGAAAAGACAGTAGAATGAATCAGACCTAACTTTCCCATGTTCATATATGAACACATGGCCAGTAAAACAACCACAAGAATGGGATCCTACTTAGGATAAGTTTGACTCCACATATGTGTAATATGTCAAATTATACTCCACTGTCATGTATATTTAAAAAGAAAAAGGAAAAAAAATTAAAAGAGGATCATACATTGGATTATTTTGGATATATAACTGAAAGTGGGTTGCTGCGATTCTAGTTTTACTTTTTTGAGGAACCACCATATGGTTTTCCAGAACGCCTATGCAATTTTACCTTCCTACTAACAGTGTGCAAGATTTGTCCCAGCCCTTCCCAACACGTGGTATTTTACATTTGTTTGACAGTGACCCTCTATCACTTGGTAGTGTTTTATCTTTTGATTTGCATCTCCCTTATGATTAGTGATGTTGCATTATCTTCTCACATACTCCTTGGCCATTGGTACATCTTTTCATTCTCTGTGGTCCCATTCTGATACCCGCTTCCTGTCAGCATATAGATTTAGATTCAAACAAGACAGAAGCCATTCTGAGAATAAACCACCAAAAAAATCATAATGGTGAACATTTTACCCTTCTTCATTGCACCCAGGGGAGAACCCAGAAGGTGAAGTTTGCTCTCAATCACATGAAACTGTGCTGGTGCCACGGCTGTGGTGAAACAGTGACACAGATCTTCCCATGGACTCTCTGTGATTGACTTAATGCTCACTTGAGATGCAGAACTCATTTAACTGGTTTCCATATTTCTCACAAAGCCCACTGTCCATGCATCATGATTAAGTGGTATCTCTGTAGTATAAAGAGGGTATGGGGCTTTCCATTCAGCCTTGTGGATGTCACTCTCTTTTGTTAAGTTAAATATTTAAGAGGCTTGAATTTTTAGAGTAGTTCTAGATTCACAGCAAAATTGAAGTACAGAGTTCCACATACCACATACCCCAATATCTTCACAGCTTCCCTATCAATACTCTGCCTCAAAATGGCACATTTTATCACTGAGTGAACTTCCATGGACACATCATTATCACCCAAAGTCCATGTTTTCCACTGTAGTTCACTCTTAGTGCTATAAACTGTACAGGCTTTGACAAATGTATAACAACACGTATCTACCATTACACTGTCATACAGAACAGCTGCATTTCTCTAAAAATCCTCTGCATTCCATATCTCCATCCCAACCTCTCCTCAACACTAACCACTACCAATCATTTCACTATCTCTGTAGTTCTGACTTTTTCAGAATGTCATATTATTGGAATCATCTAGCATGTAGTCTTTTCAATTGTTTTTTCACTCAGTTGTAAGTATACAAGCTTTCACCCTGTCTTTGGTGTCTCCATTGATAGCTTGATTTAAATTTTTCATATGGAACAATATTGCATTCTCTGAATATGCCCCATTTTATTCATCCATTTACCTACTGAAGGGCATACTAATGTTTTGCAAGTTCCAGCAGTTAATAAACAACCTGCTGTAACTATCTGTGTGTAGGTTTTTGTATGGCTATAAGTTTTTCATTCATTTGGGTAGATACCAAAGTACATGATATCTGGACCTTTTGATAAGAGGATGTTTGATTTTATAGGAAAATACCAGATTTCTTCCAAAATGATTGTACTATTTGGCATTCTCACCAGCAACAAATGAGAGTTCCTGTTCATCCACACCTTTGCTGTCATTTGGTATCACTGGTGTTTTAGATTTGGGCCATTCTAAAAAGCAGGTTGTGTATCTCATTTGTGTTCTGATTTTCAGTTTCCAAATAACATATGATGTTGAGCATATTTTCACATACTTTGTCAACTTTACAACTGCAATGAAGTGTCTGTTCAGAATTTTTGCCTGCTTTTTAAATCATGTTTTCATTTTCTTATTGCTGAGATTTAAGAGTTTTGTATATTTTGGATAAAATCTTTTATCAGATATATGTTTGGCAAATATTTAATCCCAATCTATGAATTATTATGGTGTTCTCTTACCAGCCTCTTTCACAGAGCACAGATTTTTTAATTATTATTTTAATGAAACCCAGCTAATTTCTTTAGAGATTTCCTTTTGTGCTTTTGGTATTGTATGTTAAAAAATTATCCTCAAGCCAAAAGCCATCTAGATTTCAGCTTATTTACCTTCCAGGAATCTTATAGTTCAGGGTTTTACATTCAGGTCTATTAACCATTTTGATTCAATTATTGTGAAAGTAATAAGATCTGTGTCTGAATTCACCTTCCCCACCAATAAGGGATACCCAGGTATCTATTCAGCACTATTTGTCTAAAAGATTCTTTTTTGCATTGTATTTCCTTATTCCTTACTAAGATCAATCAACTACATTTATATAACTCTATTTCTGGTCTCTCTATTCTGATGCATTCATCTATTTGTCCATTCTTTCACCAATACCAAATAGTCTTTAATACCACAGTTTTATAGTAAATCTTCAAGTTGGGTACTATCAGTCAGTCCTCCAGTTTTGTTCTTTCTCCATGATAAGGGCTCTCTCTTCCTGGTTGTGTCCTCACAGGGCCTTTGCACAGTAGAGAGCAATCTCATTTATAAGTTCTAATCTAACCCTAATTACCTCCCAAAGGTCCTAATTCCTAATATCATCAAACTTAGGATTAGAGTTTCAACCCATGAAATTGCAGGGAACTCAAACATTCAGCCCATCACAAAGCTTATGATTGGTTTTGTTTTGCTTTGTTTGCCTATAATTGTTTAGAATAAGGCTAATGTTGGCCATAATGACCAGTTTGTCTCTTTAAAAAAAAAGGAAAACCAACGAAAGCTGCTCATATGAAATAAAAATCGCAAAGGTGAAATGCATTCAGTAAGATGCAGAGATTCGTGTGGTTTGATCTCATCTTCTTCAGCATCCTTAAGCCACAGGGAAACCAAACCACCTGCACATCTGTCATATGCAAGGTTTCCTAAATTGATGGCTGGAGCTCCAGATGGACCTGGAGCTCTAAATCCTTGCTCTGTGAATTCATTGTGACAAATATAATAAATTTCATGCTACACTAATAAAATGTTTTGGATAAAATAGATTTTTAATATTGTTTTATACTAGAAGGCCCTCCCTACTGCCATTCCCACAGTGATGATCTGGTAGATAAAACCAATATTTTAACCTCTCTAGTCCATGAAAAGTAATTAACAGCTTTATATATATATATATATATATATATATATATATATATATATATATAATAACTGTGTGAACTACTTGACTAAAATGCATAGTGGTATAGGTGTATATATGTGTATGTGTATATATAGATTTATAAACATACATATATATGCACAATGCATGTTTTTCCTGTGACCTGTGATGTTAAGAAATATATTTCATTTAAAAAGTAAGTCTAATGGAGGTTTAAAATCAATCCTCGAAAAACTGAAATTTGAGATACATATAACTCCTAGGAAATGGCATAAATTTGTCCTGTTTCATATAATAACAGGGTTATATTTATAAGCTAATAGCACTACATTTAGCATGATCACACTAAAGCGTCTTAGGTTCTCTTTCTAGGACAGAAGATTTTATCGAAACATAACAATTCACGGACTATTATCTATAACAAGTATGTTACAGCAGTTTGCCAAATAATACTTTTTTTCCTGTACCCAGTAGCAAATTATATTTTAAAATACTTTTGCTTTAAAAATATCCAAAGAAATTTTTTATCTTTAGAGATATTCTACAATATTAAAAAGTGAAAGAAAATGGCATGTAGTAGCAACTGGAAATCCAAGTATCTTAATAGCCTTAACCATTTTAAGTCTTTAGCATTTCCCTCAATTAGAGGTGACAAAATTTTTTAAAGTTTTAACTTTAAAATAGGTAATTTTCTAACTTCAATTTTTAAGACCACAATAAAGTTTCTAATTTGAATGCATCATGAGCTTTTTTCAAAATGTTTCTTCTCTATAAATATGCTAAATCACTTTGTAAACCTACATAAAAGAAGCTAAAACAAGAATATTTAAGGTTATAATCACTGAGTCTCACTTTTCTGATTTTTGTCTTAAAATCATATATTTTAAAATATTTTTATAGTTGTTGATGGAACTTTATTATATTTATTTATATGTGGTGCTGGGATTGAACCCAGTGCTTTGCACATGTGAGGCAAGCACTCAACCACTGAGCTACAGCCCCAGCTCCAAATCATATTTAAATGAAAATCTTTCCAATAATGTGGTATTTTCTTCTGAGTCTATTACCTCCTTTTTTAAAAGTGTAGAAGAAAAGAGAATCTCAAAACATGGTACCTTCATGAAATTTGTTATTCTGTGACAAATATAATGGATATGTCAACCAGCTTAGTATTATAAAATAAAAAACTTAGGTGTTATCTTAAAACTGAGATCAATAGTACTTACACTCTGCCTTCCCCTTTTATTCACAAGGAAGGAAACATTAATCTTTGCACAAAGAATGGAGATCTGAACAATAGTTATGTAAACCTAGTGAGACCCTGCTAATGAGGAGGGGTGCCAAAATTTCATCAACCCAGTTCAACAACAACAAAACAACCCATTCAGTGCTTAGTAGGTAGGAAAGACTGTCATACAGTTATTCTTAAGGATTCTGAAAAATTATCATGTTTTACCAATTTTAAGCTAAATTAAAACTGACCTGTTTTAAGATGAGGCATTGCTTTAATAACACTTTTTCTAGAAAAAATAAAATATGAAAGCCTTGAATATGGATATTCACATATTCTAATAATTAATCATTTTAGTAAGTAATGACTAACATGAATGCTGAGTCCTGAGATTTTAAAATAGGATAAAAAGCACATAGGTACACTTTTCCAGCTTTCAAACAATATTTTGTGATGCCCTATAGTGACTGTTTATTTTTTCTTAATAAACCAGCTATGATACTAATCATCCTTGATGTCAGAAAGAAAAGCTCATTTATATATATTTAGTTACATCCTTCCTGTTTTTCTGATGGATGACTGAAAGAAAGAATGTAAATCAAAAGCTTCCTTTGAGATACGAACTTTTAAATCTTAATATCTGGAAACAATTTTTTATTAATAATCTACTCTGAATATTTGAGTCAAAGAAAAGTCCTTTAAATGTGTCATCATTTTCCACCATTATTTCCTCATTATACATTGATGCAAAGAATCATAGGATTTTATCATTAAATTTTCCTATTTTCAATAAAAAGGCACATAATTTTGCCTGAAAAGTCTTTTCTTTAGCATTCATGTAGATTAGACTGAAAATAAGGGTCTCTTTTTATATTGTGCATCCATTAGCAAACTAGTGTAGGTATAGTAATTTAAATACATTCGTTGTTAAACTTTTATGCTATTATAAGTGATTTACATACCAATTACAGTATTAGTATATTTTTTATACTAATATATATTATATATATATATTTATATATATATAATTTACTATTTATACTAATATAATATATTAGTATATTAGTATATTTTTAGGCATAGTTTTTCTTTGAAGGCAATCAAAATATTACTATTAAAAATCATAGAATCACAAAGGAAGATAGAAGAGTAGGAAAAAGAAAAACAATGACCTACAAAATAGAAAATAATTAATGACATGGTAATAGTAAGTTCTTAACTATCAACGATTACTATAGGGGTAAATAGATTAAATTCTCAGATCAACACACATGGAGTAGCTAAATATATTCATACATACAAAATAAATATATTCATACATATATAAGAACAAAATAGACCCCAAAATATGCTTCCCACAAGAAATCCCAGTTTTGAAGACATCCAGGCTGAAACTAAAGGTATGAGAGAAAATATTGCAATCAGTGTACAACATAAGCATGCAAGCAAATGTAACAGTGAAATCCAATAATTTGTACAAAGTATGCTAATAAAAATAAAAATATCCATGACAAACAAGAAGGTATTTCATGCAAATGGATACCAAGAAAGAATAGGAATAGCTGTATGTATGTCAAAGAAACAAAATGTAAGACAAAACCTTGAATAATATCATTATAAGCTCATGAAGAGGATTTAATAATTATAAATATATATGCCTCCAATAATAGAGTATGTTACTATACAGAAAATATTAATAAGTATGAAAGGAAAAATAGAAATACAATAATAGTAGAGGAATTGACTAAACACCCTCCAACAATGGACAAATCATCCAGACAGAAAATCAAAAAGGAAACATTGGATTTGAATCATACTTTGGACCAAATGGACCTAATGAGGATTTATAGAACATTCCATCTGACAGCAGTAGAATACATATTCTTCTCAAGTACCCAGGGTACATTCTCTATGATGGATCATATATTTAGTCACTAAGCAAGTCTCAGGAAATTTAAGAAGTTTAAAATCATATTAAGCATTTTTCCAATCATTATTGTATGAAATTAAAAATAAATGATAGGAGGATATTGGAAACATCAACATGAAAATGAAACAGTGACTACCAGAGATTGACAAGGGTGTGTGTTTGAGGGAAGGATAGAAAAATGGAGGTTAGACTGGATCAGGGCACACTATGTAAGTTTGTTAATAACACGCTGAATCCTCTTAATATGTACAGTTAATATGGGTTAATAAAAAAAAAGAAAAAGAAAAAAGATCTCAAAGAAATAACCCATCCTTACACTACAAGGAACCACAGAAGGAGGAGGAGAGGAAGGAGGGGGAGGGAAACAAACTAAGCCCAGTGTTACTAAAGGAAGGAAATAATAAAGATTAGAGCAGAAATATATAAAACAGACAAAATAAATGGAAAAGATAAAACTGAGATAGGTTTTCAAAAAAGAGAAATGACACTGACAAACCTTTAGATAAACTAAGAAGATAAACATTCAAGTTCATAAAATCCTAAATCAAAAAGACATCACAGCTGAAATACAAAGGATTATTAAGAGATGATGATGAACAATAACATGCCAAAAAACTGGATAACCTAGAAAAAACTGATAAATTCCTCAAAACCTACAACCTACAAAGATTGAATCACAAAGAAATCAAAAATTTGAACAGACTGATTATGAGTAAGGAGACTGGGTCAGTAATGAAAAATCTGTTATGAAAAAAAAATCCAGGGCTTAATGACTTTACCAACAAATTCTACTAAACAATTAAACAATTCATAATAATCCTTATCAAGCTCTTCCAAATACTGAAGAGAAGGAAATGTTTCCAAACTCATTTTTTCAAGACCAGCGTTATCCTGTACCAAGCCACACAGGGACTTTACCAAAAAAAAAAACAAAACAAAACAAAACAAAAAAACCCACTATAACCCAATATCCCTGATGAACATAAATACAAAACTGCTCAACAAAATACTAGTAAACTGAATTTAACAAAACCAAAGGCTCATACACCATGATCAAGTGGAATTTACCCCTAAGATGCAAGGATGACTTAATATACAAAAAACAATAAGTGTGGTACACCACGTTAACAGAATGAAGAATAAAAATCTTCTGATCACTCAATAGTTGCACAAAAACATTTAGTAAAAATCAACACATTTTCATGATTAAAAAAAAAAAGTCTTCCAACAAACTAGAAATAGAAGGAATATATCTCAAAACAATAAAGGCCTTATACAACAAGTTCAAAATTAACACCATACTCAATGGTAGACTAAAAAGTTTAGGAAAATTTTGTCTACCATCAGAACAATACAGAGATACCCACTCTCCCAGTCCTATGTACAGTGCAATAATATAGAAAACAAATAAATAAACGCAATAATAAAGAAAAGTGTCTTCAGAACAAAATAGTACGAGAGGGCCTACCTAGGTGATTACTCAAGGAAAATAAATAAAAGTGATTCAAGTTAGGAAAAAAAGGCAAAAATGTCACTAGTTTATGACTTAATTTTATATATTAAAAACTGTAACACCTCCATGAAAATGAAAATTAACTTGATGGAGGAAAGAAATAGTTCGATGGAGGAACATAAAGAAAAGACAAATACATGGGAAGATCCCCATGTCCATGCATCAGAAGAATATCTATCTTGAGTGAGAAGAATAAAGCTAGTGAAATCACACTTCCTGATTTTGAATCATATCACAAAGTTACAGTCACCAAAAAATAGGGTACTGGCAAAGGAATAAACACTGATACCAATGAAATATAATAGAATGTCCAGAAATAAGTCCTCAACAAATGTGTCAAGGATACACAATGGAGAAAGGATGAATTCCTTGATAAAAGACTGTAGGAAAATTAGATAACCATATAAGAAAAAAAGAAATTCTACCCTTATCTTATACCATCCATGATAATCAGCTCAACATGGATTAGACATTTAAATGTAAGACTTGAAACCATAAAACTCCTGGAAGGAAATATAGAGGGAAAGTTCCATGACATGACTCTTTCCAATTATTTATTTTTATGATATAAAAAACAGTAAGAAAAGTAAAAATAAACAAATGCAATAATAT
Organism: Sciurus carolinensis; assembly: GCF_902686445.1. NCBI lineage: Eukaryota > Metazoa > Chordata > Mammalia > Rodentia > Sciuridae > Sciurus > Sciurus carolinensis. The sequence goes on from NC_062224.1 coordinate 26,148,159, forward strand.
AGAAGTGTCTTCAGAACAAGTGAAACAATTAACAGAATTAAAAGGCAAACTATGGAATGGCAGAAAATATTTTCAAACCATAAATCCAATAAGGAGTTCATATCCAAAATATCTAAGAAACTCATCTGACTCAATATCCAAACATGAAAATGAAAACATACAGCCCAGTTAAAAATTGTGCAATGAACTGAATAGATATTTTCCCAAAGAAAGCATATGATTAGCCAACAGATCTACAAAAAGCTTCTCGACATCCCTAATGATCAGGAAATGTGAATCAAAACCATAATGAGTTATTGTCTCATATCTGTTAGGATATTTTTTTTCAAAAGTCAAAAAATATCAAGTGTTGGGGAGGATGTGGAGAAAAGAAAACCCTTAAACATTGTTAGTAGGAATGTAAATTAGGACAGACATTATGGATAACACTATTGAGGTTCCTCAAAAAATTAAAAGTAGAACTACCATATGATCCAGCAATTCTACTTCTGGGTTCATATCCAGAGAAAATAAAATCACTATCTTCAAGAAGTCTCTGCATGTCTCTGTTCAATGCAGCATGGTTCATAATCACGAATATGGAAATAACCTAAGTGCGTGTGAATGGATGGATGAATGACTAAAGAAAATGTGGTATACAAACTAGAGCGTTAGTTTTAAAAAATCACAATACCCTACCATTGGGGTATTAGCATAATGCCACGTCCAACATGTCAAATTGGTTGGATTTGTCAAATATATCTAATCAGGCAGACACAGCAAGACAGATACTGCCATGATGTCACTTATTTGTGGAATCTAAAAGAGTTACTCACATAACAGAGACTAGAGGGGTAAGAAACATGGGTCAAGGGTTGGGAGAAATCAAGAGGTATTGATCAAAGGGCACAAACTTTCAATTGTATAATGAGTAATTTCTAATGACTACGGTTAATAGTTAGGTATTATATACTTGAAATTTACTCACGCACACACACACAAAGGTAACTATGTAAGGCTACAGATATGTTAATTATATTGACTATGGTAATTGTTTCACATATATTCATGTATCAAAATATTACATTGTATGACTTAAATATATACAATTTTGTGAATTATACCTCAACAAAGATGGAAAAATTTAAGACTATTATCAAAGTATTGAAAAGCCTAATCCATAACTAAGAATGATTTGAAAATTAAATTAGAAACACCTAGAAGATAGAGCATAAAAGAATAGACTTGGAAGAGCAAATGACAATATTTGAGGGCAAAGTGACAAGAAACTAAGTAGTGACATAAAAGCTCCTGGGGAAAAATTATTAAATTTTACTGTTAAAAGGTTCCCATTCAAGTCAATACTATCTTAAATGGGTCATGACAGAGGTAAGGGGAAAAAACAGGCAGATGTGAGAAATATTTGGAGCTGTAGTCAGGATTTGCAACTAGGCAAGTTTAAGAGAAGGCCAAAGGTGATGGTGGAATTTCAGTCAGGATGGCTAGAGTGACATGATTAAAAGTAACAAGGAATCCATGGTAGAAAGAGAAGTTGAATGTAACAGATAGAGATGGAATAATCACCTTTCCAGTCATTTTATATAAAATAATAATCATGAGTAATGTAAAATCTGCACTTTGGAAATTAGGTCAATATTTTGTGTTTTTGTGTATGTGATTTTTGTTTTTTTGGTTAACAAGGAAAAACGCCATAGGTAATCAATTAATATTGAAAGCAAATTGATGTCTATAAGTGAACTGACCAGCATTAGTCTCACCTCAGCTAACATGACAGGATGCTATGAAAAACACTGATAAGCACCAAGACCAATATTTTTATTGAGTCTAATTTGTATTTTGTGTTTCATCTTAGGGTGAGATGTCATCAAATTCCTTTATAAAACCTGTGCCTTCAACAGGCTTTGTGGTTTTAACCCAAAATTTAATTTGTGATGAAGCCAATACAGAAACCACACAGTTCAGAGGGTATTAAAAGTTTCATATTTTTCTTCCAAAACCTGAACCAGAAAATTGGGACTAACGGTCTGGAACTGATATTTCACTTCTGTCTGTGCCTCTGGCAACACCTCCACCTCCACCTTGGAACTATCGGCCACAGAACAGATTTCACAGGATAATTGGGGTTATCAGTTCCAGTGATGATTCATGTTGCCTTTGAGTTCATTTTTTCTCCTCTGCCTCCGAGGTCACAGTGATTCTCATACTGGGAAGGGATGTGGGAAAAACCCTGGCCATTAAAATCAGGGGAGCTTAGGTGATAATCCCATTCCTGCCTTTAACTGTGTATTCTCATCCAGGTCACTTGTGCTAAGTTTCATTTTTCACAACTGTAAAATGGAATTTGTTACCTCTTCCTTATAGCGTTAGTGCATTTGATGAGCAGTATATACTGCTAGTGGTTGACATTATGGTACCAGGATATAGATACGGTGGTTCTGCTTCTTTTATTACAGCTCGGCACCATTTGGGAGGTTATCTCCTCCTCAGTTTTCTCCATAAAATGGGGAAGACTAAGGCACCAATTCTGTTCAATAATCAACATCTGTTCATCTATAATGGACCAGGACCTATTCTAGATTCATAAAATGTAACAGGATTTAGTGAGATAGCACTTGAGTGATTGATTGCATTATTATGCCCATTTACCAGCTCCCTCTCTTATAAGGAATTTCTTTACCACCTCCCCAGGTTCCAGGAGCTGGAGAATACTTACCTACCCCAATGTTACCCTTGACCAAATGGTTTTTTTTTTCTGGCAATGAAAATGGGCAGAAGAGATGTATACCATGCCCAAGTAAGAGCTTAAGTATGCTTTCTTTTCTTTTCTTTCCTTTCCTTTTCTTTTTGTTTTCCCTCCTCTGTACAGAATGTCCCAGGAAGGGGATATGGTCACTTAGCTGTGGTCCCAGACAGGAAGGACATATGGAAAAAAGATACAAGCTTAGAAGCATATATCATTGCTATTATTGTTCTAAGTCAAACTACATACTTGCAGGAAAGAAAGAAATGCTTGTGGTTATAAGCAACAGAGATTTGGCTTTCAATAAATCCGACTGACACATAACATAGTATCTTGCACATAGAAGTACTAATACTTTAGCAAAAAGTTAAAATTGAAAACCAGGGAATATAAAACACCTAAAAAGACAGACATCTCTCTAGCTACCTGTCCATCCAACAAGTATTCATGGGTACTACCATGTGCCAGATACTGTGTCAGCTACTAAAGATAAAACAATGAGCAGGTCCTATTGAATTAACATGAACTTGGGGATGGGAGGCAAGTTGAAATTTAACCATAGAGTGGCAAATGTTATGGAGAAAAATAACACAGGGAACAGACATAGAAAATGCCAAGGAAGAGATGATATGGATATAATGTTCAGGGAAGGCTTTGCTGCAGAACAACCTGTTGGGTAGAGACCAGAAGGAATTAAGGGAGGAAGTCAAGTGGATATCTAGAGGAAGTGTACTCTAGGAAGAAAGGAGGAGCAGGTGGAAAAGTCCTGACTGTAAATTGGATACTGCTCAAGAATTAGGCAAGAGGCCTTTGAATTTGGGAGAAATGAACTGGAGGCACAATAGGGGAAATTGAAGTCATGAAGTATGAGGGAATGGGTCATTTATTCCTTCTAAGCTATTAGCCAAAGTTTGACATTTGCTCTGAATAAGAGAGAAAGTTATAAGAAGATTGTGGTAATAGAGTGACATGATGTTACTTAAGTTTTAAAAGGTTCATTCAGCCTTCTGTTTTTAAAATAGTGTATCTGGTTTGAGGATTGAAGCAAAGAGATCATTCAAAAAGCAACTGCAATAATCCATGCTAAAAGGTGATGACTTGAACCAAGGAGTAATTAGTGAAAGTGATGAGCTATAACTGGTTCTGAGGCTAATGACTGCCTGTGGAGAGCAGTGACTTGGAGCATGATCTCTGACTGCCTAATGGCTGAGTTTGTGCTGGGAACTTCCTGTGCAAAGGTTGAGGTCAAGATTGCCCCAGTTGCTACGATGATGCCCAGCCTGAGGAAACTGTGCAAAGGTAGAGTTATATCAGTCTGGACCTTGAGGTCAGACACCAGCTCCCAGAGAGAGAATTCTGAGCATAACAAGATAACCCTAATATCTCACCAGTGTTTTGTCCTTCAGTCTGCCTACTTTGCAGAAAATTTCCCATAAATAACCTTTTAATGATAAAAACCTATATAATAAACATGCTCAGCTAACTCTGGGTCACTGTTCCTCCATCAGAGGACAGTGTCCCACCTGGTCCCAGCTTTTTCTATGTGTGTGTGTGTGTGTGTGTGTGTGTGCGTGTGTCTTTTCTCAATACCCCATCATCCCTTGTCTGAATTAACAACCATGGCAGAGCATGTCACAGCAGCTACCCAGATTTGTTAACATGGAATAAGCAACTAGAAATAAACTCATTTCCTGAGATAGGAAAGTTAAAGGAGTACAGGAATAGAGAGACACTTGTTCATCAGGTATTTCCTTTCAGATGTTGATGGTAAGCGTAAACTTGGTCAATTTGTCCTGCTTCCTGGCCTTGAGGGTTTGGCTTTCTGTGAGTTCTATGTAAAAGACAACACAGAGGGGTGAAGGCAACCAATTTTGCCAGAATGCTAAGGAGAAGGGGAGACCAGGAAGACTAGAATGATGCCCCTTAGCTATGCCTGGGGAGGGGCTTACCCTCTCCTACCCAGTGATGCTTGGAAGTTTAGTTGTCAGCAATTGAGAGTGCTGTGGGGTGTCAGCCTCTGTTCACTCCATGGAGGAGACTGTGTCCCCTTCTTATGCAATTTACAAGCCTCCCACCTGAGTTCGAGGACCACTCTCCAAGAGTTTAACTTCCAGTGCACTATCCAGAATGAGTTTCCCCCAATGATGTGATTTCATGCCTGGACTGTGCTTAAGTTATTTTCCCTAGTTATCTTTGAGATGCTTATTAGACATCCAGCCTGAGATGTTGAGTAGTATATAAATCTGGAGTTCAGGGGAAAGTTTGGGAATAGAGATTTAAATCTGGGAAACACATATTGTGTTTTTAATAGATATAAATCTATAATATGGGGAAGATGAAATGCTGCCAACACTAAGAATCTTTAAAGTGTACCCCAGGAGTGAAATATAACTGAAGGCAACTGAGAGATGAATAAAGTCTCAAACATAATGTAATTATGTTTGCTTATTTTAAGCAATAATATAGTACCAGTTTGCTTATTTTAACTCCTCAAAGATAAGGAAATTACATTGTAACTTCTGGCATTTCTTCCTAGCATTTTACATGTGATAGGACACAGATATAAGTGACTCAAATATCTTTATTTGTTTATAAACATTTTAAAATAACTGCTAGAAAAGATTTACAATGATGTTTCTACAGTTAATTATTTGAGAAACAATAGAAGTGACGGCATTTTAGGATATTTTGCAAAAATGAAATATTGATTTCCGTGTCAGTTTCTCCAAGTAAACAGGTATAGAAACACATATATCAAAGTGTTCTTTCTTACCTGGGTAGAGGGTACAGTCCATGAAGGATACATCATCAATTGCAATATCTCCAGTGATGCCATCTCCCACAGAAGCCTCCACCAAAATCTAAGCCAAACAAAAGAAAGTTGCTGATGTTGCGATGGGCATTAGGTTATGGACGCTCATAACTAAAAAGGAACTCAGAATTTACCTGAAGATAAGACTTTTCCAAACCTTTAAAAAAACACTTTGCAGTAGTCTCCAAAGTGGTCATCTTGCCTCTTCTTGGCTTCTTCCAGTAACTGGATATACTATTTGGGGGCCCATTAGACCCATGGAGCACATTCTAATTCTGATGAGTTTTAATTTTCTGACATTTCAATATTTCAGATTAGTGCTACTTTCCTATCACTTTCAACCTTAATTCTGGATTCACCTGGTTTTCTTCTGAGCCTTTAGGTGTTTGAAGGCAATTTATTGCTCCCAGTTCCCACTTTGGCTTTTTTTCTATCAGTAGTTTATCTATTTCCAAGAGTCAACTTCCTCATCACTCTAGAAACCCAACTGCTCCCAGGCCAGGATATACATTTTCAAGGGATTTAAAATTTTTCTCACATGGACTTTATTCAGTAACACTTTATGAAATTGGCTAATCCTTATTAGATCTCCTTCGGAGCCACATTAATCACAGTGAACTCGGATGACATTTGTGCGGTTACCAGAGCTGCTATTCCACAAAGCTACAGTAAAGTATGAAATATGGACAAACCACTATAGTATATGGCACATTGTGATTAAGGCTGAGATTTACTATAACAGTATTAATCATGATGAATTATTTTAATACTTATGCTAATGTGTTGCATACTTACTAGGAATCTCTGCATAATTTAATGATAAAGAACTTGTACCAAACTCAAATTTTAACATGTTCTTTTTTCCACTATTATATGAGCATATGTTTCCATTTTTTTCTTCACCAATGCTGTACGTGGGAATTGAAATTATTTCATTTTACAAATTCTATTCTCCACTAAAAGTTACTACATAAATTGCCTAACAATGTCCTAGTCAAAGGGGAGTTATAAAAGGTCAAATTATTGACCTTAAACCTCTTGCTACTTTGCCTCATCATTCCAGGATTTCTTGAGGACTATCAGGACTGTCTCCAGGATTGTCATGAAGGACATTAGTCAACTTGAGAAATGTTTTAGCTTAAACCTGTTAACCTGATATTGCCTGAGGAACATTTAATAGTGTTATTTATACAGGAATGTTCCTGCTGCCTTCCAATGAATCACTCCAAGTATAAAATGTGTTTTTCTTTTTACCACCATCATGATTGAAAGAAATAGTATAGGCAGGAAAAAAAATGGAGAAAAATGCCCAGTACCAAATCACACAATTATTCTCAATAGAGAGAAATCTGCCATCATAATTTAGCAGAACATACTATAATTTTTTTCTTTTAAAGTAAAAAGGATCTGCAAATGGTTAGAAAAGAGGAAAAGGCACAGCAAAGAAAAATTAATTACTAATAATAAATTAATTGGATCAATATTCAGATATCACTCTGCAATATAACATAAACATGTTAACAACTCAGAAGAAATGCCAATAGAAAAGTCACATTTGTGTAAATGAGAATAAACAGAATGACTAAGCTATGTTCTTCATGTTATTCTAGTTTATTAATGAGAAAGGATAAAAAATTGATAACATCCCCACATCAATGGAAGGGGTCATTTTTATACATCTATAAGCTAAATTTAGTGATATGTGTTCATTTTAATTTGTGGGCTCGAAAGTCAACAATTTAAAGTATTGGCCATTTATGAGAATTAAAGCAAAAAAATCTGTAATCCAGAACAGGCCATACCAGGTAAGCAGCACTTTCTAAGGGGATTGTGTTTGTGTAAGTTTATTTCTATTTTAGTTTTCTTCATATTACATGAGAAGCTTATTGTTTCTATCAACATTCATTGCCAGTGGGAAAATACAGAAATAATCCCAGAGAGAAGAGAGTGGGTCTCACTCTATCATATAAGTTAATCATAATTTTTACCAAAACATCTTCAACATGTTAATCCCCTAAGTGTGAGGATTCTTGAGAATTAATGGACAATAGGTTCAAGTTGAGGTGCTAAATATGTCAAATTGTATGTCTGATTTGCAATCTCTGTCTCTTTTGAATATTAACTCAGAAATTCATTAAAATAAAAAAGCCTCTTGGTAATAGATCATACCTCAAGAACAAATTTTTAAATGTACAGGTTTACCTCTATTTTTGCCTATATTTAATTCAAGCTTATATAAAATCTTTGTAAATTACGCTAAGAATCTAGACCTAAGAAAATGGTCACTAAAGAGAATAGGTCCAAGTGTCTCTATTCTGGAAAATTCATTTTCATTTCTGGTGTTTGTCTCAGAAAAAATGGAAGCATAATAAAACACAAACATTAAGCATTGAATGCAAGATAGAATTGCCATTCTGGAAATTAGGGAAGTTGAATCTTATGACTAAGTACCATTAGTACATTACTGAATGACTTAAAGGGCAATTGAAATATCAATTTAGTCTAAATGGCCTGCCTTATCTGTAGAGGCCAATTCTACCTGCATCATAACCATCACTGGCCTGGACATTTTGTGAAGTTGACTAACTCTTCTATGTTGTTCTTTCCATGAGTTGCTGAATGCTTCAAATAAAGATGGATTGGCCTTGTCTCCTACATAGGGACATTTAGCCTCAAACATTAATAAGGCTCTAGGGACTTATCTGAAGTGATCATCCTATATATTAGGAAACTGAATTTTTGACCCCAAACTTTAAATGATATGGAAAGTTTTGTCATCACACATATGCACACATGCACACATGTTAGTTTCTTTAAACGCTTAAGAAAAATGGAAATAATTCAACCTGCCACCCAATTTCAATTTAGCAAACACATTTTAAAAAGAATATTCAATCTGCATGTGATATATCAATTTTAATATAATTTATCTTCATGAAGATTTAAAAGAAAGAAATTGCTGTTTAAAATTCATAAGAAAGCATATTGTCTATGTGAAGCAACTGCCACTCCAATGCATTGGGATGGGAATCCAAACTGCTATAGACACTTTGAAAACTGATCTGGTAATTTCTTTAAAAAATTAAATAATTACATCCACATGACCTGGCAATCTTGCATGGAGGTATTTGTTTGCCCAAGAGAAATTAAACAAATAACAATTCACCAAGTTTATATAAGATTCATTTATAATCTCCAAACACTGAAAACCTATATACTCCTCAACCGGTGAATAAACAAATGGTGGTATATTTATACAAGGGAATACCGCTCAGCAAGAAAGTACAAGTAAAGATACATGCAACAATAGGTGTGAATCTCAAAAGCACTGTACTAAGTGAAAGATGCCAGATTCAAAAGGCTATATGCTTTTATCAGTTCAGTTATCTGACGGTCTAGAAAGGTTAGAACTACAGGGGGAGAAATCAGTGTTGTGTTGCCAGCAGCTGAGGGCAAAGGGGTTTGGACAGACTGCATAAATGAATGGGAGGTTTGAGGGTAGGATGCTGTTATGATTTTTATCTTTAAGAGCTTCCAAAGGCCCATAGGCTAAAGGTTTAGTCACCAACCTGTGGAAATACTGGGAGGCAGTGGAACCTTTAGAAGGTGAAGCCTAAGTGGAAGGAAGGTAGGACATTGGGGTAATGCCTTTGGTGAGGACATTGGGACCCCAGGGTCTCTGTCTGTCTCTCGTCTTTCTTTCTCTCCTTTCCCCTCGCCCCCAACCCCCTTTCTCACTGTAGCCACCATGAGGTAAAGTCTTCCTTTGCCATGAACTTCTACCACTATAACATACCATATTGCTATAGACCCAAAGTGACCAAACTAGGCCAAGTGACCAAGGACTAAAACCTCTGAAACTGTGAGCCAAATAAGTATTTCTTCTTTAGGTAGTTTATCTCATATATTTTGTTACAGTGATGGAAAGCTGAATAAAACAGATGCAAATATTCTCTGACTTAATTGTTTTGCTTGGTTACTCAATTGTGCACACTTGAAATTCATAGAACTGCTCAAGTAAACAGGATGAAATTTACTATTGTAAATTACATGTCAATTAACAAATAAGCATTTATTTTATACTTACTGCCATAAGTCATCGATATCTCAACTTCTACATTTTTTCTCAATTGCTAACTTTGTGCATAGTTATTTACAACCAGTATGTGCTAACATTAAGCATCACAATCTATTTTTCAATTCAGCTATGAAAAATCACCCCTTGTTATATACTAATAATTCTCCAGAGAATAAATATTTATATTTTTTACTTTTACTTCTAAATGGTATCCACTTACTTTTCATTTTGTTTTCCAATTAAGAATGCAGGGGAAAAAATGAAAGGAATTACAATAGCTCTCTTTTACCCTGATTTTATACTTGACTGAAAGCTGATATAGTTAACTACTATAAACACATTCAGACAACTATCCTATATTTTATGACATAACCTGCAATCCTTGAGGACTCCTTGAAAGTCAGCTTGGAGTCGTAAACTTTCTAGGCTAATACTTAGGGAAGGATTTGCTGAACTCAACATAAAAGGGTTTTCAATCATCTTTAGAATTGTTTACATAATCTTGAAACCATTCTCTATGAAATAAAACTCAGATTTGGTCTGAAAAATTTTACGTTTCTAGTTCCATTTCTGGTCATATTGTTTACACAAAATAGTACAGAATAACTGGAGTTTTTCAATTATTATGCCAGATATGAAAAACCATTTATCATTAAATATGGATCATATAAACTGGATTTAAACTGTGGGAGAAGTTAGGCATGGAAATAATAAAAATATAATAGTGGTACTAGTAGAATTAAAAGAAAATTCTGAGACAGATAAGTAGACCAAGTACTGTATGAAGATTGCTTAAGAGAAAAAAACATGATGTCTACCTTATCTGAGTCCTTATTTTAGGAGAAGCATGACAGAAGTTTTATCAATCTTTTGGCATCATATTATATTTCTTCTTAGCTAATGTCTGGCTTTTTAACATACGGTTAGCTAAGAACTTTTGATTCAGAAAAGAAAAATGAGTGTCTAGTTAGGCATTGTGCCAATCATTTCTACAGTTTCCAAGAAGTAAAAAGTTTATGCCTGCCCTCAAGTATCTTACCACTTAGAATAGAGAAAACTAAATAGTGACCCTGGCTTAGACAGGACTCACTGGCATTTAGTTTAACACAGTGTTCTCAAGTTCAATATGTTGCCAATTCTTTAACAGTAGGTTTTTTCACAAAAAGAAGTTGCTCTTCAGTTGCAGCAATCCCTATTACCCACCAAATATTAATGCTAATTTTCAATTACCATTATCATCTTACCCCTGACATACTTCTGTCAATTAGGGTTAGGGTTCATCTACCCTGCCTGATTCTCATAGGTCTTTGAGTTTACAGTTTTGGAGGCCTCGTTAAGTCAGACTCTGTGAAGGGTCTGAGTATTTATGCTTCTTGCAAAGTAACAAGTTAGCTGCAAATATTTCATATACATAGACTAACAGAAGACACGAGACCCCAATTTAGATGATAAGAAGCAACAAATGAAAGAAGTACCTTCCATTGATATCCCAGTTCCCTCAGGGCAACATGACGAGGCCAGATTCACTTGCACATGCAGTGGGTCACACCATATATGAGGAACCCTGACATTAGCAGACTCTAGTTGTCAGAGGTTGCTGGCATATTTGACATTTTTCCTCCAGACAGTGAATGGTGAGAAGAGAGCTTATTTCTACTATGGAATGCATGCAGATGTCTTAAGGTTAAAGTCATTCAATTCTGCTCTTTGCTTCCAGGCTGAACTGTGCTGAACACGAGAAACCCATGCATGGAATTGTCTCCCAACAAATACAGTTGAGTGGTGCTATACAGTTGGAATATTTAATTTGTGCAAAGCATTATGGCTCCCAAATTCTTTCCTCAATATATCTGTATAGTGAAACGTTCAGATAGTGCAGCTTCCTTTCCCCTTACATAATGCCTCATTTTATACAATTTTGACCTGAACAAGTCTCAGTTGTAAGAGTCACAGAGATGGCCACCCCTCTGCTGTTTGCCCAGCTACAATCACACTTAGCAAATCATTTCCCAGGAGGGTCTCAACAGCGTTGAGGGAGAGAGAAAAAGGTAGAGTGACTGAGGAAAGAGAGTCACTCAAAACCCCAAACATGCTTCTTTGTTTTACAGAGAATGTTTTCAGCTAATTTTTAATGGAAAGGCACAAAAATATAATGCTCACAATATGCATACATCATCTTCAAGTATTCAGAGAATATGAGATTAATTTATGGTGGTTTTCATTTCTTATTTGTTTACATATTTATTTATTGGTACTGGGGATTGTACCCAGGGACACTTTATCACTGAGCCATATCCCCAGCCCTTTTTATTTATTTTTTTTTATTTTTACACAGGGTCTCACTAAATTGCTGAAACTGGTCTCAAACTTGCAATCATCCTACTCAATCTCCTAAGTTGCTGTGACCAAAGGTGGGCACTTATAGAGCCAGGCTTTCTGTGGTTATTAAAGAGTTCAAAAATCAAAAAGTTAATTGTAGTTCTCTGTCCATTTAGATTTACAAGAAGGGACAAAAATTATGAAAAGCAGTATGGAGATTCCTCAGAAAACTTGGAATGGAACCACCATTTGATCTAGGGATCCCATTCCTCAGTTTATACACAAAGGACTTAAAGTCAGCATACTACACTGATGAAACCACATCATTGTTTATAGCAGCTTAATTCACATAACTTAACTATGAAACCAACCTAAGTGTCTTTCAGAAGATGAATGGATGAAGAGAACGTGGTATATATATTCGATGGAATATTACTCAGTTTTAAAGAAGAATGAAATTACAGCATTTGCTAGAATGGATGGAGTTGGAGACTATCACACTAAGTGAAGTAAGTCAAACTCAAAATAAAACCAAAGGCTGAATGTTTTCTCTGATATGCAGATGCTAATTCACAACACAGGTGGGTGGTGCCACGGAAGACTAGAGTAAAGGGGAGTGAAGGAAAGGGAGGGGATATGAGGATAGAAAGGATAGTAGAATGAAACAGACATTATTACCGTATGTACATATATGACTGTATAACCAATGTAATACTACAACATGCACAATAAGATAAATGAGAAATTATACCTCATTTATGTGTGATACATCGAAGTGCATACATATATTCTACTGTCATGTATAACTAACTAGAATAATTTGAAAAAGTTAAATGAAATTTTTTTGTTGTCATTGTTATTTTTTCCAAAAATTTTCACCTCCAATATTAAAGCAGTGTCTTTCTAGAACTTCCCTAAGTGGATCTTAAAGGGACAAATGTTGATACATTTAGAACTAATTTGCTACTTGGAAACTGCAAATTCATATGCCATTTCCAAAGTATTCTCTGGAGACTCATGCCATGTAACCTTTCTCACATCTGCTCTATTATTTGAATGAAGACAAATAATTCTGCTTCTCTAGTTATGAGAATTCAGACAGAACCTTTTTGATTGGAGGTTAAAATGAAACACTGAATTGAAAACAGACTGATTGATACTAGAGAGGAAAAGTATTAGAAAAATTGGTTAAAATATTCAGAAAGTTTGCTTTTGTTATTTAAAAAATGATATAATAAGATATAAGATTTCAACCAAATACAATGTAATAATGTCCAAATGACTGTTTCACAAAACAAACTTCTCATTTAAATTCTCATTTAAGGATTGTTCTAAAATTCTTAAATGTTTTCTTCAAACAAATAGATTAGTTCCTTGGCCCATTTGTTGATTGAGACTAGTCTATTTGTTTAAAGAAAACATTTAAGAATTTTAGAACAATCCTTAAATGAGAATTTAATTTTGGCTTTTGTGAGACAATCATTTGGACATTATTTACATTTTATTTGGTTGAAATCTTCGGAAACTATAAAAAATATATACAGGTGATTAATAAACATATGAAAAAGTGTTCAACATCTCTATTAATTAGAGGAATGCAAATTAAAACAACCCTAAGATTTCATCTTACTTCAATTAGAATGGCTATTATCAAGAACACAAGCAATAATAGGTATTGGTGAGGATGTGGGGAAAAAGGCACACTCACACATGCAAATGCAGTTGCAAATTGGTGCAGCCACTCTGGAAAGCAGTGTGGAGATTCCTTAGAAAACTTGGAATGGGCCCACCTTTTGACCCAGTTATCCCACTCCCATAGAACCCCTAGGACTTAAAATCAGCATACTACAGTAACACAGTCACATCAATGTTTATGGCAGCTCAATTCACAATAGCTAGATTGTGAAACCAACCTAGATGCCCTTCAACAGAAGAATGGATAAAGAAACTGTGGTACATAAACACAATGGAGTATTATTCAGTCATAAAGAAGAATAAAATTATGGTATTTGCAGGTAAATGGATAGAATTGGAGAATATCATGCTAAGTGAAATAAGCCAATCCCCAAAAACTAAAGACTGAATGTTTTCCCTGATAAGTGGATGATGGGGTTAGAGGGGTGGGGGAGTAAGAGAAGAATGGAGGAACTTTGGATTATGCAGAGAAAAATGAGAGGGGGAGTAGGGGTATGAAAGATGGTTGAATGAGACAGACATCATTACCCTACGTACATGTATCTTTACATGAATGACATGAATCTACATCGTGTACAACCATAGAAATGAAAAGTTGTATTCCATTTGTGTACAATGAATCAAAATGCAATCTGTAAAAATAAAAAATAATTTCAAAATTAGAAACAAACATATTTGCAGATATTTAGATACCTGATTTTAATTAGGATAGAACATTTCTTTAAGTAGGAACAGAATAATTTGTATAATTTGATAATGTATCATGTTTTGACAGGTTTTTAATTTGAAAGAATTAAAAACAAATAACATAAAAAAATTAAAAAATAAGAAATAAAAAATAAAAATAAAATGGGTGTCCCTGGGATAAAATAAACAGACTAAACTTTTTCTTTTACCTTTATCTTTTTATCTAAATTTTTCTCATTTTTCTTAAATATTATCTTAAGGATAATATTCAAGATAATTAAAGGGAGTCAAACACTATTTAATAAGTAGGTTTTATAAATATTGTTTTGTTTTTATAAATATTATTTTATTATTTTCAATTATTCTTCCCCTTGAGAGGCATTTACCTACCCTCTCTATGTTGCAAATTAAAACTCTCTTAGTTATCTTAACATTAGAGTGGCACATTTCCAAAGTCTGAAGGAGGAGGATTGCAGGTTCAAAGCCAGTCTGGTCAACTTGGCAAAACCCTGTCTTAAAACAAAGAGAAAGAGCTGGGGACATAGCTCAGTGACAGAGTACTCGCCCAGCATGTGCAAGACTCTGGGTCCAATCCCCAGCATCAGACAATTTAAGTAAATAAGTCCTAAGAATAGCTAGCATTTCTCTAGTCCAAAATCCTATAATAACCACCCATGAATTATGATGCATTGATAAATCCCATCAGAAGACTAAGTTTAAATGTTAACTTCCTCAGGGAAGTCTTCTTTGACCACTCAAGTTGAAGCTGCTCCTTGACAAACTCATCTTGGTTTTAATTATGTAACTGCTGTGCATTTAAATGCTGGTCTCTTCTATCAGACTCCAAGGACAGGTTCCAAGAGGGTCACTGAGAAACATACAGTGCTACATACAACCCCTACCACAGTGACTAGCAGGGTTTAAGTACGTGAGTATTGTAGGTAGAAAAAACATGTTTTAGAATAATTAAATAAAGAATTAGTGCATTCATCTATTGAAGGGCATCTAGGTTGGTTCCACAATCTAGCTATTGTGAATTGAACTGCTATAAACATTGATGTGCCTGCATCACTGTAATATGCTGATTTTAAGTCCTTTGGGTATAAACCGAGGAGTGGGATAGCTGGGTCAAATGGTGGTTCCATTCCAAGTTTTCTAAGGAATCTCCATACTGCTTCCCAGAGTGGCTACACCAATTTGCAACCCCACCAGCAATGTATGAGAGGATAAAGAAACTGTGATACATATACACAATGGAATATCATTCAGCAATAAAAAAGAATAAAATTATGGCCTTTGCAGGAAAATGGATGGAGTGGGAGAATATGCTAAGTGAAATAAGCCAATCCCCCCCCCCTAAAAAAAAAAAAAAAGGCCGAATGATTTCTCTGATAAGTAGATGATGATATATACCGGGGGAGGGGTGTGGAGGGAGTAAGGAGAGAATGGAGGAAGGATGAATTATGCAAAGGAAAATGAGGGACAGAGAGTGGGCAGGGGGAAGAAAAGATAATAGAGTGAGAAAATATCCTTACCCTAAGTACAAGTATGATTACACAAATGGCATGACCCTACTTCATGTACAACCAGATAACTGAAAGTTATACCCCATTTGTGTACAATGAATCAAAATGCAGTCTGTAAAAAATTAAAAGCTAAATAAAAATAATAAAAAAAGAATTAGCACAAGATATGCTAGTTTTGTACACTACCATCTAAACTTGACAAACCCTGCTTCCTTCTGCTTTTACAATTCTCCTATGTCTCTGTCTTCCTTACACAAACTTGTGCCTGGATTCCACTTTAATTTCTGCCTGTCTATATAGTTTTACTTAGTTCTTCCTTCTTTTTTCACACCTGAATTTACCTGTGTTTGCATTTCCACATCCTTCCCTTCAATCTTTGGCTATTTCTCAAGCATCACTTTCTATGTGGAATAATAATCTCATTTGTTAGAATTTAATGCATATTAAAGTATATATTATATGTTATATATAATATAGAGGAATATAAATTATATTATAAAGTATATATTATATGTATTATATATAATAGAGAAAGTTTAAAATTTTTTTTAAATCTATCATCTAAACAATTAATGAAGTCTCATAAATTGAATTTGGAACCCAAAGTCCTCATTTTATATTGAATAAATGGGACTTAGAAAGTTTAAATAAACAATGTCTAAAATATTTAAGGAAGCATCAAATTCTGATTTTAAAAATTTTAATGCTTTATTCAAATGTTCACTTCTCACTTTTTCTTTTTATGTTTACTAGGCTACCAGGAGCTAAAGGACAGGGAGGCCATGCAAGTAGTTTAAGACCTGTTCAGGTAGCTCTTTGTATTTAGATAATTTCTTACTTTTGTACAACATTGTAACATCTACTAAATATTTAACACCAATATTACCAACTTATAACATCTCTATATGTCACATTTCTACATTTTTAGGCACTGGATACTCATACAGTTATCCTAAAAATTCCTAAGATAATTGAGGACACCCTATATACTAAATGTTCTCCCAAAATAAATGTATTTACAATTCATATTTTAAAATATTATTGGAGTTAAAATAATAGTTGTTTCTGAAAGAAAAGTCTTAAAAACATTTTGTTCTTTATAAAAGGGTACTTTTCAAATATACCTTTAAAGTACATGTTGTCAGATTCTTGTCTACTTGATGTTCGATCTTAAAATTTTACTTCCTTTATGGGACTGGGGCTGGGTCTGTAGCTCAATGGCAGAGCAGAGTGCTTGCTTACCATGGGTGAGGCACTGGGTTCAATCCTTAGCACCCCATAAAAATAAACAAATAAAATAAAGGCATTCTGTCCATCTACAACAACCACCAAAACAAAATTTTAAAAATTTACTTCCTTGAAATTAAAAGCAGATTTTAAAATTCTTTCATATCACTTTACATGTGGAAAGTAGTTGTCAGTCACCCTAAACCATTGATTCCCAAAGTGGCATTTCAGGGTACTTTGATAATTAACACAATGTGCACACTAGAATGCACCTTATGGGGAAAAAAACTAACTCAACCAAATCCATGATTTAATATGTATTCTTGATTAGGATAAGGCTAACATGTAAAATAGACCTTAACATTTTACCAGACCACAACTTACAAGAATTGCCACACAGGAATAACCATAAATTTTACAGATCCTTTAGTACAATACTTAAGCATTCTTTCAATTGCTTAGAAAAATAATGAATGATTTTTCCCTTTATTCTTTATTTTTTGGATCAGTGGGGCTTTTTACCACTGAGCCACATCCTCAGCCCTTTTTTGTATTTTATTTAGAGACAGAGTCTCACTGAATTTCTTAGGGCCTCCCTAAGTTGTTGAGGCTGACTTTGAACTGGCCATCCTACTACCTCAGCCTCCCAAGGAGCTGGGATTACAGGCATACATCTCTGTACATGGCTAAAAGAGATCATTTTAATTACAGAAATCTAGAGTTAAAGTTACTTAGTGTTTTACCTTGGGACTTTCTCACAACCCAAGTTATACCCTAATATTTAAGAGATTTTTTTACTGCTATATAATTTCCTAATATAGTAAATGATAAGAACATTTTTATGAAAGAAAAATTTGATTACATTGTGTCTTTAATTTCCTGAATTTTTCTTTGTTTTGTTCTTCGTTTGTGAAGAGGTGGCAGTTAGTACAACTGATTACTATTTATGAAAGTTCCTTTTCTATGGAAAAATCATTATTCATCTATTGCATTTGCATGAAGAAATTTCTGGCTCTTGAGTCTGTGAGATTGAATGCATTATCTACACTGACTGTGCAAATTAAATTTTCTTGCTTAATATACTTGCACACGTTTTGCTAAACTCTTTCATGATATTTTCACCAAATCGGGTGACAGCCTTTCTCATTATACACACTTGCATGACAGGGTTCTTGATGTCAGTCAATATCAAAAGAAAAATGAAAAAAAAAAAACATATTGATTCAGAGCGATATCTTCATATCAAACTGACAGAAAATATTCCTTCCTAACTGATAAAATTGCTCATGAGCACATTTTTCAGACTCATCAAGTCTAATTTTTTTACAAACAAAATATCAAATACTTATTTCTGACAAATATGTTGCATCCTCTGAAAACAGGAATCGTTTATCAAAATGTTTCTGAATCCTACTCTGGCAACTCAGCAGGGTAGTCTTTTGCCCCAGTTTTGCCTGAGGAAAATATTCAAGCAGAGTCACCTCTGCTTCATCTGACACAAAACAAGCCTGAATTCTCTTTTTCACTCTTGTCCTCTGGTGTCCAGTCACTGCCTCAGGGTCCTATTTAAAAAGATAAGTTAGTCTCAAGCAGTGCTTCGAATCAGAAATCCCTTTAAAGTACTGGGTCAGAAATCCCAGATCAAATGGCATTTGGATTTTTCTACCTCTTGCTCAAGCCTTCTACAGCAGAGTGCATCATGCCAGCCTGCTCACAGGGACTGCTCCTATGTTTATTCACCTTGGGTCTGATCTTTGGTGACCCAGGCAATTTCCCCCATAATGGAATATAAATTTAAAAATGCAGGTACAGTTACATAAAACAAAAATACAACTATAAATATGTCCAAACTCTTATGCTAGCTGCTCATAAAATTATGCTTGTCAGGAAGGGAAATCTACTTGAATAAAATCAAGATTGGAAGTGTATTTGATAAGAAGATAGAGTGGAGGGAAGGAGATGTTGAATATTCTGAAGAAATAGTAACAGTGAGCTATAGAGACACCTACCTTCCAGTAGAAAGGGAGAGCATTTTGATGCTTCTCTTTCATACAGAACTAAAAACAGATAAAATATCTGCCATTAACAAAAGTTTTTATTAAGAGTATAAAACATCATGACATTATATTGGGCTATCTTCCATTAACTACATTTAAGTTGACATCATTTTAATGCAATTTAAGGAGAGAATATAATCTTTAGGCTGCTACTTAGGAGATAAGGTAGACTGAATTGCCACATTTCCAATTCATCTCAACATATTTTTAAAATGGATTCAGACATTAAATAACTGTGGCACCTAATTTAGACATCATTTAATCTAATATTTCCCAAACATCTTACCCTCAGAATTACTAAGGGCTATTGTTAAAAAGATAGATTCTTAGTGCTCTCCTCTGCAGTTCCTGATACGGTTCAAATAAGATAGAGATTGGGAACCTGTATTTTTTCAAAAGATTACAGGTGATTGTGATAATTAGAAAAATTTGAGAACTATTAATCTAAATCAAATTCTATGTTTCAAAGGAAAAAATATGTAAAGAAATGTAGAGTCTTTTGCTTTATAACTGAGGTATTTATATATACATATGTATGTACAAACACACACAAATAAATATCCTAGAAATGTAAATTATTCTGCCTGGTAGCTGAGAAGAGAGAGAATATATCAGTGTCTCCTAAACCACGTTTCTGTCCATTCAACCATGCTACCTAAAGAATATTCATTATGCATAGATTTATCTATTTTATTGCTCCAAAGGAAATTTGTACTATTTTCATACACTTTTGAGGACTCTAAGTTGTGCCTTCTAGCCTCTTAAGGTGTGCCTTCTAGCCTCTTCTATACCAAAGAAAGCCTTGATAGAAAATTAATTTCAATTGTGATGAGTTCCCATTGGTTTCTGCTCCCTAAGAATCCATTGTTTTCTCTAGTTCTACATGTCACTTATGCTATAAATAAAAACAATGTTGAATCTCACAGTGAACTCTCAGTGTTTAAGGAATCTAAGACTCTTTCAATGAGAGCATTTTGATGCTAAAACAAACAGAACTAGCAAAGCCTAGAAGTCACTTAGTGTACATTTATTTCTACCTGTTTTTCCTCCCTAGATTTTAAAAGGTTTGGTCACAAAATGCTGCAAGCTTATTGAAATCATATCATAATGTAACTTAAAGTCAGCTAAAATACCATTTCACTGCTTCTCTGCTGATGGCCCTGCTTCACTGCCCCCTGTGGGAGATTCAGAAACATCCACCTGACAGGAATAGCTGTACAGTCACTATTGATATCTGTAGTGAGTTGGTTCCAGGACCCTTCAGTATACCAAATCTGCAGATTTTCAAGTGTCTTATATAAAGTGACACCATATATGCCTAAAACCTGGGCACATCCTCCAATAAGTCATCTCTAGCTTACTTATAATACTAAATACAGTGTGGTATGGTTTGGATATCAGGTGTCCCCCAAAGTTCATGGGGGAGACAATGCAAGAAAATTTAGAGGAGAAAATTGGATTATGAGAATCTTAATCTAATCAGCACATTAATCCCAATAGAGATTAACTGGGATGGTGACTGTATGCAGGTAGGTTATGACTGAAGAAGGTGGGTCATTGCAGGTATGCCTTTGGGGTATATATCTTGTCCATGATGAGGGAAGTCTTTCTCTCTCGGCTTCCTTTTACCATATCCTGAGTTACTTTCCTCTGCCACAGTCTTGTTCTGCCATGATGTTCTGCCTCGCCTCAGCCCCAAGGAATAAAGTCTGGCCGCCTGTGAACTGAGACCTCTGATCATGGACCCACCCCAAATTGTTCCTGCTAGGTCTTTTGTTTGCAGCAACAAACAGGCTGACTAAAGCATAATGCAAATGCTATGTAAATAGTATTGCTATATTGTTTAGAGAACAATGACAATGAAAAACAATCTGTACATATTCAATACATATGCAATATTTAAAAAAATATTTTCAATTAGTATTTGTTTAAAATCACAGGTACAGAAACCCCAAATACAGAGGGCCAACTATACTTGCTTTAAACTCACACCCAAACCTAAAAGGTTTTCCATGTGTTAAAGAGACCATGACACAGAATGAGTAGTCAACATTCTATCTGGTCAATTATCTCTGCAATATTTAACTGTCAAAGTCAATCCGAAATCTTTGTATGTGTGTGTGTGTGTGTGTGTGTGTGTGTGTGTATAAAATCTTGGTTTTTTAATTCTATAAGCATGGCAGGAGAGGTAAGAGAGCCTGGGTGAGAATCCAGTCTGGGAGTAAATGTAGTAAAATGTGTATAATAGTATAATGTGATGCAGTGATGTAAGTGTCACCCTATGCAAATTATTAAAGTGTTTCCTTTGACTAATATTAAGGTAGGACATTCAATTCCATAAAATTCACAAGAATCTTAGAGTTAAAAAAGTAAGGTTTCCTTTCCTAAATCCTCACTTTCAGACCCTTTTGCATCTCCTGTCTGGCGTTAATACCCTTTTTCCCAACCTACTGTATTAAGTAAGCCAATGAAAACAAGTATTTTGCTTTCAACCTCATCAGAGAACAATTACCCCACCTCCCAGCTTCCCATAGAGGCAGACTCAAGCTTGTTTTCATTATATATTTCTACAGCCAAATGATCAGGAGGAATTGATAAAATTGTCACTGTGGCTTTCAGTTAATAATCAGTGTGTTCTACCTCCAGCCTAAGAGAACAAAGATCTGAGGATATTGGTTATCTCATTGCACAGTCATCGAAACAAACCTAAATACATATCAATGCATTGAAATTCTCAAAAGTCATGCTCACACTACTAACCAGCAACTCTGTGAGGCAACATGTACAGGGACAAGAACAAATACCCTTTCAGAGGATGACATACACAATCCAAGGTCAACAACAATAGCAAAAATTCCTCCACTAGAATACTGAAAGTATATAATGATCTCATGGAATCCATGTGACTGGTTGCAAAGAACAAGCATCAGAAAACTTGTAAACAAAAAGATATTTCTTTTTAAATTGGAACCCTTATGAAATAAAGTTGGTGTTTTGCTTTGTTTTATTTTTTAATTGGCACAGTCATACCAATTTGCTGGGCTGCTTTTGCTGACATTTGAGTAGTGGTGACAGAGACTCTCTGGCTCATGGAGCCTGAAACATTTACCTCCTAGCTCTTCTGAGGAGTAGTGTGCATTCATCTATATAAATTAAAAATCTCTTTGCTGTCAGAATCAATAACCCAATAACCTTTCACAATCTTTAATTTTTAAGTAAATAATTTTAAACTATAAAATATGTTAATGTATGACTTAATATCGAGAAATTAGACTAAATTGTTTGAAAGTTGCCTTTTTAAAAACTGTATTTACTTTCTTAAAGGTTTTCCAATCGCCAAAGCAAAGTTTAAGAGCTCTGCGCATGATTCAGACCAAAGATTGGAAAATAAATGTGTTAGTAATTGTGATAGATTTTCTCAGTTTTAAATGAATCTTAGCTAAACTTTCAAAATACAAAATATGTTTTAGTAATAGAGTCTTAGGCAAGCTCTTCTCTTAGGGAAAGTTTCTTACAAAAGGAAAGGCTTATTTGAAACAAGAGTTTTAAACATTTGTGAAGTTACATCTCAATCTTTAAAGACAAAATATTTCTATTGACCTTCCTTTTTATGTATCTTGATGGTTTTATAGGTTTGGGATATATAAATGGAATATAAAAATATTTTCCCTAATGGGAGGTAAAATACTGAAAGCAGGTATCTTATCTGATAATTTAGTTCAGGAAAAGAGAGAAGTAGAGACAGGGCAGGAAGGAGGGAAGAAAGATGAAGGAAATAAGAATGCCTTAGCAAGTAGACTGGACCCATTAACAGACTATCAGAGGGGTCCTACGACATCATTTAAGAGTTCTGTTCTTTTTTCTTCCTAATTCTTTTCAGATATAATACAAGTATTTATTTATTTAAGTTTAAAATATACAGAGAACATCTGTGGAATTGCTAAGCCCTACCACTATGAAAAAAAAAAAACACATCAATAATCTGATTCCAAATTTTTTTGCATGGAGGAGATCATACAATTTATTCTTTAATATATATCGCAATAATAAATCACAAAAGTTATATTTATCTTTGCAACTAGAGATTGGATGAGTAGCATCTCCTTCAACAAACTCCCAACCCCACCACCTGAAAGCTTTACCTGCCCAGGTAACTGAGGAGCAGGGCATTGATCAGTGGAAAGTGACTGCTAAAAAATTAAGAGAAACTGGATTCAAACACATATATCTCACCAACTTAGCACAGAAAACTTAATAGCTTAAAATCTTTGGGCCATAGTGTGTTACTCATCTTTTCTTCTCTGACAAAGAATTCTGTTCTTGACCATAACATCTGAGACGCTCCTGGATTTGGCTTCATACTTTTTGAATCTCCTATTGTGTGAACCAAGCATTCTGGAACTACTCAGTGGTCCCTTTCACAACAGACTGCCTCCTCTGTGCACATTTTCATAATCCTTCCCATTTCCAGGGACACCTGGCCCAGCCCTAAGAGGGACCATCTCCATCCACTCTTTAATGAAAGGGACTTAACTTTCCTGTGTACATACATGAAAACACCATGGTGAACCTCCACAAGTACAACCACAAGAATGGGATCCCAATTAGAATAAGATGTACTCTATGTATGTAAAAATGTACTCTATTGTCATAACTGAAAAGAATAAAAATAAAAATAATAAAAATAAAAAATACGTTTTTTCACCTTTGATTAAAAAAAAAGATTTGTATCAGACAAGGTTTTGTCTGAGGTGTTCCTCAACATCGCCACCATGCTGAGTCTAATGTAACTCCCTTCATACTACAGTTATTTGCTTGATGTCTCTGTCTCACTTTGTCCCCTCCAGGGTACACACTCCTTGAACACAATGATGATCTACTATTTGTGTTTGTATCACCATCAAGAATCACAGGGCATCGGGCCAAATATTCATGATCAAACGAGCATTTCTGTATCTATAGACATGAATTAACACTTATTTTATAAGATAGGTTCCTTTTGAACTAAGTAACTATATACAAAGGAAATTACACACACACACACACACACACACACACACACACACACACAAATCACTTGACTTCTTATGTTCCATTTCTTTTAGGCAGTTAATTCATTGTTTACTTTTGGTGACTAAAAGAGAGACACAGGGATTAATGAATATCTCTAAAATATATAATGGTTGGGCTGTCGCTATCTATCAGTAAAATTTAAATTATTTGAAAGCAATTAAAAAAGATTCTGATCTCAAATGCTTTTTAGGGGCTCAAAAATAATTGGAATTTATGGGCACTTATACTGAAAATTGAAGAAAGCATTTTTTAAAGATATGAAAGTAAATTACAACATTCAAGAATAATTATAGAGTTCAATCGATTGTGAATTTAAAAGATGAGATTTATACAATTTTATAATTAGAAATAATTTATAGATCATTTCATTATTGTAATGAAGAAGCAGGTCATTAGAAGTTTAAGCAACATTTATAAGTTCTTTAGATCCATTAGTAGAAAATTTTAACTTCAGAACTCAGGTATTCTAATTTCTGACTTGATGTAATTTTCACTTTATCATATTGTTTCCCAGGATTTGTAAGAATCAAAGGTGGGAAATTAATCTGTTTCACATGTAGAACATCAAATGTGAAACTCAGTCATAACATCATAACTAACACATGCACCTATCGAAAAGAAAACAAGAAAACTGCATATTAAAAGTATCTCAAAAGTTAATAGCTTCATCTAATGAAAAACCTCTTACAAAGGCAACCCCCCTAAACAAAAAATAAATAAAAAACAGGATAAATTCTATGTGAACATGATGGAATATAAACTAATTCATTTTATACCAATGCTTCAGATTCAAGCAAACTGACTTCAGAGTTATTTTCTTATTACATTATACTATAGGTTATACTGATAATAAAATCAATTTTTTCATCTTAACACATGCTAGAAATATAAAGGGTTGCTATGTCGGAGATTAGCAGGAAGAATATTTGTTTCCGAGTAATTTTTTAAAGATTATTTAAGTTTTTCAAAAAAACAAGATTATTGAAACTATTTCAAAGTTTTAAATGAAGTCTTACTTAAATGCAAGGATTCTTCCTCATCCCTAACAGTGGGGACTGAGGGAAATTAGGAAGCATCTTAAGGATCACAAACTGTTAAAGATAAGATGCTATCTACAAAAATTTTCAGGGGACAAACTGGCTGTCTGAACAATGTATTCTGCCTTTAGAACACTGTCAAGGCAAAAGGAACCAGGGTGGGGGTCAGATTCCATTATTATTTGAGCATTGTCACCACTGGATCATATAATTCCTCTGTATGCTTTGCTTACATGCTCTTGACTTTAGATGATACAGCAGAAGTTATGTGACATTGTTCCCTGGTTTTTGGCAATTACAATCTAAATTCTAATGTTAAATCAACAATTTAAATAAAGTGCATGTATCCACAACAAAACATTTCAACTGATTCCTGCCTAGATAAACATCCCACGTTACCAACAACAAAAAGCACATGTCTGTCACTTTGCCTTGGTTTACATTCAAGAGAATTGTTGTTTTAAAGGCAGTTTAAGTCTTACTAAGGCATTTAAACTCTGAAATCACAGTGAAATTCTCAACAACCTAGTTCTACTATTTGTTGTAATTTTAATTTTTTATTTTGACTTAACTTTAGAAAAAGATGCAAAAATACTATTTCTTTTATCCCTTGCCCTACTCCCCACCCCACACAAGGTTTTTCATTAGATGAAACTATTAACTTTTGAGTTACTTTTAATGGCAGATTTCTTGTTTTCTTTTCTATAGGTGCATGAGTTAGTTATGATGTCATGGCTGAGATTCACATTTGATGTTCTACATGTGAAACAGATTAATTTCCCACCTTTGATTTTTACAAATCCTGGGATACAATATGTTAAAGTGAAAATAACATCAAGTCAGGACATCCAAAAGAACCATCAGAATGTCGTACCCACAGAGACTAGAGAGCTCTGGTTGCAGACGCCTTCTCGATTTCTAAAACTAAATTAATAAGAGGAAACCCAAGGAAGCACTGTTAAATATTAAATACAGCCATGACACAGCAAATTTTGAAATAAAATGATTCATCACTAATAATATACTTTTGGTATAAACTTGTCTCGGCATTTTAGGAAAAAAATAAAACTTTAATCAGTTTCTTCTTTAAAAAAATAGCTTTCCTAAATGAACTTATCTTTTCTTTATATAATATTTTCAATATATTTTTACAAGGGTTAAAGATGTTCCCAACTCATGCCATCTGAAAAGCACACAGAATTAAGCAGCCATCCAATTTTTTTTTTTTTTTTTTTTTTATTGTAAACAAATGGGATACAAGTTGTTTCTCTGTCTGTACATGGCGTAAAGGCATACCATTTGTGTAATCATAAATTTACATAGGGTAATGTTGTTTGATTCATTCTGTCATTTTTTCCCTTCCCCCCCTCCCCTCCCACTCTTCCCCTCCATCTATACAGTCCTTCCTTCCTCCATTCCTGCCCCCCTCCCTAAACCCAACACCAACCCAACACTAACCCTTCCCACCCCCCATTATGTGTCATCATCCACTTATTAGCGATATCATTCTTCCTTTGGTTTTTTGAGATTGGCTTATCTCACTTAGCATGATATTCTCCAATTTCATCCATTTGCCTGCAAATGCCATAATTTTATCGTTCTTTATGGCTGAGTAATATTCCATTGTATATATATACCACAGTTTCTTTATCCATTCATCAATTGAAGGACATCTAGGTTGGTTCCACAATCTGGCTATTGTGAACTGAGCAGCTATGAACATTGATGTGGCTGTATCTCTGTAATATGCTGATTTTAAGTCCTTTGGGTATAGGCCAAGGAGTGGGATAGTTGGGTCAAATGGTGTTTCCATTCCAAGTTTTATAAGGAATCTCCACACTGCTTTCCAGAGTGGCTGCACTAATTTGCAGCCCCACCAGCAATGTAAGAGTGTACCTTTCTCCCCACATCCTCGCCAACACCTGTTGTTGCTTGTATTCTTGATAATTGCCATTCTAATTAGGGTGAGATGGAATCTTAGGGTGGTTTCGATTTGCATTTCTCTTATTACTAGAGATGTTGAACATTTTTCCATATGTTTGTTGATTGCTTGTATATCTTCTTCTGTGAAGTGTCTATTCATTTCCTTAGCCCATTTGTCAGTTGGATTATTTACATTCTTGGTGTAGAGTTTTTTGAGTTCTTTATAGATTCTGGAGATTAGCGCTCTATCTGAAGTATGATTGGCAAAGATTTTCTCCCACTCTGTAGGCTCTTTCTTTCCATTGCTGATAGTTTCCTTTGCTGAGAGGAAGCTTTTTAGTTTGAATCTATCCCAGTTATTAATTCTTCTTTTATTTCTTGTGCTATGGGAGTCCTGTTGAGGAAGTCTGGTCCTAAGCCGACATGTTGAAGCTCTGGACCTACTTTTTCTTCTATAAGATGCAAGGTCTCTGGTCTGATTCCGAGATCCTTAATCCATTTTGAGTTTAGTTTCGTGCATGGTGAGAGATATGGGTTTAGTTTCATTCTGTTGCATATGGATTTCCAATTCTCCCAGCACCATTTGTTGAAGAGGCTATCTTTTCTCCATTGCATATTTTTGGCCCCTTTGTCTAGTATGAGAAAATTGTATTTATTTGGGTTTGTGTCCGTGTCCTCTATTCTGTACCATTGATCCACCTTTCTATTTTGGTACCAGTACCATGCCGTTTTTGTTACTATTGCTTTGTAGTAGAGTTGAAGATCTGGTATCGCGATACCCCCTGCTTCACTCTTTCTGCCAAGGATTGCTTTAGCTATTCTGGGTTTTTTATTCTTCCAGATGAATTTCATAATTGCTTGCTCTATTTCTGTAAGGTACATCATTGGGATTTTAATTGGAATTGCATTGAATCTGTATAGCACTTTTGGTAGTATGGCCATTTTGACAATATTAATTCTTCCTATCCAAGAACATGGGAGATCTTTCCATCTTCTAAGGTTTTCTTGAATTTCTTTCTTTAGTGTTCTGTAGTTCTCATTGTAGAGGTCTTTCACCTCTTTTGTGAGATTGATTCCCAAATACTTTATTTTTTTCGAAGCTATTGTGAATGGGGTAGTTTTCCTAATTTCTCTTTCTGAAGATTCGTCGCTTATATATAAAAATGCCTTAGATTTATGTGCATTGATCTTATATCCCGCTACTTTACTGAATTCACTTAGAGATCTAAAAGTTTTCTGGTGGAATTTCCTGGTTCCTCTAAGTATACCATCATATCATCAGCAAATAGGGATAGTTTGAGTTCTTCTTTTCCTATTCGTATCCCTTTAATTTCTTTGGTCTGTCTAATTGCTCTGGCTGGAGTTTCAAGGACGATATTGAATAGAAGTGGTGAAAGAGGGCATCCCTGCCTTGTTCCAGTTTTTAGAGGGAATGCTTTCAGTTTTTCACCATTTAGAATGATATTAGCCATGGGTTTAGCGTAGATGGCCTTTACAATGTTAAGGAATGTTCCCACTCTCCCTATTTTTTCTAGTGTTTTGAGCATGAAGGGGTGCTGTATTTTATCAAATGCTTTTTCTGCATCTATTGAAATAATCATGTGATTCTTGACTTTAAGTCTATTGATATGGTGAATTACATATATTGATTTCCTGATGTTGAACCAACCTTGCATCCCTGGGATGAAACCCACTTGATCATGGTGCACTATCTTTTTAATATGTTTTTGTATGTGATTTGCTAAAATTTTGTTGAGAATTTTTGCGTCGATGTTCATTAAGGATATTGGTCTGAAATTTTCTTTCCTCGATGTGTCTCTGTCTGGTTTAGGTATCAGGGTAATATTGGCTTCATAGAATGAGTTTGGGAGGGTTCCCTCCTCTTCTATTTTATGGAATACTTTGAGAAGTATTGGAACGAGCTCTTCTTTAAAGGTTTTGTAGAACTCGGCTGAGAACCCATCTGGTCCTGGACTTTTCTTTGTTGGAAGGCTTTTGATGACTTCTTCTATTTCATTACTTGAAATTGGTCTATTTAAATTGTGTATGTCCTCCTCGTTCAGTTTAGGCAATTCATATGTCTCTAGAAACCTGTTGATGACTTCGAAATTTTCTATTTTGTTGGAGTATAGATTTTCAAAATAGCTTCTAATTATGTTTTGTATTTCAGTCATGTCTGTTGTGATATTTCCTTGTTCATTCCGAATTTTAGTGATTTGGGTTTTCTCTCGTCTTCTCTTTGTTAGTGTGGCTAAAGGTTTATCAATTTTGTTTATTTTTTCGAAGAACCAACTATTTATTTTGTCAATTTTTTGTATTGTTTCTTTTGTTTCAATTTTGTTGATTTCAGCTCTCAGTTTAACTATTTCCTGTCTTCAACTACTTTTGGTGTTGGTCTGTTCTTCTCTTTCTAGGGCTTTGAGCTGTAGTGTTAGGTCGTTTATTTTTTGAGTTTTACTTCTTTTATTAAATGCGCTCCATGAAATAAATCTTCCTCTAAGTACCGCTTTCATAGTGTCCCAGAGATTTTGATATGATGTTTCTTTGTTCTCGTTTACCTCTAAGAATTTTTTAATTTCCTTCCTAATATCGTCTGTTATCCATTCATCATATAGTAGCATATTGTTTAATCTCCAGGTGTTGGAGTAGTTTCTGTTTTTTACTCTTTCATTAATTTGTAACTTCAATCCATTATGATCTGATAGAATACAAGGTAGTGTCTCTATCTTCTTGTATTTGCTGACATTAGCTTTGTGGCATAATATATGGTCTATTTTAGAGAAGGATCCATGTGCTGCTGAGAAGAAAGTGTATTCGCTCTTGGTTGGATGGTATATTCTATAAATGTCTGTTAAGTCTAAATTATTGATTGTGTTATTGAGATCTATGGTTTCTTTGTTCAATTTTTGTTTGGAAGATCTGTCCAGTGGTGAAAGAGGCGTGTTAAAATCACCTAGTATTATTGTGTTATGGTCTATTTGGTTTCTAAAATTGAGAAGGATTTGTTTCACATACATGGATGAGCCACTGTTTGGGGCATAGATGTTTATGATTGTTATATCTTGCTGATTTATGCTTCCCTTAAGCAGTATGAAATGTCCTTCTTTATCCCTTCTAACTAACATTGGCTTGAAGTCCACATTATCTGAAATGAGGATAGATACTCCAGCTTTTTTGCTGAGCCCATGTGCATGGTATGTTTTTTCCCCATCCTTTCACCTTTAGTCTATGGGTATCTCTTTCTATGAGGTGAGTCTCTTGCAGGCAACATATTGTTGGATCTTTCTTTTTAATCCAATCTGCCAGTCTATGTCTTTTGATTGATGAATTCAGGCCATTAACATTCAGGGTTATTATTGAGATATGATTTGTATTCCCAGTCATTTGGTTCATATTTAAAATTTTTGACACATCTTGGTTCCTCCTTTATTTGACAGTTCCTTTAGGATAATTCCTCCCTTTGCTGATTTGCTTCTTTGTTTTTTATCTCTTCCTCATGAAATATTTTGCTGAGAATGTTCTGTAATGCTGGCTTTCTTTTTGTAAATTCTTTTAGCTTTTGTTTATCATGGAATGATTTTATTTCATCGTCAAATTTGAAGGTAAGTTTTGCTGGGTATAAGATTCTTGGTTGGCATCCATTTTCTTTCAGAGCTTGAAAAATGTTGTTCCAGGCCCTTCTAGCTTTTAGGGTCTGGATTGAAAAATCTGCTGATATCCGTATTGGCTTCCCCCTGAATGTAATTTGGTTCTTTTCTCTCACAGCCTTTAAAATTCTGTCTTTATTTTGTATGTTAGGTATTTTCATTATAATGTGCCTTGGTGTGGGTCTGTTGTAATTTTGTGTATTTGGAGTCCTATAAGCCTCTTGGACTTGATTTTCCATTTCATTCTTCAGAATTGGGAAATTTTCTGATATTATTTCTTCAAATAGATTGTTCATTCCTTTGGTTTGTTTCTCTAAGCCTTCCTCAATCCCAATAATTCTCAAATTTGGCCTTTTCATGATATCCCATAGTTCTTGGAGATTCTGTTCATGATTTCTCACCATCTTCTCTGTTTGTTCAACTTTGTTTTCGAGGTTAAATATTTTGTCTTCAATATCTGAAGTTCTGTCTTCCAGCTGTTCTATCCTATTGGTTATGCTTTCTATGGAGTTCTTAATTTGGTTTATTGTTTCCTTCATTTCAAGGATTTCTGTTTGGTTTTTTTTCAATATCTCTAACTCTTTATTGAAATGATCTTTTGCTTCCTGAATTTGCTCTGTTAACTGTCGATTGCTGCGATCATTCAATGCCTGCATTTGCTCTTTCATCTCATCGTTTGCTTCCCTAATCATTTTAATTATGTACATTCTGAACTCCCTTTCTGTCATTTCTTCTGCCATGCTGTCATTGGATTTTATTGATGTAACATCTAGATTTGTTTGGGGCATTCTCTTCCCTTGTTTTCTCATATTGTTCAGGAATCAGTGGGTCATTAAGATATTGCAGATTTCCTCTATCAACTTATAATGTCCCTGAAGAATGCTAGTATATCCCCTCTTATCCTTCAGTAGCCTGAAGTCTTGGAGGAGGTTGATAATGCAGAGCTCCACCAAGAAGTTGCCTCTCTAGGTGTGGTAACCCTCAGGTGGCGTATATTCCCTGCTAGTGGGCAGAGGTGCCTCCACTTGTTGACCAATGGTCATCCAATGGGGAACTAGACTGCAGGCTGAGGCAAGGCCTGTTTGTGCCTATGTCTCTGGCTTTACCGTCCCTGTGGGAAAACCTCCCCCGGCCGGGAAGAGTCACTCGGTGGGGATGTCTCGCTGGTCAGTTGCCCTCCTAGAGGTTCCCCTCAATCTACAACTACCACCTGGGCTGGGCTGTCTTCCTCTGCAACGTTCCCAGGGGCCGGACCTACGTCCTGGACCTGGGAGCCTCACCCTTCACAGGCGAGTCTCCTTAGGCTGCCTCTCCCAGAGAATCTGCCCGCCGCCCTGGAAACTTCGCTCCGCCCCTAGGCGTGTCTCTGTGCGGCTCTTCCAGCAAGAAGCCACCTAGCTCCTGGGACCCTGCTCTGCACCAATCGCCTGGCTATGCAGCCCCTCCCCTGAGCCACCACCTGGAGCCCCGTACAATAGGTCCGAGACCCAGAGACCCGCCACACACCTCCTCCTCCAGACAGCCGCCCAGTTTCCGACGCAGTCACTAGGAGTCCAAGCAACTCACTTCGGGTCTCCTCCTCCCGCCAACCACCCGTAGCCCTAGGCAGTCACTCCAAGCCCAAGTGACCCGCCCTGTTCCTCCTCCTCCTCCTTGGGGTAGCCCCCCGGGTGTTCAGGAGCGGTGGCTCCGAGACCAGGTGACTCACCACGCTCCTCCTCCAGGCAGGCCACCGGTGTTCAGGAGCGGTCGCTTTTAGTCCAATCAACTCACCACTCGCCTCCTCCTCTGGCAACCGCCTGTGGTTCTGATGCAGTCACTCCCAGACTAAGCGTCCCACTGCTCTCCTCCTCCAGGCAGGCCACCAGTGTTCTGGAGCAGCTGCTCCGAGTTCAAACAGCTCGTCACGCAGCTCCTCCTCCGGCAACTGCCCTCGGCTCTGATGCAGTCACTCCCAGGTCAAGCAACACGCCGCGCTCCTCCTCTTCCTCCGGGCAGTCCCCCGGCGCTCAGGAGCGCCCACTCTGAGTTCAAACAGCTCACCACGCAGCTCCTCCTCTGGCAACCGCCCGTGGCTCTGATGCAGTCACTCCTAGACCAAGCGTCCCGCCGCGCTCCTCCTCTTCCTCCGGACAACCCCCCGGTGTTCAGAAGCGGTTGTTCTGGGTCCAAACAGCTCGCCACGCAGCTCCTCCCCAGGCAGCCGCCCGGAGCCCCAGTGGTTGCTCGAGTCCAAGCACTGTGCTGAGCCGCCTCCTCTACGATGATCCCAGTTGTCCGTGTTTACCGCTCCAGCGGGGGGAGGGGCGTCTCGCTGAGCGACTCCACTTCACAAATTCCCTGCGTTCCGGGGCTACCACCCCATCCGGACGCCTCCCCAACAGGAGAGACTCACCCGGCAGCTTTGAGTTGGTCCCAAGTCTCTCACTATCTCCTCTTTTGAATCTTGCGTCCTGGAGCAGCGTGAAATGCAGCCGCCCTCTAGTCCGCCATCTTGGCCCCCCCCCCAATTTGTTTTTGAAATGTATACCAGCATGCTCTCCTTTTTTATTTTAAATATAATAAAAATTTTTGATAATATTTTTCATGCTAAAATCCTCACTAAAAATATTTAAAATTTTCAAATGCTATATACCTGCTCCATGCATACATATATTCTTCATACCTGCCTTTTTAAAGTCTTCAGGTATTTATTTTATGTACCCTTAATAGTAAAAGAAAGAAGAGTTGTACATGTGAACTGGGTATTTAAAAATATGCTTAGATTGTTAGAAAAGTAAAGAAATTTAATTAGAGACTACAATACAGAGTAGAGTCTTAGCTATAGCGACATCCTAAGAGAGAACTGATTGAAATGTTCTGGAAGAAAATTCTAACCTTTTTGTCAACCCTTCTGAAGTTTGCTACTCAGCAGATTTCTACTGTATGTATATTAAAATAAAAAAAAAAAAACCCTGCTGCTCTGCAGATTATATTTACAGAAGAGCTCCAAACATTTTTACAGTCTTAAGCATAATTTTTATACCTTAAAATCCTTCCAGTTTAAGTGTACAGTTTAATGAGTTGTGGTAGATGAATATCATAACCACAACCATGCACAAGATACAGAAAATTGACATCACAAAATGTTCCCTTCTGCTCTTTTCCAATCCACTGCCTCCCTTACACCTGGCTGTAAGCAACCACTAATACACTTCTGTCCCACGAGTTGAGTTCTCTAATGTGTCCTTTGAGTGGAATCAGATCTTGATGTCTTTGCTGTCTAGCTCCTTTCATTGACATAATGCTCTTGAATTCTTTCATATCACTGTTGTAACATTGTATCAGTTTGTTCCTTTTTCTTTTATAATTTCTACATGGTATTTCACTTAGGCACTTACCACCATTGGTTTATCCATTTACCAGTAGGTAGACACTATCCTCTAAGAACTTCAAGTATGAGTCTTTGGGTAGATGTTTTTATTTCTTTTGAGTAGGAACAGAGTTGCTTGACCATAGGAAATTGCAAGTTTAATGTTGTTATAAAGTGTCAAATGACTGTACCATTTTTAACATTCACCAGTGATGTGAGTACTAATTGCTTCCTATCTACACTGACCCTGAGTGTCAGTTCTATTCATTTCAGCCAGTCCACTGCATGTTGGTGGTACTTCACTATGGTTTTAATCTGCATTTCCCCAGAGACAATTGTGTTAAGCATCTTCTTTTTCTTGCTGATTGGTCACTCTCATTTTTTAAATTAAAATGTCTGTTTAAATATTTTGCCAATTTTATTAGAGTTTTCATTTTTTAATCATTGTACTTTTATACTTATTTATAAAATAAATATATTTTTTCAGGTATATTTGTAATTTTCTCCTAATCTGTGCTTTGTCTTTTTTTTTCTTATTGGTATTTTTTTCATAGTCAAAGTTTTATAGCCCAACTTGTGATTTTTTCTGTTTTCATCTGTGCTTTGCTTTTCCAATCTAGAGCATTGTTGCCTATAACAAGACAAAAAATAATGTTTTTTTCTTCACTATGCTTTATAACTTTTATCTTCACATGTGTATGATACATTTTGATTTACTCTGGGGTATGGTATGAAATAAGTATGAAGTTTATATTTTTCATGTTGTATCTATTTTAATAGCACCTTTTTAAAGACTATTATTTCTTTATTAAATTACTTTAGCAACTTTGATGAAAAACTAGTTGACAATATAAAGATAGATCTCTTCCTTTTTTTTTTTTTTTGGTTTTGCTGATACTATGTCTTCTTTATGCCAATTCTATGCTGTGCTTGTTGTTTTAAGGAGCTTCTAAATATGTCTTGAAATCTGGAATGTAAGGTTTTCTAACTTTATTCTTTTGAAAACATGTTTTGGCTATTCTAGGACCTTTGCATTTCCATCAAAATTTCAGAATAAGCTTTGTAATTTGTCCAAAAAGCCCTATAAAGTTTGACTAGGATTGTACTGAATTTATAGATCAATTTGGGGAGAATATCATCCAATAAGCATTAATGCTTATCCATAAATTCGGTATATATTTCCACTTATTTAGGTTTCCTTCTATTCTTAGAGAGACTTTGTTTAATACAATCAAAAATACAGTGAATTTCTAGGCCTGGAGTTTTTTCTCTGTGAGGTTTTAAATAGCAAATTAAGTTTCTTCAACGACTACAGGATTCTTTGAATTTCTATTTTTTCCTAAGTCAGTTTTGGTAACCTGTATTCATTTCATCTGACTTAATCAATTTAAGCCCATAAAATTCTTTGTAAAACTCCATTACTATCTTTTAAATTTCTATAGACTCTCTCATTCTGCCCCCCATAATTGGTTGTACTGTTGTTCATACTATCTTCATACCTACCCTTTAAAACTCTTCCTGTGTGGTAAGAGAAAGGACAGGCAGCACACAGAGCTACAATGAAAGAAGAAGTGGCTTTCTTTGTTTACAGATGCATGCTCGAATAGAGGAAATGGCTTCTAGCTCCTTGACCATTTAGAAAATGGGCAGAGATCACACATGTTTTATTCTAGTTTAGTGACAAACTTTAATTTTTATATTTCGACTAAAAAAATATTTATTACACTGTATTTATTATCATCACGTATTTGTTATTACAGTTTTATTGCTATCATTTGTATCATTATTATACAACTGCTAAGTATTTCATATGAATTAACACATATAACCTTCATAAAAACTCTGCAAGATAGGCACTATTGTGATATTTAATTATAGATGAAGAATTGGCAGCACAGAGAAGATGAATAATTTTCCCAAGGCTGTGCAGATAATAAATGACAGAGCTAGGATTTGAACTTAAGGTAATTTTACCCCAAAGTTCATAATGCAACCTGTTCAATAGCTTATATTCACACTCTGAGACTTAAAAATGAATATATCATACCAAAAAATACAGTAATAATGTCTAAAATATAGTTAATCTGAGCTATTCAAAATGTAAAATAAAATGCAAGAAGACATTGTGATTTGCATAGACTACTACTACTAATTATTGTTCTGAGCTGCATAAAGTTTACTTAAGAGAATGACACCCATTTAAAACACCACCTCTGTCAGTAATTAGGTGACTAGGGATAATACCAGGAGTTAAGGGACTCTGTCATCATCAGTGGTAGC
Source organism: Sciurus carolinensis (assembly GCF_902686445.1). NCBI lineage: Eukaryota > Metazoa > Chordata > Mammalia > Rodentia > Sciuridae > Sciurus > Sciurus carolinensis. Next base: position 26,184,612 of record NC_062224.1, read on the forward strand.
CAAGAGAAGGAGAAGCTGAGAGGCCAAGTATAAATCTTCAAATGGGATCAAACCAAAGATCAGAAAGGCAGGGGAGAGCAACAGTGAAGAAACACGAGTGTCTTCAGGTTCAAAAAATGCCAACACTGGTAAAGAAAAACAATTTCCTATTTTAAGACAGGGACTAATAGTTCTCTGGATTTTTTGATGCTTCTCAATGGATTATGATTCCTTTGAACTATGTTATAATTTAGATGAAATGAAATCCATGGACACTGTGAGTCAAGGTTGACTCCACACAGAATGAAGGAATTACAGAAATACTGCAGCTAAAAGGATAATCATCAATATACTGTAGTCATAGTAACAGTACATCCTAATGATCATCATAGATAGCATCATGTAAATATATGAAGGGAACTGTAAATTTAGTGATATAGAAGTACATAAATAGCCTACACATGATAAAATGTGCTTTACACAATAACACACATCCCCAATCCTCTAGAATTGTTCTCATTTTAAATAGTCTAATACATCTCCAGAACCATCTCAAATGTGCTAGAAGTTTTCATGGTCAACATGTGTCATCAACTCTTTCTGTTGATGTAACACAATACTGCAGACTGAGTGATGGATAAAGGGCAGAGATTTATTTCTCACAGTATAAGGGACTGGGAAGCCCAAGATCAAGGTCCCTGCATCTGGAACGGCCTTGCTTCCCGCTGATCATGACATGACAAGAGGCTCCACAGAGTGAGAACAAGTGTGTGAGTTCTTGTGAGAGAAAGTACACATGAATGTACAAGTGCTTTTCTTCACTTCATTTGTTCTAATTAGTTATACATGATAGTAGAATGTATTTTGACATATGCATAAATGGAGTATAACTTCTCATTCGTCTGGTTGTACAGGATGTGGAATTACACTGGTTGTGTAATCATGAGTAGCTTTGTGTACTATCCTATGTGCAAGTGCTTTTACACAAAGTCACTCCCAAGAAAACTCGCCACTCCCTTGATAAGGCATTAATCCCTTTGCAAGGGTGGTACCCTAAATCCCTAAGAATCTTATCACCTCTTAATGGTTCTGCCTTTAACATCATTATGGCAATGAAATTTCAACTTGAGTCTTGCAGGGGATGTTCAAACCACAGCAGTATGTAAATGGAATTTATGTTCAGTAACTAACGTATAATTGGAAGGGAAAAGAAATTTTGTCAGATTGTCAGCATAAATAGAGGTTTTTAGGTACATCGCAGAACTTCCCAATAGATCAGAAGCTTAGAGTTACTCAGACTTGCAGACTGGGTTCTACGTTTTTTCCATTCTCTTGAACTTTTCTTCATTTTCCTTCTCTACTCTCATCCCTCTTGGAGACTAGTTCAGGGAACACTAAATATCCTCAACCATTTCACAGTAACATTATTAACATTTCATTAATTCTTATTATTGCTTTTCCCTCTGGATGGTACAGGTTTTATACCATAAAATGTAAAGTACATCTTCTTTGCAAGTACAAAGTAGACCTAACACTTTTTAATTTTAAAAGTTCAAGATTTTATAAAAATGAAATATTTTGTTTTTAACACTACTGAGGACATGATAAAGCAAGCTGGAATGTATACTTTGGTTCAAAATATTACTTAGAAGAGAGTACCATGATTCTCTTCAATGAAACCTAGTTTTTTTCTTTTCTTTTTCCCTTTTTTTTTTTTTTTATGCTGGGAATTGAATCTAGGGGTGCTTTTGGCATTGAGCTATGTAACTTAGCTTTCACAAGATTACAATCAGATTTCAGTTTTGCAAAAGGTGACAATGAAAACAGTTCTAGAAAATAGTCCCTAAATTGGTTCCAAGTGGAGGTCCCAATATAGGACAGACAATTGTTATAACCAGGTTATTAAGTTTCTTTTTAGATCTGGAAATTCTGGGAGGCACTAGAATAATAATTGCTAATAGTTTTATCTTTAAAGAAATATTTTTGCTAAAAATGTTAATTCAAAAATTTGGATATGAACCAAATCGTCAATCTGACACTTTAAGAAAGAAGAATGCATTGTGTTCCTAATCTTTTGTGTATAGATATATTCCATAAAGAATCCTGGAAGGAGGCTGCCCTCAGAGCATAAATAGGTATAGATCACTTTGCTCTCTCAGATAGCAACACAGTATTTTCTGCTGAATGAGAAAAAGTTTGAGGGCATAAATCAAGATACAGCAATCATCTGACAAAGAATTACAAAGAGGCCCAGTACCTTTTTCTTAGTGAACGCTATGTGACGCATCGATTTTCCACTGAAGATAAAAGCCAAAATCATGTGTTATCAATATAAGCAAGCAAAACTATTTGGTTCAATATGTTATAGCACTTTGGAGCAAAAACTTGCAGAAAGAAGGCAAGTCTGAAATGTTTCACACCATTAAGACAAGAGTGGATCAGCAGAGACAAACACATTCAAGAGATATTTCAGAGTTTGTCCCTCGAGAGTGAACAGGGCACCAGAGAGCAATAAACTCCTGCTTTTTTATTTGTCTATCTACAGCGTTTGCCAAAGAAGATTCATACCTGGTATGAAATTTGAACATTTAGTTTTTAACAAATTATTTGAGCCCTGATGATCGAAGACAACTGTCTTCATGTCACACTTTCACAGAAGTATATTTAAATATTTCCCTGCAGAGGGGAGTCTAGCTGGGCAGTTTTTTGCGTATCCAGCAAATTCATGCCAACTCCTAAATGACAAAAAAAAACCCACAGTTGAGATTCAATGTCTTTTGGCATCACACAGCTGGATAGCGTCCTGCCTCCTGGCAAAATCAGCACACTCAGACGTGGCCATCATAAAAGTCACTTCTCCATTTCTTACTCCATTCTCCCAAATCTAGCCAGAGAGATGGGCAAAAGGATTTGGCAGTATCCATCAGCAGAAATGGCCCTAATGGCTGGTGTACATGACACCAGTGACAAGGGAGGGAGTGGAGAGAGATGGTTACATCAAGTTTCAAAACAGGCCACAGATGAGAAGGGTTGAAAACATACTAGAATTAAAACATTCACGTCCACACTTAGTATTTTTCTTGGCCTTTTTACCAACCAATTGACAATATAAAAAATTTCATTCCCTCTTGGGGTTGGAGTTGTGACTCAGTGGTAGAGTACTTGCCTGGTGTGTGTGAGGCCCTGGGTTTGATCCTCAGCACCACATAAAAATAAAAAAATAAAGTAAAGATACTGTATCCATATATAACTAAAAAAATATTTTTAAAAAATTTCACTCCTGGTAACTTAAATATTTTTTTCTCTTCTCCTCTCTCTCCTTCTTTTCAACATAGATTGTATAAATATTTGGATACCACCATAAGTACATTTAATGCTATAATTTCTCTGTATATTTCCAGTTAAGATACTGCACAATATTCTATTACAACTTGAGGGGGTCAAAATATTAGTTTATATCTATGGAAATCATATAAGTCTAACAGGAATAAAATAATGGATTTGAGAAATTGAACTTGTTTTCTGGCCTGCAAACTCTTTAATTTGCTTCTGCCTGACTCTTTCCTCTCTTCTTCCCTAGGGATGGTTCTCCATAAGCTCATCACTTTGCACCACAGTTTGATGAGGAGGTGAGGTAATAAGCTGTGTCTCTATTTCCAATTCAGCTCAAGATAGCCTATGAGAAACTTTAAACTGTGAAACAAGATTTAGTATGCAGTTTATAGGCAAAAAAACTATGAGTGTTGTTCACACAGAATTCGTGCCAGCAAACTCCATCCAAAACTTTTCAATGCAAATTCTAGCAAACTACATACACTTGGAAGAAAAATGTTATATGAAAGACATAAAATTTACACCTTCAGAATTTATGTATATAATTTCAGGAAAAGTGGGTTGAATTTGACATTATTAAATATGGGCCTGCTTTATTTACAACATAACTTCAGAAACATTTTCCCCCTAGGACTGCTGAAAACTGATGTACCATTTAGGATTTAAAGGCATACCCCACACATGCACAACCCAATTATGATTGTAAACAAGATTGGTTTAAATTATGCCATCTCTCTCACTGCAAAACCTGAGAAGAATCTCTCTCTCCTTATTATTGAAGGATATTATCAGAACCTAGTGGAAATCCTTCCAGATTGAATCAGAAGTTTCTACAGAGTTGTGAGATCTAGTTGAAAAATGTTTTCTTTGAAGGCCCATGTTCCCTTCCCAGGGCTACTTCATACATAAATATTCTCTTCAAAAAAAGAGATGAGATCATGTAGGAAGACTATAAATCCTAATTCTTGTGGTGGTACCAAAGAATTAAGAAGTTGGGATAAGCTGGGGTTTGTAACACTTATCAACAACTGCCAGTGATACTAAATCCATGCCAAGAAACTCAACCCTGTAAGGGAAAAAAGCAGAAGGAAGAGAGATTTCAAGTCAATTCCATCTAAGTATTGTATTTTATTTTATTTTATTTTTTTCGAACCCAGGGCCTTTGTGCTTGCAAGGCAAGCACTCTACTGACTGAGCTATCTCCCCAGCCCTCAATTCTGTCTAAGAAAAAAGTTTCTGTCATCAGATTCAGAGGTAGGATAGAAAACCACATGAAGCAAGAGAGTTCTCAGCATTGGTAACACTAGAGTCCACCTGGATCAAATTCTTGGTGAGAAAGTTGTTGGGCTACTTTTAACATAAATAATTTAAAATGCCACATTCTATGACTCTACTATGTGGTGAGTGATCAATCAAGGCAACTGGAAGCATTGTAAAATGGTTTCCTATGAAATCTTCATTTTCATTAAGTATCGAAATACTCATTTAAGTATAAATAACAATGTGACACAAAGGTGAGAGCAGATGTAACAGAGAATCTTCTTGTTAGAAAATTTCCTTTCAGAAGGATCTTAGTCAAGACCTCCTTAGCAGTCTTAATCTGAACTATTTCAAAATAGGTGTGAAAAAGTGTCCCTTCCCTCTCATGTTTGTTTAACAGCCTCTACAATTTGGCATGGCCCAAATGCCCTTCCTTGTTGACGGGACTCCCTCAGGCACTCCACATAGGATCTGTCCTACAGCACGTGGCTGAAATGAATTTTCATGGAAGTCTCATGCTGGTAGTATAGAGAAAGGGAACATGCTGGGAAAAGGAATTAGAAAAGTGTTCTAAGAAATTCTAGGTAACGTTTAAATATGAAACAAGCCTTACTGAACATGTTAGTTACCACCAGCATAGATGAGATAGAGCTATGAGTTCTCCAAGGGGTAAAAGTAAATTTTAAAGAGTACATTTTATGGGACTGCGGTTACAGCTCCGAGGTAGAGCGCTCACCTAGTGTGTGTGAGGCACTGGGTTCAATCCTCAGCACCACACAAAATGAAGGTATCCACCTACAACTAAAAAATATTAAATATTTTTAATATATATTTTAAATATATATTTAATATTTTATTAAATATAAGGTATTAAATATATATTTAATATATAATATTGTATTAAATATAAGATATTAAATATTTTAAATAAAAAATATTAAAAAGAGTACAACTTATAATATTAAGGCTACCAATCCAAGAGTTATTAAAGACAACAGGTACAGGAGTGTAGACCAAGCCCTGAGTTCTACTGCTAGTAAACTACTGTTAGTAGTTCCAGTCTTCTGGTGGTAGTGCTCAGAAATGAATAAAATACTTGCTGGTCATGTCTGAATACATCCTGAAATGTCAGCATGAGGAATCACACATCTACAGGCACAATCACACCCTCAAATTCACACTTTCAAGACTATAGCATCTGAAAAGAGAACTACCCAAGAGAATATCTCTTGGAAAAGGACACATGTTAACATAACCTATAATATCCTCATATAATTGGTGTCCCTGCAGTATTCTACAGGATTTCATTAAGACCAATGTTCAATTTAATAATCCAGTATGGTATATGTATCATTAGTATCAGTGTAGCACATTCTTAAATAATTAGTCAAATAACCCATCCTGCAACAACCAAAGATACTCCAAAAAGCACTGGGATCTTCAGATGTCTAAAGGCCATTATTCTCTGTCATAAAGTTATGTCATAATTTTTTCTGTACCAGAAAAATCCAAAAATGTCCTGTAAAATATATTTAGAGAAAATACGAAAAAATATGCACAATTTCACCTGACTCATGGTTCTAAAATTACCTTTTGGAACAAGTCAGACGTTTCCTGTGGCACATATTTTTTTTGGACTACCAGGGAAGCATTTGGAATAGTCAAAATATTAGATTACTAACTTGTGACCTTATTGAAAAAAAATGAGTTATTCAATGAATCACTGGAATTATTAATGTTTGAAATATTACATTTTGCATTTGAAAATCCAAGTATTCAAGATAATATTGTGACATTTTTCATTATAATGGCTCCTTAGTACTTCTTATCTAATATGTAATTATGTTTAATTATGTGGGTAATGTGGACCAAAGATATTAGTGTCATGATCACTGAAATGGGGATCCAGAAACCTGAAGTCTAGTCTTTATCTTAAAATACCTGTTAAGACATTAATATGACATTTCTGGACCTTAATTTCTTATCAGTAGAGTGAACGATTTAGATCAAATGATCTCTTTCTGCCTATATATTTTCTAATTCTAAGTCTGAGTTTCCACTTGGAAAACAGTCTAAGTCCTGTACCAATTAATGATGGCAATAAAGACTGCTATGTCCTGTGAAATTAACCACATAAATAGTAATGTCATTTGCTCAGAGGGATTTAAAATGCTGGCGACACAGGAATTTTGAAGCTCTAAAGAACTAAAACCAAAAAATACAACAATCTTCACATTTCCAAAGAAGATTTTAAAAATGTATATGAGCACAGTAGCTTATTCACTAGAAGAAAGTATAGTCTTAAATATTCAAGGTCTAACCAAAATTTGACTACTTCAATATAAATCTAAAATGACATTAACCTCAATGTCATAATAGACACAAGTAAATTTTAGGTGAACTCAGCTTTGTTTCATATAAAATGTAAATAATAATAATCCAAACAGAGGAAGTTGATAAATTTTCCTCCTGTTGAAAGGGAAATAAAAAGCTGGGCATGGTGATTCACGTCTGTAATCCTAACTGCTCCTGAGGCTGACAGGAGGATCCCAAGTTCAAAGCCAGCCTTAGCAACTTAGCGCTAAGCAACTCAGTGAGACCCTGGGAGTGTGGTTCAGTGGTTAAGTACCCCTGAGTTTAATCCCCTGTGCTAGAAAAAAAAAAAAAAAGGGCAAATAAAAATTCATAATTACTAAAGCCTCTGCCTTTAACCAGTCATTGTTTACATGATCTAACAAAATTCACCAAATAGTTTCAAATCACTAAGAAACTATTATAAACATATGATAAAAAAACAAAATTAAGTATAAAGAATAATAATCCTAACTTTCTACTTATAAAATATGAATGCAACCATTTAAACAGTCATTCAACTTCTAGACACTACATGAGGTACTAGGGAAACAAAGCTGAAGACTGGGAGAAAATATTTGCCATTCACATACTGATTTCCCTACAGAACATATTTTTTAAAAATCTCAATTCTCTTTAATTAAAAAAAACTTTTTAAAAATTGGGTGAAAGGCTTGAACAGACATTTCAAAGTAGACATTTGTTAGGCAAATAAGTACATGAAAATGTGTTCAACATAATCGGTGCTAGGGAACTGCAGTCCACACTGAGATGCAATTATCTACTTCAGAATAGCTAAAATTAAGAAGACTGATAGTAATATGCATTGGTTTGGTGGTGGAAGAACTGGAACCCTGACACACTGTTGATGGGAATGAAAAATGGGAAACTTTGACAATCTGTTCAGGAGTCCCTGGAAAGTTCCACTTATTTCTACCCTATGACCCAGTCATTCTACTCCTGGTTATTCAGACAAAGGATAGAACAACAGATGTTCATGTAAAGATGTGAACATAATTATTCATAGTGAATTCATTCAAAATAACCCTAACTAGAAATAACCTAGATATCAATCAATATGTGAATAGATAAACTGTGTTTTATCCAAATGAATGACTGATACCTACAGTAGCACCAATAAATCTCAGAACATCTGAGCCGAGTAAAATAAATCACACCAAAAAAAGAGAACATACTGTGAAACTTCCTTTAAATAAAATTTTGGGATATATAAATGAATGTATAGTGGCAGAAAGCACATTAGTGATTATTGAGGGGTCAGAGGGAAGGATTATAAACAGACATTAGAAAATTTTGGACGATGAAGCTTATTTCCATTATCTTTGATTTGCATTTTCCTAGAACTAATGCAATCAAGATAATGAAAATATATAACCATCTTGATGGTTTCAAAACTTTTAATAGGTGTAGTTTATTACATATCAACTGTACTTCAGTAAATCTCAAAATAAAAATTAGTTAGAAGTTTGTAATGAAACTTCATATGTTTATGATTTGCTGAGACTTAACTGACCATGCCACATACAAGAGTTTTGGCTAATTATTTCAACTGATATTAACAAATAAAACTAGTTCTTATATGCAGCATCTACCATCTAGTACTATCATATTTACCTCATTTTAAATGAGTGATCCTGAAAAGTCTTTGGGTTTTTCTTCAAAGTAAGCATTGAATGCTGGGCATAATGCTATGTGAGTTATCTTATAATACTACAGTTAATAAGAGTGTGGGTTATTACTGCTGCTCTTTCTCAGTAGAATGGAAATGGAGAATATCCATTTCTTAATGGAGGAAAAACATCTTGTTGCATAAATTGGACCCTCTTTTACTACTTTGAATGATTCATCCACACAGCATGCAGAATCTCTAATTTCATCATTTCGGGTCTGAATTTTATTTAAAATAAAAGGCTAAAAGAACTCTCAGAGAGTCAAACAGTGCACTCTGCGTAACCCCTGGTGGGTTTCATACTCAATTTTTATATTTATATTCATGACCACAGGATTCCTTTGTTAGTTGCTTGTTTATCTGGCTGTGAAACTACTGCGCTGCAAATTTGATTTTCTTCTGGAAACCAATTCTTGAGTAAATATCATAAGAAGAGTTGATCCACTAAATACTAGTATGGTCCAAATTACAAGTGACCTGATTAAAGAGTAAGAATTAATTTGAAGTGGATGAGCCATTATTAAATAAAAGTTAGGGAAAAAAAAAGAAAAAAAAACCTCTTCAATTTCATTTCACACAATGACATGCATCTTACGTGTATTGGAGCTAAACAGAAAGATAGCACACTACATATGGCACACTGGGTCTCATTTATGTCTCCCTGGACAAATTACCATTTCTAATGTGTTCTTCACTGATTAAATCATGTAAAAAGTGTAGGTATAAAGGTTAGAAGTTCTCAAAAGGAAGTCTCGAGTTTTATTTGGTTACAAAACTGTTATTTAGACTAAGATCTTTAGATAGAGTCAGTGCTTAAATTTGGGTAACAAATAATTTTAATACATGCAAAGAAAAAAACATTTTGTCCAGGGATAAGTAAGAAGATTTTTCCCTGTATAATATACATAGACTATCTGCTAAAGGGATAAATAGCATATATTCAACAACTGCATGCTAAAGTCATATGATATATTGGGAAGGCAAGGAATGACAATTATTTAGAAATGGTGGGTTCCAGCATTAGTTCCAGTTATGCTGTCCACAAGCTATTTGGCCAAGGATAAACAACCCCTCTGGGCTTCTTTCTCCAAAAATGACAAAAAGAATCTCTGACTTTCCAACTTTGGGGAATTGCCAAATTGATTCAAATATATCACATGTGTATCTCTCTCTCTCTCTCTCTCTCTCTCTCTCTCTCTCTCTCTCTCTCTCTCTCTCTCTCTCTCACACACACACACACACACACACACACACACACACACTTCCTTTACAAAACTGTGAAAATAACATATGCATTTGAACTGGTTCTTACAAGCTGGCTTTTAGGTGAAAACAGGTAAGATTTGGAGTAAAAAATATTCCACCAGTAGTAAGGAGATCTGGATTTAAATTTCAGCTCTTCCCCAGAGAAGCTGCAATTTTTGAGCAAAGCATGCACTGGATTTCAGTTGCTTACCTATAAGTAGTTAATATGTCAAACGAAGTATTCAAAATAATAGATTTACGAGTCTGTGCTTTTAGCAGAATCTCAGAGATTGTGCTAAACTCATTTCTTTCCCACGGATTTTTCATTTCAGTAGATCACATACTTAAAATTGAAGGCAACTGCAGCTATTTCATGATGTGTTCATGTTTACAGGTTCTAATCATACAAGATTGGGGATAGTCAAGGAAGAGGCAACTTAAGGAAATTTGGTACACCCTTAATTAAATGATAAATGCATGTCAAAGTAACTTTGACCAAATTCCACTAGCTTTCATCTCAGGATTATAGTGAACTTTCACAATGCTTAGACATTCTGATTCAAATACATATTCACATATGCTTTATGAAACCTATTATCCATACCTGAAAAGGCTGCCGGCTGGAAACGTTGAGGTGTTTCCTTATCCATCTGTTGTCTTGATTCCCAAATATCTGCCACAGCAGCTTTCCCCTTGAGTTACTCCAGATTCGCTGGTAGATAGCCAACCTATGAATGTGCTTTCCAAACATGTGGTAGTATAAGCGGAAGGTACAGCCCTCTGTGTCAGTGGCGTTAAAGATGGGGCTCAGTAAAACAGCCTTGTTTTGGAAAACCTGTGGCTCTGAAGATTCTATGTAGAGATAGTGTCCTTTAACTGTGCCCAAAGTATTATCCTTCATGGGCCCTGTATTAAGTGTTGAAGTTGGACCCTGGTTTCTGGTCCAATCAAAGTCATCCTCTGTCTCTTGTTCCCAGTTACAAATTCCATTCTCAAAGTCACACTGTAGTTCAGGGACTGAAATTGGCATTAAATAACAGCAAGAGTTAATTAAGGACAAAACTAAATGTGATTAAGAACATTGACGGACACTTTTGTCATGCAAAGGCAAGCCATTTTAACTTCAAAAAGCTTTGTTAGTTTTAAAAAAAAGTTTTAAAATGCCAGATGATGTATCAAGTAACAACATTCCATGGCCTTGGACCTTATTTTCCAAATGTTTGTTTTTGCCCCTTCCTCTTCCAGTTCTGTTATCATCACTCTAAGCAAATGATCATGACATCATGGCTGGTGCAGTAAGAAATTTCTGGCTCAGTGCATTTCAAAATCAACTGAACATTCTAATCAGAAGGGAGCATTCTAATCAGAAGGGAACAAATACCAAAGCCCAGAGATACTGATTTAGTTGCTGAGAGTAGTGAAGCCATGCATCAGAATTTTTTTATAAGCTCCCTTAGTGATCCTAATAAAGCTAAGAACAATCATATTTTAGTGAGTCTCAAGATTTAAGAATCACTAGGAGTTCAAGGTAGAATTGCTTACTTCACAAAAAAGCCCCCAAACAAATACTAGTTTATGGAGTGAAACTTACAAATTCAAATTTTTAACAAATATTCAAGATAATTCTTACGTAGGTGATTTCCAAACCTTAGCCTAAACCTATATCCTGCCCACATTTAGTGTCCCTAAATGTCAGTGCCAGAATAACAATCCTTCAGTAGCAGTAGTACCACTTTTTTTCTTTATTCAAAATTCCTTTAATCTAAACTTTAATATCCTCCCCAAGTTAAAATGCACATTACCCTTTGCAGGCAGTATCTTCCTATGCATCCTGAACTCTGACCCTGTCTGTCTTTGCACCTGATGTTCCAACCTCTGCCTTGTTACTCTCTGCTGTATCTCATCAGTGGTTGCCCTTCTTCTCAATGACCTGTAGCTCCTCTGGCCTGGCCTATTTAAACTTCTAACTTCCTTCAGTCATTAGAACAATTTTGACTTTAAAGGGATTGACTAGCCCAATTAAATGTGCTACCCCAATTTCCAGGGCAATACAGGAATATGTTCATTTTTCAAGGCATGAGGATTTTGTTGACACCAAGTATTTGCTTTAGAATAAGTGGGATAAAATACTCAATTGTCAGTATTTGGGCTGAGGGGAATGGATTTAAAATTCGCAGGTAGTTCCACATTTTAGCTTCATTTACATAAGTTAATATTTAAAAAAAATAAACGTCCACTGTCCTTTAACAATTCATCTTCGTAATGGTACTTAGTGCCAAAGGTGAACAAACACCCTGAAACAATAAATAAAAGCGTGTGTGAATGAAAGCAGCCAGGCGAAAACAAATCATCTGTCTCTGAAAACCGTGGAGCAGGCACTGAGACCTAATGAAGGGAACCAAGTGGGTAAATGTCAAATGGGAGATGAGTTTTCATTTGATATTTCCTCACTTGTGACTAATCAAGCCCAGCTGTGACGTGAACTAGGGACATGCAATGTGTTCTCCAGGTGTCTGTCTTTTGCTGTGGAGCAGAAGGAGAATGTCAAGTTGCTGAGTTTTGGACATAAAACTGGCACTAAAGCCAACAGACTTTTTACATTGTCTGTCTTCACACTGACTACACACTCAATCTTCATTTCAGAGGGAATTTGTGTAGCTCCACCCTTCGATGTAAAACCACATCTCTAAACATATTTCAGGAGATACAGCCTGGGATTCAGGACATCCAGTGCATACTATGTAATAAAATCGCATGCCACCTTGCAAAGCTGTGAGAAGCTGCCATTCTCCTGACACCATTATTTCCTTTCCGCAATACATCATCACAAGAAGCAATTCGATGTTATGTTTGTACTCCCAAATTCCTATACTGGGAAATTTGAAGGAAATTTACTTATTTTTAGCAGTAGATCAAATTTAGGATTTAGAGAACAGGAAAAAGATGAAAAGGTTTTTCAAATTTGCAAAAATAAATTAGCTCTAGGGCAAGTTCCACTTCTTATGATGGCCATTGTCAAAATCATCAATGTTAATGCCATCCACTCAAACATCAGTTGTATAAATTTCATGAGATGCATAGTAATTCTGACTTTAATATGCCTGACTTCAATATGCCTTTGATAATATGTGTCTCAAAGTCTGCATACTTACAAAGCTCTCTGCAACAATTTACAAGGAAATTTCTTAATGTAATGTTTCCTATAAGGGTACCAAGCATTCTATGATTCTACCTTGGTTTATAATCTGCTTCCAAGTTTAATAAACACCTAGCTTGAAATTTGAAACTGTTGCTATTTCTGGACAAGGAATCTGAGTCCAAGAAAAAATGTAAACTTTGCTGACATATTTTTGAAATGAAAATAAAATACTATTAGCTTTTCATTCATTTCCAGAAGGGCATTACTGAGGCTAGGTACATTAAATGGCAAGGTCCACATAATCATCAGATAATACAAACTTTACAATTTAAACCAGAGAGCCAAGACTGGTTTTTGACACCTCACTTTCTGATGCCTAGAGTCAAAAGAAGTGTCCAAAATAATCAATGTATTGCCTAAATATTTTTCCTAAGCCTCATCCCTCATCTCCTTCACTGTCAACACAATTCACTGCCATCCCCTCTCCTATAGGCTACTTGCAAGAGTTCCTTGCTGGATCACTAGAATCCAGTCTGCTCCATTTATTATATCATAGTCACAGGAACATTTTAAAACCTGCCAATTTGGTTTTTTTTTTTTTTTTTTTTTTTTTTTAAATCCCCCTTTTAAAAAACCTTTCAAACAAAGCAGATTTCTTGAGCCTGGACTGCAACGATTCGCCAATCCAGCCTCTCCCATACCTCTTTCCCTATGTTATACCCTCTTGCCAGCTTCCCTCACTGGAGCTACACAAGCTGTCTTTCATCTGTCTTGCAGTCACACGTCAGGGCTTTTGGATATACACTTTGACTTATTATTTTTAGAATCTCAGATAAAGCAAATGCTATTATTATATAAGGTCCCAGCACCCCTCTTCATAGCTCCTGGCAGATTTGATGTTTTATATTTATTTACTAAATATTAGAATATCCATCTTTTCAGTTAGACTATAGACTCCATGAAAGCAGAGATTCTGCATAATTCAGTTCTTCCATGGTATCCCTAGGATCTAGTTAATAAATCTCCAAAATAAATGTTGATACTCCTGATTAATTAATAATAATATAATATCTGATATTCACTAACCAGGTAACTATGCATAATGGCACTGAATTGATTGGCTAAAAAGAAAATCGTGAGCTAGTCTAGGTCACTACCCTCAAAATAAGTCAGAGGGACCAAAAACAATAAAACAGAGAAATGCCAAAAAATTTACCACAGTCAACTTCGTCAGCATAGTCACCACAGTCATCCACCAGATCACATAAGCGAAGCTTTTCTATGCAAGCCTTGGTGTGGGGACACCAGAAGTGATCTGGCTCCTCGCAATTCTCAGCAGGCAGAGGAAGGGTACAGTTTTCGAATCTGATGTCATCAATAGCTGATACCCCATCATAAATGCCAAGACTGACTTTATCCAGTGTCAAGTAGAAGGGCTGGGTCAGGCGCCCCAGCTGGATGTTCACCTCTGACCACTGGTTGCCCTGGTTGTATAGCACTCTCCAGAGAACTGTTGAGTCACCAGAGTTTTCTGTATGTAACTGCAGCTCAGCTGCTCCCACTGACAGGCCATAGTTATAAAACCTGAAAAAGAGCAAACACAAGAAGCAGGCATAATTTATGAGGTACCCTACATATTTAACCTTTGAACCCTTCCACTTGGTCAAGAGCCAATTAATAATTGGTTGTCATAAGGGACACCATTGTTTCCCGCAGTTAATCTTGCTGCCTGTTTGAAAGAGCTTATCTGCTGAGGTACATGCTCTGTGGCTCTCACAACCCTGGGAACCTTTCTTAAGGGGCTTCCAGAGAATAGAGGAAAAGTCTGAATTAAATTATAATCAACTGATGGAGGGAAAACATCCCTGTCAATAAGAAAGAAGAAGAAAAAAAAAAAAAAAAAAAACTCATACATGCTCCTAAGTTAAATCAAAATTGTGTGAACTTAATGCAATAGCAATTTTTAAAGTAAAACCAGAACTAATATGTTCAGGAGTATTTCTGCAACCTCTAGGCCAAATTACTGTTGCTAGGGTAATTGATGATTGTTTTTGGTATTTACCAGAAAGAAAGTATGCATCCAGATCCTGTCTGGCTGAAAGTTGGGCTCTGGAGTTTAGCAACTTGGGACAAACTGCTTCTATTCTTCAGAATGAACATAAAATGGCCTATTGGGATACAAAACAAATCATTAGTTAGCCTATTGGAATTTACAATAAGACAAATGTCTCTTAACCCTACACTGAGTAAATTTAGTATACAACTAAAATTATAATTATATAACACAAAAATCAGTGGTGATTGTTAAATTTGCTTTTACAAAAACACTGAATGATATAAAAACAATTGATAACTTTGGTTAATCCAGCCTAAAATATATCTATACCCCATCCATACCATGCATAAAGCAGTCATTTCATGCAGACCAAATATCACTATGAACAGTATTCAGCTGTCCTACTGATGCTTGTGATAGCATTGAACACATCTGTGTCTCTTTCCCATCTGGAGCCAACTGAACAGTACATATAAGTAGTTAGCAGAGCCTCCCTTGCTTCTTACCTTGAGTTGTGTTGTGAGTATGATCCTGAGGTGGGGCCTGTTGCTTAAAAGCAGCAGAAAGATCACTCTGGGAGCTCCATATCCAGTCAAAATTGTCACCAGCAATTGCTTCAAACCAACCGCAACTGTTTGCTTCAAAATCACAACTGGAAACTGAACAACCAAACAGTGGCTCTTAGACTGACTCTCCACAGCGTTCCCACACTTTGAAAAGGTAGATTTCAAATGGAAACAGCCTTACTATGAATCTCTCACTACACCAAGGGGACTACATGAAAGGACACCCTTGAGGGGAGAAAAAAAAAAAAATATATATATATATATATATATGTGTGTGTATATATATATATATATATATATATATATATATATGTATACTTTGATTTGAAAAGTGGATTTCTGTTTTTCATACTAAATATTGAAAAGGCAGAATTTTGTTTCTCAATTTAAGAAATTCAGGTTTTTTTCTAAATATGCTAATAAATAGAATCATTCAGCCTCATTGTTTGTTAAATTATTAAGGTTTTGTTAATTTGTTATCATAGCCATTTTAGTTTCCCTCTTTTTACTAGACTGAAAAGCAACTACTTATAAAAAAATCAGTATTTGAAAAACCCCAGATTCACTATATAATAAACTGTGTAGCCTTCATTTGTATATAGTATTTCACAAATCATTGCATCACCTAATTGTACAACAAAGAAACTTTTTTTTTTCAGGTAAACATGCAGAGAAATGAGTTAATTTCCACAGAGACATTATAGAAAGGATGAGATGGGGAAGAAGAGAAAGGGAAGTTATAAATATTAGCAGTGTAGAATTATAGCTAACAGTTACTAAATATCTTACATAATGGACTCTGTGCCAAATGTGTTACATAGATCCAACTTTCAGAACAACTCTAGGAGACAGGAATTATTACTGTTGTTGCTATATTACAAAGGTAAAAAGTGAGGTTAGGAGAAGTTATTAATCTAGCCAAGGTCATATACTTAGGAAGCTGTAGAGTAGAATGGGAATTCAAATATTATGGGATTCTTTATCTAATATTCTTTCTGCAACTCTTGACTGTAACCACTGCTTGTCATTATATTGGAGGAAGGATAAACCAAAAAGACTTCATAGGAATGTACTAAGTGATGATGTTCAACTGTTGCTACACATACCAATGCAAAATGTCATTGATTTCCATTGATGATGATTACACCTGGATCCTTGGCTATTGTCTGCTTTTATCCAAAGATGTAGTTATAAACTGCATAGATATTACCTTGTAAGAGGAATTAGGAAGAAAGCAAGATGTTTCAGACACAAAAACAGAAAGCAAATTACTAAATGAGATTAAAAATTTAGTAAGTCACTTTACT
Organism: Sciurus carolinensis; assembly: GCF_902686445.1. Taxonomy (NCBI): domain Eukaryota; kingdom Metazoa; phylum Chordata; class Mammalia; order Rodentia; family Sciuridae; genus Sciurus; species Sciurus carolinensis. The sequence goes on from NC_062224.1 coordinate 26,201,539, forward strand.
TAATGATAAATCATTTTATATTTTAAAAATGCTACTTCTACATGGAAAGGAATGAGAGGTAATGTTAGAAACATCTGATTTTTTTAGTTTCTACAAAAAATTCCAATTTCAAAAATACAGTTTCCCTCTAAGAAATTTTCTGCTTGGCCAGTCCAGTGCATCCAAATGTAATCAAAACTCAATAAGAATGTATGAATACACTAAAATAAGTACTTCTAAAACTTTGATTCTAATTAGAGATAGCTATATTTCAGTATGTGGATATAATTAGAAATAAGCAAAATGAACATAGTTTCTTCTATATTTAGAATAAAGATTTCTCAAGTTTAGAAATCTGTAGTGAAGCAAAATTAAATGCTACTCAACAATGAAAAACAATAATGATAAATATTGCAAGTTATGGATAAATATGAAGAAAGTTTAAGTCTTTATTTTTATAGATCATCTCTAAGTATTTAATACACATAAAAAGATAGATATAGACAGGTAGATAGATAGGTAGATATAGAGATATAGAGATACAGATTGTGGGGTTTCAAAGCATGTAGATATTTCAGTCTCCAGGAAGCTGAAGCTTTGATTCCTATTTCATGCAATCTGCAGAAGATGTCCAGGAGTTCTTGTTACACAAAGAAACAAGTTGTTGCTACTATATAGTACCTATCCAGCACAGCTACTAGTAATGGGAAACCTGGCTATCTGTTATCCAGGAAGATACCGCTCTAGATGTAATCAATATTACATTACTACATTATGGTAGTAAGATTTTTAAAAATCACTGCAGTTACATTGTAGATCTCTTACAAAAGACTGTTTAAAGTTGATAGGTTTTTATTTAGTATATCAAAGAAGATGTTCCCCTCATGTTTATTGCAGCATACTTCACAATAGCCAAGAACTGAAAGCCAGATACAGAAAGACAAATACCACATGATCTCACTTGTATGTGGAATCAAAAACAATCTCAGAGAGGCTGAGAATAAAATAGTGGTTACCAGAAACTGGAGGGAGTGGGGAGGCAGGTGGTATGGAGAAAGTTTAACCAAGAGGTAGTAAGTTACTTTAAAGAGGACTCAGAAGTTCTGGTGTGTTATTTACCACAGATAATGGTAATGCACTGTATATTTCAAAGCTATGAAAGGTGTTTTAATGATTACACCACAAAGAAATGATGAAAGTTTGAGGAAACAGATGCTTACCTCAATTTGAACATTACACAACATATAAGTGCATTGAAATATTTCAAGGTACCCCACAAATATGTACAATTTATATGCCAATAAAAACGACTTTTTTAAAAATAGTGATTTTTTTTAAAAAATGCTGTTAAAATTCAAATGTACTTTTTGAGTATACTTTGTTCCTATGTAGATTTCTATACACATTTTAAAACCCCAATCATAAATGTAATATTCAATGAAATTAGTCTCCTAGCTAGCCATAATTGAGTATGTACCTCACTAGAAAGACAGGGAAATTATAACTGTGTATCCATTTCTGACTGAGAAGTGCAATACTATGGATATGTTCTAATAATTGAGATTCAAGGATATCTCACTGCTTATGGATCATTATTGATTTCCTCAATTATTATCATCACAAGCACCATCGTTCACAATAACAATTGCAGTTACTGTTTACTCAGAGTTTAGTGCATAGCAAGTTTTGTGCTGGGGGCTGTTACAGTCATAATAGGATGCCTACTGACAGAGTTTCTGAAAAGTGTGTTTATCTGTTCTATGGCTCTGAGTAGAAAAGCTAATGACTCTACAGCAGTTTTTAATTATTGTGAGAAAAATCACCTGATGGCCTGTATTAATTATGCAAATATAATTACATTAGTTGACCCTGGGACAAGGACATGAGGAGATAGCTGGTGAGCTGCCAAAGAGGTCCTCCCTGCCGTTTCCATAGCATTTCACTGAGGCAGAAGATGATGGATGGATGTAGTTGCCAAGGAAGCTTATGAGGAAAAGAACCCAGAATCAGGTCCCGCTTCATTTCAGATTGACTGTCTTAGAACTTCTCTGATGGTTTAGATGACCCTGTTGAGGTTTATTTATAAGGAATAAGCACAAAATGTATAAAACGCAAGTCTGAGCTCATAATGTGGTCCTCACAAAAACATCTAAAAGTTCATAAGAGGAAATACATCCTGTGATGTCATGTGGTTGAACATCAAACTCTCTCTGGTCTTAGCTACATAGGGAAGATTCCCATGTTAAGTTAAAAAAAGAGGAGAGGGGTGAGCATATGACCCGTGATTTTTAAAAAGTTAGTACCCAGAGTCTAAGCAAGGGTCACCACTGGGATTACAGAGAGATCTGAACCAGCAAGACACCAGTACAGTGTGAGAACCACCTGCTAATATGCATGCCATCTTATTTAATCCTCAGGAAATATCTAAGACAACATTATTATCCCTGTTTTAGATATGAGAAATATAAGATTGAAAGAGGAAGAACATAATTTTTCAATGCTCATTAGCACTTACACAATCCCAATCCAGACCTGAAGTCAGAGCCTATGCTCTTAAAAATGATTATTTCTACTGGTTCATTAAGTAATAATAACAACTTTCAACAATTATTATATGCCAGGCACTGTGCTATGTTTTTTCTCATGGACGATCACGCAAAATCTTAACCTGTATGATTAAAAGACATGCTCAGAAGTAGATTTTAAACTATATAATAATATTAGTTAGAAGTCTATTACACTGATTCTCCTTGTTTCTTCACAAATTTTTCCTCTAGATTTCATGACCCTCCTGAAAGTTGTAACTAAGTTAATTGAGTATTCTAGTATGTTCACTTAGTTCACTAAAGTTGCGCTTTGATTATGCATTTATTATAAATTTCAAATGCATTAATACACTCTTCCATATTTTGGAGCATGTTCTCTATGACTGTAATTGTTTTGAATTTTAGGCTTTTCTATGCCTTCAGATGGTTATATGTTTGGAGTTTATGATAAGGTTGAAGTAACTGAACTCTAGACTTCATCAATAGTTAATATTCATTAACAACTTAAAATGAAATGTAACAGCAAGGGAGTGCTTACAAAATAAAAAAGAGGAAATAAAAGATGTCAAAATAAATGCATAGAAATAATTATAAATCTGCTATAGGAATACCAACTCATAAATAGCATAACGTTCAAGATTACTACATTTTAAATAAGAATGATTAATTATATCATTGGACATATAGTTTTAAAGGTCTTCCTTTAAAGGTCTCTTAATATGGAGATATATTTATGTGTGTGTGTATATAGATATACACACACACACACACACACATACACACACACACACAGACAAAAAGACACTATTGGAAGAATTCTCCATGGGTCTTTTATGTTTCTGCACAGAATTTACTACCCTTTCAAGGACAGTCAAATAGCACACAGCCATGAAAAAGAGATAGTGACTTCCTCTATAAGAGGGAGCAAGGTATCATTCCATTTAGTAATGATAATGTCTCCCTGTAAAACAAAGTTCAAATGAGATTTTTTTTAATGTTTTTTTGTTTTTCTTTTTGATACTGGGGATTAAAGCAATGGGTTCTTTACCACTGAACTATGTCCCCAGTCCCTTTTATTTATTTATTTTTATTTTATTTTTGAGACAGGATCTTGTTAACTTGCTGAGGCTGGCCTTGAACTGGGATCACAGGCATGGGACTATGCTCCCAGCAAAGGTTGAACAAGTTTGTATGAAGCCCATTTTAAAAGATTTGGTTTCAAAAGCATAGCCTCCTTAGTTGCAATGCAAACCCACTTCGTACTTACATACACCTGATCACCTCTGAATTACCCTATTACAAGAAACTAATGGAGAGACAGAAGGACCAATGCAAACATGCCCCCTGCTGTTTGCTCTACCATGAATCATAAAGTCCTTTTTGTGTGACACCAGTCTCAACTCTTCTGCTAGCATCTATGAAACAATAGCAGTCTAACTTGCTACCTCGCCAGCAGGGTAGTATTTCAGATCTTTCATGGTTCTTGATACATATTATATTACCTATTATAATGCCTGCCATTAAGGAACTTAGAACTTAACTGTGGAGAATTTATAAGCAAGTAGATCATTATGATAGAGCAATAACTATCATGTAATCATTCATTTACTACTCATTTGAAAAAAAGTTATTTAGTACATATTAAAAGTATGTACAGGTATAGGGCCTAAGAATGTAGCAGTAAAAAAAAAAAGACAGGAAATAAATTTCTCCTCAGGGATATTATATGTTGGAGTGGGATGATAGGAAAAAAACAAGATAAATAAGCTGATACTTATTAACAGTGATACTGCTAAGAAAATAAGAAAATTGTGTTAGAAAGATGCATTGCAATTTTATAGAACAGAATCAAAGAAAGTCTTCAGATAAAAATGAACATCTAGGTGAACACCTGAAGGAGATGGGTGTAAACAAAGCCATGCAGCCATGTAGAGGACCCAACAGAGAAGGAACTTTGAGGGCAAGAGCCTTAGGCATAACAGGCTTCTCATGATCCAGACGAATCAAAGAGACCTCGAAGTTTCAAGGACAAAGTGGAAGAGGACAATGTGGGGAGATGAAATCAGAGAGGTCACCTTAAGTTTTTGACTTTAATTCTGAGTGAAATGGGAAATAATTGACATGTTTTCAGCAAGTAAAAAATTTAGACTCAATCACTCAAGCTGCTGTATTGAGAAAACACAGAAATGGAATGGGGAACAAGGAAAGAGAATGTTATGTGAAAGTCCAAACAAGAAGTGGCATTGGTCTGGGCTGGGTGGTAACAATGAAGATAAGAATGAATTATTCTCAAGTTAGACATGATAGGATTAATGGATATCAGATGAGGAACATAAGAGAAGTTAATATGATCTCAAAGTCTTTGATCTAAGCATTTGAAACAATGGAGGTATCCTTTATAAAGCAGAAAAGACTGTGAAGAAGTGGGATATGGGGGTTGTGGGGGAAACAGGACCTTAATTTTGGATATGCTATATTTGATAATCCTATTAGGTATTCAAGTCATCATGTCAAATAGAGAACTGGATACATGAATCTGGAGTTCAGATGAGAAGTCCTGGCTGGAGATATAAATGAGAAACTCATCAAAGTGACAAAAAGAAGTTATAAAAGCAGGTGGAAAACCAAGAATTGTACTTAGTGTTACAGAAACCAAGCCAAGTATTTCAATGAGGAAGGTTATACCATCTCATCAAATGCTACTGATAGGTTAGATGAAGATAGAGAATGGAAACTGGATCTAACCCTTTCATAACTTTGACAAGAACAGTTTGTGTTGAATGGGAACAGCTAGGGCTGATTGCATTGGGTTTAAAAGAGAGAATTAGAAGAGAAAGGTGGAAAACAGTAACTAGAGCTAATTTTATGAGGAGTTTTTCTGTAAAAGAAAAAATGATGTGGTAAGTAAACAGAGAAGTGGGATCAAGGGAAGATCTTTTAATATGTAAGAAATAAGAACATGTTTTTATGTTATTGAAAATTCGGGTACAGAGGGAAACTTGTCAGAGCAATGTTACTGAAAAGACAACAGAGATGGGTTCAAGATGAAAGAGCGGGATTTACCAGTGGTAGGACTGAGAACGATGTTCCCAAGGTACAGAGAAAAGGTAGTTTATGGTTGGACAGGAGCACTGTGGGAGCTTGTGAAAGTATTTCTCTGGTTATTTCTATTTTCTCAGTGAAACCAGATATAAGATTATCAATAGAGGTTAGGAAGAGGGAAGAATAAAATAGATTTTTATTGAATGACAGTAAGGCAGTTGAAGGTCAATGTAAGGCCACCATTAAAATATTGGACTTCACAAGAAAGGAAGTGAGTGTATGAGGAAATAAGGGATATGTGAGTATTGGTATGATTGATGGATTTTAAGTATTGGTAGCACAGATATATCATTAGAATTGTGGCATTAAAGGAAAAGAGAAAAATAGAAAGTAAAAATTACATAATCTGTGTTTGGATTAGAGGGGTACTAGTTACTGGTAAGAAACACAGAATCTTTCGTTAAAAAGGAAGAACAATGAAGAACATGGAATCAAGAACCACAGAAGAGAATCAAGTCAGATGGCAAAGCCAAGAACACATCTAACAATCTAACTTGGGAACTCCTGCTGGATTTCAAAATTGCTTTTGACCAGTGATACTTTTTAGCTTCCAAACACATCCCATTTTTAACCAAGATATCATCTGCTATCCCGAGTCTGTTCTACTATTGTCTATTAGGTTGAGGTTGATTAGAGGTAGATACCTTGTCTCTAATTTCACAAGTCAACAAATGGAAGGAATTGTGTCCTGGAGCTGTTCCTAATGCACAACTATGAGAAACCTCCCCAAACCTGATTATACTATCCAGGTAATAATACAGTGATATCAATACATTGTTGAGATTTTGTTGAGTAATTAAACTGTTTACTGAGACTTTAATAGAATGACATCATTGCAAACTCGGGAGAGGGTGAAAATATTTTGCTTATGGAGGAATGACAGTGGTCAGAGACTGAACTATTGTAATAGACAGAATTCTACTACATGGAGAACCCCCATGAACTCCTTCTTCTTGTGTCATTCCAGTGATTATACTGTTACATGGCAAAAGAGATTTTGTAGGGGTAATTAAGGTTGTTAATGGTTGATTTTAAGATTGTAGATTATCTGGAGGAGGCTATCCTAATTAATAAACCTTTTAGAAATGGGTTGTTAATGGTTGATTTTAAGATTATAGATTATCTGGAGGAGGTTATCCTAATTAATAAATCTTTTAGAAATAAATTTTTCTACAAATTATTGCAGATTCAGAGAGATTGAAAGTGTAAGAACTTGAGATGCCATTAGTAGTTTAAACTGGGAAGGGGTCATCTAGACAAGTGAAGAAAACCTAAACTCAAAGCCACCATCAGAAATGATACAATAAAGATTAAAGCAGAAATAAACAAAATGGAGATTAGAAAAATAATAGAGAAAAATTAAAGAAAAAAATTGGTTCTTCAGAAAGTTCAACAACGTTGACAAATTTTTAACTAAGGAAAAAATGACTCAAATTACTACAATCAGAAATGAAAGTGGGAATACTGTAACCACTTCTGAAGAAACAAAAGGATTATAAGAGAATTCCTTGAGCAATTACATGCCAAAAAAAAATGTATTACCTAGATGAAAGAGACAAAACCCACCAAGACTAAATTGAAATGATAGAAAATCTGCATAGACCCATAACTAGCAAAGAAATTGAGTCAGTAATAACTATCTCCCAACAAAGAAAAGTCCTGGACCTGATTTGATAGCTTCAATGTAAAGTCTACCAAACATTAAAGAAAGAACTGACCAATACTTCTCAAACTTCCAAAAGTGAAATAGAAAGGACATCCAAGACTGTTCTGTGAGGTCAGCAGTGGCCCCAAGTCAGGCAAATGCACCCCAAGAAAAAGAAAGCCACGAATCCAAGAGCCTTAGGAAGACTGATGCAAAAACCCTCAACATAAGAGTGGGAAATTTAATTCATCAGGGTATCAAAATAACAGAAATTTTTTTTCTGAGATGGAAGGATGATTAAAACATGAATATCAATATAATAGATTAACAGAATGGAGAAAAGTACATGATTACCTCGATTGATGCAATAAAAGCACTTGACAAAATTCAATCCATGATTAAAATATTCAATAAACTAGCAGTAGAATAAAACTACTTCAACATAGCAAACGCTATATACGAAAAAACCCACAGCAGATATACTCAATGATGAAAGACTGCAAGCTGCTTCTCTAAGGCAAGGGTGCCCCCTTTCTTCACTTTTCTATAACAAAAGACTGGAAGCCCTAACCAGAGCAATTAGGACAGAAAAAGAAATAAAAGGTATCTAAATTAGAAGGAAGCAAAATAATCTCTGTTCACATATAATATGATCTGCAAAGTAGAAAAATCTGAAGTTTCCAAACTACCATTAGAATAAATAAACTCAGCAAAGGAGGATACAAAATTAACATGCAAAAAATGTTTGCACTTCCATACACTAACCATGAACACCCATAAAGGAAGTTAATAAGCCAATTCTTTGTAATAGCATCAAAAAGAATAAAATACATATAAATTAACCAAGGCAGTGAAATGCCTATACATTGAAAAATATGCAACATTTTGAAAGAAATTAAAGAAGCTGCAAATAATGGAAAAGCATCTCATGTATTGAGGTATCCCCCAAAATCATTTAATGTATGAGATGATGCAAGAAAGTTCAGAGGTGAAATGATTGGGTCATGGAAGCCTTAACCTAATCAATACAATACTCCACTTGAAGGGATTAACCGTGTGTAACTGTAGGTGGGTAGGTTGTGGTGAAAGGAAATAGGTCACTGGGGGCGTGCGTTTAGGGTTTAGGTTTGGTCCCTGGAGAGTAGAGCTCTCTCTGCCTCCTAATTTTCATATCCTGAGCTGCCTTCCTCCTCTACACCCTCAGTCATCATGTACTGCCTCTCCTTTGGCCCCAAGCAATAGAATCAGCCATCTACAGACTGAGACCTCTGAAACAGTGAGCCCCCAAATAAACTTTTCCTCTTCTAAGTTGTTCTTGTTGAGTCTTCTGGTCACAATGACAAAAAACTGATTAAAACAATATGATTATAGGTTGTAAGAGATATTAAGATATCAGTAGTACCCAACATGATATTTAATTCCTATCAAATTTTAATAACATTTTTGGCAGAAATTGAAAAATCCATCTTGATATTCACATTGAATCTCATGGTCAAAATAACCTTGAAAAAGAGGAATGAAGGTGAAGGACATACACATTCTGACTTCAAAAACTAATACAAAGTTACAGTAACTGAAGCAGTATGGTACTGGCATAGAGTAATATAGACCAATGGAACTGAATAGAGGTTTTAAAAATAAACCTTTGTATATATGGACAACTGAGTTTTGATAAAGGTGTCATCACCATTCAGTGAAGAAAGGTCAGCTTTTTAATAAATGTTACTGGGAAAAATGAGACATTCACAAGTGAAAGCATGAAGTTGAACTCTTACTTAATATTATCTACAAAAACTAACTCAAAATGCATCCTTACCCTAAAAGGAAGATATAAAGACATAAAGTTCTTAGAAGGAAACATAGAGCCAAAATGTTATGATATTGGACTTGACAATGATTTCATTTATGACACTAAAGACACAGGCAACAAAAGAAAAACAACAGGCTAATAAGACTTTATAAAATTCTTAAGACCTTATACATCATAAAAACTAACTAGTCAGGCTCAGTGGTACACACCTATAGTTCCAGCTACTCTGGATGCTGAGGAAAGAAAATGGCAAGTTCCAGGCCAGCCTGGCCTCTTATTGAGAACCTGTCTCAAAATTTAAAAAGATTTTAAGGACTGGAAAGCCGTGGGTATAACTCAGTTGTAGAGTAACTAAGGGCTCAATCCTCAATATCACCCAGATAAAAAAACACACCATTAACAGTCAAAAGGCAACCCCCAGAATAGGGAAAATATTATCAAATCACATACCTTACAAAGGACCAGTACTCAGGAAATACAGAGAACTCTTAACACTAATAAAAAATAAATAAAAAATGAATCAAGTGTTTGAATATATATTACTCCAGATAAACCTATGTTCAATAAGCACATGAAAAGGTGCTCAATACCACTAACAATTAGGGAAATGGAAAACAAAATTACAATGAAATATGACCTTGTAGCTAGTAGAAGGCAACAATCAAGAAAAAAAGAAACCAAGAAAATAACAAGTGTTTTGAAAACAAAGAAAGTAGAACCCTGTGCACTATCGATACAAATGTTAAATGGCACTGCTGCTATGGAAAATAATACGTAGTGCCTCAAAAAATCAAATCATATGGTGCAGTAATTCAAGTCTTGGGTATGTACTAGAAAGAACTAGAAGTTAACATGGGTATAATTTTATACCCATGTTCACAGATGTATTATTCACCATAGCTAAATATGGAAGTGACCCAAGTATCCATCAATAGTGAATGGTTAAACAAAATGTTGAACATACATACAATGGATAGTACTCATTCTTTTTAAAAAGGAAATCCTGACATGCTACAATACAGATGAAATTTGAGAACATTCAGTGAAATAAGCCAGTCACAATAGGAAAAATACCATAGGGTTCATTTATATGTGGTTCTAAGAGTAGTCCAAATCATAGAAAAAGATAATAGAATGTAAACTGCCTAGACTGAGCAGAGAGAGGAATGGAGAGTTAATAGGTACTGAGTCTCAGTTTTGCAAGATTGAAGAAGTGGATGTTGGTGACATATGTATAATATAAACGTACTTAGTACAATAAAACTTGTTAGCATACTAAATTTTATATTATGTGTATATTATCATAATAAAGAAAATGTGGAGGAAAAGAAAATAAGAAATACTTGACAAGCCACACAAGAAGGAATACAGACAGCATCCAGGAAAGGAAGAAAGACCTGAGCAGATGGCAAGAAATAAAACATGGACCTCACTCTTGGAACTACAAGAAACTCAGTTCTGCCAACAGTTCTTCCTGAAAGATCTAGGAAGTAGATATTTTTCCCACAGCCTCCAGATGAGACCATACTGACAGATATTTTGATGACAGGCTGTGAGACACTGAGCAGAAAACCAATGACTTCATCCTAACCTTCTTACCCACAGAATTGTGAGATACAGTTGTCCTTTGGAGTGGAGGGATTGAGTCTGAGATTCTCCACTTCCTCCCTACCTTTCAGACCCTCATACCAAAGTCCTCAGAGGATTAAGTATTCACTTAACATCTATACATCCACCCATATACTTTCAATCATCTTCAGATTACCTATAATAACTGATACACTGTTTGTATTATATAATAGTTGTTACACTGCATTGTTTAGAAAATAATGACAAAGACAAAAGTCTATACATTCAATATAGAAACATTTTTTTACTCCAATATTTTGATTTGTAGTTTGTTGAACCAGTGGATGCTGATAAGGAGAACCAATTGTAATAAATGAGCATTGTCTTAAGGAACTATATTTGTGGTCCTTTGTTACATAGCAACAAAAACCTGATAGAGACTAATAGAAAGTAAATGCACTGGATCACAGTGGAAAACAAATTCGTTGGCAGTTATTTTCTTCCAATGCTCTAAAGATAACATCCCATGTTGCTGGTTTCCATTCTTTCTATTAGAAAGCTTAATAATTATTCTTTGAAAGTGATTTACACTTTTTTCTAGCTGCTTTAAAGATTTTCCCTTTGTTAACAGATTACAGTAGTTTCACTGTGGTGTGCCAACATGGGTTTTCTTTTTATTTCTTTTTTGTCTTCATGGGGCTTCTTGAAATATGCCTTTATAAACTTTCAATTTTGAAAATTCTTAGAAATATTCTTCAAACATTTCTTTAGCCCCTGGAAACACTGTAATTTCCTTAATGAATTCTGAAAGAAGGCCAGCATTATTTGACCAAATAATCAACAATGTAATTGTGGGTGGAAATGGGACAAAGTCATAAAATAACATAATATCAGGCATACATAATCATAAAAGGGAACCATTAAATAGTGCTACAGATAGGAAAGTATTAATGAACTTTGACTTCAGTTGGGTTTTGAAAATGAGTAAGAATAAGTGATTCACAGGGGACTGAGGAGCAGGATAAGCTAGGAAATGAAAGGTCCCTGTGAATCATAACGAAGCAACTTGAATTTCAGCTTAAAATATTCCTGTTTTAGCTCCTTGGATAATTGGGTTCTTACCAATAAGTACAAAACATTTTAGATCATTAGCTTAGTCTGAGAAAAGATATATTCTAACAAAGATGATATGAATCAAAATTTAACAGGACAGAAAAAGATAACCCCTTTAAAAATGTATCACTAATTTCTACCTATTCTGAGGCAAAGAGTAGTAAGTTATTTAACATATCATATTTCCTGTTCATTTATATTACTATTACTATGATATGGTTTTAATGTGATTTTTATCTCAAAAATTATTCTTTGTCTAACAGCAATCTATTCTATCACTAGAGCACTCACACTTTTATAAATATGATCAGAATATTGGCTTCTATTGTTAACATGAATTCATTAAAACAATTTCACAACTTGAACCCAATGCTGGATGTTTCTTAAAAACCCTGATGAGCTGAAGGTAACATATTTACTTTTAAATACAAATATAACTTAAGAAAATAAATATAGTTCTTGGTGAGTCCATAAAAAAATTAATGAGTAGGTACATATTTACCATTTTCTTATTGAAACATTTGTAGCACACTGTTGACTCCTCATGAAAGACACTAGAGAAACAACTCCAAGTTGAGAATATTTAATTCTCAACTACAGAATGTTCTCTTCCTTTTCACTGTCAGAATCTTCAGTATTTACCAGGTGACTTCAAGTATTTTACATTATCGTCCATCTCTAAAGTTTCCACAATTATCACCACCATTTCTCTCCAGCTCTTGCATCTATCCCCATACCCTCCACCTTCCCTCTGGTACCCCAGATGAACTGCCAAGGAGTTTAGGTATTTTCTACTTGGGCACAAGATCCCATTCTCTAGTGACCACTTAATGGCATCTCTCCAACAAGTCTACTCCCCATAAGTCTAGATAATATCTTTTGACCCCTAACCACAGAAAAAAAAAATTCCATTTTCTTTTATAAAGTCTAAGAAAAAGGTTGTTAAAAGTTATCATCTTCTCCAATTTTCTCTTCCCTTCATTCAGAACTTTATCACTCTTACTAAGGTCTCCAATTACCCCAGACTGTTTTATCCAAAAGTGAATTCTCAGCCCTCATCTTACCAGCAATATTTGGTAAGATGCGTTCTACCTCCTCAAAACATTGTACTCTCTTGGCTTCCAAAACAGTATGTTCTGTGTACATCCCTCATTCTTTTTGAGTTGCTCTTTCTCAACTTCTTTGCAGGTTCTTCCTTTTACTCTAATGTCTGGATTCTTAAATGTTTTATCTTCCTTACTTTGGAGAATTCTTCTAGACTTAGGCTTTTAAAGCCATCTACAAACTGATGTCTACCTAATTTATATCTCTAGACTAAACCTCCTCCTGGATCTTCAGACTCATAGATCTAATTCTCCACCACACATCTTTCCCTGGATATCTAATTGTGATCCCAAATTCAACATATCCAAATGTGAGCTCCAGAGATTTTCCTCTTATATGTTGCTCAAGGTCAGAAATGGCAACATGGTACTCTAAGTTGTTATACACAGAAATATTGGAATCCTCTTTAACTCTCCTCTTTTTCACCTGCAGTATGTCCAATCAATAATCCTTCTGGTTTTACCTTCAAAACATATACATAATCTGCCACTTCTTCCCATGTCCACTACTATCACCCAGGTACAGGTCACCAACATTTCCTCTCTCAAGTTTTGGAGTATCCACCTAACTGATCTCCTCATGGCTTCTATTCTAACCCCAACAGTCATCACTTGGCACTTGACTGGCACTGTCAGCTAGACTTCGATGCTGCTAGAAGCTGGACTGACCATAGCAGTTGAACTATAGAGCTCTCCTGTTGAATATAAAATGTTCACATATCATCAACTTCAAACAAGGCCATTCTATAGACAGAAAAAATGAAAAGAGGGTCAATCTATTCATGTCTGAACACAGACAAAAAGATGATTGTGCAAACTAAAAAGTGCTCAAATATTCCACTGTCCTGACTGGTGCATCTTAACCAGTTATATTCATTTATAAAATGAAATTAGTAAAATAAAAATTGGGGAGAATATAGAATTTTCTTAGGAGCACAGTTATAAAATTATCCTGGTTTTTTAAATCATCCAATCGGGAGCAAATTCCTATTTCCTGGAACCCTTCAGCAAATCATCCAATGTGAGCCCCAAGTCTATAGCATATTTCTCCCAATACCCTCTTGCTGAGACTTTCCAATGTTCCTCATATTGTCATTATTTTTCTTGCTGAGCAGGTATCAACCACAAATTTGTTAAAGGTATTGTTGGTCTTTGATGTTATTGGTGGTCTTTGATTGAGGGGCATCAATGCCCCCTTCTATCTATTCTCAATATAGTAAGCATAGTAAGTCAGATCCTGTAAATTCTGTGTTCAAAATACTCATATGGCTCTTGATCTTACTCATTTAAAAGTCAGTGTCCTTACAATGACCCATAAGACCTGAACAGAATGGTCCTCAATCTTGGTTGTACATTGCCTTCAACTAGAGAGCTTTAAAATTTATGAATGTCTGAGTTTCAAATCCAGCAACTGTCATTTAATTGGTCCCAGAATCATGATTTTCAAAAGCACTCTGGGTGTTTATGACAAGGAGCCAAGGCTGAAAACCACAACTCTAGGTGAGCTCGTCTTGTTTCTCATACTTATTTCCTATTCCTTTCTGCCACCATCCTCTCCTACAGCCACACTGATCCCCTTGGAAGTTCAGGCTTTCCAGGTTCAATCCTGTCTCATTCCCTTAGTTTCTTTCTTTTCCCTGCCTACCTCACTTTCCCTGGAATACCATCGGGGCCTGTTTTCTCAGCTTCACAAGTCTGCCTTAAAGTCAGCTTGTCACCTTGATTTTATATTCAACAGGAGAGCTCTACAGTTCAGCTGCTGTGGTCAGTACAGCGTCTAGCAGCATCAAAGTCTAGCTGATTGAAATTGCAAAGTCCCTCCCATTCCTCAATTCCACACATTCTGCCTATTTTTTTTCCCATTGCACATAGCTCTTAAAATTGCACATCATATATTCATTTATTGTAAGTTGCAGTCTCTTCCTCACTGGCAGAATGCTCCAACAGGAAAGGAGCTTCTTTTTGTATTTCCCTGAAAATAAATTTATTTGGAACAATTTAAACACGAGGCCAAGAGATTATCGGGTAGAGATATGATATGTGTGTATTTGCTTTACTTACTGTAAGGTGTTACAGTGATTCAACAGTGCTTGAAATATAGTGAGAATTCAAAAAACACTTGTATTAAGCCAAAGTGACCTTTCTTTTTTCAATATAAATTTTTGTCATTTTTCATTTACCCCCAAATTCTTGGTTCCATTACAGGGTTAGACTTACTTTGTTGGTATTCCACAATCCTATTGAATAATTAATTCCTAGTTCTTTTTTTTTTTTGCCATTGACTTTATATTTCCTTATTTATATTTAATTATATTAACTTTCTGAAAGGCCTTGATGAATCTGGAATGGAAAACGAAGTGATGCCGCCATTGTGGTTTCAATGATTGGTTCCCACTCTATATTCCCTCCCTGCTAAACCCATCTGAAATTGAAGCCTTAGCTGCTTTATTTCTGTCAATGACTTCAATCATTATTTCTCCAACCCTTTGCTTCCCTCATAGTACCAGAACTGTCAGGCTGCAGACAATGACAACCTTCTCCCTCAACTCTGGAGGGAACTCCAACTCATTCACTTATCAGGTGACTCAAGATAAAAAGTGAAGGAGCATATTTAACTATCCCTCTTTCTTTTTTCCCCAAAATTCAATTACCGAGTATTCCATTGTTGTAACTGATTTTTTAAATTATGATATATGATTCAATTTAGACCATGATAATCTCCCAACGTTACTCTTAAATTCTCCCAACCAAAACCATTTCCTCTATACATACCCCTTCAATTCATTCCACACACTGTATCCAAAGTTTAAAAATAGAAACAATGTAAGTATTCAAACTTGGTATCATATAATTTCTTCTCCATTATTCAGTCTAATTCCCAAAATCTTTAACACAGTTGATGTTTATGATTAAATAATCCAATATTCTCTTTGCATCCTCCACACCATTTCTTCTATCAGGTATTAAATATCACTGTCATTATTGTTAATGATTTGATTGCCCCTTTTATGTTCATATGTTTAGGTTCACTCAATGGGTTCCTTAGTAGAGGAACAACTCCTTATTGTATCTACCATATGAACCAAAGATACTCTTAAAACATAGAAACACTAAAATTTAAGAAACAGGCTATTTTAATTCCTTTCTTTTAAATACCCACGGATGTAAGGAAATTACATTATTTGAGAATCCTATAAAGTTAAATGCCTTTGAAGGCTTAGTAGACAAAATGAAAATGATCTCTGAGATCTGCTTTGCAGTCCCACCTTTACCCCAAAATGTGTGACCACAGACGGGGCCCTGACACTCTCTTGATGCCTCCCTGACTTAGCCATAAATTAGTTATTGCATATAAACACTGTCAGATACAAAATAAGTGCTGTAGAAACATGTGAGTGAAGATGGTTATCATATGGTCTTTGCAAGCCTTTCAGTGGCTACCCAAGAACAGGTACATGTTGACATCAGGAAGAAATCTTAGTCTCCCCAGCTACAGTGGTGAAGGTCCCGAAATCAAACTGGACAAGAGTTGTAGATAGATGGGAAAAGAGAAGGACTGAAGTAGTTTAGGTTTATGAGGAAAAAGTGACAAAATTCTCATTTGTAATTTTGATACTGAACAATGGCCTTCCTGAAAATAAAATAATATCTCAAATGATCTCTAAGTAGTGACACAGAAAAACAAATTACTCTCTCCATAGATATCATTTGTAATATATTAAAATTTAATCTTAAGTGATCATGGAAAAAGAATTCCTTAATAAATAACCAGATTTTAATCTCAATAGAATTTTCAAATGTGAAAGAAGAATCACTTATTTTTCTCTACCATCCTGAATTTCCCTATTTCACAAGATAGTTATCTGCAGCAAAGACTGATGAAAATATCATGGGTTATTTACCAGATTTTATTTGTCTAGAAAAATATTTTTCATTTTTTTTTTAGTGATGAGAGTTTCATAAATGTGAATTAATGGACTTTTTCTCCATTTCTTAGTTTTATGTCATAGAATGATGAGCCTTCTTCAGAATCAACTTCCCATTAGGTTTTCACAATTACATCTTTCTAGATGAGGTTTTCTGATGAGGAAAAAAGTGTCTAGATTTTAAATTTGAGGACAAAGAGAAAAATAGAATGAGAAGCACTTTCACTAATAAAAACAACTAGATAGCCTTTTTTCTATAAGGACTATTTATCTATATGCATTTAATTAAAAAGGAAGGAACTCAAGAAGTAGCAAATGTAGGTTTATTTTGAGATACCTCTTTTTCCTCTATATTTAGGCTACAGAAAAGAACACAAGACAGAGCATAGAAAACAGCAGCTAATTTTTCTTTTATTAAAATAAGAAGCAACCTGTACTTTTAAAGAGAAATGCATTATAGGAAGGTTTTCATTTTATAACTAAGTTTAAATATCTTCAATCTCACCCAAAAAGATATTTTTGAAAACACTTTTCAGGATATAGGCAGGAAAAAAAAATGGCCCCAATGCAAAGATGCACAAAGACACACAAAGACTCTGTCACACACATTCTCTCTCTTTCAAAATATAAAGCAAAAGAAACTGCTCTGGGAAATTCAAGTCCTCTCCCAATCCATTTATGTTAAGAGGGGGGAAAAAAAACCACATCTCAGTGCAGAGTAAAACAATTACTATTGGTCTGTAATGAATACATAAAATACATGGGGATAGCTTACAAAGCATCAATACATACAAAATCACTTGGGACCCGTACTTCATCTCAGAGATGAAAATACCACTGTTAATGCACATATTTCTGCATTTAGCTGATAGAGTGCTTTGGGGAAAATATACAACCAGCATCTAAGTTTGAAGAAATACATCAGAAAAATAACAAATCACTCCTTTTTCTTGATCTGTTCAGCCTGTCTTTCTCAAGCTCTATTGAATTTAGTACTAAATAGGGACTTAATACGGTGTGCCCAAAAGCACATAGAAAAGTAGAAAATAAGAAACTGTTTAGGTCTTTAAAAAAAAAAAAAAAAAAACCACACACAGTTCTGACTAAATAGTTTTAAGACAAACAAATTATAAGTTCAGAAAATGTTATTTGGAAATATTAAAATATCTTTACAACTTACAGTGCTGTGTAAGTAAACCTTGACTTACTCACCTACATTTTATAGCATGGACAAGAACAAAATGATTTATATGTTTCTATGTGGGTATGAGAAAATATATCATTTATATTTCCTGACACACAATCTTCATTATTGAGTGTACAAGTAATTTTCTGGAACTAAACAAAGCACTTTGTAAAGTAATAGTGAAGCCAGAATTGAGGACAGGCAGTTAGTGTAGAATAGGGAATCTGGTTGAATCCAGGAATGGAGGCCATCTGAATCTGGGAAGTTGGAGACTGCCCCTGGGAGACTGGAATGTCAGTGTCTCCAGAGCCCTTTGGGTCATCAAGATTACCTGCCTATACTACCCCTCCCAAAAGATTGCAGACAGGAACAGGAAATTGCTAATTAATGCCCCCTGAGCCCCTACCTGCCTGAATCACTCCATTTCACCCTTCCTCCTGCCCATCTGCTTCTCACCTTTTTGCCATCTCACCAGCATCTCTTGGGCCTAGTAGGTAGGAAGGAGAGGGAAAAGTGGGGGCAGGGATAGCAGGAGATGATCTATAAAAAGAGCAGGATACACTCACTTCTTGGGGTTGTAGAACACTGGTCATGGCCCCCTTCTCCCTCCCAGGAGAAGTCTGTGTTACTACCTTTAAATAAAACCTGCTTCATATGCTAGAATCTCAGCCTAAATTCCATGTGCTCCTTTTAACATTTTTACTGAAAATTCAAGGGGAAAAAAATCATTCTTCCAAATTCTTCCCTGCTCATTTACCTCACCTCAACTCACTGCCAGAATCTTTAATGAAAGGATTCATAAAAACGGAATGAAGAATTAGCATTTCTATGGATAAACAGATTCAAAGCATAAAATTTGCTCTCAAAACATAAAAAAGAAAGCAAATCAAAATAAGACTGTAGAGATCTGGATTTCATTTGATAGTACTTTAAACTGAATTTAGTACAATCGTGACTCTATTGTCCTGAGAGTGATCTTTTATTTTTCTATGCATAACACTGTCTGTTAAGTCCCTGAAACACACTAGAAGAATCAAAAGCAATTAAGTTCATTCAGATTTATGACATGTGAACTAGGGTCTATAACTCAGCAGAACACTTTCCCCAGCATGTGCAAAACCCTGGGTTCATTCCCCAACACTGCCTACCATCCCACAAAATTCAGATTTAGACACAGAAAGTGATTAAAGAAATAATTACCAAGGAGAAAGAATTAAGTATTATATTTTGAAGGATTTGGATTCCTTAAACTTCCATATGACATTCACTGTTACCAACTGGCATCCTAAGGAACTAAGAGTACACTTTCTCCTCCAAAAGTCAAGTCTTGAACATGGGCTTCAAACTTCCTATTGCGCAAATCATTAGGAGCACAACTCTTCATAAAGCTTCTGACTGATATCATTCTCAATGTCATGATGACTTTGAAAAGATAGAAAGGTCACACAGTGTGTGGTTAAGGGTGTGGGTTCTGGAGACAGACTGCCTGGGTTTAGAATGGGGTTCCACAATTACGGACTACGTAGTATTGAACAAATGTGCCAGTTGTAAGTTTGCTGTATCTCAACTCCAAATCCACCCTGCTTTAAGACACCAGAACTGCACCTTGTCAACACTTCTTTTTTGAATAGCTCAGACAATGCCAAACTGGGTTAGTAGTAAAGAAAGGAGTTGCTTCTTTAGGTTCTGTGTTAGTGTGCTTGGGCTCCCACACCTTGGCTGCTATCAATGTAAAAGAAACACATCATAGAAATTCTTCTGTGAGATTTGCAAGAATCTTGGTGGATGACCTCTCCCTTGGCCCACTGGCTTTGACCAAATCTGGCCCATGGCATCCCAGTAGATTATTCCACTGGGCCCTCAGTCATTAAATAAGGTCTGTCTCAGTGTTGGGAGGCATGCTCACTCATTCATGTCTTCCTTGGGTTCTATCTCAGTCCTGGAGGCTAGTCTTTTTTTTTTTTTTTTTTTTTTTTGAGGGGGTGGCTTGTACCAGGGATTGAACTCAGGAGCACTCGACCACTGAGCCACATCCCCATCCCTATTTTGTGCTTTATTTAGAGATAGGGTCGCACTGAGTTGCTTAGCAACTCACTTTTGCTGAGCTTGGCTTTGAACTTGCAATCCTCCTGCCTCAGACCTTTGAGCCGCTGGGATTATAGGCATGCGCCCACACCCTGCTGCTAATCCTTTTTTTAAATTATTATTATTCTTTTCTACTTCTTTCTGTAGTTAGCTGCTTTTACTACCCAATGATTCTTTATTTTAAATTCTTTATTCTTCTATTATTTTCCCTGTTTAAATTATTAAAGTGGTTTTCTGTCTCCTGAATGGACATTGACTGATAATATTGTCTATAAAATGTAGATAGCAGTGCCTACCTCTTAGATTTGGGGAGGGGGTGGATTAAAAGAGTTTATATCAATAAAGTTTTTAAATCATGTACATTTAGTACGTCATAATGCATGTACAAGAACCATTAATCCCTGACAGAACATTCCATAAACAAATAGCTTCATAGGCAGCAATAAAAAGGAAAACATTTTCAAAATTCCCTGTTGAGAAACTACCTTCTATTGACTTCATTCTCCAAATCTCTAGGTTTAATAGCTACTTGTTTACACCTCTGTTCTAACTCTATTTATAATAGGACACTATTAAAGTTAAAGTATTTCTTATTTGATAAACATTTCTTTAATTTTAAAATAAATTTTATTATCTATAGTTAAGTATACAAAAAAATGTTATGGGATACTCAAAGATAGTAGTATGGTAAATCAAATTTACACATCTATCATCCGACATTGTTACCCTTGTGTATGTGTGTGTGTGTTAAAAAACTGTTCCCAAGTTTTCAATTCTGTGAACATTTCGCCAGAATTAAAACATGTGCATTAAAATAGGTTGGAAATCATACATGTATAATATCAATCAATATTATTATTATTATTGTATTACCATATAATTACATTACATATTATGTCATATAATTATGAATTACATACCAAATTTAAATTTTTATGGGCATTCCACATCTGGGCTATAGGACAAAACATGTTAATGGCAAAAGCAATTAAATCTACTCATTTAGCAAGAATCTCAGCTAAGGCCCATATAATATCACAATAGACTTGTTCATCACACATATCTGCTACTTTGTATCCTCTTTCCTATATCTCCCCATTTCCTCTTCTCTAGCCTCATAACTGCTGTTCTATTCTTCCCTCCCTCTCTCTCTCTCTCTCTCTCTCTCATATATATATGACTATAAAAGTTAGATAAGGAAGATCATGCAATACTTTTCTTTCAGTCTGGCTTATTTCACTTAGTACAATATCTGCCAGTTCCATTTGCATTATAGGATGAATAATATTCTATTTCATACTCACACACCCCACAATTTATCAATTTATCTGTTAATGGATACTTAGGTTATTTCCATATCTTGGTTATTATGAATAATGCCATAGAGAGTTGAGGATATAGTTATTTTTACAAGGTGATGATTCCATTTTCTTTGGGTATATACCCAGAAGAGAGATTGCTAGGTCTTAATTTCTTTAAGAACCTCCGTAAAATTTCCCCTAAAAAGGTCACCAATCTATCTTCTTACCAACATAGGGATAGGGGTTCCTTTTCTCACACCCTCACCAGCATTTGTTATCTCTTGATTTTTTGATGGAAATTACCCCAACAGGTATAGAGTGGTATTTTGTTGTAATTTTGATTTGCATTTCTGTGATGATTAATAATATTGAGTACTCTTTCATACATGTTTGGCCATTTTGTCTTCTTTGGAGAAATGTCTATCCGGGTCCCTTGCCCTGTTTTAATTGGGTTGTGTCTCTGCTATTGGGTTCAATGAGTTCTTCATAAATTTTGAATATCCACCCCTTTTTTAGGTATAGAGTTTACAAATATTTCTTTCCAAATCTGCTGGTTACTGTTTTATTTTGTTGGTTATTTTCTCTACAGTTACTGTCCTGTTAGTCCATATTATTGGATTAATCCACTAACCAGGTTTCACCTCTTATAATCATTTCACTTCTGAAAATTCTTGCACTATCTCACACGTGAGTTATGGGGGAACACCTTATATCTAAACCACAACAGAGTCTCTCCAACCCTGTGTTCCAGCACACCTCAGAAATATGTGTATGCTTCTCCACTGTTTTGACTGAACTTTTTCTTGGCTTTCATCTTGAGTAGGTATAATAAAAAAATATGATTCCTGTAAACTTTCCTCCTGCCTTTCTTCCTTGCATCCAATAGAATAGTTATTTAGGTGCTTTTGCAAAAACTAATCCACCACAGACACCCCTTTTTTTCTTATTTATTAAATTTTCAGGATGCTAAAATAACTTTAAAATTATTTAAGTAGAATGCAGAAAGAATGAATATTCTGCTCTTGAAAAGGAAAAATAAAAGAAGTCTTCAAAGATTTAACAATATAAAAAGCTAGGCATGATCTACAGCTTATGGCCATAAAACTATTTATTTATTGGGGAACTATTATCAAAAGACCATTCTTGAGAATTATGTAGTCCTCTGCTATGAATTACACTGAAATGGCAATTGTTTAGAATAAGAGTAAGTAGTACATTATCAAAAAAAAACTTCAGCAAAGGAGTATTTATAGTATATTCTCCTTTAAAATTTTATCTTATTATAAGAAAAATATAAGATTTACCCTCTTAAAAATTTTAAGTGTATAATACATTGTCATTGAATATAAGTACAGTATTCTACAGCAGATTTCTAGAACTTACTAATCTTGAATGTCTGAAACTTTATGCCTATTGATTACTAACATCATTCCCTCTTTCCACCAGTCCCTAATTACCTCCATTCTATTCTTCTATTCTATGAATTTTGACTATTTGAAATATTTCATCTAAGTGGTATTATGCAGCACTTGTCTTTCTGTGCCTAGATGTACTACATGCTTGTTCTTCCTGGGTTCTATCTTGCATTTATTTCAAATATTCTATTTTATATACACACCCAACAATTTATCAATTTATCTGTTGATGGATACTTAGGTTATTTCCATATCTTGGTTATTATGAATAATAACCAAGAGCAAAACTGAACTTTAAAGAGGTGCCTTTGTTCATTGGTCCTGGTTTAAGGCTCATCTGGCTTGCTCTCCTTGGCATTCTTCAGCTTGCATTTGCAACCTGTAGTTGTCTCTCTTCTGACTATCTTCATTAAACAACACTCATTTGAGTAGTATGTATTTACATTCAGAAAGTAAATATGTACACATAAATATCAGTTGGATGAGTTGGTGCTTTTGCTCATAATTGGCTTCACCAACTCTATTAGGGCACTCAGGTGTGAAAATCACAGACCTTGCTGGATGAAATACAGCTCATGTCCTCTTGTGATGCAAACCCAGCTTCAAACTGAGATGAAGAGGATAAAAATCATTCCTCCTCTTTCAACAAATAAGTAGAAGGCATAACTGTTTCACCAGCACTAGTTTTTAAATAGACTGATGGTGAATAAGCTTGATAAGAGGCCAAATCAGAGGACCACCTGCTGGTTTTATCATGTATGCCTTGCTTCCAGTATAAATATGAGGCCACTGCTCCAAAACAGATCAGAAGCCGTGAAGCCATCTGTATGCCAGGTAAGGGACATTTTTAACTTCCCCTTACCAGTCTCTAAATTCCAAAATGGAGATACTAAAATTACTTATTGGACATATTTGCAAAAAGAATAAGAGATTTTTCATTTGTGTAAAATCATTGATCTTTCAGAAATAATTTGGGCAATTTTGGTCTAATTACATTTACATTCTAACCAACTGATTTGGTGTTTGGAGTGACATACACATAAATGCATTCTGAGTTAATTTAGAAAGAGGTATCCATAAGAAAGATCAAGTCCTCTTAGAAATTGGCCAAAATTTGCTTTAGTTATCACTTAAAACTTTTACCCACACTGTGGCTTGTCAGAGCTCAGAAAATGATATATCTAACTACTTTGAATTCAAGGATATTGGGAGGGCCTCAGAAGCAAGGTCACTCTGACCTTTCCTTCCTTTTTGTGGGAGAGACATTATCTGACCACCTACATCAAACCTAAGCGTAAAAATACAAAGTTTCCCTAGGTCTTTGGGTTTTTCTTTCTGAAGGCTACTGTATCTCATAAAACTAATTAAATAAAATTTTTAGGCTTCTCTCATTAGCTTTCTATTGTTACAGGAGTGTAGGCTGTGATCCTTAGGGTGGGTGAGGAAACTTACCTATCACACCTGTCTGTTCCCCACAACTTCTTACACTCTTAAATGTCAACTTTAATGCCTTTCTATCATTCCAATTCTGATGATTTAGTATTTGATCAGAAAAAAGAAAATTTTTAGTTGAACCTAGAAACAAGGTAATGTAATTCTGATTGACACTTAAAAGCTCTTAAGTCCTTAAGCAAATCATGAAATCTGTTCCTTTGAATTCCCTGTATCTATCAAAGCCACGTCCAGGCACAGAACTTAGAAAGGTTTACTATGCATGTAGGACATACATTTTGAATAAAGTAAATGCATATTAACACAAGTTATCACAGAATTATATAACCTATAAAATAGAAGTTATCTTTAATAAAGGAACTTTAATTACAAATACTATTCGCTATAGCTAAACTTTGAAATCAACCTGCCCATCAATGTATGAATGGGTAAAGAAAATGTGGTATATATATATATATATATACATGTATATATATATATATATATATACATGTATATATATATATATATACATGTATATATATATATATATATGATGGAATACTATTCATTCATAAAAAAGAATGATACCCTATTTGCAGAAAAATGGATTGAACTGGAAGTCATTATGTTAAATGAACTAATTCAGATACAAAAAGACAAATACCATACGGTTATCCTCATATGTGGATGTTAAATATAGTTGATTGAAATATGTAATAAGGATTACTAGGGTCTGAGAAGGGTGAGGGTGAGGAGCCTAGAAGAGGGTTATATAATTAGTACCAAAATTTAAATTAGTAAATTCTGGTGTTCTACAGCACACTGGAGTGACTATCATTCACAATAAACTTATAAATTTTATGAATTACTAAAAGAGACTAGCTTGAAGTCTCCAAACACAAATTAATGATTAGGAGATAGAAACATTAATTGCCCTGATTTGATTAGCACATAGTATACATGTGGATTGAAATGCTGCAATGTGCCATGTAAATACAATTACAAGTTTTTTAGCAAAAATTCTTTAAAAAAAGGGAAGTGTTAACTATGCTGATTGGATCACTCTACACTGTATACATCTGTCAGATTTTACCATTGTCCCCTATAAATCTGTATAATAAAATTTTAAGAAGTAAATTTTTAAAAGATTCTCTAATCCAGTCTCAATCTAGAATTGTGTGCTCTGTGTCCTCAGCTCCTGTCAGCACATAACACTTCCACTCAGTAAGTAGGTTGTTAAAGGAAACATAACCGCAGAGAACATGACCTGCCTGATTTTCACATGCAAATATTTCTGCTTGTAGGGATTAAGAAAAATGAAGTGGGACAGCTTTCAGGCCACATTTTTATTAAGACCCAGGGGCAGAGATGGTCAGAAAGAAATATCAATTAGTGTTAGAACTACTAAGTCACTGGAGACACAGTGTACTCCCGGAATCTAAACAAAGAGTGCATTTCCAAAATATCTATGATGATTTTGGACCCATTTTCTTTAATGACAGTCTTTCTTTCCCTTAATTGAAATTCTCTGCAAAAAAAAATTAAGTCAAAGAATAAGCCAAACTCCATCTGCTACTTGAAAATACTACATTTTGAATGTAAACACACAATTTTAAGGTCAAGTTTTAAGATTTTGGCTGTCCCTAAGCCATGTTTTAAACACCTGGGGGATACTGAAATATGAATTTGATTACATGCTCATTTGAAATACAAAATAAAATTAATGGAGAAGTGAAACCTTATAGGAGAGTCTTTAAAACAGGAAAAATAATTATAATTCTTCATAATTTTTATAGTTAAGAATCTGTATGTGACAATTTTAGCTATAAGATTAGAATCTACATTCTTCTTTTTCTATACTATTGAAAGAGAGGCTTAAGCACTAGACAGTGATACACCATATTGCTATTTTATTTTTAAAAATTATATGTTTTAAGTGTCAAGGACATGCAATACACTATACAGCCTATACTATTATTAATGCTGATGTATTTAATATTTTCATATCATGAAGGCCTATTGAATTTCATGCTTGATATTTCAATGATCATAAGGAAAAACGTACCTTTGTTTCCTATGCTGCCCCCTGGGAGAGACTCATATGAAACTTCACATTCCTGGGATATACTGATGTCATCTATAGCAACAGAAGCATTTGATGACAAAACAGTGGCTTCTAAAATTAACTGTAAGTACAGAAAAAATAAAATTAGTAAAAATTCATCATGAAGGTAAAAACTTCCAATCATATTTCTTTGTAGAAGGGAATTCATTTGCCTTTATTCCATTTTCCAATCTAATTTTAGAAAATTGTTTTGACCAGAATATTTAAATTATAATTTTAACTAAGTCATAACTCCTTTGACAGCATCTTATATAACCTTAATATCTTAGGTAACCTTGTTTCAATTAAAAGTTGTAGCATTCATCACTAGTGAAGGACTCTCTTCCACTGGAGCCATTAAGAGCCATATGCATTTAAAATGAGCTCTTTGGGGTAATCAACTATGAGGGTTACAACTCAGTTTAATTGAGATAGGAATTCATTTGTAATGGTTCTGCTGGAGTCCTCTCATTTCCATCTCAGAATATTTAAATATGAGTATATATTATACATACATATATAGAAACATACTTAGTGTGGTAAAGCACACGATCAATAGCCACATACAGTGGTTAATTATATTCATTTGCTAAAGCACTCGGAGGCATCAATTTAAGTGCAATTTATTCTAACACTCTGAGTAATTACTGATATAATTTGTTTTCTTCCTCTTAATCACTCACATTATTATGTTGTTATTCTACCACAAAAGAAAGAAGGAAAAAGGGAATGGAGGAGGAAGGGAGAAAACCAGAACAAATTATTTCTGGAGCCTAAGGACTTGAGTGGCAGACCATCAGTCTAGACATAGCTATTTGGTACACCTCCATACTACCAATTTGCTTGTGTTGGGGTTCAGGAGATACTTCCCCAAAATACAGCACCATGGAGGTCACTCTGCCCTTCCCTTGCCTTTCTGTGGAAGAGCAGATCACAAAGGAAATCTATGATCACTTCCACTAAAAGCTGGTTATAAGACCTCCACATGAAAATAGTACTGTCCCACATCTGAAAGAGTGGAGTCCCACACAGAGAGGCCAAGAGAATTGAACAAATAGGCTTGCTATATTTATTATCATTAGTTCATACATTGTTTTTGTCCAAGCGTACTTTTTTGTAATTTCCCATTTATCATTGAACCTAAACATAAAAATAGAGTAAATTTTATGTGGGTCTTTATTTCTATAGGCCTATGTCAAGTAAAGCTTAATGTTTTGTTTTTCTCTTGCTACTCTGTCTCCCTTTATAGGGGTGTCAGCTATGATCCTTGTGAAGATAAGGAAAGGTATTGTTTTTCTTTCCTATAATTGACATAATATGTTAACAACTAACCTACATTGTAAGTACAGGAGTTAAGAATAAGACACTAAGAGAATCAAAGGAAAACACGCCATTGTTTCTACCAAGAATGTGAGACTGAGAAAATGGGGAAAAAATTTGGTGGAGAGGCAATACTAAGCCTCCGTTACAAGAGTAGCTGAGGACTTTTCCTCAAGGAACTGAGGTAACAGTCCAAGCAAAGGCAAGGAGATCTGAAAGTGCTGGGTAACTAATTGGGTATTATTGGGATGTAGGATTTTAAGAGGACATCCACATAATTGGATAATAGATTAAAAGGATCAATTGCATGAATTAGCACAGCCCAAGCAGAGACCAACATAACAGCATCTATTCAAAAGAGAAACAGCACAGGCTACAAACATTTCAGCCCACTTCCCAGATACTCAGAGGTATACACAAGAAAATCTGTGCATGGATGTTGGCTTCAATGCTGGCTTTGACAGCAAATGACTGGAAACAAAAGCAAATCCATAAATAAATGGTGACATAGACCATGGATACTATGCCCACTAAAAATAAAATACTGAAAGATTAAAATTTCATCATTAATTAAAATTATCAAGTTTTTAAAAGAGAAATGGCTCTTATGAATGTGTAACTGTAAATAATTATCATCTTGTGATTCCAAAATCATCTTGATTATTCCTACTTTTTCTTGCTTATTTTTCCAACCTGATCCTTTTGAGTTGTGACCAAAGGCAATTTCCTTTGGGAACTATAATATCAGTGAATAATAAGTGAGAAAGAGGTTGCTTGGAAGAGATGTTTCAACCATGGATGAAGAAAAAAATAAACACTTTATTTTATAAGATTTTCAAGGTAATTTGAGAATTTCAATTTCAAATTAAATGAAGCTGTTCCCTTCTAAATCTTTGATTTTTGTTTTATCCAATTATCTTACTCCCTAAAAGAGCAAAATGATTTCTTGCTTTCACAAACCACAACAACTCATAAATGTTTCACCAACAAGTGATTACATTTGTACATTTGCAAAACTGAGAGAAGCTTTCCTAGAAAAATATTCATCTAATATATTTATGTATCTTGTCTTATAAACGATCATGGAAATAAATATGAATCTAAGAGGAGAGAAATACAGAGAGAAGTAGACAGAAATTAGAATACAGTAATTTCTGAAAAATGATGTTATCAATGCAAACAACAGCCAACTTTTATTCAGCTCTTATTCAATACAAGGCAAATGCACTTCTTTTAATCTTGTGAAATGGTAGCATATTTGCATTACCATCATTTACTTATTTATTTGTTTGTCGGTTGGTTGGTTGGTTGGTACTGGGCATTTAAACCAGGGCTTATCACTGAACTACATCCCCAGTCTTTTTTTTTTTTTTTTAATTTTGAGACAGGGTCTTGCCAAGTTGCTTAGGGTCTCGCTAAGTTGCTGAGTCTGGCCTTGACCCTGTGGTCCTTCTGCCTCAACCTTCTGAGTCATTGGGATTACAGACATGTGCAACTGCATCCGGCTTGTCCTCATGTTAAAGTGAAAGAAAGAGAAGTTTAGAGAATAGAAGTAACTAATTGAAAGTCACATATCTATTAAGAAAAATATGTAACCTGAGCCAATAATGATTATGCTAATGACATATTGCATTTCTACAATAAAATAAAGAGATAACTGAATCTCAGGAGATACTGTGAAACAGAGCTACCTGGCAAAACAAGATTGAAGAAAACCTTAGACTAAGAAGGCTGAGGACATATCAACTTTACAGAAACTAGGTCAGCTTCTACTTTAGCATTATAAATCTTACCCTTCACTGAATCTTCAAATAATGTCAGGAAATTGTTATTGATTTATATCATTGACTCAAATAAAGAGTGAATATGGTATTAATAATCACTGTGGAAAAATTCAGAGTCATCTTGAGATGATATCTAAAATATGATATAATTGTGTTTAAATAGGAACTAGAAAAATGCAGACCAACTTGAATCAATGGGCTGTACTCAGAAAAAGTATCCCTTTAGATATTAAATGGGAGAAAGCAGGTGTGGTGGCATGCC
Organism: Sciurus carolinensis; assembly: GCF_902686445.1. Taxonomy (NCBI): domain Eukaryota; kingdom Metazoa; phylum Chordata; class Mammalia; order Rodentia; family Sciuridae; genus Sciurus; species Sciurus carolinensis. The sequence continues at coordinate 26,231,223 of NC_062224.1, forward strand.
TAGAATTCTGATTACTCTGGAGGCTGAGGTAGGAGGATCACAAGTTCGAGGCCAGCCTGGGCAAAATTAAAAAAAAAAAAATTAAATTAAATGACTGGGTATGTAGCTCTACAGCAAAATGCCTGACTAGAATATGTAAGATTCTGGGTTCAATTGCCAGTCCTGCAAAAGAAAAAAAAAAAAAATTGAGAACAGCAGTTAGGGAAAAAATAAAATGAGAATTAAATTAATATATTCATGTGAAAAGCTGAGGATAGCTAATGAGCAGATCAAGTTAAAACAGAACGGAAAGATTATTGACTATTTGACCCAAATTCTTCCAATAAAACTCATCCAGGTAATTGAGGGAATATCAAAATGTTAATGTAATGTTCTTACAGAAAAACCAGACTAATTCTTTGTCAGCAAGAAGAATAAATGTCCTACTGGGGGTACTTATTTCCTAAGAAACTCAAAAGCAATTTGTATTCTGTTATGGTCTACAATTGACATCAAAAGAACCACACTGAATCCGAATTTCATGGCTAAAGGGAACATAGAGGTCACAGAGTACAATGCCTTTCTTCTTTCCAATATTTGGATTGGATTGGATTACACTGTATAAATATATTCAGGGCTTAGTTACATTGAATTGATGGCTATACAATGACTAAGGTCACCCTTAAATGACGCAGCCCACTATCTTAAAGTGCCCAAATCCTCACCTTGTTCCAAGAAGACTAAATTTAAATATTTTAATATTTAAACCCTACATGGAATATTTGTAGGTATAATAGCATTTTCAGTTGTGTTCGACAAAAGACTGATGTAGAACTGCACCTCACTAGAATCCTCATGCACATTTTCATGCTTTTAAAAATACGTTTGAAAAAATTAGGTTAAAACCAACATAATATTAGCATTTGTTTTTCCCGCAGAGGACAAACAATGGGCTGGAAATTGACACAAAGAAGTCAAAAGCTACATTTATATACGCAAACATAACAGGTTGCCATTAGTTAATTCTGAGGTGGGAGTACATGTGCCTTCCTCTCTGTATTTAGTGCCAGTTTCAAATATTTAACATATGTACATCATGTTAATGTATTAAATACCATGTGTGTATTTCTGAATGTGTATATTCATGTAATGTATGTGTGTGTGTGTGTGTGTGTGTGTAAAATCTGGACTGTTTCATAAAAAATGCCAATGCATTTCCATAATTCCTTATCTAAAGAGTTTGTGGCCAAGTAGGTTTTGACATTTGTATACTTCAGAGTGGGCTGTTGATATAACAGTGCTAGTGTTTATTACATGATACCCTCAGGAAGACCGGGAATGACATTGTAATCAAACCCATGATTAAATAAACTGCTGAAAGACCTCATATTGATTTAGGTCAGGTTTCATTTTGCTTCTTGATTTGTTTTTCAAAAACTTATTGCTTTCCAAATTTAATTGTCGAAATTACTGACTAGAGATTGTAGACCTACAATGGTAAAATTTGATGATGAAATCTGAGGGAAATTTTTCTGGTGTATATTTTTTTTTACTTTTTTATAGTTTCTAAAACAAACACGTGCTGTAGAGGGTCACCTCCTAACAAGATTAAGAAAGGAGGAGGGTGGTCACAAAGGAAAACTCTACCTTCCCTGGAGTTAATTAAATGCGTGAAGCCCTGTGTGAACTCAGCATCAAAGCAGATTAGAGGGCAAAACCTACAGATGGAGCCGAGTTACCAGGAGGGAACTCAGAAAGGAGTAGCAGAGGACAGTACTGAGTCAGAAACCATAACAGTCTGCTTACAATGACACCACCTAGTAACAGCCTCCCACCAAACCACCGGCCATTCTACCTCCTAGTTAACACACCCTCCCATGATAAGGAATCATCTCAACTTGCAACATAAAGCAGAATCAAAACTCAAACCCCCCCAAACAAAGAAAATATTAAAGAGAAAAATCTACACTATGAGAAACTTCAATGATCATAGTGGGTCAATGGGAGCTTCCAGTGGCAAGCACTTCAACTCAGTGTTTCTCAAATGACTAGTCCTAGCCAATGACATTCTGCTTTCTTCTCTTGATAGAGCTCCTTTTTTTAAATTCTAACTAAATATAAACCTAAAGAAAACCATTTTATACAGAATATTATAGGAGGTCAGGGGTCCAATTGCTCTGATTTTTCCCATCAAGTCGCACAGGATGGAGACTGATATGGAGATGAGTACATGATCAACCTTTGCATCCAATGCTTCCCAATTAAAAGTTAACAAGGGTGGTCTCTCCATTGAATGTGGGAACCCAATCATACATTGATGTCTGAAGATGAGGGGAATCTGTATAGCTCCTTGGAGTGTAAAAACCTCTAATGACTAAGCTTACAAGAGTTCTGTCCAAGAATTTTTTTCCTTCAAATTGAAGGAAGAATACTAACATCTGTTAAGAACCTACTTGTCCCAGACAACATACAAGTAATTACCACAGAAACACTAAGAGCTGACTTGTGCAAGTTCACTCCATGCCAGTCTCTTCTATATGCATCTCACACACAAACCATTCAATCCTTATGGCAATTTTATGAAGTAGAGACGACTCATGAGCTGATGTCATTCCTCCTGATTCCATGGGAAGGAAATTCCCTGCAATTCCATGGGGAGGAAGTTCCCTGCAATGAAGTACTCCTTACTCTTTTGTTCTGGGCGGGGGGGGGGCTGGGGGGGTGGAGAGCAGATGTATGTGACTGGAGATGCTTGAGGAACACACTAGGCATGCTCCACTCACCCTCCTCTTCCACTCAACACTCCCCTTTGGGAGGCAGCCTCTATTCCTCCCTGCTAATGATAAAAGGCTTCCCCTAGAGGAAGAGTCCTATGTTTCTCTAGCAGAGTCTATTGCTCTCTGGGTAAATGTATTTATTGTAACATTAAGGATTATTTTATATATGTGGCTGCAGATTTTAAAGATTTAAAAATATTTTGAGATTCTGCACTAAAATATTTTTTTTTCAGTCTGACTTTTACATTTATCTTAATTGGTCCAGAAATGAGAACCAGATGAGATAGGTTACTTATCAGGGACCCTAAAACCCCAGTAGTCATGCTCCCAGCCCACAGTGATAAAACGACAGAGGGTTTAAGAAACTTCCCAGTGATCATACACCAGGGCCTGAACACCAGACTCCAGAGCGCATGTGCCAAGCCAACATTTTAACTACACTCTCTTTAATACTCAGACTCCCCTGAGTGTTGCTTTTATCACCACTGTGGTTCTCAGAGATTAGGTAATAGAAGGCTCGAAGATAATATTTGAACATAGACTAAAAAGCTGGAGCAGAGACTGGAACATGAATCCCCTCACTCCAAAGGTAGTGTGCTTTCCAGTATGTTCCATCATGTGATCTACTTTCTAAAACTGCTCTTTTCAAATATCATCTGGAAGTGCTCATATCCAGGAGGACAGAAACTGGAGCAGCCCTTTAATAAGCTACGGTGGTCTTCTTTTATTATCAACCAAGAAAATCTCATCAAAGGCTGATCAAAATCCTCAATGTTAATGGACAATAGAAAATGAGGTAATAGGATTAAAATGTGAGAACAGTTCAAGTAATATTTTTTCCCACTACTCTCTATAATCCACCATCTCCACTTAGAAAAAAAAAAATTCTTTTAACTTACTCTTTTTATGGCATTCTATTTAATGCCTCTCTCCATTTTTGTTACTTTCCACACATACGTCTTGAACACTTAAATAAAAAAATGGTCTATTTATCCCTGATCATGAATAGGCTTGCTTTATGAATATTCAATAAATTCATGGGAAACATATGCTATGCTATTGTCAGACAGAGTAACATTAAGTATCTTTAGCTGAGTTGTATTAATTTCTTAAGTGCTTACCTGAAAAGGCAGACTAGATTCTCCAGTTTTTGCATAGAGATCGATTTTTGCTTGGCTCCACTGAGATTCAGAGAATCCGATTACTTCACCTTGCTTTTGCAAATTTCCGTCTAGCGATGTTCTTGTAAAGACCGAGAGATGTGAATGCTCAGATAAATGATACCAAAACCGTACCTGTTGAAAAATGTTTTGGATGATATAAATATTTCATTTACCTACCTCTTATAGTTTTTCTATAATTTAAAACAGCCCCAAAAATAATCATTTTTTCAGTTCTTCCTTCCTCCAAGTGTTCAACCCCAGAAAATGTTATTCTTTACATTCCTCCCTTAAGAAAAGACTGAAGGCATCTACACTATTATTTTTTAACACATTCCAGAGACACAGGTCTGCAGACATGTAAATACATGTCCACATAGTCATAGGTAGCACCATGTTGCTTCCAATGAAGTTTCCCAGGATCCTTCTCTCTTGCCTCTTATAAATTTGATAGGAATGCATCATGATTCAAAGTTACAAAATCAGGTGTTACTATACATTCTTTTTGCTGTTTGAAACACCAAACCAAGAAAAAGTTTCCTTGGAAAATTGCTTCCTCAGGAATCAATTGTACTGAACACTTTTCATTAATTTCTTCTCTGTTGTGACATTATCCAGCAACTTGGGAGTTCACAGGATACTGTTGGTCAATAATTCAAGCAAAGTAAGAAAACATTCTTTGTGAGACCAGCAAGTCTGATCATTTCACTTCCTCCTCACCATCGATGATGACATAATCTAGAGGTTTGACAGCTGAGCTTCATAATGAAGAAAGTGGGGAGGATCATGCCTACTGCTGACAATAGCTCTAATGCAGAATTCAGCACTCACTTATTCTACCAATATTTACTGAGCACTTTCTAAGTGCCTGGTAATATGCCAGGGAACAATGAATTGCCTCAAATTCAACTGGATGTTGGATGATTCACTCTAAAACATGTCAACAAGACTTCCATGAAACCAAGTTCAGATACACTGCATCAATTTCCTCTTCTTCTCACTGTCACTTATAGTCCAAATTCTGCTATTTGGAATGTAAATCAAAATTCAAAGACAAAGCTCCTCAGAAAGGATCCTTATCATTGGCTTCAAAATGACTCTTTTTCAGTTTCATTACATTTTAAATTCCTTTTTTCCCTTCGTCATATGCTTTTCTCCTGTTATATGGACAGATATCAGTGTATTAGATGATGCAATTTATTTCATTGTTAGGATCCATTTCAGTGATGAAAGCTGACAAAATGTTTCCAATGTTCTTCTTTGTCAGTTCAAAATCAGCATTCTATGCTCCAAGGATTTTTTCAATGTCTACTTAATTGCCAGCACCTAGTCAAAAATTCCTTCTGACTGTCTATGTCATTTTAGATTTTATTACCATGCTCACCTAAATTCAGATCTTGACAGGTAAATTATAAATGTAAAGCCAAATGGAAGTGTTTAACTGAATACCATGGAAAAAGAGGATGCATGCTCCCCAATTGCAATTAAATTTTAGATCCCTGCTGAAAGTTTCACATTTTCCCAGCTTATAGATATGCAAAACGGAACTTTAAACCTAGTTGTGCAAGAGATGTGCATGCCCCGTCAGGATTTTGAGCTGTCAAACTGTCACTCAATACCTCACCAGTGTGAAGTTATTTTAATAGTGTACTAAGTATAAATGCCAATGGGATCCACAGTCAACAGGAGAAGAGCTTAGAACTTATATTTAATTTACTCTTCTAACAGATTTGCATTGTAGAGAGTTAAAGTCTTTAGCTTATTATACACCAAGAAATCTCCCATAATCTTTTCAAATTTAATAGTGTTAAAGGGTGAAATCACTGAACAAAAGTTATTATAGCTATGATTTCACCTACATATTCATGAAGCATGCAAACTCTGTGAATCTTAGTCTAATTCACACTAATAGTAGGGAAGCAGACCAGAGACTCCCACCCAGAAGACTCTTACTATAATTAAGTACAAACCCCCACTATATTTGTAACATGTAAGTTTCTCTTCTTGATAGTAAAGCTGTTTACAGAGGGTATCAGCAAAAACTTCTGCAGAGGGCATTGTGACTTGTAGTTTCCTCTTTTTTGTAAGTGCCAGGTTTTAAGAAAAAAAAAAAAAAACAACTTGTGAAACCTCTTTCCAGTTTAAAAAAAACTGGAACAAAAAGCACTTGTCATCTTGTCATGTAAACCTTCAAACCCCTCTTCCCACGGGGTATAAAGTTCAAAGAGTTTCCAGATTGGAGTTCCAGAGAATTTACAGGCAATAGTACCTCTGGACCCTGCAACCAATAAATGGGGTTTCCTGAAAATTCCTCAGGTGTTCAGCCTCTTCTGTCCTACATAATTAGGACTCTAAATCATAAACTCAAAATCATGGTCATTTTAATTTCCTTATAAAACATATTAAGGGAATTTGTAATTGCTAGATAGTCTATTAATATGTATTTAAGAAGGAAGAAGAAAGGAATAAGTGGACTTTTAGTATTGCTTCTTGAGTAAATATCTATAAACAGAGAACAAATCCACTCAATGTCAGAGAATGCATAAAGCATCAGGTGTCCTTAGAAACCCCGGAGTCTTTGGAGGAAAAAATAAATAAAAGCAAAGGAGTTCAGTAGATTAGACAACAGGGGATGAAGGGAAGGGTGAGAGGATAGGAAAAGGAAAGATGGTGGTTTGAATCTGATATAACTTCCCTATGTACATATATGAACACACCACAGTGAATTTCAACACAAGACTGGGTCCTAATTAGAATAAGATACATTTCATGCTTGTACAAATATATCAAAATAGATCCTAATGTCATGTATAAGCAAAAGGAACAAATAAAAATAAAAATGATAAACAATTAGAAAAGGGACACTTAAATATAATGAGTAGAATGGAAAAGGCACAGAAAAATAGGGCTATTTAAATGTAAATTGATTTAAATTATATAAAATGAAAAATTTCATTTCTCAATTATATTAATCACATCTTAAGTGCTAAGTATAGTGAGTAGTTAGTGATTGCCACATGGAACATAACAAAAGAAGTTCCCATTATCATATAACATGGTATTAAACAGAACTATATAGCATGTAAATTAAAATTGAGCCAACCATTCAAAATGTGTTTACTACTTATAATTTAGAAAGGAAATTTTTTTCTAGGTCCATCAAAAAGCAGTCACATCAATGTTTATAGTAGCTCAATTCACAATAGCCAAACTATGGAACCAACCAAGATGCCCTTCAAAAGATGAATGGATTAAAAAAATGTGGCATATATACCCAGTGGAATATCACTCAGTCTTAAAGAATGAAATTATGGCATTTGTAGGTAAATGGATGGAGCTAGAGAATATCATGCTAAGTAGAATAAGCCATTCCCAAAAAAACCAAAGGCCAAGTGTTTTCTCTGATATGCAGATGCTAATTCACAATAAGGGTTGGGGGACTAAGGAAGAATAGAGGTATATTGGATTAGGTAGAGATATGTGAAGAAGGTGCAGGGATATAGGGTTAGGAAGAGTAGTAGAATAAATCGGACATTATTACCCTGTGTACTTATGTTTACACCACCAGTGTGATTCTACATCATGTACAACCAGAAGAATGAGAAATCATACTCCATTTATGTATGAGGTATCAAAATGCATTCTACTGTCATGTATAATTAATGAATTTTTAAAAAGCAGTTTTAAAATGTTAATAAAAAAATACCCAATTTTATCTTAGGTTTTCACTACAGTTTACACATTTTATATGCATTGTGCCTACTTAACACCCTGAATCAATGTATTCAAAGGACTGTCATGTGGTCAAAAGACTCCCAACAAAGAAGGGTCCTTAAATTAAAAATCAGAAGCTCAAATTATTTTATTCTCTTTAATTGAATTCTGATTTTATTTGTACAAAGACAGAAAGAAAGAAAGTCAAATATCAAGACAGTTAGGAAGAAAAAATTCATTTTACTCTGGGAGGGTCCATCCTCACAGGTGACTTTACCAGTCACTGAACACAGTAAGTGCCTTGGAGTGTCATATTCTCAGACGACTGTTGTTTGGTCAGAGGATAGCCCCTCCCACAAAGCAGTCCTAAGGTTCTTCCATATTTGCTTCTGTGAAAGATGCCCCAGGATATTAGAGGTTTTCAAAGATTTCTTTCCTATTTCTCTACTTTCTTTTTCATTCCATTTTGATCTGCCTCCAAGCAAAATTCGCCTCCTCAAATCTAATGCCTTTCCCTCACCTTTCCTATAACCTTTGTCCAATGGCCTCCGCATCTCAGAACTCTAGAAACAGATCATCACATATTACTCTTCATAGTTTTCCAAACCCTCAGTCACAGCACTGTCCCTGGATCACAATGCACCTAGGTCTCGCTTGGTCTGATTTTTGCTATCTCTGAACTATCTTTCAAGAATCTTAATAGTAAGAAGATCTAAAAGAACAAGAAGAACAATCAACAAAAAAGTCAAAAGAAAACAAAGATTCCTGTGGGCTCCTAAAAATTTAACTGGAAATCAGTTCATGTGGGAAGGGAGATCAGCATCCCTCGGGAACCCCTGCCTCTTGTTAGGACTGTCAGGTGTTTAGGTTGTCGCTGTGTTCCTGGCACTGAAGACTAGGGATAGCACAGAACAGCTGAGGAAGCTTCCTATGATGAACCAGAGCTAGAATTTACATTGCTATCATTCTGAGCACTAAAAGAGGTCTTGGAGAATTATTTTTGATTTTGGAATTTTTTTTAACTTCCTTGAATTTGAACCACTTGAGCTCCTCCCTGCATTGGCTGCTGGGAAATTTAGAGTCATGTGTTTCCTGGTCCCAGTAAACTTTGAGAACCCACCCACCTCTCGCATCATTTATCTTTGTCCTGATTTCCTAATACACATTTATATGAATTTTTTATTTTGCAGAAGTATTAAAATAAATTCAAAACAAGTTGTATAATTAAAAACCAAAAGGAATGACGTTTGTACAGGCAGATTGACAAAGGCATTTGGCCCAATGAAACTGAATGAAAAGACAAAGATACAATTTTTTTCTAATTTTAGGTTTTCATTTTTTTCACACCATGGTCTATTTTTATGTAATTTTATTTATTTATATTTATTTTATTTTGTTTTTATTTTTACAGACTGCATTTTGATATGTTGTACATAAATGGGGTACAACTTTTTATTTCTATGGTTGTACACCATGTAGATTCACATCATTCGTGAAATCATACATGTACATAGGGTGGTAATGTTCGTCTCAGTCCACCATCTTTCATACCCCCCCTCCCTCCCCCTCTCATTTCCTCTACTTAATCTAAAGTTCCTCCATTCTTCTCTTACTCTCCACCCCCACCCCCATTATGTATCTTTAAGGTGGGCTTTTCATTTAGAAATCATTCCCTCATGTTTTAGATTCCAATAGCATTTTGTAATAAGTGATATTGTTAGCATCTAATCTGCTTCTCTTGAGGAAAACGAATTTGTATTTGCTGCATTTACTATTATATGTAAGATAAAGAACAATTAGAAGAGGTCTGCTTTCATTGGCATCTACTAGTCACATGTGTATGATGTGAGAAAGAGTATTACATCATATCAAGACAGTTTGCTATGTTCATATACTAAAGCTCATTTACAAATTGAAAAAGAAAACCCAAAGGGAAAACAATAAGCTTACAAACTAACGTTGAAAGCAAAAGCTTCATGTTATCTATCTTCTTATATTTAATTCTAAAAGTAAATTGTATTTTTGTACAGCAACATAAATATGAAGAGTCAAAAAATAGTAAAGTTCACATTCATCCCCATCCTAGTTGTAATTCCTAGTCAACTATAAACAATAACTTCATTTCAAGATTAATAAGAAATAGTAACGTCTGTTTCCCACATTTTATTTGTCCTATCTCCCATTTCAGTGAAAACAAAAAAATGCCAAGTTTCCACCAGTGGCCAAAGTGACTTTGAAGCTGTTAAATTACAGTCCACATCTTGAACAATGATTAGTTTCAGGAACAATTGTGCATGTTCATGCCATGTGTTGGCTCTATACTAAGTACGAGGTAATTCAAGCAAAATGACCTTAAAAGTGTGCTGTTAGGAAACGCAACTCAGAAGAAAACTCATGTTCCTTTAAAGTCCTTTCAGAAAATACCCTTAACTGTATTAGTCTGATATGATGGCATAGTAGGAAAAAAATCACATAATTTCATAAAATGAAGGCTTTAATCACATCAAAGGGCCTAACTCAGATTATCTCACTGCTTTTCTTTATCATTTTATAATAAGAACATTTGTTCCATGAAAACAACCATTATCAATATGTTCCAAATTGGAGGCTTAGCTGCATTTGCCAATTATCCAAAAATGGTAAGACTTTGGTTTCCTTATTCTGTAACTTTATGAAAGAAAGTGCCACATGTTACCATGAACTTATAAAAAGATCATATATGCTGTGGAGAAGTCCTTTGAGGGAAACATTAGCTATGTGTATCTGACTGCAAGTAGCTTCCCCTAACAGGTGTACTACTACTTCCTAAGCTGGAGAGTATGATGTCATCCCAGTATGCCTTCAACTCAAAGATTACTAAAATTCAAGTAGATACTGACAAAAGGGATAAACAAATATTTCTCTGGAAGTCTGTGTTAGCTCCTTGATATATTCTCAGTTTTTAAAATATAAGTTAAACTATTCAGTCAGAATCTAAAGCCTGTGGAGATTAAAGCTTTGGCAGAAGATAAGCTATCAAACATCTAAACTGTCCTGAACATTTTCACTGAGCTCCCATCTAAGGAGATTCCACAACAAGGCTACACATTTGAGCAAAAATAAAGCAAAGTGTCTTCAAGTGGAAATGATGACAAATGGAACATCCATCCCAATAATCATAAATTAGTAGCCATCAGCAAGTACACAGGGATCATCTTCAAAAAGAAAGAAACATATATATTTTTTTCAGTGATGTTCAGTAAGTTAAAGGAATTTCTAATAAGCGTTTAATGTTTGTTTCCCAATATATATAAAGCAGACCAAATTAACACATTTTATTCCTTTGCATTCAATGTCTTTTATGTATACAACTCAGTGGATGACCTTTAAGTTAAGTTAGCCTGTAAAGTACTTTTTAAAGCACTAAGTGCTTCTGGGTTCTTTTAAAAAATCTATATCTTTCTATTACACAGGATTTAATTAAAATAAAGTTGGGAACAGGTAGAGGGCATTCAGATGAGGTGGAAATCAAGACAGGCAGTTGTTTTATTTCTTATTCCCACACAGAAATTGAGGGAAAGACAAAGAAAAAAAAAGAAAGAAAAGGACAACCTATTAAGAGCTCTGAACACTCCCATTCAGACTTACACTAATTTGAACATATAATTAGGTTTATAACTCTAAATGATATGTAATTTATCATCAGGAATGCCTGCATCAACTTTTGTAACACTACATTTATACACAATGAGTTCCGTGTGCTGAAGTATTGATCTCTTCATTATTTTCTGATAAGTAAAGACAAATAGATAAACTGAAATCCTAAAACATAAAGACATGTTGGAACTCTTAAAAGGACTGAAAAGAAAGCAGGCTGAACAGGAACATATGATTTAGGTGTAAGGTTTGTGGAAAGTAAAGAAGTCACATTCAGTGAATACCTACTATGAACTCAGTATTTTGATCATGTTTTAATTCTCACAACCACATGAAGGAGACAGACCCATGGTTTTTGCTCCCAGTATAGAAACTGGGCCTCAAAGAGGGTACACAATTTATGTATCAAAATTAGTAAGGAGAAAAACTGAGACATGAATCCTTGCTGATTCCAAAGCCCTGCTTTATTCTGTATTGTGCTATTGAAATAAAATATTTTAAAGCTTGGTGTGTGTTTATCTGGCATCAGAGGATGAACTGAAAAATAAAATTTCAGTAAATGCAATTATTTTTCCTGAGCACATTTATCTTTTTGCATTCTTTCACCTTACTTTCCACAAGCACTTATTTAACTGATTTTGTGTACTCAATTCATATTGTTGGGTAAAAGAGCAGATCTTGGCAATGTGTATCCATTTCTAGATTCTGGAAAGATCCATGTGAAAAGTATATAAAAATGGCCAAAAGTTTCTTTAAAACCCACCACCCCTTACCAAATGGTGCAGGGTTATATATTGCAAACGGTCTTTTGCATGGCATTTTGTGCTGAGATAGCTTATATAGTTTTTCTCAATTCATCAGGAAAATGGTATTAAAGCATGGCAGACATTTACTAGCAGAGTAACCCAAACTTATTGGTTCACAACCACAGAATAGCCATTGGAAGCTCAGAAGAATGGATTACCTGACATGGAGTAGAGGCAGTGAGCAATTTTGTGAGGACAGGACTTCCAAGCTTCGCCACCCCAGGGGATTGATGTGCCCCCAAATAAATAAATGATCCTGTAAAAACAAATGTAGTCATATGGATACAAGTTCTGTTGTATAAGTCAAACTTCTTTACTCATGTTTCTTATCCTTGCACATATTCAACTATCAATCAGATAAAGAAACTTACACTTTTACTTATTTACCCTTTAGCTCTGTGGATAACCAAAAGCATTTTCAGAAGTACAACATTAAATATCTAAAATAAAATTTGATTGATTAAAAAGAAGCTCTTGATCCAAATCACCTAAACAAACAATTTTCTTGCTTTAACTCACATCATAGAGTTTGAAATTAAATTAAGTGAAGCCTCTAAACTTACAATTATATATTCAAAATGCCCTTATAAAATTCCCACAAGAGTTTCATTTTTAAGTTTCTTCACAGGGTACTGAAGGATCTGAGCCTATGGAATGAGTCTGGTTTCTCCTGGGGCTTACATATTTGACATTGTTGTCTGTGCTAGAGGGGATGAAAGTTTAATTAAAGATCTAATCTGAACATTAACAAAATAACTGCTTTTAGATTTTAACTACAGAGGATGTGCTCATGGCAAATGTACAGGAGGATAACATCTCTTTGCAGCTCAAAAGATCACACATCCTGAGCTGTTGTCAGGAGTAGCTTCATTGAATATTGAAACCTTACAAGGAAGGCTATGCCAAACAGTGTCAAGGTCTGATCCTGCCCTTTGATAATCACAAAGTGATGGGCAACTTGAAAAAGAAAGCAAGTATTTTGACTGAAAAAATACCACATTCAGTGATTTTCTTGAATGTGGATCAGTGCTGACTAAACAAAAAGGAAGGTTTTCAAAATTAAAATGCATTATTTTATAGATCCCTTCACACATTTTACCAAACAACCAAGGGTAACAATATCCACATCTGCCTTGACCTCACTTTTTGAAAAGCATGTACCCCTTTTAATGCAATGGCCTGCAAGTTATACCACACAACCCTCAGAAAGTTAGAAATCAGTCTTTTTAGTGAATATAATGCAAAAATAAGAAACAAACATTACTCTATAACATAAGGAAATAAAATAAAAACAACCCAATGAAGTTTTGCTTAGGAACGGCAAGAGTAGTTTACTATTTGGAAAATCAATTTACATTGCAGAAATGTCCATCTGATGATCATGTGATAATGACAACAGAAGCTGAAAAAAGCACTTGACAATTTTAACTTACAATCATTATATTTTTTTAAATGTAGAACATCATGAGTGAAAGACACATTCTTATCTAACAGAAACAACAATTTTTCAGCAAACATGGCACTTAAGGTTGAACTATTGACAGCTTTTCCCCTGAGATAGGAACAAGACAAGTCGAGCAGCCATCAGCAGTTTTACTCAGCAATTTCCCAGAGGCCTTATCCAGAGAGTGACAGAAAACAGAAAAGAGAAAAAATAGATAAATACAAACACACACATTCATGGTTTAAGATGTAGAAAGAAAATAAAATTGTCTTTATTAGTAGATAAAATAATTGTGAACCTAGAAAATAAAAAAATACACTCTTAGCTATAACAAATAAAATTATCAAGGCCATTGGATACGAGGTCAATATTTTAAAATGTAATTGAATTTGCTATATACCAAGCACAAAGAAAAACATGATTTTAAAAAGGGTCATTTATAATAGCTGCAAAAAACTAGGAAAACATAGCAAAATATTTTCAAAACTTCTACTCTAAAAGTTATAAAATATTACTAGAGATCAAGTAATTAAAAAAACTGGAAACCTTAAGATTCTTTTTCAATGAAATATAAGTAATGGTTACATAGAAGAAATCATTTTATAACCACAAACTGGAAACTATTTTTAAAGAATTGCAATTATTAAAATAATTTTTTTAAAAAAATTAAATTAATTAAAATTTTTAAAGAATTGCAAGTATTAAAATTTGGGGAGAATCTATCAATATTTATTAAAAGTATACATACATATCTTGCTTTAAAAATACAGAAGCCTCATTCCTAGCTACCTACTGCATCAAATTAAAATCATTCTAAGTAAGGCAAAGGGTACAAGAACAAATTTTTCAGCATTGTCATGATATTTATGTCACTGGATGACTACAGTCATTATGCATATCCAGGTTAAAGAAATTAAGCAAATATCATGAATTAGGCTGCTTCTACTTCCAGAGAAGACTAAGTATCATGGACCAGATTTAACCTTCTGATTTCAATTAGGAAAAAAAAATTTTTTTCAGAAACAGATATAAAATAATGATTTTCAAACAGGGAGAAACAAATGTGCCAAGGCACATGGTCGCAAATAGTCTTCCCAGCTCCCTGCCTAGATGGAGTGTCCAGGCTGCTATGAAGGGAGGGGGACATAGGAGAAGCGTGTGGTCTCTCTGAGTTGAAAAGATGGTGTTGGTTCAGTGGGGAGACCCTAGGAGCTGGAGTTCCTAACAGAGTGCAGTTCCCCTATTCAGATTCTGGAGCTCTCTCCTTCCAAGCCGCAAACAGAGCAAGCTCCAGGGATCTGCTGAAATCTCCCCAAATCAGCACCTGAATATTGACCAGTCCTTGGATGAGAGAAAACTACCTGAGGCTGAGGGGAAAATACACTGAAAGGGGCAGATGTTACAAGACATCACCACGGGCCAGAAACAGGATTCCCACACCAACTGGAGTGAAAAATTATACATGGGTATCAGATAGCGTGCTCAAGCCAAATGAGTAAGCCAAAAACACATGTGTGAAAGCTATAGTGTTTTTACTCATCTTCACCAATATTGGAACAATCCAAATGCCTTTCCACAGTTAAGTGGATACATGAACAGTGGTCCATTCACACAACTCAATGCTACTCAAAGATACAAAGGAAGAAACAATTACTGTATTCAACAACAGTTGATTATGTCCCCAATCAAAAACCTCAAATCAATTATACTAATTGAAAGAAGCCAGATTCAGGAGGCTACATACTGTCTGATCCATTTACATGCCCCCAGGAACAGGCAATCTCTCAGGGACAGAATTCTTGTCAGCTGGTGTCAGTGGCTGGGTGTGGAGAGGTGTTCACCACAAAGTGACAGGAGAAATGGGTGGGATGAAACCATTTTGATTCTTATGGTGGTTACACGATTGTCTATATTTGTTAAAACTCAGTGAACAGTACACTAAAAAGGTTGAATTTCACTGTATTAAATTATTCTTTAACATATAAAATGAAAAATATAAATTATACTTGATGATTTGGAGGAAATACCATGAGTTATATTTAGAAACAAGATAGGGACACTATTAATAATACTTCAAATTTTTGTAAAAAAACACAAAAATACTTATGATTTCAAATATGTACATATCTATCAAGAGTAAGTTCTATGAGCACACATAGAAGTAGGAGATAATTATGAGAGTTGCCTATTTGGATGTTTAACAGGATACCAGAAATGGGAAAAACAAAACCAAGCAAAGAGGGAAGAAAAATCAAGACTTAGTAACAACAACAACAAAACCACACACACACAGACACATCAACCCATTCAGTTTTTGTGTAAAGTTTCACATTGAAGGTGCATGAAAAATAAAATAAAAAAAAATACTAAAGATTAGTTTAAAAAGCTGTAATCTATAAACTCAAAGCAAGAATCAAATAGACTAGAGTTCCATTGCCTTAGACATGGAAAATATTGAACTCTACTGAACTACCCTAAAAATTTCCTTTTCACTTCTTCCTGTCTCATTGTGGACCTAATTTTCTTTCTTTCTCATCTGAGATTTAAAACACAACTGATTACTGATTATCTTCAGGTTTTATTAATGGCAATCATGGATAAAGAGGTGTTGAGTCTATGATTCAGATTACATATATGTAATATACGTTTTATATATGTGTATATATATGTATATATGTACATATACATATACACTCACACACACACACATATATATACACACACACACACACACACACACACTAAGTATACACACACACATATTTGAAAATGGTGGCACATGCCTGTAATCCCAGAGGCCCAGGAGCCTGAAGCAGGAAGTTTGCAATTTCAAAGCCAGACTCAGCAACTAAGTGAGGCTAAGCAACTCAGTGAGACCCTATCTCAAAAAGGGGCTGGGGGTATAGGTCAGTGGTTAAGCACCCCTGGGTTTAATCCCCAGTACCAAAAACAAACAAACAAACAAACAAAATATATATATATATATATAATATATATATATATATAATTTTATATAATTTTATAATTTATATATAATTTTATAAATTATATATATATAATTTTTTGCTGGGCCCTTTATAAAGTGAGAAATACTGCAATTCAACCCTTTTACTATGAATGATAGATAGGAGCTCCTCCCAATTTTATCCATTATATTGTTATCTCTCAACATTATTTGCATCACAGGAAAAGATGACTAGGCTTTTCAATATTTAATACAGAGGCTGCATCAAACCTTTCTTTAGCACAAATTATAAATAATAAGATGGCAAATGTCTGAAGGTGAATTATAAGTGTTTTTTAGTCATGTACTTAGTGAGATTCCTGCATTCCTACTAAAATGAACAAAATCTATTCATGTTTATTGAACTCTTACTCTGAAAAATCTTAAGAATGATTTATCTAATTCTCATAATTCTCCATGAAAGTATGTTTATTTTTCCTTATTTTCTAGCTAACAAAACTGAAGTACTTTGCGTGCAGTGTCAACACCATGACTTAATCCAGGGCTGCCCATGCTCTTCATGACCCTACAAGGATAAAGGTCCCATCCGACCACTAGAGTGTAGATTCCCAGCTTCCTCAGGGGAATCACTGCCTTCATTATCTCATTGACAGTTCTTCAACACATCCATATCTTTTCTACCCTCTCCTCTTTGCTCTTCTGCTTTTAGAACAAATATGATTGGTCACATGCTTTAATCTGAGGAATCAGGTCTCCATTATCCTGCAGGCAAATTTCAAATTCCTAGGCACCTCTGCATTTATTTTTATACTCCATGTCTCATCATATGCATCTCACCCAGAACTACACACAGCTCTCCCATCCACTTTTAGTATATTTCCACTAATTAGACCATGTTCCCCACCATCTCCCCTTAATTCCTTACATCTGCCTTCCTGACTGCATTACATTTCCCATCAGTGCTCAGTTCAGGACTCATCTCCCTCAGTAAGGCATCTCAAATTCACTTTAATCAATCTCCATGCCCTGTAAAGCATTTATCATACCCTAGGGCAAACTTTACTCATCTGCTTCATCTACCATGGCTTCCACGCTCAGGTCTAGTCTCTGCTGTGTACTCAATAATGGGTTTAAACAAAGAAAAATGAACCAAACATCATATGAGCTAATGTACCATATAGTTCTAATTTCTGATATTCTCCTTTCTTTTAAACTTTAAACTTAAACCATTCTGCCACAAAATCTTACAGAAAAAAAAAAAAAAAAAAGACTGGCACAAGAAACAACAATCACATGCTATTAAAGAATGACTGTTTAAAGTTGTAACCAATGGATGATCAGTTTCTCTCCCTATTCTTTCACAACAATCCACAAACCCCAATTTCCAATTATTGTAATTAAAAAATCGCCAACATTTATTTTTGACACATTTCTTTGGAAGTTTCAAAAGTGGGATAATGCTCACTGAACTTGAAAGAGGATCGACCATACTGGTATGTGATTACAAAGTTAATATGAAACTATAGCATATGAGCAACAGTATTAGATGCCATAAAAAAGTAAACAAAGAGAAAAAGGGGAAAAAAGTCTGATTTTCTTGGAGTTTCACAAACCACTTTTGGAATGTTATATGTAGTTATAGCTCTTCAATTTTCAGAGGAAATGTAAAAAATATAATGCTGGTTCAAAATATATGAGAAAGAAGTTCGATTGTTTGTTATAAAGAAGTCTCAAGTGTGATTAAATTGCATTCAAATATTTTCAGATTTATTTTATAGATAGTGCTAAATCTCTGCTCTGTTCCCAAAGAGAAGATTAGACTATTTTTCTTTTCTGTTTTGCAAAAAAAAATTGGATTGCTCAAAAGGAAAGCAAGGCTACTAAACAGGATTCCCGAGTAAAAAAGGGAATTATCAGAAAACTTCTCTCCCCATTTAAACCTTCAATCCAACCTTTTAAGAAAACGAAAAATGTTCATTATTAAAAAAAAAAAAAAAGTTCCTTTTTAGAAGCTCAAGTAACAACAAATTTTTAAGTTGGGCAGGAGGGTTCAAGGCAAGACAAACCACAGTCACATTTGTATACTTTGTAGAGAGAAATGAAAATACACAGTATCATTATTCTGCAACAAGAAAGAACAAAAGTTAATTTTTCAAAAGAGGAAGACGTCCTACCATGATTTGTGTTTGCTATGAGATCAGCTTTAGGAAAATGGTGCTCTCCATTGCTCAATCCCTTCACCACCTCCCAGTGGGACTCTTCTGTGAGAAATGGCTCCCAGCCACAGAAACCAGACTCAAAGTCACAGGTGAGATGATTCACTATTAGAGAAGGAAAAGAAAACAGGTGAGCAGAAATGAAGTTAGGTTGTTGGTAGAGCACACACTCTAACCTATAAACTTGGAGGTCAGTATAATCATTCTGCTTTGTAGTAAACATTTTCTAATGATCAGAATAACTTTCCTTTTTCTGATCTCACACGTTTAACACGTTATGTGTGAAGCCTGGCTCTTCTACATGCTTCTATCGACACGTCTGGCACATTTCATCCTAACTGGCTGTGTCCATTGTATTTAATGACACCAGGTGAAACTCCAGAGCTTTTCACAGAGTTACTAATTCACCTGTCAAGTAGAAATCTCCTGAGATGATAGTTTTAAAAAATCCATTTGAAAGAGGGGAATTTAAATTAATCCTGGACACCTGAAGAACTTGAGGTCCGTATCTCAATTCTTTGTTTCATTATTCCATTTGTAACACGTCTTCCAAATTAAATGTCTTGCCATTTTGGAATTGCAGAGAAATTAGATAATCTGAACTTTGCTTTTCTTCTCTTAATTTATAATTAGAAAGTTGGCAAATACTTAAATTACTACACGTACTATTAAAGAACTAGTTCTAAGGGAAGTCCAGGTTTAGGGTAAGTGTAATAGACATCTTTGCCAGTTCTGACATCAAATTAGTGAGGAAAACAGCAGGTTCCAGAGTACTTGGTAATAAACTAGAAATTCCAACAATTTAAGTTTCTGAGAAGTTAGCTCTGATTGCTTAAGTTTCCTTTTCCTAGAATAAGAATCATAGTAACAGCCCATCTTAGGTATTAGTTTTGTGGATAAATTAATATTATTCATTTTAAAACTTATTTCTGAAATTTCCCTTTCATTACACAGAGGCATTTTGTAACCATGAGGAAAGAAAGAGAAATAACATAATCATTTGCTAGAAAACAACAAAGTTTTGAAAATCAGAATGCTGTCATCTTAAATAACAATAGTCACTTGCCACTGCACTCCAAATATGTGTCAGAAATTTTACATATGTTAACTTTCTATCCCACAAGTATCGTGTATAGAAAATACAATTTTCCCCCAAAGAGCAAAATGGAACTCAGAATTCCAAGCAACTGACCTGTGGTAAGTTTTAGTAAATAGCACACCTAGACATTGAACCTGCGACTCTCTGACAGCAAAGCTTAAACTATGAATTGTCCCTAAACGAGGTCCCCTAATTAAAAAGACTCATTACCATGTGCTTACTTCTGACCATTATTTTCAATTTTCAATAGTGTGCCCAATTTGGCTGGCCTATGGAATAAGCTCATCACACCTTAATACTCAAAGGCAGTGAAGGGAAGGGGCAGCATAGACAAAGGAGATGGTGTTGCGGGGGTGGATAAAGACATTAAATAAAGAAGAATTGACTTGGGGTAACCTGTGGGTTGGACAGGAAGTCTGATTTTTAACAGACACAAAGTCAGTAGGAGGGAAAGAGAATCAGACAAAGCAAATCCAGAAATAACTTCCACAGGAGGGGAAGCATTTGGGGTGCAGAAAATGACTTTCGGAGAAAGTGACTATAGCAGCATTCCCCACTGCCAGGGAAAGCAAGAGCTTGTCCTGCCAGAGAAGAGACTTCCAGTGCACCTCTGTGTTGTGACCTGGGAGAGCATCACCAGGGGCACCAGGAAAAGTGGCTGCCAGCTGAGTTTCGGCAGCCTGGAAAGTGTGTGCTCAGTGCTACCTGAGAGGGCGGCCATCTGCTCCCTTCCTATGACCAGGGAAAGATTATGCTCATGCGGCCACATGTCCTGCCTGCAAAAGTGCCCCAATACCCAGCATGCTGCCACCACCAGGAGATAGGAGATAGGGAACTCTAGCAGATGACCAGAAAATTCCCAGAAGGTGCCTGAACCAGAGAAATTGAAACCAACACAAAGAAAATTTTGCCTGGACCATTCAGGATCTGGATCCCAAGGGAGAAATCTCCCATTGTTGCTGGCACTATAGCAGATGCAAGGGAGCATGTGCACTCCAGGCAGATACCAGGTATTTTATATTTAGAGCAATGAAGGTGAAACCTGTGGAGATTTTGTTCTGACACCCTTAAAGTGAATTTTACTAGAGATCCAGACGCTCTGCAGAGACCAGCATCCCCCTGCCACAGGTTTGGGGGAGATAGAGCAATTCTCAAACACCCACCAAGCAGCTCCAAAGTTCCATCTAGACTAAACCCCAATTACTGAAACCTCCAGTTTATAACTGCAATACATCTACCTTGGAAACACAATTCGCCAATACCCAAATTGTGCAACCCCATCCTATACCAGGAGCCTGGAAGCTGAGATCTACCACAACCAATTTTTCCTCCTAACAACAAAGGCTTAACAGCCCCCAATGCCCAACTCAAGGTCTACAAAACCAAAAACAAATACCAAGAGAGAAAAATCCATCCTTACCAACGGTTTCGATCACCACATCAGAAATAAGCCCTTTATTTCTCAGCAAGAATTTTTATTTTCTAATTTCTTTCTTTCCTCATTCCTTTTGTCTTTTCTAAATACTCCATCTTTTAATCTATTTTTGTTCTATTTTCTCAATTTTAGCTTTACAAATTCTTTTCAAACATCATTTCATTGTATTACTTTTACTTTTTTCCATTATGTATGATTTTGTGTGCATGTATGTGGGTGTGTGTTGGGGGATGTGTAGTCACTATGCAGATGGATTGGAAAAGTGTATGTATATTCATATATTTTCACTTTCACTAATTGCTTCCTTTAGCACCTGGTTATTATTAAGTCTTCATTTGTCTTAAGTGGGGTTCAATTATACACGGGTTTCAGCTATTTTGATCTTGTAGTTGCTGGTTTGTCCATATCTCTGTTCTTATCCCTCTTATCTCTCCATCATCATTCTCTTCCTCTACTAATAGTCAAATTTTCCTGTTCTCATGTCCTCTCTTTCTTTATTAGTTTCTATAAATCTTTTATTCCTCCTTTTTTATAGTCAACATCTAGTACCTACCACCTGCCTCTTGTTTGATCACTTCTTTAAAATATTTCAAACTTTCACCTTCCCACCCTATTTTCTTTTTGCTTAAGAAAATGTGATCAAATTAAATAACAGAATTAGATAGTTTATGTATTTCATACACCATTCATGTTGATTAATAAAGTGGATGACATAATGGATACCTAAGGTTGAATGCCTGATCTAGTCCACAATATTTTATTGCCAGTATTGACTGATGTTAAATTCAGATCCTCCATTCCTATATAGGTGGCAATTATATAACAGATGTCAAAGTAGACATGTACATTTAACTCAAAACTAAACTCCCCCCACCAAGAGGGACTGGAAAATGATTGCAACTGTTTAAGGCCAGAGATCCTGCTGCCAAGAAACACTCTCAACCCAGTCAAGCAACAGTGAATCTCACACCACACAAGATCTAACTCCACCTGGGCCTTAACATTACTTTAGCTTATAGAATTGGGGAGCCAAAAACCCCAAACCAAAAACCAGGCCCCAAGGAGGAACAACCAGAGGGAACTTTAGGCCCCACCCCTTGAAATCTACTCATATATCAAAAATATAGAGAAATCCTAGAATAAAAAACTACAAATGTAAGAACACATACATAAAGAAGAAGGGGAATTCATCTCAATTGTTGCTCAAGTCCAGGACCTCTGAAAACATGAGGAAACAGGCAAACAAATCTTCCCCTAAATATCACAACCACCCCAACAAAGGACCCCACAAATATAAAAGTGGATGACATATCAGAGAAAGATTATAAAAAATGGATTATTAAAATGTTCAATGAAGTAAGAGATCTAAATAACAAATTAAAAGAGCAAATACAGGAGACAAAAGACTATTTCAACAAAGAGGTAGAAGTATTTAAAAGAAATCAATCACAACTCCTAGAAATAAAAGGTACAATGAATCATATTAACAATTCACTTGAAAGCTTCACCAATGGTTTAGATTTCATAGAAACTAGAAGTTCAGCTCTTGAACATGGAACCTCAGGCTCTGAAGACAAGATATATGCATTTAAGTACAAAGAATACAGTAAAGGGGAAAATATTGGAACAAGATCAGAATACACAGGAACTCTGGAACAACATCAAGAGATCAAACCTGAGTATCTTTGAGATACCAGAGAACATGGAGATACAAGCTAAAAGTATTAAGAGCATTTTCAATGTGACAGTCAAAGAGAACTTTCCCCCATCAGAAAAGAGATAGACATCCACATACAGGAAGCATACAGGACCCCAAAACTTGTTTATAAGAAAACTTCTCCAAGACACATTATAATCAAAATGACTAACATAGAAAATAAAGAATATTAAAACTGCAAAAGAGAAACAACAGGTCACATTTAGAGGCAAACAAGTCCCACTTCTGACTTCTCAACTCCGATAATACAAGGAAGGAGGTCCCAGAATGAGATTTTATAAGCTCTCAAACAATTGCTAACCAAGATTTCTATGCCTAGCAAAGCTCTCTATCATATTTGATAGGGAAATAAAAAGTTTCTATGACAAGAATAAACTATAAGTATTTGTGATACCAATTCAACACTATAAAGAATTCTGAAAGATAAACCGAACAGAGAGGAACCAAAAAACAAATCCCAAAACTCCCAAATAGATGAAGAACAATAGATGACTAATCATCTAAACAAGAATCAAGACAGAATTAAACATACTAAAAAATCAAAATGGCAATAAACCACAATACATATGCATAACAACAGTGAATATAAATGGTCTCAACTCTTCAACCGAAAGACATAGATTAGCAGAATGGATCAAAAAACAAGATTTGACTATGTGCTATTTGAAAAAGACTCATCTTATAAGAAAAGGCATTCTCAGGATAAAGGTAAAAGGATTGAAAATAATATTCCATGTGAATGGAATCTGTAAATAGTGGGAGTACTTATTCTCATATTTGACAAAGTTGATTTGAAGCAACAATTAATCAAGAGACAAAGACCAATACATCTTGGTAAAGGGAACAATCCAGCAAGAAGATATAATGGATAATAAATACATATGCCCAAAATGTCAATGCACACAATTACACTAAAAAAATACTCCTGGACATTAATCTCAGATATGCACCCAATAAAATAATACTGGGTGACTTCAAATTAGACCATATTCTGTAAACCTTAGCAAACACAAAAATTTTAAAAAATAAAAATCCATATAATCCCAGGCATCCTATCAGCCCATAACAATACTCTTTCAAATTAAGAATGAATCAAAAAAGAAATGAAAGAAGATATACAGAAATTCGTAGAAACCAATGAAATAAATATATAACATATCAAAATCTCTGGGACAGAATGAAAGCAATAGTAAGAGGAAAATTTCTTACATTGAGCATCTATATCAAAAACAATAGATCACAAATAAATAAGCTTATGATCCACCTCAAGGCCTTAGACAAAGAAGAACGACTAACTCCAAAATCAATAGAACACAGGAAATAATAAAGATAAGAGACATAATTGATAAAATCAAGGATAAAAACAATACACAGGATCAATGGAACAAAGAGTTATTTCTTTTAAAAGATAACTTGGATTGATAAATCCCTAGACACAAAACCCAAAACAAAAGAGAGAAGACCCAAATCAACAAAATCATAGATGAAAAAGGAGATGTCCCAACAGACACTTCTGAAATTCAGAGGATCATTAGAAACTATTTTGAAAATTTATATCCAAATAAACTGCAAAATCAAATAGACATTTACAAATTTCTAGGCACATATGACCTGCCCAAATTGAAACAGGAAGATACAGAAAATCTAAATAGACCAATATCAAGTAATGAAATTTAAAAAGCAATTAAAAGCTTACTAACAAAGAAAAGTCCAGGAAAAGGTGGATTCTCAACTTAGTTCTACTACCCCTTTAAAAAAGAGCCCCAGTCTTCTTCAAATTATTCCATATAATTGAAACGGAAGTAACACTCCCAAATACATCCTACGAAACCAGTATAACCCTAATTACAAAAACCAGACAAAGACATATGTAGGAAAGAAAACTACAAATCTCCATGATGAACTTAGATTTAAAAGTCCTTAATACGATATTAGCAAACCACATTCAAAAACACATTAAGAAGATAATACGTCACAACCAAGTGGGTTTCATCCCAGGGATGAAAGATTGGTTCAGCCTATGCAAATCAATAAATGTATTTCATCACAGAAATAGAATTAAGAACAAGAACCATATGATCATCTTAATAGAGGCAGAAAAAAGTCTTTGAAAAATAAAATAAATATTCATGTTAAAAACACCTGAGACACTAGAGATAGAAGGAATTTACCTCAAGATTAGAGAGGCCATATATGGGAAACCCAAAGTCAACATCATACTGAATGGAGAAAAATAGAAAGCTTTTCCTCCAAAATCAATAACAAGTTAAGGATGTACACTCTCACTGTTTCTATTCAATACAGTTCTCAAAACTCAAACCAGAGCAATCAGACAAGAGAGGGAAATTAAAGGAATACAAATACAAAAAGAAGAAGACAAACTATCACTGTTTGCAGATGACATGATACTAAATCTAGAAGACCTAAAATATATCACCAGAAAACTAGTAGAACTGATAAATGAATTTAGCAAAGTAGCAAGATACAAGAACAATACTCATAAGTTAATAGCTTTTTTAAGCTCCAACATTGATTCAGCTGAGAAAGAAATCAGAAAATCACTCCTTTCACAATATCTTAAAAATATGTGTATACATACATACCTGGGAAATAATCTAACCAAGGAAATGAAAGATCTCTACAATGAAAACTATTCAACACTGAAAAGGAAATAGAAGAAGACCTTAGAAGACAGAAAGACCTCCCATGTTCTTGGATAGGCAGAATTAATATTGTCAAAACGACCATACTACCAAAAGTAATTTACACATTCAAGGTTATCCCCATCAAAATTTCAATGACATTGTTTCAATGACTAGGGGGCGGGGGACAGTTCTTAAAGTCATTTGGAAGAATAAGAGACCCAGAAGAGCCAAAGCAATTTTGAATAAGTAATGCAGGAGGCATCATAAAATCCATCTCAACTCAGATTCTGCAGAGCTGTAGTAGCAAAAACAGCATGGTATTGTCATCAAAATAGACATGGAGACCATTGGAATAGAATAGAAAACACAGAGACAAATCTACCTGCTTACTGTCATCTGGAACTTGATACAGGTACCAAAAATATATGTTGGAGAAAAGATGGCCTTTTTTAACAAATGGTGCTGGGAAAACTGGATATCTCTAAGTAGTAGAATGAAATTAGATCCCTATCTTTAACCCTACACAAGAGTCAAGTCAAATTGAATCAAAGATTTAGGATTTAGACCTGAAACCTTGCAACTATTAAAAGAAAACATAGAGTCAACAGTTCATCATATAGGTATAGGCAATGACTTCCTCAACAAG
This sequence comes from Sciurus carolinensis, assembly GCF_902686445.1. Classification (NCBI taxonomy): domain Eukaryota; kingdom Metazoa; phylum Chordata; class Mammalia; order Rodentia; family Sciuridae; genus Sciurus; species Sciurus carolinensis. Next base: position 26,257,462 of record NC_062224.1, read on the forward strand.
ACCCCTAATGCTCAAGAAAGAAAAAAAAAAAAAAAAAAAAGCCATGAATCAATAAGTGGGATGCCATAAAATTAAAGAGTTTCTACACAGCAAAGGAAATAATCTAGAGAGTGAAGAGAGAGCCTATGGAATGGAAAAAAAAATCTTTGCTAGCTACTCCTACCAATATTTAAATGACACAAATTATTTTTGTAAAGAACACAGAAAACTCAATGCCAAAAAAAAAAAAAAAAAAACAATAAATGGACAAAATAACCAAACAAAACAAAGCAGCATGGAGATTCCTCAAGAAAACTAAGAATGGAACCACCATATGACCCATCTATCCCACTCCTTGATATTTATCCAAAAGAACTAAAATCAGCATACTACAGCAAAACAGCCACTACAATGTTTATAGCAGCACAATAGCCAAATTATGAAATCAACCCAGATCCCTATCAATAAATGAATGTACCAAGAAAATGTGGGATATATGCACAATTGAGTTTTAAATTGAGAAATAAAGAAAAATGAAATAATGGCATTTGTCATAAATGAATGGAAATGGAGAAAATCATGCTAAATTAAATAAGCCAGACTCAGAAAAATTAAGGGTCCAAAGTTTTCTCTCATGTGGAAATTAAAACAAAATAAGGTAAAGAAGGCATAATAAAGTGGAAGGGGCTTGGATGTCATAAAGGTACAAGAAAGATCTGCAGAGTAGAAACAGGAGAATGAGAGGGAGGGAGTAAAGAAGGGAAAGGGGAAAATATGGAATGAATCAAATGCAATCATATTATATACATATACAAATGTACTAAAGGGAATATTTCCTTCATGCATATGTAGAAAGCACTAATCAAAAATAAATGCACAAGGGAGTGAAAAGAAAATCAGTAGAGTAGAGGAGGGAGCAAGGGGGTAGGAAAAAGAGGTGAAGAGGATTCAAATCAAATTTTTGTATGTATACTTTTGTCAAAAGGAACCCCAAACAATGTGTAATTATCATAGTCTAATAAAAAAAAAATGGAAGAACCAAGGTTTGCCAGGAGTTACCGGAAGTTTACCAAGAAGCAGAATAGGATCCTTCCCTAGAAACACTAAGGGAACTTGGCCTTGCCAACATCATGATTTCAGACTTCTGTCCCTCAGAATTAGAAAAAAAAAAAATTACATCACTTTAAGTCACCCATATTGTGCCATTTCATTACAGCAGCTCTGAGAAAGTGATATAGACAGCGTCAATCCCATTTTCACTATGAGTTTTCTTTGTGATCTGTTTCATGAAAATTGGTCTTGTGGTAAACCCTAGCCAGGGCCTAGGAAAGATCGTTGTGCCAGGCAGTAAAATAGGAAGGACTCTAAATAATGTGATAACAAAGGAAATGGAGAGGGGAAGCTGGTCACTTCCCATGTCTCCAATCTTTAGATGAGGATCAAAGTAGAGCAAATTTGCTGAAAAATAAATGAATGTACTCAAATAGAAAAAAAAAATTCAAGTAACGTACACAAATGACAATGCACTTAAAAAAAAATCTGCATGTCAAGGAAATGTTAAGATCTCAAAGCCTTGCTTTTTCAGTCATATAATGGACATATGACAAAAGATTTATTTGTCTTTATAAGCAAATATTATTTTCTCCTCTGAATGAATTTCTCCCAAAATAAAAACAATTAAGCTGACTACCTTACAATAATGAAAATGTGTTGCGCATTACCAAATGGTGCACCAATATGGCGAGAAAGTGAGGTTCACATCTACTTAACTGGAAATCTATTGCTCCTGCATGTGTTTTTCTTTTCTCAGTTTTGGCTACAGCGTTCATAGGATACCACTGTTGATAAATGTTACACCTCAAAGGAAAGTCTGTTCTGTTTATTGACCCAGTCATAAGCACCTATAAACTAGCTGTGACTATCTCCTTGGAAATTTAAAGCATCTTCTGCTCAGTGCCTTGGTCCTCTGTGAGCTTTGCCAATGTCTAGGCCACCTCACATTTCACTTAAGTCTGTTGGCGGAGATCGGCAATATTCAAGATTCCCAATATATACCTGACTTCCAAAATATGTTAGGCATGTTTCAATGTCTTAGCTGTGGATTTAGCCAAGAAATTCTTCCACTGATTCCCCAGGGCATACCTAATTCTTAGAGACACACTTCCCTAACTTAGAAATATTCCAAGGATAAAATGACCACATGTCAGACTTGAGCCAGGGTTGGCCCAGTTTCTTCTTCTTGTTCTAGCATAATAATATCTCTTCTTTACTCTTTCACTTCCCCTGCTTGGGTAATAAATTTAATATTGCCCTGTTTGAGGTGATAAGTTATATATTGCTGCACAAAGGAAACAAGTCCATATAAACAATAATCTTCACTGCAGGAGACTGCTGAAGTAGACATTCTAATTCCTCAATAAGGCACTGATTTGAAAAGCATTAAGACCAATGAGAGTGAAAAAGGAAGGACCCACCTGACAGATGCATTGTCTATCTCATTCAGTCACAAGACATGAAAAAGCTTGCAAGTAAAAATAATTTTGGATGAATATATCTTGGAATTTTGGCTTTAGGACAAAAGTTCAAACCATTTCTTTGACTGACTATATGTTTTATCAGTTAAAATGTCAATCATGCTTTCCACAGAACACTAAACATCGCTGTCCTTTGAAAACTGAAATTAATTTTTAAAATCCATCTCCATAAAGATTTGTGACAACAATATAGTGCAAGCACCTCTGTAAAAGTTTTGGTGAATTGCTCAGCTATTTTTACCTCTGACATTTGTTCCAGTACATTTAAAGGAATTTTTTTTTAAAAGCTAAATATTCTAGAACTAAACTGCACTACAAAATATAAGTCCAATTCCAGTCCCTTAAGTTGAGGTTCTTCAATTAATAATATTTCCCCTACATAATTCAAAAAGTCGAAGGTGAAGTAATAAATACCTGAAGAAAGCCAGGAGGATCAAATGCATACTGGCAACTATTAACCACCCATCATATTAAGTACATTAAATATTAGTGAAATCTAAAAACTATGATCTGTGTTATAAATAAATTGCATTACTTATAAATAGGCGTTTTGATGATTTTGTGGCTTTTCTTTTAATTTTCTTTGATTATTGAATAGACTTCATTATCTCTAAACAGAGCATGAGCTATGATGCTATTCACCACTTCAGAAAAATTTCTCTTAGATTTTATCATTTAGAGCAATGTTCTCAGATTAAGAGAAAGCTATCTCTTACATATTTAACCATGGTAGCATATGGGCACAAGAGAAATAATTTCACTGTGGCAGCTGAGAAAAATTCCAGATCATAGAAATTAAAGTATTTATGAATCCTCCAGTTCAGTTCTCTATTATAAAAGAAATAAAAGCTATGTATGGGAAGTGAATGGGGAACATGTCATTAAGTGAGCATGTATTAGATTTTAATGAATATAATTATAAATATTTTGTTAATATTTATTGAAAATTCATAAGGATCATTGATATCTGAAACTATATAGATGAATATAGTCTTTCCCTTCCCCTCAGGAAATATTTTAGTATTCAACAATTATTTTTTCTAAATGTGAGATACTTCTAATGACAATATGATAGTTAAAAATTAAATGCATTGCATTTAATTTACATTTATTTCACTTGAATATTATGCCAATTTCCTTGTGAATATTTACAAGTCATACTAACATTTAAAATTATCTGGAAGTTCCACATTTCAAAAAAAGTTGTTTCCCACAGAATTTCCCAAACCATTTCAGCTTCAACACAGATCTATCCATCCTTCCATATTTTTTGGATCACAGTGGAAAATAATTTATATATAATCTTTTCCACGTATCATTATTGAAAATCGTGTGTGTGTGTGTGTGTGTGTGTGTGTGCGCGCGTGTGTGTGTATGAATATATTTTATTGTGGTGAAACTTCCATGACAAAATTTACTTTTAAATAATTATAAATGCAAAGTTCTGTAGCATTAAGTATATTCCCGTGACTGAGGAACCATTCCACATACATCTTTAGAACTTTTATCTCCTCAAACTGAAACTCCACACCCATTTAACCCCAACTCCATCATCCCTTCCCCTCAGTTCAGCAACCACCATCTAACCTCCTGTTTCCATGAAGCTGACTAGTTTAGGTTCCTTTTAAAAACACAACCATACACTATTTTCTTCTGTGTCTGAATTATTTCACTTACCACAATATAGTCAAGGTTCATCTATGTTGTACTATGTGTCTGAATATTAAATCTATTTCATGTGTAAATTGTTTATCTCATGTAGACCTTTAGATCTGTTTGGCACATGCTATATTTTAATTATTCTGATAGAAGTGTTTTTAAACCTATTTCATATATTTTATTTTTTTCCAAGCTCATTGATGTATAGTGGACAACACTGTATATATGTATATACATTATAATTATATATGTGTGTGTGTGTTGTGTGGGTATAGTGAACTATTTACCAAATCAAGTTAACTAACACACCCATGACCTTTTGTACTTTGTGTTTGTGTACATGTGTGTGCACACATGTACACATGTGTTGAGAATACTAAGATCTGCTCTCTGAGCAAATTTCAAGTGTACAAGAGTAATACTAACTATACCACCATTCTGTACACCAGATCATCAGAATTTCATAAATCTGTTCCTGAAAGTTAGTACCTTTGACCAACATCTCCCCATTTTCCCAACCCTCAGTCCCTGGCAACAACTGTTGGACTTTGTTTCTGAGTTTAATTTTTTCGAGATGCACCTATACATGCTATCATTTGGTATTTCCTCTGTCTGCTTCATTTCACTTAGCGTAACGTCTTCCAGATTCATCCTTGTTGTTGCACATAAAGGGACTTCCTCCTCTTCATTAATAAATAAAATTCATATGTAGCTCCCTTTTTGATTCCCAGGCTGAGGTTGTCACCATCTCTTGACTACAGGGAGTCAGGTTGAGGTGAACACAGGAATGCAGATATATTTGAATCGTCACTGTCTTCATTTTATACAGGATCCTGCTAATAAACAGTAGGAGTCTATTGTTTGGTATTACATGACACTCTTGGGGCCTGGTGAAATCATGAGTGTAGACTTCGGTCTTGAGAGCCTTTTGACTATTTTGCCTTTAGTTTTTATGTGAATGTTTTTATATGCCATCTGTTTCTTCCTTCAGCTGTCCTCATTTTCAAAGTCTCTTTGGCACAGTGGTTCTCAAAGTTTAACATTCAAATGCATCACCTGGGACACTGTTACAACGCAGATTTTCGATCTAGAGAGTTGTGTTAGAGCCTGAGGTTCTGTCTTTTTGAACCTGTTCCCTGATGCTGCCGCTGCTGGAGTCCATGTAGTTACAGGACAGCAGCAAAAACATCAGCAATCCCTGCCACCCTTTCAGTTACCTGTTTTTGAAAAGCCGCTGGGCTAGAAGCTCAGAAAGTACATTTATCAAAATAGTCCCTGAAAGTAAAGACAGCTTGGGACTGAAAGAGAAACGGAGTGTGCTGTTCAGGAAATGCACACTGGTTACAGAGCACCAACTGACAATCTTCGCAAGTTTAGTGTTTACTAAGTCCCCAACATGTGGAAAGTATTCTTGGAGTTCCTTAAGTTGTATATTTGAGCTATACCACCTTAGACATTCACTCTAAAGTGAAATAAAAAGAAAAAAATGAAGGCATTTTGTTTGTGCTCTAGACACTTGGAGATTAAGACAACAACAACAACTTTGTACTACAAATTCAAATTTGTAAAACATAAATTTAGAAGTGTATGTAAAATGTTTCAAAGTGTTTTTAAATTGAAGCTTCTTGTTTTATAAGACTATATATGAATATATGTATATATCTATATGCACAATTATATTAAATTAGTACAAAAAGTATGTATCTATATCAATTCTAATAATTGAATTCTATGTAATTTCCCCAGAGCAAAAGTAATTACACAAATATTTATATGAAAGATTCATTTTGGCATCAAAATATGTGAATACATACACATAAAGTATATGTTATATGACTGTAATTTTATGTCATATCCCCTCTATTGAGTTGATCTCAACCAAGTAAACATGAGAAGTTTTCATTGGACAAGTGAGAGGTTACATTATTGGGGACGCTTAAAAGACCAAGTGAAACTATGTTGAAAAACAGCTATCTATCCTGCATTCACCTAAGGAAATAGCAGGATGATACTGAGATCTACTGTATTGAAAAAAAAAATGCCAGTTTAGCAGTCAATGAAACTTCAATAATGTAGAGGAAATTGAACACTATGTCCAAACATCAAGTGCTAAAATCAACTAATACTCCAGACAGGAATTTTACTAAGAAAACCTGTAAAAGGAAGATAACATAGAACCATTTACTACAGGGAAAAAGAAAAAAAAAAAAAAAAAAAAAAAAAACAGAAGGAAAGAAGTTAAGTTTCCAAATGTTTAATTGCAAAGAAATATGTAGTTTTTCAGTTGTTTAAATCAAGAAGCTGTCAAAAAGATGAATTTCCCCAACAGAAATGAACCAAAATGTCTCTTAAAAAATTTAAATTTAATAAAGCATAGAAAGGAATATGACATATTTCAGAGAAATAAACTCTCCTCACTTTATTCTTTTTGAATGCAAGAAGAAAGCTACCTAAAAGCTCTACTGAGATCACATTGGTCAGTAGCTTATTTGACTTAATAAGTGAGGTGTTTGAAAAATAAATTGAATTGCTGGTTACAATCAGGCCAGAGGATTTCTCCCTTGTTTTCCCATCATCTCCTTGAAGTGTCCCTCTTTACTGCTCTTAATAAAATCCTTACTTCCCCCACCAGGAGAAGCATACAGTACAAAGATCTTTTCATTATAAAGGTGACATTTATCTTACTGCAATATTTCTTCCTGATCAACAAAATATCTCACTAAAATGAAGTGCAGCAGCTAAATAAATGACAAAATTTTAATATATTTTTTAAAAAACCCTTACTTGTGGTACAGTAAGAATAGATTCATTTAGTTGGAAGTCATGGTTGCTAAAAAGACACAAGAATCTGAGTTGCTAAGTTACCTCAGATAAGACCCTTCATGTGCGTTGTAAATGAAATTTCATTTTATTTGAAATATGACTGGGTTTGAATAGTAATGGGATCTCTTGTCATCCTTCCTATCAAAGACTCTTCGTAAGAGGCCTGAAAGGAAGGTGTTGGTCTATTTTTGCCCTCATGACTGCCAACGGTATCTGAAGTGATTTCTATAGTCACAGTGACTGCCTTAGAGACAATGGTAGCCCTTCTCCTCTTTATTCTCTCTCTACTTCCAAGAGGAGAAAGAAAGAAAAAGAAAACATTTAACAAAGGCCAGCAACCCATAATTTGTGTATCCAAAGGGAAAGTGCAGAGGTTCCCTCTCACATTCATCTTTTTCTTGAACCAAAGTACATGTGCATTCACACACAATGACACAACATTAATTATAACTATTTATTTTTTGAACAAATAGGTTCTGCAAACTTAGCAACCAGCACCACAACATGAACATAGACACCACCAAAGGAATAATGCTAATAGTTTTAGAGTGAGAATGCATATTCATCTATGTCATAGAAATTGACTTTACCTTGATAGAAACCAAGGTTACTTAAAATTCAGCAGTGGTGGGGGAAAAAACTGGTCAACAAGTAAACTATTAGTTGACTTACAGCAAGTTGCTGCGTCTTCGTCACTCCCATCAGCGCAGTCCTGTCTTGAGTCACAGACTGAATCTTGGGTGATGCACTGCCCACTGGCACAGGAGAATTCCTCTGCAGAGCAAAGCTTTCTGGAGAGGGTCCCTCCACAGGCATAAACCCATAGCTGGTCAAGTCCAATAAAACTTCTCTGGCTCAAAATAACACCTTCAAAAACTATCTGCAGGGGAAAAATGATCAATTTATGAATTTATGAGCACTTTTAAAAGACAAAAACAAAAGCTAAAAAAGGACAGCAAAAATGAAATAGTAATTAAGAAAAGCTCCTGTTTAAAAGCAACCAAATGCAAATGATAACAAAGTTCCAATTTGAGAAATTTGACCCATACTCCTAAGACTAATGGGCTCTACTAAGGCCTCTGAAACACCACCTAGGATCACACCAATTCAGCATCTCATTTAACCATCTAAATGTTCTTGACCTGCAAATTTGTTACTTGGGCATCATCTTTACAGATCTTTCTTTCATTTTCAAGGCAAATAAAAACACTTTCATTACCTATACACAAAGAGTTATAACTGTATCTCTTTTTTAACTACTAAAATTAATATTTGAATGCATGAAAAGAAATATCAAGAAAATGAAAAGGGACACAATATGAAAAAGACAATTTTAGAGAATATAAAAATCAATCTTGCAGAAAAAACATGAGGGATATATATTTAAGAATTATTTTAGATTGACCTAATTTGCAAATATATTTAGTTTAGAAGATAATGTTGCATCTCAATCATGTTTAATCATAAGAAAACTTTGTTTACTGCTACACATCTTTCCATAATTAGTATCATATATACAATATATGTACACACATATTTTATATATATAATTGGGTTGACAGCTGTGCATTTTCACAGTAACAAAAGATCAGATATGCAAAATTAATAAGATTTGGGTTTTCAAAACTAGTAGAGATTAAATGTAAGTCTCGAAAGTCTGCCATTATTGAAAAACACATTTCATATGCATTTAGAAACCTATAATGACTCCCCAATTTATTTTCCTTACATTTTACTTTCTTTTACTATGAGTCAAATAACACTACAAACTTTAATCTTTGGTTCGGGAAAAGGAATGAAACTCATTGAGTATCTCTTTCCAAAGTTATAAAGATGAAATATCAGCTTAAAAAATTAAAATGGTGTCAAAATATTAACTTAATAGAAAATGATACGAACCTCAACTTTAATGGCCACAAATATGCTATGGTTCAGAAATTCCAAGTTCACAGCATATGGGATTCTAAAAGTCTACATAGTAAAATCTCAGTATTTTGGGGATTCATCCCTTTAACACATGGGAAACATATGAATGTGGTACTACTATAAAGGAATGAACTTGGTTTCTTAAGCTTTACACTGTGATTATTTCATACTCAACTCCAGTACACAAAATTGCAAATTAACTTTTTAAGGGATTAATCAACAGTCTCTCATTAAGCACGTGCATGTTGCAGATATATCTTGGTATAGACACAGTTATCCATGTGTTATAACTCTATGAACTAATATATTCAAAATATATGCATATATTCCACTGATTTTCAATACCACTTGAGTATCTGCTTCATAATGCAAGATGCTTTTCTGGGTGCAATGCATGGAGCTGGGGGCGGAGGTGGAGGAATACAAAAAGAATGAGCAAGCTTTGATCAAGAGTAGACACTCTCTTTGGTTCTTCTGCTCATGGGAAATTTGACCTGCTAAGGGTCAGGTCTAATGAAAAGAATGCAATTACTGTCCCCAAATGTACAAGTGTACATTTCTAATTTAAATATTAATTTAAATTTAACAATGGATGATAAATTCACTGCTGCAAAGCTAAATGTTAAACTTATGATAAAAATATTTGTTTATTTCCTGTGATACCTTAAATGTCTTCAGACCTTCTGGTATTAACACATTGGCTTTAGCCCATTTGCCATGAGTTGATGTATTAGACATCCACAATATTTCTTCTTCCTTTGATTTGAAGAAAAATACATTAGGCACTACTCAAATTCTAGCCTCACATTCATATATGTGCTCTTTGAATTACATTATACTATAGATTTCCTATTTGTATGGTATTAAATACTAGGAAATTTAAAATATTGATGGTAAGAAGGAATAAACAGAACAACATTTTTTAAAAACCAAGAATGTAATAAATGACTATATATTAAAGCTGCTTGGTCATTCAAGAGTATTAACAGAACAAAACTTCAAATGGCATCTCAAAAGAAATAAAGTAAACATACTGGCGAGGATGTGGGGACAAAGGTACACTCATACATTGCTGGTGGGGTTGCAAATTAATGCAGCCACTCTGGAAAGCAGTGTGGAGATTCCTTAGAAAACTTGGAATGGAACCACCATTTGATCCAGCTATCCCACTCCTTGGCCTACACCCAAAGGACTTAAAATCAGCATACTACAGAGATGCAGCCACATCAATGTTCATAGCTACTCAATTCACAATAGCCAGATTGTGGAACTAACCTAGATACCCTTCAATTGATAAATGGATAAAGAAACTGTGGTATATATATATATATATATATATATATATATATATATATATACAATGGAATATTACCCAGCCATAAAGAATAATAAAATTATGGCATTGGCAGGCAAATGGATGCAATTGGAGAATATCGTGCTAAGTGAGATAAGCCAATCTTAAAAATCCAAAAGACGAATGATCTCACTGATAAGCGGATGATGACACATAGTAGGGGGGTGGGAAGGAGGTAAGAATGGAGGAAGAAGGGACTGTGTAGAGGGAAAAGAGGGGTGGGAAGGAGGGGAGGAAAAATAACAGAATGAATCAAACACTATTATCCTATGTAAAAGTATGACTACACAAATGGTATGCCTTTATCATGTACAAACAGAGAAACAAGATGTATCCCATTTGTGTACAATAAAAATAAATTTTAAAAAAAGTCTTTCAAAATACAAAAAACAAAAATAAAGAAATAAAATTCTAAATGGCAATTGGTAATATCAGCAATTTGAATGTTGATTTCAATAACATTATTACATGTTCCAATATTTTCATGATGGTAGAAAGGGAAGGAATAACAGGTAAACATTTAATGTAAAGGTTAAAAAATAGTGTTTAAAAGCATTTTTGCATCATCTCAATTAAATTTTTTTCCATGGGAGAATTCAGTCCAAGTTTCAAAAAACACAATTATTTTCTGGAGATTGTGTTCCTACAGTGTGACTCTTTTGAACATTCTACCAAAAGTCTGTTTACCTCTCGTAGAACATACCATGTTATATACTATATAATGGTCATTTTCTAGGTTACCAAATGTGTAAAACTGCACTATACACTTTGAAGGAAGACATTTAATCAAAATCTATAAGGTGCTCCATAATTGTGTTCATGGTTTTGGTTTCTAGGGTTTATGACCATGCTCTGAAATAATTCTGCTTTTCTTCAGATTTTTAGCAAGCATTCTTTTTTAAAAATTCTTTTTCTTTGCAAATGGACAAAATATCTTTTTATGTGTTCATTTTTATGTGGTGCCAGGATTGAACCCAGTGCCTCACACACGTGAGGCAAGTGCTTTACCACTGATCTACTACCCCAGCCTAGCAAGCATTCTTAATTTGATATTTTCTTGGGAAAGATAGACCAATAGGATGCATTTATTTTTTGTGAATCAATATGGTGAAAACATGAAGAATGACATACATATGTTTCAGAATGAGCTTTGAGACAGGCCTTGCTCGCCTTCTAGTGTGAAACAGAAAATAATCTGAGAAAGTGTCATTCAGTTGTAATTCTAATGACACAGGACATTTTTTCAAACTCTTGTGTTCACCTCCTCACTCGCTTCACTTTAATCACATCCAAGTTTTTCTAAAAATTAATTTTTTTCTACTTAGTCCTATACTCTCTGATGTGTATTCCGAACTTCCAAGTTCTTCATATTTCGTCATATAGTCTAAGTCATTTGGAAATTCACCTTATGTCATTACTCATTCATATCAACTGCTCAAATTTCCAAAGAACAGCAAAGCACAGGAGATAGATGGATTTTTCAGCTCATGGATTCTATGTCATATCAGGATGAATTCATTTAAAAATGTTGAGACATACAACAAAATTCTTTCCAATTATTTCCTGTACGACTTCAGTTATTTAGCATCAAGACCTACACCTCTCCATAATGCTGCTGGTCACATCATTTGGCAAACTGTCCAGCAGTTCCCTTCACATTCGTTTTATGAGAATAATATAGAGAAATTCTTATCGTTCACTTCACAGTGACTGAGTTCCCTCTGTTCTACCTGAAAATGAATAGGCATTGTCTTTTTATTTTTAAATGAGCAGTTATTTCCGAACTTGCTTTTCATGTACTAAGTTAATGGTATATTATGAACGAGATCCAGATCTGTCTTTTTTTCCACCATATTCCCCTGTCTTACAACACAAGCAATGATAAATAAAAAGAGTTAATCACAACTAAAAGAGGGCAGCTTTCGTCTTATTTCTGTTCTTATTTTCAGACTATGTAGGTATTTTTAACAACAACAGAAAAGTAATTCTCAGCCTCAAAAAATTTTTCAAGACTTTTCTAATTTTCTATTATCTTAAAATCAATCAATCGATTAAAAAGACCTTTAAAAATATCTTTGCTCCCCCATACCAGGATCAATAATGCTAATTAACCTTTCAAGAAAAATGTTTATTACCACATCTCTTAGAGATATCAGCTTGTTCTTCTCTCTTCCCCTGGAGAAATCAAAGCTACAAATTCGAGGTTGTTGGTTTTTATTTTCTTAACTACTTTTGATTGTATCCATGACAGAACCTTACAATTTGGTAAAGACCTTCTTTCAAAGAAAACTCATTTTGGCTTTAACGCTGTGTCATGCAAGAAAGCAAAAGAAAATATTCTAAGGCATTTTCTTTCCAGTGTAAACCACATTCATCATCTTTGGCATTGTAAGTGGTACCACAAGCTGCTTACTCCACTATCCATGGCTTATTGGCCAGGAAGCTCTCCTCAAGACAAAGGCTAGGTCATTGCTATGATTATTACTATACAGATAATGGATAGAGTACTAATGTCAGAATAGCTAAGTAATACAAACTAGAAATGCTGTACACTTCAGCAGACTCTAAAACAGTGAACTGCACTTCACAAAGTGCCTTCACCTGTACTTCTGGCTTCCCACTTCTCTGGAAGGCATAAAAATGACCTTAACCATTGTCATTAGATCCATCTTGGTTCATCTACATATTCCCACATTTATTTACAGATACTCAGAGTGAAGAAGAGCATTCTATTCATGGAAGATGTAATGTTCAAAAATAGGGTTTTTTAAATGATAGGTTTGGAATTTTTCTGAAATACGTGATAAAACATCTACTTGTGACTTAAATGTACTTTAATGCACATTTTTACATTAGTAACCAACATGCTCTATATATACAGTACAGCAAATAGGGCATCAGAAGAGAGGATATCTTGTAAAACACTTGGTCTGCCAATGAGTCAATTCTGAATCAGTATTCTAAATGGTACATCCAGTTGGTTCTGATTAACAAACTAGATCAGATCTAGTTGGATTTCTTTTCCTACTATGTGAGGCACAAAAATCTTGGTAACTCTTTTATATGATATGTCACCTAAAGACAATTTGTTTTCAGTCTTTTCTTGTATAGCCCCAAAACCACCAGAAGAATAATATTGTTCATTTTCAGTAATTCATAACTCTATTACATACATATATTGAAAATTTAAATACCCATCGCTGATGTTCAGATTTAATTAAAATTCTCCAAATTAGAACATACATGATTGAAAATTTGATTTAAATTTGGAGAAAAAACTCTTTTGGCATGTAAGCAAATATTAATTACTTACGAAAAGCAGTATCATAGGATCATATTTTAAAGCATCTTTATAATTTAAACTCTACAGAATTATTGTAAGTTATTTTCACTATGCCTTTGTTGAAAGACTAAATTAGAAATCATAGAAGGTTGATCATGGTGCATGATTTACATGGCAGATGGCAATATCTTAAAGATTATTGGAGCATGAATGGCATAACATACCCAGATGAAGTTTAATTTGTGGCTTTTGGGAGGATTGTTTAATTTTTATGAAATTATTTCCATTTATATGAAAAGTTTATAGTGCTTCAGAAAGGGTAGGTAGGTGTTGTTCCCTTCCATCCCTCCCCACACACCTGGCCTAATTGATGGAAAAGGATCCAATAAATGTGTGACAAATGGTTGTCAACTACCACTCCAAAAATGTCATAAAATACACAGAATGCTAGACATTGTGCTTCATAGCAAATGTATTGTACTATCTAGTAAGATTGCTGGTTCAACTTTATGTCTTAGTACTCCAAGAGTATTCCTGAAAAGGCAGAAGAAAGAAGACCAGATATCATGGAATGGTACAAAAAGCAGAAGAAGAGGTAAAGAAAAGGATTCCTACTCAATGTTCAAATATTTTGCCAATTAGCATTCTGATATTTGAGGATTAATCATGATGCTATTCCAAACTTCAGAATAGAAGAGAGCAGAAGAAAATGCTACTAACAGATTGTTAGTGTCATCGAATGAGCACAGACGATGAGTAAACTTTTGTTGAAAAATGAATCTGACTGATAAGAAAGTTTCAATTGCACTAACTCCAAGTATCCTAAGCCAGAGGAAACTTGCTTAGATGTTTTCCTGTTTCCCTTTCTTCAACAGTCAGAAGTCCTGCAGTTATGGCCAAATGTTTCCTATTTACCCTGTGTCTTGTTTATTCGCCTCTATAAATTCATTACTTTTCACAACAGAATTCCTCTGAGTGTTTCATGTATTTTCGCACTTGTAGGGGGTTGCTTCCAGTTAAAGTTAGGTTAAAAGAGCCTGAATTGGTTTATACACTAGTATAATCATTTCAGCCTTCCCTTCACTTAGTGAAATATATTTTTTTAATCCAAATGACTCATTTGTCTGTATTTAATCAGTAACTATCAGTTTTTGAACATGCATCTACTTATACCAAAACAAATAACTTACTTCTAATCATATTTATGCTTCTAATGATATATAGATCTAAAATCCAAAAGGAGTCACCTCAGAGCTTCAGTGCAGAGCTAACAATACAGAATCCCAGATATCTCTTTTTATTAGACTACAGTTCCTTAACTATACTTTCATGAATTTTAAGTTTATAAAATAATATTCTGCCAATCATCACGTGAACTTTTATACATCATGGTACTCTGTAACCTGGCATCTTAATTATTCTTTTAAGAAGTATTGTCAAGACAATGTGTACTTAAAGTCTACAGCCTACACATAACTGAGAAATAGAAGCACTAGTTAGGTGCCAAGAGTAGAAACTGCACTTATTCATTGAATTTGAAATAAGTACTAGCTGCTTCTTACCTCATTATGGTACAATCCCACTCTCAGGACACTGTTTTCCATGCAGTAATAGAATTGAAGGTGGCAGTTCTTGCCCGAGCAATGACACAGAGAGCTGTTTAAAAAAGCCCTGCTGTCTAAATGGCTAAGAGTAAAAGCATGTGTGGCCCCTACAAACACAAAATAACCTGAAAAACAGAGGGAAGAGAAACAGTTTAGGGAAACAGCTGCTTACTGCTGAACAAAATGTGGTTTTTCTTAAGGTTTCAAAACCAGGATTAAAATGTTTTATTTAAGAGTATGTGATGTTTAAGAATTATTACATAAACTACAAATAACAGGTATTTATTTTCATATGTGATTTGTTAAACAATCTCCTAATTCCTAAAATCAAAATTGGATGGCATCTTCAATATTGAAATTCAATGTTCTTTTTTGTTAATTTGTTTGTTTTTTTGTTGATTTGTTTTGGTTCTGGGGATTGAGCCCAGGGACACTTAACCACTGAGTCCCACCCCAGCCTGTATTATTTTTTATTTGGAGACAGAATCTCACTAAGTTGCTCGGGGTCTCACCAAATTGCTGAGACTAACTTTGATCTTGCAATTCTCCTGCCTCAGTCTCCCAAGCCTCTGAGATTATAGGCATGTGCCACTATCCCTGGTCTCACTATTCTTTTTCTTAAAAAAGTCTGTGATATACCATCAAATTACTATCATTTTCTTTTAAATGTCAAAATGAGTTTTTTCTGACTCAAGAATTCCTCCTTTTTCTCCCCAGAATTCTTTCCCCTTTTGATTGTTTTTCTACTTTTTAAGTTTAAAGACATTTTTGTAGTTTAAGGCAAAACAATTTAAAATGATCTCTTTCTTACCAAACAACATGAAAGTATCAGAAAGCTTCAGTACTATTAAGCTGCATCTACAGGTTTTATAACACATAAAAAATATTGCCAATTGATTTTTTTCTCATGTGATATTGAAAACTAATTTAGACTATTCCTCAACTCAATAATATTAGCATTGCAGAAACACAAAGAAGTTTCTATGTTTTTTGTTTGTTTGTTTTCCAAAGTAAATTCTGCAATGTTTCATTTCTTTGTAAGATAATAAATACTCCTGCAATTTCTGAAAACTATAAACTTTAATGAAACTCTTACTCACTAAAAATATTAGACTTTAAACAAAATACTGCAGTAAGTTAACACTCTGATTTAAACACAAAGAAATGAGAAACAAAGTAGAGATCAAAACAAGACAAAACATTTTACAAAGTGAAGAAAGAACAGTTATGCCAAGTGAGGAACAGAGCCGAAGCCACAGAACTCTTAGTCTTTGGCATCAGAAGAAGCTTGTGGTAGCCTGGAGTTGACCAATTAAAGTGTCATAAAAGAGAAATGAATAGAGTCAAACTCAATGAAGCCAGACACTAAGACTAAGGAACCCTATTCACAAAAAATTCACCATCCTGAACTTCAATCACAAAAATGGGCAAAACTCCAAGAATTATCATAAAGTATGAAACCCTAAACTTGTACTGTTACTCAGACAAAGTTTTGAGGAGCTAAGTAGTGTTTACAAACAAAACAAAATCACTAAATAGGAAGGGTTTAAGGCAATCAGAAAGAGCTAGAAAGAATAGAGGGGATGGAAAAAGTACAAATCTCAATTAAAAGGAAACTGCAAATTTTGCAGTTTGGGGACCAGCGTGTAATGAATTTGAAGGTTGTCAGTCTTATTCACTTTACAAGAAAAAACTGAACAAACAGAAAAATCAACAGCTCTCCATAGATCCATCCAAGAAATGAGGTCACCAACCCCATAACTGGAGAGGCATGTGAATACAGAGAATCACAACTTCCTAATGCAGAAACCCAGAGTGCAAAACTCTGTTAAAATCAGAACCTGGTGGGCTGGGGAGATAGCTCAGTTGGTAGAGTGCTCACCTTGCAAGCACAAGGCCCTGGGTTCAATCCCTAGCTCTGGAAATAAAAAAATATCAGAACCTATATGGGAAAACTTGGACAACTGAGTGTGAATAAGTTGAAGAGTTAAAAACTTTAAGGGAGCACTGTTCTGAATTTTACCTCCAGGAGTCCTATGAGGTCCACAGTTAAAATCAAGAAAAGTTCCCTCAAGCTTGCATCCAAGAGAGAGGAAAAGTAACCATTTTGAAATACTCCTAGACTATTCTATTACTCTCAACAAGCCCTGAACTCAAGAGAAACTATTTCATCACAATGTAAATCACAAGGGTTTAGCCAGAATCTAATTGGTTAAAGGGAAATATCCAACTCCAGTTCATTTTAGCCTTTCCACAGGAGCAAGAATTCCCAGATTCAGCTCCCTCCAGCTTTCATTTCTCCCTAAGTTAAGGCAAGGGGAGTCATAAAGAAACACTTTTGAAGGTCATACAACAGGGACTCAGGCTCACTGAAAGATGGAGGCCCACTCAAGTCTACAGAATGTTCCCCTTCCCCTCACAACATACCACCATGTCAACAGAGCTCCTGGATAATAACGGTGGGATACAACTGCAAGAGCTATGTGTCTCAGATCTTATGTAAGAAGTCTACAAGGGAATTCAAAGACTACAGAGAGGACAAAAACAAGAAGAATGTCAGGCAAAATTATATCTATATTCTCAGATATAGATAGCTACAGCAAAGAGTAAGCAGTCTAACACCTAGCCAGATAAAAATAACAGCTCACATCATTTACCTTAATGCTTTGTACACAATAAATCACAGATTTTTAAAAATTTGTTCTTTGCAAAAACATTACAAGGTGTACTAAAAGGCAAAACCACAATTTGAAAAGAAAGAGCAAGCATCAAAACCATACTCAGATATGGCAGGAATATTGGAATGATCAGATGTTTAATTTAAAACAACTATGACTAATATGCTTAATGTTCTAATAGAAAAAGTAAGATAATATAGGCAAAGAGAGGGAAAGAGTCAAAAACTCTAACAGAAATGAAGACTGTGTTTCTGGATTCATTAGTAGACTAGACCTGGTGAGAAAAGATTGATCTTGAGGATATGTTAATAGAACTTCCAAAACTGAAACACAGAAAGAAAACTGTGGGGAAAAACAAAAAAGAAATAGACTAACCAAGAACTGTTGAGGAAATGCCAAAAGGTGCAATGTATGTGAAATAGGAGGATAAGAAAAATAAAGGAACAGAAATCTTATTTGAAGCAATAATAGTTGACTGTGGGTTTCTCCAAATAGTGTAAGTCATGAAATCAAGGACCCAGGAAACTCAGAAAATGCCAGGTAGAATAAATGCTAGAAAAAAACAAACAAAAAGAAAGAAGAAATTCCACAAATATTCAAACTGCAGAAAATATCTTGATAGAAACCAGAGGAAAAAGTATATCTTACCTATAAAGGAGCAAAGAAAAGCAAACAAGGAAAGAATAAAGTGAAACATTTAATGTTAAGACCACCCCCCAAAAAATCACCAACTCAGAATTCTGTTGTCCTATGAAATCATCTTGCAATATGAAGGAGAAATAAAACTTTCTAAAAACCCAAGGAATCTGTTCCTCAGCCCTGCTTTGCAGGAAATAAAAATAGTTCTTCAGAGAAAAAGAAAATACTGTAGGGGAGAAGATTGGATTTACAAGAAGGAAAAAAGAGCATTAGAGAAGAAATATCAAGAATAAATCAATAATTTAGTTTTGTTTTGTTTTTTAATTTTTATTGTCCTAAAAGATAGCAGTTTGGTCAAGAGACCTGCATTACCATAAAAGTACAGGATCATGAATATGCCAGAATCAACCCTACTATTATGGATAGCTCTAATACACTAAATAGAAAAGAAGAAGGGAAACTGAAATAAGGCAAGAAGAGCATCATTAAGCATGCGCACACACCCAAAGTACAGGAATTAAATGTCCAAAAGAATATAAACCAGACTAAACATCGTACACAGAAAAAAGTTGTGTTTCAGGAAGCAGGACTGAAAATAAAACTCAAAACAGACTAAATAGCATAGAAAATTTTAAAAGGGCAGTGAGGTTACAAAGTATGAATTAATAGTGCCTCTTTAGTATATCTAATAAGAACCAAAGAAGGACAGAACAGAAGCAGTGAGGATCACTTGACCAGAATAACACTTTCCTGAAGTGATGAAATCACGTAATGAGCACTGAAAAAATTAAAAATACCTGCGTTCACCACAGTCAAAATTTCAAACCTCAGAAAGAGACATTGTAAGATATCTGTTTTAAATTGAAATAGATTAAGTGGACTCAGGCTTCTCAATGACCACAGTAACTCTTGAGATAAAGAGGGACAATCAACAGGAACTTAGAAGGAAAACATAGTTCATTCTAAAATTGTCTGACCAGATAATTTCTTACCTAAGAGTAACACCAATTCAAAAAGATCTTAAGTTTATAAATACTAAGGGAGTTCATCACTATTGCTCTTTTCTAAATAAAAGAATAATTAATTAAAAAAAAAAAAACAAATAAAAGAGAATCAAGAGGGACAATAGGAACTTTGAAAAACAATAGCAAGAGCCTGGAATGTGACTCAGCAGTTGAGCACTTACCCACCTGCAGGAGGTCCTGGGTTTGATCCTCAGCCTTCCAAAATTACATAAAAATAAAAAGCAGTAGTGAAGGAAGAATACAAAAAATACCCAGTGGTAATGATTATAAGCATAAAAAATTAATATACTGACTTGAAACTCTTCTGAAAATGCTCAACTCTAACTCAAAACCAGAAAAGGGTAAAGGAGTGGTTAAATTGTGTCAAGTTCTTCATCACAGTCAAGAAAACACAGAAATGCTGAATACTTTAGGTTTGGGTAATAAAACTTAATAATGAAGATAGGCGTTAAATTAAGAATAGACATAATAGTAAGATATATAAAGTTGCAAAAAAAAAAAAATCAACGTAGAAGGATAAAAAACACTCCCCTCTCACCTCCAAAAAATGACAATGGGGAGAAAAGTAAACATAAAATACAAATTTGAATATGAAGAAACTCATTGACAGAACTGTGGTGATAAAAAGTCAGTAAATAGACAATAAAAATCAACTGATCCCAGCAACTTGGAGGCTGAGGCAGGAGGCTCTCAAATTCAAAGTCAGCCTCAGAGATTCTGTAAGACCTTTAGCAACTTAGTGAGACCCTGCTACAAAATAAATAAAATCTTAATATTTTTATTTCTGTCTATACAAAACCCAATATCTCCTGACAATAAGAAAATAACAAATTTGCAGACAAAGATAGTTAATATAGTATAATTTTTCTTTCACAGCACTGAAGAAATGATTGCTTTTTCACTTTCAATAGCTACAGCATAAGATACTTCCAATAAAATATGCAATGATCATCAAGACCCCACTTTAACTCTTATCACTAGTTACAACAAAGCAGAATTCTAAGACTTAGACATAAAATATATCATATTTTATTTGCTACCTTCATCATCACTAATAAGATTCTGCTGAGGTGCAGATTCTATTGCTGTGAAGTTGCTGGCTTTTGTGCGCATCCAAGAAATTTGCCCAGCAGATGCTTCTGCTGTCCAGTCACACATGTCAAAGTCAAATCCACAGGGTTGACACACTGCAGAGGGAAGAGAAGGATTTCACTGGACTATTACAGTTCACCAGAGTGTTATGGTTTGGATATGAGTTGTCCCCAGAAGCTCACATGAGACAATGCAGGAAGGTTCAGAGGAGAAATGATGGTTTGTTAGAGTCTTAACCCAATCAGTGAATTAATCCCTGATGGGATTAATCAACATGGCAGGATGTGACTGGAGGAGATCTGAATTGGGGTGTGGCTTTAGGGTATATATCTTGTATCTGAAGAATGGAGACTCTCTTCTTCCTGATGATGTGAGATGCTTCTCTCTGCCACACTCTTCCAACATGATGTTCAGCCTCACCCCGATCTCTGAGGAATGGAGCTGAGCTTCTATGAATGAGGACCTCTGAAACTGTGAGCTCTCAGGTAAACCTTTCCTCCTCTATAATTGTGCTGGTCAGACCCTTTTAGTCAGAGCAGCAAAAAAAAAAAAAGCTGACTAAAACACAGTGACTGCTCAACCAGGGTTATATGTGTTAATGAACTCAGAGGTGCACAGACACACACACACACACACACACACACAATCTGGAAGTTTGATCTGATAAGCTTAGAGCATACCAGATCTCTATTTACCAAAGGTCTTCAGTTAATCCAACCTCCCAAGTCACTGAGTCACTGGGATTACCGTCTTGTGCTACTGCACCCAGTTTACTTTGGAATTTTAAAGGAGAAACATTGTGTGTAATTTCAAGAGGGTCTTTAATGGGTTTTTTTGTTTTTTTTCTTTTTTTTTTTTTTTTTTTACAAAACATCACCTTCAATAAATGTACTAGTGTTTTCCACTGTTTTAATAAACCACCAATTCCAATAGAGTGCAGATATAACTAGGACATTAAGTCAACAAAGGCAAGCATGTGCATAGTCATATGATTTATCTCTGAGTCTCATAAATTCTATCAACACCTACAAAATGGGCATCTCAGCTTAACACTTACTTCTTGATTCTTCATCTGTAGAATCAAATCTACAGAGACTCCTATTTGGATGACACGGTTCCTGCTCAGTATTCAATGCTTCTTGACATGGTAAAACTTCATCTGTTAAATTTAAAGAATGGCAAGCTGTGAGTGCAGGAACTCAGGAGATGCTCAGGTTTCTTTTTTTTTTTCTATCTTATATATTTATTTTTTTAATTTTTTGCAGACTGCACCTTGATTCATTGTACACAAATGGGGTACATCATTTTGTCTCCATGGTTGCATACCATGTAGATTCATACCATATGTGCAGTCATACATGTACATAGGGCAATGATGTCTGTCTCATTCCACCATCTTTCATACTGCCCCCCCATTTCCTTCTACACAATCCAAAGTTCCTCCATTCTTCTCTCACTCTCCACACGCCCACCCCCATTATATTTCATTCTCCACTTATCAGGGAAAACATTTGGCCTTTGGTTTTTTGGGATTGGCTTATTTCACTTAGCATGTTATTCTCCAATTCCATCCATTTATTTGCAAATGCCATGATATTGTTCTTCTTTGTGGCTGAATAATATTCCATTGTGTGTATATACCAGAGTTTCTTTATCCATTCAACTGTTGAAGGGCGTCTAGGTTGGTTCCACAATCTAGCTCACTGTGTTACTCTACTATGCTGATTTTAAGTCCTTTGAGTATAAACCAAGGAGTGGGATAACTGGGTCAAAAGGTGGGTCCATTCAAAGTTTTATGAAGATTCTCCATACTGTTTTCCACAGTGGGGTACCAATTTGCAACTCCACCAGCAATGTAAAAGTGTGCCTTTTTCCCTACATCCACACCAACATCTATTATTGTTTTTGTTCTTGATAATAGCCATTCTAATTGGAGTAAGATGAAGTGAAGCAGGAGGTATCACAATACCAGACATTAAACTATACTACAGAGCAATAGTAACAAAAACAGCATGGTATCGGCACCAAAATAGACAGTCAGACCAATGGTACAGAATAGAAGACACAGAAACAAAACCACATAAATACAGTCATGTTTCTTAAATCGTTAAGGTTCTACTGTGTACTCTCCACCAAACTCCTCTCTATGGTATGGCATCATAATTCCTTAGGCAGCCTTACTTTACACACACACACACAAGCACAACATACATACACATATGTCAGGAGAATAAAACACCCGTGTGGATGCTTCTGTATTTTAACCAGAACTCCATGGTGTCTGGCAAGCCCTAAACACCACAAAAGTAGCTGACCTGCCTTAATTTTGAAACTAAGAGCTTATCATTATAATAGTTAGTGTGTCTGATATAATAGATGGTGTCCTCTAACTGGAAACTAGATCTGCCTTACAACTACTTTCTCTGATGCCTTCTTAAAATGGTGCCTGTATTTCTGGGTTGTGGACTTGAAAAGGACATGAGTGGGGACTCCATGTCCTTCTTGCTCCTATTGCTACTTCCAGACAATTCTTGCTCTCCCCTTCCTAAATACCAACAAGTTTTGACTCTTAATATCAACAAGCACCAGCTTGTTGGAGTCATGTCAGACATTACCTCTCAATTCCTGAAGATTTGGGTTTTGGCTCACTTCATTCATTTCAATATTCATTTTCACTTTAATTCCCAGTTTCTTGATTTCTTCTTATTGATGATCTCAAAGGAGAACTTTGATGAAAGATGTCCTGCCACCACTTCTCTAATTTATTATTGTCATGATGATATTTCCTTATCTTATGTCCCAACCATTTCTCTATCTTTCTAGTTCATTCCTTTTAGTATCTCAACTCTAACAATACAGTCATGTGATGCATAACAACATTTCAGTTAATGACAGACAATTTATAGAACAGTGGTCCCACAAGATTATATCACCCAATGATGCCATGAACATCTTAGCTTATGTAAGTATGCTCCATGATGTTTGCACAACAATGAAATTGCATAATGATGCATTTCTTAGAATGTATGTATGTCACTAAGCATATGACTGCACTTTGACAGCACCAGGACCTACAATTTCAATTCCTTTCATTCACTATCACTTTCTTATTTCTTTTATTACAGATGTTAGGAATTCATTCATCGGCCCTTTCCATGGTTTCCCATACTTTCCTGGCAAAAAATCTGGTAAATACAGCCCTGCACTGAGTTCAACCTATATTTACCACATGGGCGTGGAGAAAGTCCCATGATGAAGCTGATTGATGGCTTCATTCTCGTGCCCGCTCCCTCCATTGGAACATGCCAATCCCAATTCTTCCTTTTTCTTCAATTCCTAGAAATCTATTCAAAACTTTGTATTCCTTCCTTAAAATTTCAGAGATTCCTATCATATCATTATTCTCAACTCTTCATCTTGCTGTATGTTTCACTGGGAAATGGGAGAAATCAGAAGCAACGTCCCCAGGTCTCACACCTCTCCCTACCATGCTGTCCATGTTCCTTTTCTGTAATGGGCCAGGTCATGCTCCATTTGGGGTCACTCTTTGCACCTGTACAAAATCACATCTCCCCTTGCCTATTGAAGGATTCATTCCAGCAATTTTCTTCCCTCTCATCTACATCCACATGTTTACTTTCTCTGTGAGATAATTTCTTTCAACACCCAATAGCCAAAATTCATCTATCTTAAGAAAACCTTCTATTATTGACCCAACCACCTTCAATTAACTTCCAAAAGCACTATTTATTCTTAAGACTCCAATTCTTCTCTACACTCTCTTGACCTATCCCAATGAATATTTTAATCAAGGCAAAATTCATACTATATGAAATTCACCATTCAGACCATTTTACTTTTTGTCATGTGTCTGCTGCTGGTGATTGAACCTAGGAACTCACACATACTAGAAAAGTGCTCTACCACTGGGTTACATGCTCAGCCTTCAGAGAATCAATTTTAAAGTCTAATCAATTTTAAAGTCTACAATTCAGTGGCCTTTTGTACTTTCATAGTGTTATGCAATCATCA
Organism: Sciurus carolinensis; assembly: GCF_902686445.1. NCBI lineage: Eukaryota > Metazoa > Chordata > Mammalia > Rodentia > Sciuridae > Sciurus > Sciurus carolinensis. The sequence goes on from NC_062224.1 coordinate 26,282,090, forward strand.
CCATCATCTAATTCCAAAACATTTTCATCACTATAAAGTGCATTCCATACCCATTAGTAGTCACTCTCCATTTGTTGTCTGGATCTGGTTCATGTGTTGGAGACTTGGTCTGCAAAGCAACAATATACTGATTTGGGGCTTTGGGTAAGTGATTGGATCATAAGAGATCTAACCTCATCAATGGATAAATTCATTAGTGGATTCATAACTGAGTGGAATACTCAGAGGTAGTAGAAACTGTAGGAGGTGAGACATAGTTGAAAGAAGTGGGCCCTTTGGGGAATGCCTTTGAGGACTACACTTATCCCTGGCTTCTTTCTTGCTCTCTCTCTCTCTTTCTCTGCTTTGTGACCACCAGGATGAGTATGCTCGGTTGCATCACAGACCTACAGTAATGGAGCCGGTCAACTATGGACTGAAACCTCTGAAAACCTGAGCCAATATAAATCTTTCTACCCTTAAGTTGATTTTCTCAGATATTTTGTTAAAGTGACAAAAAGTCGATTAACACATTATCCATTCTCTCCTCTCTTTCAGTCCCTGGTAACCACTAATCTTATTTTTGTCACTATGGATTTGCCTACTCTGGACATTGCATATAAATGGGAACGTATACTAAGTGAATTTGGGAGTCTAACCTTTTCACTTAGCATAATGTGTTCAAAGTCCATTCATGTTACAGCATGGATTAGTATTTCATTCCTTTTTATTATTATAATTTTCCCTCTACCATTCCACTAAAACTACATATACCAAGGTCAACCTCTGTATAGCTATATCTAATATTAATTTTTTTCCTCAACCTACTCATTTACTAGTAATATTTGAATATACTTGATCACTTCCTTCTTGAAATATTTTCTTCTCTGTGCACCAGCACACAATTTTTTTTTCTAGTTTATATTACTAGTTGTTTTTACTCAGTCTCCCTTGTTGGTTTTCCCTCAGCTCCTCAACATCAGATTTCTTCAGAGCTCAGTTTTTGATTCTCTTCCCTTCTCTGCACACTCACAATCTTGTTAGTATCATGCTGTCCCATGCCTTTAAAGTTTTTCCTGAATGCTGATGACTAAAATTATACCTGAGGCTCAGATGTTTTGCTGGATATCAGCTCAGATATCCTGGATGCTAACACTTGGATAGCTAACAGGCATCTCAATACAAATCAGATTAAATCTAAGCTTCTGATTTTTCTCTGCCCAAATTTTCTCTTACAACAGTATTTCCTATCTAATATTCAGCTAATGACAACCCCATCCTTCTAGTTCATGCAAGAAATTTGGAGTCCTCCATGACTCATCTCTCTCACATAATATATTTTTCTTCAGCAAATTCTTGTTTATCTGCAAAATGCATTCAAAATCTTATATCACACCACTTCCACACTACCCTCAGCTCTGTCTCAAGGGAACATCTATTTCTGGATTATAGCAATCACTTCTTAATTTGACACCTTGTCCTTGTCCTCTGCCCCATTACTATCTTTAGATATGTAAGTTAGATTATGTCTCTTCTCCCTTGAAACCCCTCCATAGGATTCCATTCTTTGTGAAGAAAACATTCAAGTCTTCCCCATGATCTTACTCATGCAAACTAGGCTTTCTCTTGCAGGTCTTTGCATTTAGAGTTTCTTCTAATAAGCACAGGCTTGTTCCCTCAACCCCTTGGGTTTTCTGCTCAGTCAGTTTGCTTTTAATTGGGACATGATAATGATTCTGTTTTAAATTTACCATCTCATCCTCACCTTTGGAACTCTGTGTCTCAGTTTTATGTTTTCTTGTTTTTAAATATCACCACTGGACACAAAATATACTTCTTATTTATTTCTTATATGTTTCATTTCCTGATTAAAATGGAAAATCCATGAATGTGATGATTACTATTTGTTTTTTCACTGCTGTTTCTCCCATTCCTGAGAAAAATTCATGGCTTAATATAGGTGCTAAATATATATGTATTTAATGAATAAATGACTTAAGAAAAATCTGCAGAAAAATTTTTAAAAATATTATAGGCTCTATATAAATCATTTATATTGTATTTGTGATAAGTCTGAAGCAATTGGTTATGAATATTATTTACTAATACACCCATAATCTGGTTTCTCATCACAGGAGTTTACAAATAATGAATATGCAAATTCTTGAGTGTAAAATACACTGAAAATAAAACAACAGGCAATTAAAACAATGTTTGCAATAAATGAAGCTATGATTGCAATAATGATTATGAAACATTTAAAACTGTAATTTTTGTAGATTCATATAAGAGCTACAAATCTTTTGCCCTTGAGAGATACATAATTAAATATTGGTCATAGTTCAATTAAATGTTGTATATCAGCTCTAATTTGCCACTAGGTTTACAAAATTAAAAAGTGGTATAAACAAAAGTAGCAAAATAGTAAAGGACAAATTGCAAATTGTGCCAATTGGTATCCAGTATCAACTACTTTTAGTATCATTGGCCCCCAAACTGGAAATTATGATCCAAAAACATGGTATGTGTTGTGGTGTGGCATACATAAATAATAAATCTCCCAGACATATCTTTTTATTTGAATTCATTCAATCCCAGGGTCTGAAGCTTTTTAAACATATCACTTATTTATATTGATATTCATATTCATTCATATTTTGCCTCTTTCTCTCCATCTCCCTCTCTCACTCATTCTTACATTGAACCATGGTTTAGGAAAATATTTGGAGGGGGTGGTTAAAATCCTTCATCAATGATGTCTGATGAATAGGAGGAAGCTTTGCCAACTATTTCAAGGTCACCATACCAATGAAGTCACACGTCTAAGGGCTGTCCTCCTTCAAATCTTATCTTGTACAGATTGTGTGAAACTCGCTAGAAACTTGAGATGTTACAGAATGAAGTCCAAGTCTCAAGGCTATTGCAGTAAAAGTTATAATTGACACCCACTTTTGGCCTCAGAGTTTTTAGGATTTCTTTGTCAATTTTTAAAAATTGATAATAGATTTCGATAAATACTTGTTGGGTTTTCACATTTAACCAAAAGTTAAGGAAAAAGGTAATAAGGTCTTTAGTTATTTAACCAGATAATATATACACATATTGTATATATATCATGAAGATTCTAATTAAGGGATGACTTACGTATTTGTGTCATTTTACAAATAATTGAGGCATGGACCTGGAAAGCCAATCTAAAAATATTCACAAAATTTCACAATATTCTGATTATGAGCCACAGCAAGCAATCTTTGTAAAAATTATAATCAGCAATTTATTCAAGAATCAGTGTTATTCAAGAATCACTGATTAAACATTCTTATTTAATCACAGTCACAAACCTTGATTTCTTTTTTACACTTGCAACCTTGATAGAGTCTAAAGCAATTCACTTTCCAATAGATAGAAAATAAATTTTTACTTCTTGGAAGGGGGAGAGGCTACAATGGGAGTATTTGAAGGTGTGGAAGCAGTCTAAAATACTTCTCTAAAAGTATAAAGAGAACTTAATTTTATTTCTCAACTTGCAAAGCATTCAGACACCAGGAAAATACCTATAACTAAGCACTTAAAAGTTGTTTACATTTTTGTAGTAAACAGAAATACACATATACATCTCTCTATATATACTTATATATACTAAAATAATAATGTTTTTTCTCTAGCACATGAATTAAGCAACACATAAACTTCTCACCTCAGTATTTCTTCAACTTTAAAAAGTGAGTATTACTCTTTGATATCTATTTCTAAATATACCTACAGTAAAATTAATATTTGGTTCTTCTCAATGTCTTTCAACAGTGTTTTGTAGTTTCCCAAATACAGATCTGGCATATTTTGTTAGATTCTTAAGAAGTAACTTTGATTCTATTTTATGTGGTTTCATTTTCCTTATTTTCATTTCTAATCATTCATTGACATTATGTGAAAAAAATTTGATTTTGTATTGATTTTGCATCCTGCTACCATGATAAATTCATTTACTAGTTTTAGAAATTATGTAAAAATAAATCTGTGCACACTTTAGCAGCACATGTACTAAAACAGTAATAATACAAGGGAGATTAGCATGGCTCTTGAATAATGGTGACATGCAAAATACAATGTTCTGTATTTTTAAATTAAGTAAATTCCATGAGATGTTATGTATAGAGACATTTCCTCCTTCTGTTCCAATTAATTGCCTTTACTTAAGAATATCACCAGATCTCCAGTATGTTGTTGAATGGAAATGATGAGTGGATCCCAAATTTAGGAGCAAAGCACATCATTGGGTGTGATGTTAGCTGAAGGGTTTTTGTACATAACCTTTATCAAGTTAAGCAAGTTCATAGTTTTGCTGAGGTTTTTGATCATGAATGTATTTTGAATTTTGTCAAATGCTTTTTCCGCATCTGCTGAGACCATCACATCTTTTTCTTCTTCAGTCTGTTAATATGGTGAATTACATTGATTAATTTCCCAAACATTGTAATAGCTTTGTACTCTCTGGATGGTTGCACCATATTATCTTTTTATGTATTGCCGTGACTCTGAGAATGTTTTGTAGAAGACTTGAGACCTGAAGTGTTCTTGTACTTTGGTTTAGATATTTTGTTAGGGCCAAGTCATTCTTGCAAAATAAGGTGATGAGGGTTTTCATCATTTCTGTTTTCTGGAACAGAATGTATACAACTGGTGGCAATTCATCCCTACATATTTGACACAACTTGCCAGTGAAACCAAGCAGTTCTGGAATTTTCTTTAATAAAAATTTTCATTGAGTCTTATTCAACAAACACGAAACTCTTAAGGTTATTGCTTTCTTCTTAGTGATTTGGTACTTGGAGGCTTTCAAGAAATTTGTCCATTTCATTTAAATGGTTGAATTTATGGGCATAGTTATTTTTAGTTTTCCCTTATTATTATTATTATTTTAATATTTGTAGGTCTTTTTCATTAGCTCATATTCCATTTTTGGTATTGGCAATGTGTGTCATTTCTCCTTGTTCTTGGTCAGTTCAGCTAGAACTTTACCAATTTTATTTATCTTTTAAAATGATCAACTTGTTTTTCAATAATGTATTATTTTATTTACTACTATATGTATGTGTAATTTTCCTACTAAAGTGAGCTTTACCTTGATCTCTTTCTGCTTTCTTTAGATAGATAAATTACTGATTTGAGATTACTTTCTCCTTTCTTAACAAAAACATATATATATATATATATGTATCCATATATATATACATTTCTTTCTAAGTACAACTATAGCTATGTTATACTATTATACAAATTTTAGGAAGTTATATTTTTATCTTCATTTAGTTCAAAGGACTTGGTTATTTCAAAGTATGTTTTTAAAAGCACAATATTAAATTTCCAAATAATTATGGATTTCCTGGCTTTACAACTTGATTGCATTATAGTCAGAGTACCTATTTTATATCATTTCAGTTCTTTTAAGATTCTTAAAATTTGTTTTGTGGCCCAAGTGTTACGATTTTAAGCCATATTGGAGCCTGATAAAATTTAATAATACTGATCCCATCTTGAACTTTCTAATGTTTTGTTTGCCATTGATTTTCTATTAGTCTTGATTTCTTAAATGTTACATCTAAATATACTTTATCTCCATTAGTAAGTCTGCCCAGACTGCCATTAAAAAACACCCCAGATTAGGTGGCTTCAACAACAGAATTTTTTTCCCCTACAGGTGTGGAGGCTGGAAGCATGAGATGAGGGGCCTGGTAAGGGTTCTCTTCCAGTACTGTACTGCTGTGCTCAGTGTTCTCACACAGGGGAGAAGGACACACAAGACACACACACAGCAAGAGAGACAGCATCTTCCTTTTCTTATAAAGACACTGTAGTGACCCAGCCACAAATGTTTATAGCAGTTCGATAACAGCTAAATGATGGAACCAACTTAGGTGTCCTTGAGCAGATGAGTGGATAAAGAAAAGGGGAATATTACTATGCACTATTACTCAGGTTTAAAGAAGAATGAAATTATGGCATTTGCTGGTAAATAGATGGAGTTGAAGAATATCATGCTAAGCAAAAATAAGCCAATTCCAAAAATCAAAGATCAAATGTTTTCTCTGATATGCAGATGCTAATTCACAATAAGAGGGGTGCTAGGGAAGAATAGAGTGACTTTATATTAGGTAGAGGAGAGTGAAGGGAGGAGAAGGGTAGGGGGTAGGAAGAATAGTAGGGTAAAGCAGTATTATCTCATGTACATATATGACTGCATTACCGATGTGATGCTACAACATGTACAATCAGAAAAATGAGAAATTATACTCCATTTATGTATGATTTATCAAAATGCATAAATGCACTTTACTGTCCTGTATAAATAATTAGAAAAAATTAAAAAAAATAAGACACTGTAGAAGCAAATGAGGCTGCACCCTTAGGATCTCCCTAAATTACCTCCTAAAAGTTCAACCTTCCCATTACAGTCACAGGAGCTTTAGGACTTCAACACAGGAATTTGGTGGAGATGGAGGATGCAATGTAGTCTCTAGCAGTAAACTTTTACTGCCTTCTTAAATTTTGTCCTTCCCCTCTATTGCTCTGCCCTTGAACCCTTACTGCTGACTATCAATGGCTAGTGTTCCATTTACACATTCTATTCTATTTGTACTAATATGTATTATTTTAATAAATATCAATTATATCAAATTAGTGGATGATTTCATTCAAATTTTCTATACTCTTGCTGATATTTTTATGTACTTGTACTGATTAGTAACATATATATATATATATCAATAATATAGATGTCAATAATATATATATGTCTCCTGGTATAATTTTGGATTTATCTAATTCTTCTTTGAATTCTAATAGTTTTGCCACATAATATTTTGGTGTACTCTTGTTAGTTGTGTACATGTTTAGAATTATATTTTCTTAGTGAATTTACCCTTCATTATTATATAATATTCCTATTTATCCCTATTAATTTTTCTTGTTCTGAACAACAGTGTTTTGTCACTCTACCTTTCTTTGATTTCTATCACAAGAAAACTTTCTGCACCCCTTTATTTTTGATTAACCTTTATCATGTTTAAAATGCATTTTTATAGTCAGAATAAAGATAGTTCTGATTGTTGATCCAATCTGATACCATCTGAGTTCAAAGTGGAATGCTGAGACAACTTATATTCAATGTAACAATTTTATGATTACAATCTGGTAATTTTATTTTTTAGTTGTCTTCTCTGCTTTGATTATCCTTTGTTCCCTTACCACCCTGACTCCACATTTCTGTCTTTTCCATCTAATTCTCTTTGACTTTAGTGTATTATTTCAGCATTTGAATATTCTGATATGTTCAATTTTGTCATTAACTTGTGTTTAGTGTTTGTTCTAAGGATAATGCATCCCTTAGTTTAACACTCAGAGCTGGTTAACATTTCAAATGAAATATACAAGTACTACAGTCACAGAATTTTACATTCCTCACTTTATTCTATAATTAAATATGTATAATTATATATATATACATATACATGTAATCTTTAGGAGAGAAAAGTATTCTATTTTATTTAGATATTTGTGACTTCAGTTGTTTTTCCTTTATTCTTGAAGCTACAAGTTTTCCTCTGGTAAGACATTTTGATTTTGGTTTGGGTTTTGGTTCCACCTGAAAAATTTCCCTAGTATTTATTTTAGAGTAGGTCTTCTGGTGATGAATAGGCCAATGAATAAATGAGGGAATGTACGGGAGGGAACAGATTTGGAGGAAAAAATTATAATTTACTTCTAAACATGCTGATTTTGAGTTTCTGTCACAAATACATTTGTCCATTCAATCCGTAAACCTCTTCTCCTTGCCTTTCTTTATTCCAGAGCCAATATTCACTTTTATTGCCTTCTCTAGTGACTAAAGTCATCCAAGTAACCATTGTCTAGCCAGTGACATGGCCAAAAACATACCCACTTCCTATCTTTGCCATCTTTCTGCCCTAAATTTGAGACGTAAGAACTCTGATGATTAGCTTATGATCATTAGGTAATAAGCATAAGGCAAATGCTAGAAAATCACTTAGTCCTTGACTTTAATAGAGTTGGAGTAGAAGAACCTATGTCCCCAAACTGTCTCTTTCCTCATTTTTTGAAGTCACTTTAAGCAAACCTCGTCTGATTTCTTACATCTAAATGCATTCCTGACCTTATCCTTTATTGGGATAGGTTTTGCTGATTGAAATGCAGAGATTGGTTTGGCTTTGCCTGCAGGCCTCTGATGCTCCACCACCCAGGACAGCCTGAGATTGAAATCACAGGTTCTAGTCAGCTGGGACTCTGATCCAAGGCAGTCATTGCCAAGTACGACAATCAGCAAGGAATCAGGACTCATGGTTCCTAGATGCTAGTCCTGTTCTTTGAACTTGGTGTTGCTCTCTTCACAGAAACTCTCCTCTTATTTAAAATGCAAGCCACATGGTTCGTGACTCCCATGTAGCAGGTCTGGAGGGAAGCCCAGAATCAATCATTCCCCCATGTGATTCTGATGATTAAATAGGTTTGTTCTGCTATGATAATGCCTGAACTGGACTAGAGATTCCCACTTGGAAATTTAATGCTACTTCATTTTTCCATCTCTCACATTCCTGTCATTTACAAAATATAACAGCATTCAAATGCCAATGCTATCCTATAATGCTTTATGCGTTTTCTCCATTACTAATATTCCATAATGCTGTGTTTTCCTTCTAAAAGTTTAAATATGCTTTCGATTCTTTTTTTTTCAGGGGGAGAGAGGTGATTAAAATCCCCCTGCACCCTCACCTCCAGAGAATACACCAGGTGACCTTACCTAAATCTTGCCTTTCTCCAGAAGACCACTTTGCAACTTTTTCAAGATGTGGCATGTTTTTCTAATGCTCCATAAAACACAGGGCCTAAAATTAAGGTTATCATTTTTCTAGATACCTAATTTTGCTTCTACACAATTATTTATACTTCCATGTGCAACACATCTTGGTTCATGACATCCACTTTATCATCACTGATATCCATGCAGGTCTACCTTCCACTCTCATTGAGTTCAGTCTTGGATTTCAAGCTTCTCTAGTCCTGACTCTTCTCATATGGTATGACTTTAACATGCACATGAAAGGCAGAGTCAATCAAATTAGCCTTACAATTCACTGATGCCTCATCTCATTAGTAAATTTCATTTCCACACCATCTCAAATACCTTATGATTATAATGATGTCTAGAACCATTGTCTTAGAAATTGTAAACCTCAACATTCTTCAATTTGACCACAACCCACAAGTATCCCTTGAATGTTCAAATTTCCTGATGTTTACACTCCAAGTACAACTGCTTTTTTTATTTTTATTTTTTACCTTCAGTAGTGAATTTTTAGAGGTCTTTTAAGCGCTTACTACAAAATCTGGCATTTGTCTTCTGAATATTTACTATGGCCCATCTACCTTGGCCTTTATCCCAGTATGTGGATCATGGGTAATTAGGGAAATAACTTTGATTCCCAGGACCAATGATGGAGAGAAAGTTCATGTCAGAAATGATAGTGGGGTCTTATTATGGGCGATGTCAACTCCCAAGCTCCACCCAAGAATGTTCCTGTATAAATTTGTAATGTAAATACAGTTTCAATGGCAGCAAACCAGCGGTAAAGAAATCCCAGCTGATAGCAATTTTCATTGCCTGTTTTTCTTTTGAGGGTGATTAGCTAGACTGGCCAATGAACAGGGCTAGTTTGGCAGGCCCAAATTTCTGCAGAAACTATAAAACTGAGAGGTATAAAAATATTGCTAAAGTGATCAGGGTCAGAAATTAAATGTCTCATTAAGTGTCAAGCACAGGCTGGCTGTGCCCTGGATCCAGGAGACCACGCAGGGTAACAGAAGGGGGAATATTAGGGGAGATGCAAACTTAAGAGCGGTCAGCAGCTGGGTTGGCTTTGCCTGCAGCTAACCCTGTATTCTACACTGATAAATTGAATCTCTTCTGATAAACATAATTTTCTTTTAGTGAAAAGGCATTGAGGTTGATGCTTCAATTATTTACTTCTAAAAACGGGAGAAATCTGCCATCTGTTCCCTGAAGTTCTCTATTTCAATGATCTGTCTTTCCGTTTATCATATTGTGTTTATTTCCTTATATATACTGATAATACGAGGCTAAAAAACATCTTGACATGCACCAGTGTTAGAAGGGGCTGGTACCTTGGTCTGGATGACAAGATACACATATCTGTAAGCTCTACCTTACCAGCAAGAGCGCTGTTTAAAAATCCAAGCACAGATACTGAGATCTGTCTCCGGAAAGCCAACATATCTTTTTCTGGTTTTTAAAATATCAGTTACCACAACTGCCATATTTTTGTATCAAATTAGAACTTGGAACCTTTCTTAACAAAATGGCTAGGATGGTTTGGAAATGGTTTGATTGTGTACCCAAGGGTGCATGTGTTGGAAACTTGGTCTTGAGTGTGTCCATGTTAAGAGGTGAAGAGACCTTAAGAGGTTCAAATTAGTGGGAGGTCACTGGATCATTGGAGACACTACCTTTGGCAGGAGTAGATGTAGATATTGTGGGATCCTGGTTAGTTCTCATGAGAGTGTTGTTTTGAGAGAGCAAGCCTGCTCCCTCCCCATCTTTCTTGCTTCCTGTCTCATCATAAGGCTCTCTCCCTCTTACTTCCTCTTACATACTTTCCTGCTGTTATACATTCACCATGAAGTGATTCTTCCTTAGAGCCCTTACCAAAGTCAATCAGATGGTGGCACCATGCCCTTGAACCTCTAGAACTGTGAGATAAAATAACCTCTTTTCATTTTAAAACACCCAATCACAGGTATTTCATTATAGTAACAGAAAATGGACTAAAATAGCTATCTTTATTCTTTCATTATACTACAATATAATAAAATTTTCAGGAGAAACACCTGTGGTATGTATAGACACATACACACATATGCTTTTTAGATTAAATTCTTATTCTTGTTAGATTAAATTTTTTTATCCTAACCAAATTATAATTTTAATAATAAATTTTTCCTTTGGAAACTGGGTAAATGGGGAATTGATATTATTCAGTAAGGTGAATAAAATATATTTTAGATATATGTGATTTTTCAATGTATTTGTTTCAGTCTTTTTTTTTTTTTTTTTTTTTTTTTTGCGGTACTGGGGATCGAACTCAGGGCCTTGTGCTTACAAGGCAAGCACTCTACCAGCTGAGCTGTCTCCCCAGCCCCTTGTTTCAGTCTTAATTGAAAATAAATTAAAACTAAATTCTCCCTCTGTTTTGTGTCTTGCACTAGAAGAATTAAGATAATTCTCCAAGAAGACAATTTCAAGTATATGAAAGCCAGTTTTTCTACCAGCCTCCTGGAAGGCACAGAGTTAAGAATTAACCAGTCAGTATAAACATTGCTTCAAGATTTCAAATCTGCAACAGAATTACCCCATTCCGTCCTTTATAGCATCAGAGTCTGTGAAAAATAGCCTATCTTCACTTTCAATATAGATCTAATCACTGTTAAACAATGTTTTAGAACAAAGGAAAAGAATCCCACACTAAAACATCAGGCAAAAATAGACAGCAGTTCAAAGTCATGACAATGTTTAAATTGCACTGAATTTATTTTACACAATAAGGATCACAATGAAAGAAAAAGTTCTTACCACGAGCAGGCAAGCAGCCTGAATTGAAAGATACATCATCAATAGCTATGACTGCATCCTGTTCATGAGTTGCAATCATTTGACCTTGAAAGACAACCTGCACAGGGAAAACAAAATAGAACAAAAACACAAAGCAAAGAACATCACTGTGACAGTGTCATAGAGCTCCCACAAATAAGAAACATGCCACTTCCTAGAAGCACTATGAGTGACCATGACAATTCCAAGAAAAAGGAGTCAAAGCAAATACTCTGTAGACCATGAAAGTGTGCAGTCATCACTGTATCACAGATGTCTTGCACAGGTGAGGTAACGTGTTTGTGAATTGAAACAAAGCTTATCTGATTTCTATCCTACAACCATCTTCCATGTTTAGTCCTCATGTATCCTGTCCATATATTTAGCAATTACCAGTTTTTGAATGTAGGTTTCATCTTGATCTCTGGTTCTTAGTATCTTGCAACCACGCCCCATTTTCACTGCCAATTCTCCATTTTTTATTCCCAGTCTTTCCTTGGATGTCCTTGTGTTGTATTCTTGAACATTCTGTGCCATTACTGAAACACAGCTTTGGGATATTGACTGAAAATGGGTTGTTCAGTAACTTGTTAAAAATGACTGACTTTTATATTGTGACATGAGCCAGCCCGAGTCTATCCTGTATGATGAATCCAAGAAATCTAGAAAGAAGTCACTGTCCAATTTCCAATTACCAAAATCAATAGAAAGTTGGGGTGTTGGTAGAGTTTTATCCTGCCTCACTAATGAATATTAATGCTCTTTGAAGCCTCATCCACAGATGTCTTAAGAGCACATACTTATTGTTCAACCTTGCTTATTATAGAAACACTTTTATTTCAGAAACTCAGTGCTACTTCCTAGGTTACAGTAAGCCACAGCAGATCATATTGCTGTGTTGTATTCATTTTTTACTATCTAACATGCCTTTCTAACATATTTCTTTCCAAACAGGAGTTACTTCTAATTCACAATATGCTTTTTTTCCTCCTCAAATTGAACCACCTACCTCACTCATGTTCCAACAGTAGGACTTGAAGGCTGCTACTCTGCAATGTTCAAAACTCCAAAATGACCTTTAGAATTGCATTCTCTTCTGGTGCCATGTCCAATCAGATCCCTTAAGCCTATTTTCCTTCCAGTCCTACCACCACTTCGGTTCCCTCATGCCAAATCTATTGAATTTTAAATTACTTTTTGCTTTAATCCTCTCATTAGGGTTTGCAACAGGTATTCTGCACTTATTCTGTTAAATTACATGTTAATTTGGTAAAATGGAAGAAAAGTTATTGTGAAAATTGGCTGCCATTTAAGCCCTGGGACTCAGTAAGAGAAAAATATTTTTTTTTCCTAGAAAAAGAACTATTTCTCTATGTGTAGAGAGATTTACTAATAGCTACAAAACACAAAACCTATCAGGCAAAAATAAATAGCCTAGCTAAACAGATTTTCAAAAAAGATTTTCCAGGGATTTAGACAAGGATATGAAAAAATAGTTGAAGATACAGGTCCCATGGAGAGCCATGGTCAGAGGCTGTGCTGGCTATAGGTAGTAGCTTTTCTAGGAAAAATGGTATCTCTCATTTTTTTTTTTTTTTTCTAAAATTTTAGCAAAGATTTTTCCCCAAACAGCCACCTCATGTTGGTGGTGTTGGAGCTAATTTTTTAAAAGGAGCAAAGTAGCACCAACAACAAAAATAATAATAATAATCATAATAATAATAAAAACAAAGAAAAAAAGGAAGAAAGGAAGGAAGGAAGAGAAAACACACACACAAAGCAAAGTAGTTCACAAGGGAGATAATGGAGATAGGAGATTGGCAACATCACAGGGATCAATCAAAACCCACACTGATCCAGAGTTAACATGAGACAAATTTCTTTTCCCCTAGGTATTTTAAGAAAAGATGACCCCTGAATGTAGACAGGGTGTCAGTGCCAAACCATTTGATTTAGAGGAAGCTGGGATGGAATATGAGTCCTGGATGTAGGGCCACTTAGATTAGATGAGTAACAACATGACTAGACACTCATAATTATGTGTATTATACTAAGCTGTGGGTATTGGTAGTATGCATTCAATTTCTTTCTGAAGTCAACCTTTGAAACATCTGAAGATTACAGTAATTTTTCCCCATCATGTGCTCATACAGTAAATATTCTTGAATTAGAAGGTAAAAATACCTAGATTATAATTTTGAAAAAAGTGAGGGTAGAATTTTAAAATTAAGGGAACAATTGATATTTTTAATGAATAGCTCATTTTTTGTTTTTTGTTAATAAAGTCTATTCTTTCCAAGTAGAAGGCTGCTGAGAGCTCTTCAGCAGTTCTAAATAAAATATCAAAAAATTACAAGGAGATAATAGCATATTTAAAATGCTGTTTCAGGACTGGGGTTGTAACTCAGTGGTAGAGCACTTGTCTAGCATGATAGACCCTGGGTTCCATTCCCCCCCCGCCAAAAAAAAAGTTATGTCTACAATTCAGGTATTTACTATCATTTAGTTTACCAATTCAAACTACCAACTTGAAAACTAAAGTGATATGTTAGTAACATAATATTTATTCCTTCCTATCCACAAAACCAATATTTAAGATTCCTTCAACAACCACTACCAAATTAAAAAAAAAAAATCTGGGGAAAAGGGAGTAGGGAAGATTTCATTTGAATTTGTAACTGAATTTTACTGTATGTTTGATTTGTTTTATTCTTTGCCTTCTTGAAAATTTTAGGATAATATGAATTTCACTGCTTTTGTCTGCAAGTTTTATAAACGTGATTGAGATTCCTCAGCATCATGAAATGCCTAACAACATTTCTCCCAACATGGCCAACAAAAGACAAAAGAATATTTAATGAGTTAAATGCATCAGATTTGACCCTCTGAAGGCTTTGTTTTTTCTCTTTTCTCCCATATTTTCTAAATTCCCATAATGCTTTAACATGATATGGAAAATTATTATGGTTCAGAGACTAAGTGATTATCTGAAATCAAAATACCCTAGATGCTAATCTGATATGGAATTTAGTAGGTTACTCGCCTCCTGAAGCTCATAATCTTCATGTTAACAATACTTTAAATCATCATTCTACCTGGGAAGATTTTCTTGAAAGGCCTATGTGTACAAAGGACTCAACGTAATTTCTCATACATAGCAAATGCTAGTTATTATTCCTTTCATGTCTTCAGAAACTTTCTGAAATGTTGTCACCTATGCCATCGCTTGTTTATAGAGTTGTATTTTTCCAGAAATTAACCTCCCTCAATTTTATTAAGGGATAAACCTGGTATTTTACAGATGAATGCAATAAGGTCCCTAAATGAGAGCCAGCTCCAGACGCTTTTCAAAAAGTCCATGCTAAGCTGGAATCTAGCTGGGCTTTTAAGTACCAGAAGTCAGCATGGAGGGGAAATTACAGAAAACAGAATAATTCTCAGGGGTTCATGAGTTGATGAGGCAGCAAAGGCTGTGTGGAGATGCTGATTACAAAATTCCCTCAAGTAAGCCTCTGACGAAAGCTTTTCAGGAATAAGATACTAGAGGGTGGCCGGCCGTATTACAAGCCCAGCACATCTCTGCAGCCCACCAAACAGCAGCAAATGAACACCTGCTCTCTTGCTGACTGGAGAAACCCAAAGCATACCTGCAATCTTAAAAGATGGGCACAGTCAAAGGCTCCCAACAGAATCACACAGTCTACTAAGTTTTACAAAGTCTTTAAGGTAGAAGTACTGCTTTCGGTCAGCAAAAAAAAAAAGTATTTTGGGAAATAAATTAATATACTGCAAGTGCATCTGCTGAAGTAGAAACCACTGCTGCATTTAATGCACTCAAATGTATAAGCTGCACGCCTCAGCTACGCATGAACTACCCTGAAGATGACATATTCTAGAATTTTATGTTTTATATTTATCTTCTGCATAATAACCTTAATCATTAAACGCCACAATATTTGAGAATAAGCAGCTAAGGAAATTATTTTGAAAGGTTCAGACCATGAGATCCATCAGGCAATCAGCTTTGCGCATGGGACATCCAAATCTCTATTATGCTGCTAAGAGAAGCCTTGAACTAAAGATATGGGCAGTTAGATTTAAAAAGGCACTAAGCTTGACAAAGAGTTTAAAATTCTTTTATCATCAACTCTGTTTCAAAGTTGAAAAAGGTGTATAAATAACAATAAAGCATACGTGGAGACAGGATTCTCATCTCAGTCCTTCAAGTTTACAGAATTTTGGAAAGAAAAGGCAATTCAGCCAATTCTCCAAAATCTAGTCAATGTGACTAAGTCCCCACAAAAGCAATCTTGGTTTTATTTTTTGCTTTTGTTGTTGCTGTTAAGAAAAGACAGACACAGGAGACCAAGAAGAGAAGGAAAAAAACTTGAAACTTCTCAGTCAGTTAGTAAGAATTATTGGTGTTCAGAGGAGTTCATTCTGCACACCACACCTCACCAAAGCCACAGATGTGTTCAGGGTCCAGGGCCACTAGTACTGCCTCCCCCAAAACATCAAACATCTTCTCTTAACACGGCACAAAGGACCTTCTTTGCCCAGTGTATCCCAAGTACCCCAAAAGAATCCCTCATTTGTAGGAAGACTTGACTGCCTAATGACTTCAATGCCTCTTTCCCCCAACAAACACACATGGATATTTGACTCCAAGAGAGTAAAAAGTCTCCAACTTCAGAATTGTGATTCCTCTTGAGTTGAGGTTCCATTGGACCCCCTACTAAATGGTCTATCTACTTTTTAAAAAAAGATTTTTAAAACTTGCTTTTGGTACCAAGTTAATTTACCAATGTCAGAAAATTCCAAATTTGGTGATTTTATAATGTCTATTAAGAAAACAGACATTACTATATCTTCTAATTTAATCTTTAGAGTAAGAGATCTTGCTTATTTGTCCATCCTAACCCTATTAGTTACCCAAAATAGCTGAAGACAACATTGAATTAAATTCCTTCCCTATTTGAAACAAGTACTAAATTCATCACATATCAGATTATTTGCTGTGGACTGAAATTATTATTAAATCATAAAATCAATAATTATATCATCCTAAATTGATAAAGGAAAACTGTAGGGAGTACATTGATCTATAAACCAGGTTAGGAAGCAAATTCATTAGGAATAAAATACTTTAAAATCCCATTTTTAACTGGAAAATTTTGCTTGGCTGTCCCAGTGTTAAAATATGCAACACTTTTCCAAGAACCTTTGTAATAATCATTAGATTAAGCTTTCCACTGTGCCTAACTTTTATTAGGCTGCATAAAATGTTTGTCTTTTATAGGCTTGCATTGGATTTAATTCTCAAAATTATTTAGGAAAATAAAGACTGTGTTGAATTGAGCTTAACCATGAGATAAATATGACAATTACTCTACTTCAACAACATTTGGAATTAGTATTTAAGTCAAACAGTCTCTTTCCTCATTACCAAACATTATTCTCTTCTCTCAAAAGCATGAGAAAACTCTGAAAGGAAAATGATTCTAGGGAAAAAGAAATGAAAAGAAAGAGGAGGTTATAAAAGCAAGGAAAACAGAAAGAAATTCAAGAAATTGAAAAATGACATTACACTTTACAGATACATTTATATATCAACTTTAACTTATTACAGAAATTCAAGACCTTGATTTAAAACTTTCTTTTATTTTGGGTGACCAACCCATGTGTTCATTTTCAACACTTTAAAGTTCTTGGAGATGCCTTAGACCCTGGCAAATTGAGCTAGTCACTTTATTTTTTATTCACCTGTGTTAAAGATCTGGTTCTTATCATTTTCCCTTCAAAGACATAGTTGGAGCCTGGAATACACATACCTGAAAGCTCTGTGAGCTCTGGATTTTGATGACATTTCTTTCCCATTGATTTTGGAGCCTGGCTGTGTTTTGCCATAAGTTCCCAACAGGACCACTACATTCAGTTTGAAGACCTACCATCAATTTACTACTTACATGGCTAAAAAAGTGATAAAATGTAATCTGCAAAAAAAATAAAGAGAATTAGTACCCAAATGATTACAATACAGAAATCTCTAAATGTGTTCAAAGTATTTAAAATGCTGAGTACTTTCAAATACCTGACAAGCATGTTGGTCATTAGTTGGAAGGAAAACTCTGCTTCTCAAGTCTGAGGAAGTAGCATCCACTCTGGAAACCAGTGAGAGGAAGTGGGCTGAGAGAAGCAAGAGTCAGGGCAACAGAGTCAGAGGGATTGCTGGCAAATATGTTCAAGCCACCAGTGGTGATTCAGGCCCACATCCCTATTAGGCCAATATAATTTTGTTTGAAGAATGAAAAATTAAACCGCACTATTTGCTTTTGTAAAGAGCCTAACTAGTATTTTTACTTCTATATGTTGCCCAGTGAAATAACTAATTGTGATTATATTCTCTACAACATTACTATGGGCTACAGCCCTCAACCCAATTTATCATATCTGATATAAAAAATGACAACCCTGCAAAAGCAGTATCCAGTGCGAACATTATACAGAGCTTGCTTACCAAAATAAGCACTTCAGGGAAGAATTCAAAATAGATCATTTACTGTGCTTTTGTTGCAAAAGGGTTGGATCAAATAGTCCCAGCTTTTTCCAGGAGTCTGAGAAATTATGCTAAGCCCTGACATTCTCGGGTTTGCTACCATGCAGATAAAGCCAGTGACTGTCGCTGTTTAGAAGCCGTAAAATAAATGTTGAGCTTTCCCTGGGCTTTCATAGATTTCCTGCAATGCTTTACAAGGGTTCTAAGTGTATAATCTGAGAAACATTGTTTTCTGCTAACCACTAATTGGTCTATTGCTATTTGCCAAAAACCAGAAAATTAAATAAAAGAGAAAAATGTTGCTAATGATGATTATGATGACATATTTATCCAAGTTATTGAGTGGTATGTTAGAGCTGGATTGGAAATCAAATCTAATTGTCACATCATTAAAAAATTTGATTGTAAAATCATGAAACTTAAAAAAATTCTTTCCTATTCTTATTCCAAAATTATATCCT
Organism: Sciurus carolinensis; assembly: GCF_902686445.1. Classification (NCBI taxonomy): domain Eukaryota; kingdom Metazoa; phylum Chordata; class Mammalia; order Rodentia; family Sciuridae; genus Sciurus; species Sciurus carolinensis. The sequence goes on from NC_062224.1 coordinate 26,300,766, forward strand.
AAGCAGAAAACTGTGATATCATTGCATATATATATATATATATATATATATATATATATATATATACACACACATAATTAAAATCACTATGCTAAGAATTTACTCTGGAATTATTATATATGTAATTTATACGTAGAGCTGGTAACATGGTGATATAAGTGGACAATCATTAATTTGCTCTTGCAGCAAGCAAAAAAATATTAAGCAAGTAAATAATCAAATAAGCATAATGAGCCATATGGATATATATATTGTTTTAGGCTTAAATAATACAATTAGCAGTGCAAATAGTAATAACATTTAGTAAGTTTTAAATTACTGTTAATAAATATTCAGCTACTTAAAAAAATCATCTGTCAGATATCCAGAAAAATAATTTTCATTTGTAAAGGATATTAATCATATTTATTTTTTAATTTTGGTGTTACAAATCAGCTGTGACACATTAAGCTTTTAAATAATAAATTAGCATTTGCAATAATATTTTTCAAATCACACAAGAATAAATTATTTAAATTTTTAAGCACAGCATTTCATAAACATAAACTGTCATTTGTTACATGCTATAACACTACAAATTATCCTGTATTTAGTCAAATATTAAATGAAGGTTAATCCTTAGGTTCTAGGAGAAAGCAGAGTTTTAAATCTGGAAACACCTTGAGTTCTTTTGACGTTTGCTCTGATAATAAACTTCGTCCTTTCATGAGAAGGAGGAGCAGCAGTAGCGGTAGCAGCAGTGACATTAAAAGTACACCCAAAAGCAAGACCTTTTTTCTACCCTTAATTCCAATTTAGGGACAAGAGCAAGTGTTTTTTAGGGTACACTCTATTTTACCTTGCATCTTCTAATAGAGTACAGGATTCAACTCATAGATGGTGATGTTTCCTGGAGAGGACTAGCAACTAACAAAACATGCTCTGGTTTTCCAGAGGACATTATTCATCATGTTTACTTGTGAGAGAGAGAAACCTTTGGCAACACAGCCTTTTTCACTGATGCCAAGGCTCCATCCTCCTGCTAACTCTGACCATCAGAAAGAGACTATGTGACGCTCTTAAGTAACAAATATGCATCATGTATCCAATATTCTCTCCTACTCTTGAACACAGCATACACCTATTATACACACAAATCACACACACATCCTTCCTCATCACCACATATACTGTCCATCTCCATGCCACACCCTTTTCAGTTACTTATATGATCCATGTGTTTCCATTTTGTGCCTAAATCCATAAAAGCAAATGCATAACATACCTTCGAAACTCATATTTTAAAAAAATCTTTATGATAAAATGTTAATTATTAAAATGACAAAATAGGAACACGAACACCATGATTTCATGTATAATTTTTTAAAATTTTATCTTGGTTGTAGGTGGACTGAATACTTTTATTTTTAATGTTTTTATTTTTATGTGATACTGCCAAGGATTGAACTCAATGCCTCACATGTGCTAGGCAAGTGCTCTGCCACTGAGCTACAGCCCCAACCCCCGATTTCATGTATAATTTTTTTTTTCAAGCATCAGTCAGGATTTAATAAAATTAATAATTGCTATTATTTCATCAAGTACACTCATAAATCTGGAAGTGAAAAATGCAATGTCTACCTGTCAAGTTTAACCACTGTCTCTACCTGTGATGAGATACCAACAGTTTTCTCCATGGTTGTTTTTATAACATCAGTGGAAGTATTGCCACAGCAAAAAAGGCAAAAAAACAACTTAGTATTTTTGAGAATAGTTTGGATTTCACAAACTTCTGGAAAGTAATCTTGGGAATGCCCAGGGCGTGTGGGATATTAATTGAGAACCAGTGCAAATACAATATTGCTTGGCTGAAATTTCAAATACATGTGGAACATGCCTGTGCTTTCTCTACTTGTTTAAAAAAGGTTGATTGAACTGGCCACGGTTCAGCAACTGAGGCAGGTGGATTGCAAGTTCAAAGCTAGCCTCAGCAACTTAGCAAGATCTTGTCTCCGAAATAAACATAAAAAGAACCAGGGATGTGGTTCAGTGGTAAAGCACCCCGAGTTCACTCCTCATACCAAAAAACAACCAAAAACCAAAAAACAAAAAATGATTGATTGATATTTGATGAAACAGTGTCTTGTCATGGGCTTAAGTCATCCTCTTGGCCTCCAAAGTAGCTGGTATTACACCATGCCCAACTAAAAAGATTTATTTTTGCTGTTCAAAAATAACATAAACCTATAATAGAAGACCCACTAAAGCAAATAAATGACAATAAAAATTACCAATAACTTCACTGTCTATAAAATAACTATTAGTTAACTATTAATATTTTGCTATCTATGCTTTCAGGTAAATGCCTATATCCGCATCTAACTATCTAGCATACTTTCTTTTTTTCATTGTTTTTTTCCATCGGAGAACTAACCCAGTGCCTGGCTTTTTAAATGCTTAGGCTAGATGGCTTTAAAAAATATTTTTCTCAGTAACTGAGTATTGGAATGAAATTCTAACATAACCAAGTTGGATGACACAAAAAGGGAGTAGATAAAATACAAAAGCAACAAATATCATGAATCAAGTTTTGAAAGCTAAATCCAATAACTTTGGTAATGGAACCCAGCAACCTTGACCTTCGGGAAAGATAAAAGAGGGTTTTCAGTTTCATTTTCCCAACTCTACATAGGAAGACTTGCATTTCCTCCTTTTCCCAAGTTCTGAGTGATTCATGGGGCTGAATGCAAGCAGAAGACACATAAATCCTATCACATGTGATATTGTAAGTAATTGGCTCAAAGTAGCTAAAAAAAATATTAAAAAGCTTAAAAAAATTGAGCATTTTAACAGTGAGATAATATGAATTCTTAAGAATATTTCCCACAAAACCTAAAAACCTAACTGTAGAAAGAGATCATCACAACAAGATCAGTGCCTGAGGCAAAGGTTTTATAGTGTCCAACTTTATAAAGATGATAAAAGTATGTTCATCATGGACAGAAATATGGTTGAGTTCAGATAACAGAGAGGAAATAATAATTTCAGATATAAATTCCTTCAAGTTGTAATTTCTAATTATTCCTGTTTCTGTCAAATCCTAAGTTTTTTCTTACACTTATTCGTTAAACTCACAAAGCTCTATACTACCAGATAATATTTGTGAAAATTGTATCTCTTAACAGATAAGTTCAAATAGGCATCCCTTGTCACTGTTGGCATATGCTCTCTGAGTGCTGCCATATCAACGTCTGCCTGCCATCGGTGACAAAGGGCAGGGTGAGCCACTTTATAAGATCATAAAACATGTAATAAAACATGGAGATGATGTAGTGAAAATAACAGAGTAAAGACCTCTGGAAATTTTCTCTTCCATACAAGCAATTTTTAAAATGGTAATAATGGCCAGAATTAACTTTTACAGGCCTCTAGATAATAGCCAACCTGGAGATCTTTTAGTCAAGAAACAGCTGAATCTCAGTAAAAATAGTGAGTTTATTTGTTTTATTGTATTCACTTTAGCTTGCACTCGTTTCATTGTACACTTTTGAGTTCCACAGTAACTTTGAAAAAGAACATCCAGCATTCTCATGTGACCTGGAATCATAAAAATTAAAATGGAGTGAGAGTTTGCCAAAGCCTCATTCCCATATAATTTCCATAATTTGACTTGTCTGGTAGATTTGTGACAGACGTCACTTCAAATGCTGTTGAAATTTACCATAATGATAGCTCTCTCATTGCAAAATATTTCTTCATGGAAAGGATTTGCTAAAAACAACTAGTGGCAAGTGTTTTAACTTCACTGTTGTGTGAGGCATGTGTAACAGTTGAGCAAAATGATAAACTAATTATAAAATTCATGGGAATGAGATGTTGACAGGGGCTTTGAGAAGTTCCAATATATTCTTGCAAATCTGAAAGGATGAGTGAGTGCATGGGTAGACCTTGTACATACTCTGGAAAGACCTGAAAATCTAAACTCTCATGTCTAGCTGACCTTGAGGCTTTATGAAATTAGCAAATGAAAACCAGGCAGAGTTACCAGTTCATAGTAGGTGTTGACATTATAGCCCAAGACACACGTTGTTGCCGCCCGCAGCAACAATCCCGCGGTAATTTATCGGAAGTGGACTGGAACTGAACTACTTCTATTATCTTTATCTTTATCTGGGCTTTCTTGCTTACTTGCTTGTTCTACTAATTTATAGAGGAAAAGAGGCTTTGCTTACTTTTAGTTTTAGAGGAAGAGAGGCTTTGAGAGGAAGAAAGACTTTGCTTAGAGGAAGAGAGACTTTGCTTGCTTTGCTTACAGGAAAAGAGACTTTGCTTAATTTTAGAGAATGCTACTCTTTCAGAGAGGCTACGCTTATCAAAGGTCTACTGCTTCTTAAAGGTGGGTCGCTTCTTGGAGGTGCGGCATGCAGTGAGTGGCATGCGGTCTGCGGCCTATGTCCTACAACCTGCGACCCCCGCATTCTGCGATCTAGAAGTGTGGCTTTAGTTCTCCATCCTGCAATCTATCAGAGGTGCTGCTTATCCGAGGTGCTTCCTATAGGTGCATGTCTTATAATACCTATGGCAGCCAATCAGCTTAGGATTAGCACAATTGAAGGATGCCCCTCAGTACCAATCAAGAAAGAATGAGGAATATCTGTTGACCACTAGCACAAAGGAGACATCAACTAATCAGGCAAAAGTAGATCACGCCGTGTTAACACTAATTATGTGCTACCTCTTGGTTCAACACCAGCAACCATCCTAGGGCTACCCAAACATGTCTCTGCAACACGTAGGAATCCTTCAGCAAGTGCTGAGATATTTATTGGTTCTGGGATGCTTTGGTCTGAATATTTGAGGTGTCCTTCCCAAAACATGTGTTAAAACCTAATCACCAATATCATAGTAGTTAAGACATGGGGCCTGTTGGAAGTAGAGTCCTGAGGGCAGAATCCTCATGAGTGGGAAAGGTGTTCCCTAAAAAGCTATCTTGCTCCTTCCACCACATGAAGAAATAGAATGCTGCTATATCAGCTAGGAAGGAGCCTTCATCTGATGCTGAATCTGCTGCCTCCTTGATTTTGGACTTCCTAGTCTCTGAGACTATGAGAAATAAATTCTTGGTTTTTATAAAGCTACTCAGTTTATGGTATATTGTACTAGCTATATTGTTTAGTGACTAAGACACAAGCATTCAAGGAATACTTTCTGAAATAATTTCCTGATCAGTAAGCTGACCAAGTAGAGAACTCAGTGACCCAAGGCAAGAATAAAGACCCTATAGAATTAGTTCAGAAAAGTCACTAAATTAAAGGGAAGAAAATTGAGCAAAAACAAATACAGTAAACAGCAATAACAACAAATCTGGGGGAAGAGTAGGAGGCATAAGATTTTCACTGGAAACATTGTTTAAAATATTAAGTTTAAAAAGTAAAACAACCTGAAAAAAAGAAATAAGAAAGAATGATCCATGCAGAGAGAAAAAGCTATCAATAGAAAGTATCTTTGAGGTAGGCTAATCTCATTGTGATGGACTGACAGATCTGGCTCCATGAGAATGTTATAGACCAGACTCTAAGGGAAACAACTAAGCAGACTCCACTTTGCTCTGAGACTCCATATTACGTAGGAAATAAGCTTCTCCCATGGGAACACCTTGCCTCTGTGCCCATCCTCTTTTACTTAGTGTGACATGTTTAGCAATACAGAATGACAATTCCTATGTAAAGAAAAATTGCTCTCTTTTGATTCCTATTGCTCCTAAACAATGTACCTTGTGAACGGTGATCGTGTGGATGTTAGTAACCATTCTTTAGTTTGTACCTAGGTAAGGGTCATTTTGACCCACTTCCTCCTCTGCTGATGATCTCATGATGTTAGTTTGTAATTTCAAATCATAGCAATAGACACTTATGATTGATGTCATTTTTGGTATAAGAACCCCTACAACCCTATGGTTGGGGTTGTTTTCCCAATAGGCCATTTTGGGGGGCATTGTGTGAGACAGTCAGCTGGCCGGCTTAAAAAAGACTCTCAAATTTGGACTTCTCAGTGGTGATCGGTCTGTTCTTAAGTTGTGCCCCATAACATCATGAGTCAAAGACTTTAAATCAACTATCACAAATATTTTTGAAGAACTCTAAAAACATGTCTAAAGAAGTAAGAAATCATCAGAATTGTGTCCCATTTAAGAGTGACACACCAGCTGAGTGATGTGGCACATACCTATAATCCCAGCTACTGGAAAAGGTAAAGCCAGGAGGATCACAGGTTTGAATCAACCTCAGCAATTAAGCAAGACCCTGTCTTAAAAGGAAAAAATAGAAAGGACAGGGAATGAAGCTCACTGACAAAGCAACCCTGAGTTCAATCACCAGTACCACCCCCACCGTAAAAAAATAGGAACACATTTAATGGCTATACCACTCAATAAAGAGGTATATAATAAAAATCAATAATTAATTATTATAACTGTCATTAATAGGTACATATCACTAATTATGATTTAGCATTGATGAACACAAAATACATAACGATATAGTTTTTGGCAATTACATTACAGATGAAGAAAGAATGGAGTAGCACAAGATCATATTTTTTGGTATTCTCTTGGACCTAGTTGGTATTAATCCATATTCAGTTGCTTCAATTAAGATGTTAAATATAAGCTGTGAATTAATTACTAATAAAATAATTCAGAAATATAAAAATGTGAGTAAAAACTGAGAAAAAAATTAATATGACAACTAAATTATTAACATGAAAGAAGAGAGTAACGTAAGGGAATAGTAACACAAAAGACAAGTCATACAGAAAACAAATAGAAAAAAATGGCAGATTGTAAATCATATCTCATCAGTAATTATTTTATATGTAAATGGATGACATTCTTCAATCAAAAGTCAAAAGTGGCAATATTTTATAAACATACAATCTAACCATAGGCATGAGATAGTTTAGATTCAACTACACAAAGTGACTGAAATTAAAAGGATACTAAACACATACCCTACAGATAAGGAGCAAGAGAGCTGGAACAGCTCTATAAAATTCAGAAAAAATAAGATTTTAGATAAAAAATGTTATTAGAGACAAAAAAAGAATTTTCTATAATTACAAAATAATCAACTCCTCAAAAGATAGAACTAAAGACATATACCTAAAATTGGAGACCCAAAATACATTAAACAAAAACCAACAAAATTGAGCAAAAAATAATGTACTCAATGATAATCATTGGAGACATTAATACTCCACTTTCAAAAATAAAACAAGTTGATAGAATATCAGAAAAGAAATAAGACTTGGACAGCACTATAAACCAACTAGAACTAATAGACTCCACCTAACGACAGAGTGTGTATGCTTCTAAAGTGCACATAAAACATTCTCCCAGGATCTTATGTCATGAAAATAACCTCAATGCATTTCAAGAATGAAAATCATACAAGTAAGTTTTCAAATCATGATGGAATTATTTAAATCAATAACAGAAAGACATGGGTGAGTTTCATAAATGTGTAGAAATTTGATAATACTCTCCTAAATAACAAATGTGTCAAAAAAGAAGTAACCAGAGAAAATAGAAAATAGTCTGAGATGAATTAAAATGAAAATGCAACATGCCAAAATAACTCAATCAATAAATGGGCAAAGGAATTGAACATGCACTTCCCAAAAGAGGAAATATGAATGGTCAACAAATACATGAAAAAATTTTCAACATCTTTAGTAGTTAGAGAAATACAATTAAAACTATACTGAGATTCCATCTCACTCCAGTTAGAATGGAAATTACCAAGAATACAAGTAACAATAAATGTTGGTTAGGAGGTGGGGAAAAGGGTTCACTCATACATTGCTGGTGGGCTGCAAATTAATGTAACCACTCTGCAAAGTATTGTGGAGATTTCTCAGAAAACTTGGAATGGAAACCCTAGTTGACTCAGTTATATATACCCAAAGGACTTAAAATCAGCATACTACAGTAATGCAGACACATCAGTGTTTATAGCATCTCAGTTCACAATAACTAAGCTATGGAACAAGCTTGGATGACCTTCAACAGATGAATGGATAAAGAAAATGTGATATATATACACAATAGAATATTGTTTGGCCATTAAAAAGAATGACTTTATGACTTTTGCCGGTAAATGGATGAAACTGGAGATTATCATGCTAAGTGAAATAAGCCAATCCCAGAAAACCAAAGGTCAAATGTTCTCTTTGATTATGCACATGATAACAAAGAACAAGGGGGAGGGGAAGAACAGAAGTTCAATGGATTAGATAAAGAGGAATGGAGGGAACGGAAGGGGATCAGGGATAGGAAAGATGGTAGAATGAATCCGACTTAACTTTCCTATTTTCATATAGGAATATACCACAGTGAATCTCTACATCATGTACATCCACAAGACTGGGATCTTAAATAGAATAAATTATACTCCATGTATGTATAATCTGTTAAAATATGCTTTACTTTCATGTATATCTAAAAAGAACAAATAAAAAAATTAAATGAACATGCCAAAATGTATATGATGCAGTTAGATCACTGCTTAGAATACAATGTACAGCTGCAAATACCTAAACATGGAGGAACTCTGGATGATGTAGAGGAAAATGGGGCAGGAGGGGGTAGGGGAAGGAAAGATAGTAGACCGAGAAAGACATCATTACCCTATGTACATGTATGATTACATGAATGGTGTGAATTTACATTGTGTACAACCATAGAAATGAAAAGTTCTACCCCATTTGTGTACAATGAATCAAAATGCAATCTGTAAAAATGAAATTTTTAAAAAAGACACATAAAGAATAGAAAGATATAAAAACCAACAATCTAACCTTTCACCTTAAGATGTTGAAAGAAGCATGTGCCTATAATCCCAGCAGTGTGGAAGGCTGAAGTTGGAGGATCATGAGTCCAAAGTCAGCCTCAGCAACTTAGCGAGGCCCTAAACAATTCAGTGAGACCCTGTCTGTAAATAAAATATAAAAAAGGTTGGGGATGTGACTCAGTGGTTAAGTACTCCTGGGTTCAATCCCCAGAACCAAAAAAAAAAAAAAAAAAAAAAAAAAAGAAGAAGAAGAAGAAAGAAGGAGAAGGAGAAGAAGAAGTTGTGTTAAATGAAGAGCAAACTAAACCTGAAGCAAGCAGAGGAAAGAACTAGTGAATATTAAAGAAGAAATAAATGAGTTAGAGAGTAGGAAAAATTAGGAAATATTTTTTAAAACAGAAGTTGTTTTTCAGAAAGATTGATAAAATTGACAAATCTTTCACCAAACTAATAAAGGAAAAGGAGAGAGAGAAGACACAATTTACTGAAATGAAAAGGGAAATGGGGGTAAGAGTGCCAACCTTATAAAAATAAAAGGAATTATAAAGAGATAATATGAATAATATCATGGTAATAAATCAGATAACTTAGATGTGATACTGGCTCCAGAAGAAATAGAAAATCTGAATGAATGACACATAATGGGGGGTGGGAGGGGTTAGTGTTAGGGTTAGAGTTAGGGTTAGGGAGGGGGGCAAGAATGGAGGAAGAAAGGACTGTATAGAGGGAAAAGAGGGGTGGGAGGGGTGGGGGGGAAGGGAAAAAATAACAGAATGAATCAAACAACATTACCCTATGTAAATTTATAATTACACAAATGGTATGCCTTTACGCCATGTACAAACAGAGAAACAACATGTATCCCATTTGTTTACAATAAAAAAAAAATAAAATTGATTAATAATCAAAAACATTCCATAAAGCAAGACTCAAAAATAGAAGCCTTAACTAGTGAATTCTATGGAACATACAAGTAGGATTTACAGCAATACTTCACAAACTCTTCCAAAAATCAGAAAAGAAATGAGCACTTTGCAGCCCATTCAAGAAGGCCAACCCTACCTTAATACAAAACCAAAGACATAGTGAGAACATAATAGACCAATATCTCTAATGAATATGTGACAAGTAGCATGATTATTCACCATGATTAATTGGAATTTATTCCAGGAATGCAAAGTTGGTTTAGCATATGAACATCAACCAATAAAAACATCATATTGATCAAATAAAGGACAAAAACCACATGATCATCCAAAAAGGTGAAGAAAATACAGTTGACAAAATCTAATATGCTTATGTGATTAAAGCACTCAGCATACTAGTTAAGGAAGGGAACTTGGTCTTCCTGATAAATGGCATCTACAAAAAACTTAATAGTGAACATGATACCTAGAGGCCAAATATTGAAAAACATTCCCCTAACAGGAACAACTTAAGGATGTCTGCTTTCGTCACTTCTAATCAACATTGTGCTAGAGTTGCTATCCAGCAATGAAGCAAGAAAATAAAATGAAAAGTACTCAGAATGTGAACAAAAAGTAAAACTATCTCTATTTACAGATATCATGAGCTTATGCATAAAAGAACCACCAAATAATAAAAATTAAGACAAACAGAGCTATACATAAGTTTGGTTAATTGTAGAATATTAAGATTACTATGCAAATCAGCTGCATCTCTCTACACTGGCAATGAAAAACTTGAAAATGAAATTAAGAAAACAATCTCATTTACAATAGCCTCAAAAAATAAAATGCTTAGAAGTAAGTTTACTAAAAGAAGAGCAAGATTTGTGCAATGAAAAGTACAAAACAATGTTGAAAGCAATTAAGACCTAAATAAATGGAAGGACATCATGTGTCATAGGTTGGAAGACTTCATGTTGTTGAGATGGCCCATAGTGATCAAACTGGTCTTTGGATTCAATGTATTTCTTCTTAAAATCCAACAACCATATTTGCAGAAATTGACAAGTGGTGATCCTAAAATTTAGATCCTAAAATTTAGATGGAAATAAGAGAAACCCAGAATAGCCACCCCTGCAATGTCATGAAAGAGAATAAGATTATAGAACTCAGACTTTAGTAGTTAATTTCTTATTACAAATTTGTAGTAGCCAAAGCAGTGTAATACTGGCAATAGAACTGAGAGTTCAGAAAGAGACCAATACTTCTGTAATAAATTGATTTTGAAAAAATAGTTAACCTATGGTTGCATTTTTGTGATTGATAAAATGTTGAACACTTTTTCATACTTCATTTGAGAAGTGTCTTCAGTTAATTTACCCATTTATTGATTGGGTTATTTCTTTTTATTTATTTATTTATTGGTATGAATTATTTTTTTACTTCTCCCTATATTCTGAATATCAATTTTCTGTTAGAATAGTGACCAGCAAAGATTTTCTCCCATTCTGTGAGCTATTTCTTCACTCTTTTGATTGTCTCCTTTGCCGTGCAGAAGCTTTTTAATTTGATGTGTTGGTTCTTGCTATTATTTCCTGAACTAATGGAGTCTTATTTAGAAGTCATTGCCTGTGCCTATGTCTTGAAGTGTTTCCCCATGTTTTCTTCCAGAAATTTCAAAGTTCTGGATCTTAAATTTAAGTCTTTGATCCCTTGTGAGTTGATTTGACTTCATCAAAATTATACAAGCTAGGGGAGGAGAGGCAAGAGACTTCCTAAACTTTGAACGTGCTTTAGAGAAAGGCAATGAATATAGCGAAAAAATTGAAAAAGTAAACATATACCAAAAAAACCCATGAATTGGGACTGCGTAAAGAGAAAAAAATAAAGTTCAGGTATTTGTCCCCAAATCATTCTCCTAATTAGTGTTCAAGTAGGGACAAGAATCCTATGTCTTCAGACTTCAGATGTAGACTTTCTTCTATTTAATCAAATAAAAGGGAATCTTTAAATGTTAAAAAGTTAATTGTAAGCATGAATGGGTGATCAAGAATTATAAAACTTTCTTTTCCTAAAATCTCACAAAATTAGCATGCTCGATTTTTATGGCTGCCATAACAAATGACCACACATTTAGTGGCTTAAAACAATACAAATATATTATCCCACAGTTTCTGCAGGCCACAGGTCCTAGCACAGGGTGACTTGATTGGTTCTTTGCTTAGATGCCCAAAAGGTCAAAATGAAGATACAGGATGGCTGCACTCCTTTCTAAAGGTTCTGGGGACAAATCTACTTGCAAGTTCAGGATTGTTGGCAGAACTAGATTTCATGAGAGAAGTCCCTCTTTTCTTTGCTGGCTGTTAACTGGAGATGGTTCTGCACTTCTACTGACTCCTTCATTCCTTGTCATATTGTCTTGTTTCTCCATCTTCAAAGTCAGCAATTCAGGTTAAGTCCTCAAACTCCAATCTTTCTGATCTTCTCTTCCACCTCATCTTCTCTGCCTTCCTATTTTGTTTTAAAGGACTCATATGATTGATGATATTGGGTCCCCTGGAATAGTCCAGGGTAACCTTTTGATTTTAAGGTTAGCTGATTAGTAATGTTAGTTAAATTTATAAAATCCCTTTACAGAGATACTGTGTTTGATTACATAACTATGAGAGGGGGATCTTGAGAGAGAGTTTTAGAATTCTTCCTAACACAATTAGGTAGAAACTGATTTGGTTGTATTGTTTCACTTTCTATACTTCAATATGTTGAGCAAAGTTTATAAAGCCTAAAAGTTACTTGAATCTCTATACATGTCCTTGACTGATTCTCTTGTAGAATATGAAAAATCCAAGTGAGTACTCATAACAATTTCCAAAGTTCATATGCAAAGCAATGACATCTGCTTGGCAGTTCCCAGCCAATATAATTGGTAAAATTCGCTATCTCCCTTATTTGGCAGAATTTCATTATAGTGACCTTTAGTCATTATTCAAAAATGTATCTCTTTAAATTTATAAATATTTAATTTAATTTCAATATACTATTACTCAGTTTTATGTATTTCTATTGAATATAGATTTGTTTTCACTTGTGGCTAAATTAATTTTAAGAATATATACTCATATAAATTTAACAAGTAAACAAACCATCTGCCCATAAAGATAAAATTCTGCAGAAAAGTAAATGACATAGAAAAACGTTTCTATATTTCAACAGAGAAATTATAGACTGTACCAATTTTAGCTCTCATCAGTAGAATAGTAGTATTTACTTTCAGATATTTCACAGTTTGACTAGTAGATTTTAAGGCAAAATTTCACTGACATAATCTCAGTTAATTTAAGTATCTAAATTGTCAACAATGATTCCCACATTGACATATAATTTAACTTGAAATAAAAAATTAAAATATAAATAGATATTATCCAATACACAATAGAGGTCAAGTTTGTTGAAGAACTATGAAAACCTCATAGAGTTTAATCATTTCAAATGCACATGCACACACATCAAGGACCCTGATACTGTTAGATTGACAATCAAAAACTTTGTGGAAGAAACTAAAGCTTTCTTCAAAATATTGCTTGAGGTAGAACTAATTGTTAAGTGTACCAAATGAATATGCATGCCTCTGAAACCCCTTCTACTGCCTGGATTTGTGGTGCACACCTGTAATCCTAGCAACTCAGAAGGCTGAGGCAGGAGGATTGCAAGATAGAGATCGGTTTCAAGAACTGAGGGAGACTCTCAGCAATTTAGTGAGAGCTGTCTCAAAATAACAATAAAGAAGGGTTGAGGGTGTAGCTCAGTGGTAGAGTTCCCCTGAGTTAAATTTCTAGGGCCATGAAGAAGGAAAGAGAGAGAGAGAGAGAGAGAGAGAGAGAGAGAGAGAGAGAGAAGAGAAGAGAAGAGAAGAGAAGGAGGGAGGGAGGGAGGAGGAGAAGAAGAAAGAAAGAAAGAAGAAAGAAAGAAAAGAAAGAAAGAAAGAAAGAAAGAAAGAAAGAAAGAAAGAAAGAGAGAGAGAGAGAGAGGGAGGGAGGGAGGGAGGGAGGGAGGGAGGGAGGAAGGAAGGAAGGAAGGAAGGAAGGAAGGAAGGAAGGAAGGAAGGAGAAAGAAAGAAAAAGAAAGAAGGAAGGAAAGAAAAAAGAAAGAAGAAAGAGAAAGAAAGAAAGAAAGAAAGAAAGAAAGAAAGAAAGAAAGAAAGAAAGAAAGAAAGAAAGAAAGAAAGAAAGAAACTTCTACTACTCCTCAGTCCCTGCTATTCATCTCACTTCTACTGCCTGTTTGGTCAATAGCGGAAATAGGATTCTCAACTGTGAAGGAGTTTGATTACAGGTGAGGAAAGAACTGAAGGAAATGATACTGATGAGAAAAATCAGTAACTTTGGGGTGACATAATCCATGACCTTCCCAATATACCTATCTAGCCTAATCTTCATTTCCAAACATAGTAACTTTTAGTCATAGCAGATTGCTATATCACTTCCCGAGCACACCTACTATCTCTACTTGGTTCTTAAGTTTGTTTCAGTATGAAATACCATTTCTCTCCCCTCCCTACAAACTGAAATACTACTTACTTTTCAAGTCCATTTTCAAAGGCCCCTCCCTTTTAAATCACAATTTACCCCTAGTCCCAGAGCAGTATGCTCAAACCAATAGTACAACAATTTTTTATAACATATATACCAAAGAGATCAAAAACACTTTGATATGCATTCTTTAAATTAATTGTCTTTGTAGAGTTCATTGCATTTATCATGATGTCTTATATAGTAGGGTTAATAAAAGCTTTCGAATTGAGATTACCAACAATTACCCCATATACAATATATATACACATAAATATGTATACATACATATATACAAGATAGTTTTTCTTTATTTTAGTCTTTTTAACTTCTACAATAATGTTACTACCATACTGAAAATGAGACAAGTAGAAAAATGTGCTAAATTCTACCACATAATACATTTTATTTGTACATTTACTCTACGAATCAGGATGACTCCTTAGTCCCCCTTTATCCACAGTTTTGTATTCTTCAACTTTGGTTACCCATGGTTCACTGAAGCCCAAAATTATTGAATGGAAAATTTCAGAAATAAATAAATCATAAGTTTTAAATAACTTTTAATATAGTATAATTATTCAATTATTACATTTTATTAGTTATTACTAATATCTTCCTGTCTCTAGTTATAAATTAAACTTTACCAAAGGTATATGCAGGGAAAAAATACAGTATAAAAAGAGTTTCAGGTATCCATTGGGGGTCTTGGAATGGATATCCCATAGATAAGGGAAAACTACTATGCTATCAAATCTCTTTTAATTGAAAGTTTACATGAGTTTTTAAATAAGAGTATAATAAAGCTAATTCTTATGTAGAATCAAGGTGTGCTTCATTTATGTTCGGTACAAATGTAGGCAATGCTTTATTGAAATTTCTCTGGTTAAAAATAATACAGATGCTCTCCAACAATGTTGGCAAGACAGACATCCACATGCACTTTATCCTTGTCACGTTGTGGGTTTTTAAATAAGCGCATGGTGCCATGAGAAAAGCTATTGAATGTGTTTTTACTCTTCATATATAATCTTAAAAGTAATGTTTATGTCTTTATCACTAGACTGAAAGCTCACTGGGGAAAAAAATGTGTTCTTCTTTGTACCTAGAATAACATGTGGAGCAAGGTAGATGCTCAATAAAGATCTTCTAAAATAACAAATATCCATAGAAAGGAATTTCAAAACAAGCATATTCAGACTATAAAGGTTGCCAAAAACATGATCTAGAAAATAATAATGTGGATGGATTGTTCATCCATTTTTACTCATTCTTCCTAATAAAATAATCCATCTCACCATCTATGTAGCACAGTCTGCCTACTATTGAGGAATGAACTGTGGGTCTAGGTGCCCTTGAGAAAGGGCAGTATAGAGCAGATTAGGAGAGACTGGTGCTCATCAAATGAAAAACCCAGGGATGAGTATAATGAGCACATGCACAAGGAAATCCTAAAAGCTGAGACTGCAGGAAACTTTAAAGATAAACCAAAGAGGCATGTTTATTTTTAAAGGAATAGAAACTTGGAGGAAGGAATTAAAGTAAGTTAGATTGCTTCAGACTTTGGCTTGGAGTTAGGATGCAGTTGCAGCTGATATGTATGCAAGATTCTTAGAGAAAGACTGCTGGCTGGGAAAATAAAGAGGGAAGCGTAGAATAAACAGGTCTGATCTAGGAAAGAATTCTAGAAAGAAAAGAGTCAGAATAAAAGATGTCCCATTTCTATGAGTAACTCTATCCAAGCCTCCGGGCTAACACTGAAACCTGCAAGTATAGGGAACACTTCTGGAGACTCAGATCAAAAGAACTGAACTGATCCTTGAACAATAGCCCACAACAAACAAGACAGAGTTTACAGCCTGAATCTACGCAAGTTAATCGCCTGCTTAAATAAATCATCCCCACTCTCTGAAAAATACTCCTGAATACAGAATCTACAGCCTTTACAATATCAGTTTTCAGAACGTCCAGTATAAAATCCAAAATTATTTTACAGACAGTGAATCAGGGCAATGAGATCAGATCATGGGAAACGACAATCAACAGAAGGCAACCCTGAGATGAAACAGACAAGGTTTTGAAGACTGCTATTAAAATTATGCACCACAGAGTAAGGAATATACGCTTATAATGCATGGAAAGTGAAGAACTTTAGCAGATGGCAAGAGTTGTAGCTCAGTGGTAGAGCGCTTGCCTAGAATGTGTGAGGCACTAGGTTTGATCCTCAGCACCACATAAAAATAAATAAATAAATAAATAAATAAATAAATAAATAAAATGTGTTCATCTACAAACTAAAAAAAAAAAAAATTAAGGAATTTTAGCAGAGAAAATGTTTGAAACTTAAAATAACAAATTTAATTTGTTAGATTGAAAATACATTTGATTTTTTTAAAAAATTCATAGGATGGGTTTATGAGCACAATGAAGATGACCAAGAAAAAGAATCAAAGAAATTGAAGATGGAGCAACTGAAACTGTCCATTCTGAAAAATAGATAACAAAATCAAAATATACAAAAAAACTCATCTAACAGTGTGTTTGATGACTGAAGTATAAGAAGGAAAGGAGAGAAAGAACTGGACACACAAAAAAAATCTGATAAATAGAGGCAGAATACTTCCCAAAACTGGCAGGAAAAAAAAATTCATTTCAGATTCAAAAAGTTTAGCTAACTAAAGTAGGATAAAATTTTAAAATTTCAAGCTTGAAACCAAAGATAAAGATCAAATCTTGAAAGCATCAAAACATCAAAGGTATAAAACAAACAGCAAAAGCAATTTGAAACTATGAATGTCACATCAGAAAGTAGGGAGGCCAGAATACAGTGAAATAATATCTTTAATGTACCAAAGGGAAAAGAAAAAGACTAAAAAATTCTGCATCCAGTGAGAAGATATTTCAAAAATGAAGACAAAATAAAAACATTCAGAGAAAGAAAACTAACAATTTATCAGCAGCAGAATTATTCAAGCAGAAGAAAAATGATACCAGAGACAAACTCAGATAATCAAAAGGCATGAAAGTATTGCAAATAATAAATATGATAGAAGATTGTTTTCTTGTTTGTTTTTAATACTGTTTAAAGCAAAATATCATGACATTGATTTGTAGGATTTATAATATATGTAGATTATATATGTTGTACAAGTCATCACCTCAGAACAAAATATCAACGTTGGGTTTATTTAAGAGTATGTATGTTTCATAATATATGGATTTTAGAACTTGTTTAACAATAGATCAAAATGACAAAAGCCCTAATTGTTCTCATTTTAAAGTAATTTTAAATACCCAAATAAGAAACCAGCATTCTGTAGCATAAAGGGAAATGTAAACTTTACAAAGAAATTATTTTTTTCTTTAGTAGTCTATATATACTTTAGATTTCCAGTGAATCATACATCTTAAAAGCATCTAGATCACCCTTGATATCAGCCGAATTATTTAAAACTTTCATATTCTTACTACTGTTTTTAAATAGTTACACCATCACTGCAAAGATATATTTGCACGGGTTTTAGTGATACTATTTTATCCAAGTGCAATGCTATACGCTCTTACAAATCAATACTACACTTTAATCCCCCTGCCCCTGAGCTTTATTAGATTCCAAATACTGACAAGAGTGATGTTTTTAATGTCCTAATAGATATTCAAACTTAGCTCTGAAAACTCAAGGCATTGATTACATAATAAAAAATCTTATTTTGAAGCACTAGTAAATTATTTCAAGAGTAAGTGAATCGAAATTGTATTAATACCAATAAAATAGGATTTTGAAATGGAGAACAGGCTTCAAGATAATTTTTCTACAAATATTTTCTAACATCTATTATCTAAAGCCAGAATTTTCTTACTTAAAATTCCTATTAAGGCATACTCTTAATTTAACATTTAATTATATTTATAAAAGATGCATGGCTACTATTAAAATCACCAAGTTTCAATTATTTATGCTGGGCAATAATTTGCCTCTTAGCCCTCTGTAGCTTTTGATATTATTTTCATCCATATTTTACAGTATGAGGAAACAGACCTGACAAATGGTCGGAAGCTAAATTCCTATCTACTCTCACTCCAGAGATTTAAAATCACCCAGATGATGTGATTAAAGGATATATATCCATACAACATCTCATTTTTCTTTAATATGAACTGCCCCCTCGTTTCGTCTCTTGATGAAACTATCCCCAAAAATAAGCGTAGAAAAATGAGGAAAAAAAAAAAAAAAAAAGATTTCAAGATGGCGGGCTAGGGGGCGGCTGCATTTCACGTTGCTCCAGGACGCAAGATTCAAAAGAGGAGATAGTGAGAGACTTCGGACCAACTCAAAGCCGCCGGGTGAGTCTCTCCCATTGGGGAGGCATCCCGGATGAGGCGGTAGCCCTGGAACGCAGGGAACTTTGTGAAGTAGAGTTGCTCGATGAGACACCCCTCCCCCCGCTGGAGCGGTAAACACGGACAACTGGGATCATCGTAGAGGAGGCGGCTCAGCACAGCGCTTGGACTCAGAGCAACCACTGGGGCTCCGGGCGGCTGCCTGAGAAGGAGCTGCATGGCGAGTTGTTTAGACCCAGAACGAGCGCTCCTCAACACCGGGAGGTTGCCCGAAGGAAGAGGAGAAGTGCGGCGGGTCGCTTGGTCTAGAAGTGACTGCATCGGAGCCACAGGCAGTTGCCAGAAGAGGAGCTGCGTGGCGAGCTGTTTGGACTCAGAACGATGGCTCCTGAACACCGGTGGCCTGCCTGGAGGAGGAGCGCGGCGGGTCACTTGGTCTAGGAGTGACTGCATCAGAGCCACAGGCAGTTGCCAGAGGAGGAGCTGCGTGGCGAGCTGTTTGGACTCAGAACGACGGCTCCTAAACACCGGGGGGTTACCCGGAGGAAGAGGAGAAGTGCGGTGGGTCGCTTGGTCTAGGAATGACTTCATCAGACCCACAGGCGGTTGCCAGAGGAGGAGGCGAGTGGTGAGTTGATTGGACTAAAAGCGACCACTCCTGAACACCAGTGGCCTGCCTGGAGGAGGAGCACGGTGGATCACTTGGTCTCGGAGCCACCGCCCCTGAACACCTGGGGGGCTACCTCGAGGAGGAGGAGGAACAGGGCGGGTCACTTGGACTCGGAGTGACTGCCTAGGGCTACGGGCGGTTGGTGGGAGGAGGAGACGCGAAGTGAGTTGCTTGGGCTCCTAGTAACTACGTCGGAAACCCAGCCGCTGTCCGGAGGAGAAGGTGTGTGGCGGGTCTCTGGGTATCGGAGCTATTGTGCGGGGCTCCAGGTGGTGGCTCAGAGGAGGGGCCGCATAGCCAGGCGATTAGGTACAGAGCAGGGTCCCAGGAGCTAGGTGGCTTCTTGCTGGAAGAGCCTCACAGAGACACGCCTAGGGGCGGAGCGAAGGTTCGAGGACTGCGGGCAGATTCTCTGGGAGAGGCAGCCTAAGGAGACTCGCCTGCGGAGGGTGAGGCTCCCAGGCCCAGAAAGTAGGTCCGGGCCCCTGGGAACGTTGCAGAGGAAGACAGCCCAGTCCAGGCGGTAGTTGTAGATTGAGGGGAACCTCTAGGAGGGGAACTGATCAGCAAGACGTCCCCACCGAGTGAGTCTTCCCTGCCGGGTGAGGTTTTCCCACAAGGACGGTAAAACCAGAGACACAGGTACAAACACGCCTTGCCTCAGCCCGCAGCCTAGTTCCCTGTTGGATGACCATTGGTCAACAAATGGAGGCACCTCTGCCCACTAGCAGGGAATATAAGCCACCTGAGGATCACCACCCCTAGAGAGGCAGCTTCTTTGTGGAGCTCCGCATTATCAACTTCCTCCAAGACTTCAGGCTACTGAAGGATAAGAGGGGATATACTAGCAATCTTCAGGGACATTATAAGTCAATAGAGGAAATCTGCAATATCTTAATGACCCACTGATTCCTGAACAATATGAGAAAACAAGGGAAGAAAATGCCCCAAATAAATCTAGATGTTACATCAATAAAATCCAATGACAGCATGGCAGAAGCAATGACAGAAAGGGAGTTCAGAATGTACATAATTAAAATGATTAGGGAAGCAAACGATGAGATGAAAGAGCAAATGCAGGCATTGAATGATGAGATGAAAGAGCAAATGCAGGCATTGAATGATCGCAGCAATCGACAGTTAACAGAGCAAATTCAGGAAGCAAAAGATCATTTCAATAAAGAGTTAGAGATATTGAAAAAAAACCAAACAGAAATCCTTGAAATGAAGGAAACAATAAACCAAATTAAGAACTCCATAGAAAGCATAACCAACAAGATAGAACACCTGGAAGACAAAACTTCAGATATTGAAGACAAAATATTTAACCTCGAAAACAAAGTTGAACGAACAGAGAAGATGGTACGAAATCATGAACAGAATCTACAAGAACTATGGGATATCATGAAAAGGCCAAATTTGAGAATTATTGGGATTGAGGAAGGCTTAGAGAAACAAACCAAAGGAATGAATAATCTATTCAATGAAATAATATCAGAAAATTTCCCAAATCTGAAGAATGAAATGGAAAATCAAGTCCAAGAGGCTTATAGGACTCCAAATACACAAAATTACAACAGACCCACACCAAGGCACATTATAATGAAAATACCTAACATACAAATAAAGACAGAATTTTAAAGGCTGTGAGAGAAAAGAACCAAATTACATTCAGGGAGAAACCAATACGGATAACAGCAGATTTTTCAATCCAGACCCTAAAAAGTAGAAGGGCCTGGAACAACATTTTTCAAGCTCTGAAAGAAAATGGATGCCAACCAAGAATCTTATACCCAGCAAAACTTACCTTCAAATTTGACGATGAAATAAAATCATTCCATGATAAACAAAAGCTAAAAGAATTTACAAAAAGAAAGCCAGCATTACAGAACATTCTCAGCAAAATATTTCATGAGGAAGAGATAAAAAACAAAGAAGCATATCAGCAAAGGGAGGAATTACCCTAAAGGAACTGTCAAATAAAGGAGGAACCAAGATGTGTCAAAAAATAAATAAATAAATAAATAAAATTTTAAATATGAACCAAATGACCGGGAATACAAATCATATCTCAATAATAACTCTGAATGTTAATGGCCTGAATTCATCAATCAAAAGACATAGACTGGCAGATTGGATTAAAAAGAAAAATCCAACAATATGTTGCCTGCAAGAGACTCACCTCATAGAAAGAGACACCCATAGACTAAAGGTGAAAGGATGGGGAAAAACATACCATGCACATGGACTCAGCAAAAAAGCTGGAGTATCCATCCTCATTTCAGATAATGTGGACTTCAAGCCAATGTTAGTCAGAAGGAATAAAGAAGGACATTTCATACTGCTTAAGGGAAGCATAAATCAGCAAGATATAACAATCATAAACATCTATGCCCCAAACAGTGGCTCATCCATGTATGTTAAACAAATCCTTCTCAATTTTAGAAACCAAATAGACCATAACACAATAATACTAGGTGATTTTAACACGCCTCTCTCACCACTGGACAGATCTTCCAAACATAATGGAACAAAGAAACCATAGATCTCAATAACACAATCAATAATTTAGACTTAACAGACATTTATAGAACATACCATCCAACCAAGAGCGAATACACTTTCTTCTCAGCAGCACATGGATCCTTCTCTAATATCGACCATATATTATGCCACAAAGCTAATGTCAGCAAATAAAAGAAGATAGAGACACTACCTTGTATTCTATCAGATCATAATGGATTGAAGTTAGAAATAAATGAAAGAGTAAAAAACAGAAAGTACTCCAACACCTGGAGATTAAACAATATGCTATTATATGATGAATGGATAACAGAAGATATTAGGAAGGAAATTAAAAATTTCTTAGAGGTAAATGAGAACAAAGAAAAATCATATCAAAATCTCTGGGACACTATGAAAGCAGTACTTAGAGGAAGATTTATTTCATGGAGTGCATTTAATAAAAGAAGTAAAACTCAAAAAATAAACGACCTAACACTACAGCTCAAAGCCCTAGAAAAAGAAGAACAGACCAACACCAAAAGTAGTAGAAGACAGGAAATAGTTAAACTGAGAGCTGAAATCAACGAAATTGAAACAAAAGAAACAATACAAAAAATTGACAAAATAAATAGTTGGTTCTTCCAAAAAATAAACAAAATTGATAAACCCTTAGCCACACTAACAAAGAGAAGACAAGAGAAAACCCAAATCACTAAAATTCGGAATGAACAAGGAAATATCACAACAGAAACGACTGAAATACAAAACATAATTAGAAGCTATTTTGAAAATCTATACTCCAACAAAATAGAAAATTTTGAAGACATCAACAGGTTTCTAGAGATATATGAATTGCCTAAACTGAACGAGGAGGACAAACACAATTTAAATAGACCAATTTCAAGTAATGAAATAGAAAAAGTCATCAATAGCCTACCAACAAAGAAAAATCCAGGACCAGATGGGTTCTCAGCCGAGTTCTACAAAACCTTTAAAGAAGAGCTCATTCCAATACTTCTCAAAGTATTCCAAAAAATAGAAGAGGAGGGAACCCTCCCAAACTCATTCTATGAAGCCAATATTACCCTGATACCTAAACCAGACAGAGACACATTGAGGAAAAAAAATTTCAGACCAATATCCTTAATGAACATCGACGCAAAAATTCTCAACAAAATTTTAGCAAATCGCATACAAAAACATATTAAAAAGATAGTGCACCATGATCAAGTGGGTTTCATCCCAGGGACGCAAAGTTGGTTCAACATCAGGAAATCAATAAATGTCATTCACCATATCAATAGACTTAAAGTCAAGAATCACATGATTATTTTGATAGATGCAGAAAAAGCATTTGATAAAATACAGCACCCCTTCATGCTCAAAACACTAGAAAAAACAGGGATAGTGGGAACATTCCTTAACATTGTAAAGACCATCTATGCTAAGCCCATGGCTAATATCATTCTAAATGGTGAAAAATTGAAAGCATTCCCTCTAAAAACTGGAACAAGGCAGGGGTGCACTCTTTCACCACTTCTATTCAATATTGTCCTTGAAACTCTAGCCAGAGCAATTAGACAGACCAAAGAAATTAAAGGGATAAGAATAGGAAAAGAAGAACTCAAACTATTCCTATTTGCTGATGATATGATTGTATACTTAGAGGAACCAGGAAATTCCACCAGAAAACTTTTAGATCTCATAAGTGAATTCAGTAAAGTAGCGGGATATAAGATCAATGCACATAAATCTAAGGCATTTTTATACATAAGCAATGAATCTTCAGAAAGAGAAATCAGGAAAGCTACCCCATTCACAATAGCTTCGAAAAAAATAAAATACTTGGGAATCAATCTCACAAAAGAGGTGAAAGACCTCTACAATGAGAACTATAGAACACTAAAGAAAGAAATTAAAGAAAACCTTAGAAGATGGAAAGATCTCCCATGTTCTTGGATAGGAAGAATTAATATTGTCAAAATGGCCATACTACCAAAAGTGCTATACAGATTCAATGCAATTCCAATTAAAATCCCAATGATGTACCTTACAGAAATAGAGCAAGCAATTATGAAATTCATCTGGAAGAATAAAAAACCCAGAATAGCTAAAGCAATCCTTGGCAGAAAGAGTGAAGCAGGGGGTATCGCAATACCAGATCTTCAACTCTACTACAAAGCAATAGTAACAAAAACGGCATGGTATTGGTACCAAAATAGAAAGGTGGATCAATGGTACAGAATAGAGGACACGGACACAAACCCAAATAAATACAATTTTCTCATACTAGACAAAGGGGCCAAAATATGCAATGGAGAAAAGATAGCCTCTTCAACAAATGGTGCTGGGAGAATTGGAAATCCATATGCAACAGAATGAAACTAAACCCATATCTCTCACCATGCACAAAATTAAACTCAAAATGGATTAAGGATCTCGGAATCAGACCAGAGACCTTGCATCTTATAGAAGAAAATGTAGGTCCAGAGCTTCAACATGTCGGCTTAGGACCAGACTTCCTCAACAGGACTCCCATAGCACAAGAAATAAAAGCAAGAATCAATAACTGGGATAGATTCTAACTAAAAAGCTTTCTCTCAGCAAAGGAAACTATCAGCAATGTGAAGAAAGAGCCTACAGAGTGGGAGAAAATCTTTGCCAATCATACTTCAGATAGAGCGCTAATCTCCAGAATCTATAAAGAACTCAAAAAACTCTACACCAAGAATGCAAATAATCCAATTGACAAAGGGGCTAAGGAAATGAATAGACACTTCACAGAAGAAGATATACAAGCAATCAACAAACATATGGAAAAATGTTCAACATCTCTAGTAATAAGAGAAATGCAAATCAAAACCACCCTAAGATTCCATCTCACCCCAATTAGAATGGCGATTATCAAGAATACAAGCAACAACAGGTGTTGGCGAGGATGTGGGGAGAAAGGTACACTCTTACATTGCTGGTGGGGCTGCAAATTAGTGCAGCCACTCTGGAAAGCAGTGTGGAGATTCCTTAGAAAACTTGGAATGGAACCACCATTTGACCCAGCTATCCCACTCCTTGGCCTATACCCAAAGGACTTAAAATCAGCATATTACAGAGATACAGCCACATCAATGTTCATAGCTGCTCAGTTCACAATAGCCAGATTGTGGAACCAACCTAGATGTCCTTCAATTGATGAGTGGATAAAGAAACTGTGGTATATATATACAATGGAATATTACTCAGCCATAAAGAATGATAAAATTATGGCATTTGCAGGCAAATGAATGAAACTGAAGAATATCATGCTAAGTGAGATAAGCCAATCTCAAAAAACCAATGGACGAATGATATCGCTAATAAATGGATGATGACTCATAATGGGGGGTGGGAGGGGTTAGTGTTAGGGTTAGAGTTAGGGTTAGGGAGGGGGGCAAGAATGGAGGAAGGAAGGACTGTATAGAGGTAAAAGAGGGGTGGGAGGGGTGGAGGGGAAGGGAAAAAATAACAGAATAAATCAAACAACATTACCCTATGTAAATTTATGATTACACAAATGGTATGCCTTTAAGCCATGTACAAACAGAGAAACAACATGTATCCCATTTGTTTACAATAATAAAAAAAATTTAAAAAAAAGATAATAGGCAAAGCAGAAATAGGCACAATGCAAGAGATAGAGGAAAAGCAGACATTCTGTTTATAAAGAAGGCTAGGGTAAGTAAATGGAGGCTGTGAAAAACATTCTGAATACAAAGAAGAAACAATACAGAGTTACTGAAGGGGAAATAGGCCAAATCAGCAATCCACGAGATATAGCAATGGCCAAAGTTTAGAAGCAAAACGCAATATCACTCCTTTTTTTTTTTTTTTTTGTCAAGGGTTTGAACCCAGGGGCACCTAATCACTGAGCCACATCTCCAGTTCTTTTTTATATTTTATTTAGAGATAGGGTCTTGCTGAGTTGATTAGGGTCTCACTAAGTTGCTAAGGCTGGCTATAAACTTTGCATCTTCCTGCCTCAGCTTCCCAAGCTGCTGGGATTACAGGCAGTCACTATCACCTTCTAACATTACCAAATCTATAATAAAATCCCCTGTATTGCAGTTAGTGGTTGATCCTATCGGTAAAACTGGTTTCTTTTTGCGATAAAGTTGGTTTATTCCTAACAAATTATTAAAATTTCTAAACAAATGTATTTTTTACATCAAAATCAACAAAATAAAAAACTTCATCTTGTTTATAAGGAGTTAAGAACAGCAACACCAGAATTATTCAGAATTGTAGTGAACATCTACTTTTTAGGGCCAGGTGTTCTATGATAAGTTTTAACAACAATATCCATTTAGCTCTTAAAAACAACCATCCTATGAACTTAGCATCACTATTCTCCCTCTTATACTCAAAAAAAGTAAATATTTGAAAATCTTACAGGTAAGGACTAAGAGAACAAGGATTCTAATTCACATTTTTAATATTAATATAAACATTTCCAAATTAATATTAAAGTCCTGAATATTTGCTTGCTTTAAATTTTCCCCAGGGTACTACCCATATTTGAATATTTATTGTATTTATTTGAGGAAAATATCGCTGTTATAAAAGAAATCAGTCTTTGATTAGGCAATGTGGTATCTCTCTTTATTTTGTGCAAAAAACTACCAGATGAGAGCAAGCATGGAATTGATTTTTGCTCACTAATATAAATTAATCACTGTGCACAATGTTGAGCAAATGAAATTCATTAACTAAAAAATGAAGAAAGGAATAAAAGTTTGGCTCCAGAACCACTTCAAAGGCTAAAGGGCTGCTGTCGGGGTACTGCAGACCCCCAGCCCTTCGGCGTGGCCAAGATGGCGCCTGGCAAGGTGCCAAGGAAGTGCTGAGAACAAAACCAGGTACCTCCAGCAGACTAATACTCTCTGCCAACAAGTGGCGTATTTTGAGGAAGTTAATGTGATTGGCCATGGGTCCTCGTGGACACTGCATGATTGCTATATCCACACTATTGTGCTCCATTACTGTCCATGCTTTCCCCTCGTGATCTCTAAGCTGATTGGTTGTTGTATGTAATGTAAGGCGCTTGCAAGAGCGGCCCGCGGCTGCTGGCCAGCCAGAAGAAGCAGACTGCAGAAAATAAAGAACTTGCCCTGATCCGGTTTCGTGTTTCTCTGCGGGCAGGGGACGCGATAGATGGTGCCGAAACACCCGGGAACGAGAAAAAATATAAGGGTAAGTTCACATAAGTTTTCAAATCAAGAAAAATTAGTTTGAGAGTTCAAAAGGTGAGACGTCTCGAGGTTCGCGGAGCAGCGACAATTCATTACAGGAGGTTCCCCAGCAGAGGGACAATTCATTACAGGAGGTTCCCCAGCAGAGGGACAATTCATTACAGGAGGTTCCCCAGCAGAGGGACAATTCATCACAGGAGGTTCCCCAGCAGAGGGACAATTCATCACAGGAGGTTCCCCAGCAGAGGGACAATTCATTACAGGAGGTTCCCCAGCAGAGGGACAATTCATTACAGGAGGTTCCCCAGCAGAGGGACAATTCATTACAGGAGGTTCCCCAGCAGAGGGACAATTCATTACAGGAGGTTCCCCAGCAGAGGGACAATTCATTACAGGAGGTTCCCCAGCAGAGGGACAATTCATTACAGGAGGTTCCCCAGCAGAGGGACAATTCATTACAGGAGGTTCCCCAGCAGAGGGACAATTCATTACAGGAGGTTCCCCAGCAGAGGGACAATTCATCACAGGAGGTTCCCCAGCGGAGGGACAATTCATCATAAGAGGTTCCCCAGAGGAGGGACGATTCATCATAAACGGTTCCCCGTGGGAGGGACGATTCAAGTGGTACCAAACTGTGTGCGTGTGTGAGTGAGCGTGTGTGCGTGCGCGCGCCTGTCTTTTGTTTGTGTGTTTAAACTAGTAAACTACCTCGTAGTCATGGGAACGGATCTGTCTAAGATTAGAATGCAACGGCCTCTTAGAGAACTTTTAAAAAAAAAAATCACGGAACACCATTGAAGGCAAACACGGCCTTCAAGTTCCTAGATACTGTAGAGAAAGTCTCTCCGTGGTTTTTAGACGAGGGATTATTAAATCTTCCTCAGTGGGAACAGCTAGGAGAGGATTTGCGTGACGCGGAGAGACGCGAGCCTTTGCCAATGGGAACTCTGGCAATATGGTCACTTGTTAAATCTTGTTTGATACAGCAAGGTAAATCAAAAAACCCTTTTAGGGATTTAAAGGGGCCTTTAGAAGAAGGAAGTCAGATCTTAGAAAAAATTAAAGAGGAACGATCATATTCTCAGACTTCAGAAAGAGTGGGAACATAATATAGTAGCCATAGTCCCCACAAGTATTGGGAGATAATTGTTTCATGATTTTCTACATTCAAACCTAATCTGATTTCTCAACCAGGTAAAAAAAGGGTTAAAAAGTCCTGGGTGATCCTCCCTCCCCCCTGCCTGGCCTTGTCAAAGCCTACAATGGATTATAAATTACAGCAGTCTCAGCGGGAAGGAGGAGGGGTAACCTAAAGAAAAGAAAAAAAAAAGGGGTGTCCGTTTTAAACTTAACTAACTTATTTTCTAGGATTCTTTGTTTGTTTTGTTTTTCTTTAATGCTGTATTTTTGAGCTCATAATTTTGATCCTACATACCTAGGTTAATGATTTTTTTCTTTTTGATCAGTTCTATTTTTTATTCAACTGAAGTTTTTGAACATCTGTTTCATTGCAATGAACATTTACCTATAAAGTTACAAGGCCTTTGATTTTATGTTATCTGTATGTCATGCTGTCTAATGTCATGTTTTGTCAAAACTGAGCGCTCTTAAAATTAAAATTTAAAAATGGATCCAAATACTTTTATTCACATGATTTAAAAAGGTTCAATTTAAATTGGGTAAACTAATGAAAGTAAAATATCTTTAAAAATAACTTACAAGTCTCCAGGCGGTCAAACTAATGAAATGTTAATGTTAAACAATGTCTAATATCAATTGCTTCTAGGACTTTTCTTCAGCAGGAAAGAGGCAACGGATCCTGTTCAGGACACTTGTCTGATATCTTGGTTTTTATAAAATAAATAAATTGGAGTTAACATGTATGGGATTACTTAAATGTGTTTGTAGAGATGTCTGGTTAATTTACAAAGTTAAAATGCTAATTGTTAAATAACATCAAATACTTTTAACTTCTTAAATTACATGGGGTAACATACTTAACTAAGTTGGTTGTATGTATGTAAAACAGCTAAAGCTATTTAAGGTTTTTCCTAAGGTGAAATACTAATGTTCTAATATAAGCCAAAGTTTAATCTATATGGTAAAATGACATGGTAAAATGACAAGGATTTCTTAGAAACACTAATTTACTCTTAACTTTGTGTCTCTTAAGTTTTATTCTTTAGAACAATTAGTCTTGAAAATTGGGGTGTATACAATTATGGTTAAACAACTGTTAAAGTATTGTACTGTGTTACAGAGTCTAAATTTTTCTTTAAAAACTAAATTTGGTAAAAAAAGGTGTCAAGGTAATTGTGAAATGGTTTCTAGTTGTATATTAAATGTGTTCATATTTTCCAGGTATACAAGTTTTTAAAGCAGGAAATTTATCAAGCTGCTATTCTCCAGATAAACTTGTCTGTAATGGTAATTTTAAGCTTATAAAGAGTAAATTTCATTGGGGATTAATTTCTATCATTTAGTGTTCTATTAGAGGACCTGTTATCAATAGGATATATGTAAAATTGGTTATATTTTACATTGAGATAAAAAATTTCAAATGTAAATGTATTTCTAAACATTAGAGCCTGACTTGTTTAAAGGTTAATTTTGTGAAACATGAAAATATTTTGCCACTTTGACACACAAAAGGAAAGTTAAAAGCTCTCTCAGCCTTTCTTTGATTCATGTTTTAGATACAATGTTAAATTGTGTTAATTATAAAGTTTGTATAGACTCAGGAAACAGTATATGTAAACTACTTAATGATATTTAAGAAAGAAGCAAAGATCAACATCAGAATTAGAACACTTAAGATCTATAAAGAGTCACGCCTTACCTGAGATAAGGCTCTCCCTCTCACCTTACTACATGTTAGAGTGACTCCAAAATAAGTCAGACTTCAGCTTATTTAAAGTTATAATCAAAAGATTGGTTTTTGTTGTAAAATTACTATGATCTCAAATAGGAAATATAATGTGGTTCTCAGTCAAAATTCAAGATAGCTATTATACAAGCAGAATATATTTTTACTCTTGCTAATTTCATTTTGTAAAACTGTTACCTGTTAATGTTTTACAAAAGTAGCTGCTTCAAAAACACGCAACCTAGGTAACTTATGATAATAAGCCATCACCTATAAAACAGATAGTGGTAACTTCCAGAACTAATACAGACTCCAGTTAGATAAAAGGGTAAATAACTGTAAAGTTATGAACATTAAAGTTAAAGCCCAGTACTCTCACTCTATGACTGGTAAAACTGGCTTGCTGGATGATTAAGATCAAACTTAGAGATTGGAATTAAATACAGAAGGCAAGATAGGCCAGTATTTGGATCTTTTGCCCTCAGTCAGCCTGAACCCAGGGAATAAGAGGACTTCTCTAAGGAGTGCTGCAACTCTGGGTCACACAACCTCCTGATCAAGGAGATTGTTGAGACTAGAGGATCCTGGACACCCAGCAAAACAGTAAAAACCAAAATATAGCCATTCTTGGGCATTTAAGAGAAATAATAATTAAATGTAACTTAAGATGTACACTTATGTTAGTCCACTAGAATAAAGACTGGAAGCTACAAATGAAAGAAAGATTCTTCAGCAAATGTGCCTGATAACAATCAAGAGAAACTGCCAGAGTCAGAAGTTTTTAGTCAGTTTAAGGCCTGCAGATCTTCCTAAGCTACACAGGTAGACTTAATCTATGTTTGCTCGTATGATTACCTAGCCCTAAGTAACAGAAATATAGAGCTCTCTACTAAACACAGGTTATACCAATAAAGGGATATTTTACACAATCAGATGACTTAAGTAGCTTAACTATATTTTTTGGGATATCTATGACATTAAGAGTTAAATGTTGTGTTTACATTCCTGATAACCTGGACTATGTTAAAGTTCCCAAATAAAGGCCTTGTCCTTTCCAGCCTTTGCTAGGTCTAGTTATGGGAACAATTTCTCAGTTCTTCCACCTCCTGGTGAAAGATTGACTTCTGTCATTTTCATGATACTCAGTGGCATGTTCCAGATGCTGCAACATTTACTTTGTACTAATTTCATTTCAGTACTCATGTCTTTTTGTTCTTCTATCATAGAAACACCCACCCCCAGATGACTTTATAACCTGCTCCTCCCCAACCAGACTTCTACCTCGGACCCCTCGATTGACCCGATTTTTAAAAAAAAGGAACTCCAAACTGCTTGCCCCTCACTGCCCCCTTTCAGCTTCGAAGCAGCCAGAACGACCGACGCCCCCTTTTCCTTAAAGCAGTTGGGAGTTCCTATAGCTAAAGCGGAGAATGAAGCCAAAATTAAGGACAGGTAGTTAGTGTAAAAATAGGGAATCGGGTCAATTCGAGGAAATGAAGCCATAAAGCCATCTGCCTTTGCAAATGTCAAGGATCTCCGGAGCCCATTGATTACCAAATTTACCTGCCTATAGGGGATGTAGGGTGCGCTCACTTCTCGGGACTTTCAAAATATCAGCTTTCTCCCTGCCGGGAGAAGTCTGTATTATTCCCTTTAAACAATCCAAACTATGGTCCTTACTCAACAGTACCAAATGATTAAACAAACTGGTAACCAAGGCAGGATAGACAAATGGGTATAAGATTCTATCCATGATAAACAAAAAGGGGGAATAGAGGAGACCTTCAGGTCCCCTAAAGATAAACTTTCTCTTTGTCTCTTTGTTTGGGTTTTTTTTTTTTTTTTTTTTTTTTTTTTAACTCTGGGTAATAAGGGTAACCCGGTGCTTTACTGGAGCTGCGGCTCAGTTTGTGTGTTTCCACGGAATAAACTAACTTACAACCTCTTTTTAGTCTCTTAGGAGGAACAGTTCAACTATGTAACAAAACAACTGCTTCTCTCAATTGTACTTCAGATTTGTGCTATCTCTCAATGTTAAAATGCTTCTAGGTTCCTGCTGGCAGACTTAATGTGTGTTCCTACCTTCCTACCAGTCCCAGTCTCTGTTACAGATGATGAATTGCCAGTATTGCTTTCCAGAAATAAGAGGGACTTTGGAATCACCGTAGCAGTCATTACCACCATAGTTGCATCAGCAGCAGCAGTCGCCACAGCAGCTGTAGCCTTGACGACATCAGTACAGTCAGCAACTAAGCTTAATGAAGTGGTCCAGCAGACAGCTACTGCTCTGTCTACTCAACAAACAGTGGATCAACACCTAAAAGCAGGACTACTTTTGGTGAACCAGCGTGTGGACTTACTTCAAGAACAAATGGACCTTTTGCAAGAACTGTTAAGCGTGGGGTGTATTTATCATCTGCCGGGACTGTGCATTACACCTGTAGCTTATCATAATCTTAGTTATGCAGCAAATTTGTCTAAACTCATATCTACTCAGCTACGTGCCAATTGGTCTTATAAATTTGATAATCTTACTGCCATTCTTAGATCACAAATTGTTAGCCTCAATTCTACTAGAGTTAATATAGCCCCTATATCTGAAATGCAAAATTGGTTATCCTCTTCCTTCAGTTTTGTAAAGCAATGGGCAGGAATGGGAGCATTGTGTGTGTTAATGATTATTACAATTATCTTCCTCACACGCTTTATCATGCGTATACGCCAAGTTCATGCCAGAGATCGCATCATTTTCCATCAAGCCATGATGGCCTTAGAGGCTGGCAGCTCTCCTCAAGTCTGGCTGAGCATGCTGGATCGGTAGTCAATGACGGGTAAGGAAGGAGGTAACCGCGTACCGACCTAAGACAGGAGCTGTAGCATGCTCTGCAGTTATCCGATGACGGGTAAGGACGATGGTTGACCACTCCGCCTAAGACAGGCACGATCCCAAGCCAGCATTCTTTTAATAAATAAAAAAGGGGGAGCTGTCGGGGTACTGCAGACCCCCAGCCCTTCGGCGTGGCCAAGATGGCGCCTGGCAAGGTGCCAAGGAAGTGCTGAGAACAAAACCAGGTACCTCCAGCAGACTAATACTCTCTGCCAACAAGTGGCGTATTTTGAGGAAGTTAATGTGATTGGCCATGGGTCCTCGTGGACACTGCATGATTGCTATATCCACACTATTGTGCTCCATTACTGTCCATGCTTTCCCCTCGTGATCTATAAGCTGATTGGTTGTTGTATGTAATGTAAGGCGCTTGCAAGAGCGGCCCGCCGCTGCTGGCCAGCCAGAAGAAGCAGACTGCAGAAAATAAAGAACTTGCCCTGATCCGGTTTCGTGTTTCTCTGCGGGCAGGGGACGCGATAGGCTGCACATAGAACTTTCTAGTCATCCTGATTAAACCAATACTATTAGATAGAGCTGAAATCAGTCCAGTCAAAAGCAAAAAAAAATTGTAGAATATATATAGTGTTATCATATTTACATTTTACAATTTCACAAGGTGTCAAATTTTTAAAAATCCCAGTTATCACCTAGGTAGACCTGTTGGAATCCCAGGAACCCATTTATGAGAATCTGCTGTAATATTTCAGAATCAGAAATATTTTTAAAATGATCAAAAAATACATAAAATTAGATAGTATAATTATTAAAATGTAAATGTCAGTCAGGGCTCAACTTACCTAATCAAACACTTGGGACAAAAAAGTAAGGAATAAACAAATGAAGAAATTCAAAGTAATTACCAGACATATCACCATTGTGATCATGAAATGGTGGTGATAGATCAGTCGTTCCATTTCTCTTTTTCCAACCAAGCTTCACACTCTGATCTTGTTTCATATTACAGAGCCCGTCCTCAAAATCACATCTCTCATAGTTTGAGCCTAATGAGAGAGAAAAGAAATTAGCTTGCACAACCTCATTTGACTTTGCATTAGTAAGCTTGTTATCACTGTGACCGAAATACCTGATAATGACCACTTAGAGGAGAAAAAGTTTATTATGGCTCATGGTTTCAGAAGTTCAGTTCATGGTCAGTAGGATTCATTCCTCTGGTCACAAGGTAAGGCAGAATATCATGGCAGAAGGAAAGGACAGTGGGAAACTGCTCAGCTCATGTCATCCAGGAAGCAGAGTGAGAGCAAGACACCAGTGATGAAATATAAACCCCAGAGGCACTTCCCTAGTGACCTACTTCCTTCAATCAAATCCTACTTACCTACAGATACAAGCCAGTACAGTAATTTTTTCAAAACAAACTTTTTTTTTTTTTTTGTACCAGGACTGAACTCAGGGGTGATTACACACTGAGCAACATCCCCAGTCCTTTTTCCTTTTTATCTTGAGACATGGTCTTGTTAAAGTTGCTTATGGCCTCACTAAGTTTGAGGCTGGCTTTGAACTTGCAATCCTCCTGCCTCAGCTTTCTGAGCTGCTGGGATTACAGGCATGCACCATCATGCCCAACTCCTCAAAAATTATTAATCCATCAAATGAATTAATCCACTGATTAAGTTACAGTTCTCGAAATCTAATGTCTCATTTGAGATTTGAGGCAAAATCTTGACTGTAAGTCCCTGTAAAAATCAAAAGCAAATTACATATACCCAATATAAAATGATAAAGTTGAACATTTCCATTGTGTAAGGAAGAAATAAGGGCACAGAAAGAAAAACTAGAACTATACCAAGACAGAAACCCAGCCAGGTATATATTAGGTCCTATAACTTCATATTTAGTGTCTGGGGCAGAAGGTGGTGATACATGAGTTCTAAAGGACTGGGGCAGTCTTGCCTTTATGGCTTTCACAGTTGTAGCCCTTGAGTCCTCTATCTTAGGTTAGCTCTGTCCAGTCAGCAACTTTCCTCAGCAGACATTCCACTTTACTGGCATCTCTTAATTCCTGGGGTCTCCATTTCAGCTCTGGCTTTATTCTCACAGCCTCATTTATCAACCTCTCAAGGGTTACTACAGGAATTATGACCTTGCTACATTCTGCCTGGTCTACCAGGTTGTCCTTTGATATCTTGATGGAAGATTCCATGACTCCCTATCTCCAGAATTCTGCATTCCTGCAGAACCAGAACGGTATGGATGATGCCAAAGTCTTCTGACAGCTCAAGCAGTAGCCAGGTTCCCTTGAACCACGGCTGCAGCACTCTCTACATGACTTTGAAGCTGAGCACAGCGAAACCAATCCTGAGGAAACAATTTCCTAGGCACCCATGTGCAAAGCAGAGTACCCCCAGTGTTTCTTAAGTGAGTTCATTTTTACATCTTGAGTCTGCCATGAGTGTGCTCTGGGTGATTACTGAGATGGCTCAATGTATCTATCCTATTATCTCTCTGCAAAGTACTTAGTTTCTCTTTAGTGATAACAATCTCTCCAGCAATCAGATCTTCCTTAGCCCCAGTTTTCCAAGTGTTTTTATGGTCAACTGCATATTTTTTAAATCTTTCTCCTCTCTCTCTCTCTCTCTCTCTCTCTCTCTCTCTCTCTCTCTCTCTCTCTCTCTCTTTTTCTTCCTCTTGATTCAAACAGTAAACCTCACTAAAAGCTACCAGCATACCCTGATACCACCTGAATTTGGTGTTGCCTTGAAATTTCCTCTGGTAGATTAATTAATCCATCACCTTTAAATTCAGTCTTACAGAAACTTTCAGGATCTGGGCAAAATGTAGACAGGCTCCTTTCCAGGATATATTGTGAATGACCTCTAGTGTAATTCCCCATTAAGTCTTTATTCCTCTCTGAAAACTCATGTGCACAGTTTTTACTGTTTGAATTTTTCTTGACATTCTGGGCTTCTGAACTCTGCTAGAATCACCTATTAAACTCTGCTTACAACATTCTAAACCTTCTCCAAATTTTCCCATACTCTTCCAGCAAACCAGATCCCAGTGCCTCTGAACCACATAGTCAGGTTAGTCATAGCAATGATTCCACTCCTAGTTTGAAAATCTGTATTAGTCAGGGTTCTCTAGAGATATTGAAACTTCAGGATAAATGATTTATTAAAAGGGGATTTATTAGATTGGATTACAGAATCAGAAGTTGGATAGTCCTACAATGGCCATGTGAAGGCTAGAGAGTCAAAGGAACAAGTAGTTGCTCAGTCCTAGAAGATGGAGCCTCAGAAGAAGAAGGACCAGTGATATAGCCCATTTCATCACTAAAGTCCTGGAAACTCCCTGGAGAATCACTGGTCAGAGTCTGCTTTGGAAGAGTGAAGGAGCTAAAGTCTGATTCCTCAGGCATCTTCTCAAGAAGAATCAAGCTTACATCTACCTCAGCTTCCTCCTTCTTCACCTTTTGTTTCATCCATGTGCGGAAACTGTTAGACAATGCTACCCACATTCAAGGCAGATCTCTCCACTCAGTTTGCTCTCCCACATGACAATCATTTCAGAAAAAACCCTCATCAAAACGTCCAGAATTCTCTTAATCTTAGGCATCTCTTAGTCCAATTAAATTGCTAATTCACATTAACCATCACAGGCTTTGCAAGAAATAAGACAATAGTAGAAAAAAGAAAGTTTAGCAATAAATAACAAGATTAACCTAAGGGGTTATTTTTCATAAATCTAAGTCTAATTTATTAATACAAAGTTTTTTGTGGATGATATTCTAATAAATTACTGCACACCAAAAACAATGTGCTAAAACAGAAAGAATGTTACATAGGGTCAGACAACTGGAGATCTACTCCTGATTTGGATTCTTATTAACTAAGTCCCTTATTTAAACCATTCAATCCCTTTCCTTCACTTGAAAGTTTAGAATAACATCCTGCCATCCTATCTACCATCTCCCTTAAATAAATGCTAGGAAGATCTAATGATGTTATGTACATAATAATATTCCCCAACTCCCAGATTTCATTCCTTGAAACGTAAGAAATTATTATTATTACATCTTTAATTCAACCTTGATCTTCCTGCCACTCGGTCATATCAGAATTGTAGGTTTGGGAAAATTAAACCACAGAGGCCTCTCTGCTTGGGGTTTTGATCAAGACAGAGGCTTTTCAGGATCTTTTTTCTTTTTTTTTTTTTTTTTTTCCTGGGCATAAAGAATCCAAGAATTTTGGGAGAAGCAGAAGGATTGAAGCACTTGGTTGTTCCCAATAACCAACCATATATGCTTTATTCCATTATACAATATCTGCAAATGTCACATTCTAAAAATATATGCTCTCAATTGCAAATAGCTATTCCCTGGTTTGTAGGCCTTAGCAACTGTGGAGATTGTCCTTTGACAAGTTCTCTTTCCCTGACTCGTTGAATTGTCCCCAGTGGCAGTAAATGTGTGAGCTAATAGTGCTTGGCAATGCAGTTGCAAGAACATAATCATTATTTGATCACCTTTTCACACAAAATACTGTTTAATAATAATTCTAATAATTTATCTGGTGCATTTTCTTGAGATCATCCATGAGAATTGAGAGCTGATTTAGAATTTTCACTTTTAATAATTAACTAAACCTGCCTCAATGCCGGTGGTCTATTTTATTAACTTTATTCCTAGATTCCTTATTTTTTAATGATTTTGCTAATCATTGTATTGTGTTATAATAACAGGAATCCTCATTGCTATGATTGATTGAAGTTATTTGTTTTGTGCAGTGGTTTATTTATTTCTTATAACAACAGCATGAATCAGGCATTAATCAATTTTAAACTTGAGGAAACTAAGACAATATCTTGTAGACATTAGGTAACTTTTATAAGATAGGACAGTGAGTGAATGCTATGGTTAAGTTGGAATCCAATCTTTTTTTTTTTTTTTGCGGTACTGGGGAGGAATCCAATCTTTTTGATTCCATGCTTAAATTTACAATTTCTCTAAGCCTTTTGGAGTATTTAGAATAGCTAAAATACCCCAGTTATTATCTTAAGACCCCTGGTGATCAAAGGAATCTGGTTGAACAAAAATGAACTAAATTATATCAGTCACTATATCTATATCTATATCTATATATATATATGTGTGTGTGTGTGTGTGTGTGTGTGTGTATGCAACACTTAACAATGTTTCAGTTAATTGGGAGCCACATTTAGAACAGTGGCTATACCATGCAGCCTAGATGCATAGCAGGCTATACAATCTAGGTTTGTGTAAGTATTCTCTATGATGTTCATACAACAAAGAAATTGTCTAATAGTTCACCTCTCAGAATATATCCTGGTCATGAAACAATGCATGATTATATTTGTGTGTATCATTTAATGGGTTATGCATGTATTTACATAAATAGGCATCTATTTTCAAGTTTTATTTTAAGTTCTCAGCAATTTTGCAATGATCTATAATTAGAAAATATTCTAAATGATTTCATCACCATATTTCAGCAATTATGTTGTTTTGATTTAGAATGAGGTGTCCCCCCAAAAGGTCATGTGTGAGACAATGAAAGAAAGTTTAGAGATGAATTAATTGTTAAAAAAGGTTTAACCTGATCAGTGCATTAATTCCCTAACAGGGATTAAGTCATAGCTGCTTTCCTCTGTCATCCTCTTCCACCATGATGTTCTGCCTTACCTCAAGCCCCAGGGAATGGAGCCAGCCATCTGAGACCTCTGAAACCATAAACTCCTAAATAAAGTTTTCCTCCTTAAAAGAGTTCTTGTCAGGTCTTTCAGTAATGGCAGCATAAAAGCTGACAAACACATGTATATAAAATGCACACACATTCTTACATAGGTGACAAATATTTTTTAAAAAACAAGAAAGTACCTCCCAGCACAATGTTTTAGTTGGTAATCTGTTTGCAATGTTCTTTGTTGTTTTTAATATACAGGCTAATGATCATGAGTTCTGGAAGTGTTAAAACAGGGAAAAAAAAAAAGCTAAATGAAGCATTTTTCCCTCTGGTCACAACGGGGATTCATTTTGTTATAAATCTGTTCACATTTAAAACTATTTATTTAAAAACACAATCATGAACTACTGGATTATTCAAAAATCAGAAAACTTTCTAAGTATTCATTTGCACCCTCCCAATAGAGAATTGTACATTTTTACCATTTGAATAGTTCCCTATGTATTGTGGCTGCTCTGCTTTCTCATTTCATATACAATATAGCCACATTCGACTCTGAAACTATTTCCTATAATATAATTGGTTGCCACATAGATTACTACTACCACAACCATCCCTAACATACAGTTAGACCATATAAAGAGCAATGAGGAGTGGCATACAGAAAATCTGGGTAGAATCAAGTTCCTGAACTTTTTCAACTTGTGAAGCTCATCATTTTGTTTTCAATTTTATGATCTAGACAGTTAGAGCTACTGCAAAGAGGGAGGATGCCTCCCCTAAGCATTTTAAATACTGCTTGAAAGGCACAATTAACTCCTGAATTGGCTTCTACAGCATCAGATTCTCTCATTAAAGAACCACTGAAGAATATCCCAGAGATTCCATCTTTAACACCAAACTGGACAGAAAAATATTAAATTATATCCCAAGTAACAACTTGGGCATACGTCTCAGGAAGCAGGAAGTTTTAATTGTGATGATAGTGAAAAACTAAAATAATCCAGAACTAAGGAAAGTAAATGTCTGGGTAAATCAGTATGACATGGAGTCCTTAGAAGAGAGAGCACAGTGTAAGAATTAGGAAAGTTCTAGAAAGCAGAGGGGGAACTTGAAGACGTTAAATCAAACCACACTTAGCTCATGATGTTACCTCATCCAAATTAGGATTTCTCTTCCTTCTGAAACTTCTGTGAGATTCAATAAGTGCTACACATTTTCTATTGTGGTAAGATATACATTACACAAAAGTTTATCATTTTAACAATTTTAAGTGTATAGTTCTGTGTGTATTCACATTGTTATGAAACCAGATACAATTCATCTTAAAACTCTTCATCTTGCAAAACAAAAACTTTATATCCTTCAAACACTACCTTCTCATTTCTTCCTATCCCAGTTCCTTGACAAACACCATTCCACTTTGTCTCTATGAATTTGGTTATTCTGGACAATTCATACAAGTACAGTAATAAAGTATTTGTCTTTGGTGACTTGCTTATTTCACTAAGTGTAATGTCTTCAGGTTAATCTATGTGTCAGAATTTCCTTCCTTCTTTTTTTAAGACTAAATAAGAATGTAAATATAAAATCACATTTTGTTTATCCATTCATCTGCCAGTGGATACTGCATAGCTTTTAGCTTTGGACTGTTGTGAATAATGTTACTTTGAATATAGGTGAACAAATATCTATTCAAGTTCCTACTTCATTTCTCTTCCACCCAGACATGGAACTGCAGTAGCACATAGAAGCTCTACTGTTAATTTTTAGAAGACTTGCCATCTGTTTTCCCAAGTGGCTACAAGATTTTACATTTCCATCAGCAAAGCCAGTTTCTCCACATCTTTACCAACACATGTCATTTTCTACATTTTTGCTTGTTGTTTTTACAATAGTCATCCAAATGAATGTGAAGTTCTGTTAGTCAGCTTATGGTCACCATGACTGAAATACCTGATATGAACAACTTAGAGAAGAATACATTTATTTTGTCTCATAGTTTCAGGTTTTTCCATCTGCAGCCAGTGATTCTATTACTTTTGGACTGAGGTAAAGCAGAACATCATGGCAGAAGGCAGTAGCAGAGGAAAGCTGCTAAACTCCTGTTGGCAAGAAAGCAGGGGGTGAGGGAACCCCGGGACCTGCAACAAGATATAGTCCCTAAAGCCAAGCCCCCATGACCTGCTTCTTCCAACCATGTTCCACCTGCCTACAGCTCTCAGCACCATACAGCAGTGAATTCACCTATCCATGGGTTATTCCAACTGATGGTGCCAGAGCCCACATGATTAATCACTTCTCCAAAGTCCCATCACTTGACATGCTGGACTGAAGACCAAGCCTTCAACACATGAGCCTTTGTGGGATATTCCAGATCTAAACCACAACAGGAGTAATCTCATCACAGTTTTGATTTGCATTTCTCTGTGGTTGGTAAAGTTGAGATTTTTTTTCATGTGCTTATTGAATATTTGTACATCTTCTTTGGGGAAATATCTATTCAAGTATTTTGTCCATATTTAAATCACTTTGGTTTCTTTGCTGTTGAATTGTAGTTCTTTTTTATAATTTGGACATCATATCAATCCCTTGTCAGATATACGATTTGCAAATATTTTCTCTCATTCAATGAACTGCCTTCTCACCGCATTCATAGTGTACTTTGATAAATAATTCTTTTCATTTTAATGAAATTCAATTTATCTATATTTTGTCACCTATACTTTTGGAGTCATATCCAAGAAATCCATATCCAGTATCAAGAAGCTTTCTCCCTTTTTTCTTCCACAAGGTGGATATTTTTAGCTCTAATATTTGGGTTTTCAATTAATTCATTTTGAGTTAACCTTTTGTATATGGTGCAAGGTAAGAGTTAAAGCTCACTCTTTTTACATGAAGATAGCCAGTTTTCCAACCACCTTTTCCTGAAAAAGTCTGTCCTTTCCTCACTGAATGATCATGGCACCAGTCTCAAAATTTACCAGAAAAAATATGTGAGCATTTATTTCTGGGCTTTATATTCTATTCCACTGGTCTATATGATTGCTTCATATCAGCACCATATTTCTAATTACCATAGCTCTGTAAAAAAAAAAAATGTGAATCAGAAAGTGTGAGACCTCTAATTAGTCCCTTTTCCAGATTGTTTGGTCTACTTGAGGTCCATTGAGATTCCCACATGACTTTTAAGATGAATTTTTACTATTCATGCAAAAAAAATTGTTGGAATTTTGAGACATCGTAACAATATTAAATATTCCTATCCATGAATATAGAAGGTATTGTCATTAATTTGTCTATTTAAATCTTTCAGCAATGATTTGTTATTTTCAATACACTCGTCTTTTATCTCTTTTACATAGTATGAAGATCATGTTCTCTGTAAACAGAAAACATGAACAGAGATACTTTAACTTCTTCCTTTCCAATATTTTTTTTTTCCCTAAATGTACTGGCCAAGACTTCCAGTACCATGTGGAATAGAAATGATTAAAGCAGGCATACGTTTTTGGTTCCTGACCTTTGAGGAATCTCTTTCTACCTTTCACCTTTTAGTATAATGTTACTATGGGTTTTTCATGTTACACCTATTATTTTGTTGAGGTCTTTCCCTACTATTCCAATTTTGTTGAGTATTTTTTTTTTTTGGAGGAAAGCTGTATATTACATAGTCATAATTTTTTATATAGAATTCAAGTTAATTTTATTGCTTTGGGAAATTATTACCTTCATGTGGAGAATATATAAAAATATTTTCCTAAAGAATTATCTCCCTTATTCTCAATGTAAAAAGAAATTAATGACCAGTTCCTAAAAAGGATGAAATTAATCCAAAATATTCCAATGAAATGAAAGTAGAATTAAATAATTCTCAAAAATAAATTTAAATGAAAGACTACTATCTTTTGGCTTAGCATTTTGAAAATGTCAATTAGTTTTTATCAGAGAAATTCTTATCTTCCACACTGAATTAATTTTATTCTTTTAATTTACACAGTTTGGAGAAAAACCCTAACTCACAAAGATATGTGAAAGCAAATGGAATTAGCACTTTTGCAGTTCAAACAAGGACTATCCAGTATTACTTAAGCTATGTTCTTGACAAATTGTTGCCTTTAACCTCAAATCATCTTGAGGTTAATATCTTTGACAAGAATTGCGTCATTGATGGTATTTATGTTAATCAGAAAAAGATTATCAAACCATGCTTCAAATTTAACAATGACTTAGGATTAGTAACATTCAAAGGAAGTCTCCAGTGTTTGTTGATGTCTGATAATTTCTCTAGAAGTATTAACAAGGTGTAGAATTCACTCCAGCTTTCAGCAGAATACAATCAAGGATTAGAAGTGTTGCATAGTAGTATACATAGAATTCTGTATTTCAGAGTAGCAGTCAGCCCAGAAAAATCTAATGACTTTTCAGTCATTTCTATTAAGATGAATCCAGGACTTTGAATGAAAAGTTGTATCTGGTGCATGAAGACATTTTCTATTAAATAAGCTAATTGTTGAACAAATAAATTTATGCTTTTTTCCTAAAAAAAAAAAAATTCAGTTTCTCTTAAAAGAGGTAAGATTTCCAAATTCAAGCAAGCATTTTATGATTTACCCATTGGAAAGTAACAATTATTTCTGGGCAGTAGAAAATATTACATTTTAGTCATATTTCTTTAATGGGAATTCACTTAAAAGCTATATAATTCAAGGTCCTTGCTTTTGTAAATTTGGTACAAGCCTTCTCTCAGGATTCCTAACTAACATGCACAGGTAGAAATTATGTTTATTTACAAATATGTTTGTTTGTAAAGAGAAATAGGAGCTTGACATAAAAGCATCACAGGAATTCTATGAGTATACAGATATTGGCCTCAAAATACATTTTGCTTGGGGAAGAAACAGTTCACCATTTGATATTGTAATTGTCAAAATCAAAAAGCCAAATATCCTTCCTGCATCAGCTTGTATATTTGAAGCATAAAACAGAAGAGACTTCCTGGAAAGGCTATGTAGTTTTATCCAATTCCATACTGAAAGAAAAGAATGCAACTGAGGATCCCTCCAATTGTTTAGTCAGTCAGTAAACCAGTAACCAATCTATCTAACACGTATTAACTCTTACGTAGCAATCAGTCTTCTAGAAATGGGAGAGCTAGGGAAATTTTCTGCCCTGATGGAAACAATATTTTGATTTTTTTATGATCTCCTTTAAAATATTAAAGGAACTACTTGTAGTTCAGGAAGATGTTATCCTTTCAGAGAAGCATGCTTAACTCTCTCTCTCTCTCTCTCCTCTCCACTCTCTTTCTCTCTCTCTTTGGCTTAAGAAAATCTCACCAGATTCCAAGGCCCCATCGAGTTCTTCCTAATTGTTATAAGGCTTCTTTTGTTGGAAATGTGACAAGGAATCCGGAAGAACACGATAAAAAATGATTCCAGGAACATTTTAGTTTCTACCTGGAAGAAAGGTTCAATGACCAGCCAATTTCCAGAATGTGCTGGGAATACTTCTTTTTGTTGTTTTCATGTTTTCACAGACAAGAAACGTGCTATTTTTGCGCAGAATCACATTCAGAGATAAAAGGACAATCCACATTACATATGGATTCTCTTTTTTCTTTGTATTTCCATTACCCATTATGAACAAAAACAGTCTGCCACTCTGAAACAATTCTAGATATCAAAATATGTTCAGGAAAATGATTTATATCACACAACTGAGCATACCACCATCCAAGTCATAAAATTTGCCAAAAGTGAAAAGTTCCTAATAGTGTTATTTGACATGAAAAATATTTTATGAAGACTATTTCCCAAATAACGCAAGAAATCTAATAACACACATACAAAAAATAATAATAATAAAAAAATAAAAAGTCACTTCCTGTTCTAGTTCTTTCTGAAGCTCATATTTGGAAGGAAGACTAAGAGAAGCTCTCTTAGAAGAAAGTGTTGGAAGAAAGAGAAAAGTTAGCACATAAATAATAAAAACCCTCATGAACATATTTATTCTAACTAAAACCAAAGATAAAGGTCACACATTCATACTATTATTATTAGTTGAAGTGAGTACTCCTTCAACTTCCCCATTTACTATCTCCTGCTCTCTGAATAATTTTCAGAATTTATATCAGTAAAAAAATTTCAATAAGGAGTTGGTTAATTCACTTTATCTACATATAAAAAAGGTTTACTTTTTGCCAGGCACAGTGGCACACGCCTGTAATCCCAGCAGCTCGGGAGACTGAGACAGGAGGATCAAAGCGAGCCTCAGCAAAAGCAAGATGCTAAG
This sequence comes from Sciurus carolinensis, assembly GCF_902686445.1. Taxonomy (NCBI): domain Eukaryota; kingdom Metazoa; phylum Chordata; class Mammalia; order Rodentia; family Sciuridae; genus Sciurus; species Sciurus carolinensis. The sequence continues at coordinate 26,345,518 of NC_062224.1, forward strand.
TAACTCAGCGAAACCCTCTCTTAAAAAAAAAAAAAAAAAAAAAAAGAATACAAAATAGGGTTGGGGATATGGCTGGGTGGTCAAGTGCCCCTGAGTTCAATCCCCAGTACCCACCCCCCCAAAATATACTTTTTGATAAATATTCAAAGCCTTCATCAGTTTGTGAATCCAACATTCTTAACTCCCTTCTCCATAAGTCCTATCTACTACCTCCTCTGATTTTAAAGCTACCAGTCACCTTTAAGCAAATTCCAAAGGCCTTTCATCATCCACATTGAGAACAGTGTACGGGTCTGTGTGCTCAGTTTCATTCTTTTATTGTCTTTGTAAAATTTTGTGCTACTGTCCACTTTATCTCATTACAAGCACACACTTTATCTCACTACACACAGCGACTTGTTTTTCTAATCCATCTCAACAGAATCATTCTACAGTTTGTGGGATTCATATATAACAAATCTGAAATTCTTTGGGTCCACAGTAATGTATAAATAAATAAAACTTCAAATACTTAAATGTCATTGAAAAGAAAGACAGTTTGGGAGAGATTCAGGTACATAAACAAATGGTTCATTCTGTTTAGAAAATTTACTATATTTTATAATATCTTTTAAAATTGCCCAGTGCATGAAAACCAGATTTTTAAGTACTGATCTAAGGTAGGCAGTTACTCCTATTTCAAACACAGTTTGCATAGGAACCTAGCTTTATCTTGGATCACCATTAAACAGTTATTATGTGGGGCTATTGACCCCTAGTGTGGTACCTCACCTCCTTCACATTGATAAAATGAGTCTGATGACCTAGAAGAGCTTAAGGACTTTACTCCTGTATGATAATAATTGCTCTAAGATTATGACTATGTACTACAATCATCCAAAGGATCTACAGACATTAATGCAAAATGGTACTGAGTATCCATTGTGATAAAAAAACATTTTACTTTTTTCACAGAACAACCCATTATAGTCTAAGTTGTTATATAGAATTATAGAACAGATCATAGTACACATACGCTGAGTGAAAATTTTAGGCATTTTCTACAAACACTTTAGATGACTTTGTATAAGCTATATGAATCTAGAACCTCCCTCTTTGTTCATTTGAAAACTGAAAACCAGGAATGAGGATCTTTAGAATACGTTATCTAGCATAGGAGAAGTTGAGATTTCTCTGGGCCTGCTTGGAAATTAGAACCCCTGGAAATTTGGATTACAAATTCCAACTCTCAGAATTATGGAAGAGATTCTTCATGACCTTTCCTTTTATGACCCCTAATGCAGCACAGAGGCAGGATTCCTGTGCTGGACTTTCCAGTTTAGTGATTTTACTATATATTTTAGTGTATTCCACAGTTAGTGATGTCTGAAAGAACTTGCAGATTTAGTTCCATTGCTAGAAAACCCAAACATCTTATTTGATAGCTTGAACACATGCTGCACATAGATCTTTACTTTCCTCATCAAATGACCTTCCAGACCACACAGAACCCATCTTCCGTTGGCCCCTGGTCCTCTGTCCCTCCAGTGTTTCTTTTCCACTTCTCCCACACACATGGTCTCACACACATGGATTGGACAGACAGATGATGCTCTCTTCCCATGGTTCTTGCTCCTTCCAAACAAACCCATTAGAGATGGAATCACCTCCTTCCTGAACATCTTATAAACCTGCTTTGAGACTCTCAGAATCTTTGGGTAGATCACTTTGGCAACAAGTCTTGAAATCTTGAAGTCTTTTTCTTTTTTTCACCTCCCAGTATAACCCCCCTCTGCTCTTTGCACCTTGAAGAGTTAAAAATCACTGCAACTAGAATGTAAGAAAAAACAGACATTGTTCAGTTTTGACTAGAAACTGGTTCTTGAATAGCAGACAGGACATAGAATTTGTGCCAAAAGATTTAAGTTGGAAAAACCAGTGGGAGAATGAGATGACCTCACCCCTAGGAGGCTGGGCAGGGGAAGATGCTGGAGAAGAAGATGGGCAGTAGAAACAACATGGAAGGAGGTAAATCGGGGTTAGAAGAAGGGAGGAAAAAAGTCCTGACCTCCAGGGACCACAGTACGGACTGTGTTAATCTGTGTGATGATCAGTATCAGGGAGCTGCAGGGAAACTGAGCACAGGTCAGCAGATAAGCTGTTGCATTCAAAGAAGCACCCCACAAAGGAGCCACTTGAGGTGTCCCCGCTTCAGTGAGATGAGGTCCGTCCCTGATGACTACTGCATGGGTGGGCGGCTCATCAACAAGAGAAGCTGTGGGTACTACTGGGCACACATGTGCATGACCAGGCGTGCACATAAACATGCACATGAAAGAGAGTGCCCTGTCACTCTGCTCTAAAATAAAGGAAAAAGGTCCGTACTCCTGTTACCTAGATGGGAAGCTGTGCTGGGGAAAGACAATTGCCAGGCCCTGAACATGAACAGGCCTGAACAATGATAGGATTTACTCCTGCTACACAAGCAGTTGACCCTACCTTTGCTTATCGAACTTGGATGTGTTATTTTACTAGCAAATTTTCAATTTTCACACTCTGAATACAAAATAACATCTACAACAGAAAGGAAAACAAAATATCTTTCATTAGTTTTGAGAAAAAAATAGAAAGACAAGAAGGAATCCTGTGATGTAGCTTAGATGCCTAATATTACCACCTTGTTCTCATTTCTAGAACACAATACTTAATGGAAAGTCTGGATATTATATTATTATAAAATTATATTTATTTTGACAATAAAAACAATAGAAGCTATTTTAGAGATATCAAGATATACAAAAAGAAAAATCAAGTGTAAGCACAATATAGAATTAGTTTCATCTACTATTTTCTATTCAATGCCAGGCCATATTTTTAAGAACACTTCTTGATTGTAATCATAATTTTCCACAAAATATATATCATAAACATTTTCCCACTTTAAATAACATCAAAATTACGACAGATGGCTGCACAGATGTCTGTAGCATAGCTGTATTATAATTTATTTAAACATGAACCTAATATCATAAAATTAGATTATTCTTAATTCTACCATATTCAATTAAGTTGTGAGATTTTTTTTACATGAACTCTTATAAATTATTTCTTAAAATAAATTCCCCAAATTGAAATCTTTTTCCAGAGTGTATGAACACTCTCTAAACCCTATTCATATTACAAAAATATTATTTAAAATGTATGAGTTGCCAGGCACGGTGGTGCACACCTGTAATCCCAGCGGCTTGGGAGGCTGAGGCAGGAGGATGGTGAGTTCAAAACCAGCCTCAGCAAGTGAGGTGCTAAGCAACTCAGTGAGACCCTGTCCCTAAACAAACTATAAAATAGGGCTGGGGATGTGGCTCAGTGGTTGAGTACCCCTGAGTTCAATCCCCAGTACTGCTCCCCCCAAAAATGTAAAAGTTTATAATATTTTTGTCTACAGTATATAATAATGTTTATCTTTCTCATACTCTTCTCAACAATGACATTCATTTATTATTTGTGCCTATTTCACTTTTAGAAATTAGTGACAGGTCTCTGCTTTCCTTGGTGGTTTATGATTAATGGCGAAGTTGCTCACGTCCTCATGTGTCTTTGTCTTTTTGTGTGAGTTGCCTTCTTGGAACTGTTGCCCATTTTTCTATGAGAAAACGCATCTTTTCTTTGATGTATTGGCCGGGAACACAATTATTTTTCAGATATATTGCAAACATTTTTCTTCTTTCATCTTACTTGTGGTGCTTTCAATACACTGAACATTTTAATTTAAATAGTCTAATTTACTGATTTTTTAAAAACTTCCTTTATCCATTTTCTGGATTAAAAAGCCCTTTCCCATCCCATTGTTTATACTGCACCAATATTCAACAAACACATTTTGAGGATTTGTTACACATCGAAATAGAAGAGAAACTACTTTTCAATACTGATTATCAAGAACTATAAAGATTTTGGCCTTATTGTTAACATTTACCATTTTATGTTTAGAAAATTTTGGTATATAGACCAGATGAGAAATTTATTCCATGAAATTGCCTTATAGTCATTTGTCGTACATAATAAATAGTATTGTATAATGATGAGTATGAAGGGTTCTAGAATCTGACAGAATTGGTCATGTATTCCTGTTCTGTCACTGCATAACTGTGTCCTTTGACACTTTAGTTTTCCTAATCTGGGACTTATTTTCTTAATCTTTAAAATGGGAACAATACCACTGTTTTGGAATTGACGAAGATTAAGTGAAATACCATGTAATAACTGCCTAACAGTGCTGGGCATACTATATGTACTGTATACCTATGAGCAGAAATGATTACTGGCTTCTATTCAATCTCAGCTGACTTCGAATGCCACTATCATGTATTAAATATATTGCAGATATGTTTAAAATTACTAAAAATCATACTTTTTTCTAATTATTAATTCTCATAATGTTGAAGTAGTTTTCAAGATTTATTACTATATTCCAATTAAAGAAATTTCTTTCAAAATCATCTTTTTTTTTCTTTTTATTTCTAGCTATTTTCCAGTTGAACTTCCAAGACACTATCAGGTTCTAATATTTATCCTGGTCAGACTTTTGTACAAGAATGTAATCAGCAAGTAAATTAACTTTATGAAAATATTCCTCCATCTATGCTAAGCCCATGGCTAATATCATTCTAAATGGTGAAAAACTGAAAGCATTCCCCCTAAAAACTGGAACAAGGCAGGGATGCACTCTTTCACCACTTCTTTTCAATATCATCCTTGAAACTCTAGCCAGAGCAATTAGACAGACCAAAGAAATTAAAGGGATACGAATAGGAAAAGAAGAACTCAAACTATCCCTATTTGCTGATGATATGATTGTATACTTAGAGGAACCAGGAAATTCCACCAGAAAACTTTTAGATCTCATAAGTGAATTCAGTAAAGTAGCGGGATATAAGATCAATGCACATAAATCTAAGGCATTTTTATACATAAGTGATGAATCTTCAGAAAGAGAAATTAGGATACCCCATTCACAATAGCATCAAAAAAAATAAAATACTTGGGAATCAATCTCACAAAAGAAGTGAAAGACCTCTACAATGAGAACTACAGAACACTAAAGAAAGAAATTAAAGAAAACCTTAGAAGATGGAAAGATCTCCCATGTTCTTGGAAAGGAAGAATTAATATTGTCAAAATGGCCATACTACCAAAAGTTCTATACAGATTCAATGCAATTCCAATTAAAATCCCAATGATGTACCTTACAGAAATAGAGCAAACAATTATGAAATTCATCTGGAAGAATAAAAAACCCAGAATAGCTAAAGCAATCCTTGGCAGAAAGAGTGAAGCAGGGGGTATCGCGATACCAGATCTTCAACTCTACTACAAAGCAATAGTAACAAAAACGGCATGGTATTGGTACCAAAATAGAAAGGTGGATCAATGGTACAGAATAGAGGACACGGACACGAACCCAAATAAATACAATTTTCTCATACTAGACTAAGGGGCCAAAAATATGCAATGGAGAAAAGATAGCCTCTTCAACAAATGGTGCTGGGAGAATTGGAAATCCATATGCAACAGAATGAAACTAAACCCATATCTCTCACCATGTACGAAATTAAACTCAAAATGGATTAAGGACCTCGGAATCAGACCAGAGACCTTGCATCTTATAGAAGAAAAAGTAGGTCCAGAGCTTCAACATGTTGGCTTAGGACCAGACTTCCTCAACAGGACTTCCATAGCACAAGAAATAAAACCAAGAATCAATAACTGGGATAGATTCAAACTAAAAAGCTTTCTCTCAGCAAAGGAAACTACCAGCAATGCAAAGAAAGAACCTACAGAGTGGGAGAAAATCTTTGCCAATCATACTTCAGATAGAGCACTAATCTCCAGAATCTATAAAGAACTCAAAAAACTCTACACCAAGAATGCAAATAATCCAATCGACAAATGGGCTAAGGAAATGAATAGACACTTCACAGAAGAAGATCTACAAGCAATCAACAAACATATGGAAAAATGTTCAACATCTCTAGTAATAAGAGAAATGCAAATCAAAACCACCCTAAGATTCCATCTCACCCCAATTAGAATGGCGATTATCAAGAATACAAGCAACAACAGGTGTTGGAGAGGATGTAGGGAGAAAGGTACACTCATACATTGCTGGTGGTGCTGCAAATTAGTGCAGCCACTCTGGAAAGCAGTGTGGAGACTCCTTAGAAAACTTGGAATGGAACCACCATTTGACCCAGCTATCCCACTCCTTGGCCTATACCCAAAGGACTTAAAATCAGCATATTACAGAGATACAGCCACATCAATGTTCATAGCTGCTCAGTTCACAATAGCCAGATTGTGGAACCAACCTAGATGTCCTTCAATTGATGAGTGGATAAAGAAACTGTGGTATATATTTACAATGGAATATTACTCAGCCATAAAGAATGATAAAATTATGGCATTTGCAGGCAAATGGATGAAATTGGAGAATATCATGCTAAGTGAGATAAGCCAATCTCAAAAAACCAAAGGACGAATGATATCGCTAATAAGTGGATGACGACACATAATGGGGGATGGGAGGGGTTAGTGTTAGGGTTAGAGTTAGGGTTAGGAGGGGGACAAGAATGGAGGAAGGAAGGACTGTATAGAGGGAAAAGAGGGGTGGGGGGGCAGGGAAAAATAACAGAAAAAAAATAAAAAATAAAGCATTGTTCAATCTCAAAAAAAAAAAAGAAAAAAAAGAAAATATTCCTACTTATACTATTGAAGTGTCATATTAAGAAGCACACTATTAGAATGAGTCTTTCTACATATTTATAATTTCTTCTAATTTTCTCAAGAGAGACCCTACATACTTATTACTAGATTTCTTATGTATACAATTCTGTTGTGCTATAGAATGAATATGTATGTTCCCTAAGATTCTTAAGTTGAAGCCCTAATCCCTAGTGCAATAATATTTGGAGGCAGAGTTTGGGGGGATAATTAGGTCATGAGAATAGAGTCATTGTGATGGAATTTTTACCATGATAAGAAATGCATGAGAAATGTATTGTCTCTCTGCCACATGAGGACTCACAAGAAGGCAACCATTTGCAAGCCAATAAGAGAGTCTTCAGTACAAACTTTGAGTACTTCAATGAACCAATGACTTTTAAAAGTAGTTGACCTTTATGTCATCCTATTGAAGAAATACTGTTTGTTCTTATCATTATTTGGTTAAATATTATCATCTCTCAAATTCTAAAAATGCACTAACACAATTTCTACATTTCACATAGAAACTTAGATATAGATAACATAAAGATATTTCAAAAAAAAATGTTCCTAAATTCAAAAATGCAAAAGAAATTAGGTATAACCTCAAAACTTCATGCTATATCCCATCAAATGATAAATATAAAACTAGATTACTACTCCACATAAAATACCAGCATGAATAGAAATGTTCTGAAGCGTGATACATGGCAATGGAGAAAAATGTTCAATTAAATGAATATATTCTCTTTTGAATCATAGTAAATTTGACTCTAAAGTTAAATATGTATAACAGCTAATTTTAATACCAACTTCAGGTATGCAAAAGGAATTCTAAGGATATTTTCTGGAATTTTAAGTAACTGATAATACTCTAATGATGGTGATCCATTGCATGGGATATTGCTCCATGCCACATGAATAGTACATTTCATAATCTTCTAGTTCATTTGGATCTAAATGGTAGCAACAAAAATAATACTTTCTACTTATTGTTAAGCAAAAATAAAGCAAAGTCAAATAATTTTGAGCAATTGTTAGTAAGAGAAACTAAAGTATCTTTGTATGTTGTAAAATGACTCTGATATTTAAAAAAAAATAAAAAACAAGTAAAAAATAAAAGAGTAAAGGAGGCATGGGAAGAATGTCAGCAAGATGGCAGAATAGTTTTTGTCTTCACGTCTTCTCTCAAGTAGCAACTATCCATAGACAATACCTTTATGGAAATCCCAGAATATGAGAGTGAGGCTGAGACCCTTCTTCAGTTGGAGAACTAAGTCACAGTTGAAGAGTAACAGGAAGAGTTTCTTTAACTGTCGTCCCTTAACCAAGCCAGGGCAGTGCCATACACTGAGGATTGCCCACGTCCATGGTTTCTACAGTGGAACATAGAGAAGGCAGACTTGTCACTGGAGCTATCACCAGGACTAGAGCATCTGGGGTCAATTAGGAACAATAAGCTCAGGGATAGGGCTCACGTATACAGATCAAGGGGATGCTTCTGAATTCCAGATAGCAGAGCTGCCACATTAGTCTAGCCAACACACTGCTGTTCAGGAAGCATGGGCTCTAGGTCTTCCAGGCTTTAGTCCCTAGCCAGCTTCTCCACCCAGCCCTGGGTCTTGCCTTAAGCCATTCCAAAGCAGGTCAGCAATTATCTGAGGATGGGAGAATCTGGTCTTTCCCTTTCCCAGCAGTCACCCAGTGATTCAACCAAGCCACAATGCTCTGCTTCAGCTTCTCAAGGCCTGGAGACAAGTCTGAGTCTATGTGTATTTATGGAGCCTGGACTCTAGCTTTGTCTACACTGGGTGTCTAAGTAAAGACCTGGGAGGCCTCATCCAGTCTCACAGGCAACACATAACTCTTCCCAACTATAGATTCCAAACAACAGCACAGCCAGGGAAGACCTTGCTCTATCTGAGGCCATTGAAGGGCCTAGTCAGCAGCTCTACCTGATACAAAGTCCATCCAATAGTCTTACTGGACCACAGAGAAAACCAGCAAGTTCCACTTGACCTCAGAGCACAGACAGTGGTCCAACTCCAACAGAGAACTGGACACCAATGCCTGTCTGTCCCAGATCATTACCAGAATCCCAAGCTAGCCAGAAGCAGTGGCACTTGCCTATAACCCCAGTTGGTTCAGGAACCTGAGGCAGGAGGAGCAAAAGTTCTAAACCAGCTTCAGCAACTTAGCAAGGCCTTAAGAAATTTGTCAAGCCCCCAAGACCCTGACTCAAATAAAAGTATATTAAAAAGGGCTAGGGATGTAATCCAATGGTTAAGCACCCTGAGTTCAATTTTTAAAAATTAAAAAATAAAATAAAACTCGATTTAGAATAAATAGTAAAGGTCTAGCACCACCAAAGAACAACTGGCTGCTTTCTAAAATGCACAGATGTCAGTGCAAGCACACAAGGATTATGAAAACTCTCAAGTGCTCATAGAACATTCTCCAGAACAGGTCATGTTAGACCACAAAATAAATCTTACCAAATTTAAGAGGATTAAAATCATATCATGCATCAAAGCCTGAAACTGGAAATCAATAATAGGAGAGATCTTGGAAAATTCACAAATATGTGAAAATTAAGCATGCTTCTGAGCATCCAATAGGTCACAGAAGAAATCAAAAAGGCGATTAAAAAAATACCTGAGACAACTGAAAATGGAAACACTACAGAACAAAAGTTATGGAATGAATAAAAGCAGTCTTAAGTGGGAAATTCATAGGGATAATCATCTACGTGAAAAAGAAGATTTCAAAGACACAATTTAACATTATACCTTAGGAACTAGGAAAAGAAGAACAAACTAAAGCCCCAAGTTAGGAGAAGGAAAAAATAATAAAGATGAGTTTTTAGATATAAACATAAGAGCATGGCCAACAAAAGCAAAAATAGACAAACAGGATTGCATCAAGTTAAAAAGCTTCTGCACAGCAAAGGAAGCAATTAACAAAGTAAAGAGATACTCCACAGAAAGGGAAAAAATATTTGCAAAGCATACATCAGATAAGGAGTTAATATCTGGAATACATAAGGGACTGAAACAACTCAATGGCAAAATTAAAAGAGAAAGAAAGAAAGAAAAATAAAAACATAAACAATCTAATTTAAAGTTGGGTAAAGGACCTGAACAGACATTTCTCTAAAGGAGACGAATGAACAGCAAGTATATGTAAAAAGGTTCATCATCACTAATCATTAGGGAAATGCAAAATAAAACAATGAAATTTCAGCTTGCACCTGTTAGAATGGTGGCTATAAAAAAAAAGATAAAATGTGAATGTTGGCAAGAATGTAGAGACAGGGAAAATGAGTACATTATTGATGAGAATGTAAAGTAGTATCACCATTTTAAAAATCAGTTTGGGGATTCCTCAAAAAACTAAAAATACAACTACCATATGGTCTAGCTCTGATACTACTTGGTATATATCCAGAGGAACTGAAATCAATATGTTGAAGGGGTATCTGTGTTCCCAAGTTCACTGTAGCATTCTGCATAATAACCAACACAGAGAATTTACCTAAGGGTTCATGAATGAATGAATGAATAAAAAATAATTTGGTATGCATACACAATGGAACATGATTCCATCTTTAAAGAGAAGGAAACTGTGTCACTTGTGATGCCCTAGTTAAACTTGTAAAACACTATGCCAAGTGAAATCAACCAAGCCAGAAAGACAAATAACTCATGATGTCACTTACATGTGGAATCTAAAAAGGTTGAACTCTTAGATGTTGAAAGTAGAGCAGTGATTGCCAGCGGTGTGGGGACAGGTTGGGAAGTTATTCATCAAAGTTATTCATCAAAATTTCAGATATGCAGAAGGAATAACTTTTGAGACCTATTGCATAGCAGGGAGAATGCATTCAATGTATTGTATATTTCAAAATAATAAAAAGTAAATTTCAAATGTGTCATCACTAAAAATAAGTAAGAGAGGTGATATATATGTTAATTTCATGATTTAATCATTACACATTTTATACATACAACATCCCTATGTGTCCAAAATGCAATCATAATTTTTCAATTAAAAAAAATATTCAGTCAGGTGTGGTAACATGCACTTATAATCCCAGGCACTCAGAAGGCTGAGGCAAGAGGATCACAAGTTCAAGGTCAGTCTTTGCAACTTAGTGAGACTCTGTCTCAAAATAAAAAATAAAAAGGGTTGGGGACATAGATCTGTGTAAAATGCCCCTGGGTTCAAGCCCTACTACCAAAATCATCATCATCATCATCATCATCATAAATAATAGCAAAAGACAAGGAAAGAATAAGGAAGCAGTCAGTATGGGTCAGCGAGCGTGGAAGCAAAAATTGCAATACTAGAAATAAGATTTTTAAAACAATGCACAGGCCAGTACTGCAACATTTATTTACCTGGCTAAGGATGTCAATAAATTCTAATAAGGAGGGATTCTTGTCAACACTAAACATGAACAATTGTTATATCTACAATTTATTTTTCATGTTCTCTATATATTAAGTGCTTTTAATATTGTCTGCAAATAGAATTTATTCCATTTTGAAGATGTGATTTTTCTACCTAATTTCTTAGGGGGAAAAAACAAGTTAAAAAAAACAGGTTCATGTTTTCTTAAGAAGAAGTCCATCCCGCCAAGTAAGAACATTTTCAAAAACCTATTCATAGCGTCAGTTGCAACAGAAATCCAACTTCAACTACGTCAATTTTATTAAGAAAAGTCTTACATATTAATCTATTTCTTTAAAGGTCACACCACTTTAAAGGTGGCATAGATTGATTTTTTTTAAAAAATGTGGCTACTCTATCCTCATTATACAGTTAGATTTTAAAAACTCTATACATTTAGCGCCACAGGTTGTCATGGGTGAAATTGCTAGGCCATCATTATTCCTTCACAACATTATCGCTCTAGCACGGCATACAAAAGAAAGAGTTTAAAGTGAGTTTCCATTTTATCTACAGGTTCTTGCCCACATTTTAAATAAAATACCAAAGTGGAAACATCTCAGAAAAGAAAATGAAAAGCAAAAAAGCCAAAAGGTGACCTCCCAATGTAACATTTAAAATGAAATGTGTTTATTCGACAGATCCATGCCTTTGCTTTCCTCTGAGGCTGAGTTATTAGAATTTTTCATGCAGCTGAGACCTTTCCCACTCCACAGCTTTCTCCTTCCTCACATTAACCTTTTCCCTGAAGCAAGAGCATGCATGTTATCGCAGCAAGAGTGCTAAAGGAAGCTTCATAGAGATTAATAATAGAAGAAGCTTTGCACTTCTTGTCAAACCAACTGGGTGGTTGCTCTTCGCTGCTCACTGAGGAGCAGTGAGGGCTTTCCCGGACAGGCTAGAGCAAGGGACAGCACACCCACATTTAGCCTCTCTGGAAAAATTGGACAAATACAAATGAATCCTGTCCTTGGTTGTGCTTTGTATTTAATAGTTACTAAATATGAACAGCATGATAGATATGGGGAAAAATATCATTAGCCTGTTTCCTTCCACAAGAAGAAATTCTTCAGTAATCCTATTTTATTGTTTTAATGTAATAATGATAAACACGTAAATAGAAGGCAAATGATAACATCGAATGTGTACAGCCTTATTTTAGTAGAAGAAAATGAAGAATTGTTTAAACACTGATTGATATTTTATCTGAATAAAAATAGAAAATATATGTTTGAGCAAAGTGACTTACAATAATAGAATTAGTGACTCCAGATAATTAATTGCATCAATAGCTCTTTGAACCAACAACAACCCTAATGGTGATTTTATGAAAATGTCATTTGCAGGTTATTGTATGCAAGAATGACACTAGTCTCCATTGCCAAATGTAGTGTTCCTCCAAGTTTTAACATCACAGAAAAATATATGTCATTGTCTTATCTGCCTTTGGTAACCCGTTTCCTGTTCATTACTGCTATTCCAGGAATGCAATGGAGTATTTTCCCACCTGTGAGAGTTTTTTCTCACTTTCTGATCTTTTATAATAAAATGCAGATTCAAGATCACAGAATTAGTGAATGGTTCACCCAGGACTCAAATGTAGGTCCTGTAGTCTCTAAAGTCTGTCCTCTTTCCATTATATTGAAATCAAAATCACGAACCAAAGTTGTGCGACAGGTTTCATTGCTACCAACTCCCTCGAAGGTAGTGCTCTATAAATGAAAATAAAATCTACCCATCCAAGCTAAAATTCATTTCAAATATTTCCACATAAATTCAAACTTCAACTCATAATTCCAATCATAGCATTTTATGACTGCATTGATGAGTTTATTTTGAATTTTGCTTCACTAATACAGCATTAAAGCTTCACTTTTGCTTATCGCTCCTTCTTTACAATCAGGATAAACTGACTTGAAATACATTCCACAGTTAAAAATATTACTGATTTCATATTCATTAAAATAATTTTTAAGCATGAACCAGATCTTTATTAAACACTATTTTTTAGTTTCTAATTTATACTAAATTGTTTTAAACAATTTATACTCAAGGCATATAAAATAAAATCCATGCAGAACCAGGAATCTAGATGAATCTCCTGGGCTACCCATAAGCCCCTGGTTTGAAGATGTTCAGGGAACTGAAATTGGAAGAAGAGAATTACACTTACATTGCTGCTCATCACTATTGTCCCCACACTGATCTGTGAAGTCACACACATTGTCAGGTGGCAAGGAGACCCCATTGCCACACTGAAAGGCTTCCGTTCCTTGCTGATCCAGCAGAGAAATGAAAACACAGGAAATCCAAAGGAAACAAAAAGCTCCATTCATTGGGAATGCTGACATCGTGGCCAGGAAGAAGAGCATTACTGTTGTTGTGTATTAAAGATCAGGCAGTTGTAATAGGTGAGTCCATAACTGGAAACATTCTTTTTCTTTTCTCTCTTCTTTGTTTTCCAGATTTGCTTCTTAGGATTGGATACTGTTGGTAACTAGCTGCAACTCTAACAAATGACTCCTCGGGTAGTTACTTGACTCTTTGAGAGGCGTACCTTTAGGAAATATTTAACTTGAGTAATTACACCATTTCTGTAGCTAACTAAACATGGATGTTTATTGCTCTATGTGTGCCATGTTCAAACAATTTATGGTCATGCTATCTCGTGAAAGAAAAATTCAAAAACAAAGGACAAGCACATAAATGGGTTAGGGTGGGAGAGAACCATAATAAAATTCTAAATTACATAGAAATGTTCTACCTTAATTCCTGTGCTCACTTAATCCTATTCATGTAATTAGAAACTTATAATTTCTAAAATATTTTCAAATATTTCAGGTGCCATTTTCAGAATTGCTCAAGAGAATGAAATGGTTTTCCTCTTTAAATCATTAGAACCTCATCTTGCTGTACTAAGAACCATAGATCTTTAAAATTGAAAGGACATTGGATTCTATTTTATAAAAATCACATAATTTGGGTCCAAGGAAATTATGGGATCTGCATGAGAAAACCCAGTAAGTTGTTGTTAGAAAATAGAGCTCAGCTATCCTGCTGCTGAGCACTGAGCTTTCTTCTACAGCACTCTCATTTACCTGTCTGTTCTTTACAAATCAAACACACACTCCAGGGTGCATATTCAGAGTGAATAGTATAGAAGTTGAAATTACATGGAAACATTAAGTATAAAATACTAATAATTGTAATAGTTTATGAAGGTAAACATTCAAAATATTTCTTTATGTATGATTTCTTGAAGGCATTTCAGAGTTGTTTTTTAACTATTTTAATTTTTATAGTGTAACTCCAATAGCCAAAGATAACCCACAAGCCTTTCAGAAGCAGATAGAGAATGTGAAGGGGAAAGACCACAAATTAGGGATAGAGAATATATCTGGGCATTTTTTTTAATGTTATAAAAGTAAATTTCCCCATATTCTAGAAAAAAAAAAAAGTCATGAAAATATTCAGGGTGTGAGCATTTGGGATTCTGGAGGGGAGGGGAGTCTATAATTTTGTAGTCCACATAATCTAGGATTCCCATGTTCTATTCCATTCCATTTTCAGAAATATCTCTTCTTCATAACTTCTTTCATAATTTTCCGTATGGAAAATGAATGCTGATTAATGCCTGCTCTACCTCTTTTTTTCACTTGTCTTTTAAATGTTGATTATCCTTATAGTTCCATGTAAAAGCCCCTTCTCTGTTCAGATTATGCTTTTTCTTCTCTCCCATGATTTCGAGAAGTTTATATTTATTGGTGTCTTCTAAATCTCTACCTGCAGTCTCAGTATACACTTCTCCATCCTGTGCACACGCACACACACACACACACATGCACACACCCATACACATGCAACGCACATACACACCTACCCTAATTGACATGTCTACTTGAATCAATAGTGAAACTCATCTTTCCTTCACCCACACAACCAAACAGCTATTACTCCCATATTCTGTATTTCAATGAATGCTATCTTTGTCCAACTGCCCAAATTCAATATATCTCTGGTCCCTGGACTAGACTCACCCATTCTATTAATCACTAAGTCTTATATATTCTATGTCAGTTAAAGTTTTGTCAGTTCTCATCTCCACAACACCCCAAACTGGATATTTCTACTACCTTCAACTCACTTTCCATGCTTTGTGTGGAGGGATAATTCTAAAGCACAAATCAAATCCTACATATAACCTCCCTCTGAAGTCAGTGCGAATGTTACTGCTCAGTGTGGCTTAAATACGGGCTTACCTTGTTTCCTCCTGGCTTAGGTTTTGCCTTGTGTTACTGAACTATTGCTCTGGCAGTTTTCTAAACACATTGTTGCCAAAACCTCGGTCCTTGTCCCCAGTGTCAATTAATGCCAATTTAATAATGAGGACACGGTTTTGAGAAAAAGGAAAAAGTTGTTTTATTGCTTTGCTAGTAAAGGAGAAACAGAGGTAACTCCTGTCCCTGGGACTGTGATTCTGCCCATCAGGAGAAACAGGGACTTTTAAAGGAGCGCTCCAAAGGTTCCATTCCAGGTGTGCCCTGACCAGGGACCCAGGGTGCTTTGATGGTGTGTTAAGGTTCACTTGTTAATTTGTTCCTTCCTAGATCCTCTGGCAGGCATCCCCTTCCTGTGGAGCACAGATAACTCAAGGTAAGCTTGTTCCTTGCCCCCAGGTTAGGGAGGAGGAGAGGGAAAAGAGGAAAAGAAAAGGTGTCCCTTTTTAAAAAAGCCTAGAGCTATACTCAAAAGTGAAATAGACACTGTCACAATACCCTCTCTCTGGTTCAGATCTGAGACCTCTCCCCGCCCACCCCCAGTCACCAGGTCCATAGTCACTATTTACATTTCAGTTTAGAAGACTTTCTCTAAGGTACCTTGGGTGGCTGTCCCAGAGTGGGTTATTTCATTCCTAGGTTGTTTCCCAGCCTTTAACACTTACCGATTCTAACACCTGCATGTCCAGTGTGGTCACAGTCTGCTTACTTAAGTGACTATTAGCCTGTAAGAACAAAGCCGTTTGTATATTAGGACTCCAGACTTGCTCAGCCTACAAATCTGATACTTTGTATTCTGACCTTCTGATTCACCATTTTCCCCTCCCCCTATGAAAAATCAGTTATATTTCTTTTCAAATATAAAAAGTATATAAAATCAAATACAAAAAATAGTTGTTATCTTTTAGATTATATATATGTGGAGAAATCATGCAATATTTTTATTTCTGTATCTGGCTTATTCCACATAGAATAGAGTCCTCTTTGCCATTCATGTTGTAGCAAATGGCAGGAACCAATTTTTTTAGGACTGAGTAATACTCCATTATACATATGTACCACAATTGCTTTAGTCATTCATCCATCAATGGTCACTTAGATTTTTTTCCCTTTATCTTGGCTGTTGTGACAAGTCTAGACCTCTCTAGGACTACAGGTAATAAAATCGTTTCATATATGGGATTCTTGCTGAGTTAGTAGATTTTAGCTGCCCTTTTTATAAAAACAAAAAAATAAATGGGTAACCATGTGAGATGATGGACTTGATAACTTGTTTCACAACTTGCAACCTTTTTACTCTCTATGTGGATTCCATAACATCATGCTGTATACCTTGAATATACAGTAAAACGTATTTTTAAAAGAAGAAAGTAAAATGGTAAAACATTATAATAAATGTACTTGACTAAGAAAAATTTAAAAATCTTACTTTGTAACTTGCTTTGTCCCCCTAGAATATTTGATTGTTATACTATTAAGTTTATTCTATATCCATGACAAAAAAAAGGGGGTGGGGAAGGGAAAGGAGCAGGATTGTGACTTTTTAACTGTTGTATTCCCAGTATCCCTAGTTCCTAGCACAGTTGCTGGCAGATAGCAGTTTGTCCAAACAAATCATTTCAATTGCTAATTGAATAAAATCCCTCATTGGAGGGATCACAGTCATCTCAACCTTTGCTAGGAATATGTAAATAAATGCAATAAAAATGTGAAAGTTGAAAATGCCACTAGGTAAAAGATAAACACTTTGTATTCAGTGTTACTATCCCTTTTTTTTTTTTTTTTTTTTTGCTGTGCTGGGGATTAAACCCAGGGTCTTGTGCTTTCCAGGCAAACACACTACCAACTGAGCTATATCCCCAACCCTATTTACCCATTTTTAAATCTTGGATTATTTTAAAAGATCCTTTGTATTTTGAAACCTTAACTTCACATAACAAGACACTCCCCAATAATAATAAGTAAGCGAATGATTATACCATGACAAAACTTATTTCTGATTTTCCTCTTTAGAAAAGAAAGGAAGGGAAGGCGGGAGGAATGGATAAAAGAAGGGAGGGAAATGAAGACATAAAAATTAGTAGGAAAGAAGAAGAAAATAAAGGGAATACCAAAGACAAGGCATGTTAAGTGACCTGAGAAGACAGAAACATTTCAATTTTATATTCTGATTCTAAATTCGGGTCACATAGCATTTAATATGTTCATGCTTTTTCATTTTGAAAAGAAAATCATGTATTTTGTTGCTGTTATAGCCATTTATTGCCTAGTTTCAGATGGTAAACTGCTTTATTAACTGTTACCACCTACTAAAAATAACATTGCCCTATGGTGTTTCAAGGGTCATTCATCACTTAGGCAAGACATGGACCCGAATGGTGGCAGTCAAGGTGCATCAGAGTAACCCAGTCAAAGGATTCTATAAGACAAATTTATATTTTGTTTTCAAAAGCTAAAATTAATTTCAACTCACACTACCACTGTTCGTTTTTCTCCAAAGGCCCCAGAGGGGCAAGGGATCCTGACTTCACCTGTGTTGTTTTACACAGGATTTTGAGAGCGGGGAAAGTCTCATTGAAGCCAGCACTCTAACACTGTTGGGAGTTTAATCCACATTGTCACATCAAACTTAAAAATACCCTCTTGTGTTATTCCCTACTCTTACTTCAGAACCTATTATTCCCATATAGCAAGGACTTGTCCATAACTATTCAATGACAGCGCTCAGAGGTGAACCTCAGAAAAAAAATACAAAGTGCCCATGGAGTTGTAATTAAATTTCATTGCCAGTGATTTTCATCATGGGTTATAAAGTTACTGAGTGAGACTTCTAAGAGGCAAAATATTCAAAAGTAACAGAACAAATATCTTAAATACATGGTTTTTCTCTTTAACAAAGACAAAACTGAGCAGTGATTTTACACTAAACATTGGAAATAGGTTAAAGGTTGAAGGGACAGTTGCAGTGCAGAACAAGGCGGTGACCCTGATTTTAAAGAATCAACAACTTAAAGAAGGGTATGTGAAGACATTTACAAAAAAATACATATACACAGTTTTTAGTTTTGCAAAAATAGTTCATTGCATTTCTGTTTACAAAAAGACAATTGTCTGATAAAAAAAGTCATATGCTGGATCAAATGCAATATATTTTAAGTGTATAAATGCTAGACTTTTAAAGGGTAAAGCAAATTTCGAGAGTCAAAAATAGGAGGGAAAAATATAGAATGGATACAACCACTTATTACTCAAAGAACATTCTAAAGAATATTTTAAGGAAAATTCCAGAATGATTGACAGAAGGTATCAAATGCAAGAAGAAATGGTGAGTTGAGACTGGAGCCACGTTTGCAGATCCTAATATTTAAAGATGGACTGGACAATGTGATAAAAATATGTGAATCTTCATAGGAAGGGGAATTAAACAGATAGCCTTACATAAAACCAGAGGAAGAATTTACCAGGAAAAAATTGGGAGCACCTTAAAAAAGCCACTGTAGAGTCCCAAATAGTTTATGATCATCCAAAGAAAAGCTCACAGTAAAAATCAACTATATTGCAGGAAGGGTCTTTGACAGAGTCAATACAAACAAAGGCAGAAAATAGATTCCAAGGATTTTATATATTGACTGTATGTTATAGTGAACATAAAGTGTGTATCAAATATTTAAAAAATAAATATTAAAAATAAAAACAAGAGACTAACAAAAATAGACTTAATTTTATAAAAGACTTATTAAAATGTAATCCCAAAACTGTGTTTCTATGTGTGTGTAAATATGCCACATACAAAATTGAGATGTGCCAATTAGAAACATAATCATGGAAAAGAAAAAACAAAGTAGATGGTATAAACAGAAAAATCGCAATAAATACTAAAAAGAAGTTGGAACATAGAATGACAAAGCCCAACATTTGATTAAATCAAGATTATAGGAAGGATAAAAGAGAAAATAGAGAAAATCAATATTTGAAAGAAAAAATTTCCAGAAAAGAAAGATGGGCACCCTGAGAATAAGGGTATAGGAGAAATAAAAAGAAATATTTTGTATAGATACTTTGTAGATAAACAGAAGAATTCCAAAGAAAATAGAAGCTTTTAAAATAAAGTAGAAAGAAAAAAAATGTTACTTTCAAAGGAAGACTATTTCTACTATCAATTTCTCAACAGTAATGATATAAGCAAAAAAACAGAGGAGTAATGCTTTCATAGAGGCAAGGAAAAAAAGAGTCACCATTAGGCTTAAACTGAATAGCAGCCCAAATGTTGTTTTCAAGGATAGGAGACAAAATAAAGAAATTTGGGGACAAGTAAAAACTGAGAGAGTTTATTCCCAACAGCCCCTAAATAATGGATATATTTTAAATATAAAAAAGCATGGAGATAAAATGCTGGTTCATAAAACTAATTTCAATGTCTTTCAAAACTCAGTGTTACACAGATGATTTTCTCAGATGGCAATGAAAGTTAAAAAATAATGAAATATAAGAAACTAAGAAACAAATTGAAAAAAAAGACATAAAAGGAGAAATTTAGGAAAACAAAAAGAAAACATAGATAAGTGATATAACTGTGAGCAGATGCAATGGAGAGTGGGCCATCTGCTTCTGGAATTTATTCGAGATTCTGGACTTTCTCAAGTCTGGAGTGGCATATACTGCTTCCACTGAAGATCGGAGTGCTCCTTGGCACACTCAAATTTATAATTTATACCTTGGCGGATCATATTAATTCAATTTACTTTGAACAGCTCCAATGGCAGGGTCATTGGTGTCTCATGGTCAGGATTTAGTCTCTCTCTGTACCCAATATTTATTTCTCAAGAATAGAACAGCTATTTTCTGGATTTGTTCCAAAATTAGATCCCAATGTGATTCTCTCACAAAGTTTGACATAGTTTCACAGAGCATATTAATCTTCCACAGACCCTTAACTGCAGTGTTAAATTAAAAACATATTAACTTGTTTCAGGTACCACACAGATTCAAGTTTTCCTTCAAATACAACTTGGTCAAATAATTCAAATAAGCCAACCAATTTTCTAACTCTTCCTTAGAGTTATAAGATACAAGATGGAGCAAATTGGCTTCTAGTTTGAGCTATTTTCACTCCAAGTAACTTCATAAAAGTGTCAAAACCCTATGTAACCAAGGAGCTTATAACTCGGCCTCTGTTACAGATGGGTTTCGCCAAGGTATTTAAGGCAACCTGCTAATACACCCTTATAGATATTGTCAGAGTAATGTGATGTCTATGGTGGCTTAGCATGACCCTGTCCAAGAATGAGGCAATCAAAACACTTGCAGACCTTTACGAATCAGAGCAAGTGATCTGATAGTGCTTTGAGTAACATAGTGAAAGCATATTGTTATCTTCTTAATTGGAAACAAAATATTACTAGAACTCTCTGCTTGTTGGGATAAAGAAAGCAATATATTTTCCATATTGATATCTGTGCAGAAACTTGCTTATTTGTTTCAGTACAGAAACTGCATCTGGAGAAGCAGCTGTTATCAGAGTCACAATCTGATTACATTTTCAATAACCCTCCACTATTTTCCAAGACTCATCCATCTTCTGCAAAGGACAAAAAGGCATGTCAAATTAGCGGTGACAGAAGTTAGTGCTAATGGTGGCACTCATCTCTCTGCTCCCCCAGCAGTGAGGCTATGCTTTATTCCATTTCTTCCTGTGCAGAAAGAGTTAACACAGCAGATCTGAGTGACATCTTTCGAAAGTCTGTTTACAAGGCTGGCCCTTGGCTAGCATCTGGGATCTTGCATTTCAGGGAGTTTCTTACCATTCCTTAACCGTCTCCTCATGCCTAAACTCTTTGCAGAAACACTGCCTTAGGCTAAAGACCTGCTTTTCTTCCAGAGTCTGGAATTTTGGTATGTGCCAGGCAGAGTCTGCCTGTATGATCAACCCCTAATAAAAATCCTGGGCACTGAGTCTCTAAGGAGAATTCCTGATTGGTAACATTTTACCATGTTGTCACAACTGTTTACTGGATGAATCGTGCATGTCCTGTGAAATCCCACTGATAGAGGACTCTGGAAGTTTGCCTCTGGTCTCCCTCAGGTTTTGCCCCATGCACTTTTCTTCTCTACTGTTCTTTCTCTGTATTCTTTCACTGTAATAAATCTTACTCATTAGTACAACTCTATGCTGAGTTCTGTGAGCACTTCTGTATTAGTCAATTTGGGCTGCTATAACAAATTAATTACAAAATTATTTCTCACAGTCCTAGAGAAAGAGAAATTCAAGATGAAAACGCTGGCAGATCTGGTGTCGACTGAGGACTCATTTCCTGATTTGCAGACAGCTGCCTTATTCTATAAATAACATTACCCTGTGGTGTTTCAAGTGTCATTCATCATTTAGACAAGAAATGAACCAGGATGGCAGAGACAGATCATCTTTCATGTCTCTGCTTATAAAGGTATTAATCTCATCTTGAGGGCTTCATCCTCATGACCTAATTACTTCTGAAAGATCCCCACCTCTAAACACCATCACACTGAGGATTCGGCTTCAATAAATGAATTTTGGTGCAATGCAGACATGTAATTATTATTCATATTTACTAACAAATTATCAAAACTGGAGATGGTCTTAGAGATCTCCTGGTTTATATAGAGCTCATTTATTGAATCAGGAATCAATGTGAAGATAATGTCAGTTACAGAGCAGATCTCTGCCAACTACCCATTTAGCAACTTGAAAAAGAGTCCCATGGTGGTTTTCTGTAATGAGTGAGCCCACTGAGAAGTGGACTTAGGCCTAAAGGTCATTAATCATCCAACTTTCCTAAGTATCATTTCTGATCAATGAGCAATGGCGACTTTCTGGATATCCAGGGATTAATGTCAACTTAGAATCAATGTCAACCAGTCATGAAAACTATGAGTATTTCTCGTTTTCCAATAAAACCTTACCATTAAACAGCCATGGACACTAACCCAGGGGTATTGTTTATTGTTGTATCAAACTACACAGGATTTTAATGAAAGACCCAACTATTTTACTTCTGTGGATTTAAAGATCGATTAGCCATGACTTGGCTTTGCTGATATATTGTGGTAATCATGTTAACCTCACCCTTGAGAATTTGGTTATTTGGTTACTGTGTGAGCATCATTTTAAGATATCATCCTTTCTACTTCATTGGAGACTGCTAGAATCCTTATAGTCTCCTCAAGGAATTTCTACACGTCTTACTACACAGGATTTTCTAGGTCATCTCAAGGCACAGGTAATAGAATGTAAGTGAATGTACCACACTAAAAATCTCATTGGATACTTCTTGGTAGTAACTACCAAATATTTTACTGTGCCATTCTTACTTTTTAATTCTTGAATTACTGCTTCTTCATTATTGGCATTTCAAATATACTCAATACCAGTCTCCTTGGAGTCTAGGACTCAATTCAGTTAGTCTAACTGAGCAACCAGAACCTATTGTAGATGATCAAAAATTAACAAATCTTCATCTTCATTCAAAATTGTGTTTCTCCTTACCTGACCTTTGCTCCCATAAATACTCCCCAATTTCTATTGAAAGGATTTTACAAAACATTGAAGTCCTTTTGGTGCATCAGTCTGTTCTTCACAGGTCTGCTTGGAAGTCAGGAACTAGTGAGGTTGATGGGAATGAACTGTGAGCGAAGCTGGTAACTTCTCCAAATGAGGGGATTGCATATTGCTGGGCAGGTGGGACCATGCTCATGGGATGGAGGAAGGGCTACTTCTCTTAGCAAGGCAAGATTAAAGGGTTTAAGAGGTCAGAGGTACCTGCCACTATCTAAATCCTCCTCAATTCCCCATTCTAATTCTTAGGGTCCTACACTCTTATAAACAATGCCATAATTTTTATATTAGAACTTTAATAAGTCTATGAATTCAAACCACCTTTAAAATCAACAACTCAGTTTACAAGCAAAACAGGGTTATTTTAGGAAACCATGAAAGTATTTGCCTTGCCTCAAAGAATTCCATAGCCTGAATTTCATTTTCTTATATTCCTCATTTTTCAGCCACAATGGTTTTCATGGCAGCAACTTGTTCTGCCAAAACCAGACGTCATTATACCACTCAGTCCATATTACCACAAATGAAATTTAGTTTGACATAAAATAGTAGTGCCAAATCCTTTAATGCTGATAGTATTTTCACTGCCTTTAAACCCAATCAGGCCAGATATCTTATCCTAGATGCCAATTTCTTTAAAAAGCTTTATTAAAAAACAACCTATGAGCAAGTACAATACCAACTTATGGTCAGAAAGCAACAACAGATAGCATTCTATTAGGTTAAGGGAAAAAAAAAGTAATATATTACCAGTTTTTAGGTCACTTTACAAATAATAAGCAAAGTCTAGAGGAGTATATTTTAGGAGACATTTCCAGAAATTGCTCAGAGATTCAAAATCACAATTCTGTTTTGGAGTCTGCTTCTCAGAGGACCTGGACTAACACATTCAGTGTAAAGTAAAACCAAGGAAATGTTCATTGGAACTTTGGGAAATGGCTTGGAGAATAATTATGGTCTATATTTTTCATTGTGATGCAAAATTTTTCCTTTTAGTGACCTGCCCAATGGCTTCCAGATATAAAAAATGGTTCAGTTAGACCTATATCAAAGAAACTGAGTTGCTGCTTAATGACCTTCCAAAACAGAAAGCACTAGCCCCAGATGTTAACAATGGTTGATTGTGCCAAACATTTAAGGAAGAAATGATGCCAGAACTCTATAATCACTTTTACAAAATAGAAGGATCACTGCCTAACATTTTATGAGATATAACCCTAACAACCAGACAAAAATGTTACAAAAAAGAAAATTACTCTTCTTTACAAAATTACTTTTGTTTACGTTGTAATTAAGAAAATTACATAAAAGAAAAGAAGATTGATATTCTTAAGAATATAGATGCAAAAATCCTATTTTAACAATGCAAAAAGAATTCTACACAATGACCAACGAGTTTATTTCATATATGCAAGACTGGCTTAACATTTCAAATTAACAAATGCAAACTATCACATCAATAGACTTAAGAAAAGGAAAATCATATGGTCATAACATAAGTGCATAAAAAGCATTCACAAAACTTAATCCCTTTCCTAAAAAAAAATTCTCAGAAAACTAGGACTAAAGAATTGTCTTAACCTAATAAAGAACATCTATCAGCAATTTACCGCTAACATAAGACTTGTTGGTTAAAAATTGTATGTTTTACACTAACTTTGGAAACAAGACAAGGATACCCATTCTTACCATTACTACTCCAAATCAGACTGGAAATCCTAGCAAATGTGGTAAGACAAGAAAATGAAATAAAAGATAAGTGGTTCGAGAAGAAAGAAGCAAAACTGTCTTTGTTTACAGATGACATGATAGCTATGTAGAAACAACATAGAACTAATAAGGGATTACATCAAGGTTTTATGAAACTGGAATAATATACAAAGTCAATTGCTTTCCTATAGACCATCAATGAGCAATTGGAATTTGAAATTAAAATATCCTGTTTTATTATTATCAACAAATAAAACACTAGGGTATAAATATAATCAAGATATGCTCAAGAGCTTTATACAGAAATCTGTAAAATTTCTCATGAAAGAAATCAAAGAAGATCCTAACAAGTGGAAAGATAGTACATGTTCATGGATAGGGATAAACATTATTCCACTTACAGTTCTTCCCAACTCAACATATAGATTTAATGCAATCCAAATCAGAATCCCAGCAAGTTATTTTTTAGATATTAACATGCTGATTCTAAATTGTATTTGGAAAGGCAAAAGTCCAAGAGTAGCTAACACAATAAAAAAGAACAATGTTGGGAGGTATACACCCATAATGGCTAGGAAAATATGCTATTGGTGAAAGAAAAGACAAACAGATCAATGGAACAGAACAGGGACCTTAGAAATAGACTCAGATAAAGTCAACTTGTCTTTGACAAAGGAATAAAGGCAATTCAATGGAGAAAAAGTCTTTCCAACACGTGGGGTTGAAACAATTGGATATACATTTGCAAAAAAATGAATAGAGATGCAAACTTTTGACCTCTCACAAAATTTAAAATTGATCACCAGCCCAAAAAAAAAAAAAAAGTGTAACTCATAAATTTGTATAGAGTAATGTGAATACAACTTAGGGGACTTTGGGTTTAGCAGTTTAGATCTGACACACAAAGCATTATTCATTAAAAATGCATATGTTGGATGTCATTAAAAATTAAAATGTTCTGCTTTCTGAAAGACTATTAAGAAAATGACAAGGGGAATAAAGTACAAAATAAGACAAACCATGTGAAACACATATCTAATAAAGGACTTCTATCCAAGATGCACAAAGAACACTTAAAACTCATCGCACAAACACAAACAACATAATTAAAAATATAAGCAGATGAAAAAGATGTTCAACATAATTTGCTTTCAGGAAATTGCAGATCAAAAAAATGATATCTCATGACCTGCCTATTAGGATGTTTAAAATCCCAAACATTGACAATACCCAATGTTGGCAAAGATTCCTATTTCCTGCTGATGCGATTTCAAAATGGTATACTTTGGAAGACAAATTGGCAGTTTCTTACAAAACTAAATATATACTAAACCACATAATCCCACAGTAGTATTCCTTGTTATTTAAAGAGTTGAAAATTTTGTCACACCAATATTTATAGCAATTTATTCATAATCACCCCAAACTAGAAAAAACAAGAAATCTTTTAATAGGTGATAGTAAAGAAACAATGGTATATCCATCCATTGATAGAGTTAATATCACCAACATAATTTAATAACAAGAAGAAATGAGCTACCATGCCATAAAACAATTTGGAGGAAACTTAAATGCTTATTCTAAGTCAAGAAGTTAGTCTAAAAGCTACATTCTGTGTGATTTGAGAATATAACATTCTGGTAAAGGGAAAATTGTGGGGATTGTAAAAAGATGAGTGGGTCATTGGGACTTAGTAACTTAGAAATGAATTAGTAGAATATGAAGATTTTTTTAGGGTGTTGAAATCATTCTATAGAATATAGTATTGGTGGATACATGATATTATGCATTTGTTAAGACCTATAGAGCTATACAGCACAATGAATGAATCCTAAAGTAAACCATGGACACTAATTAATGACAAACCAGTAATACTGGTTCATTAGTTGTAACAAATAAACCACACTAATACAAGATGCTAACAACAGGGAAACTAAGGTGGTGGAGGGCCTGTAGGGGGTTGGGGTGTTAGAAACTTAGTCTTCTTTCTGTTCAGTGCACATTTCTTTGTAAGCCTAAAATTGTTCTTTATTTTAAAGGCTATAAATACGAAAAGCAAATAGTATGAGTCCAGGAACTGAGCAGGAGATTATGGTTTCTATTGGACCACCCCATCCTTAAGCTTCTGCTTCTCCAGTTTTGCCTTTATGATACAAGATGCTAAGCAGCATTCCCATTTGCTGCCCATCTGCTCTCCCCCACAGTTTCCCCCTCCCTACAGAAAGATTCTAGAGAGGATAGAAAGCTGGGGGTTGGCATTTAGTTAAAGGGGCATCAACTACAGGAGGTAGTAACTAGGTAAGGCTGCTGCAGCCTCCATGGGAATTCACTAGAGCTGCCCTAGTAAGAGACTGAATGCACAGATAATGAAGAGAATATAGGGTCATAGAACTCTGGCCCACTACTTACGCAGCAACCAGTTTAGGAAGCCAAGCTCTATTAGCCATCTCTACAGCTCCCATTGGGTCGAGCCCCTTTAGCTGCCCTTCTGCTCCTGAGAGCCATTATGAGTTAGTGTAGTCTTTTGGTTCCCAGTGGTTGGAATTCAGTACTGAACTTGGTGTAGCTGTTGTCCCTGGCACTTTCCTCATGATCTTGGCAACTGGTGGTGTCCTCTGGGTCCTCCCAACACTTTCTGATATATCTCTCTCTGCCAGAGAACCTCAGGCATTTCCATTTCACTCCCTGTTGGCCATTTCTTTCTCTAAGCTCATAACAGCCACCCCAGGAATGACTTCTGCCAACCTCCTAGGCTCTTGGGTTTAAATCAGATATACCCCAAAAGTTCTCCCAAGTCACTGAATTATTGCCTATTCAGTATTAGGCAATTTCTTTCTTTCTTACTTTCTTACTTACATTTCTTACTTTCAAAATCCATTCCCAGAGGTTCTCTTTCAGCTCTGGATGGTACATACTGGCTAATTTTTGCAACCTCTAAAGTGCATAAATTAATTCTTCCCTCATCGGGGCCCAGCCCATCCATGGACAGGTTATGCTGAGATTCAACTCTAGTTATGGACCTGGGCAACAAAGAGCAGAAGTGAGGACAACTCCTTAGGAAAGGAGGGAACAGAACACCCATTACTTAATGAAGGAGCATTCTCTGCAACATGGGGGACATGCCAGCTCTTGTACTGATCCTCCCAACTTCAACCTCCCCCACAGTTTCCCCCTCCCTACCCCAGGGCAGAAGGGAGTGGGACAGAAGGGGAACCTTCTCTGACCCCTTGATGATGCCACATGATCTATAAGATCTGAGGTTTGGAGGAATTTTACAGAGCAACCATCCTCATGAATTATCATACACATGTACTTTCCCCAAGTTTCAGGATCTCAAGTTTTCCCAACCAGGGCCCTGAACCTGGCATAGCAAACCTACCTTGTTGGGATATTTAAATGCCTCTGAAGTTCTACAGCAGTAACTACGGATCCTCCTGTTTCTGGCTCAGCCAGGTTCACTCTTGCAGCTTGCATTCCATCTCTCTTAGCCTTAATCTACTTGCTGAGGGGCCTCATTCTCTCGCCAGCTCTCTGCAGGGCATGAGCCCCACTTAACAGTAATCAGCCAACGCTACTGTCTTTGAAAATATTGTCTATCCTACTCCTATCTTTCAAATGCTCTAGACATTGCATCCCATTGGGAATTTGCTTCTCAGCACACTACTGATAAAATCTTTACAACTGGGATGCTACCTGGTGCCAGGGACCGTCTGTGCCCCACATACCTCAGGATGGTGATTATTTTGCCCAAAAAGTGATAAGTGCAACAGTCCCATGGAGACTATTCATCATAGAGGAAGAGTCTTTTAGGACCTGCGAGACAGAGGGGAGGCAGGAGAAAGAACTGAGTATGAAAATATGGGACCATAACAGAAACTTCCAGAAACACCCTCTTAACCGTTTAGATGTTCTTTCCAAACTAATGAAACCACCTTAGAGAAACTGCTCTGTGTTATAATATCCATTATTTTTTTTCCAAGCTAAACATAATTTTTGCTGTTAAGCCTTGAAAATATTTTGTTGACAATTTTGTTCCCCCAGGTCTTGGGCATATAGTGTGATGATCAATTTCCTAGTTGAAGAAGAACCATCCAGAGACTCTGGAGTAATCAAAATTGTATGATCTCGCAAACTGCTGGGTTCTATTGCTTTTCTCCACAGTGGGGTGGGTGTTTGCTATTATTGGTTTCTGCCATGAAAAAAAAAAATACAGCCCTATAGAGAGCTAATTGTGCAGAAGCGAAGAGAGGTCAGATTTCCAATAAGCACTAGAGTTTCTCTTTTCAAGGTATCTGTGAGCACACAAACTTTCTCAGACTGTTCACACTCAGGGCTTTTTACATTTTGACATTTTTCCTCTCCAATAACCAAGACAGTTTCCACCAACACAATGGTCCATACTTGAGCTCCTCCCAGCAAAACCAGAAGCCTGGTCTGAGCAAGGCAAGGTCTATCTCTCATACCACCTCAGGAGTGGGGATCTGTATTTCATAAGGATGAGTTGCAAGAACAGATTATTGCATATGCTATGCAATAATCATAAGCAAACAAGGAGACTGAGAAAAAATGAATTGTTTTCAATATCCCTTCAGTCTCTAAGTTCTTGTGATCTTCTTATTGTCATCCCTCCCCCAAACCTTCCATCTCTGTCACTATCCAGACACAGAACAAATATATATATATATTTATTTATTATATAAAGTTTATTAATGTGAGCTCCATTCGGAATTTGGAAGTGGTCTCTTCTCCCTGCTCCTCTTCCATCCAGTCTCACAAACACAGTCTCATGTCATTGTGGCACCCCAGCTAGTGCTCCAGCTCCTTGGCACTCAGCTCTTGAAACCTTTCACCTCACCATCTGAATCTCTTTCTGATATTTCCTAGACTTTTAGAGAGGCACCCTCTGACCCTCTGATATCTCTGATATATTAGTTCACAATGTGGAAAAAATAAGCTCCTAGAGATTTTTCACTACCTAAGGAAGCTTAATAATAAAATTATATATATATATATATATATATATATATATATATGTTATAAATATATATATTTTGGTGGTGGTGCTGGGAATTGAACCCCAGGGCTTTGTGCATGCAAGGCAGGCCCTCTACCAACTGAGCTATCTCCCCAGCCCAAAATAATACATGTCAATGTGTAAAATTTCGAACAATGTTAAAACTTTAAGGATTCCTGACTATTTGGGGATGATAATTTCCTTCAGGACAGATTACATATGAAACCAGACTTAACTGATGTTGACATAGATGAAGAAATTGCTGTATAATATTGATACCAAATACACTAGAGATATTTTGGTTTCCATTCTTTGGGCTGCTAGTAAAAGAGCTTTACCAAAGTTACCTGCAAAAATGGGTGAGGGAAAAAGATTCATTGGAAATGTGCATTAGGCCTGGAATTGTTAAATCAGTTTGTTTTGTGGTACTGGGAAACAACCCAGGGGTGCTTACCACTGAGCCACACACCCAGCCCTTTTATTTTTTGAGGCGGGTATGTGTGACCAAGGCTGGCCTCAAACCTGCAAGCCTCCTGCCTCAACCTCTCAAGAAGCCAGGACTACAGGCACGTGCCACCAGGCCCAGTGAAATCAATCACTATTTCATTGATTACCAAACACTTTTCCAAGTATTACAGGCACAAAGATAAATTGACAAATATCTTGTTTTCGTGTGCTTATCTTCTAATAGAGAATAGGTCAATGAAAAATTAAAGAAGTAGTAATACAGAAAGAAGAAAAATAGAAAGGAAAGAGAGAAGAAAGAGGGACAAAGAGAAGGAGGGATGCAGCAGGGAGAGAAGGAAGGAGAGAGGAAGGGAAGGAGAGAAGGGGGCCACCATCTTGCACCTCCTTGGGAACACTCTTGAGAGTGAAGCAAATGCAGATGTTTCCTGAGCCAAGGGATGATGATGAACAATCTTCTACTCCTAAGTCCCCAAATACAGCTGTGCTTGCTAAATCCAGACCCCAAATTCTTCACTTCATAAGCTGATTTTTTGATTGATTGGATTTCTTTGCCAGGCAACTAAAAGCCTTTGGATGAATAAATTACATTTTTTTTTCTTTTATTGTCTGTCATATGAATTTTGAATTTAATAACTAAGATAAAAATACTGATCTTGAATTTAACAAACATAAGGGGGGAAGGTACATTTTAGCATGAACCTCTTCTAATTACTCTCTATTTTAATGAAGTTTTGTTTTATTATTAAATTTGTCATTTTCTAAAACTTATAACCAAGTTGGTATCTCACATTTTCTAATAAGACGCTATTTAAAAGAATGTTTTGAGTGAGGAGGCACTGAGGAATGACTGATCGAATTGTTTTGTTCATGTACAACTATGTAATAACAAAATCCACCATTATGCACAATTACAATACACCAATAAAAATGGTCTTTAAAAAAATAAAGCCAGGCATGGTGGTGCACATCTGTAATCCCAGTGGCTTGGGAGGCTGAGGCAGGAGGATCTCAAGGTCAAGACCAGCCTCAGCAACTTAGCTAAGTGCCAGGTAACTTAGTGAGACCCTGACTCAATCAAAAAAATAAAAAGAACTAGGAATGTGGCTCAGTGTTTAAGCCCCTCTGGGTTCAATCCCTGGTACCAAAAATGAATTAATAAATAAGAAGTTTTTGTGAAAGGGGTGGGGAACACATAGCTTAGGCTAAGTAACCAACCAGTGTTCACTGACCCATGGATACCAGAACAGGAACAATGGCCGTGCATGAGGTTCAGTGTACACATCAGGATCTCATGCCAAAACAGTAAGGAAGTTAGATGGAAAACAGCCCGCATTCCCCAGGGGCATAAGTAAGACAACACAACCATGTAAGACCTGGGATTTGTCAAGGAAGGAAACAGGAGAAGGCAGCCATCTGCAAGGTTACTGTATCTGGATTTACTTCATTTATTTAAAGCTGCATCCAATTGCAAATGGCACACTAGGAATAAATTCTTTCTGATTTAGTATCCTAGATATTTCCAGGTAAAAATTCATACCAAAGAAAACTGGTAGTGTAGGAAATCCTTAAATTAGGCAATGGCTGAAAACTTAGAAAAAGAATCTCACCGTAGGGTGTGTTTACAAGAGACCCCAGGAGTGTGGCGGGAGGGAGGAGTGAAGAAAAGGGAGGAGAAATGGGTGCTAAGTTACACTAGAAGGACCCAAGGGGCTCTGGTGTGCTGCTGTAGAGTAGTGTGATCACAGATAATGATCATATACGGTGCATTTCAAGGAGCTAGGAGAAAGTATTTTGAGAGTGCTCATTATAAAGAAATTGTAAATGTTTGAGGACATAGGTATGTATAATCTGATTTGTGTGTTGTAGATTATATGTATGAATCTAAATATCACATGGTACTCCATTAATATGTACAACTTTCATGCTTTTATGTATCAGCTATAAATTTTTTTTTATTTTTACAGACTGCATTTTGATTCATTGTACAAAAATGGGGTACAACTTTTTGTTTCTGTGGTTTTACACGATGTAGATTCATACCATTCGTGCAATCATACATGTACATAGGGCAATGATGTCTGTCTCATTCCACCATCTTTCTTACCCCCACCCCCTCCCTCTCATTTCCCTCTACGTAATATAAAGTTCCTCCATTCTTCTCTCACTCCCACTCTCCCATCCCCATTATATATCATCATCCACTTATCAGGGAAAACATTTGGCCTTTGGTTTTTTGAGATTGGCTTATCTCACTTAGCATGATATTCTCCAATTCCATCCATTTCTCTGCAAATGCCATAATATTATTCTTCTTCATGGTTGAATAATATTCCATTGTGCATTTATACCAGAGTTTCTTTATCCATTCATCTGTTGAAGGGCATCTAGGTTGGTTCCACAATCTAGCTATTGTGAATGGCTGGGTCCAGCCCTAGCAGTGGTCAGGGATCCTAGGTGGATGGGAGTCGTCGGCACAGGGGAGAAACAGCAGAGACACCAAGTATTCTGAGGCTGACTCTCTCTATTTTTTCACAAGTCTTTTTATTTGGTTAGTACAAGGAAATAATAAGTGAAAAAAAAATCTTCAAAAGTACAATTTATGAACTTTCCCAAGGAACATATTCTTTCTGCATGATAGCTGAGATCAAAACAACCTTGTTCCCAGCAAGATTGAGGGCACCATGCTCCATTTAACCCTAAATTCCCAGAATGAAACTCTATTTTGATCTTTAAAGCACTAGACATAAGAAAAATACAAATTATATTTATGATTAACCTGTATATTTGTATTATGTAGGTAAAGTATCCTTAAATTTAATCATAAACACTAAGAAAACTATGAAGGCCAAATACCACATCTAAGCTCAGAGGAATACATTCTTATTTACCTATACTTATGATTTTTAGAGAAATTTTTAAACTAAGGAAATCACAGGCTCTTCACAAATTTGAGCAAATTATAATTGCTTATTTATTATTTTATCTATGTATTAATATTAAACTTTATTATATGTTATTTTGTGTCTCAATACAGTGAAACCTCCCCCAGTATGTTTTATAATCTGAATCTAAAGATGTATTGCTTATTAGTATTAAAAACAATTGTATATGGGTATGTGCCATGCCTGTGACCCCCAGGAGGGAGGATAGTTTTTCAACAGATCCCTGTCAATATTGAGTCCTCAATTCCAACAGAACCTTGTCAGTTGTTGGATCCTCTATTCCAACAGAACTTTGTCAAGTGTTGGAGTGGTGGGAAAGAGATGCAGCAGAGCTGCTATAAACATTGATGTGGTTGCTTTACTGTAGTATGCTGATTTTAATTCCTTTGGGTATAAACTGAGGAGTGGGATAACTGGGTCAAAAGATGGGTCCATTTCAAGTTTTCTGAGGAATCTCCATTCTGCTTTCCAGAGTGACTGCACCAATTTGCAACTCCACCAGCAATATAAAAGTGTGCCTTTTTCCCACATCCAAGCCAACATCTATTATTGTTTGTGTTCTTGATAATAGCCATTCTAATTGGACTAAGATGAAATCTTAGAGTTGTTTTAATTTGCATTTCTATAATTACTAGAGATGTTGAACTCTTTTTCATATATTTATTAATTACCCATATATCTTCTTTTGTAAAGTGTTTGTTCAGTTCCTTGACCCATTTATTGATTGGGTTCTTTGTACTTTTGGTGTAAAGTTCTGTAAGTTCTTTATAAATTTTAGAGATTATTGCTTAAATACATTTTTTAAAAGGAAAAAAATTTCACTTAAAAAATAAATGAAGGTACATTTACAAAACCTTCACACAGATGTTCTAAATAATTTAGAAGAATCTCACTCCAGTCTTTTCCCATTTTTGTACTTAAATCACACAGGCGGACCTCTAATAGAACTGCATTCATCCACATGGCAATTACTGAATATCTTCTATTTGGGTGCTGGGTACTAAGAATTAACGATATTCTCCTGATTTCACAGAAAGCGTAAATCCTCAAGAACTGCATACTGACTCATTCTATAAAATATGAGCTTTATATATTCAATCTTATGATAGTCAACTTTCCATAACTCTAAGAAATACCTGAGATAAAGAGGAAATGTTTATTTTGGGTCACAGTTTTAAAGATTCCAGTCCATCATGAATTGTCTCTATTGTTTTTGGACCTGTAACAAAGCACCACATCATGGTGGGGAGCTCATGCATGGTAGAGTATGCTCTCCCATCTTGGCGGCTAGAAAACAAAAAGAAAGAGCAAGAGACTAGGGTCACACACTCACTCGGAGAGTACACCTCCAATGACCAGAAGACCACCCACTAGCCCCCACCTCTTAAAGACTCTCTCACCTCCCAATAGCTCCACGGGCTGGGAGAAGGACTTTAACACACGGGGCTTTGAGGCACAATCCAGATCCAAACTATAGTCGATCTATGTTTACAATTTATCTGAAATTCTGCAGAAGATGCAAAGGAAACCTAGAAGAATGCTATTGGGGTTCAATATCGACCGATCCCCAGAAAGTCAAAGTGCACACACGGTAATGCAAGTCACACAACCAGGTTTTATTCAAAGCAAGCTCGAGCCTGGACCGCGACCAGCCTCTCAGACCACTACAATGGCTGAGTGGGGAGCCCCAAGGGATAAGAAAGCACTCTATTTAAGAAATTTCCAATCATTCACATACAAAGACCTGTACATTATTGGTTAGCATTCGAACAGCTAAACATTTGTTCTCTTTTGGTTGGGTCCCTCCAATTTATTTGAATCTCTCTGGGTCCCGCCAAAACTGAACGGTCCTGGAGGAAGAAGGGAGGAGGGAGGGGGTGAACTACACAGAAGATGAGTCAGGGCTAGGCCTCCCGCACCCCATCCTTGATAGATAAGGTTTCCAGGCAGCTGCCCATTTCTAAGCCTTGATAAACTCCGGAAGACCAATATGTCCTGTTTGTCCTGTATTGGCTCTTGAGGGTAGCACCTGCCTGTATCCTGGTGGTTAAGATAGTTCCTCATTTCTTAGTGTTTGTGCGCCCTTTCCTGGGGTGGGGGGGTTTACGAGTCAGTTCCCGAAATGGCTTGTTCATACAACATGGCTACACAGATGTCACCTTGTTCTCAACAAACCATCTGTTTAAGTCCAGAACGTGCTTTGTCTTCTCGATATGGAAGCTGATATATTTGGTTATAACAATATGCCCAGAGCAATATTTTCAAAAACTTTTGAAAGATTTAGCTCTACTGAGTGACATAAATGGTGCTCTGTACACAAAATGCGGCCAGCTATTGAAACCATGAATTCACTAAACCAAATGAAAAGAATCCAAGTTTTCTAAGGTCATAACGCTTTCAAAATGTTCTTGAAATTTATGACTTTTGAACACTTCTCTTAAAATCAAAAGTCCCAATGGGTTTTATCCATCCCATTTATTTAACTCTTGAATGGAAACTTCATACTCTGGTCTTAGAATGCAGAACCATTATTGCTGTGAGCTTATTTAACTGAAACAGATCAGTCTACATTTTAAGGTTTCTGTTTAATCCCTATCAGTCTAAGGCTTCCAGTCATCGACTGGGAAATGGTAGTGTCACAGTTCATGACTCTAAGGTTCAGACTCTTCTAGGATATAAAAGTAACCTGAAGAAAATGTCCTAGTCTAGCATTTTTGCACAGTTTTTAAGTAGGTGGGTGCTTAAATAGGGATGCCACACAGAGGAAAACCTTGCCTTGTATGAATTTCATGCTAATTATCAGAGCACACTGTCGTGGCCAACTGGTTCTGTTTCCCACCAGAATTGAGGACAGGAATGATATCTTCATCAATGTATCCATGTTGCATAGATACCACCGTTTTAACGGTGACCAGTTCTGCTCCTTCTAATGTTGAAGACTGAACACTAGAGAAGCATGCCAAGGCAAGCATATTAAGCAGGTTTTATTTAAAAGTAATAATACAGACTTCTCCCGGCAGGAAGAAGGGTGCCATGGATGATGTTCTAAAGTCCCAAGAAATGAGCACACCCTACATCTTTTATAGGTTAAAGTTTGTTCTCCAGTTCTCTCCCCCTTTATCTCTCCTTCCTGCCTACGTGACTAGGCCTGGTTTTGCATTAAGTGAGAAGCCATGGGCAGGGGGAGGGTCAAGGTGATTCAGGCAGGTAAGGGCCCAGGGGGCATTAATTAGCAGCTCCTTGCTTGCAGTCCTTGATAAAGGCAGGTAAACTTGGTAATCAATGGGCCCTGGAGATCCTTGTCATTCCATTCTCCCAGGGGCAGTCTCCAACTTCCAGAGGCAGATGGCTTCGTGGCTTCATTTCCTCGATTTGACCTGATCCCCTATTTCTACACTAACTACCTGTCCTTAATTCTGGCTTCAACATGACAAATAACACCATGGAAAATGTACTTATAACAAATTAACAATGGGTACCCCATAAACTGCAGACCTAGAGTTGGCAGCAATCCAGGAAAATATATTAAGAGTCCAAAGAAATAGTCCTGATTTCAGCTAGTCTTTTGATGACCTCTGATATTATTGGGATTTAATGGGGAAATGTGTTTGATAAAATTACAGTTATTTAGAACAGACTGTTTATTGAAGACATTCCAAGCGATTCTAAAATGCATGACGTTAAAATAAAAGTAGATAAGCAATTGCATGTTACTGCAATCTGCTCTGTTCCCACCAAAAGATTAGATGAGGAACTTCTGAAAGCATTCTCCAATAACAGAAGTCAAGGAGAGTAACTGATTATTTGTGTGAACAAACCAGAATTCTATTTTTATGTATTATACTTAGCTTAACAAACATCATCAATGTGTATCTTAAAACTTTAACCCAACAGTTGTACTTCTAAACTTTTTCTGAGAGAAGAAAATTACTGAAAAAGATTATATACAATTTTCATCCTAGTGCTTCTTAAAAGGGGAAAACAAGAATAGTTTAAAAATGTTAAGTTAAAATGGTCCATTTATAAACAGTGACTGAAAAAATCAAGATAATGATCAGGGATTGGATAAAGTCAAGTTGTCCTAAGGCCTATTTTTGTATAGCCTGCAAGCTAAGAAATATTTTCTACACATTTAAAGTATTATAAGACAAACAATAATATCGACAAAATAAAACACACATAAAAACTACACATCAGAGACTGGTTAGTGCTCACAAGTCCAAATAAATCTTTTCCTATCTAGACTTTTACAGAAAAAGTTTACTCACCTCTTACAAATCAGTACACATTGACATGGAAGGATATTTATGCAATGGGAATAGCACGCAAGATAGTATATGCAGTATTTAATTTCATAAAGTGTTGCAAATGCATGTATATAAAAATGTAAATGTCCAGAAGATAATGAGCACAATTCTGATAGTGGATTCTCCAGGGGATAAAATCGCACTTATTCTTTATTCTTCTCATTATAGATGGTTTCTTAAAGTAATGTACATATCTCATTTTTATAATCAAAGGCTATTTTCTTTTTGAAAAATAGAACTTCGTAAAATGTAGTAAGTGATAATACTTTTATTAGGCTTTTATTATATGCCAGGCACTGGTCTCAGGACTTGGCATCCATTTGCTCACATGAATTGTCAGAATAGAAATAGGCAATTTTAAAATCCAATTTTTAAATTTCAAAACTATCAGTGAATTAATTAGCTGTCTATGTTTGCATAACTAGTAATTGACAAAACTGAGGTTCAGATCTTAATCCTAAAACCATGTGCTTAACCACTAGACTGTATTTCCACATATGAATCATGTGTGACCTTGCTTTCCCACAAAACACTTGGGGAAAACTTCTGGGTCTTTTGAATACTATGATTTATAAAATTTGAGATATAGCATTTAGGGAAAAGCAATTCAATATTCTGTTTCACAAATAATATGCAGGACTACTGAAGTTACAGTTCAGCTCCCCATGTATAATGTCCAAAAACTCTGACAATTATATTCAGTTCTGAGTATCCTGCTTGAGAAGAAATATCAACACTAAAGCATTTCAAAGCAATAGAATAAGACAACAAATCTGGATGGCAAAATAATCAAACTGTTTGTCCTAAAATAAATTTTAAAATTCTCAGAAGAGATAAATCATGGGAAATCACCAGTTATCTCCAATGTTTGAAGGTCATTTGTAAGGGAGGGCTGAGTCTTGTTTCCTGTGATCCCAAGGAATAAAAATCGGACTATTAGTTATAAGTCATGAGGAAGTAGCTTTCACCCTTGTACATCTGAAAAGGTCTTTTCTTAACACCTGTAGCAGTAGCATAAAAAGTGGTCTACCACTTCCCTAAAGAACAAAAACAAATGCAAAAATCTGTGATGCTTCTTAAAGAGGATTGGGATTGGGTGTGCTCTTTTGGATGACAGCTACCAATTATAATGTAAAAACAGCCATAGGCAAAAGTGTAAAATTGTTCCACATACTAGATACAGCTTGACAATATAAAAAGTCAACCAGAGACTATCCTGGCAAATACCTACCACTGGATAGAAAATTATCAACCTCTCTGTTCCTAAAGGGAATATGGAAAATCACATTCATTTTTAGCTATTTTAATTTTTCAAGTACGTAGATAAGATAGAAGAGCCAAAATTATCAACCCCAACTCTCAGTAGAACACTACATATTCAAACCCAATAGTTTACTGTCTTTATTAGCATTTTTTTATTATTATTATTCCAGGACTATCCTCAGGGTTATACCCTCAAATACTTTGAATCTCTGTCTCAAAATCTTCTTCACCTTATTGTTTCCATCAATCCTGAACTGTTCCATTTTGATACTTACCCAATACTGCTCAAGTCTTTGCATTCAAAGACATGCTGTGACCCAAGTTCATATTCTCAATGTGTTTGATCTTCTCTTTCCTCTTTCTGGAGTACTGCCAAACCTTTTTGTTACTGTTCTCCTTTTCCATAGTAAGCAATAAACTCAGCTTCATCTCATCATTAGTTAACCTTAGAGTATTTAGAAAATATCTAGAGAAAAGTCACACAAAATAACAAAGATTGCAGAGATAAAAATATTAGGAACTGACTAATGAGAAAAATAATGAACATAGTAAGGTATGACAATCTTGGCAACATCACAAGAAAGATGGACTCTAAAGTGATGAGTCCAGGAAATATAAGATTATTAATAAAGGAAACAAATCGTGTATCCATAGATGTGTGTGCTTAGAAAAAAGTAGCACTAGAATGATACAACTTTCATCATCTAACAAATGACTAAAACGCTCATCCTCCCCATGACACATGGACAACCTGGCATTGAAAGCTTAAAGATAGAATCTAGACAAATGAGTCAGATGTGGAATATACCGAATGCTGTGATTGAATTTTGATGATGCACAATGCTTGACATTTGCCTTTGTACCTGCTCTTTACCCTTTTTTCCCTCTGGCAAGAGTGCAGAGGTGAAAGTGAGGGGAAGAGAGCCACTGGATGAGCTGCTTGTCATATATTACAAAACTTTATAGGCTTGGGTTTCAAAAGCTTGAAAGAGGACAGAAGGTGCCCAAGTGAATAATAAAGAATGAATTCAATGGTAACAAAGCCATGTCTGGTTTTTCTTGTGCTTGTTCTATTCACCATCTTTCACATCTTTCACCCTGAACCACTTTTGCTTCAAACTTTTAAAGGTCTGGATTTGTTAGGAGAGCAGAGAATTACGTTGAATAAAATCCAGAGTCAGAGAATATTTGTTGTGTATGCCGTTGGTTTGAGGTGAGAAGGTATGGGTCAGAGGCACCGGCAGCAAGAAACCAAAAGTTAAGTTCAAGGCAGATGATCCACAAAAGCAAGTAGAATGAGGAGAGAAACAAGATAAGATCAAATCACCAGTAAGAAGCTGGGATCACACTTATATTGAAGGCCACATATCTGTAATAGTTTAATAGAAAATAGAATTAGAAAAGGGAAAAAAAATACCAGCACTTATTTTATGTGAATATAATGGGAAAACATAAATAAATGCTTCTGAAATAATCCAAAGGCATATAATTGGTGTAATTTAACACAGGACATAAATATAGAATAGTCAATAAGAAACATGGTTGTAGAGTAAGATTGTTGTGGACAAGTCTGCAATCTAATGATGAGATATACAATATTTTTATCAAGGATATGTTTAGGTGGGTTATACAAAACTGTGAATGATATTCTTAGAAGAATTGTGCGGAAAGAAAGAAAAGTAACACTCCTGAGGGATATAGCAGTTAGACTGCCTGAGATGGAAGAGGCAATAAGTGAGAAACAAAAATCCATCCACTGGCTCTTACTTCCAGTTAGTGTTAGTTTTGCCCATGGGTTGCACTAATATGTGTGAATAGCACATGTAGGAAGGAAAGTCTCCCAGTGGCACAAAGATAAGGGGCAAAAAAAAAAAAAAAAAAAAAAAAAAAAAAGGAAGGAGAGTATAGGTGGAAGGCAAGCGGAGATGTATCAAGTGACATTAAAGGTCTGGCACAGTGGCACATGCCTGTAATCCCAGTGGTTCAGGAGGCTGAGGCAGAAGGATCATGAGTTCAAAGCCAGCCTCAGCAATTTAGTAAGGCATTTAGCAACTCAGTGAGATCTGTCTGTGATAAAATATTTAAAAAGGTCTGGGGATGTGACTCAGTGACTAAGCACCCCTGGGTTTAATCCCCAGTACCTAAATTGAGAGAGAAAAAGAGAGAGGAGGGGGGGTGGAAGGGAGAGATGAGGATCTGCAATGGTACACAAGAAACAAGGATATACCAGACAAGCAGAAGGCAGAAAATTAAGAAACAAAATTGATTGGAGATGTAACAACTGGGGAGTTTGGGTGAAAGTCAAGAGAGGGTGGAATTTAAAAACAAAATTAAGCAAGGCATTCAAGGGGAATCTGTGATGTCAAATGTGACCAAGAGGTCAACTAAGAAAAGAACCGGCCATGGCATGTAACCAAAACGAGACCAACAGGAAGAGCCTACCTGGAGTTCAAGACAGAATAGGAAGAGAGGAATTAGGGGAAATGATTATGGGTAACTAGAGTAGGTGAAGGAAAGCTGTGGGTCAATGATGATGCTGCTGCTTTTAAGAATAAAGAAATGATAGCATGGTTATATACTTATGAGGATAACCCAGGAGACGGGGGAAATGAAGCGTCTAAAAGGAGGAAACTGCCAATGGATTATCCCTGAGCAGATGAAGAGGGATACACTCCAGTGGCAGGAAGGGGAGAGGCAGGACCAGACTGCCCACAGTCTCTGGAGATGAAGCCTAGTACAGGCTCACCCATGGGTGGAGGGTAGGCAGTACTGGTGGAGGCTAAGGAAATCACCTCTGCATGCTTCAGCTTTCTTAGAGCCAAACTGAGCTCCAGGGTTGGAGAGGAGCCCTGGAGGGCTGTTTCCTGTCTTCTGGGTTATTCTCACAAACATACAAACATTCTGTAATTTCTTTACTCTTAGAAGAAGCAGTTCCATAGACCCACCCATTTTTTTTTTTTCTCAGTCGGTCTTCCATTTTTTGGATGTGAAAGGAAAGGTACAAAATAGTCCTACAGGAGAGAAGGAGAGAGTAAATGCACTAGGGACAACCATGGTAGCAGGACAGCATGAGGAGCCCATAGGGGAATGAGGACGGTCCCACAGAACAGATGGGATGGAGAGACTGACTAAGAGGTCCACTTCCACAGCTTTTGGTCACATGACCTACAAAAGGGAGTCGTCCTTCTATTCCTGCTCATGAAGGAGAGCATTCTGCACTAAATAGAAGATTAGAGAATATAAATATATTAATTATGTATTATTATTCATATATATTACATATAATTTTATTATTCCTCATATATATACATACACACATATATATCATATAGAGAATTGAGTCTCACAGTTTTACATGAAATAACTATAATTTAGATTACCATTAATGGAGTTAAATTCAAGACAAACACCAAAGATCAACATTTATCAAAGTCACTTAGCTCCTCTTTTCTCCCACTTAGTAAGTTTCACATTCCTGTTAATTTTAAGAAAAAAAAATACATTTAAATATCAGGTTGAATCATGTGAAATTGCTGATATTCAGTTGCTGGGCTTCTATAAAAATTATACATAGTTCAACTCATGAGGTTCCTTAATTCCTATCAAGCCAACAGTTGTTGAGCAACCCATGTCTTCTATAGGATGATGTACATAGTGCTTTACAAGCAAGTTTCTTTAAATGCAAGACTCAACTGCCTTTGCAGCCTTTCCATATATTTTTCTGTATCTATTTCAATTTTCTTCCTAGAACCTCATGGCACTCAGACATACACACACACACGCCTTCTAAAAACTTTCTTCTAAAAAAAAAAAAAAAAAAATCACTGGCAAAGAGTATTTTTCTAAATTGAAGAAAGAGGCATCTAAGTTAGTTCGGAGAAGAATGAGCAATGAACTGTCAGAAACCGAGAGGAAAGTGATGGATCCACTGTACAGAAAGATCAATTAAGCCCTGGAGGGAGAGCAGAGAGCCTCAGCAGGGACCACCCCCAGGCTCCAGTCTGAAACAGAGATTTCCCTGAAAACATGAACAATGAACTGCTGGATGAACAATGGATCTCAGGAGAGACAAAGGCCTGACAATAAACAAACAGAAAAATCTTCGAAAATTGTCAACTCTCATTAAAAGAAAAAACCCTCAAATCTAAGACAAAATGACTTACATTGTTACTCTTGCAATACATAATGCAGTGAGTCCCACTCAATCAAACATTCCTTCCATCCTGAAAACTTCAAAACGGTATCACACATTGCAGTTACTCCAGATTCCATCAAAGGAGTCAATTAAAAAGGAACCTAAACACTTCTGAACAGACTTATATACTGGCTGGATAATAATTTACCTTTAAAAATATGGCTATGGTTTCTGAAGAGTGAAAATATCATTTAAATTCAATCTGCTACTTGAATTGCCAGGGAGCCGATGTTTGCTGGATCCCCTGAGCTACCAGTCTTTTAAACAGAGAGAACACCAGAGCTGGTGTGCAGGCTGCGAAGTCTCCCTGGGCTCCATGCTTAAGGGCAGCATTTCACAGACATAATCAATTTAAAAATATGCAAACTTCTGCCTATGTTTACACAGGCACAATTTTATTTTTTAATTTAAAGTAGCAAAACTAAGTTCTATTTCCAGAAAAATTCAGTAC
Source organism: Sciurus carolinensis (assembly GCF_902686445.1). Lineage (NCBI taxonomy): Eukaryota > Metazoa > Chordata > Mammalia > Rodentia > Sciuridae > Sciurus > Sciurus carolinensis. The sequence goes on from NC_062224.1 coordinate 26,388,929, forward strand.
CGAATTACTTCATTTTGAAGTTGAGGTGCCAAGATGCATAATGCATATGTAATTTGTGGGCTTTCTACACATTTTAATTGCCAAATTCAAATTGAATGAACTATATTAATGAATACCCAAGCAGTTGCAGTAAACCTTGGCTTAATCCATATTTAACAAGTATTGACAGGCATTTTTTGTATTAAGAAGGCAATAATCACACACCATCTGCTGCCAGTTAAATGGAACTAATTCAATTGTTAAATTACAAATGTAAGGACCAAGTTATAAATATGTTTGATTAAAATGGATATTGGGCAGATTTTTCTTTTTTGGTAGTGTCTGGTGCAGCCGATTCTCAATTATTGCAGGGTGAACAATTCAGTTCCTTTGCTTCTTCCTCTCTCGTGGTTTGCAATTTCAGCATATTAGCACTTTTGCCTGAGAATGAACAAAATAAGAAATAACAAACATACATTTATTCATGGCATCTATGTGACTCCAATGTTAAAAAAACCACACATCATTTGGACTTGTTTAAAAAAACAAATAATGATCAAAATACTATATAATAAGCACCCTTTGCGTAACCACAGAATAGATTTTTCATAATACCATGTAGTTTCCTGATTAATGAATTTCTAGACTTAAGGACATGTGTAGTAGATGAAATTGTTTTCATAAGTTTCTTAATTTATTTAATTGTCTCTAAGTCAATATATAGTCTTAGTCAATTTATAAGAACAGCAAAGAATCTTAGTGACACATAGCAGATACTCTATTCGATTCCTAAGTCAATTAATTACTATGAAACAAAAGACAAAAAATGCACGTGTACAAAGAGATTAGGAAAGAAGATAACAGCAAAAATTCAGATCTCAACAAAGTTTTGAGTGATGGAAAGTAGATGGAGAATTACAAATCACTTAACAGAGAAGTGGAGGATAAAAAGTACTTTTCTCACAAAGATTCTGGGACTCTCACCAACATTTAGTACCAAGGGAAGCAGAATTGAGTAGCAGGAATAAAAATTAGTACTTATTAAATATTATACAAATAGTAGATTCTCAAATCTCTTTATTAAGAGTCAGATCACTGCCCTTTATTCTAGAAATTCCTCTATCTGCCCTATAAAAATGTGAGGACTACACTATGAAATGATATTGGCCAAATTTTATTGTTATATTGTGTGCATGCATGAACATGTAATAAGAAATTCCACTATTGCCAGTTGCGGTGGTGCACACCTGTAATCGCAGCAGCTCAGAAGGCTGAGACGGGAGAATCTCAAGTTCAAAGCCAGCCTCAGCAACTTAGCGAGGTCCTAAGCAACTCAGCAAGACCCTATCTCCAAATAAAATACAAAAACAGGGCTGGGGATGTGACTCAGTGGTTAAGTGCCCCTGGGATCAATCACTGGTACCAAAAAATAAATAAATAAAAATAAAAACCCCACTATTATGTACAAGTAAAGTGCACTAATAAAACAATATGGGGGGGCAGGGAAGCAAAGACTGACCTCCAGGAAATGCTGACTCTCCAATTTGGTTCCAATTGCAACATTTATAATTGAATTGATAATCAAAGATCACTCATACTTTAAGAAGACTCAGTGCAGGATATTCACCATTTGGCTCTCCAGAGACATGTGCTTTCCTTCTCCACCCTGCAGTGTGAACTAAGAGCCTGCGTCCTACAGAGTGGATCAACCAGGCTTCCTTGAGTCTTGGCTGCCAAGTGGATTAGGTGAACAGGACGTAACAGTCATAGCAGTTTGCCAGGGGTACAGAGAAGAAGTCTCTCTCTCTCTCTCTCTCTCTCTCTCTCTCTCTCCCCCCTCCCCCCGCTGGGCCACAGTTTGGCAGGAAAATGATTGAAAAAGGAAACAAAGACTATATATAGCCACTTTCAGGCAACCTTTCCTTTGATAGCAATTATAGCTATAATCCCTCCAAGTTCCATTAATCTCTCTTCTCCTCTGGGCCTGGGGACAGTAACAGCTCCCAGATGAAGTGACTCCTGCTTTTTTGCCAGCCCTCTTTGTTTTCTCTTAACCCTGTAAACAGGTCTTTCAAAGAAGCCTTTTCATTCTCTTGCCTGAGTGTGACTGCTGGTACCTACCAGGAGCCTGATTCAGTCTCTGACTCCGAAGAGGCAAAAGAGACAGATCAAAACAAATAGACAGAAGCAGAGACTTCTGCAAATAGGAACAAGAACAGATGATATAAAAATAATATCATAGAAATAAGAACGGATATTTCTGATGAATATCAGCAAGAACAGAATGCTAGAGAACAAGAATGATCAGAGACAACTCTTTTGGAAGTTAAAGTTTTAATTAATTGAAATAAAAATATAATAGAGAGGACAGAAGATAGATAGAGGAAAGAGAATCAAACAGAAAGTAGAACACAAAGACCCAATCAGAAAAATGAGAGAGAAAGCTGGGTGCGGGGAGTAAATTATTGAGGAAGTAATCTAAGAAATTTAATTTAAGAGGAAAAAGAAGGAGACACTTTTTTTTTTTTTTTTTTTTTTTTTTTAGGTTTGAAGAGCACAGATCTCTAGTCCAAAAAGATCCACAGATTGTCTGGTACATCATCATGAAATGGGAATGTCTCCAGACTAAACCAACAAGATTGAAGGAAACTGACACTAAGTACAGTGTACTGAGAAACTAATGCAGAATATGATCCTGGATGTGGCCTGGGTTAGGAACTATTTTTTTATTTGCTATAAAAGAGAGTTTGCAGATTAGATAATAGTACTAAATCAAAATTCATTTCCTCATCAAGAAAATGGTACTGTGGTAAAAGAATATTCTTGATTTAGAAAATTTGAACTGAAGAATTTAAGGGAAAAGGAACATCATGTCTGCAACTTACTTCCAAATGGTTCAAAATAATAATGTTGTGCAGATCAATATGAAGAGAAATTGATAGAATGCAAGTTGCAAATATTAAAAATTTGTAAGAGGGAATCTGGGTGAAGAATATATAAGAATTATTTGTATTACTTTTTCAACTTTTTCATGAGTTTATAATTATTTCAAAATGAAAAGTTTATGTATATATAATATGCATACACACCTAAATACCATATGTAAAAATTTGCTCAGATATATGTATTCAAGTATGAAAAACATGTTATATGCAACAGATCAGAATGACACTGAACAATGAACTCAACAGCAGAAAGATGAGTTTGAAAGCAATGAATCGATAATGTCAAAATTTTATGGGAACATAATTTTCAACCTAGAATTCTAAAACCTAGAATTTTAAACCCAGTCAAACTGTCAATCAAGTTTCAAGTGTAAAATAAAGACATTTTGAAACATGTTAAGGACTAAAATTTTTTTAAAAATTAAACATTGATGCTGTCTTCCTTAGAAAGCTACATGAGAATATGTTACAGCAAAATGTGGTAGAAAACCGAGAGAGGAAGACTTGGGGTTGAAGATGATTTCTCACATTGGGGTGGGACAGCAGAAGGCTCAGAACAGGGACTATGCAGCAGGTCTGGAGCTATCATTCCAGGAAGGAGCAGAGGTAAAGGGCTGCAGCAGGAGGCTTCCAAGGAAAAGAGAGGCAATTGCAGGTTCATGGATAGGCAAATGTAAAGAGAGAGAGGAAGGGAGAGAGAACGATCGCTCAAATGCCCCAGTCATCAATTCTAGAAAGAAAAAAAAAAAGTTATGGTATACATAAAAGAATAAGATAAATACCAACTATTGGTGTAAACCAAAACTGAAATACAATTACATCAAGACAATAGGGGGGATTGATAAGTGAGTAAAAAGAGACATATCATCAACCACCATATCAGGAGACAAAGTCTAAAACTGATAATCAGGAAGTAACATTTGCACACTGTTTAATAATATCGATGTAATACCAGAACAAAGAGCAAGGCCAAGTGGGGTGAAGAGAGCAGAATCATTATCTAGAGTAAGTTTTGCCTTTTAATATTTAGTGCTTATGTTACTTTAATAAAAATTCACTTAAATGTAAATGTAAGTACTCCATATAAATTTTATCATTTAATGGTAAAATGTACTGATGCCTATATTTATATCTACATATATAAATATATTTTGTCATCTTCAAGAAACTTTATGAAACAAATATCCTGTGGAATGGAAAATCATGATGTACTTTGAAATCATCTAGATTCATCCTCATCCAATTATACTGCCTTAGATTTTACAGAATAGCAATCATTTCAAATATTAAATCACATTATTCTTATAAGTTTGCTTATACTTGTCAGACATAACAACCTGATTTTCTGATTGAACTTTATTGTTACTCTAAATATCTTTAATAATGTATCTTTACTATATCATAACTTAACTTAGGCATATCAAAGAATATAACACTATGCTGTGCTGTGAACTTTCACACAAGATACAGAAAAATCTATTGCTTACATCTTCAGTGTGATAAAAGGTCACCTTCCAACAAAACAATCATTGTGCTGTTTTACCTTGGCATTTAAAGAATTACACCTACCATCCTAGAAATATGGATCTATTTTGAAATCACCTGCTCCAGTTTGCTTAACCTTTTCAAATAGCTAAATCATAAAGTGTGTTGCAAGTAAGGTACAGAACTTTAAAAAAGAATAAATAAGTGGTGGGCAATAAGGCTTGAGGTTGAGGGGAGAAACAACAATACATCCATCACTGAATTCTCTTAACTGAGCAAAATGGGTCATCCACACTTTACAGATGAGGAAACTAAAGTTCAGAAAGACTGTGACTTGCCAGGGATTATACATTGATTTAAATGAACAACTATCAAGCAATCACCATATACCATTATAAACTAAGAATACGAAGGCGATGGTTTTGAAGAAGCTTACAAAGTTAGAAAAACAGATGAGAAAAGGGGTAAGAAAGGGATGTTCTATGTGCTATGGAAACACCTGGAAGGGGCAAATGACCCAGGGGAAGCTTTTCCTGGAAAGTAGGCAGCTGAAGTGAAACCTAAAAGAGAAGTAGAAATTAGGCAAAATGAGTTATTTTAAGGACATTCCAAGAGATAAAATGCAATACATTTAAAGTCAGGACTAACGTGACTCCAAAATCATTTGAATGAAACTGGAACCATTATTTCATCCAAGTAGTACTGTTTTAGTATTTATTGCTAAGTACTTAAGTATGTAATGCATGACTCCAATCTGTTATGGACCAAAGGTTTGTGACCTCCCAAAATTCACACACTGAGGCCCTAACCCCCTATATGATGGTATTTGGGAGGTGGGATTTTCAGGAGGTAAGCAGGTTTAGATGAGGTCATGAGGGTGGTACCTTTATGGTGGATGTGTTAGTTAGCTTTTCGTCACTGTGACAAATACCTGACAAGAACAACTTAGAGGAAGGAAAACTTATTTGGGGGCTCACAGTTTCAGGGGTCTCAGTCCATGAATGGCCAACTCCATTGATCTGGATCCTTCAAGGTGAGGCAGCACATCATACCAAAGGGCCCAGCCGAGAAAAGCTGCTCGGCTTATGGCAGGGTCAGGAAACAGAGAAAGAGGGAGGTGGGAAGGGATCATAGGAAAGATGGACCCTTCCAGGGCACACCCCCAGGGTCCCCTCCTTCAGCCATGCCCCACCTGCCTATAGCTAACTGCCATCAGTCGATTCAAATAAAGATGGACTGATCAGTCTACAGTTCTCATAATATAATCATGTCACAGCTAGATACTCCTGTGTTAACAGAAGCTTTGTGGGGACAACTCACATCCAAACCATAACAGGGGGATTAGGGTCCTTATGAAAGGAGGAAGAGATTAGTGCTCTTCTTGTCTTCCCACGATGTGAAGATATAAAGAGAAGGTGGTCTTCTGAAAGCCACAAAGAGGTTCACCAGGAATCAGGATCAGAATGGGCCAGCACCTTGATCTTGGACTCCCAGTCTCCAGAACTGTGGGAAATAAATTTTTATAGTTTAAACCACCCAGTAATGGTATTTTGTTATAGGTGCCTAAGATATCATCTTCTATAAGGCTCAAAAATCTACCTACCTTGAAGGCAAGATAGAATCACAAAACATATTAATAAGTGTAAAAACAGGCAGAATTGGACCCAGTGAAGAGCAGCAGCTACAGTCAAAATGAATTGGTTTGGGTTCCAAATTCTTCAAGTGACTAAACTCTCCAAGACAGTTTTGCATCTCTAAATTGGTAATCATACTTACCTCAGAGTTGCTGTGAAAACCGAATGAGATAATGAATGTGGTCCCTGTACGAGACTCAAGGAAGGAGAGACATCACTTTAACAATAATAACAGACGCCACAGCACCATATCCCATTGATAATTAGTTGATAAAGAAAAGCATACACTCATCTTTCTTATTAGCATCTTTGTTCTTCTATCCTTTTGGAACAAACTACCAGTTCCTCCAGGTCCGATCCCTCCTCATCTTTTAGCTGACCTCCATTTAATTATCACTTCCTGTGAGGAGCCTTCCAGACCTTCCCTGAGTTTAAAGAGCCCTCTCTTACCCTCCCCCTGTGGCATTGCCTAAGGTCCTTATTTATTTATTTATTTATTTTCATTTCTGACAAATCAATTTTTCTATAGTTTCAAAAGAGGTTAAACTGACAGGAATATAGTACTTAGAATTTTTTAAAAGTTCTTAAATAAATCCAAGGACCTCATGTATGCCAGGCAAGCACTCTACCACTAAGCTACTTCTCCAGCCCTGTACCCTGTCCTCTTAAAGGACTTAACCCTGCATGAAGTTAACCATTTTAATTGCATAACTTTATTATCTGTATCTTTCTAACAAAGTGTAAATGCCACAAAACCCAAGGCATTTCTTATTCAGTGACCCACCCCAATACCCAGAAAGGATATCTGGCACAAAGTACCATGTCACCAAACATTTTAAACACATTAATGAATAAATGCTATTAGATTGAGAAATTAAATCAGATGTAGAAAATTCAATCATATCATAGGGAAATGGAATGTGTGTTCTTTTTATACTTGTGTGTGGTGCTAGGGATTAAACTCAGGAGTGCTTTACCACTGAGCTGTGTCCCCAGCTATGTTATTTTATTTTAATTTAATTTAATTTTATTTTATTTTATTTTATTTTATTTTATTTTATTTTTTGAGACAGGGTCTGCCCAAATGTGCAGGCTAGCCTCCTGAGTTGCTGGAATGACAGGCATATGTCACCATGCCCAGCTCATCTATGTGGAATCTAAATAGTAAGTGTAAGATTCACCTCAAGGAGAATAATATTCTATCCAGAAAGTCAGTGCCCCCAAATTTGGCAGATGCACTCACATAGCACAGGATTTATCTCAATCTTATCATACAGTCCATCAGCTTGAGACTTCTTCATTCCACCCAGTAGTTTCTGACCAGGAAAAATAGTTCCCCCTCAGGGCATATTGTTTTGTTTTGGCTGTAGGGTATTTTTTGACAAATATATATAATGAATAGTACCTAGAGAGTTTTTCTGGTACATAGGCTTGAAAATGAGAGATGCCGAATGCCGTGCAAGACATTGGGAAAAATCCCTCCTATTAAAGAATTTTCCTGACACAGTTCCCTGTACAGCAGAGATACTGTGGGGCTAATCTTCACAGCTTCCTTGGTTGCTAAGGCTGGGAAACTGAGGGTGTTCCCCTTTTTGAACCCCTATACCTGCTTGCTGCCTGGCTGAAGAGTCCTATTCCTTCTGCTCCTGTGTTTATCCTTAGTCAAGAAAGGATTCGTGAATTTTATCTCTTCCAAGAAGTCCTCACATTTGATTTAGATAAATTTCCCAGTTGTAAATCCTATGCTTTTATATCTGCAACATTTAGTGACTATCTGACAAATCAATTTTTCTATAGTTTCAAAAGAGGTTAAACTGACAGGAATATAGTACTTAGACTTTTTTAAAAGTTCTTAAATAAATATCCTAGGTTAGTATTAATCTATGTTAATAGAACTTGTGTAGATGTAGACAGTAGGAAGGGGTGATTTAATTAGGTATTTCATTTACTCCATGCCAATTTTATTGATTCCCTAAAATGTATAGGCACAGGGCTAAGGACATGGGTGACATAACATAAATGGGACTTGATCCTAGCATTAAAGACATTGAGAGACAATTTCCCAGAGGTAGATCATAATACTACATATTATGCTGGCAGAGGAACTAGCTGCCTTTTGTTAGAGACAATTATGGTTTGGATCCAAAATGTGTCCCAAAGGCTCAGGTATTGAAGCCTTGATCCTCAACACAGCAATGGGAGCTTTTGAGAAATAATTGGGTCATGAGGACTCTGATGGCTTCAGTGAGTGATCCACTGATGAATGAATAATTTGATGGCATTATTGACAGGTGGTGGAAACTGTAGGAGGTGGGGCCTAGTTGGAGGAAGTTGGTCCCTGGGGGCATTTCCTGGAATGGTCTTTGGTCCCTTCCTCCCCCACCCCTGCTTCTTGGCTGCTATGCCCTGCCACTGTGATATTTCTGCCTTGCTACTCGCCTAAAAGCCATAGGGTTGGCTGACCAAGGACTGAACTACTGAAAACATGAGCTAAAATAAATTTTTTCTCCTCTGAGTTGTTTTTCTCAGGTATCTTGTCTCAGCAACAAAAAGCTAATACACAGAATGTCTTTTCAATTTTGTTTTTGTTTTTACACATGAAGCAAAGCTTTTAATGCACTGTAACACCTTTTGCTTAGAACTTCAGCTATCATTCCAGGTGAAATTCTGCAATCTTCAGCAATAAATCCTAAGGTTCTTGGTGCTAAAACTTAAACCTCATCCTAGAAGCAAAAGTAACTTCTCCCAGCCCCCAGCAGAGGAAGGTGGTCCCAGCAAGTCCCCAGACAAGAATGGAAATGGACAATGGCACTCCTCAAGGCACAAAGGCAAGGCCAGGCCATGTCCTTCTTGGTTTCTCTGGACCTCAACAGGGCTGCAGAGGCTGACTGGTTGTCCTGGCCAATGATCACACCATGAGTGGTTCAATCCCCTTCCTTCCTCAGACTGTTAGGTGGTGTTATTCCACCGCTCTGGAAATTTTGTGGTAGGCAGCAATCATTTCCAAGGATCTTGTAAAGGTCACCACATTTTACAGTTTTCAACAACTGACATATTGGACACCTCCTGGCATAATGAGTCCGCTCTACCTCCTGCTTGGAGGAGGGCTGGCCTCACACGCGGCTTCATTCTGCATGAGGCCCTGTCCAGTGTCAGGCTATTAATCATTGAAATGTTCATGGGTGAGAATGCTGAGCTTTCAAAGACCACTGAATAGCCAAAAAATTGTCCCTTGTGCTTTTAGAAATATTCTAGGCTGGTTTCAAGATAAAGGCAACTGCATAACTAACTCTCAGATCCACACTCTCAGATCTGACTCTCAGATCAGCGCTCACATGCATGATCAGTATCCTGCTAGCTCACTCCTTAGTTCTGTTTGCTCAGCTCATTATACCATTTTCTATCCAACAAGTTTGTGAGAACACTTATTTAATTGATATGTATAAATTGTACACATTTATTGAATAAATTTAATGTGATATTTTGATATATGTATCATTGTATCATAATTAAATCAGTTGACATATCAATCACTTCAGTTAGTTGTCATTTTTTTGGTAGTGAGAACATTTAAAATCTACTCTTCTACAAATTTAGCAGTATACATTATTATTAAGTACAGCCCCTGCGATGTGTAACCACCATTGTACTCTCTACTTTTATGCATTCACTTTTCTAGATGAGCCTGGGAGACATTGTGCTAAGTGAAATAAGGCAGGCACAGAAAAATTAACACTACATGATCTTACTTACATTTGGAATCCAAAACAAAAAAAAAAAACATTCTTTGAAATTATAAATCAGATACCACTACTCTTTCTTGAAGCCTTTCAAAGGCTTCTGATCATATGAATATAGAATAAAAACATAAATTCTGCCGGGTGTGGTGGCACATGCCAGTAATCCAAGAGACTCAGGAGGCTGAGGCAGGGGGATCACAGGTTCAAAGCCAGTCTCAGCAACTTATCAAGGCCCTAAGCAACTTAGAGACACCCTGTCTCAATATAAAACAATGAAAAGGGCTAGGGATGTGACTTGGTGGCTAAACGCCCCTGGGTTCAATCCCTGATTTAAAAAAAAAAAAAAAAAAAAATTCACAAATTCTATCTACTCCAGTCCTGGGCTACCTTCCCTCCCTCACTCTATTTCAATCACAATGAGCACTCACGCTAGTATTTTCTTAATGCTGTACAGTCTGTTCTCATTAAGTTTAAATGAGAGATATCTTCTAAACACATTATCTGTGGTCCAACAGAGAGTGACCACCAGCCAGAGCTGCTGCAGCCCACAATTCTGTGAGCAACTTTGACACCAAAACCAACCTGAATGACACGCTGGAGCACACCAATGCATAACCAAGTAGATAGAGGAAGCACCCCCTTTCTTCCACTGTCGTATCACTTACTACAATGTGATATTTTCCTGTTTTTATCTTTGATTGTTTATGTCTATCTGCCCTACTTGGATACAGCCTCATAATATTATTGTCTCGATTTTCTTAGGTCTATCACATCATGTTATGAACCTTATTTACTATGCCTCAGATGAACTGAGACATACGGCAATGACCGATACTAGTTCACTCCTATTATTTGGCATTCATTCATAATACATCAGACAAAGTTTATTGTAATAAGCTTATACAACTTTTTGCCAATTGGAAAACATACTAGGTAAGGAGAGGTCAAGTTTGCTACAAATTTTCTCAACTAATTGAGAATGTATGATTTTATAAGCCATATGCTTTTAAAAGCACAGAGTCACCGTACAGTCACAAATTTGCAAGATTCTATGTAATGCAAACAGAAGTACAGTCACCTATGTTTTCTAATACAAATTGTAACTATTAGGACTATTAGAAAGAAATATGGTACCTGAAAAGTTGCTTTAAATTACTGTAAAAATAGCAAAATAGTTTGGTCATACTGACCTTCCTACACAGTTTAGAACCTGGAGGAAAAATCCACATATTATTATTCAATGTACTCTGTGTGTGTGTGTGTGTGTGTGTGTGTATTTGCTATGGTTAATACCAATGTACCACAAACTGAGTGGCTGAAACCACAGAAATTTATTGTCTCAAAGTTCTGAAACCACAAGTCCAAAATCAAGATGTTGGTGGGGACATTCTCCCTCCAAAGCCTCTCAGAAAGGAATGTCCCTTGCCTCTTCCAGTTGTTGGTAGCTCCAGGTGTTTTTTTGGCTTGTAACAGACTAACTCCAGTTCTACTCTATCTTCATATAGTTTTTGTTCCTGTGTCCAAATTTCTCACTTCCTGGATTAAGAATTCTCAGGAGTGAAGGGAGGGGAAGGAGGATGGGGGTAGGAAAAACAGTAGAGTGAAACAGACATTATTTCCTCATCTACATATGACTGCATGACCAATGTAATCAAACAATATGTACAATCAGAAAAATGAGAAATTACACTCCATTTATGTATGATTCATCAAAATGTATAAATGCATTCTACTGTCATGTACAACTAATTAGAAGAAATAAAAAAATAAAAAATAAAGAAAAAGCAAAAAAAAATTAATTATTTTTTTAAAAGAATTCTCAGTTCTTGGATTGAATTTCTCTCAAATTGAATTAAGGGTCCACCCACCTTCTCTGGCATGAATTCATCTTAATTAATTATGCCTGCAGTGGAGGAATACATAAAAAAACAATTGGACAGAAACTAGGATAGAATCTACTCTGAAAACTGAACAGCAAGAGGTGAAGTTGGTGATTTTGCCATCTGTCCTGGGCACATGATTCAGAGTATACACTCTTCCAGTTTGCCAAGATTTATCGGCTTGGAATGTCAGAGGTTAGATTAGGGCATAGAGTCTTCTTTTACGGCAGAACAACCCTAAGGTCCAGATGGGAGTGGAATTCTGAAGAAAAGGAGGAAGAGGGAGCCATGGAGGTGCTGAGCTGCCAAATCTAAATATAAAATTCATTCTACTCCTTGGTATTTTAGCCAACTTTTTAGTTGCTGTGACTAAAAGACCTGACAACAACAATTTTAGGTCTCACAGTTTCAGAGGTCTCAGTCCATAAATAGCCAGCTCCATTCCTCAGGGTTTGAGGTGAGGCTGCACCTCATGGAGGAAGTGTGTGGTGGAGGGAAGCAGCTCAAGACATCACCCCAGGAAACAGAAAGAAAAAGACTTCACTTGCCAGATACAATATATGTACCCCAAAGACACACCTCCAATGACCCACCTCTTCCAGCCACACCCTACCTGCCTTCATTATCACTTGGCTAATCTCTATCAGTGAGTAACTCATAACAATCATTTCACCTCTAAACCTTCTTGCACTGCCTCACACATGAGCTTTGGGAGGACACCTCCCATCCAAACCATAACCCTTGGCTAACTTCTAAGCTCTCTGTGCTTGAGTAAATGGTGAGGAGGACCCAGGAGACTTGGGAGAAACAAAAAACAGCTCCTGGGAACAGAAAAAATAGAACTCAGATGCATCTGCTTTTCACTATGAAAGAGACATAATAGGGAGTTGAACCCAAGTGAATGACTTCTGGGAAGAAAGAAAAAAAATAATTCAAGAGAAAAATAATAAAACACAGATGACTTACTGTATCCATCATAATGTTAAGTTCAATTTAAAAAAAATCATTTTGCATGCAAAGAAACAGAAAAATATACCAATACCCAAGGAAAAAAAATAATCAATAGAAATCACCCCAAGATGGATGACATTTTGCAATTAGCAAGGACTTTATAGCAACTTTCTTACATATATTCAAGGAGGAAGTATTCATCATGAATGAATACATTACAATCTCAAAGAAAATGAAACCATAAAACACATGCCTGTAATACCAGCAATGCAGGAGGCTAAGGAAGAAGGATCACACCTCAACAACTTAATGAAACCCTCTGTGAAAATAATAAATTTTTAAAAGGGAACTGGAGATGTATCTCAGTAGTAGAGCATCCCAGTACTGTAAAAACATGCACATGCACACACACACACACACACACACACACACACGAACAAAGAGCAACCAAATAAAATTTCTAAAACCAGAAAATGTAATAGATGGCATAAAAAAAGTTCACTAGATAGGGCTGGGGTATAGCTCAGTTGGTAGAGTGCTTACCTTGCAAGCACAAGGCCCTGGGTTCAATCCCCAGCACCGCCAAAAAAAAAAAGAATTTACTAGGTAGGCTAAACACATCAGAGACAGCTAAAGACTCAGTAAACTTGAGAATGGATCAATAATGATTATCCAATTTGCTGAAGAGAAATTAAAATGAGAAAAATAAATAGAGAACTAAAAGATATGTGCATGATGTAATGATATCAAGTGATGTAATGTATTGTATTTAAAGTCCCAGAAGGCTAGGAAAGACAAATTCACTTGGGATAAAAAGTAAAATTAAAAAATTAATGACAAGCTTCCAATTTCTGGTCTACTTGAACCTGTGGTCTAGCATGTGAGGAGCTTAGAAGGCATCACTTCAACCTAACAACAACTAAAAACCTGAATAAAAAACTGAATAAACTGAAGAACCAAAAGCTCTTCTTAGCTCCATCTGAAAATGGAGTCACATGGTAAACTGACCCTCAAAATGGAGACACAAACAGGCTAACACAATCCCAACTTACCAAAGCAGAAATAAAGTGGATCCATCCGAGAATAGGAACACCTGAACTGTGATTGATGAATTACTGGAGGCTTGTATCGAGAGCCTGAGAAATGGAAATTCCAGGGGATCCAGGTGGAGGGAAGGAAGCTCATACTTCCTGTCAATTTTACCTTTGGGGACCCAATTAAGCTCTCATAGTGAGATGGGGTGAGGGGATCTACTTGAGTTTCTAGTAAGCAAAACAAAAGTAACCAGTTTTAAATATGTCTGAGTATTCTGCTTGAAACAAGGTCTGCCCTCAAGAGAAACTATTTTAATAAATAACCTAAATAACTGGGATTGACCAAAGTCTAACCTACTCAGATAAAGGGAAATACCCAACTGCAATCCCTTCTAGGCACTCTGTGCCACCCAGGAGGGTATAAAAAAAAAAAAAACCAAGAAACCTCTGGAGGCTTCGGCTCAATAAGACTGAGACCTAATCATGAGAAAAAAGGATAATTCCCCTCCCTCCACACCTTACTACTTCCTGACAAAATGCCTATCTACTGCAGTTCCTTTCAACCAATACATTATGTTCAATCTTCCACAAAAAATTTACAAAGATGCTAAAAGTTAAAAAAAAAAAAAAAAAGTAAAGAAAGTTTTGAAGAAAAATCGAGCATCAGAACTAACTGGAGATTTTTGAACCCCTAGGTAATTGATAGAGCTCTTAAATTATCAGTTGTCTTGAACTTATTGAAATTTATAGGCAGTATATTCTCAAACAGCAGAATATATTTATTTTCAAGTGCATGCCTACATTCAGCTAAATAGACCATATGTTAAGCCATAAAACAATATCAATCATAATTTCAGCAAGAAAGTTTTATAGGATTTAATCAGGTATTTCTAAACTATATATAGGACAACTAAAACAATCCTGCAAACAAAAAACACAGTTGAAAAACTCACACCGGCTGACAACCAAATTCACTATAAAGATCAAGAAATCCATCTGGATTCAAAAGAAACATAGATAAATTTTGGAACATAATATTGTCCAGAAATATACTCATACTTGCAAAGTTAATGCATATTTGATTAAGGTGCCAAAATAATTGAAAGGAAAATCTTTTCAACAAATGGTTCTAGAACAACTGGATATCCAAGTTCTTTAAAAAAGCAAATAACTTCCAACCCTATTTCATGCCATATATGAAAACTATGCTGAAGTCAATCAGAACCCTAAATGTAAAGGATACAATCATAACTCTTAAAAGTAACACACAGAAAATTGTCTTTACAGACTGAGGTTAGGCAAACATTTCTTAGAAAGCTGAACTAACGAGAGAAAAAAAATGCTAGGCTACACTCTCTCAAAACTAAAATATTGTTCATCAAGAGATATCATTTAGTGGGGGGAAGGAAGAGGGATGGAAATAGGAAAAACAGTAGAATGAATTAGAACTTTCCTATGTTCATATATGAATGCATGACCAGTGTAACTCCACATCATGTACGACCACAAAAATGGGAAGTTATACTCCACATATGTATGATATGTCAAAATGCATTCTACTGTCATGTATAACAATGACAAAAAGAACAAATTTTTAATTTTTTTAAAAAGAGAGACATCATTAGAAAATTAATAGCAAGCTACCGAACAGGAGAAAATATTCATTCACAAAATGTGACTGACCAAGGTCTTATATTCAACACATTTAAGGTACTCTTACAATGGATACTTGACAAATGAAAAAAAACAAGTTCAATCTCATTTGCAAATTAAAACCATAAAACATTGCTAATGGAAATGGAAAATGCTATAACTACTTTGTACATGTATTTGGCATTTGTAATATACAATTAAACATGCACCTGTAATTGGGCCTAATAATTATACTCCTAAGTATTTATTGAAGAAAAGTGAAAACATATGCCCCCCAAAAGAATTGTACAAAAATGTACACACCATCTCTTGAAGGGTAGCTGGAAATATTTTATTTCAATTGCTTACAAAATTCTCAGCTAGATAGACCATGTTGGGCCATAAAACAACAGAGAGTCTTATTAGGAGAATGAAATGACAAATTGCTTTATACTCAATCAAATACTGTTCAGCAATGAAAAGGGACTAGCTACTAATACAAACAAAAGCAGGAATGAATGTCATAGACGTTGTTCTAGGTGGAAGCCAACAGAAAGAAATGACGACTCCCTATTAAACCAGATTAGGTTAAAAGAAATCAGAATAGTCATTACCTGACTTGAGGTGGTGGTGACTGTCATGGAAGGGACATGAGGGAACTTTCTAGGACAATGGAAATGTTTGTAACCATGATAGAACTATGGTTTACTTAGGTATAAACATTTGTCAAAAACTACAGATAAGCTATATGCATTGCAATACGTGTGATTTCACCTGAAAAAATAATAATTGAGTACCACTCAGTTATTGTTGAGTAAGAAATGGGTGAACTGGATGATGTAAGAATAGTAGAATGATGGACATTGTTGAGCTTGGTGATTGGCATAAGGGATTCATCATACCTGTACTTTGCATTTGTTTGATATTCTTCATGTTATGAATTTTAATTTCTGTATACTAATACATTCATCCAATAAATAGCTCTTTGTACTCTTCTCAGTATACTTCTGAGCTCTGATGATAACAGCAATCAATATAGCAAACATGACCACTGTAGGAAGACAAATAATAAACACACCAGTAAATAAATAAGTGGATAAGTAAAGCATAAAGCATAGCAGATGGTCATAAATGTTCTAAAGGGGAAAATAGCGGGAGGCAGCAGAGTCAGGGACAGCAGCAGGAGGTGCAATTTTAAATAGAGTGATAAAGGACTGACTGAGAAGGAGACATGTACAGACCATGGGGTCGGGTGAGAAGTGACAGCAAAGGCCCTGAAGTGGCAGCTCCCCTGACAAGACCAAGGAGCAGCAAGGTGGGGAGGAGGTCATTTACAACCTTGTAGGCCAGTGTCACACCTCTGACTCTTAATTACAATGGGATGTGAAACCACTGAAGGATTCCAAACAGAGTAGTAGCTTGATCTTATTTACATTTTAATAGAATAGTTCTGGCTCTTGTGCTGAGAATAAATTTTCGAAGGCCAAGGTGAGATCAGGGAGAACATTCAGATAAAAGAGAATCCAGATAAGAGGATGTTGGTTTGGAGGAGGGCTGTTGCTCCGGAAAGTATGAAAATGGTCAGATCTGCAGTATGAAGTCAAAGCTGCCGAGTTTTGTTAAAGATAATTTCTGGCATAAGAGATTATGGTCAGAATTGGTGGGAAGAAGGAAGCCAGATGAAAGCAGTTGTTATTAGGAGATGGAAGAACTAAGAACACATTTGGGGAGAATTCAGAGGAATGGGAAGCAGGGAATGAGAAAGGAAAGGAGAGATGAGTAGAGGGGAGGGAGGGTTCAGGATGACACAAGCAATCACTGTTTTATGTTACTTCAAATACTTTGCAGAAAACCAAAGCCAGACATCTTTTCTTAACACTACTTCCAAGTTTACCTCTGGTAGCTGATGGTTTCTCATCAACATCATCCCAGTCCTTTCCCTTCTTCTTTTTTGGCTGAATGTTCTCACAGTATGGCTCCCCTCTCCTCCCTCCAAAATGTCTTCTTTTATTTTTCTGCATCTGAATGCTGCTACATGGGAACTTGGTGCTTAGAGCCGCCACAGCCATCCTGTGACATGAGGAAGACAGCCAACGCCGTGAGGATGCTACAAAATTAAAGAAAGAGCTTGGGCCTCCATGACCCATTTTGCCACTGAACTAACTCTGGGACTTCGCTTCTGGGTTTCTTCTTATGGGGGAGAGATCATTTCTGTTGTTTAAGCCACTTGAATCAGGTTTTCCATTACTTGCAGCCCAAAGCATCCCGCCTGAAAGCATTTCCTCTGCACCTGTGGTTCTCACAGCACCATCCCTGTAACAGCAGCATAAGCCTCATCAGAAAGCTTTACAGAAATGCATACCCATGGGCCCCTCCCCAGTCTCAGATTGATACTGATTTGCCTATGGTTGGAGAATCACTGGTCTGTACCTTATTGAGTGGGAGCAGATGAATATGGAAATCTATATTTCATCCCCCCCTACACTCTGTTCCCAAAAAGTAGATTCTATCAGGGGATCACTGAGAATTTGAAAGATCTTCAATTTGAAAGATCAATTTGAAAGATCTCTGCTGAATCTCAGAAACTTCAAACAGTGAATCTATGGTCATAATGATGAAAAGCTTGAAGTATCTGGTGGTCTTTGCCATCATTTTATCCTCCTAAGAATAATTACTCATGAGGGAGAATGAAAACTTAGCCATTGGGAAGAGAGGACAGTTTTAAACCCTGTTATAGACTCGAGAACGGTTCTGTCCCTCAACACTCCATGTCATGGTCAAAGCTAATTTCACAGCCATGGCTAATGCCCTGTCTATATTCATGTTTTAACTATTTCACCTGTAATTCCCATACTTGGTTTCCACTGATAATTTATATATCACTTGCTGGCAGCAGGTAAGTTTTTTAAGCATGGCCAATCACATTCCATAACATTCTGAATTTAAAACATTTGAAACTAATTTAATGGTTATGTCTAGCATTAGATTTTTTAAGTGCAGCAATAAACTCTTATTGCTTTCCTGACTGATGGAACATGTAATACCATTGCCACTGTGTATTTTGACTGTCAAAATGATTCATTATAACCCATATAAAACTTTTCCAAAGAGAGGGAGGTTACATGAAATATTTTGAATAAAAATTTAAACCCAAGGTCACCAAAGTGCTTGAGACACCTTTTGGAATTAATTGGAATGCAAGTGCATTCTCTGAAATGATTTGAAGTCTCTTCCCAAATATACAAGTTGTCGAGAAGTTAAACTTACCACCGTGCTAACTGAGCTGTTACACAATTATCAGTGGCAGTTGTAGTCAGGGTTATGCCAAGCAGGACCTGCACAGATGACCTCTTTAATTCTCTCAGCTGACAGTTACTGGATTAAAAATTGGCATAGTTCAGCCAGCTCTCCACTATTTGTTATGACGGAGTCCCAGACTGCAGACTCCACTGAGCATGCACCAAGCGCCAAGGTCTATGCTACATTAATTTACAAGCCTCACTTCACAAGACTTCAAGAAGAGGACCTCAGAGCTCAGAGAAGGGAAAGGGTTTCCCCACCACTCTAGAACAATCGAAACTCAGATATCTCTGAGTCAAAAGTGTTTCTTCCTTGGATAGCACCATAGGGCTTTGTATACAATAACTGACCCAGTTCTTAAAACTCTCCTATGAGAAACCTATATCCCAACGTGTAAGAAATAAAACATCTTCCATGTTTCATTGTAAATTTTAGACTTCTCCTATTGTGGGGTCAGTACTCAACTAAACCATATGTGATTACACTAATCAGTAAGACCCTCCACCTTCTCCTCCTCCTCCTCCTCCTCCTCCTCTTCCCCTTCCCCTTCCCCTCCTCCTCCTCCTCCTCCTCCCCTTCCCCTTCCCCTGCCCCTTCTCATTAGATTTCTCCTATTGTGGAGTCAGTACTCAGCTAAACCATATGTGATTACACTAATCAGTAAAGACCCTCCACCACCACTATCATCCTCCTCCTCCTCCTCCTCCTCCTCCTCCTCCTCCTCTTCTTCTTCTTCTCCTCCTCTTCTTCTTCATCTTCTTCTTTGGTGGCAGGTAGTGGAGAGGTAGGGAAAGAGTGGATGCAGAAGGAAAGCAGGACTCAAGCACTGGAGGAGTTCCTATTGTGTGCCAGCTATGGTGCCTGATAATCTCTGCACATATTATCTCATTTAATGTCATTCTTTGCCTTCCCGGGGTAGGAGATACTTGTTCCTGTGATGCAGTTGAATCAACTTGGTGAGATAAGCACCCAGAGATTACAGAGGTACTGAAAGGAGCAATCAGGATTAAAATTTAGTTCTGCCAGATGAAAAGCAATTACTTTTCCCATTACATATTTAGGATATATATACTCTGCCCCTTTCCCTATGCCTGGAATAAAACTTTAATAATTGAATTTCAGGCAACCGGGGATCCTCACAATTCCCATGATGTTGACAAATGCCTCTTTTGGCCACCCTCACTTTGGTCCCTATTAATACTGAAAAAGATATGACTGCATCACTCAAAAACTTCATTTTTAGCCAAGCACTTTAACTGCTATCCTTCCTCTATCTCTTCACTACCGGACTCTGTGGCTGAGTTTCACCACTGTTAATTTCCCCTGGGCATCTTTCTGATGGATGTACTGTGAACTGACTAAAGATTAAAAAGAGGAAAACAACCAACAGAAGAAGTTTATAGTATTGTGATTGGAAAAATTAAATGCAACTCCCTTAACTACACTCTCTTTTAAAATGAAAATAATAATTACAGATTAGCTTACTTTAAATATTACACAGGTCTTTATACTAAGAAACTGCTAGGTCATAGCCCTTCATTCACTTATCAGATAGGAACTTTTCAAAATCTAGGATGCACTAAAGAGATTACTCCATATAACAGAATAGGAAGTTTTTCATTAGAACATTTTCCCTCATTCTAACAAGCTTCTCAGCTGTTGTCAGTGCTGATTTATCAGTGCACATTCATCAAAATAAAAGTTTAGACCTCTGCATACCATTAATCTGCAATAATTGACAAATGTAGTCTAATTGATTTAATGCCAATTAAAATTCTGTTTTGAAATATAAAACACTCAGATAAGTAATAAATGATCAATCACCTCACACAATCAGAAAAATCACATTGATTATAAATTATTCAAAATGAAATGGAGTCTCAGTAAAATCTTTAACCCATCTTTATCTGAGAGCTAAATAAATAAGGAAGAAGAAAAATCAAAAATTTAAATGGATTTTTCATGATCATATTGGTACCGTGCTTCAAATTCATATTGTTACTAGAAAATAATACTAAAGCAATCCTTGGTATTTATATTAATTTTGTTATATTTCTTTGAAAAAAATAAAATCAGGAATCATCTATTAAAATTATGAAAATTATTTATTTTGAGATTATATGTTAGACCAGCTACCTTTCCAGGAATCTAATATGCTATGAAATTAATCTAGATAAGCCTAAGGAAATTTTCAGGTAAAACAACAGAATTAATTAAGTACTTATTGGGGGGGGGAAATGGAAGCAAGCATACAAAGTTCAATACATTTTAAGCACTGAACTCTTTTAAATATTTCTCCCCCACTTTCCTGTCCCTCCTCCTCTCCCCTCTTCCTCCCTTTCCAGGCGTGCGGAAGGTGTGGGTGTAGGAGAGAGACATTTGGATGAATGGATGGGATGGATGGGAGATGAGATCACAGTCTTGAAACACTGCAAATACTTGGCATCTGTGGCAGTGGTACCTGTTGGTGAAGTACTGTTCAGATGATAATTCATAAAACAGTTGGATGAATCCAATGGCCGTGTGTAATGGGGTGGATGCAAGCCAGATCATAATTGGACTATGGCTTCTCTTGGGTTATGTTAAATATGCAGGTTTATTCAGTGAAAATCAGATACACAAATCATCTGACACATAATGAATGTGTCACATATTCATATACAGGAATTGATTTATTTAAAAAAAAAAACCTGTGTCAATGCACAATGTTCATTGCAGTTTTGCTCAGCATCCCTAACAGCATCACTGTTATATCCTTGAGCAAACTCACTTCTCCAGGTCCTTTTGGGGTGATATAACCCTCCATAACTGAGGTATAGTTTAATTAGTTACAGTTATTCATTCAGGAATGGGTGAGTGACTCATTTTTTGTCAGTAAGATGCAAGAAAAAGGTTATTGTGGAGTCTAAGAAAGATGTCTACCCCCTATTCTGAAGTGCTTCTAGAATGACCCTTCTGTCTTTCTAGTATTCACAAGGAAACATGTAGCCCTGGGAATAGTTGGCAGCATCATTAATTAAATGACACAAAATAAGAACGAAACTGACACTACCAAAGACAGATCGAGACATAAATTCAATCCTTGATTAACTGAATGAACCACTTTTGCAAATCAGGCTCCAAAGACTCTTTCTACCTTTACTCTTTCTAAAAGGTATATGGGCCAATGAACCCTCCTTATTGTTTAGGTCAATTAGAGGTGGTTTTCTTTTACTTGGAACCAAACTCATTCAAAACGACGTACTAACTTTAATCTAAAATATTTATTCAACTTCTTCTTTCACAAGGGAACTAAAATTTATGAAAAATAAAAAGATTCAGTACATCTAAACTAGATCCAGACAGTAAAATAAGAGGACCCCTGTATCACTTTGTTTTTATTAAGCTACATGATGCAGGATTATTTCTCACCTGTGTGACATGTTCTTTTTGGGTCTTTCCTATGTTCTCTTCATTCTAAACACGTTACTGTAACAAAAGTAAAGGAATCATACAACTGCTCCTGAAGTTTTTATATAGACGTGTTGAGGGGAAAATTACACTGACATTTCATAGACCGAAGGAAGTCTGGCAGGAAAGTATGATGCAGCATGAACTGACGAAAGGCATGTGAATAACTGAGCATGATAAGAGGTGATATCACGTACCCTACCAAATGTTATTTTTATTTTAAAATTTTTCTTTACAGAAGACATACGTGACATAAACATGCAGTGTAAAAATAACAAATGAAAAAGCAAGAAGAAAATGAAATGACATCTTTCAACTGCTAAAAGACTAGAATCTTTTCCCTAATGAAATATCCATCTGTCTGGCTTATTTTACTTAACATAATGGCCTCCAGGTTTATCCATTTGCCATGGATGGAAAAATTTTCCTCTTTTTTAAGGTTAAATATTTCAGTGTGTGTATAATACCACATTTTCTTCATTCGTTTCTCAATGAACATTTAGGCTACTTCTGTCTTGACTATTGTGAATAATGTAATGAATATGGAAGTGAAGACATCACTTCTTCCAGATTCTGATTTCAATTCTTTTTGATAGACAAAAACTGTATGATCATCCTCATATCAGGAATCTAAAATAGTTACACTCACTGTAGCAAAGGACAGTGGTTAACGGGTGGAACAGGGGAAATGGAGAGGTATTGGTCAAGGGGTAAAAGTTTCAATTATGCAAGATGAATCCATCCTACTGTACAATTTGGCACCTATAGTTAACAATACTAAATCATTTGCTAGATCCTAAGTGTTCTTATCACATACATTCTTTGTGATACGTAAAAAGTGGCAGAGGGTAGGAGGGAAAGTTTGGAAGTGCTGGATATGTTTACATATAAATTTAAGTGATCAGTTCATGGTGTATTCTTACCTCCAAAATCATCAATTTATATACATCAAAGATGCACAGATTTTAATATGTCCATTGTGACTCAAAAAGTTATTTTTTAAACTATTGAAACATAATAGTTTTATGGGTAGCAAATGTAATGACCTGTGTCTTCTGAATCTAAGTGAGACAAGGTTATAAGGCTACTGCGTGGTTCTTTTAGCATGCTCAATAGGAAATCAGTTACCCTGTAAGAATTTGTAATACCCTGAAACCTTCCTGCTAGGGAAGTCATGTGTAGGAACAAGATGACTGCCCCACCAGAACCCATCTTTTCAGGTATGCCTGCAAAGGTCCCAGACATATGAGTGAAGTCAACTTGGATACTCTAGACCATTCCATCTACCAGCTAACTATACTTAGAGACTCATTCGACTATATAAATTGAAGAAGAATTAGCTATCAGAACTCTAAATGATGTTCTGATGTACAGAATGCATGAGATACAATAAAAGGGTTGGTGCTTTGAGTAACTAAGTTTTGGGATGGTTTGTTATGCAGCAATAGTAACTGAATCACACAGGCATATATTTCAGTGTAAATTAGTTTTACTTTGCTGTCACTCAATGCATGAATTTGCTTTTACAACAGCATTCAAGGTATTGTTCACGTACGAATTCCAGTCTCCCCTAACAAAAATCAAACCTGAACCTTTTATTTAAAACTTAATATTCTGCTCCCTGGCTGGATAACTGATTCATCTCAAGTCTTCTGTACTTTAAATTATTCTACTGATATATAAAAAGTTCAGCCTTGAAGCAATCACAAATTAACAAAAGGTAGCAATCAAGTTCTAAATGCAAAGAAGAATATCGTGTTTACCCTAAGCATCATTTTGGTGACAGAGAGCTCTCTTCTTTTTGGAGATAAGTTTGCCAACTAAGTTTACTGTATTCACCCTGTTAGACTAATGAAAGAAGTAGACATTTACAATGGATTCTCAGTGGTTGACTTTTGCAGGTAAGTTTCACTGAAAGCATTATGAGATATATAGGAGAGATTGAGAAATTTGGAGTCTGGTCCAATGATAATTCACCTTCTACTATAAATGTAACTATTAAAAGTCTATTTCTGGGTTTTTCAAGATGGCAGACTAGAGGGTGACTGCATTTCATGTCGCTTCAGGACTCAGGATTCAAGGAGAGGAGGTATTGAGAGACTCAGGATTTGAGAGACTCAGGATCAACTCAGAGCTGATGGGTGGGTCCCAGGCTCCCTGACTGGGACCGCAGTCCCGGAAGGCAGGGAAGGCAGGGTGGAGTTGCCCAGCGGGGCTCCTAGGCCAGGGCAGCAGGATTGGGCCACAGGCAGCTTCTCAGAGGAGGGCCTTCCATAGAGAGACTCTGGCAAAGAGGGGGGCTCCCAGGCCTGGGTGGTGGGACCAGACTGCAGGTGACTTCTCAGAGGAGGGCCGCTCAGCGAGAAACTCACTCTCAGGGTGAGAATCCCCAGTCCGGGAGGTAGGTTCAGACCCCAGGGAACATAGCAGAGGAGCTGCCCAGTCTAGGCGGTAGTTATGGAAAGAAGGGAAGTTCTCAGGAGGAGAGCTGACCAGCGAGACATCCCCACCAGGTAAGTTTTCCCTGTTAGGCAGAGGCTTTCCCACCAGGGCGGTAGAACCAGAGACCCAGGACCAGACCAGCCATGCCCCAGCCCACAGTCTAATCCCCCTTTGGCTGACCATCAGTCAACAAGTGGAGATGCCTCTGCCCACAAGCAGGGAATATACCCCACCTGAAGGCCACTACCCCTAGAGGGGCAGCTTCCTTGTGGAGCACTGCATTATCAAGTTCCTCTAAGACTTCAGGCTACTGAAGGATAAGAGGTGAGTTATTGGAAATCTACAGGGACACTATAAGTCAATAGAAGAAATCTGCAATATCTCAGAGTTTCACTACTAGAGGGGTAGATACCTGAGCAATATGAGAAAACAAGGGAAGAAAACGTCCCAAACAAACCTAGATGCTACGTCAATAAAATCCAAAGACAGCATGGCAGAAGAAATGTCAGAAAGGCAGTTCAGAATGTGCATAATTAAAAATGATCAGAGAAGCAAACAATGAGATGAAAGAGCAAATGCAGGCATTGAATAATTGCACCACTCAACAGTTAAAAGAGCAAATGCAGAAAGCAAAAGATCATTTCAATAAAGAGTTACAGATACTGAAAAAAAAAAAAAGACAGAAATCCTTGAACTGAAGGAAACAATAAACCAAATTAAAAACTCCACAGAAAGCATAACCAATAGAATAGAACATCTGGAAGACAGAACCTTAGACATTGAAGAAAAAATATTTAATCTTGAAAACAAAGTTGATCAAACAGAGAAGATGATAAGAAAACATGAACAGAATCTACAAGAATTATGGGATATTATGAAAAGATCAAATTTAAGAATTATTGGGATTGAGGAGGCACAGAGAAACAAACCAAAGGTATGAACAAGCTATTCAATGAAATAATATCAGAAAATTTCCCATATCTGAAGAATGAAATGGAAAATCAAGTACAAGAGGCTTATAGGACTCGAAATATACAAAATTACAATAGACCCACACCAAAGCACATTATAATGAAAATACCTAACATACAAAATAAAGACCTAAACCAGACAGAGACACATCAAGGAAAGAAAATTTCAGACCAATATCCTTAATGAACATAATGTAAAAATTCTCAACAAAATTTTAGCAAATTGCATATAAAAATATATTAAAAAGATAGTGTACCGTGATTAAGTGGGTTTTACCCAGGGATGCAAGGTTGGTTCAACATCCAGAAATCAATAAATGTAATTCATCATATCAACAGACTTAAAGTCAAGAATCACATGATTATTTCAATAGATGCAGAAAAGCATTTAATAAAATACACATCCCTTCATGCTCAAATACTAGAAAAAATTAGGGATAGTGGGAATATTCCTTAACATTATAAAGGCTATCTATGCTAAGTCCATGGCTAATATCATTCTAAATGGTGAAAAACTCAAAAACATTCCCCCTAAAAACTGGAACAAGGCAGGGATGCTCTCTTTCACCACTTCTATTCAACATTATCCTTGAAACTCTAGCCAGAGCAATTAGACAGACAAAAGAAATTAAAGGGATATGAATAGTAAAACAAGAACGCAAACTATCCCTGTTTGCTGATGACATGATTATATATTTAGAGGAACCGGGAAATTCCACCAGAAAACTTTTAGAACTCATGAGTGAATTCAGTAAAGTAGCAGGATATAAGATCAATGCTCATAAATCTAATGCAATTTTATACATAAGTAATGAATCCTCTGAAAGAGAAGTTAGGAAAACTACTACATTCTCAATAGCCTTGAAAAAAATAAAATACTTGGGAATTAATCTCACAAAAGAGGTGAAAGACCTCTACAATGAGAACTACAGAACACTAAAGAAAGAAATTAAAGTAAACCTTAGAAGATGGAATGATCTCCCATGTTCCTGGATAGGCAGAATTAATATTGTCAAAATGGCCATACTACCAAAAGTATACAGGTTCAATGCAATTCCAAGTAAAATCCCAAAGATGTACCTCACAGAAATAGAGCAAGCAATCATGAAATTCATCTGGAAGAATAAGAAACCCAGAATAGCTAAAGCAATCCTTAGCAGGAAGAGTGAAGTAGCGGGTATCACAATACCAGAACTTCAACTATACTATAAAGCAATGGTAACAAAAACGGCATGGTATTGGCACCAAAATAGACAGGTAGATCAATGGTGCAGAATAGAGGACACAGACACAAACCCAAATAAATACAATTTTCTCATACTAGATGAAGGGACCAAAAATATGCAATGGAGAAAAGCCTCTTCAACAAATGGCACTGGGAAAACTTTAAATCCATATGCAACA
Source organism: Sciurus carolinensis (assembly GCF_902686445.1). NCBI lineage: Eukaryota > Metazoa > Chordata > Mammalia > Rodentia > Sciuridae > Sciurus > Sciurus carolinensis. Next base: position 26,415,776 of record NC_062224.1, read on the forward strand.
AAATGAAACTAAACCCGTATCTCTCACCCTGCACAAAACTCAACTCAAAATAGATCAAGAACCTCGGAATCACACCAGAGACCCTGCATCTTATAGAAGAAAAAGTAGGTCCAAATCTTCAACATGTTGGCGTAGGATCAGACTTCTTTAACAGGACTCCCATAGCACAAGAAATAAAAGCAAGAATCAATAAGTGGGATAAATTCAAACTACAAAGCTTTCTCTCAGCAAAGGATACTATCATCAATGTGAAGAGAGAGCCTACAGAGTGGGAGAATATCTTTGCCACTCATACTTCAGATAGAGCACTAATTTCCAGAATATATAAAGAACTCAAGAATATAAATAACCCAATCAACAAATGGGCTAAGGAAATGAACAGACACTTCACAGAAGAAGATGTACAAGTAATCACCAGATATATGAAAAAGTGTTCAACATCTCTAGTAATAAGAGAAATGCAAATCAAAACTACTCTAAGATTCTATCTCACCACAATTAGAATGGCAATTATCAAAAATACAAGCAACAATAGGTGTTGGCAAGGATGTGGGGAGAAAGGTACACTCATACATTGCTGGTGGAGTTGCAAATTAGTGCAGCCACTCTAGAAATCAGTGTGGAGATTCCTTAGAACACTTGGAATGGAACCACCATTTGACCCAGCTATCCCACTCCTTGGCCTATACCCAAAGGACTTAAAATCAGCATACTACAGTGATACGGCCACATCAATGTTCATAGCTGCTCAATTCACAATAGCCAGATTGTGGAACTAACCTAGATGTCCTTCAATTGATGAATGGATAAAGAAACTGTGGTATATATATACAATGGAATTTTACTCAGCCATAAAGATAAAAAAATTATGGCATTTGCAGCCAAATAGATGAAATTGGAGAATATCATGCTAAGTGAGATTAGCCAATCTCAAAAAACCAAAGGATGAATGATCTCGCTGATAAACAGATGATGATACATAATGGGGGTGGGAGGGAGGCACGAATGGAGGAAGGAGGGACTATATAGCAGGAAAAGAGGGGTAAGAGGGGTGGGGGGGGAGGAAAAAAAGCAGAATGAATCAAACACCATTACCCTATGTAAATGTATGATTACACAAATGGTATGCCTCTACTTCATGTACAAACAGAGAAACAAGTTGTACCCCATTTGTTTACAATTTAAAAAAATGTCCATTTCCTTCTCTTAATTTCTTAGTGTGAAAGAAATGAAGGGATTATCACTACACCATCTTTTTTTTTTTTTTTTTTTTTTTTTTGATGGGTGAGGGCTTTTATTTTCCATTAGGTATTTTGGTTCTTTTTAATTTTTTAATTTTTATTTTTTATGTTTACAGACTGCATTTTGATTCATCATACACAAATGGGGTACATCATTTTGTTTCTAAGGTTGTGTATGATGTAGATTCATACCGTTCATGTAATCATACATGTACATAGGGTAATGATGTCTTTCTCAATCCACCATTTTTCATGTCCCCACATTTCTAAAGTTTCCCCATTGTTCTCTCATTCCCCGCCCCCCCCCCACTCCCTTTATATATTATTATCCACTTATCAGGGAAAACATTAGGACTTTTGTTTTTTGGGATTGGCTTATTTCACTTAGCATGATATTCTCCAATTCCATCCATTTATCTGCAAATGCCATAATATTATTCTTCTTTGTGGCTGAATAATATTCCATTGTGTATATATACCACAGTTTCTTCATCCATTCATCTGTTGAAGGGCATCTAGGTTGGTTCCACAATCTAGCTATGGTGAATTGAGCTGCTGTAAACATCAATGTGGCTTCATTACTGTAGTATGCTAATTTTAAGTCCTTTGGGTATAAACTGAGGAGTGGGATGACTGGGTCAAAACGTGGGTCCATTCCAAGTTTATTTCACTTGGGAGCAGAGAGAACGAATGTTGTTTTAATATGTAGTTGAAGATGAAAAACAAAAGAACAAAGTTGAAACACTTTTTAAGTCAATTTTATTATCAGTTCAAGAAAACAAGCACCGTGATATGGTGCACGCCTGTTATCCCAGCAGATCAGGAGGTTGAGGCAGGAGGATCACAAGTTCGAAGCCAGTCTCAGGCACCAGTGAGGCACTAAGCAACTCAGTGAGACCCTGTCTCTAAATAAAATACAAAATAGGACTGGGATATGGCTCAGTGGTTGAGTGTCCCTGAATTCAATCCCTGGTACCGCCTCCACAAAATTAAGAAAAAGAAAAATGTGTGACCAATAGTTACGTTTGAATCAGAAATGATTTTACAGTAAATATACTTGATCTACTTTGAATATACCAGCCATAAAGATGGATAGTTATAAAATTCTGAATAGAATTACTATGTACTTAAAATAGAGCAGCATAGAGAATATTCTATATTTTTTTATTTGGGGCACATGTGTTTAACTCTGTTATTTTAAGTCTTTTGTTTATAGATTAAATAAGGAAAAGCTAATTTTTCCTGCCTATACGCCTATCTAGGCTTGAATTTAGATGACCCCCACAAGCTTTTATGCAATCTTTTTTTTTTTTTTTTTTTTTTTTTTTTTTTGAGTACCAGGTATTGAACTCAGGGATTACAGGTGTGACTTGTGCACTCATTTATAACATCAAGATGAATAATGGAACTCATAGCACTGTGCACAGCTTAAAGAACTCAATCTGTGTTACCATGGCTAGCCCATGACTTCCCTACTAGTTATGAATTCAGTCCATAACCATTTGGTGAAGGATTTCAGAGATCAAAATTGCTTCTTAAGGACATAGTGGGTTTCATGTTTCAAGAACTGTATGCAAAGAACACAAACTTGCAACACCTTTCGATAAGGAGAGAAAAGAAAACTCTCAGGTAAACAGAGATTGGAGTATCAACCTCTGCCCTACACCAAAATCCATCTTAATATGAAGATTAAAAGGCTTTTAAAAGAAAACTCAGACATACAAAAAGAACAGAAGAAGAAATTTTAACAGAAGAGAAATGTCAGCAGAATACTAGGTGGGAAGAGGTGGATGACAGACAGTAACCCACTAAGAAGGCAGTAGAATCTGAAACCTCAGGGCTTGGTAGAGAGCCCAGTGAGAAGGGAACAACATCCATCACAACTCAGAGCCCATAGCATGTGACTGAAAGCTGAAATCGTGTGGGGTGGAAATCAGGGACCTGTTAAAGGAACAGTCCAGACTCTCGCGGTTGATGCAGACAGATGACTGCCCCAAACCCAAAACCAAAGGAAGGAAAAACTACTCCTTAGAGATGTTGAGCCAGAGGCTCTCAGGACTCAGAAAATTAGGAAAAACTGGTTAATAACCGAGGGTAATGGTGTTTAAATTTTAAAATACCATATTTTAAAACTAAAATCGGAGTCAGTTTGCATGATTATGGTGCCTAAGTAGGCAAATCCAAAAATCTGTAGGGCAGGCCATTATAGAGGGTGGGCTAGAATTCTTGAACACAAGCAGAAGCTGCTACTTATAGCTCCTCCTTTAAGGAAGTCTTAAGTTCTGCTCTTAAGTCCTCTCAACTTATTGAATCAGGTGCACCCAGATCATTTTAGATATCTTCCCTGATTTAAAGACAAATGTGGACTTTAATCACAGTAATGAAATTCATTTATAGCAACACTTAAATTACTGTTGATTGAATATCTTGGAACTGAAACTTAACCAAGGTCACACATCAAGCTGACCATCATATCATTATGAGAAGGATGCTTCAATGAAAGACCAGAACACCATCCTAAGGCCTCAATTTGATTAGCAATACCCATGCACACAGAATATCCAGCCAGATTTGTAGGGTTTCATTGATTAAAAAAAAAAAAAAAAAAGATCAGTAATGAGTACTTTAAAAAATGTTAAACAGGAAAGTAGGGATGAAAATAAAGAAAAACTTGAACAGAAAAAATTCGGAGAGAAACAAAAATACTTTTGAAATTATATGTATATTTGTGTACAATAAGAAAATAACTTTTATCATGAAATAAGAAATGAATGCTATTTTAAAGGAATATTCATAGAATTTTAAAGGGAATGTGGCATTTAAAATTTTCATAGCATAAATGAAGATTTTAAAATAGAAACAAAAACTACACAGATTTTCCCAGAGATGAATTATATCATAGATAGGAAGTAGAATAAATTTCAAGGAAACAATGTCATAAAGTGTTCAATATTAAACAACATGAGTTTTCAAAATAAAAAATAACTATGTGCTCCTCAAAATGAGTGATAAAATTCTACACTTGATATATAGCACCAGAAATTTCAGAATACCATGGACATAAAAGATCCTAAAATTTCTCAGATGAAAAACAACATTCATACAAAAGATTGGGATCCACATATGCATGGAACTTATGAACAGCACCCTTAAAAACTAAAAATAATTGTGTCAGGGCTTTAGAACTATGAACTGAGAATCATTTTTAACCTTGACTCTTCTGCAACATTAAGCAAAGTTTTTCAGGGAGAATAATGATATTTTCAGACAAACAAGGTCACAAAACCCTTACTTTCAAAGTGACTCTTCTCAAGAAGCAAATGGATGATTCACTTTACAGAAAGCAAGAGGGAAAAAAATAAAGATATGGGATCCAGAAAGTAGCCTCTACCCAGGAAAAGCAAAATTCCCAGATCATAAACAAGTGCAGAGTAGACCCGGAGAACAGAAGTGTGCACCAGAAGGAAAGTCCCCAATGTCATTTCATCAGATCTCTGGTCTAATCTTAGGAGTCACAATCCCAGGGAGAAGATGGGGTCAAGTGTGTCACCAGACATCCAAGTAGTTCCCAGAGAGAGGACTTAAGTGGGGTTCTTGGCTGGTGATGGAAAAGAACTTCAGCGGCACCAGTTGGAGACACAGTAAAAGGTTTATTTAAGAAAGCAGAGGCTCATTCAAGGGAGAATGTGAGCCATCTTGAGAGTGAGAAGTTTTGGGAGTAAAGCAAAGAACACTCACTCAGGGGAGAATACAGGCCATCTCCACAGGGAGAGAGCAAGATTATAAAGGGACAGTTGCTCTGGATGGATTAGAGGTGGAATCTGGGCAGAGGTACCCATTTCACATCAGTTTTCCCTTGCCTATGTATTGCCCTCACATTACTTTTTGCAGACAGGGATGTGGGTCAAGGGTATGGGTCAAAGACTAGGGCTGAATTGCTCAGGTGTTGCAAGGGTTCATGGGTATTTTGTACATTTCAGGGATTCATGGGCAGTTCTTTTGGTTCCAGTCTATCTTTCCTTTCCTGTGTCCCCCAAGGAGTTTTGCAACTGGGTTAGAGGGAACCATACAAAAGGAGGGAGAAGAGGAAGGCAATTATCTTCAAAGAGAAACAAAATTGTGTATCAAAGCAAATATTATAATAGAATACAAGGTAATTCAATAGCCAAATGTACATGTTATGTACATTTCAAAACTACTTTTCTGACATGTCTTCTACCATGCTGTCAATGGATTCTATTAATATAGCATCTTGGTTTGTTTGGGGTGCTTTCTTCCCTTGTTTTTTCATGTTGTTCGTGTATCTTCCCCTCTAGCAGTGCAGATCTGAAATATTACAGTTTCCTCCTATAGGTTTATAGTGTCCCTGCAGGTTTCCAATACATCACCTTTAAGGAGAGATCAATATTAACAGCACCCAATACAAACAATATGCAGCCTTAAACCAAATAGCCCCTAATAAGATGTTAACAGTATTGATTATTATCTACAGCATAAACAATAGGTTTACAATAAGGTCCACAATTTCTAATGATGGACAAAGAAGATGGAGGAGGGGTGTAGGATGTAATGTTAACGAGGGAAGAAGTGAGAATGTAGAGGTACTAGATCATAGGAAGGGTGAAAGCAGAATCAAAAGAAGTTAGTGGTTAGTATGAGAAAAGGGAGAGACTCCAAGAAAACAGATAAATAAGAGGAAAATAGAGAGAGTGAGAAAATAAAAATTAAAAAAAAATCCACAACAAAACTGTAATATGCTATTCAAACCTCCAGTCTTAGGTCACCTGATACATGAAAGGTACTTGATTTCAAAGATGATGGGGATGTGTGAGTGGGAAACAAAAATAGAAAAAAATATAAAAAATGGAGAAAAGAAAAAGAAAAAAGAGTCTTGAAGGACAATGGAACAATTTTTCTGTTGGAGTTCACTATCTTCTGTGCATCCCTTCTCATCTGGTGGGTGGGGTTGGCTGGAGTTTGCTGGTAACTCCACCCTCAGGAGGATGCCAGTTACTAAGGTGGGAGGATTAGACTTGGAGGCGGGACTCCTGGAGGTAGGGTATGGCAATTGTTAGTCCCACTGGAAGACTGCACCCCAGGACTCTCCTTTGGGGTCCATTTGTGTGACACAGGAGCCTGGTCAAAGCCCCTTCCCTCACTTGTGGGCCTCACAATTCCTGGTCTCTAATTTAGTCTCTAAATTGTATCTTTTCTGTCCCCCGGGTCTTTTGACTTCCCAGTCAGGAACCTCTCTCCCTGGAGGTCCTGATAACTGAGCACCAGGACCTGTGTTCCTATTTCAGAAAGTTGTTCTATATTGGCAAATCAGGACCAGTTGTGTTGAAAGCTGTGTGCCAGCCATGTCACTGCAGGCACTGGGTCAGTTGGTGGCCAGGGGATGGTTTGGAGACTAGGGATTGAGCAGCTGAAGGGCCCTGTTGGCTGCCAAACAGACAGAATCAGGTGCTCTGTGGAGTAGTGGACCAGGCTGATGTCAGGTCCTAACAAGTGCTCCTGAGTTGTGTCTGGAATTTCAGTGGGTGCCAGGCTGGTTGGCTGAATGAGCCAGGATCAAGATGTCCTCACACCCTTTTCCCATCTACCGACCCCTTTCCAAGCTCTCTCCTCCCTCTGTAGCAATATGGTGGCTATTAGCACACCAAGTAGGGATACCTCATATGCAACCAAGCCAGTAGGGCCTGGCTGGATATAAGCGGCCACATTCCAAGTTGGTGGCAGCAGCAACAGCTAAACTGTAGGTACCTTGATAATGAGCTTCTAGTGTCTGGCAGGTGTCCCAGGATGGAAGCTGCCCCAACTCAAGATGGCGTTTTCATTGTCAGGGATAATCCAAGATGGTGGCAGAGGCATCCCAAGGTGTTGGTGGATGGGGAGTCACAGCGTACATCCACAGGGAGCATGGCAGTGTTGGAGATCTGTGCAGGGCTTGGGATGGTGCTGGAGATCCACCTGTACATGTTATTAACATTATATTAACAATACTATCAGAGAGTTGGGTCAGGGAACTGCTTTTTACAGTTATCATCCCTATGGTGATACTTGACTTTTTAAATACTGTAGAGCCATGTTTTTTGATTTAAAAAAAAAAATTAAATTTAAATTAAAAAAAAAAAGAATGAGCTAAATTCTTAAAATCCTTTACAATTTTCTTATTTTATTTCAAATAAGCTTAATTTCCTATCTCTAAAATGAGAAGCTGAGCCAGTTGATTTTCTATGTTCTCACTTATGTTATTTATTCTATGACTGTATGCATCCATCGATGTGATTTATTTCATTCCATGTTAAAAAAGACTTATGAACCTACAGATTCTTCTTACAAAGAAATATGAACACTGAATTCACTTTTGGAGCTGTTTCCCAGACATCGCCTTTGCTGAATTAATAGGTTGTTTTCAAGACCCATCTGTCACTGCAATGGGGTCCTAGGAGGTTCCACAGAGTTGAAGAGACCTCTGCTGGAACCTTCCAGGTTCTTGACCATGTCACAGGAAAGAAGTTAAGGACCTGTCAGGTATGAGTATCAAAGCAAGAGAATTATTACAAAGGGAAAGTAGTGCATAGGATAATGGGAGTGCAGGCAATCTCAGGGTGTGTGAGTTTTCTGTCCTGGTCTGGGGCTTTGACCCATAGGGACAGTAGCTAGGGCGCTGAGTCCATTTGGGGTTATTCAGTGTCACACCAGCTTTCTTTGAGCTTGTGCTGTGTCCTTGCACCTTCTAATCATGCTAATTTCTATACTGCATGTTTCTTTAGTAACTTAAATCTTTTCTGAGGAGTATGCTTCTTACTATTATAATGAAATCAGGGTATTCCTTGGTCACCAGTCTTTAATGTGTATATTTCCTTAAGGATGTTTCCTCCAGGGGCCTTGTGGTTAACTTGCAGCTTTGTTGCTTTTTCAGCCAATCAGCAACCTGCAGACAAGGATGCAGGTGGAAGGACAATGGCTAGGTTGCTCAGGGGTTGTTTGTTCTGTATTCCAATGGTTTATGGGCTTTTCTGTTTTGAGACTCAGCACTGTCGTTGAATGTGTACATTCTTACCTCACATCTAAGCTTCATCCTTGATTATAGCTAGTGGAATATAGCTACTCTTCATCTCCATATCCCAGTTTTTAAAAGACGGTAGACCTTTAAAAGGTGGTGAATGTCCAGCAAAGTTCATACTAGAATGATCCTCTAAGAAAGTGATAGCTCCCTGGAATACGCGATAGTTCCCACTCCTGCACATGCCCATATTATCTCTAAATAACTATCTCTAAATAACTCCAAATATATATATATATATATATATATATATATATATATATATATTCTTTTCCTGAATTCATTAGTTATATTTTTTAAATGAATTTTGCACTAAAAATTATTATACAGTATAAGAAGTCATGCCTGGTTTATGATAAGGTGAATTCCAAAATCAAAAGAAACATGATTTGCTTTTTCATATTACAGGGTAAATTTACAAAATTGAAGGTAAAAGTTTGCTTACTGACTTTATCAAGTAAGATCTAGATGTATTGATTTGATCATTTTGATTGGCAACCCATCTATATAGAATGTACCCTACCAGGAAGATTATCTAATGCTATCTTACATCCTCCTAACAGATACTAAAGCTTAAGAAGGCAGAACTAATTTGGCATAGTCCTGCATAAAATCTTTAGAATATGTGAACTTCAACATTTTTATAGAAAGCATCTTAGAAAGCAAGAGCAATTATATTTGAACCTTCCCATTGAGACAATTAGGCCATATTCTCGAGATGATCGTTCAAATTTTACACATATATTTTATAACTGAATCAATCAACTAATTTTAACCTAACGACTACTTTATTTTTTTCCTTTAAAGTAGAAAACAAATCTAGAAACACAGAGGAAATGCAACTTATGTATATTTGTAGTCAAAATATTCTGACAACATGAGAAGGCTATATTTTATTATAACTATTGTCAAACTTAAGCAAAAACGTAAGCAGCCAGAAGATGTATTAAAGCTAATACTGCAGTCATATCTGAGTATCTCCTTGGTACGTTCTCCTTAGTGAGACTCTATGGGGCCAAGATTAAGTCCTCTACTACATCAGGAAGAATTCCTAATAGATTCCTTCTTTGAAAATAAACCATTACTCTCTTGCTTCTGTATCATGCTTAGAAAGGTAATAGATGAGATTTGATGCTATTGCAGTCTTTGGTTCTGAAATTCAGGACATAATAAATGGGCACCTATAATCTTAGAAGCCCTTTAGTGGTAAAAGTAAAAACCCTCAATCAAATTGGCCCTTAAAACTACATAAAATATAAGAGGAAGTTATTGTTTATGCAGCTGAAAAGTCCCATGCTAGAGCAGCCATAGGACTCCATTTCCATCTCTCAGCTGTACCTCCCTGTGTTGGCCTGATTATCAGATTTCATCAGTGGTTCTGAACTCTGCCAGTTCTGCATCCTTCTTGGAAGCAGGGGATCCAATGGGCAATGAAACACATGCTTGCCTCCCCAGCAGTCCCAGTAGATGTGCCCTTGACTTTGTGAGGTTTCAAGTCCATCATAAAGCCAATCCATTTTACTGTGGCCATTTGTCAAATGTACCCTTTGGAGAAGCCAAGGCTGAGTTTGAGGTCTATCCCCTCAGCACATGAATGGAGAATGAGAGGACACTGTGGTTCTTCACAAGAATGCTAGAGAAAAATTAATGGATACTGCGTGGCAAAACCAAAAGTCATCAATTACGTGCCCATCTGCTCTTTTATTCGTTTTGTCCTTAAATTGTAACTCCCAATTTGCACCGTAAGTCAAGAAAAGATTTTGTTCACCGTTAAACTTCTGTTTTCCACTTCTGTGCCTGAGAAAGCTAATCATCATCTTGATTCACAATTTCACCTAAAACATAATTTCTGTTTGTCATTCCAGTTCATCCTAAAGTAATCTTAAAATGCATAAATGCAATTCTTTATTATGACAATGATATAATATTTTGGTATATTCTAGTTAGAATTTCTGGAACAGATTGCCATTTTGAAGATCTAATTCTTTAATGAAGAACTAAATGTTATAGTATCTCAGTTTCAGAATATATATTAATTTTTAAATAAAACATTAATAATTACTAGTTTCAAAGCATATTTCTACTTTAAAAAGAAATTGAGTTTCTTAGTTTTCAAAGTTTCAATGTATTTTATATTACATCCCTTTGTTCTTCAATTTTATTTAAAGAAATAATTGCAAGCATTCCTGTTTTGGTTTTGGTTTTGGTGATGGTTTTTGTTTTGTCTTGTTTTCTTTGCAGTGTTGGAGATGAAACCCAGGACTTCATTCATAAAAGACAAGTGCTCTATCACTGAGCTACACCCAGATCCATAATTGCAAAGATTAGCCTAATTTTTATAATGAAACATGGCCAAATTTCTTAAAAGATTATGCAGTAATTAAAGCCTAGAAATAGTTTTTAGTATGGCAAATATATTCTAATATTCATTTAATCAGTGATAATTTGGATGGCAAATGACACCTGTATTTTGTTGTTCCATCTCTGTACAAAGAATTGGATTTCAAAACCTTTACATTACATATATTACGTATGAATATTACATTATATATATTACATTATATTTGTTATTCATACACATGCATACACAAAGTATTGTGCATATTGATTTGGGGGTTACGCATAAATTTTATGAAAATTGCTAATATGGTATCCATAAATAATGACAATGAACTATATCTTCTATGACTTTCTAAAAATTCTTCTTTAACATTTTATTATGTCTTTATTTTGCTATCCACTATATAAGCCAATGTTTTGTTTGTTCCAGATCAATTTCTTTCAAAACTTTCTAAGTCAGCTTCCAATTATTCCCTTCTGCTATTCTTTTTAAGGTTTGAACAAAGTGTTTTCATTGTTTCATACTCCAAGTCCATCTTAGAGAAATTAGAAAAAATGTGTATAATCATATTTGTCAATACATGTCATTTTGTCTCTGGTTTTTTAGATGCCATTTGCTTCAGCTTTGTAATCATAGCCCATTTTCAAGCTGCAAATTGTACATTGATTAGTTGAAATTTTTAGGCTTCTCTAAAAAGGCAGCTTCCTGGTGCCTGAAACCAAAAGGAGATTTGCATGATCCTGCATTTAGAGGTCAGAAGCTAAGCTGGAATTGAAAGGTTATTTGTGAGCAGCCTCTCTATTGCTGTCTCTTCCTTCTAAGTCCAGGAGGAAAACAGAATCAACAAATTCCTGAGGTTAGAAACATGAGCCCAGTGCCAACTTGAAAATATTTCAATTCTCCTTATATTGAACGCATTTTTTTTTTCTTAACTTCAGACTAGGAAGAGCACTAACCTATCAGAGCCTTTAAATTAGGTTTCAGAATATATTTTAACAACAGCAAAAAATCTTTTCTAACTGCCTGGCCTAATTAGCTACATAGAAAAAAAGTGAGAGAAATATTTACTACCTTTTTAGGAAAAGATAAACTAGAATTTCAAGCACTCTACCATTTCTACATACCAATCTATTTATTTATAAGGAATCAAATTAATTACTTTGTGTATAGTCCAATTTATTGAAGTATTGGCACTAAGGGATGTGAAGAGAGGCTTCTTTGACTGAAATGATATCAATAGACTTGCTTGTATTTTCTTCCCAGCTCCTGATTGTTTAATAGCTTTCTTTCACCCTCTCTCCCTCCCTTAGAAACATGGTTTCTTTGCCTTGTGTCATTTCATCTGCCACTTAGTGAAATTAAATTTCTATCATGAAGAAGCAACAGCACATCGAAGTTCAAAGTTATGTTGCTTTATCTTTGTTCCTTGTGTCTGAACTTTGCCCTAATAATCCACAGCACTAACTATAACCACAGGGAAGATCACTTCAGGAATAAGAGTTAAGTTAGTGTTGTAAAAGAATCAAAAAACACATTGATAGCGACTTTGATTTTATAGTTGTCCCTCTGTAGGTGGTTCTTATCAAAGTGGCGGTTGACTGGTTATTAAACAAAGATTTTCTGTTTTTTATGTAATCCATTCTTTGGGGAAACTATCTCTTTACTGCTAAAAATTATCTTGGGAATTACTATGTAATTATCATTTCAGATTTTAATAGTGTAGGTAAAGAGGTGATATAAATTCAGAGTAAGAATGAATACTAATCTGGATTATTTATTTTATAAGGAACCTCAAAATTGTGTTTTATATTACCATAAGGACAGAAAAATCTAATGAAATCACTTTGTTCATCTTTCAGCTTCACTCACATCTGTCCTTCTACCATCTCAGACAGTCGTGTTAGTCAGTGTCCTGCTACTATAACAAAATACCTGAGGAAATAAACTTGTAAGTAGAAATGGTTTACATTGGTTTACAGTTTCAGAATCTCAGTCCATGGTCACTTGTCACCATAGCTTTGAGCCTGTAGTGAGGCAGCACATCATGTGGGAACATACTGCCAGGATACAACAAGAGAGAGAGGAAAAGTGAGGAGCCCAACATCTCCTGTAAGGGCATGCTCCCAATAATCTAACTCCTTCCATTAGGCCCCATCTCTTAAAGATTTGCCATATCCCAATAGTGCAAAGACTGTTGACCATGTCTTTAAAACATGAACTAAACCAGAGCACAATCAGAAGAATCACAGTTATCACGCTGTTATTATTCAGTCTTGTTATAGCCCGGGAGTAATCCATACACTATGAAAACAAAAGTCACATCTGTTTTTACTCACAGTTATAGCCCTATCACCCATCAAAATGACTTTTACATAGTAAATAGTTCATCATTTAATGAATTGGTCAATTAAATAAGTATGTAAAGATTGTACTTATTTCACCACATAAAGCATATGTTAATATATTTTGTCATTTTGATCTAAACTTCTTTTGACAACCTAAGTCTTTTATGCACAATATAATAAAGAAACAGATTTGTGTGAAGATTTTTCTATCATCTTAGGATTGTTTCTTCTGTATTTTCTCTCCCTTAATTTTCCTCTGGTTTTGGTTTGGGAGGAAGGGTTTAGACCCTAATTACTAGTCTTGTTCTTCCCTTCCTTGGATGTTCATTCAGAAAGCCTTATCATTTTTTCCATACAACACCATGCTGAATGCCTGAGGGGCTTAAAATGGAATGAGGCACAGTTATTACCACGAAAAGTCACCCTGTGTTCTTGCCCATGAATTTCAGACGTCTTTTGTGCACCTAGTGAGGAAGGAAGGCACAAGACAGGAAAAGAATAGTGGTTTCCAGATGACTTTCTAGTGAGCCAAATAACAAAGTGCTGTATGTACAAGATTTTGCCTCAGGCAAGCATGAAAACAACAGCAAGAAAAAAATACCTGAAGAGGTAAGAATACACAGAAATGAAAAAGCCAGAAGCATCTGACTAGGAATGAAACAGATGCATAATCACCGGCATCATCATTAAAATCACATTTTACAAATGGCCAATCATTTCCACAATCTTAATCTAGGAACATCCTTTTTAACACACATTACCTATATTGGGCTATAGCTGCAGGAGTCTGCATTTATACCAGGAAACTCAAGACAGCCTTGCTCCCACACTGCATTTAAGTTGTTGTTGCTGTTGCTATTATTAACTTAGACATTTATTTTGTTGGGGCTAAATGTAGTCGACACTCCAATGTCCTCCTCATCTGTAAATATAAAAATGTAGAATTTCCAGCATCCTAACTTACATGAATATTGGAGAAATGAAATACAATGGTGCATCTGAAAATACACACATACACACTGACTTGATGTCATTGAAGAGAGAAACCTGAGAGGTCACTACATCAAGAGAAATATTTTTTTTATGAAAACAAAAGAAGTGTCATAAATTCTGCACACCAAAAAAAGACTATTTCAAGTTATTGTCAGCCCCAGAATTTGCTCTTTTCTTCTCCAAATCCTATAAATTCTTCCCACTGGCACAGCATAGATCAGAGAGATCACAGAGCAGAAATTCAAAAAGAAATTTATAGTGGATGGAAAATCATTCCTAGGATAATAGACTGCAGGTACATCTCAGGAACATTAATGAAGGACAGAATCTTCTTATGTAGTTTCTTTGCTGAGAGACTAGGTGACTCTTTAGTAACTTGCAGAGGCCCCACACTTAAATCAGCCCTAATGGTACAACACTGTGCTGATACAGATGCGTGTGGACCCCAGACATGTGGACCCCACAGCTGAAAATATTAAGTTAGAGCTGAGCTTTCCTGTGTGTGTATTAAGAGCTGACAAAAAAATAAGGGGCCATAGGATGCAAAGAAGAGGATCAGAGGTGGAAAAAACAGGATCGAGACACAAAAGCAGGACCACAACAAAGACAATATTGAGTCTCCCACTGATTTTTAAATGCAGTATATATTTGCTTTCTATATGATTGTGTGTGTGCATGTATACAAATTCATACATATTATTCATGTCAATTATGTAATCAATAACGGTAAGGTAATTTCTGAGTAAAAAAAAAAAACTTGTTTCTTTGAGTGGGTTCAGTCATTCAACTGATTTTAAGGTTGGCTTAAGAATTCCTACATTAAAGTGCTTCTTTTTCTTTAGTGTCCTAGATGCAGGGCTAAAATTAAGAATGGCATCAGTTGTCCCATCTGGGTAGTGAGAATATCTAGATAGCTTGCGGAGCTAGGAGGAAGAGGAGTATCAGATAAGCAACCTTTTAGCCATTAGTTCAGTAGCCATGCACTGCACAATACTCACACAAGATGGACTGAACACGTGAAGCTGACCACATATGCAACAGCCTCATTCTCACTGTATTCTAATGTGACCGGGAGAGAGAAGCAAGCTCTCTGTCTCTTCTTATAAGGACAGTAATCCTAACGTGACGGACCTGCCCTATGACCTCATCTAAACTTAATTATCTCCCAAATATTTCCAAATATCATTACATTGAATGTCAGGTCTTCAACATATGAATTTTAGGGGGAAACAACTCAGCATGTCACATTAATAAGGCCCCCAAAGCACACACACACACACACCTAACTCAGATGCATCAAAACAATCAAAGATCTTGGTCCATTAGCCTTCTGGTCTAACTACACAAAATCATCAGATACGAATTTTTATACTAAGGATAGACTTGAAAGTTAACCCACCCACCCTAGTTAGCCTTCTGGTCTAACTACACAAAATCATCAGATACGAATTTTTATACTAAGGATAGACTTGAAAGTTAACCCACCCACCCTAGTTAGCCTTCTGGTCTAACTACACAAAATAATCAGATACGAACTTTTATACTAAGGAAAGACTTGAAAGTTAACCTGATTACAATCATATTTCCTCAAGAATATTACCAAAATACAGTATCCCCAATTCCCAATGCCAATGTAAACTTCAAAAGAATTAAGTGGAATTTTTGTAACAATTTTAATTAGCTATGATCATTAAGTTTTATCCTAAAGAATATTTCTCTTTAGAACAAAACAAAACTATGTAAAATATGAATGAATATAGTTAAATTGGGAAATCATTCACTGTGTAATGGAAGTACCAAATGGGTTTGTAGATGGAAACTAAATGAACTGGAAATGGAGGAGTAATGTACTACGAATGCTATTCTTCATGTACAGTGTTTCTTGTGTCTGATGCAATCTGAAATGACCACCTTGTCAGTATCTCATGAGATAGAAATAGCAGCATAGAGGGGAAATGTTAGAATTAAAATCTTTGTTATCCATGGTATTCACTCTGCTCTTACCATACAAAGCCTAAAGCATCAGTTATTATTCATTCATGAGTATACTCTCTTCCTGCAATTAAGCTATAAGCCAAGTTTCTAGAGAATTAAGGCCATAGCTCAACAGAGCATACCTTTCATTTTTAAACTCATGCAACTGTTTCAACATTAAAGCAATTAAGAATAAATAACAACTACCCTTATTTCATCGAACTAACTCTATAGGTATTTTTCTCCCTTTGAACATTCTTCTCCATATCCACATAGATTTATTACTATCCTGATAGCTCAAATACAATTTTATGATGCCATGTGCTATAGTGTCTTCAAATATCCATCAAAGTGATTTAGAATTTATATGCCATTTCTCTTTGTCCATAACTTACTCTCACCAAACTTTTATATTACAAACGAATCTATGAAGAGCTAGTCCATGCAAATGGTTTTATTTTATTCTAAATTATGTCTGCAAGGTAAACTTCCAAGTGAGACACATTTTCTGCATGAGCACAGAATCGGTAACTGCTTTCTTTGTACACAGTAGGAGCACAATATATGTTTGCTAGTAGTAGTAGGAAATTTTGACAAATATATAAGTAGGCCAAAATAACTTAACGAACAAATGGGAACTGGGTTTATGCATGTAAATTGAGTTAAAAATCGTGACAACTTTTTAAAAAAATTATGACAATTATAGTGGGCCTAAATTATTTAGTTGGTGATATAAAAAGACTCTATCTATTGTTGGCTTAGGCAAATTTGCTTTGCTAGCAAGGAATACTCAGTTTCAAAATCAGATCCACTAAAGTCAACTTTCTCTTAAAGTGAAATACCCCTTTAATGTTTTCAAACCCAATATTTAATTACATAATTCTGACTCGCAGAACAAGGTTTTATTTGAATTTTGCACATAATTCCACTCTTTAATTTATTAATTTAGGCAAGTATTCAGACCTACCATACATAAGGCCCTTTACTAGACAAGTGAGTTTCAAAAAGATGAATATGACCTCTGGTTCTTTCCCACAAGACCTGCTTCACTGTGCACCCAAGACATAGAAATAAGTGCAATAGTATTCAATTTGTATTCTTGAAAATCACAGGGACCATTATAGTGCTCTTTTTATTTATTTTTCTCCAAGGGTGAGACAGATCAGATTCCTTCCTGGTATGATTACTTAGAACTACTTCATCTGCATATTCTTTGTTTCTGACCTATTCTTAGTGACTTTAATGAGTTCACAAAATGACCCATATCTTTCCTAAACCACTGTTGCACCCAAAATCTTCTCTAAAGACCTATTACTCTCTGTAATATATCTGAATATTTAGTAGAACCAATATCAACAGAAA
The DNA here is from genome assembly GCF_902686445.1 of Sciurus carolinensis. Lineage (NCBI taxonomy): Eukaryota > Metazoa > Chordata > Mammalia > Rodentia > Sciuridae > Sciurus > Sciurus carolinensis. Next base: position 26,433,101 of record NC_062224.1, read on the forward strand.
AACAAAGACATCACAGTAATTTGCAGGGCTAGTTAAATGCCAACATTAGTGCAGACTTTTTAAAGAATTATCTGAATCTGAATTAACAATCTGAAAATTGCAAAAGAGATTAACAGAAAATGGAAAAGGAAAAATCCCAGGAAAGGGTAAAATATTAAATTGTGGACTCTGAGTTGAAATTGGAGTTTAGGGCTGTTTATGACAACATAACTTTGAGTGAATTCATGTCTTTTTCTAATTAATATACGCAAAGGTAGCAGATGAGTGTTCACTGTCCTATAATTTTCCATGAACCACAATATATTTATATTGGCAAATAATATAATCTAACTGAACACATTTTTGCTAAGAATATACCAGTAAAATATATTTAAAAACAAGTAAGATACAAAAAATTTTAATGATATAAATATATTCTTCTCTGTATGCATTGTATATACACATAATGAAAATTTTCTCCAAGAATACATATCTTTAAGGACAGCACTCCCATTTTTGGTGCCTAATTAAAATGACTCAATTCCTCATTTAAAATGCTATAAGGAATCTTAGTTTGTGAAGTTTTAAGATTAGCGACTAAGATTTTTCATGCAAATATATTTAAGAATCATCCCTTCAAGGAATGTTTTATTCTCCCCCAGACTCTCCCACTTCAATAAGAGTTAACAAATAAGACCAGTAAGATAAATATGTTTTGATGGGTAGGCCTTCATGGAACCCTCCAAATGGCTTCTAAATGGCCCACATAATTTTAAATTTTAAGAAGGTAATTTTAGAAAAGTCCATTTTTAGGTAATATTAATATTTCATAAATAAATCCTTCAAGAAGTCAACAAAGGGGGTTTTTCAAGATGGCAGACTAGAGGGCGGCTGCATTTCACGTTGCTCCAGGATGCAAGATTCAAAAGAGGAGATAGTGAGAGACTTGGGACCAACTCAAAGCCACCGGGTGAGTCTCTCCCGTTGGGGAGGCGTCCCGGATGGGGCAGTAGCCCCGTAATGCAGGGAACTTTGTGAAGTAGAATTGCTAGGCAAGACGCCCCTCCCCCCACTGGAGCGGTAAATGGACAACTGGGATCATCGTAGAGGAGGCGGCTCAGCACAGCGCTTGGACTCGGAGCAACCACTGGGGCTCCTGGTGGCTACTGAAGAGGAGCTGCGTGGCAAGCTGTTTAGACTCAGAGTGACCGCTTCTGAACACCGGGCGGCTGCCCGGAGGAAGAGGAGGAGCACGGCGGGTCACTTGACCTAGGAGTGACTGCATCAGAGCCACAGGCAGTTGCCAGAGGAGGAGCTGCGCAGCGAGCTGTTTGAACTCAGAACGACCACTCCTGAACACCGGTGGCCTACCTGGAGGAGGAACGTGGTGGGTCGCTTGGTCTAAGGAGTGACTGCATCAGAGCTACAGGCGGTTGCCAGAGGAGGAGCTGCGCGGAAAGCTGTTTGAACTCAGAGCGACCGCTCCTGAACACCGGGGGTTGCCCGCAGGAAGAGGAGAAGTGCGGCGGGTCACTTGGTCTAGGAGTGACTGCATCAGAGCCACAGGTGGTTGCCAGAGGAGGAGGCGAGTGGTGAGTTGATGGACTAAAAGCGACCGCTACTGAACACCGGTGGCCTGCCTGGAGGAGGAGCACGGTGGGTCACTTGGTCTCAGAGCCACCGCCCCTGAACACCTGGGGGGCTACCCCGAGGAGGAGGAGGAACAGGGCGGGTCACTTGGACTTGGAGTGACTGCCTAGGGCTATGGGTGGTTGGCAGGAGGAGGAGACTCGAAATGAGTTGCTTGGACTCCTGGTGACTGCCTCGGAAACCGGGCGGCTGTCCGGAGGAGGAGGTGTGTGGTGGGTCTCTGGGTCTCGGAGCTATTGTACGGGGCTCCAGGTGGCGGCTCAGAGGAGGGGCCGCATAGCCAGGCAATTAGGTGCAGAGGAGGGTCCCAGGAGCTAGGTGGCTTCTTGCTGGAAGAGTCGCACAGAGACATGCCTAGGGGCGGAGCGAAGTTTCCAGGGCGGTGGGCAGATTCTCTGGGAGAGACAGCCTAAGGAGACTCACCTGCGAAGGGTGAGGCTCCCAGGCCCAGGAGGTAGGTCTGGGCCCCTGGGAACATTGCAGAGGAAGACAGCCCAGCCCAGGTGGTAGTTGTAGATTGAGGGGAACCTCTAGGAGGGGAACTGACCAGCGAGATCTCCCCACCGGGTGAGTCTTCCCTGCCGGGTGAGGTTTTCCCACAAGGACGGTAAAACCAGAGACACAGGCACAAACACACCTTGCCTCACCCCGCACCCTACTTCCCTGTTGGATGACCATTGGTCAACAAGTAGAGGCACCTCTGCCCACTAGCAGGGAATATACCCCGCCTGAGGGTCACCACACCTAGAGAGGCAGCTTCTTCGTGGAGCACCACATTATCAACTTCCTCCAAGACTTCAGGCTACTGAAGGATAAGAGGGGATATACTAGCAATTTTCAGGGACATTATAAGTCCATAGAGGAAATCTGCAATATCTTAATGATCCACTGATTCCTGAACAATATGAGAAAACAAAGGAAGAAAATGCCCCAAACAAATCTAGATGTTACATCAATAAAATCCAGCAACAGCATGGCAGAAGAAATGACAGAAAGGGAGTTCAGAATGTACATAATTAAAATGATCAGAGAAGCAAATGATGAGATGAAAGAGCAAATGCAGGCATTGAATGATGAGATGAAAGAGCAAATGCAGGCATTGAATGATCGCAGCAATCGACAGTTAACAGAGCAAATTCAGGAAGCAAAAGATCATTTCAATAAAGAGTTAGAGATATTGAAAAAAAACCAAACAGAAATCCTTGAAATGAAGGAAACAATAAACCAAATTAAGAACTCCATAGAAAGCATAACCAATAGGATAGAACACCTGGAAGACAGAACTTCAGATATTGAAGACAAAATATTTAACCTCGAAAACAAAGTTGAACAAACAGAGAAGATGGTAAGAAATCATGAACAGAATCTGCAAGAACTATGAGATATCATGAAAAGGCCAAATTTGAGAATTATTGGGATTGAGGAAGGCTTAGAGAAACAAACCAAAGGAATGAACAATCTATTCAATGAAATAATATCAGAAAATTTCCCAAATCTGAAGAATGAAATGGAAAATCAAGTTCAAGAGGCTTATAGGACTCCAAATACACAAAATTACAACAGACCCAAACCAAGGCACATTATAATGAAAATACCTAACATACAAAATAAAGACAGAATTTTAAAGGCTGTGAGAGAAAAGAACCAAATTACATTCAGGGGGATACCAATACGGATATCAGTAGATTTTTCAATCCAGACCCTAAAAGCTAGAAGGGCCTGGAACAACATTTTTCAAGCTCTGAAAGAAAATGGATGCCAACCGAGAATCTTATACCCAGCAAAACTTACCTTCAAATTTGACGATGAAATAAAATCATTCCATGATAAACAAAAGCTAAAAGAATTTACAAAAGAAAGCCAGCATTACAGAACATTCTCAGCAAAATATTTCATGAGGAAGAGATAAAAAACAAAGAAGCAAATCAGCAAAGGGAGGAATTATCCTAAAGGAACTGTCAAATAAAGGAGGAACCAAGATGTGTCAAAAAATAAATAAATAAATAAATAAATAAATAAATAAATAAAATTTTAAATATGAACCAAATGACCGGGAATGCAAATCATATCTCAATAATAACCCTGAATGTTAATGGCCTGAATTCATCAATCAAAAGACATAGACTGGCAGATTGGATTAAAAAGAAAGATCCAACAATATGTTGCCTGCAAGAGACTCACCTCATAGAAAGAGATACCCATAGACTAAAGGTGAAAGGATGGGGAAAAACATACCATGCACATGGGCTCAGCAAAAAAGCTGGAGTATCTATCCTCATTTCAGATAATGTGGACTTCAAGCCAATGTTAGTTAGAAGGGATAAAGAAGGACATTTCATACTGCTTAAGGGAAGCATAAATCAGCAAGATATAACAATCATAAACATCTATGCCCCAAACAGTGGCTCATCCATGTATGTGAAACAAATCCTTCTCAATTTTAGAAACCAAATAGACCATAACACAATAATACTTGGTGATTTTAACACGCCTCTCTCACCACTGGACAGATCTTCCAAACAAAAATTGAACAAAGAAACCATAGATCTCAATAACACAATCAATAATTTAGATTTAACAGACATTTATAGAATATACCATCCAACCAGGAACAAATACACTTTCTTCTCAGCAGCACATGGATCCTTCTCTAAAATAGACCATATATTATGCCACAAAGCTAATGTCAGCAAATACAAGAAGATAGAGACACTACCCTGTATTCTATGAGATCATAATGGATTGAAGTTAGAAATAAATGAAAGAGTAAAAAACAGAAACTACGCCAACACCTGGAGATTAAACAATATGCTATTATATGATGAATGGATAACAGAAGATATTAGGAAGGAAATTTAAAAATTCTTAGAGGTAAATGAAAACAAAGAAACATCATATCAAAATCTCTGGGACACTATGAAAGCAGTACTTAGAGGAAGATTTATTTCATGGATCGCATTTAATAAAAGAAGTAAAACTCAACAAATAAATGACCTAACACTACAGCTCAAAGCCCTAGAAAAAGAAGAACAGACCAACACCAAAAGTAGTAGAAGACAGGAAATAGTTAAACTCAGAGCTGAAATCAACAAAATTGAAACAAAAGAAACAATACAAAAAATTGACAAAATAAATAGTTGGTTCTTCGAAAAAATAAACAAAATTGATAAACGCTTAGCCACACTAACAAAGAGAAGACGAGAGAAAACCCAAATCACTAAAATTCGGAATGAACAAGTAAATATCACAACAGACACGACTGAAATACAAAACATAATTAGAAGCTATTTTGAAAATCTATACTCCAACAAAATAGAAAATTTCGAAGACATCAACAGGTTTCTAGAGACATATGAATTGCCTAAACTGAACGAGGAGGACATACACAATTTTAATAGACCAATTTCAAGTAATGAAATAGAAGAAGTCATCAAAAGCCTACCAACAAAGAAAAGTCCAGGACCAGATGGGTTCTCAGCCGAGTTCTACAAAACCTTTAAAGAAGAGCTCGTTCCAATACTTCTCAAAGTATTCCATAAAATAGAAGAGGTGGGAACCCTCCCAAACTCATTCTATGAAGCCAATATTACCCTGATACCTAAACCAGACAGAGACACATCGAGGAAAGAAAATTTCAGACCAATATCCTTAATGAACATCGACGCAAAAATTCTCAACAAAATTTTAGCAAATCACATACAACAACATATTAAAAAGATAGTGCACCTTGATCAAGTGGGTTTCATCCCAGGGATGCAAGGTTGGTTCAACATCAGGAAATCAATAAATGTAATTCACCATATCAATAGACTTAAAGTCAAGAATCACATGATTATTTCAATAGATGCAGAGAAAGCATTTGATAAAATACAGCACCCCTTCATGCTCAAAACACTAGAAAAAATAGGGAGAGTGGGAACATTCCTTAACATTGTAAAGGCCATCTATGCTAAACACATGGCTAATATCATTCTAAATGGTGAAAAACTGAAAGCATTCCCCCTAAAAACTGGAACAAGGCAAGGATGCCCTCTTTCACCACTTCTTTTCAATATGGTCCTTGAAACTCTAGCCAGAGCAATTAGACAGACCAAAGAAATTAAAGGGATAAGAATAGGAAAAGAAGAACTCAAACTATTCCTATTTGCTGATGATATGATTGTATACTTAGAGGAACCAGGAAATTCCACCAGAAAACTTTTAGATCTCATAAGTGAATTCAGTAAAGTAGCGGGATATAAGATCGATGCACATAAATCTAAGGCATTTCTATACATAAGCGATGAATCTTCAGAAAGAGAAATTAGGAAAACTACCCCATTCACAATAGCTTCGAAAAAAATAAAATACTTGGGAATCAATCTCACAAAAGAGGTGAAAGCCTGTACAATGAGAACTACAGAACACTAAAGAAAGAAATTAAAGAAAACCTTAGAAGATGGAAAGACCTCCCATGTTCTTGGATAGGCAGAATTAATATTGTCAAAATGGCCATACTACCTAAAGTTCTATACAGATTGATTGCAATTCCAATTAAAATCCCAATGATGTACCTTACAGAAATAGAGCAAGCAATTATGAAATTCATCTGGAAGAATAATAAACCCAGAATAGCTAAAGCAATCCTTGGCAGAAAGAGTGAAACCGGGGGTATCGCAATACCAGATCTTCAACTCTACTACAAAGCAATAGTAACAAAAACGGCATGGTATTGGTACCAAAATAGAAAGGTGGATCAATGGTACAGAATAGAGGACACGGACACAAACCCAAATAAATACAATTTTCTCATACTAGACAAAGGGGCCAAAAATATGCAATGGAGAAAAGATAGCCTCTTCAACAAATGGTGCTGGGACAATTGGAAATCCATATGCAACAGAATGAAACTAAACCCATATCTCTCACCATGCATGAAACTAAACTCAAAATGGATTAAGGACCTCGGAATCAGACCAGAGACCTTGCATCTTATAGAAGAAAAAGTAGGTCCAGAGCTTCAACATGTCGGTTTAGGACCAGACTTCCTCAACAGGACTCCCATAGCACAAGAAATAAAAGCAAGAATTAATAACTGGGATAGATTCAAACTAAAAAGCTTTCTCTCAGCAAAGGAAACTATCAGCAATGCGAAGAAAGAGCCTACAGAGTGGGAGAAAATCTTTGCCAATCAGATAGAGCACTAATCTCCAGAATCTATAAAGAACTCAAAAAACTCTACACCAAGAATGCAAATAATCCAATCGACAAATGGGCTAAGGAAATGAATAGACACTTCACAGAAGAACATCAACAAGCAATCAACAAACATATGGAAAAATTTTCAACTACTCTAGTAATAAGAGAAATGCAAATCAAAACCACCCTAAGATTCCATCTCACCCCAATTAGAATGGCGATTATCAAGAATACAAGCAACAACAGGTGTTGGCGAGGATGTGGGGAGAAAGGTACACTCATACATTGCTGGTGGGGTTGCAAATTAGTGCAGCCACTCTGGAAAGCAGTGTGGAGACTCCTTAGAAAACTTGGAATGGAACCACCATTTGACCCAGCTATCTCACTCCTTGGCCTATACCCAAAGGACTTAAAATCAGCCTATTACAGAGATACAGCCACATCAATGTTCATAGCTGCTCAGTTCACAATAGCCAGATTGTGGAACCAACCTAGATGTCCTTCAATTGATGAATGGATAAAGAAACTGTGGTATATATATACAATGGAATATTACTCAGCCATAAAGAATGATAAAATTATGGCATTTGCAGGCAAGTGAATGAAACTGGAGAATATCATGCTAAGTGAGATAAGCCAATCACAAAAAACCAAAGGATGAATGATCTCGCTAATAAGTGGATGATGACACATAATGGGTGGTGGGAGGGGTTAGTGTTAGGATTAGAGTTAGGGTTAGGGAGGGGGGCAAGAATGGAGGAAGGAAGGACTGTATAGAGGGAAAAGAGAGGTGGGAGGGGTGGGGGGGAAGGGGAAAAGATAACAGAATGAATCAAACAACATTACCCTATGTAAATTTATGATTACACAAATGGTATGCCTTTACGCCATGTACAAACAGAGCAACAACATGTATCCCATTTGTTTATAATAAAAAAAAAGAAAAGAAAAAAAAAAGAAGTCAACAAACACAAACCTATCATTGATAAAGAGCAAAGATAAGAATTGCATTTGACTCTTCCTTGAAAACCAAGCAAGTAGGAAGAGAGTAAAAGAAAACATTTAAACACTAACAGAAAAGTCCCACCAACCTAGAGTTCTGTAGCCTATGAAATTTTCTTTCAGATGAAAAGGGTATAAAAGATTTTATTCCACAAACAGAACGGAAGGAATTTATTGCAACAGATCTGACATGCAAAAAATGTTAAGAGAATTTCTTTAGATAGAAGGAAAATAAAACTCCTAAGGGTTTTGAATAATTAACAAAAATTGCTTTGGGGGAACATAGATAAGTCGTCTTGGTCAATACTCTAGATTAAAACAGATTATTCTAAAATTTTTTAAATTATTTCTAAATACAGATAAGAATTTCTTAAGTATGTCTGTGCTTTTTTCATTATCTGATATTTTTTCTTTGATAGTGGGAGTTTGAAATGTTGGGGAAATATCCACTATAAAAGGGAAGATCATGTTGTAAAGTCTTAGACACATAGTTAAAAAAAAAAAAAAAGAACAGAAAACACCCAACTCAATTGGGTATAAGCCACTATAGTCCTTTCTTTTCTCAGGTCACTGGAAAGAACATGGGTGGGCAGAACCCAGGAGTGGCCCATCAGGGGCAGTTCCCACTGGCTCTGCTTCCAGGACCCCAAACATTATGTCAGCTTCAACCTCAGGCTGAGAGACAGCAGACTGGCCTCACTTATGAATCCCAGAACAGACAGAAAGAGCAACACTACATCCCAGAAAGCTCTAGCAAATGTCTTTGAGGCTTGTTATTTCAGTTTAGAGCACATTAATTAACCCCTGGCCAAGAGAGTGTCATGAACTAACCAGCTGAAGGTTCCCATCCTGAACTTATCACAGTGATAGGAATGAGCAAATTGCTTTACCAGCATAGATTAATAAGTAACTCCCCTTTGAAGTTACCTGCACACTAAAGAAGAAGGATAAAGTAGATGCTGAGAAACAACCATAGTAATACATAGAATTCTTTATTTTATATCCTGGAGAAAGAACAAAGTACCCATAGTCCAATATCTCTGCTTAAAAAAAGAAAGGAAAGAGAAATTCAAGATGACAGATTAGAGGAAGGGTGCATTCCTAGTTGCTCCATGGCTCAGAATTCAAGCAGTGAGAGTACTGCTTCTCAGCAAGATGGGTCAAAGAAGGATTTCAGCAAAATTTTAATATTGGATAGTCATATTGTCTTGAAGACTCAAATATTTGGGTACACTGAACACAGAACAGGAAATAACACACTGGAGTCACGTCAGTTGCAGCGACAGCTGAGCAGCATTACCAGGTCGTCAAAGCAGGGAGAGATAACACAGAGAGAGAAACACAATGGACAGATTTGGCATAGAAAAACCTATAGATCAGAAAAGCAGCCTGAGCTTAGCTGATCCAAAAGCCGCATGGTGAACTGGTGTTTGAAAAGTGCTCTGTATTTCTCAACTGGCAAATGGAAAGTTGAGGCAGGAACCATCTTGAGGAGGCCATGCTGCACCTACTGCTGGTGAACCCAGGAGAGCATAGCAAACATTGCCAAGGTGCCCCAGCAAGCAAATAATGTGTGGCCTAGAAAGCATCTTGCAGAACATGAGCAAAGCAGGCACTAGGAGGAGGGTATCCAAAGGAATTCAAGTCAGAAAATTGAAGCATAGTTCAACTCATTTTCTCTTTGAGTCTGCTGGCTCACATGACCAACTGAAGAGGGTCAGGAATCTGAATAGGCCGATGTGAATACACTCAGGGACTAAACCTGGGGAAGCTGTGTTCATGGGCAGCAGAGTATGTGGAGGACTTGGCTCACTGGCCTCTCAAAGAGATATCTTGGGAGGCTCCTAAGATTTGGCTTCCCAAAAAACATAGGAATCTGCCAGACTAGCGGTGTGTTGATCTAATCCCTCCAGAGTAGATACCAACAAAGCCCCTAGTGCCTAATTAGACCTAGATCCAGCCACAGGAACATCCCTTATAGAGGTGTAGCAGCCTCACAGTGGGAAGGTATCCATCTGGTCTGTTCAGGCAAAACTCCAATGGAGATTACTTCCCATCCATCCATCCTACTTTATATTGGTGAGAAGAGAAGCCAAGAGCTATTTCAACCAGCTTCTGGTTTAGCCTGCTCCAACTGGCCACTTGATGAGCAACATAAAAAGAGGAAGGGGTTAAGGGGTTAATTAACCCCAGTCATTGTCACTTTCTCACTTTCTCACTACGTAGCCACAGAAGAAATGGAAAGAAGGACAGTTGGGCACAGACAATGACCATCAATTCTCATTGACTGTTTTGATCACTTCATCAAAGATGATCCTTTTATTTATTTATTTTTTGTTATTCTTGATTTGCTGATTGGTACATGGACATATATTCCAATACATATGTTTCTTTTTTCTCATTTTTTAGCATTTTTAATATAGTCATTTTTCTTTGCCTTCTCTTTTGAGGGTTACAGGTTTGGATTTGTTTGTTTTTGTTGTTTTGTTTTGTATTTGTTTGCTTCTCTTTCCTTTATTCTCCTATTAACAGCCAAATTCTCTAGTTCTGTCTTTCTTACTCTCTTTTACTTGGTTTTTCCTGTTTTTTCTCCTCCCTCTTTGTAGCCAGTCCTGGCTACATATCTTCGACATTAACTCTGTTCACATTTTAAACATTCTAAGTTCTTTTTTACCTTCTTATCAGATGATAAGAACTTATGAACTCAAGGAACTATATATTTACCATCTTTTACATCTATTGCAACAACAGTCATGTTGTTGCAATTATTACTACTGTATAGGAGATAGTTGACACCTGCTGTTTATAATAATGCCAGATCTAGATTATTGTTACTCATTGTTTTTGCTGTTGGCAATTATGTCCCCACCATTCCTGTTTAGATGATAAAAATTAGTGTTGTAGATGTCATAGCAGGAACTGCATATTTATTTTAATGCTATATATTGCTTGCATTGATTTTTACTATCATTTGTTTCCCCATTTCTATGTGGTGTCGGAAATCTACAGGGACACTACAAGTTTACAGTAGTGTTGCTGCTGCTGAATTCAACTCGGTCAAAGGACAGAGTATTTTACTCCACAAACAAATTAATACAAAGATTAAAAGAGACAAAAACCCAAACCAACAACCAGGCCCTAAGTAGGATATCTAAGGGTAGGACATTCATTCTTATGGAAAAACAAAAAAACAAAAAACAGAATTAACACAAAGGCTGTGGATACCACACTTATGAGGGAGTCTCAATCTAGATCATTCTAGGACACTTTGGAAAGAGAAGGCTATACACAAGAGGGATGAGAAATCCATCTCAATTGATGCATAGAACTTGATACAAAAACACAAGAAATATGAAAAAACGAGGTAACATGATACCTTCTAAAGTTCACAATTCACAAGCAACTGACTGCAAAAATATTGAGGTGGATGAAATATCAGGCAACAAATTCAAAAAATGATCATAAAGATGATCAATAAATTCCAAGAAAATATGGAAAAATAACCGATGAATTAAGAAAGAAAGTATAAGATATGAATGAAAAATTTAAAACGGAGAAAGAGATGCTGAAAAAGAATAAAACAGAAATCTTAGGAATGAAAGATACAATATATCAAATAAAATGGTTAGCTGAAAGCCTCTCTAATAGAGTAGACCATGCTGAAGACACAGTCTCATAACTGAAAGACAAAGGGACCAAACCTGAACATTCAGACAGCATTAAAGAAAAGAAAATAAGTAACCATGATCAGAATATTCAAGAACTCTGGGACAACATAAAGTGACCAAATTTAAGAATCATAGGAATCAAGAAGGGTTGTTAGATGCAGGCTGAGCACATGGAACCTCTTCAGGGAAATAAAACAGAAAATTTTCTAACCATGAGAATGAGATGGATATCCATATATAGGATGCATTCAGAATCTCAGCTAGACAAGATCATAAAAGATTCTGGCTACAATACATAATAATTTAAATACCTAAAATACAGAGCAGGGAAAGAATTTTAAAAGGCTCAATGGAAAAATGTCAAGTCACATTTAGAGTGAAGTCAATCAGAAATACTTCTGATTTCTCAGCACAAACTCTAAAAGCCGGGAGGACTTGGAATGATGTGTTCCAAATCCTGAAAGAAAATAATTGTCAACTAAGACTGCTATATTCAGCAAAGTCATCCTTCAAAATTGAAGAAGAAATAAAAACCTGCCAGGATAAGCAGAAACTAAAAGAATTCATTGCGACTAAACCCGCACTACCCAAAATACTTAAAGAAATACTTTACACAAAAGAAATCAAAAACAAACCCCAGAGCTCAAAAATTAACAAATCACTTTTGAAGAATAACTAAGCAAATAGGAAATAGGACCAAATTAAACACTAGAAATAAATCAAAATGGAAGGAATTAGTAAACATCGCTCTATAATAACAGTGAATGTAAATGCTCTCATTTCTCCAATTAAGTTATTGGCTGGCAGAATGGATTAAAAAGTAAGACCCAATGATTTGTTTACAATGGATTCATTTACAGACCAAAACAGCCACAGGCCCAAAGTGAAAGAATGGAAATTGATATGCCATGTGAATAAAGCCCCCAAATAAGGCAGAGTAGTTACTCTCATGTACACCAAAACAGAACTCAAATCAAAATTAATCAGAAGAAACAAAGAATGTCACTTCACACTAGTAAAGGGAAAAATCCAACAAAAATATAAAATAATAGTAAATGTTTATGCCCCAAACATTTGTGCACCTAATTACATAAAAGAGACACTACTTCAACTAAAGCCTCAGATAGACCCCAGTACAATAATACTGGGTGATTTGAACACACCTCTCTCACCAATAGATAGGTCATCCGGACATAAATTCAGTAAAATCTCTTTGGACATGAAAAAATATTATAAATTAAATGAATTTAACAGAAATCTATAGATAAAATCTCACATCCCCATCATAAACAAAGTATGTTTTTGGTTATGGAATCTAGAGAGACTGCAGAGGTTGGAGAAGTTTATAAAAAAGAGAAACCCCTATATAATTAGAAAGAAGTGACCCAAATCATGAATTGCAGGATGAAGACCAATGGGGGCCCAAGGAAACATAAATTGCTTATGAGAGAATATGGCAGAAATGTATTACAGATCAATCATTTCTCAACCACTACACACTTAAAGGATTCGTTTTCAAAGATCTAACATCAATATCATTTTACTTTTCAAGTTTGAAATTTTTCAGATTGTTCTATAAATTTTATAAAAATTACTAATTTAATATTGAATCAACTATAAAGAAAAGTAGTAATAGACATGACAAATTTATCCTTCACATGATGTATTAGCTCTTTAGGTACTTATAAAAATCTTACAATTCTTGGTGACCTTCACATTTACAGTAGCACGGTCACAGTAACCTTTCAAATATTTTCTTTATTGCAAGAATTTAAAAGAAGGTAGTAATTAATGTGATTTAATTTTCACTATTTTTGGTAATCAACTTTTACTAGAGGACCAAGAAACATGCCAGAGAGAAACAATAACTTGGGAGGAACATGAAAAAATTCACAAAATATATAATCATCTTCTGCAAAGTGAAAGTTGCCTTTAAAGTAGTGGTCATTTTCTAATAAAGAAAAAAACAGAAAAATTAATTATTCAAAGTATCCTGTAGCTGCTACAATATAGCATTATCTCATACTAATATGGAAGTCTCCTTGAAAAAAATAATACACATTCAACCTTTGACTTTTTGGCACTGGCTTATTTCATTTAATAAGACAGATGCCAGTTCCATCCGTTTACTGGCAATAGCCATAATGTCATTCTTCTTTATGGCTGAGTAATAAATACTCCATTATGTATATATAACAAAGTTTATCCATTCATCTGTTGAAGGGCACCTAGGTTGGATTCATTTGCACGTTGTGCAAATATAAACACTGATGAGACTGCATCGCTATAGTATGATGATTTTACATTTTTTGGATATATATCTAATAGTCAGATAGCTGGGCCATATGGTATCTCCATATGTATTTTTTGTTTGTATGTTTGTTTGTGTGTGTGTCATGGGATTCTTTGTACCAGCAATTGGACTCAGGGATTCTTAAATACTGAGCCACATTCCCAAATCTTTTTATGTTTTTTGTGAGACAATGTTTGCTAAGTTGCTTAGGGACTCACTAAGTTGCAGAAGCTGGCTTTGAACTTGTGATCCTCCTACCTCAGATCTCAAGCAACTGTGATTACAGGCATGTACCACCAAGCTGATCCCATTGGTATTTTTTTGAGGAATCACCATACTAGTTTCCAGAGAGGTTGCACTGATTTGCAGTCCCACAAACAATGTAAGAGTGTACCTTTTCCCCACATTCTCACCAACACTCATTATTTGTATTCTTGATGAATGCCATTCTGACTGCAGTGGAATGAAATCTCAATATATCTTTGATTCGCATTTCCCTGACAGCTAGAGATGTTAAACACTTTTTCATATACTTGTTGATCATTTCTATTTCTTCTTTGAGAAGTGTCTGATTAGTTCTTGTGCCCATTTACTGATAGAGTTATTTGGGGGTGTTTTTGGTGTTAAGTATTTTGAGTTCTTCATATATTCCATATATATATATTTTTTTTTTTTTTACATAGGGCAATGATGTTTATTTTTTTTTCCTTCCCCTCCACCCTTCCCACCCCTCTTTTCCCTCTATACAGTCCTACTTTCCTTCATTCTTACCGCTCTCCTTATCCCTAACCCTAAACCTAACCATAAACCTAATGCTAACCCTCCCACCCCCCATTATATGTCCTCATCTGCTTATCAGCGAGATCATTCGTCCTTTAGTTTTTTGAGATTGGCTTATCTCACTTAGCATGATATTCTCCAATTTCGTCCATTTGCCTACAAATGCCATAATTTTATCATTCTTCATTGCAGAGTAATATTCCATTGTATATATATGCCACAGTTTCTTTATCCATTCATCAACTGAAGGGCATCTAGGTTGGTTCCACAGTCTGGCTATGGTGAATTGAGCAGCAATGAACATTGATGTGGCTATATCTCTGTAGTATGCTGATTTTAAGTCCTTTGGGTATAGGCCAAGGAGTGGGATAGCTGGGTCAAATGGTGTTTCCATTCCAAGCTTTCTGAGGAATCTCCACACTGCTTTCCAGAGTGGCTGCACTAATTTGCAACCCCACCATCAATGTATGAGTGTTCCTTTTCACCACATCCTCGCAACACTATTGTTGCTTGTATTCTTGATAATCGCCATTCTAATTGGGGTGAGATGAAATCTTAGGGTAGTTTTGATTTGCATTTCCCTTATTACTAGGGATGTTGAACATTTTTTCATATATCTGTTGATTACTTGTACATCTTCTTCTGTGAAGTGTCTGTTCATTTCCTTAGCCCATTTGTTGATTGGATTATTTGTATTCTTCGTGTAGAGTTTTTTGAGTTCTTTATAGATTCTGGAAATTAGCGCTCTATCTGAAGTATGATTGGCAAAGATTTCTCCCACTCTGTAGGCTCTCTCTTCACATTGCTGATAGTTTCCTTTGCTGAGAGAAAGCGTTTTAGTTTGAATCTATCCCAGTTGTTGATTCTTGCTTTTATTTCTTGTGCTATGGGAGTCCTGTTAAGGAAGTCTGATCCTAAGCCAACAAGTTGAAGTTTTGGACCTACTTGTTCTTCTATAAGATGCAGGGTCTCTGGTCTGATTCCGAGGTCCTTGATCCATTTTGAGTTGAGTTTTGTGTAGGGTGAGAGATAGGGGTTTAATTTCATTCTATTGCATGTGGTTTTCCAGTTTTCCCAGCACCATTTGTTGAAGAGGCTATCTTTTCTCCATTGCATATTTTTGGTCCCTTCATCTAGTATGAGAAAATTGTATTTATTTGGGTTTGTGTCCATGTCCTCTATTCTGTACCATTGATCTACCTGTCTATTTTGGTACCAATACCATGCCGTTTTTGTTACTATGGCTTTGTAGTAGAGTTGAAGATCTGGTATTGCAATACCCCCTGCTTCGCTCTTGCTACTGAGGATTGCTTTAGCTATTCTAGGTTTTTTATTCTTCCAGATGAATTTCATAATTGCTTGCTCTATTTCTGCAAGGTACATCATTGGGATTTTAATTGGAATTGCATTGAATCTGTATAGCACTTTAGGTAGTATAGTCATTTTGACAATATTAATTCTGACTATCCAGGAACATGGGAGATCTTTCCATCTTCTAAGGTTTTCTTGAATTTCTTTCTTTAGTGTGCTGTAGTTCTCATTGTAGAGGTCTTTCACCTCTTTTGTGAGATTGATTCCCAAGTATTTTATTTTTTTCGATGCTATTGTGAATGGGGTAGTTTTCCTAATTTCTCTTTCTGAAGATTCATCACTTATGTATAAAAATGCATTGGATTTATGAGCATTGATCTTGTAACCTGCTACTTTACTGAATTCACTTATGAGTTCTAAAAGTTTTCTGGTGGAATTTCCAGGTTCCTCTAAATATATAATCATGTCATCAGCGAACAGGGATAGTTTGAGTTCTTCTTTTCCTATTCGTATCCCTTTAATTTCTTTGGTTTGTCTGATTGCTCTGGCTAGAGTCTCAAGGACGATGTTGAATAGAAGCGGTGAAAGAGGGCATCCCTGCCTTGTTCCAGATTTTTAGGGGGAACGCTTTCAGTTTTTCACCCTTTAGAATGATATTAGCCATGGGCTTAGCGTAGATTGCCTTTATAATGTGAAGGAATGTTCCCACTACCCCAATTTTTTCTAGTATTTGCAGCATGAAGGGATGCTGTATTTTATCGAATGCTTTTTCTGCATCTATTGAAATAATCATGTGATTCTTAACTTTAAGTCTATTGATATGGTGAATGACATTTATTGATTTCTGAATGTTGAACCAACCTTGCATCCCTGGGATAAAACTCACTTGATCTGTGGTGCACTATCTTTTTATATATATTTGTATGCGATTTGCTAAAATTTTGTTGAGAATTTTTGCGTCGATGTTCATTAAGGATATTGGTCTGAAATTTTCTTTCCTCAATGTGTCTCTGTCTGGTTTAGGTATCAGGGTGATATTGGCTTCATAGAACGAGTTTGGGAGGGTTCCCTCCTCTTCTATTTCATGGAATAGTTTGAGGAGTATTGGAATGAGCTCTTCTTTAAAGGTTTTGTAGAACTCGGCTGAGAACCCATCTGGTCCTGGACTTTTCTTTGTTGGTAGGCTTTTGATGACCTCTTCTATTTCATTGCTTGAAATTGGTTTATTTAAGTTGTGTATGTCCTCTTTGTTCAGTTTAGGCAATTCATATGTCTCTAGAAATTTATTGATGTCTTCGAGGTTTTCTGTTTTGTTGGAGTATAGATTTTCGAAATAGCTTCTAATTATGTTTTGTATTTCACTTGTGTCTGTTGTGATATTTCCTTGTTCATTCCAAATTTTAGTAATTTGAGTTTTCTCCCTCTTTCTCTTTGTTAGTGTGGCTAAGGGTTTATCAATTTTATTTATTTTTTCAAAGAACCAACTATTTATTTTGTTAATTTTTCCAAGTGTTTCTTTTGTTTCGATTTCGTTGATTTCGGCTCTCATTTTAACTATTTCCTGTCTTCTACTACTTTTGGTATTGGTCTGCTCTTCTTTTTCTAGCGCTTTGAGCTGTAGTGTTAAGTCGTTTATTTGTTGATTTCTACTTCTTTTTTTGAATGCGCCCCATGAAATAAATCTTCCTCTAAGTACTGCTTTCATAGTGTCCCAGAGATTTTGATATGATGTGTCTTTGTTCTCGTTTACTTCTAAGAATTTTTTTATTTCCCTCCTGATGTCTTCTGTTATCCATTCATCATATAATAGTGTATTATTTAAGCTCCAGGTATTGGAGAAGTTTCTGTTTTTTATTCTGTCATTTATTTCTAATTTCAATCCAGTTATGATCTGATAGAGTACAAGGTAGTATCTCTATCTTCTCGTATTTGCTAACAGTAGCTTTGTGGCATGAAATATGGTCTATTTTAGAGAAGGATCCATGTGCTGCTGAGAAGAAAGTGTATTCGTTCTTTGTTGGATGGTATATTCTATATATGTCATTTAAGTCTAAATTGTTGATTGTGTTATTGAGATGTATAGTTTCTTTATTCAATTTTTGTTTGGAAGATCTATCCAGTGGTGAGAGAGGTGTGTTAAAATTGCCTAGTATTATTGTGTTGTGGTCTATTTGATTTCTGGAATTGAGAAGGATTTGTTTGACGTACGTGGATGAGCCAATGTTCGGGGCATAGATATTTATGATTGTTATGTCTTGCTGATTTATGCTTCCCTTAAGCAGCATGTAATGTCCTTCTTTCTCCCTTCTGACTAGTTTTGGTTTGAAGTCCACATTATCTGAAATGAGGATGGATACTCCAGCTTTTTTGCTGTGTCCGTGTGCATGGTATGTTTTTCCCCATCCTTTCACCTTTAGTCTATGGGTGTCTCTTTCTATGAGATGAGCCTCTTGCAGGCTGCATATTGTTGGATTTTTCTTTTTAATCCAATCTTCCAGTCTGTGTCTTTTGATTGATGAATTCAGGCCATTAACATTCAGGGTTATTATTGTGATATGATTTGTATTCCCAGTCAATTGACTCATATTTGTTTTTGACATGATTTGGTTTCTCCTTTATTTGGCTATTCCTTTAGCCTAGTGCCTCCTGTTGCTGATTTGCATCATTTTTTTCATCTCTTCCTCATGGAATATTTTGCTGAGAATGTTCTGTAATGCTGGCTTTCTTTTGCAAATTCCTTTAACTTTTGTTTATCATGGAAGGATCTTATTTCATCGTCAAATTTGAAGGTAAGTTTTGCTGGGTATAAGATTCTTGGTTGGCATCCGTTTTCTTCAGGGCTTGGTATTTGTTGTTCCAGGCCCTTCTAGCTTTTAGGATCTGGATTGAAAAATCTGCTGATATTCTTATTGGTTTCCCTCTGAATGTAATTTGATTATTTTCTCTCGCAGCCTTTAAAATTCTGTCTTTATTTTGTATGTTAGTTATTTTCATAATAATGTGCCTTGGTGTGGGTCTGTTGTAATTTTGTATGTTTGTAGTTCTATAAGCCTCTTGTACTTGGTTTTCCATTTCATTCTTCAGATTTGGGAAATTTTCTGATATTATTTCATTGAATAGATTGTTCATTCCTTTGGTTTGTTTCTCTAAGCCTTCCTCAATCCCAATAATTCTTAAATTTGGCCTTTTCATGATATCCCATAATTCTTGTAGATTCTGTTCATGATTTCTTACCATCTTTTCTGTTCGGCCAACTTTGTTTTCAAGATTAAATAATTTTTCTTCAATGTCTGAGGTTCTGTCTTCCAGGTGTTCTATCCTATTGGTTATGCTTTCTATGAAGTTTTTAACTTGGTTTATTGTTTCCTTCATTTCAAGTATTTCAGTTTGTTTTTTTTTCAGTATCTCTAACTCTTTATTGAAATGATCTCTTGCTTCCCGTATTTGCTCTTTTAACTGTTGATTGGTGCGATCATTCAATGCCTGCATTTGCTCTTTCATCTCCTCATTAGCTTCCCTGATCATTTTAATTACGTACATTCTGAACTCCCTTTCTGACATTTCTTCTGCTGTGCTGTCATTGGGTTTTATTGATGTAGTATCTAGGTTTGTTTGAGACATTTTCTTCCCTTGTTTTCTCATATTGGTCAGCTGTCAGTGGGACCCTGAGATATTGCAGTTTTCCGCTATTGGCTTATAGTGTCCTGGTAGATTTCCAGTGTATCACCTCCCAGCCTTCAGTAGCCTGATGTCTTGGAGGAATCTGATAATGCAGTGCATCCGAAGAAAACTGCCCCTAGCCCCCTACTGGTTCCACGGTTTGGAGCTGGCTGTGTGCGGAAAGGCTCTCACTGTGGGCCTGCACTGGGCAGCTGGTCGTGTAGGAGGAGCCCACTGCCGGAGTGTGGAAGGCTACCTTGGGAAGACTCTAGCTGCCCTGCCCGGCTCCGATAAGCCACCTCTATCTGGGCCTGCCACCCAGGCCGAGCTTTACCCAGTGGGCAGACTCACCTGTGGCTCTATTTCAGTCCGAGTCTCTCAATGCCTCCCCATCTTAACTCCTGGGTTCTGGAGCAACTGGGGGTGCAGTCACCCTCTAGGCCGCCATCTTGGATCGCCCCATGAATAGGGCCTGCGGCCGGAGTGGGCAGATCCGCCTGAAGAGGTCTCTGTCTGCCCTGCCCTGATCCCAGAGGCTGCTTGCGGATTGAAGCTCTCCGTTGGTTCAGGGGACTTGTGGCTGGTTCTATGTAGAAAGCCTCTCACTGGGCGGTCTGGTCTGAGAAGCTAGCCTTGAAAGGCACCTCCCACCGCAGGGGTCCAGGCTACTTGGGGAAGTCTCTGGCTGCCCTATCCTGGTTCCTGAAGCTGCTTGCATGCCAGAGTACGCTGTGCTGCACTGGCTCCAGGACTTGGAGCTTGTTCTGGTCAGAAAGGCTCTCACTAGCGGGCCCGCTTTGGGAACCTGGAGAAGCTGGCTGTGTGGGCGGGGCCCACCGCTGGAGTGTGCAGGACTGTCTGTGGAAGACTCTAGCTGCCCTGCCCGGCTCCGATAAGCCACCTCTATCTGGGCGTGCCACCCGGGCCGAGCTTTACCCAGTGGGCATACTCACCTGTGGCTCTATTTCAGTCCGAGTCTCTCAATGCCTCCCCTTCTTAACTCCTGGGTTCTGGAGCGACTGGGGGTGCAGTCTCCCTCTAGGCCGCCATCTTGGATCGCCCCTATTCCAAATATTAATGCTTTATCTGAGGAGAAGGTGGTAAAGATCTATTCCCATTCAGCAGGCTCTTTCTTCACACTCTTAATTATTTCCTTTGCTATGAAGAAGACTTGTAATTTGATACCATCCCATTTATTGATTTTTTAATGGGAAAACTGGAAAACCATATGCAATAGAATGAAATTAAACCCCTATCTCTCACCCTACACAAAACTCAACTCAAAATGGATTAAGGACCTTGGAATCAGACCAGAGACCCTGCATCTTATAGAAGAAAAAGTAGGTACAAATCTTCAACTTGTTGGCTTAGGATCAGACTTCCTTAACAGGACTCCCATAGCATAAGAAATAAAGAAAGAATCAACAACTGGGATAGATTCAAACTAAAAAGCTTTCTCTCAGCAAAGGAAACTATCAGAAATGTGAAGAGAGAGCCTACAGAGTGGGAGAATATTTTTGCCAACCATACCTCAGATAGAGCGCTAATTTCCAGAATCTATAAAGAACTCAAAAAACTCTACACGAAGAATACAAATAATCCAATCAACAAATGGGCTAAGGAAATGAACAGACACTTCACAGAAGAAGATGTACAAGTAATCAACAGATATATGAAAAAATGTTCAACATCCCTAGTAATAAGGGAAATGCAAATCAAAACTACCCTAAGATTTCATCTCACCCCAATTAGAATGGCGATTATCAAGAATACAAGCAACAATAGGTGTTGGCGAGGATGTGGTGAAAAAGGAACACTCATACATTGCTGGTGGGGTTGCAAATTAGTGCAGCCACTCTGGAAAGCAGTGTGGAGATTCCTCAGAAAGCTTGGAATGGAAACACCATTTGACCCAGCTATCCCACTCCTTGGCCTATACCCAAAGGACTTAAAATCAGCATACTACAGAGATACAGCCACATCAATGTTCATTTCTGCTCAATTCACCATAGCCAGATTGTGGAACCAACCTAGATGCCCTTCAGTTGATGAATGGATAAAGAAACTGTGGCATATTTATACAATGGAATATTACTCCGCAATGAAGAATGATAAAATTATGGCATTTGTAGGCAAATGGTCGAAATTGGAGAATATCATGCTAAGTGAGATAAGCCAATCTCAAAAAACTAAAGGACGAATGATCTCGCTGATAAGCGGATGAGGACATATAATGGGGGTGGGAGGGGTTAGCATTAGGTTTAGGGTTAGGTTTAGAGTTAGGCTAAGGAGAGCGGTAAGAATGAAGGAAAGAAGGACTGTATAAAGGGAAAAGGGTGGGAGGGGTGGGGGGGAAGGGAAAAAAAAATAAACATCATTACCCTATGTAAACGTAAAAAAATAAATAAAAAATAAATAAATAAATAAATAAATTTAGAAATATTTACACCATAAAAAAAAAATTTTATTTCATAAAATTAAAGGAATCTTGTTAATCGAGTCAGTTCCTATGCTGACATGTTAGAGAGTTGGGCCTACGGTTACTTCTAGCAGGGTTTCTGGTCTAATTCCCAGGTCTGTGATCCACTTTGAGTTCACTTTTGTTCAGGATTAAATTTCATTCTTTTACATTTATATTTCCAGTTTTCCTGGCACCATTTGTGAAAAAAGCTATCTTTTCTATCTTTTCTTTAACATACGTTTTTTGCAACATTTGTCTTGTACCAGATCACTGTATTTATATGGGTTTATCTCTGTGCTTTCTATTCTATTCCAGTGGTCTTCATGCCTATATTGGTGCTAGAAACATTGTTTTTGCTTCTATAGCTCCCTAGTATAATTTGAGGTCTGGAATTGAGATGCATCCTACTTCACTTTTCTCATTAAGGATTGCTTTGGTTATTCAGGGCCTCTTATTTTTCCAAATAAATTTCAGAATTGTTTTTTCTAGTTTTGTGAAGAATGTCATTGGAATTTCGATGGAGATTACGTTGAATCTGTACAGCTCTTTGGTAGTATGGTCATTATTAATTCTATCCAAAAACAGGAGTTCTTTTCATCGGTCAAGGTCTTTCTCAATTTCTTTCTTTAGTATTCTATACAGGTACAGGTCCTTTACCTCTTTTGTTAGATTAAATCCCAAGGATTTTATTTTAATTTTTGAGGTTATTGTGAATGGTATAGTTTTCCTAATTTCTTTTTCAACAGCTTCATCATCATCATTGGTACACAGGAATGCAATTGACATGAGTGTTGATTTTATATCCTGCTACTTTGCTGAATTCATTTCTAAGCTCTAGGCGTTTTCTGGTGGAGTTTTGTGTCTTCCAAAGATATGATCATATATCAGAAAATAGAGATAATTTCTTTTCCCGTCTTAATTTCCTTCTCTTGCCTGATGGCTCTGGATGAACTTTCGAGTACTATGTTGAATAGGAGTGATAAAAGTGGGCATCCTTGCTTGTTCCTGTTTTTAGAGAAACTGCTTTCAGTTTTTCTCCATTCAGCATAATGCTGGCCTCGGGTTTGTCATGTATAGCCTTTACAATGTTGAGGTAAGTCCTTTCTATCCATAGTTTTTCTAGTTTTAAATATGAATGGATGCTATACTTTGTCAAATGCTTTTTCCTCATCTATTGAGATGATCGTGTGATTCTTGTCCTTTATTTATATGGTGAATTATATTTATTGATTTCTATATGTTGAACCAACCTGCATCCCTGGGATGAACCCCACTTGATCATGGTGCACTATCTTTATAATGTGTTTTTGTACGTAGTTTACCAATATTTGATTAAGAATTTTTGCACCTCTGTTCATGGAGAATATTGGCCAGAATTTTTCTTTCCATGATAGATCTTGTCTAGTTTGGGTCCCATCATGTTGGTACTGGCTTCTTCGGATGAATTTGACAGTGTTCCCTCCTTTTGTATTTCATGGAATAATTTGAGGAGGATTGATATTTATTCTTTTTTAAAGGTCTGATAGAACTCACCAGAGAATCCACCCAGCCCTTGTCTTTTCTTTGTTGGAAGGCATTTGATAGCTGCTTTAATTTCATTTCTTGATATTGATCTGTTTAAGTTTTCTATATCCTCCTGGTTCAATTTGGGTGGGTCATATGTCTCTAAAAATTTGTCAATATATTCAAGATTTTCTAGCTTACTGGAATATAAATTGTCAAAACAGTTCCTGATGATCCTCTGAATTTCAGTAGTATCTGTGGTGATAATTCCTTTATCATCTCAAATTGCATTAATTTCAGTGTTTTCTCTATTTCTTTTGGTTACTTTACAAGGGTTTATCAACCTTGTTTATCCTGTCAAAAAATCAACTCAGTTTCACTGATTTTTTTTTCTTAATTTCATTGATTTCAACTGATTTTAATTATTTCCTGTCTTCTACCAACTTTGGAGTTGGTTTGTTCATCTTTCTGTACAGCCTTGAAGTGTAATGTTAGTTGTTGTGGTTGTCATTGTTGTTGTTGTTTTGGTGTCTTTCTTTTCTTTTCATGTATGAACCCATTGCTATAAACTTTCCTCTTAGAACTGCCTTCATACTATCCCAGAGATTTTGATATGTAGTATCATTATTCTCATTTACTTCTAAATTTTTAAAAATTTCTCTGATGATTTCTTCTGCTACCTATTCATCACTCAAAAGTACTATTTAACCTCCAGGTGTTATAGTGGTTTCTGTTTTTTATCCTATCACTGATTTCTAATTTCATTCCATTACCATCTCATAGAATACACAGTTTTAGTTCTATTGTTTTGTATTTGCTAAGATTTGCTTTATTACCTAAAGTGTGGTCTATTTTAGAAAATGTTCCATGTGCTGCTCTGAAGAAAGTTAATTTAGTTATTGATGGATGAAATACTATGTATATTTCTGTTAGGTCCACATTATTAATTATATTTTGAGTTCTAGAGAATCTTTATTTAGTTTATGCCTGGATGATCTATCCAGTGGTGAAAGAGGTGTGTTAAAGTCACTGAGCATCATTGTATTTTGGTACTTCTGATTCTTAATATTGAGAAGGGTTTGTTTTATGTACATAGATGCACCATTATTACTTTGGGCAGAAATATTTACAATTATTATTTCTTACTTTAGTTTGATTCCCTTAAGCAGAATGACATGATCTTCTTTGTCTCATCTGATTAATTTTGACTTGAAGTCCACTTTGTCTGATATGAGAATAGCTACACCTCCTGGTTTACAAGGGCCTTTTGAATAGTATGTCTTTTCCCATCCTTTCAACTTCGGGCTGTGAATATCTTTGTGAGATGAGTCTCTTGCAAAGAGCACATTGTTCAGTCTTATTTATTAATCCAATCTGCCAACCTATATCTTTGATTAAAGAGTTTAGATGATTTACATTCAGTATTATTATAGAGAGAGGATTTTTATTTCCTGTCAATTTGATTTCTTTCTAGTGTTTGAATCTGACTTGATTCTCTTTTAATTAACTATTCTTCCAGTGTAATTCATCCTTATGCTGGTTTTCATTTGTATTTTTCATTTCTTCTCCATGAAATATTTTATTGAGTATGTTTTGTAGTGCAGGCATTCTGGTTATGAATTATTTTAGCTTTTGTGTATCATGAAAGATTTTTATTTCATCTTTAATTCTGAACCTTAATTTGGTTGGGTATAGTAATCTTGGTTAGCATCCATTTTCTTTGTTGAAATCCAAATTGATTTTCCTCTAAATGTGACCAGCCATTTTTCTCTTGCAGCTTTTAATATCCTATCCTTATTCTGTATGTTAGGCACTTCCATTATAATGTGTCTTGGAGTGGCTCTATTATGATTTGGCATATTTGGAGTCCTATATGCCTCTTGTATTTGAATTTTCATCTCATTCTTAAGGTTTGGAAATTTTTCTGTTATTATTTCATTGAAAAAATTTGTATGCTTTTAGCTTGTATTTCAGAGCTTTCATCTACTCCAATAATTCTTAAATTTGGCCTCTGGATATTATCCCAGAATTCTTGAATATTCTGGTCATGGTCTTTTAACATCATTTCTTTATGGTCAACTTTATTTTAAAGATTATGTATTTTGTCTTCAAGGTTCAAAAATCAAACTTTGGAGTGGTCTAATCTATTGGTAATGACATTGAATTTTTTATATGGTGGTTGATTATTTCATTTCCAGGAAAAAATATACTTCATTTGAGAAACTGCTCTGGCAAACTATTGATTCTTCTAGTTTCCCATACTTTTAACATTTCCCCAAAGATGTTATTTCACCATCACATTTTGGATGTTTCCTCCAGTTTAAAATTTTAAGTTTTTTTCTGTTTATTAATTGCTAACTCCCACCAACATACAAAACAAAATATATTTTATATTGTAGGGTTCAGTAATGGAAAAGTTTCCAAATTCAATTAAGTTGAGTTTTTCCTTTGAAGATATCCAAACCAATGAAATCCATGGCAGAGAAGTAATTCCACATGGATTTTGTAATTCTAGGATAGGAGTCAATAAACTTTTTCTGTTCCGGGTCAGATAGAAAGTGATTTATGCTTTGTTTGCCACATAGTCTGTACCAAAGCTATTCAGTTCTGCTGTTATACTATCAAAATAGTCTTAGACAACATGGAAATAAATGGATGTAACTGTGTTCCAGTAAAACTTTACTTATAAAAACAGATGATGGACCAGAGTTGACTCATGGCCATAACATGTCCATGCCTGTTCCAGTGTATTACAATAATGTAAAATTCATCAAAACAATCTAAATTTGATGTTTGAAGTTTAAATGAATTGAACAGAATATTTCTCCAAGAAGAAACAATAGTATATTAGATTCAATGATTTCATCTATTTTTCTCAAGCAACAGGTAAACCTATTTACTTTTTAGTCTGGATAGTTCCAAATTATCAGTATAAGGGCTTGTTACCATGACTTCATATGAAATAAGTAAATATTTCTGCCTTTTACTTGAATCTCATAGAAAAACAAATTGTGTTCTATACATACAATGGAATATCATTCAATTATTAGAAGGAATTCAGTGCTGATACATGATAAAACTTGGATGAACCTCAAAAAAATTTTAAGTAAGAGACACCATCTAAAAATGATGAATACCACACAACTCCTATTACATGAGATATCCAGAACAGAAAAGCCTATATAGACAAAGCAGTGTGGTGCCTGCCAAAGACAGGGGAAAGGGAGGGTAGGGAGTAAATATATTGTGGGTTTGGGATGTAATTCTGGGGTGATTAAAACAATTTTTGAAACAGAAGTAGGCAAAGTTTTAAACTATGTCTAGACTTCATCTCATCAGCCCTCTGATCTAATACTGTTCACAAATGGCTCTTTTTCCTGGGAAACCTGCTTATAAGTACACACATGATTTTGTCTGCAGCTCCATTGAAACAAAAAAAAAAAAAAAAAAAAAACATTTCTCTGCTGGTTATTGATAACTAATGTGGTCCCTTTGTCCCTCCAAAGTCCCTTGCATCATGGAATCCCAAAATGACCAGAGTGCCTTCCCTTTACAGATACATATGTGCCACACTTGAAAGGCATTGGTTCTATCTGTATACAGCAGAGGGAAAGTGGTTATCAGGATAATGCTCAAGCTTCTGGCACAAACTAGCACGTAGATCCTTTTATCAACCACTGAATGGGTAAGCAGAAAATACGGAGCAGGGAGAGGGAACGTAAGTAAAAATGACAAGTTCACTTTTGCATATAGTCATGCACTGCATAACAATGTTTCAGTCAATAGGGGACTACATATGCAATGGTGCTCCCATAAGATTATGTTGCCTAGTGACATCATAGCCATCTTAGTCTGTATAGGCACACTCTGTGATGTCACTCGATGATAAAATTGCCTAAGGGTGCATTTCTCAGAAGGCATTCCTGATGACATGACCCCTGACAGTATGGCAATATATACACATGACATATGACAATATAGCGATGTTTATCTGCCAAATGAGAAGTAATGTAGGCAATTAGATATGTTGATCTGGAACTCAGAGGAAAGGTCAAGGAATGGAGGATAATCTAGAAACTGCGACTGTGAATACAGTAAATGAGAGCAGGTAAAAGTGAAGAGGACACAGGATGGAGCTTTGCTGAGTTTCTTTATCAGAAAAAAGGAGGAGCCAGTAAAGGAAACTGAGAAAGAGTGGTTAGGAAAGTAAGAAAGAGAATGTGTGCGTCTCAAAAGAACCAAAGAGAAAAGATAATTTCAAAAATGTTGCGGGGACCAGCTATATAATATAACATTCTGCTGAGACAGCGAGCAAATTGAGGGTTGAAAATTGCTTCTCAAATTAATCCATAAGGAAGGGATTTGTGATCTAAGTCTATTTGATTTTATTCAGCAAAACTCATCACTTAGACCACAAGCCTAGGGGGGCAGTGAATAATTGGGTTCATGTGGAATTGGGACTTTTGCCAGAAGTTTTGGTAAAGGTTAGAAGGGGAATAAGAATTTTACTCATTTTTAAGAATTTAATATTATATATGATTTTATTTTCTTTTCCTTATCTTTGGATATTGTGGTATAGTAGGGAGAAAAAGAGTGAAGAGAGGAGGCAGGAAGGTGAAAATATCTAATTTCTAATTTTGCTTTAGTGCTTCCTAGAGGGAGGACTTAATGGGGATGAAGAGCAGACAGTCAAAGTTCGACTCCACTGCAAGGCAGGGTCCAAGAAGGTAAATAACATGGTGTTCACTGCTATACATTCAGCTTCACACATGGATGGCAGATAGTCAATAAGTGCTTGGGAAATAACAGTTCCAAGCAGAGTGGACACCATGTGCCACTTTATAGGATCTTGGTAAGTGAAATGCAGGTGTTGAGATTTTTATTGTTGTGATTTCTTTCTAATTTGGTTTCGTGGTCTCCCTGCTCATAGTGACCAAAAGCCAGGTGGGACACAAGAAGGTGAAACCAAAGTGCATGAAACAGAAGAAGTATTTTACATAGAGATTCCAGAGTGTGCCAAAGGGAAGTCTGGTGGTAACAATGAGCTCCAACAGTCAAGGAGGAAAAAGAGAAAACCGTGGGGTGCTCTGCCTTTCTCAAGGTCATGGAAATTGTTTTACCCCTGCGACCAGAAGAACTTAGTGGAGGAAGAATTTATCTGGGGGCTTAGATTTTCAGTCAGTTCCTTTGCTCTGGGGCCATAATGAGGCAGAACTTTATAGCACAAGGGTGTGGCAGAGGAAGGCAGCTTAGGACATGGTACCAAGGAAGCAGATAGAGTTCCACTCACCAGGTGCAAAATATATACCCCAAAGGCACACCTCAGTGACCCACCTCTTCCAACCACCCCCTACCTGCCTACAGTTACCACCCAGTTAATCCCTATGAGGGGATTAATGCACTGATTAGGTTAAGGGCTCTCATTACCCAATCATGTCACCTCTGAACATTCCTGCACTGCCTCACAATGAGCTTTAGGGGAGACCTCATATCTAAATCATAACAGGAAGCGTCCCTTGAGTTTTCCAGAAGGGCTGTGGATTGACTGATTTAAAATGAAACTCATGTGAAGGGGAACTTATTTACATGACTCTGATGTTGACCAATAGGTGGTATCGTAACCAGCAGCTTTGAGGTGTGTTGGGCTTTGGGCCAGTGGAATAAGGAACCAGTGGGCTTGGCTAATCACACAGGAAGTAGTGTCTCAGTGAGGCCAAGGGCCATGGGATACAACAGGGTTTCAAACAATTTATGACAGAGGCCTAAAAATAGGAGATGGGGAAGCAACTATAAACAACTTTATGACACCACATGGCTATCCCAAACATGTTTCAGATTACTAAACTATATGTGCTTCTGTGAACACTGAAAGTTCTGTTTTCTTCCATTTAGATCTGATGTAAAGCTAATAAACAGAGCATACACATCGTTTTTGTGAAGGACTCATACTGTATGCATTCAACAACCCCGTCTGTAAAATGCAGAGAAGGCAATATTTTAAAATAAACTGGAAACAATGTTTTGAAAACCTTCGAAGATATCCAAATATTAACTTTACTTTTTAGGGAAACTCAAAGACAATACGAGGGGCAATAACAGGAAACCCGAAAAAATTTTTGTCCCTGGGACATACAGCTACTGCCAACAGTAGACACAACCTAAATGTCAAAGTTCAACTAACGGTCTATTTTCATTTCTTTCTTTTACCTTTGGACAAAACATGACAAGAAATGCTGAAAACACAGACAAAATAAAATAAGCACTAGAAACAGGGTTACAGGGCACAGATTTTGTAATTATCAGGCAGAGAATTAAATGACAACAATTAATATGCTAAGAGCTTAAATGAAAACACAATAGTGAAGGAGAGTCAACTCAGAGAACTGTCAATCCTGATGTCAACCTATGATAAAGCTATTACAATGGAGACAGTATGGAATAGACCAGAAAAGAAAAGAAAAAAAAATAGGAAGAAAAAAGAAAGAGAAATAGGAAAATAGATAAATGGATTGATGGAATAGAAAATATCCAAAAATAGATCCATACAAATATAGTCAACTAAGCTTTGACAAAGGAGCAAAAACAATTCAAAGGAGAAAGGGTATTCTTACCAAAACATGGTGCTAGAATAACTGAACATTCATATACACTAAAATATATTAACACAAATATTAATTCAAACTATAACAGAGATCTAAATATAAAATGTGAAACTATAAAATGTCCAGAAAATCTAGGTGATTTCAGGTTGACAATGACTATCTGGATAGGATAACAAACAGCTCATGGAGAAAAAAATTAAGTTGGACTTGATTAAAATTAAATACACTCTAGTAGTCAGAGTCCTAGGTATTTACCCAAAAGAATTGAAAAATTATATATACAAAAAAACCCTTACACAAATGTCTACAGTAGTTTCATTCATCTATGTCAAAAATTGTAAATAATCAAGATTTTCTTTATCAAGTGAATGGCTTTATTATGGTACATCCATGAAATGGAATATTATTAAGCAATAAAAAGAAATTCTCAAACCACAAACAGGGAGAAATCTCAAACATGCATTGCTAAGTGAGAGGAGACATATACTATATGATTCCAGTCATGTGCAATCTGGGAATGGCAAACTATATGCACAGTAAAAAGAACAGAGGGTTTTTTTTTTTTTTTTTTGTACCAGCATTGAAGAATAGGGTACTTAACCACTGAGTCACGTCCCCAGTCCTTTTTACTCTTTATTTTGAGACAGGGTCTTGCTAACTTGCTAAGGACATTGCTAAGTCGCTGAGACTGGCTTTGGACTTGTGATCCTCCAACCTCTCAGACCTCCTGAGACACTGGGATTGTAGGCAGAGCCAGGGGTTTTTCAGTGAGATAAAACTTCTCTATATGACACTGTAACGGCAGGTACATGATATTATACATTTATCAAAACACTGAATTCTACAACAAAGAGTAGATTTTAATGATATTCCATGAATATTAGTTCATCAATTGTGACAAAAAACTCAAAAAACTTAATAGTAGAGGAAACTGCAGGGGAAAGAAGGAGCTTTTGGGAACTCTGTACTTTCCGCCTAATTTTTCTACAAGCCCCAAAATGCTATACAAATATATTGTTAAAAAAACAAAGGAGTAAAATCAAGGTAATATTTTTGTTATAGAAAATATGTAAGATATCAGGGATAACATTAAAATCACTTTAAGTAGTATCCCTGGGAACAAAGCACTGAAAACTTTTTCTATTTCGATTCTTCAATCCTAGCTATATACTAAATAGGTCGTGCTACATATTTACTCCTGTATTATGCTTTTCCCATTTTACATCTTACCTAATAGGTTTTAGCATGTAAAATAATGTGCAAAAATGACAGTTTGATAGATTTTAGTTTTTAGCATAATTGATTATTCCTATCATTGAATATTTGTGTCTCTAAGCATATATAGACACCTATCTTCACCTTAAAACAATTTTACAGTAAAACTCTTTGTCCATAAAATGCTGCCTAATATCTCTAGTTTTTGTTTGTTTGTTTGTTTTGGAAAAACACATTCCTAAAGAAGAAATAGTGGGACTAACATTCAAGGAATTACTGAAGAGGCTGTTGTGCTCTCTTCTTGGAAAAACATTTACGAACATTTTAACAAAAAAATTAAGATTTTTACATAGAGATACTACTCACATTTGGCACAATGACAGCACATGTCCTTGTGCTCTGATGCTTGCAATTCCTTCTTGTTAATGAAAATGCAAAGCTATTTAATTACTCAAATATTCATTGTTTAATATTCTCAATATTCATAAGTGAATAGTTTCTAAATAGCTATCTGCTTAAGTAAATTTTAAAGTATCAGATTTTCAAACCATATTTTTGTCGACAGTGGATATAAAGCGATAAATGAGATCAAGAACGAACAAAAAAGAGAGTGAACCTTCAAAAGAGCTAAAATTACAAAGTGCCTGGGTATTTTCATTCTGAGAGTGGTCAAAAGGCCTATTGTTAAACATTTTGGTCACATTTTCAATTCAGCCTCTCCAATTATGACAATCACCAGAGTAAAGTTTGCAAAATGGTTTCTATTAAACTTCCCTGTTTTCACTAGCATATAGTTCCTTTAAACAAACTCTGCTGATTTTTACACTTTACCTTTCTAGTTATAGCTGGATAAATATTGGAGAGATGTGGTGAAATAAGCTGCATTAGTTTTACTTGTTAGATCTACTATTGTGACATATTAACAGACTCAAAGTGAGATTTTTATTTTCTTTTCTCATTTTGTTTCAAATGCCTTGTCATGGTAATATAACTAAATGTTGATAATTTGAGGAAGAAATTAAATTGAATTAGGAAATATTACGAAAATATGTCAGGTATGAACTGAAGTGCTATTAGTGTTTGAAAGGTGGCGACAGGTATCATCATATGACACTCCTACTGTAACCCATGATACCAGAAAAATCTATTGCATCCACTTATTACACAGGGAGTACTTACTGCTTACAGAGTACTATGCCAAGTATTAGTCATTATGTGCAGACACTGATAAAAATTCATCTTGGCCTTTAAATAAAATATTTAATGTCCTGATATGGTGATTGCAATAGAAAATAACTTTAAAGTGTCAAAAGACAAAACTACAAAAATAGTTTAATGATCTGAGTTGCTTTATTTTTTACTCTAGAATCATGTAATACTTCATTCTATAAAAGAGAGTAAGTGTTCCAATGAGCCAAGCAGAGGACTTTGGTTCTATAGACCGTAAAGACTGAAGAAAGCAGAATCAAAAATGAACAAGCAGATTAGTCATTACAAAAGTGGGGACAGGAGGCAGAACAACAGAAAAATAATGGATTCATTAACATCAAATTATTTCAGGTTTTTGTTGTTGTTGCTGTTAAAGGATTGAGACAGAAAGAGCTTCATTACCATGCCTGTTGAGACTGGCCTGTTAGGAAATATAGCTAATTTCTCAGGTCAGATAAATAGATTAATGTCAGCGTAGTGATGGAACTTCAGTATGGTGACCCCACTTTGAGTTTTAGCCTACTCTTTTAGGGCCCAGTACAGAAGGTTAGTCCAAAACAATGAACTCCTGTAATTTTTATTCAACCAAGTTGTTGTTATCTCAAATGAAGACACTAATGACCACTGAATTCAAGTGACTCTCCAGGACATATTCAGCTATTTAACATAGGTGAACATTAATATGGGGACATTAAGAAGGAGGCTTCCTGTTGATTTCAAATATTTTACCCTATCCCACCCTCCAAACCTCCACCTTGGAATCACTGGGATTTTTTTTTTTTTTTTTTTTTTTTTGCATTAGATATCATTAAAAAAAAGGAAAGAAAAGGACTAATGGAGATTTCAAAAGAAAAGGGTCAAAAATACATAAGATAAAAAGAACAAAGCTCATTGCATCACTATCATGTTAAGATTTATCAGAGGAAATCAAAGAACTGGGCTTAGCTATAGAAAAGTTCTTCCTTTGCACTTACATTTAAGGAAGGCTGGGTTCCTAGCAGAAGATGCACAAGGAGAAAATGATGCGAAATCTTGCAACTCTTTCAGTGAGGAGCAGGTCTAATAACTACAGATAATCTGCCTTTTTTGTCGAAGAACAACAACAAAACGGCAAAGAAGTGTCTTCTCTATCTTTGCAAATTTGAATCTATCTTTTCATGTTTTCCACCAGGGTTTATTATGCCTTACAGACTAGTCAATAGAAAAGAGGTCTTTATAAAAACTTGCATCAACACATTTTATAGATGTCAATTGCAGCTTTAGTATTCTGCCCTTGCCTGAGCAGTCCCAGGGTTCTGATAACTTTGCATGATCAGTTTCCTAGAGGACGGCCTCTCTCCCTTATTGTAGGTGAAACAAGCCCTGTCTCATGGTTTTCAACCTCTATCTATGGGGCATAACTTTTCTAATAGATCAGGTCAAAAGCGAATGCTCAGGGCTTGGGTATCAACAGGCCCTTTTCCCTATGTCTTACATACACACCAACTTCTCATTTCCACCCCTGACTTTTCTTTGACTTGCCCCTTCTGGAACTCTCTACCTGCTACCTCACCTAGTAGGCTCATCCTTCAAGTAAATGCCATGCTTCCGAATTACACTTGCCCCATGATCCCTAAGTGCACATCATGTTGTAATTTATATACTTCCTTGCCTTCGTGATTAAATTATTCATCTTCTTTTGCATTTCTGAGTATCTAATATGGCAGCAACCAATTAAGAAATCCTATATGACTGATTTAATCTCAAGATAATTCTTTGTTTCATGCATGCATTCCCAGGTACGTGGTGGTCTTATTTGATTAAACATGGAGAATAAAATCACACTGTTCTTTTTATAAGTATAAATTTTAAACACTCATCTTAACATGTTTTTAAATAAAGAAATTGCTGTTCTACTGCACCTCAGAATGATTTAAAATCTTACTGCTTTCATTTCCAGAAGTCAGATAAAACTAACCCTTTTATTTTTGTGTGTGTTTACTTCAGCTCTATTACTCCATTTCTTTCCATATAAGCATAATTTAGCTGAAGTGATCTGTGGGGTATTCTGTTTGGGAAGGGGATAAATAAAATATAATTCTACCTTAGCCTCAAGTTAACCTTTTTTACTTGAATTAGTTCCACGTAGATGCAGAATATACCACAAAAAGATTTAGAGCATGAGATTACATGATTTGCTTTAAACTTGTTTTGTTGGAAGAAAAAAATTTCCTTATAAGCCTAACATAGATATATTTCATTATGGTGTGTCTATTTCTTGATTATGAAAAAATAATTCCCAAATTTGTTAGAAATATTTTATGGAAGTGTCTTTGGATAGTGCCTCAAATAATTCCAATAACTGCAAATTCTTTAAAAAGCATATTCAAAATTGTAGAAAACTACAACTTTTAATAATCATTGTAAACTATAGTCATTTCAATTAATATTGTTATAGGCAGCTGAGCAGAGCAAAATTATAAGCTTCACAATGCCCTTGCCACATTTGACAAACAAAAAAGTAAGACACATAGCAGCTTATTACTTGGAAAGATACTGAAGCTTGAAGCATATGTATTAAATTTGGGCAGTCTTGGTGAAAATGAGAACTGGTTTCCTTATTATACAATCTGACATCCTTTATCTAAAATCGACTGGGATAATAAAGGAAGAGAAACGAGAGATATTTTCTGCATAAAGAACCATATAATCCTTTACCTCATTTAAATAATAGATTTATAATTTTATTCCAGCTAAACTATTCTGTGACACATGAACATGCTTAACAATGCCACATGCTCAAAAACATGCTTGATATTTCTGGAGAAATATGTGCACAGGGACTCACCTTTTGATTTTCATCTGGTCATTTTTATATTTTTTCACGTGCCATTTACTACAAACTTGAGAGTATAACAAGATAATTTTCCAAAAATGGGATGACAAACTACTTTTAATATAAAATCAAGTCAATGAGACTGAACTGACAATACTTAATGCATCTGTGAAAATTTTAAAAGAACTAATGTACACCATTCCTAGAATATCCCATTAAAACAGGACTTTTAATTCCTAGAGATGGTCTTAAAGAATCAACTCAAATTTAGAAAGATTTAATGGAAATATATAATTATACGCTAAACACAGTTGCTTTATTATTGTGTTTAAATTCTTTTCCAAATTCTGAAGCAAATTAGGTAATAGACACATAGATGTGCTTCCCTATTATCTCTATGCTTTTCTGTTTACTTGAAATCTTTCATTATGTGAAAATAATTTCAGGTACTTTAAGAGTTTTCATTCTACAAATATCAAGTTTCTGAAATAAAATTTTTTGAATGACTATACCTCCACAGGCAGATATTTAATACAAAAAAAAAGAATACAAATTTCACAAGACGGTATGTTATACTTAGTACTGTACTATGCACTTATATGTGGAGAAGCAGACACGTTCTTATCTCACCCACCTTGCCAATTTCTACCTCAAATTCTTAAAAGTACGTAAGAACGACCATACTTAGCTTTCCAAAATTATCAAGGCTCTTAAAATGTTAGACCACCTAAAATTTACACAGAAAGTTTTTGAGGTTACAAAACAGAAATTCCATTATTTGGTTCAGCATAAAACAATGATTAAAGATAGGGACCCTCTCTCTAGGAATTCAAAATCAAATGAGGCCATCATAATATTATAGCAGGGGATATTTATGAAACTAACAAGTTTTTATGTTCAGTAACTTGTTAAATAGAATTCACTTTTATTGACCTGGGGGGGGGTGGAATCTTGACCTCCAAAACAAAATAAAGAGGAAAAGGGACCCGCCCCCATCTTTGGAGTTCCCATTCTTACTTGTGAAGGCAGGGAACTTAGTCCCCAGAGAGGGACAGTAACACTATCCCCTTTCTTTATCCTACCCAATAAGCACTATTGAAGTTATCTCTAAATTGAATCCCTCTCTATTCAAAAAATCCAGAATGTTTTTTTTTTTTTTTTTTCTCTGACGGACCCTTCTAATAGTGCTAGTTGGAAACAGATCTGCCTGTTTTATTTTTAGTTTGGCTGTATAATGGGTGTATGTGAAAGAACATGGAAAACTGTGAAATGCATTATAATTAAAGACTCTTCTCACTTGTTATCTTATAAAAGCTATATAACATAAATGGAAGTAGGCAAACACAAAAACAAGTTGAGTCTGAAATAAAAGGC
The DNA here is from genome assembly GCF_902686445.1 of Sciurus carolinensis. Taxonomy (NCBI): domain Eukaryota; kingdom Metazoa; phylum Chordata; class Mammalia; order Rodentia; family Sciuridae; genus Sciurus; species Sciurus carolinensis. Next base: position 26,469,801 of record NC_062224.1, read on the forward strand.
AATTGCACAATGCATTATCTTCCAAGCAATATATTTTCATATTCACAGCCAACATGTGCAGCCTCTGTTAGGCGAATGGAGGACAATGAGCTTTGGGGGACTTTTCCTAAAATGAAGTCCCAGGTAGGCATCCGCTCTCGGATAAGCAGCCCTTCAACAAAATTCTTGTCAGGAATAACTGCAGGAAGCTCAGTTCCTCCACAGACCGCATAATAACTGCCCAGAGCAGTAAATAAAACAGCAAAACTGAACATGCTAACATATGTGTAATAAAACTTCATATGAAACTAGGACAAAAAGGTCAATATTTAGGTAGGTCACTAGAAGTTAATTCTATGTATGAAAATCCCAGGAGAGTGTGAATAACGCTTCATGGATTGTTATTCTTCTATGAACTTTTCTGGTGAGTACTTTATTAGATAAGAAATATTATGATCACATTTACTATCTTAATAATGTATTTTAATAAACCTAGAATTCATTCTCCAGGGATTTAACTCAATATTGATTGACTTTTTTACTATGTACTAGGAATTCTGAATATAAAATCAAACAGAAAACACACCGATTGCCCCAGAATACCATGGTTTCCCCCTTAAACAATGATCTCTCTAGCAAGGTTTGAATTTTAAACTATGAAGATGTAACATTCATTTGTAAAGAAAGAGAGCTTAGTTTGTTCTCAAAAATGATACTTTACATGAAGCATTGATTTTATTTACCCAGCAAATGATTATACTTAAAATGCACAGGAAATTTATCTAACAGTGACGTGTTCATAGGAAAACTGTTGACCATTAACATGTAAAGTGATAGAAATTACAAAATCCAATCATCTATCAACATATTTCATTACTTTAAAAATTGGTTGAAAAAGCACTATTAGATAATAAATATTCCTTTCCTTTTTCCTATGTGCTATGCACTGTACTAGACATGGTGCAAAGGAACCTGACATAGTGCCATCCCAAGGGACTCGCAGTCCAATCTAATCTACTTTCACATGTTAAAATAATTCATTTTAAGGCTTTCGCTGAAAGAAGAATGCAATGTTCTTATTGAAAATAGTAATAATTGACTGTTATCATTTCCCACACAATGCTGGGTACCAGTGATGCCTAAAACAAAGGTCTTTGCTCTTCTTGCTTCCTTTCATCAACAGGCAAAAGCCTATTTTCAATTCAAGGAAAAAGTATATAATGACTCTTTACTTTGGTTGGTGCATTTTTCTTAACAAATACATATTATAAAACTCATTTCATAAAAATTACAGTCTTTTTGGCTTAAAAGGTAAAGAAGAAAATGTAATTTAAAAGAGAACAAATTGTCACCTTGAATTCATCCCAGTTCTCCTTTACTGCCAAATTTTAATTGGCTTCAGTGACTTGTGAAAGGAAAGACTTGGTCATTTTAACCAGATATTTTGAGTAACTTTAACCCACACTCATGGCCAGGTTTTATACAAGCAAATGTTTTTCTAAAAAACAAACCAAAATATTGATATACACACAACTATTCCTAAATCTCCATAGTCTAGTTGCCCTGGACATTTCTTTTATATTTGCTTTTATTGATCAATAAACTTTCACGTTTACATAGAAATTCTCATTCATTGATAAACTGTGGACTGACCACAATGGTCAGTTTTACTATGGATTAGTTGATCAACCTTCGTTAAACAACTATGCATTCAGAAGAGATTGCATTTGACAACAAGCTACACTCTCTGCAATTGATTTATTTCACAGTGTGAACTGGTGAGCTACAAGCAGAAAATGTTTATTGTTTGATTATTCTTTTCCTCAAAAAAACAAATCTCTGATTTCAAAAATGCTTTTTGGGCTTTCCTTCTCAAGACAATAAGACAGATTCTATAATTTATGGGTGTTTTAGCTTACTAAAGTCTGTATATTCTTCCAGTAGTAGTAGAGTGACTGACTCTGCCATAGATAACAATTATAAACTCAAGATGAAATATGAATTAAAATATTCAGTTTAAAACATTGGAGAGTGAGCAAAGTTCACAGAATTTAAGTGGTGGGAATCCTTGAAAGAGAGTAAGTGTGCTGGGAAAAATTATTATTTTGCAGCTCTTTATGTTTGGATATTTCCCTGGCAGAGAAGCTAGAGGGCATTCTGAATGCAGAGGAGGGAGCTCAGGTCTGAAGGAGGAAATCCCCAAGGAAGAGAACTTCAAAGGAGTGGGACCAAATCTGTTCACAAACCCTATTTACCTCCTTGGTTAATCCCTGAACTATATACACTGCAGGGCTCCAGGTGAAAGAAATAGATGGAGACTCATAGAACTGAGGGGAAATTTCAACTGCTTTGCCACCACAGGAAGAACAGAGTTAAGTGTTATAATTTAGCTAAGTTAACTCTCTGACAGAACAAGAATTCAAGATTCTTGATTGAAAGAAAACAACATCCAAACTCCCTACAATATGTCAATCCACAATGTATGATGCACAGCTCAAATACCTGACATTAAAAAAAAAAAGCAAAATCAAAATAAAAACAGAAATAAAATTGTCCAATTATCAAGAGAAAAACCTGTGCATAAACACCAAACCCCAATCTCACACAGATGTTGGGAGGAGTATGCACTTCAGAACACCTACTGTGAACATGTCCAAAATAGTAAGGAAAATATTATCAAAAATAAACAGATTGAGAATGTTAAAATTTGAAACTATGATAATGAACAAAAATGGAGACTACAGTATTAAATTTTACAATGTCTAAAATTAAAATGTGAATGGATAGGCTGATGAGCAGACTCGAAATACCAAAAGAAAAACACAAAAAACTTGAAAAGAGCAACTATGGTTTGGATACGGTTTGAGTGTGTCCTTCAACAGTATGTGTGCTGGATGGTTGACCCTCAATGTGGAGCTGTAAAGAAGTAGTGGGACCCTTTAGAGATGGGGACCTGTGGAAGGTGATTCAGACCTTAGAGGCATGCACTTAGAAAAGATTAACGAAGTTCTCAGGGGACTCTAGTTAGTTTCTGCAAACACAGGTTATTATAAAAAAAAAAAAAAAAGAGCTACACTCTCCCTGGAATCCCTCTTGCTTCCTATCTTTCCATATGACCCCCTTCTCCATCTTACACATCCCCCCGCCCCATGAAGCCATCCGCCATTTTGTCATGTAGTCAGAAGGCCTTCACCAGAGACTAAATACATGAAGTCCCCCAATATTGGACATTCAGCCTCCAAAACTGGGAGCTTAATTAACCTCTTTTTTTTAACAAGGCATACAGCTTTAAGTATTTTGTTATATAAACAGAATAATGAACAAAGACAAGGGATAACTAAAAAATATTCTCATCTAAGGAACAGAAGAAAAAAGTGTATTGAAAAAATGACTAAAACATAACTTCAGTATTACAATGTGGGAGAATACTAGTCATATTATACAATTGAAATTAGAGTCTTAAGAAAAAAGAGGAGAGAAAGGAAAATATTATTTTGAAAGCAATAGTTGAAGTTTTTACTAAATTTGGTGAAAATCGCAACTCAGAGATAGAAAAAATTGCATCAAATACCAAGTAGGATAAAGGGAAAAAGTACACAAAACATATAGGTGCATCATAGTCAGATAGCTAAAAATCAAGAGGAAGGAGAAAATATTAAAAAACAGCCAGAGAAAAATGAACATCACATACAGAGCAGCAATAATACAATAATACAAAATTAGCTGCCTTCAACTTATTGACAGCCAAAACACAATGGAACATCTTTAAAGGGCTGAAAGAATAAAACCATCAATGCAGAATGCTAAGTACACTGAAAGTACCCTTTAAAAAATGCCAGCAATGACTCAATTTTAAAAGTGACAAAGAACTTAGAAATCTATTTCTCCCAAGAATATAAAGAATATATATATATTTTTATATGTGTATACATATACATATACATATCTTTGTATCCTTGATGTATATAGAGCAATATATATTCTTTATATTCTATATATATATGCATATATATATATATATTGCTAATAAGCACATGGAAAGATTTGTGACATTAATCATCATTAGGGAAACAAATCAAAATCACAATGAGATATAACCTCATATTTATCAGGATGGCTACTATCAAAAGAACAGAAAATAATAAATATAGGTGAGGTTGCAGAGAAATTGGAAACTTTGAACCCTATTGGTAGGAATGTGAATGGTGAAGTCAATATGGAAAACAATGTGGAAATTTCTCAAAAAATTTTTGATTACCATATAACCTAAAAATATCACTTCTGAGTATTATCAAAAAGAATTGCACTCAAGATCTGAAAGAGATATTTGCACACTTACGTTCAAAGTAACATTATTACATTATCAATAGACAGACTCAACCCAAATGTCCATGGACAAACACAATAGAATATGTAGAATATTATGCAACCTTAAAGAGGGAGAAAATCCTGTCACATGATACAGTAGGAATGAATCTTGAAAAAATTATGCTTAGTGAAATAAACAGGAACAGATACAAATACAAGAAATGAAATACATGAAACAAAAGAACAAATACAGTGTTGTATTACTATACTCACATGAAGTATCAGAAGTAGTCAGAATCAAGGAAGCAGAAAGTCCAAAGATGATTACCATAGGCTGAAGGGATGAATGAGGAAGAATTAATGTCTAGTGGGCAGAATTTCAGTGCTGCAAGATGAAAATGTTCTAGAGATTGTTGCACAATACTTAACACTACTGAACTGTACACTTAAAAATGGTTAAGATGATAAAGTTAATGTTTTTAACCATCATAAAGGGAAGATGACAGAAAAAATAAATTTTCAGACTTAAAAAATTATGTCTGCAGCAAAAATTCCATGAAATGGAATTCCATGAAAAATTCCATGGAATAGACCATATTCTATGCTATAATACAAGTCTTGAAATTTTTAAAAATATTTAAATGATACGAAATACATATCTGGCCAAAATTGAGTTAACTTGGTAATCAATGGAAAGAAATGTGAAAAATCCTTAAAGTTTTTGCAAGTAAGCAATACTTCTTTAAAGATCACAAGTTAAAGAAATCACAATAGAAATTTTAAAATCTCAAATTAAATGGGAAAAAAAACCCACTACATAACAACATTTAAGTAATGTAACTTTTCATATCACCCTGTTCGAATTGTGCCTAAGAAAAACTAAAAAACTATGCCATAAAATTATTAAACTATACCTACTGCTAGTATTATAACGATAAACTGTTCTTTGCCTCTAAACCAGGAGTCTTATATATTTTTCAAGTGTCCCTTAAACTGTAGCGAGCTTACTGATTAACTCAGCAGAGCGAAATCTCAGACCCCCCTTGTAGTTTTTGACCAATATCTGCAAAACATAGTCTAGAAATAGACCTAGTATATTTGCAGAGTTTATGTTTGACGAAGAATTTTAATTCAGTGGGAAATTGTGACTTAATTTTTAAAAATGGTATTGGAACAACTGGCTTTCCAATCAGAAGACATTGAAAGTAGACCCATTCTTTTACCATATTCATAGAGAAATTTCAGAACACAATACTTAAATGCAAAACAAACCAATTCATGCATGCTATACAATCAAAAGAGATCTTTACCATGGATAAAACACCTAGTATATTAAAAAAAACTTATTTGAGCTATAAAATTTGAAAAGTATATCAGTAGATACCATAACCTCACAGATGAATGAGGAAGCCTGAAAATATTACAGTGCAAACAAAAACACTTAACATAGATAATATATATTGCAATATATAATATAATATAATATTGAATATATAATATATAATAATGTAATATAATATTGAATTCTTAGGAACAGCAAGGATGAGATAAGCTACCTTGTAGAAAATTATACTAAGAATATGGAAAGGCAATTCACAAAAGATTCCATGCAAGGGACCAAAATATGTATTAGAAAAATATTCAATTATAATAGCAGTAAGAGAAGAGCGAATTAAATTTGCTATGAGATATCTTATTTCCAGAGGCAAAAATTAAAAATTATTTTATCATCTCTTGCAGGTAGCATGTAAGGGAAAGGGAATTTTTGAAGGTTTCCTGTGGAAATGTGACTTGTCACAACCATTTTTGAAAAGGTTTTGGAAAGAAAATCTATCAATAACTATTACAAATAATAACACTGCATTTATACCCTTTTAAGACAGCAACCACCTAAAGGTATATGTACAAGAGTGCTAATGGCAATACTGTTAAGAATGACTAAAATTGAGAACAAACTGAATGCCCATTGTCAAGGGCATACCGAACCATTTACAGTGTAGCTGTATCTCTGAACAAAACTTTTTACACATTCAAAGAAAAGAACCAGTAAGAATCAAGCCCCTGAATTTAGAGAGATTTTGAAACTGCATTGTTAAGTAAGAAAAGAAATATAAAGAGAAATGAATATAATAGCATATAATGATTTCTCATATTCATATGTGTGTATTTTATGTGATTGTATAAACAAGAAGAAAATAGTGTTGTTCCTGTGGGAGAACGGTACAGATGGAGGGTCAGGTTGATTTGATGAAGAGGGGAGAAAAGGGGGAAGAGAAATGCAGCAAAAAAAATATGGGCAATGCATAATCTGACAATTTAATTTATGCAGAATGTGTGGGTGTATGACCACTTACGTGTAAAATATAACCACCAAACAAGAGAGGAGTTTGAACAAATTGTAGAAATGAATAGACTCTCCAAGTCATTATGTTAAAAGGGAACATGTATTCATTTCTATTAAGTGAGCTGGCCCCAGATTTTACCTTTGCCCATTACTAGACTTGCAAATTTGTGGAAGTTAAATAATCTCCCTGAGCCTCAGTTTCCTCATCTGTAAAATTTAAATAGAAATGCCATTTATCATTGACTTTCACAGGGTCATTACAAGTTAGATTATAAAAATATAATAAAATTTAATAAATTATAAAATTTGCACTGCACAAGTCATTATTGTCTTATATTTAGAATCATATCACATCTGATATTTCATTCTGATATCTCCATAAGGCACCAATGTTATTACTATGCAGATATTATCCAGCCTTACTTCCAAAGTAAGCAATATTGGCAGCAAAATAGAAATTAATGATAAAAATCAAAGACATGAATGGACAGTAATTTACCATCCACTTTCCCTATAACCACCAGCACAAGCACCATCGTTGCTGCCTATTCCCAAATTTTTAGGTTACATCTTGGCCAACCTGAACTGCATTCATCAGAACTGTTGGCCATGTATAATTTGTATTTGATTATGTTCATAATAAAATGAAATATTGAACAGGTATCATTGTGCATCACTGCGTTCTCATCTACTCAGTTAAACATGGAAAAGCAAGAGTAAATAGGAAAGATGAAGAAACCACCAACAAATCACTGTAAACATCCAAGTGCCACCCACTAACAGAGCAGTCTCTGCTACATTGCAAGTCTTGGATATCTACCGTGTGTTGCCCAGACTGGCTATACCAGCATCAGCTGGAAGCTTTTTAGAAATGGAGCATCTCTGGTCCCATGAAGAATCTGCTTCGTTACAAGTTTCTCTGGGTGATTCATTTGCACAAAGGAAATTCCTAAGCTATGTCTATCAAGGAAAGTTACATATGTCTGTGTATTGATGCTTGAACTGTGGGAAGGTCACGTCAGAAGGTGGTTTTCCTGAGCCAGTACAAGAGTCTTTTCTGAACAGAGTTGGCAGGGGTATGTGCCTGTGTGGGCAGTGGGTGTGGTGGGTTCAAGGGAGGAAAGAGGGAGAAGAACATGGGTAGCATCTGCTTGCTGTAACCCGCTTAGCCCTAGAGATTCATATCCGGGTCCTAAGGGAAGGGATTTCAGGCCAGAATGGAAGGTCTGCTCTTTGGGGAACCCTAGGAGACATTAATTCACTAATAGGGCATTTTGGGTTCCAGTATGTCACAGACGAGGTTAAGGAATTCAATCTTCATACTTCAAGGTGGAATAGAGTCTGGTGATGGTCAAAAGGTGACTTCAGGAAAAACTGCACCGTTGTACCCCGAGGGTGATCATTGAGGGAGAAAAAACATGCCCACATGAGTTCTGTCAGCCCCTAGCAATATCCTGGGCTGCCAGCATCGGTGAGGTAAGATTGGGACAGTGTTGGGAAGAACAGAAGGAGCTGGGTACCAGCAGCAAAGCCTTACTCTTGACTCCCTCTGAGGTGCTGCTAAAGTCATGGGGGAAGGGCTCCTGGGCTCTGTATAAGCGAGGGGTGTTCAGTCAACAATAATGGGTGATTATCTTTTAAGAGATCCCCTTGTACCCTCATGCTACCTCAGGTACCTTCTGAGACTTGGAGAAAAACAGAATATGTTATGCAACAATTCTGATTTTTTCCCCCATATAAAACAGCATCTACATGTGGTTAAAGCATTATTTCTCAGTGACTTCTAAATTTCTAGGAAAAAGAGGTCCTAGGTATTTAACCAATTTGTGCACTTGGAAGCACAAATATAATAGATTGATTCATATACTGCTAGAGGTAATATTTATAGTTAATGAAAGAATCAGCTTTCATTTTTTTTAAAGCTGTTTTTCCCGGATGGCAAAATATGATTGCTAATATGTTATCCTGCTTCAGACTCCATTTTTTTCTTGTCATTGACAATGAAAACATGCTGTTTTTATAGACGGCAGATTTAAAAAAATGTTTTCTACGTTCCTAATTTAATTTGGTGATTATATAATCATTTCTCCTCTAAGGGAGACCAATGGCACTATATTTTTTTTTTCTACTTTGTGAACTAAACTCTTACAATCAAACAGAGAGGAAGCAGGGCAAAGTGTCTATTCATTTATAAGTAAAATAAATTGAACCTTGACTTATTAGGAAATTCAATTTGAGAACAGAAAAAATTACTTTCTTCATATAATGGCTTGGCTTTCTCATCCTTGCATAAATCTGTTCCCTTTAAACTCTTTAGCTTTTAGGCCTCAGCTGTTCTCATTATAGTTAGGAACATTGTCTTCAATTACATGACCCCAAACAAGGCCCTGGGCTCTTTAAAAAGTCATTTTTAATGTGTCAATCTTTATTCTGCACCTTAAGGACTCTTGTAGCTAAGACTGAATGAAACTGCATAATGGCAGAGAATTATTATTCCCAGCATTTTAAACACTGAATGAATAGTCAAACAAAAGAGAATCCTTATCTATGGAAAACTGACTCCAAGAACCTAAAATCACCAGATTTCCTAGATCTCACATATCAATCCACATTCTTCTGTCACATAATCTCTGTTACAAAGGACTTACTGTGCAGGTTGTAACCTCTATTTAGCATTTATTCAACACAAAATTTGTTAAACACCTACTACGTGCAAGGAACTTATCCATATAATGGAGTTTGAGCATGAGTATGATAACATGGAATTGTTGATGATTATAATCTGTTTCAATGTCACTGTTAGTTAATTTCATTTCTATTTGTAGATCCCAGAAGGAAAAAAAAACACATATATTTTTAAGCCATGAATAAGGTATTGAGAATAAGTAAACACAGAATAAATTTCAGTATTCACCTGAAATTATGTACAATTCAGTTCCTTAGTTCCTACTTATTGGACCTACTTCAAACCACCAAGAAAAATAAAGGAGAGATGCTTGCTCTTTGCTCTTCACTGATTGAATAACAAGTCCAAACCCTAACTTGTGGGCAAAACACGTTACCTTCCAAGGCAGAAAGTAGTGAACTCAGCAAACATAGTCTTCTTGTATTTTGGTAAAAGGTATTTTACTATACACACTTTGTTTTCCTTTTAATGAGAAACAAATTTCTAGATTTTCTTGGAAGAAAAAAATTAAGTGTGAATGTGAAATATGTGTTTGAGCATGTTTGTCACAGCGATATTTGTATGAGTGAAAACTAGCCATACTCTCCACATCTACCATGGGATTTAGACTAATACATTTTGGGATGACCATATTATACAATCCTACATAGAATCAGAACCATACTGTATTCAGGTAAATTGTATTAATGACCCCATTTTTTTTCCATTTACCACTATTCATATTCTTTATTCATACATTCCCATGCTTATGTGGGCTGGACCTTGTGATGCGCTTCTATTGATAGGCTTACAGTTAATTTGGTGCCTACAAACATTTGAGAAAACTCCTGTATGTTTCTGCATGAACTCTTGGATCCCTGCCTGCACAATTAGATTATGACTAAGCTAGCCTGCTCACATATCTCAGAGAGAAAAGCCAAGCTTTTCAGTGGAGACCGTCAGAGACCTGCCAGCTCCTAGCCCATTTGCCAACAAGTACATGAAAAAAACAACTAAGATCAGTTTTTAGCCAAAGAACTACCAGCGAACTACATGCTCATAAGAAAAAATAGATGTCTATTTTTGTCTGTTTGTTTTTTTGTTGTTGGGTTTTCCTTTTTTAAGTTTTTAGTTTTTAAATTTTTTTATTTGTTCTTTTTAGATATACATTACAGTACAGTATATTTTACTTACACAGAGTATAACTTATTCTAATTAGGATTCCATTCTTATGGTTGTACATGACATGGAGTTTCACTAGTTGTATATTCATATACGTACATAGGAAAATTATGTTCAATTCATTCCACTGTCTTTCATATTCCTGTCCTCTCTCCTTTCCCTCCTTTCCCCCTTGTCTACTCCACTGAACTTTTATTTCCCAGCCCCTGCATTGTGTACTAGTATCCACATATCAGAGAGAACATTCAGTGTTTGGTTTTGAGGGATTGGCTTATTTCACTCAGCATGATAGTCTCCAGATCCATCCATTTACTGGCAAAAGTCATGAAGTTATTCTTTCTATGGTTGAGTAATATTCCATTGTGTATATATATACCACATTTTCTTTATTCATTCATCTGTTGATGGACATCTAGGTTATTTCCACAATTTAACATGATAGGAGCATGTATTCTTGCTGCTCACTTCATGCCTAGACTCCAAAAAAGAAAAGAGAAAGAGACTACAAGCTCATAATCTGCTTGAAGTCATGCCCCCAATGATCTAAAATCTTTCACTGTGTCCCACTTCTTACAGTTTCTATCATCTTCCAATTGTAATACACTAAGAACTAAGCCTTTAAGCCTTTGGGACATATTCCAGATCTAACATGTAGCATAGCATTATGCTGGTCATCAATAATAGAGATGTACTAATTAACATGTAACAACCATAAAAAACAATAGAGCATTGAGTCATAAAAACAAGCCACAGGAAAATGATTATGAGATTGATTATATTTTATTTAAATATGCCTAATTCAAATGTAGAAAATATATAGTGTAGAAGGACATATTCCAATATTTATCATATTTGTCCCTAGGTAGAGAAGTAGATTGAATACAGAAGCTATTATAAAGCCTTAGTTTAAAAATCTGTATCATCCTCTGGCTTTAAAAAAATTCCTTAGGGAGCATATTTTCATGTTTTACTTATGTAATTTAAAGAACCTCTTCGATTTAAAACATAGCTGTAGGACACGATTGCAACAAAATTCATTTTCTTTCTGCTTACTTCATTTATTAAAAGGACATTAACTTTTGGGTGATAGATATCTTAGTGAAATATCATCTGGCTTGTAGAATACTTTAAACGTCTAGGTATTTGAAAGAGTCTTTTCAGTGCAGACATAAGATAAATAGGAAGATAGCTAGCCTACGAATAAGGAGCGCCATTGGTAGCATACAGTACTTACAAAAATAGGTCCCTGGCTTACCAAATTCTTAACACTATTCAATAGTGTCATTCACTGGGGTGGAGGAGAGCAACAAACACTCAGGATCCTCCTGGACCACCTGTAAGGCTCCACATCACTTGAAATAAATACTGTTTCCTCCATTAGATGTAACTACTATTTTCTTAAGCCCAAAATTGGTCTGAGGCATCAATTGTGGGATATATATCATTTTAAAATATGATTTACATTTGGAAAATAAAGATATAGTGTAGAAGGACATCTTCTACCATTTATCATATTTGTCCCTAGGGAGAGAAGTAGATTGAATACAGAGGCTACAATAAAGCCTAATTTTAAAATCTGTATCATGTTTGCATTAAAAAAAATTCCAAATTCTTAAGCATCTCTATCAAAGAAATTTCAATTATGAGTTCATTGCTTAAGATTGGGGAATCCTAAAGTATTTATAACTCAGTTTGGTCACTTTTTACATTTTTTTGATTCTAAATTTTTAATCTGCTAAAAGGCACCGTTCTACACTTACAGAAGATACTTGTGAAGATCAAACAAGATAATTTCCTCATTCTATGATTCTACCATTAAGGCACAACAGGTAAATCATTCACAGAGTGAGATTTCAAGAAAACCAGAGATTATTTTCCTCACCCTAAATAACATCCCTTCTCATTTATTTTACATCATTGAAATTTTGCTTTAGAGGATCATTTATTTGGTTTAAGAATGTTTACTTGAAATTCAAAAATTCTCAGGAGGGAATTGAAACCTTAATGTTAAGACTAGTGAGACTAACTGTCACTAGCCATGGCATGAGGACTACAATAAACAAGTTATTTTGCAGACCAGTGGGAAATGAGATACTTGAATATAGCCATGCCTAGCACAAAGCTGGCTCATATTAGGAGCAATAAACATTCTGTTGGTCATTCTGAAAAATCCATTCATGCTATAGTAGATCCCTAAAGCCTTTATAAATTACTCCAAAAACACTAGTTCAATCAAACGATATGCAGTCAAAGTTTAGTATCCACAGGAAATGGTTCCAAAACCCTCATGAACTCCAAAAGCCACAGATGCCCAACTTCCTCATATAAAATGGTGTGGTATTTGCATGGAACCTGCACATATCCTCCCACATACTTTAAATAATTTCTAGATTATCAATAGTGCCTACTACCATGCAAAAGTTATGTAAATAGTCATACAGTACTGTTTAGGAAAGAATTATAAGAAAAGAAAGTCTCTACATATTAAGTACAGATAAATTTTTTAAAAAATATTTTCAATTCACAATTGGATGGATCTGTGGATATGGACTTTGTGTATAAGGAGGGTAGAACTAGATTGCTATCAGATGAACTATTTTGATAAATTTATTGAGGCTCTGTCATTCACAAAGTACTATAATAGCTGTAAGTTTCCAAAGTCGAATAAAATAAAAATTACTGCCTCCCCCAAATTCACTATGAGCAGAAAAAAATAAAGAAATAAGTCATTCAACAGTGCATTAAATGCAATAACACAATTGTGCTTAGGGTGCTATGGAACTAGCCAACATGACAAAGTTAGATTTCTAGATTAGACCTATCCAACATGCTGGCCACCAGCCACATGTACCTAGTGTGACTAAAAGACAGAATTTTTATTTTATTTAATTTTTAATAATTCAAATTTAAGTTTTGAGCCATAAGGAGCTCACAGTTTCCATATTAAACTACATAAATTTAAATATCTCTTTCACTACAGAAATTTCCATTGGAAGATGCTGCTCTAGACAAAGGAGTGGCAATTCTTTTTCTATAAAAGGTCAGATATGGAATAATTTATTCTTTATGAGCCATTTGATCTCTGTTATAGCTGCTTAGTTTCGTCACTATAATTAACAGCCATAGACTATGTGTAAACAAATGAATGTGACCATATTCCAATAAAACTTAATTTATGAACACTGATATTTGATTTTCATGTATTGCATTAGTCTTCCTTTGATTCTTCATCAACCATTTGAAAATTTAAATAGACTATGGGAATGATTGGTCCTTTGTGTCACACTGTCTGTACTCTAAGAATGTATCCCAGAGGGATTTTATATATTGAAAACTTAGAGAACTAGCACTCAATGGACTAATTATGTTCTGGAATAAGATAGAGGAGTAGGAAAAGAATGGCCTAGAGAAGGTGAAGAAAAGGAAGAGGAGGAGGAGGAGAAAGGAAGCCTAGAAATGAGGATGAAAGAGTACAACACATTCAGGGAACTAAATAAAACAGTATGTAAGAGAGAGGTTGAGAGTAGCTGGAGATAAATGTGATAAGGGACAGGAGGAACTTGGACACCACTGCAATGTCTCCTCTTGCTGATCTTTGCATTTGGCTCAATAGTCAAGCCCACAGTCCTATAAAAGTTTGCACTGGGCATGAGATTAATGAGGAGGACCTGAACCTGCCAGTAGTCCAGTGTCAGGGAAGTTTCCTTTGGAGGAGTCTTCCCAGCAACCCACTCTCCGGTCTTCTCTGTTCCCACCTCAACTAATGTTTCATGTGCTAAGGAACGAGATCTCACTGGGAATGTGATTCAGTAACCTCATACCCCAAATAGGAACCAATGTACCTTGTAACACTCCTATAGACCTGTGTCTATGGGGATCCAGAGACATGCCCACTTAGAACCATCTTCACCCTTAAGGAGCAAAACTATGGTTTTGCTACTGATAATCTCCTTGACCAGGTACAGTCCATCAATGATCGGTCATTGTTACCATTAACAGCATGACCCAGTAACACAACTGGACATTTCTTCTTTATTAGGTTTTCCAAGGAAAAGAACTAGAAGCACTTAATTCAAGATGAATCCCTCATGAAGAAGGAAAAAGATTTTGTTAATCCTTTACTCACAACTATGCTAAGGAACTTGGTCTTTATCTTATAGGCAACAAAAACCAACCATACTTCATTTTACAAAAAGCATTCTGGCAGCATCACAACAGATGGACTAAAGAGAAAGGGGAGACTTGGATTTTTGAACAATGACAACAACAACAGATGAAAATAAAAAGTGTAATCCAAGAGACCATAATGACCAGAACTAAGGCAGACATGATAGAGAAAAATTTGAAAGGCTCTGATGAAAAATTAAAAATGGGAAGTGAAAAGAGGGATGTCTCAGAGGTAGCTCCCAGATTTCTGTCTTAGAGGACTAGGAATTTAGTGGCATTAGTTGCTGAAACAGAAAATACAGAGAAAGGAATGCAGCCGAAAGTTGTTTTAACTTTACAAGAGAAAATAAGTAGAAATTTCTCACCACCTACGAAAGAAAAACACAAAGTAATCTTGATTTATGTAACTTATTTGATATCTTGACCCAGAAAGGATGATTAATTTTCAGGCTTTGAGCTATCTAAACACGGAGAACCGTGTTACAGAATACATCCTCCTAGAACTAAGCAAAGATGATATTTTTTTCACTCAACTCTGACCTACAAAAAAATCTCTATTAACCAAACCTATTTGATGAGATGTTTTAGAGGCCAACTCATTAACAGGAGGCCCAGTGATGAACCTGATGCTGAAGGGAAATCATTCCTGCTACTTCACTTCTATTCCTGTTCACACTCCAAATCTTGGTGTTTTTTTCTTATCATGGACACATGTGCTTTGTCCTTGAAAGGTCTCTATAGTAAGGGACATAGCCCAGTCATAGCCTTAAGGAGGCAACAGGAAGGTGTCAATAAAAAAACCAAACAATATTCCTTGTCTTGATCACAATTCCTTGGATTAGTACTTCTCCACAGTTTGCCAATCATGGAATACATATGACAGGGTCATGTTTGCAAGGAATTCTAGGATACATGGGAAGGGCCAATCTGGCAACTCCACAACTAACTGGTTTGGAAGCACTGTGCTCGATTACACATGTAAATTTCACTTTCTAGTATTCCCAGTTCCCATTGCACTTGTGACTCATGACCAATCATCACCAATCATAGCCCTCTGTTCAGGGATAGATTCTTCAAGCCCTGATGGGCCTCGGCTTTGAGAAACATCTCTAGATGATCAACAAATCCATTCCTTTTCTGTTCTGGCTGCATGTGTAAATACATTTCAATGTCCCAAATATCAGAAAGGCAGGAGAATAGAATCCATTCCAAAAATGAAAAGTCTTACTATTTTGGCTAATCCTTCACACTCATGGAGACTACAATAATGCAAAGAATAATTCTTTCCTTAAGGGAGTCATCTATTTTTATCCACAGAGTTGATTGGAATGGATTCTCTACAGTATTTAACTCACCCTACCAGCATTTTAGTAGTTCAAGGCAGACTTCCACCCTGCACCCAGAAAAATGGTACCCTCCCTTTGCATTTAATATTTGACTGGCAGGTACAACCCAAAACTTCTCCCAAACTCTTACTGACAGTTAACATGTTTCAATATTTAGATATTTAAAACAAACTTTTTACTACAGGTTCATGGTACATTGAAATCTATAAATTGCTCCATTCAGCTCAACATACCTACTTCTTAGCTACCTAACAGGTTTTTATTTAGCACTTTAAATAGTTCTCTTTTCCCCATTCTATGTTAGGCAGATGTTTCCACATCCTACAAGCTGCTTCCCATCTGACTTCTTTTCCTCCCCTTATCAAGGAAGATAATCTGTTTCTATCAAACTTTTTTTTTATTATTTTCTTTTGTTTATTAGAGAAACAGCCTTTAAAAGGTAGAGAATGGGAATGAAAGAGGTAGGAAGACTACTGGAAGAACTCAGAAGAGATATTAGTTTCAATAATGTTTTTTAAACATCATGTTTTTAATCTTGGGAGAGAATGGGAATCAAGACAAAAATCTACCCTGGGGCTCCTGGCATCTCTCATTCCTGGAGAATGGTCAGCAAGGTGTGTCCATTGGCACAATCACAGCACTTTCTCACAAACGTAAAGGTTGCCTACAGCTTTTATCTGCTGCTTTAGTGTTTCCCTTTATACCTGCAATGGAGGGTGTCTACACGTTAACAGTTCTTACTGCTGAGCAGTAAACATGCATTAGATGTTTCTCTTTGCTACTGTGAGGGGAAAGGGCTTCTCCACCACAGGCAGGAGTCTAGAGACCACCAGGGGATGAATGGGTACTGTAGGAACACTTCTGCACAAATCTGCCAAGATGGGGATGAGAGGGTGAAGGCTAAACCTAAACCTCACGAGACCCTCTCTCTCCAACTGAAGCAAGTTGGGCTGCTGTATTAGCCCTGTTTCTAGTTTTTCTAATCTTGATGCACCAACAGCGGCCCTACACGTGTGTGTTGCACATGTCTTGTTCTAGACAACCCAGTGACATCCTTGAATCGTCTGGCCTTGGTCTTCTACCGCCCTTGCCATCTTTTTCTCCTTAGGAGTCTTCCTCCTAGGATGCACTTTTTAAATATATATATATATATAAACACCAAACCAGAATCCATACCCCAACCATTACTGTGTTCTCACATTCCAGGTCTCTAGATGTCTTCTTCAACGACACAAGGGCCAGATACTATATCACCAGGGAGAGCCTCTAGATCTCAGGTTGCTGAAGCTATTTGAACAAGTCAATCTGAGGCCTACTTACCCTACTTCCTGTGTTCCTTTCTGAGAAACCACCATAAAATCTCTTTCCCCACAGTTCCCTCTTCTCCCTTTGCTTCAAGACCATTTCCAGTGCTAACCCTTGTGATGCCTCATAGTTTGCTATACCCCCAGTCTCTTGGGAAACTTTAGTAATAAAGGTTTAGTAATAAAGATAGTAAGAAACTATCTTTTCACAGCAGGTAACTACTGATCTGTTGGCCTTACTGTACCTTAAATTTTCTATGAATACACTATATTTTAGAATAGCAATTGGCTCTCCCTATAATAATATAGCACAGAGGAGAGAAAAATCCCAGTAACTGAAAGGGAGAATGTATAGATCAGGTGCTAATATTAATATGCCCCTCCCCAGTAACTGTCTTTGAGGGGAAGGCTGGTAGGGAGCTGCCCATCTCCCAGTGGCCCCATGCTGTGAGCATCACCTCATCCTTCAGAGGGACTGGAAAAGGTACCAAGAGTCACACCACTCCAGCGTACAAGCCCGGACTAGCTCCGTTTCTTCTCTAACTTATCAGTTTCCTTTACTGAAACATAAATAAGATAATGGTTTCAAACTCATGGTGTGTGTGAGAATTAAACAAGCTACCAATATAAAAATCCTGATCCAGCACTTGGCACACAATACTTACCCAATAAATGGTTAATACTGTCACTGGTATTATTAATGTCATCATCATTATTTTTAATTTTGAGTCTACTGTCTTTCTTGATACTGAAATGGAACTTCACATACAATCAATTTCCAAATTCTGAATTGTTTCAAAACAAATTGAAAAATAAATAATTCTTCCATAACCTTTAAAAACGCAAGATATATTGCTTCTTCACTCACGAATATTCTGAAAGACAGAATTTCTCTGCCCAGGCAAGAAATCACTAAGTATTCAGTAATAAAAAGACTTGATCTGAGTTATAAACACTTTCTAATAAAACATTTAAACATTAATAAATTTCAGTCAAAAACATCAGAGAATATAAACTGGCTGTATATAGTGTTAGTGTAACATTTCCGTACCCTGGCAGTTAATTTGCGTGTCAACTTGATGGACTATGGGTACCCAGATAATTGGTCAATATTTACTTAGATATTTATTCTGGGTGTACCTGTGAGGGTGTTTGGGGGTAAGAGTAAAATTTAAATTGGTAGATTGAATGAAGTCGATTGCCTTCCCTAACATGGGTGGGCCTGAGTTGAAGGCCTGAATAAAGCAAAAGGTTGACCCTCCTTTAGCAAGAGAAAAATCTCTCCTCCCTGACTGCCTTTGAACCAGAAATCAACTTTTTCTTGCCTTCAGACCAGTATGAAACCACCTATTCTCCTGGGCCTGCAGTTTCTCATCTTACCCTGGAGATCTTAAGGCTTGTCAGCCTCCCTAATTGCATGAACCAATTCAGTTTTAAAAGTTCTGAGTGTGTGTGTGTGTGTGTGTGTGTGTGTGTACACAGATGTATATCCTGCTGGTTGTTTCTTTGAAAATTCCAGAAATACAAATACCCAAGAAACTAATAGCAACTAATAACAAGCCCTTTAAACATATTTCCTCAGTCCCCACAAACAATCCTTAAGGTTCAGGATTTAAATGCATATGCACTGTGGTTCCAGAATCTGTGCTTCTAACCACAATGATGCCCTTTCTCTTTTTTTAAGAAACAAAATACTTTGCTCGAGCTGGACCATCACTGAAAACTCAGTACCACTGTGGGCAGATCTGTGTGACCTCAGCACCATATTCTCATCTTCTAAAAAAATTATTCATGGGAATTTTATAAGAACTAAATATCCAGCTCATAATATGTAAAATGCCTACTATACTCTCCTCACACACAGCTGGTACTCAATGATTGTTACTTCCTTTTCCACTAAGAATGAAATTTCCTTGATTTTGTTTCCATAAACCTGGATTATATTAATTTAGCAGTATTTCTCCTTGCAGAAAGTAATACATGCCTGTTTTCTTCCTTTGTTCTTTTGATGATAAACCTTTCTAGGCTTTCAAAATTAGTAGTAAACATGAAAGCAGCTAAGTTTTAATATCCATATTTCTGTCAAGTTGCAACATGATTTCCCACGTTGCAAAATAAATTTTCATAATTTCATTATCATAATAAGCTGAGAAAGAATTTGCTTTCTGACATTAAAATAATATACCTTCTCTAAGGGCTCTAACTCCAGTTTCACAAACGTGACAGATTATTTTCTTATTCTGTTCATGCTTTATGTGGGGAATTAACTTGCAATTGAAGTATATACAAATTGCATTGTTCTTCATTATTCCTGATGACAAACTACAAGAACTCATAATTTTTATAACATTTAAATTGATATCAATAGCATTAATGTTATGTATACCTTGTATTTCTTTACAGAAAGCAAACTTACATTAGCACCATTACCACATTTCATCTAGAAAGCAGTCAAGGACATACCTACAGGCTCTCTGGCTACAACTGTGGAAGTACCACTGTTTTCCCTGAACTGTTTTCCTTCCTTGATTTCAATTTGTATCTAGCTATCTAAGCAACACAATTCTTTCTTTTTTAAAGAACTTTATTGAATAATTGAAATATAATAATCTGTACATTTTAGCATATACAGTTGGCGCTCCATATCCATAGGTCCCACATTCACAGATTTAGCCAATATTGGATCACAAATATTTAGGAAGTTACATAGATATTCCACATGTACAGACTTTTATCCTTATTGTTATTCCCAAATCAATGTATTGTAACAACTATTTACATGACATTTACACTGTATTATGTATTATAAGTAACCTAGGAATGGTTTAAAGTATACAGGATGATATACATAGGATAAATGCACAAGCACACCATTTTATATGAGAGACTTGGACATTCTTAGATTTTAGTAGCCATAGAGGTCCTGGAACCAATCCCCATGGATACTAAAGAATTACTGCAATTTAATAAGTTTTACCTTATTTGTATATCTGTGAAACAACCTCACAATCACCACAATTAAGATAATGGATGTATCCATTGACTCCACAAGTTTTGTTGAACCCCTTTGTAAATCTACTCCTCTCTCATCCTTTCTGGTACTCTTTCCATCCCCAAACAAGGCTGGAAAAATCTCAAAAGAGGGCTCTTATTGTTAATTCCTTCCCAAAGAACGTGTGCTGAACCTGAGACTTGCTGATCACCAAAACAATGTGGCCACAGTGGCACATGATAATGCAGCACAGATTGAAAGGAGAATCTCCACTTTGCTGGTTTCAAGAAAGGAAGCCGCCACTATGTGAACAGTCATAGGGAGAGAGCCATTAGTCAAGTAACTGATAGCATTCTCCATCAACAGCCAGAGAGTAACTCACGAGTCAGTCCAGCAACCCACAAGGAACTGCTCAGCATTAACAGCTGCACATATTGGAGACTGTCTTTAACCCCAGTTTAGCTACAGATGAGAAGCCAGTCCTGGCTAAACTTTGGTTGAAGACTTATAGCAGACCCAGCTAAGTTCTGCCCAGATTCTTAACCCACAGAAAATAACAACATAGTAAATGTGTGTTATTTTAATAACTGTGTGCTATTTTTTTACATTTTTTACACAGTTTTAGAAAATTAATGTTCCAGGTGATGTAAATTGTGGGACAGCCTTTAGAATTCTGAGTCACTGCACCAGTTTGCAGGGCTGGGTTAGGATTCTCCAGGAGGCTATCTGTGCTCTGAGTCAGGGTCCAATAGATGATATTATTTTTCACTGATGGTGGGAGATTCACAGGCCAGGCAATCAAGGGGTGGAAATGGGTGTGGCACCAGTCACTACTACCCCCTGGTGACTCATTAGCCAAATGTTTGCTTTCTGTTCCCACAACCTTATACTCTGCTGCCCTGGGGTCTTTGTTCAGAGTGAGAAGTTCTTCCACAAGGACACACAACAATGATTCCACTGAACAGGAAGTTAAAACTGCCACCAGTTCATGCTCTTCATGCCTCTGATTGACAGGCAAAGAAGGGAGTGACTAGGCTGGCTAGGGTGAATGTCCCTATCAAAGGAAAATTATACTGATATTCCACAATGGATATAAGGAAGAGTACGTCAAGTAAAGAGATACTGTATACTTTGGATCTTGAGTGTCTCCCAAACACACATATTTTAAAAGCTTGATCACCAGGAGGCGACTGGGAAGTAAGGGAAACTTTAGGATGTCATTTAGAATGCTGAGTCCTTAGGTCACTGACAGCATGCCCTTAAAGGGAATTGTAGGACCCAGGTCCATTCCTCTTCCTCTTTTGCTTCCTTGACATGAGGTGAGCAGATTGCTCTACCACATGCTCCCCAACATCGCCATCTAAAAGCAATGTCCACCAAGTAATGGGCTAGAAAACATCTACAACCGTAAGCCAAAATAAATCTTTTCTCTTTGTAAGGGAATTCTCTCAGGTATTTTTTAATATGGATGGGAAACTAACTAACATACATGACCTGTGATGTAAATGAGTGAAAACTTAGAACAACTCAATCAAGGCAGAACTTCTAATATAGACTCTTTGAAAACAAAAATCTGAGTCACCAGACCAATAAGGAATAACCATCAACTGAGTCTTTGTGAAGACAGAGAGTATGGAATAGACAATGAAGCAAAGTATTGTAAATACCAGCAGTGACCACATGACAAGCTGCTGAAGTGCAGACTGTAATTTTAATGAGTATTTCCTTCTTATGCTGTTAATAATATATGTATGCATAATTATCAGATATCTTTGTTTTCTTTTCTCCTTATTGTCATACCCAGTTGAATAAGATGTATTGACTTCACATCAGAGTGTTTATGTTAAGGCATGCCAAAGAGAAGATAAATATCACTGAAGGACTTTACTTCCTCTTCCTGGAAAAGTATTAGTAAATTTTAGTCATACACAGGATATTTGTATCATGCTAAGCAGATACTGATTATTGCCTTTATTTGAATAGTAAGTATGGTTTAAATATTAAATGTTATTTCTGGGTGTGTCTAAGAGGGTGTTTCTGGGATGAGATTAGCATTTGAAACAGGAGACAAGTAAGACAGATTTCACTTCCCAGGGCAGTGACATCATTCTAGTGAGGACATTCCTTCTCTCTCTCTGCCTGGTTGCTAAACATTGGTTTTGTTCTGCCCTCAGACTGAAACTCACACCACAACCTCTCTTTGATCCTCAACTTGCCAACTGCAAAAATCACATATGCTACTTCCTGATACTCTAGCTAGCTAGCTATCCATCTGCCTAGACTACTGGCTCTGTTTCTCTGGAAAATCCACAATAATGCATCAGCTATCCACCAAACTGCTTTCAATCACCATGGATTATTTTGCATTTTCCAGTTTAACGTCAAAGAAAATACAGAGCATGCACCCTTTTTTTCTAGCTCTTTCACTCACCATACTTATTTGACATTCAACTATGGTGTTGGATGGTCAATGGTTCATTCTTTTTACAGCTCTGAAGTATTCTATTATGTGTATACACAATATGTTATCAATTCACCTGATGAGGGACATCCAACTTTTTTCCACTCTGGGGTTATTTTAAGCAAAGTTGCCATGAAAGTTAGTGTGAAAGTCTTTGTATGGACACACACTTAATTTTTCATGGGAAAATCTTTTAGGCTTGAAATGGCTAGGATCAAATGGTTAGGTTGCATTCCTTTACATTCTCACTAGGATTTGACATCCTTACTAGGACTTGACATGCTTGACCAGCTTAATCTTTAATTGAAACTACGATTTGAAGCTGGGCATGATCTCAAGTTCAAGGTCAGCCTGGGAAACTTAGTAAGACCACTCCTTCACAAATAAGTATTTTTTTAAAAAAAAGGCTAGAAATATAGCTCAGTGGTAGAATACTCCTGGGTATCAATCCCAGTACTGAAAGAAAAAAAAAAATACTGCAATTTAAATTTCTGTACTACTACTGATTTTTAATATCTTTTCTGATGCTTTTTCATTTGTCTGTTTATCTTATTTGAGGAAAAGTCTGTTCAAATTGTCAGCCTATATTTTATTGAATTTTTCATCTTATTTATTTCAAGTTTTTTTAATATACTATGAACACAGGTTTTTTTTTTTTTTTTTTTTTTTTTACCAGCCATGTTAATAGCAAGTATTTGCTCTGAGTATTTTTAAATTCTTGTAACTATGTAGTTCAAAAAGCAAATTGTCTTAATTTGTTGAAGTATAGTTTATCAACTTGCTATTTATTAAATCATGTATTAGGCATTATATCTAATAAATCTGTTTAACTCAAGATCACAAAGATTTTTTTCTTAAGTTTTCTTCTATAATTTTTATTCTTTGGAGACTTACATTTAGTTTGATCATCCGTTTTGACTTAATTTTCGTACATGAGGTATTTACATATGAACAGACAATTTTCCAGGATCATGTCAAAAAAGATTATCATCTCTCACTGAACTCTGCATCTTTGTAGGAAATCATCTATCCATACATGAGTGACTCCGATGCCTTACTCTATATAAACATTATCACTTTACTTGTCTAACTTGGCCCTTTATGTTATTATTCATGTTGTTTTCTCTTGCTTACCTTCTTGCTCCCCCACCATAAAACAGGTGCTTATTCTTAACCGTCTAGCCTCTGTCTCTCCTGTCCAACCTATTTTCCATTCAGCCCATGCCAAACCTTCCAGACCAATCAAATTACTCATCTCCACTATGTCACAATCCCAGGGATCTTAACACTTTATCCTCCTATTGACATAAATCTTGCCACTATTTGATGCCATTATTCATGCCACCATTCAAATTCTGCCTCTATTTTGAGACCAAACCACATCATCAATGATGACTCACTCGGAATCCACAATGCTTAACTTTAGTGGTTTCCAACTGTACATCACCTATTCAGTCAAGCATAGTGATTACCTCCTAAAGTCTACAGAAGCCATGACCTTGTCTGCTCAGGAGTGAAAGTAAACCTGATAACCAGTAAGCGACCATAAAGTATAGCCTTCTTTCTTATTTTGAAAACTTGATGCTAGATGAGAATCTAGTAATGTCATCTGTCTATGATGATGATCAGTAATAAAAAAAAAAATACAAGAAGGGGAGACACATAGCAAAAGAAAGGAAAGGAATTGGTGGGGACATGTGGTGACCGCTTCTTTCTCTACCAACTTAGTGTGCATTCTTTACAATTTGCATTTACAGTAGTACACAGTATTTAAACACTCTCTGTTTCTATGCAGTTCTTTATGACTAAGAACCCTGAGACTTAAACTGTCAAAAGTCCTTAGAAAGTTTGCTGATCTCAAATCCACAGTTTGCACTTCCCATCAGGTGAGGTCAAAATCCACATCCTGAGTACTAACTATATGATAGTTGCTGGGGGGTAGAAGACAAGTAGGAATGGTCATTGACCTTGAAGAAATTTTATTTGCATATGATATTTAAATGAGGTAGAGAAAAAGACCTAATTAGATTTGCTTAAAGTTCAACATTATAAGTTAAAAAACAGATATATGGAAATTTTACTTCTTCTACTGAATGCATTCCAATCCTCCCTAAACAGCAAAACATAATTAGATAATTCCGAAGCAGTGTGTTACAGTACAATGACAAGGACTTAGTGTTCACCTCGTAGGCAGCATCTGTGGAGATACATTTTTTTTCCCTAGGTTTTATCAGAAATATTCTTATGCTATCCTCTTGGTCTTAAAAATCTGCAGTCTTATCTAGGACTAGAACCACCACAGACGCCAGCTATCCTGCTCCTCAGTCTACATCCAAAAGATCTAAAATCAGCATACAATAGGGATGTAATCACATCATTTATAAAAGCTCAATTCACAACAGAAAAACTATGGAATCAGTCCATATGCCAACATATAAATAAACAAAATGTGGTGTATACACACAGTGGAGTTTTAGTCAGTCATAAAGAAGAATGAAATTATGGCATTTGCTGGTAAATGAATGGAAATAGAGAGTACCATGCTAAGTGAAATACACCAGACCCAGAAAGTCAAGGGTTGAATGTTTACTCTCAAATGCAAAAGCTAGACCAAAAAAAAGGAGAAAAAAGAAAAAGGACAGGTGGAATTCCATGAAAATAGAAGAGAGATCAATGGAGTAAAGAAGGGGGCTTGTTGGGGAGGAAAGAGGGAAGGGAAAAAGGAGGAATGGTGGAATGAATCTGACCCAACTTTCCTGTACATACATGCATATACTACACTTAATTTCATCTTTATGTATATCCATAATGCACTAATTTTTTTAAAAGCAATTAAAAAAACCCTGCCACCTTCTAATATAAGCCCAAAATCAGAATCTATACACTATATGATAAGGAAATCTCAGGAAAATTTTAAAGAGAAAAAATATCACACAATCCTCTTTTGTTACTATCCTCACAGAATCTTATCTCTATACACCACAGAAGGTCCATATAATCTGTAGAATGACCGATGATATTAAAATATGGTAGAGAAGAAGCCCTAATTAGATTTGTTAGAAGTTCAATATTATAGGTCGAAAGACAGATATTTGGAAGTGTTACTTCTCATACTGACAGTCCAAACCTCCCTGAACAGAGACCCTGGAATCATGTATACAAGTTTTTGTTCATTTGTTTGCTTGTTTTTAAGATCTATAATTGGCAACTGTTGTGGTTTCACTATGGTTTGACCCCTTCAAAACTCATATTGAAGTTTAATCACCACTGGGAGGTAGTAAGAGGGAGAAAAATTAACTATGGCGTTTATGGTGATTAGGAATATAGATAAAATCATGAAGGAGAATCCCCCAGTTAAAAACTGTGGCTTTATGAGAAGAAGGGGAGAGACCAGAAGACACAGCAGGGTGCTCCCTGTCTATCTGCTTGTGATGCCCTGTGCCTCTTCAGGAGTGTACCTGCACAAAGGCTATCACCTGCCCCTCGACCTTGGACTAGAACGGTGAGCCAAATTAAACCTATTTTCTTTATAATTTTCCAGTCTTTGATAGTTTGTTATTAGCAACAGAAATGAATGGCTAGCAAGGCAATTAAAAACACTGCATGCCAAGACCAAGCAAATCAAGGTCAAGGAGGGGGTGTGAGGATCCCTTTCCCTGGAGAGACTTTCTAATTTCAGAGGTGGCAGATAAGAGGTGGAATCGCTGAGCAGGGAGTTACAAAGACTCCAGGGGCTAGACCACCAAAGCTTGGAATGCAAGACGACTAAGAAAGGATTGAGGGCCTTTTTGTGTGACCTTTCCACCCGACTTGAGCCTGTCCCATCTTATTAACTAAATTCCAGGGGGAAGCAGCTCAAGGGTAAACATAATAAGAGGCCCAGGTGGAAGCTGAAAAACCTTGCTGTGACCTCATCTCTGTAGTCATGCAGCATTCTGTTTGGTATATTCTTTTCTTTTTTTAAATTTTTTTTAGTTGTCAATGGACATTTACTTTATTTATTTATATGCAGTACTGAGAATCAAGCCCAGTGGCCTCACACATGCTAGGTAAGCGCTCTACCACTGAGCCACAACCCTAGCCCCATGTTTGGCATATTCTACTTGCAAAAATTTGGTCACAAGGTTAGTCAGGTAGGAGAATACACTCAATGTCCTGAATTCATTTGGGAGGGTATCTTCGGGGGTTGTTTACTGTCCAAGTTATGGTTGGGAATTAAAAGCATTAACTTATATTGTGTACATGTATGAATGTGTAACAATGAATCTCAATGTTATACACAATTATAACACACCAGTAAAAAATCTTTTTGAAAGAAAAGCATTTACTCTGTTGAAATTTTCAGATGGCATCCCAGCTAACAACCAACATCAACTTCCAACATATGAGGGCACCATCAACACTGTTGGGGGGTGGGGGGTCAGCAGAGAAGGGGAGATGCTGCAAAGGGACAAGGTCTCAGTTACACAGAATGAATAACTTGGTGATCTATTGTGAAACATGGGGACTGTAGCTAGTAATAATGCATCATATACTTGAAAATTACTAAGAATACAGACCTTAAATGTTCTCCCAAAACAACAAGAAAGAGGCCAGGTGATAAATGTGTAAATCAACTTAATATAATCAATTCACAATAGATGAATATATCAAAATATCATGTCGTATATCACAAGTAGATATAATTTTTATATGTCAATTATAACCTAAGAAAGCTAAAAAATAGAAAAATAATTCGTTTGATAACTATCCCTCACAATCAGAATGTGAAAGTTGATTTCAGCATGCACAGAAGAAAAGAAAATTAGAAAATATGGGAAAATACATTAAAATATCGAGAGGATAGACCTGTTATGTAGCTCAGTGGTGGAGCACTTGCCTAGCATGAGTGAGGCACAGGGTTCAATCCTCAGCACCACATATAAATAAATAAATTTTTAAAAAGTATTGTGTCCATTTACAACTTAAAAAATTAAAAAAAAAAAAAAAAAGTAGTTGAGTCTTCAGATGATTCTAGCCCTAGTCATCACTTGACTGGAGTCACCAAAAAGTAAAGAAAAAAAATCTCAAGTGATAATTGTCCAGGTAAGCCTCATTTACCCCCAGAAACATGAAATGATAATAAATTGTTGGTTTATGGCATCATTTTCTGATAGTTTATTATGCAAACATAGCAGAAACATCTTGCTTTTCTAAGCAATGAGAATAAGAATCTGCATTATAAGCTCTTAGTTAACCTCTAAAGGAGCCAAAGAATGACTATATAACTAAAAGCCATTAGGTAGGTGTAATACAAAGCTGCTCCCCACTCTTTCCGTTGCATCACAACCTAGCTTGTCAGTCTGAAAGCTGCTCTCCCCGCCCTTTCCAGTGCAGCCATTTTCCCCGCCTCCCAACTACTTGTCAGTCTGTGAACATCCTAGCTAGCTATTGGTTCATCAGTCAGCTTGCAAGTATCCTTCTCCATTATTGGTCCCCTGTTAGCCCTGCAGAATTCAACTGCTTAAGGGTAGCTTCCCTGCCATCTTTTTTCATGCTTTCTCTCCCCCTGACTCACTTTCTTTCTCCTCCTCACTTTCCACACTCTTTCTTGCACACGCCCTTTCTCTTTTCCTCTCATTTTCTCTCTTACCCTGTAGGGAGACACTCTGTTTGCTTAATAAACTCCCTTATGTGATTTCCTGTGTCCGGTGTATTTTTTGTGGGTTTTCTTACAGCAGGGAAAAGAGGGACAAAAAAATGACTAACCCATTCAGATTTTAGTCCCTACATTTGATGTACTTTTCACACCAGAACAAAGCTCCTACAGTCATTACTAAAAAAAAAAAAAAAAAAAAAAAAAAAAAAAAAAAAAAAAAGATCATTATATTACTGAAATGGTATTTTTACATTATTTGAAATCTGTGGAAGAACAAAAATTTAGAGGAAATAAAATCCTAGGTAAAAGTAGATAAGAGGGAAAAGTTTGTGAGGGAAGCTGATAATAGCCATGTTTTCTTCCCATTGACGTGAGCTAATTTCAGTTCTAGACTAATGATCTGCTTTGTCCAAGCTCCAGGCTTGCCTAAGCACAGAGCCTCTAATGAGGGAAACGTAAACCAGAAAGGCTCTTAGTACTTACAAAGGAAATAGTGTGGCAAATTGAAAACTTGCGGGGACTGAAACAATAGCTGATGTCCTCGTGGGACATTGTGTGCCTCCTGATACTAAAAAGGAATAAGGCGATGTAGGTCACATTCTTCTAGAGGCAGACCAAAATTCTCTCAGTTGCTCCATGCTGAGAAAATATAAACTTGTTGCAAGCACATTATCCAGTTTCTCTTTAAAATATTTGCCACACTTTGGAAAATATGCAGGGTGTGAGCCAAGAGATCTGGGTTTTGAAGCACAGAAGTAGAAATACCACAGTATTTCACACCTGAGGGGAAAAAAGATCAGCCAGGCGCTAAATAAGAACTGTGGGGGAGCTGCTTCCTAAAGACAAAGAGGAAGCAGGGGTTGAGCATGTATTCGTATAACAAAGTCTGCTCTCACCCAGCTCAAATTTGCATCAGATTCCACTGAGGAGATTCGCAGGGAGAAGATGGAACTCTCTGTAGAAATTTAGAAAATTAGGATACTCTGGTTCTGCACGTGTCCAACATAAATACATGTTCAGGATACAATAAAATATTACTATATTTGGAAAGGAGTGATAAAATGTTACCTATTTTAAAAGATATGATGGACATTGGAAACATATATATAAAATCAATGTAAAATTAGCAGAGTTCATTTAAAACAACTGTAATATGTTCACAAAATGAAAGAAATTGTGGCTCAATTAGGATGAAGGGATGAAAAAATTTAATGAGAAATTGGGGTCGACAGAAAGGAATCAAATGTATGTTCTGTAACTGGAAATATAAAAAGAGAATATTCAAACTAAAGAAGTCTGTTGAGAAGTTTAGTAACAGATTGGATTCAGCAGAACACAGCAATCATAAATTGGAAAGTAAGTCAATAAAAATACTGGGTAAAGCATGGTAAAAGGAAGAGATGGGGATGGCAGAGGACATAGCATAACCACCAAATGAGACATGTTAAAAATACTATCTAGTGTATAATTGGTGTCTGTAAGAGCAAGGAATGAACCAGAAACAACATTTGAACAGATTATGAATGAGCTAATTCCAAAGCTTATGAGAGACAGCAATGTCCAGATTCAGGAAACTCTATGAACCCCAAACAGGATAAACAAAAGCTAAAGAGGAAATCATAAAAGTAGATAGAAGTGAGGAAATGTAGCCTTCCTTAAAGGAACAATAATGAGGACAACATGCTTCTCAGCAGGAATAGTGAAAACAAGAAGGAAATGCAAAGGACTCTCCAAAGGAACAAGAAAAAACACCTACCAATCTAGAATCCTATACCAGGTGAAAATAACTTTGTAAAATGAAGGTTAGTATAAGCAAATGTGCAGACAATACCTGAGATGGCTTAATTTCAGCTTCCACAACAAGAGAAAATTACCGAGGGTCTTTCAGGTCAATGAAAATTTATTCTAGAAAGAAACATGAAAATACAAGAGGAAGTGAGGGTCACCAGCAAAAATAAATATAAATGAATAGTGGATATATATGATATGTACTAATAAATAGGAATACTATGTATATAATATATGTGAATAATGATATGGATAAGCATAACAGAGTATTGACTATAGATAGCAAATATTGCAATATTTTGTGAAATTTTAATCTATTACTACCATCAAAAGTAGGATAATATTAAAAGGTAGGGAAAGACTAGAGATTCTAAAGATTTATAACTCCCTTAGCGTTGATTTTCCTGGAGAATTGTTTGGCATCAGTGTCAGAGAAAAATTAAAATTAATACCTTGCATTAATCTGTAGTAAGACAATGATATGTAATTTCTATAGTAACTATAGAAAGCTGTAAAATAATGTATAACTAATTTTTAATAAAGGGAACTTTAATAACATATCTAACACAAAAGAAGAAAAAGGAGGGCTGGAGTAATGGCTCAGGGATTGAGTGTTTGCCCAGCACGTAGGAGGAACTGAGTTTGATCCTCAGCACCACATAAAAATAAATAAACAAAATGAAGTTATAAAAAAAAATTTGAAAAAGGAAAGAAAAGGAATATTACAAAGGTGAATCAAATGAAAATGAATAATGATATGATAATTTTAATCCAACTATATCAGTAACTGCATTAAATGTGGATGGACTATACTCCAAGGAAAAGCCTAGTGATGTCAAACTGAATTTTAAAAGAATAATTATAATTTTAGGTTGCCTACAAGAGACCAACTTTAAATAACAAAAAAATATGGGAAATGGGGCTTAACATCATTCTTACCTTTATTAGCTCAGGAATATTAAAATTAAAACTGTAATGAAACACCAGTAGCTACCCACTGGACTGGCTAAATTTTAAAATGTTGACACCCTCCCCCCAATTTTGTTTATGATGTGGAAAAAATGGGAACTCTCATACATTTCTGGGAAAAGTATAAATTAGTGAAGCAATTGTGGACAGTTATTTGGTTTTATCCACTAAAGCTAAACATAGTTCTTCTTATAATGCAGGAATTTGATTCCTAGCTATGTACCCCTTGGAATAGTATATGCCTGTGCATCCAAAGACATGTACAAGAATGTCCATATTAGTGTTATTCATGGCAGCAAAAATGTTGGGAACAACTCAGATATTAAAAAGTAGACTAGGTTGTCTTTTACTCATATCATAGAATATATGAAATAAACCCAGCTAGTTGAAAAAAATTGAGTGAATACCATAAATATAGTACTAAGCAGCATCTAACAGACTCAAATAATACACAAAAACACATGATCCCATAATTTCAAAATACCAAAGCTAATAAAAATTAAGCAGAACTACAGAGTTGGAGGTCAAAGTTGTGGTTATTTTTATAGAGAAAATAAAAGATTAGGAGGGGACATTAAGAACCTTCTGTGACATTGGGAATGTTCAATTTTTTTACCCGGATGGCAGTGGTTCATTAAACTGAGTATATAAAATTCACTCTTTTGTGATAGGTGTGTCAATAGAGAAATTTCAAAAGCCTTAGATATAGATTTGTTTTTAAGAGTTAACAATTCTTAAAGTTCTAATGGATGAGCTGAGAGACTAAGCAAATATTTTTTAAATAATTCTAGCAGATATCCTTTTGGCAGACAAATATAAAAGAAAAAAAACAAAGTGGGAATTTATAAACAAAGGATAAAAGGACAGTTCCATGGAGGAAGATAGCTATTAATGCAAATCTACGATATTTTCTCCATATCAGATCATAAAATAACAACACAAAAATAAATTAAAAGTTTTAACTTACCATTTAGGAAAATTAGTATTACAAATTTGTTTTCTTATCTACAGAAATTCATTTGACTAGTCCTGGTGACATAGTCTGTTACTATCTAGCGTCCAATCACAAGTTTATGGCTGAAAATTATCTATTTACTTGATCCACACACCAAAGATATTACAGTTAGAAAGGAACATAACATTGATAAGGCCAGTATCTAACTTTTACATACTTATTTAAATGGTTTTGTCTGTATTTGGCTTAACAAATGCTAAAAAGACAAAAAAGAGGAAAGTTGCATAGATTTCACTTATAACTTTCTTACAGAAAGTCATGACTGCACAAAATCAAGTCTCCTGGTCCCCAATTCAAATATGTCAGGAAA
Organism: Sciurus carolinensis; assembly: GCF_902686445.1. Taxonomy (NCBI): domain Eukaryota; kingdom Metazoa; phylum Chordata; class Mammalia; order Rodentia; family Sciuridae; genus Sciurus; species Sciurus carolinensis. Next base: position 26,502,269 of record NC_062224.1, read on the forward strand.
GGAGGTACAAGGAAGCAACACTGACCATGTACAAGAATGTGACAACAAATCCCCATCACATATGATTATGATGCTCTAATAAAGATAAATATAAGTCTAGAAAAGCAAATATATCAAGAAAACTTCATTTATTTGCCAAAATAACAATATTTACAACATCTGATATCCCTGGCACAACACTGCAGTAAAGATACAAAAACAAAATACGTTACAACATGGTTTTTAAAATATACGACCAGTATATGGAAATAAGAATAATTAATCTTGGGAAAATGAACTGTGATGTTCTAAGAAACTGCCACAAAATCATATACTTGTGTTAAATTTTAATTAATTTAAAGTAATACATTTTAATCTTATTCAATCAATTCTTTTTAGCCATGTATAACATTAGGGTTCATTAGGGCATGGAATATAATTTGCCCTAATTAAGTCCCCAGCATTCACCCTTACCTGCTGCTCCCTTACTCTGCTCCCCTCCCTAAACTCTACTGATTTTCTGGAATTTATTTATAGTTGTTTTTTTTTTTTTAGTTAGTGTCCTGTGGATATACTGGATATTGAGATTCACTGTGGTATATACATGTATGTGTATAAGAAAGTTTAGTCAGATTCATTCCACTGTTCTTCCCTTATCCCCCCCTTATTCCTCCTTATTCTTCTCCCTCAATCTACCTTACTGATCTTTCCTCTACTTTGACGAAATTCCCTCTACCTTTTATTTAGTTTTTTACTCTCTTTCTCTTTCTTTCCCAGGCCTCCTTATTATGGATTAACTTCTGCATATCAGAGAAAACATTTGACCTCTAACTTTAGGGGACCAGCTTATTTCACTTAACATGATAGTCTCCAGTTCCATCCATATACAGGTAAATGCCATAAAGTCATTCTTCTTTATGACTGAGTAATACTCCATTATGTATATGTATTCATTTTCATCTGTTGAAGGACACCTAGGTTGGCTCCATAACTTGGCTATTATAAATAGCCCTGCTGTAAGCATTGATGTGACTGCATCACTATCTTATGCTGATCTTAAATCTTTTGGATACATATCAAGGAGTGGAATAGCAGGATCGGATTGTGGTTCCATTCCTAGTTTTTTGAGTAATCTTCCATACTGCTTTCAAGAGTGGTTGCACTAACAAACATATGGAAAAAATGTTCACCATCTTTAGTAATAAGAGAAATGAAAATCAAAACTACACTAAGATTCCATCTAACCCCAATTAGAATGGTGATTATCCAGAATACAAGCAACAATAGGTGTTGGAGAGGATGTGGGGAGAAAGGTACACTCATACATTGCTGGTGGGGCTGCAAATTAGTGCAGCCACTCTGGAAAGCCGTGTGGAGACTCCTTAGAAAACTTGGAATGGAACCACCATTTGACCCAGCTATCCCACTCCTTGGCCTATACCCAAAGGACTTAAAATCAGCATATTACAGAGATACAGCCACATCAATGTTCATAGCTGCTCAATTCACAATAGCCAGATTGTGGAACCAACCTAGATGTCCTTCAATTGATGAATGGATAAAGAAACTGTGGTATATATATATAAAATGGAATATTACTCCACCATAAAGAATGATAAAATTATGGCATTTGCAGGCAAATGGATGAAATTGGAGAATATCATGTTAAGTGAGATAAGCCAATTTCAAAAAACCAAAGGACGAATGATCTCGCTGATAAGCGGATGATGACACATAATGGGGGGTGGGAGGGGGTCAAGAATGGAGGAAGAAGGGACTGTATAGAGGGAAAAGAGGGGTGGGAGGGATGGGGGAAGGGAAAAAAGTAACAATGAATCAAACATCATTACCCTATATAAATGTATGATTACGCAAATGGTATGCTGTTACTCCATGTACAAACAGAAACGACATGTATCCCATTTGTTTACAATAAAAATAAATTTAAAAAAAAGAGTGGTTGCAGTGATTTGCAGTTCTACCAGCAATGCATGAGTGTACATTTTCCCTGATATCCTCACCAAGATTTATTACTACTTTTATTCTTGATAATTGCCTTTCTAACTGGAGTGAGATGAAATCTCAAAGTAGCTTTTGATTGGCATTTCTCCAATTGCTAAAGATGTTGCACATTTTTTCATATATTTGTAGGTCATTTTTAGTTCTTCTTTAGAGACGTGTCTGTTTAGTTCTTCTGCCCATTATTGATAGGGTTTTTTTTTTTTTTTTGGTGTTAAGTTTTTGTGAGTTTTTCTGTATATTCTGGATATTATCCTTATCTGAAGAGCAGGAGACAAACATTTATTCCCATTCTGTAGGCTTTTGCTTCACGCTCTTGTTTCCTTTGCTGTGCAGACGCTTTGTAATTTGATGTCACCCCACTCATTGATTTTTTTTTAATTTTATTTCTTACACTTTTGGAATTTTGTTAAGGAAGTCAGTCTCTGTGCCAATATGCTAGAGTGATGGGCCTACACTTTTTTTCAGCAGTTGCAGAGTTTCTGGTCTAATTTCTAGGTCTTTGGTCCAATTTGAGTTGACTGTTGTGCAGGGTGAGAGACAGGAGTCAAATTTCATTCTTCTATGAATGGATTTCCAATTTTTCCAGCACCATTTGTTAGAAAGACTACCTTTTCTCTAAGGCATGTTTTTGGCACCTTTGTGTAGTATCAGATAACTGTATTTATGTGGGCTTGTCTCTATGTCTTCTATTCTATTCCGTTAGTGTTAATGTCTGTTTTGGAACCAGTACCCTGCTGTTGTTCTGCTTTGTTTTTACTATAGCTTTGTAGTGTATACTGAGGTTCGGTATTGTGAGCCTCCAGCCTTGCTCTTTTCTTAAGGATCACTTTGGCTATTCTGGTTCTCATAGTTCTCCAAATGAATTTCAGAACTGCTTTTTCTAGCTCAGTGAAGAATGTTATTGGTGTTTTGTAGGGATTGTGTTGTATGTGTATAGCACTTTGGGTAGGATCGCCATTTTGACATTATTAATTCTGCCTAACCAAGAACATGGGAGCTCTTTCTGTCTTCTAAGGTCTTCAGGGTTCTTTCGTTAGTCTTCTATAGTTTTCATTGTAGAGGTCCTTCACCTCTTTGATAGATTGAATTCCAAGTTTTCTTGTTGTTGCTGTTGTTGTTTTTAGGTGATTGTGAATGGGATACTTTTCCTAATTTCTTTTTCAGCAGTTTCATCCTGGGAGTATAGGAACATAATTGATAAATGTATGTTGATCTTGTATCTTGCTAGTTTGCTGAATTCATTTATCAGCTCTAGAAGTTCTCTAATGGAGATTTTGTTTTGTATTGTTTTATTTTATGGAGGGGTCTTCTTTTTTTTTTAATTATTATTTACTTATTTTTTTATTATTCTACACAAATGGGATACATGTTGTTTCTCTATTTGTATATGGCGTAAAGGCATACCATTTGTGTAATCATAAATTTACATAGGATAATGTTTGATTCATTCTGTTATTTTTTCCCTTCCCCCCACCCCTCCCACCCCTCTTTTCCCTCTACACAGTCCTTCCTTCCTCCATTCTTGCCACCCTCCCTAAACCTAACTCTAACCCTAACACTAACTCTTCCCACACCCCATTATGAGTCCTCATCCACTTATTAGTGATATCATTCTTCCTTTGTTTTTTTTGAGATTGGCTTATCTCACTTAGCATGATATTCTCCAGTTTCATCCATTTGCCTGCAAATGCCATAATTTTATCATTCTTTATGGCAGAGTAATATTCCATTGTATATATATACCAGGGTATCTTTATCCATTCATCAATTGAAGGACATCTAGGTTGGTTCCACAATCTGGCTATTGTGAACTGAGCAGCTATGAACATTGATGTGGCTGTATCTCTGTAGTATGCTGATTTTAAGTCCTTTGGGTATAGGCCAAGGAGTGGGATAGCTGAGTCAAATGGTGGTTCCATTCCAAGTTTTCTAAGGAGTCTCCATACTGCTTTCCAGAGTGGCTGCACTAATTTGCAGCCCCACCAGCAATGTAAGAGTGTACCTTTCTCCCCACATCCTCGCCAACACCTGTTGTTGCTTGTGTTCTTGATAATCGCCATTCTAATTGGGGTGAGATGGAATCTTAGGGTGGTTTTGATTTGCATTTCTCTTATTACTAGAGATGTTGAACATTTTTCCATATGTTTGTTGATTGCTTGTAGATCTTCTTCTGTGAAGTGTCTATTCATTTCCTTAGCCCATTTGTCGATTGGATTACTTGCATTCTTGGTGTAGAGTTTTTTGAGTTCTTTATAGATTCTGGAGATTAGCGCTCTATCTGAAGTATGATTGGCAAAGATTTTCTCCCACTCTGTAGGCTCTTTCTTCGCATTGCTGATAGTTTCCTTTGCTGAGAGAAAGCTTTTTAGTTTGAATCTATCCCAGTTATTAATTCTTGCTTTTATTTCTTGTGCTATGGGAGTCCTGTTGAGGAAGTCTGGTCCTAAGCCGACATGTTGAAGCTCTGGACCTACTTTTTCTTCTATAAGATGCAAGGTCTCTGGTCTGATTCCGAGATCCTTAATCCATTTTGAGTTTAGTTTCATGCATGGTGAGAGATATGGGTTTAGTTTCATTCTGTTGCATATGGATTTCCAATTCTCCCAGCACCATTTGTTAAAAAGGCTATCTTTTCTCCATTACATATTTTTGGAACCTTTGTCTAGTATGAGAAAATTGTATTTATTTGGGTTTGTGTCCGTGTCCTCTATTCTGTACCATTGATCCACCTTTCTATTTTGGTACCAATACCATGCCGTTTTTGTTACTATTGCTTTGTAGTAGAGTTGAAGATCTGGTATTGCGATACCCCCTGCTTCACTCTTTCTGCCAAGGATTGCTTTAGCTATTCTGGGTTTTTTATTCTTCCAGATGAATTTCATAATTTCTTGCTCTATTTCTGTAAGGTACATCATTGGGATTTTAATTGGAATTGCATTGAAATCTGTATAGCACTTTTGGTAGTATGGCCATTTTGACAATATTAATTCTTCCTATCCAAGAATATGGGAGATCTTTCCATTTTCTGAGGTTTTCTTTAATTTCTTTCTTTAGTGTTCTGTAGTTCTCATTGTAGAGGCTTTCACCTCTTTTGTGAGATTGATTCCCAAGTATTTTATTTTTTTCGAAGCTATTGTGAATGGGGTAGTTTTCCTAATTTGTCTTTCTGAAGATTCATCGCTTATGTATAGAAATGCCTTAGATTTATGTGCGTTGATCTTATATCCCGCTACTTTACTGAATTCACTTATGAGATCTAACAGTTTTCTGGTGGAATTTCCTGGTTCCTCTAAGTATACAATCATATCATCAGCAAATAGGGATAGTTTGAGTTCTTCTTTTCCTATTCGTATCCCTTTAATTTCTTTGGTCTGTCTAATTGCTCTGGCTAGAGTTTCAAGGACGATATTGAATAGAAGTGGTGAAAGAGGGCATCCCTGCCTTGTTCCAGTTTTTAGGGGGAATGCTTTCAGTTTTTCACCATTTAGAATAATATTAGCCATGGACTTAGCGTAGATGGCCTTTACAATGTTAAGGAATGTTCCCACTATCTCTATTTTTTCTAGTGTTTTGAGCATGAAGGGATGCTGTATTTTATCAAATGCTTTTTCTGCATCTATCGAAATAATCATGTGATTCTTGACTTTAAGTCTATTGATATGGTGAATTACATTTATTGATTTCCTGATGTTGAACCAACCTTGCATCCCTGGGATGAAACCCACTTCATCATGGTGCACTATCTTTTTAATATGTTTTTGTATGCGATTTGCTAAAATTTTGTTGAGAATTTTTGCGTCGATGTTCATTAAGGATATTGGTCTGAAATTTTCTTTCCTTGATGTGTGTCTGTCTGGTTTAGGTATCAGGGTAATATTGGCTTCATAGAATGAGTTTGGGAGGGTTCCCTCCTCTTCTATTTTATGGAATACTTTGAGAAGTATTGGAATGAGCTCTTCTTTAAAAGTTTTGTAGAACTCGGCTGAGAACCCATCTGGTCCTGGATTTTTCTTTGTTGGTAGGCTTTTGATGACTTCTTCTGTTTCATTACTTGAAATTGGTCTATTTAAAATGTGTATGTCCTCCTCATTCAGTTTAGGCAATTCATATGTCTCTAGAAACCTGTTGATGTCTTCAAAATTTTCTATTTTGTTGGAGTATAGATTTTCAAAATAGCTTCTAATTATGTTTTGTATTTCAGTCGTGTCTGTTGTGATATTTCCTTGTTCATTCCGAATTTTAGTAATTTGGGTTTTCTCTCGTCTTCTCTTTGTTAGTGTGGCTAAAGGTTTATCAATTTTGTTTATTTTTTCGAAGAACCAACTATTTTGTCAATTTTTTGTATTGTTTCTTTTGTTTCAATTTCGTTGATTTCAGCTCTGAGTTTGACTATTTCCTGTCTTCTACTACTTTTGGTGTTGGTCTGTTCTTCTTTTTCTAGGGCTTTGAGCTGTAGTGTTAGGTCGTTTATTTTTTGAGTTTTACTTCTTTTATTAAATGCGCTCCATGAAATAAATTTTCCTCTAAGTACTGCTTTCATAGTGTCCCAGAGATTTTGATATGATGTTTCTTTGTTCTCGTTTACCTCTAAGAATTGTTTAATTTCCTTCCTAATATCTTCTGTTATCCATTCATCATATAATAGCATATTGTTTAATCTCCAGGTGTTGGAGTAGTTTCTGTTTTTTACTCTTTCATTAATTTGTAACTTCAATCCATTATGATCTGATAGAATACAAGGTAGTGTCTCTATCTTCTTGTATTTGCTGACATTAGCTTTGTGGCATAATATATGGTCTATTTTAGAGAAGGATCCATGTGCTGCTGAGAAGAAAGTGTATTCGCTCTTGGTTGGATGGTATATTCTATAAATGTCTGTTAAATCTAAATTATTGATTGTGTTATTGAGATCTATGGTTTCTTTGTTCAATTTTTGTTTGGAAGATCTGTCCAGTGGTGAGAGAGGCGTGTTAAAATCACCTAGTATTATTGTGTTATGGTCTATTTGGTTTCTAAAATTGAGAAGGATTTGTTTAACATTCATGGATGAGCCACTGTTTGGGGCATAGATGTTTATGATTGTTATATCTTGCTGATTTATGCTTCCCTTAAGCAGTATGTAATGTCCTTCTTTATCCCTTCTGACTAGTTTTGGCTTGAAGTCCACATTATCTGAAATGAGGATGGATACTCCAGTTTTTCTGCTGAGTCCATGTGCATGGTATGTTTTTCCCCATCCTTTCACCTTTAGTCTATGGGTATCTCTTTCTATGAGGTGAGTCTCTTGCAGGCAACATATTGTTGGATCTTTCTTTTTAATCCAATCCGCCAGTCTATGTCTTTTGATTGATGAATTCAGGCCATTAACATTCAGGGTTATTATTGAGATATGATTTGTATTCCCGGTCATTTGGTTCAATTTAAAATTTTATTTATTTATTTATTTATTTTTGACATATCTTGGTTCCTCCTTTATTTGACAGTTCCTTTAGGATAATTCCTTCCTTTGCTGATTTGCTTCTTTGTTTTTTATTTCTTCCTCATGAAATATTTTGCCGAGAATGTTCTGTAATGCTGGCTTTCTTTTTGTAAATTCTTTTAGCTTTTGTTTATCATGGAAAGATTTTATTTCATCGTCAAATTTGAAGGTAAGTTTTGCTGGGTATAAGATTCTTGGTTGGCATCCATTTTCTTTCAGAGCTTGAAAAATGTTGTTCCAGGCCCTTCTAGCTTTTAGGGTCTGGATTGAAAAATCTGCTGATATCCGTATTGGTTTCCCCCTGAATGTAATTTGGTTCTTTTCTCTCACAGCCTTTAAAATTCTGTCTTTATTTTGTATGTTAGGTATTTTCATTATAATGTGCCTTGGTGTGGGTCTGTTGTAATTTTGTGTATTTGGAGTCCTATAAGCCTCTTGCACTTGATTTTCCATTTCATTCTTCAGATTTGGGAAATTTTCTGATATTATTTCATTGAATAGATTGTTCATTCCTTTGGTTTGTTTCTCTAAGCCTTCCTCAATCCCAATAATTCTCAAATTTGGCCTTTTCATGATATCCCATAGTTCTTGGAGGTTCTGTTCATGATTTCTCACCATCTTCTCTGTTTGTTCAACTTTGTTTTCAAGGTTAAATATTTTGTCTTCAATATCTGAAGTTCTGTCTTCCAGGTGTTCTATCCTATTGGTTATGCTTTCTATGAAGTTCTTAATTTGGTTTATTGTTTCCTTCATTTCAAGGATTTCTGTTTGGTTTTTTTTCAATATCTCTAACTCTTTATTGAAATGATCTTTTGCTTCCTGAATTTGCTCTGTTAACTGTCGATTGGTGCGATCACTCAATGCCTGCATTTGCTCTTTCATCTCATCATTTGCTTCCCTGATCATTTTAATTATGTACATTCTGAACTCCCTTTCTGTCATTTCTTCTGCCATGCCGTCGTTGGATTCTACTGATGTAACAAATAGATTTGTTACTAGAGTTTTAAACATGAATGGGTGCTGTACTTGGTAAAATGCTTTTACTGCTATCTTTTGAGATGATCACGTGATTCTTGTTCTTACTTCTATTTATGTGGCGAATTACAGTATTGATTTTCACATGTTGAAACATCCTACATCCCTGGGATGAAACACACTTGATCACAAGGCACTATCTTTCCAATGTGTTTCTTGTATGCGGTTTGCCAATATTTTATTGAGAATTTTTGTGTTCATCAAGGATATTAGCCTGAATTTTTCTTTCCTTGCTATATCTTCATCTGGTTTTAGTATCGGAGTGATGCTGGCTTCATAGGATGAATTTGACAGCATTGCCTTCTTTCCTATTTCTTGGAATAATTTGAAGAGGATTGATATTCAGTCTTTTTTAAAGGTCTGGGAGAATTCAGTTGAGAATTCATTCAATACTGAACTTTTCTTTGTTAGAAGGCTCTTGATAGCTGCTTCATTTTCATTTCTTGATCTTGATCTGCTTTAGTTTTCCATATCATCATGGTTCAATTTGGGTAGGTCATTCGTCTCTAGAAATTTGTCAATTTCTTCAAAATTTTCTAGCTTGTTGGAGTATAATTTTTAAAATAGTTTCTGATGATCCTCTGGATTTCAGTACAGTCTGTGGTAATATTTCCTTTTTCATCTCAAATGTTAATTTGAGTGTTTTCTTTATTTGCTTTGGTTAGTTTGGTAAAGGATTTATTGATCTTCTTTATTGTTTCAAAAAAATCAACTCTGTTCATTTTTAAAATTTTTTTAATTCCCAGTTTCATTGATTTCAGCTCTGATCTTAAATATTTTCTGTATTCTACTGATTTGGGTGTTGTTTTTTTTTTTTTTTCTGGAGACTTGAAATATAATGTTGAATTATTTATTTGGTATCTTTCTAATTTTTTAATGTATGAACTCAGCACTATAAACTGTCCTCTTAGAACTGCCTCCATATTGTCCTATAATTTTAGTGTGTTGTATCACTATTCTCATTTGTTTCTAATTTTTTTATATCTTCTATGATTTATTCTGCTATTCATTCATCATTTAAAAGGTATCACTTAATCTCCAGGTATTAGAGTGGTTTCCGCTTTTTATTCTATCATTGATTTCTAATTTCATTCATTCCATTATGATCTGATAGAATGCAAAGTATTATCTCTATTGTTTTATATTTGCTAAGATTTACTTTGTGCCCTAAAATATAGTCTATTTGAGAAAGTGTTCCATGTGCTACTGAGAAGAAAGTAAATTCAATCATTCATGGATTAAATATTGTATAGATACCTGTTAGGTCTCTATTATTAATCATATTTTTAGTGTTATAGAATCTTTACTTAGTTTATGTCTGGATGATATATCTAGTGGTAGTAAAGTTATGTTAAAGTCACCCAATATTATTATATTATGGTCTATTTGATTCTTAATATTGAGCAGGGTTTGTTTTATGTACATTAAAGCACAATTGCTTGGGGCATAAATATTTAAAATCATTTTATCTTGTTATTGTATGATTCCCTTAAGCAGTATGAAGTGACCTTCTTTCTCTTTTCTGATTAATATTGGTTTGAAATACATTTTGTCTAATATGAGAATAGCTACGCTTGTTTATTCAGGAGTACCATTTGAATGGTACATCTTTTCCAATCTTTTCACCTTTTGGCTGTGGATGTCTTTGCCTGTGAGATGAGTCTCTTGCAAACAGCACATTGTTGGATCTTGTTTTTTAATCAAATCTGCCAACATATGTCTTTTTATTGAAGAGTTTAGACTATTACATTCATTGCTATTATGGAGAGATACTCCTTATTTTATGTCATTTTGATGTAATTCAGATGTTTAAATCAGATTTGAATCTCATTCAGTTGACTATTCTTCTAGTATAATTCATCCCTATGCTGGTTTTAATTTTAATTTTTTATTAAATATAATTTATTTAATAATTTAATATTTTATTGAGTGTGTTTTGTAGTGTAGGCTTTCTGGTTATGAATTCTTTTATCTTTCATATATCAGGGAAGGTTTTTGTTTCATCTTTAATTCTGAAGCTTAATTTTGTGAGGTATACTAATCTTGACTGGCATCCATTTTCTTTCAGAGCTAGGTTTATATTATTCCAAGCCCTCCTGGTTTTTAGGTTTGGGTTGAGAAATCAATTGAAATCCAAATTGGTTTACTTCTAAGTGTGACCAGCCATTTTTCTCGTGCAGCCTTTAACATTCTATCTTTATTCTGTATGTTAGGCATTTTCATTGTAATGTGTCTTGGAGTAGATCTTTGATTCTGTCCATTTGGAGTTCTGTATACACCTTGCATTTGAATTTCCATCTCATTCCTTAGAATGAGAAATTTATTCAAATATTATTTCACTAAAAAGATCGCGCATTGTGCATCCCATGGTTTATCCTTCATTTATCCCCAGCATGTCTTAGATTTGGTCTGTTGATATTGTTCCAGATTTCTTGAGTATTCTGGTTCTTGTTTTTTAATTTCATTTCCAGGATTTCCATTTGGTTCTTTTTAAGTATTTGTCTTTATATCCTTTTTTTTTTTTTTTTAGCTCACAGAGAATTTTAACTATGAGCTTTCTAAATTCTTTCTCTGACATTTACTCCACTGTAGTGTCAGTAGAGTCAGTTGTCAAAGCATTACAAGCTGTTTGGGGTGGTTTTTTCCCTGACTGTTTTCATATTGTTTGATATCTGCGCATCTATTGGAATTGTTATCACTTCTTTTAAGCAAGGGTTGGTTTTGTGAGTTTCTAAAGAGCCTGGGTTGGGTGAATATTCAAATATTGATACTTTAACTCAATGTGTGGCCTCTGCTGATTTCAATAGCAGCACTACTTGGAGAGATACCACTGAATCCTATTTAGTATCACTTCAGAGACAAGCCTTGTACTATTCAACCTTATGAAAAATGAAAAACTTGTTGATATTGTTCTCCACAGCTCTTCAAATCCAGGAATAAACTTGTACTAATGTTCTGGAACAGGTCAAAAAATTACTTACTAAATGAAAATAATGAGTGACATATGATCAAAGTTGATGTTATTTATAGTAAACTATGCCAAGCTGATAAAATCCTTGCTGAATCTTAGTTTGGATTTCATTGGGATTTTGGACATGTAGCAGATGTCCATCATTCTTAAGCTGTGGATCTCCTCTAGAGGTGCTGGGGCACAGCAACCACTTCCCATGTTATACTCTATGCTCTTGAGTTGAACGAGATCAACTTTTACATTCCACATATGAGATCATATGATATTTGTCTTTATATGTCTGGCTTATTTCATGTAAAATAATGTTCTCCAGGTTCATTCAGATTGTGCAAATGGAAGTATGTTCTTCTTTTCCTTGCTGAATAGAATTCTGGTGTATGTGTGTGTGTGTGTGTGTGTGTGTGTGTGCGTAATTTACATGCATTATATATTTCCACTTTTTTTATTCATTCATGCAATGGACACTTAGTTTTATTCCATAACTTGTTTATTTTTAATAACACTGCAGTGAACATTGAAGTGCAGATGTATCTTTCAATATAATAACCACATTTTCTTTGGATGTATTCCCAGAAGGGAAATATGTTAGCCCAATTTTTTAAATTTTAGAGGATCCTCCATTCTTTTTCCAAAATGGCTATACCAATCTACAATCTCACTGACAGTACACCAGTGTTCCCTTTTCTCCACATCTTCATCAATACTTTGTCTTTTGTCTTTTGTATAAATGCTAGATACCAGCTGTGAGGTGTTATTTCATTTCACAGATTTGTCAGAAAGTCAAAAACTCCATTATCTCACTGACATGAAGAATTGGTAGAAAAAGTTAATTTCATTGAACTAGAGAGATTAGAATGTGGTTACAGGGACCAGGATAATTAACATGGACTAGGGGTGATTGGGAGATGTTGGTTTTCTTTCAATATTTCTTTTTTTTTTTTTTTTATTGTAAACAAATGGGATACATGTTGTTTCTCTGTCTGTACTTGGCGTAAAGGCATACCATTTGTGTAATCATAAAATTACATAGGATAATGTTGTTTGATTCATTCTGCCATTTTTTCCCTTCCCCCCCTCCCCTCCCACCCTTCCCCTCCATCTATACAGTCCTTCCTTCCTCCATTCCTGCCCCCCTCCCTAAACCCAACTCCAACCCCAACACTAACCCTTCCCACCCCCCATTATGTGTCATCATCCACTTCTTAGCGATATCATTCTTCCTTTGGTTTTTTGAGATTGGCTTATCTCACTTAGCAAGATATTCTCCAGTTTCATCCATTTGCCTGCAAATGCCATAATTTTATCGTTCTTTATGGCTGAGTAATATTCCATTGTATATATATACCAGAGTTTCTTTATCCATTCATCAATTGAAGGACATCTAGGTTGGTTCCACAATCTGGCTATTGTGAACTGAGCAGCTATGAACATTGATGTGGCTGTATCTCTGTAATATGCTGATTTTAAGTCCTTTGGGTATAGGCCAAGGAGTGGGATAGCTGGGTCAAATGGTGGTTCCATTCCAAGTTTTCTAAGGAATCTCCACACTGCTTTCCAGAGTGGCTGCACTAATTTGCAGCCCCACCAGCAATGTAAGAGTGTACCTTTCTCCCCACATCCTCGCCAACACCTGTTGTTGCTTGTATTCTTGATAATTGCCATTCTAATTGGGGTGAGATGGAATCTTAGGGTGGTTTTGATTTGCATTTCTCTTATTACTAGAGATGTTGAACATTTTTCCATATGTTTGTTGATTGCTTGTAGATCTTCTTCTGTGAAGTGTCTATTCATTTCCTTAGCCCATTTGTCAGTTGGATTATTTACATTCTTGGTGTAGAGTTTTTTGAGTTCTTTATAGATTCTGGAGATTAGCGCTCTATCTGAAGTATGATTGGCAAAGATTTTCTCCCACTCTGTAGGCTCTTTCTTTGCATTGCTGATAGTTTCCTTTGCTGAGAGAAAGCTTTTTAGTTTGAATCTATCCCAGTTATTAATTCTTGCTTTTATTTCTTGTGCTATGGGAGTCCTGTTGAGGAAGTCTGGTCCTAAACCGACATGTTGAAGCTCTGGACCTACTTTTTCTTCTATAAGATGCAAGGTCTCTGGTCTGATTCTGAGATCCTTAATCCATTTTGAGTTTAGTTTCGTGCATGGTGAGAGATATGGGTTTAGTTTCATTCTGTTGCATATGGATTTCCAATTCTCCCAGCACCATTTGTTAAAAAGGCTATCTTTTCTCCATTGCATATTTTTGGAACCTTTGTCTAGTATGAGAAAATTGTATTTATTTGGGTTTGTGTCCGTGTCCTCTATTCTGTACCATTGATCCACCTTTCTATTTTGGTACCAATACCATGCCGTTTTTGTTACTATTGCTTTGTAGTAGAGTTGAAGATCTGGTATCGCGATACCCCCTGCTTCACTCTTTCTGCCAAGGATTGCTTTAGCTATTCTGGGTTTTTTATTTTTCCAGATGAATTTCATAATTGCTTGCTCTATTTCTGTAAGGTACATCATTGGGATTTTCATTGGAATTGCATTGAATCTGTATAGCACTTTTGGTGCTATACAGTATGGCCATTTTGACAATATTAATTCTTCCTATCCAAGAACATGGGAGATCTTTCCATCTTCTAAGGTTTTCTTGAATTTCTTTCTTTAGTGTTCTGTAGTTCTCATTGTAGAGGTCTTTCACCTCTTTTGTGAGATTGATTCCCAAATACTTTATTTTTTTCGAAGCTATTGTGAATGGGGTAGTTTTCCTAATTTCTCTTTCTGAAGATTCATCGCTTATATATAAAAATGCCTTCGATTTATGTGCATTGATCTTATATCCCGCTACTTTACTGAATTCACTTATGAGATCTAAAAGTTTTCTGGTGGAATTTCCTGGTTCCTCTAAGTATACAATCATATCATCAGCAAATAGGGATAGTTTGAGTTCTTCTTTTCCTATTCGTATCCCTTTAATTTCTTTGGTCTGTCTAATTGCTCTGGCTAGAGTTTCAAGGACGATATTGAATAGAAGTGGTGAAAGAGGGCATCCCTGCCTTGTTCCAGTTTTTAGAGGGAATGCTTTCAGTTGTTCACCATTTAGAATGATATTAGCCATGTGTTTAGTGTAGATGGCCTTTACAATGTTAAGGAATGTTCCCACTATCCCTATTTTTTCTAGTGTTTTGAGCATGAAGGGGTGCTGTATTTTATCAAATGCTTTTTCTGCATCTCAAAATAATCATGTGATTCTTGACTTTAAGTCTATTGATATGGTGAATGACATTTATTGATTTCCTGATGTTGAACCAACCTTGCATCCCTGGGATGAAACCCACTTCATCATGGTGCACTATCTTTTTAATATGTTTTTGTATGCAATTTGCTAAAATTTTGTTGAGAATTTTTGCGTCGATGTTCATTAAGGATATTGGTCTGAAATTTTCTTTCCTCGATGGGTCTCTGTCTGGTTTAGGAATGAGGGTAATATTGGCTTCATAGAATGAGTTTGGGAGAGTTCCCTCCTCTTCTATTTTCTGGAATACTTTGAGAAGTATTGGAATGAGTTCTTCTTTAAAAGTTTTATAGAACTCGGCTGAGAACCCATCTGGTCCTGGACTTTTCTTTGTTGGAAGGCTTTTGATGACTTCTTCTATTTCATTACTTGAAATTGGTCTATTTAAATTGTGTATGTCCTCCTCGTTCAGTTTAGGCAATTCATATGTCTCTAGAAACCTGTTGATGTCTTCGAAATTTTCTATTTTGTTGGAGTATAGATTTTCAAAATAGCTTCTAATTATGTTTTGTATTTCAATCGTGTCTGTTGTGATATTTCCTTGTTCATTCTGAATTTTAGTAATTTGGGTTTTCTCTCGTCTTCTCTTTGTTAGTGTGGCTAAAGGTTTATCAATTTTGTTTATTTTTTCGAAGAACCAACTATTTATTTTGTCAATTTTTTGTATTGTTTCTTTTGTTTCAATTTCGTTGATTTCAGCTCTCAGTTTAACTATTTCCTGTCTTCTACTACTTTTGGTGTTGGTCTGTTCTTCTTTTTCTAGGGCTTTGAGTTGTAGTGTTAGGTCATTTATTTTTTGAGTTTTACTTCTTTTATTAAATGCGCTCCATGAAATAAATCTTCCTCTAAGTACCGCTTTCATAGTGTCCCAGAGATTTTGATATGATGTTTCTTTGTTCTCGTTTACCTCTAAGAATTTTTAATTTCCTTCCTAATATCTTCTGTTATCCATTCATCATATAGTAGCATATTGTTTAATCTCCAGGTGTTGGAGTAGTTTCTGTTTTTTACTCTTTCATTAATTTGTAACTTCAATCCATTATGATCTGATAGAATACAAGGTAGTGTCTCTATCTTCTTGTATTTGCTGACATTAGCTTTGTGGCATAGTATATGGTCTATTTTAGAGAAGGATCCATGTGCTGCTGAGAAGAAAGTGTATTCGCTCTTGGTTGGATGCTATATTCTATAAATGTCTGTTAAGTCTAAATTATTGATTGTGTTATTGAGATCTATGGTTTCTTTGTTCAATTTTTGTTTGGAAGATCTGTCCAGTGGTGAAAGAGGAGTGTTAAAATCACCTAGTATTATTGTGTTATGGTCTATTTGGTTTCTAAAATTGAGAAGGATTTGTTTAACATACATGGATGAGCCACTGTTTGGGGCATAGATGTTTATGATTGTTATATCTTGCTGATTTATGCTTCCCTTAAGCAGTATGAAATGTCCTTCTTTATCCCTTCTAACTAACATTGGCTTGAAGTCCACATTATCTGAAATGAGGATGGATACTCCAGCTTTTTTGCTGAGCCCATGTGCATGGTATGTTTTTCCCTATCCTTTCACCTTTAGTCTATGGTTATCTCTTTCTATGAGGTGAGTCTCTTGCAGGCAACATATTGTTGGATCTTTCTTTTTAATCCAATCTGCCAGTCTATGTCTTTTGATTGATGAATTCCGGCCATTAACATTCAGGGTTATTATTGAGATATGATTTGTATTCCCAGTCATTTGGTTCATATTTAAAATTTTTGGCACATCTTGGTTCCTCCTTTATTTGACAGTTCCTTTAGGATAATTCCTTCCTTTGCTGATTTGCTTCTTTGTTTTTTATCTCTTCCTCATGAAATATTTTGCCGAGAATGTTCTGTAATGCAGGCTTTCTTTTTGTAAATTCTTTTAGCTTTTGTTTATCATGGAAAGATTTTATTTCATTGTCAAATTTGAAGGTAAGTTTTGCTGGGTATAAGATTCTTGGTTGGCATCCATTTTCTTTCAGAGCTTGAAAAATGTTGTTCCAGGCCCTTCTAGCTTTTAGGGTCTGGATTGAAAAATCTGCTGATATCCATATTGGCTTCCCCCTGAATGTAATTTGGTTCTTTTCTCTCACAGCCTTTAAAATTCTGTCTTTATTTTGTATGTTAGGTATTTTCATTATAATGTGCCTTGGTGTGGGTCTGTTGTAATTTTGTGTATTTGGAGTCCTATAAGCCTCTTGGACTTGATTTTCCATTTCATTCTTCTGATTTGGGAAATTTTCTGATATTATTTCTTCAAATAGATTGTTCATTCCTTTGGTTTGTTTCTCCAAGCCTTCCTCAATCCCAATAATTCTCAAATTTGGCCTTTTAATGATATCCCATAGTTCTTGGAGATTCTGTTCATGATTTCTCACCATCTTCTCTGTTTGTTCAACTTTGTTTTCGAGGTTAAATATTTTGTCTTCAATATCTGAAGTTCTGTCTTCCAGCTGTTCTATCCTATTGGTTATGCTTTCTATGGAGTTCTTAATTTGGTTTATTGTTTCCTTCATTTCAAGGATTTCTGTTTGGTTTTTTTTCAATATCTCTAACTCTTTATTGAAATGATCTTTTGCTTCCTGAATTTGCTCTGTTAACTGTCGATTGGTGCGATCATTCAATGCCTGCATTTGCTCTTTCATCTCATCGTTTGCTTCCCTAATCATTTTAATTATGTACATTCTGAACTTCCTTTCTGTCATTTCTTCTGCCATGCTGTCGTTGGATTTTATTGATGTAACATCTAGATTTGTTTGGGGCATTTTCTTCCTTTGTTTTCTCATATTGTTCAGGAATCAGTGGGTCATTAAGATATTGCAGATTTCCTCTATCAACTTATAATGTCCCTGAAGATTGCTAGTATATCCCCTCTTATCCTTCAGTAGCCTGAAGTCTTGGAGGAGGTTGATAATGCAGAGCTCCACGAAGAAGCTGCCTCTCTAGGTGTGGTAACCCTCAGGTGGCGTATATTCCCTGCTAGTGGGCAGAGTTGCCTCCACTTGTTGACCAATGGTCATCCAATGGGGAACTAGACTGCGGGCTGAGGCAAGGCCTGTTTGTGCCTATGTCTCTGGCTTTTCCGTCCCTGTGGGAAAACTTCCCCCGGCTGGGAAGAGTCACTCGGTGGGGACATCTCGCTGGTCAGTTGCCCTCCTAGAGGTTCCCCTCAATCTACAACTACCACCTGGGCTGGGCTGTCTTCCTCTGCAACGATCCCAGGGGCCCGGACCTACCTCCTGGGCCTGGGAGCCTCACCCTCCACAGGCGAGTCTCCTTAGGCTGCCTCTCCCAGAGAATCTGCCCGCCGCCCTTGAAACTTCGCTCCGCCCCTAGGTGTGTCTCTGTGCGGCTCTTCCAGCAAGAAGCCACCTAGCTCCTGGGACCCTGCTCTGCACCAATCGCCTGGCTATGCAGCCCCTCCCCTGAGCCACCACCTGGAGCCCCACACAATAGCTCCGAGACCCAGAGACCCGCCACACACCTCCTCCTCCGGACAGCCGCCCGGTGTCCGACGCAGTCACCAGGAGTCCAAGCAACTCACTTTGGGTCTCCTCCTCCCGCCAACCACCCGTAGCCCTAGGCAGTCACTCCAAGTCCAAGTGGCCCACCCTGTTCCTCCTCCTCCTCCTTGAGGTAGCCCCCCGGGTGTTCAGGAGCGGTGGCTCCGAGACCAGGTGACTCACCACGCTCCTCCTTCAGGCAGGCCACCGGTGTTCAGGAGCGGTCGCTTTTAGTCCTATCAACTCACCACTCGCCTCCTCCTCTGGCAACCGCCTGTGGTTCTGATGCAGTCACTCCCAGACTAAGCGTCCCACCGCTCTCCTCCTCCAGGCAGGCCACCAGTGTTCTGGAGCAGCTGCTCCAAGTTCAAACAGCTCGTCACGCAGCTCCTCCTCCGGCAACCGCCCACGGCTCCGATGCAGTCACTCCCAGGTCAAGCAACACGCCGCGCTCCTCCTCCTCCTCTGGGCAACCTCCCGGCACTCAGGAGCGCTCGCTCTGAGTTCAAACAGTTCACCACACAGCTCCTCCTCTGGCAACCGCCTGTGGTTCTGATGCAGTCACTCCCAGACCAAGCGTCCCGCCGCGCTCCTCCTCTTCCTCCAGGCAGTCCCCGGCGCTCAGGAGCGCCCACTCTGAGTTCAAACAGCTCACCACGCAGCTCCTCCTCTGGCAACCGCCCGTGGCTCTGATGCAGTCACTCCTATACCAAGCGTCCCGCCGCACTCATCCTCTTCCTCCGGGCAACCCCCTGGTGTTCAGAAGCAGTTGTTCTGGGTCCAAACAGCTCGCCACGCAGCTCCTCCCCAGGCAGCCGCCCGGAGCCCCAGTGGCTGCTCGAGTCCAAGCACTATGCTCAGCCGCCTCCTCTACGATGATCCCAGTTGTCCGTGTTTACCGCTCCAGTGGGGGGAGGGGCGTCTCGTCGAGCAACTCCACTTCACAAATTCCCTGCGTTCCGGGGCTACCGCCCCATCCGGGACGCCTCACCAACAGGAGAGACTCACCCGGCAGCTTTGAGTTGGTCCCAAGTCTCTCACTATCTCCTCTTTTGAATCTTGCGTCCTGGAGCAGCGTGAAATGCAGCTGCCCTCTAGTCCGCCATCTTGGCCCACCCCCTTCTTTCACTATTTCTAATGGTTAGTAATATTGAAATTTTTTTCATATATTTGTTGACCATTTGTATCTTTTTTTTTTTTGGAGAATTGTGTATTTAGGTCTTCGGCCCATCTTTTAATGGGTTATTTTCTTGCTTTTGAGTTAATTGAGTTCTTTATATATTTTGGATATTAACCCCTTGTCTGATATATAGTTTATAAATATTTTCTCCTGTACTATAATTTGTCTCTTTGTTGGTTGTTTTCTTTTCCATGCAGAAGCTTTTTGGTTAGATATAATTCCATTGGCCAATTTTCACCTTTGTTATTTGCCAAAAACTATTCCCAGACCAGTCTCATGGAGCTTTTCTCCCAGTTTTTTCTTATAGTTTCAGAGATTGGGGTTTTCAATCTATGGCAGATCCATTTTGAGTTATCAATCAATGTATTTGAGCCATTGAGTTGATTTTTGCATATGGTATGAGATAAGGCTTTAACATTCTTCTGTATATAGATATCCAGTCTTAGTGACACCATTTATTGAAGAGGTTTTCCTCTCCCCATTGATACTTTTGTCTAAAATCAGTCCAGAATTTAGTTCTGGACTTTTTATTCTGTTCCATTGACTTGAATTTATGTCAGTACCATGCTGCTCGGATTACTATAGCTTCTTAGTATATTTTAAAGTCAGGTAGTATAATGCCTCCAGCTTTGTTCTCTCTGTTCAAAATTTTTGTGCCCATTTGGGGGCTTTAGTGAGTCTATAAGAATATTATGGAGCTGGGGAGATAGCTCAGTTGGTAGAGTGTTCACCTCGCAAGCACAAGGCCCTGGGTTCAATCCCCAGCACCACACACACACACACAAAAAAAAAAGAATATTATGATTGCTTTTTTCTGTTTCTATAAAGAATCCCATTGGCATTTTGATGAGAACTGCATTGATCCTGTGCATTACTTTGGGTAGTGTGGACACTTTAGTAACATTGACTCTTATAACCTATGAACCAGATTATCTTTCCATTTATTTGTATCTTCTTCAATTTCTTTCATCAATGTTTTATAGTTTTCAGTGGACCAAACTTTTACAGGGCTTTAAACAATCTATTCTCTCATACCTCTGAAGCCCAGAAAATGGTAATCAAGGTGTTTGCAGGATTGGTTGCTTCTGGAGACTTTTAGGGAGAATCTGTTCCTTGCTTCATCTGGTTTCCAGTGGTTTCCAGCAATTCTCAGTGTTCTTTATCTTATAGACACTTAACTATGATCTTGGCATCTGTCTTCACATGGCCTTACCTAGGTGTATCTCTGCATCTTTACATAAGCTTTTTTTTTTAAACAAAGAACACAGTCACTGAACTTACAGCCCACCCATTCAACATAACCTCAACTTATTAATTATGTCTAGAGATTTTATTTCCAAATTAGACCCCATATTCTCAGGTTCTAGGTGAACATGAAGTTTGGGGGAGAACAATTCAACCTCAAAGAGTTGTTATGCCCTGAAAGAATAGACTGCATTTCTATACTATAGAAATTCTCAAATTCATTATTTGTATTGTTCAGAGGCCATTCAGGAAGACAGAATCCTCTCTAAATATTTAAAAATAAAAGCAATTAAATAAAAGTAATTGCTTACAGTTGCAATGTTGCTTTTGGAAGAGTGAAGAAGTCAGAGGAATGATAAAGCGACCCAGACATTGGCATAGAAGGAAGACACTCCTAGACTGCCGTGATAAGAAGAGTGGTGTTCTCAGAGTCTAGAAATCAGAATCACCCAGCAGCAACTAGAGTGACCGTGAGTGTGCCAAGTCAACATGGGAGTCCCTGAGAAGAGAGAGCAGCTGTTTGGGGCAGATTGGTTGAGGTGTGGGGACAGAGAAAACAGCAGGTGGAGATACCCTGGCTTCTCTAGCTTCCCACCCAGCCTCCCATTAGCTAAGTCAGTTGGAAGGCAGTATTACAAGGATAAAGGGGACTGCAGGAATTGGCCTCCTTGTGTCCATCAAGAACAACTAAGGAAAGTCTAGAAGGGGTTAGAGAGAAAACAGGCCAGGACCAGCCCAGTCAACACAAAGAAGGGTTAAAGAAAAATCCTCCAGGTGTAATTTTGATGGAGGATTAAAATCAAACATTTTAACAAGGTATGTGTGGCTTCAAATGTTTCCAGTATTGGAGACTTCTCCCTGAGAGGAAATTTTGCTTTACTATTAATTTTTAGAAAACTGACAATCTTGTAAAATGTGTTTCATGGACCTAGGAAAATCTGTAGAAGAGCTTAGTGTACTTTTTGAAGCGTTGGCTATTGTACCCAACTCCATATGATAAATATTGATCTAAGATTCTAAATACCTATTTTCTAATTTGACCTCTTCCTTGGGCTTGGTTTGAGCTTTTATTAAAGCATTCTCTTGTGTGAGTAGCCACATTAATAAATTGAAAATAAAATGTTTCCTATTCCCTTCCTCCTTCTTCCTCATTAGAATTAAGAAAGAGACATGAAAAAAAACCTTGGAAAAAAAACACTATTCATTCATACTCCAACTTTCCAAATAATTCTAAAGTAGTTCCAATTTTTTTTGATTCTGTTACACCTTGAAAGAAAATGTTTCGACCATGCATAGAGCAACAAAGAGTACAAAAACATTATCATTGCTGACACTTTGTAAATTGCTTATAACTAAAGGACAATTCAGTATATAAAGAAAAGTCTTTTAAAAAGATTTTTTAATAAATTGATTAACTCCTAGGGTATTTAAGTCCTTCACATGTTGAAGAGATAACACTTAGCTCCCTGTCCATTTAAAATACTCATTGGTATTGGAGCAGCTTGAATGCAAACCAGTCCCAGGAATGATGCATAGCAAATTAGGATTGTTGGACTTTTAATGATGGTGATTCAACATGCAGAAAAAACAAATTGGGGAGGCTGAGACACAGACTTTGTTGAGAAATTTACGACCTAATACATAATTAACAACATCCTTGGCAGATGGCACAGGGTTGTCCAGTAACTTTTGGAAAATAGCAAGGGATTTATTTAAAGCTGCCCTTTAGATCTTAAAAGTTGACAGACAGTAAGAACTCACAGGCATGGAGTTCTTTACCAGCTAAGCCTTTACTGATTATTTTCCTCAATCTCAGTAAAAGCATAAATACATGGTTAAACCAATGACTAATGTATTGCATAATGATGACATTCATGAAAAGTATCGATGAAATTATTTTTCAATAAAATTATCCAGAGAAAAATAATTTAGACAAATTCACTGTCAAGCTATCTTGAAGAGTTTCCTAAAATTTAAATAAATTACATAATTTCATGCTTTCAGACTACAAAAGAGATGTGTTTGAACATTGCTCTGTGATCTCCAAAGGTAAAAGTGAAGCACAAATTAACAGGCTTTTAAGTCCAGCAAAGTGCTTTCTTTCTCTTTTACTTGTGGAAAGATGTGGCATTCACATTTAAGACAAAAAGTATTCTCGAAGTAAAGAGAGGCAATGAAAGAACTATCTGAAATATAATTATAATTTGTTGATCAAACAAGTAATTTTACTGCACATTTAAGCACTTTGTTACATAGCAATTTAGCAAAATTGAATTATGCCTTCAGTATGAATTGCTAGTTGTTTTGAGGGATGGCTTACACAACCAGGAATGGGTTTGTACAGGTTGGAAAGCTAGGATTTAGGATCAAGTACATCAAGAAACTGAGCTCTACCATTTGCAATCTGTAACTGTGAAAAGTTATTTAAACTAAGCTTTAGTTTCATTATTTTTAAAATAATTGTACCTTATACATTTCTTCTAAGACATAAATGTCATGTGCATATAACCCACTCAAAGCCTGACACTAATTGTTCAGTGTTTAGTCTGTTTTCTGCTGCTATACCAAAATACCACATACTGAAATTTTTATTTTACAAATAGATATTTGACCTACAGTTCTGGACGCTGAGAACTCTAAGATAAAGGATCTACATCTGATGACACCTCTGATGAGGGCCTTCTTGCCATGTCACAGTATGGCAGAAGGTATCAGATGGCAAGAGAATGAGTGAGAGGAAAAGGGAGCCAAACTCCCCTCTCTTGTAACTAATCCACTCTTGCAATAATAAATTTAATCCATTTGTGAATCTATTCATGCCCCCATGTCTTAATCACCTCTCAAAGGTCTCACCTTATAATGCTGTCATGCAATAATTAAATTCCAACGTGAGTTTTGGAGAAGACACTCAAACCACAGAACTCGCTAAATGATTTTACTATGAGGCACAATTTCATAAAATTTTCAATTATCGGGTTGTTCCAAACTGTAGCTAAAACAAGTGACTTCAAATGTTAATCAGGTCAATGCACTTCCAAAGTATGTTCTTAAAATAACCAAAGACAATCTTTTATAAGAGGAGAAAACCCAATAGATTCTGTACTGAGAATTCCGTTTGTTTAAATTCTCAGAAGCTTCTAAGAAATAGGTTATGCTAACGGTGCAGCAGGGCAGACTGTTCTGCTGATGTTGGGTGGAAAATTTGGGTTTAACAAGAGGTAAGGAGAAATATCTAGGGATAAAAGTCTTGCAAAAATTATACAGAAAAATGTTTTAGTCCTTTAAGGTCTTTTATACTTCTGATTTTAGGATGACAACAAAGTGGCTCCTTCAAAACTACTGAATTCACATTGGAGAATGAATGATAGTGAAGCCAGAATTGGGGACAGTCAGTTAGTGTAGAAATAGGGGATCAGGTCAAATCAAGGAAATGGAGGCCATGACAGCCATCTGCCTCTGGAAGTTGGAGACTGCCCCTGGGAGAATGGAATGTCAAGGATCTCTAGAGCCCATTGATTACCAAATTTACCTGCCCTTATCAAGGACTGCAGGCAGGGAGCTGCTAATTAATGCCCCCTGGGTCCTTTCCTGCCTGAATCTCCTTGGCTCTGCCCCTGCCATCTGCTGCTCACTTTTTTTGCTATGTCACCAGCAACTCCTGGGCCTAGTCACCTAGGCAGAGAGGAGAGATAAGTGGGGAGAGAACAGAACAAAGGAGACCCTAACCTATAAAAGATGTAGGGCAAGCTCACTTCTGGGGAGCACTTCTAGAACATCAGTCATGGCCCCCTTCTCCCTTCCGGGAGAAGTCTGCATTATTACTACTTTTAAATTAAACCAGCTTAATAAGCTTGCCTTGTTCAAATCAGCTTAATATTCTTCTCTAATGTTCAAATTTCAACATTGGCGGAAGCAGAAGTGTCCCCGGCAAATGGCGGTATCGATAGTTGGCATCCCTCTGTATCCAAGGATTCCACATCTGTGAATTCAATCAACGATGGATAGAAAATATTCAGAAGAAAAATAATAATGTGTCTATACTAAACATGTACTGACTTCTTTTTTTTCCCCCCACAAGAGTATAACAACTATTTACAAAAGCATTTACATTGTATTTGGTGGAAGAAAATGAAAGAGAATACAAAAAGAAAAAGAAATGGAGACTATAATGTACAAAGCTGCTCTCCCTGCCCTTTCCGTTGCAGCCATTTCCCCGCCTCCCAACTACTGTCAGTCTGTGAACATCCTAGCTAGCTATTGGTTCATCAGTCAGCTTGCAAGTATCCTCCTCCGTTATTGGTCCCCTGTTAGCCCCGCAGAATTCAACTGCTTCAGGGTAGCTACTCCGCCATCTTCTCTCTTGCTTTTCTCTCCTACTCACTTGCTTTCTTTCTCCTCCTTGCTTTCCACTCTCTCTAGAGTGTACCCTTTCTCTTTCCCTTTCTTTTCCTCTCATTTTCTCTCTTACCCTGCAGGGAGACACTCTATTTGCTTAATAAACTCCCTTATGTGATTTCCCGTGTCCGGCGTGGTTTCCGTGGGATCTCTTAGAGACAGACCTCAACAGATCAGCCATGATTTATTAAGCAGCAGAGGGGCACATTTTCAAGAGATAAATGGCGACTGACTGCAATGAGGATAGGGTTAGCAGGGTTGGTCACAGGAGGAGTTTGCCAGTTACTTTTTGGCGGGCTTACTTTTGGCAGGCAGGGGAATTTGAGCAGGTAGGGGAATTGTGAAAAGTCAGAGTCCTTAGTTTCCTTTTTACCTGAGAGGTTCTAAGTTTCCATCTCCTTCATTTAATATTAGAAAAAAACTAGAGATGATTTACAATATATGGGAGGATATGTGTAGGTTAAATGCAAATATGGCACCATTGTATGCAAAGAAATTGAGCATTCTCCAATTTTGGTATGTGCAGGGGATCCTGGAACCAATCCCCTATGGATACTGAGAGAGGACTGTGTCCTAAAAATACTGCAGTTTATAATTATCAGTGTTAAAGCAGTCAAGGGTAGAACAGGAAGAATAGCTAGATAACTGAGGAAAACAGTTGGAACAAAATATTTAAAACAAAGAGGGAAGATGAAAGGGATGTTTTAAGGTGAGGGCTGGTGCACCCATCGGGATCACATTAGTTTTGTTTGTTTTTCTCATCAGATTAAAAGCAGAAGCTCTGGAGTCGGGCACAGACATTTGGATACCTTGGGCTAACCTTCAAAGCCTCCGTTTCCACACTTGCAAAGTGGGAATAATAATAATCTGCTAAGAAATTGCTTCAAAATTTAAAGGAGGTAATGTATGAGAACTCTAGTAGAAGACATTAGTCACTCTAGTGATAACTATTATTCCATTCTGTGTCAGCCATTGATGTGCTTCTATAATTCATGTTGAATTTTTCAAATTTGCATTTGAAAGGAATAATAAAAGACTCTCCACCTCTTGAATTTCCTCCATTCTCAAGGATTATGCAAGAACTATTAGGAACAAATGCAACTAGAAATGACCCATTCATTTCTCTTCTAGTAATATATCCTAGGGGAATAATTTGAAATATTAGCAAAGGGTTTATGTACAAAGACATGAATTGCTTAAAAATTGTGCTTACCAGGAGTTTTTATAACTACAGAAAAATTCTAATACTGCCTAAGAAGAGTAAGATTCAAATTTTTATCTGCAGTCTTGGCAGCTATTCTTAAATGCACAGAGAAAAAGGACAGAAACCAAAATGTACTTTGAAATTGACCTCTACCTTCCAAAAAATATCTCCTACCACAGACTTTTTCCTGTATGTGGTGAAAACTTTTTTAGCTCTTCCAAGCCGTAGGCAGGGACATGGTGTTTTCTGTGCCAAACATTGCCTGCAAGAGTCTCTTACATTGTTTAGAATCTCATGCTTAGTTTGTTTCCTACATATGACCCAACTCCATTAGCTGATACTAAAAATGGTTTGCTACTACAATGGTGCATAGAAATAAATGAAATTGTATTTATTCCATGCACTAGAATAATTTGTTCATTCTCTGGCAAGAAAAATCATTGCTTTTCTCCAATTCCTTCTGTTCCCACTATTTCAGGGGTGTCTCAAACACAGGCTGTTGAATAGTTTCATCACTACTGTTCTATTAATATGCTCAACTCCCTCATCCATTGTGCAACTATGGGAAATAATCCATCCTAAATCAGTTTTTAATTCTATTATTCTCATGACAGATGCCTATTTCTTTATTAGAAAAACCTATACTTTTTGCCATTTTTGCCATAGATTAGTCTCAATTTTTCTGTCATCCCTTCCCCAGAACACAAGATTACTGCTAAATCTGAATTCCTCTCCATTATCATGGAACACAAGCTAGACAAAAATGTGTCAGATGAATAAATGAATAAGCAGCTTTTCTGAATACAATAGCCAGAATGCACCCTTCGTTCTTTTGCAGTCCCATATAATTTAACTTCTGCACATGCGTAGACCCTATCAAACTGCACTGTAGTGTAACTATTTATGCCCCAATGTTCTGTACCAGCTGTCAATTACGTGAATGCAGAAAATGGTTTATATTGCTTTTCTTTGATACGGTAACAATTCATGTTTTTCTCTACTCATGTCCTTGATTGTCTCATGCATGAATGACAGTCTCATCTCTAAATAGGACTATTTTCACTTCTACTCTCCATCAACATATGGTGTGCCTAAGGTGAGTCACAGCTTCTCTAAACTGCAGTTTCCCTGTCTGTAAAAGGAGACTGTTAGAGCAAGTGATTACTAAAACCTCTTCTATCTCCAACGAGCTATGATTATCTCTGGGTCTGAAGGTAAAGGACCATGAAGGCAAAAAGAGTCCCCGTTTCCAAATGACTTTCCACTCAATGCACTGAATTCCATTAATATGCAAGTTTTAAAGTCAGTTTTTATGCAATGCAGGTAAAACTTATTTATATTCAGAGCATTGGGGAAGATTCCATGTAAAACATAAGAAATGTCTAGCATACCAATGAAGTTTCTGTCCTCTAAGGACTCTCCAACTTGAAAAACAGAACAACAAAACCAAAGAATTGCTAGAGGTAAATTGTGTCAATCTTTTATGTCTTAGGGTAAAGACATTAAGGAGCTTCCTACTAGACATAAATAAAGGCTTTTAATGCAGGTAGAGTTTTATAGTCTCCACTAATGATACAGCTCAAGAAAGAAAGGAAAATGCATTAATATGAGATGTAGAATTTCCGAGACTTTTGTATTTGTTTTACTTTAAAAAAACTACCTAATATTAATTCACTATGTACTTAACATACATATTTACTGAGTGTCTACTGCATCCTAGCTCTGGGTTCTGCATCCTCACTTTGTGAAAGTTTTTAAAATTTTTTTATTTGTTCTAATTAGTTATACATGATAGCAGATTGCATTTTGACACTCTGTACACAAATGGAGAACAACTTCTCTTTCCTTTGCCTGTAAAGGATGCAGAGTCACACTGGTTATGCAATCATAAATGTATATAGGGTAATAAAGTCCATCTCATTTCACCATCCTTCCCACCACATGCCCCCTCACCTCCACTCTCCTCACTCCCCTCTGCCCAATCCAAATTTCCTCCATTCTTCCCTACCCTCCCCCCACCATTATAGGTCAGTATCCGTATATCAGAGAAAACATTTGACCTTTGGTTTTCTGGGATTGGCTTACTTTGCTTAGCATGATATTCTCTAACTCCATCCATTTACCTGCAAATGCCATAATTTCATCCTTCTTTAAGGCTGAGTAATATTCCCTTATGTATATTATACAACATTTTCTTTATCCATTCACCTCTTGAAGGGCATCTACATTAGTTCCATAGTTTAGCTATTGTGAATTGAGCTACTATAAGCATTGATGTGGCTGTGTCACTGTAGTATGCTGATTTTAAGTCCTTTGGGTATAAACCGAGGAGTAGGATAACTGAGTCAAAGGGTGGTTCCATTCCAAGTTTTCTGAGGAATCTCCATACTGCTTTCCAGAGTGGTTGGGAACTTAAGCAAATCATTTAACTTATTTGTGGTTCAGTTTCCTCATTAGGTGAATGCAGGTAAGGGCAGCACCCATTTCATGGGTTGTGTGGGTTAAATGCACTAATATTTGCAAAACCACAGAAAAAACAAGCACATAGTTAATATTTAAGTAATATATATTATTCTTGGTGTTATTCTAAATAAGGCACTCTGCTGAAAGTGTTAGAAGATTTAAAAGCTATCACAAAACACAATATTCATGTCTTGCCTCTCAAAATCTTTGCGATTGCAGGGAAGATAAAGGTGCTAAAAAGATAAAGCACTAATGTCATATAAAGATAAAGTTTCATGAAAATTGGAAAAAGAAAGAACTATTTGTATAAATTTCCATTATATCCCTTACAATATCATCTGCCTTCATGTGCTTTTGGTCTCTCCTTTCCCCTCCTCTGTCACCCCATTGGACTCAAAGTCACCCGGAATGTAAGTTCCATTGCTAATTCATCTCTGACTCATCTTGCCTTGTATAAAATGCGATCTAAAGGAATTCTTTAGCAGCCAGATAGAAATGTCTAAGAAGGAATTAGTAATAGCAATCAATTCAATTTCTTAAATGAAAAAAGAGTCACACACTGAGTTTTTTCTTCTTTCTTAAAGAAAATATTCTGATGTTATCTGTAGAATGAACTGGAAAACAAAATTAAGGCAGGAAGTCATTTAAATTCTCCAGTGTTATTAAAAAATTTAACTCAAAATCTTTTCAATGTCCCTTGCATTTTACATATTTATTAAGAATTACAGAAAACACTTCAATTCCATTATTGAAGTGGCCTTATTTGACTCATTATTAAAATGAAATCAGTGCTTTCTAACTGTGAAGTCATCCAGTGAATATTGAAGTTACATAAATTCTTAGGTAAAATTTGTGTTGTAGATACTGTCAGAAAGCAGAATCTGAGAACAGAGACTTAGCTAAGAAAATTCTATTAGGAATTCTATGATTGAGGATTTGACCCTAATGTATGACTTTTCAAATATAATATAGGGCCATGACTTCACTGTTACACAGAGAGAAGAGAATGAGTGAGTCAGTCTCTTCCATTCTGTAGGCATTGCAGCTAGATATCACTAAAAGGTATCTAGCTGTGGTTAAAGGAAAATGTTACCCTTTAGAGATATCCAGTCAGGCCTCCACACCTCCCTCCATGAAAATTTTGAGTCTTTTGCAATGTACTTTCCCACATTTATTTCCTTTTTCACGAGGAGCTCAAAGTTGTGGAAATATTGTTTCGTTTGTATTTCCAAAAATGTGGTGAGACTTGTTGCTGGCTCAACAATATTCTGAACAGTCTATGAGAATCCATTGCATAAAAAATTGGATACTAAATAAAATGCCACTCCCCCAAAACCATATTTTTAAATGCATTGCTAATCTCAGAAGAAAGTTGGGAAAAATTCCCCAAAACAAAAAAGTACTAAAAGTTGGGTGAAAAAAAAAAAAAATGAAGCTAGAAATATCCTGGGAGCAAATACTAAGAACAGGAGTGTGGAGCTTTCCTGACAGAGGTTCTTACCCTGCTGACAACAGGATTAGACTGTGTGCGTCTCCAGGAGAGAGACTCCTGGACATAGAACCCACGGCGCTATCAGGGTGGAAGGATGAATTGGGCAATGTAGTCCTGACCCGAGCAGCCTAAGAGAACGAAGAAAAAACCTACCTGACCCAGCCCCTGATCCAGGAATGGAACAAAAATAGTCTCATAAAAAACTTAACCACAGACCTACCACCACACACGTGTGACTGAGAATGTGTCTCAAGGGTTAAAAGTCTCTGGTACCAAAAAAGAAAAAGAAAAACAAAACGAAACAAAACAAACAAAGAACACAAAAAGAAAATTAATTAAGAATATCTGTCAAAATTGTCCAATGCATCATGTATAAATAAGATAATTTAAGAGGTTCAGAGAAGAGATTGCCAAACTTTAACGTACACGAATCATTGTTCTAGACAGAACGAAGACATGAGGGTACGGGCAATATCTAAAGAGAGATGTCTAAAAGGTTATGAGAGATGTCTAAGAGTTTTCTAAAGATGACAGAAATATTCAAGTAGGGTTTTTAAAAAAGAACTTATGAGAGATGTCTAAGAGTTTTCTAAAGATGACAGAAATATTCAAGTAGGGTTTTTAAAAAAGAACTTACAGTCTAGCTATATAATGGTAAACATTTAGAAAATCAAAGAAAAAAATCCCTTAAAAATCATAAAAGGACAGAAGAATAATACAAAGGAAGATAAAAACAGGAGATAATCAATAGTAGGATTATATGAAACAAATCAGATACAGATATACAATATATTCAATTTATCCTTGTCACACCAATGAGCATAAATTTCACCCCAGGGATTTTCAGGAATAGATAGCCCCAAAGTAGACCCTAGATACATGGAAACATACATAGCACAGAAACGGTTTCGGTGCCCGTTCATTAGGGATGACCTGAAGCTCATATGAGGACATTGAGGAAAACAGATGACAAAAAAAGTGGTGCTGGAATAATTGGTTAAAAACATTTTTTTAAAAAAGTAGAAACAGAAACACCAGCTCACACCATAATGAAAATCAGTCAATTCTAGGAGATTAAAGGCTTACATATGAAAAAATTTTAATTTTAAAAACATATGGGTTATAACTTGACCTGGAACTAAGGAAGACTTTCTCAAACAGAAGACAAAGGCACCTGTCATTGCTGAAAAAAATCAGGAAACTTAACCATTAAAATTAAAGAGTTTTATTTTAACCAAAGATATGTTAAAAGAAAATGTAAAACCAAATCTTAAACCTTGAAATTTTCTTGCAGTTAGTAGTCTACAAATCAGACTACACAAACCATTCTTACAAAAGAAAAGAGATAAATGATGAATTGAAAACTGGAGATAAAGGAGAAATATCAGCGCCTTAATATATTAAGTGAAAAACACATCCAGTCTCATTTTTAATCAGAGTTATGAAAATAAGGAACATTTTACACACATCAGATTGACAAGAATTTGAAACTCCAACTTTTCACATTATTTTATAATGCCCCTTCTATAAAGTGATTCTATTTCTCCACTAATAACTCAGAGCTATTCTTTGTATATTTGCCCCCAAAAATGTTTTGAACAGAAAAAAAAAAAAAAAAAAAACTTGGAAACATGTCACTTGTCCATTGAGAAAAGAGTACCTAATAAAATTACCTTTTTCCTCTTCTACCTTTGTAAAGAGGTTTGCTTGGTTAACAGGTGTATTTCTCCAAAGAAAAGAACCAACTGAGAAAGATTTATTTTAAGAACTTGGCACACATGATTATGAAGGATGAGAAGCCCAAAATCTGCAACAGGAACCAGCAGGCAGGAAGCCTGGGGAAGAGCTTAGTTCCACTCCAAGTCTGAAGGCTTGCAGGCTGGAGACAAATCAAGTCCGCAGGCGGTTAGGAAGAGACCCAGGCAAGAGCCAATGCTGCAACTCAAAACTGAAGCCCAACTCCTGGCAAAATTCACTCTCCATTAAAGCTCAAGTCTTCCATTCTGCTGAGGCCTTCAGCCAAGTGAATGAGATACACCCACTTTATGGAGGGGACTCAAAGTCCATTCGTTTAAATATTAATCTCATCCAAAAACTCTTCACCCAAACATCCAAATTGATGTTGAACCATGTGTCTAGGTGCCCCATTGCAACAGGAGCTCTTTAAAATTGAAAGATTTAAAGAAGTACCCTGTACTATCCTGTTTTCTCTGAGTTGTACTTTCAGCTTCATCTTGCGGTATAACAGAAACTTCTCCCTCCCCCAAGCCCTGGTACCCATGGAACCAGACTTACCATGCATCTCGTACCTCCTGGTCCCTGCTTTTGGTCTTCCCCTGTATATCCCCCAAGCTGTTGTTAGTACTGGGAAGACAGTTTTCTGGACTAGCTGCCTTCCTGATTTGGTCAATCTGAGAATAAACTCCTTTCTTGCTTCAATATCATTCCTGTCTTTGTTAATTAGATTCTAGAAGCAGCAGGTAACCTCATCTGATCTTTTGGGAACCTCAGGGTCAACCTCTGACCAGGGTCCCTGATAACAACATGACCCAGTCAAATTGACATATAAAAGTAACCATTACCAGGTGCACCTGTTTCACATTAACACCTATACACAACTTTTAAAACATATTAATCTCCAAATAAAGGTAATTACAAAATCATACTTTCTTCCTACACAATTGTTAGGGTTTAGATGTGAGATTTTTCCCAAAATCTCATGGGTGAGATAATGCAAGAATATTCAAAGGTGAAATTATTGGGTTCTGAGACCCTTAACCTAATCAGTGGATTAATCCACTGATGTAGATTAACTGGAGTAACTGCAGGCAGGTAGGGTATGGATGGAAGAAGGGGTTACTGGTGACGTGTCTTTGGGTTTATATTTTGTCCCTAGTGAGCAGAGAGTTTCTCTCTCTCTCTCTCTTTCTCTCTCCCCCTCTCTCCCTCTCTCCCTCTCCCTTTCCCTCCTTCCTAGTTTCCAAGGCCTGAGCTGTTTTCCTCTGCTACAACCCCTTCACCATGATCTTCTGTATCACCTCAGCCCCAGAGCTATGGAGTCAGCCAATCACGGACTGTAGTTATGAAACCATATGCTAAAATAAACTTTTCCTCTTCCATGTTGTTCTTGTCAGGTATATTGGTCATGGAGACACAACAGTTGGTTAAAACAACAACAATGCTGCATAGAACCAAAAACATGCTAACCCTTTCTCCAGAAGAGGAAAGGTCTTGAGTGGTGTTGCCTTTTTTTGATTTTGATCCTATGACTTAAATACTATGTCATAAATTTAATAGCACTTAAATACTATGATAAAAAGTCAATATATCTTATGTTACATAATAAGGGAATAAGAGAAGAAAGAAAACAAGATATCATGCACACACACATATTCATAAGAAAATGAGGAAGAAATACTCATGACAATTGTAGTCCTCTTTTCTCCAATCGGTCTCATGGTTGTAGCTGGTATTTTAAACCACCTTTTCCCATTCCTCACTCCAATTCCTTTGCCCTAAAGTAGCACCTCAGGTAGTCATAGTTCGTGACCTGAAGGGTAACCCAAACCTCCACTCCTGAAAGGTCTGGGCCATTGGTAGTCTTGCCTAAATTGGGTTGTTTGTGTTTTCCATTGACCTTAACTACAAGGTAAGAAATGTCCTGGATAGCCTCCTGTATTCTGCCCATACAATTCCTTTCTTCCATTGTGGAAATGCTGTCTAGTTTCCCCTTTATAGTCAGAATCAATAACCCCAGTCAACACTATAACTCCCTTCTTGGCCTGTGACTCAGAGGGTGAGGAGCCCAAAGTGGCTGGTATCGGTTTTAATTTAGAGTTGAGTGAATTTATTGTCGCATGTCCTGGTTGAAAGCCTTCCTCCATCTGAACTGAAGACCCCTAGACCAGCAGAGAACAAAGTCATAAGAACAGAAAGCAAACATTTTGCTAGTGGATCACCAGAGGTGATAGTTAAAGGTGCTACTTCCATTTCCACCCCAGCATTACCGGATTCGTGAATCCTGGCTAGGAGAGAAATAGCACCATATGTGAGTTGCTGATTCAGAACATATATATCCCTCTGGAGAACACTGCTCCAGCCCTGCAAAGTATTGCCACCAGCTGATACTGCAAGTCTTCAAAAGATCATTTCATAATTCTAACAAGACGACTGCTTCAGGATGGTGGAATGTGGAAAGAACAGTGAATTTTATGAGCATAGGCCCATTATATTTCATTTGCTGTGAAGTAGATGCTTGATCAAAAGCATGATGGCGGAGAAGGCATTTTATTTTATAAGACCACAGATGGTAGTTTTGGCAGAAACATTGTGTACAGGGAATGCAAATCCACATACAGAAGGTCTATTTCAATAAGAACAAAATGATGTCCCCTGCATGATGGACGTAGTCCAGTGCAATCAGCCTACCCTCAGGTAGCTGGCTGATCACCCCAGGGAGAGGTGCCATATCAGGGACTCAGTGTTGGTCGCCACTACTGGCAGATTGGACACTTAGCAGTGGTTATTATCAGATTGGCCTTGGTAAGTGGAAGTCATGTTGCTGAGTTCATACATAACTTCTATTTCTGCCACCAGGGCCACCTTGTCCATGAGCCCATTGGGTAATGACAAGAATGGCTGGGGAAAGAGATAACTGGCATCAAAATGGGACATACTAGACTTAATTATTAAAATCCCCCTTTATTAAGGTTACCCTCTAGTGAGCATTCATGTGGGACATAAATATCATCATATTTTAAACCCAATTAGAGAAATCTAGCTAATTATCTTTTCCCTAGACTTCTCTGTCACCAATTTTCCAATCATGTTCCTTCAAACTCCTGATCACCTGGCCAAGCCACTGGCTATAACCAATTAATGAGCACACAATTATGGGTCTGGGCATTTCTCCTTCCAAGCAAAATGAAGAACTACATGTATTACTTGAAGTTCTGCCCAGTGAGAGGATTTCTTTTTACCACTGTCCTTCAGGTACATTCCAGAAAGAGATTGAATTGCTGCAGCTGTCCACTTTTGAATACTGTCTATATATCATGCAAAACCAACTACAAACCAGGTTTAATTTATTCTTCCTCTCTCAACTGATCAGGAGTAACTCTTCTAGAGGCCACAGGTGCAGGATGGAAGAGAAAAGTAATTGTAGCAGGAATAGGGACCACAGGAATTTGGGCCATTTCTTCATGTAATTTATTCCTGCCTTCAGGGCATACTCAGATCAGATCACATGTATTCCTCTTTCAGTTGATGATGAAATGCTACTGTGCATGTCCAACTTTATGACTTGGTATATCAGATAATGCCGAGTTCATAATGGGAAGCTCAGTTTACATAACTGGCTAATGGTTTACATCTGGCTAATGGTTAAGCATTCAGTCTTTTGTGCAGTCCAATTCAGTATGTTTAATAAGAAGATAGTTCTTACTAAGAACTGCCCTTAGGCTTCTAAGAACTATCTTCCAAAAGAAGACATGCTATCTACTTTTTATCGCTGTGACAAAATACCTGGGGAAAACATAAAGGAAGGAAGATTATTTTGGCTCATTGTTTCAGAGGTTTTAGTCCATGGTCAGCCATCTCCATTGTTTTGGCCTGAAGCTAAACAGAACATCATCACAGAAGAGTATAGGGGTGGAAAGCTGCTTACCTCGTGACAGCCAGAAAGCAGAGCAATTGCAAGAAAGGGACTGGGGACAAGATATACTTTTCCAAGTCATACCTCCAGTGATCCACATCCTCCAACTAGGCCCTGCCTCCTACAATTTCCACCACCTCTTGATAATGCCATCAAATTATGAATCTGTCCATGGATTAATTCAGTGATGAGGTTACAGCCCTCATCATCCAGTCATTTTCCAGAAGCCCCACATCTGAACATTGCTATACTGGGGACCAAGTGTTCAATCCTTGAGCTCTTGTGGGACATTCTAAATCTAAACCATAACATTCACACAAGTGGATAGGACTTTGTTTCCACAACCTAAAGACCTGTGCTGTGATTCACTCATAGGGGTCAATGGCACTAAACAGTACCTCTATCTGCCACCAGTGTTTCAAGTATCATTGGATCCATTGGATCACATGGCCCAAGCAGCTGGCTGTGGACCCTGTTCTAAGAGTCTTCTCTTTTCATGAGTCTCATTGAAATATGCTGACTCCAAAATCCATAAAAAGACCCACTAGGCCTCGGACCTCTTTTTTTGGTTGCTTCTGGGGCCAGATACAACATATCCTTCATCCTAAAAGAAATATCTTGACATGTCCTATACCACTGGACCCCTAGAAATTTCACTGAATAGAAGTTCCAAAATTCTTAGACTAATTTCTTTTCTACCCTCTTACATGCAAAAGATTTACCAATAAGTCTGTGTAATTCATACTTATTTCACACTAGAATCATAATGTCATCAGAGTAGTGAACCAGTGTGATATCTTGTGGAAGGGAAAGACTATCAAGATCCCTGAAAACTAAACTATGACATAAGACCGAAGATCTGATATACCTTTAAGGTAGGACAGTAAAATTATATTGTTGGCCTCGTCAGCTGAAAGTGAACACTGGTGAGCAAGTATGGAGGAAAAGGATCTGCATATCACATACCAGGAGATGTGTTAATTTATTCAAGCAATAAAATCACAGCATCTGTACTGAAACTACAATTACAGTCACCACCTTGTTGACAATAATCAACTGTCATTTTTCAAGATCCATTTGTCTTCTGCACAGGACAAGTAAGTAAGTTAGATACAAGTTAGTAAGTGTGGTGGGAATCACCACCTCTGCATTGTTCAAGATTTTGATGGTGTCACTGATCTCTGCAATTTATTCAGAAATGTGGAATTGATTTTGGCTTACTATTTTTCCTAATAAAGTCCATTCTAATTGTTTACCCTTGTCTTTTCTTATCTTTGTAGCCCTCACTCCAAATGTGAAGGACTCAGTGTGGGGATTTTGCCAGTTGCTAAGTATGTCTCTTTCAATTATAAATTCCAGGACTGGCAAGTAACCACAGGATGGATTCAGGAATCCACTGGGCCCACAGACCTGAGCTAAAACTCCATGATCTCCCAACCTCAAGTTCCTATTCTGACTGGGAGACCACAGTGATACTTTAGGTTTCCTGAAACTAATGTTAGTTTACTAAGTGTCCAATAGTCTCCAAAAGATCTGAGTATTACATGTTCCCTCATGCATAGCTATTATGATATAGGGTTTAAGTCATTTTGGAAAAGAATAAAAATATCAGTATATATTTTTAGCAGAGAACTTGTATCATTCTTCAAAGGACTCTTTCCTTCAAGGGGTTCTCTGGGTCTATAAACTTGCTGAAGTCCTGGGACTAATTGAGGACAATGACTCTATTTAAATAACTCAGGTTAGACTTTTGTTCTCTTGACATAGAACTTTTCTGCATATATTAAGTAAGGATTTAGTACTATTCCTAGTTATTTTATCTCTAGGAACACAATGTTTAACTAGCCAAAGGTACAGGTCTGCATGTGCCTAACTCATCTGAAAACCTAACCCAAATATCACCCCAAAAGGGACTGAAACACAAGTCTCACAAGGGTTTACTTTAGAAGGAAGGGTATTGATTTAAAAATGGGAGTTGGGATTCTGAAGTTTGAAGAATGTGTGAGGAAATCATGATGAAGTTGGGAACATTGGGCCACTAAAATCTGATGAGTCTTCCTGCCAGTAGAAGCAACCCCTCCATCGCCAAGAACCCTGCCTTAAAGCTGTGAATATTGCTGACACTCTTTGGAACCCTCCCAAACCACTCCTCTTTGCTTCTCAGCCTATAACTAGAGTCAAGTCTTACAGCCTCCTAAAGATGAGGTACAAAGTATGACCTGTGAGGAGGTATGCTGCACTCCAAAAGAATTACCTGATTTTTAAAATTTGTACAAATAAATTTGTGGAAGATGTGTGGAAGAGTGGAAATGAATGGTGTGAGAAAATGGTTGAAGGAACTTCACAGTAGTTCAAGCTGAACTTATTGATATGGGCTCTAAAGTTACAGAGATTTTTAAAGTTACAGCTCAAAGAGTTAGAAAGAGCTCTAGCAGTTTGGTTGGTTGGTTGGTTGGTTGGTTATTTGGTTGGTTGGTTGGTTGACTGGATGTTTGGTTGAAACATGTAATAAAAAGTGGCCCCCAGGGAATAAATTTGAAATGCTAAATCTGCCTTGTTTTACTGTTTAGACATCTGAGCCTAAATAGGTAATTCATTGACTGGATTAAACCAAACAGTCTCTCTGTAAATTCCAGGAATTCAGAACCCAGACACCAGACACTGTAGTATCGTACTTCATAATAAAGTGTATGATTTTGCACATTTTATCTTTTAAAATCATAATGCATCTTACAGTAGCATGTATATCATTATGTGACATATAGCATTTTGTCTTACTAATACATAAAGTAATGAGACATTTCAGAGTATTGAGAATAGACAGTATAGATCTAGTATGTGTCTCTTGAACACTTGAGTAAAAGACCACTTGTCTGTTCCTGCAACTGCACTTTCTGTACACATAAGAAGGCAATTGTATGAGGAGAAAGGAAATAATGAAGCAAATAAGGCAAAATCAGAGAGGAAAAACATTGTGGCCCCAAAGATAGACAAAAGAACATTTGTCTGAAGTAGTGGGTTCTGCTACATTGGCTCCTGACAATATTTCATTTTTTTATCAAAGCTTTTTGTAACCTAGTGACATGTTCATCTTTCAGCTCTGCAAGTTACCTTCATACTTTAAGTTAGACTTGCACAGCCACCTCTTTCCTCCCCACAACTCCTAAGGGAGACAGGTGAGAATAGATGCCTTTGCTTATGGTTTATATGTGGATTTAGTGTCCTCCAAGTGTCTATGTTTTAGACAATTGGTCCTCAGGTGGCAGTACTGGAAATTTTGGGAGGTAGAGCCTAATGGGAGATTCATTGATCATTGGCAGCATACCCTGGAAAAGGATTTAGGTATTTCTTTTTTTTTTTTTTTTCCACATACATTCTTTAATCCAGAAACTGATATTTCATGTTATCTTGGTAGGACTAATATCATAATTGCTCACACTGCATTTTGTCCTGTTAAAAGTAAATAATTTCATTTTGTTCTCAGTAATACAAAATCATTAAACATTTTGTAGCCACTAGTCTCATAGTCAAGGTATATAATATGAAAGAGCAGGTTGATGAATCTTCCCTCTTTTCAACCTCTATTCTCTGCACCTACCATTCTTTATAAAATGAACATTTCCCCCAAGGCACCAAGCAACTTTTCTGTAGGCTGTACTAATGTCCTTCAAATCTGGAACACAAGAAATTGGAGAGGGGTATAATTTTTGGAGCTTGGATGAAAAATAATTTACAAATTTGTAATTCAGTTTTACATTTGATCGATGATAAATTTTGTGTTAATTTTTACACAGATTAATTTTTCCCCAAGGTATGGAATTACTCCTTTTGGTTTTTTTTTTTTTCTTTTTTTTTTTTTTTCTTTTTTCTTTTTTTTTATTGTAAACAAATGGGATATATGTTGTTTCTCTGTCCGTACGTGGCGTAAAGGCATACCATTTGTGTAATCATAAATTTACATAGGGTAATGTTGTTTGATTCA
Source organism: Sciurus carolinensis (assembly GCF_902686445.1). Classification (NCBI taxonomy): domain Eukaryota; kingdom Metazoa; phylum Chordata; class Mammalia; order Rodentia; family Sciuridae; genus Sciurus; species Sciurus carolinensis. Next base: position 26,542,178 of record NC_062224.1, read on the forward strand.
TTCTGCCATTTTTTTCCCTTCCCCCCACCCCACCCAACCCTCCCCTCCATCTATACAGTCCTTCCTTCCTCCATTCCTGCCCCCCTCCCTAAACCCAACTCCAACCCCAACATTAACCCTTCCCACCCCCCATTATGTGTCATAATCCACTTATTAGCGATATCATTCTTCCTTTGGTTTTTTGAGATTGGCTTATCTCACTTAGCATGATATCCTCCAGTTTCATCCATTTGCCTGCAAATGCCATAATTTTATCGTTCTTTATGGCTGAGTAATATTCCATTGTATATATATACCACAGTTTCTTTATCCATTCATCAATTGAAGGACATCTAGGTTGGTTCCACAATCTGGCTATTGTGAACTGAGCAGCTATGAACATTGATGTGGCTGTATCTCTGTAATATGCTGATTTTAAGTCCTTTGGGTATAGGCCAAGGAGTGGGATAGCTGGGTCAAATGGTGGTTCCATTCCAAGTTTTCTAAGGAATCTCCACACTGCTTTCCAGAGTGGCTGCACTAATTTGCAGCCCCACCAGCAATGTAAGATGTACCTTTTTCCCCACATCCTCGCCAACACCTGTTGTTGCTTGTATTCTTGATAATCGCCATTCTAATTGGGGTGAGATGGAATCTTAGGGTGGTTTTGATTTGCATTTCTCTTATTACTAGAGATGTTGAACATTTTTCCATATGTTTGTTGATTGCTTGTAGATCTTCTTCTGTGAAGTGTCTATTCATTTCTTTAGCCCATTTGTCCATTGGATTATTTACATTCTTGGTGTAGAGTTTTTTGAGTTCTTTATAGATTCTGGAGATTAGTGCTCTATCTGAAGTATGATTGGCAAAGATTTTCTCCCACTCTGTAGGCTCTTTCTTCGCATTGTTGATAGTTTCCTTTGCTGAGAGAAAGCTTTTTAGTTTGAATCTATCCCAGTTATTAATTCTTGCTTTTATTTCTTGTGCTATGGGAGTCCTGTTGAGGAAGTCTGGTCCTAAGCCGACATGTTGAAGCTCTGGACCTACTTTTTCTTCTATAAGATGCAAGGTCTCTGGTCTGATTCCAAGATCCTTAATCCATTTTGAGTTTAGTTTCATGCATGGTGAGAGATATGGGTTTAGTTTCATTCTGTTGCATATGGATTTCCAATTCTCCCAGCACCATTTGTTGAAGAGGCTATCTTTTCTCCATTGCATATTTTTGGCCCCTTTGTCTAGTATGAGAAAATTGTATTTATTTGGGTTTGTGTCCATGTTCTCTATTCTGTACCATTGATCCACCTTTCTATTTTGGTACCAATACCATGCCGTTTTTGTTACTATTGCTTTGTAGTAGAGTTGAAGATCTGGTATCGCGATACCCCCTGCTTCACTCTTTCTGCCAAGGATTGCTTTAGCTATTCTGGGTTTTTTTATTCTTCCAGATGAATTTCATAATTTCTTGCTCTATTTCTGTAAGGTACATCATTGGGATTTTAATTGGAATTGCATTGAATCTGTATAGCACTTTTGGTAGTATGGCCATTTTGACAATATTAATTCTTCCTATCCAAGAATATGGGAGATATTTCCATTTTCTGAGGTTTTCTTTAATTTCTTTCTTTAGTGTGCTGTAGTTCTCATTGTAGAGGTCTTTCACCTCTTTTGTGAGATTGATTCCCAAATACTTTATTTTTTTCGAAGCTATTGTGAATGGGGTAGTTTTCCTAATTTCTCTTTCTGAAGATTCATCACTTATGTATAAAAATGCCTTCGATTTATGTGCATTGATCTTATATCCCGCTACTTTACTGAATTCACTTATGAGATCTAAAAGTTTTCTGGTGGAATTTCCTGGTTCCTCTAAGTATACAATCATATCATCAGCAAATAGGAATAGTTTGAGTTCTTCTTTTCCTATTCCTATCCCTTTAATTTCTTTGGTCTGTCTAATTGCTCTGGCTAGAGTTTCAAGGACGATATTGAATAGAAGTGGTGAAAGAGGGCATCCCTGCCTTGTTCCAGTTTTTAGAGGGAATGCTTTCAATTTTTCACCCTTTAGAATGATATTAGCCATGGGTTTAGGGTAGATGGCCTTTACAATGTTAAGGAATGTTCCCACTATCTCTATTTTTTCTAGCATTTTGAGCATGAAGGGGTGCTGTATTTTATCAAATGCTTTTTCTGCATCTATCGAAATAATCATGTGATTCTTGACTTTAAGTCTATTGATATGGTGAATTACATTTATTGATTTCCTGATGTTGAACCAACCTTGCATCCCTGGGATGAAACCCACTTCATCATGGTGCACTATCTTTTTAATATGTTTTTGTATGCAATTTGCTAAAATTTTGTTGAGAATTTTTGCGTCGATGTTCATTAAGGATATTGGTCTGAAATTTTCTTTCCTCGATGGGTCTCTGTCTGGTTTAGGAATCAGGGTAATATTGGCTTCATAGAATGAGTTTGGGAGAGTTTCCTCCTATTCTATTTTCTGGAATACTTTGAGTAGTATTGGAATGAGCTCTTCTTTAAAAGTTTTGTAGAACTCGGCTGAGAACCCATCTGGTCCTGGACTTTTCTTTGTTGGAAGGCTTTTGATGACTTCTTCTATTTCATTACTTGAAATTGGTCTATTTAAATTGTGTATGTCCTCCTCGTTCAGTTTAGGCAATTCATATGTCTCTAGAAACCTGTTGATGTCTTCGAAATTTTCTATTTTGTTGGAGTATAGATTTTCAAAATAGCTTCTAATTATGTTTTGTATTTCAGTAGTGTCTGTTGTGATATTTCCTTGTTCATTCCGAATTTTAGTGATGTGGGTTTTCTCTCGTCTTCTCTTTGTTAGTGTGGCTAAAGGTTTATCAATTTTGTTTATTTTTTCGAAGAACCAACTATTTATTTTGTCAATTTTTTGTATTGTTTCTTTCGTTTCAATTTCGTTGATTTCAGCTCTCAGTTTAACAATTTCCTGTCTTCTACTACTTTTGGTGTTGGTCTATTCTTCTTTTTCTAGGGCTTTGAGCTGTAGTGTTAGGTCATTTATTTTTTGAGTTTTACTTCTTTTATTAAATGCGCTCCATGAAATACATCTTCCTCTAAGTACTGCTTTCATAGTGTCCCAGAGATTTTGATATGATGTTTCTTTGTTCTCGTTTACCTCTAAGAATTTTTTAATTTCCTTCCTAATATCTTCTGTTATCCATTCATCATATAATAGCATATTGTTTAATCTCCAGGTGTTGGAGTACTTTCTGTTTTTTACTCTTTCATTAATTTGTAACTTCAATCCATTATGATCTGATAGAATACAAGGTAGTGTCTCTATCTTCTTGTATTTGCTGACATTAGCTTTGTGGCATAGTATATGGTCTATTTTAGAGAAGGATCCATGTGCTGCTGAGAAGAAAGTGTATTCGCTCTTGGTTGGATGCTATATTCTATAAATGTCTGTTAAGTCTAAATTATTGATTGTGTTATTGAGATCTATGGTTTCTTTGTTCAATTTTTGTTTGGAAGATCTGTCCAGTGGTGAAAGAGGAGTGTTAAAATCACCTAGTATTATTGTGTTATGGTCTATTTGGTTTCTAAAATTGAGAAGGATTTGTTTAACATTCATGGATGAGCCACTGTTTGGGGCATAGATGTTTATGATTGTTATATCTTGCTGATTTATGCTTCCCTTAAGCAGTATGAAATGTCCTTCTTTATCCTTTCTGACTAACATTGGCTTGAAGTCCACATTATCTGAAATGAGGGTGGATACTCCAGCTTTTTTGCTGAGTCCATGTGCATGGTATGTTTTTCCCTATCCTTTCACCTTTAGTCTATGGGTATCTCTTTCTATGAGGTGAGTCTCTTGCAGGCAACATATTGTTGGATCTTTCTTTTTAATCCAATCTGCCAGTCTATGTCTTTTGATTGATGAATTCAGGCCATTAACATTCAGGGTTATTATTGAGATATGATTTGCATTCCCGGTCATTTGGTTCATATTTAAAATTTTTGGCACATCTTGGTTCCTCCTTTATTTGACAATTCCTTTAGGATAATTCCTCCCTTTGCTGATTTGCTTCTTTGTGTTTTTTCTCTTCCTCATGAAATATTTTGCTGAGAATGTTCTGTAATGCCAGCTTTCTTTTTGTAAATTCTTTTAGCTTTTGTTTATCATGGAATGATTTTATTTCATTGTCAAATTTGAAGGTAAGTTTTGCTGGGTATAAGATTCTTGGTTGGCATCCATTTTCTTTCAGAGCTTGAAAAATGTTGTTCCAGGCCCTTCTAGCTTTTAGGGTCTGGATTGAAAAATCTGCTGATATCCGTATTGACTTCCCCCTGAATGTAATTTGGTTCTTTTCTCTCACAGCCTTTAAAATTCTGTCTTTATTTTGTATGTTAGGTATTTTCATTATAATGTGCCTTGGTGTGGGTCTGTTGTAATTTTGTGTATTTGGAGTCCTATAAGCCTCTTGGACTTGATTTTCCATTTCATTCTTCAGATTTGGGAAATTTTCTGATATTATTTCTTCAAATAGATTGTTCATTCCTTTGGTTTGTTTCTCTAAGCCTTCCTCAATCCCAATAATTCTCAAATTTGGCCTTTTCATGATATCCCATAGTTCTTGGAGGTTCTGTTCATGATTTTCACCATCTTCTCTGTTTGTTCAACTTTGTTTTCGAGGTTAAATATTTTGTCTTCAATATCTGAAGTTCTGTCTTCCAGCTGTTCTATCCTATTGGTTATGCTTTCTATGGAGTTCTTAATTTGGTTTATTGTTTCCTTCATTTCAAGGATTTCTGTTTGGTTTTTTTTCAATATCTCTAACTCTTTATTGAAATGATCTTTTGCTTCCTGAATTTGCTCTGTTAACTGTCGATTGGTGCGATCGTTCAATGCCTGCATTTGCTCTTTCATCTCATCATTCAATGCCTGCATTTGCTCTTTCATCTCATCGTTTGCTTCCCTGATCATTTTAATTATGTACATTCTGAACTCCCTTTCTGTCATTTCTTCTGCCATGCTGTCGTTGGATTTTATTGATGTAACATCTAGATTTGTTTGGGGCATTTTCTTCCCTTGTTTTCTCATATTGTTCAGGGATCAGTGGGTCATTAAGATATTGCAGATTTCCTCTATCAACTTATAATGTCCCTGAAGATTGCTAGTATATCCCCTCTTGTCCTTCAGTAGCCTGAAGCCTTGGAGGAGGTTGATAATGCAGAGCTCCACGAAGAACCTGCCTCTCTAGGTGTGGTGACCCTCAGGTGGGGTATATTCCCTGCTAGTGGGCAGAGGTGCCTCCACTTGTTGACCAATGGTCATCCAATGGGGAACTAGACTGCGGGCTGAGGCAAAGCCTGTTTGTGCCTGTGTCTCTGGCTTTACCGTCCCTGTGGGAAAACCTCCCCCGGTAGGGAAGACTCACTCGGTGGGGACATCTCGCTGGTCAGTTGCCCTCCTAGAGGTTCCCCTCAATCTACAACTACCGCCTGGGCTGGGCTGTCTTCCTCTGCAACGATCCCAGGGGCCCGGATCTACGTCCTGGGCCTGGGAGCCTCACCCTTCGCAGGCGAGTCTCCTTAGGCTGCCTCTCCCAGATAATGTGCCCGCAGCCCTGGAAACTTCGCTCCGCCCCTAGGTGTGTCTCTGTGCGGCTCTTCCAGCAAGAAGCCACCTAGCTCCTGGGACCCTGCTCTGCACCAATCGCCTGGCTATGCAGCCCCTCCCCTGAGCCACCACCTGGAGCCCCATACAATAGCTCCGAGATCCAGAGACCCGCCACACACCTCCTCTTCCGGACAGCTGCCCGGTTTCCGACGCAGTCACTAGGAGTCCAAACAACTCACTTTGGGTCTCCTCCTCCCGCCAACCACCCGTAGCCTTAGGCAGTCACTCCAAGTCCAAGTGACCCGCCCTGATCCTCCTCCTCCTCCTTGGGGTAGCCCCCCGGGTGTTCAGGAGCGGTGGCTCCGAGACCAAGTGACTCACCACGCTCCTCCTCCAGGCAGGCCACCGGTGTTCAGGAGCGGTCGCTTTTAGTCCAATCAACTCACCACTCGCCTCCTCCTCTGGCAACCGCCTGTGGCTCTGATGCAGTCACTCCTAGATCAAGCGTCCCACCGCTCTCCTCTTCCAGGCAGGCCACCAGTGTTCTGGAGCAGTTGTTCTGAGTTCAAACAGCTCGCCACGCAGCTCCTCCTCTGGCAACTGCCTGTGGCTCTGATGCAGTCACTCCTAGGTCAAGCAACCCGCTGCGCTCCTCCTCTTCCTCCGGGCAACCTCCCGGTGTTCAGGAGCGCTCGCTCTGAGATCAAACAACTCACCACGCAGCTCCTCCTCAGGCAACTGCCTGTGGCTCTGATGCAGTCACTCCTAGACCAAGCGACCAGCCGGGCTTTTCCTCTCCCTCCGGGCAACCCCCCGGTGTTCAGAAGCAGTCGTTCTGGGTCTAAACAGCTCTCCACGCAACTCCTCCTCAGGCAACCGCCTGCGGCTCCGATGCAGTCACTCCCAGGTCGAGCAACCCGCCATGCTCCTCCTCCTCCTCCGGGCAACCTCCCGGTGTTCAGGAGCGCCCGCTCTGAGTTCAAACAACTCACCACGCAGCTCCTCCTCAGGCAACTGCCTGTGGCTCTGATGCAGTCACTCCTAGACCAAGCGTCCCGCCGCGCTCCTCCTCTTCCTCCGGGCAGTCCCCCGGTGTTTAGGAGCGCTCGCTCTGAGTTCAAACAGCTCACCACGCAGCTCCTCCTCAGGCAGTCTCCTGGAGCCCCAGTGGTTGCTCCAAGTCCAAGCGCTGTGCTGAGCCGCCTCCTCTACGATGATCCCAGTTGTCCGTTTACCGCTCCAGCAGGGGGGAGGGGTGTCTCGCCGAGCAACTCCACTTCACAAAGTTCCCTGGGTTCCGGGGCCACCGCCCCATCCGGGACGCCTCCCCAATGGGAGAGACTCACCCGGCGGCTTTGAGTTGGTCCCTAGTCACTCACTATCTCCTCTTTTGAATCTTGCGTCCTGGAGCAACGTGAAATGCAGCCGCCCTCTAGTCCGCCATCTTGGCCCCCTGGATTTAGGTATTTCTCATACAACTCATTGGTAGTTCTGGTGAGAAGGTTGTTATAAAGGGAGTAAGCTCCCCATGTTCTCCCTCCTCTCCCTTCCCTTTCTAGATAAATATATGATTGCTTGATCCTACATCACTTCTACCATGACAGGACACCATTTACTGTCCTGACCAGAAGTCAAACCAATGGAGCCATCCAATCCTGAACTTTAAATTTCTTAAACAATGATCTAAGTAAACCTATTTTCTTCATAGATGACCTGACTCAGGTATTTCATTATGGTAACCAAAAATCCAATAAATATTAGTATCATAAGAATCTTCATGATTTAACTTTGGCTAGTATTCTCAATATCTAAGATTAATTAGACTTTCCTCTCCCACATATGCACTCCTTCCAAAAATTTCATATTGAAATACAAAGCTGCTCTCCCTGCCCTTTCCTGGTGCAGCCATTTTCCCCACCTCCCAACCACTTGTCAATCTGTGAACATCCTATTGGTTCATCAGTCAGCTTGCAAGTATCCTTCTCCGTTATTGGTCCCCTGTTAGCCCGGCAGAATTCAACTGCCTCAGGGTAGCTACCCCACCATCTTTTTTTCTCTGTTTTTCTCTGCCCCTGACTCACTTTCTCTCTCCTCCTCGTTTTTCCACTCTCTCTAGCGTGCACCCCTTCTCTTTCCCTTTCTTTTCCTCTCATTTTCTCTCTTACCCTGCAGGGAGACACTCTGTTTGCTTAACAAACTCCCTTATGTGATTTTCCCATGTCCGGCATGGTTTTCATGGGATTCCTTACACATATCATCATCTATTTTTTAATATCAGGTTTATATATCTTCCAGCCTTACCTGTTCTAAAATTGTACTAAATCTGAAACTGTGCTCCAGTGAACATTTCAAAGGCCTGGCCAATCAAGTCATTCAGTTTCTTCACTTTCACTATTCTCAAGCTGCTCAGAAATCTGACTACCCACCCAGAACTAAATTGATGAAGCCCATTCTTTTTCAATGTGTAGATTACTTTTCCACCCTTCATTGGCACTCCTGCCCTTTCTTGTACAGGATGCTTATCAGTGAGTGGCATCGATAACAATGGTAAGAATGTGCTCACACATATTGTATTTATGTAGCAATTTATCAAAGACCAACCACTACCCCTGCTCTAGGCTTTCCTTTTGATGATACATTGATGTCACATTGAGAATTCCTCAGTAACATGTTTTATTTTCCTTACTTCATGTTGTACTACATACATTTTTATAAGTGCCTTAAATAACTTTGAGGCAAGTGACAACAAATAGATGGGATTTTTCTTCTATCTTCTAGTTCTTTGTCCATTTGCTTCATATAGAAATTCTTAAATAAATACATGAATAATGACTATAATAGTGAGAGATCATCAGTGATCCCTATCAAGAGAAATTCATATTTTAAAGGAAAAAAGTTAATCAGACATTAGAAATGCTATTTATAATGATATGTAATTTGGTGCCAGTGGTTCAGAAACAATTTACAGTGCATGATGGCTTTTATAATGGTGTCCAAATTTTTTGACACGCCTCTCATTCAAAGATATTATCTGTTCCCTCCTCTTAAATTGGGACTCTAAAAAAATTTGAAAAACAATATACTCGGTTAGCTTTTCATCACTGTGACCAAAATACCTTATGAAAAAAATTTAGAGGAAGAAAAGTTTATTTTGGCTCACAATTTCTGAAGTTCAGTCCATGCTCTACCAACTCCATAGCTCTGGGCCTGAGGTGAGGCAGAACATCATGGCAGAAGCATGTGGTGAAGGGAAGCAGCTCAAGACATGAAAGCCAGGAAGCAGAGAGAGAGCTCTGCTCATAGGAACAAAATATAAACCCCAAAGGCATGTCCTCACTGACTTAATATCTCTAGCTACACCTAACTGCCTTCAGTTACCACCCAGCTAATCCATACTGGTGGATTAATCCAGCAATTAGGTTGACCTCTCTTAATCTAGTCATTTCACCTCTGAAATTTATTGCATTTTCTCACACATGAACTTTTGCTTGTGTTATGTGTATATATGTGTGCATGTGCATATATACACACATGTATGCAGGCACACATATGTGTGTATGTGTGTGTGTATACACATACACATATTTTTTTTTTGTTTCAAGCCACTATGCCTTAGGGTGATTTGTTTTACATCAGTAGAAGCTAAAATAGAGAATTTTATAAAAATAACAATATGTGTTTAAGAACTACACAAAGGCTAAAAAGAAATAATATTAACTAGTAACCAAAGAGGTTATAAGCATTCATCTGTTTTAGAGATGTTCATGTGTTCTCACTGTAAATGAGAGAATGGTTACAAAAAGGTTAAGAGATTTGCCCACAATTAAGGATTTAATGAGGAGAAGCATTAGGATTAAAATGCAATCCTCCAGCCTTTGACTTTGATGTTTTGCCAATAGCCTGTGCTCCCCTGCACACAGCCTGTGTTTGAAAGATGTTTGTTTTCTAGGGAAGGTCTGTACTTAATTGGCATTCTTCAAAAGATAACTCCATTGCTAAGCAAGGCAAAGAAAACACACTACACTGGAAGTCAAATGCATGTCTCAGGTGTAAACATTTATTTTAGGATCAAAGTTCCTTCCATAGCCTTAAGTAATAGTAGTATTAATTATTGGCAGCAAGAATCTATCCAAACATCTGGGTAGTACAGTCAATTATACCATTAAGCAAGGAAAACAACAACATTTACTCCAGAAATCACAAAAACAATGGCCAACCCAAATTAAAAAATTTAAAGGTTAGCAAAACAAACTTGAGAATATGCTGACCTACCACCACAACAAATAAATTTTAGATAGAAATAGCCACTTGCCATCCTAGAAGATATCACTGGATGTTTCTATCATAAATTTATTGAGAAAGGACCACATGTAACCAGTATTTTCTACAGTGCTTAAGTCTCATTAACACCCAGTAAATGTACACCAACAAAATCAAAGAAGAAAATTCTCAGTGGAAGAGAATAGCCTAGCCTGATAAAGTCAACCACACAAAGGAGAACTTGTAATCAGACTGTAAATCTTCTTTGTATATAGAACATCACTGCTCAAGACTTCCTTCCACACCAAGCCAAGGAAACAGGCAATCTTCTGCCCTTTTGACTAGCAAAATAAAATAACCTCTTCTTCTATCTCTGTTTTGGCAGATATTAATCAAACAAATATATAAGCCTAAATCATAGCTCACATTACTGGCTGCTAGAGCCAAACAATTTCATCCACAAATAGAAAATGTCCAAGACTACATGAATGTCAATTTCTTTTTTATATTAAATTTCTCTCTAAAAGCAACTTCTATAAGAGCCATGAAAGATACCACTTTTCTATGGATGTTCTTTGCTTTGATTTCTCTGATGTTAACACACTGTATGGTAGTCTGTTTACAAGAAATAGTTGTTGACTGAATTTCTTCCAAAAATTCTGAATACTAGATTAAAAATATCTGTTGTTGATTACACCATGTACTTCTCATATATTTAATAATGCAGTGGTTATCAATAGCATTGGTACTTTTCCAAACCCTAATTAGCATAAATTTGGACCAATAGCTTTGACTAAAGTGCTATATAAACCCCTAGACTAGCACACTCAAATGGCAAACCCTACCAGGGTCACCTCTCATCCCTGAAAGAGATCTGTTTCTATTCTTCACACTTGAATAAAACCTATTTCCTTGAAAAAATGATAATAATATAGTGGTGAAAAATTCAGGAGTATGAATATGAGTATGAATCCTGACTTTCTTCCATGAGCCCTAAAATATTTGGAGAGATATAAAGTTCTCTAATCTTTGTTTTGTGATGATTAAGTTAAGGTAGAAAGAAATAAATTTTGAAGATTTTTTAAATCTTTATTAAAATCTTTAATGAAGAAATCAGTGACAAAACACAATATTGTTACCCAATTAGTGGTAAAACTCAATTTTGTCTATCTCCAGAACTCTAAGACAAATATACCATTTCTATAAACATACATGAATTATACGCTGAAGCACATGGTTCTAAATAGGGATTTTTTTACAAAATATAAATATATTGTTATTATAAAACTTATGCAAATTAGCACCTTTTTTTTAAAATATATAGTACACTCAGTATAAGTACTTCTCCTGAGAAAACATCCCCTCACTATAACTGCTAGAAAACAATTCTCCTCTTCTGTATGCCTTCCAAGTAAGGTGCTAACTGCCCTTTGTTCTGAAATATCTTTTCAAGGAACCCTGCATTAAAAAAATAACCTTGAAAGACAGAGATAATTTCTCCTTCTGGAGCAAAGAGCAATTTTGCCCCTTGGAAGGTAAAGATAGTGTCTTCCTCCAGAGCAAAGGGCAGGCATGTTTACTAAATAGTATAATAAAAGTACTCTTGCTAGGTGTGGTGGTACATGCCTATAAACCCAGTGACTTGAGAGGGTGAGGCAGAAGGATTGAAAGTTTTAGGCCAGCCTCAGCAACTTAGTGAGAACCTGTCTGGAAATAAAATAAAATAAGAGGAAAGGAAGTAGGAGGAAGGAAGAGAGGAGGGGAAGAGGAAGTACTGGGTACTGAATTGGAACAAATTATATTCCATGCACATATGGATATGTCAAAATGAACCCCAATATGATATATAACTATAATGCACTAATAAAAACATTTTAAAAGGACTGGGAATGTAGCTCAGTGGGTAAAGTGCTCCTGGGTTCAATTCGCAATAGCAACAACAACAACAAAAATGTTCCCTCTGGAACATGGAGCAGCCATGCCTACTGCATTTTACAAAGGAATCTGTTTCCTGAACTCATCATTCCTCTCCTGTAGTTCAACTCATTGTGTGTGCAAGTGTCATTTCATTCTCTTTACATCACAGTGTGAAAACTGGGGCTTGGGAACTGATGCGAAAATGCTCATAGTCTTGCTACTTCTATTGCTGTGAGTAATAAACTCTCTTTCATCTCTGACCGGGATGTTTGTTTGCTCTGCCGAAACTGCCATAGGCTAACTTGTCAGTCTTCCAGTAGGGTAATATCTCATACCCTTCACAGTTCTTAAAACTACATACTACATATTCTTTTTTAGTATCGTGCTTTAATTTTTGAAAACGTAGGCAATTACAGAAAGTTGAGTCATTGATTTCCTCATGTGGCTAATGAAATAAATAAAAAAGAGTCAACTCTCAAGAGAATCACAAGCAGTAATCTACTAAAGACTTAATAAACACTAAACTAAAAGATTTCAAGGAATGATTGGTTAAGGGAAGAAGTACAAAAGATTTTTGGTTCTGTGTGACCATTAGTCTCACTGTCAGCCCTTGGAAAGTTTACTAGTAAGAGAAAAGATTATGAAAAACTCATTATTATTCTCAATCTGAAAAGAAACTTCTTGGGGAAAAAAGAAAGAATTCTCAGAAATGTTTAAAAGGAAAAAAAAACGCTCAGAAGAAAACGGAACTACAAGTAACATAGGATATTTACGTTTACAATGAACACAGGCAGGATTCAGCATTTCCCTGACTGCAATGGGTTGAATTGTGTCTCCCAAAATATGTTGAAACCTTAGCCCCAGACTTCAGAATGTGGTCTTCTTTGGAAATAGGATGACTGCAGGTGTCATTAGTTAAGAGGAAATCATACTGCAGTAGGGTGAGTCCCTAATCAAATATCATTGGTTTCTTATAGGAGCAGAGAACACAGACACAGAAGAAGATAGTCATGTGGAAACAGAGGCAAATATTAGAGTGATAACATCTACAAGTCAAGGGACATCACGGATTGCTGCCCACCATCAGAAACTAGGATGAGGCAAGGGAGGATTTTACCCAATGTCTCAGAGGAAGCATAACAATGACAAATCAAAGGAAATGAACAATCTGAACCTTGAGGAATATGTCCATGAGGATGGTTTATACAAAGGCTGAATAAAACCCAAATTGAACTCTCCAATATTCCCCCTACCTACCTTGCCCACACACTCTATCCTAACACCACCTCAGTAAGAGAGAAAGAGAATACAATAAAACTTGTTGCTCTGTGCAAATTAAAGAAAATATGTCTTAGGTCAGTCTCTTTTTCTCACTCCCCACATCCCATCCATAATGAAAACCTACTGTATCAAAATACATATGAAAGTTTTCTACTCCTTACTAACTCCACCAATAGCACCTCTTGCGTCCACCATGTCTCTCAACTTATTATTGCATTTCCTTTAACTGACCTCTCTCTTACCCTCTTGGGTCCTGGATAGTCTATTTCCATACTTCGATTATAGTAATCCTATTAAATATAAAATAGATCTTGTCTTCCTGCTCAAAATTCTTCAGTGACTTCCCATCTTTCTCCATCTAAAAACCTAAGTCCTCACAAACCAGAATCAGGCAGAATCAGGCTGCCTGCTACTCTCTGACATCCTTCCCTACTGTTCTCCTATACTGTTTTCTGGATGGTTGTCAAACATGCAGGACCACTCCTTTCTCATAGTACGCTCATCTGCCTAGAAGATGCTTCCTCTAGATAACTGGATGGTGTGTTCCCTCACATTCTGTAGGTCTTTGATCAAACACCTGCCCTTAACCACTCAAAATCAATGGCTCTTTCTTTCTTGTACTTCCACTTTATTTTCCTGACATATACTTACCCACCTAAGCTCTAGAGATATTGGCTTACTGATTAATGATTATTAGTTTATTGTCTGATTATACATCTAGGTTGTAAGCCATTGAGATGAAAGATTTTGACTACTTTTCCCACTACTATCTCCCCAATGCCTAGAACATTACCTGGAACATAATACTCATTGAACAAATACTTGTTAAATGGGTGAAGATTATCTTTGTGTATTATCTAATGAATCTCCTTGTAAGAGTAACTAGAAGGTCTAGACAGAGATGTCCTACATGGGCTGAATAAGATGAAATACGTTTCAGTTTTAAAATATAAAAATAAAAAAATACAGAATATGGTCTATACTCTCAAAAATAACGAGAATAAGACAGAGGGTATGTCTTTTCCTTGAGTCACAATTCTTACTTAAAATATATTTAATAATTCTGTTTTGTGAAAATCACCAATTTTGTTCTGCTCATCATAGAAACAAAAAGATCACTGGGAAAGTAATACATTTCCCTTCCCACAATTTATATGTGATGGTTAATTTTAGGTGATAGCTTGACTAGGCTACAGGATGCCCAGATAGCTGATAAAACATTATTTCTAGGTGTGTCTGTGAACAATATTCCTGGAAGAGATTGGCATTTAATTCAGCATAAAGATCTGTTCTCATCATGTGGATGTGTCTCAATCAGTCCCTTGACCAAACAAGGGTAGAAGGGCAAATTCTCTCCTCTTCTTGGGCCTAAATATCTATTTTCTCCTGCTCTTGAACATCAGAGCTCCTGGTTCTCAAGCCTTCAGACTCTCTTATTCTCACATTGTTCTCAGTCCTCTAGCCTCAGACGGGGAGCCATTTCACTGGTTCCCCTGTTCTCAGCCCTTTTGACTTGGACTGTTCATTCCACCAGTTTATAGATGGAAGTTGATGAGAATTTCTGCCTCCAAAATTTTTTGAGTCAATTTTCATAAAAAATCTGTGTATGTACACATCTTATGCATGTACCTCCTAGTGTTTCTGCTCTTCTCAAGAACCTTGACCAATAACACTGTAACTGTTTTCCCTCTCACAAAACAACCAGTATTTTTAATAATTCCCTCAGTCATAATCCCACTTAGTGTCCAATACAAAAAAATTAATCCTCTGCAAAAACTGATTATACAGAATAAAATCACAAAACCAATATTGCAATATCTTGTATGCAAACTCAAGAAGTATTTCTCTTTCAAATTCGATACATAACCCAAATATAACTTATATTTGGTATTTCCTGTTATTTATTAAAATGCCTAAAAGAAATGCCTAGTATGTTAACTATCCACGATAATATAATTCATGTTTCTCAAAATCAAATTTACTTTTCTCATTCTCTTTAATAACTATGTATGTAATAAAATAAGTTAATGTTTCTCTATACTGTCTTCTCATTTTTATTAGCCATATGAAATGCCTGATTTCTCTTAAAAGAATTTTGAGAGATAAACACTCTAAATTCATCAAGCTGTGTATATTAAATATGTACAGCTTCTTATGTGTCAATCATACTTCAATATAATGTTTTTTGTTTTTTTTAAAGCATGCTAGGTAAGGAGTGGAATTTGCAATCATAGTCTTCAAAATAAATTCTGAAATTTTTTGAAAACAGTAGAGCGGTCTTCAAAATAATTATTTCAAACCTTGAAATTAGGCAAACCAACAAAATAAAACCAATGGGTAGTGTGTAAAATTCCTCTTGCCCAAAGTTAATGTATAAACTTGTCAAATACAATAATGAGCCAGACACAATGGTGTACATCACAAACCTAGCAAGGCATTTACAAGTGTATAAACTGTTGGGATAAATTATTTCCTTGACTTCTTGGATTACAATGTTATTGGAACTTGGCATTTGGGGGAATTGGAACTTAATGAACTTTAGATGAACTGGGATATGGGTGGTTGCCTCTAATGAATCACTGTGACAGAGGCTGCTTTCCTTCCTTCTTTTTTTAATAAGAAAGTGAGCTGTGTTGAGAGTTACAGTTTCTCCCCACAGAAAGCTCAATGAGAGTTTGCAAGGTGAGTGAGAGTATAAGACTTTGTTTTGATGAATAACTAAAAGGCTCACTTGCTGAGCACTAGGTATCCAGTGGTTTGCCGAGCATCTAGAAAATATAACCTTCCATAGCAGTTTACAAAATATACCTGGAAGCAATTGAAAGTACATTTCTCCCAAACACTTCATCAGTCAAAAGCAAACTACTCTCCACTGACATGTCCTGGACTCCAAGAAAGGGGACAGCCTTTCAGTTCCGGATATGACTAGGAGGTTTTGCTTGAATTTCTAAGGAAAAAATTCAAGACAAAATAAATATGTACTAATTGCACAATTCTGGACCTCGAATCAGGAGATACAAAATCTAACATCAACTGACCCCATAAGAAGACTTTCAGTTGTGACAATTTCAATTACACAATGTCTAACTCACAGTATCATGATTCTTAACAAAGGAGAAACAATGCATTCTATTTCTCACTCATTTAATTTTCTCTCCTTTCTTCTCTCCTTCCCTCTTCATACCAACACTGGGGCTATAAGTTTGCATCCCCATCTATTTGCCTTTGAATTGCAGGGTAACAGAGCTGGCATTTAGTCCCCAGGGCAGGGATGAAAATCACTGCTAATCACATAAGCAATTAATCTGAGTGTATGTCACATACTATCTGAATATCCACGGGGAACTGAGAAAATAAATCAAAAGGAACATCTCCTTCCTGGTGCAGTTTTTTTCTATTCTTCACTACTGCAGATAAAAGAACAAAACCTTTTAATGACTGAGTTATTATTTAATTTAAAGTAACATGATGATATGGTGAACATGCACCAGATAAAGCCCAGCTCATTGGAATTCAGCCTGGCTCGAAAATGTCTAGCTGGCAGTTAAAGAAAACTCCAGTGTTAATACCCTGAAGGCTTTTCTGAAGCTGGCCTTACCAACTCATACTAAACGTGTCCAATCATACACATCATTTGCTGAGCAGAGTCTTAAAAACTAGCAGACTGAAGTCTGTCATTAACTTGTGAACTTGCTCTTCTTTCTTTTTGACTTAATTATGCAAGTTTGGGAATGATAGAACTACACCATGCTTCTGATAGCAATGAGGTTCCTGTCACACAAATGTTTACTCTCATTGAGAGATTCTGTATCTGGAGATGTAAAACAGAAAGACAGCACAAGGAGGTGCTGACTGACCAGTGAGACCAGAAGGTGTACCTTCCAGATCCTTCGATCACATCACTAACCATTCCATACTACTGATAGGTCATTCTCCCTACCTGACTGTACCAGTTCCACAGTCAGATCATGTGGGTTTAGAATTTCAGTCTTACCACTCTTAAGCAACTTGCTTATCCTCTCTGTGACTCAGTTTCCACATCTGTAAAATGGAGGTAATAATTACTAGTCTCAGGATTGTTGTAATGGGTGAGTTAATACCTGTAGAAAAAAATGGCTAACAAATACGTCTTGCTACTTATGGTGGCAGTGAAAGGGACCGGAACTCATAATTGTATTATTTCTGATAAAGTTCTACAATTATACTTTCATTTTAAAAAATTAATGTTTCAGAAATATGATTGATTGGGTATAATAAAAAATAGCCTTTCAAAACAGGCTTTACAAACCACAATGCTCCCTCATCACCTCCAAAATGCATTTAGCTCTAATATGAATACAATTATATCACTGAGCTATGTTAAGACATTTCATACATTTTTTAAAATGTTCTAAATTAGTGCTATTACACTGTTAACACGACTATCTAAATCGCTCTACGTAGCACACACCAATACCAGTAGTGTAAATATAAATGTTTATTAATAATGATATAACTGTGTAGGCATATGACTTGCAGACAGAATAATTCATTTTAAATGGTTGCAGAAATGCTTCTAAAGAAGAAATTTTCACAGATAATGGAAACATACCCTTTTAAGTGCAATCATCTTTTTAATTGCCAGACCTGGATGACAAAATATGCCTTGGCAAGTTCCTCCTTTATTTTAGATTATCCTTTCGAAATATAGGTTTTGTACTGCTTAAAGTTTTTTTTTTTTTTATTTCAATATGACTGTGACAGACTAAGAACAGGTACAAAATCCCGAGATGCAAGCACCATATCTTATCACTGCTTCCCCTGAAGTTTAATCACAGGAACAGCAGTAAGAGCACACAGATTGATCTTTCCTATTTTTTGAGACTACATGAGAAAAAAGAACTTTTCTAGGGTAACTTAAGTCCAATCATAAAATTTTTCATTTCAACTCAATATCTCAAATTGCAACTTGGATGTGAATCACAAATCCACAATAATGTGGATAAGCCTCATATTTCTTACAGAAATGGATCAAAATGTCCATCTTCAAGGAAAGGCGCTAGTCCAGAGATGTCATAAGGTCTTTTCTTAAACAGAAAGGAAAATCTGAAAAAGAAAATAATACATTGTATGATTTTTTTGGTTGATTGGTTTTTATATATTTTATATTTTTACTTTATATTTTGTGGTGCTGAGGAACAAACCCAGGGCCTTGTGCATACTATGCCAGTGCTCTACCATTAAGCTACACCTTCAGACCTGTGTGACTTTTTTAATAGTACTAAAGGGGGGAACTAACTGTCCAAGTACCATAGAAATACTGTTCTCAATTCTACTCAGTTGCTATTTAAGGAAAGAAAAGGTAGAAGCCCTAACTAACACACCTGTACTATGAAGTTAGTAGGTATCAACCACCAGGTATTATCATGATGGAACTATCACCAAGTACTGTGATAAAAGTCTCTGGCTAACAATTTAATCAAAGTCAAATCTCTGTTATTTTAAGATGTTCGAGGTGGTTCCCCTAAAATTACACATAGAACTTGGGAATAGACTAATTACATTGATTGACATTTGTGCCCTATCCCATATTAATTTTAAAGACACTTTTTGAAGTAGCCCTGCTCCCTCCAGCGGCAGGCTTCTTTCACGGCCAGCTTCTCGGAGCAGGCCGCCCAGTGAGAGCCTTTCTGAACAGAGCCAGCTCCAAGTCCCAGAGCCAGCGGTGAGCTCCGGCCCACGGGCAGCCTCTGGGATGAGGGCAGGGCAGCCAGAGACTTCTCCAAGCAGTCCTGCGCCCTCCGGCAGCAGGCTCCTTCCACGGCGTGATCCAAGATAGCGGACTAGAGGGTGAATGTATCTCTTGCTGCTCCAGAACCCAGGATTCAAGAAGGGGAGACATTGAGAAACTTGGACTAACATAGAGCCACTGGGTGAGTCTCCCCCACCGGGTGAAGCTCGGCCCAGGCGGCAGGCCCAGACAGGGGTGGCTTCTCAGAGCAGGGCAGGGCTGCTAGAATCTTCCCCAAGTAGCCCTGCTCCCTCCAGCAGCGGGCTACTTCCACGGCCAGCTTCTCAGAGCAGGCCGCCCAGTGAGAGCCTTTCTGCACAGAGCCAGCTCCAAGTCCCGGAGCCAGCAGCGAGCTCCGGCACGCAGGCAGCTTCTGGGACCAAGGAAGGGCAGCCAGAGACTTCTCCAAACAGCCCTGATCCTTCCGGCAGCAGGTTCCTTCCAAGGCCAGCTTCTTGGAGCAGACAGCCCAGTGAGAGTCTTTCCGCACAGAGCCAACTCCAAGCCCTGGAACCAGTAGGGGGCTAGGGGCAGCTTTCTTCAGAAACACTGCATTATCAAGTTCCTACAAGACATCAGGCTACTGAAGGCTAAGAGGTGAGTTATTGGAAATCTACAGGGACACTATAAGCCAATAGAGGAAATCTGCAATATTTCAGAGTCCCACTGATATCTGACCAATATGAGAAAACAAGGGAAGAAAATGTCCCAAACAAACCTAGATACTCTATCAATAAAACCCAATGACAGCACAGCAGAAGAAATGTCAGAAAGGGAGTTCAGAATGTACATAATTAAAACAATCAGGAAAGCAAATGAGGAGATGAAAGAGCAAATGCAGGCACTGAAGGAGGAGATGAAAGAGCAACTGCAGGCATTAAATGATCACACCAATCAACAGTTAAAAGAGCAAATTTGGGAAGCAAGAGATCATTTCAATGAAGAGAGATACTGAAAAAAAAATCCTTGAAATGAAGGAAACAATAAACCAAGTTAAAAACTCCATAGAAAGCATAACCAATAGGATAGAACACCAGGAAGACAAAACCTCAGACATTGAAAACAAAATATTTAACCTTGAAAACAAAGTTGAACAAACAGAGAAGATGGTAAGAAATCATGAACAGAATCTACAAGAATTATGGGATATCATGAAAAGGTCAAATTTAAGAATTATTGGGATGGAGGAAGGCTTAGAGAAACAAACCAAAGGAATGAACAATCTATTCAATGAAATAATATCAGAAACTTTCCCAAATCTGAAGAATGAAATGGAAAACCAAGTACAAGAGACCTATAGAACTCCAAATATACAAAATTACAACAGACCTACACCAAG
Source organism: Sciurus carolinensis (assembly GCF_902686445.1). Taxonomy (NCBI): domain Eukaryota; kingdom Metazoa; phylum Chordata; class Mammalia; order Rodentia; family Sciuridae; genus Sciurus; species Sciurus carolinensis. Next base: position 26,562,335 of record NC_062224.1, read on the forward strand.
GCACATTATTATGAAAATACCTAACATACAAAATAAAGACAGAATTTTAAAGGCTGCAAGAGAAAAGAATCAAATTACATTCAGGGGGAAACCAATAAGAATATGAGCAGATTTTCAATCCAGACCCTAAAAGCTAGAAGGACATGGAACAACATTTTTCAGGCCCTGAAAGAAAATGGATGCCAACCAAGAATCTTATACCCAGCAAAACTTACTTTCAGATTTGACGATGAAATAAAATCCTTCCATGATAAACAAAAGCTAAAGAAACTTACAAAAAGAAAGAACATTCTCAGCAAAATATTCCATGAGGAAGAGATGAAAAACAACGATGCAAATCAGCAATGGGAGGAACTAGCCTAAAGGAATAGCCAAATAAAGGAGAAACCAAATCATGTCAAAAAACAAAAATGAGTCAAATGACTGGGAATACAAATCATATCACAATAATAACCCTGAATGTTAATGGCCTGAAATCATCAATCAAAAGACATAGACTGGCAGATTGGATTAAAAAGAAAAATCCAACAATATGCTGCCTGCAAGAGACTTATCTCATAGAAAGAGATACCCATAGACTAAAGGTGAAAGTTTGGGAAAAAACATACCATGCACACGGACACAGCAAAAAAGCTGGAGTATCCATCCTCATTTCAGATAATGCGGACTTCAAGCCAAAACTAGTCAGAAGGGATAAAGAAGGACATTACATACTGCTTAGGGAAGCATAAATCAGCAAGACATAACAATCATAAATATCTATGCCCCGAACATTGGCTCATCCATGTATGTCAAACAAATCCTTCTTAATTCCAGAAATCAAATAGACCACAACACAATAATACTAGGCAATTTTAACACACCTCTCTCACCACTGGATAGATCGTCCAAACAAAAATTGAATAAAGAAACTATAGATCTCAACAACACAATCAGCAATTTAGACTTAACCGACATATATAGAATATACCATCCAACAAAGAACGAATACACTTTTCTTCTCAGCAGCACATGGATCCTTCTCTAAAATAGACCATATTTCATGCCACAAAGCTACTGTTAGCAAATACAAGAAGATAGAGATACTACCTTGTATTCTATCAGATCATAACGGATTGAAATTGGAAATAAATGACAGAATAAAAAACAGAAACTTCTCCAATACCCGGAGATTAAATAATACACTATTATATGATGAATGGATAACAGAAGACATCAGGAGGGAAATAAAAAAATTCTTAGAAGTAAACGAGAACAAAGACACATCATATCAAAATCTCCGGGACACTATGAAAGCAGTACTTAGAGGAAGATTTATTTCATGGGGCGCATTCAACAAAAGAAGTAGAAATCAACAAATAAATGACTTAACACTACAACTCAAAACTCTAGAAAAAGAAGAGCAGACCAATACCAAAAGTAGTAGAAGACAGGAAATAGTTAAAATCAGAGCTAAAATCAGTGAAATTGAAACAAAAGAAACAATCAGAAAAATTAATAAAATAAATAGTTGGTTCTTTGAAAAAATAAAAAAAATTGATAAACCGTTAGCTACACTAAAGAAGAGAAAGAGGGAGAAAACTCAAATTACTAAAATTCGGAATGAACAAGGAAATATCACAACAGACATAAGTGAAATACAAAACATAATTAGAAGCTATTTTGAAAATCTTTATTCCAACAAAACAGAAAACCTCAAAGACATCAACAAGTTTCTACAGACATATGAATTACCTAAACTGAACGAGGAGGATATACACAACTCGAATAAATCAATTTCAAGCAATGAAATAGAAGAGGTCATCAAAAGCCTACCAACAAAGAAATATCTGGGACGAGATGGGTTCTCAGCCAAGTTCTACAAAACCTTTAAAGAAGAGCTCATTCCAATACTCCTCAAAGTATTCCATGAAATAGAAGAGGAGGGAACCCTCCCAAACTCAATCTATGAAGCCAATATCACCCTGATACCTAAACCAGACAGAGAAACATCGAGGAAAGAAAATTTCAGACCAATATCCTTAATGAACGTAGATGCAAAAATTCTCAACAAAATTTTAGCAAATCGCATACAAAAATATATTAAAAAGATAGTGCACCACGATCAAGTGGGTTTTATCCCAGGGATGCAAGGTTGGTTCAATATCCAGAAATAAATAAATGTCATTCACCATATCAAGACTTAAAGTTAAGAATCACATGATTATTTTGATAGATGCAGAAAAAGCATTCGATAAAATACAGCATCCCTTCATGCTCAAAACACTAGAAAAAATTGGGGTAGTGGGAACATTCCTTAACATTTTAAAGGCCATCTATGCTAAGCCCATGGCCAATATCATTCTAAATGGTGAAAAACTGAAAGCATTCCCCCTAAAAACTGGAACAAGGCAGGGATGTCCTCTTTCACCACTTCTATTCAACATCGTCCTTGAAACTCTAGCCAGAGCAATTAGACAGACCAAAGAAATTAAAGGGATACGAATTGGAAAAGAAGAACTCAAACTATCCCTGTTCGCTGATGACATGATTATACATTTAGAGGAATCTGGAAATTCCACCAGAAGAAAACTTTTAGAACTCATAAGTGAATTCAGTAAAGTAGCAGGTTACAAGATCAATGCTCATAAATCCAATGCATTTTTATATATAAGTGATGAATCTTCAGAAAGAGAAGTTAGGAAAACTACCCCATTCACAATAGCATCGAAAAAAATAAAATACTTGGGAATCAATCTCACAAAAGAGGTGAAAGACCTCTACAATGAGAACTACAGCACACTAAAGAAAGAAATTAAAGAAAACCTAAGAAGATGGAAAGATCTCCCATGTTCTTGGATAGGAAGAATTAATATTGTCAAAATGGCCATACTACCAAAAATGCTATACAGGTTCAATGCAATTCCAATTAAAATCCCAATGATGTACCTTACAGAAATAGAGCAAGCAATTATGAAATTCATCTGGAAGAATAAAAAACCCAGAATAGCTACAGCAATCCTCAGTAGAAAGAGCGAAGCAGGGGGTATCGCAATACCAGATCTTCAACTCTACTACAAAGCAATAGTAACAAAACGGCATGGTATTGGTACCAAAATAGACAGGTAGATCAATGGTACAGAATAGAGGACACGGACACAAACCCAAATAAATATAATTTTCTCATACCAGACAAAGGGGCCAAAAATATGCAATGGAGAAAAGATAGCCTCTTCAACAAATTGTGCTGGGAGAATTGGAAATCCATATGCAACAGAATGAAACTAAACCCATATCTCTCACCATGCACGAAACTAAACTCAAAACAAATTAAGGACCTCGGAATCAGACCAGAGACCCTGCATCTTATAGAAGAAAAAGTAGGTCCAGAGCTTCAACATGTCAGCTTAGGACCTGACTTCCTCAACAGGACTCCCATAGCACTAGAAATAAAAGCAAGAATCAATAACTGAGATAGATTCTAACTAAAAAGCTTTCTCTCAGCAAAGGAAACTATCAGCAATGCAAAGAAAGAGCCTACAGAGTGGGAGAAAATCTTTGCCAATCATACTTCAGATAGAGCGCTAATCTCCAGAATCTATAAAGAACTCAAAGAACTCTACACCAAGAATGCAAATAATCCAATCAACAAATGGGCTAAGGAAATGAATAGACACTTCACAGAAGATCTACAAGTAATCAACAAACATATGGAAAAATGTTCAACATCTCTAGTAATAAGAGAAATGCAAATCAAAACCACTCTAAGATTCCATCTCACCCCAATTAGAATGGCGATTATCAAGAATAGAAGCAACAACAGGTGTTGGCGAGGATGTGGGGAGAAAGGTACACTGATACATTGCTGGTGGGGCTGCAAATTAGTGCAGCCACTCTGGAAAGCAGTGTGGCGATTCCTCAGAAAGCTTGGAATGGAACCACCATTTGACCCAGCTATCCCACTCCTTGGCCTATACCCAAAGGACTTAAAATCAGCATATTACAGAGATACAGCCACATCAATGTTCATAGCTGCTCAGTTCACAATAGCCAGATTGTGGAACCAAGCTAGATGTCCTTCAATTGATGAATGGATAAAAATACTGTGGCATATATATACAATGGAATATTACTCCACCATAAAGAATGATAAAATTATGGCATTTGCAGGCAAATGGATGAAATTGGAGAATATCATGCTAAGTGAGATAAGCCAATTTGAAAAAACTAAAGGACGAATGATCTCGCGGATAAGCAAATGATGATATATAATGAGGGGAGGGAGGGGTTAGCATTAGGGTTAGGGTTAGGTTTAGGGTTGGGGTTAAGGAGGGTGGCAAGAATGGAGGAAGGAAGGACTGTATAGAGGGAAAAGAGAGGTAGAAGGCGTGGTGGGGAAGGAAAAAAAATAACAGAATGAATCAAACAACATTACCCTATGTAAATTTATGATTACACAAATGGTATGCCTCTACTTCATGTACAAACAGAGAAACAAGTTGTACCCCATTTGTTTACAATAAAAAAAAGACTCTTTGTCTTTCAATTTTTTTTTTCAAAATACATAGCTGCACGTTTCTAATTATTTAGATGACTGCAAGTTTACATGAAAATGAATATTTCAGCTAGATCCTAAAGCAGCGTTTCTCAGAGAAGATGATATTGGTATCTAAGGAAGAACAGCTCTTCAAAGCTGGTCCAGTCTTAACATTACTTCACTGGAGCAGAGGCCTTGTGATGGGTTCCCAGGGGGCTGGACTGTCAAGGAAAAGGCAATCAGCCAACTCATCATTCCATGTTCTTTTTCATTCCTTCAAATCCCCATCATGACCCCAGCCACCACTGTCCTACTTATCATTACTACAAATTAGTTTCCATTTTTAAAACTTTTATATAAATGAAATCACATGGTGTATAATGTATTTCTCTGGCTTGCTTCACTCAGCGTAATTATTTTGAGATGAACCTATGTTATAGTCATAGAGCAACAGTTCAACGTGATTTATTGCTGATGAGTATTCCACTATATGGCGCCACCATAATTTAACCATTGATGTGCTGACGGACATTTGGATTATTTCCAGTTTTTTACTATTATAAATAAAGCTCTTACAAACATTCACTTACTAGTCTATGATCATTAGCTTTATTTTCTGTTTGCTATATAAGAGGTTTGTGATCAGTTATATGCTAAATATGTACCAACTTTTCAAGCAAATTCAAGTGTTCCAAAGTGGTTGTAATATTTTTGTATCTCTAATAGCTCAGGATAAGAATTTCAGGTCCTTGACATCCTGCTACAAGTTTTGGGGAGTTTTTTGATGCAATTTTAGTGGTATTTTTGGTTTAAAGTTCCAACTATTTACAACTGATTTTTGCATTTAGCTCTTATATCTTGAAACCCTGCTAAATTTACTTATTAGTCCTAATAGGGATTTGTTTTTTAAAGAATTCCATTATATTTTTTTTAAATAGATGATCAGGTCATGTGTGAATAGAGATGTTTTTATTTGTTTCCTTCCTTTGTCATTCGTTTTTCTATCCTATTCCTGGTTTATGGCACTGGCAAGAAGCTCCTGTGTCATGCTGAAAAGTGGAGAAAGCAGACATCGTTTGTTTTGTTCCAGGGCGCTGGAGAAAAACAATCTGCCTTTTTCTGTCGAGGATATTTGTGGACCTTCCTACCTATCTTCATCAGTGTATGGATGTCATTACTCTCCTTACAGAGAGTATTTAATAGAAAGGATGTTGGGGTTTGTTTAATGCTGTTCTCTGTATAAACTGCGTTGATCATATGGCTTTTCTTTTATAGCTCGTACCCTAAATTACATTGGCTCATTTTCTAAGGTAAATCAACCTGGTTTTGATGAAATAACATCCACTAACACATGCTGCGAGACCCTTTTCATTTATTATTGCATTTGCTAATATCTTGGGCAGGGTTTTTGCATACATGTTAATGAATGATGTTTGTAGTTTTCTTTTCTCTTAATGCTTTCAAGTTTGGGGATAAGTATATTGCCGATCTCACAAAAAAGGTTGGGAAATAGTCCCTGCTCTTTAATTTTCTTGAAATATTTGTGTAGAATTTACTTCCTTGAATGTTTGTTATAATTCACTAGGAACCATCTGGACTTAGGGTTTCTTTATAAGAAGGTTTTAAACTATAAACTCAATTTATAATTAAATATAAATAAAACAAACATAGGGTTACTCTGGCTATGTATTTCTTCCTAAGATTTATAATTATTTATTTTGTCCATTCCTTCTAAATTGTTGAATTTACATGGACATATGACTGTTTATATGTATATTATAGTATTATCCTTTTAATATCTGTAGAATTGATAGTGATTGTCCTTCTGTATTGGTAACATCTCTTTCTTCCTTCTTTGTTTTCCTGATGAGTGCAGCTAGAAATTTGTTAATTTTCTTAATTTTCTCAAAGAATCGTTGATTTCTGCTCTGAAATTTATTTTCCTCTGTTTACTTTGAGGTTCATTTGTTGTTATTTGAGTTTCTTAAGATAGAAACTGAAGTCATTGATTTGAGAACTTTCTCTAATAAAGACATTTGGTGCTAAAAATTTTCATGTTTTGCTTTTTGTTTATTTAGTTCAAAATGTTTTCAAAGTTTTCTTTCAGTTAGTTCTTTGACTCATGGATTATATAGAATTGTGTTATTTAGTTTGCAAATATTTGAGAATTTTCTAGAGATCTATCTGTTAGATTTCTAGCTCAGTTCCATATGGTTAGAGAATATTCTTTGCATGACTTGAACTGTGGCTCAGAATGTGCTATATCGTGGCAAATGGTCAGTGTATCTTGTGTATTCAATTCTTGTTATATGAAATTCTCTGTGTCAATTAGATAAAGTTGATTGAAAATGTTCATCAAGTCTCCTATATCCTCCCTGATTTTCTGTCCTTTCTACAAAATTGGTATGATCTTTTAACAAAATGACCATTATTTATTGGCAATATTCTTTCCACTTAATTTTATTTGTCTAATTTTAATAGAGTCATTCTCTTTAAACTATTGTTAGAATTGTAGATTTGTTGTTGTTGTTGTTCTTTTAACCTATTTATGTCTTTGTGTTTAAAGTGGATTTTTTTTTCAGTGCTGGGACTTGAACCCAGGGTCTTGTACATGATAGGCAAGCACTCTGCCACTGAGCTACATCCTCAGCTGAAAGTGAATATCTTGATGGCAGCAGAGAAATGGAATCGTTTTTGTGTCTGTCTTTTATTGGGGTGTTTGGACCATTTACACTTAAACGGTTAGTGGTATAATTAAGTCTATCAGCATACTATTTATTTACTATTGACCTCATTCTGTTTTTGTTCCTTTTCCTTCTTTTTCTACTTTATTTTAGATTATTATTATGAATCCATGTTATTTCCTGGCATATTAGCTATAACTTTTGTTCTAATATTTAATGGTTATTTTACAATTTATAGTTTACATTTATAAATTACCAAAATCTACCTTTACCAGGGCACAGGGGCACATGCCTGTAATCCTAATGCTTCAGGAGGCTTAGGCAGAAGGATTGCAACTCTGAGGTCAGCCTGGACAACTTAGTGAGATCCTGTCTCAAAATAAAAAATAAAAAGGTCTGGGATTGGGATTGCCACTCATTGGTAGACAACATCTGGGCTCAATCCCAAGCACTACGAAAAAAAAGAAACCCTCAAATATACAAGGTAGTACTACGCAATAATAAACTTAATATATTTTAGAAAAGTTATAATAGTATATTTCAATTTCTTCCCTCCTGGAGGAGTGTGTGTGTGTGTGTGTGTGTGTGTGTGTGTGTGTGTGTTTTAAATATTTGAACATATTTTAAAACCCAAAATAAGTGTTTTTATTTAAACAGTCAATTTAAGAAATTTAAATAAGAAAAAAAAAAAAAAAAAGAACTTAAGTATGTCTATTATGTTACCATTCCCAGTGCTCTTTATTTCTTAGTTTGGGGTTTGTTGAACTTCTTTGCTCTAAGAATTCAGTTTTCATCAAATTTGTAAATCTTTAGCCATTCTTTTTTCAAGGATTTTTCCACCCATCAACCTTTGGGAACTACAGTTGCATGTATATTAAGCCACTTGAATTGACTCATTGTCCACTAATGAAAATTTTTGTTGTTTTTGTTTCTTTTTCTGTTTTTCATTTTGAATAGTCTTCCTGATATGCCTTTAAGTTCACTAATCTTTGCTGATATTAAATCTTACTTTAATTCAATTCAGTGTATTTTTTAACTTATACTTGTAGTTTTGATCTCTTTAAGTTTTTTATCTTCTATATCTCCATGTAAGTTTTTTAATATTTGAATATTTTAAAATGTTTACCTTAGGGCCAATTGTTCCACACTTTGGAAGCAAGATCCTTCTGGGTAATCTACCAAGGTCCTACTAACTGTAAGGTTTTCCAGGCTGCTAGGAACAGGTGCTCTTCAACCTTGATTAATGACCAGGGTCTGATCCTGCTAATTCTTTCCAGTAAGTCTTTCCTGGACACTGGTTCACTGTTCACTCACAAGCATATGACAATCAATGCTCTGCATACTCTCTGGGGTTCTCTTGTAGATATCAAGACTTTTTTCTTTCAGCAGTTCTCCCTTATCCAGGGACTGTCCTGTGGTCTCCTAGAGGATTTGACCAGCATGAAGTCTCAGCTGCATTTCTTCAGCTCAGGATGTCCATGGACTCTGCCAGAGTTCCTCCTCTCCACACTGCATTCTGGAAATTCTCCTTAGGATCGGCAGCCATCACAGGCCTTCCCTCCTGCATTTCCTGTCTCTTAAACATCAGTGTTTTTCATGGCCTCATACCCAATGTCTTCACAATTGTTGTTCATTTGTTTTACCCAGAATGTAATTCAGTAGGGATAAAAAGGTTTTAGTTTCAGAAGTAAAATTTTGCTCCTGACAAATGATGGTAGGAACTCCAACTTCCCAAGATAACTGGATAGAGACTCCCAGAATTTCAGTCTGGGCAGAAGACAAATTGGACCCACCAAATGATTGTGTAGAGATTACTAGAGGGAAAAAAAAATAGATTACCTCCCACAAGTAGTCCTTGTTCATCATGCCAAACTACTAGAAAAACTTTGATAACCCCAAGTTTGGGGTTCACTCATTTATTCCACCTTGGATTACTATTACCATAACCTCACTTCATTCAATAACTGTGAAACATTTCCACAGAATGAGGCATTTAGTTTTATCTTTGGAAGTTTTTCCAATCAACATTTTCTGCCCATCAGCTATCATTTGAACTTAAATGAAACCTGTTATACCCTGGTGATATTTACTGATGTAACAAAAGGGTTTGATAATGGAAACAGGCTTCATCCTGCAAGTTGTTTCTGTAGGGCCACAGATACCAGAATCTTTACAACACTTACAAATTGGATTTTAGCTCTCCAGACACTACTTGATAGTCCTCTGAGGTAAACCTATCTGGTCTATGTCTTTGACTCCGTGGAATCCTTGAGTAAAATATTTCAGTGAGGAAATTTACTGTAATACAATAAAAATGTTTCCAAAGGAAAGAAAAACAACTTTGGGTAAGCTCATTATTGTATAAAAATGGACTTTTGAATGTTTTCCTTGTTTCTATTATTTTTTCAGAATTAGTATTGCACTTAAAGCACCCTACAAGAGTTTAAATACCTAAAGCTTCAAATATGTCTATTAAGCATAAATTAATGATGGGCACTATGCTGTACATTGGGAATAGAGGATAAAGTAAGTTCCTTCCACCTTTACAATGCTTTTAGGATAGAATAGGTCTCCATATTATACAGACAAATAAATGAGCAATTAAAAAGATCTGTTTTATTTCCATTACAGGTCACACACATGAAGAACTGTTACAGAATGTTTAAAAGCTTATAAAATCATCAAGTTGAAAAAATTAGATAGAGTTCACTTATTATTCATTCTTCTAAACCCTATCAAGCAAATTTTTGTGTCTTCCATGGGCTAGTTATAACAGACTAAAAGTCAGCTATTGTAGCCCAAGGACCAAATTCCTCCTTCTATTGTTCTTATAAATAAAGATTTATTGAAACACAGCCATGATCTTTTTTTACATATTGCTTCCAGCTGTTTTTATCATGCCACAGCGGAGTTGAATAGCTGCAACAGAGGGGACGTGATCCTCAAAACTGAACACATTCTTAATCTCTTCTTTACAGAAAAGGTTTGCTCTGCAACAAATGAGTAATTTCTCAGTCCTGCATCTGAAAAAGAGCTCTACCATAACCAAGATTAAAATTCAGTTGTTTTGAAATCTGCAATAAAAGAAACTAGAAATCACGATAGCCAATTTTGTGTTCAACAGTTTGACAAGGTCTTTCTTTACACATAGCCCAGTCTTTTTTTTTTTTTTCTTTTTCTTATTTCTATCATGCTAATTGCCTTTACTCCACTTAGTGGAATTAGAGAACATCTGACCATTAAATTCTTCCTTATTGTCCTCCTTAGATATCTGCATCTATTATTGCTTTTCTAAAAAAAAAAAAATATTAAATATAAATGTATTTAATATTTAATATTTATATTTATATATATAAAACAACCTCATATATACACACAAGGTCCTTAGAGTTATCATAATGCAAATGGCAGTGAGAATCTTGATCTCAACTCCACCTGCCATGGAACTCCATGAATAAGTGATTCTTGGCAAATATTCCTTTGCATTAGCCCAATTTGGTAAATATCATTAAAAAGTGTCAAAGATCACTAGTATTATTTTCTCAGAAGTTTTTCTTAGAATCCTTTTGTCAGAAGGAAAATATTACCTCAAAATCAATTTCTCACATTCTAGTTTTCTTGCTTCACCTTTTTTCCAATAACACAGGTGTTCCTGATTGTTTACGAATACTTCTTCAAAACAATTTAACAATGGCATAGCACAGTTCTTAATGCCATTCCATTTAGAATTGCTTCCAGCAGGTAGAACTGCATTAAAATGTTACCAATTACTCCCAAATAGATTGTTAGGCAGCTGAACAAGCTATAACAATTTAAAATATCAGCAAATCTAGAGAAAAATGTATTAAGAAAATAGTTTGGAACTATAAATAAGCTTCCTTCAATATTGTAAATCCTTGGTGTTAACATATGTATTTCTCATAAAAAAAAGTAGTGCAGAAATTGTTTATTTCATTTTTCTATTTGGATAGCTTCAAACTGGTAGTAATTAACTGCTTACATTAAAATGCATTTAGATAGGAAATGTCCATCCCTAACAGAACCCACATTTATAGGTGAGCTTTATTTCTATGATTAACGTATTCTTTCCAAACTACTTCTGGAGTCACAAAGCCGACTTTCAAAAATGAAATCTGCCAAAGCTTCCCCCAATGATGTAACTTGAGAGAAAAATCTAGATTTCAACTTACAAATTTGAGTCAGTCATTGAGCAAGCTGACAAGCTCAATGACTTATTTCCCATGCCTAACAACTGTGTTCTTTAAACATAGAGACATTAAATGCCTTTGTGTAGTTTCAGAGAGTTTCATGCAATAGCTCCCGTACTATTATACTTTAGCCATCTCTTAACATTTCAACACTTTTTAACAGTGCTATTCTCTGATTTATTCATGTTATTTTTTAGAATAGTAAAATAATACACTCTGAAGTCTCCAACCTAAAGGCTCAGAACTAGTCTTCTACTTAGTAACTAGCTTGTAGTGCATAATTAATTAACAACTAGTGGCTTAATTAATAACTAGTTTAGTTAATAACTAGTTTACTTCAAGACCAGGTAATAAGAAAAGTCCAACTCGATTTTTTGATTTATATTTTTATACAGCAACCCTTATATATATTATGTATAATAATATACAAAAATAAAATGAATGCAATTATTCTAGATGCTATCTTAATTGAAAAAATATTCCTCCATGGTTTTACTCCCCAAAATGCATTGTTTATTTAGTAATTAGTTTACTATGAATTGATTCTCTTTTAAATACTCATTTTAAAGTAAGTCTTTCTCTTTTTATGTTAAGCACCACTCAACTATCCTCAAAAATTCATTGCTACACCGAGGCTGGACGCCATTGCTGAGCCTGCCTGCCTGACGCCTACTGCTGAGGGACCCTGCACTTGCCTCTGTGCTGACTCAGTGCACCCTCGCTGGGGTTCCCCAGCTTCCTTGGAGGCTGGTGCAGGTATTTTGAATTATTACTGAGGGCGTGGCCATCATAATCAGAAGGGTGGCTCCCTTTCTGAGACACCTACAGGAGACTGGAAGCCCATTGACAGGGATCAGGATTCAAGAAGAGGAGGTATTGAGAGACTTGGGACCAACTCAGAGCCACCAGGTGAGTCTCTCCCATTGGGCGAGCTCCCCGGCCAGGGCGGTGGTCCGGAATGCAGGAAACTTCATGGAGTAGAGTTGCCCAGTGAGACTCCCCTGCCGGAGCCATGATTCCAGACAACTGGGAACATTGTAGAGAAGGGCTGTGCAGCAAGAAGCTTCGGCACAGAGCAAGGGTCCCAGGCACGGGCGGCAGGACCAGGCTGTAGGCAGCTTCTCGGAGGAGGGCTGCCCAGCAAGACTTCCCCATCGGGTAAGTCTTCCCCATTAGGGGAGGTTTCCAGAGACAGGCCCAGAACAACCATGCCCTAGACCACAATCTAGTCCCCCTTTGACTGACCATCAGTCAACAAATGGAGGTGCCTCTGCCCACTAGCAGGGAATATATTCCACCTGAAGGCCACCATCCCTAGAGGGACAGCTTCCTTTTGGAAAACTGCATTATCAAGTTCCTCCAAGATTTCAGGCTACTGAAGGCTAAGAGGTGAGTTATTGGAAATCTACAGGAACAATATAAGTCAATAGAGGAAAGCTGCAATATCTCAGAGTTTCACTACTAGAGGGGTAGATACCTGAGCAATATGAGAAAACAAGGGAAGAAAATGTCCCAATCAAACCTAGATGCTACATCAATAAAATCCAATGACAGCATGGCAGAAGAAATGTCAGAAAGGGAGTTCAGAATGTTCATAATTAAAATGATCAGAGAAGCAAATGATGAGATGAAAGAGCAAATGCAGGCTTTGGATGATCGCACCACTAAATAGTTAAAAGAGCAAATGCAGAAAGCAACAAACATTTCAATAAAAAGTTAGAGATACTGAAAAAAAAAACAAACTGAAATACTTGAAATGAAGGAAACAATAAACCAAGTTAAAAACCCCATATAAAGCATAATCAATAGGATAGAACACCTGGAAGACAGAACCTCAGATATTGAAGACAAACTATTTAATCTTGAAAACAAAGTTGAACAAACAGAGAAGATGGTAAGAAATCATGAACAGAATCTCCAAGAATTATGCAACATCATGAAAAGGCCAAATTTAAGAATTATTGGGATTGAGGAAGACTTAGAGAAACAAACCAAAGGTATGAACAATCTATTCAATGAAATAATATCAGAAAATTTCTCAAATCTGAAGAATGAAATGGAAAATCAAGTAAAAAAGGCTTATAGGACTCCAAATACACAAAATTACAACAGACCCACACCAAGGCACATTATAATGAAAATACCTAACATACAAAATAAAGACAGAATTTTAAAGGCTGCAAAAGAAAAGAATCAAATTACATTCAGGGGAAAACCAATAAGAATATCAGCAGATTTTTCAATCCAGACCCTAAAAACTAGAAGGGCCTGGAACATTTTTCAAGCTCTGGAAGAAAATGATGCCAACCAAGAATCTTATACCCAGCAAAACTTACCTTCAAATTTGACAACAAAATAAGATCCTTCCATGATAAACAAAACCTAAAGGAATTCACAAAAAGAAAGCTGGCATTACAGAACATTCTCAGCAAAATATTCCATGAGGAAGAAATGAAAAACAACAATGTAAATCAGCAAAGGGAGGAACTAGCCTAAAGGAATAGCTAAATAAAGGAGAAACCAAGTCATGTCAGAAAACAAAAATGAGCCAAATGAACAGGAATACAAAATATCTCAATAATAACCCTGAATGTTAATGGCCTGAACTCATCAATCAAAAGACATAGACTGGCAGATTGGATTAAAAAGAAAAATCCAACAATATGCTGCCTGGAAGAGACTCATCTCATAGAAAGAGATACCCACAGACTAAAGGTGAAGGGATGGGAAAAACATACCATGCACAAGGACTCAGCAAAAAAGCCAGAGTATCCATCCTCATATCAGATAATGTGGACTTCAAGCCAAAGTTAGTCAGAAGGGATAAAGAAGAACATTCCATACTGCTTATGGGAAGCATAAATCACCAAGACATAACAATCATAAATATCTATGCCCCAAACATTGACTCATCCATGTAGGTCAAACAAATACTTCTCAATTCCAGGATTCAAATAGACCACAACACAATAATACTAGGTGACTTTAGCACACCTCTCTCACCACTGGACAGATCTTCTAATCAAAAACTGAACAAAGAAACCATAGATCTCAATAACAATCAATAATTTAGATTTAATGGACATATATAGAATATACCATCCAACAAAGAGCGAATACGCTTTCTTCTCAGCAGCACATGAATCCTTCTCTAAAATAGAACATATTTTATGCCACAAAGATACCGTTAGCAAATACAAGAAGATAGAGATACTACCTTGTACTCTATCAGATCATATTGGAATGAAATTAGAAGTCAATGACAGAATAAAAAAACAGAAACTATTCCAACACCTAGAGATTAAATAATACGCTATTGAATGATGAATGGATAACAGAAGACATCAGGGGGGAAATAAAAAAATTCTTAGAGGTAAATGAGAACAAAGAAACATCATATCAAAATCTCTGGGACACTATGAAAGCAGTACTTAGAGGAAGATTTATTTCATGGAGTGCATTCAACAAAAGAAGAAAAAATCAACAAATAAATGACCTAACACTACAGCTCAAAGCCCTAAAAAAGAATAGAACAACACCAAAAGTAGTAGAAGACAGTAAATAGTTAAAATCAGAGCTAAAATCAATGAAATTGAAACAGAAGAAAATAATCAAAAAAATAGACAACATAAATAGCTGATTCTTAGAAAAAGAAAACAAAATCAATAAACCCTTAGCCACACTAACAAAGAGAAAGAGGGAGAAAACTCAAATTACTAAAATTTGGAATGAACAAGGAAATATCACAACAGACACGACGTGAAATACAAAACATAATTAGAAGCTCTTTTGAAAATCTATACTCCAACAAAACAGAAAATCTCGAAGACATCAACAGGTTTTTAGAGACATATGAATTACCTAAACTGAACCAGGATGACATACACAATTTAAATCGATCAATTTCAAGTAATGAAATAGATGAAGTCATCAAAAGCCTACCAACAAAGAAATATCAGGGACGAGATGGGTTCTCAGCCGAGTTCTACAAAACCTTTAAAGAAGAGCTCATTCCAATACTTCTCAAAGTATTCCATAAAATAGAAGAGGAGGGAAACCTCTCAAACTCATTCTATGAAGCCAATATCACCCTGATACCTAAACCAGACAGAGACACATGGAGGAAAGAAAATTTCAGACCAATATCCTTAATGAACGTAGATCCAAAAATTCTCAACAAAATTTTAGCAAATCGCATACAAAAACATATTTAAAAGACAGTGCACCAAAATCAAGTGGGTTTCATCCCAGGGATGCAAGGTTGGTTCAACATCCAGAAATCAACAAATGTAATTCACCATATCAACAGACTTAAAGTCAAGAATCACATGATTATTTTGATAGATGCAGAAAAAGCATTTGATAAAATACAGCATCCCTTCATCCTCAAAACACTAGAAAAAATTGGGGTAGTGGGAACATTCCTTAACATTGTAAAGGCCATCGATGATAAGCCCATAGCCAATATCATTCTAAATGGTGAAAAACTGAAAGCATTCCCCCTAAAAATTGGAACAAGGCAGGGATGCCCTCTTTCACCACTTCTATTCAACATCGTCCTTGAAACTCTTGCCAGAGCAATTAGACAAATCAAAGAAATTAAAGGGATACGAATAGGAAAAGAAGAACTCAAACTATCCCTGTTCGCTGATGACATGATTATATATTTAGAGGAACCTGGAAATTCCACCAGGAAACTTTTAGAACTCATAAGTGAATTCAGTAAACTAGCAGGTGACAAGATCAATGCTCATAAATCCAATGCATTTTTATATATAAGTGATGAATCTTCAGAAAGAGAAGTTAGGAAAACTATCCCATTCACAATAGCATTGAAAAAAATGAAATACTTGGGAATCAATCTCACAAAAGAGGTGAAAGACCTCTACAATGAGAACTACAGAACACTAAAGAAAGAAATTAAAGAAAACCTTAGAAGATGGAAAGATCTCCCATGTTCTTGGATAGGAAGAATTAATATTGTCAAAGTGGCCATACTACCTAAAGTGCTATACAGATTCAATGCAATTCAAATTAAAATCCCAATGATGTACCTTACAGAAATAGAGCAAGCAATTATGAAATTCATCTGGAAGAATAAAAAACCTAGAATAGCTACAGCAATCCTCAGTAGCAAGAGCGAAGCAGGGGGTATCGCAATACCAGATCTTCAACTCTATTATAAAGCAATAGTAACAAAAACGGCATGGTATTGGCACCAAAATAGAAAGGTGGATCAATGGTACAGAATAGAGGACATGGATACAAACCCAAATAAATACAATTTTCTCATACTAGACAAAGGGGCCAAAAATATGCAATGGAGAAAAGATAGCCTTCTTCAACAAATGGTGCTGGGAGAATTGGAAATCCATTTGCAACAGAATGAAATTAAACCCATATCTCTCACCATGCACAAAACTAAACTCAAAATGGATTAAGGACCTCAGAATCAGACCAGAGACCCTTCCATCTTATGGAAGAAAAAGTAGGTCCAAATCTTCAACTCGTTGGCTTAGGACCAGGGTTCCTCAACAGGACTCCCATAGCATAAGAAATAAAAGCAAGAATCAATAACTGGGATAGATTCAAACTAAAAAGCTTTCTCTCAGCAAAGGAAACTATCAGCAATGTGAAGAGAGAGCCTACAGAGTGGGAGAATACCTTTGCCACTCATACTTCAGATAGAGCGCTAATTTCCAGAATCTATAAAGAACTCAAAAAACTCTACACCAAGAATCAAATAATCCAATCAACAACTGGGCTAAGGAAATGAACAGACACTTCACAGAAGAAGATGTACAAGCAATCAACAGATATATGAAAAAATGTTCTACTTCTCTAGTAATAAGGAAAATGCAAATCAAAACTACCCTAAGATTCCATCTCACCCCAATTAGAATGGCGATTATCAAGAATACAAGCAACAACAGGTGTTGGTGAGGATGTGGGGAGAAAGGTACACTCATACATTGCTGGTGGGGCTGCAAATTAGTGCAGCCACTTTGGAAAGCAGTGGAGACTCCTTAGAAAACTTGGAATGGAACCACCATTTGACCCAGCTATCCCACTCCTCAGCCTATACCCAAAGGACTTAAGATCATCATACTACAGAGATACAGCCATGTAAGTGTTCATTGCTGCTCAATTCACCATAGCCAGATTGTGGAACCAACCTAGATGTCCTTCAATTGATGAATGGATAAAGAAACTGTGGCATATATATATATATATATATATATATATATATATATATATATATACACAATGGAATATTACTCAGCCATGAAGAATGATAAAATTATGGCATTTGCAGGCAAATGGACGAAATTGGAGAATATCATGCTAAGTGAGATAAGCCAATCTCAAAAAACTAAAGGATGAATGACCTCGCTGATAAGCAGATGAAGACATATAATGGGGTGTGGGAGGGGTTAGTGTTAGGGTTAGGGTTAGGTTTAGGGCTAGGGTTAAGGAGGGTCTAAGAATGGAGGAAGGAAGGACTGTATAGAGGGAAAAGAGTGGTGGGAGGGGTGGGAGGGAAGGGAAAAAAATAACAGAATGAATCAAACAACATTAAAAAAAAAGAAATTGTTGTATACATGTACAATGGAATATTACTCAGCCATAAAGAATAATAAAATTATGGCATTTGCAGGCAAATGGATGAAATTGGAGAATATCATGCTGAGATAAGCCAATCTCAAAAAACAAAAGGACAAAGGATCTCGCTAATTAGTAGATGATGATACATAATGGGACGTGGGAGGGAGGCAAAAATGGAGGAAGGAGGGACTGTATAGAGGGAAAAGAGGGGTGGGGGGTGGGGGGAAAGGAAAAAATAACAGAATGAATCAAACACCAATACCCTATGTAAATGTATGATCACACAAATGGTATGCCTCTACTTCATGTACAAACAGAAACAAGTTTTACCCCATTTTTTCACAATAAAAAATTTCATAAAAAAAATTCATTGCTATCTCATGTTTCTAAATTTATTGTTTTAAAAGTCACTGACTAAAAGTCACTAGTTTTCTTTATGTAATTTAAAATTATTTTGGCTTGGCCAAAAAAAAAAAAAAAAGTAAGAATCATGGACTACTTTCTTCTAAGAATTTTACTTGTTAGGACACAATGTGGTCTATGCCAAAGAAAGCACCACGTAGACTGCTTAAAATATCAGTATTGTACTCTAAGCACTGATACTTCAAAATAGCAAGTCGGACCTTATATATGGATTTTGACATTGATTATTGCCTCCAAAGTGACTTCCTTTAGTGCACAGACAATCCACTAATATAGTATTCATATTCAAAATACTTGTGCAGTTTTATTGGAAATATTAGTATATGTAATGGAAAATATAAACCTTTGTATTTCTAGTAGTATTTACCTGTGCCACTCTGAAATCTTACCTTTTCTTTCAGAAATTATCGTTGTATATAGAAAGGATGGAAAATAATAGTGATAACAACAATAGCTATCATTTAATAAGCACTAAAACATACCTAACTTGTAATAGGTACATTAGACATCCATTTATTCTTCACAAAGATCCTACTAATAGTTCCTTGTATACATAAAGAAATTGAGAATCAGAGAGATTAAACACAATGATTGAAGACACAAAGCCAAGATCTAGAATATGCGTCAGTGCCTGAGTCCCCAAACTAAACCTAACATTATCTCATTAAAGGGACCACACTTAGTTTGACTGCTTATGCCTTCTACATTAATTCCAAAATGTTCTGAAAGTGAAACTGTTATCAAAGAATAGGCTAAATATTTCCAGGTAATCCATTATAATCTCAGTAATTTAAAATAGTACCGAGTAGTTTAGGAAATCCAAATGGCCGATTTATCTTCAGAGGAGTCAGAATCCATCATGGGCATCTCTCACTTAGTTTCTTATACTGAATGTAAACATTTCTTAAGAAAAAATTTAGAATGTAAGACTGGATTGTCTCCCATTTGGAGTTTTAGAAATATCTGTAAATCATTGTACATTTAGCAGACCCTCCTGATATATCTACTGCACCTTGTTATTTTTTTTTAATTGTAAACAAATGGGATACATGTTGTTTCTCTGTTTGTACATGGCGTAAAGGCATACCATTTGTGTAATCATAAATTTACATAGGGTAATGTTGTTTGATTCATTCTGCCATTTTTTTCTTCCACCCTAACCCTCTCACCCCTCTTTTCCCTCTATACAGTCCTTCCTTCCTCCATTCTTGCCCCCCTCCCTAATCCTAACTCTAACCCTAACACTAACCCCTCCCACCCCCCATTATGTATCATCATCCACTTATTAGCGATATCATTCATCCTTTGGTTTTTTGAGATTGGCTTATCTCACTTAGCATGATATTCTCCAATTTCATCCATTTGCCTGCAAATGCCATAATTTTATCATTCTTCATGGCTGAGTAATATTCCATTGTATATATATATACCACAATTTCTTTATTCATTCATCAATTGAAGGACATCTAGGTTGGTTCCACAATCTGGCTATTGTGAACTGAGCAGCTATGAACATTGATGTGGCTGTATCTCTGTAGTATGATGATTTTAAGTCCTTTGGGTATAGGCTGAGGAGTGGGATAGCTGCGTCAAATGGTGGTTCCATTCCAAGTTTTCTAAGGAATCTCCACACTGATTTCCAGAGTGGCTGCACTAATTTGCAGCCCCACGAGAAATGTATGAGTGTACCTTTCTCCCCACATCCTCGCCAACACCTGTTGTTGCTTGTATTCTTGATAATCGCCATTCTAATTGGGGTGAGATGGAATCGTAGGGTGGTTTTGATTTGCATTTCTCTTATTACTAGAGATGTTGAACATTTTTCCATATGTTTGTTGATTTCTTGTAGATCTTCTGTGAAGTGTCTATTCATTTCCTTAGCCCATTTGTCTATTGGATTATTTGCATTCTTGGTGTAGAGTTTTTTGAGTTCTTTATAGATTCTGGAGATTAGTGCTCTATCTGAAGTATGATTGGCAAAGATTTTCTCCCACTCTGTAGGCTCTTTCTTCGCATTGCTGATAGTTTCCTTTGCTGAGAGAAAGCTTTTTAGTTTGAATCTATCCCAGTTATTGATTCTTGCTTTTATTTCTTGTGCTATGGGAATCCTGTTGAGGAACCCTGGTCCTAAGCCAACATGTTGAAGATTTGGCCCTACTTTTTCTTCCATAAGATGGAAGGGTCTCTGGTCTGATTCTGAGGTCCTTAATCCATTTTGAGTTTAGTTTTGTGCATGGTGAGAGATATGGGTTTAATTTCATTCTGTTGCAAATGGATTTCCAATTCTCCCAGCACCATTTGTTAAAGAGGCTATCTTTTCTCCATTGCATATTTTTGGCCCCTTTGTCTAGTATGAGAAAATTGTATTTATTTGGGTTTGTGTCCGTGTCCTCTATTCTGTACCATTGATCCACCTTTCTTTTTTAGTACCAATACCATGCCGTTTTTGTTACTATTGCTTTGTAGTAGAATTGAAGATCTGGTATTGCGATACCCCCTGCTTCACTCTTTCTACTGAGGATTGCTTTAGATATTCTGGGTTTTTTATTCTTCCAGATGAATTTCATAATTGCTTGCTCTATTTCTGTAAGGCACATCATTGGGAATTTAATTGGAATTGCATTGAATTTGTATAGTACTTTTGGAAGTATAGCCATTTTGACAATATTAATTCTTCCTATCCAAGAACATGGGAGATCTTTCCATCTTCTAAGGTTTTCTTTAATTTCTTTCTTTAGTGTTCTGTAGTTCTCATTGTAGAGGTCTTTCACCTCTTTTGTGAGATTGATTTCCAAGTATTTTATTTTTTTCGATGCTATTGTGAATGGGGTAGTTTTCCTAATTTCTCTTTCTGAAGATTCATCACTTATGTATAAAAATGCATTAGATTTATGTGCATTGATCTTATATTCTGCTACTTTACTGAATTCACTTATGAGTTCTAAAAGTTTTCTGGTGAAGTTTCCTGGTTCCTCTGAGTATATAATCATATCATCAGCAAATAGGAATAGTTTGAGTTCTTCTTTTCCTATTCATATCCCTTTAATTTCTTTGGTCTGTCTAATTGCTCTGGCAAGAGTTTCAAGGACGATGTTGAATAGAAGTGGTGAAAGAGGGCATCCCTGCCTTGTTCCAATTTTTAGGGGGAATGCTTTCAGTTGTTCACCATTTAGAATGATATTAGCCATGGGCTTAGCATCAATGGTCTTTACAATGTTAAGGAATGTTCCCACTACCCCAATTTTTTCTAGTGTTTTGAGGATGAAGGGATGCTGTATTTTATCAAATGCTTTTTCTGCATCTATCAAAATAATCATGTGATTCTTGACTTTAAGTCTATTGATATGGTGAATGACATTTATTGATTTCCAGATGTTGAACCAACCTTGCATCCCTGGGATGAAACCCACTTGATCTTGGTGCACTATCTTTTTAATATGTCTTTGTATGCGATTTGCTAAAATTTTGTTGAGAATTTTTGTGTCAATGTTCATTAAGGATATTGGTCTGAAATTTTCTTTCCTCGAGTTTCTCTGTCTGGTTTAGGTATCAGGGTAATATTGGCTTCATAGAATGGGTTTGAGAAGGTTCCCTCCTCATCTATTTTATGGAATATTTTGAGAAGTATTGGAATGAGCTCTTCTTTAAAGGGTTTTGTAGAACTCGACTGAGAACCCATCTGGTTCTGGACTTTTCTTTGTTGGTAGGCTTTTGATGATTTCTTCTATTTCATTACTTGAAATTGGCCTATTTTAATTGTGTATGTCCTCCTCGTTCAGTTTAGGCAATTCATATGTCTCTAGAAACCTGTTGAAGTCTTCGAAATTTTCTATTTTATTGGAGTATAGATTTTCAAAATAGCTTCTAATTATGTTTTGTATTTCAATCGTGTCTGTTGTGATATTTCCTTGTTCATTCTGAATTTTAGTAATTTGGGTTTTCTCTCGTCTTCTCTTTGTTAGTGTGGCTAAAGGTTTATCAATTTTGCTTATTTTTTCGAAGAACCAACTATTTATTTTGTCAATTTTTTGTATTGTTTCTTTTGTTTCAATTTTGTTGATTTCAGCTCTGAGTTTAACTATTTCCTGTCTTCTACTACTTTTGGTGTTGGTCTGTTCTTCTTTTTCTAGGGCTTTGAACTGTAGTGTTAGGTCGTTTATTTTTTGAGTTTTACTTCTTTTATTAAATGCGCTCCATGAAATAAATTTTCCTGTAAGTGCTGCTTTCATAGTGTACCAGAGATTTTGATATGATATTTCTTTGTTCTCATTTACCTCTAAGAATTTTTTAATTTCCTTCCTAATATCTTCTATTTTCCATTCATCATATAATAGCATATTGTTTAATCTCAAGGTGTTGGAGTAGTTACTGTTTTTTACTCTTTCATGTATTTCTAACTTCAATCCATTATGATCTGATAGAATACAAGGTAGTGTGTCTATCTTCTTGTATTTGCTAACATTAGCTTTGTGGCATAATATATGGTCTATTTTAGAGAAGGATCCATGTGCTGCTGAGAAGAAAGTGTATTCGCTCTTGGTTGGATGGTATATTCTATAAATGTCTGTTAAGTCTAAATTATTGATTGTGTTATTAAGATCTATGGATTCTTTGTTCAATTTTTGTTTGGAAGATCTATCCAGTGGTGAGAGAGGCATGTTAAAATCACCTAGTATTATTGTGTTATGGTCTATTTGGTTTCTAAAATTGAGAAGGATTTGTTGACATACATGGATGAGTCACTGTTTGGGGCATAGATGTTTATGATTGTTATGTCTTGCTGATTTATGCTTCCCTTAAGCAGTATGAAATGTCCTTCCTTATCCCTTCTGACTAACATTGGCTTGAAGTCCACATTATCTGAAATGAGGGTGGATACTCCAGCTTTTTTGCTGAGTCCATGTGCATGGTATGTTTTTCCCCATCCTTTCACCTTTAGTCTATGGGTATCTCTTTCTATGAGGTGAGTCTCTTGCAGGCAACTTATTGTTGGATCTTGCTTTTTAATCCGGTCTGCCAGTCTATGTCTTTTGATTGATGAATTCAGGGTTATTATTGAGATATGATTTGTATTCCCAGTCATTTGGTTCATTTTTTAAATTTTATTTATTTATTTATTTTTTTGACACAATTTGGTTCCTCCTTTATTTGACAATTCCTTTAGGATAATTCCTCCCTTTGCTGATTTGCTTCTTTGTGTTTTTTCTCTTCCTCATGGAATATTTTGCTGAGAATGTTCTGTAATGCCAGCTTTCTTTTTGTAAATTCTTTTAGCTTTTGTTTATCATGGAAAGATTTTATTTCATCGTCAAATTTGAAGGTAAGTTTTGCTGGGTATAAGATTCTTGGTTGGCATCCATTTTCTTTCAGAGCTTGAAAAATGTTGTTCCAGGCCCTTCTAGCTTTTAGGGTCTGGATTGAAAAATCTGCTGATATCCGTATTGGTTTCCCCCTGAATGTAATTTGGTTCTTTTCTCTCACAGCCTTTAAAATTCTGTTTTTATTTTGTATGTTAGGTATTTTCATTATAATGTGCCTTGGTGTGGGTCTGTTGTAATTTTGTGTATTTGGAGTCCTATAAGCCTCTTGAACTTGATTTTCCATTTCATTCTTCAGATTTGGGAAATTTTCTGATATTATTTCTTCAAATAGATTGTTCATTCCTTTGGTTTGTTTCTCTAAGCCTTCCTCAATCCCAATAATTCTCAAATTTGGCCTTTTCATGATGTCCCATAGTTCTTGTAGATTCTGTTCATGATTTCTTACCATCTTCTCTGTTTGTTCAACTTTGTTTTCAAGGTTAAATATTTTGTCTTCAATATCTGAAGTTCTGTCTTCCAGGTGTTCTATCCTATTGGTTATGGTTTCTATGGAGTTCTTAATTTGGTTTATTGTTTCCTTCATTTCAAGGACTTCTGTTTGGTTTTTTTCAATATCTCTAACTCTTTATTGAAATGATCTTTTTCTTCCTGTATTTGCTCTTTTAACTGTCAATTGGTGCAATCATTCAATGCCTGCATTTGCTCTTTCATCTCATCATTCAATGCCTGCATTTGCTCTTTCATCTCATCATTCAATGCCTGCATTTGCTCTTTCATCTCATCATTCAATGCCTGCATTTGTTCTTTCATCTCATCGTTTGCTTCCCTGATGATTTTAATTATGTACATTCTGAACTCCCTTTCTGTCCTTTCTTCTGCCATGCTGTCATTGGATTTTATTGATGTAACATCTAGATTTATTTGGGGCATTTTCTTCCCTTGTTTTCTCATATTGTTCAGGAATCAGTGGATCATTAAGATATTGCAGATTTCCTCTATTGACTTATAATGTCCCTGAAAATTGCTAGTATATCCCCTCTTTTCCTTCAGTAGCCTGAAGTCTTGGAGGATGTTGATAATGCGGTGCTCCACAAGGAAGCTGCCTCTCTAGGGGTGGTGGTCTTCAGGTGGGGTATATTCCCTGCTAGTGGGCAGAGGGGCCTCCACTTGTTGACCAATGGTCATCCAAAGGGGAAGTAGGCTGCAGGCTGAGGCAAGGCCTGTTTGTGCCCGTGTCTCCGGTTTTACCGTCCTTGTGGGAAAACCTCACCCGGCAGGGAAGACTCACCCGGTGGGGAGGTCTCGTTGGTCAGTTCCCCTCCTAGAGGTTCCCCTCAATCTACAACTACCACCTGGGCTGGACTGCCTTCCTCTGCAATGTTCCCAGGGGCCCGGACCTACCTCCTGGGCCTGGGAGCCTCACCCTTCACAGACGAGTCTCCTTAGGCTGCCTCTCCTCAGAGAATCTGCCTGCAGTCCTGGAAACTTCGCTCCGCCCCTAGGCGTGTCTCTGTGCGGCTCTTCCACCAAGAAGCCACCTAGGTCCTGGGACCCTGCTCTGCACCTAATCTCCTGCCTATGGGACCCCTCCTCTGAGCCGCCACCTGGAGCCCCATACAATAGCTCCGAGTCCCAGCGACCCGCCACATGCCTCTTCCTCCAGAGAGCAGCCCAGTGTTCCGACGCGGTCACTAGGAGTCCAAGCAACTCACTTCCCATCTCCTCCTCCAGCCAACCGCCCGTAGCCCTAGGCAGTCACTCGGAGTCCAAGTGACCCGCCCTGTTCCTCGTCCTCCTCGGGGTAGCCCCCCGGGTGTTCAGGAGTGGTCGCTCCAAGACCAAGCGACCCAACGAGCTCCTCCTCCAGGCAGGCCATCGGTGTTCAGGAGCAGTCGCTCTGAGTCTAAACAGATCGCCGCGCAGCTCCTCCTCTGGCAACCGCCTGTAGCTCTGGTGTAGTCCCTCCAAGTCCAAGCGACCTGCCACGCTCTTCGTCTTCCTCTAGGCAACCCCCCAGTGTTCAGAAGCGATCGCTCTGAGTCCAAACAGCTCACCATGCAGCTCCTCCTCAGGCAGCCGCCCGGAGCCCCAGTGGTGCTCCGAGTCCAAGCGCTGTGCTGAGCCGCCTCCTCTACGATGTTTCCAGTTGTCCGTGTTTACCGCTCCAGCAGGGGGAGGGGTGTCTCACCAGGCAACTCTATTTCACAAAGTTCCCTGTGTTCCGAGGCTACCGCCCCATCCGGGACACCTCCCCAACGGGAGAGACTAACCCAGCGGCTTTGAGTTGGTCCCAAGTCTCTCACTATCTCCTCTTTTGAATCCTTTGTCCTGGAGCAACATGAAATGCAGTCACCCTCTAGTCCGCCATCTTGAAACCCCACACCTTGTTATTTTGCTTAGCTATTCTTTTACTTCTCTGTAAAGCTATCTGCTAGGTCATTTCTATCGACTTCTAGAAGGTAGCATAATACATCTTTGGATCCACATAATAATATGCATTAAGTGTAGGTGGACTAAATAATGTGTTTCACACATATATTTATTATATTTCAAGTTGTCACAGATATTACTGATTCATAAATTACTAATTATTTTTTTGTTCATAGCGTTTTTCTCATGTCAGCCACCATTTAAAAATATAAATAAAATAACAGGAAAGTTTCTATTAATTTCTTTCTTACTTTAAGAAGAATTCCTGGGCTGGAGATGTATTTCAGTGACAGAGAGCTTGTCTAGCAGGTGCAAGGTCTCAGGTTCAAGTCCCAACACTGAAAAAAAATTCCTCATAGTTGAAAAAGTTGAAAACACATTAATTTAGTATTATATACACACATTATTCCCTAAACAGTAAAATTTACATTTTACTTGTCTATTGTAATTTTGTCAGTTAAAATATGGGAGGGAATATTTTCTCCATAATTATTCAAGACTTTGGCATTACACAAAAGGGAAAAGAAAAATAAGAAGCCTCTGAAATATAATATTTCACCACCTGCACT
The DNA here is from genome assembly GCF_902686445.1 of Sciurus carolinensis. Lineage (NCBI taxonomy): Eukaryota > Metazoa > Chordata > Mammalia > Rodentia > Sciuridae > Sciurus > Sciurus carolinensis. Next base: position 26,589,092 of record NC_062224.1, read on the forward strand.
CAAGATATTAATGCAAGAACTTAAAAACAAAAACGTTCCAATACTGATGTTTAGGATACACTTCTACCCTCTTTCCTATTTTAAGTAGTATTCATGGGTGCATTCCTTTGGTACAAAGAACTGAGTTGAAAGGCCTGAAAAAAAATATAATCTGCTCTGCGTTTTCTCCCAGTTATTAGTATGAGCTTTTCAAAGAAATCAGCAGTGTAAGAAAGTGAGGCATAGATATTTTAAGCAAAATATGCAAGAGTCATTTTTTTAAGTAATATCACCAAAGATACTCGAACAATAATAATAGTAATTAGTGTAAAAAGCCCTAAGGAGTATGAAGACTTTGATTATTTATGAAGCTCTATTTTTTCAGCCTTTCATTTCACTTGCTCAAATTGATTCTGAAAAGATATGTAAAAGTGTGTGCCTCTAGAATAAAATGAAATTTTTCAAGACTCCAGTATATTTTCATTGCTAGAAATTGCATAGATACTTGCTGCATAGTCAGAAGAGATTAACTTTGATGAACACTGAAGTAATGGGCCCTCAACAGTTATTTGAGGAACATAATGAAGCTAACCCCTTGTCCAAGATCTGGGAATGGCAGATCAGACAGGCTAGAGCGAGGGCAGTAAGCATAAGCCCCAGCCATACAGAGACCGCCATACCAACAGGGTCTAAGGTCAGCAAGCCAGGGTGCGCTGACCTTTCCCACCCCCACAGCCTGGCCCAGGCTGGTGCAGATGCCCATTCTACACAAGGCCACAGTCCCAGAGGTCCAAACATCCATGATCCACAGGGAAGCTGGGATTGCACATCAGCCGGGAGAAAATGGAAGTGGGGCAGACTTGAATGGAAATTCAGACTCAAGGGTTAACCAATAGTGCTAGTACTTTCCCTTTCCTTTATTAGTATAAATTTGGACCAATAGCATGGACCCAAGTGCTATGTAAAACCCTAGACTCACACACTCGAGCAACAACCTCTTTTGAGTCCCCTCTTGACCTGCAGACGTTCTGTTTCTATTTCACACTTGAATATAATCCTGCTGCTAGACTCACGCATCCTCATCTGTGGATTCATTTTTCAAATTCACCAGATGATAACCCAGAAAGAATAAATGGGTGGTGAGCTGCTGGGGTCTGCTGCAACACTGGAGGGCACACCTGCCATTAAGGACTGCAACATGTGGACCTGCAGCTTATGCAGAACCCACCTGCCAACAGAAATGGAGAATCGAGGGACTGGGTTTGTGGCTCACTGGTAGAGCGCTTGCTTTGCATGAGTGAGGCACTGGGTTCAATTCTCAGCACTGCACATAAATAAATACGTAAAATAAAGGTCCATCAACAACTTAAAAAATAATTTAAAGAAAAGGAAATGGAGAAGCCAGTGTCATCTCAAATTCCAGTTTCAGTTGAGTGTTTGCTGACCTTTAACCCAAGTAATTTGCCTTAGTCTTTTATTCTGAACTAGTAGAAAGAAGTTAACTTTGAACCTAGACCTACTTGCTAATCCCTGCTCCATTACCTACCATTATATTATGTAATGCAAGTTGTTCAACTTCCTTGAATTCCCTTTCTAGCACATTTACTTCACTCCTAATAAAAATTACAGTGGAATATTTCTTTATGCACAACTGACATAGTAGGATTGAAAACACGTGGTTTATTTCCTCAAGTCATCCATATCCATACCCACTTTTCCATAGACTTTGTATGAACTCTGTTCCACAACTCTGAACACTTGGCTTTGATTTCATCCAGGAAATCTGGGGATTGACAGGTATCAGCTGGAAGATGAGGCTGTGAAATCCTTATCAAGGGGTCTTTGCCAAACCTGTTCACAGTAGTTTCTCTTCATTTGTTTCATTCACCCTCAATGTTTCTTCATGTTAAGAAACATTCAAATAAATGTTAGTCACAACATGACAAGATGAAATTCACAGTTGTTTCAAATCCAGTCAAATAAGCTAAAACCTATTTTTTTCATTTGTAATACCATAAGTTAAATATTTTTAATGTCAAAATAAGTGTTTCTGAATTTTATGAAAGTTAGGAGGTAAATGTTTGAATACTCTTGAGTCAGCTATGCAAAGAATATGCACAAACTTATTTTTCCTTAATTTCCTCCAAAATAGAGACTTGAGAGCTGGGAGACCCCCCCTGAATCCAGTACACCTGGGTTTTGTAAGGGGAAAAATGCAACTCAACTTGGGAACCGCAGCGGCTGCATGATCCTGCTGAACTGCTGCTGGCTCGCTTGTCTCAGTTGCGGCTGGTCAATAGCTCCCAGAAAAAAATGCTCGGCAGACACGAGGTCTCATGCAAGAGACTTTATTTATGCGGACAATTAACACGTGCACTCAGGGCGAAAAGAAGGGGAAACAGAGAGAAAGATGGCATGTGGCTTCTCCCAGATATTGGAATCTGCCGGGCTGGAAGGAACCAATAGCAGAGGAGAATTCTTGCAAGTTGACTGATGAACCAATAGCATGTTAGGACATAACGTGGGAAGCAGGAAAAGGGCTACAGCGGAAGTTGGAAATTCCTCTAACATAAGAGGCGGGCAGAGCGCAGATTGACAGGTGATGGGGAGGCCAGAAATTTCTGTAACGGGAGAGGCAGGCGGCTTTATAGATTGTAGGTTTAGCCATTCATCTCACACCCAATCAATAAAATATAGGTAGAATTCACTGGATAATTTCCTTTAAAAAATGAACAATGATATAAACTGTAGCATTTTGTTTTACTGGTTTTCCTTTCTCCTTCTGTCCAGAACATGGAAACAATTCATAGAGCTATAACAGCTGTTCTTAAACCATAAGGATGAAAAACATAATAAAAGAATAAAAAGAACCCAGGTCAATGATGAAACCACTAAACTACCAGAATAAAACATTCTACTTTCAAATTTCTTACCACACTAAAAAATACCCCTTTTATTTGTTTAACCATAAATAAAAACTTCACTGAATTGAATTTTCTGCTACTTGGGGTCAAAAATTATCCCAGCTGTTGCTATTACTACTATTTTATCCCAGCTATTACTACTTCTAGTAACTTGCTCCATTTTCTGAGAAGCAACTTTGGTACTTAATCCAGAGCACTTTCAGGGAGAGACCCTAAATAATCAAAGCAAGAATTTTTATCCCTTAAATGCTTAAGAAACTTTCAAATATGTTAACCTCTTTATTTTATATTACCCACCAATAGCACTTGCAAAATCAGCTGTTTTAGTCAAGGTTTTTGTAACAAGATATCCAAAACTGAGTGGCTTAAACAACAGAAATTTATCTCAGTTCCGTATCGCACTCCCTGCCCGCAGAGAGACACGACACCTGGTTCTTTTCAGCTCTTTATTGCGCACGTCTGCCGTGGTTTTCTTTCTTGCTTCTTCTTTGTTCTTTCTTTGTTCACTCTTTGAGGAACTTACACTCCAATATATACAGTACTTGTAACCAATCAGCCTTTGAGCACGAGGGGAGAGCATGCACAGATACAGGCAGCAAAGGCAGGCATACAGTGGACCTGCACTGTCCATCAGGGAGCTCAGCCAATCCCTCGAACTTCCTCAATACGATGTCAGTTGTTTATGCAAAAGTTAACTGCTCTGGCTCACTGCCAGGCGCCATCTTAGCCTTGCCACACCTAGGGCCAGGGGTCCGGCCGAAACCCCGACAGTTCCCCCTTTTCTCTTTTAAAAGAAAAGGAAAGCTCGGGACCGTGCCTGTCTTAGGCGGAGTGGTCAACCACCGTCCTTACCCGTCATCGGATAACTGTAGAGCATGCTACAGCTCCTGTCTTAGGTCGGTACGGTATCACCTCCTTCCTTACCCGTCTGGCTAGCGGTCCAGCATCGTGAGCCATACTTGTGGGGAACTGCCGGCCTCTAGGGCAGCCATGGCCTGATGGAAGATGATACGATCTCTAGCTTGATCTCGGCGCATGCGCATGATAAAGCGTGTGAGGAAGATAACAGTAATAACCATGAGGATAAATAAAGCTCCCATTCCTGCCCATTGCTTTACAAAGCTGAAAGAAGAGGATATCCAACTTAGCACTTCAGACATTGGCGCTATATCGACTCTAGTAGCGTTAAGGCTAACAATTTGAGATCTAAGAATAGCAGTAAGATTATCAAATTCATAAGACCAGTTGGTACGTAGCTGAACAGACAAGATTCTAGACAAGTTTGCTGCATAGCTGAAGTTATGGTAAGCTACAGGTGTAACGCACAGTCCTGCCAGATGATAAATACATCCCACGTTTAACAGTTCCTGTAAAATGTCCATTTGTTCTTGAAGTAAGTCCACTCGCTGGTTTACTAAAAGAATCCCTGCTTTTAGGTGTTGATCCACTGTCTGCTGAGTAGATAAGGCAGTAGCAGTCTGTTGAACCACATTATTGAGTGTAGCTGCAGACTGTACTGACGCATTTAAGGCTACAGCTGCTGCAGTGGCTGCTGCCGCTGATGCAACTACTGGCGGTAATGACTGCCTGCAGGTGATTCCAAAGTCCCTCTTATTTCTGGAAAGCAATACTGGCAATTCATCATCTGTAACAGAGACTGGCATAGGCAAGAAGGTAGGAACACACATTAAGTCTGCCAGCAGGAACCTAGAAGCATTTTAACATTGAGAGATAGCACAAATCTGAAGTACAATTGAGAGAAGCAGTTGTTTTGTTACATAGTTGAACTGTTCCTCCTAAGAGACTAAAAAGAGGTAGTAAGTTAGTTTATTCCGTGGAAACACACAAACTGAGCCGCAGCTCCAGTGAAGCACCGGGTTACCCTTATTACCCAGAGTTAAAAAACCCCAAACAAAGAGACAAAGAGAAAGTTTATCTTTAGGGGACCTGAAGGTCTCCTCTATTCCCCCTTTTTGTTTATAAAGAGTATTTTTGAGGGTGAGATGTGTATGTTCGACAATACTTTGTTTTTGTGGGTTATAAGGTACATCTGTGGTTAGAGTTATTTTAATTTTAGTGAGGAATTGGTTCTTACCAATTTTAGTTTTTAGAGAAAAATTTAGACTTTATAACGTAGTACAATTTTTAACAGTTGCTTAACCATAATTGTATAAACCCCTATTTTTAAGACAATTGTTCTAAAGAATAAAACTTAATAGACACAAAGTTAAGAGTAATTAGGTGTTTCTAAGAAATCCTTGCATTATATACCATGTCATTTTACCATATAGATTAAACTTTGGCTTATATCAAACATTAGTATTTCACCTTAGGAAAAACCTTAAATAGCTTTAGCTGTTTTACATACATACAACCAACTTAGTTACACACCGACTTGTTGAAACTTGCCCTTTATTACACACAGACTTTTTTATCCAGAAACATTTCCTTTTACCTTTTACTAAATATATTTCTATACCCAGAACCTTTTATTTTTTCTTTCCTATTTGTTGACCCCTTTTTGTTCACATTCTGAAACAACTCTTATGAAATTTCTGAATTTAGATAAATCACCCTATTTTAATAAGATTAAATATTTTGTTGTTTATAGTACCCTTAATTGAAACACAGTTGAAACTTTTGGGACCCTTTATATATAGAATTCCACTTGTTAGGACATAACTTTTAGTAACCTTGTTTTTAGTTTAGTGATGACACAAAGCAAGTTTAAACCCTTTTTATTTACCAACCTATGAAAACACCAATAATGTTTGAGTATGATACCCCATGGAATTTGAGGAGTTAAGAGTACTTGATGTTATTTAACAATTAGCATTTTAACCTTGTAAATTAACCAGACGTCTCTACAAACACATTTGAGTAATCCCATACATGTCAACTCCAATTTATTTATTTTATAAAAACCAAGATATCAGACAAGTGTCCTGAACAGGATCCGTTGCCTCTTTCCTGCTGAAGAAAAGTCCTAGAAGCAATTGATATTAGACATTGTTTAACATTAACATTTCATTAGTTTGACCACCTGGAGACTTATGAGTTATTTTTAAAGATATTTTACTTTCATTAGTTTACCCAATTTAAATTGAACCTTTTAAATCACGTGAATAAAAGTATTTGGATCCATTTTTAAATTTTAATTTTAAGAGCGCTCAGTTTTGACAAAACATGACATTAGACAGCACAACATAACACATAACACAAAATCAAAGGCCTTGTAACTTTATAGGTAAATGTTCATTGCAATGAAACAGCTGTTCAAAAACTTCAGTTGAATAAAAAATAGAACTGATCAAAAAGAAAAAAAATCATTAACCTAGGTATGCAGGATCAAAATTATGAGCTCAAAAATACAGCATTAAAGAAAAAACAAAACAAAACAAGAATCCTGAAGAATAAGTTAGTTTTGTGTAGCGGCCCAGGAGTTTAAAACGGACACTTCTTTTTTTTTCTTTTCTTCAGGTTACCCCTCCTCCTTCCTGCTGAGACTGCTGTAGTTTACATTCCATTGCAGGCCTTGTCAAGGCCAGGCAGAGGGGAGGGAGGATCACCCAGGACTTTTTAACCCTTTTTTAACCTGGTTGAGAAATCAGGTTAGGTTTGAATGCAGAAAATCACAAAACATTACTTTTTACTACTTTTAAGGAATGGAGCTGCTGAGCTCTCTGCCTAGGGGGACCCTCCCCTAAACTGATTTCCCTCTTTCTAACAAGTTGTTCCTTACACCCACTTTTATTTTTATTTTGTTTGTCCCTGATCTTATTGACGCCCTTTTTGATGTTTTAGACCTTTTTTCTTACATTTTCTCCAAAACCTGACTGACCTCAGTCAGAGGCTCCACAAAAGAGTGTCTTTTAACTATTGCCCACAGGTCTCGAGTCTTCACCGGTGTCAATGTCATCATTAATAGGGCGCTTAGACTGCATTGTTAGCTTCCCAAATGTCCTTTCTAGCTCCTCCCCTGAAAGTTCCTCTTTTGAATCTTCCCCTTCTGAGTTATTATTTCTTTCTGAGTTCTGAGAACAGAACCGTTTCTCTTTAATCTCTTCTAAAACCTGACTTCCCTCTTCCAGGGGTCCCTTTAGATTTTGTTTATCTTTATGTAGTAAGCAAGATTTAATCAGGGACCAAATGGCTAAAGTTCCAACAGGTAACAGCTTTTGCTTTTTTGTTATGTGTAGATCCTCTCCCAGGTGCTTCCACTGAGGAATATATTTAACAACCCTTTATCTAAAAACCACGGAGAGACCTTTTTTATGGTATCAAGGAATGCTCAAGCTGTTCTGCCTTCAGCGGCGTTCCGTGATTCCCCAACAACTCCCTAAGAGGCTGCTGCATTCCAGTCTTAGACAGTTCTGTTCCTATGATTAAATCTTACAGCACTAAGAGCTCCAAGCACACAAACAAGCCACACAACAAACACAAAAATAACACACACCACACAAACAATCTGGTACCACTGCATCTATCTATGAAGTTTTAATTTTTTTCTGGGTTCTTTACCCTTCACTGCCGGCTACCAATGACGGACTCAAGGTCATAAATGAAATACCAATGACGGACTCAAGGTCATAAATGAAATACCAATGACGGACTCAAGGTCATAAATGAAATACCAATGACGGACTCAAGGTCATAAATGAAAATAAATAATTACCTTTTACTTTATCTGTAGATTCCCAGGTTTCAGCACCACCTATTGCGCTCCCCGCCCGCAGAGAGACACGACACCTGGTTCTTTTCAGCTCTTTATTGCGCGCACCCCCATCCTCTCAGTTCTTTCTTTTTTCTCTCTTTGAGGAACTTACACTCCAATATATACAGTACTTGTAACCAATCAGCCTTTTAGCACGAGGGTAGAGCATGCACAGATACAGGCAGCAAAGGCAGGCATACAGTGGACCTGCACTGTCCATCAGGGAGCTCAGCCAATCCCTCGAACTTCCTCAAAGTAATGTCAGTTGTTTATGCAAAAGTTAACTGCTCTGGCTCACTGCCAGGCGCCATCTTAGCCTTGCCACACCTAGGGCCAGGGGTCCGGCCGAAACCCCGACAGTTCCGGAGGCAGGAATGTGCAAGATCAGAGTACCAGTTAAGTTTGCTTTCTGGTGAGGGCATCTATCTTGTCCCTATATAACCTTCCCTTGGTGTGGGTGGTAGGAGAAAAGAGAACAGAGGAGAGTGAAGGGGAGGAGAGCTCCTGTCTGTCTTCTTATAAGGGCACGAATTTCTATTATTAGGGCTCCCTTCTCAGACTTAATCACATCCAAAGGACTTACCTTCAAATGCCATCACACTGCAGGTTAGGGTTTCAAATTACAAATTTAGGAGGGATGAAAATATTCAATCCATAGTACCAATTAATGCTGTAAAGAGTAGTAAACAATCCCCAGCATCCCCTGCACCTGTAGAGTAGCTCAAATTTAACTTCATCATTCTATCCTCCATTCTATTCAGTGGAAGAATCTGTGGACTTTAATTTGGGCTTCCCCAGAAGCAGATACTGATACAGGCATTTAAGTGCAAGACTTTGACTTGGGAAGGAATGTGGGTTGGGAAGTGGAAAAGCCAGTCAAAGAAAGGAAGACATTCAGAAAGAAGATTCCTGGAGTTTGAGCCAGTGGAAAAATCCCTAGATTTAACCAGTGGTGGAGGGATCTAGTAGGTTCACACACCAACTCCATCAGTCAGAGGCTGGGAATCACTGGTGGGCAATATCAATTCTCCTGCTCTTTGGGCAAGCCCTGGGCACAGAGAGAATTTCATTCTTCAGTTTCAGAGGGTTTCCTTTTTAGAATGCAGCATCTGGCATGCACCAGAGTGGTGAGGCCTAGGAAATATGAGCGGACAACCAACAGCAACCCCCACAGCAAGCACGGGCTCACCAATGACCAAGAGTTCAGTCAGTGACATTCTAGTTCTGCAGAAACTAAAAAAACTTTCCCAAACACAGGAAGAGATGAGAGACAGAAAGACTGAAGACTCACCGATAGAGTAAGACTCTGACTTTCCTTTCTTTGCTGTACTCTAGAAACCAGATATGGAATCCAAAATCACTCTAAAAAGTAATAAAGAAGAAATACTCAGATGGGCTTGCTTTTATAGTAGTCTATATTTAGTCAGCTTCATGTTGCTGTGACCAAAATACCTGACAAGAACAATTTAAGAGAGGGAAAGTTTATTTTGGCTCAAAGTTCAGAGGTTTAGTCCATGGTCAACCTACTTCACTGCTCTGGATCAAAGGTGGGTCAACACATCATGGCAGAAGGGCATGGTGGAAGAGACTTCTCCATTCATTGCAGCCAAGAAGCCAGAGGAGGGGTGGTACAGGGAGGATAAAACCTGCTAGGGCATGCCCCTAGTGACCATTTCTTCAGTCACCCTGCCTACAGTTACCACCCAGCCTATTCAAACCAGGATGGACTGATTAGGTTACAACTCTCACAATCCAATCACTTCATCTCAAATATCCCTAAATTAACACAGGAGCTTCTGAGGGACACCTCATTTCCAAACTAAAACATAGTCCAATTGTCACAAGTGCCCAAATGGATTAAAGTTAAAAAAAACTCTTAGTGAAATTAGCAATGATTGGCCTTATTCCTTTCACTTTTAGCAAACCCAAGAAGAGAAATCAAACTGTGTGATCTATGTGGCAAAAAAGCAGATCCAATACTAAGATGAGAGGCTAATATCTTAGCGAGGCAAGATTGAGGGGAAGTTTGTCTTGGTTCCTCAAATGTGCTAGGAAATTTTACAGTCCTAACTTGCTTTCTTTATTTAACAAATACTAATGTAATATTTCCTATATGCCAGACTTTGTTCCACAAATAAAATAGGATGAGATTAAAATAAATCAGAATGAACTAAACAAAAGCAAATAGAATAAAAATGAAACTTTTCCTAAGTCTGTGAAGTATTTACAATTCATTCCCCTTTTATAGATAGATAAGACGTTAAGTAACATCCCCCCAAAAAATTTACCTTCAAAGTATAGTCTTTTAATTATTATAAACTTCTGCCTTTGACATGGCATGAATGAGAAATTGATAGATGTTGGGAATATATGGTTGTACCTAGCATCCCTCTGATGAGGTGACAAATAGCATACAAGTTTATAAGTGTCATTAGCCTATCCTCAGATTACAGAGGGGAGGTCTGGAAAGTCGGTTGGGCTAAATGTAATAGTGTCCACCTTTGAAGTGTTTGATATAGCAGTAATAGATTCAAGGGGCCAACTGGCTAAAGTAAGAGGAAAGTAACTGAGAATCGCACTGGAGAAACTTGAAGGCCAGCTGACAAGTTTATATCCTGTAACAAAGAACCATCAAGAAATATGTGTAAGAACTTAAGAGCATGTCCATGTGGACCAGGGCCAGTCTGAGCAACAAAAAGAGCGGATGTGTAGTAGTCAGTGGCAGGCAAGAGGGATTTTAGGAAACCACAACTGTGTAGAAGGGTCCACTGAATCACAAGGGTTAGCACATCATTGCTACTGTCTGTCTAGCCTTGTAAAAAGCAAAAACACCGTTAAGCAAACACAGGTAGATTCATATGATAAAAAGATGGTTCAGGATTTTAGTGTGAAATTCATAATCACAGACACCAATTGTGTTCTCTGTGTGTTTGAATTGATTCTCAAAACAAAGAGAAAAATGCTATTGTCTTTCAATAAGAACCACCTGGAAAAAGAGAGGTAAACGTTCTCTCCTCGAGGATGTGGTCAAGCTAGGGACAGAAATGTGTCCTAGGACTATTTTTCCGTGTCTCCATTCAATGCCAGAGACACTTGTTCAGTACTTGCCTTGGCACTAATGGACTTAGGACTTGGTAGCTTGACTTATGTCTCTAGTGATATAATTTCTAAAGGTGATCATCACCATTCTCACTTATTTTCACACTTTTCTATGTTAAAAATATACCATAAAATTGCCTCCCAGAGACAACTACACCTCAGAACTCTATGGTTTTCTTTAATACATGCTCAGTTTCCAATTCCAGGCATTTTGATTGATGGGTTTGGGGTAGAACCTGAGCATGTACATTTTTTTCAAACTCCACAGGTGACTGTAATGCACAGCAGGACTCAGAACTATACCACTGAGGTCAAAATCATGATGGTTGGTAACACTTTTTTGCATGCTTGCCATGTGCCAGTTACCCTGCAGAAGAATTTTCGTGTCTCAATTCATTTGACCTTCATCACAACCTGGTGATGTTGAGACTGTTTTTATCTCTATTTTTCAGCTAAAAATTATGAGACAGATGCATAACCTTCCCAAGGCCACCTAGCAAATTCATGGTGGAACCAAAATTGAAATCCTGAGGGTTTGCTGTAAATACATATACCTATTCCTTATGCCAAACTAGGGAAGACAACGTCTCTCTGTAGCCCAAAAGATAGCCCAAATTTTTTTTTTTTTAATGGTACCGGAGATTGAACTCAGGGGCACTCAACCACTGAGCCACATCCCCAGCCCTATTTTGTATTTCATTTAGAGACGGGGTCTCACTGAGTTGCTTAGCACCTCACTTTTGCTGAGATTGACTATGAACTTTCTATCCTCCTGCCTCAGGCCCCTGAGCTACTGGGATTACAGGCATGAACCATCACGCCCGGCTGCCCAAGATCTTAATTCTTAAAATCTTGAAGTTTAAAGAATTTAGGACCTAAGTGAGATTGGGTAAGAGAACTTAGGATCTAAGTGAGATTGGTTTGAATCTCTACAATATTCTCTGCAGAAAGTCCAATGAACGCCACAAGATTTCTACACAGGGCCTGACAGTGGTCTGTTGTGACTCTACATTCTGGCTTTCACTGAATTCATTCCATTGGAGCAGAATCTTGTCCACCGACTTGCAGTTACCCCAATTTCATCCTCTACTGATCCATTAGACAACAACTTATAGCCATCAGCCATTTCCCACAATTAGAAAGAAAAAAAAAAAAGAGAGAGAGAGAAAACAAACTAAAGTTATAAAATTTCTGTTGGATAACATGCAACAAACTTCTTTACTGATCTCTTGGGTGAAATATAGAGTTTAATACTTTTTTAATTGTAGCAAGATAAACAACAAAAAATTGAACAATGAGGTCCTATCATTAAAATTTCCCCAGCCACCTGACTCTGCTGGTTCCTCCACCATTCCCCATTGTCTTCTTTTATTCTCCCTCCCTTTCCTTTCCCTCTATCTTCTCCATCCATTTCTTTCTCCACCCTGTTCTCCATCCTTTGCTTTCCCCTCAACCGTGAATTTCTCCTTATTTGTAAAACAAGGGCTTTTAGCAAATGCACTGACTGCCTCAAGGGTGGTTTTTGGCTCATATCAACTCAGTCCCATCTGGGATCCAATTATTCCTCCCCTAAACTACCTGCATTCTAGATGCAAAGGTCAATTCTCCGTGCAAGAACATAACATCACACAGAGCCTCGAAATTACAGTTTTCACACATAACAACTACAAAAAAGTCATTTCTGTAAAATGGGGATAGCAAACTTATCCTATACTCTAGTTATGAGAACTGTAGAAGAGGTCTGTAAATTAGCTGTCACATCAACGCTTAACAAATGAGAACTCCACTAGGAGTCAATGAGAAAATATTTATGCAATAAATAATTTTTAAAACCCCTCCTTTTATTCATTCTGTCTTCCAGAGACATTGGAGAGCTGATTAATATTCTTGCCTCTATTATACGAAAAAAAGGAACACCAGTATCAGGACTTGGAGATGGATGCTTCTATCACTTATATCTTTTCTTGATATATCCTAGGCAAGAAACCAGAAGTCAGCAAAAACAATAGTTCTACATTAGTAAAACAAACACAGCTTGAAAAGCACTTAAACCTTGCTTTTCTCGCCAGTGTCACTGTGTCAAATCCCAGGCCATTCTGTTTATAATTAAACAAAATTTCTGCATACAGCATCACAACCTAATGTTTCATAATCAAGAAAAAATAATTACCTCTCTCTATGGGTGTCCCTTAATGACTGAACATGGAAATGCATTATCTGTGCTTTTAAACCCCTATGTTAAACTTCACTCAGACTGTCAGAATATAGTGTCAATATTAGGAAATTAAATGTACTCCAAATTTTTTAACTGTTTTACAAACATTTGAGCTCTTATTTTTATTTTTTGATGTAAGAATTGTGCTTTGATCTTTATACTCTAATGACTAAGAATATTAGGCATAAGAAACCTAAGAGTCAAAAGCAGTCCAGGTAATACTAAATTTGAGTAGAATAAAGACTAAAAGGAATAGAAACGTTGGCTTCAATTTTACTTGTGCCATTTAGTCACTGAGTTTTTAATGTGACCTTGAGCTAGATTTGAATTATCCTAATCCTACTTTGAATAGCTTCCCAAGATTTTAGAAACATAATAACCTGAAAAAAATGTATTGGTAATATATATAAGATACAAAAAAATTTGAGATTACAGGGTTTTTTTAATTAAACAAACAGTTAGGTACATCATGAGTTAAACCATGATTGGCAACTATTATGTCACAAGCACAACATTGGCAGTGACACATTTGAAGGGGGTACAATAAAAGAGTTGGAAGAATTATGACTGAGTCATAATTTTCTTATAGTGCTCACTCTGGAGCTAAAAATAAGGCATTTCAAAAGTATGATTTTCCTAAGAACAATATAATTATTGTACTGCTTGTGATAAATTTCTTTTTCCAAAAAGGACAAAGAAAATTGAAAGATGCAACCAAGGTCCATGACCTCTGTCTGTCTGATGAGTGCCAATAATCAAATAAACCATGAAACAGACAAGGAGACACAATAAAAAAGAAATGGCAATTATCTGCATTGATAGTGTTGAGTGGCATTTGTTTTATCAGAAGGGATTTTTCTGATGACAGAAAAATCAAATATTAGATACGTGATTTTAGAGGAGTTTTAAAAAGTCACTTAATATTAAAATACGTCTGAGACTTGAAGACTACTATAATACATGATAGTAGTTGAATATTTTAACAAGTGGAGAACAATTTTTAACTGAAAGCTAATACTTTATAATGTTTTAAGAAAGCTCCATCTTAGAGTAGCAAGAAAAACTTTAAAATATCTAGAAATAAACATGAGAATTGAAATATACAAGAGATACATAAAAAGAAAAATATTAAGTTAAAACTTTATTCATGGACAGAAAATAGAATCTAAACACATAGATTCACATCATGTTTTGGGAATTGAAGGCAAAAATACTATACCAAGTTTTCACAAATAAATCTATAACATCAATGCAATCTTAAACTCAAACCAAAATTTTATGGAACTTTACAAAGTTATCATAGAAAACAATTGAAAAATGAATAGACAAAATAGGCAGTGAAAAGGAATTAATTGTAATAATGACATTTCAGATAATGGGGAAAATAGTATTAAAATAATTAGCTATATACTTGAAAAAAACAAATCAGTATATCACTCATTCAGAAAAATTAATTCCTGCCCCACTGAAAATCTAAATGTAAATAACAAAACACAAACTTTAGGGGAAAATATAAGAAATTATATTTTGACATAGAAATTATTCTTAAAAATAATAAAACTCAGTCATAAAACTTTATAATTTGACTAAGGAAAAACATCCTAAACAAAACATCTTAAAGTAAAAATACATAAGAACAAAGATTATAGTGTATAAAGGACTTCTACCAGTTTATTTTTTGAAGAAATAGAAATGTCTTTAGGATGTGTGAATAAGGAGTTCACAGAAGAATAAACACGAATTTCAAATAAAAATATGAAATGTTGACCAAATCATTAGGAATCATGGGAGTTTAAATTCATCATCACCATAGTATAAATGTTAAAAACTGATAAAATTCACTGTTGGCATACCTTTGTAGTACTGAGAAAAATTCAAAATAGCACAACCAATATGGGGTACATTTAGCAACATCAAGATTAAATGGCAAAAAGTTATGGCCCATCTACTTTATAACACTAAACTATGTACCTAACAAATCTGATACTGTCAATAAAATTATCATTTAAATCATAGTATGTGTGTAACTGACCCTTTATATTGACTTTTATTAACACAGAAGGAAAACAATATTAACATGCATCTATAAAAGTATAATCAATAAACAATTTTCTTTGTGTTTTCATTTAAGTTTCCATTTTTTGTAGAAATAGAACTGTGATGTTTGATTCCAGGTGAATAAGCAGCTATTAATGAAGTAAAAATGAAACCAAGCTTAAAATCATCATCTTTCTCATTAATTCTATAATATTCAGATTCAAAATTGATCTTCTAAATAGTAAAAAGGTTATCTTTACTTATCTTTAAAATGGTTGTTTTACTTTTATATTTTGGATACATCCATAGGTTAACTTAAATAATAACACTCTATTTCACATTTTTATTTTAATCAATATTTCCATGCACTTTAAAGAGACTAGCTGCATATGCTATAATAACAATCTGAAATTGGCCATAATGGGTCCTCCAAATCTTTACAGTAAATACAATCCCAATCAAAATCAATTTCCAACACATGTTTCTTTTTGGATAGAAAATTGATATTAAATTTCATGAGAAAATAAGTATTCAAGAACAGCCTATATATTTTTTTGAAAAATAGTGAGAAATACCAAAACTTACCATAAAAGTTCAGTAATTAACAGTCTGACATTAATGGAGATATACACCCACAACTACATTATTTTATTATTGAATTAAAAAAATGAGCCCATTCTTAAAATTTTATATCTATCAAAAATTTGAAGTATAATTTCTAAATAAGTCTAAATATATATGCACACTATAATTGCTAATTTGAATTGTCACTTGATTGAATTAAGAGATGCTGATGATTAAGAAGTTTCTGGGTGTGTCAATGAGAGCGTGTCTAGGAATGATTGGAATGTGGGAGAGTGAACTGAAGTGGAGACCCTGCTTAGGTAGTGGGCAGCACCACCCAATAGGATGGTGGCTTAGACAGAATAAAAGCTGGAAGAACAAGGAAGCAGATGCAGATACAAGCTCAGCTCTTCTTGAACAAGTTCTTGATTGCTGTTTCCATTGTCTGAGTATATCAGACTCTCACTTCTTCACTCTTCCAAAGCAGACTCTGCCAGTGATTCCTTAGGTAGTTTCCAGAAGCCTTGGTTTAGGACTAGGGTAGCACTGTTGATCTTTCTTGTTCTGGGGTTTCCACCCCTTGGATTGCACAGCTGCAGGTTCTTTCAGCTCTCCAGCTGCAAATGGCCATTGTGAACTATGCAACTTTTGGTCGCATAAGTCAATCTAATAAATCCCTTTTTATAACCATACTTCCTGTTGATTTTGTTCCTTTAGAGAACCCTGACTAATAAACACACTCTAAGCAAGCAATTTATCTTTAATGATGTAATAGACATTAATTACTTGCAAAGACAAATATTTCAATAGAAAAAATGGACAAAGACCGTAAGTTAGCAATTTAGCAAGAAAAAATGTGAAACTTTATATGTGAATGACCTTTGAGTCAGCCAATTTGCTTCTAGAAGTGGATTTTAGTGAACATTAGCAGTTAGTAGTGAAAGGGAAGCAAACAGAGACCAGTTACTTTTCCTCATGCATAGACCAATACTCTTTGAATTTTTATAAGCATATAGTTTTGCACTATATTTTTAAAGTTGAAAGCATTAAAAACTAAAAAGTGAGTCAGGAAGTAAAAGAAATGAAAAGTACCCTAATGAGCTTGTCTTAGTTAAAAGATTAACATATTAGCTCTCATCCTTTATATTGAGATTCATGGTCAACTATTTTTTTTCATTAAATATAAATGCTAGTGTAATTACAAACAGGATGGATATATTTCAAAGCATTACAGAAGACAAATCAAGGAATATTTAACCCATATAATAAAAGTGGGGGGAAATTTTCAAAATACATAATAAAAAGACATCATAAAATAAATACAAATAAAGATGAAATGTCAATTGTAGAACAGTAAACTGATCTGTAAAAAGAGAAGAGCCGGGTTGAGGTAGAACAGAAGACACAAGACAGGTGGGAAGGGGACACATGGGACAGAAGAGCAATCATGATTTAAAGGTCAGTTTTCACATGGCTTAAAAGTTTTAATTTAAAGGTCACAAACAGCACTATTAAATCAATTATTAGACCTTATCCACAGGTACACCAACCTACTAATGTGTTCACAAAGCAGAATGTGTCAAAAACAAGGAAACAATACCTGTCATGGTTCGTATATGAGGTAGCCCCCAAAAGCTCATGTATGAGACAATGCAAGAAAGTTTAGAGGTGAAGTGATTGGGTTAAGAGAGGTTTAACCTAATCAGTGCATTAATCCAGTTGAATGGATTAACTGGGTGGTGACTGTAGGCAAGTAGGGTGTGGCTGGAGGAGGTAGGTCATTGGGGTATGTCCTTGGATTATATATTTTGTCCCTGGCAAGTGGAGTCTCTTTCTGTTTCCTTGTACCATGCTGCCAGCTGCTTTCCTCTGCCACACACTTCCACCATGGTGTTCTGCTTCATCTCAGGCCGGAGGAATGAAGTTGGCCATTTTTAGACTGAGACCTCTGAAACTGTAAGCAACAAAATAAACCTTTCCTCCTCTAATTGTTCTTGTTGGGTCTCTTGGTTACAGTAAAGAAAAAGTTAACTAAAATAGTCACCCATCCCAGTAATGGTTCAGTTAACAACACAAAGGAGAACTCTCTTAGATCAGGTCCTGTACTACTGATCTTACATGTATAAATATGCCTATCTAAGTTGTAGCTAAGGTATTCTTGCCAAAACCTGCACTCCACCCTGTTTACTCTAAAATTCAAAGAAAAAGACATTTGGTGTCAGAGGATTAGGAGATCATAAAAAAATAGAATTCAAGAGGGAAAACATATATGATAAATGATCCCAAAAAGATTTGTTTTGTTTTTAACAGAGGACATTTTTCCAGTCTTAAGATGACACTGTTGAATCTGCTCTTTAACATAGAATTAATGTTTATGACATGAAGGCTTTTAGAAAAATAAAAAGAAATTAATTAAAAAATCTTAGAATTATTTGAGATTTTCACATATTTCAATTTTTCATCAAGTAGGCCAAAAATATACAGGTATAAATAACAATTTAATGATATTTTAATAGTATTGATTCAATGAAGATGAAAACATGTTTTACTACTTCTCATCCCTGCTATAATTGTAGAACTGGACCCTGAGGTCTCTGGAAAATTTTAAGTTTTAATCCTCATATTTCTAATAATTATCAGAGAATTACTCAAATAAACAAGTGCACATATTTACTCAATCATCACATGATATTGAGATATTCTTCCTCTCTTCCTGAGCTGCCTCCTTTTATGAAACATTCTACCTCAACTATCAAGTTGAGATATGGATAGAGCAGTCATCTTTTTTTCCTGAATGCACAGGAGAAAACATTTAGCTGCTTCTGGTAAACTATCTTTTAATACAGAGAAACATAAGGGAAATCAGCGAGAGTATGATATTGATACACCCAGGGGGTCGTAACTTATACCTGAAAAAATTAAAATGTAGAAAAGTCTTGCTGTTCAAAAAAGTTTCTGAAACATGACCTGCTCTGGAAATTTCTGGTGCATTAGCCAATTACTCTCTGTTATCATTTAAGCAAACTTGATGGACTTTTTATCACCAGACTTCTTAATCGTCTTAAACAAGAAGCTAAAAATCAAAATGTTTTAGTGGAAAGTGGGAGAACATTTCTTTAACTTTTTTGTTCAACATTAAAGATGATTAATTTGCATCAAAATTTTCTTGCCTTAAACATATTTAAGTTCACTGACAATTCTATAAAATGAATTTTAATAAATAATACATTTTGTATCAACTCTTGATTTATAATTATTTCCATAGGTAATATCTGCATGCCCTTTTGTACTCTGTCTTATATAAATGTGTGCTACTAAAAATTATGCATGAATAAATCACACATGAATTTTATCACATTAAAATTACAATATGGTTTGTGTTGTTTCACATTAAAACTTTAGAACTAAAAATAAGTAATGTGGATATAGTCTACCATATGTTATGCTTCATAAAGATATCAAATTGGCTTACATTAATTTCATGTTAATGTATAAAATCGTTCCAAAGTCTTTGGATTAATTTCACAACATTACATATGCCTTGAAAAATTAAGCTTTCATCAACAATTGCCCACTATTAATGTTTAAAGGAGTTTTAAAAATGTGCCATTGTTCACACCTTCATTATATTTACCATGTATGCCTTTTACCAGTTCTTGAAATCCCTGAGCTTTTTAATTATGTACAAAAGGTTTATACAATAACATATTAGTATCAATGACAGCAAGATAATTATTTGTAAGAAGGTTTAATCAAAATCTTACTACAACTAAGAAATATGTTAATTTTGGTTGTCATATAGCTGAAAGGCTAATTTATGGGTCAAGGAGAAGAAGAATGAGGTCTATTTTAGAAACAGAAAATTTATTAAAATTTTGAATTTCCAGATACAATGAATGATGTGAATACTTAGTAAACTCTTTCTGATTACAGAAAAAATAAGCAGCAGTATAAATTTCCCTAGATCATCCTCAGTTCACTGGACCACTGAGTCTACCATTGCATTCATATTTCTAATAATGAAAGAACTTGTCTCTGAATATACTTTCCCTGAGAAACCCTAATGACTTCTAACCCTAACTATTTCTCTTAGTTTGAGTTTCTCCTGGAAGCAAAGCCTCAGGCAAAATCTTATGTGCAGGTGGGTTACTTGAAAGATGATCACAGAAAGTGAAACCATTAAGAAAGTGTATGGTAAAGGGAGTGAAACCATTAAAAGGTGGGCCCAGGAGATATTGACCATTGACTGACTCCCATGGGCAATCCTCTGAGGCGCTATGGAGAAGGAGTCTTGATATTGTCCTACCAGAGGGATTCTGTGCCGTGTCTATTTTCCACACTCTAACACTTGACACGGTTCTGTTGGAATAGAGGATCTGACAATGGACATGGTTCTGTTGGAATTGAGGACTCAACATTTGATGCAGATCTGTTGAATAATTATCCTCCCTCTTGGGGGTCATAGGCATGGCATATGCCCATATGCAGTTGCTATTAATACTAATAATCAATATATCCTAAGATTCAGATTATTGAGAATACTGTCAAGGTTTCAAGGTGTTGGGATGCAACAAAATAATAAACAATAAAGTTTAATATTAATACTTAGATGAAATAATAAATAAGCAATTATGATTTGTTCAAATTTGTAAGGAGTCTGTGATTTCTTTAGTATACAAATTCTCTAAAAGTTATATAGAGGTATATGAGAATGTATTCCTCTGAGCTTTGATGTGGTGTGTGGTCTTTATTGCTTTCTTAGTGTTTATGATTAAGTTTAAGGATATTTTTCCCACTTAATAAAAATAAATAGGTTAATCATAAGTACAATTTGTATTCTCCCTATGTCCAGTTCTTTAAAGATCAAAATAGAGTTTTAGTCCGCCATTGAGTACATGAAATAGAATAAATATTAACTATAAGCTGATTCCTCTATTCTCTGTTAGTAATAACAGGAACTTTCCACTATTAATAACTAACATTAGAGCTCATGGAAAGGGTAATTTCTATAAAAACTTAATGTTGTATTCTTTCTGGGAAATTAAAACTAAACAGAGCATGGTGCCCTCTATCTTGCTGGGAACTGGGTTGTTTTGATTTAAGCTATCATGCAGTAAGAACATGTTTCTTAAAAAGATTATTAATTGCAGAGACATGTTTGGGTAGCCCTAGGATGGCGGCTGGCGTTGAGCCAAGAGGTGGCGCATAGTTAGTATTAACACGGCGTAATCTACTTTTGCCTGATTAGTTGATGTCTCCTTTGGGCTAGTGGTCAACAGATATTCCTCATTCTTTCTTGATTGGTACCATGGGGTGTGCTTCGATTGTGCTGATCCTAAGCTGATTGACTGCCTTAGGTATATAGGACATTCTCTTCACCTGGGCAGGGGTCACAGGTTGTAGGACGCAGGACGCAGGACGCATGCCGCACCTCCACGAAGCAAACCACCTTTAAGACGCAGTAGACCTTTGATAAGCGTAGACCTCTGAAAGAGTAGCACCTCGAAAATTAAGCAAAGTCTTTCTTCCTCTAAGCAAAGTCTCTCTTCCTCTAAGCAAAGTCTTTCTTCCTCTCAAAGCCTCTCTTCCTCTAAAACTAAAAGTAAGCAAAGCCTCTTTTCCTCTATAAACTAGCAAACAAGCAAATAAGCAAGGAAGTAGCCCAGATAAAGAAAATAGAAGTAGTTTAGTTCCCGTCCACCTCCAATAAATTACCGCGAGATTGTTGCTGCAGGCGGCAACAAATGGTGGCCCATACGGGGAAAAGGAAATTGGCACGGTGGGAAAACTGAGGAACCTCACAGGTATAGGGTGAGGGAAAATTCCCAGTCCGCATCCAGGACTAGGCACGGTGGATAAACTGAGGAAACTTGCAGGAATAGGGCAAGGGAAAGTAGGAGCCTCGCATAAGTCTCTGGCCAGAGCGGTTTAAGGGTGAGGGATAGTAAGAAAAAATGGGGTCGGAAATTTCAAAGACCCAAATGATTAAGTTAAAAAAGATGTATTAAAAGGTAATGACACGACGGTGAAGGAAACTGTTCAATAAAGAGAACAAAGTGAGGAAGAATTAAGTGGTAGTGACTTAGAAAGCAATTACTTAAATAATTTAGGAAAAACAAAGGGAAAAGGTAGGAGAGAGCTAAATCTAATACAAAGAACCCCAAAAAGGAATAACTGAGTGGTAGTGAAAACTTAAGAACAAGGGGAAAAGGTAGGAGAGAGCTGAATCTAATACAAAGAACTTCAAAATTCGTGGAACCTGCCCGTATTTGAGGACCAAAATAGAGATACCATCAACCATTAGAAAAACTTTAAAGAGGCAATAATGACTGATTGAAAACAGCTATCCAGAGCAGTGTTATCTGGAGGACAATATCTGAACTGGAGAGTTCAGTGGCAGGAAATAGCTGTTGAAACTGCTTGCAGAAACACAGTAGCAAGGTTTCCTGGTAGAAATGTTGGTATGTTAATAGGAGAAGGCCAATACACTTCAATAGATAGAGACAATGCCCTAACAAAAGACAAGAGATGACTACAGTAATATCTGTTACACCTTGTGCCCCAGGTCTTTGCCCAAAGTGCAGAAAAAGAAAACATTGGGCTAACGAGTGCAGATTAGTTACTGATGTTGAGGGCAAGATGTTACAAAATAATTCAAAAAACAGGGCACAGGGCCCTTGGCCTCGGGGCCCACAAATGTATGGGGCTTTAGAGGGGAACAGTATCAGATCACGAATTCAGATGGTTCCTCGCCACAATCCTTCCTACCCGTTGACTCCCTTATCAGAGGAACAAAAGGAAGTGCAGGATTGGACCTCTGCTCCATCACCCGAATAGTATTAACACCTGAGATGGGGGTTCAATTGATTCCTACTGTAATCTGAGGACCCCTCCCACCTGGCATGGTGGAGCTTCTCTTAGGGCGGAGTTCAACTACTAGAGCAGAGCTTCAAGTACTCCCTGGAGTTATAGATTCTGATTTTCAGGGGGAAATTAAAATAATGCTTAGTTTCCCTCATGGTATTATTGCTGTTAACCCTGGCAACAGAATTGCTCAATTACTCCTCCTTCCTAGTCTTCATGAATCACTTAGATGTTTACCACAAGACCAAAACAAAAGAGGCTTTGGCTCCACCAGTACAGGACCTATGGTTTGCTGGGCTCAAAATTGTTCAAAGAGACCTATGTATAAACTCAAAGTACAGGGAATTGAATTAGAAGGACTACTTGATACAGGGGCTGATACTTCCATTATCAATTCTCAACATTGGCCAAAACAGTGGCCTTTACAAAGGGCATCGTGTACTCTAAAAGGTCTTGGATATTCTAATAGCCCAGAACAGAGTGCAAAGATTTTAAAATGGGAAGATGATGAAGGACATCAGGGAATGTTTCAGCCTTATGTTTTGTCCTGTTTGCCAGTTACCTTATGGGGAAGAGATGTATTACAGCAATTGGGAGTACGTCTTACCACTGAGCCTATAGGCTCGAGTGATGAAGGTTGGATGTTAATGAAAAAACAAGGGTATATTCTAGGCAAAGGACTAGGCAAAAATTTACAAGGAAACCTTGAACACATTAAGTCCAGAAAAAATAGGCTCAGGCAGGGTTAGGATATTTCCCTTAGGGGCCACTGAGATTAATATCTTGAAAATACCATGACTTTCTAATAAACCAGTTTGGGTCCCTTAGTGGCCCCTATCTAAAGAAAAATTACAGGCGGCCCAACAATTAATACAAGAACAATTGAAAGCAGGACATATAGAGCTTTCCACTTCCCCCTGGAATTCACCGATATTTATCATTAAAAAGAAATCAGGGGAATGGAGACTTTTACATGACCTTAGAGAGATTAATAAAACTATGCAAATTATGGGTCCTACTCAGCCTGGACTTCCTAACCCTATAGCCATTCCCAAGAATTTTCACCTGATAGCTACTGACATAAAGGATTGCTTCTTCTCTATTCCTCTACATCCTGAAGATGCTCCCAGATTTGCTTTTACAGTTCCTTCTATTAATCATGAAGGACCAGATCAAAGATATCATTGGAAAGTTTTGCCTCAAGGCATGACAAATGGCCCAACTATATGTCAGGTTTTTGTAGACCAAGTTTTACAACCCATAAGAAAAAAGTATCCAAAACTCATCTGTCTCCATTATATGGATGACATTCTATTAGCTCATCCTGATCATCAGAATCTCCTTGAGATATTTGGGGATATGGCTATCAGCCTAAGACAACATGGGTTAATTATAGCAGAAGAAAAAGTACAAACTAGATCCCCTATCTTGTATCTAGGATTTCAAATTATGGACACATTCATCAAACCTCAAAAAATCCAACTCAGTAAAGATCGGTTAACCACTTTAAATGATTTCCAAAAACTACTGGGGGATATTAATTGGCTTCGGCCAACTTTGGGCCTCTCCACAGGAGAGTTAAAGCCTTTATTTGACATACTCCATGGGGATCCTGATCCATCTTCTCCAAGATTTTTAACTAATGAAGCTAGAGAAGCTTTAAGTAGAGTAGAAAGGGCTATTGAGTGTGCCCACTGTGATAGAATTAATTTCTTAAAACCACTTCTGTTTGTAATTCCTTCTCAATATACGCCCAGAGGTGTTTTCTGGCAAGAGGGACGTTTGATGTGGATACATTTGTCTGTCTCTCCAAAAAATGTAATTGAACCCTATACTTCTGTGGTAGCACAACTCATTCTTTAAGGACTTAAATCTGCAATTAGAGTATTTGGAATTCAACCTACTACTATTATCACTCCTTACTCAACCCAACAAGTTGAATATTTATGCGCTAATGATAATGATTGGGCTGTAGCTAAATGTTCTACTTTTGCAAATTTTGATAATCATATTCCTAAATCTCCCTTATTATCCTTTTGTTTAAACCATCTTGTTATATTTCCTCAGGTAGTTAAAAAACAGCCTATTCCTAGAGCATTAAATGTTTTTACTGATGGAAGACAGATAATGACCCTGCTTATTCTTCATCATCTTTTACTCAGTTTTGTCTCAAGTTTCAAATTACTCATAAAACTGGAATTCCTTATAATCCTCAAGGCCAAGGCATAGTGGAACGTGCTAATCAAATGCTCAAGCTCTTGCTTTTAAAACAAAAAGGGGGAGATTGGGTTACCCCCAGAGATAGATTGGCTATAGCTCTTTTTACTTTAAATTTTTTAACTGTGGATTCAGAGGGTTATTCTGCTGGAGACAGACATTGGAATCCTTATCAGCAAAACAAATCGCTAGCCTGCTGGAAAGATGTTCTTACAGAGACATGGAAGGGTCTGGACCCAGTGTTAATATGGGGGTGAGAATCTGTTTGTATCTTTCCACAAGATGCAACCTCTCCGGTGTGGGTGCCAACAAGATTCGTCAGACAAGTTAATGATCACTCAGCCATTGGTAAACACCAAGATGATGCACACTTGCCGCCTTAGAAGCCAGAACTGCTTGGTTGTCTCAAATGGACAGCTGGCAGTCAAAGACAGGAAAGTCTCATGTGGCTGACATATCAACCTAAGACAGGAGCCAAGAAGATAATATCAAGCTTCTTGGTTATCTGATGACGGGTAAGAATGTCAGTAGGACATGTGGACACCTAAGACAGGCACAATCGATCCAGATGTAGTGATAGCCATCACGCATCCATTAGAGTTTTCCTCACCTTTTTAAAACTAAAAAGGGGGATATGCGGAGACATGTTTGGGTAGCCCTAGGATGGCAGCTGGTGTTGAGCCAAGAGGTGGCGCATAATGAGTGTTAACACGGCGTGATCTACTTTTGCCTGATTAGTTGATATCTCCTTTGGGCTAGTGGTCAACAGATATTCCTCATTCTTTCTTGATGGTACCGTGGGGCGTGCTTCAATTGTGCTGATCCTAAGCTGATTGGCTGCCTTAGGTATATAGGACATTCTCTTCACCTGGGCGGGGGTCGCAGGTTGTAGGACGCAGGACGCAGGATGCACACCGCACCTCCAAGAAGCAAACCACTTTTAAGAAGCAGTAGACCTTTGATAAGTGTAGACCTCTGAAAGAGTAGCACCTCGAAAATTAAGCAAAGTCTTTCTTCCTCTAAGCAAAGTCTCTCTTTCTCTAAGCAAAGTCTGTCTTTCTCTAAGCAAAGTCTCTCTTCCTCTAAGCAAAGTCTTTCTTCCTCTCAAAGCCTCTCTTCCTCTAAAACTAAAAGTAAGCAAAGCCTCTTTTCCTCTATAAACTAGCGAACAAGCAAATAAGCAAGGAAGTAGCCCAGATAAAGAAAATAGAAGTAGTTCATTTCCAGTCCACCTCCGATAAATTACTGCAAGATCGTTGCTGTGGGCAGCAACAATGAATTGTACTCTTAAAGATTTTTTACTTAACATTTCTTTGTATTAACCATGAAATGATGTAATCAATACCAAAGGAAAAAAAATACAAAAAGATTCTGGGAATAATAAAGATTTGGATTCAGTCTCAGAACACTTGGTGTCTCTGTCTGCTGTTTCTCCACCACATTGACACCTCCCATCCACCTAGGACCCCCGACCTCTGTTAGGGCTGGACACCAGCAATTCTGGACCATTTGCCCATCCTATGTTGGTCAAGAGTTTCCCCTAGTGCATGACCTCTCTTTGAATTTCAAAGTTGCATCTCTTTGTAGCTGAATAAATTTTCCAGGTTTCAAGAAAGCAGAGCAAAGGGATGACCACAACACATGGTGAAGGAAGTAGACAAGCCAAAAGAATGGAACTGTTCACAATATGAGTGCTGAAGTGAAGTAGATTAAAGAACTAAAGGAATTTGCATCACAAGGTTCTCTCATGTAATCCAAATAGAGGTCTACGAAGAAAGGGGGAAAACTACATACTTATTTTAGCCTATTTATTTAAAAATTCATCTAATGCCTATCTGAACTATCCAGGTGCCTGGGAAACTAACAAAAAAGAAAAATTATACATAACAGTTCACTCCACCAAGTCAAACTGTCCATTCAGGTGTGACCAGAGGTGAAGTTCATTTCTCTCACAAAGTCCTTTCAGACACTATTGTGGCACAATTCCCCATGACCACAAGTTCTGAGTCAAAGACTCAACAACAGATCCCACCCATTGATGAGAAAAGTGGAGAAAGTCACAATATAAAGTAGTGTGCATGTGGAAATGGAAGAACTGTGTAGCCATTTTTATAATATGCCACGAGGAAAAATATATCTGCAGTGAATCCAAATTTCTAACTATTTAGATTTACCTAATCCTGGGACTACTAGAAAGATAAGGTTTTGTGATAACATGAAATATGCTTTCTATCTCCCCAAAATAATTTTAATGTTCTGATTATTTGAAGATTTTCCACTTCAAATATTATCCCTGAGGAATTCCAGAGTTCCTATGACCATGTGAACTGCAATCTGTAAAGTATGTGGAGATTAGACCATTAAAGAGTAGGTTAACAAAATCTTTTTAAAATTGGTCATTTTCTGCCCACCTGTATATGAAAAGAAATGTCTGTAGTCTACAGCTGTGAGTAAAGAGTACATTTATCACTTGAGAATATATATACATCCTTCACTTCATCATTTTCACTCCAGTTTGATACCTGTCCTCTAGGCAACAGAGCCTGCAATGATAGAAATAGCAATCACCACAGAAATTGACCAAAGCATTACACTTTTAGCAAAAAAAAAAAAAAAAAAAAAAAGTATCCGAGGCAGTGTTCTAATAAAACAGAAAAGCACCTTCAGTGTCCATAGTGGAATTCCCCTTGAACTTTTTGCCCAAAATTCAGAAATAAAAGTTATAATATTTAGTCATTTGATACGACCTTCAAAATAACATGTAGATTATAATGGACTTCATGGTCATATCTGTATGCATTTTTATTTTTTAATAATTGAATGTGTATCAATGGGATTCATTAATTGGACAGCAATAGAGAAGTATAATAATATACAAAATAAGCATTTGAAACAAAATTAAAAGCTTCCCCTCCATGAGAGAGATGTATTCTGGATTTGTTATAATTTTGTGTTCTCAAGAATGGCCTTGAAGTCACAAACTGTCCCCTGTCTACCTTCTGATTCTCAGATGGGGAAAAATAAATCTTGTCAGAAATGCTGTTAGAGAAGAAGCAATCAACATGCTTAAGCAGAAAAGGTAAATTGTTTTATAGATTACCTATTGCAGGGAGGCTACTGAAGAGAACATCTGACTGTTTAGAATAATGGTTTGTAAAGTGTGGTCCAGATTGGCAGCATCCATCAGCATCACCTGAGAGCTGATTATAAATGCAGCTAATCTGATGCACAGCCTACTCATTGAATCATAAACTCTAGATGTGAGGTTAAACATTATTCCAATAAGAAGGACATACATGAAGTCAACTAATTCTGATAATTTTAAACTGTTTCAGCAATCTTCAGAGTCCAATAGATATTCAATCAGGAGTTTTCAGTTATAGGAACACAAGTTGACTATCAAAAATTAGTGACTGACAAATTGCCATGTTTTGCATGATTCTCCCATTTTTTTTTCAAGTTAGGTGGGATCAGTGTAGTTAAGGAAAAAGTAGTTAAGAAAAAATTAAATAAACAAAGGACATGGAAATAAGATAAAAATTCCATTTTTTTCAATAGTTTTCAAGAGATGTGTATTTCCTGTGACTACCTAAGATTAATTTGGATGAAAACAAGACTAACAAAAATTCTGTTGTCATACCTTTAGAAACTAGAAATCACACAATATGAATTCAGGAACTTACCCAAAGAAAAAAGAAAAAGTTAAAAGTAAATAAAGACTTGAATTTTTAGCAAGAAAGACAGGAAAAGAAAGCTAGCAAGATATTTTGAAACTCAATTTAATACAATTTGGTACAAAACGGTTGTTGGAAGATAAGCTTGACATAATGTGGGGTATGAAAGAGCTCTGGAAGTTTAAGTTCTTTCTTCTTATGTGGAGGGGTCCCATGAGTTTACAGCTGTTCATAGTTTTACTTTCCTGTACCTTTGTGGGAACATGAGTACCAGGATGTCATTGGTTTAGATCATACGCTGCTTTTCAACCAATCTCCCATCTCCAGTCTCTATGTCCTGTTTTCATTCTTGGACAGGGCAATAGATAGAGAGAATGATGATTGATAGCTAGCTAGCTAATTAGATGATAGATAGGTAGATAGATAGATAGATAGAAAGATAGATAAATTCAAGGACTTTCCAAGAGAGAATTAATTACAATCACTTTCTAAATACTTCTATACCTAATGAAGTTTGTGCATAACATTTCCAAATGCATTTAACAGTCTATTAAAAATCTTAAGCACGAATATGGTAGGGTAGAAATCCTAAAGGAAAAGATAATTCTCAAAGGAAAAAAATACTCTTTTTGTGCATTTTATACAGTTGATCATCATAGAGCCATAGATAATCAACATAGTTCAAAATGTGCTATTGCTAAGATTATGGTGTCTTAAAATAAAAGTGGAAATGAGGGAGCTTTACTTAGTTATCTAGATTAGTACAAACCTAAAGCAAACCACCACCAATTAGTGTTAGCCTCAGAAACTCAGAACCGAAATTTCTTTTCCCAAAGTAAATCTCAAACTTGGATGATATTTTATGTAAATTCTTAGAAGAAATGACCCAATCATATTTATATTGCATAAATGATTAGTTTTTATATCTCTTACAGAAAATCAAATTAAAAAGTTACACTAAAGAGATGAGATATTTGCTGATGTATTTTATGATATGATGTTTATTAAAAATAATTTTTTGTTATTTTATAAGCTTCATATATGAGTTACAGTAATCCAGCAACTATGAAAACATTAAAGCAGACTTAAAAGTTAAATTTCTCTCTTACTTTTTCATGTCCTTTTTCCTAAGATCCCTCATTTTTTCCTGGGGCAAGCCAGAAAACTAGAATTCTTCTTCCCAATGGTGGATCATAGAAACCACAATCCATCTACACGAAACCAGCCATAAAACTTAAAAATATTACTCTAGCTTTTCCTGACCTTTCAGTTTAAGAGTTGTCCATAAAGAAATTCTTTGATCTATCTTATTTCATTATAGGTTATAAGACCCCCAGTCCAGAAAGCATCCTGTCCAATAACTGGAAGGAAGAAATGCTGAACAGAAAACAGAGGAAGAATCTTATAACAGGCAGATCTTGCTAAGACTCCCCCCTTAGTCTATTTTAATTAGATCATACGCTTTTTGTTAATCATATTTCTCAATGGTTGCCCATGTTTCACTGACCGTAAGTAAAAAGTCTTTGATTTTTCAAAAAAAAGTCTTCTGTATCACACCAAGAAAAATCCTATGATCAATCAAAATTTATTTTGTTTTTCCCTTGTCGATCTGTCTTTGATATAGAGGTGCCAGTCATGACCTTTTATGATGGGCAGAAAAGGGAACACCCTTTTTCCACTCCTGCAGTATAAATAAACATATAATAACAAATATAATGTGTATTATAAATAAACATAAAAATAAATAAAAATACTCAAATATGATGTGCAAAACCAAATATTAATTTTCCACTTACTGAGACAACTATTTAATAAATACAATGTATAGAAATTGATTGTTAATTTATATTAAACATACAAAGGAAAATATAAGCAAAATAAAAATGGTAAACATATTCCTCAAACAAAACTTCTTCATGTTCAGAATTCAATGCTTCTGAATCATTTTCCATTTACCTAATGATATTCATGTTTTCTCATACAGGTATTTATAGAAGGATTTATTCTTCTTCCTAAAATCCCTTCCAACCTGCTGACACTCATTATGCAAGATTTGATGCCAATGATTTCTTGATCTAACCTGAGGACATCGGGAGTAGGTTTTCAAACAACTAAAACTTAGATTTTTCTTTCAGATGATCTTAATGATATGTTGCTTGTAACATCAAAAGGTTACCATTGCCCTCTTATACCAACAGGAATACTAAGCAAGTTGCATGATTCAGCCCGGGGTGACTACATCACCAGTGTTGCCCAGATAATATAAAACGTGTGCAATTTCAGAGTGAAGATAATATACACCAATCAATAAAACATGGTGTCTAGTTTATTTTCTTTCATGAATCTGAGAGGTCATGATAATGGCTTTAAATCTATTTCCATTTGTAACGATTACTGATGTGTGGACTTCTTTCTGCCATTCATTTGTTGCATGTTTAAAATAGTAACAAAACATCAATGAAAGAGAAAGAGAAAAAAAAATCAAAGCATATCACTACTGAAAGTCATCATATAACAAAGGAAGGCTTCAAGAAATGAAGAGAGAAACAAAAGGAAAGGAAAATATGGCCAGGCCTGGTGACGCACTTCTGTAATCCCAGTGACTTGGGAGGCCAAGGTAACAGGATCACGAGTTCAAAGTCAGCTTCAGCAAAAGTGAGGTGCTAAGCAACTCAGTGAGACCCTGTCTCTAAATAAAACACAAAATAGAACTGGGGATGTGGCTCAGTGGTTGAGTGCCCCTGAGTTCAATCCTTGGTCCTGCTCCTGCCAAAAAAGAAAGAAAAGAAAATGCATAACAAAATGACAGTACTAAGTTCTTACATAATATTAGCTTTGAATGTTTAATGTCCCCAAGAGTTCCTCAGGTGGCACATTGGGAAGTTATGAAACCCTTGGGAGGTGGGGCCAATTGGAAGACTCTTAGGTCATTGGGGGCATGCTGTCAAAGAGAATTATTGAACTGTAATCTCTTCCTTTTTCTCTTTTGCTCTCTGACTTGTAATGTAAACAGTTTTGTTCATGCTCCTGCCATGATATACTGACTCACTGATGGTAAAAGAAAGAAACCCAAGCAGTTTTGAACTGGAACCTGCAAAATTGAGCAAAAATAAACCTTTATTCTTTATAAGTTTATTACTTCAGGTATATAATTATAGTAATTGAAAACTGACCAATGAGCATATTGACAAGTGCTAATGCAATAAATACCCCAATTAATAGCTACAGAATCTGTGAATGGCTTTTTTTTAAGTATCTAAATTTATGCTATCTACAAGAAACTCACTTTACATGTAAGAACACACATAGGCTAAAATTGAAAAGACAGAAAAGTAAGTACAGATGGTCATACTTATATTAGACAAAATAAATTTTAAATCACAAACTTTCATAAAAGTTTTTCATTATACAGTGAAAAAAGTGTCAATTCAACAAGAAGACATTACAATTTTAAATATATATTCAATATCAGTGCACTTAATATATAAAGCAAATGTTTACAGATACGAAGGAAGAAATAGAAATAAAATAAGAGGAGACTTCAATTCCTACAGGAGCATGGGTGCAAAATTTGTCATCAAATTAGCAAAGTGAATTCAAAAGCACATTAAAAGAATCCTCCATCATGACCAGATGGAATTTATCCCTGGAATGCAAGTATTAACACATGAAAATCAGTCAGTGGGATATAGCACATCAACAGAATAAATAGGATAAAAATTACATGAGCATCATAATAGGTACAGAAAAGGCATTGGACAAAATTCAAAACCCTTTCATTATGAAAAATAAAAAACTCAATACAATAAAGCTGCATATGAAAAGCTCATAGCTAACATCAAACTTAATGGAGAAAAACTGAAATCTTTTTCTCAAAGGCCTATAACAAGACAAGGATGCCCTTCCTTACTACTTCTACTCAATATAGTAACTAGAAGTTCCAGTCATAGCAATTAGGAAAGAGAAAGAAATAAAAGGCATACAAATAAGAAAGGAAGAAGTAAAATTACATTTGCAGATAACATGATCCTATATGTAGGAAAACCCTGAATACTCCACAAAAAAATGTTAGAAAAAATGGGAGAATGATAATCTCTTTGATAAATGGTGTTGGGAAAACTGGATATACACATGCCAAAGAACAAAACAGCTCTTATACCAAACCCAAAATGACCTTAAAATGGAATAAAGATTAAAACACGATACCTGAAATCATAAAACTACTAGAAGAAAATATAGGAAAAAATCTTCTTGATATTGGCCTTAACAATGGTTTCTCACAAATGGTACCAAAAGCACAAGCAACAAAAGGAGAAATAGACAAGTGAGATTATGTCAAACTAAAAAGTCCTTCATCACAAGGGGAACAACCAACAAAATGAAAAATCAACCTATGAAATGGAAAAAAAAAAAAAAACCGTATGAAAGATTAGCATTCAAAACATGGGCAGCTTAAGAGCAGGGAAAAAAACAATAAACAATCTCATTTTTCAAATGGGCAAAAAACTTGAAGAGACATTTCTCAAAAGAAGACATACAAATGGTCAACAGGTACATAAAAATGTACCCCAAATCACAAAATATCAGGGAAATGAAAATCAGAACCACAGTGAGATATTACTTCACGCCTCTTAGGATGGCTGCTATAAAAAGGAGGAGGAGGAGGAAGAGGAAGAGGAGAAAATGGAAAGATAACAAAGGTTGATGAGAATATAGAGGAAAACAGGAACATTGGTATGTTGTGGGTGGGAATGGAAATTGGTGTAAACACTACATAAAACAGTACACATTTTTCTCAAAAAAACTAAAAAATAGGACACAATATGAACCAGCAATTTCACTTCTAGGTATAGGTCCAAAGGAGCTGAAATCAGGATCTCAAAGAAATACCTGAATGTTCATGTTCATTGCAGTGTAATTTGCCATGGCCAAGATACAGTAGCCACCTAACTGTTATTCACTCACCATGGATGAATAAAGAAAATGTGGTATATACATAACATTGGAATATTCTTCAGTCTTTAAAAAGAAAGAAAACCTTACCATTTAAAAATATCACATAGGTGAACCTGGAGGACATTATGTTAAGTTAAATAGCCAGACACAGAAGGACAGATGCTACATGATCCCACTTATATGAAGAATCTAGAATAGTCAAATTGTACAAGCAGGAAGTAGAGTGATTACCAGGGACTGGGGAGGGAAATAGGAAGGTATTTGTCGATGAACACAAAATTTGAGTTATGAAAGCTGAATAAATTCTAGGAACCTACTGTACATATAGCAAAAGTTAATAAAATTGTATTACTTAAAAGTTTTACTAAGAGTATAGACCTTATGTTAAGTGTTCCTATAACAAGACATGAGTGAAGGAAAGAAGAAAGGAACGGAGGGAGGAAGAGAGGCAGGAAAAGATGGGGAGAATGGAGGATAAAGGGAGGCAGAGGGACCAAGAGGAAAGAAGGGACATAAGAAAACGTATTTGATGGATAAGTTTATTTACTGGTGCTGGTGTCATGGACGCATACTCGTCTCCAAACTCACAGTATACATTTACTATGTAGTTTTGTGCTTGTCAAGCAGACCTCAATAAAATTGTTTTCTTTTCAAATATTAACAAGAAGTTTCCACCTCTTTTGAATCCAATATCTCTGACAGAAATTTTCTAATATCTACAACTTTTTACCTAATTCCTAATATATTATAGAAAACAGATTTTCGAGATTTCCTTTAATAATTTGTTGTATCAAAATAGCTCAGTTCTTGCCAGCTGTGGTGGCAAATGCCTATAATCCCTGAGACTCAGGAAGCAGGGGCAGGAGCATCACAAGTTCAAAGCCAGCCTCAGCAACCTAGCAAGGCCCTAAGCAACTTAGTGAGACCCTGTCTCTCAAAAAATTTTTTAAAAGGGCTGGGGATGTGGCTTTTTGGTTAAGTACCCCTGGGTTCAATCTCTGCTACCAAAACAGGAATAATAACTCACTGCTTAATGAAACCCCAAAGTTTTATTCAACATGTGATGGAAATTAAAATCACCAAATAATTTTGTTTCATTATTCAGATGTAAAATGTGTAGATGGAGGTCTGAGATGTAGGTCAGGGGTAAACACTTGCTTAGCATGCTTTTGGCCCTGAGCTCAATCCCCAGAACTCCAAAAAAAGGAGGAACTAACTATAGTATTGCTTTCAAGTGTAGCTCAGGTCTAAGAGGTAAATTTCTCCGATTTGTGAAGTGCCTATATTAAGGTGACTTCTAGTAAGAATGTACTCCCTGTAAAAATAAAATTGATTGATTTGAGTCTTTATGATAAGTCAATGCAAATAAAATGTCTCTTCAGTGAAAACTTAATATCTCCCCTTCACATGGGTTTAATTAACTGCGTTACCCTTTTTTTTCTGAATAATATCCATAAAAAGATAAGAGTTCAGAAACATTATAAAATTATGAATCCAAAACTGAAATTTTATTTGAATTCAGCTTGGAGAGTAAATGTCATCTACCCACAGGAGCCATTAGAATGTGTGCAGTTGCTATTTACTTTAACCATGACTGTGTTTTTCAGGCAACATTAGAGCAGGAAACAGTCATCATTTTCCTTGAGAAAAATGCAGCTTTCCTCTTATGATTTTCCAACCCAATCTTTTTGCAAAGGAAGAACATTCCGCTTTTAAATACAATTTGTGCTTGTTCCCCAAAGCATGCAAAGAATGGTGTAAAGCAGGAAAAGATTATTATTTCCACTTTGACTATTATTCCCTCTACTTATACCACTAAGGGTAGAAAAAATGGAAGAATTTTAAGGAGCATCACAAGCAAGCACAGAGAGTGAAAAAAACTATACTGAAAAATAATACCCAGCGGGCAAATTTGTCTTCTCACATTCGGGGACCCATTACAATGCTGTTTAATTTTAAAAAGTTTGGCAAGTTAAAATGCATCTTTTCCATTGTATCAGATATTCTCTATACACTGCATAGTCACCGGATACCAAAACCCACAGACTCTCTAAAGATAAAATCTTAAGAGATGACCATTCTCTATTTCTCTCAAAAACTGTGTCAAGCTAGGAAATGAAAAAGTGTGAAGTCAGCCTTCCTATAATCTCTTGGGATTGTAGAATCATTTCAAAGTTCCAGAATGATCTTTATATAAATTCTTAAGGAACTAACGAACTCTCCCATGATATACAATGGGGAGAATTCACACACACACACACACACACACAAAAAAAAAAAAAACTAATGAAAAAATCACAGTAAGTTTCTTTCAAGCAATATTTTGATGAACACTGCCTTACACAGATCATGCTAGATTATTAATTCATGTTTGATGTCTGTTGTTTGCTGAAAGAATTTTCACCTGAGCGGGCCCAAATACATAGGAAAATGGAGACCGTCCTTCTCCATCTGGTTTTCACTCCTTTACACAAACATACAAGTAAACACAAAGACTCACAGCACTCCACCCAAGAGAAGTTAGCAATAATTATTTTGTTAATTCTCTCTTCCTCAAATTTGGCAACTACATTTCTGTTTTCCCTCCCACGCAGCTTTTTACATTTCTCTAATTAGGCTGAGAGAGTCAAGGGGACAAGGATTTTGGTGGAGGAGCCTGTCTGTTTGAATGGTACTATAAATTGCTTCTGACAATGACATTTACACTTGCCAGAAATGCAGTTAGGCAATATGACCGCAGTGGCAATGTCGATTTATTCAAACCTATGTAATTACTGATGATGGAGGAAAAGATAATTAAACTTAATATTTGATGAGAAAGACAGAAAAATTTTGATCCCTTCTAGTCCCCAATATGCTAGATTCCCAACTATCAGGATTTAAAGCTGAATTTCACAATAAAATGAAAAAGGTAATAACAGTGGCAAGTGTCATCAAGAATTAAAAACTAAGGCCAGGCACACTGGTACACACCTGTAACGCCAGCTACTAGGGAGACCGAGGCTGAATAATTGCAAATTGGAAGCCAGCCTGGACGACTTAGTGAGACCCTATCTCACAATAAAATTTAAAAGGACTGGGGATGTAGGTCAGTGGCATAGCATTTGCCTAGCTTGCACAAGGCCCGGGGTTCAATGCCTAGTACCACAAAAATGAAAATTATAAACCAGCTACAGGAGAGATGGAAACCAGCTAAAATCAAATAATTGGTCCAGGAAACGCAGCCAGGTCAAAACCAGAATACACAGAATGTTAAAGACGAGACAGAAGCTGGAGACAGGGATGGCGAGCGGGTGGGGTGATAACGGCCACTCTGCATGCCAGGATTACACACACAAGCAGTTTTAGCCAATAGAGCACAGAAGGTTGTTCATTTCCATTTAAATACACACTGGCCAGCGGTCCCTGTTCTATATGTGCAACAGAACCCAGGATGGGCACCTGGCTGCTGGACTTCAGATGTGATCAAATCAGCTTGGCAAGTTCACGGGGGTTTGTTCTGGACATGTGGAAACCAGACCACCCTTGGCACCACTGCACTTGGATTGATTCCCCGCGGCTGCTACTTCAGTTGAGAAAGTCTTCAGTATTAGCAAACTCTCACCTTCCAAAGTAAATACCATTTTACACACACGTCCATTCAATTGAGCCTCACTAAGCCAATTTTGAAATGAAGAATTTGCTCTTATTAAATGTTGTAATATCAGAAGCAGAAGCTTTTTGATATGAGTGGAGTTTAAAAATAAATACAATTTAAATATCATATGACTGTGATTATAGAGATGATTTTTCTGAGTCCATAGCATTCTAGTATGCTAATATTTAATCATCGCAAATTTGAATATATCTGTATTTGGTTGTATACTTTGCAAATTTTTGCTAAAAAAAAAGATAAACATAGTGAGGTACTTTTTAAATTATTATTATTATTGTCCTTTTAAGTGTTTAGTTAAGGTCTTTGTTGGACTTGATTATTTCTTCTCCAGTGATATAAAAATTAATAATGGTAATGCCATGAGTTAAATAATATATTGAAAAGAATATTGATATATATAGATGATAAATAGATGTTTTATATCCACATCTATACATATAGATATAAAAGTACATTTAATTTTTATCCATCTGATCCCAGTTCATTCTAATTTTATGCTGGCCAGATTCCACGAAAAAAACCAATATTTATCCTTGTAAACAAGAAGCTTCTATTTTGAATTTGCTCTCCTTAGACTGTATGGTCACATCTGCCTCAAATGTGAAGGAATCTCTCAAGAGAATTGGCCAGTAAGATACTGTATCAACTTCACAAATGCCACACCCTCTCTTTTTACCCTGGACACAACTGCAATAGTTCCTGTTACAGGATCAAAGACCTATCTTCCCATATAGGCTTCTTTCTATAAATGGCTTCCTGAAGAAACGCGAACAAAATAGCTGATATAAATGGGGGTCTTCATATTGACTCTGAAGAAATACTAAAGATCCTTTGATCTCATTGAAGCAAGAAAAGTGGTCTCAAGCTCAGATCAATGAAGTAAACCTGAAAGGTCTTTCATTCTCTTGCTTTAGTGTATTAGTTCCCAATGGCTGCTACAACAAATAACCACAAGTTTGGCAACTTAAAACAACAGGAATTTACTGTGGTGACTCTGGAAGCCAGAAAGCCAAAATCTACATCATTGGCCAAAGTCAAAGTGTTACATCACCACACTTCTTCCAGAAGTTCTAGGGAAGGACTCATTCCCTTCCTCTTCCAGCTGCTGATGCCTGCCAGCATCCTTCAGCTTGTAGCTGCATCACACCAATCTCTGCCTCCTGCATCTCTCTGCCTTCTCTTCTGTTTGTAATCTTCCTCTGCCTCTAACAAGGACACCTTTAGGGCCCACCTGAATGGTCCAGGATAATTTCTCCATCTCAAAATCCTTCAGTTAATCACATCTGCAGGAATGTTTTTCCTATACACAATAATATTTCTAGTTTCCAGAGATTAGTACTCAATATTATCAGGGACCATTAATAAACGTATTATATTACATTGCCTAATCTTTCAAAATATGCTTCAAATTCAGGACTTCCCACTAACACAAGAGCCCATATCCCATAATAAGAGGCAGGAACATTATTGAGAGAAGTGGGATAAATGATGCCTCTGCTCCCACTTCAGAGACATGTATCCCTAGAGGACCTATCCAATGATTTTCTTATTATATCAATTATTGGTTTTGGATAACATGCGACTATAGCCAACCTGTTCTGAAACAAAGATCCAAAGTCTGGGCACTAGGTTTATCTGACTTCAGATACTACTGAGGCCATATATATCTTTACAATCTTCCACTAAGGTGGTTAAAGGTGAAGATTCATCCCCCCACTTTCCTGCAACTAGTTTTAACCATCTAGATCAGTGATTCTCTTAAAGGTTCTTCACATATTG
Organism: Sciurus carolinensis; assembly: GCF_902686445.1. NCBI lineage: Eukaryota > Metazoa > Chordata > Mammalia > Rodentia > Sciuridae > Sciurus > Sciurus carolinensis. The sequence goes on from NC_062224.1 coordinate 26,627,769, forward strand.
CTTTGGCCATAAAATGTTAATAGATGTTAATGAGGAAAGATACGATTCACAATCAAGTCAGAAAAAGCCAAGGCTAGGAAACATTAAACATCCATTTTCTCCAGGTCTGCAGAAAGTCTTCAATGGGCTGGTGGCTGGTGGGACTCTGCAAGACAATTTTGGTATATACAATGGATTCTAGTTGTGGAACCCATTAGTTGTGGGATTAACATCAAAGGAGAGTGAGAATGGGTAGATAATAGTTTGTGAAACTCTCATCTGGACCATATAAATGTTTAAACGTAAACATAGAATAGTTGTTTCTATAAAGAAATGCAAGATGTTAGAGAGTTGAAGATATATTGTTCTAAATGCTTGGAGGAAAACCAGGTCTAGAGAAAGTTTAATATATTTCTTGACTTCATCTCTCCACCTCTTTAAGTTTGATGCTCAGTATATTTACCCAATGTTGTTTAATCCATCACCTATTTTAGCTTGGCATGCGTGGTCCTAGTGTAAAGAATAAAAGTAATCCAATTCTACTAATTACAAAAATCTTGAAAATATGCAGTCTGATATATCAATACATATGGTGACATAAATCTCTGAATGAAAGTATTGAGAGTGATCTGCAGAGTGTCATAGTCAATTTTCACATTATGTGGCAAAAGAAGAGAAAGTGTTCAGTAGTCTTTGGTACCTAGAGCACACACAGTTCAGCCTGTGACTTGCCCACTTATTTTGAAAGGTGGTCTAATTTTAAAGAACTTAAAAAGTTATAGCATATCTTTAGGGATGGTGGACTAGAAGCATTCAGTGCTTATTGACTGCTTCCTAAGATTGAACCAAATCAATAGTATGATCAGGTAGGAGAACACTGGAGTGCAACTTGGGAGAATCAGTGACCAGGTGAAATATTGGTTTTTAGAATAATAAGAGAAAAGAGTGCACCAACACCAAAGGTGTGGTGGCTCATTGGGGGAGGTTAACTTCCCTTTTGTGAGCTGAAATGGAAAATTCCAGTGATTGTAAGGAGCATAGACTCTACTATTAGGCAAATATGCCATCTAGCAGATAGTAGCCTGAACTCTTCCTAGTGAGCTGGCACAGATGAAAAGCTTCCCTGTACTTCCCTGTGGGTTCAGATGTAGGGGAGACCCCATCCCCAGGTACAAAAGTATTGAGTGTGATCTAGCTATGCTGGGGCCAACTTTCCCTTAGCACTAGATGGTGAACAAGAAGGGATGGCATTCATCCTACAGACTGCCCTACAGACTCAGCCTGTTTGGGCTGGAGCTGAGAAGGAACAAACTGAACTTTACTTGCATCCTACAATACCCACCCCATTCCTGGTGAATCTGAGATTAGATGTCCGAGGAGGCAGTACTTCCATTTTAAGGACCTCAACAGGGGAAATTTTAGTCCTTTTTTGTTTTCACGTTCTCTTTTTTGTATATGGATTTGTTTTCCCTCACTATTTGTTCTGTCCTATTATTATCTAATTTTAAATATTTTAAAAAATTTTAACTCTTTCTTCTTTCTCTTTTCTTCTTTCTCATTTTTATTCCCTTCCATTTTCTCTTTCTCTCTTCGTTTCTTCTTTTGTCTCTCTTCTTTCTCTCTGCCTTTTTTCTTGTATATTTTAGTATTAATTTTACTATCATTAATGCCTAATTTTCACCCTATTTTATGTTACTACTCCACCTTTTTTCTCATTAGTTAGTGGAGTTGTAGAAATCATTTTAAATAAGTTTATTATATCCTTATATATGGTTTGATTTTATGTTATCAGCATTACTGGTGGTTATTCTTTCCTCCCAAAGTGGTGCTGGGGACTGAGCATAGCACTTGAATACACTGAGTGGGTAATTTGATGCTGAGATACATCCCAGCTGAAGACACATTGTCAAGAGAAAGCTGCTAACTGAAAAAAGCCCTCACATCATAGTGGAAAAGATATCAAAACCAACTGATGTGAAAATCTCAACATAAAAATACAGGAAACATGAGAAAACACGGCAATAGCAGCTCATGGTACATCTCCAAAATAGATCAATGTTAGAACACAACACAAGTCTTAGCCAATACAAAAAAAAATTTTTTTTAAATAATTTCTTGCAACTTATCTGATCATAATGGAATCAGTAATTAACAGCAAGAGAAATTATACAAACACATGAAGACTGAACAATACAATTCTTAAATCTTTTTTTAATCAGTGCATTATAGTTATACATAACAGTGAAATTTTTTGTTATATATTTGTACTTGCACACAATATAACAATTCCGCCAGTATCATTCCTTAGCACATTCCTCCTCCCTTCCAGCTTCCCATCCCTAGTCCCTTTCCTCTATTCTACTCAGCTTCCTTTGCTTTTCATAAGGTCTGCTATCCCGTGGCCCAACTCCTTTCTTTTCCTTTATCTTCTCTCACTTTCACATATGACCTTCTGAATTTGGCTAATTTCACTTAACAAATAATCTTGAGTTCCATCCATTTTCCTGCAAATGTATGATTTCATCTTTTTATGGCTGAATAAAAATTTCACTTTTGAATGATCAGGAGGAAAATTTGGGAAACACAATACACCAGGATCTGTAGGATACAACAAAGGTAGTTCTAAGAGGGAAGTTTATATCTATGAGTACCGATATTAAAAAATGATACATCTCAAGAACTTAGAGAAACAAGAAAAAAAACAAACCCAAAACCAGCAGAAGGAAACAAATAACAAAATTAGAGCTGAAATTAATGTTATAGAGACAAAAAGAACAATACCAAGGATCAATGAAATAAAGACTTGGTTCTTTGAAAAGATAAACAAAATTGATAAACCCTTAGCCAAATTTACCAAATGAAAAAGAGGATCTAAATTAATAAAATTAGGGGATAATAAAAAAGGGAATAGGACAACAGTTACCATTAATATGCAGAGGATCATTATTTTGAAAACTTATATTCCAATAAATCAAAAAATCTAAAAGAAACACATGAAATTCTAGACATATCCAACACCCCAAAATTTAATATAAAGAACACCTAAACAGACCACCACAAGATTTTTAGATACGATAAATAAATTCAGTAAAGTAGCAGGATACAAAATCAACATATAAAAACAAATAGCTTTAAAACTCATATTCTAAAGCCCATTTTCTGTGTAATTAAAAAAATATACAGGAAAACCAATGCATAGTCTATTATGCTTCTGTAGGCATCAATAAGCCCACTGAGAAAGAAATCAGGAAATAATTTCATTCATAATTGCTTCAAAAAATAAAAAACCTAAGAATAAACCTAACCTAAGGAGGTAAAAGACCTCTTCAATGAAAATCACACAACACTGAAGAAATTGAAAAAGATAATAGAAGTTGGAAATAGCCCCCATGTTCATGGATAGACAGAATTAATAGGCCATAATACCAAAGTGACCTATGGATACATTGCAATAACCATCAAAATACCACTGACAATATTCAAAGAACTAAAAAAAATTGCCAAAAGTGATAAAATGACCCAGAATAACCAAAACAATCCTGGGCAAAAAGAGCAATGCTGGAATTTAAAAAACTTAACACCATAAAAATAAAGAAATAACCCAGATGATAAATGGATAAATGAGCTGAACAGACACTTCTCAAAATAAGAAGTACAGATAGCCAACAATTACATGAAAAAAAAAATCAATATCTATATTTAACCATCAGGGAAACACAGTTCAAAACAATACTGAGATTCCATCTTACACCAGTTAGAATGTTCATCATCAAGAATATAAATAACAATAAATGTTGGTGAGGATGACAGAAAAATGGAACACTTACACAATGTTAGTGGGAATATAAATTAGTACACCATGCTGTGGAAATCAGCATGGAGTTTGCTCAAAAAACTAAAAATGGAACTACCACATAATCTAGTTAGAGCAACTCCTCAATATATACCCCCCAAAATTAGCACACTCTAGAGATACCTACACACCCAAGTTTATAGTGGCACTATTCACAATAGCTAAGTTGTGGAATAGCCTATGTGTTTGTCAACAGATGCACAGAGTAAGTGTGAAATATATATACACAAGGGAGTATTATTCAGTCATAAAGAAGAATGAAATTATATCATTTGCAGGAAAATGGATGGAACTGGAGATTATGTTAAACAAAATAAGCCAAACTCAGAAAGTCATGGTCGTATATTACTTTCTCTAATAAGTGGAATTTAGAAAGAAAAAAAAAAAAAAAAAGATGACTTGAATGTAGAAGGAAGAAACTAGTGAAGAGGAAGGAGATCAAGGGGAGGGAGTTAGGGGTAAGGGTTGGTAATGCAGTGAGAGAAATGATCAAAATATATCCATGTAAAAATTATGCCACAATAAAATTCATATTCTAAAGCCCATTTTCTGTGTAATTAAAAAAATATACAGGAAAACCAATGCATAGTCTGCTATGCTTCTGTAGGCAAGTGGATAAGTTCTTTTGATTATAAGATCATATTGTTAGTCAATATACTCAATAACAGAAGTAAGTATGCAGATATTACAGACATACCAAAATCTTTTATATAAAAGACTTTTTACCTGTAAGGAAAAAATTCAACAGAATTTTTCAAAAAACATTAATCCCTAGAGTACTAAGGACAGGGACCTTTGTAAGAAAGTAGCATTGGAACCCTTGTGTCTTAAGAGTGGATCTGGTCAGTGAAAACCTCCATAGAAGCACTCAGACACATGGGGGCATATAAAAAAGAAAACGTAATGTTATTTTTATTCCATCCACGCATTTCAAAAGAAAACACTGATAGCAAGGGTCAGACAGGAAGAATCACTGTGTATTAGACAGGACCGACTAAATAATTTGCAAGACCCAGTAAAAATGAAAATGCAGGGCCCTTGTTCACAATGCTGACACAAAACTTTCTCCTCTAAGTCTTGTCCCTTGACCCACGTGGTGTTTTACTTTAAAAAGTTTAAAAAGTACTTTTTTTCTGTTTAACTTTAAACTTGCTATTTAAAGTTGCACTAGCCCAACTCCACCCTCCCCACACTTATGTCCAGGTCCCAGGTGGAAGTGACCAGCAGTTGCCAGGAGGGGCAGCAAAGCAAAGGATTCCATCCTGAAGCAGCACAGGAGTGGACCTCACATGAAGTCCAGTTCTGAGTCCCTGATACATAAGGTCATTGGTGTCAGGGGCAGGCTCTGAGGGCCCCAGAGCCGCACCCTGGCCTGATCTCTAAGATGGCGCCTAGCAGTTTGCCAGACATAGCTGCACTCATATTCAAGTTTTAGGAAGTAACTCTGGTTGGCTGTTGTACATGAGGCAATCCTGGTATCTGCCTGGAGACTGTTCCTTGATAGGCTGACTTTCCTGGTAGTCTACTCTCTGATAGGCTGATGTTCTCAATATAAGTCTGAGACTTGTAGAATAAAGTCCTTTTTGGTTCCTGTGATCAAGAAGAGTGTACGCAGGCGGTGGGCGATCACAAGTGGTGCCGAAACCCGGGACCTGGAGTTATAAAGAAGAAACTGATCAGGTAAATACAGGGAAAGTAAAGTACAGTCTGGCCAGGTTAAAGTTCACTGGATAAGCGACGAGTTAAAGTTCGCAGGGTAAGCAACGAGTTAAAGTTTGCAAGGTAAGCGACGAGTTAAAGTTCGCAGGGTAAGTGACGAGGAAAAGTTTGCTCGATAAGCCACGAGTTAAAGTTCGCTGGATAAGCGACGGAGTTAAAGTTTGCGGGAAGCGACGAGTTCACGGGTTAAGCGACAGAGATTGTTTGTAAGTGCTTTCGCTTTTGTTTTGCTAGTTAAAGTGCTTTGCATTCTGTTAGTTTAATAGAGAAAAATGGGCACTGAAATGTCACGAATGCGCATGGAAGGTCCCTTTAAGGATTTGCTCCGGGCCAATGGAATTCCTCTTGAAACTAAAACAGCCCGAACCAAATGCAGAGAGGCCATAAAACAAGGGGAAGAGGTTTTGGAGGAAATAAAAGAGGAAAGGTCTAAAGCATCAGAAAGGGCATCAATAAGATCAGAGACAGACAAGGAAAATGAAACGGTGTGAGGATAGTTCAGATGAAGAGGAGGATTTACTATGTAAAACAAAAAATCTTGCTATTACAGGATCTACTAAAGAAAAGATGGGGCAAACACACACCACACATGGTGACCCTGCGCTCTCAGCTCTAAGACTCATGCTGAAGAGTAGCAGCCTTGAGTGGTCTGATACATAGGCGGAAAAAGCCTGGGACACCTTTAAGAGGGAAATCAGTTTAGGTGAGGGTCCCCCATTAGGAGTCTGCCCTACGTTATCCGCCCTTAAGGCCTGCTTCTCTCCAGGACCTCCCAAAGGGGGCTCCAAGTTTCTCCCCAAAGAGCCACCACCTAAAGAACAGCCGGCTCCTCCCGTTGCATCTCCTTCCAGAAACTTGCCACATAGTAAACAACATTGGGAGACCTTTAATAAGGAGCCCAATCCATCTCAATCCGCTCCTCCCAAGGTTGAGGAACCACGAGGGCAGCCAGCCTCTACACATAGGGAGGGCCCACTACCGCCCCGGGGAGGATCATTGCTGCCATCTTGTACTCTGGGGCCACATCACACTCCAATGAAATCCCTCACCCTCCTCCTTCCGGGTGGCGGGAAATCTTCCCGGTGGCCATTTTGTGATACTGGGCAAGAACTCACAGACTCTAACCTCCCCCCTCCCTGTAGGGCCTTCCCGGTAAATGTTAAAATGTTAGTTTGGGAAGGAATGACTACCAATCACAAATTGGCCTGTGCAGGGATGAAAGATGGTTCCATGGGAAGGTGGATTGTGGCTACCAAAGATATTGGCACACGGCATCTGTGAGCGAGTGGGCAGATGGAAAGGGATTCCTTATCTTCAAGTCTCTTCTTTCTTGCGCTTCTCTGCTCTTCCTGCAAATGCCTCCTTCTTCTCCCCCTCTTAATCCCTCCTCCTCCTCCAACCTTGTCTCAGCTGTTTCTACTTCCATTCCCCAGTCCAGCCCACCTAGTCCTCCTGCCATGAGGTCCCACGTACACCGGTGGGTAGGGAGTAACCAGCCCAACCATCAGTGGCATGTCCTAGTAAGGAGTATGATATAGTAGCCCCAGGCCCCACAAGTATTGGGAGATAATTGTTTCATAATTTTCTGCATCCAAACCTGAATTGATTACTAACCAGGATTAAGGGTTAAAATGCCCTAGGCATCAAGTTTCTGCTGGAAAATTTTAGCTCCTTTCAGATCCAAATCTCAGTCAAGGCTTACATTGAAATGTAAATAGAGAAAGCCTGAAGGCTCAGTAGGAGACTGGTCTCAAACCCAAAAAAAAAAAAAAAAAGAGAGAGCAAAAGTCTTACCTGAACTCCAGCAAAAGTAAATTTTATGGTGCTTTACTAAAGTAATTAACGGCCGTAACATTTTCCCAGGACTCTTGTTTTTTCTGCATTCTACATTTTTTTTTTTTTGAGCTCATGACTTTTTGATCAGTTCTATTTTTTTTTTATTATTCAACTAGAGTTTTGAACATCTGTTACATTGCAATGGAGATTCACCTATAAAGTTTCAAGGCCTTTGATTTTGTGTTATGTGTATGTTGTGCTGTCTAATGTCATGTTTTGTCTGTATCAAAATTGAGCACTCCTAAAATTAAAATTTAAAAATGGATCCAAATATTTTTAATTCACATGATTTAAAGAGGTTCAATTTAAATTGGGTAAGCTAATAGAAGTAAAATGTCTTAAAAATAACTCGCGAGTCTCTAGGTGGTCAAACTAATAAAATGTTAATGTAGAGTACTATAAATAACAAAATATTTAATCTTATTAAAATAGAGTAATTTTTTTAAATTTAGAAATTTCATAAGAGTTGTTTCAGAATGTGAACAAAAAGGGGTCAACAGGAAAGAGAAAATAAAGGTTCTGGGTATGGAAATATATTTAGTAAAAGGGAAAAGGAAATGTTTCTGGGTAAGAAAGTGCTTGTGCGATGAAATAAATGAGGGTCTAAGTAAGTGCTAAGAAAGTCTATGTAAGTAAAGGGCAAGTTTCAACAAGTTTGCCTGTAACTAAGTTGGTTGTATGTATGTGAAACATTTAAAGCTATGTAAGGTTTTTCCTAAGGTGAAATACTAATGTTCTAATATAAACCAAAGTTTAATCTATATGGTAAAATGACATGGTAAAATAACAAGGATTTCTTAGAAACACTAATTTACTCTCTTAACTTTGTGTCTATTAAGTTTTATTCTTTAGAACAATTAGTCTTAAAAATAGGGGTTTATACAATTATGTTTAAGCAACTGTTAGAGTATTGTACTACATTATAGAGTCTAAATTTTTCTTTAAAAACTAAATTTGGTAAGAACCAATTTCTCATTAAATTTGAAATAACTCTAACCACAGGTATACCTTATAACCCACAAGGACAAGGTATTGTTGAACGTGCACATCTCACCCTCAAAAATACTCTTTATAAACAAAAAGGGGGAATATGGGAGACCTTCAGGTCTCCTAAAGATAAACCTTCTCTTTGCCTCTTTATTTTAAATTTTTTAACTCTGGATAATGAGGGTCGCTCTGCCACTGAGAGACATGACAATCATAAACAACATGATAGAGTGACGGTAAAATGGAAGGATGTTCTTACAGGACAATGGAATGGCCCGGACCCAGTGCTTTACTGGAGCCGTGGCTTGGTTTGTGTGTTTCCACAGGACAAAACATCGCCTATCTGGGTTCCTGAGTGACTAACTCGACCAGTGCCAATGCTACCAACAAGTAACTCAGACCAACATACTTCTGATGCTCGTAGCCCCCCTTGAACTAACTTACAACCTCTTTTTAGTCTCTTAGGATGCTATCTCTCTCAATGTTGGAATGCTTCTAGGTTCCTGCTGGCAGTCTTAATGTGTGTTCCTACCTTCCTACCAGTCCCAGTCTCTGTTACAGATGCGGAATTGCCAGTGTTGACATCACAGCGGCCGTGGTCGCCACGGTAGCAGTCTCTGCAGTGGCAGCCGAAACCGCAGCAGCAGCATTGACACAACCATACAGACAGCAACAACAATCACTTGGCCAAAAATACAGCTGCAGTCTTACAGACTAAAGAGACCCTAAACCAACATCTAACAGCAGGCATACTCCTTGTAAATCAAAGAGTGGACTTACTACAAGAACAAGTGGATATCTTGCAAGAACTTTTGGAACTGGGATGTGTTTATCCTTTAAGAGCAGTGTGTGTCACCCCTATTGCTTATAATAACCTTAGCTCTGTGGTTATGTTATCTAAAAAGCTCTCTGTCAACCTTACTGGTAATTGGTCATCTACGTTTGATAATTTAACCAGTCAGCTATGAGCTGAAATACTCAGAGTCAATGCCACCAGGGTTCAAGTGGCATCGGTATCCGAGATGTTCTCTTTGTTATCTAAAGCCCTGGGATTGACAAAACAGTGGGCTGGAACAGTAGCTGTTCTGATTATTATCTGCTTAGGGATAGCCTATGTTATACGCAGCCAAATCAGAGCTTGCCCAGATGCCCGACGTCATTGATGGGCTATAGTACAGACTTTGACAGCCATTGAGACAGGCACATCCCCCCAAGTATGGCTAAGCATGCTGGACCAGTAGTCAAAGACGGGTAAGATCCGTGGAAATGCATACCAACCTAAGACAGGGTTCTGACGCCTGAAGGTCAGAATTCCAATGACGGATAAGGATGTAATTTGCTATGGACAACCTAAGACAGGCATGGCCCAAGTCATCTTTTTCTTTATTTAAAGAATAAGGGGGAGATGTCAGGGGCGGGCTCTGAGGGCCCCAGAGCGGCACCGTGGCCTGATCTCTAAGATGGCGCCTGGCAGCTTGCCAGACATAGCTGCACTCATATTCAAGTTTTAGGAAGTAACTCTGGTTGGCTGTTGTACATGAGGCAATCCTGGTATCTGCCTGGAGACTGTTCCTTGATAGGCTGACTTTCCTGGTAGTCTACTCTCTGATAGACTGATGTTCTCAATATAAGTCTGAGACTTGTGGAATAAAGTCCTTTTTTGGTTCCTGTGATCAAGAAGAGTGTACGCGTTGTGATCGCCCACTGCCTGTGGCGATCGTCAGATTTCTCCTACAGAGTTTAAATTCGAAGAATAAATTGTTTGGTATGTTGAGAAGGAGATTTCAGAGTACTAAATTTCAAGAGCTATGCAACTGCATGGTCACGTGCCCAGGAAGCCCATCATGAAAACTGCAGATCGTCTAAGCCAAGGGCATGATGATAAATGTGAACTGAAGGAGCCCGTGGAAATGGCTCATCTGGCACCCCAAAATCCTCCTTCCACATTTTACCTTGCTCTATAGAGTTTTAAAAAAAGGGCTGGGGAGATAGCTCAGTCGGTAGAGTGCTTGCCTGGCAAGCACGAGGCCCTGGGTTCGATTCTCAGTACGGCAAAAAAAAAAAAAAAAAATGAGATTTAACCAAATCTGTAAAGTAGGATCTCTCATTTTCCCTCCTTATTTTTGCTGATACACTTGATTAGTTTTGCTCTTACTAGATAACTATTAAAATATTTCAGAAGTGAATCTTTTTTTTTTTTTTTTTTTTAGCCAGTTTCTGCCTATTTTCCTTAAGGCAAATTTACTCTCTTTCACTATAGTGACAATGAGATCTACAAATTTTAATATGATTTTTCACTGAATTTAATTTTCCCTCTAATTAAAAGTTAACTGTTGAAGAAGAGACAGAGGAAAAGGAAGTACCATTCTAAGAATTTTTTTATTAAAAATCAGACAGTGTCTCACTGTGTTACCCAAGCTGACCTTGAACTCCCAGGTTCAAGCAATCCTCCTGCCTCAGAGTATCATGCACCACCAAGCCTGGCTTGGTAATTTTGCCTGTTTATTTTGTATGTTTTCTGGGGTTACATAAAAAAAATTTATTTGGCTGAATATTTTTATCTGCTTAGTAAAAATTCACAATACCAAGATTGAGGCTCATAAATTTTGGAAACAAGAAATTAGTGATTTTTAATGTAAGGGTTCTTTGCCAAATATGGAGATTCTAGAGCACATTAAGTAAGTCATCAAAAAAGATTAAGTCCCCAAAGCTAGAGGAGACTGTCAGTAACAAAGGTTGCTAACGAGACTGGCAAAGTTTTATTATAACTTCTTACAGTACTTTCGAAATTATGAAATGATTTATAATGTTCTGACCAGGGAATAATATAGCATCAAATGCAGTCTTATTAACTGTAAAGCATCTAATTTTTGAACAGATGTCCTATCCCTATTCAACTACCTCCAGGGACTAATTCAGAACCACAGGGTTTAATTTGAGGGAAAAAGTACTTTTTTCTGTATAATATCACAGTTTCAGCCTCCTCTGCTTTAATTAAAATTAAAAGGAGAAGAACATAGAAAAATAGCACTGTTTGTGTCCCAGCAGCAAAGGAGATGAATCCTTCCTAGAGCTTTTGTCTGTTATTTTCAACTCAACTGTAAAGATCTGGAAAGATCAACATAGAGTTTAAAGTGGATAAAAGTATATTGGAACTGGGCTTGTCATGGGGCAGACATTCAGCAGGAGACAGAATTCATAATCTTTGCAGAGCCAGCTGATAACATAGGATTCCTAGAACGAAAAAAAATAGGAACTGTGTTCTTTAGAATGAACTCTTGAGAGTAGCCTTAATTCTTTCCTTTTAATTTCAGGTAGAACAAACAGAGCGAATACAAGCGTTGATTTACAGGTGGTAAGATTAGCACATCTACAAAGATAAATAAAGGTGGTGAACCTCAGCTGTTGAGATGTGCTTCAGAGATAACATGTTTGTTGAACACCTGTGTCTCCTTAATCACTATCATTAAAGGAAATATTAAGTACCCTGATCATAAAACACAACTCTAAAAGCTAATCTTTCCTTCAGGAAAGATCCTCCAACTCTGATACGGAGCATTTATTACCTGCTCTTTACCCTATTAGAATATATTATGTTCTCTGGAGGAATGTTACAAACTATTCATGAAGATCCCTAAGAGAAAGTTCTCTTAGGCTCATGTACAAAGCAGAAACATAGATATATTTTATTAAGTAAATTGCTTCTTTTTTATTTTATGATTATTAAAGATCATGTAACAGCATTATTAGTCATTGGGGAAACACAAATCAAAGTCACCGTGAGTAACCATTTCACATCCACTATGATAACTAGAATCAGAACATCAGAGAAGCATGGAGGAATATATAGAAAAACTGGAAACCACTTTGAAAACAGACTGGCAGATCCTCAAATGATTAAATAGGGGGCTACCATATGATTCAGCAACATATGAGAACATATGCCAGATAGAAACTGATATGAATAATGTTGCTTTAAACAGTTGTACATATTAGCCAAAATCTTTTTTTTCTTTATATATATATGTATTTTTTATAGCCAAAATCTTAAAACAAACAAATGTGCACTGATGGATGGATAAACAAAATGTGGTATATCCATATTATAGAATATTATTCAGTTATAAAACAGGAATGAAGTGCTGAAAACATGCCACATAAACTTAGTGAAGCCACCAAAATCACATACTATGTGATTCCTCAAATAAAAGCCCAGAAAAATGTAATCTATAAAGAAAATAAGTTACTGAGTACCAATAGCTGAGGCCCAGAAGACAATCTGAAGGATAGACAGATTAAAGCTGACATGGGCAGAGTCTTTTCCAAGGTGACAAAAATGTTCTATGATGGATGCATATATTTGTAAATATACTACAACCACCAAACTGGACTTTTAAATGTGTGAACTGCAAGGTACAGAAATGATATATCAATAAACTTAATTTTTAACTTAAAAATTGCATAACCTATTTTATTTCCTACTAAAAAGGAATGAGACACCAAGTTCTGTCCGACTTCAGCAAATGCATAAACTTTATAGATCGTTTTCAAATACCAACTTCATGTGCACTTTGGCTTCCATTTCCTGATCCTTGTCTTTCCATCCATCTCTTCTACTACCAGCTTCTAATCTTGATTTGTCCGCTTATTTGTTCTGATTTTGTCTGGAAATTCCAGATTCCAGGGTCGGGGAATTACCTTGACTCAAGAGCAGGGCTTCTGTATCCAGGACTATAGCAGCTCTGGGAAGCTTGCACATGGATTGGTAAGGGAGGAAGAGGACACTGCCTAAATAGACAGACCAGCTGAATTATCCCTGGCAATCAATGGGGTGACAGACGTCTCAGCCAGAGCACACTCACAACCCATTTATTTGCTTTGCACTTATTTGTTCTCTAGATAAACTGGTGTATTACCTCATTTTCTCTTTGGAATGATATACACATTAATCATTAATTAAACTGTCATTGTTACTATTAATGTAATCAAACTTATCTTTTTAACTAGTTTGCTAGAGCCAAACTAATATTATAGTAACAATATTGACCAAATTTGCAATTTCTTTTTAAATAAAACAAAATATTCACATAAAATTTTAATTAGTTGAGCTTTGCTTATTTGAATTTATTTAGTTCCAGGGTCATCTTTTCCTTTGTGGCTAGTATTTAGAAAGCCTTGGTTATATCTACTATCTCACCAAGCTCTTCATGTTTGAACAGAATCAAAAGCATTCTATCTTGAAGCTACCAACAGATTGCTTAAACACTGTCGTTTTTTCTGTGCTCTTTGATACATACATTTTCGACAGGTAATGCAAAATGAACACAGCCTGCTCTAGAACTGGTTTTCTTTTGTTCCGAAAGCATTGTATGAAGTTAACCATAACTTTCAAATGAACACATACTACACAAATTAAACAGAAGAGAGAGTGTCACAATTCAGCTCTTTTTCTTCGGAAAAAAAAATTATACAAGGATATTTTTGTCAAAAGTGTAAACATTGGCACCACCGCACTCCTTTTCTTGAAAATCAGATATACCTCCCAGCAGTTCAGCAGAAAAGAAAAAGCTACGAACTTCCTGACAGTTAACATGAATAAAACAATATTTTATTGCCACATTTTCTTCAGTTTGACAATTTCAGCCTCATGTCTCAGTTCATAAAAGCAAAATGCCAAGATTCTACTGAAACAAGGCAATTGATCCTGGTGCCCAAGGTAGACGCCACTCTTTTTTGATTTTTTTTGCCCTTTTGTGATATTTTTACACCATAACAACCTTGTGAAACGTTAGCACTATTGAAAGTTCAGCTAACACACTCCCTCTGCTGGTTAATGTCTGTCTTCCTCAAACTTAAGGACATTCAAGTTCATTGTCTGCTTGAATATATGGTTCCTTTACACAAGAATTTTCTACTTTATGCTTCTTTAAACAGAACCAAATTCACTAAATTACCTATGAATTAACAAGTAAATGCAAATTTCTTAGTAAAGGATTTTGTTGAGCCCCTTATCTCTGATGTCATATTCCCTCTTGGCTAATTCCAACCATCCTAAGGAATTTGATAGTTTATCATATTTATACCCTCCCCCTTCCTCTCTTGTGAATTAATCTGATGAAAATTGCTGTATTTTTTCTTCATTTACAATGACTACCTCTAAAACTTTTTAATAAATTATTCCTGCTTCTAAGATATTTCACTACATAACCTCTGATATAAAATGTTCCAAAAATATTTGGAACATTAAATATAAAAATCAAAATGTGCATACACAAAATCATTCATTATATTCCATCTATTTAAAAACTCACCTATGGTTAATTAATGAATAATATCTTTCTTTTACAGCCTAATATTCATGCCTGCAGCTGCCTTCCCAGTACAAATTATCTTTTCGTATTTATATCCTCTACTTCCAGGGCTTTCCACACACGAATTATTCCAGTTATACTGCTACTTAGAAAATTTCCCTAAACTAGGAAACTGTCCATAAAACCTTTGTAATAATTTCATTCCCCTGCTCACAAATCTGCAGTTATTTTGAAACAAATCACATATGGTTTATGTCCTTCACTAGCTTTAAGAAATTTGTAAAGCCCTAAAATTAGAAAAGTTTGCATATATATGCATTGCTCTGGAAGAAGGTTTGTGTAGTTTTCATTTAAATGCCAATAGGATTCATAAAGCCATTCCAAAATGCAAGGGCTCCTTTCTTCTCTGAACCTGCACATACCTTGCCCCAGTAAACATAAGGGTGATGCATATGTCTCATTGGTACCTTCTCTCTGCTGTCTTTCTGCATTTGTCTAAGTCTATCCTTCCTTCAGGAACGAATAAAAGACCACTTCCTGCATGAAACTTATTCCAACTGCTTTAACTTGTACTGGACCCTCTGCTTTCTAAATTTCTATTACCTTTAAATAGCACCAGTTTGTTGACCACTTATTTATTCTCTAATAATTTCCCAATTATGACCTAAAAAATTTTGCTAATATTTATATTATGCATATTGGTATGTAATGGATTAAGAGATGCTGATGATTAAGAGGCTTCTGGGTGTGTCCATCAGGGCGTGTCTAGGAATGATTGGCATGTGGGACAGTGAACTGAAGTGGAGCCCCTCCCTAAGAGTGGGCAGCACCACCGAATAGGATGGAAAAAAAGCTGGAAGAACAAGGAAGCAGATGCAGATGCGAGCTTGGCTCTTCTTGAACAGGTTCTTGGTTGCTGCTTTGGTCATCTGAGGATTTTGGACTCTCGCTTCTTCACCCTTCCAAAGTGGACTCTGCCAGTGATTCTCCAGGTAGTTTCCAAAAGCCTTAGTCTTGGACTAGGGTAGCACTGTTGATCTTTCTTGTTCTGGGGTTTTTGTGTCTTGAACTGTGTGCATAGTTACTGATTCTTCCAACTCTCTAGCCTACAGACAGACATTGTGGACTCTCCAGCTTCTGGTCATGTAAGCCAATCTAATAAATTCCTCTTTTTTAATCATACTTCCTGTTGATTCTATTCCTTTAGAGAACCCTAATACATAGTATTAGTTCCTCACCTAGACTACATACACAGAATCTCCATCTTATCTACTTCATTCATTCAACTGTGAATACCCTTGTGCAGAAAACTTGCTATTTATAACCTTCTTCTCAATCCCCAATCCCCAGCATATCTAACATTGGCAATCCCTAAATGTTTAATGAGTAATAAAGTATAAGTTCTCACAAGGAAACAAATAACTCATTAGTTTCCTTCCTTCAATTTATATAGGTGTTTGAAAAAATATTTAAGGGTTTTTAAATCATTTGTTAAAATATTCACATTCTAAGTTTTTTCTTACTTGGAATGTAAATGAAGTATTATAGGATTTCATTGTATTTATGCTATGGGCCCATCATGACAGTTTTAAGTGCTATTTCACAGAAGAAGAAATAAGAATGGTCAACAAATATATGAAAAGTGTTCAACATCTCTAGTAATTAGAAATGCTAATTAAAACTACACTGAGATTTCATCTGACTCCAGTCAGAATGGCAACAATCAAGAATACAAGTAACAATAAATGTTGGTGAGGATACATTGCTGGTGGGATGGAAATTGGTGCAACTACTCTGGAAAGCAGTATGGAGATTCCGCAAAAAACTAGGACTGTAACCACTAATTGACCCAGTTGTACTACTCCTTGGTATATATCCAAAGGAGTTAAAATTGGCATACTATAATGATGCAGCCACTTCAATGTTTATAGCAGTTCAACTCACAATTGCTAAGCTATGGAGCCAACTTAGGTGCCATTCAACAGATGAATTGATTTAAAAATGTGGTATATATACACAATGGAATATTAGTCATAAAAAAAGAATGACTTCATGACTTTCGCTGGTAAATGGATGAATCTGGAGAGTATCATGCTAAGGGAAATACACCAATCTCCTAAAGTCAAAGGTCAAATGTTCTCTCTGATATGTGGATGCTAACACACAACAAGCGGGGCAAGGAGGACAGACACTCAGTGGTCTTGGACAAAGCGGGCATGAATGGAAAGGAGGAAGGATAGGAAAATGAAAGACAATGGAATGAATAGGACATAAATTTCCTATGTTCATATGTGAGGACACCACCAGTGTAACTCTACATCATGTACAACCACAGAATGGGATGTTATACTCCACATATGTTGTGAGTGTCAAAATACACTCTACTGTCATATATATCTAACAAGAACAAATAAATAATAAAATAAAAAAGTTGTAAGGCTTAAATTCTTTAGTTTCTAAGGTAGGTACATAGTTCACTACAAAAAAATTGTGGAATTCTACAGAAAAAAATGAATGGCAAAAGAAAACCCAGAATCGTGGGAACTACAACCATATTTCCAATGAATAATGGTGATAAGTGATCAGGTTGCAAAGCACCAAAAAAAAAGAAATGTCTTATAATGCTCTATTTTTGGTCTCCACGCAACAATTGCCACCTCTTTAGAGGCTAAAAAGTAAGAGGAATAAAAATAACAATTCAAAAAAGACAGAATGCAAAAGACCTCATTTGAGTTTAAAAACCTGGCTGCATTAATAACAAACGAACAACAAACTAGTTATATTCAACCCTGAAAATCATTAGAATTACCTGGAAAGTTTTCCGAAAAATTTAAATACGAGGACCCCCAGGTCCAGAATTAATTATGCAGGGTGGGGATTTTGTAGATTTTCAAAGTTCCCCAGCTAATTCTAATTAGCTTTGAGAATCTCTGCTCTAAACCTAACCAAAATTGTATCTAATGTTTTCTGAGATAAATTATACAATTCAGTAAAGCTAAATTCTGTAGTACAGATTGTAGGCAGGAATGAGAAAAGGAGAGTCAGGGAGTCAGAAAAAAATAAAAAAGAAAGAAAGAAGGAAAAAGAAACAGAAAGGACTAGAAGTGTCACATTTGAAAAGAAGGTAAGAAAAAAAAAATCATAAAATTTGGCTCACTGTCCTTAGTCCAGTGACTTGAAAAAACATCACTGTAGAATTCTACAGCTTTCCAAATGTTAGGTTGAGGTACTGACCTTTCAAAAGTCCTTTTATTGTCTCCTAAGTCTTTCTTTCAAAGTCCCTGGATATTTCAGATGAGTTTTTCCCAAACCTCGTGGATGATCAAATTCAATTCAGACTTTTAAATTTTAAATACAGATTTCTTGTCCTAGATTGTTTCAATAAAATTGCTTATTATTTTGTTGATTAAAAACAGAATAGAAGTAAATAAATGCTAACTACAATGGGTTTCAAAATTTCATATCATCAGATGATTTCCAGGAATGTCACCCTCAGTGCTACTGATGTACATTATTGAATAAAGAACTTTTTGAAATCAAAAGTGTGCACACTGCAGGGTTTCTCAAGTCTAGAATTTTTTTGAAACATACACACTTAGATTCAACCTAAGAGACACTCAGTCAGGGCAAAATGTCTGGGCTGAGGTGTTTGCATTTTTAAAAGTACCATAGATCATTCTGAAGGACCCAATGTGGAGAACCTCCAACATAAGAAACTGTAAACTGTTGAAACTATTTCAAGGAATAGCAGCTGAAAAAAATCAAAGAATGATTGCTTGAAAATCCCTGTGGCTTTTGTCTATTTTTATTCTTAAACAGTGCCTTCCTTTTGATTTGTAATAATATTTACAATCATTTCTCACTTTGGATACTAGATAATCTTTCACTGGTATTGGACTCTTACTTCCTAGGTAGACTTGCTGAAAACCATGACCCATCTGTCTCGCACAGATATTTTCTTCCTGAAGCCAGAATTCCAAATGGCAGTGGACGGTGTCATGCCTAAATCCTGCCTAACCTTACTCCATTCTTCAAAGAAATCACTGAAAAAACCCATCTTTAGTAGATATCTTGGAACAAAATGTATGGCTTGTTCATTTCCCAAGTCCAGTGTCAATAAATCAGGAGAATTCCACAATAATTTTCAAACTTATCATATCATCCACTTATCCAGAGGGTGTCTTTTATTTTATTATCCAGAGGGTGTTTTTTATTTGTTCTAATTAGTTATACATGACAGTAGAATGCATGTTGACACACCATACATAACTGGAGTATAACTTCTCACTCTTCTAATTTTACATGATATAGAATCACACCAATCATGTAGTCATATATGTACATCGAGTAATAATGAGATTGTGTTTTATTAAAAACTTTTCAGTAATTCTATGATTAGGCAAATTTTGAAAACACCAAACCAGGGGAAAAATAAAAATCAACCAAGACCTGAAAAAGAAAATGCAGGATAACCAATCCAATAAATAAAGAAGGGAAGATAGGCATCACATTATTCAATATAGACTGAAAGGTATTAAAACAGTGCCTTCAATGTAAAGAACAAAGAAAGCACTATTTTGCCAAAGCATGTTAGACAGCAGTTAATGGGTGCAGCTTTAAAACTAATCATCCTTCTTAATTTTGCTCATTCCTTTCATTTCAATACATGATTTAGATTCTCTGAGCTTCCTGGCAGCCAAAGTAAAGAGGAAATTTTGACATGTCACATAACTGTCATTGTGCAGTAGAAGAAAGCACACAAATTCCAAGGAGAAACATTTTCTTAAATTTGCATTTTAAGAAAATTTATCTCAAGGATCTTAATATAAGGAACTCTGAAAAAATATTAGGCCATGAACTCTAAAGTATCGAAGAATAAAGAGTGCT
Organism: Sciurus carolinensis; assembly: GCF_902686445.1. Lineage (NCBI taxonomy): Eukaryota > Metazoa > Chordata > Mammalia > Rodentia > Sciuridae > Sciurus > Sciurus carolinensis. Next base: position 26,647,341 of record NC_062224.1, read on the forward strand.
ATTCAACACATGGCTATTTATAATATCAAAGATTTGGTGAAAGCAAAGAGCAAAATGATTTTATAAAAATATAAGAACTTCTGGTAGCTTCCTCCAACAGAAGAATGATGAATATCAATCACATTGTAGCTCAGAACACCTTGAGAAATTAAGTCCATTGAAACTGTGTTTCCCTAAATTAATCATATTGAAGAATCACTCATTTGCTATTAAAAAATGCAAATTCCTATACGGTTGCCTAGAACTTCAGAGTTGGGAACTAGGAATCCATACACAGAATAAATGATTCTCGAGTGATGTGACTCCACCTTTGGAGAGCCACCTCCTAGAACTGCCACTTCCAAAAATCAGTTGTGGGCTGGGGATGTGGCTCAGTGGTGGAGGACTTGCCTCGCATCTGCAAGGCCCTGGGTTCCATCTCCAGCACTGCCAAAAAAAAAAAAGAAGAACTAATAATCAGTTGTGGCTGCTGCAGAATTATTCTAATTCAAGATAATAGAAGCTGATGAGGGACTGGTTGGCACATAGTTGGAAGTAAAAGAAACCATGATCTCTGAAATCAGCTTGTCCCAATTGTAGCCCATTCCTCTTGAGAGTATGCCAAAAATATAACAAATTCCTCTTACTGGGGAAAAAGGCACACTTTTACATTGCTGGTGGAGTTGCAAATTGGTACAGCCACTCTGGAAAGCAGCGTGGAGAATCTTCAGAAAGCTTGGAATGGACCTACCTTTTGACTCAGTTATCCCAATCCTCAGTTTATACCCAAAGGTCTTAAAATCAGCATACTACAGTAACACAGCCACATCAATGTTTATAGCAGCTCAGTTCACAATAGCTAGATTGTAGAACCAACCTAGATGCCCTTCAACAGATGAATGGATAAAGAAACTATGGTATATATACACGATGGAATATTATTCAGCCATAAAGAAAAATAATATTATGGCATTTGCAAATAAATGGATGGAATTGGAGAAAATCATGCTAAGTGAAATAAGCCAAGCCCAAAAAACCAAAGGTCGAATGTTTTCCCTGATAAGTGGATGATGATATTTAATGGGGGAGGGAGGGAGAGAAGAATGGGGGAACTTTAGATTATGTAGAAGGAAATGAGAGGGAGAGGGTTATAAAAATGGTGGAATGAGACAGACATCATTACCCTATGTACATGTATGATTACCCGAATGGTATGAGTCTACATTGTGTATGATAGAAATGAAATGATGTACCCCATTTGTGCACAATGAATCAAAATGCAGTCTGTAAAAAATTAAAAGATAAATTAAACAAACAAAAAAATTCCTCTTACCCCAGAACTGGATTCCCTATCTTATTAGCAGAATGTGGGAATCTGCATTTCAATTAATGCAATTGCACAATGAAGCTTAGAACCCTCGTTCTCTCTACTGGGCATACAAATTTGAGAGAAGGGATAAAAAATACTTTTTTATGAAAATTGAAACTTGGAGGAGTTCTCATAAATAAAGCCAAGATTTCTCAGAAAGCAACTTCATATGTAGTCAGTGCTCTAGCCAGAAATAAGCAGAATTTGTTGTACCATCCATGATAAATAATTAAAATTCCTGGCACCTTTTACCTCTAGGAAATATCCGAATTTAGTATGTTGGCACTCCAGACCTCTGCTTCCAAATATCACCCTTCCTCTGAAATCCTTAACCACCTCCAGAGCCAAAAGAGACATTTCCATTCATCTTATTAAATTTTCTCAATGAAAAAAAAAAATCTGAAGACAACGTCATGCACAAGGTGACCTGGCTAATTCAGTACATGTATCTCAAAACTCTAGACTTTAGAAACAACCTTAACCAGTTCCTTCAATTGCAAACTTGCTAATTCAAATCAAGGTTGTTACTGGATTTTTTTAATGAAAGGCTTAAACTAGGGGCTTTGAAAGTAAGAACTTAATTCTTCTAATATATTCTAAGATGCTAAGAAGATACTGGTCTATCCTCAGTTGGAAAAAAATGTTTTGTTTTTTCTTAGGAGATGGGGTTTGACTTAGTTTTGGCTTTGATTTTAGTTGTTTGTTTGTTTTTTGGGGGAGGTTGGGTTTTTGGGGGGAGGAACCAGGGATTAAACTCAGGGACACTTCACCACTGAGCCACATCCTTAGCCCTTTTTTGTGTTTTACTTAGAGACAGGATCTCAATGAGTTGCTTCGTGCCTCACTTTTGTGGAGGCTGGCTTTGAACTCTCAATCCTCCTGCCTCAGCCTCCTGAGCTGCTGGGATTATAAGTGTGCTTGCTTATTCCTCCTGAGTCTTGCCTTGACCTTTGTGGTTTAATGGTATAAAACCAGCATGGCTCTGCGTCAATCCAGAATCTACACCTTCATAAAAACAGCTCCTTCCTGACATTTTTCTAACAACACTGCCCAGCTTTCCTCATGTGAACAATCCTGCCTGTAAATAAATTTTGCCCAAGTAACCCAAATATAGATCTAACCCTGGCATTACACATTCTGACTTTATGTTCAAAAAGAACTCAGAAAGAATGATACTTTTACACGACTGTCTTTATCTACAACTGCATTATTCATGTCTTCCCAATGAGCTATCAATCTTTTTTTTTTAAATAAAGAGCTTAAAGCAAACACTGCTTTTCTGAAACTTTTAGTGAAGTTATGCATGCCTGCCTATACATTTTCCTTTAACATGCATCTGAGCAAGGGCTTCATTAGAGTTTAATTAGCAAGGTCCTGAAAGTCTGATAGGGGCTACTTCAAGGAAAAGCAAGTATTAGGCCACATCAGGGAAAACAGACTTAGCAAAGAAGCTCCAGCTCTCACACCAGACTGAGCAGCTCTGGCTATTAAGTGCTGAGACTATGTTCAAGGAAAGGACATTTTACTTAAATAATGTGAGGACAGATATGCCTTCACTTGGCTTATGGAATTTAAAGAAAAGCTATCCAATGAGGCAATCATACTGAACAAGTTCCACCAAAAAATGAAAACTGATGTGATTTGCCAACTAGGAGAGGTAGAAAGATTCTTGATAATTTTGATTCATATTTTTATTAGATTTATAGAAGATATAGCCCAGATATATACATAGTTAGCAGAAAATATATTTATTAGCTGATCCTGTTGGCTCTAACTTTATACCTATTGGTCACACACTACAAATCAATTAATTATTCACTGGTTGCCAAGCATCCTTTCTCCTACCAGAGAAAAAATCCATCATATCCATTTGACAAACATTTCCCATAAGTCTTCTTTGACTCTATGATGCAGAATACAAAATATATATATATAAAATCTGAGCTCTTCCTGTCTAGCATTTGTAGATCTGTTAGAAAACAATCACAATTCCTTGTGGTAAGTACTAGGAGGCATTCAGGTGCTAAATAGGCCCTTGAAACAATCAGCTCCTTTCCTAGGATGAAAACACAGATTTATTTCAAAGCCCTCCCCAAAGTGAGGTTGACAGAAAGAAGATTGTGCAATCCTGAGAAGGCCTTCCTTGCAGAGAGAAAGCAGGACCACATATGCAAAGGAGAGTCATGAAAGGGCTTAGCATGTTCAGAAGATAATATTTCTGTGTGTACATGTGCATGCATGTGTGTGTGTGTGTGTTGGAGGGGGGATGAAAGGAGATTATGGGGGCTGGGGTTGTGGTTCAGTGGTAGAGCACTTGCCTGGCATGTGTGAGGCACTGGGTTCTATTCTCAGCACCACGTATAAATAAATAAATTAAGTTCTATCAACATCTAAAAAACTATTAAAAAAAAGAAAAAGAAAGGCGATTAAGGCACAAAGAACAAACAGGGATGCCGGATTCTAAAGGGTTTTATATACTCAGTACACTATGCAGTGACATTAAAAAATGTTATTCCATGAAGTGTTGGCAATAAATGAAAACCTAAATTAAAATAGTGGCTGAAGGCATAAAGAAGATGAAAAACATATATAAAAGATACTTATCTTGTTGCACTCTGTTGAGGTTAGCAACAAATATGTCCTGGTTTCTGAAGTTACACCTGTGAACAAAGGTATGAGAAATCCTTAACTTTCACAGTCATGGTGAATTTATTACAAAACTGTAAATCTGGGGATGTTTTAAGGACTACAGATGATAGCCACACTGTCTTGAGGCTAATATGTATGCATTCACCAGTCCTGGGCATTTCTCTCCTTTCATGCCTGTAGTCCATCTCTGTTCCACATTTCATCTTTCTGCATTCTGCCTCCTATCAGTATCCTGCAGTGGGCCTCAAATGGGTCTGAGTCATCCCTCTTCCTTAGCATCACCGACAGACTTCCTCTGTAAGGCAGATCAGGTGAATGTCAACCGAGCACTCATCTAAAAATAAAATAAAAATACATAAATATGTATTGAGCACTTTAAACAGCAAACTGTAAACACCCAATGCTAAAACAGAACGTAAATGTAAAAATGCAATCTGTAAGGACTTTTCAAGGTCTAAGGCAAGTCATTGTCGCAGCACACTGATTGATGAAAGTATTGACTCCCAATCAGGTCCTTCCAGGGTTATTTAAAGTTTGGAACTTTCCAAGGACCAGTTGCAGATTTTCAATCCATCCCCTACCTTACTGCCTGTTTTACACACACACACACACACACACACACAGACACACACACAGATAAGAGGAAGTTAGCAAGGCTCATCAAAAATGTCAAGTTCATCTGTTCTTTCCTGACTCCATGGCTCTTTAACATTTCTTTCTTTCACTGATAATTTCTCAGTCTTTTTTTCTCTCATATCCCCAGTGATAATTGCTAGCGTGTTCTATTGGCTCTGCTTTTAGGATCTTTCTGGAAAATCTGACCTCTTGCCATCTCCACTTGTATCTTCCTTTTCAGAGAATTTTGTCATTAAAAAAAAAAAATACAGGAAAATGAGTAATGAAGGGAGATTATGAAAGTTGCATTTGGTGGTGTTCCTTCTAAGCCTTCTCCCCTCACACGTGGTGGCCTCCGTGAGCAGTCTCTCTTCACCCAGTGCTAGAGCCCCTGACATTCAGTCACTAAGTCCTGTTCTTTCTACCTTTGCATCATCACATCAATAGTGCATTAATTAGTTTCTGACAGGGAGCAGATGACACGCTCAGGAAATTGGAAAGGAGGTTAATAAAGATCCCAATACAGCAATTTGGGAAGAGCGAAGAACCTGTCACTAGTCCTAAATCTGAAGGGCCAATAAGATGAGGTAAGATTAATGAGGGAGGAAGCTACAGAGGATGCCTGACAGGAGCTATGGCCTTGAGTCACAGTAAGATCAAGACAGTCCCCTACAAAAGGCCCTGGGGCTGTGGGTGGGGATTATTAATATCCTGACCTCCTTTTCATCCTTCCAATAACCATAGAGGACATGTCATTACCAAATGTCTGATATGATTCTGCTTCTTCCCTGACATATACCTGATCTGAGTGATAAGTTAAATCCAAATGAAAGAAATAGACCTAATGTAACCTAAACTACCAAAGAGACAATCAAGGCATCCACTTTTCCCTGGTACAAATGAGTATGTATACCAGAAGATATGACCATTGACAGTGTCTCTTGGTTCCCAACATCAATACATCACATCTGCTACTGTGCTGTCCACTCAACCACTGCCCAATTCCAAGCTATCCCTGACAAGAAGATAAATGGAATGTTTTGGCAAGTGCAGAAGAAACTCAATATCATAATAGATCTCCTAAAAAGATGAAGGCCATAAATCAGAAAGTCCAGATTGAGGTCCATCTCAGAACATCTGATCTCTATAGCCCTGATAGAGTACAAATGCTTGACTAACCTGGAGAAACCCTTGTGTTCTTTCTCAGGTTTCCTTCATGGCTACCTCCATGAAAATCCAGCCTATGTTCCACCAGACCCTGCAAGTTTGGGTCTATTGGAAGTCTCCATAATAGTGACAATTCCTTGGTAGGATACTGAGAATGGTAAGCAAGGCTAGAAGCTGTAAAACAGGTTTTAGAGCATTTTAGGAATTGGGATCCTACTTCTCCATCACATTCTTTCCATTCTTATATTGTTTGTCAGTAAAAACCAAACCCAGTCCAGAAAATCTTTAAAACTCGTGACAATCAGTCACACCAATTAATAATCACTAAATTATTCTTCAGCAGTTAACAGAACTGAAGTCACTAATGTTACCTGTGACTGCAACACATCATTTTGCCATATAAAAGCCTGGTTTATCAACCAATTGACCTCCATTGCAGATCAATGTCCAAACGCATTTGCATCACTCTCAACAGCTTGGGGTAAGGGACACAGCACCTTCACCTAAACCCCGAGGTGACTGATACAAAGGCAGCATTGGAAAATAATTACAGAAGTGGAAACATAAATTAAATTATTCCAAAGTCCATTATGTGCCAGTGTGTCATTTGTAGAAGGCTAAGCAAAAGTGTGAGGGTAAGTATACCGTGTGGAGTTATTTATTGCAATGAAATAGAAAGCACATTTTCTAGCCTAAAGTGACATACAATTTAATGGAAGAAAGTGAATGAACAAATAAAAAACTAAATATTGTGGAAAAAGAAAACCTCAGTACAGCTATATACAATTACCCATCCTTCTGTTTTCATATCAAATACCAGTTCTTCAGACAACTCTTCCTGACCACAGTGAACATGTACCTTCCACAGCTCTATAATTTCCTTCTTTTTGAATACCTAGTTGTTAACTTTTTTTAATTAATTTTTATTTTTATAGACTGCATTTTGATCCATTGTACACAAATGGGGTACATCTTTTTGTTTCTATGGTTACGCAGGATGTAGATTCATACCATTCGTGTACTCATACATGTACATAGGGTAATGATGTCTGTCTCATTCCACCATCTTTCATACCCCCTCCATCTCATTTCCCTCTACATAATCTAAAGTTCAATATTTGACTAATCTCTGTCTCCCACACTGGCCTGAAATCTTCAGGAAGGTGGAATCCCTGCTGCTGGTTGCTCACCATTGAGCTCTCACTACCTAATCTAGCACCTGACACCTCAAAGTACTTCTCAATAAATACTTATGGATAAATTATTAACTGGAAAGTATCTTCAGCATGTTTTGTCATTCAAAATTATAATGCGATATAATCCCTGGGGCTTGGGAGGCTGAGGCAGGAGGATCATAAGTTTAAGGCCAGCCTCAGCAACTTAGCAAGATCCTAAGCAAATCAGTGAGACCCTGTCTCTAAATAAAATATGAGAAAGGGCTGGAGAGTTGCTCAGTGGTAAAGTGCCCCTGAGTTCAATCCCTAGTACCAAAAGAGTAATAATAACCAAAATTATAAAGTAGGAATAGTATAGAATATGGAAAATATCCACTATTAAGCTAACACTAACTTATTAGGAAACTCGGTGTGATACTTAATTTTAAATGTCAAACTGACTGGACTAAGGGATGCCCAGATGGCTCATAAAACATTACTTCTGAGTGTGTCTGAGAGGGTATTCCCAAAAGAGACAATCATGTGAATCAGAAGACTATAAAAAATATCCTCTCACACCAATGTGGGTGGAAATGCCTTCCATAGGGTCTCGAAGAAAAAGACAGATGAAGGTGAATTCTCTCTCTTTTTGAGATGGGTCATCTGTATTCTCCTGCTCCTGGCCATCTCAGGTCTTTTGAGTTCAAGAATTATATCAGCACTCCATCCCCACTCCCCCACCCTCTGATAATCAGGCTTGCGGAGGCAGATGGAATCACACCACACCACACACTTTCCTTATTCTCTAGCTTGCAGAAGGCAGATGGTGGAACCTTTCAGCTTCCATAGTCACATGAACCAATTCCAATTGTGTGTGTGTGTGTGTGTGTGTGTGTGTGTGTGTGTGTGTGTGTTTTCAGAGTATATCAGTTGGGGTTTCTCTGGTGAACCCTAATATGTGAGAATGTTACCCCCCCTATCTCTTTGCCTGTTTTTTCTTGATCTTCCTAAAATGAAGATCAGAAATATCTGACCAATCTACTTTTTCTTCTGTGGTTGCTGTTCTAGTTATTCCTGCTGTGTAACAAATCACTCAAAACTTAGAAGCATAAAACAACAATATTACTACACCCACAGATCCTTTGGGTCAGAAATTCAACTAGAGCAGATTGCACTTGGTTGTTTACAGGCTTAGCTGGAAAAACTTCAAGGTTGGAGGTGACTCAGTTCCTGTGAACTGAAACCACTCAGAGGTGTCTTCACTCACCTATTTGGCAATTGATGCTGGTTGTTGACTAGGACCTCAGCTGGGATGTTGACTGGAAAACCTACCAGTGACCTCCTCAGTGAGATAGCTTGAACCTCCTTTGCATCATGATGCATGAGTTTTAAGAGTGAGTATCAAAAGGAATTCTGGCTGGACCTGCAGCATCTTTTATGGTCAACTTTAAAAGTCACATTTCCTCTCCTGTACTTACACAGTCTCAAGTTTATTCAGGATCAAGGTAATGGAGTTATAGACCCACTCAATGGGATTAGTGTCCAATTCACATTATAGGAAGAGATTCTAAAATGGAAAATATTGTTGTGGCATTTTTGGAATGCAAAATCTTCCACAGTTGCTGTGAGGGCCAAAGAAGATAACGAGAAAAATGCCAAACTTCACCTTTAAGAATCACTTTTCGCTTGGATCTTGACAATGTTAATCTAACAAAATCCATTATACATTTCTGAGGCTTCCTCGTGGCATCTATTGGCAATTTTATGCTGCTGGGTTAATTTTTCCCTTGAAATTCAAAACCAGGAAAAAAACTGAAACCCTGAAAGAAAATGGATGAATATAAATCACCAAACACAAAGAAGAAAAACAGCAGATAAAACTATCAAATTAAATGTGAGCTAGGCACTGTGTCACATGCCTATAATACCAGTGACTCAGAGGCTGAGACAGGAGGATTGCAAATTTGAAGCCACCATTAGTGAGGCACTAAGCAACTTAGTGAGACCCTGTCTCTAAATTAAAAACAAAAAACAAAAAAACTTAAAAAGGGCTGGGGATGCAGCTGAGTTGATTGAATCTCTCTAAGTTCAATCCCCAGTACCAAAAAATAAAAGTGAAAAAATGTTTAAAAGATTTTTACCAGCCAAAATAATTGAAATACTGGTAACATTGGGCATTACTTATTTATTGATGTGTAACAAATTATCACCGAAAAGTAGCAAATCTAAACAATCATTAATTATCTTACCAATTTCTGAGGTCAGGAATGGATGAGCTGGGTGGTCCTAGCTCAGGGGCTCTCCTTTGGGGGCCATCAAGACATGATCAGGGCTGCTTGCAGGACTGTTCACTATTATGGTTGTTAAGTGGAGGACACGGGTTCTTCCCAGCTCCTGGGGAGGCTTCTGCTCAGGGCTGGTTAAGTGTTCTCATAGCAGATGGCTTCTTCCAGACAGCACATCCTAACAAGATTAAAATGAATGCCCTATCACCATTTCTATAATAGCAGATTGATGTACACAGTTTGTCCCTAGGTGTTATAAAAAGGGCTCTGCCAGGGCATAAATACCAAAAGGAAGGTATGCTCGGCAGGACCACAAATAAGTTGGTATATCCACTCTGGTCAGCAATGTTACACTATGTATCAACAATCTTAAAAATGTTTAACAGCACAAAGTCAGCATTCAAAAATATATTTGCTACAGAAATTATTACATGAAGAGAATACTAGTAGTTCCAATTCTAAGAACAAACCCAAATGAAATAATGAGATGGAGATTATAAGTATTTATATGTCAAGGTGGTCATTATACATCTTTAATAGGAAATAGTGTCCAAATTATGAAATATATAAATTGTACATATTATGGCTTGCTTACTTTTAGTAATTAAAAATTAAAATTTCAAAAAAAATGTAATATGCTCCTGATATGATGTTAGGTGAAGAATGAATACAGAAAAAGAATAATTAAATATGATCCCAATCAGTTGCCTTCATATATGAAAATAACACTAGGAGAAAATATAAAAAAGATTTAATGGTGGTGGCTTCCAGGTTATGAAATAGTTTTTTCTTCCTTCTTTCTGTTTTTCTGTACTTTCATGTTGTAAATGTATTGTTTTTATAACCAGAGATATTTCGACGTTTATTTGTTGCTCTTCCTTTCTATGTACTTTCTTCCCAGCTCATTTAGCCCTATATACCTTGGCAATAAGATCATAACCAAACTTTTGCATAGGAGAGTTAGAAATATACATAGAAACTTATCAGATTAGTTTTGCTATAATAAATCTGACCTGCTTTTATTTACATGACACAAAACTACTATCTATTCAAGAAAATCAAGTTATCTAAGTCATAGAAATCACCACTTGATTAAATACAATGGATATCATTTGGGGACAAACAGGTCTTTTGTTCTGGTTTGGTTACTTCTTTCTTTTAGCTTGCTCTACATAAGTCTAGCATGACTAAACTTTACAAAAATCAGCCTGATATTTTATCTTCTAACAATTCTCAAGTTCATTTTACCTGTTCTATCTATACATGCAGACAATATCTAAAGTTTTTCACCCAGAAATTCCAAGTCTTTGAACAAGAATTTGGTTTGAGCAACCATATTCCGCCTGGAAATAAAATCATTTGATCGCATAAGTACCATAATGCAAACAAGAGTTAAATGCCCAAAAAAAATCTCCAAAGCAAATTCCAATCAGCCCTAGAAAGAGGAAGCTTTTTCCCTGAAAGACAGGCCTCTTTCATCAAGAGTATTTAATATTCTTGTCCTCTTTTCTAAATAACTGCAAATGGAAGAAAGAACTTGAACCTCCTTGCACTAGAATCGCCAGCATGTCCAAAATAGCTTAATACAACAGATGAAAAATTTGATCTGATTAAAGTAAGTTGCTATGCTCTATTACACATTAATAAGAGCCTTTTCTGTTCTTTACAATTATAGTTAACTCATATGTAACCTCCTTGTTTGAAGTAAAATAAACTTGTAACTCGAAACAAAGTTAAAAGAAATTCTAGTTGGGACAAGATCAATAAAATGTTTTCATCCATCTACTTTGAGAGCCTTAATATTTTCCCTTTACCATCATTAAGCTCAGAACTACAAATCTAGTCATATGACATATTCATTAAAATGTTCCTCTATCTATCTGTGTTCATTAGTTATTGTCATAAAACTATTAGGATTTTATAAAACAACTTAAAAACTTCCCCTAAGGAAAGATGGAAAACATGTATTTAATAACAGATGTGAAATGTGAGACTGGCCTCTCTTTAGAGGTGTGATTCCCCACTTAAATAAATGGTAACAGCTGAAGAACTGATTAAAATACTTTTCTCCGAATGTCTTTTTCTGTCTGTAGAAATGAGGACTGAGTCTCCTTACTGCAGTGAAGCTATAAACCTGCTATTTATTGGCACATTACTAAGTTACTCAAGCTTCTTGGCAAATTGCCCATCTTAGAAAAGAAAATGTTTGGGTTTCACTACAAAACATCCAATCTATTAATCTGATATATAAAAAGGTCTCATCTGTGTTCTGTGCATAGTATGAATCAATCATTTTGCACTTAAAATTCCATTGCATTACTGATAACCCAACAAATAAAATGCAAAATTTATTTCTGCAAAATATAAATGCCTATCATTTTGGAGGCATTTGAATGGATTTAATTATCTCTACTCTTTTCAAAGCCAATTAGAGAAATTGTAAAATTGATCTCCCAACGGTCCCTTTAAAAAGTCTAATATCCATCCTTAACTCAAAAACAACACTCTATGTTGAATAAACAATTTAAAGTTACCCAAAATATAATGCTGCTGCTACCTGTCCTCACATGCAGTATAGATTTTGCAGATACTATCTATATTTTTTCATATACACTCCTCTTGTCCATCCCAGAGACAAGGAGGGTTAGCAGGAGAAAAAACAGACTGTGTACTCAGGTTGCCTCCTTGGATCCAGTCTCTCCCTCCCACTTAATAGATATGTGCCGTGGAAATGTTCCTCCACCTCTCATTGCCTTGATTTTCTCATCTGTAAAATGGGAATAATTATAATAGTACAAACCTAGCACAGAGATTTTACAGAGTAAAAGAATAATACAAAGAAATAATAATAGTGAAAGACATGAAAAGTACCCTATCATAAGTTCTATAAGTTAACTATTATTTTTTCTGATCATTCCTATTCTCATTGCCAAAGCTTTAATCCAAAAATATTTCATTCCCCCAGGACTGCTGAACCAGCCTTCCAAATAGTCTTTCTTTTCATAAGTCTCCCTCCTTATGCCAGGCAGGGAGGCACATGCCTGGATTCCCAGCTATTTGGGGGGTTTAGGCAGGAGGATCGCAAGTTCAAGGCCAGCCTGGACAATTTAGTGAGACCCTGTCTCAAAATAATTAATTAGTTAAAAAGATTGGGGGGTGTAGCTCAGTGATAGAGCACCTCTGGGTTTCATCCCCAGTAACACAAATAAATAAATAGACACAACGCTCCTTATTTCCAAAAAATTAACAAATAAATTCACCCTTTCACAAGTTTCCTCGTCAAACAACAATTTTTAACTTTCCCCAGGGCAAAAAAACAGAGAAAAATCATCTTATCTCTACAGTCTTCTACCATTTAACTGTAATATGATGGCATTCTCTGCTGTTATAACTATATATATATATATATATATATATATCACCTGCATTATCACAAAAACACACAGATCTGACCTACCTATGCCACACACACACCCACACGCACATAGAAACACTAAAGTTCCTTATCTTGGGTCCTTTACTATATATTGCCCTGAATTTTAGTGTTTTACTGCAGGCGAACACAAACAGTATGTTCCCAATTTTTAGCATCCTCCCTAAGCAATTAGCCTGCCTCTCTGGGGATCACGACTGTTGCTCATCTTTTATTGGAGCTTCAGTGGGAACATAACAAACACTACATGGAATTGATTAGGGTATTTATGATCTCCGTGCAGGCAGACTTCATCTCATTAGCATCCTTCAAATAGGGTGATCTCTTGTCACTGAAAAGACAGGAGTGATTTTCTGCTGGGAAAGCTCATGAAAAAGTACACAAAATTAGCTTGTTGATTATCTCAGGTTTGTATCTGGGGCCAGAGGAGCATATCAGAACACATGCAGGAAGCCTGAGCTCAGGCCGCCGACGGGTAAGTAGATCTATGCTAGTGCGCACAAATCCGTTCCTGGTGGGATAGATTTCACCCAGTCCTGTCACACTGATCCTTGTCAACAGTGTGAGACTGTGACCCCAACAGCAGCACTGCGACTATTGTAATTTATTCCTGTAAAAGACCAGAATGTCTGGGTTTCTTCTTTCCAATACTTGGGTTGTTTGATTGAAGGGTTTAGTTGGTTTGCTATTGTGAAGGTGGTTCCTTCAGGTTCTGTCTCCAGGCCTAGAAGAACAGCAAGGAAAGTTCTACCTCAATTGTTCCCCAGAAGGGCAGGTGTTCTCTGGATCTGCAGCCTCTGGATGGAGATGCCACTCCTCACTCCTCCCAGCAAGCCCCTTCCCACTGTCTTCCAGCAGCAGTACCCAGCTCAGCTGTTTCCCTGCACAGAACTTTCTAGCAAGCACACACTGCGCCAAAAAGGTAAGTGGAAGGTCGAGCCAGGTTCATGTTTAAAATTGAAAGAAACTGTGAGAAAGGGTTTGAGTAAAGGCTTAATAGACATACATTTCAATTATATTTTTAAATTTTTAATACAATTGTATATATTTATGGGGTATGATACTTGAATATATGTTTATAAGTTTTAAATGATCAGATCAGTATAACTGCCATATCCATCACTCAAAACAGTATTTCTTTGTCTTGGGGGCATTCAAAAATCCTCTTTACTAGATCTTTTAAATTGTAAAATTAATCATTGTTAACCACAGTTGCCCTGTGCTATAGAATATCAGAAGCTATTCTTCCTGTCCAACTAAACCCCTATACTTATGAACCATCCTCTCTCCCTTCCACCCAAACCCTCCCCCAGTCTTTGGTGACCATTATTCTACTCTCTACTCCTATGAGATCAACTTTTATTAATATACAGAACTTTAGAGAAGGAATTTTAGATGTAGCTCATTGGCTATAGTGGTAGATATTAAAGATAGCATGGGCAAGCACTGCGTTTAAACCTCAGCATCAAAAGAACAAAAAGATTGTAAGACTATACCATTTTACGACTTTCAACTTTCAGCATTGAATTTTTTCCTTTATTTTCCTATTGACCAGTTATATCTTTGACTTTAAACTGTAACATTTCTGAAAAGTCTCTTGGGAAGTGATACATGTAACTTGGTTGTCTTCTTCTATGCAGATATGGACCCAAATACAAGTTGAAGAATTGAACTGAGTTCCCCAGCTGGCCATTACACGGAAATAAGGAGGAATGTTAACCCAGCAGGAGGTGGAAGGAGGTCTGCAGGGAGCCACAGCAGGGAATAAAAAGAGTCTTAGGTGAAGGATTGGACTCCACACCAGGTATGAAGATTTCACCTAGGTGAGATGTTAAAATCTAAGAGGAGACAGAATCATCAAGTAACAAACAGGCCAACAGAACAATAATACTAAGCCAGATCTTCCCAGAAGAGTCATATGAATTGATTAAAAAAAAAAAAAAAAAATGTAGTATAGCTGTCACTTTCTAGAAGAGGAGCTGGGCTGGAACCACCCAATCCTGACACCCTGCCAAGACACTGGGCTCAATTCCCAGCTGGGTACTAGCGTCTGAGGGTGGGGAAGAGGAAGCTCTTGTTCCCTCTTAGATAGGAGTAGGCAGCAGCCCGGCCACTCACAGCAGAGATTCAGGATGAACTGCCTGAGTCATGTTCCTTGTCAAGCTACAACACCAAATTACCTTGTGCCTTGCCCTGGGCTCTTGGTTAAGCTGGCCCCCAGGCCTAGACTTTCAAACTGTTCTTCTTAAATTGGGAAAACTGCATTTATCTTTTAATCTTAAATGTAAGCCTCTCCCCCCACCTCATGGATAAGGCATCTTTCCTATGTGCTCTGGTAATATTCACAGTGTAGGAAAGTTATATATTTATTTAGCACTACTCAATAGACCAAATGTCTTGAGGTCCGAAATGATATTTTTTTCTCATCTGTGTACCCTCAGAAATGCCTTGCACATTGTGTTCAATGTATGTTATGAACAAATGAGTAAACCAACAAATAAAAGGAGGAAGGGGTGGATGAATGCATTCTTCAGCATGTGTCATTTTAGACAGACAGCCACTGTTCTGAATGCTGCTGAGACTGAGAACTTAAGAGTAGGGGGACTGAGGACACTGGATGCAGCCCCCTCACTGATCATGAGCAGAGCTGCCTGAGACATTCAGTAAAACAGAGACTGCAGTGCTGACAGCCCCTCTACTAACTATAAGACTTCTCAAAGACCTACAATCTCTTTCCTTTTCTTCCTGTCTCCAACCAGTTAAGGAAAAAGCAACCATGCACTATGGATATTTCTCATTTAGAGAATTTCACGCTGGAGTGGACTTTCCTGCTTAGGTTTGGTAAAGCCTTTGGGAAATGACTACAACTCTATTCTGTACAGCAGAAAGCATGTTATCACTGCAGAGATAACAGCAATACCACCTCTAAGCTTAGTGATAAGAAGTTAGTTTAAACTTCTACTGAAAGGACTGAGACTAAAGAGAAGAATAATTATGATCTTTGGGGGCAAATCTGTTCCACAACCTTGAGTAAGAGGAAGAGAAAAGACGATAAGTCATCTCAATAGTTTACCAGCCTCTGCAGTCAATGAGTTGAAATGCAGTAACGGTACTGTATCTTTAACAAGTGAATTCTCGAACAAGACCTAGGGTGAAGAAAAAAATGATTGTTTTATAATAAGAAGGGATGATTGCTGCCAAAACTGGGGACCTGATTCTTTTTTTCATTCTTTTTCTATTAGTTTGCTCAATGTTCCCTAGAACTCCTGTTTAGACACATCTCATCTGACTCCTCCACCTCAGAAAGCACTTCTCTGTCGTTCTATCAAATGACAGTCATCAGACCATATAAGAAAAAATTCATATGGCTAGTAAAATTACAAGTCCCACAAACAGAAATATTAATGGTATTATTAGATCTTACCATTTGCATCTATTTCTTCTATATGAATGAAGAAATTATCTTTCAAAAAGTTTAATATTTTCACTTAAACTATAAAAAACCAATAGTAAAGTCCAAATACAATCCACTTTTTTCATCCCCAATCTAAAATACTCCCTAGGAGGAAATAAATATACAGAAATGTGTATATATATATATATATATATATATATATATCTTTTGATTATAACAAAAACAAGTCCAATGTTGTCACTATGTCTTACTGGTTAGAAAATTTACATTTGGAATTGACTAAGCAGGATGTCATATGCAGTAGAATAAGATTTGATCTTTGAATTAATGAAATACAAGTAAATAAAAAGTTCTGATAGATCAACTTTTATTTAACTATGATATTATTCAAATTTTCTAGGGTCTTTCACTAGAAATAAAATGTATAAATAAATAAGAACATGATTCACCATAAATGTTTAAAATGGCACAAACAAAGTCATTTTTAACAAATGATGTGAAAGAGCAAATAAGTTCAAAGAGTCCATAATACAATGAATACATCCCTTTGGGCAGTATTTTCCAAACTTTATTCTTCACAACACTAGTTTTGCAGGATGTAAAGAGATATTATTCACAATTTAAAAAGATTCAACAAAATCAGTTGTGTATCCATATACTAACATTAAATAATCCAATAAAAAATTAAGAAAGTAATTTCATTTATAATAATATCCAAAACATTAGGCCATAATAGCCTTAACCAAGGAAGGCAAATGCTTGTACTTAAAAACTATAAAGCATTATGGAAAGAAATTGAAAGAAGCCACTAACACTTGAAAAAACATCCTATGTTTATGAATTGGAAGAATAGATATCTTTAAGTCATCAGTGTAAGAATCCAGAAAACCACACCGGACACGGGAATTGGCATAAGAGGATTTATTAAGCAAACAGAGTATCTCCCTGCAGGGTAAGAGAGAAAATGAGAGGAAAAGAGAGAGAGTGTGGGCAAGAGAGAGTGTGAAAAGCCAGGAGGAGAGAGAAAGAAAGTGAGTAGGAGAGAGAAAGCAAGAGAAAAGATGGCGGGGAAGCTATCCTTAAGCAGTTGAAATCTGCCAGGCTAACGGGACCCATAACGGAGAAGGATACTTGCAAGCTAACTGATGAACCAATAGCTAGCTAGGATGTTCACAGACTGATAAGTAGTTAGGAGGCAGGGAAATGACTGCAGCAGAAAGGGTGGGGGAGCAGCTTTATATTATATTCCCCCTTTTATAAGAAAATCTTTTGTTCTCCTGTTCTTTCCCACCTTGTCTCTCCTTCCTGCCTACGTGACTAGGTCTGGTTTTGCAGGTGAGATGTATAAAGTCCATTCTCCCAGGGGCAGTCTTCAACTTCCAGATTTCCAGAGGCACATGGCTTTCATGGACTTCATTTCCTCGATTTGATTGAGCCCCTATTTCTACACTAACTGCCTGTCCCCAATTCTGGCTTCATTCATCCCTCTAATTTTAGGAACTCCTCTACTGCTGTAGGGAAAGGGGGATGACTACCGCTCTGGCTTCTTCAAGCTGGAAGGGGGCAGCGTGGGACAAGCAGTTTGGAGTTCACTTTTTAGAAATCGAGTCAATCGAGGGGTCCATGGTAGAAGTCTGGTTAGGGAAAAGCAGATTGTAAAGGCATCTGGGGTGGGTGCTGTGTAGCTTAGGAAGGTCTGTAGGTCTTAAACTGACTAATTTATGGTGTTTGCTCTTGAAGCAGTACTTCTACAAAATATTAATCAGGCAACAATTAGAGTTTAACTATTATTTCTTTTAAATGCCCAAGAATGGCTATATTTTGGTTTCAACTGTTTTGCTAGGTGTCTAAGATCAAGCTGGTCAAAGTGAACAAAGTGTTTCTGTCTGTTAAAGAGTCAGCTGAGTTCCCACAGGGGTCACTTGTAGAGAACTTGAGAGCCTTAGCTTTAGTGCCATCCATTAGGCAGGGTCTCCTTGATGAGGTGGCTTCCCTTGAAAGCACCAGGGATGTCTCCCTTTTTCCTTGACCTGCCTCTGCAGCAGGTGCACTGATTGGCTTTTCATCCTCTAGTGGCCTCATCAATCTCCCTGATCAGGAGGTCATGTGACCCAGAGTTTCAAAGCTCCTTAGAGAAGTCCTCTTGTTCCCTGGGTTCAGGCTGACTTTGAGGGCAAGATACTGGTTTTTCTTGGCCTCTGTATTTAATTTCAGTCTCTAAGTTTGATCATAACCATCCAGCAAGCCAGTCTCACCAGTCATAAAGTTAAGAGTGCTGGGCTTTAATTTCAATGTCTATGACTTTATAGTTATTTACCCCCTTTCATCTAATTGGGGTCTACATTATCTGTCCTATAGGTGATGACTTACTATTTCAAGTTAATTTATGGTGTTTGCTCTTGAAGCAGTACTTCTGCAAAATATTAATCAGGCAACAACTAGGGTTTACAAGGAAAATACAAAATGGAATCACCAACAGTAAAACATTTAGTTTGTGCAATAGCTATCTTGAATTTTGGCTGAGTTATTCATTATATCCCCTGTTTGAGATCACAGTAATCTTTACAACAAACATCAAACTTTTGAACAAAACTTTAAATGAGTTAAAGTATGGCTTACTTTGGAGCCATTCTAACATGCATCAGGGTTGTGAGGCAGAGCCTTATCTCACATAAGGCAGGGCTTTTCACAAATCTTAGGTAAAATGTTCTAATCCTGAAGCTAATTTTTTCCTCTTTTGCCATGACTAGCATGACCAAATTCTCAAGTTCAGTGAGGGCAAAGGAGTATTAGAAAAATAAAGGTTTATAAACACAGATTTTGAAGATTAAGCTGAGATCAGATGGAGCTCTGTTCTCTGATGTAAATGTAGATCCAAAGAGTTATGTCAGCAATCTTTAGATATGTATGTAAGCATTTTTCTTTGTTTTGAGAAAGTTACAGAGACGAGGACATCTACGTAACTTTTTTGACAGCTGCAAAGTGCAATGTTAGGAGCTCTCTGTACATATATTGATTCCTGAATCCATATGAACATTAGTTAACACAATTTAACCTAGATTTGTAGGATCAAAATTATGAGCTCAAAAATATAGCATTTAAGAAAAACAAAAGTCCTAGAAGAAAAATGATAATGGCCATTAATTATAGCATGAGAGAGTGAGAAAGAGAAGGGCAGAGAGAAGAGGTGAGAGGGAGAGATAGAGTATTATGTGTTGTAGCCCAGGAGAAATTTAAAATGGACACTTTTTTTCTTGGGTTTGAATCGGCTCCCACTGCGCCTTCTGGCTTCCTCCACTTACATTTCAATGTAAGCCTTGACTGAGATCTGAAAGGAGTTGAGATAACAGGTTCTAGCAGAAACTTGATGCCTAGGGCATTTTAACCCTTTTTTCTAGTTGGTAATTAACTCAGGTTTGGATACAGAAAATTGTGAAACATTATCTCCCACTACTTTTGAGGAATGGGGCTGCTATATCATACTCCTCACTGGGACATGCCACTGTTGGCTGGTTACTCCCTCCACACTGGCCATCTCCCGTAGCTGGGACTGGAATATGTATGCAGGACCTCATGGCAGGAGGACTAGGTGGGCTGGGCAGGGGAATGGAAGCTGAAACAGAACGGGGTAAAGGAGATGGAGAAGCAGGTGCCGGAGGAGCGTCTGCCACAGCAGACCAGTATAAGGGTGGTCTGTTAGCTGAGTCGAACTCGGAGGAGGAGGAGGGATTAAGAGGGGGAGAAGAAGCCAAAAGGAGGCGTTCAAGTTTGCAGGAAGAGAAAGAAGAGACTTGAAGATAAGGAATCCCTTTCCATCTGCCCGCTTGCTCACAGAAGTTGTGTGCCATTATGTTGCCATTTTGGATTGATTATCTAAAGGGTACTGTGGCCAAATGTCAATAAGTTTTGATGGCTTTAAGCCAGGGGTCAGGCGAAGGGTTCTAAAGTTGTCTAATCCCAGGGGTGAATCTGCCGGAATGGAGGACCCAGATCCCATGGTGGAGACTGATACAGCCGAGTCTGTGCCCCTGGGTCCCGAGGTCACAGATTAGTAGACTGGAGACAAGAAGGCAGCACAATGATGGGGTCATCACCCAAGCATCAACGTGGGCCAGGAAAAGCCAAGAGAGTTGAGGACCTGACGTCAGGGTTTTCAAGAGTGAGTGTGAGCGTGAAGAGGGGCCTCAACCCTGAGAGAGAATCTCCACCATAAAATCAGGAATCCACCCAGCAGATAAGGCCAACTAAGGGGGCCAGCCATAACTATAAAAGTTGTGGCTGGGGGTACCCCCACCCCACCCCTCAGCCACCTCGAAGGCCCTGGACACTCAACGGTTGCTTCTCAGGTTGGCAGAGGAGTGCTTAAGTCGGCCTAGAGGAACCCACCTAGGGAACTCACCAATCTGAAGTCCCGTGATGAATGCAGAGCAGTGTCCGGGCAAAATGGAAGGTGAGGCTGTGTCTGGGGGGCACTGGGGTGTCAGATGGGGGTCTACTTGCTTAAGAGACAGTGGAACAGCCCATCCGAGTCATGGCACCAATGTAAGAACCCAGAAAACCACGCCGGACACGGGAATTGACATATGAGGATTTTTTAAGCAAACAGAGTGTCTCCCTGCAGGGTAAGAGAGAAAATGAGAGGAAAAGGGAGAGAGCATGCACAAGGGGGAGTGTGAAAAGTGAGGAGGAGAGAGAAAGAAAGTGAGTAGGAGAAAGAAAGCATGAGAAAAGATGGTGGGGAAGCTATCCTTAAGCAGTTGAATTCTGCCGGGCTAACAGGGGACCAATAATGGAGAAGGATACTTGCAAGCTGACTGATGAACCAATAGCTAGCTAGGATGTTCACAGACTGACAAGTAGTTAGGAGGCGGGGAAAATGGCTGCAGCGGAAAGGGTGGGGCAGAAGCTTTATATTATAATCATCTCTATCCAAAATGAGCTGCAGACTTACTACAATCCCTATTAAAATCCCAGCACCATTTTTGTCAGCAATGGGAAAAAATTATCCTAAAATTTATATGGAGTCCCAAGGAACCCTGAATACCAAAATAATCTTGAAAAAGAATGAAGTTGGAGGTCTCCCATTTTCTGATTAAAAATTCACACAGTAATCAAAACAGTTGTGGTACTGCCATAAAAATAGATATGTAGACCAATGGAATAGAACAGACAACCCATAAATATGATTTTGACAAAGGTGACAAGACCATTCAGTGGGAAAAGGACAGTCTTTTCAACAAATGGTGCTAAGAAAGTTGGATAGTCACTTGCAAAAAGAATAAAGGTCTACCCTCATCTTACACCATAAACAAAAATCAATGGTGTGGATCCAAGGCCTAACCAGGAAAGCTAAATTATAAAACTCTTAGAAACATGGAGCTTTGTGACATTAGTTTGGTAATGTTTTCTTGGATGTGATGTGAGAAGTTCAGGTCACAGACAAAAAGCAGATAAATTAAACTATGTCAAAATTTAAAACTTTTCTGTATCAAAGGACAGAATCAATAGAGTGAAAAGGCAACCCAAGGAAGGGGAGAAAGCATTTGCAAATCATGTATCTGATAAGAGGTAACTATGCAGAATATATAAGGGACTCCTACTGCTCAGTAAAAACAACAAGAAAACAATTTAAAAGTGGGCAAAAGACTTGAAAAAAAAATTCTCCAGAGAAATTACAAAAATGACCAGCAAACACATAAAAAGATATTGAATTAACACAATAATGTTCAGTATTCATAACAGGGGGTGGAGGGAGTAAAGGAAGAATGGAGGAATGTTGGATTGTGCAGATGGAAATGAGGGGAAGGGAGGGGGTGAGGGAAAAGAGAGCAGGTGGAATGAGACAGGCATCATTAACCTGTGTACATGTATAATTATACAAATGATATGGCTACATCATGTACAACCAGGAAAATGAAAAGTTGTGCTACATGTGTACGATGAATCAAAAGGCATTCTGCTGTCATGTATAACTAAATGGAACAATCTTTAAAAATGTTCAATATTCACTAATTAGGTAAATTCAAGTCAAAAAACACACAATACCACCTTACACCAATTGAGATGGCTACCATTAAATAAATAAATAAGCAAACAAAAAATAACTAAAAGATTTGAAGAAATCAGAACTCTTGTGCACTGTTAGAATCAATATATGGTGTATAGCTACTGTGGAAAACAGTATGGTGTACTGAAAAACTATTAAAAATAGAATTACCATATGACTCAGCAATTCTACTGCTGTATACATACCCAGTGAATTGAACACACATCTCAAAAGGATTTTATATATTCATGTTCATAGAAGTATTTTTCATGACAGCTGGAAGGTGTCCATTGCTAAATGAGTTTCTAAACACAGTGTAGTTATACATGCAATGAAATATTATTCAGACTTTAAAAGGAGGACCTCGTTGGCACATGCTTCAATGTGGATTAACCTTGAGGACATTATGCTAAGTGAAATAAGACAGTCAAAAAAAGATAATATTGTATGATTTCACTTACACCAGGCACCTAGAGTAATCAAATTCATAGAGACAGAGACTAGAACAGTGGTTGCCAGAGACAGAGACAAATGGAATTAGGAGTTATCATTTAATGGGTGGAGAGTTTCAGTTTTGCAAGATGGATAGAGTCCTGGAGATGGATGGTGGATCCAGTTAATGTCACTGAACTGTACACTTGAGTATGGTTGAGATGGTGACTTTATGTTTGTGTACTTGATCACAAGTAAAAATAAGAGACTATTCCACTCCTTGATTTATACCCAAAGGACTTAAAAATCAACATACTCCAGTGATGTAGCCACATCAATGTTTATAGGAGCTCAACTCACAATCGTTAAACCATGGAACCAACCTATGTGTCCTTCAGCAGATGAATAGATAAAGAAAATGTCGTACATATGTTGGAATCAGGCAAGGAGCGGCAAATGGCACTTGAAGAATGGGAGAAACCAAACTTTATTTTACACCAGCGGGCCCAGAGGAGACCAACACTCCAGATTCTGAGCTCTCCTTACCAGTTTTCACGATATTTATAGGCTATCTAGTGTCATAAATTTTCTAGTATAAAATGATACATAGTTGCGCACAAGGTTTAAAAAAAACATATATGATTGTGTGTAAGAGTTTTCAAGCAGGAAACAGGTTTACAGAAGCAGAGTGCAATAAGGGAACTGGCTCCTCTTAAAGACCTTCCATAAATGTCTAGCCAAATCTCTAGCCTTGGGCCCAGAGCCTTCACAGGGGCATTTACACTTCAAAGAAGTAGTTAGGTCCTAGGAAAAGTCCTTTACAATCCCAAAGGAAGGAGTGAATGGTGCTAATTAGGTCCCAGCTGGTGGGAAAGGAGAGGGGAACTTTTTCCCTTTCCCAGGCACTAATTTTCACAGACAGTGTCCTTAGCTTATTTTGTACCCAGGTCTGGGTCAGTTACCCACTACACATATACACAATGGAGAATTACTCAGCCTTAAAGAAGAATTAAATTATGGCATTTGCAGGTAAATGGATGGAACTGGAGAATACTATGCTAATAGAAATAAGCCAATTCCAAAAAAAACCAAAGGCCAAATGTTTTTCTGATATGTGGATGCTAATTCACAATAAGGCAGGGACTAGGGAAGAATAGAGGTACTTTAGATTAGGTACAGGGGAGTGAAGAGAGGGGAGGGGATGTGGAGGTAGGAAGAATAGTAGAATGAATCAGACATTATTACTCTATGTACATATGTGACTACATGACCGGAGTGATTCCACATTACATACAACCAGAAGAATGAGACATTATACTCCATTTATGTATGATATGTCAAAGTGCATTCTACTATCATCTATAACTAATTAGAACAAATATAAGTAAATAAATAAAGATGACCTAAGTTTTAAAAAAAATTCACCAAAACACACAGAAACCTAATAATAATAATAATATGCAAAGTAATACTTTTTTAAAGGATTCAATTGCCAAAGACTTTGAGAAGTACAAAGTCCCATTATATCCCATTGCTCTATATATGGAACACCTGAATGACTTCAATTTATGAACAAATACACCACTTAGGGTAACTTTGAACAAAGTATTAGTTTTTAGAGTTCCATTCTTCTGAGAAAAATGACAGGGGAATGATTCATGATGATATTTATTAATATCATTAGTGATAATAAATTATATAATAAGCTCTAGGTTATGATCTTCAACCTACCGTAATGCACCTGTGTCAATTTTATTGAAATATTCACAGAACAGAAAGCTTGGGACCTAACTGTTTATTTACTATAAATACCAGTTTCTTATTATGCTTGTGCCTCAGCAAAAGAGAAGAATTATTAGGCTTCATAACTCAGTAAAAGAAAGAGATCATACTCAGTGTTATTCAACCTTTATTTGAACACACATTATTTAATTGGCAGCATTTTCATCTATGTTATTGTTCCATGGAACACTTTGGAAAACATTGCCTTTGGGGATGCTGAGGGAACAGCACACAATCAGAAATAGAACTTTAATATCTAAAATGAATTTTTTAATGGTAGAACTTGGGCAATATGGAGAAGTAGAGATAGTCATAAAAATGATGAATGACAACACTGTGTACTATATTAAAATATCCCTGAGAGGCTGAAGAATAAGTTTTAGAGGACAAGTTCATAAGTTTGATCCCTTTGTAATACAAATAATTTTGCATCACTCTGTACCATTTTCTAAGTGCCTTCCATATATACCCACAATATTAGGCACATCACCTGTACTACCTAATTTAACAAACCTTCCAACAATACCATGAATTATTTTTTGATCACCATTTTCTGAGTGGAAAAAAAAATGATACTGATACTACAGTGACACAGCCACATCAATGTTTATAGCAGCTCAACTCACAATAGCTAAGTTATGGAAACAACCTAGGTATCCTTCAACAGATAAATAGATAAAGAAAATGTGGTATATGTATAGTGGAATATGACTCAGCCATAAAGAAGAATGGAATTATGGTATTTGTTAGTAAATGAATGGAACTGGAGACTATCATGCTAAGTGAAATAAGTCAATTTCTTTAAAAACTGAAGGCCAAATGTTCTCTCTGATATGTGAATGCTAACCCATAACAAGGGAGGATGGGGAGGAGAATAATGGAAATCCATTGGATTAGACAAAGGAGAATGAAGAGAAGAGAGGGGGGAAAAGAATACAAAGGACAGTAGAATTAATCAGACATAACTTTCCTAGCCTTGTATTTGAATACAAAACCAGGGTAACTCCAAGTCATGTACAACCACAAGATTGGGATCTTAAATAGAATAAGTTATACTCTACGTATGTATAATTTGTCAAAATAAATTCTACTGTCATCATGTAAAACTAACAAGAACAAACTTTTTTAAATGATGCTGAAAGAATTTAGCATGAACCTTAAAGATACTAAGACAAAATAGAATAGATAGTAAAATGACCAAGCAGTCAGAATAATGGGCCCCATTCAACCACACCTGGAGGGTAACTGGTAGATATACTGAGGGGCACCATAAAGGCGAATTTCAAATGGAAAGGACTTTGAGGCTCACCTGTGGGAACACCTCCAGTCAACTCCTTTGTCCCAGAGGTGGAAAACAAGATGGGGGTGATTTCAACTGGAAGTTATAGGAAGGAAGGTGGGCGTGAACCCTCATGATAGTCTTGATTCTTTTTCAATGCCTATTTTACATAGATTTTGTCCCATGCTCGGCCCTGAACCATATATACATTCCTAAGCTGGCACACCAAAATGGGTTTTTCTGCCATCAGACTCCCTCCAGCATGGCAGGAGTTCTCTCTCATCTCAATTAAATAAACCCTACTTCATTTACTCTTCTCTTCCATGATCATCCCTGGAATTTATTCTTCAAAATTAGTGAGACAAGAACCCAGAGGAAAGTGGTGAAGTGGGGAAGTCTAGTCTTATCTCAAAACTCCAGTTTCCATACTATGCTAAGTGAAATAAACCACTCACAAAAAGACAAATGCTGTATGATTCCCTTATATCAGGAACCCAGAGTAATCAAATTCATAGATTAATTTCAATTTCATGTAATTTATTGAGATCCAAAATGGGCCAAGCTAAAAGGAAAATCTGTTTCCTGGCTATATTCTAATGGCTAATTATAAAATAAGTTAAGTGCAATAAATCACATGGAAATAAGAAGCCCACCTAGACAGATTGGGTCAGGTGTCTAAGGGCATGACCCTTCTATTGTGTTTGATCTTCATTCAGGGTCCCACAGAGTCATTATAGTGGTACCCCCTTCTCCACCAAAAATCTTAATGAAGCTTCTCCAGAGACCTTCACCATAATTGTTCTTAGACAATCTGCAAGAACTTCTGCAAAAGACTTCAGATGTGATTAGGCTTCCTATTTCCCATTGCTCTGTCTTGTAATAACTAAATTTGGCCTTGGGCTTCACGATGTCACTTCTACATTTTTGGTAAAGTGTGTAAAAATCTCTGAATAATAAAAAAAAATTAGAGAGGAGGCACTTTCTGTGAACACAAAGGAAAAAAAACTACTTTTATATAGACTTCTGCAAATTGTGAGCCTCCAAGCCCTACCACACTTGCAAACTGGGTATAAAGTTCTAAAAATTTCTGGACTCAGGGTTCAGAAAGAAAAACTGATTTAGGCAAAAGCCCCCCTCTGGTCTGGCTGCAGCCAATAAACCTGCTTCCCGCTGATTCCCTGGTGCTCAGTCTCATCTGTCCTACATCATCATGATTCACCATTAGTATGGGGATATTCATTTCTCACTCCAAGGCCTTGACTATACAGACCCAATCCATGCTATACTCTTGCTCTGAGAACAGACCTGAAATATTTATATCTTCAGAAAGAACCACTGAACTTTGGGTTTATCTTAAACTGCTTATGCGACATCTCCTTACGACTGGTTAGTAAACACTTTGAACTCACATTTCCAAAACCAAACTTTTTATCACACACACACACACACACACATACACACACACACACACTTCTCTCACACTCTTCTGCATAACAGGAAATGGCAGTCCTCTTCTATCAGTTGCTCAGACCACATGCCTCAGATGTCCTTGTCTTTTCACCGAATATCACATTCCACATCCAATCCACCAGAAGACCTATCTGCTCATCCTTCTGAATCTATCCTGAACCTGACCACTTCTTCCATGTGAAACCTATAGTTACCTCTCTTCTGTACAGAATGCAACTGGCCTCCCTTTTTTGTGTCTTACTTAGCCCACTTTCCACGCTAGAGTCATTCTTCAAAAACAAACTAGAGAGGCTGGGGTTGTGGCTCGGTGGTTGAGGGTTCACCCTGCACGTGCAAGGCCCTGGGTTCGATCCTCAGCACCACATAAAAATAAAATAAAGGTATTGTGTCCGACTACAAATATATATATATGAAACTAATGTCTCTCCTTTGATCCAAACTCTCTAATGGATTCTTATCTCACCCTAACTAGAAGACTAATGTCATTAAAGTGGTCTGTCATCTTCCTTCCTGTCTCACCACAGGCTATTCCTAACTTTGTTTTTTTTTTTTTTTTAGTCTTTTTTTTTTTTAATTGTAAACAAATGGGATACATGTTGTTTCTCTGTTTTTACATGGCGTACCATTCCTAACTTTGTTTACTCTGTTTTAGCAACACCTGCTTTATTGCTTTCCTCAGGAGATACCCAGTATGTTTCCAGCTCCCTCGCTGTTCTATCATCTAGAAATTCTTCTCCCCCGTAACATAGGCTTAGGTCTGAATTCTATTATCTCAGACTTAAAAAAACCTTCTATACCACCCTATATAAAACAGATATGCTTGCAAAGTTTTTAGTGTTGTTTTATTTTTTCTGTTGTGCTAACAAAAATTTTAAATTTTGTATGTGTTTTTGTTTAGTGTCTCTTGCTCTATCAAGAATATAAGCTTCAGAGTATATATCCTCAAGAATTGTGCCTGACAATTCCAACTGTGCCATAGAAAAGGCACAAAAATATTATTACATGAATGAATGAACTAACTCATATTTATACACATAATTTACAATTCATGTAATTTACAATTTGTTTCCTTGCTCCAATTAAATTCATAAGATTGATTTTTATCATTTGGGTCATAAATGACCACAGCTGGACATAAGCAAAAAACATCAGCTTGTAAATTACAAGAGTCACTGATGAAAAAAGGGATAATACAATTGGTCTTTGTGAAACTGCCTTACAATTTAGATAAACCTTTGTTCCAGTGCTATCTTGGTCATTTGGCTGTGAAAGAATCTAAAGATAACAGATTGGTGCTCAAAATATTGTCATTCCTTGGTATTTTCTTCATGATTTAATGACAACAGAACTGAGAAGCAAGGTTCTGACTTCACTGATTTGAACCACTATGAGCACAGTCAGCCTCATTTATTGTAGAAATTTTCTGATCAAGTAAACTGTATTATTTTTTTTACCCACACTATGATATACACTGTGAATCAGAAACATATCCTCAAACTTCCTTCAACAAAGACAAAAAAAAAAAGATAATAACTTGCTGCTGTTTCTATTTATAGATTCTTTCCATGTCTATACAAAATCAAACTTTATACAAATCATGTTTTTATACCCCACCCAATAATAGATATTCTGCTGCAGAGGCATATCCTTTCTCACATAAGATCCTTTCTCAGGATCAACCCACAAGATATGGTCTCTGAGGGTGAGACTGGTTTTGAATATTCTTTTGTGTCTCCTGTGTTCAAAATGCATTTCTCATATTTTGGCTAATATAATATGCTAACTAATTCACCACAAGGTATAATGGTGAATGACAACTTTACATGGAAATTTTGAAATGAGAAATCTTTTTCGTCACTACTCTAATCATACCACACAGGGAGATTATTTATTATAACTAAATATTGTAAGTGCCTACTCAGAAAGCAAACAATGTGACTGAGTCCAGCATTTGAATAGGAGATTAAGGGCAGAGGGAGTAGCTGAGTGGCCATGCACATGCTTAGCAGCTCTAGCTTCAATCTCCAGTACTGTGAACACACATAAAAAGCAAATTATAGCAATCAATGGAATATTAACTGAGCATTAAAAATTATATTCATGAAGATTGTATAACAAAGTAGGACAATACATTTCAAATGAAAATCATAAATATTAAATTGCATTTGCCTTGTGATGTTTGTCTGTGAAAAATATATGCATGGATTGAAATAAGGTGGGAAAAAACGTGAAAGAAAATGCAGTTTATGTGTCAGAATGTTCAGATTTTTTTCTTTTAAATTTGTTATTGATTTAATAGTAACTTTAAATTGAAAACTATAGTTTTAGGGACAATCTTTAATGGTTTCGTGATAATATGTTGTCTTCTACATTTACTTTTGTAACTTCTTATATTCTTCAAAAAAAAGTCAATATGATAATATTTTGACTTTTCTAATCTAATGAACTTTAGGATATATCATAAAATCTAACAAACAACTTACCTACTAAACATGGAACATTTTAATGAATGAAATAACATACATTAATATTTATTAATTTTATAATTTGTGATGTTTATTTGGAGAACTATAATAAACTCCCTGTTGTAATATTTATTCCATTATTATTTTTCTGTCATTAGCATTAATGATATCTTTTACCAAAAGCAATTCTTATCTCAAGCAGTCTTTAAAATTATTTGACAGTGGCATTCACTACTAAAGAATCACATATCTTTATCAAATATTGAAAATTACCTATAATTTCACCTGCCTCCAGATTCATTTGAAATAGTAGATTTAATTTAACTTCTGTCAAACTGTAACTTGAAGAGATATATATCACAAAAATCCTATAAAATCTTGAATTTCTACCAGTAAAATGCATCCCTCTGATTGACATTTTATTTTGACTGCAAGTGATTTGATAAGCACTAAATATCCAAAAAAATAAAAAATATTGACTCCAAGGTCAAATGTGGACAATTTCTTTACAGAGGAAACATTTCCAATTTAACCTTTATTTCAGAGCACAGAGTATTTTAAACACCTTTCCCTATCATCCTACACACACACAAACACACACACATACACACACAACAAAATAATGATTCTACACCAGTGGGTTCCAGAAAATAATCAGATGGGCATGAAAATAAATCCTCTGCTCTTGGGAAGAAGTGACCATAGAATCCTGCCCTTGTTCGATCCCTGATCTATTACTGCTGAAGTAGGAGAGATCATCATTGGTGTTGCTGAGGAGCCTCTATGGCAATTGTGTTTCCCAAAAGTGGTAGATTGGTTTTTCAGTAGAACTCCAAGCAGGAAGAGATATTTCAAGCAAAAAGCATTTAGCTGACCCTGCCATTATCCTTGCATGAGCTCAGCAGAAGAACGTGAAATGCTCAGGGTGAAGCTTCCTAGAGTTGATTGATTAATCTTATCACTACAACCAGCATGTATTAGATTACATGTAAGGAAAGACAAACATTTCTGTACCAACACACTAAAAAACATTCATTCTTTGAAAAAATTATTTCCTGAGCCCAGTTACTTGTGTGAATCAGGCACTCTCCCAACACTGAGGATGTAGCTTTCAAACATGAAGGCAACATGTCTGCCATTAGAGTCTACATTCTACTGGAGAAAGGAAGCTAATAAATCAACTGAATCAACAACTAATTAATGCTGATATGGCCTCAAAAGAAAATGAAGGTGGGTAAGAAGATGAATAATAGCTAACTGGCTGACAGATTCCATGTTTTTGATGGAGGACCAGAGAATTACTCTCTGATTGGATGACATTGAGCAGACACGTGGGTTCTGTGAGCATACACTATGAAGCTATCTGGTGCATGTGCTTCAGACAGAAGCAGCACCATGTACTAAGGCCCAAGCAGACTTGGCATGATTGAGGATAAGCATGGCTGAAGTATGTGAGGAAGGCCAAGAGAGCTAAAAGACACATACAGAGAAACAGGGAAAGTTTGTTTCTTAGAGGACATTCTATGGCATGGAAAGCTCCCAGGTTTCATGAGTAAAATTGTAAATCATGGTTGAGGCTCACCTGAGGGCAGGAGGGGAAGCCAGGAAACTCAATAAAAACCAATTCAAATAGACCAAGTGAGCATTGACAGGGCCTTGGACTAAAAATATTTAATTGATAGGTCAAAATTAGAATACATTTTGAGTGTAGAACTGAAAGGCTTTTCTGATCATTTCAATTATTTCAAGGTAAGGTAAATAATTCTTCCCCCTTCCCCTGACCCTCTCTCTTTATGTTGCCCAGGCTGATCTCAAACTCACAATTCTCCAGAATTTGCTTCCTAGGTAGCTAAGATTACAGGTGTGCACCACCTTGCCCAGCTAGAAGATAACTTTGAGAGTCAAATCTCTGGGTCAAGATGAGATAACCAAGTAGGTTAAAATAAATACAGATTTTTTTAAAACCGTGAAGGCTCTACTCTGGAAGACTTCAATATTTGAGTTCAGGAAGATGAGTAGGATCCAGCAAAGTAAACACAGAAGCAAGAGTTCAATGAGTCAGATAGAAAACAGAAAGAGAATATTCCAGTGACTAAGTGTAGGCATTGCTTTGAAGTGGAAAGAGAGACCAAAGACATCAGATGTTGCCATTTGGTCAAGGAAGATGGGGATTAGGAAGTGACCACAGAATGTAGCAACACAGAAGACAAGGACTAGGAACAGATATATAATTATGGGGAAAGAGTCCTATTGGAGGGGTTTCTATAGAAAATAAAGACAGAAGTACAAACGATTTCAAAAAAGTTTTCTAGAGATAGACAAATTAGACAAGAACAAGTGGGAAATGAGGGTATAAAGAAAAAGTTTGGGGGATAGGAAATATATTAAACTGCTTTTATATTTTCAAAGATGTAAAAAGGTCCATCCTTATCATGTGTCAAATACCAGACTGTATAGTTTATTATAATGTCATTTTTAAGTAATAAATTAATTAAAAACAAATAGATATTTTTCTAAAGCCTGTAATTTCTATGGCAATCATTAAAGCACACTTTTAAGTGAATCTTAAGATTTAATTCCTTCATAAAAAGGTCATTTTGCAGGGTTGAGAATGTAGCTCTGTGATAGAGCATGTGTGAGGCCCTGAGTTCAATCCCCAGCACTGCACACACACACACACACACACACACATACACACACACACACACACACACACACACACACACAATGTTTGGGGAAAACAATACATACACACATATTCAATTTTTAATATAAAATAAGCAAAACACAAAATTTAACATTTGGTTTCCCCACAAAAATAAGAATTGGTAATGTACCTTAGCGAGAGAGTACTATTCCAGCATATGTGAGCTCCTAGGTTCAAACCACAAAAAATAAAAACAATAGCTGGGTGTGGGAGCAGATGCTTGTAATCCCAGCAGCTCAGGAGGCTAAGGCAGGATGATGGAGAGTTCAAAGCCAGCCTCAGCAAAAGCAAGGCACTAAGGAACTCAGTGAGATCCTGTCTCTAAAAAAACACGAAATAGGGCTGGGGAAGTGGTTCAGAGGTTAAGTGCCCCTGAGTTCAATCCCCAGTACCAAAATAAATAAATAAATACATTAATTAATTAAATAAATAAAAGTAATAGCTTCAGCCCTCTTCACTCAACATTGCCTGATTTTGGGGGCCTGTTCCTGTTGAGATTTGTCAACAGGGTGGTCATCTGCTCACCCTTCCACACAAATGACTATGCTTACGATGTGACCTCTTTCACTGGAAATATCAAAAGCCTTCTCAAAGAATGGAGGAACTTTAGATCATGTAGAAGGAAAGGAGAGGGAGGGGGCTATGAAAAATCATGGAATGAGACAGACACCATTACCCTATGTACAAGTATGATTACACAAATGGTGTGAATCTACATCATGTACAATCATAGAAACGAATGATGTACCCCATTTGTGTACAATGAATCAAAATGCAGTCTGTAAAAAATTTAAAAATAAATAATTTAAATTAAATTAATTAATAAATAAGCCTTCTCAAAAACAAAATATAAATCTATAGCATTTCCTACTAAAATAACAACTACTAAACGAGTTTATTTCCCTATGGAGAGTATCTGCTATTTGTTTGAAATTCAGAAGGATGCAGGTGTGCCTCCTACACTGTCCTACTTCTTCAGAAGTTCAGAACAATGGGCAAAATACTTGGCTTAACTTTTTTCAACCCTATAATTTTCTCCCAGTGCAATCAAAAGCAGGTACCCAGTAGGATGCAAAGTCCCTTCAATGTAATCATTTTACAAAAATAAATCTAAAAGAGAAACATCTTGCTATGAAGTGACGGGGGCTAAGGTCAGGCTTCTAAAAGAAGTTTCTTTCGGAGCATGCAGTTGTGCTGGGGAAGCTAGAGGGAGAACGAAAACCCTATGCTGGAGCTGAGAAGGGATGGAGAGACTCTGAGAAGACTTATTTACACTCCCATAACCAGCATTTCTAAGCCCCGTGAAGCTAAGAACACCCACAAAAATGAAATACCATCAATGCCCAGAATTTAGTCAAGTATATTTTTATCAAGTACCACAGCTCAGAGTGAAATGAACTCACAGAGGGATTGCAGTCCAGGCTGAAAAGCTTTAGATCACCCACATCCCAGTGCTAAGAAAGGACACAGCATTCATGGTGCTTCAGGGTAGAGGACTTTTCAAATGTGTGACTCCTGGCAAGCTTGGGCTTTTACATTTCTTCACAATTAATACATGCATATATATAATAGAGAATTTTTTTTAAGAAACAACTTTTACCATTAAAGAAAACAAAGCAAAGATCTTTGTGGAGTTTGTACTGCCTAGAATAAACGTATATCAGGCTGGGATTGTGGCTCAGTGGTAGAGCGCTTGCTTCGCATGTGAGTCACTGGGTTCCATCCTTAGTACCACATAAAATGAATAAAATAAGATAGAGGTATTGTGTCTATCTACAACTAAAAAAAAAAAAAAAAAAACCTATATCAATCAGAGACTGATGAATAACCTTGGTCCCTTAATAATTATCTGGTGGAAACTTAGTCATCAACTCTATAACTAATCCAGCACAAAACTACACATGCATGTGTGCAAACACGTGCAACTTAGCATATCCAACATCACATAACTGCTCATTTTAAAAATGAAAAGCATTGAGGGACAAGAAGAACAAAAGGAACATCTTTTGGAAAAGATTCAATTCAGACTCAGACAGTTGATGTAATAATGAATGGTTCATTGCCAGAGAAACAATCCCATTACAAGTTGTTATAACTGAAAGGTCCACAAGTTTTTATGATCACTTTATTATGGGAATGCTTACAATGGGCCAAAGCAGTGATAGGCACTGTGACTCAAATGCTTTTCTCTGTGTGTGTAGTCATATTTGTAGAATCTCCTCCTAATACCTTACAATACTATGAATAGGAAATCACAGAGAATATGGTCAACAATGACACACTACTTACGAAGGTGGAGTTCATTTAGGGAAAGTAAAATAGAACTGAAGAATCAAGGGTCAAATTCAAAACCAGTCTGTTGACAGTAATGTAAATGTCCATATCTCTTTTTGCTCACAAAATAATTCTTCACAAAAAGATTCTGGAGATTCAGACCTTGAGGACTTTGCTCTAATGGCCATGAAAAGCATTCAAAGAGTTTTCACAAGGATAGAGAAGTACAATGTTTAGTTTAAGCCAAAACCAATTACCCTAATGATCTCTAGATTCTAAGGAGCTATCCACTTTTGGGCAGATTTCTCTCCCTTATCATTTAAAGAACGGCAAGCAATGTAGGTAGTACCTTCATGACATATTAGATTTGTCCATATGATCCTGTTAGGCAATTTTCAGTCACTATTTGTGCAGAGGGGAGTGAGGAGAGGGGGTGGGGTAGTTGGGATGGGAAGGACAGTAGAATGAGACAGACATTATTACCCTATATACTTGGATGAAAAAAAATGTAAATATTTATTATCACTGTCAGAATAAAAAATAATGAAAAATTTTTTCAATACCACCTATTACTTTACTAAGATTCCTCTGAAATGTTCACATTTTCCCTGTTCCCAAATGAAATTGATGTGTACTTACTAAGAATAAAAAATAAAATAAAATAAAAATTTCTATCACTGTAATAAAATACTTGAAACAACTGGCTCACAGTTTTGGAGGTGCTCTTCTATGACAGATTAGTCCCATGTTTGAGTCTGCGATGAGCAGAACGTCATGGTGACAGCACATGGCAGAGCAAAGCCATTTATATCACAAGCTTGGGAGCAAATAGGAAAGGACCAGGATTCCACAATCTCTTTGGGACCACGTTCCCAGGGACCACAGGACTCCACTTCTCAAAGGGGCACCATCCTAGGGCTCAGCCTCTGAACACATTCAGAGGCATTCAAGATCCAAGCTGTAGCAGAGCCTTTATTGAATATAGTAGATCAGGTGTTCATCTTCTCTGTCTGAAGTTTCAAAACAGTCTGTCACCTGCATTTCCTGCTGCTTGCCCTTGACGCTTCCTGAACTTCACCATGTTCATCTTTCACACATATACACCTGGATTCATCATGGTCCTGCTAAGGGCTCCAAAGTTTTTCTTTTGTTTTGTTTTTTTTTTTCTGTTTGCCCTGCCAACAGAGCAAAACTCAAATTTTTTTAAATTCTAGACACTTTGGGACTAACCTAATATTTTAGCCTAATTTCCCTAATCTTAAATATGTGCATTTCTATCCACCTGAAGTACCTCAAATCCCTCAGTAGTTTCCCAAATACCACAAAATCACTCCTTTCAAGACTTTGTGATATTTTTCTTCCTAAAATGCCTTTTCTCACAAGTCCCTTGAAACTTCTACTCATTCTTCAATTCACAAATTAAGTACTGCTCTCACTGTGATGTCTCAGGGCTTCCAGAAAGAACAAATCAGTCTTTTCTTTGTTTCTACAATGTTTGACATCTTTGTCTTATAGCAAGATACTGTAGCTGTTTGTTTTTTCAGTTTGATTTTAAAATCCTTGGGAATAAAGAATTCATTCATTTGAAATACTATCCTGATTATATACTAAATAATATTTATTATAATTAGTATTTGGTTCCTCCTACTAGCTGGGCACTATTTCTAGGGCTGAGGATACAGCAATGAGCAAAACAAACCAAATCTCTATCTGATGGAGTTTATATTCTAGAATGAAGAGAAAGACAATGAACAAAATAAAAAACAGTATAATAGAAGGTGATCAAGATTATGAAAAAAGTTAAGAATCAGAATAAGAATACTGTGAGTGATAATTTTAATTTTAATTTGGGTAAATAGGAATGCACCAAGAAAGTGATGCTTGAGCCAAGATATAAAGATAGTGAAACAGAAAGTCAAAGTTATCTAGAACAAGCTGGTTGTGCTGGTAAACACCTGTAATCCCAGCGGCTTGGTAGGCTGAGGCAGGAGGATCATGAGTTCAAAGTCAGTCTCAGCAATGGTGAGGTGCTAAGCAACTCAGTGAGACCCTGTCTCTAAATAAAATACGAAACAGGGCTGGGAATGTGGCTTAGAGGTTGAGTGCCCTTGAGTTCAGTCCCTGGTATCCCCCCAAAAAATGTTATCTAGAACAAACATATGGTAGAAGGAACAGCAAATGCAGAGGTGGCCATGTTCAATGGCCACCTGTACCTGCCACATTCAAGGACCATCAATGAAGCCAGTGTGACCGGAAAGAAATGATCAAAGGGAAAAATAGTAGGAAATAAAGTCAAAGAAATGGTACCAAATCAGACAGGCCTCATAGTTCATGATACAGATTTAGCTATTTTTCTGAGTCATATTGGAAACCATTAAAAAGTTTAAACCAATAAAGCAATCTGATACTTACATTTAACCATGTATGCTATGTGTTCATCAAATAACTTCACTTCCTCCCTTTGCACACAGCAAGATGATATTTCTCAATTTCCCTTGCTAGATAGGACCATGCAACTAACTTCTAAAGGAAAGTATTCAAAAGTGACATGCTACTTCCAGTCCTGACTTCTGAAAAAACCCATGCACACTCTCTGCAAGATGCAGAAAATCCAACAGAGAATTAATTCCATGTCATAGATAAAAATGGATACACTATATGGAAGAATACTATGTCCCTGAATGGCCACATTGGCCAGAGTCCCTTCACCCTCTCTCTTTCATAAGCAAATAATAAAACATGTATTGCACTAAACCATTCAGCGTTTGGAGTTGTGATGGCAGTTAGTCTCATGACTAACAAAAGAGGCTATTGCAATTATTCAAGTCTAGCATTATGTTGACCTGGACCTGAGGGGATCATGGGTAGAAGCAATCAGAATCTTGACATATCTTTAAAAAGAACCAATAGAATTTACTGATAGATTCTATTTGGGATTTGGAATTAAAAGAGAAGACTTCAGGATTGTTGGCCTGAATTTGGCCAACTAGAAGGATGGAGTTGCCTTTCCTTGTGCTGGGGAAACTTCTTAGAGGATCAGGCTTTGGAGACAATCAGGAGCTAAGTTTAAGAAATGGAAGACTTAGATCCAAGTGTAAATGTCATGTAGGCAGTTGGATATACAAGACTGTTGCTTAGGGGCAAGGTCTGAGCTGTAGATATAAATTTCAGCACTATCAGCATAACATTCAAAGCACAAGACCATATGAGATCTGTAAGGAGGTTGGTGCAGAGGGAAATTAGGGCCAAGACTGAGCCCTGGACATTTCAATTTTCAAAGGTTGGAGAAATTTTTTTCAAATACAGTAGGTAAATAGGAAAGGAAAGCCAGCGAGGTAAGAGGAAACAAAGGCAGGATGAAAACTAAATAAAGGGTTTCAAAGATGATCACAGAGTTCACTGCCTCAAGCACAGATGGTCGATCCCTTAATAATATTGTTAACATTCTTTTACTCTTTAGCATAGTACCTGATACATGACAGAAATGAATACATATTAATGAATTTTGAATGACTTTAAACGATAACTATAAATTTACTTCAAGCAGAGGGAGAGCTGAAAGAGCTGTTCAAGGGTCACAATAGGTAAGAATTACCCCGAAGGGAAGTGTTCAAATGAAATTTGCTTAAAGAGCTATTCTTTAATTAAATGGGAGCTTCACCAATCCCCTTCAGCAAGACATGTTTTGATTATCTAAACAGTAAGAGACGTTGTTTATTTGTATGGAAGGAAGTTTGAAAATTCACAAAATACTCAATGCTAATAAGCATTGTGATTTATAACGTCAGAAATTTTCTCTTTTGTGTAATTTATTATTTTTACTGTTCTGAAGAAAACTACAATAATTGTTTCTTAAAAGGTTGGCTGTTTGAAACTGTAACAGTTTAAATTTTATGTGAGTAGGTAATTATGTCCTTCATATCCCTGTCTTCTCTAATGGCTACCATTATTAAGTTTTCCAAATTTCCCTTTCTCCTTAATTATGTTGAAAATATGACACTGAATTGTAAGCTGAAAAAGTCCTAGAAAATTAATGTAGCATTCATAGAATGTTGTACATAAAAGAAATGTTATTTAGATGAATTATCTATTAACCTATAATCTGAGACCCAAAGAATATGAAGAACTGAAAAATACTGACAAATAATAAAACTAATTTAGAAAAATAGAAATAAAAGATCAGAAAAAATACAGATATATCTAAACAATAAGACCAACCATTAGTAGATACTTACTGATGACATAGGCATTAAAGTTATAAGATTGGGCCCAAATTAGGCCTCAAGTTTCCTAAAGGCCAACAATGCCCCAAAGAATTAATGCTTAAATCTATAATTTTCCATACTTATATAAATCTTCATAAAGGGACATTGAGTAATATAATAACAACTTTGATCGCTTCCCTCAAATAAATGCAAGAGTAGATGCTTTACAAAAATATATGCATCTAAACAGTGTTAATTGGAGGGCATAAGCAAAAGAAACTTAAAAGAAATTTTGGGGGAAAAAAATAATATTGCTCTGTGATGTTTTTTTATCGAACAGAAAGGAATGGGCTGCTTCAAACAATCCTCCATGGAAATCGTGGTTTCCAGTGGGACTGAATTTTTTTTTTAAAATACAGAGGTCTTGAAAATTCACTGTGGGCAGTCTTCTCTTTAACACCTGTATTAATTGTGCAACAGTTGTAAATTTCTTAGAGATGGGGACTTTCTAATTATGAGATAATTGTGTCCAGTGCCTAACATGCATCTTGCAGAAACAGTTTTTCACAAAAATCGAAAAGCATTCATTCACCTAGAAAGTTTCTCTGACAAAATGTGATAGAGTACCTCCTCTTTAGTGAAGGTGGTTCCTGTCATTTTCACAACTGGCTGCATTTTATGATGCTCCTCGATTACCACACAAGAGAGTAAATGGAATGGAGAGAGATTTCCTGAAATTAGAATTTCCTCTTATGGACCCTTAGAAAACTGTCACTAAATGCTCTACCCATAAAGTCATTTTTACAACATTAAGCATAACTCATAGCTCCCCCTAGTCCTTGCTTACAAATTAAGCTTGAGCTAATGTACAGTTGCCCCCACCAAAAAACCCCCTCATTTTTAAGTACCTATGTGATAGTCATTGCACATATTTTACTTAACTAGTACACATTATAACCCCTATTTGGTAGATAATATTCAACCCATTTTAGATTTGTGCTACTTAAAATTTGTACAGATAAAATCCTTTTTCTGGTGCTTTGTACAGGGTAAATAAGCCTCAAAATCCATATTCATTTGTGAACCTCAAAATCTGTAGACATTTTTTTACTATCCAAAAATAATAGTTTTACATCATTAAAGCAAAAAAATCTGTTTAATTTAAATTTGAAATTTCTGTTTAATTTAATTTCTTTTCAGAAATAAAAACATTGCTAATTATAAAAACATATATGGAGTTTGGTGAGTCCATGTTCCGCCATAATCCAACATTTCCCTCAACTTTCTAATTTATATTAACTTAAGAAATTTGCAGCAACGTTTATAAAATAACACTTTTTCAGAATTATAGTCTGATATAAAGCTCTCAGCATCTAAAATATGAATGCAGAACTACAAACCTTAAAATGCATGGCAAGAGGTAACAACTTGAAATGTTTTATTTTTAAAAAGTAAGAAACTCAACGATCCAAGGTGGCAAGATTAGAGGAACATTAGAGGAAGGCTGCATTTCTAGTTGCTCTGACTCAGGATTCAAGCAGCAAGAGTACTGCTTCTCAGTTACATGGTTAAAGGAGGAATTTCACAGAAATTCAGTATTGGATAGTCAGAGTCTCTTAGAGACTCAGGAATCCAGGTGTGCTGAACAAAGGACAAGAGAGAGCACACTGGAGCCAAGTTGGTTGTAGCAGTGACGGTAGCACTGGTTCACTGCAGAGGGGAGGGATAACACACACACACAGAAATTTGGCATGCAAAAACCTGCAGATCAGAAAAGCAACCTGAACTTACCTGCTCCAGGGGCTGCACAGCAAACCAATGATTCAAAAATTCTCTGTATTTCTCAACTGGCAAGCAGAGAGCTAAGGCAGGAGTCATCTTGAAGAGGCCACATTGCAGCTTGCTGCTGTGGGAGCCCAAGAGAGCATAGCAAATATTGCCACCCTGTCTTGATAAGGGCCTACCATGTGCCTACTGTGCACCTAGAAGAATGTGAGTGAAATGGCACAAAGACGATTGTACCCAGGGAGACTCCAAAGATACAGAGGGAAGTGCTACCCACTTTCCCTTTGATTCTGGAAGCTCATGTGACCAGCTGAAGAGGGTCAGGAAACTGAACAGGTGGGCGTGATTGCACTCAGGAACTGAACCTAAGAAGGCCACATTTGTGGGTGATGGAATGTGAGAGACCTGTGAAGGTCTGGCTCAGCTGCCCTACAAGTAGAATGCTTAGGTGTCTCCTGAGATCCAGACTCCCAGCAGAGACTTCATCTTCCCAGCCCTAGGTTTGTGTTGATGTAAATCTCTCCAAAGCAGGTACCACCCAGCAAGTTCCCAAAGGCCAGTTAGATCTAAGCCCCATCTGCCTGAACCCCCGACTTAGAACTCTGCAACAGCAGAGTTTGATTGGTGAGAGGACATCAATCTGACCTGTCCAGACAAAACTCCAATCTACAGTGCTTTCCATGGCATCCTACCTTATACTGGTGAGAAGCTGAGAGTCATTTCAACCAGTTTTGGTTTTAGGCTACTCCAGCTGGCAGCTCAGTGAGTAACACAAAAAAGAAGCCCCAGTCCTGGCTCTCTCTAAGGGATATATAGCCCAAGAAGAAATGGAAAGGAGTCGGGTATAGACAGTGCTCATCCATTCTCATTGATGGATTTGAACACAGCACTGGAACCAATTTTGTCATTTCTCATTAAGAACTTTTTTCTGCTAGGAGAAGCAGCAGCTCAAGCCATGTAATCCCAGAGATTTAGGAGGCTAAGGTAGGAAAATGGCAAGCTTGAGGCCAGTCTCAGCAACTTAGTGAGACCCTGTCTTGAAATAAAAAATAAAAAGGACTGGGGAATGTAGCCCAGTGGTAAAGTACCCTTGGGTTCAATGCCTGAGGGAGACGTAGAAGGGCATAGGCAGCCAGGGCAAGATGGAGAGGAAGTCGGGGCAGGTCCAACCAAAGGAGCATGGAGAGGGTTTTCCAGTGAGGTCAAATTCCCAGCTGATGAACGTGCTTATGGACACAAGCTGGGCATCCAATCAGATAGACAGTTCTGTACTGGCTCCTAAGTGGGGGAGATCCAACAGAAAAAGTAAAATAGACGCATGGACATGGGGAGGGACACCAATGAACTATAGTGAGGAGAGCGTGGAGAGGTGACAAGATAAGGAAAGGAGGAAATTCCAGGGACCATAAAAAGAAAAGGCCAAAACTTCCCCACCAGAATCCTGGCACTGGTATCTCTTTTGTTCGAAGAAGTCTATTATGTCATTTTGCAATAAACCTGCTGCTTGCTTGCTCTCTCTGTGTCCTGTTCTTCAGTTCTTTGCTAAGCAGAGACAATAAACCTAAGACCCCTAGATGGTAACATCCCCAGTACAAAAATGTAATTTTTCCTTTTGTATGTGTGTGTGTGTGTGTGTGT
This sequence comes from Sciurus carolinensis, assembly GCF_902686445.1. Classification (NCBI taxonomy): domain Eukaryota; kingdom Metazoa; phylum Chordata; class Mammalia; order Rodentia; family Sciuridae; genus Sciurus; species Sciurus carolinensis. The sequence goes on from NC_062224.1 coordinate 26,689,490, forward strand.
GTGTGTGTGTTCATGCTATGATGACTGGCTCATGATTATTTATATACATATACATATTTGTTTTCTTTTTCACATATAAATATTTGTTTTCTTTTAATCATTTTTAGAATCTTTTATGATTGTTATTTTTATTGTCTTGCCTTGAAGGGCTTTTTGTTTACTTTGGTTTTGTTTGATTTATTTTTATTTGCTTCTCTTTTCTTTCTTCTCCCTTGTTATGGTTCAGACATAAAATGTTCTCTAAAAGCTCATGTGTAAAACAACACTAGAAGATTCAGAGGTAAAATGATCAATTATGAGAGTTTTAACCTACTCCATGGATTGATACACTGATTTGGAACCGGATGGTATCTGTAGGCAGGTAGGGTGTGGCTGGAGAAGGTGGATCGCTGGGGATGTGCCTTAGGGTTTATTCTTGACCCTGGTGAGTGGAGTGCTCTCCTGTGTGGGTCCCCTCTCTCTCACTTTCTCTCTCTCTCTCTCTCTCTCTCCCCCCCTCTATCTCCTTCTAAATTATCATTTCCTGGTTTTTTTCCTCCATCATGATGTTCTGCTTCACCTCAGGTCCAGAGATATGGAGTCAGCTGTCTATGGACTTAGACCTCTGACACCATGAGCCAAATAAACTTTTGCCCTCTCCGATTGTTCTTGTCAGGTCTTTGATCACAGTTGCAAAAAAAAAGCTGATGAAAACATCCTTCTCATATCTCCATCTCTCTTTACTTACTTTGTTTTATTATTTTTTATTTTTTTCCTCCTTCATAACACCACTTGCTACATCTCTCCTGATTTCTCTTTGTTCACATTTTGGAAATTCTAGATTTTCTTTTACCTTCCTATTCTATTTTCTTTTCTCTTCATGAACTGTATCTTTATTATCTTTTAGAATAGTTTGGTTTATATAACTCCCTCCCCCACCATTCATGTTGTTGGAGTTATTATACTACAGATGACAAAATTGACATTTGATGTTTACTTAATGCCAGATCTAGTTTATGGCTATTTGTTGTTTTTGGTTGTTGGAAATTGTTGACCCCACAATTCCTGTTTTTGTGGTAATTAGTGTTCTAGATGTCACATGAGGCATGGGGCATTTATGTTAATTCTGTGTATTATTTGCTTCTGTTTTTTCTAGTGTTTGTTTCCACCTTTTCTGTGTGGTGCTAGAATCTACTCTGATACTACAAGTTCACACTGCTACTGAGATAAACCTAGTCAAGAGAGAGGACACCTTGCTCCACACACAAATTAACAATACTCAAACTTCAGCAATATAAAGCATAGAAGAGACAAAACCCCAAGCGGATGACCATGCCCCAAGTAGGATTGACTAAGGGGGCTCCTAGAGATCACACTCATGAACATTCACTCCTACATTAAAAACAGGTGGATACCAAATCTATCAGGGGTCTCAATCTAGATCACTCCCATATGCCCTTAGAATATACAAAATTGCTGAGTGAAGAACAGTCATAAAAGGTGTAGCCCCATATGCCCTTCTGTATACAACACAACTGTCAGATCTACAAAAAGTACCCCACTCTTTTGAGGTTGACAGAGAAAGAGGAATCCTCAAGTTCTGACACAATATACACTGAATCAGAACACACTAATTATAACCAAATAATCAACTGGAAAATTATACTACCAAATATATCTGTAAATATATTGGAAAATTCATGACAACCTGATATCCCAGAATACTTTGGGAAGAGAAGGCTGTGCTCTAAAAAGGCCCACACAAAAGAGTGGAAGAGAAATCCATCCTGACAGATGCATAAAACCCAATACAGAAATACAAGAAATAGAAAAAGTAAGGTAATATTGTGCTCCCTAAAGTTCAAAATTCACCAACTGAACTCAAAAATATGGCAGTGAAAGATATACCAAATAAAGAATTTTTTTATTTTTATTGTAAGCAAATGGGATACATCTTGTTTCTCTGTTTGTACATGAATTAGAGGCATACCATTTGTGTAATCATACATTTACCTAGGGTAATAGTTTTTGATTCATTCTTTTATTTTTTCCTTCCCCCCCCCCAAGAATTTTTCTAAGATTATAAAAATGATCAATGAATTCTAAGAGAACAAAGAAAAACAACTAAATGAATTAAGGAAGTCACTATTGGATATGAATGAGAAAGTAAATAAGAAATTGAGATACTGAAAAAGAACCACACAGAAATCTTTGAAAAGTAAGACACAATAAACCAAATAAAATGTTTAGTTGAAAGTCTCTCTAACAGAGCAGACCCTGCTGAAGAAGAATCTCGGAGCTTGAAGACAAAGTGGCCAGTCTTGAACATTCAGACGGTATTAAAGAAAAAAATAATAATAACCATGACCAGAATACAGAAAAATGCTGGGACAACACTAAGAAACCAAATTTAAGAACTGTTTGGTTGAAGATGTTTGCAATATCCAGGTTAAGTGCTTGGATAACTTGTTCAGGGAAATAATAACAGAAATTTTTCCAAAATTTGAGAATGAGATGAACATGCAGATACAGTAGACTTTCAGCATTTCAAATATATAAAATTAAAAAGAAGAAAAGAACTGGTCTACAACACACTATAATTAAAATTTCTAACATACAGAACAAGGATAGAATCTTTAAAGCCTCAAGGGGAAAATGTCAGGTCACATTTAGAGGCAAGCCAATCAGAATTATTTCCAGTTTCCTATCACAAACTCTAAAAGCCAGGAAGGCTTGGAACAATGCATTCTAAGCCCTGAGAGAAAATGAGTTTCAACCAAGAATGCTATATTTGGCAATGCTATCCTTCAGAACCAAAGAAGAAATAAAAACCTTCTGAGATAAGCAACAACTAAAAGAATTCATGACTACTAAGCCGACACAAATGAAGATACTTATAGAACTACTATAAACTGGAGAACAAACCCCAGAGATCACAAATGGACAAATAACATTCGAAGAGTAGCTATACAAATGGGAAATATGGCTATATTAAACATTAGAAATAAATCAGAATGGCAGGAATTAAGACACAATCTCTATAATAACAGTGAATATAAATGGTCTCAACTCTCTAATTAAAAGCTATAAGCTGTCAGAATGGACCAAGACCCAAATATATGTTCTTTGCAGGAGACTCATCACACCAGCAAAGACAGAAACGGGATAAAAGTGAAAGGATGGAAATAAATATGCTATGCAAATGGAACCCCCTCCCCCAAAAAAGGCAAAAATAGTTACTCTCATATCCAAAAAGCAGAGTTTAAGCCAAAATTAAACAGAAGAGACAAAGGAGGTCACTTCATACTGGTAAAGGGAACAATCCAACAAGAAGATACAATGATAGTAAATATTTATGCCCCAAAAGTTAGTGCATCCAATTACATAAAACAGATACTACTTAACTTAAGGATTCAAATAGATAGCAGTACAATAAAACTGGCAATTTCAACACACATCTTAATAGGTCATCTAGACAAATTCAGTTAAGACTCTTCAGAACTAAAATGTATTATAACAGTTATCTATAGAATATTTCATCCAGCAACAGCTGAATTAATTTTCTTCTCAGCTCTGCATGCAAACTTTTCCAAAAATGGACCGTGTTTTAGGTCACAAAACAAATTTAAAACTTAATGTGATTTCTTGCATCTTATTGAATCATAATGGAATGAAATTAGAAATCAACACTAAAAATATCTACAGAAAATATATAAACCTGGAAATTAAACAATACACTTTTGAATGATTTGAATGATAAATGGATAATAGAATAAATTAGGGGAGAAATTCTTTTGAATTCTTAGAATCAAATAAGAGTTGTAATACAACATATCAGAACCTATGAGACACTATGAAGGTGGTTCCAAGAAGAAAGTTTAGAGATATGAGTACCTACATACAACTTTAAGATCTCAAACAGCCTAATGATGTATATTAAAGTATCTTTAAAAACAAGAACAAACCAATTCCAAAAATAATTAATATCAGACTAAAATTAGAGAATAGTAGAAAACTAACACAAAGGATGAATGAAACAAAAAAATTGGTTCTTTGAAAAAAATAAACAAAATTAATTAACACTTAGCCAAACTAACCCCAAGAAAAAGAGAGAAGATCTCAATTAATAAAATTAGAGATGAAGAAGGAGAAATCACCACAAGCATCACAGAAATCCAGAGTATCATTAAGGACTATATTGAAAATTTATACTCCAATAAACTGGAAAAACTGAAAGACAGGGATACATTTCTAGACACAGATGTCCTGCCAAAATTGAATCAAAAGAACATAAAAAACCAAACAAACCAGTAACTAGCAATGAGATAAAGCAGTAATAATAACTCTTCCAATAAAGAAAAGTCCAGGACCAGATGAATTCTCAGTTGAATTCTACCAGACATTTAAAGAAGAGCTAATACTAATGTTCCTCAAATTATTCCATGAAATAGAAAGTGATGGAACACTTCCAAATTCATTCTATGAATCCAGTATCACCCTCATACCTAAACCAGATAGGAACACATCAAGAAAAGAAAACTATAAACCAATATTCCTGATAAAATTAGATACAAAAATTCCTAATAAATTATTTGCAAAGCATATTCAACAATAATAATATTATACACACTATGACACATAGTTTTTAATCCCAAGGTTGAAAGGATGGTTTAACATACATAAATCAATAAATGTAATTCACCACATAAATAGAATCAAGGACAAAAATCATGTAGTAATCTTAATCACTGAAGAGAAACCCTTCAACAAAATTCAACACACATTCATGATTTAAAACATTGGTGACCAGCAGCTCGGGAGACTGAAACAAGAGAATTGCAAGTTCAAAGACAGCCTTGGCAACTTAGTGAGACCCTACGCAACTTAATGAGACCTGGTCTCAAGATAAAGGACTGGGGATGTGGTTCAGTGGTTAAGAACTCCTGATTTCAATCCCTGATACCTCATCCCCAAAAAAATAATTGAAGAAAAGGAATAGAAGAAACTTACCTGAACATCAAAAAGGCTATATATGATAAACTTAAGGCCAGTAATGCAGTGAATGGGGAAAAACTGAAAGCATTTCCTTTAAAACCTGCAAAAAAATAAAGATGACAAAGTTTCTTGGGCTCACCACTCCTATTCAACATTGTACTAGAAATTCTAGCCAGAGCAATTAAACAAGAGAAGGAAATAAGAGGAATGAAAAGAGGAAAGAAAAAAGACAAATTATCACTGTTTGCAGATGATGCGATGTCTGCTGTGTCCCGTGCAGTGGGTGAACAGTTAACTGAACACAGGCTGTGAGTTGGCTTGAGAAATAAAAGTCAAAAGAAATATTAAGAAATAAAGACAAAGGAGAAAAATAGCTGAACAGCTGGATCTGGTGGCAATCTGGCTCTGATGGAGTACAAGTCTAAAAAAGAATAAGAACCTGTGTGTTTATTTATATAGGTAGAAATGCCAAAGGATTGCAGTGTGAAGAGAATTCTTAAGGTAAAAACAGGATGAAATTGAGCAAAACATCTTGGTTGGGGCTCAGTAGTTTACACCCATCTCCTCTATCTCCAGGCAGCTGGGATTGGAAATCAAGACTTTTGAACTAGTGAATTCCATATGAAGCATGGAATTCTCCCTATCAGTGGGAGTCATCTTGCAAATAGGCATTCCTCTAGGCACTCTTGCACCCCAGGTTACACAGAAGCAGCCTCTCTCTGTCCAAAGTGAGATAGTTCAATACAATGATTTATTTATTGCTCATGACAACATGATTCTATACTCAGAATATCTAAAAAACTTCACCGGAAGACTGCTAGAGCTAATAAACCATTTCAGCAAAGAAGTAGGTTACAAAATTATCATACAAAAATGAATAGCTTTCCTCTACACCAATAATGAATCTGCTGAACGTATCAGGAAAACAATCATGTACAATAGCCCGAAAAAATATTCAGAAAGAAATCTAACCAAGGAGGTGAAAGACCTCTGCAATGGAAACTATAGAACAGTGGAGAAAAAATTAAAAACAAGGGAAAAAATGAAGAAGTTGAAGAAGACACATGAAGATCAAAAGACCTCCAATGTTCATGGATAGGCAGAATTTATATTATTAAAATGACCATTTTACCAAAAGCAGTATACAGACTCAATGTAATACCAAAATTAAAAAAGAAAAAAATAGTCCTAGAATTCATTCGAAAGAATAAAAGACCCTGAATAGTCAAAGCATCCTAAGCCAAAAACATAATGCTGTAGGCAACAAAATACTTGACTTCTAACTATACTATATCACTAGAGTAACAAAAGTTCATGATACTGGCATAAAAACAGACACATAGACCAATGGAACAGGATAGAAGATACAGAGACAAACTCACACATCTACAGTCATCTGATCCTTGATGAAGTGCCAAAAACATAAACTGGAGAAAAAGACATTTTTTTTCACAAATGGTTCTTAGATAAGTAGTTATCCACAGGTAGAAGAATGAGACTAGATCCTTTTCTCTCACTCTGCACAAAACTCAATTCAAAATGATCGAAGTCCTAGGAACTGGACTAGAAACTATGCAACTCCTAGAAGAAAACGTAGGGTTAACAACCCCAACATGTAGGCGCAGGCAATGACTTTCTCAATAGAATCCTTAAATCTATGAATTAATAAATGGGATGGCATCAAATTAAAAAGAATAGCAAGGGAAACAAGAATGTAAAGTGAGAACCTACAGAATGGGAGAAAAATCTTTACCAGCTACTTTTCTGTCATAGAATTAATATGCAGAATATATAAAGAACTAAAAATATTTAACACACACACACACACACACACACACACACACAAAATAATCCAATTAATAAATGGGAAAATGAGCACGAGCTAACCAGACACTTCTCAAAAGAAGAAATACAAATGGACAACAAATATATGAAAAAATGTTCAACCACATTAGCAATTAAGGAAATGCAAATCATTGCTATCCTGATACTTCATTTCACTCCAATTAGAATGGCAGTCACCAAAAATACAAACAATATTAAATGCTGGAGAGGATGTGAAGAAAAAAGAACACTAAACTGTTGATAACATGGTAATTTAGTACAACCACTATGGAAATCAGCATGGAAGTTCCTCAAATTACTAGGCATGGAACCACTGCATAACCCAGCGATACCACTCCTCAGTACCCTAAAGAATTTAATCACACTATAGTGATACATGCATTCACATATTTATAACAACACAATTCACAATAGTCAAATTATGGAACGAGCCTAGATGTCCATCAGTGGATGAATGGCTAAGAAAATGTGGTGTATCTACACAATGGAGTTTCATTCAGCTATGAAGAAAAGTGAAATTATGGCACTTGCAGGAAAATGGATGGAACTCAAGAACATTACATTAAATGACATAAGCCAAACTCAGAAAGTCAGTAGTCATGTTTTCTCTCACATGTGAAAAAAGGAGAAGTTGATGTGGATCTCATGAAAATGAAAGGGAGATCAGTAGAGTACAGGAAAGGAGCAAGGGGAAGGGAGGGAGGAAGAGAAAGGAGAAATACTGGGGAATGATATTGACCACATTGATATGTGCGTGCACAAATAAGTAGCAATTAATTCCACCATTATGAATAATTATTAATGTACCAATAAAATATGAAAAAATGAATAAATATATTCAGTTTTTCTCCAGAAATTTAAGAATCTCTTTCAGAATGATACAAAATGAGATATAAATTCAAAATTCCCTTCCTACATACTAAATACTGAACAACAAACATGTAGGATTTTCACAATAGTAATAAAAGCAATAGACATATTAGCTCCTTTCCAGGGTAAAAAATTGTGACTACTGCATTGACAAACGTGTGTGTATCTGATCAATTTCATAACATAAGGTAGTTATTTACTTCGAGATTTGTGAATCAGCTAAAACTGGCATAAGTAAGCATATTACAGGATGATTGACCAAGGCACATCAGGAATGCCAGTGCTCAAATTCAGTCACCACCTCAATATCTGAAAGTTAAAGGTATTATAAAGTAAGGTAAAATTATCATGAAGTCACACCAAGCATCAATTTCCAAAATATTGAGATAATTACTCTATTGAATAAAAGCTGAAAATCAGCATGAATTGAATAATAATGAAATCAAAACTTTCCATCTGTAAGGACTATCATTTCTGAAAGATTACTTTGCTAAACTAGAGAAAAATATTGTTCCTTTTTCTTTTACCATTGCAACTGTCTCAAAAGATTTTCTTCACAGCTATCAGATTTTGTTTTGTGTAATTCTGAGTTCATTCTGAAATGGAGATACAAGTTTCTAATGTGAACTGTTAAGAAATGGTATACTTTTCACAATCTAATCTTCTATTTAATGTGAAATATCTCAGGTTTCATTGCAATTCATTGCAAGTGCACCTTAGGTTATTCAATACCCCCAAAACAAAACCTCCCTGGTTGTGTTTTGTGTTAATAAACTCTTTTTCAACTTGCAAAAACAGCTGAAACTAAATTTGATCCTGATCTATGTAGTGATTAAGGAAATATTGGTAAAGAAATAATTTAAATATTCATGGCTACATTGCAATGCAATATTTAAAATCGAGTCAACTGTACCATGGAATTCCATTATCTGACCATGCATACCAGGTTCCAAAATAGATCCTGCAACTGAAAAGAAGTTAAAATACTAACAAAAAAAGTTTTTATGTCTAAAAATTCTATATCTAGCAGGAAAACAGGGAATGTTCCAGATGGCAAAAATTAAATAAAGGCAGAAACCCAAAAAGGTAAGTAAAGAATTTCAAACAAATTGTTCCTTGTAGGAGGTCAATTTTTGTATTTAGAAATTTAAACTTCAGTTTCCATGGCTTTTAAAAGATTCGGAGACAGAGCAAGTTACACAAGGCACACCCAAAGGAAGGAGTTTAATAGGAAAGGAGAAAGAGAATAAAATATAAAATAGTTGAAGGAAAAATAACTTCGAAGTTTATAAAATGTATGGAAAATCCTTCTCCACAGATCAAAAAAGCATTATAAAGGGAACCCACTGTCACAAATGACACAAAAAAACAAAGAAAAACAGAAGTTCTAAATACAGTCAAGAGAGGAAAGTCAGAGCACCTTTTAAGGAATGACAACTACACTAATACCTGACTTATCATTTGCAACAATGGAACCCAGGCATGAGATTATATGTAAAGCAGAGAAAAATTACAAGCTAGCATTCTAAACCAAATGAAGAAATAATCACATTTATTGAGGTATAATATATTTGAAATAAATTGCATTAATTTTGTTTGTCCAAGTCGGTGAGTTTTGGTAGATGATCACACCTGTGAAACCAATTCTATAGCCAACTGACAGAAAATCTGCATGAACACCAAAGATGCTCCAGGCCCTCGTGCAGAAAACCCCACTCTCCAACACTGATGCTGGACAGCCAGCGGTGTATATTTCAACTAGTATGTCATTTTCAACTCTTGTTACATGAACAGCATAATATTTATTTTTTGGATTTTTTTTATATTAAAATTTATTTATTTAAACACTCACTACATTGTTCTTATTTCTCTCATTTCATGGGAATAGGGATATAGACTAATGAATGCTTTTTTTTTTTTTTAAACTTTTTTTTTTTTTTTTATTGTACACAAATGGGATACATGTTGTTTCTCTGTTTGTACATGGCATAAAGGCATACCATTTGTGTAATCATAAATTTACATAGGGTAATGTTGTTTGATTCATTCTGTTATTTTTTTCCCTTCCCCCCACCCCTCCCACCCCTCTTTTCCCTCTATACAGTCCTTCCTTCCTCCATTCTTGCCCCCCTCCCTAACCCTAACTCTAACCCTAACACTAACTCTTCCCACCCCCCATTATGTGTCCTCATCCACTTATTAGCGATATCATTCTTCCTTTGGTTTTTTGAGATTGGCTTATCTCACTTAGCATGATATTCTCCAGTTTCATCCATTTGCCTGCAAATGCCATAATTTTATCATTCTTTATGGCTGAGTAATATTCCATTGTATATATATACCAGAGTTTCTTTATCCATTCATCAATTGAAGGACATCTAGGTTGGTTCCACAATCTGGCTACTGTGAACTGAGCAGCTATGAACATTGATGGGGCTGTATCTCTGTAATATGCTGATTTTAAGTCCTTTGGGTATAGGCCAAGGAGTGGGATAGCTGGGTCAAATGGTGGTTCCATTCCAAGTTTTCTAAGGATTCTCCACACTGCTTTCCAGAGTGGCTGCACTAATTTGCAGCCGCACCAGCAATGTATGAGTGTACCTTTCTCCCCACATCCTCTCCAACACCTGTTGTTGCTTGTATTCTTGATAATCACCATTCTAATTGGGGTGAGATGGAATCTTAGGGTGGTTTTGATTTGCATTTCTCTTATTACTAGAGATGTTGAACATTTTTCCATATGTTTGTTGATTGCTTGTAGATCTTCTTCTGTGAAGTGTCTATCCATTTCCTTAGCCCATTTGTCTATTGGATTATTTGCATTCTTGGTGTAGAGTTTTTTGAGTTCTTTATAGATTCTGGAGATTAGTGCTCTATCTGAAGTATGATTGGCAAAGATTTTCTCCCACTCTGTAGGCTCTTTCTTCGCATTGCTGATAGTTTCTTTTGCTGAGAGAAAGTTTTTTAGTTTGAATCTATCCCAGTTATTAATTCTTGCTTTTATTTCTTGTGCTATGGGAGTCCTGTTGAGGAAGTCTGGTCCGAAGCCGACATGTTGAAGCTCTGGACCTACTTTTTCTTCTATAAGATGCAAGGTCTCTGGTCTGATTCCGAGATCCTTAATCCATTTTGAGTTTAGTTTCGTGCATGGTGAGAGATATGGGTTTAGTTTCATTCTGTTGCATATGGATTTCCAATTCTCCCAGCACCATTTGTTGAAGAGGCTATCTTTTCTCCATTGCATATTTTTGGCCCCTTTGTCTAGTATGAGAAAATTGTATTTATTTGGGTTTGCGTCCGTGTCCTCTATTCTGTACCATTGATCCACCTTTCTATTTTGGTACCAATACCATGCCGATTTTGTTACTATTGCTTTGTAGTAGAGTTGAAGATCTGGTATTCCGATACCCCCTGCTTCACTCTTTCTGCCAAGGATTGCTTTAGCTATTCTAGGTTTTTTATTCTTCCAGATGAATTTCATAATTTCTTGCTCTATTTCTGTAAGGTACATCAATGGGATTTTAATTGGAATTGCATTGAATCTGTATAGCACTTTTGGTAGTATGGCCATTTTGACAATATTAATTCTTCCTATCCAAGAACATGGGAGATCTTTCCATCTTCTAAGGTTTTCTTGAATTTCTTTCGTTAGTGTTCTGTAGTTCTCATTGTAGAGGTCTTTCACCTCTTTTGTGAGATTGATTCCCAAGTATTTTATTTTTTTCAATGCTATTGTGAATGGGGTAATTTTCCTAATTTCTCTTTCTGAAGATTCATCACTCATGTATAGAAATGCCTTAGATTTATGTGCATTGATCTTATATCCCGCTACTTTACTGAATTCACTTATGAGATCTAAAAGTTTTCTGGTGGAATTTCCTGGTTCCTCTAAGTATACAATCATATCATCAGCAAATAGGGATAGTTTGAGTTCTTCTTTGCCTATTCGTATCCCTTTAATTTCTTTGGTCTGTCTAATTGCTCTGGCTAGAGTTTCAAGGACGATATTGAATAGAAGTGGTGAAAGAGGGCATCCCTGCCTTGTTCCAGTTTTTAGAGGGAATGCTTTCAGTTTTTCACCATTTAGAATAATATTAGCCATGGGCTTAGCGTAGATGGCCTTTACAATGTTAAGGAATGTTCCCACTATCCCTATTTTTTCTAGTGTTTTGAGCATGAAGGGATGCTGTATTTTATCAAATGCTTTTTCTGCATCTATCGAAATAACCATGTGATTCTTGACTGTAAGTCTATTGATATGGTGAATGACATTTATTGATTTCCTGATGTTGAACCAACCTTGCATCCCTGGGATGAAACCCACTTGATCATGGTGCACTGTCTTTTTAATATATATTTGTATGCGATTTGCTAAAATTTTGTTGAGAATTTTTGCGTCAATGTTCATTAAGGATATTGGTCGGAAATTTTCTTTCCTCGATGTGTCTCTGTCTGGTTTAGGTAACAGGGTGATATTGGCTTCATAGAATGAGTTTGGGAGGGTTCCCTCCTCTTCTATTTTATGGAATACTTTGAGAAGTATTGGAATGAGCTCTTCTTTAAAGGTTTTGTAGAACTCGGCTGAGAACCCATCTGGTCCTGGACTTTTCTTTGTTGGTAGGCTTTTGATGACTTCTTCTATTTCATTACTTGAAATTGGTCTATTTAAATTTTGTATGTTCTCCTCGTTCAGTTTAGGCAATTCATAGGTCTCTAGAAACCTGTTGATGTCTTCGAAATTTTCTATTTTGTTGGAGTATAGATTTTCAAAATAGCTTCTAATTATGTTTTGTATTTCAGTCGTGTCTGTTGTGATATTTCCTTGTTCATTCTGAATTTTAGTGATTTGGGTTTTCTCTTGTCTTCTCTTTGTTAGTGTGGCTAAAGGTTTATCAATTTTGTTTATTTTTTCGAAGAACCAACTATTATTTTGTCAATTTTTTGTATTGTTTCTTTCGTTTCAATTTCGTTGATTTCAGCTCTCAGTTTGACTATTTCCTGTCTTCTACTACTTTTGGTGTTGGTCTGTTCTTCTCTTTCTAGGGCTTTGAGCTGTAGTGTTAGGTCGTTTATTTTTTGAGTTTTACTTCTTTTATTAAATGCGCTCCATGAAATAAATCTTCCTCTAAGTACCGCTTTCATAGTGTCCCAGAGATTTTGATATGATGTTTCTTTGTTCTCGTTTACCTCTAAGAATTTTTTAATTTCCTTCCTAATATCTTCTGTTATCCATTCATCATATAATAGCATATTGTTTAGTCTCCAGGTGTTGGAGTAGTTTCTGTTTTTTACTCTTTCATTTATTTCTAACTTCAATCCATTATGATCTGATAGAATACAAGGTAGTGTCTCTATCTTCTTGTATTTGCTGACATTAGCTTTGTGGCATAATATATGGTCTATTTTAGAGAAGGATCCATGTGCTGCTGAGAAGAAAGTGAATTTGCTCTTGGTTGGATGGTATATTCTATAAATGTCTGTTAAGTCTAAATTATTGATTGTGTTATTGAGATCTATGGTTTCTTTGTTCAATTTTTGTTTGGAAGATCTGTCCAGTGGTGAGAGAGGCGTGTTAAAATCACCAAGTATTATTGTGTTATGGTCTATTTGGTTTCTAAAATTGAGAAGGATTTGTTTAACATACATGGATGAGCCACTGTTTGGGGCATAGATGTTTATGATTGTTATATCTTGCTGATTTATGCTTCCCTTAAGCAGTATGAAATGTCCTTCCTTAACCCTTCCGACTAACATTGGCTTGAAGTCCACATTATCTGAAATGAGGGTGGATACTCCAGCTTTTTTGCTGAGTCCCTGTGCATGGTATGTTTTTCCCCATCCTTTCACCTTTAGTCTATGGGTATCTCTTTCTATGAGGTGAGTCTCTTGCAGGCAACATATTGTTGGATCTTTCTTTTTAATCCAATCTGCCAGTCTATGTCTTTTGATTGATGAATTCAGGCCATTAACATTCAGGGTTATTATTGAGATATGATTTGTATTCCCGGTCATTTGGTTCATATTTAAAATTTTATTTATTTATTTATTTATTTTTTGACACATCTTGGTTCCTCCTTTATTTGACAGTTCCTTTAGGATAATTCCTCCCTTTGCTGATTTGCTTCTTTGTTTTTATCTCTTCCTCATGAAATATTTTGCTGAGAATGTTCTGTAATGCTGGCTTTCTTTTTGTAAATTCTTTTAGCTTTTGTTTATCATGGAAAGATTTTATTTCATCGTCAAATTTGAAGGTAAGTTTTGCTGGGTATAAGATTCTTGGTTGGCATCCATTTTCTTTCAGAGCTTGAAAAATGTTGTTCCAGGCCCTTCTAGCTTTTAGGGTCTGGATTGAAAAATCTGCTGATATACGTATTGGTTTCCCCCTGAATATAATTTGGTTCTTTTCTCTCACAGCCTTTAAAATTCTGTCTTTATTTTGTATGTTAGGTATTTTCATTATAATGTGCCTTGGTGTGGGTCTATTGTAATTTTGTGTATTTGGAGTCCTATAAGCCTCTTGGACTTGATTTTCCATTTCATTCTTCAGATTTGGGAAATTTTCTGACATTATTTCATTGAATAGATTGTTCATTCCTTTGGTTTGTTTCTCTAAGCCTTCCTCAATCCCAATAATTCTCAAATTTGGCCTTTTCATGATATCCCATAGTTCTTGCAGATTCTGTTCATGATTTCTTACCATCTTCTCTGTTTGTTCGACTTTGTTTTTGAGGTTAAATATTTTGTCTTCAATATCTGAAGTTCTGTCTTCCAGCTGTTCTATCCTATTGGTTATGCTTTCTATGGAGTTCTTAATTTGGTTTATTGTTTCCTTCATTTCAAGGATTTCTGTTTGGTTTTTTTTCAATATCTCTAACTCTTTATTGAAATGATCTTTTGCTTCCTGAATTTGCTCTGTTAACTGTCTATTGGTGCGATCATTCAATGCCTGCATTTGCTCTTTCATCTCATCATTCAATGCCTGCATTTGCTCTTTCATCTCATCGTTTTCTTCTCTGATCATTTTAATTATGTACATTCTGAACTCCCTTTCTGTCATTTCTTCTGCCATGCTGTCGTTGGATTCTATTGATGTAACATCTAGATTTGTTTGGGGCATTTTCTTCCCTTGTTTTCTCATATTGTTCATTAATCAGTGGGTCATTGAGATATTGCAGATTTCCTCTATCAACTTATAATGTCCCTGAAGATTGCTAGTATATCCCCTCTTATCCTTCAGTAGCCTGAAGTCTTGGAGGAAGTTGATAATGCAGAGCTCCACGAAGAAGCTGCCTCTCTAGGGGTGGTGACCCTCAGGTGGCATATATTCCCTGCTAGTGGGCAGAGGTGCCTCCACTTGTTGACCAATGGTCATCCAACGGGGAACTAGGCTGTGGGCTGAGGCAAGTCCTGTTTGTGCCTGTGTCTCTGGTTTTACCGTCCCTGTGAGAAAACCTCCCCCGGTAGGGAAGACTCACTCGGTGGGGACATCTCGCTGGTCAGTTGCCCTCCTAGAGGTTCCCCTCAATCTACAACTACCGCCTGGGCTGGGCTGTCTTCCTCTGCAACGTTCCCAGGGGCCCGGACCTACCTCCTGGGCCTGGGAGCCTCACCCTCTGCAGGCGAGTCTCCTTAGGCTGCATCTTCCAGATAATCTGCCCGCAGTCCTGGAAACTTCACTCCGCCCCTAGGCGTGTCTCTGTGTGGCTCTTCCAGCAAGAAGCCACCTAGCTCCTGGGACCCTGCTCTGCACCTAATCGCCTGGCTATGCAGCCCCTCCTTTGAGCCGTACAATAGCTCTGAGACCCAGAGACCCGCCACACACCTCCTCCTCTGGACAGCGGCCCGGTTTCCGACGCAGTCACTAGGAGCCCAAGCAACTCACTTCGCGTCTCCTCCTCCCGACAACCGCCCGTAGCCCTAGGCAGTCACTCCAAGCCCAAGTGACCCACCCTGTTCCTCCTCCTCCTCCTCGGGGTAGCCCCCCGGGTGTTCAGGAGCGGTGCTCCGAGACCAAGTGACCCACCGCGCTCCTCCTCCAGGCAGGCCACCGGTGTTCAGGAGTGGTCGCTTTGAGTACAATCAACTCACCACTCGCCTCCTCCTCTGGCGACCGCCTGTGGCTCTGATGCAGTCACTCCTAGACCAAGCGACCCACTGGGCTTCTCCTCTTCCTCCGGGCAACCCCCCAGGTGTTCAGAAGCAGTTGTTCTGAGTCCAAACAGCTCGCCACGCAGCTCCTCCTCAGGCAGCTGGCTGGAGCCCCACTGGTTGCTCCGAGTCCAAGCGCTGTGCTGAGCCGCCTCCTCTACGATGATCCCAGTTGTCTGTGTTTCCTGCTCCAGTGGGGGGAGGGGCGTCTTGCCGAGCAACTCTACTTCACAAAGTTCCCTGCGTTCCGGGGCTACTGCCCCATCCGGGACGCCTCCCCAACGGGAGAGACTCACCCGGCAGCCTTGCGCTGGTCCCAAGTCTCTCACTATCTCCTCTTTTGAATCCTGCGTCCTGGAGCAACATGAAAAGCAGCCGCCCTCTAGGCCGCCATCTTGAAACTCCTATTTTTTGGATTTTTTTACTGCATTTTGTTCATCCATTGACAGACATTTAGGTGGTTTCCACTTTTTAGCTAATGTGACTACTGCTATTAGTCTGCACTCATGTTTTTATTTCATACTTCGAATAAAATGCCTGAATCATATGACAGGTGTATATTTGCCTCTTAAAGTATTTGACAGTCTTCTAAAGTGATAGTAAGTATAGAGAGTTCCAATGGCCTCATATTTTCCCTAGTACTAATAGTAACTTTACTATTAGCTGTCTAATGATATGTAGTGTTATCTCATTATGAATTTAATTTTAATTTTCCTCCTATTGATGTCAAGTAAATTTTATGTCTTATTGGCCATTGTTTTCTAAAGTATCTTTTCAAATCTTTTTGTCATTGTAAAATTGGGTAGTTTTTCTTCTTATTTTTAATTAGAAGAGTCTTTACATATATTCTAGATATAACTTCTTTGTCAGAAATATATGTAGCAAATGTTTTATTCAGTTCTATGTCTTGACTTTCATTTTCTTAATGGTATCTTTTGAACAGTGAAAGTTTATAATCCTGATTAGGTCCAATTTATCAATTTTCTTTGTTTATAGTTCATTTATAGTTTTTTTTTTAATATTCAAGAAAAATTTCCAACTCATATTGCAAAGAGAATTTGCCTTATGTTTTCCTCTAGAAGTTTAGACTTTTAACTCTTCTATACTCCACTTCAAATTATTTTTGCATGTGTTCGTTTTTTTTCCATAACAGTGTCCATTTATTCAAGAACCACTTGATGAAAAGATTTTCCTTTCCCCCATTAAACTGCTTTAGCATTTTTGTTGAAAATAGTTTACCATACAGTTATGAATTTATTTCTGGACTTCCTATTCTGTCCCATTGATCTATTTATCTAATCCTTCTCAAAAACCATACTGTGGGTAGAATATGCAGAAAATCATAAGATAAAAGTGTATATTGCAAATATATTAGCAATTTAAAAGTATATGGACTAAATGTTCAATTTAAGAAAGAAAAATTAGAAACTACATATTTTAAAATTCAGCAATATTTTGTTTAAAAGCAATATATAAAACATATAGAAAGATGAAAATAGAACAATAGAAATTTATTCTAAGCAAATACTAAAAATAATTCCATTAATCCCAATTTGTTTGTAAACCAAGAATATTAATTTAAAAAGACCAATTCATAATGGTCAAAGATTCAATATATATAAAAGAGTACCAGTTTCAAAATCACATGTAACTAATGGCATAAATTCAATGAATATAAAGCAAAAACTTACACATAAATAGAATAAGAAACATAAAAACCTACCAACATAGTAGGGTATTTTTAATATACCTCTCCTACTAATCAATAGCTACATCAGGAACTGTTATTGTTTGGATATGAGGTATCCCCTCAAAGCTCCTGTGTTAATGCAGGAGTATTTAGATGCAAATGATTAGATTATGAAAGCTGTAACCTAGTCAGCCCATTCCAATTCGAATGGACTAACTGGGTGTAACTGTTGGCAGGTGAAGCTCCTTCCCATCTCTGTTTCCTGACCTCCATGAAGAGAGGAGCACTCCTCCACCACACCCTTCTGCCATGATGGTCTCCCTTGCCTTGGGCCCAGAACTATGGAACTGGCCCACCCTGGACTAAATCTCTGAAGCCATGAGCCAAAATAAATTAATTTTCCTCAAAGTTGATCTGGTGGGGTATTATGGTCACAGTGATGAAAACCTAATATAGGCACCTTATAACAATCTTAGCCCAAATGAAAGTACAAAAAGTGTTCCTAAAAACCATAGGTTAAAAAAAAAAAAGACTTCCCCAAAATGCCATATCCAAAAATATCTGAAACCTTCCACCCTCATGGGTTTATCATTCCCAACCTCGTTACATACCTGAAAACGATTGCTCCTGTTCAGGTTAGGATAAGTAACACAAAATGTGGTAATAAACAAATACAATAAATCTCACTTGCCTAAAGAAAATTAAAGCTTATTTTTAATTTGTTTTACAAACCAATCGAATGAGGAATTTTTGTGGCTACTTAGGAACCTGGACGATGTTCATCTAGTGGTTCCACCATGTCACAGGATTTTAAAATCTGTTACTGAACTTTCCACATCCATCTAGAATTTGTAGGAAGAGATAGAATAGAGGGTTGTAAGAGATTTTTATGGGCCAGTTCTGACAGTGGGATTCATAACTTGTACAGGATTTATTCTCATAGCCAGACATAACTGCAAGGGAGGCTTGAAATTATCTGATAGTATGCTCAAGAGGTAGACAAAATAGTTTTGGAAACACATAGCATACAATAAAACCACCCTTTTTAGTGGACAACTCTAGAAATTTTGACAAGTATATATAGTTGTATGACTTGCACTGCTATGGAGATATAGAACAACAACAACAAGAACAAAAAATCCCTCCTCTGTGTAGTTGATTCTTCTGGCTCTACTCCCACCCTCATCCCCTAGCAACTACGGATCTATTTCCTGTCTTTTCAGCTTTGTCTCTTCCAAAAAATATTACATAAATTCAATCACATTATGTAGAATTTTGAATCTGGATTCTTTTACTCAAATCAGTGTACTTGAGATTTAACCATGTATTTCTATGTATTAACAATTTCTTCCTTTTTGTTGAGTTCAATTTGACCCCAAAAGTAAAATTCATAAAGAAAAAAATATTGATGCATTTGACTTCAAAAAGAAGAATCTCTGATCTTTGAAAGACACTAAACGTATTTGCAAATATATTTGATAAAAGTCTTGAGTCCAAGATGTATAAATAACTCTTTAAGCCCAAGATTTTTAAATTATTTAATTTGCAAAATAATTGACAAAACACTACACAGAAGAAGATAAACCAATGGGAGTAGGCACAGAAAAAGGTCCTCAACATCCTTAGTCATGATGAAAATGAAAACTAAAAGCATAATGTGTTATCACTACCCATCTCTTACCTATAATAACCATGATTTTTTGAATTGACAAAACCAAGGGTTCAACAATATGTAGAACAACTGGGAATGCAATTCCTCAAGTGGGAATACAAAGTGTATACCCACTCAATTTGGAAAAGAGTTTGGCAGTTTCTTCAAATTTCCACATAGACTCGCAATGCAACACAGCAATTCTACTCCTTGGTATGCTCACAAGTAAAACAAATAGGATCACATCAAAACCAGCATAAAAACATTTACAGCAGCATTATTCATAACCACCAAAAAGTGGAAACAATTCAGCTGTCCCTTTACTACAGAAAGGATACACAAAAACTATCATTATTCAATGACAAATTGGGAAATGTATGGACATCTACCAAGGGCTCCAAAGTTTGGTATATGGACAAGTCTATTTTATCTCATATCAAACTCTAATCTCTGTTCTATACTTTTGTTTTAGAAAGTAAAGTTTGCTATTTTGTTTTCATTTTCTCATTTCAATGAACTATCAGTTCTCCTCAAGGCAACAGTAGAAAGAGAATAGAGTTGATATCCATTTGGCGAATGTATGAGATTGAAATATCTATTAACCTAAAAAAGATTGTGAGAAAGATTACCCCAAATGAGACAGTCAGTCATTGGTGCTGAGCAATTTCAGCTGTGTCCTAGATTCCAAAAGCAAAGTCAATATTGGACACAATGCTTCTTCAAAAACCCACAGAATGTCTTATTGACTATTGGGCTCTTATGATGCATATCCATTATTCGACATTCAGCAAAAGTTGCATCTAATGTATTCTTTAGTAAAATAGGCCAACAACCATTTTAAAGATAATTTTACATGTAAGCCTCTCAGATTTTATGCCAAGGTATAAACCTAAAGCTACTTGGTTTTAAAGAAATGCCTGTGAAATGTTATCTTTGTCACCCTTGAGGATTGATGTTATTCTTTAGTCTAATATTTTATTGTTTATGTTTTACTTTTTGTTTTTAATTGTTTTCTAACTATTATTAAACAACCTCAATTTAATTCTCCCCAGCCTACTTTCAGAGGACTATATAATATGTTGAGAAGTGAAAAGTTGGTCACTGAGCTGTTATGAAAGTGTTGACAAGACCTATATCTAATGCATTCACAGAATTCTAGGGAGGTGGTTGGACAAAAGTACCAAAAAAAAAAATCAAGTTCAAGAGACAAAGTGAAAATGAGGCTGATGGAATGACGGAAGATGGAAGAATCTCATCCATACTCAACGACCATAGTTCAAGGACACACACTGGGGCTGGGGGATCAGTTTTACATCCTAGAAGGAGTATCCAAAGCAGAATGAGAGAGTTTGGTGGCAGTGCAGAGGGGGGTCGGTGGGGAGGGGATTCAGACCATCAGCTGTTGCAAGAGACTGCAGTTGAGAATCTCAGTGGTTGGTGTCAAGCACCTGCATAGAGGCACCTTGCTCAGGTAAGTAATATCAGCAACCAGACTGCAAAGAAATACTTTGCATATCCGTAAGCACAGCATTGAAGAGGAACTGGCATTAGCTCCAGGCCTCAGATTCTTAGGGGAACTCAGGTGAGTATTTCAAGTCTGACAGTGCTGACCTCAATTGGAACAAGGAAAATGAATTGCAGTTTATATAAAATTGCAATGACGACCAATCCCAACCCAGACAGGGGAAGAAATTTACACAGAGGTTGTCCCAGAAGAGGGGGAACTGAGCCACAGAATGCAAGTTTCATCCATACCTGACTCTCAGAGTCTCAAAATTTTACATGGCCAGAAGCAATAGCTATTAGAATAGCAACATTTATTACTACTTAGTATTCAGCAAAAAGCACCCACTTGATTCAAGTATTTACTTGGACTACATACAGAGTAAATAGCTCTCAGAAGATGTTTCCCAAAGCACTTTGGGCTTTTACTCACACTAAAAGAAGTTTAGGTTTTAAAAGGTAGAGCATCTAGGGTCTTTGTACCCACATTTTATAATTTATTTTAACTTCTACAATGTAGTTGGAAACTGGTCACATTTCTTAAGGTTGAAAAGTTATTTGCTGAGGGCACAAGTCGGCCAGCACAGGTTAACACACTATTTTGTCTGTCTTATTTAATTTTTTTTAACTTTTTTTAACCTCAATTTTATTTATTTATTTTCTTTATTATGTGGTGCTGAGGATCAAAACCAGTGCCTCACATGTGCTAGGCAAGTGATCTACCACTGAGCCAAAACTCCAGCCCATTTTGTCTGCTTTTAAAAATCACCTATACCTCTGGGCATGGTGGAGCACACCTGTAATCCCAGTAGCTAGGGAGGCTGAGACACGAGGATCAAGAGTTCAAAGCCAGCCTCAGCAAAAGTGAGACATTAAACAACTCAGTGAGACCCTGTCTCTAAATAAAATCAAAATAGAGCTGGGGATGTGTCTCATTGGTTGAGTGCCCCTGAGTTCAATCCCCAGTACCCCAAAAAAGAGAAGAAAAAAAAAAAAAAAGGTCAACTACACCAACTTAGGATTTCTCCACAGATAAAACAGTAGATGTTTTTCTACCATGACTAACTTTCTCTTAGAATGTACTAGGTGAGAGCTAGGATTGTAGCCCAGTGGTAGAGCACTTGCCTAGCATACACGAGTCCATGGGTTGGATTCCTAACATCAGACTCACACAAAAATATGTATTGGTTAAATTATACCAGTAGACATAAGCTAATATGCTCATATATTTTAGATATATTTATTGTTTTATACTATAAAAAATGAAATTAATTCTAAAATGTACCTCTTTTCTCAAAAATGATATTTGGAAATATCATTCAAAATAAAAACTCTTTTCTATTAGCTAAAACCATCAGAAAAGCAACTGTATTCTGTTGTGAAGAGGTTATATATCACAGGGTTAATGACAATATTTGAGGATAGTAAATTTTAAATTGAAATTGAAATCCTACTTCTTCGTAATACCTCAAATTATGTGTGTCTTATTTGGCAATTTACTTCTTTACTCTAAGACTCTAAGCTTTATTTTCCCATGGGTAAGATAAAACAATATTTTTATTTTATTTATTTTTAATTAATGAATTTGTTTTTATTTAGTTAGTTTTTGGTGCAGGGGCTGATCCCAGGACTTGGCATGTGCTAAGCCCACCTTCTAACACTAAGCTACATCCTCAGTCCAGTAGTCCAATCCCTACCTACTTCACAGCTAAGCAAATTAACTAATCTCCAAGAACTGTAGATCCTCTGGCTGTAAGAAATGGGCTACCATTTAATTCTGTCCTCAGTTATTTTAAGACTGAAAGAAATATGCTAAGATACATGAAATGTAAAGAATTACATAAATAACACAAGTTATTTCTTATTGTGAAAATGGTGTTACATAAATTAAGAAATTAAATAAATACATGATTGTTAACACAATTAGTCAATAGACTGATCTAGTCAATTCTCTTACCAGACAGGGTCTCAGGCTGTTATACTAATTAGAAAGCCACATTTGGGGGGCTGGGGAGATAGCTCAGTCGGTAGAGTGCTTGCCTTGTAAGCACAAGGCTCTGAGTTCGATCCCCAGCACCCCCCCCAAAAAAAAAAAAAAAAAGCCACATTTGGAAATGGCCTGATACATAGTATTCTTGACTTTATATCATTGAATGAGTTCATTGTGGAGATAAATATCCAATAGGTATGAACAGACGAGTTCACTTTACCTCATGACTGGCCAAATCTGAATGCAGGTGGGCATGTGAAGTCAAAACACAACTGACCCTTGGTACTACTTTTTGTCTCATTGATTTTCAACTCAGGTCTTTTCCTAAAAAAAGAAAAAAAAAAAAGGCTTATTTTGTATTGCTTCATCTCAGCCTCTCAAACCCTAGAGTACAACATTTCTAGAGATTTCTCCACAGCTATTATAATTTTTTCCACACGGAAACAACTTCTCAGACCTTTGTTGCTATTGTTCTGACAGATTCCTTATATCTCTTTCTTCTCCAGACACCAATGCTAAAGTAGAGGATGGATGATTTAAACATTTTTTACTCACCTTTTTAATATCTGATTGAAATTATCCAGTGCTGCCTTTTGAATAAAATTCTATTTGTGTCAGTCAATAACATGCTCTGCAGTCTTAAGTTCAACTTACAGGCATTTAAGAATTAATGCTTAATTAAATATAAGATTTGCGTTTAAAATTTATGCCAGCATGAAGGAGTAAAATATCCGAGTTCTTGTCCTGCTAGTCGTTAAATTTCTGCTTTCTTATCTATAAAAGGATTTATGCCAAAATCTAATTGTGTGTGTGTGGAGTGTGTATACATGTGCACACATATGTACACATATGCACAGATAAAGTTGTATATAAAAAGGTAAGGTTAAAAGCAGTTTGGTTACCTCTAAAATTTCCAAATTGCTCTTGAAATATCCCAAATTATATCTCTAGTAAATATTATAATAATACATACTGCCCCCCCCAAGAAAAGCTACTTGCAACCAAAAGGATTCATGTATTTAGCACCAGTTACAGAACAGATTCAGAAAATATTATTGAATTAGATACTGCCTGCCTTCAAGAAGCTCACGGCTCTTCACAGACATGCTCACTGTTGTTACCACGGATACTGCAAAGTTTTACAAGGATTGCAGAAAGTATGCATGTCTTAGAAAGCAAAATGAGCCTTAATAAAGCACTTAATAATGTCTAGAATGCTCACAATATTGTTGTATGATTTCTCCACTACTGACCAACACACCCTGATTTCAAGAGGATCTGCCTATAAGTTCTTCAGCATACCTCCCCATCACTCCACTAACTCATGATTGTTAAAAGGCACTCTCCAGGTATTATGTAGCAGTTCCAGAGAAGGAAGGACAAGTCTCACCTATGCCTGGTAGTAGACCTTCAAGGGCCCAGACTAACAAGGTAGCCTGAGGTCCTCACCTTTCAATATGAACCACTTTTCCCTGTCCATTTCTACTTTCTCCATCTATAGGTGTCCCCTCCCCAAGACATAACCTGAGGAGTGAGAAAGCATTGTTATGGGTTAATTTGTATCTCCTCAAATTCATGTGTTCAGGTCTTTACCCTAATATGACTATTTTTTTTAATTTATTCTTTTTAGATATACATGACAGTAGAGCATATTTTTACATATCACACATACATGGAGTATAACTTCTCATTCTTGTGGTTGTACGTGATGTGGAGTTACACTGGTCATATATTCATATATGAACATAGGAAAGTAATGTCTGATTCATTCTACTGTCTTTCCCAATATGAATGCTTTCAGAGATAGGATCTTCAAAGAGGTGAAGTTAAATGAAGTCAGAAGGGTGGGCCCTAATCCAGTAGGACTGCTCATACATAGAGAAAAGGACATGTAAGGATAAGGAGATGGCAGCTATCTGCAAACCTGAGAGAAAGACCTCAGGAAAACCAAACCAGCTGACCTTTGGGTAGAACTCCAGAATTTCAGAACCATGAAAAAATAAATGTCTATCATTAAAAATACAGTCTGTGGTATTCTTTCATGGTGGTCTTAGAAAACTAATACAGGGATTTGTCAGACTTTTGAGTCAGTGTTCTTTTGACAGATGCAGACAGCCCACTCTCCCTGCCCCCTGCTTTACCATCCATCTTCCTGGAAACTGATGCCTTCAGTTCTTTCAGAATCCTGCAAAGTGCATGGGCAACCTTTATATCATTATCATCTGCCTTTGAGAAATTGACTGTCACCTTTTTATTCTCTACTTAGTCAATTTCTATCTTTATTTCTTGTGATTTGAAGCTAAGCTATCCCTTGTTGTCATCAAAAGTGAAATTCCATTTTCTTTTTTTTTTGTGTGGTGCTGGGGATTGAACTTAGGGCCTTGCGCCTGCAAGACAAGCACTCTACCAGCTGAGCTATCTCCCCAGCCCCTGAAATTCCATTTTCTAGCTCTGATTCTTATTTTGGAGATGACTTCCTAGAAGAGAAGGGGAAATGACATTTTGCACTCTGATAACTGAAACCCAGAAGTTCTCTGAGGATCAGGGTTGCTAACTCTTGGGGGTGCTGGGGCAATAGCATACCCAGACAGGGCAGGAGGCTCAGCACCTTCCACCATGCCTTTTTCTATGCATCTTGCTGTTGCTGAACTGAATCCTTTGTAATAATCTGGAAATCTAAGAAGTAAACTGCTTTCTGGAGTTCTGCGAGCTGTCCTAACAAACCATCAAAACACAAAATAGGTTAGAGGAATCTCTGATTTGTAGCTGGTCAGTCAGAAACACAGGTGCCAACCTGGAATTTCTATCTCCAGGTAGATTGTGTCAGAACAGTGCTAAACTGCAGGACAATCAGCTGGTGTCAGAGAATCAGTCAGTATGGAGGGGGAGAAAACACACATTTGGTCACAAAAGTGATCTGTGTTGGTGTCAGAGAAGTGGGATTTACTAGAACAGCCTTGACTTCAGACACAAGGGTCCTGAAGAGAAAGGATGAAAGGTGGCGGTCAGGAACCTCTTGAATTCTGGGTGGCCATCAGGTCAACCACAGTGTAGAGCAGCAACTGTACTGCAATCAAATGCTAAAGATAAATAGTTACCAGTGGAATTTAGGTATGCCTCCAGCTCCTGCAGACCTGGTCCATGTGATGCATAAGGAAATATAATCTAACAAGAAAAAGGCAAAATCTCCATTGCTTTGATGATTGTTATCCGTAATAACCAAAATGAACATAAAATAAAGTGCTATGTCAGATATTGATGCTAGACCAAGCTCAGATTTCAGTTACTCTGAAAGCTACCCCCAGGGATAAAAGTCTGCAGGGATAATAGAAAGCACCCTCTCTGGCCCCCATGTGACCAGGCAAAACCAAGAAAATACTAAAACCAGGGGATATAGTATGAAGGTATGTTTTTTATTTTATAGAGGGGTACTGAAATCAGCTAAGGCCTGGACACACCTAGACACAAATTCCTCAACTTGTCTTCCAGGAAAAACCTTTCTTCCTTTCATCAATGATTTTTACCAGTTTGGAACTGAATTTCAAGAATGGACATGAACAAAATAAACTGGGTCAATTGGTCAATGACATCACAAGCTCAAAAATCCATTGTGCACAAACTAACTCTCTCCAAGAGAAACATGCCTGTCCTTCTCATTTAACCATCAGAAGCTTTACCTCTCTCTCTTCCTATAAATTTCCCTACTACCAATCAATGGCAAGCAGACCTGGACTTTTAGCTCCTGAACCCCTTGCCACTTGAGTTGGCAATAAATCTTTTCTTTCTGTAAAAATCCAACGCTGTAGTATTGGCTTCTACCCAGGTCCAATAGAAAGCAAAGGTGGTGACAGTATCATTTGTTTCCTGAGGAATCTGTATTAAAACAGATTGCCAGAATAATTCATTCAGGAGCAGTATCCTTGGTTTAAAATATTGCAGAGTGGAAGAACACATGTGGATTGATACAGTACCCACCACAGCTTGCTATGGAAAAATCAGAGATGGACATACTTGATCTGTCCAGACATGAGGAATTTATTTTGAGACTACATCCAGGCTAGTGCACTGGATAAAAGCCACTGTAAAATCTGTTTACCTATAAAAGGAAAATTGTTCATCTTCTCCCATAAATACCAATGGAATATTTCAAATGAAGCAACTAGTGTGCTTCATTTGCAAGCCATATGGTAGCCATATTGATCCACTGGATATGCCTGCTACCCAAGTTATGGTAAAGGCTATGGTTAAGAGTGCTCCATTTTACAAAGATACCCTAAATAACCATACTGCTAAAATTGATGAAAACCCTGAATAAACCTTCTAGCTTTGCTTTCTTTACCACCAAGTTAGAGGTCATATAGCTAAGTAGTATACTCCTGTTAGCTTTGCTATAGATATCACCTTTGACATATAGGTCTCAGTGGTAAGGGCTACCTAAGTTGTCTTTCAGGAACCTGGAGGTAACCTACCACCCTTCACTTGTGCACAGAACAGCTATTACTTCACTTTTCTTTACCTCCAATCACCTGCCCACATGCCTCAGGCCACTGTTTCTTTTTTTTTTTTTTTTTTTTTTTTTTTTTTGCGGAGCTGGGGATTGAACCCAGGGCCTCACGCTTGCAAGGCAAGCACCCTACCAACTGAGCTATATCCCCAACCCCCACCCTATTTCTTTATCCCATTAATACCCCCAAACCCCATCTGTGGGGAGGTGGATTTAAGACTTGGGACTCACTCCTCCCCACCTTTTGCCACTTCATAGTAATCTTTCTCTTTTACAAAAGTCTTCACATCACTGCTTGGCACACAGGGTAGCTGGCAAAATGAGCCTCCTTTGTTAACACTGCTGCAAAATCGAGAGACAGTTCAGGAAGCTTTATCAAATTTGCTCATTCAACTTACCCTCAAGGTCTTGGAGATGCTAATAAAAATAAGTTATTAACTAGAGAATGGGGGGAGGGGGTAGAGTCAACTCTTTCCAAAAAAGTTAGAACATTGTTTAAAGGTTATTAACAAATAAGGAGAGTAAAGCAAATATTGACAAGAGCAGAACAAATAGGAAAGAGAAAAAGAAGAGACAGGACTATTCCCAGTGTGGTGGAATCTTTAGATAGTTACTTAGAAATGTATTAAAACAAAAGTTTTAATACAGTGATACAAAAGGTCGGGTAAGCCAATAGATCTCCTGATTCTGCTAACATTAAGAGACCCCAAACAACTCTTGTCTGTTTACTCAACTTTGAAGAAATTTAAGAAGCCAGCTTTCAATGAGAAAACTGACTTGCAGATCCCTTGGAGGAGATGGACAGGCAGATTAGTCAAGATTTTTCAATTATTTTAAGTTTTTTTCAAATAGTTCTCTACAGTCCCTTTTATTAGACTGTTTTTACCCGAGTTTACTTGATTCTTTGCTAAACTGAAGTTTTCAATGATTATTACTTTTTTTTATTTTGAAACAAGCTCTCTATATGTTGTCCAGGCTGGCCTTGAACCCTGCCTCAGCCTCTTAAGTAGCTGGGATTATAGGCATGTATGGCCATGCCCAGTTAACTCTTCGATTATTTAGATAGTCATCTGGAATTTTCTATTTTTGGTTTTTGTTCTATTTTTGTCTTTTATTAATCTGTCCTTTGTTAATTTTGCTATTTTCTTACAAATTTATAACCTGTCCTTTTTTTTCCCCACAGCTACTATATGGCCATTGGAAATATTGACTTTCAGGGATATAGAACTTAACTGGCAGTTTATAAATTCTAAATTGTCACATGCATCACATGTATACATGTATATTCTCTAGATTTTTTTTTTTTTAAATGAGATCCCGACAATGTTGCCCAGGTTGGCCTCAAACTCGGCTCAAATGATTGTCCTGCCTGTAGAGTTGCTAGGATCACTGGTATGAACCATCATACCTGACTTTATGCTCTAGAAATTTTAATATTCAAATTAGAACGAAACATAATAAATGGCTAATCCAGCACCTTCAGATTACAGGTGAGAAGACGTCACAAGTCCCAACCAAAGAAAAACTATGCAAGAAAGACAGTAGCATTTGATGACTGAATGCCTGCAGTGTATTAGATGCCAGAGATTCAGACAGCATTCT
Source organism: Sciurus carolinensis (assembly GCF_902686445.1). Classification (NCBI taxonomy): domain Eukaryota; kingdom Metazoa; phylum Chordata; class Mammalia; order Rodentia; family Sciuridae; genus Sciurus; species Sciurus carolinensis. The sequence continues at coordinate 26,718,267 of NC_062224.1, forward strand.
ATGAGATGATACTCATTGAACAAGTTCAACAATAAACCAGTAAACAGTGTAACATAATAATTGCAGTGTGTGATGTATGCTCTGAAGAAAGTTCATACAGACCAAAGAGAGAGAAGCTGGAGAGGGAAGGTGGTACTTGAACTAGGGTGTCAAGCTGGGCCGTTCTAAGCTGATGATATTACAGCAGAAATGTCTACAAAGTGAAGGAACAGGCCACCTGTTTCATCTTAGAAGAAATGACAAGTTAAAAACCAAAATCCCTAGTCAGGCACAGTGGTACCTGTAATCCCAGTGACTCTGGAGGCTGAGGCAGGAGGATCATGAGTTCAAAACCAGCCTCAGCAACTTAGAAAGGCCCTAAATAGCTTAGCAAGACCCTGCCTCAAAATATAAATAAGGGCAGAGGATGTGGTTCATTGATTCCTAGTATTATGCATTTATTATGTGTGAGGTTGTGGGCTAAATTCAGTCCTTTATGTGAATTTTCCCTGGTGTTCCTCAAATAGTCCTTTAAATGATTAATATGATGTCTAGTTCAGAGATGAGAAGTCAGACACTCAGAGAAGCTAAGTAGCCCAAATATTAGTAGGAAAGTCAAGGTTCCCACACATCCCTGACTTCCACCCCGTCACCATTCTGGTGGCATCCTGTGCTAGTCCTCACTTGACCAGAACATCCTCAGCCTTTTTCATGCTGCTCTGTGGCCACACACAAGTCTTCATTCTATCTTTTATTTAATGAAGGTTTACATGATGGCTAAATTTATGCAAGAATCTTGTGATGCAGTTTAGCATTGCAATTTTTATTTCAATTTCTTGTTTATCCATTTATCTTCCTTAAGAAATAATATTTATAATTATTAGGTGGCAGCCTATTGGGAAAACTTTCTACATTCTGTTGGACAAAAGTACTTAGTTTTAAACTGATAAGGATAGCAATATGAATCAGGGTTATAGTTCAGTTCTCCCCTTTATTTTTTAAAGATAATGAGAAAAATTTAAAAAAACAGTGCCTCGCTCTCTAGGTAGGAGCAGGTTTGGAACTCATAGATAGGACTTGGTGTATCCCTGCAGAACATAAACAATTGTAAAACAATCAACATCAGGAAAGGACATTCTGTAATTGTGATGAATCAAGACAAAAACAAGATCACTGTGTTTTTCGGAACCCAGGCAAAACATGAACGTTCCCAAAAACCACATTAATGATTAAATGTTCCCTAACCTGGCTGATAGGGGAGTGAGTACCTTGCCCTAGCCCGACCTTCTAGATAAAGTTGTTTGCGTGTGGTTTTATTTTTTTTACTCTTTATCTATTTTTTTTTTTTTTTTTTAAGATACTTGTCATGGCCAGGTGTGGTGGCCCATGCCTATAATCCCAGCTACTTGGGAGACTGAGACAAGATCACAAGTTTGAGGCCAGCCTCAGCAACTTAGCAAGACCCTGTCTGAAAATAAAAAAATTAAAAAAAAGAACTGGCAATGTGGCTCATGATAGACTACACCTGGGTTTAATCCCCAATATTGCTTATAAAAAGTAAAGAAAAGATACCTATTATGGGATGAACTTTGTGCCCCCAAATTCTACATGTTGAAGTCCTAACCAATAGTATCTCAAATGTGACTGCATTCAGAATGTTAAATAGGTGTGAGCCATGCAATCAAACTAATTTTAAGGAGGCAGGAAAATTCCCAAACAGACCCATTTTTCCTAAAATCGGGAGATCCACAGCAACCCAGTCAAGCCGAACTGGCATGATAACAAAGTTTCCTTTGTTTTCACCCTTTCAAGAAAAATAACCTAGAGTACTGTATGACCAATCTGCTCTTTTTTTTTTTTCTTATTTTGTTTCCAAAAATTCCTCAAATTACTTTTACAAAAACCAACTGTTCTGCCATGCCCAGTGGAACACCTTTTCTAAGTCTTTAGATGAGATGCTGACCCTTTCATGAATCGCTAATAAAAGTCAATTAAATCTTTAAGTTTGTAAAAAATTTGTTTTTTCAAATGGGAAATAGGGTCTCTAAAGAGCAAATTAGTTAAAATGAGGTCATCGAGGTGAGTCCTAACTCAATAGAGCACAGGCTCACTTCACAGGGAAGGCCCTGTGCTGATAAAGAGAAGGCCACCATCTTCAAACAAAGGAGTGAGCCCGCTGAGGAAACCAGCACAATGACACCTCCATCTTAGACTTATGGACCCCAGAACTGTGAGAATAAATTCTATTGTTCTAATCTGAGGTAATTTGCAGTGGCAGATCTGGCAACGAGATACAATACCTAAGCATGGAAGGTTCTAGGAGGAAAGCATTGGCAATACCTTGAGTTTGAGGTTTCCTTGGTGAGTTACTCTAAGATGCTCTGTTTGTATTTTGGCTGACTTACAAGACATTTTACCACCTCAAAAGCTGCAACACAAATCTAAAGGACTCACAGCTTGAAGAACAACCCCCACCATCTCACACACCCATTCAGCAAGAGACAAGCACAGCAGAGTCACATTGTGAAAATATTCTCAGCACTCTTTGACAAGTCTTCTTGCTCAGATACCAGGCCAGGTGTTTTATATAACATAAATATATAGTAGATATTTTCAACAATCCTCTGAAACAGACATTACCTTCCTCAATTTTAGGTGAAGCCTGCAACAGTCAAAATAAATGCTAAGAGGCTATGGTTGTGACTCAGTGGTAGAGTGCTTGCTAGCATGTGTGAGGTACTAGGTTCAATTCTCAGCACTGCATATAAATACAAAAAATAAAGGTCCATTGACAACTTAAAAAAATTTTATAAATAAAAAATTTATTTTTTATACTAAGACAGATGTTCAACTGAGCTCTAACTCCGAAGTCCAACAAGGATTTCCACAAAACTTTGTTACCATAAAATAACTGCTCGAAAGGACACTTCTGAAATTATGGAAATGACCCATTTGTTATTGGAGGATAATTTGCTATCTTCAGTAGTTGCCAACTACATTGAAGAAGTAGCAAAGGGAACAGATAGACACTAGGGTCACAGTCAACAAATGAACAAAAAGAATTTCCTTAGCTCTTTTTATTCCTATGGTTGTGTGTACTGCCCAAAAAGTTCCCATGTTGAGTGGGAGGAAATAGTCACAGCAGATTGATATGTAAAGTACTTTTACAGATTATCATTGAAATGAGATTAACTATTAGAAAGCTTTCATTAAAAGAGTTTTCAGTAAAAACAAATTTTCAAAGAGTAATAAACAGTTATAATTTCATATCTCATACCCACAAAAATCCTCTTAGATTAAGAAAGGGAGAGTAGCCCCCCAGAGTGATACTTTCTGATGCAGAAAAAAATCAGTTTGCTAAGGGTAAGAGAATCACTTCTGCAATTTTTGCTTCAAAGACAAAACCATTCATTTTTCCCTACTGCTTACAACATAGCTTCTTTTCTATCAAACAGACATTAAAATGTATCATTTTATAATGTAGTGCCCTTTTCTTTGATCAGCCTACTTCTGGCTATCCAAGAAAGGAATAGAATAATACTTGAGATATAATAAATATTGTCCATTTACTGATTAAAAAGACATCTATTTTCTGATTAAAAATAATTTAAGTATGTGTGCTTATGTTTATAAAGTATAAAATCATAATGGTTTAATAGTAAATCAGTTTGCAAGATTACTGAGTTTTTCATTTAAATTCATCAAAATTTTAATTGATAAATACTAGAATGATTGCTCCTCTTTGGTTCTTCAGGGCACATCATATCCTGCAAAATCTTGGGGAAGGGCAGATGATCCGCCCAATTACTCTTCATGTGGTTTACTGAAGACTCCAGATTAATGGTTCACTTCCTTTTTAGAATACCAATGCATTCTGTCTGTTTGATTCCAAACATCACGAACAAAATTTCAGATGTGAGTGGACCAGAGAATAAGTCCATGAAGTTCATGCAGAAATTTTTCAGGCATCATGTAAACCATTAGAAAGGTCCTTCACAGATTGAGCAAATTATTATGAGTAAATTATTCCTGACCTAAATAGTGAGAAAATTATACTTGATGGGATTTCCTATCTCAAGATGTTTTAAGAATAGGTTTTCAATTTTATGTAGAATTTTAATATTTCTGAATGGATTCTGAATCACTCTTGATACTCCTATTCTTGAATCTACTGCTTTAAATTTAGTCAGATTAACACAGAGACCCAGGTCAGTAAGTACAGTGTTTCTGTCCCACCGTGTCCCAGCTACTTGTGGAGGTAACCAGCTCCCATATAAAACTGTACATAGTTCTAGTCACATTGAGAATAATGTTAGAAAAAAAAAAAAAAAGTATGGTGTGACAAAGATTCTGAAATCTATTCAGAACATCATAACTGATAACATGATTTCATAATATTGTCAATTTTGTAATATATATAAGTAAGTTAGCATAGGCTTTCTAAGAACAAAGTGCTCTAAGGAGGTAAGACTATGCCTAAGAATGCCACATTTTAAAATGAATTTTTTTATTTTGAAAGTACATAGAAAAATAAATAAAAGTGTTCAGAGGAACTAGAATTTTATGGTAAAATAGTTATTTTGGCATGTGCAAAATTCTAGAACTTTTCACGGACTGCTCATGTGTGCACACATAGACACGTATATAAGCACAAATACCACCTCCTCCCCAGAGAAAAGAGTTAGAGTTAATAGACAGTACATTCAGTGTCTGTTGCAATTTGCAGTTTCTTAGAAAGGGAATAAATACTATGTGCTATTCTCAAACTGACCATACGAAACCTGGAGAAAAGCAGAGACACCAGCAAAAATTATTGAAAAAAATTAAGACAGGAAAGAAAGAAAATTAAGTCCTTGAAAGTCAGGTTACTCAGCATTGCAAAGACATTTCTAAACTCTGACATTCTGCAATGCTCTCTGGGTTCTACGAGAAAAGAACAGCTAAAGTGAAGCAGAGAATGACGTGGTGATGCACATACTTGAGACTAGGAAGGTCACAAAATCTTGATGCCTGAAGATCAGCAAAAGCCAAGTGGCAATTGAGTCCCAGAGCACAGTAAAGCCTGGCTTTGGCCTCATGGATCCAGGGAACAGAGGCAGCCTATTCTAGAGAGTGCCACGAGGGCAGAGGGGGGAGATCTGCTGCTGTTAGGACCCCCTCAAGACTGGCTGGGACTAGGGGGAGTTTGAGTGACAGTTGACTTCGAGATTGAAGTCTTTTCTTATCAGATAATACGATGAAGTGAACAGCCCAAGAGGTTTCCACAGAGAATCTGTGGGGTTCATTTGAAGGGGCATTCGAGTTGGTAAGGTTTATACCCTCTGCCCTGAGAAGTGTCATCTGAGAACCTGAGGAGAGGAAATTAAAAGAAAAAGAGTAGTGTAAAGGATTTTCAGCTCCTGCTGACTCAGATTAATGGAACCAGTTCCTTTTTTTTTTTTTTTTTTTTTTTTTTTTCTATTTTAAGTAGGTCATTTTGGTGTGATACAAACTCATCGGTCTCTACGTATCTTTAAAATGCCCACAAAATTCAGAAAGAAAAATTCTCTAAACATCCAAACTGACCCTAAGGTTACATAGCTCTCAGAAAAGAAAAAGTGTGCTTTTCTTATCTGCTATTGAATTGGACATGCTGTTTCTCATCTTATCTTTCCAGGGTAGAAAAAGGATAACATCAAGCTATATTTATGAAATCTGATTTGCCCAGTGTCTAGGCAACTCCTAGGAAGAAGAGGAATGGACTTTTTTGGACCTATGTGGCAATGATTATTTAAAAGACTCCCCGTTGATTTTTTTTTTTTTTTTTTTTTTTGTACTAGGATTAAACCCGGGGATGCTTAACCACTGAACCACAATGATTTTTAAAGTTAATGTATCAACTGCAAATACTCAAACACTAACTGAATTTAAGGAGCCACAAAAGCATATTGGTACTTCTGATTTCTGATATGGGACTACGACAATTCATTCCACTCAATATATCAAAAATTTTGAACCCAAATTTCTAAGACAATAAACACCTCATGTTTTATAATGAATTTCCAATAGACACTTGTGAGTTTTCACACACTAAAATTTCACTGAAAGAGTTGTTCAGTGTAACAATAATTGAAATTATAGGTCCCCTGGAATTACTTATTATCAAACCAGTGTACCCACCATAAAAAGCAGATCAGCAATCCTTTTGCCCTTACTATGAATGTTAAATCCACTGACATTTTTAAAATAAGGGTAAGAATAAAAATGTTTTTCCAAAAAAAAAAAAAAAAAAAAAAAAAATGTTTTTCCAGTGCTTATGGTGGCATGAAAAGATATGGAGAAATTACACATTTCAACACTGCCATCAGACTCTCAGCTTCTAATAGTAGTTAGCATCTATATCAGAAAGATGACATTTTCTCTCTATTTCTCTCCTTTAAATTGTTTACTATCACAATGTCAATCAAAAGCAAACTTATAGCCCAGACAGGTGCAAAGAAAGCCTTTTCCATACTATTTTTTAGAACAATGAGCCATTTGTTTATTTATCAGTCTATAGTCTTATTCATGCTGTACCAGGAACACTTATTTCAAAATTACTAATAGCCATAGTTAACTTCAGAGGAACAAGACAGTTCTCCCCTACACTGTGAATTACAAATTTACCAAGCTGCACAAAAGCTTTTGGTAGCAATTTTTTTTTCCATTGGTGGATCTAGAAGTCCTCTTGATTGTTACTACCTAAAAGAAAAGCAGTAAAATTTTCTCCTAAAAAGGATACTATTAGACACCAGAGTAGCTTGCCTTTTTCAAAAAATCACAAATCCTGAGCTGAGGATGTAGCTTTGTGGTAGACCACTGGTCCAGCATATGTGAGGCTCTGGGCTCAATTAAAAAAATATATTGCCCCCCGCCCAAAAAAAAAATCAGAAGAAGAAGCAGAAGAAGAAGAAGAAAGAAAGAAAAAGAAAGAATTTTAAATGAATAAAAGTCATAAATAAAAAGAAGAAATTAAAAAGAATAAAAGTCATAAATTTTAAAAGAAAGAATTAAAAGTAAATAAAATAATTTAAAATAAAATAAATAAAAGCCACCCCTTTGGAAATCCAAGAAAAAGTTATGACTGATTTCCATGGCTATAAACATATAAATAAATAAATATGTGTGTGTGTGTGTGTGTGTGTGTGTGTAGAGGGGTTGCAGGGAGACTCATCACAATCCTTTGCATGGAGTTTCAGGAATTCCTGAAAGTTGGTATTCCTTAAATTCTTTCACAGACTCTGGGTTCACTTGCCCAGGGTTTTTGAAATGGATTCGGTTGCACAGGGAGGTAATTGCATGACAGTATTTTGCTGTCAGGTCTCACAGTGGCTCAAGGTGACCCCTGGGCAGAACACGTTTCCATCTGTTAGCTGTCTATAAAATGACCAAGGTTTTATTTGCCTGCAATCAGTCTCTGACTCTATGTCCCATTTCTCCTCTTTCATTCTCATTAAAGACAAAGTTTGAGCCAGCCCCTTCCTCCTTCCACCCACAACCTTCACTTTCTTTTTGGAAATATATTTTCCCTTCCAGGAAACTCAGACTCATTTTCCAACACTCTATGCATGACGAGGTCGCTATGTCCCCAACTTTTTCTCTAGTAGAAAATTTCCCCTCAGCATTCTTTGCTGGTTATTTACTCAGATTGGCTTTGTCACTCTGTACTTCACAGTACTCAGTATTCCTGGCCCATCTAGAGACCATCGCCACCAGCCTCTGACAATGCCCCTCAGGTCTCTCTCCAGGCCTTGCAATGAGAAGAATTGTCATGGCTACTCTATAGACACAGCTACCTCTGACCTCAGCCAAATTCCCTACTTAACCCTTTTTTGACATGTGTGTTGTCTGATGGATTGATCTGAAGGGAATATATTATTAATAAATCAGTATTTTTTTTTTCTAAATTCAAAGGTCTACTCTTGTTAAGTCAAAGTCCAGATGAACCTGATCTCCTGGTTGTTGATAAAGGTGATGAGGTTCAGGACACGCTACCCCAAAATATGGCACCTCGGCATATTGAAGAAAAGAGCAGAAGCAGTAAGGTTAGCTGACCTTTTAGGATATTCTGAAGCAGATTATAAAACCTAGGAAGAATGTTCTGACCTTCCCCTGAAGCTGGTCATAAGACCCCCAAGTGAGAGTACCCTCCCTAGGCCTAAAGGAAAGAAGAGCCCTATTTCTGAAGAAGGGACACACAAGAATCTGAAAGCAGGCCTTGCCAGGTTCCCCCAGTTTATTACCATTAAGTCATACCCCTTTTTCCTACCCATACTCTGCACAACTGTCTGCTCATCATCAACACTTAATATAAAAATATACAGGTTGACTGTTTCTTTGGGTCTTTGAAAGGTCCTAATGAAAGCTCTGCATTGCATAAAACTTACATTAAACAAATCTATATGCTTTTCTCTTGTTAATCTCTACATTTTCCTTTCAGACCCAGCCAGGGATCCTGAGTCAAGGAAAATCTCTTCCTTCCTCCCCTCCAAGAATGATTGCCAAACTGTGCATACAAAATTGTTGAAACACACATAGCTTAGTATGGTATTGGTGGACTGTCAGTTAACCAAGAAAAGAAAAATGTGTTTATTTGCTCATTCAAAAAATATGTATGGCATTCCTGCTATATGCTACACACCGTTATCAGTCTGGGTGTGTGGGAGGCGGAAGGAGAGACAGATAATGGAGATTGCATCCTTGTGAGGGATGACAGACAATAAACAGAGGATTAAAGGAGATGATTTCAGATAATGAAAAATGATATTAAAAACCAAACAAGGCTGTCCCTCTCTCTGGAGAGGTCCACTGTCTCCCTTGAGTGTGTGTTCCTGCATTCTCCCTTCAACGTGTATTTTTTACTTTACCCCCATAGATATGTCTCCCTTGAGACAGGCACATACAGGTGTGTGCCACCATACCTGGCTGGAAGTTTGAATTTTAAAATACAGTCAGTCTTCCAGAATCACAGGTCCCACATCTGCAAGTCAAAAACATTTTGGGGGAAAAAAATCTGTACTGAACATGTGGACTTATTTTTCTTGTCATTAATCCCTAAACAACACAGTACAGGAACTATTTATGTAGCACTTACTTTGTGTGAGGTATTTGCATCATCAAGAGATAATTTAAAGTGTGTGGTAGGAGGGCTGGGGATGTAGTTCAGTTATAAAATACTTGCCTAGCATGTGTGAGGCCATGGGTTCAATCCCCTATGTAAGAAAGAAGGGAGGGACAGGAGGGAGGAGGAGGGAGAGAAAGAGAGAGAGAGAGAGAGAAAGAATACAGGAGGTTATGCATAGGTTCCATGCAAGTCATATGCCATTTCATATACTCAACTTGAGAATTGGCAGATTTAGATCTTGGGCATTCTGGAACCAACCTACCACCAATACAAGGACAATTATGCAAAGAAAATCAATCAAGAGACTGAAGTATAAGGTGTCATATTTTACATCAGTAGAAGATCACCCTCATTGCCATGTGCAAACAGACTGTAATAGGGTAAGAGTATAAGCAGAAGATGAAAGAAAGTTTAGGTACTCCATACCCAAGAGAGACTATTATTCCTCATCTAGCTTTTGTTTGTTTTTTCCGTATTAGGAATAGAATCCAGCTACCCCTGAGTTACATCCCCAGCCTTTTTTATTTTTTTTTCAAGACATGATCTCACTTAGTTGACAAGACTGGCCTCAAACTTGAAATCCTCCTGCCTCAGGCTCTTCAATAGCTGGGGTTACCAGTGTGTGTCACCATGCCCGACTTTCTCACCCAGTCTTTAAAAAGTAGATTTTTGTTGGCATTTTAACAGTACAAATCCTAACAACAAAGAATCACTACCAAATAATTACTTGATAAAAATTTAAAACTCAAGTTGGCACCACCATTTAATGAAACGCTACTGAATTTCAAATAAAAACATGGGGTCCTTTTTCTATGACCTTTTCATCTAAGTGTTCTTGGTAGTTCTTTGGAGCACTTAACTTTCAGATGTAATTACCTAAAGCTAATGGCTATGTGGAAGATTTTATTGCTTGATTCACTTGAAATAAGATACTCAGATTTTAGCTGTGGTTTGCATATATCTTTGAGGCTTTATGTAACAGTAGATTGCTTATAATATCATGTAATTAGATACTAACTTCTTAGGAGTTACCTGCTATTTATGCAGAACAAGGATCTCTGAGTAAAACGGTTTCTACACGACTGCTATGCTTTATTCATATTAATTGCATTTTAAATAAAAGAAATAAATAGCAGTTATGGCTAAGAATTAAAAATAAAAAGGGCAAAATAAAATTATTATTATAATATAGTTGATATAATACAAAAACCCATTTTTCATTCCGCACACCTGAAGATCTGAATTGTCAAGATTCATAGCTAGAGCTTTTATTCTGGAATGATCCGTATATCTGTTTTTGCCCCTTCTTCCACTTTCAGCTGAACTAACCTCACGTTTGTAATCACTGACTATTATCCAGAGTACCCTCATTTCTTTTTCGTGAGTTTTCCCCACTACCGTCAGCGAAGCAGTTGATTTAGAACTTTAATGGTAATTAATAGTTTAGATCTTTCTCTGTCCTGATATCTAGGGTATTTGGAAATTCAAGCTATGATACAAAATGATGAATGTTATTCACTGAAATTTCTAGAAGCACAGGGACACAGAGGAGCCCCCAAGCACTGTGCAGATGGTTCGAGGAAAGCCCTACTCAAATCCTCCATGGAAGAGTACCTTGTAAATCTCCCACACAAGGACAACGCTCAATATGTGGACTAACTGGAGGATAAACCATGTAATAAGTATCACCAGATTTTCCTCCCAAGTTCAGAAGTTGCTATCTTTGTAACTTTAATAACTCTTTGTCCTCACCTATTCCTTTCCACAGATATTCTTTCTGAAATCTCAACTTTCTGTGCCTAATAGCAAAGGGCACAAATTCAGTACTGTAAATTTTTCAACTTACTAGCTACTTTCATGATTCATATTTAACAGGCCCAGGTTTTATTTGTAATTCTATTTCTGCCTCTGATGACATATAAGAAAAACCAAACCATGGTGAAGCAGCTTTGCCAGTGCTTAATGAATACCACCCCAAAGGAATATCCTGATTTATCTATTTTTCTCAATGGTCCCACCCTCCAGTTTTACATTAATCTGCTCTGCATTAAGTTCTAGAATTGCAGACAAAGGCTTTCAAATATCGTACTCATTCTCCAACCTGCTGTGCTTAGTGATATTTCTTATAGACATTGAGCAATTGTTAGTTGTCCCTGAGTTTCACCAACTCCCTGCAAATAAATCGATTGCTGCTATGTTCACCTGTAAGCTCTGGATCAAGAATGATCCATGACTCAGTGAGTCATAAAAGCTTAAGAAAGTTCAGCAAAGGGTGGTGGCAAAGGTAAACAAAGCTCAATTGAAACTGACTCAGACGAACCTGCTAGATTGCTGCCTCCACCCAGCTCTGGTTTTGAGCACAGACTTCAGTGAGAGTGTCTTCAATATTCGCTTCTGACTTTTAAGCCACGTTTGTGACATAGGCTGTCACAGGCCCTTGGAGCCAGGGTCAAGGTGGATTTGATGAGAGACAGGAGCATATACACAGGAGAGCCAGGAATAGGCTAACGGGCTGTTCTCATATCAAGCCAACAGGTCTCCTACAAGGAAAGCGGCTGTTGCCTTCTACCCAGAAGCAGCTGGGATGATCTAACAGGCAGGTGACAGAGTTGGTCCTAATCAGAATTTCAAAGTGGGCTATTTGTTGAGACCAAAAAGAGGGGTCAATGTAGAGTCTGCTTGGGATATGGACTCTACCCACATAGAAGTGACCTCTGGAACTATTGATCGCATGAGAAATACATTTGAATCTGAAATAAATCATTCCTAGTAGCTGTGAAGCAACACCTGTCTTAATAAGTGAACATGTCTAAGAGGAAGGTTAACAGGAGAAAACCTGAGATTCTGAATTTTTAAATGTAACTCACATTTGACTGAAAAACCTTCATAGGAAAGTCATGTTGCGGGGTGGGTTTAATTCTCTAAGACTGAATCCCAAGATGGCTGTGTGGCCTGTCTTGATTTCCATCTGTTGAAACACAATCTCTTCCAAGTAACAAGGGGCAAGCAGCAGCACAGAGGTTGAGGAAGGGGAGGGGAGGAAGGGTGGAAATGTTGAGTTAAGGCTATAGCAGCAGGTTGGGAGATTGACATCATAGAGGGAGGTCAAGTAAATGAATCAAGTTATTAGGGTGAGTGGGAACCAGGTTTCTCACTGTTGGACAAGGAATTTAAAATTATAAAAGGCAGAAAAACCATGAAGAACTCAGGTCAACTGAAGTCTAAAAATATTAAAGAGAAAACCAGAAGTTTAAAAATTCATGTTTAAAATAATTTTATTACAGTGTAATTATTCTATTTTATTATTCATTATTGCTACTAATCGCTTACTGTGACTAGTTTATAAGTTAAACTTTATCATAGGTATGTATATATAGGAAAAATACATAGTGTATGTAGGATTCAGGGTTCATGCTTTTAGGCATCCAATGGGGTGTCTTAGAAAGTATCTCCTAAAGAAGCAAACTCTGTGTGTGTGTGTGTGTGTGTGTGTGTGTGTGTGTGTGTGTGCGCGCACGCATGCTCATGTGCATGTGCACAGGGAGAGAGATAAAAACAACATATTCATAGGAAACAGGTATTGCTATATTTCTTCATATGTGCACATACATCAATGTACACATTTAAGCACATAAACACTTATTTTTCTAACCAATTATAATTGTGGGGAAGGGAAAAATACAAGATGATCACTTTTTGGTAGCAGGAGGTAAGAAAGCGCTGAAGATAAGTTTGAAAAAAAAGTGGGGACATGTGAAAGGAACAAACCTCCCAAAGCTAGAAAATTTTGAGCAATGAACTAAATTTAGTATGGAATATAACCCAAAGAATAAAATAAATATGTACAATATAAATAAGTGATCAAATATATAAATAAATTGGAAAGAGGGACAAATCTTTTTTATAGATTTCCAAATGGTAAATGTAGAAGGAATGAGAGAAATATAAACCCATCATTAGTATCCCACAGCAATTGTTTTTGCAGGTAAATTTCAATAATGAATGTGGAAATTAGTGATCAAAATTTTCAGGGAAAACAAAATATTTTCTTAGTCTCAAAATATCCCCAGAATTAAAAATTAGTAATACTTATTATTTTCTCTGATGTCTATTAATTACTGTGATTGAAAGCAGTGGGGCTTGATTACCCTTCTTTGAGGGTTTTAATTTAGTGACTAGCTTCTACCTGAAAGAACATAAAGCAGGTAAAATAGTAACTCTACAGGAAAGAAATATGGCAGGCACCACCTTAACCCAGAGATAAAGGTTAATGTTGATATTATGAGTCATGTTGATATCAAGTACCCACTAAGATGTGGACATATTATGTCTGTGGAATTCTTTCCCAAATCAATATTGTGAACTCTCACCAGACAAACAGGGAGGTAGTCTATAAAATATACGACTGGTGCTTTTCAAATCTATCAAAGTCATGAACAACAAGGAAGGACAGAAAGCATCAAAGATAGAAGGGCAGCTGGGAGCGGTGGTGCATGCCTGTAATCCTAGTGGCTTGGGAGGCTGAGGCAGGAGGATAGAGAGTTCAAAGTCAACCTTAGCAAAAGCAAGGTGCTAAGCAATTCTGTGAGACCCTGTCTCTAAATAAAATACAAAATAGGGCTAAGGATGTGGCTTACTGGTCAAGTGCTCCTGAGTTCAATCCCCAGTAACCTCCCTCCCCTCAAAAATGATTGCAGGGCAGAAAGAAGACATAGCAGCTAATGCAACACAGTATCTGGAACAGAAAAAGGACACTAGTGGGAAAGCTACTCAAATCCTTATGAAGTCCAGAGTTCAGTGAATAGTGTTGTTCCAGTGTTAATATCTTAGTTTTGATCTTTGTACTATAATTACATAAGATTAATATTCAGGTAAAATGGGTAAAGGGTAAATGCTAACTCTCTTGTACTAATTTTGCAAGTGTTCTGAACATTTTAAGATCATTCTTATTTTTTATTTTTTAAAAATTGAACTAGAAAAAGAAGCTACTACCTCAGTATTTTACACACCTCATTGCCTTAAAAAAAAAATATGTATACAACCTCCTTTGGTTGTTCAAATGCTATGCTTTGTTCCCCTGTGGGATTTTCTAATTACGTTTTTTATTTTTAATTTAAAAGGCTGACCTGAGTCAAGAGAAAGAGAAGACAAGTCACAGAGTGCAAAGAAATTTTTGTCAAAGATGCCTCTGATAAAGGACTGATATCTAAAATAAACCAAAAAACTCTTAAATCTCAATAATAAGAAAACAATCCACTATAAAAATGAGCAAAACATCTGAACAGACACCTAACCCGAGAAGATACACAGAGAGCAGAAAAGCAAATGAAAAGATGCTCAATATCATAGGACATCAGGGAAAGGCAAATTAAAACAGTGATGAGATAGATGTCACTACACAATTATTAGAATGATCAAAATTCAGAACATTGACAGTGTCATTGACAAAGGCAATCTGAAAAGGCTTGATTCCAACAACATAATATTCTGGATAAGGCAAAGCTATGGAGATAATGAAGGGATCAATGATTGCCAGGGATTGGGGGCGTGAAGAGATGAATAATCATAGCACAGAGCATTTTCAGAGCAGCAGATTTCTGTATGATACTGAAACTGGGATCAAGGACAGATAGAATAGATAATGAACAATCAGTTTGGAAGATGGGGGTCAATTCAAAGAAAAGGAAATGAAATGCTAACACCTCCAAAGCACTTCCTTATCGCGTTCCCTCTGGCCGCAGAGAGAGACACGACAAACGTCTGAAGCTTTGGAAGTTTATTGTGCACAGTCTTCCTTTCTTTCCCTCTTTTCTATCCCTTTCTCTCTTTTCTTTCTCTCGCTCTCTTTCCCTCTGCTTAACTCTCGCCTGCTCCGGTCGCTCCGCTCCTCCCGCTTGGCTCACGCCTACTTCGGCCGCTCCGCTTCTCCCACTCGGCTCTCGCCCTTGCTCGCACACTTCTTCCTCGCTTTTTCTCCTACTCTCAGCTTCTTCTTCTCTCAGCTTCTTCTTACTCCCAGCTTCAGCTTCAGCCGCGCTTACTCCCCCACCCACCAAGCTTATATACACTTCAACCAATCAGGGGAGAGCACACGAGGTAAACGCGCAGACAGCTGCAGGCATAGAATAGGTACATGAGGGGGGCATGCTCTAATCACATCGTTAACTAGCCAATCATTGGAATTCGCTGGTTGTTTACTGTATAGCTGGCCGCTTTTGGCTCAGCGCCAGGCGCCATCTTGACCGTGCTCAAGGCTGGGGGTCCCGGGAACCCCGACACTTCCTCCCCCTCAACTGGTTACCAAGGTTACCTGTTCCACCAGGGAATTGCTCCTCTGAGCACAAGGAATTGCTAATGAGTACCCCTGGGCTGCTCTTTTCCTGCCTTTTGGTCACAAAGGCAAGATAGGAGGAGGGGGCATGAGAGGAAAGGAAACCTGAGGTCTATAAAAATGTAAGATACCCCCACTCCCACAGATATCAGCTCTGGGTCCCCTTTTCTCCAGAGAAGCAGATCTCCATTCTATCCCTTAAATAAAATTTATTTTCTTGCTTATCTTCAACACTGGGGGAACAAAGACCCAGTCCTGATTTCCAAGACTTGTATCAATACTAGTGACACTGGTGAATGCTTAGCATTATACAATTGTCCAAGCCCATCCAATTCATCATGTTCATTGATCCTAACAATTGTAACCACATTGAGGTGTGTGATGGCGGAGGAGGCTGTGCATTTGGAGAATTCTGTACTTCCTGTTTAACTTTGCTGTGATCTTAAAACTGCTCTCCAAAACAAAATTTATTGTCACGTTTAGTGAAATAAGCCAAATCCAGAAAAACAAGTATTACATGTATCTTATATGTGGAATCTAGCCAAGGGACATGCCATGAAAGAAAAGGGAAACTATTAGAGAAGTGGAAATCTCCCCTCTCCAGGGAGGGGAAGGAAACTATTGGCAGTTGGATGATCAAAGTATGTTGTATGCATATGCAGTCATGCTGCAATGAAGCCCATTATTCCGTATAATTAAAATGCACGAAGAAAAAAAAAAGATTGACCTGGGATAATAAGTGAAGAAAATTTATTGAGGAAAAAAAAAATAGCTTAATCCTTTTTGAAAGGTGATACAATTACCTGAACCTCTGGGTTATACGCATTCAACAAGCTTTGCATACATAATTATACTTAATCATTGCAACATTTGTAGAAGTAGCTACCTTTATAATTACTACTTTACAGATTAGGAGACAGATTTAGGGAGGTTAAGTAACTTGTTGAGAAGGCAGAAAACCACAGGGACTGGTAAAGACTGGCTTTTACTTTCTGGAAAAATGAAAGACAGTTGTCTTCCTAAAAAATTAACTTTTTCAATTTAAAAATATAGCTGAATTTTGGGGCATTAAACAGAGTCCTACTCATAATAAGCACCTTGAAATTTTATGCTTCTTATGCTAAACTGTAAGACTGACTGAAGGATCAAATTATACATGGAAATACAATATCCATGTATACCCAACAGAGACTCACATTGTTTTTCCATGGAGTCAGAATGCGGTTTTTTTTTCCATACCTCATTGCCTTAAAATTGTGCTTAGCTTGCATAACAAAGGAGCACTATCTCAAAAGAATGCCTATTTTATGCTAATATAAGCAAGTCAACAACTAATTAGCCTGGTTGATGGTCCAACATTGACCAAAGGCAAACTTGATCTATTAGGTGTGTATACATTCAAACTAATTGTGGAAGAAGCTCAAGTCATTAGAACATTTATTATAAAGGATGTTCTCTTTGCACCTGTCATTTAGGATTCCTAATGTAAGTTAAGAGCACAGTGAATATCAGAGGACACACAATACTCCTTTCCCAGAAAGCCACAGCAAGTCTAGGGCTAAGGCAAAATGAAAGGTTAGGTAGGATTGATCAACTGTTTTTAATGAAAAGCAACTTTTCCATCAGTGGTACAGATAAAGAAGGAACAAAACAGATGGAACAGAATAGGAAGAAAAAAAAAAGTTTGATATTTCTCCTCCTAGTTCTTCACTTTTGGTGACTTCTCATTACCAGCAAAATAAGTTCCAAAGTCTTTAAGATAGTTCTGACACTGATTCCTAGGCTGTCTTTCTAGGCACGATTCCCTAGGTTCCAAGTTCACAAAATTACTGAAATTCTCCAGATTTCATTTTTTTTTTTTTTTTTTGCCTTCAAATCTCAGTGTCTTAGCTCACATATTCCCTTATCTTAAAATGTCCTCATGCAAAGCCTGATGCAAAGACCACACTGGCTGAAAATCTTTCCCAGGTCATATTTCATTTTGCAATCGAAACTTACCTCTCCTCTCTCTTTCTGTATTACCCATGCATTTTATTCATACGTAAAAGTCCTTATTGCATTCTGCCTCACGCTTCAATTAGCGGAGACTGCCCCCTGTCCTTTGCAGGGCTGTAATCTGACAGCAGAGATCACATCTTATTCATCTTATACCACGCACCTTGAGAACATGGAATTGCAATGACTGAAATGTACAAGAACCCCACAATCATAAACTCAGAATTGGAAGGAAGCCATTCTTGCTTGATGAAAAATGAAAGATGTAGGGAAAGGCTAGGAAAAGTTAGTTGGAAAGAACCATAATCATAATAATAAAAAAATCTTATTTATATATCTCATATAATTTTTATAACAATTCAACAAAATATTTGTAAGAGGCAAATAAATGAGGATAGTGGGAACACAAGGTTAAGAGAATAATTCTATAAAATGAGCCAAGGTACTGACTCCCCACATGCTTTCTTTGCCAAAAAGCAATCTGCCTGCAACTCCGCCTGGCCAGAGGGGACAGGAAATGTAACATTCTGCAACAAACTGAGGCAGTGGGCAGAAGGTCTGGCAGGCAGTGTAGGTAATGAATGATGAAGGTTAAAAAGATGAGGGCTGATTTGCAAAGAAAAGAAAATGGGTTGTTAACAGCTAACCTCTGGGATCCCACTTGCCCCACCCCATGGGTTCCTAACACGTCCAGATCAGACACAAGAGTTTACCCCCTGCGTTCTGGGGTCTATAAAAGAACAGAACACACCCAATCCCCTGGGCACCCAGCTCTGGGCCCTTTTCTCTCCAGAAAAGTCTGCTACCTCTGTCTCTTTCTTAAATAAAACTTGTTTTCTATGCTTGCCTCTGCCTCCAAGTTTCTTGGCTTTTTAATCTCCAACACTGGAGTCGGTTCCTGATCTCCAAGACCTGTATCATTCTTACCATTCTTATTTTAACAGATAAGCAAATAAAGATATAATATAATTTGCCAAGGTAGAGCAGCTAGAGAATGATGGAGCCAGAATTCAAACTCAGGATGTTTATGCCTGTCAAATTGACCACTAGACACGAATGTCTATGCCTGTCAGTAAAATATGGTTTAGTAAAGGTGCATTTCATACAGGGAGAAAGAATCTTCAGGAAGCGTGGGCAAATGAAATATACTTTCCATTCTGCTAAACTTTGGATATCCATACTAAGTATACTGAGTGCAATCATCTTAAAAGTCTTTACCCAAAATGGTCAATATTCACACAGTGCTACAAAACATTCTTATTATATGACATTTTTAGAAAGCATCTTTCTGTGATTTTTTTTTTCTTTCTGTAGTACTAGGGATTAAACCTAGGGCCTTGTGCGTGCTGGGCAAGTGCTCTACCACTGAGACACATCTTCAGCCCCTTCTGTGATTCTTAATGCACAAATCCCCATGAAAGAAACACACTTAGCGACCAACCCAAGAATCATAGCCACAATGGAGGAAACCCAGTGATTTAATTAAAAGCATGTACTCTGCCATCAGGCCCCTTCAGGAATGCTTACTAGAAAAACCACATGGAACTTTCATTTTCTATCATCTGGCCCTAAAGTATCCTTTATTTCTTCTGCTTAGTAATTATTCAAAGCAGGTTGCCTGTAGGAATAATTTTTTAAAAGACTAAATTTTTATAACTTCAGTGCTAGATACATTTTTCAAAATTCCCCATTTTAATCAAAGCTCAATAAAATATTTATTATCTACTGAGGTTGGTGGTTTATTTCTAAATTTTTAACCACAATGGAATAACACCAAGTATTGATGTCATGAATATTCTCTGTGGTCACAACATGAACATGTTAAGTCCATTTGACTTTAGGGAACGTATGAATTTGTTCACATTTCCAAAATCTCTTTAACCCTAGTCCAGTGTAATAATAGGGCAAACTTTTAAATTTGAGCCTTAGAAACTGATTAAGAAGTATTTGATAAAGAAGCAATGTATGTCCTCAGTTTCAGTTAATCTTCAATTGCATGTGTGTGCACACGGTGCACACATACTCATACACATACCTTGGCCCAACTCCCTGCCCACCACTATTTGGAAGTTCCCAGGGGTACCATTCACACTGTAGTTTAAGAAAATATTTCAACTCTGGGTCATTTTCTTTCTTGGTTATAATCTGTCCCATCATGTGACCTCAGAGTGTCCACGTTTCCTAGGAAAGCCAGATCTCTTGCCTTTCATTCATATACTAATATCAGGTCTAATTTAGGGCTTAAAAAATACCTTTCTTGCATTTTAGCAGGAGGTAAAAAAATATATTTTGATAGTGTAAGAGCTTAATGCTTAAGCCTTGAAACTTCGGGCACTGGTTTATAGATAACTGAAAACATCTGGGGATATCCAAGCATCTCATCCTTTTTTTTTTTTTTTCTTCCTTTGTTCTTTTTAGTTACACATGCCAGTAGAATCTATTTTGATCTATTTATTCAAGCATCATTCTTTATAATACATCATATAAATGAGTACCTGACCCTTTTAAATGAAGCCAGCCCTGCTCCTTATTTTTCATGAAGTTTCAGGGTCCTTTGTCCCCCTGTTTTTGTTGGTAAACTGGAAATGTGGTGTAGCCTAAAGACAGGTGGGTAGAAAAAGGCCTAAATCAATTGTCGCTTCTCATGAGTCGCTCCAGCCTCAGTTTCCCCATCCTTGGGCACTGTATTTGTAGCTTATTATTCCTTCATTTCATACTGATAGAACTCCAACTGTAAACTAAGAATGATGATAACACTATTTCATGGGACTCTGATGAATTTTCACCGAATCGACACATGTAAGCATTTGAGGAAATTCCTGTGACATCCCATAAAGGCACGTATTAGTATTTCTAAATCTCAACCAACGAATATGGGATTCCATCTTGCCACGCCACTTGCTTCCTGTTTACAGAAGCTTACATTTACTCTGCCCCAGGTTTTCATTATTTTCTCCCACCAAGATGACAGGATCCCAGATGTTGTTTCTCCTTTCTCAAATTGCATAACACCTCTGATACTTCACTTTCAATCAGGCCTAATAGGCCCTAATTGCAAACATTATCGGTGCGAATGGTGCTGCTTCCTGATAGCCGAGCTGCCGGCACTGGGTGTCCTGCCACAAGATGCAGATTAGCACAGGGAAAGTAGTGTCCTTCCACAAATCACTCCTGGCACCTAGGACACGGCTGATGGCACCTGGCAGTCTCCATGTTCCAGGCCACATTGCTTTTCCAGCAACTGGCTGTCATCAAGGAATACTCTATGGCACTATTCTATGGTTCACTTTTGGAAAGAGATCATTTCTAAAATAATCCAGCTGATTTACTCCCAAGTCACTTACAAACAGAGTTATGTCGAGCAGAGAGAATAACAACGTTTTGGTGACTCTCACATGTTCTGGGATGAGATTAGGAAAAATAAGAGACTGTGTTTTGACTGCAAGCATTTCCGGAGTCAAAGGGCAGATACACACACATGGCTTTGTAGTGATATATTTTACAAGGATTCAGAATGAATCCTTTGATTAACGTTCACTCTAGAAATTAAACATATCTTTACCACAGAATTTATTTTGCAACTGTTTAAAGCTTCAGTATTTAACCTCTCAATTTCACTGACATGTTAATACATTACAGATGATTTTAAATAAATAGAAAGGCTTAGGAATGGGAGGTTGAGCCAAATACAATAACCATTGCCAGCAATGAAACTTGGGGGGGGGGGAGTGAAAGTGATATCTTTGATCAAATTCATCTTACAGAACGTGGACAATATGGAGGAAAGTAGTGAAGATCAGGAAGGAAAAAAATACCTTTTAGCTTTCGGTTGAATTTGGAAGCCTCTAGCCAGGGAATCTCTTTTTTATCAAGCTTCTCTGACCATGTGAGATGTTGTTGGCCAGGTAAGGCTCTGGAAGATGCATCTGCCTCTGGGCAGACTGGTTTTATTTCAGTTCCTCCAATTCCCCTGAGAGCCTGGAACATTCTGCATGTCCTCCTCATGGCATGGACTCCTGCTTGTGCTTCTGTTTCATGCCCTAAAGGATTATCTCTGACACAGTGTCCCCACTTGGATGCCTTTGCCTTGTACACTTATGCTATCAGTGTCCATCTTCCCCGTGTCCATGATGACTGAGACCAAGTCTTCTGTACCTTAGTGTTCTGAACATTTGACACGAGGCCTGGCACCTTTTAGACCTGAATACATGTTTGTTGAATTTGTTGATTAATCAATGAAAAAATGAGCCCTATTACTTTGATATTCCTTTACAGGGTGGATATGAATTGAAAGCAATAGACTTTAGAAATATGTCAGGAAGGATTCCCAGGTCCCTCCATTACAGATTGCATGTCTAGAAAGCCAGGTGTAGATATAGCTTTAAAGATGAAAGTGAAGCCAAAGGCCTACACTATGCTCTGGCTATTTCTACACCAATCCTCAAGACTAATAGGCAAACTGCTTCTTTAGTAAAGATCATAGTTTTTTTTATATTAAAGCACATACTCTAGCCATTGGTCATTTTCTAAAGAAGGAATAAGAAAATGTATAGAACTAAAACAAAAATGAACATATGAAACACAACTAAAAAGACAGAAATCCCAGTGTAAATAAACTGTTTATTGAAGATGAGAAGAATAAACAAGTGGCACTGATTTTCATAGACACAGTCTTCATTTAGATCCATCTGGGATGTTTAGCTAGACCACTATGGAGGAGGAGAACCTGTCCTACAAATTGAACTAAAGATATTGTCTCCATATACAGAGAGAAGTCAGGATACCTACACACTCTTATTCCAGTGTTCTTTGCAATGAAATATTGGGTATAGTAACCCAGATATGACATGATTGGTAACAAATAAACCCTGAAATGTTCATGTTAAATAAAATGTAAGTTTATTTCTCCCTCTTTTCAATACTTCTTCTACCTGGGGATCCCATCGTCTTCTGACTTACGGTTTAACTAGAAAGTAGGGAGAAGGAATCAACCCAGAAGTAATAAAGTTTACTTCCACACCCACCCCATGGGACAGTACTAGTTGCATGGCAAAACCAACTCTGAACAGGATGAGTAATAGGCAGGAGCTCACAGATATGGGCAGGTGTTAACAGTCTCTACCACAGCATACGTGGGGATTATCAAGCACTTCTGCTTTTGGACACATGGTTTGGCTATTTAGCTAAGAAAACCATTTCCCTTAAAATAATTAGATTTAATCCAGATTCTTTAAAAATGTACTTTCAGGAAACTCCAGCTTTGCATGTATATTCTTTGGCATTGTGTTCTAGCATACACTTAAGATATTGTTTTGCTTATTTATTTCTACATAAATTACCTCAAGATTTAGCAGCTTGAAATATCAAATTTTTATTATCTCATAATTTCGGCATGCCCAGAATACAGAAGGCTAAGTTGTGAAGCTCTGGCTCCGGGTCTTCCCTGAAGTTGACTCACATGGTTACTACAGGAGGATCTGGTGCCAAGTCCACTCACGTGGTTCTGGGCAGGATTCAGTTCCTCACAGGCTCTTGGGCTGAGGGCCTAAGCTCTTCACTGGCTGTGCATCAGAGGCCTTTCTCAGTTCTTTGCATGAGGACTTCCTCAAGGGTCAGCTCACACCAGGGCAGCTGACTTCCCTCAGAGCAAGTGAGCAAGACAAGAGAGAACAAAGATGGAAGGCACAGTCTTTGATAACCTAATGTCAGAAGCGACTGCCTTATTTGTCATTTGTCATATTCTATTTGTTAAGGGAGAATGGCTAGGACCAACCCACTCAGGGAGGGGACTTCATAACGGCATGACTACTAGGAGGCAGGACTCACTGGGGTCATCTCCATAAGAGGCTGCTTTCCACAGATGTTCTTCTGGGCTGCCTCACTTTTGACTAGCTTATTGCAACTTTTTAATTTTGTTCTCTCTTTTTCTCTCTCTCTTTAGGTTTAAGCAAATAAAGGTACTTTAGTGCTGAGAATCAGATATGTTTTAGAACATTGAGTTGGGCATTTTTGTCAGGCCATGCTCTTGACCATGGCTTATAGGTGATGGGAACCGTAAAGAATCAATACATGAAAACTGCACTAAGTCTAAGTAGTGCAGTTATCTAAAAATAATCTTTCTTCAGATACCTAGTGGTATGTTATATACATTTTGCTAGTTAATCTCTTATAGGATTGGCTAGGTTTTTAAAATTCCATCTGATACTGAGCTCTCAATTTAAGTATCTTTGGTTAAGTGAAGTGACCTATTAGTAAATGTGAGTAAAACATGATCACTTGATAACAATGTATTTCCACTCATAGAAGACTTTGTTGCCTTTGTCAGGGGCTAGGTTATACCCAGTGACAATCAACCTCAAGTGTATGTGGCATAATATTACCAAGATTCATTTCTTGCTCCTGCCTCATGTTCTTCACAGTTGAGATGGAGGGAGTTGGGGGTGGAAGATTGATCACTGATGTCACTCAGAGACCCTGGTTAATTGAGAAATGCTGTTGCCAATGTTGGTCACCATGTAAGAAGAGGAGAACTCTGGAAAGTCTTACACCAGCAACTGAACATTTGGTCAAGAAGTGACAGGCAATATTTACACTTTCAACTGGCCAGCCAGAACTACTTTACAGCTTTCCAACCTCAGGGAGTCAAGAAGTCCAATTTTCTATGTGCCAGAATAATGACGAACTCTTCGCAAACAACACCAACAAGAAGCCCTGTCCCACCATCAAAAACCACTATGAACAAATCTTTGATCTTTGTTTCCAACTTGAAGGTCCAACAACCCTATTCAAATATGGGTTTATAACAATAACAATTAATAGTCTTTCTTCAACACCCCATATATTCTGGGAATTTCTAACCAAACTGCTTGGAACTTCAAGTCCCCAGATGTAGATTTGGCTAAGAGCTAGAACATCTGCTTGTGTCATCCATAATCTCAAACTAAGCATCATCTCAGTCTGGTAAATGGGGCCTGGTGTTTCTTCTCTGAATATCTCAAATAAAAAAATCCCTGAGTTTTGTATGTTCTCTGTGCTGTATGATATAATATTGACTATGAATATTTGAGCTAGATCAGACAACACGCAATGAAGGCTAATTAGCTTAGAATTTCTTAACATAAAGTTTTAATCTCTTATAATTTTGATAACAATGTACACAGTTGTACATAAACTATAAAATTTTTAAAAATATAACTGTTTATCTCTTTATAATACAGTTTTATTTTCTGATGTCCATGCTTATTCTAGTTTCTCCAGAGTCTAACCGTATCAGAATGAATCTTTTTAAACAAATTCAGATTGTATCATTTCCCTGTTTACTAGTTCCTCTGTTTTCTCCAGTATCTCCCAAAACACTTTAAATAAAACTTAAAGTCCTTATGATGGCCTATCTTGCTACATCTCTAGCTGCTTCTCTCACTGCCCTCCACTGGAGTTCAAAACCATGTGGTCTACTCCATGGTAACTGCACTCTAAGCACAAGCCTCTTAACCTTAACTCTTACACAAGTTCCATGACCTTTGCCCTTGTTGCCCCTCTGCATCCTTCCAGTGGGTCTTCAGGAAGGTCTTACTGCTTTTCATGCATCTTTCTTAAAACATTCAAACTCCAATGCCCTCAATTCTTACCTTCTGCTTTTCTCTATATATCAGTGACATTACACTATATATTTTTTCATTGATTCTTCCTGCTAAAATGAAAGAGCTTCTTTTGAGTAGGAACTTTTAGTCACTGCTGCATCCCAGCACCTAGAATAAGAGATGAAGTATTATGAGAGTCAAGCGGACTTAGAAGATCCATTTTAGAGAAGACTCATTTAGTGATTTTATAGACACTCAAATTCAAA
This sequence comes from Sciurus carolinensis, assembly GCF_902686445.1. NCBI lineage: Eukaryota > Metazoa > Chordata > Mammalia > Rodentia > Sciuridae > Sciurus > Sciurus carolinensis. The sequence goes on from NC_062224.1 coordinate 26,743,560, forward strand.
AGAAAACTCCAGAAGGGCAAGATCTGTTTCCTCAGCACTGTAAACTTCCATACTTAACAAAGCACAATGTTACTGAATACTCTTTTATGTAAGTATCTTTTGTTAGAATTAATGAATAAATGCCAGAATTAAAAATAATCATCACGACTGGTGCTTAAAATGAGTATTAGAATATTTTTCTTAGCTAATACCCTCTATAAGAAATGAAAACAGACAGGCACAGTGGTGCATGACTGTAATCCCAGAAACTCAGGAGGCTGAGGCAGGAGGACTGCAAGTTTGAGTCTAGTCTCAGCAGCTCAGCAAGGCCCTAAGTGATTGACGGAAACCCTGTCTAAAAATAAAGGGGGAAGTGCTGGGCATGTAGCTCAGTGGTAAAGTGTCCCTGGGTTCAATCCCTAGTACCAAAAAAAGGAGAGAGAGAAAAAAATACCAGAAAAACAAAAACAGAACACGCAATTGCAAAGAAGCCTGGCAAAGACCTCTTGGGGGAACTAGTCTAATCCTGCTAACAGCCACATTGCTGAGTTCCTTTGAAGAAGTGAACTTGAAATCCCTCTGATATCACAGCCAGAGCCTGAAGGAGAAGGCAAATTCCTGGTGTACTTGCCTGCTTCCTACTCTTCCACCACAACAGAAAATGATCATCAATCACAATGTCTTTTGCCTTGACTCCAGAATCCTCAGCAAAGTTCTCCTGGAAGCCGTGACTGTCAATACTCCAGACAACATATATTTGTCATTGCTGCTTATACGTATTAGTCAGTCTTAGATAAAATTACCAGAGACTGAGAAAGCACAAATCATTAGTTTTCTTTGTTGTTAAAAGTAACATTACAGACCTCAGACCTCAATATAAATTTAAAATCTAGAAATTAGTCTTTGTTACCTTATCCCTTCATTAGTAGAGTGACCTTCATTTGGGAAGACATGAGATCCAAGTTTTTTTTTGTGGGAAAAGATGATCCCTATTAAAAAGAAAGATTAAAATTCAACTTCTGGAGTTCATCTCTTTATTTAATTTTATTTTTTGTTTATTTGGGTTTTAGTTTTATTTGTTTGCTTTTTGATTTTGTTTGGGGTACTGGGAATTGAGTCTAAGAGCACTTTACCACTGAGCTATGTCCTCAGCCCTTTTTATTTTGTTTATTTTGAGATGAGGTCTTGCTAGGTTGCTGAGGCTGGCCTCAAACTTGTGATCCTCCTGCCTCACGCCCCTGCACCTGGCTTGAGTACATCTTTTTAGAAGGTTCAAATCAAAGCAATGAATGTGACCAGTATTCAAGTGAATTCAAATTCATAAGAATTTATAGAGTGTCTGCCATACGGCAAATTTATTCCCAAGAAGGAATAGGTTATTGAGAGATGAAAGAAAGCTAATAGATTCCCAATGGCAACTATAATCATGGTATAATAAATTTCATAGTATGACAAACTCTTATAAATAAATGATGATTGCTTAAAGGACTTGATATAAATCCTATCTTTCAAATGTGACTGATTCAAAATTCCTGATAACTAAGCCAACTATATTCTGAAGCTTAGCTTCAAAATTTCTTTGGAAAACAATGTGTAGTAAGCAAATTTTTAACACAGAGGCAATTGCCACAGTATATTTCACCTGCATAAAAGGATCATTTTCAAAGACTCCAGTAATTTTCATTAAGTAACAACAATAAATGTCAATTAATAACAAGTCTTATCTATCTGGTAGAGCCAGTCCACAGGGCTCTTTATTTTGGCAAGATAATTAGCAATTGATTCAATTGAGTACAGGTTGAGTATACTTAAAATACAAAATATAAAAATTTTTGAGCACTGACACTACACCACAAGTAAAAAATTTTATCCACACTTGAGCTTTTTTGACAGGTCACAGTCAAAATGCAAGCTCACAGCTGGGTGTGGTTGGTGGCACACACCTATAATCCTGGTGGCTCAGGAGGCTGAGGCAGGAGGATCACCCGTTGGAAGTCAACCTCAGCAACTTAGCAAGGCCCTGAGAAACTTAGCAAGGCCCTGACTCAAATAAAAAAAAGATAAAAAAGGATTAGGGTTGCAGCTCAGTGGTAAAGCACCGTCAGGTTCAATTCCCAATATCAAAAAAAAAGAAAAAAAGAAAGTAAACATAAAATAAAAATCAAAAAACCAATGCAAGCACACTAAAAACATTGTACAATACTCAGACTATGTAGAAAAGGTGTGTATGAAACATAAATAAATTGTATGTTTAGATCCAAGATATCTTATTGTGTATATGCAAATATTTCAAAATTCAAAAATTCTGAAATACAAAACACTTCTGATTCCAAGGATTTTGCATAAGGATACCCGACTTGTATAGGAAATTCAGCCTATCAAACATTGCATTTTTTAAAGAATTCATTATTTAGATTTTTCATGAATATATCATGGCTTCTACTTCTTATGGCATTGTATTGATGAGGTGACATTTGTATAAAAGTTTATAAACATCTTGGTTACTAAATAATTAAAAACTTTGTACAATGGCAAATCTATAATTAAAGAGCCAAGAGGCTTCAACCGTGCAAAATGAAATCCTATTCTGCCATCTAGAGGACACACACTAACTGGATAGGAAATAATTCACTTCTAGATACTCTGGTTTCAAAAAGGGATATGAAGGGAGTTGAGAGGTTTATGTATTTTTCTTTTTCTTTATCTTATTATATCAGATTTGATCACAGAAAAAAATTACTTATTTCAAAAAGCACTTTTTAAAAAAATCTGTGGATTAAACAAGCATCAAGTTGAGTTTTTACACCTCAAATTAGGGGCTCTACCTGGTCTCAAAGGCTTTGTCACTTGCAAATGCAGAACTCCAACCCTGCCCCAAGTCCTCACACTGACCCAGTCACCCTAGCACATTAGCATGGCCTTGGTGGTGACAGCCACAGGGGAATCATAGCTATGATGGTCACTCAAGTTTAACTTCATTGGTCCCAATCGTCACTCTTTCAAATATCACAGCTGATGTTCTCACTGACTCTGTCCACTGAATCCTGAATTCCTCCAGTCAATTCTCATATTTGATAGTATATGTTCCATTCAGTATTCACCTGAATTCCTCTTTTAAGATTATATCTACATTTAAACTCCTCTGGAGTTCTTAGTTAAATGTCAAATGACAAAAAAAAAAAAAAAAAAAAGAAGAAGAAACAAAAAGAGCAAGAAGGCCAAAAAGTATATGCTTCAACTTATTCTATCATGGGTTTGCTGAATCTTGCCCTCACCCAGCATATAGCAAAGAAAGAGGATGAAATAGAGTGAAAGAAAAAGATTAAAAAAAAAAAAAAAAAAAAAACGAGATGGGAAAGAAGAGAGAAGACAAGACTGAGAAAGAAGAGAGAGAAAAGGAGGAAAAGGAAAAAGGAAGGAAAGAATAAAAACCTAGATCCTCTGATTACTGATAGTGTATTTTATTGCTAATGCTTCAACTTACAGTATTCACTATGTTTAAAATTATTTAAATTTTCTTAATGTATATCTACTTTTAAATAGTACTATAAACTGTAATGTATCTATTTACAAAGTATGTGCTTTTCAGGATATTACATATATGTGCATGTTAGCATATCAGTCATGGTTGTTTCAAATCCATAGTGGGATATTTGCAAAAATTTTGTCATAATTGTGTGTTTGATGCTGGCTTTGTGCTTTCAGACTGTTAATTTTGTTTTTGTTTTTCATCACACCTTGTTACTTTTTTTTTTTTTTTTTTTGGTACCAGGGATTGAACTCAGGGGCGCTCAACCACTGAGCCACATCCCCAGCCCTATTTTGTGTTTTCTTTAGAGACAGAGTCTCACTGAGTTGCTGAATCCCTCAATTTTGCTGAGGCTGGCTTTGAACTTTCAATCCTCCTGCCTCAACCTCCTGAGCCACTGGGATTACAGGCACACGCTACCTTGCCTGGCTCCTTGTTACTTTTTATTGAAAGGCAGACATATAGTATTTGTAAAAGAATTTGAGATGATAGATTTTCAGTGTGAAATTTTGTTTTTCTGGTTAGGATTTAGGCCACGTACACTGATGCAGTTGTGGTGGTGAAGGCTGAAGTTTCCTATAGTCCTTGGTTTCGTCTCTCTAATTGTTTTTTGTTTTCCTTAGAGACTCCTTTTTAAATATGGTTTGGGGAAGCCGACTTCTCCTCCTGGTAAATAAATGGTGATTTATTTCCTACACTTATTGCTGCATCAATTTCCTGCCACTCGGACACTTGACACGGTTCTGTTGGAGTAGAGGATCCAACACTTGACACAGTTCTGTCGATCGTCCTCCCTCTTGGGGGCCACAGGTGTGGCATGTCTCCATGTGTAGTTGCTTTTTAATATTAATAGTCAATATATCATTAGAAAAAAAAAAGAAAAATATATATCATTAGAAACTTACTGGGAAAACATTGGGAAGGTTTTACTGTATTGAGACACAAAATAATGCACAATGAAAATTTAGCAGTAATACATACGTAAAATATATGAAAATAAAAAATTGTAACTGTGCTCGAGTTAAAAGGAGACAGTGATTGCTTTAGTACAATAATTTCTGAATATAGATGGATAAAGAGGCATTCCTCTGAGCTTGGATGCGGTGTTTAGCCTTTGTTGCTTTCCTAGTTTTAATAGTTGATTCTAGAGATACTTTACATAATAAAAATATTTAGGTTAGTTATAAATATAATTTGTGTTTTTCCTATGTTTAGTTTAATTCTTTGAGAATCAGAATAAGATTATAGCCCACCATTACATGAAATAGAATAGATTAAATATTAACTATAAGTTGATTTCTTTGCCCTTTAATAATAGTAAAAACTTTTTACTGTTAAACACTGGAGTTCATGGCGGGGTAGTTTCTCAGAAAATCTAGCGTCGTGTTTGTTCTGAAGGTTAAAGGCTGGCAGATTGTGGTGACCTCAGTTTAGCTGGGAGACGAGGTTGTTTTAATCTAGCTGGGAAATAAGGTTGTTTGGTCTGGGTTGTCAAACAGAGGGAATGTGTACTTTGAGAAGAGGCATAGATTGTACTTTTGAAGGTTTTTCTTATTTTAAATTAACCATAGAATGATATAATCATTACTAAAAAAAAAAAAATCTTTAAAAAGTCTGGCAGAAAAAATAAAGACAGATTCAGCCTCAGAACACTTGTTGTCTCTGTGTGCTGTTTCTCCACTGCGTCGACGCCTCCCATCCACCGAGGACCCCCGACCCCTGCTAGGGCAGGACCCTGGCAACTTATCTGTCTCACCATTTGGGGAGCCGCTGTTTGCTTTGTGGCCTCAATGCCCTAATGAATTAGAGAAAAGTGGTTGGTTTTCAGGTTGCCCCACTGTTTGCTTATTGTGAAGTGGCATTCATTGTTATATATTCATACATGCACAATGCATGATTTGGTCACTTTTGCTGCCCGGTAACTTTTTTCCCTTCTCCTCCTCCTTCCTCCCATCCCTGTCCTCTACTCTACTGATCTCCCTCCTACGTTCACCATCCCTCCTTTTTCTCTCTAGCTTCCACATGTGAAAAAAAATATTTCACTTAACATGATGTTCTCCGCTTCCATTTTCCTGCAAATAACATAGCTTCATCCCAAGAACATTTTTTTAGAACTAAAATCTTATTGCAAAGAGGCTGTTTTAAAACCCACCCATTATAAGGGAAAGTTCAAGTAGATTCTGGCACATCACACAGAGTTCTGAAGGATACAGGACAATAGCCCTGTTCCAACCACCTGTTTCTACTAATTTTGTTCAATGTCAGTTCAGAATTTTAATGTTTTTGACCAAATGCAGTTAGGATGCTACTGAAATGAGACAGAAGTTGTTAAACTTCGTTTTCTATAGTTCAAAAAGAACTATAGCTGAAATATGTTTCAAAGCATGATGATAAATTACATTCCAAACGCAATTCCTTAAGTGAAATTTTAAAACTGATTCCTGTGTGTTCGTTTGTTTGATATGGGGTATTGAGCCCAAGGGCTCTCTATTATTAAGCTACATCCTCAGCCCTTTTTATTTTGAGACAGAGTCTTACTAAGTTGCCAGAGGCTGGCCTCAAACTTGCAATCCTTCTGCCTCAGCCTCCCGAGTTGCTGGGATCAGGCATGTGACAAGTTCCTGAATGTTTCTTTAGACTCTCATACTTCAGTGTGCTTTCAAATTGCCTAGAGGTACCTGTAGAAATGAACCTCCCTGTGCTCCACCTTCAGAGATTCAGTAAGACTGAAGGGAGACCCCATAATATGCCTTTTGACCAACAAAAGCTAGGTGCCTGGGTGATCTGATGATCAGTCATTAAGAGGATATAATAAAGCAGTGGATTCACTATCAGAATACTGAATTAGAATTGTAGTCCCGCCATTTAGCAGTATTAGGCATGTGGCTAATATATGAGATTTTTGGTGCAAAGATGATAATACCTGCCTAATTACAGTAAAAACTAACATTTATTTAGCAATTAATATGTTCTAGGCATTGCTCTAAGTGTTCTTCCTGACATACTTCATTTAATGTTTTCAGTAACCGAAGGTTTTTGAAGAAATTGAGGCACAAAGTGTAACACAAAATTATACATAGCTAGAATGTAGTAAAGCCATGATTCAGATACACACAGCCTGCTCTTTACCTCTAAGTGCACCATACTTCAGGTTGTCTGGATCAGTTCACTCACTCAATAGTTCTTTGCCAATTCTGTAACCTTATTGGGTCTCCACTCCATGATAACAAACTATTGCATTTACAAATTCATTATACTCTCAATTTTTCTGTGAGAAATTTATATTGATTTTAGAAGCAACTGATGCAAAAGAGTTCATGAATTATGAATATGTCCATGTCAGAATTTTGCTTTTCTAAAATGCTCCTTGAATCTACCTTGGAAATAATATCCTTAATAACTTTCTGGCATGGAGTATGTAGAAGCTGCTGAAGCTGTATTCACAGAATCATATGGCATCTTTTTTTTGTGTGTGAAAATAAGTGGGAGACATATGGTAATTAGCAGGATGCAGGGTGGTACCGGTGCACAAAGTAGCTGTTTATGGTATTGTGGTTAATCTTTTTTCTATTTGGTTTCAGCCTCCACCAATTTCCTGTCCCTCCCCACCACACCCACAAACACACTCACACACATTCACGCTCAAATTTGCATATACTTCTGCTGCCTGGCCAGAAGTGGCTACCTGACCCATTCTGGGCCAATCATAGTGCTTCTCCAACATGCTGGAAGGAAAAGTTCTTTCCTGTGCTCTTAAAAGTTGTTGGAATGTGAATCTAGAGTTGTTGGCAACTGGGTCTCTGCCATAGGAAGGAGAAAAGTCTGCAAGTGGTAGGAGAGAATAAAGAAGTGATCGCCATAGTCGAAGAGAGAAGATCCTCTTGGTGTCTGCTCTCTGGATATGTTGTCCATAAAGCCTGCCTTCCCTGAGATTTGGTTATGACAATCAAAGCTGTCCTCTTCTTTTTCGCAATTTTTTAAATATTGGGGATCGAACCCAGGGGTTCTTAACCACAAGTCACATCCCCAGTCTTTTTTTTATATTTTATTTAGAGACAGGATCTAGTTAAGTTGTTGAGACTGGCTTTGAACTTTCGATCCTCCTGCCTCACCCTCCAGAGCCGCTAGGATTACAGGTGTGCATTAGAGCCTGGTTGTTTCTCATGAATGTTTGAGAAAACTTTCTCATCAATGTTCCTGCCGTTTGCAACCAGATGCTCACAATGGGCATGGAAACAGAGTTCCCTAGATTGGTTAGTGAAAGTTAAGGCTGACTAGGAAATGTCATCGTGTCTGAATCTCCTACAACATTTGGAGAAGTTTGGAACAAATCATTTTGCTCAGAGACTTACTCTCAAAGATTATTGAGGCTCAGTGCCATTGCGCATGCCTATAATACCAGCAGATAAGGAGGTCGAGGCGGAGAATTACAAGTTGAAAGCCAGCCTTAGCAACTTAGGAAGGCCCTAAACTAATTAATGAGACCCAGTGTCAAAAAAAAAAAAAAAGGGGGGTGGGTGGGTGGGTGTGCTGGGGATGTGGGTGGATGGTTAAGTGCCCTAGGTTTAATCCCCAGTACAAGAAAAAAAATTAAAAAAAGAAAAAGAAAAAAGAAAAAAGAAGATAGTTGAACTGGGCCCCATGGCACATGCCTGTAATACCAGCAACTCTAGAGGCTGAGGCAGGAGGATTGCAAGTTTGAGGTCAGCACAGGCAAAGTAGTGAGTTCTTATCTCGAACATTTAAAAAAGGGGGATATAGGGCTGGGGATATAGCTCCTCTGTGTTCAATCCCAGTATTAACCAAAAAAAAAAAGAAACTAATTGAAAAAAATGAGGGAGGAGGGGGAGGAAAGGAAAGGGGACTGAAATGGAGCGGGTCACATTCCATGTGTGCATGCATTTGTTGGGATGAACACAGCTACCACGTATAACTAGAATGCTCTAATAAAGATAAGAAAGTGACCTTAAATTCATGAAAAAGAAATTGTTGAAAATTATGATAATTGTACTAGTTTGCTACAACTGCTAAAACAAAGTATCATACACTGGGTGCCTTCAATAACAGAAACCTCAGTTCTGGCAGCGAAGACCAAAATCAGCGCCAGCAGGATGGATTTCTTCCATTGTCTGGAGGAAGGATCTGATCCAGGCCTCTTTCCTTGGTTTGCAGAGTGTTGTCTTTTCATCATCTTACCGATCTAAATATCTGTGTCCAAATTTCCCCTTCCATAAGAACACCAGTCACAGTGAATTAGGGCCCACTGAATAGCCTCATTTTCACCTGATTATCTCTGTAAAGACTGTTTCCAAAAAAGGTCAAATCATGAGGTACTGTGGGTTAGGACTTCAACACATAAATTTTAGGGGAGACACAATTCAACTGACAACCCAGTCCTATTAACCTTATAACAACATTATTGCACAAACTTCACTGCTCACAGATGGATGTGTGGTTTTGTTTTAAATAAACTGATAACTGTCCACCAAAATAAGTTCAACTTCTCAGGTAGTTCTTTCTGTACTTCCCTCCTAAAAACTATGTCTAATTTAGGAAAATGATTGTATGTGCTTAATATGTCTATTATTCAAAACTCACGGGTGTTGCAAATGACTCTGGCCAAATTAACTTACCTCTAGCAAACACAGGACTTTGGTGTCTGTTACAGTTCTGATTTTAATTTCCTTACCTCTCCACCTAGATTGTAAGATTCCACAAATGAAAGGTTCATGTTGGAATTTTTCCCATTATATGTATCCCCAGGGTTTGAACAAAGGTGGGGCTCAATTAATACTGGGGAAGAAATTTTCTTCTAACTTTACTCTTAATGCCACAGGCTCCAGCACACAGAAGAGATGAGTGGGAGATCAAACCCTCCTTTTTGGCTGAGGCAGTGGCACACATCTGTAATCCCAGTTGTTCTGAAGCTGAGGCAGGAAGACCACAAGTTCAAGGCCAACCTGGGCGATTTAGAGAGACCCTGTCTCTAAATTTTAAAAAGGGACTTGCGGATGTAGCTCAGTGGTGGGCGCTTGCCTTGCATGGCAGAGCCCGTGTCCAATACCCAACACACAAAGCCTCTTTTACCCCATCAGATATCTTCTTATCACAGCAATGTGTTCTTGGGTTATTCTGTGGTTTTAGGAGAAAATTAGTAACAAACCTAACCCCATACCAGGAGCCCTTGGATATGAAACACTCACAAGTACTCCTGAATGAGGGTGTTAACCACAACCACAGGAAACGGTCTCATTTCTAGGGATACTGAAGACAGTAAGAAGTGGTAGGTGCACATATGTTCACTTGTTAAATTGCACACACTTTTAAGTACTTTATGTAAGGTATGAATTTATAAAAGAAAAAATTAAAGCATTGATGAGAAAGGAATAAAGTTCAAATCCAGGATGATCTCCCCCATGTTTAGATCCTGCCAGGCATAAGGTAATAGGCTCACATATTCTGGCTAATGACTACTTTATGTTAGCTAAAGAGGTATCAAAATATATCTGCTATCCTGGCACAGGGCCACTTTCTGAATCAATTTTAATTTAATGTAGGGAAGGCAATAAGCAAAAAACTGCAGAGTTCTGTAGTTTGGCTTCCCAGAAGTTACTGTCTGAACCATTGTGGGGTTTGGAACTGCTGAAGTTAGTTTATTCAGCACTACTTAGTATTCACACTGGACTTCATGGGCACCAAAACAGGTCTGTCTCCTGGCTACTTACTACCTTACCTGAAGTTCATTTTGACTCATATTTTGATGAGCCAGTATTTTAATAAAAGGTTTTCCTATTAAAAAAATTATCCCAAACTTGGACATATGGCAAAAAGATAACTGTCCTTTCAAATGCATACTGAGAAACAAAATGAAAAACAAAAAACAAAAAACAAACAAACAAAAAACACCCAAAATCATGCTAGGGCACTATCAAGTTTACTTAAACATCTACTCAATCTCAGAGTAACCGAGAACAGATGTGTATCACCTCCCAAGCCAAAAATGTATAATTCTGTTTGACTTTGTATTTACTACCAATTTGAGCCTAGACTATAAAGTAAAATGTTAACATGGAGAAATAATAGGTCCAAATTTTTCAGATGTATCCTCCTTTGAGTCAGCTGCATTGTCTGCTGGGTCCCTAAATATTGAGTTAAGTAAATCTTTGACAAGTGCCCACTATATATCTTGTTTTAAGAAAAAAAAAAAAAATATATATATATATATACACACACTCGGGATCGAACTCAGGGCCTTGTGCTTGCAAGGCAAGCACTCTACCAGCTGAGCTATCTCCCCAGCCCAAGAATATATTTTTAAGAAAATAAAAGGGTAAGCCAGAGACTGGGAAGTAACCACAAATTATATGATCAATTACTTATAGCTAAAATATACAGACCAATATAGAACAGAAGACAGAGAGAAATCCACATAGCTAGTTAACTGATTCTTCACAAAGGTCTAAAAACAGGACAAAAGATAACCTCTTTTAACAAATGATGTTGGGAAAACTGGATATCCATATGTAAAAGACTGAAACTACATCCCTCTCACCTGCACAAAAGACAACTCAAAATTGATCACTGACCTAGGAACAAGACCAGAAGATTTACAACTACAGAGGGAACATAGAGGAGAACCCAACATCTTGGCATAGGCAGCAACTTCCTCAATAATACTCTTATAGCTCAGGAAATAACACCAAGAATCAATAAATGGAATGGCATAAAACTAAAAGGCTTCTGCAGCAAAAACCTACAGACCAATGGAACAGAAGACACAGAGACAAACCCACATAAAAAGTTACCTCATACTAGACAAAGGCTCCATATTCATACTTGGAGAAACAATAGCCTCTTCAACAAATGGTGCCGGCAAAACAGGAAATTCATATGCAGTAAAATGAAACTAAGCCCCTATCTCTCACCCTGTACAAAACTCAACTCAAAATGGATCAAGGATCTAGAAATTAACCCCGAAACCCTTCAACAAATAGAAGGAAAAGTAGGCCCAAATCTTCATCTCATTGGCTTAGGACCAGAATTCCTTAACAAGACCCCCACAACACAAGAAATAAAAGCAAGAATCAATGAATGCGGTAGAGTCAAACTCAAAAGTTTTTTCTCAGCATAGGAACTAATCAATAATATGAAGAGAAAGCCTATGGAATGGGAGAAAATCTTTTCCACACACATTTCAGACAGAGCAATAATCTCCAAAGTTTATAAAGAACTTAAAAAACTTTACACCCAAAATACAAAGAACCCAATCAATAAATGGGCTAAGGAAATGGGCAGACACTTCACAGAAGATATACAGGTGATCAACAAATATATAAAAAGTGCTCATCATTACTAGTAATTAGAGAAATGCAAATTAAAACCACCCTAAGATTTCATCTAACTCCAATTAGAATGGCTATTACCAAGAACACAAGCAATAATATGTGTTGGCAAGGATATGGGGAAAAGGCACACTAATACATTGCTGGTGGAGTTGCAAATTGGTGCAGCCACTCTGGAAAGCAGTGTGGACATTCCTCAGAAAACTTGGAATGGACCCACCATTTGACCCAGCTATTCCACTCCTTGGTTTATACCCAAAGAACTTAAAATCAGCATACTACAGGTGATGCAGCCACATCAATGTTCACAGCAACTCAATTCACATTAGCTAGACTGTGGAACCAAACTAGATACCCTTCAACAGATGAATGGATAAAGAAACTGGTATATATATATATACCAGTTATATATATATATATATATAAAATGGAATATTACTCAGCCATAAAGAATAATTAAATTATGGCATTTGCTGGTAAATGAATGAAGTTGGAAAATATCATGCTAAGCGAAATAGGCCAAGCCCAAAAAACCAAAGGCTGAATATTTTCTCTGATAAGTGCATAACAATATATAACAAGGGAAGGTGGTAGGGGGAAGAGAAGAATGAAGGAACTTTGGATGGTGTAGAGGAAAATGGGGTGGGAGGGGGTGGGGGACAGAAAGAATGAAACAGACAGTATTACCCTATATACATGTATGATTACATGAAAGGTGTGAATCTACATTGTGTATAATCATAGAAATGAAAAGCACCCCATTTGTGTACAATGAATCAAAATGCAGTCTGTAAAAATAAAAAAGATTTTAATAAAAAAAATGGGCAAAGGAACTGAATAAGTACTTCACAGAAGAAATATAGTCAAAAATAAATGAAAAATGTTCAACATTTCTAGCAATTAGAGAAATGCAAATTAAAACTACACTGAGATTCCATCTCACTCCAGTCAGAAATGGCAACTATCAAGAATACAAGTAACGGGCTGGGATTGTGGCTCAGTGGTAGGATGCTTGCCTAGCATTGTGAGGCACTGGGTTCAATCTTCAGCACCACGTAAAAATAAATAAAAGTATTGTGTTCATCTATAGTTAAAAATTTTTTTAAAAAAAGAATAAAAGGAATAATAAATGTTGGTGAGGATGTGGGGAGATAGGTACTCTCCTACGTTGCTAGTGGGACTGCAAATTGATGAAACCACTCGGGAATGCAGTATGGAGAGTCCTTAGAAAACTTGGAAAGGAACCACCATCTGACCCAGCTATCCCACTCCTGGGTCTATACCTGAAGGACTTAAAATCAGCATATTACAGTGACACAGCCACATCAACGCTTACAGCAGCTCAACTCACAATAGCCACCGATGGAAACAACCTAGGTATCCTTCAATGGATGAATGGATAAAGAAAATGTGATACACACACACACACACACACACACACGGAATATTATTCAGTTACAAAAAATGAATGCAATGATGGCATTTGCCAGTAAATGGATGGAACTAGAGAATATCATGTTAAGTGAAATAAGCCAGTCCCAAAAAACCAAAGGCTGGATGTTCTCTGATATGTGGATGCTAACTTACAAGGGAGGGTGGGGACGAGAATAGAAGTCCACTGGATAGACAAAGGTGAATAAAGGCAAGGAAGTGGGGAAGGGAATAGAAAGGACAGTAGAATTAATCAGACATAACTTTCCTAGTCTTATGTTTGAAAACGCACTGAGGGTAACTCTGCATCATGTACAACCACAAAAATAGGATCCTAACTGGAATAAGTTATACTCCATGTATGTATAATATGCCAAAATATATTCTACTGTCATGCATAACTAAAAGGAATAATAAAAAAGAACCTACAGAATGAGAGAAACCTTTGCTAGTTACTCCTCCAACAGAATATTAATATTTAGAATATATAAAGAACTAAAAAAATTCAATATTAAGCTGGGCAGGGTGATGCACGTTTGTGATCCCAGCTACTTGGGAGGCCAAGGCAAAAGGATCCAAGTTTGAATCCAACCTGGATAATTAATTAGATCCTTTCTCAAAAAAAAAAAAGAAAAGAAAAAAAAAAAAGCCTAGGGATGAAGCTCGGTGGTAGAGAGATGCTGGCTGGGTTCAATCTCCAGTACTGCATAATAAATGAATGAATGAATGAATGAATGAATAAATAAATATTTAGAGCAAGCAAAAGGAACTCTTATACCCCATTTGTGGGAATGTAAATTAGTACTACCACTATGGAAATTAGTATGGATGTTCCTCTAAAGACTAGGAACAGAATCACCATATGCGGCTATACCACTCTTTGGTATTTATCAAAAAAAAAAAATTAAGGTCAACATATATAGAGATACATGCATACCTATGTTTACAGCAGCATAATTCACAACCACCAAATCATGGAACCAGCTTAGGTATCCTCAACAGATGAATGGATAAAGAAATTGTGATCTATATACACACAGGCACACATACCGTGGAGTTTTATTCAGCCATAAAAATGAAATTATGTCAATTCCAAGAAAGTAAATGATACTGGAGAGCATCCTGTTAAGTGAAATTAAACTCAAAGTCAAGGTCATGTGTATTTTCTCTCATATGTGGAAGTTAGAAAGGAAAAAGGGGAAGAAAGCAGGGGGAATCTCATGAAGTTATAAAGGAGTTGGACATGGTGGTGCATGCCTGTCATCTCAGCTACTCTGGAGGTTGAGGCAGGCGTATCACAAATTTAAGGCCAGTTTTGACAACTTAGCAAGAATCTGTCTCAATAAACTAAGAGGGGTGGTGATGCAGAGTACCCCTGAATTCAATCCTCAGTACCACCAAAAAAAAAACCCAACCAAACAAAAAAAAAACAATCAACAATTCTTGAAACTCAAAATAAAAAACCAATTTAAAAATAAGTAAAAGAGCAGGGTGAGGTGGTGCACACCTGTAATCCCAGCAGCTCAGGAGGCTGAGGCAAGAGGATCTAGAGTTCAAAGTTAGCCTCAGCAAAATCGAGGAACTAAGCAACTCAGTGGGCCCTGTCTCTAAATGAAATACAAAATAGGACGGGGGATGTGGCTCAGAGGTCAAGTGTCCCTGAGTTCAATCCCTGGTGCCAAAAAAAAAAAAAAGTAAAAGATATGAACACTTTCTTAGTGTATAAGAATGAAATGATTGTCTGGGATGGAGCTGGAGCTCAACAGTAGAGCACTAGCTTAGCATGTGTGAGGCAGTGTGTTTGATCCTCAACACCATATAAAAATAAATAAATAAAATAAAGGTTATCGTGCCCAGCTACCAAAAATATGTGTGCGTGTGTGTATAAAAATTCTGTCTTGAACCCTTAAAGGAATTCACATTAAAGCCACAATGAGACACCTATGAGAATGTCTAAAATCAAAGAAAAACCAAAAAAAAAAAACAAAAAAAAAAAAAACCAAAAAAAAAAAAAAAAAAAAGAAAAACCAGTCAATTGTTGACATCATGGAGCAATCAGAACCCTTATGGGGAAACAGTGGAAATGTGAAATGGCACAACCACTTTGGAGAAGTTTGCATTGCCGTAAGAATTCAAATGTACATTTACCATTATGACCCAGTCTCCGGTAGAAAGAAAAATGAAAGCAAATTTTTACATAAAGATAATATGTATGAATGTTCTGGCAGCTTTATTTGTAAAAGCGCAACAATTCAAATGTCCACCACCCTGTGAATAGATAAGCAAATTATGATACATCCATAGAATGGAATATTATTCAGTAATACAAAGGACTGAACTCCCCTTCCCCTGCAGTACTGGGAATTGAACTGAGGAATGCTTTACACTGAGTTATATCCCCAGTCCTTTTTAACTTTTGAGGCAGGGTCTCCTTAAGTTGCTGAGGTTGGCTTTGAACCTGTGATCCTCCTGCCTCATCCTCCCAAGTTTCTGAGATTACAAGCATGTGCCACAAGCCCTGGCTCATCTCAACTTTTTAAAGAACGTTAACTCAAGTAGACACGAAGTGTAATGATCCTGATCACATCCCATAATGGAATATGTACATCCACTTGGATTTCCTTCCCCAGGGACTCTCCTTCTCTGATGAATGTACCTTCCACTTAGCCACTTGCTTGAATACAGAGGGTAACTGACTCAATGCCAGCCGATAATCAATTTTCCTGGGGAATATGGAATTGCATCTAAGAATCTAACAATAGTCTGATTTCTCCCTTACACAAAGATAAACTTAAGACATTATCTACCATGTGGAGGAGGAAACAAATCCAGCTGGAAGACTGAGAAAGAGATAAGCAGGGGAAAAGGATAACTTGCTGGTTTCTCTTCAGTGTTGCAGTCTGGTTCCAGTCTGTTCTGGAAATCTAGAAATCTGACCTTGGGTTTCATGATTCCTTACCATGTGACTTCTATAATAAAATTCAGCCTTTGTGAGCTTAGATGGATTTCTATCACTTCCAACAAAAATACTGTTAAAACATGTTTTATCATTTAAAGAAAACACTGTGTTCACTTCATATTGGAAAAGTAATTATTTATTATGACAAAAATAAAACTGTTGACTGAAAACAAATGAATGTTACACTATATTGCACCATGATTGCAAATGACCCAAAACCTGTCTAAAAGATGAACATTCCAGAGCAAACAGCATCCTTTTACTTGGATAAGTAGGCATGCAAGCAACTCATTATAACATAATTGTAGAAATAAAATCATGAGAACCAGCCACCTGAACTTAAAATATAAAATGCATTTCACAATAGTAATGAAGTATTAAAATGACAAAAACATGTCTTTTAAACAACCCACCATCAGAAGAACATGCTTTGAACCATTTGCAGGAAGTAATGATGTGAATCATTAATTAGCTTTGCCATTTTCTTGGTTAATGCTTATAATCTTGAACCAATGGCACACATTTCAGTTGCTTGGTTAGGGTTCAGAACAGTTTGTGGTGTCAAAGACATTTTTCCTTTCCTCTGAACTACAGCAGTGGATCCACAGAGAGATATGACTCACAATTTTGACCTTATAATACCATTTGTATTTGACCCAGGCTGATTAGCTAAGATATACTGTTAGAGCTTTTGCGGAAAGCTTGAACCTTGATGGATACTATTTAAATTTTAGGAAATGAACATAAAAACAAATATACACATTTTAATGTAGTTGTACATTCTGAGGCAAGAAGTATATTGAATACAGGACTTAATGCTTCCTCTTTAATGCTCTAAAGCACCAATTTATGTTATGATGGCAATGTGTGATTATAATCATTATACTCTGATGAGAATAAGTGCAAGAGCAAGGCAAACTATGCTCTGTGGAACAGATGAACATGGCAAAGTTTGTAACTATCTAATAACTGGAAAAAAATAACCATCATTTCACACTTTCAATGAAACAGCAGCTAAACTTCTTTAAAATCAAAATTAAAAATTTTCATAACCCATACTGAAAGTTTACTCCAAGAGAATAAAAGAGGGGTTTCAGAGTCCCTGAATTTTCCGAGGGAAAATGTAAGATCAAAATGATTATAGTCTTTTATGAATAGGGATAAAACGTGCAAAGAAATCATACACAATTGTGATCTAATGATAGTCACTTGCTATTTTAACCAATATTGATGGAAATATATTCACAGTATACTACAACCAATCAAATTAAGAGATTTTTCCTTTCCCTTATTCTATTTAACTAATCAAATATTGAATAAGCATTGGCTCATTTGCTTTAATGAAAATCATATGTGAATCTGATATATTGTGTTAGTTCTGCTGGTGGTAAATAATTAAGAATAAAACAAAAATCTCCAAGGAATGCAATTCCTTAGTTGTAAATTTTGCATATTTCAAATACAGTTTGGGTGAAGGGGGTATTTATGGGATGGTGTAACATCCCACAAACTTGAGCAAAGCACCTTGTGATTTGAAAAATGAGGTAACTTTTTAATTAAAATTTTACAAGTTTGTGCAAGAGAACATTTCCATTCTTTCAGAACTATTCTTTACTTTCTTTCCTTTTTTTTTTTTTTTTTTTTGGTAATGGGGACTGAACCCAGGGGCACTTTACCACTGAGCAACATACTCAGCACCTTTTTATTTTTTATTCTGAGATGGTCTTGCTAAGTCACTTAGGGCCTTACTAAGTTCCTGGCTGGCCTTGAATTTATGAACCTCCTGCCTCAGTTTCCCTAGCTGCTGCAACTGTAGGCATGTGCCACTGAACCCAGCTAGAACTTTGTTTTCTATTCTAAAAGCTATGCACAGCACATTTTATTATTTCTGCATTTTCAGGAGAACACTAAGATTACTGATTAAGGGGGATGGGTAGGAGAGAGCAAAAGATGCCTATATGTGACTACAGTTCCAAAATCTGAAAACCTAATCAGTCTTCAAAATTTTCTGGTGACATTAAAAATATACGTCAACTAGTTCTATAGTAAAATACAATATACTTTCTAGTAATTGTAAGTGCCTTAAATGGGAAGAGGGGGAGAAATTCATTCTTCTATTTACATTTTCTTATCTAATATCACTTTGAAGATTTTACCTTTAATTTCAAACATTCTGAATTTGTTTCCAAAAGTATACTGTAAGAATTCAAATTAACATTTCCCAAACAATTCTTCAAAGCACATACATTTAAAGCTGACTTTAGACCACCTGAACACATTTTTCCCCCTAAATTTAAAATGTAGTTGAACATATTTTTCACATTGACCTTCTCTAAAAGAGCTTTAGTTATGAAAAATTCTTAAAATATACATTTTTTGAGGAGGAGTCTGGTTTTTGGGTTTCAGTCTTCACAGTCATTTTCAATGAGTAAAGATTAGACTCTACTAAAAAACCTAACCTTGACTATAAGTTTCAAATTTATACAGACACTTGTAAAATAATGACAATCTGGCTACGGTATACTTTGAAAACTAAAAAGTCAAATGGAACTGTAGTTTGGGGTGGCATTTATAGGCAATAAACTGAACTACTTCCATCCAATTAAAGCCAGGAAAATGAGCAAGATAAATTTTCCAGAAGGTATTTCCAACATACACTGATGTTTTATAAGCAGAATACTACCATTTTTTATGTGATATGGCTTGTTTTCTCTTTTGCATTATCATTAGTCATTAATTCAATTTAAGTTTGAATAGTACTTATTATTTGGTACTTTATTTTCCTACTTGTTTGTATTTATATAATAAATGAAGTGACAATGGGGGGGTAGTAATCAAATAATGAATGGCTATAATTTCATACTACATGGACTTCCCTATTTGAGGCTTTAAAAAATATAAATAATAGATTCAGATCTACTACTTTAGATAGCCAGTACAATGTTCTACTAGATACAGGATACCGTGCTGTATCTTGAAGGGACTTTACCCTGACAGAATGTTTTGGAATTGAAATTTGATACAAAGTTTTTTGGTTCCAAAGCCATAGATAAAAAATTAAGACTCATAAAAGTTGATCTTCCAAGAGAAATGTCAATAAAATTTACACATCTATGGGTATAGTACCAGTACATTTCCGTAAAGTATGTTTTACACAGTAATGAATTAAATGAGTGCAATTCAGAAACAATTTCACCTATAATTTCTCCTAACTTCTAAAAAACCAAAAAAGCTTTCATTGTTTTCCTCAAAATTTTCTTTGCTTTGAGCATTCCATGGCTCTTTAGAGGCTATTGTTAATGGCATTACCTATATTTCTCACAGCTTCCATAGGAAAATAATTATTATCTCTTTATTCTATAGATACTGAAAGTTAAATTATGCTTAATCAAAATGATTGTGGCTATAGGGGTAGTGACATTTAAAAATTTTCAGCAATGAAAACCTTGTATTACCTTTCCTCTAATGAATATAGAATATACCTTTAAACATACTAACACAAATATCTAAAAGCAAAAATTACATATTTAATCTTCAGTTTTCAATAGATTTTATATGTATATATATTAATATTTCAGGTTTTAAGAAATTAAATTACATTAACAACATTCAGTATATTCCCTTATAAGGACAGTTAATTCTAAGAGTTCTCAAATGAGTCTCAAATAAGCATTATGAATTTAAAGATAAAGAGTACAAAATGTCAGAATTAAAAATATGCCACATTTGAACTTGCAAAGGCAAGTACATTTTAATCTTAACATAATAAAAAGATTTTGCCTAAAATTTAAATTCTTTGGGGCTGGGGCTGGGGCTCAGTGGTAGAGTGTGTGTCTAACATGTGTGAGGCACTGGGTTTGATCCTCAGCCCCACATAAATAAATAAAAAATAAAGGTATTGGGTCCATCTACAACTAAAACAACAACAAAATAAAACTTTAAATTCTTTATCCTCCAATTAAAAATAAAATGCAGAATAATCTCCTGAAGGTAATGTGAGTTGGGTTTCTTGCTTTCCACATACTAGAAACTTTGCTAGGCAATATGTGGATCTGACAGAGAGGGTAAAACTCAGATTATTCCCTTGTTGAACTAATTAGCTGCTAATCAGACTTCCAAAGAACAGGTATAGTACAAAATTAAGAACTTATCTCAAAATATGAAAGGCACTAATCACAAATTTACATTTTTCAAATAATATCTGTTGGCTGATTTACAATGAATAAAATCAATGCTTCAGTATTAGATACTTGCTTAGGTTAAGACATTCTCTTGGAGTAAAGGATGATCAGTTTTCATACCATTTTGACAGGAAAGATCTGGTGAAACCTTTTAAAAAGTCTTGTATGAACTTCCTAATTGAACTTTCCCCAATCATTGGCACAAAATCTACTTGAATGATGACTTCATTTTCAACAAACAGCTAACATAAATCACTTCTAATCAAAAAATAACAAAATGGTTTTTAAAAATTATTTAGAAAATTAAATAGTAAATCTGAGACTCTACTAGTATAGTTGTTTGACAAAATACAATCGACTATTAAAAACACTTTAAATATAATGCTGATGTGGTAATATAAAAAATAACCATGTAATCTGATAGAATAAAACTGAGCCAGTCAATCTTATTGAATACAAGAAGGCAGATTTCTTATTTCATAAGAAGAATACTGTAGTACTAAATACACTTTTTCTCAGGATAGACTTGAGAATTACCCTTAGTACTTATGGTAAACAATAAAACCAAGTAGAAATTCAGGCAAAGTGTGCTTTAGGTAAATGATATTATCTTAATTACCATCTCCCTCCATCATCTTCTCTCTCTCTCACACACACATATATACACCACAAAGCATCTGTATTGATTTATACCTGCTTTTTGTACATGTTCTTGATTATGGGTTATATTAACTAAACTAAACTAAACTAAACCACTACTTGGTACAGAATCATTAATTAAAAGGTTCAAAATAAAGTTAACTATTTTTCAAAGTCCAGAAAGCTTTCTCCTGGCCATTTTTCTATTAAAGGTCATGCTACCACTAAACAAATCAGAAAAGTGTTACCAAATTTAACTAAATTAATACATCTTAAAATAGTAAACTAAGTATACCTGAAAACAGCAAAATTTAAATTTACAAATAAAATATTAAAATTAAAATACCACTTTTGAACAGATATTGATATTCTTATGAACACTGAATCTTATTTTTGATCCAAAAGAAAATACTGCAAGAATGAAATATTATTCTCTAAGTACATATTCTATACCTTTCTTTAGAGCAAAATCACACATTTGAAATTTTAAAAAATTGAAATTAAAATTCCTGTCCTCCATTTTAATTTAAAACATGCAATGCTTAAGATTTACGTATTAGACAACTGCCTCAAAAACTTTTTAATGTGATCCAATAAATAAACTTATGATAGATTATGACTTTTCCTTCACTTTGATTTGAATTTATATGTTGTTGAGAATATTAACTTTGGGTATTGCAGTAATACTATAAAAGCTAGGATTAAGTTTAGCAGCTTCCTATAAGATTTTAGGACATGAAGTATATTTAACTCAAAGATGGCAACTGTTTTAAGGCTACTCCCTACAACATTCTCAAAAATATTTAAAGAAAGCCCCATTGTTTTTTAGTATTTTGCTGGTGGCAAAATGCTATGATAGACACTATATCAAATTTCAAGAGAGAAAAAAGACCGTTCATACTTCTGCTTTAGCTACTGTTGAAAGCAGATGTGATGTCTCTTCAATTAATAGGTGAAATTTTGTTGATGATAGAGTTGATTGAAAATTTATACTAAAATAGATCCAGATGTCATATTTTAATTTTAGTGGTGGTAATGCTTTAATAACTTCTGATTATTATATATACAGTGAATTATGTGACATTCCTAAAACACCAGATTAACCCAATAGTATTTACCATCCATGCCACGCTTTCAAATAAATATTTTACCTGGATTAGTTTTTACCAAATGTTGTATCCAGAAAAGTGAACTCAATTCCTTTACATAAATTAACAGTCTAATTAATTTCCATGCTAATAGCAACTTACAATTATTCCATGAAATGCAATATGTGAGGGAAGTTTAAAGGCAAATATTCATGATGTTTAATCTTTCTTACAAGTATCTTCTAGGCAGATTTATTTCTTTAGAATAAATTCTGTCAAAAAGATAAATGATTTATAGAGAGCATAAATATTTAGTGTTGGAAAAATTTGGAAGTAGTACCTGATATTTTCCACTAAAACTCTGTCAAACCTGGGAGAAGGGAGTGGTTGTCATGAATGGAAAGAAATTGGTCGTAAAGGTTATAACAATACATCTGAAAACATTAAACATATGACAAACATTTTTACAAGGCAGTCACTGAATAATTAGAATAAGCAGTCAGAAGAGTTCTGTTGCTGAAAACAGTTATACATTATGTTCATCCAACTGAAGATTAGTGCATTTAAAAAAAGTTAAGAAAAAATTTTTTATGTTCCAGTTCAGCTGCACTTGATTCAAGTGTTGCTCATAGAGGTTTGTGTTGTTATAAATTAAACATGCTGCTGCCTCAGCAGCCAAAGGTACTAGGAAAAATGTTCATGTCATAGAATAAATAGAGCAGTCTCTTTCAAGCTAAAAAGTTATCTCACGCCAATCCGGGAAGTCATCCACTCTAGACCTTGGCATAACCTACACAAAGAAAGAAGTATTTTTAAAATGAAAAACTTTATGCTTAACAACTGAAATGCATACTCAATTTTAAGTCTTATCTAAAGATCATTACTACATTATCTATATACTTCAGTGACAACATTCAATACCATATATTAAGTGGAATTTTTAATGGAAGATTCACTTAAAATGATCTTCAATCATTATGAGTTGAAACTGCTTTACTTTCATCTTAAAGACACAGCTTTGGCAGTTTTGCCATGAAGACTACAAATACCCTCCTCCCCTTTAACAGAAACTACTAAACTACAAAAGAAAATACCTACAGACCAGCCTTAAAATCATGTGTCAATCATTTCTATAACACATCTATTATACTGCCAGGATTTCTAAGAGGAGAAAAATAAGAAGTTAGGTTGATATGAAGAAAAATAAGTTCCTGGATAATAAACTGTATAATCTATGTATAACACACCTTGGCCTAACATCCACTTTCAAACTGGGAGCTTAGGTTTAAGTCCTTGCAGACTTAAACTTATATTTAACCTTGTATATTTTCTTTAAATATTCCTTTATGCTCAGGCGATATTACAGTTTTTTCTCACTCAAGAAATTATAAAAGTAACAAATGAATAAAAAATTTGAACTGTGAAAACTTAATTCAAAATTTATTATTGCCAGATGTGATGATGCACATCTCCAATCCTGGTGACTCAGTAGTTTGAGGCAAGAGGATTCGAAGTTTGAGGTCAGTTTGAGATACTGTCTCAAAATAAAAAATTAAAAAGGGCTGGCAATGTACCTCAGTGGTAAAGAATCCCTGGGTTCAATCCCCCATATTAGAAATACGTAAATAAATAAAATAAATTATTGTTTTGGCTAAACATTACATTTACATTAATGAAAAAAGTTAATTAATTACACTAATTAAAGTCAATTAATTACATTAATGAATAAAGTTGTAATTTTATTTACTAAAATTATTTAACCCTCTAAGTCTGAGATACAATATAAAAACCACCATGAATTAAGAACAATAAAAGAAATAAAGATCCAAGAAGGAAACAGGTTTGCCTAAAAGTGTTGAAAAAAACCCATATCTCCCCTCAGGTTGATTAACACTTACCCTTCTCCTGTTAAAGCACAGCAGGACTGAATGTGCCATGGATGATCCTTAATTGAACTGAGGGTGAGGTATTTAGAGATTTCAGCCGCTGTCATACACCCTTTCATATCCTGTTTATTTGCAAAGATAAGGACTGCAGCCTTCCTTAAATCCTGCAATCAATTAAAAAAACTGTATTATTTGAGATATTATTAGTCAAACTCAAACAATGAAGTAAGAGTGTAAAATATACCCAGTGGGATAGTTATAATGAACTGCCCCTACTTTCAAATGATCAGGCACTAATAATGAACTTTAAAATTTTATTGAAATAAAAATAATGTCAATCATAATTTAATGGCTCAGTCTAACAAAGACAGATTAACATAAATAGTTAAAAGTTATTTATTTTGCGGCAAAAGAAGTTAAATTAAAAATAAAACATACAGATGGGCTTGGTGGTATACACCTGTAATCCCAGAGGCTTGGGAAGCTGAGATAGGAGGATCGGGAGTTCAAAGCCAGCCCCAGCCAAAGTGAGGCACCAAACAACTCAGTGAGACCCTGTCTCTAAATGAAATACAAAACAGGGCTGGGGATGTGGCTCAGAGGTCGGGTGCCCTGGGATGATATCAAACTAAAAAGCTTCTTTATAGCAAAGGAAACAAAAAAATGTGAAGAGAGAGTCTACAGAATGGGAGAAAATCTTTATCACCTGCACCTCAGATGAAGCATTAATCTTCATGATACAAAAAGAACTCAAAAAACCTAATACCCTGCCAAAATAAACCGATCAATAAATGGGCAAAGGAACTGAACAAGCACTTCACAAAAGAAATAGAATGGTCAAAAAATATATGAAAAAATGATCAACATCACTAGCAATTAGAGAAATGTAAATTAAAACTACACTGAGATTCTATTTCACTCCAGTGAGAATGGCAATTATCAAGAAAAGTAACAAGAAATGTTCATGAGGCTGTTTGGAGAATGGTACTCTCATACACTGCTGGAGGGACTGCAAATTAGTGCAACCACTCTGGAAAGCAATATGGAGATTCCTTAGAAAACTTGGAATGGAACTATCATTTGACTCAGTTATCCAACTCCTTAGTCTATACCCAAAGGACTTAAAATCAGCATATTACAGTGACACAGTCACATCAATGCTTATAGCAAAACAATTCATGATAGCCTAGCTAAGGAAAACAACCTAGCTGTCCTTCAACAGATGAATGGATAAAGAAAATGTGATATATATACAATGGAATATTACTCAGTCATAAAGGGGAATAAAATTATGGTATATGCTTATAAATGGATGGAACTGGAGAATATCATGCTAAGTGAAATAAGGCAATTCCCCAAAACCAAAGGTGAAATGTTCTCTCTGGTATGTGGATACTAACCCACAACAAAGGAGAGCGGGAAGTGGAAAAATAGAAGTCCATTGGATTAGACAATGAAAAATAAAAGGAGAGGGGAAGGGAATAAGAAGGACAGTAGAAATAATTGGACATAACTTTCCTAGTCTTATATTTGAATACACACCGAGCTCATATTTGTACATGAGCTCTGCATCATGTACAACCACAGGAACAGGATCCTAATCAGAACAAGCTATAATCCATAGCTTGGATTATATGTATGTATAATATGCCAAAATAGATTCTACTATCATGTATATCTAAAAAAATTTTTTCAATGTGTAAAGTTTTACAGTTGGTGAAATAACCAACATCATCACACACTAATCTTTGTAAAAAAACAAAACCAATATACAGAGACCTGACTCCATTAGTTTTTAAAGATTTGTTTTCAAAACTTACCTCATGAGCTAACATTCTGTATAATTCTTCTTTTGTAATAGCTAGTCGTTCCCTGTCAATGCTATCAACAACAAGAATGATGAACTAGAAGACAATTAAAAAAAAAAAAGAAAACTGAATGTGATGTAAAGTTTTCAAAGTTACTCATATAAGTAGTTACTTCACATAGCATCATCATTTGTATAAATTATACAGTGCCTTTTTTAAGCCCAAAGAGTTTACAGAGTGCTAAATATTAATAATGAGATAACTGATAATTTCAATAAACAAAAACTGTGACCAAGTTTGTTAAAGTGCAATTTGAATACATAGTATGTAATATGTTTTTAAATGTGAATAAAAAGTAATTTATAAAAAGAAACGTAATTTAAGTAACTTTCACTAAAACATATTATTCATTTACTAAACTAATAATTGGTTACTTATTTATGAGACAGTCTCCCATTTACTGCAAAGAAAAAGACAAACACAATAAAAAAGAAACAAAACACTAATGCACTGGGAAGGTTGGCATCCTGTAATTACAGCTACTCCAGAGGCTGAGGCAAGAGGATCTCAGTTCAAACTTTGCAAGATCCAGTCTCAAAATTAAAAGTTTTTTAAAGGGGCTATGGATGTAGATCATTCACGTATCATTTGCCTAGCATGTGTGAGGCCCTGGGTTCCATTCAGTGCCACATACAAATAAAGTGATAAATTGTGTTAAATTATATACACTAGTGTTAATATGCTAAAAGAACATGCAGGCGAGATGAGAGAAAGGCAAAAGACAGGACAACTGCAGTAATCTGTCGGTGGAGGTGAACATGAAAAAAAGTTGATCTTGCAAACTGAAAAACAAGAAACTTCAAACAAAAAATAAAAACAAACTGAAAGAAATTTTGCTAAATAAAAATACGATGAGATAGTAAGAAAAGGCCTCTAGCTCAAACTCCTTATTCAGAAGGTAAGTTTAAAAAATGAAATCATGTGGTGCTAAAGATTACATATAGTAAGGTGGTGATCTGAAATAATATAGAAAGAATGGAGACAAGTTATAGAGATGACCAGAAAACTGGGGAGAGACAACTAGGTTAATCTGAATATAAACTGAGAAGGGCTTAGAAAGGGACAAAACAAAGAGAAAGAAACACAGCAAATAAAGAATGGACAGAACACTGAGAATTACATGGGAGTTAATGAGAGGAGGGTAACAGGTATTAATCAACACCTGTAACTCCTTACATTATAATGTAGCTTTTGGATGTCATCACTGTGCAAAAAATTTTCAAAAAGCAGATGACAAAGTGAACAAAGTGATTAGTGAAATAGCACACAGAGAAAATTCCTATCTGAAATTTAAGAGTGCAAATGCTAGGTGTCATGCTGGTGTGTTGCAACAAAGGCCTCTATTTTTCATAGTAAATTTGATATTCTTACAGAAATAGTTTATTGAAAGAAAACTTCATGCATATGGTATCAGTAATAACATATCTTTTTCAGGACTAAAGTAAAGTCTTCTAGAATTTCAGCAATTTCAAAAACTACCCTTCTGAACAGTTTTAAGTGCACATGAAACAGCTAAAATCAACTGTGACCTGTCCCTCAAAGAGGAACTGTTCTTTTCACAGCTGGATTTAACTGAGTTTTGGAAAAACCATCTATGTTGCTGAAACAAGTTATATGCTACATATTCTTCACATACTTACTAATATAGTCTAGCTTCAGAATGTTACTTTACTGTACAAATGAATATTAAGCTAACTTATAACTACATTTGCTATTTGCTATTCTACTCTTCTGCCTCTCCCCACTCCCGACCCAAGTAAAATAAGTACTAACACAAGTGCTGAATATTTGAGATAGGTCATCCTGGGTTACTACTTACACACTGCATCAGAATATATGAACACATACGCTTATGATATTACAATATAAATCTAGAAGAATACATTTCTTACTTTAAAAGGCAACTTGCACACCAAAAATTCTTTGCATTTCATTTTCTCCCAACTCCAGTTTTTCAAAGCTTTCATTTTAGAAAATAATTGCTTAGGAATACCACTTTGCAAAGAAAAATTATATGAATGCAGTTGCATCCATATATTGTATTGTCAAAAGATAAAACTCTCAATAGTACTTCATAATCTTAAAACAACATCAATAATAAAAACTTGGCCTCTAAGAAGAAATAAAGCAGAAACAGGAGTTATTCCGGATTTGTTCCCTAGGCTAGCTCTGAAATGATAAAATAACTATGTGATAGAGAACTCTGAGGGATGGCTGCAAACCTATCATTTCTTTTTTTCTACATTACAATACAGGCTCACCAAAATTTTAAATATTCATTTGATGTTATTTGAAAATCTTATGTTAAATTACACTTAAAATATTTTACTCCTCCCTTAATTAGACCCTCTTATTTTTGCAAGATTTGGGGAAAAGTTATATAATTTCTCCTAACGTTAAATTTCTCCAACACTTGGAGATAGTACAGCAATACTGTAAGAATAAACTGAGAGAGTCTAGCCAACAGTAAGCACTCAACAAATATCATTCCCAACACTCTTCTACTTGCCTTTTCTATTTAAAAATCTGAATTCTTTAAAAAAAAAAATCTTATTAAAAGACAACTGCCAATATTCCTAATTTACATTCTATTTTCTGTTTCTTTTTCTAATTCAAATTCAGAAGTATTCTTGGCATACCTCTGTGTTTGAGTAATATGTGTTCCAAGATGATCGCAGTGACTCTTGACCACCAATATCCCACATAAGAAAATGAGTATTCTTTACAACTATTTCTTCAACATTGCTTCCTATAGTTGGAGAAGTATGAACCACTTCATTCATTAAGCTGTTGAAAAAGACAAACACCATAAAAACTCTTCTGCATATTTTGAAAAGCAAAGTGAGTTTTATCCCTATATTTTAAAAATGAATCACCCTTTCTCAAAATATAAACCATTAGCATAAAAAACAGAAACTTGGAGAACATTTTTGCCAATAAAGATCTAGACAAAGAACAACTACTGGAGATTTTTTTAGTAATTGTTTTTTGGTATTGGGGATTAAGCCCAGGGGCACTTAATCACTGAGCTATATCCACTGCCCTTTTTATATTTTTATTTTGAGACAGGGTCTCCCTAAGTTTCTTAGGGCCTTGCTAAGTTGTTGAGGCTGGCCTCAAACTTGAAATCCTCCCACCTAAGCCTCCAGGGTTGCTGAAGACTTTTGTTTTTCAAAAAAATAAATGAAATGCAACCTTGTTTTGGATGCGGGGAAGAACACTGTAGTGTGAGTTTGCATTTCTGTGGGAAAAAACTCACATATCACCAAGTCCTTTTATCATTTAGGTCAGAACCAATGCCTCATCCTCAATCAAGTTTCTAGGTGACTGACATCAATATCTGCAATGTGGCATCCACAAGAGTAGGCTATCCATAAATCTGAAGCTAAGCATGGTGGCACACACCTGTCATCCCAGTTACTCAGAGGCTGAGGGAGGAGGATCAAATGTTCCAGGCCAGCCTGGGTAACTTAGCAAGACCCTGTCTCAAAATAAAAAATTAAATAAGCTGGGGATGTAACTGCATGATAGAAAGCCCTGGGTTTGATTCCCAGTAACACACACACATACATAAAAAGTCTGTGTGAGACATTAAAAATCTAGCTCAGTCATAAAAATTAGTTCAGTATAACCCAAATTATAGACTTAAAAAGACAAGGTCATGGGCAAATAAAAATCTTACTTAATATGAACTATATATTTATCATACTGATGCTCATATCACTTATACTATCAAAATCATTAAGTTCCATTAATTAATTCAACATATTTATTTGCTGACAACATGAAAATACTGTATTGGAAGAGGATCACAGCCTCCTCATGAGCTTTATATATATATTTGGGGTACATGAAAATTACTTCAATAAAGATGAGAAATTTCTTAAATATTTATATTTGTTGTTTAAAGACTTTATATTAATATTAAAATACATAATGGCTAATGAATGAAAATATGTTAAAAAGCAGTTACCGAACTCTAAAAAAACCCAAAAGTAGTTAAGTTTTTAGCAAAGTAGTTGAAAAATAACATGCATTGGTTAAGTGAATATTTCTGGTGAGCTACAGAGTGATGTATATTTGTTTGTCTGTTATTCTTTCGTGAGGCTGGGTTTTGAACTTAGGGCCTCCTGCATGCTAGGTAAAAGCTATGCCGAGCTATACTTCCAGCCCCTAGACTGACATACTTTTAACACAGGATGAAGTGCGAAGAGCTCTGCAATCATGCAAAGTACTTTCTTATTATTTGTTAAAATGCTTGAGATATTGACCGATTTCTATAAGTTAACATTTCATTGATACTGAAAGAATCACTGCATTAGCACTGGCAGAATAACTAGAGTTACTTGGACAAGTGAATTGAACTCTTAAAATTTCCTTAAAGTACTAATGTATTTCTCTGAAAGTTTCAAGCCTCTCCCTTTTGTGAGCTAATAAAACAATATTTTGATCATCAGTATTTCAGACAAGTCTGGTTGTGCTAACCAATTCTAAAGCTATTAGCTGGGAGGGTAGCAAGTTCCTAGAAATATCAACCTATTTAAGTGAATCTCAGTGTGGAAAGAACTAAGTGAAATTCACTTTATCAACTTACCCAGCACTATAATTTGTGTTTTATTTATTATAGTTTAATATTAATTCTTTCTTTTAAGGCCAGAAAACAATAAATGCTTGTGGAAGCTTTAGCAAACATATGGTGGCTTATTTTACTTGCTTTTTTGGTAAAATGTTGAAAAAAAAACACATTTTTTTCTATTACATTGAAAAAATAAAAATGGCACCTCACTAATTACAAAATGTTTTAATAACTGAAATACTAAAAACCATTAAACACCCATACTCACAATTGATAAAGAATGGTGGTTTTCCCCGCATTATCCAGTCCCACTATAATTACTTTGTGTTCTACAAAAAGAAAGCAAACCATAAACATGAAATACTGGTGCATACTACAATTGCATGCATTCATACTACAATTACATGTGTTCAACAATAATCATTAGTTAGCTTGTTAATGAGAATTATTTACTGGATTTCTACTACTGAACTGCTAAAATAAAGAAATAAACTTTATGATATTAAAGACCTACCTTAAGTGAGCCAATCTATTAAAAGGTTCTCTAGCTAGTTCTTTTGTAAAAGAATGTGGGAGATGAGTTAGCAAAAAACTTGGTCACTTTAAGTGTGTGTGTGTGGGAGCATACAAACATTAATCTAGGCAAAACATTATGACTTAAAATATAAGTTTTTAAAATCTCTGCTTTACACAGCTATTTAGAGTCTCTGCTAATCAAGTTAGCTTTTTGTCAAGTTGTGTTTACTTGTGGTTTTCTATCTACATGTACCAGGATTATTTTTCTTCTATTCACTTAAAAATACCTCTTAGAACTGAAAACTGCAACGATTTCTCTGTCACCAAGACACATACTCTTAACCAGTTTTTCATTCCTTCTACTAATTTAGAGAAATAAAAGCAATTACTCAGTCTTTAATGTTTTTCTTTTTTCAATCTGAATTCAACAGTTTTCCTGCGCAGATATTGTTTTTTATTCTTTGCACAACAAAAGTCATTTCAGTCCTTTTCTCCTTCAGGTGTCATGCACTAAATAGTCACTTTATATAAGCAGTTATTAAGGTCCGTCTAATTATTCTGTTAAGTGGTACATAATCTAAGATCTCTTTAGAATGGAGAAGACAAAACTCCTGGATACCCTCTTTCTGAGATTTCAACCCAGTCAGAATATATTAAAGATTCCCTTAATCCAGGGCTGAATGCTTAGAAAGTAGGAAATGGATGGAAGCTGCCATAAGAACCAAAACACAAAATGTTCTCAATAATTTGGCACATTTTGTATCAGAAACCTGCTTCTCTTGATAACCCCTGATGAGTGTCAAAATTATGAAAATACATTCAGCTAAATTCAGTTCATATTCCTATTTTAAAGCCTTAATACTGCACCCATCAAAAAAAAAAAAAAAAAAGAGGGTTCATAATTCACAGGCAAATTCTTGAGATCACAGCCTATCTTTGTACCTTCTAATGATTTACACATTATAGGAACTGCCTATAATTTTGCAGGACAAGTAGATGTGGTCCTCTGGAAAGGATATTTTCATTATGGTAGAAGCTGCTTTGTAAAACAAAACAAAATGAAACTTATTGTAAGTCACGCTAACTTCTTTTTCCACTCTTGGTTCATGTCCCCTAATATCTAATGGAACCAATCTTGACATGTTTTTGCTTACAGTACAAGAACAAGAGTACTCTTAGCACAGGCATTTTAAATTTTGGTAGCAGCTGGAAACTACTTGCCCAGCATCTGGAGACATTAGTATTGCCTGCTCAGTTAGAAGAAAGTCCCTAGTCTAAGGGTAGTCAAAACTTAAAAGTATTAAGGTATTTCTCTGAAAGTTTCAAGTCTCTCTCTTTTTTTAAGCTACTAAAGCAGTATTTTGACAATCTTCATTTTAGACAAGTTATGCTATGCTACTCAGGAGTATCAGGGGAACAGAATGGACAGACAGAACCAAAATGAAGTGAATACATGGAGCCATTTTCAAACAATTCTGCTTCACATTTTTGATGATGATGACTGAATCAGAGTACTAAAGGCCTGATAGTAAAACTCATAAATCATGCATAATTTTGAAAGGCTGATATCCAAAGTGAATTAAGGAGTGGCAAACCCTGAAGGTGAATAGCATATGGATTTCATTCAAGTCGTATAAAACTTCAAATATTTGATTAACTTATCTTTCAGATTCCTTCTGCCCCACGTTGACAGGGAATTCTGGCAATTAAAACATATAATTTCAACTCTTACGATGAAGGTACACACAATTATCCTTCAAATAAACTAAAGTTTATCTTCTGATGTTAAAATTACCATCAACAATCTGAATCTATCTACAAGAAAACTTCAAGAATAAAGGAATGCCTACATGCTTTTAAAAAGCACAGAACAACAAAGTTTTAGATCTTTGCTCTGAAAAATATCTTTAACATTATCTATACAGCAAGACTAAAAGCAGTTCAAAGGCCATTGATTAAAAGCCAAGTTCTTAAAAAAACTGCACTCTGTTGCATAAGAGTTGAAATTGTGTTCCAGGAAGTCACTAAATAATTGCTAATTAAGTATGTTCATGACCAGATTTCAGCTCACATTTCCTGGTTCCTAAAGTTTTACCCATTCAAGAAACAATGGGAAAATAGGGAAACTGATGTGTGTGCACACTCTTACTATAAGAAATATACTAAAAAAATGTGTTACTTCAAATGTTTCTAAGTATTGTATGGATTGGTAAAATAGAAAATTACTTGAAGGCATTAGTAAATATAGTGATCTGTTAAGTTTTTAAGCAATACATACCAAACTACCAACATGTAAGTGGTATATATTCCTTGATGCTAAAAAGGAGGCCTTGGGCTTTGAAAACGATGAAGGTATGCCTGTTCTGTACTGCAGTCTTTGGGGCTGAGCATAATCACTAGTCGTATGTATATTTTGTGTACTGGAATACACACACACAAAAATCAACCAAGTGTCAGATTTTCTGTAAAGCCGCCCTGGGATAAATAAATTTCCCTAACCTGCAATAATTAACCCATTATGTTCCATAATCTACACATGAAGACACCTACAAAAACATATTGATTCATCTTAGAGGTGTTCTCTATATAGGATGATGAGGCATAAGGCTGTAAAGAAAGCAACTGTGGAAAGATGTTTACAGATTTGTACAATTTGTATTACCCAGAAATATGTTTTATTATTTGCTGACCTAAGGAGTTGAAAAAACTTTCAAATAAATCCCTTATGGTTCAAGTCACTCTCAATTAAAGGGGAGAAAGGATCTGTTCCAAAAATCAAACTGCTGTCAATATTCAGATGAACATTTAGGCAGATTATCATTTTTACTTAGAGGAAGGTGTAAGTGGTTTCCATTTCACTAGAATTAACATTTCTAGAATTGTGAGGCAGGAAGTATACAACTGTATGCTTTCACAACTTCCACTGAATCTCAAGGCATATATGTAAACTATATATTCTTTAGTTCTAATTCCTCAAACTACTCTCAATGAAAACTAGATATTTAGGTGACAAACTAAAACAGTCAATCTCAACCATTGTTAAGCAAGGCAAATGATAACATGGATAGTACCAAATTCTTTACTTAAAATCAATTTTTAAAATGTAGGTATAGAAAATTTACCTTGTTACTATCTTTCAAAAGCAAATAAATTTGCTGCCACAGAATACAAGGTGCCCATACTCAGGACAGGAAAGTTTGTGTTGGGGGTGAAAACGTGCAATTTAAAAGATTTTATGAATAATCAAATAATTCTAGGTTAAACATTACCACAACTATCAGAATAATAGTGAATTAGAATGTTTTCTTAAAGAAGAAAAAAAAAAAAAAAGTCTGCACACCATGAGATCATTATCAAGAGCATAATTTTACTAGAAATACCTTCCAGGAGGATCGCCAAGTTCAAAGTCAGTCTTAGCAAGTTAGCCAGATCCTAAAGTAACTCAGTGAGACCCTGTTTTAGATAAAATATAAAAAAGAGCTAGGGGGTGTTGGTTCACTGGTTAAGCACCACTGTGTTCCAACCCTGGTATCAAAACAAAACAAACACACAAAAACAAAGAACAAAACAAAACAACAACAACAACAACAACAAAAACCTTCCTAGAAACCAAGTTGTGCTTCTTTCTCCAACAAAGAGCTAGGAGAAAATCTTCCAGTGTTGCTTACCCATGCATCTCCAGACCCAGACCCCAGACCCCAACATAATGCAAATCTTACATTTAATTCCTCACATACACTATTTTAAATGTTTAAAAACATTTAAATATATAATCTTCATGGGTATTTAAATATATCATTTGATTTCAAGAAGTATAGAGCCTATAGGAAAAGATAAATCATGATCTGTATCTTAATTACTGCTTCTCAATTTTGTAGTAACATTTTACTACTAAGATAGTAAATAATTTATCACTTATTCTTTATTATTTACTTATACGGATTTACTGCTAAAATTGCAAATATAAGTAAAATAATAGCAAAAATATTAAATTGTAGTAATTATAAAATATTTTACTAAAAACTACTAATTTTTTCAAGCTTGAATAATGGTCTCCCAATGTGATGCTTCCCCACTTTTGTGACAAAATTGAATTTTACAGTATTCTACAAGTTAAAAAGAATTATTAAGTAGAAGAATAACAATCTTCTTGTAAACAAAAGGATTAAATACAGATAAAATAAGAAGATCAGAGAGTCTAAACAAGTCACAATTAATACATACTGTAGGTAAGAGGTCAAGTTGAAGAAAGTACCTAAAGAGATAACAAAGATGTATTTCCCCAAATCACTGAATAATGTCGTCTTCAACAAGAACATAATGAAATAGAGCTGGGTGTGGTACAGCATATCTGCAATCCCAGAACTAGGGAGGTTGAAGCAGTAAGACCGAAAGTTTAAGGTCAATCCCAGCAATTTAGGGAGATCCTGTCAAAATTTCAAAAGGGCTGGAAATGTAGTTGGATGGTAGAGCATCCCTGGATTCAATCCCTGGTACCAACAACAACAACAAAACAAAACAAAACAAATACTTGTATTGATCTAACATATTAAGTTATTTAGAAAATTCAAAAGCTGTCCACAGGAATGTTATGATTTAGAAGGCAAATGCTAAGGGGCAAAGACAATCTAATCCACAGTTTTTAAGCGTCTTTGACCACATTCACAGTTGAAAAAATGCAAATGGTACAAAGAGTAAAAGATCACAGATGGTCCATTAAAAAACACCTCAATAAATTTGAAATAAAATTGAAATCTTATATAGAGTATATTTCCAAACACAAGGGATTATATTAGGATCCAAGATTAAGCTGTCTAAAAATTTACAAATAAATACCAACAAAACATACTCATAAGTAATCCAGAGGTCGGAAAAGAAATCACAAAAATGTAACAAATATGTCAATCTGAACACTGAAATATAACACTAAAATTTGTGGAATACAGCTAAAGCAGTAGCACACAAGAGGGACATTTATAGCTTTGAAATATTTGCATTTGAAGAGAGAAAATCAGTATCACTTTGTTCAATCCTTATGGAGTGAAGTAGCAAAAAAGAATAAAGAGAAGGAAGGAAATAGCAGTAATTATTAAAATAGAAAACCAACAATACTAAAAATTTCTGTCTTAAAAGATTAACAAAACAAAGTTGGAGAACTCCGAGTACCAAATTTCAAATTTTGTTGTAGAGTTGGGTATGGTGGCACATGTTGGTAACCCCAGGGATGCTAAGGAAGGAGGACAGCAAATTCCAGGCCAGCCTCAGCAACTCAGCAAGGCCCTAAGTAACTTGGTGAGACCTTGTCTCAAAAAAAAAAAAAAAAAAAAAAAAAAAAGGCAGGGGGTCTAGCTCAGTAAAGCATCCCTGGTTTAAATCTCCAATATAAAAAATAAAATATAAAAATTAACAAAGTTAATAGTTACAGTAAAGTTATAGTATTTGAGATAGTGTAATAATAATATAGCTTAGGGATAGACATACAGACCAATGGAAAGGAAGACATAGAGATATACATTTATATGATCATTTGAATTTGGAAAAAGGCTCCAAAGTAATCTTTTGGGGAAAAGAGTCTTCAGAATACATTGCTGGAATACATAGTAGAAACCCAATTCTTACTCACATCATAACCTAAAAATAATTCAAGATGGATCACAGGCCTAAGGATACTCGCTTAATCTTCCAGATGAAAGGAGCAGATATCTTAAAAAGGATACAACAGTTAATGAGCTTTTGTTGTTTAAGAAACAAAACTTGGCCAAAATTCCAAAATTAACAATTTCTCCTCAGGACAACTCCCATTAAGAAAATGAACAAAGGAGGAATAGGGTTACAGTTCAGTGGTACAGCATTTGCCTAGCACGCCTACAGTCACAGGTTCAGTCCCTAGCACCTCAAGGAGGTGGGAGAGGGGATAAAAGAAAAGCCACAGATTGGGGTAAAATATTCACAAAATGTATATTTGACAATTAATTTCAGAATATACTAATAATTTCTAAAATTACACAATAAAGAGAGCTATGTTATTTTTAAATAAATAATGGTTTTGAACTGTCTGCAAAGGAATATATAAAATGGTAAGGTCATGGAAATAGCACTTCCAAGTCATCAGAAAAATATAAATTGAAGATATAATGAGATACATCACACATCCAACAGAATGACTAAAATTAAAAAGACGGACAATGGCAAATGTTGGTAAGGATGTGGAACAAGTACCATTCCCAAACACTGCTGGAAAGAGTATAAAGATGATACAAAAGGTGAAGCAGTTTCTTATAAAATTAATCATATATCTGTTCTATGACCTAAAAATTGCACTTCTACATACTGACTTTAAGAGAAATGAAAATACCTACAAAAAGTTTTAAGGGTATTCATAGCATAAACCATCAAAACACAGATAAATAAAATAGTAGTTGTATTCATGCAATGGAATTATCTTAGGAGAGAGTTATAGGGCAAATTTCATTGGGAAAGCCTAATTAAAGAATATAAACAATATTAGAGAACAGAAGAAAACCAAAAAGAAACTAAAGAGAGAAAAGACAACATTCATAAAACAATGCCACAAGAATAGTAAGAAAATATTTAGCAAGTTAGAAAAAGTTCCTTTATATATGCAAAATATAGTAGCTGAACCAAAATATTCCCTAGGAGAATTGGAATAACCCAGAAAATAGAGGTGGAAAAAGAATCTTTGATAACCAATTTGGCATAATATGATCAAAAATATTTCTAGAAAAGAAGAAATCCTAAGAGAAAAATTTTTTAAATTTCCTAGAACCAACAGAGCTGTATCTTTTGTGTGTCTCTGTGTGTGTGTGTGTGTGTGGGGGGGGGAATTGGAGATTGAACCCAGAGGTGCTTTATCACTGAGTCACATCCCCAGTCCAGTCCTCTTTATCTTTTATTTTGAGACAGGGTTTCACTCAATTGTTTAGTGCCTGAGGTTGGCCTGGAACTTTCAATCCTTCTGCCTTAGCTCCCCTAGAAGTTGGGATTACAGGCATATACCTCCATGCCCAGCAAAAGAGCTACATCTTAATTTTTAAACTGAAAGCATCATGCCTATAATCTGAGCTACTCTGGAGGCTGAGGTAGGAGGATTACAAACTTGAGAAGAGCCTTGGCAATTTAGTAAGAACCTGCCTCAAAAAAAAAGTAAAAAGACTTGAGACATAGTAACTTGGTTTAAAAAAAAAAAAAAATAAATAATAAATAAATAAATCATAAAATGATGGCAAAGACAAGTACAGATCAGCTGTGCACTAAACTCAGAAGGAAATGTCGAATTTGGAGCAGGAATGAGGACTGTTTGGAAACCCAGAGGAAAGAAATCTGATAGATGCAAGGTGTGAAAAAACTGTTACAGAAAGGCTTGTGTATAGTGTGAAACCTCTTAGCCAAACATACAAAGAAAACTAAAACAATGTTGTAATTATTTACACTGGGAGAAAAAAGTTAAAATAATGTCTGCAAAGGCAACAGAATTTTGAAATTATTTCTTTGAATGATAATTGTGTCAAAGTATCAGTCTTCTAGCTTAAAATTTAAACAATACAAATTTGCAGGAATTAATTATGTTTAAATTGCTTTACTTAGACAACTACATGTTTATTCCCACAAAGGTATCCCATTTCTAAGAAGATGCATGGGGTTGTAAAATGGTACAAAACAAAAAACAAGAGAGTAAGGAAAGGGCTGGAGTTGTGGCTCAGTGGTAGAGTGCTTGCCTAGCATGCTTGAGGCACTGGATTCGATTCTCAGCACCACATATAAATAAAATAAAGGTCCATTGACAACTAAAAAAATATTTTAACAAAAGAGTGAGGATATATTGAAAGAAAGTCAAGGGAAAGGAGTACTTAAGATTAGTAGTTCTTAGCACAGCTGCACCTTAGAATTACCTTGGCACCGATGCCCAGGACACCTCTCCTCATTCTGATTTAACTGTTCTAACATGGAATCTTGAGCATATTATTCCAATACACAACCCAAACTGAATACTTCTAAACTGGATGTGTACAGTGGTGAAAATAGAAAATACTGAGATTGGTAGTTTTACTGATACAGTAAAACAAAAAACAACCCCACCCTAGACTTAGATACGATTCTCATCACATCATTACCCTGTTTTAAACAATTATCCAATGACCAAACTTTTCAATGGCTCTCACTGCTTGCTCTCCATAGTTTAACGCCTTAGTCAACATTTGAGGCACTCTATGATTTGGTTCCCCTGGTTAACTCTTTAATCTTATTTCTTCTAATTAAGCAACAAGCAAACTAATGTACTAAACAGTCAAAGTAAACTACTCAGCTTCCTTAAATGTACCAAAGTATTTCATTTGTCTCCTTCTGCATATTAGTCCTTAGTCTACCTAGCATGTTTCCTAACCTACTACTCATCATTAAGTCCAAGTATACCTTATTCTTCGAAGTCTTCCAGGAACCATCTGAGAAAAACTGATCACTTCCTTCTTGATGCCAACACTACATTTTTAAGAATATCTGTTAAACAATTTACCATACTGCATTATTCTGTGTCTGTCTACTCATTTTTGAGTGCTCTAAGAGCATGTAAAGTTTGTATTTTTTCAGTTTGTTTTTAATTTTTCTACCTCCTATGCCAAACTCCTAAGATTGGCTTATGGACTGAGTGAATTTTGCATGAATGAGAATAAAATTAAAGAATAACCATTAATTCTAAATTTTCAACAAGAGAGTTAAATAAAAACTTAAGTAGAAATGGTGATTTAGGAGGCATAAGCAATTCTGTTACTATAAAATGCAGCCATGAATGTCTTTTA
Organism: Sciurus carolinensis; assembly: GCF_902686445.1. Taxonomy (NCBI): domain Eukaryota; kingdom Metazoa; phylum Chordata; class Mammalia; order Rodentia; family Sciuridae; genus Sciurus; species Sciurus carolinensis. The sequence continues at coordinate 26,783,367 of NC_062224.1, forward strand.
TCTTCTGTACTTTCCCTTTATATCTTTTACTCCTTTCCAGTCTCAAAAAGTCTCAAACATAAATAACAGTAATAAAACAGAAAAGGGAGAAAAGAAAAGAAAATGGGGTGCACATGGAGAATCAACACCTCAGTAATTTCTATTTGTTAAGCAAAGGGGAATGATAACCAGGTGATTATTTTAATCTTTACACTTTCAATTATGTATTTTAAACACTCCTTTACAAAGTCATTTCTTAGAACAAGAATCAGAACATACAAACTGTCAAAATAAGTATTAAATTTGTGAATAATATCTACAGGTAGTTAAACTCTGACCACTTTGAAATCACTTGAAAAGAGATATTCACTTACATATAAATGGACGTACATATATTGTGTATATATGTGTACCCATTTTATCTATATTTATAATCTTGAAAGATTAGTGTTCTTACCAGTATACAAAAAGTCAAATAAAGCCATTACATTCTCATTCACTTCTTAAATCCAGTAAAAGGATAAGTACATTAGCAGAAACAAATTGCTATCATCATAAAAACCAAAACTGCAAAATGAAAACTTGATGAATTTAAATTTTTTTTTTTGTACCGGGGATTGAATCCAGGGGTGTTTTAGCACTAAGCCACATCTCCAGTCCTTTTTGTATTTATTTAGAGACAGCATCTGGCAGAGTTGCTTAGTGCCTCCTTAAATTGCTGAGGCTGGCTTTGAACTTGCAATCCGGTCTCAGCCTCCCAAGCAGCTGGGATTACAGGCATGTGCCACTGTGCCTGGTTAGATGAATTTTAAACTGGAATTACTAAGAAACCATTCTGTTAAAAGAATGCTTAAAACTTTATGTTGGCCCCTTTTTGGTCTGGGTGTTTTCTCTCTTCACAAGACACCACATCTCATTCTGACTCAGAACAGGTTTTACAACTTCTTGCCCCTTTGGACTTGCAACTTCTAGGTGTCTCATAACCTGTTCTTGACTAATTACGGACACGTAGCATGTTACACAAAACTGAAAATACTGAGGTTTTATTATTTTCATTTTTTTTAACGTCTAACTAAGGGTGGGGGAGTTAGCATGATTTCCGGAAACCGGTGTAGATCAACTCATTCCCTAGTCCTTAAGAGCAAGTGAAATCGGAGAACAAGAAGGTGTGCTGGCTTAGATAGCAGGGTGGAAAACAAAACACTAATTTATAAGAAGGAGGAAAAGAAGTTTTGGGTTCCCGAAGAACACTTATCCTGGGGCAAAACACAGACACAAGGATGCCTAATTGTAATTGAATAGGCCCTCAAAATGCCTCCAGGCATCATTAAGTGTTTTCCGTTTTGCTTCACTAAAATCCAAAAAAAAAAAAAAAAAAAATGTTTGGAGTCTGGGAGACCAAATGCCTTTCTCTTCTGAGTCCCTTTCTCCCCACACGCTAGGTATCTTCTGCATTCTCTAGGTCTAAAATACCGAGTTTCTGCCCGCTCCCCGGAATAAGTCACTTCTCCGCGTCTAAGAACGTTTCGGTCCACCAAAAGCACTGCCTCCGTTGTCCCCTCTCAAGGATCGGACCCCGCTGGCTTGGATTCAAGCCACTGCGCAGCTTTATCGCTCTCACCTTGGTTACAGAAGAGGCTCCACAGTTTAGCGAAGATCAGCCCCATCATGAGCACCTGGGCGGGCCGCGGGGTCCCTCAGCAGCAGGTGCCGCTGCGCCAGGTCCCCCAACTCGGCGCTGGCTGTATGGAACCGAGGAGAAACCGGCTGAGATCGCGCCGCGAGAGCACTGGTTGACCCAGAAGCCTCGACTCGCCGCTCAGACACTGATCAGAAGGTGCCTCGTCGAAACCCTACCGGATAGTCCTTTGTTTCGAGTCCGTTGAGCCCAACGCCGACCCGTAGTCCCCTCAGTCTGAACCCACCTACCCACCAGAGCCTCCACCAGCCCCAAGCCCCGCCTCCGCTCCGCCTCTCCCCCAGATCCCAGGACCACCCATTACCGGAAGAACGACGCGTGACGTCGACGCGCTTACGTCAACCCACGCGTTCGACGTGGCGTTTCCTCCAGTTTCACTTCCGGTAGGCGGGCCCCATGCGGGCTAGCTTGTAGGAGGTTGTGGATTGGAAGTTGGGTAATTTCCCTTGGTGCTCGCACTCTTCCCCGTTACCATTTAGAAAGTTTATGGGGGCTCACTTTATTACGTTGTCTAGGCTGTTGTCTAAAAAACGAGGGAAGACCTCAATTTCTGATTTAGCAGCCACTGTTTTGCTGTTCTTTTTTTGCCCTGAAAAGTTTTTTTCTCACTGGTCTCTTCCCGTCACCCGAGCGGGCGGTCTTGGGGTTCTGCCATGATTCTTAATTCTAAATAGAATTGACTGGGAGACGAACTGTGGAATACCAGCAGCCAGGGAGTTCATTTAGTGGCTCCCTCCTCCACAGTTTTGCTCTGCATCAGGTAGGTTCCTGGAACCTAAATCAAAACCTGTGCCTAAGCCAGTTGAAAAAGGAGCGCCTCAGCTATAGGTGTAATCCAGTAGTAACTCACTTGGTTAGCATGCTCAGGGCTCCGGGTTTCATCCTCAGCACTGGCGGGGAGTGGGTATGGGGAGGTGGGGAGCCTGGAATGAGAGAAAACTGACCTTGGAACCAATTGACCAAGCAAGCTTTGCCTAACAAACATTGGACTTTAGTCAGGCGGTAGGTGGCCTTTTAACATGCTAAGTATTTGGTCACCTGTACCTTTTTGAGACTTCCATGCAGCTGGGTGCGGTGGTGCATGCCTGTAATCCCAGTGGCTCAAGGCTGAGGCAGAAGGATCTGGAGTTCAAAGCCAGCCTCAGGAATTTAGCACAACCCTAAGCAACTTAGCAAGATCCTGTCTCAATATAAAAGGGCTGGGAATGTGGCTCAGTGCTTAAGCACCCCTGGGTTCAATCCTTGGTGCACCCACACACACACTCACAAAAGAGTAATGCTTCAATTTTATATTAAAGGCAAGTTTCAACTTCTTATATAGAGAAAAAGGAATGTGCTGAACCTTTGCAAATTAATGTTAATGACCATCATTTTCACAGTCAAAAGAATTGTATTTGTATAAACAGGCTTAACTTGTTATGCGCATGGGTCCTATATCTAGGACACTTTAAAAACTAACTGAACAACAGCAATGTTTTCAGTTTTTATGAGTGTCATATATGAGACCAGGACATAATGAGTTAAAGGGACATTTCTAGTTCCGGTTTCATTGTTGGAACTCTAGATTCTTTAACACCTTTTTAAGCTGTTAGACATGAAGATAAACCACATTTTACATTCCCCCCCCATTTCAGATAAAAAAATTACCTTTTAAAAAAGAATTATCTGCATAGAAATGGAGAGCTTTCAAGCAAAACTCTATAATTTTATTTCGTAAAAATTTTTATGATGGCCTAATGATATTTTAGAGACAGTGTTGCCAAAAACTCTTGTCCTCTAGTGCCAATCCAATAATGAGGACACAGTCTTAGAAAAAGGAAAAAGGTTTATTGCTTTACTAGCGAAGGAGAAATATAGGGGACTCCTGTCCCAAAGGCTGTGATTCTGCCCATCAGCAGGATTGGAGGCTTTTATTGAGGTGACTCAGAGAGAAGAATAAGATTAGTGAGGAGAGATCAGGACGGAGAAGTTTGGGGAAAAGAAGATCAGGGAGAAGGTCAGGGAAAAGGCTGGAAAAAAGAAAAAACCGTGTAAATTTCAAAGAAACGAGATACAAAGCATCAAGTAGACCTGTTACAAGAGTAATATGAATTGTTGTTTCACTTTTAACAAAGTGGAATGAATAATTTGAGTAGTACTGTTGGTATTTTTATTCGTTTTAATTCTTTAAAATATTGGAAAATTTAGGCTCAGCATGGAGGAACATGTCTGTAATCCCAGCACTTTGGGACTGGAGGATAGCAAGTTCCAGGCTAGTCTCAGCAATTTAGCAAGGCCCTTAGCAATTTACAGACCCTGTCCCAAAATAAAAAATAAGGGTTGGAGATGTAGCTTGGTAGTAAAGTGACTTTGGGTTCAGTCCCCCAAAAAGAAGGGTTGGGGTGAGCCAAAGTAAAATATTTGAAAACTTTATGTTAAAAACTTTTTTTTTTTTTTTTTTTTTTTTTTTTTTTTTTGTGGGAGGGGGTAGTACTGGGCATTATTAAGCCCAGGAGGGTCTCTTCCATTCTGTTACATTCCCAACCTATTTTAGACATGGTCTTGCTAAATTGCCCAGGCTGTCCTCAAACCTGTGATCTTTTTGCCTCAGCCTCCAGAGTTGCTGGGAATACAGATTACACCACCACACCCAGATTTGTAACACCTTTTCTATGAACAATTAACCTAGTAATGGGACAGCTCTAATGTTAGATTTTTTTTTTTTTCCATTTTAAATAGTTTTAGTTAACAGGTTGAGGAAGTGGCTCAGTGGAAAAGTGCTGGCTAGCCCTTTTGAAGCCCTGGGTTCAACACACAGCACCCTAAGTTGGGGGGGAGGTGTTTTATTTACAGGTCAAGAAATTGAGGCAGGAGAATTGCAAATTTGAGGCCAGACAGGGCAATTTAGTGAAAGCATGTCTCAAAATTTAAAATATAAGAAAAAAGGCTTGGAATGTAACTAATAAATAAATAAATAAATAAATAAATAACTCATGGTAGAATGTTCCTGGGTTCAAACCCCAGTACCACAGGGGGCAAAAGCAAAAAAAAGAAAATAAGTTTTATTTAGATTTAGAAATTTGAATTTTTTACTAACTGGAAGGAAAGAAAATTGGCTCCAACTAAAAAGTGAATATTATTGATTTAAAGAATATAATGTATATTATCTAAACAGAAATCATGCTGATATACTTACTGCTCTGTTAGAAAAAACATGTCAGTTCATATTGTACATTTGTATCAACTGTAAATTGTAGGAGGGATAATTGTAACAATTTCTACATTAATTTTTAAAATTCTTTAAAATATTTAAAACTAATTTCAGTGTATTGATCTATGGAATAATACTATTTGAAAATAAATGTATTTTGAATACAGGAAATGAGAGAAGTCCTGATAGAAAACAACCAGATGATACTATCATTAGGATTATGACTTTTTCTTAAATACTTATTGTATGTTACATCGTTCAATTAAAAGGGAATTTCAGTAAAAACTACATCAAATATTTCTTAGAAGGAACTTTTAAACTAACTTCCGATAATACTTGGAAGAACTAACTTCAGCTACGATTGAATTCAATTTATTACTCAGATCAATTTGCTCATGACTTTAAAGAAGCGTTCAAGCAATGGTGTGTTCTGCAAGCTAAGAATACATCTTTAAAAAATAATTTGAGAAACTCTCCTCAATGTTTAAGGTAATGTCTGTTGTGATTTTAGTGCAGTTGGTCAGTTTTCTGATGAGTTGGGATTGACAGATTTTTTTCCATCAGGAAATTCTCTTTTGCCATATGGCCCAAGAAATCAATATGATTTCTTTAGTAAATATTAGTAAATATCTGTCGAGAGACAAATCCTTTTTAGATGGTATAGGGTATACAAAAGAAGGTTAATATTTCTTCCCTATCAGTAGGAAGAGTATGTTGGTTCTTTTATGTTCACAAAGAGGACCCACAATATTCTGAGTTTCAAAACATCTAAGTCAAAATATCCTTAGATCTGTGACTTTGGTCATAAGCCAATCAATGAGTATTAACATCTCTTCTGTGTTTTAGAGCTAAATGTGACCAGTCTTCCCACTTTTAGCAAATGGTTCTCTTCAACAGGTGCAATGAAACATTCACATGAATTCCTGCCGATTCCTGAACAGTAGCAGTCACCATGGCTCATAAATTACCTGTTTATAGATTTTTAAAGGTGATCCAATTTCTCAAATTATCCAGGTCCTCTCCTCTTTAGAAACAACTGTAACCCTCTTCTTTTTGCTACAATTCCATTCCTTACTTGCTAACTTTACTCCTGAGGTAGAAGTTAGCTCTACTATCAAATTTGCTTCACTTTAGTTTTTCCCTCCAGAATGATTTCCAATATACATGGATAGCACTATCTAACATTTATTAAGGTTTGACTTTGTTCCAGCAGTGTTTAAAGCACTTCAGTGTTCAGTAACAATATCAAGTAGGAAAATGAGTTAAAAAACTGTAATTAAACTAGCTTGAGGTTACAAGAAGTGTTACAAGAAGTGTAATTTGAACCCTATCAAGTCTGGTACTATAAGTCACATTCTTAAAAATTAGAGAGATGTGGATCACCCAAGAATCCTGATAAACCCCACACTTGTAAGTTATAACAATTTTATTTTCCCGAATCGGTTTGTTCCTTTCTCAGGTGGGAGAGAGATGTTCACGATAAGGCAGGGGCTAGGCGTGGTTCTGCACGTATGTAATCACAGCTGACGCAGGAGAAGCCCACGTTACAGGTCAGCTTGGGCAATTAAGCGAGACCCTATCTCAAAACAAGACTGGGGCGCGGAATGGGGGCTTCGATATCAGTGGTGGTAGGGCACTTGCCTACCAATTTCATGAAATCAAAGGTGATTGATGTAGCCAGATAAACTGGCCTCATCCTGTTGGTGGTCACCCAGAAGAACACTAATTGGCCGCCTCTCTCATTCAGGCTAGCAACGTCTTCCGCTCAACCCAAGCTGGTCCACATTTTCCGTGGAACGCAGCGCTCTCTGCCGCCTGTCCCCGGAGCCCTGCCACAAGCCGAAGGGCTGTGAGCACGGGGCGCGGAACCTCCGCAGTCGTGACGTAATGTCTATTTTCTCCTGAGGATTGGGGAGCGGGGGAGGAAGGGGTGTGTCGTAGGCGCCGGAGGTGACGCAGGCCGGAAGTGGGTTTCCACCAGAGTTGGGGGCGCGGGTTTGGAAATTAGGTTGTAAGACTTGAAAACAGCCGCTGCTTGGAGCGTAGTTTCCAGTTCTGCGTCTGTTTAGCCATGGATTCAATTACTACGGCGCTTCCCTTAGTTTTCTTTTCAAATTGAGTGGCATGGTCTTTCGGGACTTCCCGAGCTCCCTGGTGGATCAAAGCCGGGTGCGGTGGAGGCGAGGAAACAGCTTTTAATTTAGCTGAAACTCGGGGAAACCATGGACTGTCCTCGCATTTTCGAATTTAACTCGGCGGGATCGGCGCGATTTCCCTGAGCACCTGAAGGTCCCGGCACTTTGTGGGTTGCTATTCATTTTGAAGATACTGCTCACTGTAATTGGAGAGGAAAAAGACATTTCTCTTGGAGAACTCAAGAGGGGGGAAAAATGTCTATTTTTCCTAAAATATCTTTGAGGCCTGAGGTTGAAAACTATCTTAAAGAGAACTTTATGAATGAGGAGGTGGGTCAAATATATTTGATAAATTTTAAAAGTTCAGATGTTTACACAATCCTTTAGGAATAGAAAATTAAATGAAAATACAGCTTTCTCTTTACCACTTGTCTATCTGAACATAAAAGAAAAACCAGTGTCTTTTCACAGAAATTAATGCTTACTGAGACGAGGTGAATAAAGCATGCGTTTTAACTCTTAAGAGTAGAAAAGGGGAGAAAGAACTTATGCGCCTCTAAGTAGTTATGACACCGAAGCGGGTACGAGGATAAACAAAAGGTCCCAGGCTTCAAAAACTGAAGTCCAATGTAGAAGAAAACGCGGGTTTTCTTGGAGCGCTGTCTCTGATACTCAGGTGAAAAGGATATAATTTGTTGAGTGTCTCTGTAAATGTGATCAGTTGTGCTAGTTGATCTACAAACGGTGCATTTTAATCTTCACTATCTTTTTTGGTAGTTTGTTTTGTTTCAGCAGTACTGGGTACTGAACCCAGAGGCGCTCAACCACCGACCCCAGCCCTTTAAAAAGAATTTGTGAAAGGGTCTGCCCAATTAGAGAGGCAGTTGGGATCATTCTGCTTCAGTCTCCGATTGTAGGCGGCTGTTCTCAATCTAATAGGTAGAAAGATTCAGGGTCCAAGGAATCATGTAACTGATCCAATTTGGCATATCAGTCAAATAACTTATAAAATCTGAAGGCCATGAGCTGAGGTATGATGGAAAAAATTTCAGATTTAGAATCTAAAGCAGTTGATTTGCATTCTATGAGTACATTAATTCGCCTTGTACCCTTTGAGTATGTTAATTTTCATTGATGATTTCCACGTCTTCGAAAATAGAGAATGGCTAAAAATACTTTGCAAGGCTGTTTTAATGGGTCAGACTTAAGTGAAAGCACCTGGAATCCTTTTGGTGCATAATAAGTCTCCAACAATGTTAATTGTTTGCTACTGATAGTGTCTAGCACAGAAGTCCTCAGTGTTAACTCATTGCAAACTCTTCAGTATTCCACTTTACTGTTTCCTGTAGTCAACTTCATTTTTCTAAATCCTTTGATTTTTCTTATGAAATAAGTCACTTAAATGTAACTTTTTAAATATGTTAATGAATTCAGGACCTTTTGATTTGATTTCTACATTTTATTTTCAAAGATTAAGGGACTAGACTATGGAAAACTATTTTCTATTCATTTTAAGGGACTTATAAAGTATGCAATTAAAGAAGTAGGGCATTTAGTGATTGTTTTCAGCAGCTTTTTAAATGATGAACATTGTTATATAAAAATTCAAATGTCTTTGACACCATTGCCTTTTTTCAGACCCACTAGCTACATGATATTAAAAAAAAAAAAAAGCCACCCCTTTGTTTTTTTTTTTGTTTTGTTTTGTTTTGTTTTTGCGGTACTGGGGATCGAACTCAGGGCCTTGTGCTTGCGAGGCAAGCACTCTACCAGCTGAGCTATCTCCCCAGCCCCACCCCTTTGTTTAAAAATAAAAAGTACTGAAGGGAAAGAAATAACTCAATTTTAACAGTACCTTCAGAAGGTAAATATTTTAAGACCAGTGGACTTAGGCTTGTGAGTGACTTATGAAGATTTGGAGGCACAATGTGATCAAAAAAGGGGAAAAGGGGTCCCTTGAAAAGCTTTGTTTAATGACAGGGGTAGCTGGGTGAGACTTTATACCTTCCTTTCTGACAGGCATGTTTGCTACTCTGCCAGTCTCTTTTGGATGATATCTGTTTGTTACATGTAATACTACATTAAAAAGCCGATACCTTGGAGAATCTTTGAATGACAGTGAGTACATCAATGGTATTTATTTGTGTGTATTGATATTTTGAGAGGGTACTAACCAGTTTTCTCTAAGATATGATGTTAGTAAATAACTCTAGAAGACTGCTGGAACAGTTATTGAAGTAGAATGAAATCCTGAATATATAAGAACAGATGTAGCAGATATCAATATTGTGAAAATGTTGCTTTGAACATGCTTTGAGGCAGTGTTTTCTAAGTCCTTTATGTTAGGCATTTTGTTAGGTGTTTATTACCACAGTTAAGCCTGAGAACTCCAAAGTGTTATGTTTTTCATAATGTTGCCAACACAAAAAGAGTACAGCAAAATGAAAGAGAACTAAACAATTGTTAAAAGATGCTTCATTAGATGGAACAAATGAGAAGCATATTCTGGATATTTTTAGTTTGATGAAATCTAAACATTCTTTTTATTTTGTTTTTTCCCCAGGTTTTAGCTGTTTCAAGTAAACAAGATGCACAAGGAAAATTTGAAGCTCTGTTAAATCATCTGTCACATCCTCCATCATTCACAACTGTCAGAGTAAATACACATTTAGCTTCAGTGCAACATGTGAAAAATCTGTTAGTAGATGAACTTAAAAAGGTTTGTGTCAACTTGTCCTTATATCAAGTTACATTACTCCAGTCTGTCATGTTGCTCCACATTAAAGTTCTATGAATGATATAATAATATTGCAGTCTTATAAATAAGAAAGTTGAGAATCATGAATGTTAAATTATTCAAGCTTGTATAGTAAGTGGTAATGCTAGAATTTGAACCTGGCAGTTATAATTCTGAATTAAACAAGGAAAATACTTTTAAAATAAAACAACACAAAGAACTTTTTCTAATTTTTGTCAAAATGTTTGTCAAAAATTTTTGGCATGATATTTCTGTAAGTGAAGACAATATTAAAAAATGACTGTTTTATGATTTCCAGCCAGAAAAGTAGTATTTTTATTTAATTTATATTATTTGCTTTCAGAACAGTTTCTAGCAATAAGTGATTCCACCACCTGTAGTGCTTATTTCCAGTCTAACCAGCCAAATATGATAGAGGATACTGAAAATCCTGAATTTCTGCCAAAAATATTTGTTTCCTTAAAACTGTTAATGTTTCCTTAAAACATGTTAATATTGCATACTAAATAATTTTTAGTAATTTCAATCTTTAATGTCCTATTCAGAAATTTTTAAGTGACTGTATATAGTTCTATATTAGATGTATGTTTTCAGAGTAGGTCATGAAAAGTAAATGTGGTTTGTGTTCATTTACTTTTGGTATTGGGGTTTGAACTTTGTTGCTGTATCACTGAACTACATCCCAGCCCTTTATTATTATTTTTTTATGTTTTCCAGTACTGGGGATTGATTATTTATTTTGAGAGTTACCTAGGCTGGTGTTCAGCATATAATCCTCCCCTTGGGCTCATGAGTAGCTGGGATGATTGGCATTCATTGCTATAGCCAGCTTGTAGTTTGTTTTTAAAGCAAAACAGTAAGCCAGTTGAATCTTATAAAGAAATCAAGTTCAAGGCAGCCTCAGTAATTTAGACCCTATCTTAAAATAAAAAATAAAAAGGGCTGAGTATGGGGCTGGGGAGATAGCTCAGTTGGTAGAGTGCTCGCCTCACAAGCGCTAAGGCCCTGAGTTCAATCCCCAGCACCGCAAAAAAAAAAAAAAAAAAAAAAAGGGCTGAGTATATCTATGGTAGAGTTCTCTTGGGTTTAATCCCCATTATCTATCCCTTCCCCACAGAAAGGATACCTCAGAAATTTAAGAAAATCTTATTTTGAGTTTTTTTTTTTAACCCCATAGAATAAAATGAAAGTGCCCCAAATCAAGCTTTATATTGATTTCTTTATAATTTTGTGTTTGTTTTAAACAGCAGTTTAATGGATTAATTGTTCCTGTTCTTCAACATCCAGACCTTCAGGATGTCTTACTTATTCCTGTTATTGGACCTAGGTTTGTGACAGTTTCATTTTCAAATTATATTCTTCTAAGTAAAAATTTATCACAGGGTATTTTTTTATTCTTGGTTACCATGTGAAGTTTCTCCGTAAATATGGAATTTACAAATTGATAAATGTAGACTTTATCATGGAAAATACTAGATAAGACTAGGAATGGGTGGCAGTACATTGATAATAATGCATATTAATTTTATTTAGTGCGATGATTAATTTTTAAATTTTTTCCACTTTCTGAGAAACTTTTTTAAATGAAATTCCACTGGTAAATTAAACTTTTTTGAGTTGTACCAAATACAAATATCTTTTCTGCTTTCATGACTGAAGTGTTTATAAAATTTTATCCATAATTCAACAATAATGTTAAATTATTGTGTACCAGGCATTGATTAATTCATTTATATATTTGGAAAGTGTATGTTGAAAAACAGGCTTTTTGGGTTCTTTTCCTGATTACCATTTTTGTCTTTGTTTGGTCCTGGGAATTGAACCCAGGGTTGCCTTACAACTGAGCTATATTCCCAGCCCAATTTCTTTTTTTATTTTGATACAGGAGTTTGCTAAGTTGCTGAGGCTGGCCTCAAAGTTGAATCTTTCTGCCTCAGCCTCCCAGCCTCTGGAATGATGGGTGTATGCTACTACTGTACAGTCTTCAAGGAGAATTTTAAAGTCATTAATTTTAGTACAAAGTAAAGACATTTGTTTTGTTAAAGCTTAAAGGTAATTTAGTCAGTAGAAGAATGGTGTAATAATTGGTTTTTCCATGCAACAGAGTATTATATGGCTTTAAAGGTGGAAGAATTTTATGTACCAATGAGATGAGACAAATGGGCTAGTAATACAGTTCAGTGGTCAAGTGCTTGCCTAGCAAACACAAGGCTGTGGGTTTGATCACCAAACACACACATACCCAAAATGATTGTACTTAAGATAATTAGTTTATTTGCAATTAAGAAAATAATAGCTACACATTTGTATATACTTCTTTACATATGGGAAAAAGTCTGGAAGTTATAGTCAACTATTAATAGTAGCTTAACTCTGAGGAAGTTGGATTGGGAGAGGGGGATGAGTAAAAGATTTTTTACTTACAACACTTCTGTTTTGTTTTTTACTGTGAGCTTAATTTTTATAATTAAAAAAATAGATTAACTACAAAGTCTGCCTAGTTTAAGGTGAGATTTTATATACTGTAAAATGGTGAGATTTTCAGGGTACAGTTTGAGCTTTGCCAAATATATACAACTGTGTAGTCAAAACTCACCCCACCCAAGAACTGAGCATTTAATCAGCCTAGAAAATTTTCTTGTATTATGCTACCCTACCAGGAAACTGCTGTTCTGATTTCTGCCATTTCTTGATTTTTGAACTACTCAAATACTACAGTAGATAACAATCATAGGTCTTTTGAGGCTATTCTCCTTATGAGGATGCAAAATTGCAGTTGATTAGGTTCAAAACTTTACCACTTATCATTTTGTTGAAATAATCTTATACTTCAGATTAATACTTTTTAAAATAGCACTTAATTAGGGTTTTCCTCTTTATAAAAATGAAATTTATTGTAAAATTTTAGAATTATACATGAATAGAAAAGTGACTTAATTTTATCTATTTTCCCATCTCCCAATTCTGATTATCTTATTGAATTCATTTTTCCATTTAGTTTGTGTTTACACTTGCACACCTGAATGCATATGTGCATTCATTTGTATGTATATTTTAGAAATAAATTAGAAAAGTCTGTGTGTAATGTTTTACAATTGCTTTTCTGTTCACTTAAGACTCTATTATGGATATTTTTCCATGATTGTCTGTGATTTATTTATTCCTATATTTTAAATAGCTACATGTATTGTATATCTTGTCATTGAGCTTAATTTTTTCAACTGTCTGTTGATTAGACATTTTTTTCCTGTTTTTCATTGTTGCTAAGTGTTGAAGTGATTATTTGGTCTTACCTAAGCATGTGTGCAGAATAAATTCATACTACATGGAATTCCTGGTTCAAAGGTCTGTGCTTGGTCTGGTCATAGACTATTCTTTTAAATTATTTTAAAATACTTTTTCTCCACTTTTTATTGATGCATTATAGTTGTACATATTATGGAATTTGTTGTTGCACATTACTACATGCACACAATATAACAACATAATTTAGCAAATTATGGACTGTTTTAGAAGTGGCTCTTGTAAATAGGGTAGCACATATGTTGTCTGCCTCCTCTGTGCTTTTCTTTCCTTACCTGTTCTTTCCTTATCTCTAGGAATATTAAAAATGCTCTCTAGACATAGTATTGTTGTGAGGCTTAAATTATTACTTAGAATAGTACATGGTACATTGTATATAGTCAGCAAGTGTTTGTAATACTTCTAATTTTTTTATTTCATATGTGTTGCTTTTTCTCATTCAGTTCTACTAGTTCACTTTTGTCTTGTGCTTTTTTTTTTTTTTTAGATGTGCTTTTAAGCTTCTTTGGAAATAGAGAAATATTTAAAACTTTATGTATTTATGTCTTTTTGCTTAAGGTTTTTTGTACTACCCACTGTAGGGTCTGTGTTTAATGTTGACTGAATCCTTTTTGCTTATAACTCATGAATGAACATGGTTGCATCCTAGTATGCAGTTTGCTAAAGAATGATATAGAATGTGGTGAAGAGAAAGCCCAGTTAATCAGACTTTTTTTCAGAAATATTTTCATCAGATCTTTTGATAACACAGCTCTAGTTCTGGTGAGCAGAGCTGATAAAAAAATGTAGTAGTTTGTAGTTCACACTGTTTTTTGTTTGGGGCTTTAGTTCACGAGTATTTAGAAAATTGTATCTGAAACAACTTTTTTTTTTTTTTTTTTTTTTTTTGTACTAGGGATTGAACCCAGGGGTGCTTGCTGTATTACTGAGATACATACATCCCCAGTTCTTTTTATTTTGACACAGGGTCTTCCCCACCCCCCTTAGTTTAAATTCATCTGAATGAGACCCTCTTGATATGTTGCTGAGGGTGGCCTCAATTTTGTGATTTTCCTGCTTCAACCTCCTCTGAGTTGCTAGGATTACAGGCATGCCCAACTTCAATTTGTAATTTTAAATTCTATAGTTTTTTGTTTTCCCTTATTTCAGTACAATACTTCAAATAGGTCAGAATAAAATTTCCCCTTATTTTTCATAATTGAATACATATTGGTGTAAATCTCTAGGTCCAAATGAGGCTGGATTTGCCTTCTTTAACCAGCTTGATTTCCATCTTGTACAGTTGCTTTTCACCAATGTCAGTACTCTTAGTTTATTGCTCACAGTTCTGGAGCCTAGAAATCTGGGATAGGGTGACAGGGTTCTGGTGAGAGCCCTCTCCTGGGTTGTAGATGACTGACTTCTGATCATATCTTTACATCGTGCGAAGATGGTGAGCTCTCTGGGTGCCTCTTATGAAGGTACTAATCCCATTCATGGGATTCTACCATCTTACCTGATTATCTCCCAAAGTCACCTCCAAATGTCATCACACTGGGATTAAGGTTTCAGTATGGATTTTGTATAGGCTGCACATTCAGTTCATAATAAGCACTTTAAAATTTTAATTTGTATGAAGTCATAAAGTAATTATAATAGAATATTGCAGTAATTGCATAAAGACTGCTGGTTAAAGATGGCAGTCCTTCTGAAAAGAAATTGGTTGGCATTTAACAGCATCATTTAATATTATGGTTTTATCCATCTTCCGTTTAAAGGGTTGTTAAATATGTGCAGTTAAAAAGTGCCACGAGAAAAAAAAAATTTAAAAACAAAACAAAAATGAAAAGTGCCATGTAGCTAAGTTTGTTTTTTGTTTTAATGGGCATTCCCATATGTTTAATTCCTAGTTACTTCATTTTTTAATTATTTTAATAGGTTTAATTACATATCTTTGTAGTATTTTTCCTCCATTTTTTTTATTGTGTACTATTGGAAAATCACTTTATTGTTGTTTTACTCTTTTTAAAAAATTTAAGTAAATATAAACTTTTAGCATATTTTATGGCCCTACACCAACTCTTGCATTTCCTCCTTTGTATTTCTTCAGTGTCCAGGATTTCTATTCAGAGTTCATCATGTAAACATCCCCTGCCTGGTATATACCTTCTGGATTCATAGAAGGAAATCTATTGTTCATCTTAAACACCAGTTTTTATGACTTTAGGCACAGTGAACTACTCTTATCAGTTAATAGTGAGGACACTTCTGAAATCTAAATTCTAAATGCCAGTCAAGGCCAGACTTGTAGGTGGACCCTTCAAAGGGAAACAGTGTAGGCTTGTTAACTTTTATCTATAGTCATCCATTCCAGAATTCATTGTTTTTTCTCCTTAACTTTATAATTAACATTATAAATCCCATTATACAGATTTGTGCTGTGGGTAAGGTACAAATATGTTACAAAGACAAATGGAACATATTCATTCAGTTTAAAGAAAGGAACTGTGGTACTAGTCATATGTATGATTAACATGGTCAAAGTGTAAGTGAGGTACTTTTGGAGCATGAAGGATTGAGTACATAGAAATTGTTAAAGATTATCTCTGAACAGGTATTTTCGTTAAGCTTGAAGATGGGTGGGATTTAGGCTGATGAGATTAGGTGAGTAAAGGTATGCTAGATAAAAAGAAGACATATCCAAATATTTGAAGTCAAAAGAAGCCATATGGTTCAGATTTGGCTGCCAAATTGATTTTCAGAAGGGTGAGTGAAAGATTGTAGAAGTTGGGAGAAACAGGTTGTGAAATAGGAAGGATTTTTTAAGTAAGAATTTTTTTCCCCATAGACTCTAGGAGCCAAAGAATTTGTGTTAGAGTAATGATTAGATCTGTATTTTAGAAATATAATACTGGTAGTAGTGATACATTAGTGGGTTGTGAAATCAGTTTTTTATGATGAAATAAATGGATATTTTTGTCATTAAAATTTCTAGAGTAAAGGTATTGTTTCATGAAATGATAAAAGAAGTGTGTGTCCACACACATGGAGCCATATATGTGGAGTGGGTTGTGATATTCATTATTTCTTAGGTTACAATCAAAATTTCAAAAAGCTTTCTTAAGAAGATGGATTTCAGAAGCTGGAGGAGTTAGGAAATCATTTTAGTTTTTAGTTCAGCAGCATGGTAAACTAGAAAACCTGAAGACATTTTTGCTACATACACCTAAGAATGTAATAAAAAAATAAAATGAGTCATAAAATGCGTAGCTGATCAATTAGTAATATAAGTGAAATATTCAGGAATTAGGAATGGAGAGTAATGGGAAAAAGGCAGTAAGCACCTAAAGTAATAGGTGGTTGAGGTTTGAGAAAGGATGTCATTGATGGGTTTTTTTGTTTTTTTGTTTTTTTGTTTTTTGTTTTTGGTACTAGAGATCTAACACAGGGGTGCTTTACCACTGGGCTACATCCTCAATCTATTTTTTAAATTTTGCTAAGTTTTTGAGGCTGGCCTTCAACTTGTAATCCTCTTGTCTCAGCCTTCCGAGTTGCTGGGATTATAATAGTGTACTACTGTGTCTAGCCATTTGTTGGTTTTTAAATTTAGAGTCTTTGATTTTTTTAAAAAAAACCTTTACGTATTTATTTTTATGTGGTGCTGAGGATTGAACCCAGTGCCTCACATGTGTGAGGTAAGCGCTCTACCAACTGAGCTATAGTCCCAGTCCAAGTCTTTGATTTTTAACGGGGTTAACATTGGGATCTGAGATCTGACCAGCAGTCAATATAAGGCAGTAATAGGATGGGGGTCTCTGTTAAGGTCTAGGTTGGAGAAAAAAATTCTGAGAATGCATTATGGTTCCATACCTCATAAAGGTTCAGAATTCAAATCTTATTACTCAAAATGGTCTTGGAGTCTACATTCTGGGAAATTGACATAAAAATTTAGTCCCAAAATTTAGTCTTCCAGTACTTGGCACATAGCAATCAAAATCATTCTAGAGTGGCACACTTTTAAGCCAAACCTCACACTTTTCTCATCCTTTAAAGATAATTTAGGAATCAGAGTATCATGAGTAAGAATTGGTATGTACGGTAAACTAAAGGTATAGAATCCCCCAAATTCTAATAGAACTTTACTTTCTGGTAGAAGCTATAAATCAGTTTTCCTAAACTGATTAAAACAAAAGACTAAAACAAAAGAATTAAATTTAATTCTTTAATTTAATTAAAATTTAGAATTCACCCCACAAGCTTAACTTAGACCCAGCTGATAGGAGAATTATTGAATTAGGTGATGACTCAGGAAATTATCCAGAATGCAGCAGAGATAAAGAAATTAGAAATATGAAATTGAAATTGAGTAGTGGAAAATAGAATGAAAAGACAGCTCATATTTCTAATGAATCCCAGATATAAAGAGCAGAAATAATGAAGGAAAGACAATAAAAGTATTAAGAATTTTCTAGAATTGACAAAAGACAAATTTGAGAAGTACAAGTCTGAACCCAAAGGAAAACAATCCATATCTAGGTACTTCAGAGTGAAACTGCAGACACCAAAGGCATAAAAGATCTGAAAGCAATTAAAGGTAAAAGGCAAGAAACTATATCAGTAACCTAGTAAAGAGATGATGTATGTCTGAAGTCAGGTGCTGGACCCAAGAAGTCAGTCAAAACTTGAGGCAGCGTTCCATAATTCAGGGAAATTCAAGGATTAGGAAGAAGGGGTTTAAAATTACTTTGAGAAATTTCTCACGGTTCCTGTGGGTAGGGAGTCTGCAAATAAGGTGCAGGTGCTTGGTGAAGTCTTGCTTTGTCCTCGCATAGTAGAGGGTGTAAGGGCAAGAGACAGGGAACCCATGTCTGCAAGCCCTTTGTATAGCCTCTCTAAAGGCCTTTCCTCCCAATATTGTGTTGGGAATTGTTTCCAACATAGGAATTTTAGGAGACATGTTTAAACCATAGCACCAATTATTGGTTATCCAGTTATATAATGATACTGCATTCAAAATTAGAACTATGATGAAAAGATGTGGTGGGGTCAGGCTAAGGATTTGAGAAGTATAAGAGAGGAAAATATTGTGTGGAGCTTGCTGAGTTTGAGATTGCTATGGGACATCTATTTATAGCTACCTGCAAATAATTCAAAATATCAGTCTAGAATGAACCTTAGAATTCATGGGTTTATTATTTGGGTAAAATGGGATCTTGCTATGTTGCCTAGGCTGGAACTTGTGGGCTCAAGTGATTCTCCTCCCAGGTAGCTGGTACAACTGGTATGTGCCTGATAAGCTCAGCTATTTGGTATTATCAACTACTTGATTATTGAAAAAATGATCTTGCCAATGGATAGAATGCAAGTAGAGACCATGGTGTGTCTTGGAACTTGAACATGAGCGGGATTGGGTAGTGTAAAGTTAAGAAATGTGGTGAAATTTGATAATTGAATTTCATGGGAAGATTATGGGACACAGTTCATGTGTGAAGTGTTGCCAATCAGGGATGCTCATGAGAGACTCAGTGCTCAGGATTTTTATTCAAGGTCGATCACATTAAAACCTTTGATTTTTGGAAAAAATCTTTACCTAAGTGTTAGAAATGATGTCAAATTTTAGTGGTCTAAAGAGTATGAGAAACTGAAAAAAACAAAAAGATTATGCAGCAAAGGAAGAAAAGACAATTTATCTTTGTCTAGATTAAAATATTCACTATTTTCCATGTAACAATTTACCACTGTAGAAATCTTACACTTTTCTTCTATTGTGTTCTCTTTGGATTGATCCCAGGGCTGCACTGATGTTAAGCAAGTACTGTACCACACAGCCACATCCTCAGTCCTAGAAATGTTTTTAATTCCTTGCATATTTTTTCTGTTTTAGTCTTTGAAAGCAGCAAAAGTCTCTTGATGGCAACATGAAAATAGTAATGCTTGTTAAATAATTAAGATTTTTATGTCACTCTCCTGACTTCCACTAGATGGACCTCTTTCAACTTTTTTCTCAAATGCTATTTTTTTTTTTTTTCTTTTTAAACTATCCTTCTGTATTTATTCCTTTCCTTTCAGATTTCTCTTGTTTATTCAGGAAAATTAAGACTAAACAGGTTATTCATGTAGAGTTCATGTTGAAACATTGAAAATGTTTGTAGGCATTGGAGGACTATTACTCTGTCCAATTTCTTTTAATATTAATAGAAAGAATATAAAAAGACAGCAGTATGAAGCCATTGTTGGAGCCCAGTGTGGTAATGCAGTATTAAGAGGAGCTCATGTCTATGTTCCAGGAATCCTGTCAGCTTCAAAATGTAAGTGTAAGGTTTAGGGTTCCATAAAATTCATGTGTATTTTCAAATGGAAAATTTAGTATATTTCACTGAGATGTAGTTCAAATTTACCTTTGTTAGGTATTTTCTAAGCTTTGCATTTAACATAGCCTGTGAAGATTTTGCCTGCTAAGGACTACCAAATTAGGCATGCACATAAAACTTTCTGACAATTCTTTTCTTTCCACATAAGTATTTACATGATGATGTTGTTTAGGGAATAGTTACTGATGAACAGAGAGTACAATTGAGATTCCGTTTTGTGTTCTCAACTCCATTGCCTTAAAACCTCAGGCCGCCAATCTTGTCATTTGTGAGGGTAACATATAGAACTTGGAATCTGAACATTTGTGTGAAATGTGAGATTCTTAATTTATTCACCCAGTTGATGGTGTATTCTGTATGCTTTACTAAGTTAAAACCCTGTGGTTCACTGGTACTTTATTGTACTTGAAATCACAAGACACTGGTTTTAATTGGTTGCAGTCTTATTCTTCTCTGGGCTTTGGTTATCTTGTGTATGAAGTAAATACTTTGATCTACATTAGAATTGGCAGATGTTTGTTTTTGTCTGGACTTCAAACTTATTTATTTTTTTAGTAATTTCGTTTTGAGGGATCTTAGCATACATTTTTGAGGAATCCTTTTGAAAGAAACTTAAAAAACTTTTGCATATTGAGCTAAGATGTAAAGATTTATAGGAAATGTTTTGAAGAATGTTAGGTTTAGGGATCATAATTTATATAGAAAATATCCTTCTTTGCTCAGTTGAAGATTTCCAATTAAAAGGTAGGATGTTTTAAGGACTACTCTTTTGTTTTCACTGAAAAATTTCTCCATTTAGATTTGTCATTGGGAATATTTTAAAGCCAAAAGTTAGATTTTTCTGTAAGGATTATATTGAGATAATGAGCAAATTTGAATGACTTCATTTCCACTGTTTATATTCCTAGAGACTGATTGTAACTTGAAGAACTTTTTGCTATTCTATTAAAGCATGGGTTAATATAATCTTATTTTCTTCATTTTCTAGTTATGAAAGCTGGAGATGTTATTTCTGTATACTCTGATATCAAAGGAAGATGTAAGAAAGGAGCCAAAGAATTTGATGGAACAAAAGTATTTCTTGGAAATGGGATTTCGGAACTAAGCCGCAAAGAAATCTTTAGTGGGCTACCTGAAATGAAGTATGGCATCCAGGGTTACGGGAGAAATAAACATCATTTGGGTGGTTTAATAATAATATGCACAATGTAAAAATGTATCTAGTTTCATTGTATAACTAATTTCTTTGGTGTAAATTCAAATGCAAAAAAATTATTTAACCCATATTCCCATGATTTCTGGAAAAAAAATCCTTTTAGGTAAAAATAGTAAGTGGATTAAAAAGCCTACATAAGCAACCAGTCACATGCTAATTGTCAAACAATTTTACTTGCACTTTGAATTTTAATGAGGTTTTTGCATCTTTGAGCAACAGTACTTATCTTGGCAGAGAATGAATTAGGTGACTCATCTAGATCATTTTAACACTCAGATTTTGTGAAGAAAAAAGAAAAGTTTGTGAATTTAATACGAAATTTTTTTCTCTCGATAATGGGAATTGAATGAAGGGTCACTTTACCACTAATTTACAAGCCTAGCCCTTTATTTTTGAGACAGGTTCTCACTAAGTTGCCAAGCCATGAACTTATAATCCTCTTGCCTTGGTGTCTTGAGTAGCTGGAATTACAGGTGTACACAACCACATCCAGCAAAAATATCTTTTAAATTAAAAATTTTTACCAGAAAACCAGTATTCACATGAATATTCCTAGTCAAAAATGTTTGTATTTGTTAAAACCAATATAGTTAGTTCTAAATCATCCCTGTTAGTGAATCTAAAAAAAAATTAAATCCATGAACAATATAGGTTCTTATTTTACTTTCACCTTGTTTTATAATGTTGTAGACATCTCCATTATTCCAAAGTTGACATGGACATGCTCAGATCTGTGCATTTATCCATCTAGAACTGGACCATGTCCCTGATTTCTGGAACAGTTTTTCATGTTACAGCAATTTTTCTAATTGAAACTTCTGTAGTAATAGATTATTGGATTTCCTGTGTCTAGATAGTAATACTTTCTAAATTGTGTTCTCCTTAAAAGGCTTTGGTAATATGAAAATCATGTAATATTCTGTTTCTCTTTGAGTCTGAAATAGGGAATTGATATTTTAGTTCATTATTAATGGTATATTCTTCATTCTCTTATTTGATGTGGTGGTTCCTATTACTGTGCTGAATAATGTTTTCTGCCAGTGTTCTGAATGTTTCCTTTATTGATAAGAGTAGAAGGCAGCCATTTTCCAAAAAAACTGTTGACCTTCTCTGACAGTGTTTGTATGCATTCTCTCTCCCCTTTGATAGTCGCTGACTACCTTTGATTACATTGTTTGTCTTTATGAATCACTGTCTACCATGCCATCTGTGTCCTGACCCTTCCTGTTCTGATCAGCTCCACTGCCATTCATAAAATGGGACATAGGTGGAAAAGGTCATATCAGGATTGTGTCAACACTTGGGCAGTTATTCTATAAAAAGTTGATAGGAGAGTATAGTATAGTGTTTGCCATTGCTCAGCATAATTGTAGATACTTTTTTCAGTTTTCACACAGTTATCTAATAGAGTATCATGTAAACTTGATCATTTGAAAAATGTTGATTAATTAGAAAGATTAAGTGACCTTAAGTCAGTTGGCAAAAAGATTAGAATGAATCAGTAATCAGATATTCTTCGCCTTTTAGTTTATTAAGATATCTAGAGAAACTCTTGTGGCTTAATGAAAATGTTATATAACTTTATCCTTTTGATTCTGATGGCCTCTTGTACCCTACTCCAGGTAAACATTCAAAAACAATTCTCAGAACTATTCTAAGTATTTTAGTGATAAAAAGTTTTGTTTTTAAAGGCAAAGAATTTTATATTTGACATGCTACTTTGAGTATATTCATAGAAATATATACAAAGTAGTTTGTACACACTAATGTTACATTTCCTCTTTTTCAGAGGTATAGGCATAAGAATGACAGAACCAATATATCTCAGCCCTTCATTTGACAATGTACTGTCCAGCTACTTATTTTTACAGGTAAGTATTTATAAAAGAAAAATACTTATGACAATGAAACTTATTTTAGTGGATTACTTGAAATCTCAGGATCTTTTAAAACTTACATTAAGATATTTCTTGTCGTCTATGTATATATATTTTGTTCTACCTTTGGTTAAACAGGAAAAATCTCCTATGAGTGTTCTTGCTTTTTTCCTTTATAGAATTTTGAAAATATTTTTCTTTTTTGTTCAGAGTTGACTCAATGACATTAAAATTACTGCTTTCCATCTCAGAATGTTAGTTCCTAAATAATGCAAACATTTGATGTTCATTTAAGGGTTCCTTTTGTATCTTTTAGGAAGATTCCAGTGGTTTAATGCTATCAGATTTATGAGATGGATATCAATTACAGTAATAAGTAGTTTGATTTGCCTTTACCAGTTTAGTAAGCACTTTTGTTTACTAAATAGTAACTCATTTGTTACTATTTACTGGTTCAATGAGATTCTCAATGTAAGATGAAGATACTGAAAACTACATCTTTTGGGGTTCTTGGCCAACATCACAATACTACTAGTATTTGATAGAGTCTGAACACAAACCTAAGCAGATGCCATGTGCTTTTTTCTCTTCCTAGAATTAAACCCAAAGATATTTATAAATCCAGAGGTAATTTCTGGGGTAAACAATCAGAAAATGATTTATATTGTCACCTATTTGCACATTAGTAATAATGTAAAATATTAAAATCTATAACCTAAGACACAATGGTTTGTGAATCATTTTTGGTCATTTTGTTTGGTGTTTGTTGTATCCTCCATTTTCAAACACTTGTGATCATCTGATAACATAGCCATGCATCATTGCTAGTGATAACTGCACTACCACGTACTTGCAGCATCTAATACAATATTATTTCTCTCTTCAGTAAAATAAAGGGCCATATACCTGCTTATCCCATCATTTAGGTTTTTTTTTTAATATTTTTTAGTTGTACGTGGACACGATACCTTTATTTTATTTATTTTTATGTGTTGCTGAGGATTGAACCCAGTGTCTCATGAATGGGAGGCAAGGGCTCCACTGCTTCATCATAGCTCCAGCCCCCCATGATGTAATTTTGACTTTGTAAAAGAGAAAAACTAGTACAGTGCAATTTTTATGTATTTCTTGCTACTTATACTTGTATTAGTACTTTTCCTCACCTCTAACCTTAACCTTAAGATCAGCTTGACAACTACGTAAAATAAAAATTTTGAGACATTTTGTGACTCAAAATATTTTAGCAGTATCATAAAGTCACATTCTTTATTACTTAATAACAAGGAACATGAGACATTACTGCTGTAGTAATAAACCTTTTGTATCTGAGGGTAGAATTGTTACTTCCCTAGTGAAAGCTGTTTTATTATACATAATCTACATTGATGATCTTTGATTGCCCAGTAAACTTATTAAAAATGAAAATGGTAATATCATCTAACACTTAATTGAGCACAAATTGTATTTCATGTGTTATGCTCAGTGTTTTGGATACACTATTTCATATGCTACATGTAAACCTCCCAATTTCATAGATAAGGTAATGGAGGCCTAGAGAATTGAAGTATATAGCAATAGTAAATACTCAGTAATTTTCCAGTGGCTAAATTAGGGTTTACTGATTGCTACATGGAAATCAGCAAAGCCAAAATGTGAATGTGGGTCTTTCTGACTTAAAGCCTCTGCTCTTGACCATATGCCAGTGCTTATAGTATGACTCTTGGAAGATCTGAATCACCGGCAGGGCCTGTTTAAAATATAGGTTCTGAACTGAGTAAATGGCATTTCCTGGAAATTCACGTAGTCCTTAAGTTTCCCAGATGCTTCTTTTACAACTTCCCAGAACTCCTTGTCCAGTGTTTAGTTTACACGATTGATTTAAATTTTTCATTTTAAATTGCCTTTTATAAGCTGGATGAGATGACACATACCTATAATCCCAGGGGCTTGGAATACTGAGACAGAAGCCTTGTAAAGTTCAAGGTCAGCCTCAGCAACTTAGCAAGATACTGTCTTAAAATAAAACTGGGGTTGTGGCTCAATGGTAAAGTGCCTCTGGGTTTAATCCCCAGCACCAATCAATCAATAAATTTCTTTCCCTTACAGACTAATTCAGAACCACCAGGTTTTTAATTGGGTCATATCCGATACAGTGAAATTTAAATAGCTTAGTTTAGTGCAAGCCAGAGTAGGGGATAAGAGTTTTCTTAAGAAACATTTCCAAAGGAAGACTCAGAATAGTAAGTTTATTTTAAGAAGAATGTGCAATCTTAAAGATTCATTATTGTCCTTGAATTCTTACATGATGATTTTCACAAATGGAAAAGGTTTCATGTTTACATGTAATGGTAATAAAACAAATTTGGAATTTCTAAACAATTGAGTAGCCTTTTAGGACAAACATGAACAAATGACTATAAAGTCTAGATGTTGGTTAAAAAACAGTAACCAAACGTAAAATGATGTGAGAAGCATCATCTTAAAGCATTTTTCAAGAGCTTCAGGTCATTGAAATAGATACTGACACTTCAATATCAAACTGAAAATTCTGCTTGCTCTTATGTATCAGTTTCCATTCTTCACATCTCTAAAAGCTAGGAGACTGATAATAGACATATTATTGCATTGAGGTTTTAGGGATCAGCTTGATGTCATGTAAAAGATACTCAAGATCTGAACCTACAGAGTCTTGCTCTCTCACAAATTTTATAATTCCTTCATGCTGGTCACTCTTGTAGAACTTTAAAAACTTCTAGGTACCTAGTTTCTATTCTTGGAGATTTTCTTATTAAAGTTTTATTTTGGAATGATTTTGGAGTGAGAGTGGAATTTAAGAATTACAGAATTTCAGAGATAATACAAGATTCTTATATGTTCTTTGCCTAGTTTCCCTAATGGTAACATAATTCTTTTTAAATTTATTTTTTGTAGTTTTAAAAATTCTAATTAGTAATATAAATTATGATGGTATATTTGTCATTGCTTAGAAACCAACAGTAATTCTTGGGAAGTTAAACTGGGAAGAACACATGAATCCATGAGCTTAAGACCAGTGTGAGTAACAGTCTCATTCAAAACAAAACCAAGCAAAAAACAGTGGTACATTAAACCATTCAACATTATCCTTTTGTATGTTACATATAACCACATTATAATAAACTCTAAATTTTATTCATTTCACCAGTTTCTCCCTTAACCTCTTTGTGTGTGTGTGTTTTCCAGGATCCTGCATTTAATCATCATGTATTCTTAATCTCTTCTGGCCTGTGGCAGTGACTTAGTCTTCCTTTTTTCTAAGACCTTGATAATTTTGAGACTAAGCTATTTTTATAGACTGTCTCTCATTTAGGAATTGTCTAATGTTCTTCTTTTGATTAAACTGGGGTTACTGTGTTTGTCAGAAGAATACTGCATATCGGCATATGATCTCTCTGGAGAATTTAGTTCAGTAGTTAGTGTAGTTACTAGAAATCTGCTTTGTGTGTGTGTGAGAAACTTCACAAAAATTGTTTTGGAATTTTTTTCATTGGTACGTTGATTATACATACTAATGGGATTTATTGTGATATATTTGTGGTATGTACTTACCATAAATTTCATTTCCCAATGTCTCCCCTTTTTCTCTCCTTGGTCCCCTTCTTCTCTACTAGTCTCCTATTTTCATGAGATCCATCCCCCTTTTCCCCCTCCTTTTTCTATCCAGCTTTCATGTATGAAAGGAAACATGACCCTTGACTTTGCAAGTCTGGCTAATTTTAGTCAACATGATCACAGTTTCATCAATTTTCATGCAAGTGACATTTTCTTCTTCTTTGTGACTCAGTAAAATTCCTTGGTGTGTGTTTATATATTTCACATTTTCTTTACCCATTCATCTGTTGATGGACACCTACACTGGCTCTATAGTTTGGCTATTGTGAATTATGCTGCTATAAATGTGGGTATACATGTTTCACTAATAGTCTGGCCAGTTTTTTTTTTTTTGTTGTTTGTTTGTTTTCTTGAGAAATACAAATACTGAGCAATGGTATTTCATACATGGTTCCATTCTTAGTCTTTTGAGGAGCCTATATATCGATTTCAATATGAGTATACTGATTTATAGTTCACCAACCGTGTATAAATATTACTCCCCCCCATATTCTCACCAACCTGTATTATTACTTGTATTGTTGACGTTTGCCATTCTAATTAGAATGTGATGAAATCTCACTGTTTGTTTTGACTTGCATTTTCTGATGACTAAAGATATTGAACATTTTTTCATACTGTACGTTTGTATTTTGTTTGAGAAATGTCTGTTTAGTTCATTTACCCACTTATTGACTGGATTATTGGTTTTTGTTGGTGCTTTTGGAGTTCTTTATTCTGCATATTTGTCTTGTCAGAAGAGTAATTTGCAAACACTTTCTCCCATTTTGTAGGCTCTCTCTTTATGCTCTTAACTATTTTCTTACTGTGCAGAAGCTTTGTAATTTGATGTTACCCCATTTATTAATTCTTGGTATTTACTGTGCTTTGGGAGTTCTATTGAGGAAGTTTTTGCCTATATTTATATGTTAGTGTTGACCCTATGTTTTCTTAAAGACAGAAAAAGAGGGAAAGTTCACTGCTGTTCTTGGATAGCTGATTAATATTGTTAAAATGACAGTAGTATCGAAAGCAATCTACAGATAACAATGCATTCCCTATTAAGATAGCAGTGACATCCTCAGAAACAAGAAAAAATTAGTCCTAAAATTCATTTGGAAGAATTAAAAGACCGAGAGTAGCCAAAGCAATCCTGAGCAACGCTGGAGGCATCACGGTACCTAATTTCATATTACACTATAGTGCTATAATAACAATAACTTCATAGTACTGATATAAAAATCGTTTGAAAGTTTCTTGTCTAATTCTCATTTTGAGTTGACTTTTGTGCAGTGCGGGAGATAGGGATCTGGTTTCATCCTTCTATATGGGTATATAGTTTTGCCAGCATCATTTGTTAAAAAGATTCTCTTTTCCAATATGTTTCTGGGGCCTTTGCCAAGGATCAGATGATTATACTGGGGTGAACTTGTCTCTGTGTCTTCAGTTCTATTCCATTGATCTACATGTCTGTCTCTCACTTGCTCGCTCTCTCTCTCTCTCTTTTTTTTTTTTTTTTTTGGTCAGTACTGTATACTTTCTGTTACTATAGGTCTATAATATAATTTGAAATTTGGTATATTGTGCCTCTGGTATTGTTCTTTTACTCAGAATTACTTTAGCTACTCTGGATCTTTTATTCTTCCATAAGAATTTTAGGACTTTTTCCCCTGGAACTGTGGAGAATATCATTGCTGTTTTGTCATTGCTATTTAGTATGCATTGTATCTGTAGATTGCTTTTGGTAATATGACTATTATTTTAAAATTTATTTTTATTGTAAACAAATGGGATACATCTTGTTTCTCTTTGTACATGAAGTAAAGGCATACCATTTGTGTAATCATACATCTACACAGGATAATGGTGTTCGATTCATTCTGTTATTTTTTCCTTCCCCCCCACCCCTCCCACCCCTCTTGTTCCTCTATACAGGCCCTCCTTCCTCCATTCTTTCCCCACTCCACCCCCCCATTATGTGTCATCATCCGCTTATCAGCGAGATCATTCGTCCTTTGTTTTTTTGAGATTGGCTTATCTCACTTAGCATGATATTCTCCAGTTTCATCCATTTGCCTGCAAACGCCATAATTTTATCATTCTTTATGACTGAGTAATATTCCATTACATATATATATATGTATATATATAAATAAACATATATATATATATATATATATATATATATATATATATATCACAGTTTCTTTATCCATTCATCAATTGAAGGACATCTAGGTTGGTTCCATATTCTGGCTATTGTGAATTGAGCCGCTGTGAACATTGACGTGGCTATATCTCTGTAGTATGCTGATTTTAAGTCCTTTGGGTATAGGCCAAGGAGTGGGATAGCTGGGTCAAATGGTGGTTCCATTCCAAGCTTTCTGAGGAATCTCCACACTGCTTTCCAGAGTGGCTGCACTAATTTGCAACCCCACCAGCAATGTATGAGTGTACCTTTTTCCCCATATGCTCGTATATGGCTGTTTTATAAAATTTTTTTTTTAGTTGTCAATGAACCTTTATTTTAATTAATTAATTAATTTATATTCGGTGCTGAGGATTGAACCCAGGTCATCTCACATGCCAGGCAAGTGCTCTACCACTGAACCACAACCCCAGCCCTGGTAATATGGCCATTTTAACAACATTAATTTTGTCTAACCAAGAACAGGGTAGGTCTTTACATCTAGTTGTGTTGTCTTCAATTTTTTCTTCATTGTTCAGTGATTTTCATTATAGAGTCCTTCTCCTTGGTTAGATTTGTTTCTAAGTATTTTTTATTTTTATTTTTGAAACTATTGTGAATGGAATTGTTTTCTTAATTTCTTTTTCAGTGGATTCATTATTGGTGTATAGAAAAGCTGTTGGTTTTTGTATATTAACTTTTTTTATCCTGCTACTTTGCTCATTTTATCAGCTCTAGCCATCTTCTGATACTTTCTTAAATCTCCGAAGTTTAGGATATCATCTGCAAACAATGATAACTTGACTTTTTCCTTTTCTTTGTCCCTTTTATTTATTTCTTTTGCCTAATTGCTCTGGCTGTAATTTCAAATAACTATATGAATAGTAGTGGCGAGAGTTGACATCCTTGTCTAGGTCCTAATTTGAGAAAATGGCTTCGTAGAATACATTTGGAAAGGTTCCTTCACTTTTTCTTTCATGGAATAATTTGAATGTGTTGGCATTAGTGAAGGACTAATCCTTCACTAATCTTTGAAGAAAGATCTGGTAGTATTCAGCGGAGAATCCGTCTGGTGTCCCCTCCCCTGCCTTCAGCAATTTTTTTTTATTTTTAAAAAATTATCCATTTATTCTTTTAGTTATACATGAGAATATAGTTTGACATATTTATACAAACATGGAGTACATTTCTAATTAGGATCCCAATCTTGTGGTTGTACATGATCCTTTTCTTTGTTGGAAACCTTCTTATTACTACCTCAACCTCACTGCTAGTTTTTGGTCTGTTTAGGTTTTCTGTATCTGTAGGTCATATGTATCTAGAAATTTGTCAATATCGTTCCAGTTTACTAAAATATAAGTTTTCTAAAAAACTCCCTAATGATCCTGGGATTTCAGTGATGTCTGGGGTGGTATCTCCTTTTCCATCTCTGATTTTATTAGTTTGTCTTCTCTTTCTTTTGGTTAGTTTGGTTAAGAGTTCATCAATCTTCTTGATCTTTTCAAAGAAACTATTACATCAATCCTTTGTATTTTTAATTCTCCTCCATTAATTTAATTTAATTTCTGTTCTTAATTCCTTCTTTCTACTAGAATTGATTTGGAATTGGTTTGTTCTCTGGACTTTCAGATGCATCATTAGATCACTTCTTATTGGAACATTTTTTTTTAATGTAGGCACTTATAGCTATAAACTTTTATCTTAGAACTCCTTTCATTGTGTCTGATTCTGATATGTTGCATTTTTATTCTCATTTGATTCTAGGAGTTTTAGAATTTCTCTTCTGATTTCTTTTAGGATACTTTCATAGTTCAAAAGTTTTTTCAGTCTTCATGTGTTTATGCAGGTTCTGTAGTTTTTCTTGCTATTAATTCCTAAATTAATTTGATTATGATCTGATAATTACAAGGGATTATATTGTTTTTATTTATTTATTTATTTATTTTTACTATTGCTGAGACTTGCTTTGTGACCTAAAATGTGGTTTGTTTTGGAAAAGGTTCCATGAACAGTTAAGAAGAAAGTGAATTTGACTATCTATGGATGAACTATTCTTATAAATGTCTGTTCAGTCCATTTGGTTTATAATATTTTTTAGTTCTGGAGAGTCTCTTTAGTTTGTCTGGATGACCTGTTGGTAAGAGGTATGTTCAAGTTGCCCCATAATATTGTTTTGAGGTCTGTTTATGTAATGAGGTGCATCAACATTTGGATCATAAATATTCACTGCGTTATATCTTCTTGAATTTTCCCCTTTACCAGTGCAAAGTGACCTTTATCGCTTTTAATTAGTTTTGACTTGAAATTTACTATCTTGGTGATCAGAGTAACTATACCTGCTTGCTTTCAGGCTTCTTTTGCATGGAATATCATTTTTTCATTCGTTCACTTTTAGCCTGTGACTGTCTTTGCCCCTGAGGTGAGACACTTGCAGATAATGTATAGTTGGGTTTTACTTTTTAATCCACTCTGCCAATCTGTCTTTTAATTGGAGAGTGGAGACCGTTTATATTCAGCGTTATGCAGAGATGTTTTTTATTGATTGAAAAGCATATAAAATTGGTTGAATTTTTGGATAAAGCTAATAATTGTTTATTACACAAAGCAATTATTGCAAAAATGTTTGTAAAAAGATTTTTTTTCTCCTGACTGAGATACTTAAAATGGAGATATTTTCCCACACACTCTTGTAGTTATAATAACAGGCATGGGCTCCCCTTCATAGGTTTTGGTGCTTTGACATAGTGACATATGTCAGAGGCATAGTATCACTCGGTAGCTAGGATGCATGACTGCCGCAGGATACCAGGACTCTAACCGGTGTCTGGAGCTCGGAGCACTGGTTCATTTGTTTACTTGACATATTTATTGAGCATCCATTACATGCAAGATGCATATAGATGTTGACAATACAGTAGAAAATTTAGACGAACAATCCATGCCCTTATTTTCTGGGGTTTCTGTTCTAATTGGAGAAGGAAATAGTTTTAGTATATTACAGAATAGTAATGCTATGACCCTATGGAACAAACTAAGGAAAGTAAGGTGGAAGAGGACTGTTAGATTGTAATAATTATGAGTGAAGCATTATCAGCTATCTCTAGATAAAGCATCAAACAATTTTTAGTAGCCACATGCTTTAGTGTTCTGTTTTGGAGTTCTGTTTTTAAGTACTTTTGGAATAAATTAGGCCTATGGAGATGAACTATTCATAAATAGGTTGTTGTTTTTAGACTTTTGTGTAAAGAATTGCTTTTCATGTGCCCCAAATTGCATTGATTTTTAATGCTTTAGAGTCACAAGGAAAATTTGCTCATTTGTATCTCCTTTTCCACCATGGATCTTCTCTTTTGAAATACTAATCTTGGATTCCTTTGAGAACATTGCAATCTTCTCAGTTGGGGAGGGTGCACTTAGGGATATAATGTTAAGTGTTTTGGTGGAAATTGAAACCTTTAAACTTTAAAAATTACTTCATGAGCCAGGCACAGTGGCACACACCTGTGATCCCAATGTCTCGAGAGGCTGAAGCAGGAGGACTTCAAGTTCAAAGCCATCCTTGGCAAAAGTGAGGTGCTAAGCAACTTGGTGAGACCCTGTCTCTAAATAAAATACAAATTAGAGCTGGGGTTGTGGCTCAGTGGTCGAGTGCCACTGAGTTCAATCTACAGTACCAAAAAAAAAAAAAAAAAAAAAGATTCTTTTGCTGATACCCAGGAAACATCAGGGAAGAAACCTTGAATTGACTGAACAATGTGTCCTGTGTGTTCATGTGCAGGTGAGTGTGTTGTGTGAGATTATAGGATACTCTAGGAATACTGATCTCCTGACATTAGTATATTTATAGAAATTGTACTCTTTGCAATTTTAGGGATACTGTGCTGAATTCACGCTAAAGATTTCTTTACATTCTCTGATTCTGAAATTAAAAATGATTTAGAATCATTGATAATTCATGCATCATTGAATTTTTTTCTTACAGAATTTGCCATCTGCTGTAGTAACTCATGTTCTGAATCCTCAACCTGGAGAGAAGATTCTAGATTTGTGTGCAGCACCTGGAGGCAAAACAACGCATATTGCAGCACTAATGCATGATCAGGTGAGACTGTCTTCATAATAAAACCACTCAATGTGTTCCATCCAATCCTCAATGAGGGTAGACTATAACTTAGAAAACATGTCTACACTCCTACCTCAGATTTATCTGAAGTGAAAACTGTTCAGTTATGTCAGTCACCAAACATTAAGTTCAATAGAAAATGATTTGTAAAGACTAAAGACTTAATTGAATCCCCAATTCGCTATACATTATAGAATACAGTACTTCCCTCATAAAATTAAGTTTGAAACATTTAAGAGATCTTTTTATGTCCTTACTTATAAAATTTTGCACTTGTTTTAACTACTCTGCCACTAAATATTGAGAGTACATTATCAGGGTGGAAATGTTTATGTTGATATATATACACACAGATATATAATACATAAATACATATAAATACTTACAGAATATGTGTGTGTATCTTGAGTATCTTAAATCTTATTTGGTTTAATTATAAAACCTGCTTTGGGGGCTGGGAGATAGCTCAGTTGGTAGAGTGCTTACCTTGTAAGCACAAGACCCTGGGTTCAATCCCCAGCACCAAAAAAAAAAAAAAAAAAAAAAAACCTGCTTTGTTGTAACAGTGCAAGTAAGTGTGACCTTGGATAACTTGAGATTTTACTGTGTTTTCCTATATATGTCTATTTGCAAGGTATTTGCCTAATAAGAATTTAAGTAGTGGCAGGAAAAACTCTTACAGGAATAAAGTATTAAATACTAACTGTTTTTTTTTTTTTTTCAAAAAAAGATACTAATAGTGTTTAAAATGAGACCTATGAAATAGAAGGGTTCGTTTTGTAGTTAAAGTTTAATGCAAATCCTTTTTCAGTTTACTCGAGGCTTTAAATGTAAAGATTATGATATTATCTGGCAGGGATAATAATAATACCCCTTTAATTTATGGCATATTTACTATATTTACCTAATGGTAATTATTCATTTGTACTTTATTTTCCCTAGTAAAGTCTTTCCATAAAGAATCTGAATATTATAACTGTATCCATTTTCAGTCAGTTTTATAATACAGTGTAAAAATTGCATCTAGGTAAAGAAGACAAGTAAATATCTACCTTTTGAAAAATACTCAAACACAATATTAAAGAGATGAAACTAAAATAAAAAAAAACATATCTAGGAACATTATCTGCAAATTTTGTTATCAGTCTGTGCCATCAATGCATCATAGACAGATGATATATACAAAAGGAACAAAAGAAAATATGTGTAAAAGTAAATTGCACCATTTTTACAGTATCATTTCATATATTTTAAAGTACTACAATGCATTCTTAAAATTGTGTCCCCTTTATTAGCTTTGATGTAATGCAGGTTTTATCATATATAGTGATTTTGAAGTATTTTTTATATCAACTCCAGAATATTTTGCACAGAGGTTTTTGGGATTCCTTTTCCTGACTTTAGTTGCAAGAATTTACAGGAATTTTATGTAACTAGCTCAAAAATATTAAAACGAGGATCAATTTTATAAGTAACCTTCATTGGCATATAAAGGTAGTTGTCTTGTAACATCCGTTCATGCTTCTCCAGAGGTTGAGGAAGTCACATCAAATTGATAATTTTTGTTTACTTTCAATAGATGTTTTTGAGCTTCGTGAGAAGATTGCAAACACTGTTTTCAGTTTTGATTTCTGTTGATTAAAGGTAGCAACTATAAGAAAGATCAATTATCTGGCAAGAATATCTTTTAAAAGGAAAGATTTGAGTATTTGATGTAAATTTGATATGTTTGGTAATGAGTTTTTAAGTTGGAAATGGGAGGATAGTGGGGAAAATAATTTTTCACATGTGTTTTGGGTTTTCATAACTGCTTTTGATTTATACTTTATTTTTAGGGAGAAGTAATAGCACTGGATAAAATACCCAACAAAATAGAAAAAATAAAGCAGAATGCTTTATTACTTGGATTAAACTCCATCAAGGCATATTGCTTTGATGGAACAAAGGCACTTAAATTTGATATGATTAAGGACACAGAAGGTGAGATAAATTTTGTTAGTTTTAATGAGCAAATTGTAATTGCATTGACTTTTTTTCCCCCTTGTACCAGGGATTGAACCGAGGGGTGCTTAACCACTGAGGCACATCCCCAGCCCTTTTTTATGTTTTATTAGAGAGAGGGCCTCACCGAGTAGCTTAGGACCTCACTAAGTTACTGAGGCTGCTTAGAACTTGCAATCCTCCTGCCTCAGCCTCCTGATTTATGGCATTATGGGTGTGTGGTACTGCACCTGGCTGCATTGATGTTTTGATATATGTATAATTGTGGAATGATCAAAGCAAGCAAATTAACATATCTATCAATTCATTTTTTTAAGACATGAAATTTACTCTCAGCAATTTTGAAATAAATGTTACTATAGTAACCATGCTGTGCAGTAGGTACCAAAAACCTAACCCTCCTACTTAGCTGAAACTTTATAACTTTTGAATGGTATCTCCCCACCTCTCCTCATTTTGAGTCTTTGGTAACCATTCTTCTATTCTACTTCTATTTAGGTCTTACCTAAAAAATAATTGCCCAAACCAGTGTCATGGAGCTTTTCCTCTCTTCTAGTATTTTACATTTCCAGATCTGTAATTATTTTTGAGTTTATTTTTATACATGGCTTTATATAAAGATCCAATTTTGTGCATGTGGATAGCCAGTTGTTCTGATGCCATTTATTGAAGGGACTGTTTTTTGCCTGCTGTGTGTTCTTACCACCTTATTGAAAATCAATTTTCTATGAATGCATAGATTTATCCTCAGACTTTCTTGTACCATTGGTCAATGTGTCTATTTTTGTGGAAGTGTCATGCTGTTTTGATGATTGTAGCTTTGTAGTATAATTTGAAGTTAAGTAGTGTGATTCTCTCACTTTTGTTCTTTTTTTTTTTTTTTTTTTTTTCTGGTACTGGGGATTGAACCCAGGGGCACTTAACCACTGAGCCACATTCTCAGCCCTTGTTTGTATTTTATTTAGAGACAGTGTCTTGCTGAGTTGCTTAGGGCCTCATTGAGTTGCTGAGGCTGACTTTGAACTTCTAATTCTCCTGTGTCGGCCTCCCAAGCTGCTGGGATTACAGGCCTGTACACTGCCTCTTTGTTCTTTGTGCACCTTTGTTCTTTTTACTCAAGGTTGTTTTGGCTATTTTCTTTTATGATTCCTAATAATTTTTAGAATTGTTTTTTCTATTTCTGATATTTTGATGGGTATGCATTGATTCTGTACATAGCTTTAGATAGTATGGATGTTTCAGCAATATTAAGTTTTCTGATTCTTAAATAATGCATATTTTTCTGTCCTTGAATTGTTTAATGTATGGAAACACTACTGATTTTTTAATGTTTGTTTTATGTCTACAACCTACTGAATTTATCAGTTCTAATGCTTTCTGGTGGAATCTTTAAAGTTTTCCACATATAATTGTGTCATTAGGAAACAGATAATTTCACTTCTTCCTTTCCTATGAAGATGCCTTTTATATTTATCTTTTGCCTAATTGCTCTGATTAGGACTTGTAGTTGTGTGTTAAGAAGAGAGAGTAGCCATCCTTATTCCTGGTCTTACAAGAAAATTTTTTAACTTTTTCCCATTTACTGTGATGCTAGTTGTGGGCTTTATTATGTTGAGGTACATTCCTTTTATACCTAATTTATTAAGAATTCTTAATCATGAAACAATATTGGATTTTTGTACAATGCTTTTTCTTCCTCCAGGAAATGATTATATGGGTTTTGCCCTTCATTTTATCACATTTACTGACTTATGTATATAAGTCATACTTGTATTCCTCAATAAGTCCCACTTGATCATTGTGAGTGATCCTTTTAATGTATTGCTAGATTTCGTTTTTTAATTTTGAGGACTTTTACATTTATGTTCAGCATGGATATTGAAGTAATTTTTTAAAAAATTTTCTTGTGGTATCCTTGTTTGACTTTGGCCTCAGGATAATGCTTGCTTTATACTATGTATTTGGAAGAGTTTGGGGAGTACTAGTGTTAGTTCTTTTTTAAATGATTAGTGGAATTTATCAGTGAAGCCATGAGGTCATGAACTTTTACTGATTGAATCTCATTACTCCATTTGATACTCAGATTTCTATTCATGATTCAATCTTGGTGGGTTTGTGTGTAGGAATTTTTCTTTTAGGTTAATCAATTTGTTGATGTGTAATCATTTGTAATAGTAGTTTATGATCCTTTATATTTTTCTGGTATTGGTATTCATGATTCATGATTGGTATTTCATGAAAAGACGAAAGTCTTTTTACTTTCAGTGGGTTTCCTTAAAGGTGAAGTCAGTATCTTATAGGGAACATATATAGTTGGGTGTTTTTTAAGATCCATTTAACCACTCTGTCTTTTGTTTGGGAAATTTTACTCATCTGTGTTCAAAATAATTATTGATTGATAAGGACTTATACTGCCATTTCGTACATTGTGTTTTAGATCTTTGTTTTTCATGTTTTGCTGTCTTTGTAATTTGGTGTCTTTTTCTGGTGGCATGTTTTGATTATTTTTTTTTATCTTGGTGTGCACTACAGTTTTTTTTTTTGGTTGTGGTCATGAGGCTTACATTAAATGTCTAATTTATAACAGCCTATTTTAAACTGATAACTGAAATTTGCATTTTAAAAAAAACTAGATTTTTTTTGCTTCATTCTTCCCACAATTTATACTTTCATTGTCATAATTACTACATTTTATATTGTGTATCCTTGCCAGTTACTGTAATTTTTTTTTTTTTTTTTTGGAACCAGGGATTAGACCTAGGGGCACTTAATCACTGACCCACATCCCCAGCCCTTTTTATTATTTTGAGACAGGGTCTTGCTAAGTTGCTTAGGGCCTCCCTAAGTTGCCGAGGCTGGCTTTGGACTTGCAATCCTCCTATTTTTAATAGCATTACCTTAATCTTAATTCAGTCTTCTAAAGATATGTGATTTGCGTACCACCATTATAAGTATTCTGTATTTGATTATTATATTTATGAGTAGATTTTATACTTTAATATTTTTTCTTACTACTAATTAGCATCATTTATTTTTTCTACTCAAAGGGCTCCTTGTAAGGTAGATCTGATGGTAAATTCTCAGCTTCTAATTGGAATAGTTTTGTATCTTCATTTCTGAAGATTTCCCAGCTTATTGGGTAGATTATTATTTGTTTTTTGTTTGTTTCTGTTTTAATTTCAACACTTAGAATATATCATCTCATCCTCTTCTGACCTATAAAGTTTCTGCTAATAAGTCTGTTGCTAGCCTATTGTAACTCTTTTATATGTGATATGCTTCTTTTGCTGCTTTCAGGATGATCTCTTTGTCTTTTATTTTTGACACTTTGTATGTCTTGGTGTTATTTTGTTCGGGTTGAATGGGTTGAATGTGATCGGCACAGCTTGACCTTCTTGTACCTTTACATTTCCCCCCAAATTTGGAAAGTTTTATGGTTGGTTTTTTTTAATAAAGTTTCTGGCATTTTTGTATCTTTTCCTTCTAGAACTCCTACAGTTAGAAAATGTGATCTTTGGGGGCTTTCCCATATGTTCTGTAAGGTTTCTTCATTCATTTCATTCTTTTGTTCCCGCTGACTTTATATATTCAAATAATTCCTTTTTGAGTTCATTCATTCTTTCTTCTGCTTGATCAGTTCCCCTTTAGACACCGTATCATTTTTCTTTTGTTTATTGTATTTTTCAGCTTCAGAATTTGGTTTTCTTTTTTATAGTTTCAATCTCTTAAATTTCTTGCTTTGGATTTAGTTTCCTGATTTAATTGCATTTTTTTTTTTTTAATGTTCTTTGTGCTGATCTTTCTTAAAATAATTTGTATTCTTTGTTAGGCAATTTATAAATCTGCATTTCTTGAGGGTTGGTTTTTGGTACTTTTGTTGTTGTTCCTTTGTTGGCTCCATGTTGCTGTCAGTTGTTCTTAATTCTTATGGCCATGCATTAGTGTTTGCATATTTCAGGAAGTAGAGTCTTTTCACACTGGCTTTGTTTAAGAAAGCCCTTCTTTAGTAATCAGCTTATCTGTTCTGTAGACTGGGTGACCTGTTACCTTAGGCAAATAGACCTAGAGACTGAATTTGTGGGATTGGGCATGGAACCTGGATACACTGGTGGATCTTGCGGTCAGGCCTGCAGCAGTGTTCAAAAGCCCTTATCTGTTTGAGCTGTCCTAAATCCTGGGTCCACAGGAGCTGCCCTGGCACTGTGATAGACCTCGAGCTTGAGTATGCAGGCACCAGCTAGTTGCTGATATAGTTATGGGGCCTGGGTCTATTGGAATGGACTTAGAGCTTAGATTATAGAGTCTGGCCTAGCAATGGGTCAGTCCCACACCCTCCATCTCTGGGAGTGGGCCTGGGTCCTGGGTCTAGGGGTTGCCCTGAAGCTTGGGTCTGCATGGATGTTCCTGGAAGTTCCTGGAAGCTTAGTCCATTGGGTCCAGCCTGGCTGCAGGGTTTACTGGGACAGGGTTTGCTAGAACAGATCTGGACCACCCTGGATCTACTATAGTAGGTGTTGTGACAAGTGTGGATCCTGGATTTATGGGAGCCAGTCTGGCACCTGGGATTTTAGGGTATTTGCCCTGTACCTACAATTATGGTGACTGTGACCCCTCAAGGCTCTGGAGGCCTGCCTAGAAGCTAGGTATATAGGTACTGTTCTGGTGACTGACTCCATGGTGGTTGGCCTGGGTCCTAGGACTATAGGAGCCTGAGAATCTGAATCCTCAGGGACATTCCCAGAGAATGGTTTCTAATATAGCACTGGAGTATAATGGAACAAGTTTGGAGTGTGGGACCACATGGACCAGTCTGGAGGATGGGTCTATTGGGGTCTTCCACTTCTGGGTATTACTGGGGTGGACCTATTTATTAGAATCTATGGTTAAAGACTGTTGGCTTACTTCCCTCTCCTTCCTCCAAGCAAAGGAGCTCTCTCCATGTTGTGCTGCCTGGGGTTGAAGGAGAGACAATGTGTGTAATGTAAAATTGTCCTTCCTACCCTCGTATAAGTGAGTCTTATTTCCGTGTTATACTTAGGTGCTGTAATCTCTCTTCTGCTTTCTTTTCTTTTGTAAAGGTATTTTCTGTTGTGGATAATCATTCAAATTGATGTTTCAAGGTAGGGGAATAAGTGCAGGAAAGCTTTATTCTACCACCTTGCTGATATCCAACCTTCCATCCATATTACCTAATGGTGTCACTTGCTTTATGTAAAGAACTTCCAAAAAAAAAAAAAAAAAAGAACTTCCATGAGTATTTCTTACCAGGTATTGGTGCTACCAACAAATCATGTACTTTTTTTTTTCTGGAAGTATCTCTATTACCATTATTTAAAAAATAATTTTGTAGAATATAAGGTATTTAATTAACAGAATATTTTCTTTCTGCACTTTGAATTTGCCATCTTAGCATCTTTTGGCCTTGGTTGTCCCTCATGAGGAATCAGCTGTTAATCTTAGAGCAGTTCCCTGGCATATGACAAACCATTTTTCTCTTGTTGCTTTTAAGATTTATCTCTTACCTATTGGCTCTGAACATTTTTATAATAATGTGTCTTGTTGTGGATCTTTTTTGCATTTGTCCTACTGAGACTTAGGTGATCTCTTCACTATTCATATTTGATGAAAACAATTCAGTCATAATTGTCTAAAAATTTTTGATATCTTAATAATTAGTATATGCTGGAGCAGAACAGAAATCCTTCAACTAGGTCTCGGTATATTTATCTGATTTCACAATGAAGATTATTTTATATATACATTTTGGGGGGGGCAGTTCTGGGGATTGAACTCATAGGCACTCGACTACTGAACCATATCCCCAGCCCTATTTTGTATTTTATTTAGTTTAGAGACAGGGTCTTACTGAGTTGCTTAGAGCCTTGCTTTTGCTGAGACTGACATTGAACTCGCAATCCTCCTGCCTCAGCCTCCCAAGCCTCTGGGATTACAGGTGTGCACCACTGTGCCCAGCTCACAATGGAGATTATTTTAAAACATGAAAACAGCAATACAACACAACAATGAAGACATATTTGCTACCCAGCATAAATATATGTGTGTTTTAAAAAAAAAGGATTAATGTGCACTGGGGATATAGCTCAGTTGGTCGACTGCTTGTCTCACATGCACAAGACCCTGTGTTCAATCCCCAGCACCACACACACACACACACAAAAGGACTAATGTAACAGAATGTGAAAAATATTTATAAAATATTTAATAGAGGAAATATTAATAGTCTTTAATATACAAAGAGCTACTCTGACCAATAAGAAAAACACAGTCTCAGTAGGTAAAGAGTAAGCAAAGGGTACCCAGAGAAAGAAAAATCACAAATGGCCAGTAAAATAAAAATCACCTTTGAAGATTTGGGTAAGCAAATACACTCATGATAATGAAAGTAAATACACTCATGATAAATACACTCATGATAAAAAATGGATTTTACCAGTATGTGTCAGAAATCTCAAAGAAAAATTTATTTGAAAATAATTTTTTCTAAGATGATAGAAAGCAAAATGTGGTAGTAGATGGAAATGAATTAAATTGGTAACTGTTTGTGTCTAGTAGAGCTTTGCAATCAGAGAAAAGCAGAAAGTGATATTTGAGTGAGATTTGAAATACTACTATGGGTCTGCTGTAACTAAAAGCAGTCCATAGCAATATCTTGGTTGCAGGTAGGTAAACAAAATGGTCTGTTTTTATGTTTGTTATAAGACTTTATCCAGTAACACTAAATAGATTAGGAAATGAATGGAAAAATTATTCAAGTGAATGCAAAGGGAACCTTGATGAATCCAAGGTGGGTAATGACTCATCCTAGGTCTTAGCCATACTGCTGGCCACTG
Organism: Sciurus carolinensis; assembly: GCF_902686445.1. Taxonomy (NCBI): domain Eukaryota; kingdom Metazoa; phylum Chordata; class Mammalia; order Rodentia; family Sciuridae; genus Sciurus; species Sciurus carolinensis. Next base: position 26,824,667 of record NC_062224.1, read on the forward strand.
AAATAAGAAGGCCAGGGATCAACAGAACTAGAACCAGGATGTTTGACCACAACCTAACAGGCTTGTTTTTTCTTCTGGAGCTATCTGCTGTAGGAATTAGTTAAGAGAACTGTCAGTTTTCAGAATGGCTAGAATTAATTCCAAGTCTTAGCTTTGATAAATTGTGGCTTCTAATATTAGGGTACAGGCCATCATTTTATTAAATCTAGATCTGTATAATATTAACAGAATAATCTAACAGTGTAATAACTATGTTTTTAACCTTTCTACAATGTCAAATCTATATTAAATATAAGTCAGTAGTAGGTTAACCAGCTACTTGATTAAAGGGAAAATTTTCTGTATTTTCTCTTCTGGATTATAATTTTTAAATTCCTGATCATCACTTCTATCTCTAAGAGTTTTCTGCTGAAGACCAATATAGAAGATAACAAATACATTTACAATCCTCTTTATAGGGGCACCTCCATTCTTACCAGAATCTTTTGACCGAATTCTCCTTGATGCACCCTGTAGTGGAATGGGACAGAGACCAAACATGGCTTGTACTTGGACTTTGAAGGAAGTAACATCATATCAACCACTACAGCGAAAACTCTTTTCTGTGGTATGTGATGCTCCTTTGCTGTGAAGGAAATTGACCATCACTAGTTAGACATTGAAAGCATTAGAACAGTGTTCATAGCAGCAGTTTTTGCACTGTAATCAACCCAGGTGGAAACAACCCAAGAGTCCATTGACAGATAAACAGATAAAAATTTGGTGTACTTTTGTGTAACCTTAACAAAGAGTGAAATTCTGATATATGCTATAGTATGGATGAACCTTGATGACATTATACTAAGTGAAATGAGGCAGACACAAAAGGAAAAATTTTGCATGATTCTTCTTATGTGAGGGCACTGGAATAAGCAAATCTATGGAAACAAAGTAAAGTTGACCAGGGAGTAAGAAAGTGGGAGAATGGGGAATTATTGGCTAATGGTTATAGAATTTCCATTTGGGTTGATGAAAAAGTTCTAAAGATGAATAGTGGTGATGGTTATACAAATGCACTTAATGCCATTGCATCATACATGTAAAATTGGTTCAAACGGGGCTGGGGTTGTGGCTCAGTGGTAGAGCACTTGCCTAGCATGCGTGAATCACTGGGTTTCATTCTTGGCACTGCGTATAAATAAATGAATAAAATAAAAGTCCATCAACAACTAAAAAATATTTTTAAAAAATGGTTCAAAGGGTAAATTTTATGTATATTTTACTATATTCAAGGCAAAGACTGAGAAGAACTAATTTTAAATATAAGGCTCCTTTTTATGTTGACTCGTCCTTTAAATACAAGAGCAGTTTCTTCACTGAGACATCAGTAAATTCCAAACATCCTAACCTATCTTCAGGTGGAGGAAAAAAAAAAAAAGAGAAATTTACTGAGTTGTTCCTATAGTTACTTATTTTTCACATATAGTTACTTATTTCTGTGAAGAATCTGATGTAAATTAAATTACTCTTTTTATAGGGTATCTGGTCATTTTTAGCATACAAAAAGCAGGAAGTCTGACAGATGCAAACACAATGATTAGAAAATGGTAAAGGACAGTATCCAGTGTAAGATGTAGAAGGACCATAAGAAATGCAAATTTGATCTCCCATGTGTTTCAGAAGCCTAGGTAAAATATTTGAGGATTTGTCACTCTTGGAAAAATGACTTAGTGGATTTTTACAGAGAATAGACAACATTTGATCAAAGATGAATTCATTATTTCCCCACAGTCCTCTAACTAATTAATACATAGACCACAACACCAATGGAAATATTGTGATTATTCAGTCTCAAGTTGTTTTTGAGTTCATTTCCATTAATCTCTTCACACACCAAAGTAGCACTCTTTGTGGATTATATAACTATTTTAGAGACCACATCCTTGTAATTAAAAAAGAAAAAGCTTAACATAAAGCAGAAACACAATTTGATTGTTACAGATTTTAATGACAAAATCCATTTAAAGTGCTTCTCACATAGTACCTGGCACAGAGTAACAAAGTTTAAATTTTTCCAGTGAAGAAAACAATAGTATATGTTCTGGGTGTGGTTTTTTTTTTTTTTTTTCCTCCCAGTGCCAGGGTTGAACTCAGGGCACTTAACCACTAAGCCACATCCCCAGCCCTATTTTGTATTATATTTGGAGACAGGGTCTTACTGATTTGCTTAGAGGCTTGCTTTTTGCTGAGGCTTCCTTTGAACTCATGATCCTCCTGCCTCAGCCTCCAGAGCCGCTGGAATTACAGGCATGTGCCATCTTGCCTGGCTCCTCAGCTCTTTTTAGTATTTTATTTTAGAGACAGGGTCTCGCTGAGTGGCTCATAGCCTTGTTAAGTGCTGAGGCTGGTTTTGAACTCACGATGCTCTTGCCTGAGCCTCCTGAACTGCTGGGATTACAGACTTGTCCCACCAGGCCTGGCTATATTCTGTGCTTTTAAAAAGGGTTTTGCAAAAAAATTTTAGATAGAATTTGAGAGTCCGAAAAGATAACAGTGTAGCTATTTCAGACAAATTTACTTTAGCATACCTTATTTCTTTATTTATTTGACAGATATTTACTGAGCATCTATCATATGCAAGATGCTATTCTAGATGTTGATGATACAGTAGAAAAGTTTAGCCAAAACATGCTCATTATTTTCTGGAGTTTCTATTCTAATTGGAGAAGGAAATAAGTTTTGTGTATTACAAGGTAATGCTATAGCCTTATGGAGCAAACTAGGAATTAAGGTGGGAGAGGAATGCTAGATTGTAATATTTGGGATTTTATGTGGGGTGATCAAGAAAAGCTTTGCTGACAAGGTGATACAGACACAGGAAAGAGTGAGCAATCAGAGAAGTAGGAGAGCTCTCCAACCTGGTGCAGAGATCCTCAGGTGAGAGTGTGCCTTGCATGTTCCAGGAACAGCAGGAGGTCACTGTTTCTGAAGCAGAGTGAACAAGGATGAGAGGTGTACTAGGCGGCATTAGAAAGACATCAAGAGACTTGTTGTCTGTGTAGGGCCTTGAAGGCCTCCTTAATGAATTTGACTCTTAAGTGATAATGGAAGGATTTGGGGGGGCAAAGTGACCAGTTTAGAAGGGATGTTCTGGCTGCCATAGTGAGAATAGATGGTAGGAGAGAAGGGTAGGAAATGGGTAGATAAATTAGGAGCCCACTGCTCTGATGCAAGCAAGAGATAAAAGAAGGTTGGACCAGAAAGATAGCAGTGGAAGCATTGAAGTGGCCAAATTCTGGATATTTTAAAAGTAGAACTAGGAGGGTTTGGTGATAGAAGATGAATGTGAGAGAGGTATAAAGGATAATCTTAGGTTTGGTACCTGAACATCCTCGAAAGATGGGAAGACTTCTAGTAGGTTTCAGAGGGAAGGTAGGAGTTCATTTTAGGACATGTCAGATTTCATAGTAGCAATTCCAAGGAGGCAGCTGAATGTATGAGTACAGAATGCAGGAAGAAACTGGTCTAAAAATGTCAACTTATGCAATTTGGGAGTTTTGACCTATACTTGGTATCAAAGACATGAAAGTGACAGTCTTGGTTCATATTGGAGTATGGGAGTCCAAGGTTATACATCTAGCCTGGAATAAAAGTGTGTCACTCTAATAACTTGCCATAAAGAACATAATTTTGTTTCTCCCCAGTACCTGAAGGTATCATACATTAAGGCTATACAGTCTCTTCAACTATTTCTTTGGTTTGGTGGGATGCCTGGTCTGATCATAGCTTTCTTCAGGCAGTTCAGTTGCTGAAGCCAGGCGGTGTGCTAGTTTATAGCACATGCACTATAACACTGGCAGAAAATGAAGAACAAGTTGCCTGGGCCCTCGCAACGTATCCTTGCCTTCAACTTCAGTCCCAGGTAAGAGTAATTTCATTTTTTCCTCTCTGTAATCTCATAAATCACAAAAAATGAAGTGCAGTGTGTCATACGAAGAAGTGTGTCAACTAAAACTTCTGAAGCAGATATCATCATAAATGAGAATATTTCTCTATTTAGGTCCATTTTAGACACCCCATAAAGAATTTGCTTGTCCTGATGATAGTTCTTCCCTGGCTTTTTATTTTGCCCTTTTTTGGCGGGGGAGATTGGACTCAGGGGCACTCAACCACTGAGCCACATCCCCAGCCCTATTTTGTATTTTATTTAGAGACAGAGTCTCATTGAGTTGCCTAGCACCTCACTTTTGCTGAGATTGACTTTGAATTTACAGTCCTTCTGCCTCAGCCTCCCAAGCCTCTGGGATTACAGGCATGTGCCACCATACCTGGCTGCCATGTCTTAAAATGGCACCAAGCTTGGGTGTATTTTTGTTACATGTTTATTCTACTTATAGGTGTTGTTCTATTTCACTTGGCACTTTGCTTCTAAGAAGGCTTTCCCCACTTCCCAGTTTTATGTTTTCGTTATATGTCACATGTAGCCCAAGCTGACTTTACTGAGGTGTCTCAAAAGACCAACCAAGAGGAAAAAGAAAAAGGTGGTTCAGTATTATTGCTTCTTTACAATTTATTATATGAAAAATGTTTAATTTTTAAATGTCCAGAGGTTTAGAGATAAGTAAAGCTGTCTTTTATCCATTGCTTTATTGATAATAATATTCCATTTACTGAGTGGCCACTTTATGCAAGACACAATGCCACCTCTATAATGTTTCAGAACTGAGTATTTTACGTGTTCTATGGATTAGAAAATGTAGTCAGTTACTAGCTTAAGACCACACAGCTAAAATGGGTCAGTTGCAATTTTTATGGTTCTGTGAAGTGCATGCCTTTTGTATTTTCATGGTAATTGAGAAGCATGTAGGACATGTTGGGTATTCTCGCATAGGTAACCATTTATTACTTTCCCACATACTATACAGAAAACAATTTATATTCTACAAAAGTGAAAGGCATTTACTCACTTTTCTGTTTTTGGAAGATGTGGTAGGTACAACCCAATTTGTCTTTTACCTTAAGTTATACCAAGCCTATTTACTAATTACAGGGTGTTTGTCCATATTTATTTTCTCCCAATAGAAACCACAGATTGGAGGAGAAGGAATGGTGGGAGCTGGCCTGTCATTTGAACAATTGAAACAGCTGCAGCGATTTGATCCATCTGTTGTGCCATTACAGGACACTGACATTGATTCTCTCAGAGATGCCCGAATAGAGGACATGATTTGGCTGGCAAATAAGGATTGTATAGGTTTTTTTATTGCAAAATTTCAAAAATGCAAAAGCACGTTGGAAAATGATCCTCAGAAGTGAAAATGCCAAACATTTGCTGCTGTTGGTGGTTTTTCCCTCCCTTAAATTGTTGTCAAGTGAATGGCCTGGTTGCTATGGTAACAGAAAGCTGCCAGCAGTTTAACCAGGGATCTGAGAGAATGTGTGTGTTGGGGGAGGTGGGGGGACTGAATTATATTCTGGGTTTATGAAAGAATTTTTTCTTTTTGGATTCAGTAGAGTGTAAATAAAAGGCGCTATGGATGTTTGGAACATATTTTCATGTAGTGTCTTAATTTATAAAGAATACTGGTTATATTGAATATGACAAAAAGTGGTTCAAATTAGCAATATTTAATGTGGTTATTTCAAAAATTGTTTTCTGTTCCCAGGATTCTAGTAGTTGTTTCCTTAAGAATTCAGGGCATGGAAAATACATTTTTCATGTGCCAATAACCAATGTAAGTATTTTATCTTATTCTGTTTATTATTTGGTAAGTAAATCCTCTTTTAAATGGTCTGGCCTTTTCTAAATGATAGTCTTTAAACTAAAAACTAAAATGAGTATTTACTTGTGGGTAAAATAAGTGAGAATATTCCACATTCTGGGTACCTTTATCATCTGTTGGAACATATCGTACAAGTTTTTTAGAAAGTGCCTGGTGAGAATGATGAAAGCAGCTTCTGGCAACTGAGTATTGAACATAGCCAATTTCACAGAACACCAGTCTTAGACAACTATGTTTTTGATAGGTCAAGACAAAAAAAAAAGACCACTTCCTATCAAACCTGAATTTAGGCAAAAACAAGATTATCATTCAAACTGCAAAAATGACCAAACATTCTCCTGTGCTGGCCAGTGTATCTACTTCTTTGTTTTTTATGTTTAATGCTTGCTTCATTCTACCTACTTCTTAAACTCTAAAAATACTCCATACCCAACTGGAGTTTAAAGGCTGTCTTGCATGTTAAATACATCAGACTGTTTTGTCAGTTTTCATTCAAATCACCCAAAATGTTACTGGGCCTTGGGTATAAGAAAGGAACTACTGGAAACAGTTCCCTAATAGTTCCTCCCCCGACCATAGTTCCCTTTAGAAATTTCTCATAACTACTTATTGTATCCATCATGATTGCAAGGTCTCTTGGATCAGGTAATATATTTTTAAAAATACTTGAATACCCTTCCCTGAGTTCTCTTGGTAAATAACTCTGGTACCCATATATTTTATTGTCATGGCACCTATACTTTTGTTTGCCAGCCATGTCCTGAGCCCAACTCCCAAGCTTGGAAACATGTTAGACATAGAGATTTTTTTTTTTTGGGGGGGGGGTGGTCATTGCTTCAGAGTAGATAGTTAATAGGTGTTTACTGAGAAAAAAAATATTTCAAGCTTCACAAGATTCAAATATGTGACCCTATACACTCCTCATTCTGCCTTGTGTCTAGTAGATGTCATTTGACTAATCATTGTTACTTATACTCCTGTAACAGGGCTCAGCATGCCCCCTCAAATTTTAAATCTGTTTCCTTTCATGCTTTCTGAAAAGGCTTCAGCTGGATGGATGGTAATGGTAGAAAAGCAGTGTAGCAACAAACTTGTATGAATTTTTGATCAATACCAGTACATATCAAAATATAACTAATGACAGTGAAATAGAATAAATATTTGCATATTTAAAGCAGTAAAGACAAAGGATATTGTTGAAATTTTTCCTTTAGCTAATTTTCAGTGGGTCTTTCCTTCAAAAATTAGCAAATTGGAAAATGTAACTGTTCAATTTTAAGGAACACAAAAATGTAATGAAAAAATCAGAAATGTGGGGTAAAATGTATCTTTTAATGAACTTTTAAAAATACTTGAATTCAACAGTGAGTATATTTTACTTAAATCCTGTCATATTTTAGTTTAAATAACAAAGTACAAATAGTTAAAAGCAAACTTTGGCAGAAATTAAACTGTTTTCTCTAGCAATGTGACTCCTATTTTAATAAAAGCAGAGCATCTAGGACTAGTAGCAATACATCACTAAGCAAAAGAAAAAGGATGAGAAGTGAAATACATCAAGAAGATGAATCTTCTTCTTAAAATGTAATCCCCAAATCCTTGCACATATTAAGGCAGGAGGAAGATTACTGTGCTGTAGCTCATATCTTAACAAATCCTTTACCTACCTTGAATTTTTTTTTTTTTTTTTTTTTTTTAAATCCAGCATAGTGGATAAAGGAACATCAAGTAGTTAGCAGTGCTTCTATGGAAGATACTTCACAATGAGAAGTAGTGATTATGTAACAAGTTCTTAACTACAAAAATCATTCCTAAAATTGGCAAGTAATACTACTACTAATAAACAGTGCAGAAGCCAGCTCTTTATTTGTTTTATATGAACGACTTTAAACCAGGTTTGTTGAACAGTTCAGTGTAGCTGACAGTGCATGTTTGTTTAACAGGAATGCATAGCAGACCATGTTAAAATGTGGCATTGTCCCAAAGTACAGTATGACTAAGACATCCTACATTTAGCAGCACCTTTTTGTAACAGTAACTTAAATAAGCAGTAGAGAAAGAGCATAGGAAAAAATTGAAATGGGTATGACAAAGACCAGTAAAGAACATTTCCAGCATTTTCTAGGTTGACTACAAAAATCATGGTTGTATAAATGTATAGGTTAAGATTAAGCCTCTGCTATGTGAAAAGACTATAATTTTACATTCCACAAGTCAGTAAATATCCCATTGTCCTTGTGATTATTTTTCTTCATTTATAGATGTACTACACACACTTATGCATATGCCCACTGTACAGTTTTCACATATAAATGCTCTTAGGTCAGATCCTTCAATATATTTATTTGAGGAATATTCTGATTTGCACTAGTATGTTCCACAGTAAAGTGAGAAACTAAGACTCAGGGACAAAAATTAAATAGATGGAATCTATTAGCACTATTGATAGCAGCAGGTAAGTTAAATACCAGTTATACTTCAAGAATTTAAGAATTCCAAAGTCATTAATTGGGATGAAGTAACATGTAAGAAAGGAATAGATTGGTGATTAACATCTTAATATATTTTGAAAAGCAATTTAAATTGGAAAAGGGCTTCTTAATGATGTAAACTTACATCAAAATTAATGACTACTGTTTTTCTGTGAATTTTTATTAGTACAGAAGATGGATTATGAAGGAAATTTTTCACTTATTAGCTGATAAAACATTAACTTATTTTAAAACTCAGGTGGTATTGGGGAAATAATTAAATGTAAGTTTTTACTTATAAAAACCCAAGAATATTTGGCAAGAACCTGGAATGATTAAACAAAACAAAAAATACTCTATTTTGTTAAATAAATGTACAGATCTGAAGTTAGGCAATTATAGATAGGCATTTTCCTGGGACAAGCTTCAAGTGCTAGGTATTTGCACACCTAATACTCTCTTAAAACTTGAGAGACAGAAAAGGTTTTAGCATTAGCATAATAGCATTGGAAGCTCCTACAACAGTAATAATTGAGGCATGGAGATAATGTCTTCTAGATTCCCCTTCAGAGTAGATGTAAGAAAATATTAACATTTCATTCACTTCAAGTCACCCCATTTTGCCCTGATAACTTCTGAAGAGCAGAAACTTTGGTTATAAGAAGCACTTCTGGGTTCTGACAGACAGTGAAACTGTTCAAGTTGGTGGTGGGAGGAACGATGGGTAACTAGGAGATAAACAATAGGATTAATAGGCAAGGTTAGAAAATGAAGTGGGAGAAGTTATAAAAATTTATTTTCCTATGAAATACTTCCACAAGCTGTGTAAACGTTTCTTACTAAAACAAATACTCTAACACAAAGATTGTATATTTCCAGTGAAACACTCACAGTAAAAGTTGCCTGTATTTTTCCTCTCTAGGAGCAAAAATAAGGAGCCAGCAGATGAATGCTTTCCTAGTTACCTTTGGCAGCAAGCTTCCTCACCTTCCCTGACTTCTCAATGGATTATTAAAGCAACATAGAGCACAATTAAGTACAAAGCCAGGTGAGAATTCTAGATAGCAGTCTTTAGTTTCTTCATTAATCTTCAGCATTTTAATTCATCTCAGTCACTCGTGCACATTCTTACGGACAGACACGCACACAGCGGGTTCCGGCTCATATACTCCAGTGCAGTGACTAACAGACACTAGCTACTAAGTATGTGTTTGTCACAATCTGTGTGAACTGTATGGAGTAGAACAATCTCTGGAGTTTGGTTATATTTACCATAATTTATGATTAAAATTATAAACTTACAAGGATGATAGAACATTCAGAAATCAAACTTTTTCAAGTCAAGCAATCACACATATTTACATTATATACAGACTTTCTTCTAGAATGGGGAGAGGTGTCTAGACAATGTTATTACAAATTTCCTGAATGTGGGCGTTTCTAATCCCTGTAATTCATAAAGCAAATCTGCTGACTTGGCATTAAGACTCTAAAATAGTGTGATCAAACTGATATATATATTATATATAATAAGGTGTTTGCAGAAATAACATTTACAAACTGTCTATACAGTACACAGTACTAGTACATAGAAAATAGAATCTAACTTTATGATCCCCTTTGTATAAGGCAAGACTGAATCTGTCCCCAAATTTAGTCAGCCAGAGGTACAAGCAAGAAACAGTGGTCCATGAATGAATGAATATGCCCATCAGGTATCTGGGTATTAAAAATCTGGAGAACCAAGAAATTCCACTTTTTAATCTGTGCTGCATCTGGCTTGCTGGATATACATCATTACATTTCTTAAAACACTAATGTCTTCTGGACGGCAAAAGATTTTGTTCAAGTGGCAGCTACCCCAAACAGGTTTTGAAGAGTCTAGTATACAACCGGAGGACTGCAGCTGTACCAGGCCAGTTTATATAGCACTTCCCCAAAAAAAAAAAAAAAAAGTATATTAATACTCTATTTCATGCTATTGCTATTTAAGCAACAGCAATATAAAATATACAAGACAGATCACATATGATTGCAATGTAGACCCCAAAGATTTTGTTTGAGGGGAGTTGGGGGAGGGGGAGACAAAGGGCAAAAGTCATTGGCGGATGTAAACATCCCTATTCCACTCTCCAGCCTCATTCCGTTTTTTGGATATTACTTCTCCATCCTTGTCACAGTAGCGATCCTTGGATTTATGACGGCTTCGTTGTTTATTGCACTCGTTGTGGTCCTGCTCTCGGTCTGTGTCCCTCGAACGGTGCCGAGACTCCCTGTGTCTGTGGTCACTGCTCCCATGGGTCTCCTCTCTGTGGTTATGGTCACGATGTGGGGCATAGTGGTCCACATGTTCATGGGAATAATCTTCCTTTGGCTCCACATAGGCAGAGTCTCGACTCTCCTGGGTTTCAGAGTCAAATGTCTCTTGCCTGGAGAGGCCTCGACTCGTACCACTGCGATGGTTGTGGTGTGTGGCTGAGGAGGAAGAACGATGCTGGGATTTCTTCACTGGTTCCAGACAAGGTTCTTCTTCAGCTTGGGAAGCAGAACGGGCAGGAGCTGAGCGATCAATCCTCTGATCACCTTGAGAACCCTGGCAGTGGTGGACACATGAAGACATTAACCAGTGTGAGTGTACAAAGAGCTAATTAAGATGCAAGGCCATTCAGGTGTAGTCCTTTTTATGTATCTGAAATGTTTAACCCAGCTCAAGTTACTTAATTCTTTTGGTAGTGTCATTGATATGCTTATTACGGTTGTTGTCATATATTAAACTGGACCTTGTTAACTTGTGTGTTTATTTTAATGACTAAATGAAGAAGGGAGAAAGTTTTTAGAAAGCTTATATTGTGGTGCCAATGCATACGTAGGTCTGAAGTTTTTCTACATGTAGGTAGCTGCCTCATGTGAGATTAAAATATGGATTAAGGGATAAAAGGCAAAATCAGATTATGAAGTGCTTAAATGGGAAAGGCCTTCACAGATACTCTTTAGTATAACCACCCCAGGAAATAAGGTAATCTCCAGAGGGGGGATAAAGATATGTCCAGTTGCCATTGTCATTCCCAAGTCCACTGAGGCAAGAACAGTTAAGGAACTTGTTCAGGGTTGTCCAAACAGTCTGCAGTCTTTTAGGATCATGCAGTTAAAGTCTGTGTATGTTGTGTTTAGAGTGCTTCTCTTCAGGTACACAACTCAGTGAACCTGAATATCCAAATGACTCATACTTCTGGTCTTAGTTGGGATAGCATAATATACTAGAGCTGGGCTTAGGTCACAGTGGTGTCACCTTAGGCATCCCACTTTCCTTACCTGTGAGTTAGAGGCTAGGGTGGGGCTCATAGGCAGAGTTGAAGTGGCTAAGGTACGGCTAAGTAGAGGGTTGGGGAGGTTGCTGCTGGGAGGATGAGTGGCCTTCCAGTAGGCCTCCAGATAGTCAGCAAGGTGCTCACAAGCATCTTCAAGTTGGTTCTCATCCAAGATCACATCAAACAACTCCTGGGGAGGCAAATATTTTAGATAGCGCACCCATCCAGAATGAGTTCCCACCAATCGGGGAGGAAGAGACTCATGAGGCTGCACCACTTGATTTGCTTATGTGTTCTTTTATAAGCTAAGACAGCAACAGAAATGTGTCGCCTCATATCCTTGTTTAAAACACTGAATGTTTAAAGTGAACAGGTGTCATAATAGTTCCTTAGGATATGACACTAAGGTTTATCAATAATGAAAAACGGTGAATATGATAGGAAATAGGAACAGGAATAAAAATCTGAACAGTATAGGAAGAAGCCTGTTTTTGACACAGTAACTGCAAAAAAGCTTAATTTAGAAGTTACTGAGGCAAGATCAGGATATAAAATTTGACAAAAGCTACTACTGAAAGCACTCAAATTGACATGGTTCAAACTTCTTAGTAGTTTGTTAAGAAACACGTCTCACTGATCAAGGTTTGTTAACATACTTCAATCAAATTGGTAACTTTTACAGCCCCTGAACTAGCAGCACTTGATTGGAGGTAGAGGGAACTAGAACTTCAGTAGTTCCAAGGCAGATTATCCACTTAATGGATTAATAATTTAGTCTACTTTATGGCAGGTAAGATGTGACTGGAGGAAGTATGGCCTTGGGAATTATATCTTGTCCCTGGCCCCTGTGAGCTGAGCAGCTTTCCTCCTCCACATCCTTCCACCTTCATGTGCAGACCAGAGAAATGGAGTTGGATCACCATGGACTCAACTTCTAAACCTTGAGCCAAAATAAACTTTACCTCCTTTAAATTGTTATTGTCAGGTATTTTGGTTATAGCACTAAAAAGCTAACACTTAAACCAACACCAACGAGATCCATCTTACAAATTATCTGTGAGACTACAGTCTTGTAGTTATATTTAAGTGAGTATACCACAGGATGCACATAGCATTTTGTAAGCCATGATGATTATCTGGCCTATTAATGTGTTCAACATGTGATCTGGGAAGCAGGAAAGACAGTTTGCTTCTTCAAAGAGAATACAACTATAAATGATAAGGATTCTTTTCCCTGACAGGCATTTAACTAATTATTGCTTTTTTCTTTTTCTTTTTTAATGAAATTCCAGGTCTGATCTCTCCAACTGGATTCTGTCATGTACAGACAAAACTTACTGGAGGACACTGAGCCAGTTTATCTGCTGCTACCATCTGGACATTGAGGTGTTTAGCTTGGGATTTCCCTCGAGATTTTATTAACCTTTGTAAAACCTGTAAAAGAGACAAGTTTTCAACAGAGGAATCTCTTCACTTAGGTGAATTACAAGGTATATAAGTAACTCCTGTATCTTGGAACCTTTATATATACAACACAAAAAGATGGTTTATAAATAGATTGAGCTATAAAATATAAAATATCTACAAAGTTAATATGCTGACATAAATCTCAGTTGCATCTTTATGCACCTGCATAGAGCTTACTATGTCCTTTGTAGGATGTTTTCAAACTGTTTGCCTCATGACCTCTTCAGGTTTAAAAAAAAATCAAAAATCCCCAAGAGCTTTTATGTGAAATGGTTCTAATACTTACATATTAGAACATTTTAAAATAATAAATCAGTTACAGTTTTTCTCATAGAATACAACTGAATTATTCTGTATGCTTCTATAATGTGTCATCTTGGTTGAAGTATGCAAGAAAAATTTAACGTGCTACAAATAATGTAAAAGGAGGACTATTTTAGTTGCATCTTTTTAGATTGTTGATATTCTTTGACGCTAAAATTCAACAAGTGGTCTTGCCTTAAAGACAAGTCGACATATAGAATCTGGAACCATATCAATGAACTTCCCTCTCATTAATTCTCCTGGTCTGTCTAAAATTTGGATGTTTTACCATGATTTGTAACATTTACTGATTACTTGGAAAAAAACAGTTCACTGAGTTAGTCAGAGCTTCCAAAAACTGTTGACATTCATATATAGAATTAAAACATGATATGTGTTATATTCTCATTGGCAACAAATGCTGTGTGTTCTCTTTGAAGTGACCAGCTCATTTTGTTCAAGAAAATATCTGAATACGTACAACCTGTTATTCATTGAAGTACAAATAGTATCCCATGGGAAAAAAAAAAAGTGACTTAGGCAGGCAGCAGTGTCCTTATATACACTTCCTTTTTGTTACAGACTCTTAAAATGTGTAAATTTAATAAAATTGTGATACTTACGTAGAAACTTTTACTATTCCACTAGAACATTCTTAACTATGATAGCATGATGGTGATACAATAACTATTAGTACTATTTTACCCACCATGGCTTTTCACCATTCATGCAAATAGCTTTAATTTTTACCTAATGTATCCACTGAAAGTGTCACAGCCCACCAGGGATCTACGGACTGCACTTTAAGAATTATTGCTCCAGCCCAATAAACTAGCAGTGTTTTGCTTATGTCAATCATAAAAACTCATGATAGTGCATATCTTCAACCTCCACATCCATCATAAAAGCATAGCCTGTTATAATTAGAAAGCAAACAAAACACATTTTAATAAAGTCTGGTTATAGAGCTAACTAGCAGCAGCAACCCTCCTTACCTTAGGAGACGAAATCTTTACATACACTATAATAGGGGCCAAAGAGGTTTTACTGAGTTGAGCTGGATGATTAATAGTATCCGCATCAAGAACTACCAGCTGTAATGTTCTTGCGAGTTCAAAAATCCTTTCAATTTCACTCTGAACTTCCGCTGTAAAAGTTTAAGCAAACTTCAGTTATTTAAAAAATGTCATTTTAAATGGTACATTATTTCTTCAACAGGTGGTCAGATTAGCCAGTTTGTGTTTACAGGTGACACAGTTTTGATCAGAGTTATTTTTTGGAAAGGGCTATTTCTTTATAATACCTTTAGAATTTCTAATATTTGCTTCAGCATAATACTGAGAACCAAAAGTTTTTATACTCTTTGCTGACTCATTTTTCATTCTCTGGAATCATAAAAATGAGACATCTTTCCACTTCACCTAGCAGCTGTTGCCAGCTTTCCTGTCACTGCATGAGCTTATCTACATTTGTGTCCCCTAATATCATGCTGTTGAGATGTTTATTAGCAAGCTGCACTACATGAAAGGTACATATTACAAACTGTCCAAAAACACAAAGAAATGGTCCTGCAACATTCATGTTATAAAGGGCAGTTATCTATTACCTTAGATACTTTTTAGTGTTGCTTGTCACCAAACATCTAAAAATCTACTTGAACTCCAAGAAAATTTCATTCAGTTCATCTGCTGCTCTATGATCTCTCTAAAGATTCTAAAACCTGTGATGATGAAAATATTCTCCATGTTGCTTAGTATGGTAGCCCAGCTATAAAGCACTTAAAATCAAATTTTAAAAATTCAGTTGCTTATTCATACTAGCTACATTTTAATTATTAGCCAGAAGCTGGTAGATAGCATAGATCTGTAAAGTATAAGATGTAGCTTGTAGTTTCCACTGCAGTTATGGAAGATCAATTCTGAGACTCCTGTAGGCCAACAAACTTGGTCCCATAAATACCCTTGATTCCTCTTATGCATCTGCATTCATACCAGAAGATTTCTAGGAATAAGTTTAACTGGTATATTGTTCCAGAAAAGCAAGTCGCTAATGATGCATCTAGCCTCACAATGTTATAGAGACCTCTTATTTACCTGGACTCGGAATCAGGGCTCAACATACTAACATTTGGTGACATACAACCCACAATAAGGTCTTGCTAAAAGAAAAAAAAATGCACGTATTAAACTTCCAAATTAACTGTAAGAAACAGACTCACATAAATTATCTCAGTGTAATGCAGTTAGCAAAATTTGGACTGTCAGTACCTTATGGAATAAGTGACAAGGAAAAAGACTTGTGCAAAACAGATTTAAGAGATCTATGAACTATGATATACAGATTTCATTTGAATCCTGATTCAGTTAAGCAGCAATCATAACACACAAATGAAAAACTCAGCATATGTGTGTCTAAGATTTGCTACTAAATAATCTAGGGATGAGAAAGGTAGGACTATAAGTGAATTAAGAATAATTTCTTTCAGTTACCTCAGAAAAGTGTTCCTGGCACTCTAACATACTATATACATTTTTCTGTTGAAAAGTCACTTCCTCAGAGAGGCCTTCACACTACAAAATTACGCCCTCCTCAGCTTATTCTACCCCAGCCTTCTGCTGCTTCAGGACTCATCATCCATTGACTAATGAATGGTCTGTAAGTTTTTGGCCGGCTCTCTCTCCCATGAGACAAAAGTCCCTAAGACCAAGGACTTTGTGTCCTTCTGTCTCTGGCACTTAGAGTAATGCCTACCACATGGTTTGTTCTCAAGTATTTGTTAAATGAATGGACATAAATCTGTACATGGTTCTCTAATACCTTAAGCTCCAAGCTCCTTAATATTTTCACCCCTACCTCGTTTGAACCATACACTCAGCCAAAGTGAAACATGTTTTCCGGAGGCCTCTTGTAGTTCCCACTGTCCCAAATCATCATCTTCCCCATTTTTTCTTGACTAAAGTACCATGCTTACAGTCTGCTCAGACCAGCTTCTCAGAACACCTTCCCTGATGGCTTTTGTCCTCTATTCCATTGAACTCTTGAATTTGCCTTATTGCCATTAAGCTCCTAGGAGGAGGGGCTTCATCTAATTCATCTTTTTATATGGTATATACTCAGTAAAATATTGGAAGAGTCATTTAAAAATAACGTATACATAATAGTTTTAGAAAGCCTTGGCAATCTAAATGCATCTCATTGATTTAATAGTAAGTCTAATTAGTTGGCTGTCAGAGTTGAATATATGAAATGATCATTTTATAACACTTCCTGTAAGCACCCAATAATGAGCGTAGTTTCAATTGTCAGATGAAGACTCATCAATGAAGAATTGTTTGGTAAGGGATAAAACAGTTTTATAAAGCACCATAACTAACCTTTGATTTCTAGTAGTTTTTCTACTTAAATCATACATCAGAGTAAACTATTATGTTAAAAACTAGCATCCCAAGGAATATATATTTAACCTATAAATGAAAAGGAATATCTAAAGGTTAAATATCTCATACAACCCTTGGAAAATTATATAAATTTTATAAAAGTAGGAGCCTAACAATCCAGTAAGTTAAATGTGTAACAGTGATTAAGCACGTTTCAAAGAGATAAAATCATTGGGAAGGGTCTGAATTTAATCAGTATTGGTTAATGAGCGATTTTCAGACACTGCTTTCTAAACAAATTAACAAAACCTCTGCACTGTTTTTACAAATAAATATTGGTGTCAATCAATGGAGAATAGCCCTGAATTTACTTCAGCATTTTCACTATATACATAAATTGTATTATTCTGAATATGATTTCATTATTGGTATAATTCAAATACTCAGCACCTGTTAGTGAAAACATACCACAACCAAAACATCAGTACTGACAGCATGTGGAATTTTTAACTTGAAAGTATGACCAATCCTTCCACACAGTGAAATCAAGATTGTACCACTAGCTGCTGACAATACATGCCTATTTTTTCTGTACAGTACGTGGACGCATCATCCGGTTAGATCTCTTCGTTGTCATTCTTGGGAGAGGAATGTTTATATAGCTTCAGCTCATCAATATTGCAGACTTACCTAAGCTTGACCTTGTGTTGGATCTTTCTATTATTGCATGCTTACTGGGATTGTTTAATACTGAGCGTTTGGCAAGGGAGATGTCAGCAGTGACCCTTGTGATAGATATCCTGTTGGAGAAAAAAGTAACAGAAGACCCTAAGGTTGTTAATCTTAAAGAAGGGAATTGAAATATATGCCCAAAATTCATCCAAGAATGAAATATATAATGACCTTATTTTCCAACCATATATTAGGACACTTAATTGTTCCTTTTTTGCTTATTCTCTCTCTGCCTTATTTAGCATTTATTGGTTGAGTACCTAGTGACAGTTACATATTAAGCACTTTACATAAATCGTCTGATTAAATTATTCCAAAAATTCCCAGGAGAGAAGTTTATCCTAAAGTATGTATTTACTAAATGGTAGAACAGATGTAAACCCAGACTTCTGAACCTGTATTCTTAGGTCCTGTACAATGGTTGAGTTCTGTGGTAATTATGAAAAATAAATAAGATCAAGACAAACCTGATCTTCCCTCTAGTGGCAGAGATGAAGAATAAAATAATGAAAGATTATGATGATTATTGTGAAGAGACCATATAAGGTATTGTGACAGTGAAATTGAGGTGGGTTCATTTTAGATAGAGTAGAAATGAGCAAAAAGATCTGGAAGTTGAAAATAGTAAATGATTTATTCTACAGAAAGTATACAGTGAGTATTCAAATGGGAAGCAGGAAAAGCTATGAAACAAAACTGAAGCCTGACAATATCTTTGAAGAGGATGGTGAAGGTAGGACTAAAAGCAAAAGGCTTGATTTAAAAATCTGCTTCAGAATTAGAGGTGCCCACAAGAAGTGGCCAGATGAGAGTTCCTTTCCCATCTTCTGTAAGATCACAAATTATCTGCAGGCAGAAAAAAAGTACAACTGATCAACAGATGCTAGGCAGAGCAGGCACAGGGCATACAAGACGGAAAGAAAAAAGGATTCTGAACATTGAGCCCACAGCCACCTTTCCCATCTTAGAATTTTGGTAGCCAGGCTTATGTTTATATCCTCGAGGTATAAGAAAGGAAGATTGGGGAAACTGGCAAATGATAAAGGCACACAGATATTGTGTATTGGAGGTTATCTATGTAAATTATCCATAAAGACTGTCCTACAGGTGAGTACAAAATTAGCAAACTCTACCTACCAGCACAGAAATTCTAATTAATTTGAGCATAGCAATGTTTATTAGGCATCTTAGGAAAACATTTTACATGAAGGGCCACAACAAACAAAGTTCAACAATTATCTGTGAAACTGGAATAAATGTGTTTAAAGACAGAATGAGGAAGATTTTTTAGAAATTAAAAATGACAGTAGGAAGCAAAATTCAAAAGAAGGGTAAAAGAAAGTGAAGGGCATCTTTAAGAAAAAAGCCAAAAGATAAAATAGAAGCAAGCTAAGAAAATTAGAGTTGCCCAGGAAGTTCAAATTCCAAAGATTAGGAATTAAGAAAAAGAACAAATAGAGAAGAAGAAACTAATAATTCCAGAATTCAGTCTGATTTTCAAATTAAAAGCATCTAGTATAGTGGTTAAAAGATCTATACCGGGGCTGGGGAGATAGCTCAGTCGGTAGAGTGCTTGCTTTGTAAGCACAAGGCCCTGAGTTCGATCCCCAGCACCCCCCCAAAAAAAAAAAAGATCTATACCAAAATGTATAAATTTCATAACATTTCTGGGGCAAAAAAGAAAGTTTCCAGGGGAAAACAGGACAGGAATCGAAGTGTTTTGGATTTCTCAAGAACAATGGAAACCAGAAAATTATCAACAAAGGCCTTCAAAATTTTGAAGGAAAGCTATTCCAAATAGAAAGCCCTAACCATTTAAACCAGGAGTCAGATGGGAACGTTGATTAAAGACATTTTTAGACATTCAGAGTGTACAGTTTCATTTTGTACCAGTTCATAGAATTCTTTGTCCACCAGTGCATTCATGACACAGAATTGTTTCCTAACTCCACAGTTCCCTTGTGCTTCCCCTTTGTAGAGAATCCTTCCTATCCCACCCACTGCAAACCATAGAGCTATAAACTGTCCCCCTTATGGTTTTGAATTTTCCAGAATATCATATAAATAGAAATATGTATGTAACTTTTCAAGTTGAGCCTCTTATACTTTGCCTAACAGATTTGAGACTCATCTTCATTGTTGTGTGTAAGTCTACTTGATTTTTAAGACTTTTGTGCTTTGATGGAAGTTTGATTTAGCATTTAAAAAGCAACAAACAAGCCTGAAATTGTAGCTCAGCAGTAGAGTGCTTGCCTAGTGTGTGTGAGGTCCTGGGTTTAATTCCCAGCATCACAAGAACAAAACAAAACAAAAACCAATACCAACAACAAAACACCAAAAATAATAAACCCATGAATTTAAAAAATAATAAAATTATTTCAGAATGCATTCACAGGTGAAATCAGGCTAGAGGTGGGAGCAACTAGTGCTCAATGATTATTTTAAAATTCCTGTTTCCTCTGGGGTTGGTATGGAATGTAAAGGCTATGACATTTGGGAATTTAGCTGTAACGTTTGAAATAGGACTCCTTTATGCTGAACACCTGCATAGTGCAGAAGCAGTCATTCTTCCGTTCACATTTATGGAGAACTATGGGTCAGTCATTGTTCTGGGTGCTATTCAGGAATTTATATTCTTACAGAAGAGGCAAAGAATGGAGAGAAGCAAACAGATATCTGACGTCGAGTTGTGCTAAGTGCCACTGAAAATGCAGAATAGTGAGGATGGAGATGGGAATGCTGTGAAGTGCTCAGAGATGATCTTTCAGGTAAGGTGACATTTGTCAGAGACCTTAAGGGAGAGAAGGAATGAGCTGGTATATTATTATGGAATGGGGGTTCCTTGTAGAAGCAAGAATGAGTACCTAAAGCATTAGGCACTTTATTATTACAGCTGGTTGAGACCTGAGCACTACTGATGACCAGAGCTCTAGTTATGAGCCTCAAAAGAGCTCTGCACACTTATGGGGAAGCACCTGCCCTGTGCTGGTGATATCCTAGGGAAACAGAAATGATACTGCTCAGCCAGGCTTCTATTGACCTGCTTACGGTGGTTATCTTCATATGCTGCATAAAACAGGCCACTATCTGAGTTCTGAATTGTCATGCTTTGGGTGTTGTCAGTAATAGGGGTTCTGCCCAGAAACAGACCTTGAAGATCAAAAGAGCAAAACTCATAGGGACAATTCAGTTACAGTCATGAGTCTGAACCCTCACAGTATGTCAGTCACCGTATAAGCTTCTACAGTTATAAATGCCCACAGCCTTCCCTAGAGATTTGATATTAATTAGTCAAAGGTGGCATATGGCCCCTGGAATTTTCTTAACATGCTTCAGGTGATTCTGATATGTAGCCAAACCAGTTTTGAAGATGTTTTCTTACCTCAGGAAATAAAGTGATATGATGTTTCCCAGAATTACTGATTCCCTCACACAAGATTCTGGCACTGGTATACTGTATCCCTATAGCAATGCAGTACACATTCCAAACACTTAAGTACTGATGGCTGATATTTTAAAAGTTACTGAGGGAGAAAACTGAATTTGTCCCAAATGGTAGCTTTCCTTCTTGTTCATGATTTTATTAATTTACCTATCATTGTCTTAAAAGGTGAATCTGAAGATTGTTTTGTTGACATGACACAGTTGGTTAGGGAAAACCCCGTTTTAAAGGGGCTATTCTGTTGAACACAACAGAAAGAGGATGATTTATCATGTCTTCTTTGACCTGACACACAAAACACTAACAAACTGGAATAGTGATTCTGACAACTATCCAGAGCCTCCCACAAATTATTAACTTAACTGGGTTTCAAAACAGAAAAAGATTTCCTGAATACCTAGAACCTTTTATTTTCTCCCTTGTGGGCCTAAAATTCTTTGAAATAATTCATTTTTTCCCTTTTAGAATGCAACCAATATACATATACCTGGTACCTTCTGGTGATTTTCTATCTTCTGCTGTTGTCTTCCCTTGCCAAAAGGGAAGAGAGTTACTCTGTGTATCTCATTATGGGGGAAAACATTAAAGTCTTTTGAAATTCTACCTATGGACTCTGTTACTTCCTTTGTGGACCTTTAATTGGTGATCACAAGCAGAGAGTGTTGAACTCCAGCTCTGTGAACTCAAGATGGTCCAAGTCAGGTCCGTTAGTAAAGCCATATGGAAGTTACTTCTGGTGAGAAACAGTAGATGATCCAATATTCAGAGATTTTGTTTCCTAAATGAAATCAATCTGAATGACTGATACTACAGAATGTGGACCTGAGATACACACCCTGGCTGGAATCCACCTTCCAAATCCAAATCAGAGTAAGGGTTTACATAGAATTGGTGAGTCAGTAAATTCCATTCCATTTTAGTCATTGTAGGAAAGGGCAGTAGGTTAACATTTCATGGAGAGCATAGTGTCTGTATTCTAGCAGAATTTTTTAGGTTTGCATGTTCACATAGATAATTCCAAATTGTGAAAAATGAAAACTGAGAATAAAGAAATAACTGGGCAAATTAAATGTATGCCTTTTATACTTGGCTGGTGCCTGACATCCCCAGGCCAAGCCAACAGCTATTTTCTGGCACAAACTAAATGGAACAATAAACATGTAATGTAGTTTGGTGGTAAAAGCACTTGCCTAGCATTGTGAGGCCCTGGGTTCAATCCCCAGCACCCCACTTCAAAAAAAAAGGTCAATGTAAATTAGAAATGATTGTAGGAATAGGTATGGCCTAGAAATTATTAAATTTAACAGAACACTGAAACTGACCAATACTATCTATTATACTTCTGTTGTTAGGATGAGAGAAAGGAGTGTGGTGAAGAGGCAGCATATCTATCTTGTTCAAAATGTAGAAAATATATACTAGTCCAACATGTTTCCAGGTCCCCTATAATCTGTTCTTAAATTTTGGACTCCCTTCATGTCTTTGATACTGCAGGAGCTTTACTATGCTACCCACTGATTATTTGATTCAAGGCTGTCTAAGTCAAGTTTTTGAAACCCTTTAAAGTCCTTGTCTGTTTCAGCACCTCACAATGCCTGGCACATACAGTATACTCAATAAAGACTTGCTTAGAATGCAGAGACATCACAAATACCTGATCTCAAACTATACTACAGAGCTATAATACCAAATGGCATGATATTGGCATAAAACCATATTTAAGACCAATAGA
Organism: Sciurus carolinensis; assembly: GCF_902686445.1. Taxonomy (NCBI): domain Eukaryota; kingdom Metazoa; phylum Chordata; class Mammalia; order Rodentia; family Sciuridae; genus Sciurus; species Sciurus carolinensis. The sequence continues at coordinate 26,847,261 of NC_062224.1, forward strand.
ACAAAATAGAATATGCAGAGAAATCCACATGGACAGTTATTTGATCCCTAACAAAGTGGTCAAAAACATACCTTGGAGAAAGATAGCCTTTTAAACAAATGGTGCTGGAGGAACTGGATATCCATATGAACAAGAATGAAACTAAATTCCTTTCTTTCACCCTGCATAAAACTCAACTCAAAGTGGATCAAAGACCTGGGAATTCGACCAGAAACAGTACAACTGCTAGAAGAAAACATAGGGTCAACATTCTAACATATTAGCACAGGTAGTGACTTCCTTAATAAGCTCAAGAACAAAAACCAAAAATAAGTGGGATGACATCAAATGAAAAAGCTTGCTTCTGCACAGGAAAAGAACATGAAGAGAACCTACAGAATGGGAAAAAAATTTTACCAGCTATTCCAAGGGGGAATTAATATCTAGAATATATAATGAACTCAACACCAAAAGACAAATAACCCAACCAATAAATGGGCAAAAGAATTAAAGAGACACTTCTCAAAAGAAGAAATGTAAATGATGAACAAACGTGAGAATATATTCAACAGCACTAGCAGTCAGGGAAGTGCAAGTCAAAATTACACTGATATTTCATGTCACTGCAGTTAGAGTGGCAGTCATCAAGAATACAAACAATTGCTGGTGAGGATGTGGGGGGAAAGACACACTTAAATATTGGTGGGATTGCAAATTAGTGCAACCACTCTGGAAAGCAGTACGGAGATTCCTCTAAAGGCCAGGAATGGAACCACCATATGACCCTGCTATCCCATTTCTTGGTAAATATCCCAAAACACTAAAATCAGCATACTGTAGTGATATATGCATACCAATGTTTAAAGCAGCTCAATTCACAACAGCCAAGGTATGGAACCAAGTCCAGATGTCCATCAACAGACTAATAATAAAGAAAATCTGAGACATATACCCTACACTGGAGTTTTACTCAGCCATAAAGAAGAATGAAATTATGTGATTTGCTAGTAAAAGGAATGAAATGGGGAATATCATGCTAAGTGAAACAACCCAGACTCAAAAGTCAAGGGTTGAATGTTATATGTGAGAACTGGAGCGGGGGGAGCGAAAAACAGAAAGCGCTCCCCCAAATAGGAAGGAGAACAATGGAGTACAGGCAGGGAATTGAGAGGAAGGGAAGAGAAGAGCATATGGGGCAGTCCTGGGGAATGAAATTACTGAATTATGCTATGTCCATGTACAAATACACTACAATGAATCATTTTATTTATATATACATATATATATAAATGCATATATGACAATAATTAAAATATCAGTAGATGAGAGAAACTGGATCATGGGAAGAAGAGGCAAGGAAAAGGAAGGTACTGGGGAATGAGACTGAACAAATTATGTGCATGTATGAATATGGCATAACAAATCCCACTTATGTATAATTATAAGACATCAATTAAAAAATACATTGGCTTAGTTGGATGGAAGGGAAGAAGAGGAAAGAGAAAGGACTGAGTCCAAGCTTACTGGTATGCCATATGATAAAGCTTTGTTCCCAGTCATTCTCTGCACAGGTCCTTGAAGAACTCTAGGTGTCTTGCTTCAATACAATGCAATATTCCCTGATAGTTTCACACTCTTTACACCCTGTACTAGAAGTGCCCTTCTCCTCCTCTGAGTTCAGCTGGTGAAACCTTAGGTACCATTTAAAATAAGCTACCTGTACCTTGTACTGTCCATGCTGAAGTACCCTTTCATTTGTGTTCTGTTTTAGTGCTAGAAGTTTCAACTTAACAGTATTCATGAGTCCTTTTTTAAAGACAGTAGAGTCAACATTTCTGCATTTCTTTAGCACAGAGTATGCAGCAGACATTGATTGATTCAGCATTCATCCATTCATTGTTCAGATCAAGTAGTGTTCTAGGCACACAGTTCACAAAAGTTTAAGAACCTCTATCCTCCTGGAATTTATATTCTCATCACTCTTCTGTGACTAGAACATAGGTAAAATACATAAAAAGAAAAGGTAGAGAGTATGTGTGTGCACATACGCACATGTCACCAAGGAGGATATTTGAGAGAAAAGCGTTCCCTGCAGAGGGAACTGCAAAGTGCAGAAGCCCTAATGTGGATGTGGATGTCAGCTGTCTGGGAACAGTCACATAGCAGTAAGGAAGTAAATGGCTGAAGCAGAAAGAGCAAGGGGGAGTGTAGTGAAAGAAATGAGGATAAAAGGGTGTGTGCAGAGTCAGATCCCAGAGGTCATAGAGGCCATAAAAAAGACTTCGGTTTTCAATCTGAGTGAGAAGTCATGAATAAAGGAATGTTGAGCTCCAACCCACAGTTAACAGGGACATTCAGGCATTCAGGCTGCTGAACTGAGGACAGACTAAGGGAGTAATGAAAAAAGCACTAAGCCAAGTCCAAGGAAAACATGATGGTGTTCAAATCAAAAGGATAGAGTAGAAGAGGAGTGGTTAGAAATGGATGTATTTTGAAGATGAAGACAACAGCATTTGGATGGAGGATATAAGAAAGAAGAGTCAAGAATAATTCAGTGATATGGGGCTGAAGGGCTTGGGGACTGAAAGCTGAAGAAGCTATTAAATCAGACTGGGAAGACTGGGAGGTTTGGGGGAAAGTTTGGAGGTCCAGTAGACATCTTAGTGGTGACGTTGAGTAAGGAGTTTGGTATCTGTGTCTGGAATTCAGAGAAATACCAGCCAAGAGGAAAGATACTTAAAAGTGAATGTAGTTGGAAGAGGGAAAAGACTAAAGGGCTTAGCCCTGGGCTCTCCAAGATGTCTATCTGGTGAGGAAGAACCAGCAGAGGAGACAAAGGAGCAGCTAGTGCAACAGAAGGAAAACCAGAAAAGTGGTTCCAGAAACCAAGCAAACTGTTTAAGAAAGGATGAAATGGTCCACCGTGTCTTTTATTGCTTGTGGTCAAGTAATGTAAGGACCGAGAATTCACCCCTGGATTTAGCGATATGCAAGTCACTGGTGATCTTGACTAGCTCTGGTTGAATAGTGTGGTTGACAGCATAACTGGAATAGACGTGAGAGAAAAAAGAAGAGCAAGCAAGTATACACAACTCTTTCAGTGAGCCTGGCTGAAAAGAATGAAGAAAAACGAGACAGTTGGTGGGAAATGTGAAGTCAAATGCATTTTTGTATGTGGATGCAGTTTCTATTGGAACAGGAAATACTGATGCACAGACCGGGAAGGAGTGTGGTAGCTTGTATCTAGCTAGTTCGAATGAGAGGAGATGGGGAGTGGGATCTAGTGCTCAAGTGGTTGGGAAGTGGGTTGGCCACTGCTAGAAATATATCTTAAGAGTAAGCAGAACATTCTGGCAAACATGCAACCAGGGATAGTTGTGGTGGGACTTCCTCTGTTTGCCCGTTTTCTCAATGACACAGGAATTGAAGTTTGTAAAAAGAGATTGAGATGAGAAGAGGTTGCTAAGGGTTTCAGAAGAGAAGAGATGCTGAAAAAGTCTTTGGGAAGAGTGGGAAAGTGAATGACAAAGGGTTATTTATTTATGATGTCTGGGCAGTTATATGAGAGCTGGTTGATTACGAACTGAAGGCCACGGCAAAGTTCAGCTTATGAATGCAAGTACAGGAATTGCATTTTCCAGGGATGCAGATGTAGAAAGGAAACATGACAAATATTTATTGATTTTGATTCAACTGAATAAATGAATAAATGAATAAATCTATATGATTGCCTGTCATCATATAGACATTAGTGAGCAGTTTACCCTTGATATAACATGCCTGTCCCACTACGGTTTGGTGATCGTAAAGTCAAAAATCCACAAAGGGCAATATTCTGAAATACTCACCGCCCTTCAAATCTGTGTTTTAAAAATCAAACAATGCTTTTTGCATCATATCTGTGACCTGTAATTGAGAAAGCAATAAATTATGACAAAACATCACTATTTACAATAAAACAATTTTGCTTAAGAACTCTTAGAATCACCAGAGCTTTGTATGGAAAAAGAAGCATGTGAGGTTACCACATTTTTCTGTTTCTAAGTTCCAATGCAAAGACAATTAAAAAGACAAAGTTCCCCAAATGTATCCTGATGCTTTAGTGGCAATAAATTACACACCAAGTGGTTTCAGTTCCTCTCCATTTAATACGATTTCCTGGACTGAGTAAACTGTAGCTAGCAGAAATTTCCCAAGCAACAGCCAGGAGACTGACACATTAAGCAAGGTATATCACAGCTTGAAAAACAAAAACAAAAACAAAAACAAAAACAATAACCCATGCTTTGCTGCTGTGAGCTCTTTAAGTTCAAATTAGAGTTCAAAGTGGGAGGTAGAGTCACGGAGCAGTTCAGCATGTTGGAAGTCAAGTGTGCTACAGAGGGCCGATACTCACCTCGTACCCCTTCAGAGAGGGGCCTACTAGGACCACTGGCCTCATGGAAGGTACAACATCATAAGGAGGGGTGTGCTCTGTCTGCAGAGAGAGGAGATGTGTTTAGATGTTTCACAGACAGAGAGAATGCATTTGACATGTAATAAGGTAACTTTGCTGAACTCTTAATGAGACATTTAAATTTTTTTTCTACTTGCCTCTTTTCTAAATAAACCCAATCAAAGATTGGTGGGTTTATTTTCCTGAGTTTCATGTTATTGAATAGTGCATAGGTTTTCTTGCTCATCTCAAGAAATGCTATTATCATAATAGTTCCAAAAGCATAAAGTGGCACTTTTGAACAAAAACTAGTTGTAGAACAAACAGAAACATGCCTCATGCAAAATAGGTGCCTTAGGCTTGACTGGAAGTTAATATTGCTTTTCAAATGCATTTGAGTTTTCTGAAGAGTTGAGATGACCATGGTTAATTATGGAAAAAAGAAAGCTTCCATTATCTTTGCATCCTAGATGCTTGTCTTACCTGCATAAAACCTAATTTCAAAACATTGAATCTCACTACGAAATATTTGAAAATTTTGTTTTATTGTGAGCATTTAAATTGGCATGAATGTATGCTCCAGTAAACAGAAATTATGATCACTGTTCCCAGGTTAGTATTTAATGCTTTTGGATTTTTAGTTTCTATATGTTGGCATTTAAAAACATAAATGTAAGACTTGTGTCTGAGAAGGAAGGTGATTAATGTGTAATAATATATCCAGCCATGCTTCAGTGGCCTCAAAAGGTTCATTATCAACTTGCATATGTAATATGCTTCTCAAATGTAGTTTAGGTAGTATTTCTGTTGCATAACTAATTCATGTATTCTGCAGTAATTTTTTTTGTTTTTGGAAGAGCAGGGGAGGAGCTAAATTTCACTGTAATTTCTACAACTATCAACACTTTTCAGCTTGCTTCAAATACAATTTTTTAAAAAATTATATAATACCTAATTTGTTTGATTACATTAAGATTGATTTTTTGATAGTATTTGTATATTATATTCTTTTGATAACAGAAAAGGTTACATTAACCCAGAAATAATCTTTTTTTTTTTTTTTTTAAAGAAATGCAGGAGAGCATTAGATGTAGCCTTAGACACTGGGATAAATAAATTAAGACTTTTTGTTCTATATCACTCATTCTCCATAAAGGAGTTCCTGAAAAAATATATATTTAAAGAATGACATGCACCAGAAGAACAATGCTTTTTAACTATTTTAAGAATTTGATAAACTGATGTGCAAATGTAATTTTTGTATCAGCCTGTCACTGAAGAACATTTTATTGTTGCTTAAAATCACTTATTACAAACTTTCTCACTTTGTTTGAATTTAAGTTGCTTGTGGGAGGGATTTTAAAAGCATTTCAAATTCTATAGCTTCTGTCTGAGATTTCACCAATATTTGTAGACAGCACAATCAATCAGAGGGGAGAAAAATATTACTGTGACTGTGCTGTCGCATTTTACTGATTAAAATTTTACCTAACTCTTGAAATTAATTTTAATAGACACAATAAAGGTAGAATACATTTTTTTGAACAGAAAAAAAGAGACAAACATAATACAGTGACAGCACAAATGCCACACAAGCACCACTCTAAAAGCAATCTAAAACACAGAAAACAGTCTTATTGTTGAATCTCAAGCTCTTTTCCCCCTGAGCTCTACATTGAAGTTTACCACAGATCTGATAACATAAGAAGAATGAATACCAGTGCCGAAGGCATCATAAGCATATTTATTCAGTTATTACGTTTATACCACCTGGGTATTACTGAAAATGTTTAGAAGCCAAGTCCTTGTAACTATGCAGTATAAGAACACCTTTTCCACCATTATAATTAGGAATATAAATTGCATGCATTTTTAATAACAGCTACCAAGAATTTTTACTTCCAAGTCTTTAACTCTGAAGTGGCGCCGTATTTGATAGCTCTTTGCCTCCAATCTGTGACTGTCAACTAGCAAAGGGTTACCCATGCTGGTAATCAATTGGCTTCTTAATAAGGTAGCTACAGAAATTACCTTATTTGATGGAATAGTGGTACTTTGTGCCCTATTGATGAGTACATCTTTTTATCTACCCTTTCCTGCTCACCCTATTTTGTTTGAATTTTTTAGTGGAAAATTTGTGATAAACCTTTTTTAAAAGTTTTGAAATTTAAGGGTAAGCAAACTTCAAACACTATCTTAACATCATGGTTTAAGTGGCTGTTCCTATACTGTGAAGTCCAGAGTGGCCTAGCAATGATGGTTTTCTACATTCCTAACCTATGGACACTGCTGGTCACTTGGCTGCAAGCTTTAGCTATGATCAGAAAATAGGACCAGAGAGGTAGGCCTACTGGTGTGGATGAATATCAAGTTGGGGCTTTCTGTGCTAACACAAAAATCGAAGTGTTTTAAGTTCTGTCTTGAGTTCTGAGGTCTTCCCTTCTTAAGGTAACCATAATTTATAAAAAACAAAAAATGCAAGTGTAGGGTTCAGTATCTGACACTTTTTAATAACCTTTGAGTTCCTCTACAGAGTAAAACACTGTTTGCAGAGGAGAAGATTTTAGTATTGAGAGACTATGGGGCAGAGAGTAGACTTTACTTCATATATGTGTGCCAGAATATTCCCATGGTTGTGCCAGACTTGGTGACATTACGAAATATGAGTCTAAATTACAGCAGAGTAGCTTCTGGAAAGTGGTAAGAAGGGGAAAAAAATGTAAATCTGGGGGTATGTGCTCCTTTAAAAAATAATGCTTTGAAGCTACAAAACATGCTGAAAGGAATCAGGCTATCTGGTGTAAAGAGAGCTCAGGAAATCCCTGGAATTTCCAGTCAGGGGACAAGCAGCATCAGTGCTTAGCATCTTGGTTGGCCAATGGCAAAGGCTCTATGCATGGCCACCAGCCCCATTGTCCAACAGGTGAGATGCTGAAATCTGACTGATGGAGAAGGCAAGAACATTGGGAGAGTATTTATATATGACAATAGGAAAAACTCACAGTAAACCGCCAAAACAAGCCTGCAGTTTTCCACTGGTCTTGTTCATCTGCAGATTTTGCACCTAGTGGATTAGAAGTTTAAATACTGACTAAATTAAATATTGAATAATCTTTTTTAGTACAAGCTATGTATCTGGATATCATAAATCAGTATCTAGTAACTGCTTTAATATGCTTGATTATAAGTTAAATTTCCGGAAAAAAGAAAGACAAAGACAGACAGAATAAGCATGCACAATTGAGGTGCATTATATGGAGTTGTCAGTGTTGGACATCCTTGAATGCTGAAACAAATTCCCTTGGTGGTAGATATTATTCCATCAAAAAGGATAAGTACTGTAATGGTATTTTAACAGGTCACTGAATTTAGTTGGTTTGAAATGCATGGACTCAATTAGCTGTTGATAGGTTCTTTTCTTAGGGCAGAAATGATTGTATTTAATAAAACTGTGGGAATTAATGCTAATGATGCCAGTGGCAGGATAAACACAGCTTATGTCAATGTAAACTTACCGATTTCTGCTTCTGCTTAGCTACAGCAGCGTGGAAAAGAAACAAAGAATAACAGAGCATGCATGTTATTGGCTTGTCAAAGGACACAGACAGTCAACAGGACTAGAAATGTGACGCAGTGCAGTTGAGCAGGTGGACAACGGGAGCTGGGAAGTTCGTGTTACCTTCTTAAAGAAGGGCATTCTTTTCTCTTTGGAGTGGGGTGACGTTACACTGTTTGCACTGGGCTTAGGGGAGCGGTGGTTTGCTGGAATATCATTTTCTTCTGCATCTAAGCCAGTAGCATCTATGTCTATAGCTATATACAGACAAACAATTCAAAAATCATCAGGTGGACAGGAGAGGAAAAACAGGTTATAAAGAAAATAAAATGAAAACAAACTAACCACTGTAAAAGATCTATCATAAGTGTTCAACACTGCACAAAGAAAGTAAAATTTAAAGGTCAGCACGTTAAGAATGCAATGTACTCAAATCTGACAAAACTGAAAGATACCCTTAGATGTTTGCTTGAGCAAATCTGTTTCATGCTAGATCTCTTGAATATTTTGAGAAACATTTTTAATTTATAGTTCTAAATATAATGTTGATATTCTCCATATCAACCATATAAAACTATGGTACAGAACATTCAGCTTCACTTTGTACAGTATCTCAACCCAGTTTTAGATAAAAGGCAACTATATTGGAAACTTAACAGGATGTGCCTCAGATTTCTAATTTTGCTTAATTTTGTGGAAAATAAGGGCCATGTGAAAAGGTTTACTACAATTGCAACAGGTATTAGAGGGAAAGAAAGAAATTCCTCAATCCAAGCAAAGGAGTCATACACATGGCAAATGATTCAGAGAGGGTTCCAGAATAGATAGGATTAAAATGAATGGTATGTGCACCCTCAGAAAAGCCTGATCAAAGACTAATTGGAAAACACTGGATCTAATGATATCCAAATGATACCAGTCTAATGAAAACAATAAGACTTGTGAGGACTTATAAAGCCACTGGATATAACCCAGCAGGCAAAGTAGAGGGCACAAAGACTTAAGAGAGCCACTGCTCTTCCCCACTGTAAAGTGAGGGTTTTGGATTGCTGCTTGATGTGCTTCCACTTGAAATTATTCAACCTGAAAATATAGCTCTTAAAAAGTAGCAAATGAAAAAAGAATACATAATCTCAGAGTTTATAAAAATGTTTCCACATGTAATTATGATAGAATTCTTTCAACTATGAAAGCACTTAAAGATCAACTTCAACCCTCTTATTTTTAAGACTTAAAAGCTGTACTCAGAGTTTATGCAACTTGTTCTCAGTGACAACTCAGCAGGACCAGGACTCAGAATCTAGTTCTCCTGCCTCAGTGAGTCCATTCTTGTCCCTATGCCATGCAGCCCTTTGGGTGAGGTCTCTTCTCAATCTGGGTGCACACTTTCAATTCCTTTTGCTTCCTCAAGGGAGTCACATTCTCAGTGTCAGGACTCAGAAGGGTATCACAGAGTTGAGCTCACTAGAAAATTACTTTATGGTTGAGAGTAAATCAGGGAGAAGGAAATTTACTCACCACAGGAAAACACCACATCATACATGCTAACCCTCTAACAAAAACCACAGTACATTCAGATTGAAGGAATGCTTTACCATTTGGAACAACAGACTGCTTGGTGTTGCAACACATCTACCATTCCTTACACACAAGCTGAACTGCTGCTCACAATAGCCTCTTTTAACCTTCCAAAGAATGGGAGATCATCTGACAGGCATCATGTTATTTTTCAATTTTGTAGTATATGTATATTAGATCATTCAGCCCTGAAAATTAGGATCTCATTTAATTGCTCTTTTTCATTTGATAAGGTCAAAAACCTGTGATGGAGTAAATACCTGGCACTGTTTGTACAATATTACAAATACCAGTTTTGGCTCAATAATAGATGAGGTATGGTTTTTGTCAAGGGAAAGTACTAATGAACTAAATTAATTCCACATATTTACCTAGTAAACATGTCTTTCTTTTTTGCTGTCTATGCACGTGGAGTAACTAAAAGGTTCAGTATGTGGTGTGCCAAGAAATATATAAAATGTGCCCAGGACTTTGAACCTACCTGGCTTTTATACCACACTAGGGTTAATCCTTTGTTCATATAGGCATTTTTTTATGGGGCTTATTGAATGATTATCCTGGGAAGAGTCTGAAAAATAAAGTCTTGAGGAATGGTTTTTCTTGAATCCCAACATGGAAGATCATTATTAGTAACTTTCTGGACTAAGGAGAGGATCTGTGCCATTATTTTATTGTTCCTATAACGGGTCTTACAGGTCTTAACCAATAATAAATACATTTCCCTTCTGGCCATAAATTCCCACATACTCTTCCTCTTTTTCCACCTTTTATTGGGCTTAGTAAGGCTACAATCAAGGGGACAATTCTGAAACTGAGGATGCCTAGTTGGAGGTCAAGGTTGACAGCTCTCTGGGATGGCAAAGTTTGTGAACTGAATTTTATGCTTTGCACACTAAACCCTGTCTGTGGTGATGATCAGATGGATTTGTTAAAAGGAAGAGTGGAAATGCATAAATGTTGTCATGTTGCCCAGATGTTTGGCTACCCACACACATAGCCTGGGTCGGGACTGAAATTTATCTTTATTTCCACACAAGGGCCCCACATCCCAAATAGACAACGTTCCAACTTACGGGTTCTGACTTTTAGTTAAGTCTAAAAGCATTTGGGTTTATTCTGAAACTTTGAGAATTCTAGAACATGTGGTCACTTTCAGAACACATTAAAGAAACAAGCTTTCTTCACAGTTCTGTATAGTACATTGGATTCACATGGTTCTCCTTTTACTAAGGAATGTTACTGCTTTTTAAATTCATACCTGTATTTCCATACCTTGGCAAACATTAATACTTACTTGGAAAAGACACTTCCATATATTTGAAAATAGCTTTTTCATTCTTCCTTACTAGCATTTATGTATGTATATGTGCATGCATATATATGTGTGTATGTATATATTTATGACAGTTTTGGGAACATTTTTTGGAAGGTAAATTTTGTTTAATCTCAGAACCTGGGTCAGGGTGAGCAGAGTTCAAGGGTGATGTGTCTACACATATGTAGGTGTGGCATACCATCCCATTACACAAATGTGAAGTAGAAATTTTTTCCTTTTCCACATTCTTAAGAACATCCAAGCATATTTACTTCAGTTAGATGCTTATACTCCTTGGTATAGCAGTGATTGAGAGGAATTATAGATAGGGCCTCTGGGAAACAAAAAGATTAAATTGCAGACCGATCCATACTTGATAGGTAGGGCATTTGTCCCTGGAACTTCTCTCTAGAATTTTCTGAAGGTTTACTTTAGATCTATTGAACTACTGATGTGAAAATTACCACAGATAAGATAAGCTTATTATACAATTCATAGTTGATCACATCTCCAGGTCGATCAGTCACAAGAATTTTATTCTCTTGGTATTCAGAGAGCTTATTCCAAAGTCCTGTATCTGTTTAAAACTGTGGTGAAGTTTAAAGTCATCTTTATTTTATTACACTCTTCATGGAACTTATTTTTAGTAGTGACAAACATAAGTATAAAATAAAATGTTATTTTACATAAACACAGATTTATTCTCCAAAATGCATATGCTTTTCATTATATGGCTAAAATGATTAGATGGCTAACAGTCTGGTTAGAGGAAATGAAGAGGGGCTTTATCACAATGTGATATAGATTTTTCCATTTTAGGAGACTAGTAGCAGTCCTCAGGAATCCTGGAGACATTCTTTCACATATATAGGAAAGGTAAGAGGTCTATATAGGAATCTGGGCAGCTTCACACATTGAGTGGAGCAGGATTAGGTTCCTTTCCCCTATGCATTCTGTGAAGACCTTCTCCACAATGATCAAGAGAGTACATAAGTCTTGCATAATAGCTATGGTACTGTAATCTTCACTTCAAGCACAGTTACTTCATTTTGAGCATCTTAGAATTGCTGCAAGTTATAAGCTCATTGTTTTTGAAATCAATATGCATCCTAATTTCTCATTGTGCTCAGATTTTGCTCACTTAAAAAGGTCTGTAGTTTTTGCTAAATCTCTGGTTTCTAAAAGCTATCAACATTCAGGAACTTGTTATGATTATTAGTAATAGAGGAACCTGTTCTTAAGACATAGTAGTCAGAGTACAGCTAATTTCTCAATTTTCTATAGAGGCTTAATTCTCTCTTTTTGATCTTTTCTCCTTTCCACCTTTCTGGGAGTCATACACAGGATCATTTTGCAGCCAATCCTTACAATCTTACTGACCCCCAGTTATGTCTTTTAGAAAATCAAGGCACTGATCATGAGCTTTCATGCTAAGACAGAGAATCTTCTACTTATATAGACTCTGGGCTCTACTCAAAATGCTAGAGTTGCCACATAAAACAAATAAAATGTACTTAAATTTGACTTCCAGATAAACAATTTTTATGTAAATATTCATAAATTTGTAGTGTTTATCTGAAATTCATTGTTTATCTGAAATTCAGCTTTAAATGTTATCCTTTATTTTATTTAGCACCCATAAGAATAAATCCATTGCTTTGGAAAAAATAAGTAGTGTCACTCTGCCCACAGAGGTTTCAGGTTTTTGTTGATATTTCTGTGCTTTGTCTTTCACAGAGCCTGTCTGGTGTGTCTTCTGAGAAGCTGATCACTCCATCTTCCCTTGATTGTTCAATTCCTCACTCTTCTAAGGTTTGAACCCTATGTTCTCTTTTTATTTCATTCTGAAGCCTACAACTCACATTATACTACGATAGTTGGTGGGCATTCACCCATTCATTGCCATGATCATCTACAGTAACTCAGAGTAAACTGACATAATTGACATACTTTCCCCCCCTACCAAGTCAGAAAAAAATGTCTCATACTGTTGCTAATTCCACAAGGGTTTTTATTATTTCTGATACATTTTAACATTTGCAGGATTGACAGTGATTCAGTGTATTTGAATTCATGAACCTAGATAAGACTAGGGGAAGCATGAAATGCAGTCTGTACTGTTCAGCACTTATCACCTACTTACCAGATGATGGAGGTGTAGATTTTCTGGAACTAGGTACTATGTCACCCAAACTGGATGAAGAATTTCCTCCTGATTTACTGGAGTAAAGCAAAAACTCATATTAAATCTGACACTTATTTCAGATTCTAAAACACACTACTCAATAGACACGCTACTTAATTGTGTTTTTATTGAACTTTAAAATTTATTTCTTCTTTTACAAAGATGTGATGGTAATTTCCAGGTAGAGATTCTTGAGTACTTGAAAGAATTATGTGATAGTCTCTGTTCTGTTTTCAAATGCAGGGTTTAATTCTAAAAAACCCTGAGAGAATGGAAGCAAAGTAGGGTAATTTCTTCAGGCTTCAGGTCCTCTAGCCAGATCAGAGATGGCTAAACATCAGAGATTTCTTTTGCTTGTTAAATGTGGAGCCTTCTGAATTAGTGAATACAAAGAATCTTAAGGCTAACACCCAAGTTGAATGTTTCCTTCTTGTTTAGTTACAGCTCCTTTGTCTTAGCTTGATTATTTTTACTATACTAAGATTCAAAGTACTCAAGCCTTCATGGGAAACCTATAAAAGTAAAACAAAGCAATTTTAAAACTTGCTAACCTTTAAGACATACGAAGAAACGTGAAACAGAGTACCTTCTGATTTAATCGCAGATAGTAGCCAGGACATTTCATAAGCATGGCTAACGTGGAGAATTAAACTTGGTTAATTTAGGAATAATCTGAAGAGAAGACATTTGAAAACCGCCAAATTCTAAAATTCAATAGAAGATATATTTCTGTATCCTAGAACCTTTGAAGCTAATATTAAAACAATAGCATTTATGGTTTCATCAGTATAAAAGAATGTAAATAACATATTACTCAATGGCTCCTTCACACATGAAGATCACAAGGAGCAGCTTAAAAGAATGACACAGAATTTGGGCAAAATGATCCCATTGCTTAATGTTTATTATTCATGAGCAAGGATGTAGCTGTAGAATTCTTAACAGTGTCTGTGCATCAAAGGGCAATGTTGACTTAGTGAATATTAATATGAAATATAAGCAACAGTAAATACAAGTAAAAAACTGAATTTTATTGCTTTTATTCTAGCATTTTCATATATAAAACAAACACGGAATGTCAAAAAATTATATATAGAGCAGCAGGAGTGTTCTATATCTTTTTAAGGTTTTTTAAGAGATAGTCCTATATATTTAATAAGGAGCCAAACAGTATGTAAAATAAGAAGTGGTATTTATAAAGGCAGTTTCTGCCAGTTATGTAAGGACACCTATTACCAGGACCAAAACATTTTCTTCCAGAAGTTTATTGTTTTCTTTTTCTAAAGTACTAGATCTAATTTCAGTTTAAGTGTGGTTTTATTTTACATTCTTTTTGCAGTTTAATAGTCAAAATATTATTTAGGCTGTGTAAAATTTTGACAGATATTGCTCATTGTTAAAATGTCCAGGATGTAGATTTGCCCTTAACTTTAAATTGTTTTAAAATGTCAAGTTCTTAAACCAAATGTTATTGTCTTTTATTTCTGTCCACTTTTATAATTTATCAGAGTTTTGAAACACTGCCCAGAATCTATGTCTTAATTTTTTTTTAATATTAGGAGATAAATGTAAAAACCTGTAAATGCAAGAGTGTTTTTACACACTTAGCCAAGTTTGTGTAAAAAGCTGTGACAGAATCCTGGCAATTAAAGGAAAGAGTACACTGCTATATGAAGAGGTAACCCTGGAATTAGTTACGAGATGCTATGAGCTTGACAGTTATAAATGCTAGTTAATGAGGATGGATATTCAAACTGAAACATTCCATTTCATTTGTTGATACTTGGAGAAAAAAATCCTTGCTAACATTTAATATATTATCATTGACAAAGGAATTTGCATCATCATATAAACAAACAAGATATAAACCAGAGAAAACAGAAACCTGGCTGTTCAGATTAAACAAAAGTCTTGCCTGTAGTCCATCCTTCATGTGGAGAGAAGCTTGTCATGTCCTTGGACTTGTCTGCATAGGTTTCACTTTAAAATTCACTACATGTCTGAGCAGCCCCCCTAGTGAGTCTTCCAGTGAAGGGTAAATAACCTCAAGCCTCCTAGGAAGGATTATTCAGCCCCAGCCAATTACATAATTCATATAATTGCTATCTGCAGAGGCAATTTTAACTTATTTCATACTTAGTATCTCTTTAAATGCTTAACAGTGGATAGAACTGAAAATTGAGTTTCTTAGGTGAAAATGAAACTAACAGATGACAAGAACTGCTATTTGCCAATCATGTCTGAGACTGTCATCTCTAAAACATCTCTCTGCCATGCCAGGCAGCTACAGACATTAGGATTAGTCACCACGGCTGCTCTGTGCCAGAGTATTTTCAGCAAATGATTAGGACTTCAGATTTCCCCTGCATTGAAGCTGGAATTTAATACTGTATGACCTTAGCTATTTTCATTAATGATCATATTTAACTTAATTTTCTTCCAAATGGGATAAAGTTTTCAAAATATAGTATTTACACTATTGATAGACCGTATCACCAGGCTACTTTCAAATACATAATAAAAACTGTAGAATACAAACAGAATATATGATGTTATACTCTGAACTTTTGCACAAACACTTGACATTTTTCTCATACCTGGAGTAGAATTTCCCTTGCTTGGCTCTCTGTTCATGCTGTAGCCTCATGTTTTCTAGTTTAACTGGGCTTGGAATGAATCCGATTTCACAGCCTTCTTTAACTAGTCGCCCTATCCACCAGTCATTATTAAATTTCTAAACACAAAATCAGAAGTGGTACAATTAGTGCACAGAAGTTCAAATCTATTAATCCTTTTTCTTCCTTATTAACCATTTTCCATGGAGAGAGAATGTGGCAACTACAGTGAACTATGCCTCAAATATCATAATTCAAGAAGCCCTTGGGTTCATGGGTTTAATGCATTTGGTGTGCTCAGCAGTCCATTAAAGGCTTTCTGCTTTCTTCTTTTGCCTGGTGCAACCTGTAAGATGAGGTCGAAATCTGTCACAGTTGCTACTGTCACCATGAGTAGGACAAGCTCTCGAGGGTGAGATTAACAGCCCTTCTGAGTAAAGAGGCCATCAGGAACTACGAAGAGTTACAGAGATCTTTCCCTTAAATAATCAGATTAACTAGAATAATTAAGAGTGAGACCTATAAATACTGAAATCTACCTGAAGTGTTTTGTGTTGGCAAGATTTATCTTTGTGCTTTTTATCTTTTTAAAAATTTGTTTTTTATTTATACAGACTGCATTTTGATTCATTGTACACAGATGGGGTACAACTTTTCATCTCTATGGCTGTACATGATGTAGATTCACACCATTCATGTAAATCATACATGTACATAGGGTAATGATGTCTGTCTCATTCCACCATCTTTCATACCCCTGCCCCCCCCCCTCATTTCCCTCTATGTAATCTAAAGTTCCTCTATTCTTCTCTTACCCCCCACCCCCATTATGTATCATCATCCACTTATCAGGGAAAACATTTGGCCTTTGGCTTTTTGGTATTGGTTTATTTCATTTAGCATGATATTCTCCAATTTCATTCATTTATCTGCAAATATCATAATATTATTCTTCTTTATGGCTGAATGATATTCCATTGTGTATATATATCACAGTTTCTTTATCCATTCATCTGTTGAAGGGTATCTAGGTTGGTTCCACAATCCATCTATTGTGAATTGAGCTGCTATAAACATTGAAGTGACTGCATCACTGTATTATACTAATTTTAAGTCCCTTGGGTATAAACCAAGGAGTGGGATAACTGGGTCAAAAGGTGGGTCCATTCCAAGTTTTCTGAGGATTCTCCATACTGCTTTCCAGAGTGGCTGCGCCAATTTGCAATTCCACCAGAAATGTACAAGTGCACCTTTTCCCCCACATCCATGCCAACATTTATTGCTTGTGTTGCCAGGGTAGAAAAAGATCCTCCTCTGAGCATCAGCCATAAGAAGGGACCTTGTGTTAATCTAATTTTTTGTTATAGTGAGGTTCTAAGCACACCATCAGTTCTGAAAACTCTTTCTAATAATATTTTATATATCTTTAATGTTACTGAAATGATAGGCTCTTTTAATTGGCAGTCCTTGCCTCCTTGTAGCCTTGAGTACATTGATAAGTTAAATTTACATGTGCTTTCTGTGACATATCATCCTTGAGATGGAAGTGCTCTGATTGTAAATCCCTCCAGATCCAAGAAAATCTCATGTGCACACACAGAGTATTATGTAGGGGGACTTTCTGTCACTTAACATAATGTTCCACATAGCAGGTATTTCATACATGTTGACACCAAACAAAATTTAAGCATAAGGGTGAATTGCTCCAATTTATAGATTATATTGTTGTCAACTTGCAGGTAGAGACATGTGGCATAGAGGTAAATAATTTTCCTAATATCTCTTACTTGTCTCATTGTCTCCAATTTCTACCATTTTCCCTTTCACTGCAGAAATTTATCACCTAAGGAGGAAAAAGGGCACCAGTAGTCTGAGTTTAGACATTGTCAGCAGGGAGAAGAGACATGAATTCTGGATATTATTAAACTCTCCCCAGATGGCTAAACTTCAGACATCAGGAAAAACTACACATAGTCAAGGTTAAACCTTAAAAGAAAAAGTAGAGGTTAAGCATAAAAAAAGATCATCCACTGTAACAGTTCCTGGTTTCTGGGCCACAGAGCCCAAGGGAGCCCTGAAGTTATTGCCAGAAGCCCATGATTCCTTTCCACTTTAAAAATGTACATTTATATCAGAAAACTTTAAGAGTCACTGATTCAGTGTATGTTATACAACTGCAGCTACACAAGGCTATTTCACAGCAATAGGAAATGAAAAATGATGTTTCAAGGTGAAAAATTAAACTGACAGAAATTAAAATTATTTTCCTTACTTCCTTAACATGCAGAAAATCTTTTGCTTCAAACGAAATGGCCATGCCTGGCACTGGAACATCATCTTCATGGGCTGCACTGTAGCTGACGTTTGTCCGAACTGCAAATGCAACTGGTTTTGTCTAAAGAGGAAAAGGAAGAAAAAATTAAGGAAAGAAATAACAGTGTCCATTCCCCCATCAAATGAAAGACACACTGAAAAACAGGTAACAATCATTTTCTTCAGCATTTGTTCTTTATCACATTACAACTTGTTAGTATATCCAATGCATGCAGGAGTTCTCAGCTACAATCACCCATTTCTGAACTAGAAAAAGGTCGTTGTTCTCTTGGAAAGCACTACAAGTGATGAAGATGAAGATGAACTAAAATGAATGTTTACAACCTAAGAGCTTGTAGCAACTGGACATCAGGAATTGTCAACAAGATACAAATGCCCAGTTCTTTCGTTTCAGTGGAAAAGACACAGAGACTGCCTTTGGATCCCAAACACCTTTAATTAATACTTTAATTAATCATTAATGACATAATTCCTGCAGATATAATATTTTGATGGAAAAAAGGACCAGAGAATATATGCTACAACTTCAGCAGTATTATTCATGGCTACAGGGAATTATGAAAGTGGTGACCTTTTATTCTCTTTTTCCTCCTTGAGTTCACTCAGCCACTAAAGATAACATTAATTAAGTCATCCTTCATATTTGATGCCTTGAGAATTCACAGATAAGAATTTGTCCTCTATCAGCAATACTTGCTTATCCTCAAGATGAAAAAAAAAAAAAAAGTAAGCTCAGAAATGGTGAAAAAAGGGTATTGCTCTTAACTGGCATTTGTATTTCACATTATGGACAAATGGATGTCCTCTGAACAGTTTCTCTCTACCCAACGAGTGTCTATCTGGACCTGCCAGGAAGGACAAGGGATAGTCAGAACAGGGACGGTCTGACTTTATTTCCAAAAAATCCACAGTTAATCTGTGCTGTTACTGTGTGGGTTGGGAACTTAGCTGAGAGTCCTACTCAGGTCCACTCACAATTTGCATAGTAGGAAAAGAGAACCAAGCTCTGGCTATGGGCACAGTAGACATGAAGTGAATTTAAATATTTGAAAAGCCAATTTTTCGTATCCATTATGATTTTTAATGATACGAGGGGTACTACTTGTTAGGTGGAAATTTAAAATACACGCATATATATGTGCGTTTTTTTTTTTGTAAAAATAAGTGTCACTCATAGTTCTACCACTGAAAATCCTTGATAGCATAATGTTACTTCCATTTTTTCTTGGCATTTCCCTAGATAGTAAATTTTATTCCCAGAACTATGATCATTAGATATGTAATTTTTATCGAGATTTTAATGTAGCCTTTTTTTTCAAGTGGCATATTTTGCCATATACCAAAATTAATATATAAGTAAATAGTTCTCCATATTTATTCCTCCTCTATAAGGCTCAGCACAAATCACTTCCTTGTTACCATCATGGTCTTCAGACTGAAATATTTAACATATCATAGAAATTAGTGGATATAACTGATTTTTGTGGTATGAATGTTTTGAGGTCAGTAGCCATTTATGTTCTCTCTTGTCCTTCATTCCTCCATCCCCCCCTTAAAAAGGAGAGCAATGTCCTGAGAGGCAGGACAGAAGTCAAGAAACCTTAGCTCAACAGAGGCCTCCTGGGGACAGAGAACAGAGGGGACCGTGGTAATAGACTGACAACTCTGGTTCACAAAAGGACCCACAAGGTGTCCTAGACCTCACAGGAAGCAAAGCTCATGCAGACCCCAAGACCAAAAGTAATGGTGAACTCAAAACTGGAATAAAACTGTCCCTTTCCCCACCCTCTACTCCAGGCCCTCTGAGTTTTGTCTGGAAGGTTTGGTCATGGCTAGAGGGTAAGGTGGAGAAGAAAGGAATAAAGAAAAACTCAGGTATAAAGAAACACAGGTATAAAGAAAAACTCTTGAGGAAGGCCTGAGATAGTTGGCCCCGGAGCCCCACTACAACAGGCATATACATTCTAGGGACCTTAACTCATAACTTGTTAGTTCTTAAAAGCACATACTGTGCTTTCTCTGTTCTTCCATCTTAACTCATTACTTGTTAATTATTAAGAGTATGTGCCTTTTGCTAACCTGGCACTTGCTCACTCTAAAACCATCGAATCAGGCTCAAAAATCAGGTGCGTCATTAAAGCCAGGATACCCTCACCGTGACTCTCCAATGACAGAGGACAACAGTGGAGGAGTCACCAAAACAGCAAATTCCCAGTACTCTTCACCTGTTGCTTATATGATTTGTTACCCTCCCCCACCCATATATGTGTTGTCCTGACAGCTGCAGCCACTCATTCTTACCACAAGGCAAAGACGATTCCACTGGAAGAGAGGCAACATTTGGCTCCAAACTGACTGAGCTCCTTCAAGGTTTAAGTACATGCACAGTGCCCACAAAGAAAACACCTTGGAAAATGAGCTCAAAGTCAATTAAAATTCCAAGACTCTAACCCATCTCTGTATTCCTTACATGGGGATAAAAACTAGCTCCCTTCTTTGTTTGGGGTCCGTTTGATACTCTATCAATGCTATGTCTCCCTTCTGCCCAAGAAAGAAGAGATAAGTACCAATAAAGAATCTTGTTCCAGTTGAAGTTGTGCCTTTATCTGATTCTTCTGATGAAAAACACAAGAACCCACTAACAAATATGGTCCCTAATGCCACTTTCACTTAACTCCTTGAATAGCCTAAGGACTTTATTCTCAGGTCAGTTTGAAGCTTGAGTCTACTTCTACTGTTTCCTTCTACTTAGATTCTTTGCTAACTTGTTTTGTTGCTGTCAAGGATCAGGCATCTGAGGTCAAGGCAGACTACTGTACTAGTTTTTGCTTCTCCCTGTCCCATGCCAAGGTACAATGGAACTGCTTTCTTGCCGTTTTGGGTACCTTCTCTTTGTCATGTGGGCATATGCTATGAAGCAATATTTGATCATATGCAATATTCATTCACTCTCTTGTAACAGCCTTGGATACACTGTCTCAATATGCTACAGTATCAGGATTCTTTAGCTTCCATACAGGGCGGCTCAACTGTGGCTGCTTACATAGTTTTACTCCCTTTATAATGTTTAGGGTGGGCTTCTGACAGATGGTTACACTTGGTCATAAGTAGAGCAATTTAGCTGCCTTGAAAATGCTGCTGAAGATCTAGGGTGCCTGGTTTCACCACCTGCCTTCCCACCTGGACTCCAATCCCAGTATAATTGGTCTGAAGACCTGAAAGGATGGTCCAGAAACATCCATTCAGAGCCCCCCAACTTTCCATGTTCTAGATGCTTCTGCTGACTCAGTCCTTTAATCTTACTGCCATATGCTCTATTCTTCCTATAGACAGACGCCAGACCAGTCATTAACAGCTGTGTATATGAAAGCCAGTCTGGCATGTCCAGGAGGGTGTCTGTGGACAGCTGTGTGCCCATAGGATTTGTTTTTTCTCATATCCAAAGGAAGCTCTGTTACCTCCACAGAGGTCTGGCCTGTGGGAGCCTGTCAGAGATGTTTAAGGTTTATAACAGGAAAAAGTTTTATTTGCTCACAACCTTCTAGAATCACTATGCCTTTGTCTGTTTAAAAAGTTACCATCATAAAGAGAATACAATTAATTTAAAAAATATCTCTGGTCAGGAAGTAGAATAAATTCATAGTATTATTTCTAGCTTTCTTTCTAGACAGTAACTTAATGAGTTAGTAGTGACACTAATAATTTGAATAAATACAACATAATTTTTAAGTTTACTAAAAAATGTGAAAGTGGAAGAATATCTACCATTAAAAATCAAAGCAGGTCAGGAGGCTGAGGCAAGGAGGATCACGAGTTCAAAGCCAGCCTCAGCAAATTACTGGGACCCTAAGCAACTCAGTGAGGCCCTGTGTCTAAATAAAATATAAAAAAGGGCTGGGAATGTTGCTCGGTGGTTAAGTGCCCCTGGGTTCAATCCCCAGTATTAAATAAAAAAGTTAGGGTCCCATGTATTGATTTCTTAATTTCTTACTACAAAGATTCATTATACTATGCTAAATAGCAAAGCATGTATTCATATTTTCATTATGAAATAATATAAAAGAAACATGAAAGGAAATTTATAGTTTGTTTTAATAGCTACAGTGGATTTGTCTTAAATATTAACTATTCCCAATTTGCAATCTTTTCAACATAAATTTAAAAAATATTACCCAAATACCTATTATACAATAGAAGAGAGGTTAAAAAATCTAATAAGTTTTTAACATTTAGTTTCTTATGGTATATCATAACTTCTTATAAAACTTATTCTATGCTTCTAAAATTTTAATCTATTGTATTTTCCCCTAAAACAGTCACATATCCTTTTGAACTGGTAATTGCAGCACAATCTAAATCCATCACTGAAATTATAATTCACATAACTGCTCAAGAGTCGAAGGAAAGACACAGACAAGATACTACATTTGCAAAGTTACCCATAAATACAAATGTTCATAAATGGAAAGAAGTGAAATAACCTATCCTGTTACAGGACACATACAGTCATTTGACTCTTACATAGACGCACTAAAGAAATAAAGAGGTAAAAAGTGTATATCTTCAGGAATCAGATCATAGCTATATGCTTTATTTAGTACTTATTGATGTTTTAATTTCCAGTTGTCCTTCTCTACAACTTTTCAGTATCATTTTGCTACTTGTAGTGATAACCCAAAATCCTGGTCAGGTACCATGAGGCAAGCCTGTAATTTCAGCAATTTGGAAGTCTGCGGCAAGAGAATTTGAAGTTTGAGGCCAGACTTCACAATTTAGAAAGATTGTCTCAAAATAAAATAAAAAAGGATTGAGGATATAACTATGAGTAGAATGCTCCTGGGTTCAATCACCAATATTGAAAAAGAAAAAAAGTTCTTCCAATATAGGAAATATTTCAACTTTATTTTATCCATGTAGACAGGCAAAAATTTCTAGAATGTGTTGTGAAAAATCTCACCTTGAGTCTTACTAATCACTGAATTTTCAAAAATCTTTGCTTATTGATTATGAATGATCAAGGTAGTTTTAGGATCCTTTTTAAAAATTTTATTTTTAGTTGTAGATGGGCACAATACCTTTATTTTATTTTTATGTGGTGCAGAGGATCAAACCTAGTGCTTCACACATGCTAGGCAAACACTCTACCACAGAGTCACAACCCCAGCCCGGTTTTAGGATTCTTCTAACAGCAAAACATCATATCATGGGGTTAAAAGAATGTAACAATCATTTTGTACCCTGATAACTAAATGCTGAATCAGACTGTATAAGCAAATAATCACGAAAATATCATGATAAAAATTATACATGCTGCTGATCTGAGAAATCCAAATGTCTTCTCCATAATTCCTTTAACAAATATCTATTGTGTATGCTATTACTGTCTCAAGTTGCTGCACTGATGTAGCCTGTGAAAGAGATACCATAAATGATATAATTTTAAATAATGAATAAAGTAAACTAAAGTTATGTGAGTAGAGAGTAACCACAGAGAAGGGTGGACAGGCAACATGAAATGGAGTGGTAGGGAAATCCTCATCCGCATTCTCAACAATCTCTGAATCCATTCATTGATTTATTCATTCACCCAGCAAGTTGCTCTTTATTTATACATCAGACACTGTTTCCGACAAGTCTAAAATACATAGTGAATGATAGCAGTGGATTCCATGCCCTCTGGAGCTTACATTCTAGAGGGGAGAGACAGATCATGAATAATAAACATAATAAACAAATGCAACATATAACATGTTAGAAGGTGATAAATGCTGAAAAAATACTAATAACACCGTATGGAAATTCAGGGCGCAAGGTGAGAAGGGAAGTATAATTTTAAATGGGGAGGACATGCAGTCTGCATCAAGGATATTTGAAGAAAAGCACAAAGTTGAAGGGATGCACATATTTGAACTCCAAGCAGAGGGAACAGCCACTGCGGGATGTTTAAAGTAAGAGCAGGACAGCTGAGTTTGCTACCAAATGACTGAAACGGAGAGAGCCAGGGAAGAGAATAGAAGATGACAGTAAGAGCTCTCGGGTCACAGACGAGATGTTTGGCTTTTATTCCAAGTGAGATGAGAAGTTACTGGAGGCTTTTCAGCAGAGAAGTGATAAGGGCTGACAGGTCAAGAGGACTATGGGAACTGTGAAGTTGAAGAGGGACGACAGGGGCAGGGATGGAGGCTACCACAGAAATTCAGGGGTAGAAATGATGGTCACTCAAGGCAGAGGCAAGGGATGTAGTGAAAAATGGTGTGTCTGTAGACAGTTGCAAGATAGAACCAACAGGATTGTCTCAGACTTGATGTGGGTGTGAAAGTCAAAGATGTTGTCAAATGTTTTGGGTTGGAGCAATTGGAAGGATGGGGAAGGTTTTCAGGGATGAGGAGACAAACACCAGAAGCTTTGAACAAGTAAAATATGAGATTGTATGAAACACCTATGCAGAGTGTGGAAGAGTCCTCAAAGTGAAAGTTTGGGAGAAAAACCTGGGCTACAGACAGAAGGTTCTAAGTCCCTGGCACCATGATGGCATGGAAAGCCATGAGTCTGGATGAGATCACCAAGGAAACAAGCACACCTAGGGGCCCACCAGCCAGCAAGAGAGGCTCGGAAGGATTCACGGGTAAGGAAAATGACTGCTCAAATTAGTAAAGACAGCGTTCCAAACAGCAGAAAGCAATCAGTGGTGTCAAATACTACTAATAGGTCAAAAAGATGAAGGCCAAGAACTACCATGTGGACTTGCAACCCAGAGGTGCCTGCTGACTCGGACAAAAGCCAATTCAGCAGCTAGCAGGGAATCAAAGTCATACTGGAGTGAAGAAAGGAGGAGCGGAATTGGACCCTGGGTATAAACAATTCTTCCAAGGAGGAGAAAAAGATGGAGTGGTGAATGGCAGGAGAAGTACTGTAACATTTCTTTCTTTTACAGTAGGAGAAAAAGTAGCTTGTTTCTATGCTGATGAGGATGATCCAGTGGAGAAGGAAAACAGGACGATACATGAAAGAGAGGACAGAATTGTAGAAGCGGTGCCCCTGCTTAGACAGAGGAAGCAGTAGCACCCCATGCTCAGATCGAGGACCAGGCCCTAGAGGGAGGGGTTTCCGCTCTGCACAAGAGCAGGGAGGCAGAATGTACGAGCACAGATGATCATTACTGAGGTGACTGGTGGGTCGTCATCCTCTAATTGTTTCAGTGTCTCCATGAAATTGGAAGGTGGGGTTAAAATCAGGGAAGGAGGTATTAGGCACTTGAGGAGACAGGAGGTGATACAATACAGGTTTGTAAGAACGTGGAAGAGTAAATGGACTAGTGAATTATGGTTGGATAGCCTGGCAGCATCTGAGGCCTTAGTACGAGGCAAGGTCATGGATTTATAGTACACTAGTCATGTCATGCTAGAATATAATGAACACCATTACACAGGTAATGGAGTTAAAAGCATAATCTCTCACTAAGATAACATAGCTGGAAAACCACCTTTTCCCATTTTGCTTTGATTTTCTAAAAATATATTCTTTCTGTGTTTGAGGGCATTTTTATCCATTTCCCTCGATTGATTTCTGAAGTAGGTTATTAACCCTTTTCAAGTGAGTGATTTATATTCCTATTTACTTTTTATCCCAGCCTCCTAGTATTTTCCATAGTGCTATATGTGCATTAATAACTGCCATAGGAATCAATTAAGGAATTGATTCTTTTCTGTTACAGGGCACCAATCCAGTGACTACTCTGTGCAAAGCTCTGTGACAAATGGCGAAATCACCAGAGAAATCAGGTTGGTCTGATCAGGATTTTTTTTTTTTTTATAATTAACATGCCTATATATATGAATGCAAATGCACAAATATTTATTGAATTTAAAGTAGCTACATTAATTAGAACTTTAAAAAGAGGTAAATAAATATTTCAAATTGGATCACTTTAAAAGCCATGGAACTTGGAAGTTAAACTTGTATATGAAGCAAAAACTATACATATTCTATAATATTATAAATATAAAAATATTCTACATCTTTTTCAATAGATGATTTAAAAGGAGATAAAAATCTTGCAAAACTTTAATAGAATGGCTAATAATTCTTCAAAACTGTAATAACCCTAAAACATTTATCTGAAAGCAAAAATAAAGGCAATATTGACAAATGCAGAAATCAAGGTAGTGCTCACAGTCACAAAAACAATATACAAGGTGAGGCAAACTTGAATGACGACATAGAAATGTAGCCCAACCCTTTCCTTCTGCTTATGAGAATAATTAATCACTTTTGGGTCTGAGCTCTTCAGCTGAAGTACATAAAGTCTCAATAGGTAGTCGGTTGCTTTAGACTGCTTGTTGTAAAACCAAACTCGGTTTAAATGAAATGACTGGTTGCCTTAAATGAAGCAATATGATGCTTTATATTTCTATCAAAACCCAGATCTGTTATCTACATTTTTTATATCAAAGTTGTTAATAACCAAAGATTATTTCTTTGTCTTAAACTCCTAAGTGCTTTTTTAGGGGGGAAAATTAGGCAGATGTCATGTCAATAAAAATCTACTTCCTTCAACACAGGTTGACTTGGCATCTAGTATGTTTAAAATCCAACACTGAAAGAACAAGACAGTGCAGGGTGTCCTTAGGATCCTTGAGACTCTAGTGGGGATGGTTCATGCCTGCACCAGACCAAACACTTAAGCTAAAGCAGTTAACAAGCTTGGATTCCTGTGTGTGGTTGAGTTCTCGTGTCAGTTGGTTGCACCTTTTCTGTAGTTGCTGCTTCTAACTCTGAAATAAATAACTTCATTAGTATTCGTTTTCTATGCTTTTCTATTACACTTTGCCAACTTAGCTGTCCTGTTTCCTTAGCTGGTTTTCCCTATTATTGTTTTTATTTTTGCATAGTACAAAAAACCTGAACAAAGCAAAAAGGGAAGGCTATTTCTTTTTTTTTAAATATTTTTTAGTTGTTGATGAGCCTTTTAATTAATTAATTAATTCATATGTGATGCTGAGAATCAAATCCAGTGCCTCACACATGCTAGGCAAGCACTCTACCAATGGGTCACAACCCAGCCCAGGACAACTGTTTCTTAGACTCAAGTGGCACCACTGTGAAGGGCCCCTGTCCACAAGTGGCCTGGCACTCATTCAGACCCTCAAGCACTGAGTAGTTTTGCCTTTGCCATCTTGGTTTCTCTCAGCACTGATATTCTGCCACAAAGATGGGAGTGGGAGAATTAAGAGGAAACAATAATGGTGTCCCTTTTAAACTACTGCTTGATATTTAAACTGTTATAAAATGTCTATTCTGTCCTTATTTAGAAAATTACACACTGCAAAGAATTTTCAAAGAAGCATTCTTAAACAAATGCAAGGAAAGCCTTTACAAAGTATATGCTGACAAGCACAGGCAGACACATTATATTTTGTGTTAATTCAGTAATCTTTACTTGCTCTTCCGCTCCAACAGCTGTGGACTTAGCCAAGTTCACAGACTTCCAGTGATTCAAAGGCATGCAGGTTTGGGTACATTTGTTTTATCGTTTATTTTGCACCAAGTATCTTGTTTTTCTTAAACCAAACAACTGAGCACAGTATCTCCATGACCAAAACCAAATGTTTTTTGCAGGAAATTAAATTAGTACAGAGTTGTGGGTGGCAAGTTTGGAACATGAGACCCTGTCTTGTTGCTCACTTAAGAAATTCTTTAAAACCTTTGCAGCTACCCTTACTTCAGTGTCCTGAGACATTGCGCAGCAAGGCTTGGGGCTGATGAACACTCTCCTTGAGAGGGCAGAACAAGGTCTACAGGAGTAGACTCCAGACGAAGGCAGAAATCAGGTTAAAAGAGGAAGCGCTGTCTAATAAGGATAGATGCTCAACAATAACTGGGTCATATTTTTAGATGTTCACTTATTACTTAAACACATACAAATGAATTCTGGTGGCAACTTGTAATGATTTTAAAAGGTTGAAGACATCGAAAGTATCTCCCAAGTCATCTGTGGTCAAGTTAGGGGATATTTCCAAATTCCTTTTAGCCTTCTGTGAATCAAGGTTACAAAGAAAGCAATGGATTACTGAGGACAAATCAAAAGAGTATCAACTTTAACTTTGAACAACTCTGTAGCACTTACAAAGGTGCAAATTAGCTTGGTACACACTTTTTTCCTGAAATTATTAAAATGTGATAGTAATTACCTTAGAGTTCTTGCTACAGATAGAATCACTGCACTTATTTAAACATATTTAGCCCCCATAAAAATACCTAAACTGTATGGCAGTACTTCCAATTACTAAGAAGAAACAGTGGGTAAAATAGAGTTGTCCATGATCATGTGTCTAGTGAATGAGAATCTGGATTTTTTTTTTTTTTTTACTACAAAAGCACATGCTCTTTCAAAAACACTGCAACTGTCATTAATAGAGATCACTGCTTCTTTTGTAACATTTTTATTTCTATGTATTCTCTAAGTTTTCCAAAATTCCTACTATATGCCATGGTATCCCATGAAAATACTGTGAAGTTTACACTTCATAAACTCTCATAAAATTTTAGCAACTTCTATTTATGCTAACTCTTCAAATAATTTAAATTTACTGTTCCTTGCTTACAGCTTTTACATTGTGACCTTTTATATTTCCCAGTTGAAATTCTGATAGAAAATAAACCTAACTGAATTTTACCTTAAAAAATTAACTATAGAATAGAAAATGCAGAAAATCAGAGAAAGAAAATATCATCTATGTTCTCATCTAGCTAAGATTTTAGAAATTATATTTGTGCTTTTTAAAAAAATAAGCACAGGATCATATGAGATACAGAATTCTGAAACCATTATCTCATTTGAAAAGTCACTTTTTTTTTTTTTTTTTGGTATGGGATTTAACCGAGGGGTGCTTAACCACTGAGCCATATCCCTAGCCCTTTTTTATTTTGAGACAGGATCTCCCTAAATTGCTCAGGCTGTCTTTGAACTTGCAATCTTCCTGCCTCAGCCTCTCTAGCTGCTGGGCCCATGTCATTTTTAAAGTCTGCACAGATCTGTATCTCTTTGCAGAGTTAACACAGCTTCTTTAACCAATTAGACAATTTCTCAGTTCCCTGGAAAACTGAAACTGAGGCTGAGAGTTTATGCAGGTATGCAACTGCAGGAACGGAAGTGGGGTCAAGAGGAGGAAACGAGAAAGGAAAAAGACAATATGAGGGACCATTACGGAACTGGCTGCCACTCGGCATGATTGATTGCTTAATCCTCTGGACTATCCTCTAAGGAGCCATGTAAACCATGCCTCAAGACAGTCTGTTATTTATCAGCCCAATCCCCTGGTTGAAGGTTTGCCTGTTGGATGTGACTCCCCTGTTGTTCCAAGCACAGTGAACAGGGTCCTGTGCCACACCCCTCATAGTCAAAAGAAAGGATCTGTGGACCCTGGTCAGGGCAATCACCAGAGATGGGTGGCCCCAGAGGCAGGTGAAGCCAAAAAGATTTCAAGGGGTTCCTAAGAAGTTTCTATACTGTGATTACACTTTTTTTTTTTTCT
Organism: Sciurus carolinensis; assembly: GCF_902686445.1. Classification (NCBI taxonomy): domain Eukaryota; kingdom Metazoa; phylum Chordata; class Mammalia; order Rodentia; family Sciuridae; genus Sciurus; species Sciurus carolinensis. The sequence goes on from NC_062224.1 coordinate 26,876,792, forward strand.
TTTAAAAAGGTTTAAAAGTCTGGTGTGTGGTGCATGCCTATAATCCCAGGGGCTCGGAAGGCCGAGGAGGATCCTGAGTTCAGAGCCAGCCTCAGCAACTTAGTGAGGCCCTAAGCAACTCAGCAAGACCTGTCTTTAAATAAAATATAAAAAAGGCTGGGAAAGTGGCTCAGTGGTTAAGTGCCCCTGGTTTCAATCCCAGGTACCAAAAAAAAAAAAAAAAAAAAAGAAAAGAAAAAAAAGGGGGGGGGGTTCTAAAACTTTTTATCCTTATTTCCTTAGACAAATCCTTAGGATCAAAAGGTGTGCGATTTTATATGCATTATCAAATTTCCCCCCTAGAAAAGTTGACTAATTCTCATGCTCCTCAGCAGGGGATAAATTTACCTATGTTCTCTTTGCCCTAAACACAGCTCCTAAGCTCTAGCCATCAAATTGCTGTACTGAAAAATAACAGTTCTGGATTCTGTTTTCTACAATTGAAGTAGTCAGGCTTGGTAGAATGAGTTCAGGAATCTTTCCCGTCAATTCATCAGATGTTATTAACTATGTCTTACAGGCAGGGCACATTCTTGGCATTGGGAACACAGCTCAGCAAGAGAGATGGAGTTTGTTCTGTGAGGCTGATACTCCAGCAGGAGAGAAACAGGCTAAACTGACAGCTGCATAGTTCTTTGCACTTGTGCCTAGTTTTACAAAGACACCTTGCATTTGATGGCACTGGACTTGCCTTATTCTGGAGGGGAAAGGGGAGCCAGCTTTTTAATAAGCAGGTTTGCAACCAAAAGAGGGGGCGGGGAAATCCCACGCCTGTAATATTTAAAAAATTCTTGATCTTTAAATTTGAGTAATTAAAAAAATTAAGTATATATAAACTTATTCAAGTGAATGTTGGTCTATTCAAAAAAAGTAGACTTGGAAAAATGTAGATATTTTCCAGGGTTGCTACTCTGTTTGAAAGTTATTTAAAATTCATTTTTTTTCCAAACATCACCAGAACCAAAGGCATAATAGTTGAATGCCCTAAATATTAGTAGTTCATTTTCCTTGGAGAACAAGTTCACTTTCTGAAATAGCCCAGAGTCATTCAAAGCCAAGTTAAATTGATGAGGAATATGATCAACCTGGGAGATAAACTTTTTAAATTAAAAACATTGTCTGACTTTTAAGAGTAACGAGCTGTCTTCCTTGGGTACTTCACGAGCTATCTCAGAAGAGAGTCCTAACAATGTGTCAACATTTTTTGAGAGAATGTCAGGCCCTCGTGGGGGGGGTCCCAGAAGTTTTCTTAATTTTTTATGGTTCCCATAAAGTTGTGCTTCTGGAATTTTTATTAAGAACTCCAGGTACTCCTGCAGTAATTTCACAGCACAGATCTGTCAAGAGATGGTATCATAGAATCTATGCTTATTCTTGGCAGAAAGAGAGAGTCAGGGAAATGATTTCAAGATATAAAAGGTATCACATCAAATATATGTTTATATACAGAATCTGTCTATACATATACACACAAGTATATGCATATCACATAAACCAAGTTTTTCTACTTTTTAAAAGAAATACTGAATATTAGCCATAATCTTATACACCCAAGTAGTCAAAAACTTATAGAACTTTCTTCCTTCCAGTCCACAAGAGAAAAAGTTGGAGGAAATATTAACAAAGGGACCATCTACAATTCGCTTCTTTCATTTTGTATATCCTGCTCTGTTTAAAATCAGGTGTCATGCTAGGTCTTCCATTCCTGTTTGGGCTGATAAACCTAAGTGATTTGTAGTGCTCTTGAGTAAGGAACAGCCTTGATGAGCATTTTCCCCCCCTAAATAGCTCTGCTTAATAGGTGGGCCCACTGTGCACTCCAGAACAGATATGGATGTTCCTAGATCAAACAGGGCCTTGGCAAAGCTGCCTTTGCTAACAGCAGCAACTCTTAGACCTGTATAAACCTGATGACTAACTGAAAGCAGGGATAGCCTGGCATCTCTGCCTTTATTTTTTATCTCCTTTATTACCTTAAACTTTGTGAACTGCTCATCTCTGCACACAACTAAAAAACTAATAATACAAGGTTTATTAGCCCTAAATTTACCTAACCCTGGAGCACTCCCCTTCAATATTAAGGCAAGATTTGTAGCATCCTGTTTTAGACACCTGGAGTAGCACCTGGAAGTCATTGGCCATTGTTCTATACCTTCCAGGAAATCATCCCATGCTGAGACTGTGCCCCCCCAAGCAGAACAGTCATTTGATGGGGACTGAATTACTCCTTCTGGGTTCACTGGTAAATAAACATTTTGAACAAGAAGCAAAAATTACCCCCCTCAAGTGACTTTGACTTTTCCAGAAGTACTCTGCAGAACCAGAACTGAAATGATGATCAACCTGACCAGTCCGACCAAGACTGCTAAATTCTGACTACTACTTGCTCCCTCTCCCAGTTCTCCCTCTATTTAAACCTGTAGCTCAAGTTAACAACCTGAAGCAGGGCTGGATCTCACTTTGCCTTCTCAATATGGCCATATTGATTAAAGTTTCCTTTCCTGCTTCTTACCATTACCCATTCTGTTTGTTTTGGGGGGCAAGTGGCCAGACCTGATTGGTTGGGATCCCCAGAGCCAGACTTTTGAGGACTCCAGTAACATGGAGGGATTTATTTATTATTATTAAAAGGTCTAATTTTTTTATACACAATAATTATACATATTTATGGGGTACAGTGAGTTGTTTTGATACATGTTTACATTGTACAATGATTAAATCAAGGTAATTATCAATTCAAACATATCATTTATTTGTGGTGAGATCATTCAAAATTCCCTCTTCTAGCTATTGTGAAATATACATTATTGTTAACTGTAGTTTCCCTTTTGAGCAAAAGAACACCAGAAATTATTCTGGAGGGAACTTTCCCTCTGAATCTTGATTGCAGACAACAAATGGATTAAGAAAAAATGGAACTCTCATGATAGAATTAAATCCATATGCAACATATATAATTATCCTTGTGTTACAGCAAGATAAGTAAATTATAAATGGTTTATGGCAGGGTTTTGTATTAATTGCCACTTATTCCTGCCTATGATTCAGTGGCTCATAAATCATCTATCCTGATCCAATATAGAACTTCCGTTCTCACATCTGCAGGTTCAGTCGGTTCATTTCTTCAAGGATGACAGTCTTTGTCCATAAGGGTCCCTTTTACTAATGGCAGCTTATCTGCCGTTGCCTAAGTTCATTATAAATATGTACTTTTTCGGTTTTATTCAAAGGAAGTTGCTTTTCACCACTGGTTGCCATAAGAAAAAAAATCTGATGCCCATTGTTGAGGAACCTAAGAATACCTTTCCTTTCTAAGTCTGTGGCCCCTCAGCTTTCTGCTTCTGATCATTCTCTACCTGTTACTTCTGTGTTCCCAAGTTCTGCCTCAATCTTAAAAGTGGCCCAATTTGTCTCCATACTTGCCCCTCATGGTGGAAACAGGAACTTCCCATGAAGGTCATACGTGGGTAAAAAACATGGATACTACCATCACTGGGCTCCCAGCCAACATCCTAACCTCTGTTTTAGAAGCTTAAAAAGTTTATGATTTATGCATTTCAAGTTCAATACCAAGAGGCTACACCAATACACCACATATTTTTTATTATATACATTTTTAAAATACTTTCAACAACTTCTGGAGACATCACAATTGAAAGCTCTTCTTAAGGGAAAATTAAAACCACAATATCAGAATTGAGAGTTGTGGTCAAACAGAAGTCAGGGCCCTACCTGGTGACTCTGAGAAAGCAGATGAGGATGCCATCATTGTTTGACTAAGCCCTGGGTGACTCCAACCTTGGCCTTGGACTGGTTGTGGGAGCCAGTGCAGCTAAACTGTGTTTAACCAATTTCCTTCCCCAGAAAGGGGTTTTTGTGAATGTGAAGCAAGTCGAGTCACCAAAAGCTCTCAGCGTAGTGCTGGTACAGGGACATACAACAAATGGCAACCATCAACACATGAAGTTTCAGAGGATCCTTCCTAACCAACCTTGAGTTCTGCCCCTCCAGTACTCGTAGATAAGTAGTAAGATTTATTATTTGGGAGGGAGATTTAGGGGAACAATCAATAAGGTGTCCCTGGAGCCAAATTAATAATAGCCCAAGGGTCTCATCTGCTGTGATATAGTAAGAAATATTATTTTTGGCATGTGATGTGCCCGTGTCCTGAAATACAATTCCTAAAATTCTCAGACTCCCCAAAGTGGTGTCTTTTATATGTTAATGAAGTGATCTGTGGCCAGTGGTGCTGGTGAGTGGGGTTCCTGTTAGCCTGAGGATATGGGGAGGTCACTGGGGATTGCCAGAGGGGTGGGAAAGTGTAAATTTTCGGTTTCAGCCTCTGACGCCTCAGGAGGGGTAAAGGACTGGAGATTGACATTAATTACTAATAGCCAATAATTTAATTAATCATGCCTAAGTAATGGCACTTTGAGAAAACCCCAAAAGGATGGAATTTGGCAATCTTCCAGGTTGCTGAACACATGGAAATGGTGTACCCAGAGGGGCATGGAATTTCCACAGCTCTCCCCCATACCTTCCTTTATGTATCTCTTCCATCTCTCTGTTCCTCAGTTGTATCCTTTAATAATAAACTGTGTTCTGGAATTCTGTGAGCCATTCTAGTCAACTGTCAAACCTGGGTGGGTGTTGTAGGAGCCTCCAGTTTATAGTCACGTCATGAGAAAGTTGTGGGTAACACGGAGACCAGCCACTTGGGGCTGGTGTCTGAAGTAGGGGACAATCTTGTGGGACTGAGCCTTTGACGTGGAGAGTTTGCACTAACTCTAGTGGTGTCAGAATTGAATTAAATTGTAGGACACTGTTATGGTTTAGATATGAGGTGTCCCCAAAAGCTCATGTGTCAGACAATGCAAGGAAGTTTAGAAGTGAAATGATTGGGTTAGGAGAGCCTTAACCTAAGCAGCACATCAATCCACCGATACGGATTAACTGGGGAGTAACTGTAGGCAGGTAGGGTGTGGCAGGAGGAAATGGGTCACTGGGGACTTGCTTTGGGGTTTATATTTTGTCCCTGGGGGGTGGAGCTCTCTCTGTACTTCCTGGTGGCCATGTCCTCAGTGGCCTTCCTCCTCCGCAGCCTTCCATCATGATGTTCTGCCTTACCTTGGACCCAAAACAATGGAGTTGGCGTCTATGGACTGAGACCCCTGACACCCTGAGTGTCAAATAAACTTTTTCTTCTCTATGTTGTTCTTGTCAGGTCTTTTGGTCAGTGACACAGAGCTGACTGAAACAGACACCAAGCTGATCTCTGTAGAAAACTGGAGAATTGCTTGGTATGCAAAAATTCCACCTCCAGTGCAGAAGGGCTAGCAGTAGGAGAGGAGAGAGGAGGCAGGAGTTCTCCTTTGAACACGCCGCCACTTAGTGGCCCAGGCTTACGCAGCCAACACTCAGTTTGATCTTTGAAAAGGCAGTAAATGCCTCATCGTTCTTCACAACTTTAATTAAGCGTATCCACCCAGGCCTTCTACCCCAACATCTGAGCTGTTACTAAGTACATGGGCCAGTAGGTCACAACTTCTAGAAGACAGATGCAAAGCTGGTATCCTCACCAGCCCTCCTCACATGCGGTCATCCTGCAAGTTGTGGTCAAGTTCCGATATGCAGTGTTCCCCCCTCTCCACCACAAGAGTTCCTTCTTACCAAAATGTACAATTCTCTGTCTTCAGAAGGACCCTTTTCTGTGTTAGCAATTTCAGTGAAGGTTCTGGAAATGTCATGTCTCAGCCTTTTGACTGTTAGATCCAACTAATCATAGCCAAACCTAATAAATGTTAGGTATGGCCTAACAACACACAACTGCTGATTAATGGCATCTTACTTCATGAGCTCAGCTAAGCATGGGGCTTGCTGCCAGAAGGCTGAGGAACCAGAGTCCACGGTTACTTTCTCAGGCAACTGGCTTCCTTGTATGTTAGATGAGGGGTCCACAGGGTGCCCTTCAATTCTAATGTGTTCAACCTGTGGTCACGTTCAGATTTGCAACGTTCCCCTATCCTACCATGAGAGCCTCTTCACAAGGTTCCTTTTCTCTGTGAGCAACTTCAGTAAAATATCTGGAAACATCGTGTTTCAACATCTTGACTATTAGAGCTAGAAGAGCCCTTCACCTGGGTCTCCAACCTTTCATTATAAAAATGACAAAATGAAGCCTCACTCAAGGTCACGAAGAGGGACATGGCAGGGAGCTGCACCTGGGACTCTCGGCTCCTTCTCCAGCATTTTCTCCAGAACCGTAGCCTGGTTCTGATCCATAAAGAACACAGCTGAAATCTCAGCAAATTATTTTTAACTTTAGATGACAGCTTTTAATTGCTATTTTACAGCCAAAAGAAGATACATATTTTTAAGAAGCAGGAACAACCTTAAAGTCAATCTCCTTCTCCACTTTGGCTATTTAAAGCCAGTTACGTTAATTCTCCAGTGACTGATAGGAGAAGGCACACATTTCTGGCATCCCTTACCAACACACCAGTGCACCAGATGAGTATTGACTGATCGCTTCAGACACTAATAAGTCCAGAGTCTGTTCCTAGGAAAATGTTTTGCATGCGTCATTAAGGCTATTTTTGGCCTGGCTGTCTTAAATTGAATGTAAACTAGCACCGGTGATTCTGAATTTAAATGTGATTTCAGTGAGGGATGGAGAAAGCATAACATTACTTTCAGTGTTTATGTTGTGGCAATTTTTTTTAAATGGCTGTTGTAAATCTACAGATTTCCATAAGACTTTTTCTAAGTCCTATGAATAACTCAAATATTACCTTTACACTTATCAATTATTAACCTAAATAGAAATACTACTATTCAAAACATGCATTGCATTTCTTTCCATTGTAGATGAATCTTACCATACCATACTTCTACAATTTAGATTAAGGCTCCTCCAAAGGTTCATGAGTTAAAGGCTTGCCTCTCAACCTTGCACTATTGGTAGGTGGTAGATAACCTTTAAAAGGTGGGTCCTAGTAGGAGGAAGTAAGGTTCAAGGGGATATTGGGACTCTAGCCACTTTCTTTTTTTTGCTTACTGTGAGCAGTTTCCTGTGTCACACACTCCCCACCATGATATATTGCCTTGTCACAGGCCCCCAAAACAATGGACCAACTGACCATGGACTGAAACTTGAAACTATGAGCCAAAATAAACTTTTCTTCTTTTTAAGCTGATTATCTCAGGTATTTTGTCACAGAAATAGAAAGCTAAGACATATAACGAATGTAAATCATCTAATTTTTTTTTTTTTTAACAGAAAAAGGAGTGAGGAACCACCTGAAAAGTAGTGTACTGAATAACCAACTGGTAAATTCAAAGGATGAATATTTTTCACTGATGACATTAAAAGTACCACAGTTGACTTTCATACATGTCTTTGATTTAGAACCACTGATACGACAGAACAACCATGCAAATTCTGCTGAACCACTTTAACATCTCACCAAGTTTAGAAACAATGTATTCTAAAGCAGTGATGCTAAAATTTTATTTTTCATCTGATTCAGCCACAGGGATGAAGACTCTTAAAAATGCAGATGGCAAGTCTCAGCCCAAACCTAATAAACTGAAATTACTTCAGAGAGGTAGACTCAGCTACCTGCATTTTAATAATGCTATATAGAATATTCAGAGCACAAAAAAACCTGTGCCTGAAAGACTACTTGTTTTCTAAAGTTTGAACAGAAAACAGTCAACCAAGAAATTTGTTAAGGAGATGTAGTCATGTTAGGTAGTTTTAACCTAGACCTAAATTTTAGCCAAGGATACTAAAGCTCTTCTACCAAGTCTCCAAAACCAAATATTTGGGGTTAATATCAGGCTAAATAAGTTGCTTCTATCATGCCACCAATTAGGCAGTTAGGGTGGAAGGATGGGTTGGGTGTCAAAGGAATTGATTCTCCTGCTGAAGATTGGTTTGTCTGGTCAACCAGGGGGTTCAAGGATGACAGAAAAGAAAGTGAAGCCAGGGAGGTCTGATCCACAGAAAGAAAGTGAAGGAACCTAAACCTCAGAGGTATATACAAGATAGAAGGAGGTTGTGAACAGTCATGCAGAGAAATGACTAGAGTAAAACAGAGATCCTGGAGTTAATGTGTCTGGGGTGAGACACATTGTTCCTTTATGTCTAGGTACTCTAAGCTCAGTTAAGCAGAAAGCAAATGGGTGGTGGTATCAGGATGTTTGGTGGATAGTATGTAATATTTGATAGGAATTCATAATTCATAAAACATCTTTAAGACATTTCATCTGTTACTACATATGTATGTCTCCATCTACCAATTTCTTCTTTATCTCAATGATAGAATGAGATATTTAAGGTCCCTTTTGCCTGAGAAAGGCAAATACTTTCAGCAGGTACATTAGGCATATTTATTCCCACTTTGCAAATGAAGAAAGTCAGATGGTACTCTCCAAACCAGATGGTTGTATGTGATAGAAAACCTACCCCTTAATTCCAACTCCACTACCCCATAATTTCTGCTCCAATTTTAGGCTTTGACTAAGTAGTGCTCTAGGGGAAGTGGAAAATCCAAAAGATCAGGAGCAGAAGGGTAATGGCTTCCCATGTTTGACAAAACAACACTTACCAATAAGAACAGACTTTCAATGTATCAAGACAAATATTTTATGAAGATTTGGGGGATTAAAAAAAGGGGTTGTTTAGTCATGTGTAAACAATTTCCTAATATTAAGGGCTTCCATGAATGTTCACTTGACAGATTTTTCCAATTTTGTGTAACACCTTACATTTGACCTGAGATGACATCCACCATAATATCAATGCTCTAGTTTGGAACAGGAGAGTAGAAACCAGTCTATTTGGCTCAAACATTCATACCTCTTCTACCTTGACTGACTGTCTCTGTAACCAGATTGAGTTCCTTTAAGGGCAGATGGTGCTTCCTTTATCTGTTTATTCAGCACTACCACCACTTTCCACTGCTAGCATTGAGCAAAGATTTGGACAAATATTTGATTGCTTCCCAGGGGCCAGACATTGAACATGTGGAGCTGAATGAGTTTAAAGGGGTAAACAGATACAGTGTGATAGGATCTGGTGAACTATATAAATCTGGTCTAGAAGAGAAGATAGGAAAGAGATAAAGACTATAAACTATATGATTGCATAAGCCTTTTTAAGTTGGGAAGTTTATTCAATGTATACATTTATATATCATGTAGACACACGCAAAAATTGGGAACACATTTAAGCACATGAAACTAAAGTACTGAGCTTTTTTTTTTTTTAAATCCAACAACACAGAAGAGGGATATTATTATTTAGCTTACCAGGTACAGTGTTGGCATGTTAGTCCCACAGGATGCGATCTCTCTCTTTCATTATCAGTCTTAGCCACTTCTTGTATTTATGATAGGCCCATTCATACAATTCTGAAGTTCTTTTCATGAATACATTTCTTCTTAAACAAATTTTTGTAGTTGTATATGGACAGAATGACTTTTTTTTTTTTTTTTTTTTTTTAAATGTGGTACTAAAGATCAAACCCAGTGCCTCACACATGCTAGGCAAGCACTCTGCCACTGAGCTTTAGCCTCAGCTCCACATTTCTTTTTACTAGAAATCTTTTGATTAGTGCAAGCATCTGGCTTCCTTAAATACAGTTGAGAATATATTTCATAAACATATTTCTAAACAGCAATTCCTATGCTGAATGTTCTATTAAAAATATTTATGATTAATTTACATATTTATTATTAATTGAAAAATAGATTTGTAGGATGACAAGGAAAATATTTTGAGCATGTTTAAGTTTGTGGGTTTCATACAAAAAAGAATAGAACCAGACCCTTAACCTCAAGATCCTATGACTTGTTGAGGTGGGGAAAAAAAATCTTTAAAAAAGCCTATAGATGTGATTAATTATGTTTTAAGGAAAAAACTGAAGTTAGATAAACTGTATCAATCATTACTTCTTTTTCTCCTAATTAACCAGATATCCCCTCTATGGATGTTATGATTTTACAGTGATTGCTGGTCCAAACTGTGTTGAACTTGGTTTATTAATAACAACTCTCCCATCTCAAAAAGTCATTATGTCTCTCCAAGCCTCAGATTGCTTGTGTGTTAAAGAAAGAGGTAAGAATCAAACTCTTCACAGTCTCTTCTAAATAACTTATTCTATGAACCTCCCATTTAGGGAGTCAGAATTCTAGGTTTGGGTGTTTTCTAGAAATTTGCTAGCATTAAGCAGGAAGACTTGGAGCACCTAAAGTAGTTCTTTATAAAGTTCCCCAAATCCAGGATATTGACATTAATTGAAAATACAGTTGCTTATAAGTCAGATGATCTGCTGGGCTTGCCAAGAACATATTAAAAAGCATTAAATGGGATGACGGGAGGCAGGGCGATGTTAGCAATGGAACAGGAAGTCAGGAGATAACAGATAGTCACAAAGGAAGGAATGAGACAGCTTGAGGTGTGAGAACCCCTTCCTAATTTCTAATCTCCTTGTGCCTGGTAAAGGTATGTTACCTGTTGATTTTTAATTACAAGGTTATAATCTTCCTTCAAGTCATATGTCATATCTTGTGAATTCATTTTTTTCCTTATTCATAGAAGAAACACTCGTGGGGGGCACTAACAATATCCTAGGTTCCATATTAAGCAGTGGGGATTCAGAGACAAACATACAACATTTGCAGTCTCAAGGAAATCGGAATCTTGTAGGGGAAACAGAATTGCAATACACTGCGAGTACTTCAGTATAATTAAGAAGACTAAAACTTGGAATGGAACCACCATTTGACCCTGCTATCCCACTCCTTGGACTATACCCAAAGGACTTAAAATCAGCATACTGCAGTCATGCAGTCACATCAGTGTTTAAAGCAGTTCAATTCACAATAGCTAAACTGTGGAACCAACCTAAATGCTCTTCAATAGATGAATGGATAAAGAAAGTGTGGTATATATACGTAATGGCATATTACTCAGCCTTAAAGGAGAATAAAATTATGACATTTGCAGGTAAACGGATGGAGTTGGAGAATATCATGCTATGTCAAATAAGCCAAACCCAAAAAACCAAAGGCCAAATGTTTTCTCTGATAAGTGGATGCTGATCCATAATCGGGGGCGGAGGGTAAGGGAAGAATGGAGGAACTTTGGATTGGGCAGAGGGGAGGAAGGGGAGGGGGCATTGGGGTGGAAAAGATTTTGTAATGAGATTGACATCATTACCCTAGGTACGTGTATGATCACACGCGTGATGTGACTCTACATCATAAACAACCAGAGAAATGAAAAGTTGTGTTCCATTTGTGTACAATGAATTGAAATGCATTCTGCTGTCATGTATAACTAATTAGAATAAAAAAATATTGATCCAAAGGAAAAAAAAAAACCAGAAGCATTACAAAGAAGGCGGTTGATCAACCGAGACTGAATAAGGGTTTAGAAGAGGAGCTGGGCATGGTGGCACACACCTATAATCACATCTTCTAAGAAGTGTGAGGCAAGAGTGCCACAAGTTCAAGGTCAGCTGGAGCCACTTAGCAAACCTTTTCAAAATAAAATGAAAAGCGTGCTGGTGGCATAGCTCAGTGATGGAGCACTTGCCTCACATGCACAAGGCCCCAGGTTCAATTGCCAGTGCTACAATCAATCAATCAATTGGCAGAAAAATGCCAAAGTGAAAAGTCATTTGAGTTAGTAAACATAAATAGGGGTCCTGGTTTCCAAGTTGCTGCTATTGAGTGGACACCTGTAAATTATTCTCCAATTACTTTCCAGTTTGCTCACCAGATGCTCCTTTCTTTAAAGTCCGGAAGCACTTAAAGTGTATGCTACTCAACTGGCATATGTTGCATACTAGTTTGTATTGGTATGTATCTTGCATGTGGGTTTTATCTTAGCCAGACTGTAAACTCACCAAGCTGTAAGCTTTGTGCAGAAGGAACCATCTCTCACTTTTGTTTTTCCAATGCCTGGTATACACTGGACACCAACCAATATTACTTGACCACAAAGTTAGACTCTTAAGATTCTTCAAGAACACAGATTATATTCAAGTATGAAGAATTCAACACTGAAGTTTGAGTGCTGCCCACAGTTAGTAAATATTTGAACATTGTAGCAAAAGGTTAATGCAAAGAGAATGTATCACTTCAATTAAAAGACTACAGAATAGATTATTTGATACTCTTCCGAAACTAAGAATGCCTTTCTATCTCATCCTATTCTATTTGAAACATCATATTCCATATTATTTGGACATTACTGAAACTTTATAGACTTGTTTCAATCTGGTAGCCAGTTTATTAGCACACATTTCTAATAGTTGTTGGTCTAGAACTTGTCCACCCACTCCAGGGAGCTAGAACTTTAGATGAAGAATTGTAAAGTACCATTAAACCAACTGAAATTGCTAATACCCATAATGGATTATAAAAATGACAACAAAGGAACCTAATTTTCTTCCCTCTGGAGAAACACCAGGACAGAACCTTCTATGTAGAACTTTCATACAGTTCAAGGGTCAACAGCCATGGTCAGAGAAACTAACCTCATCAGAAGTATAAGTAGCTTTCCTATGTTCATGTATGAATACACAACCAATATAACTCCACATCATGTTCAACCACAAGAATGGGATCCTAGTGAGAATAAGTTATACTCCAAGTATGTGGAATACATCAAAATATACTCTACTGTCATGTATATCTAAAAGAACAACAACAAAAAAGTATGGGTAGGGTTGGGGAGATAGCTCAGCTGGTAGAGTGCTTGCCTCGCAAGCACAAGGCCCTGAGTTCGATCCCTGGTACCGCAAAAAAAAAAAAAAAAAAAAAAAAAAGTATGGGTAAAACATAGTCTTCAGTGTCGGTGCCTCTGTGTTGTAATTCTACCGGAATGGCTGGAAGGATAATTCTAATTGGATGGCTGGAAGGTTTTGTTTGCTGCTTTGGGATTCTTGGCTTCATCTACCATCACTGGAATGTCAGATAAGGAATCACCAGGGTGGGGAGGTGTGACTGTATTTGTCTGTCAAGTGTTGTACTCTCTTGCTGGCTCTAGATAACTGAAGATTATCAAGGGTCAAAATGTTCAGCGACAAAACCTTTATTAAGAAGGTGGACGTAGGTGCTTATCGGGAACAAGACTGAAAAGGACACTGTGCTTCCTTTCTAGTGTATCCTGAGAAGGGGATAACTGGGGTCAATGAAGATGGTGTAGAGCTATGAAGAGAAGAGGAATGCATGCTTGGGTCTAGAAGGAAAACAGATGGGAGGTACAAGGATTGACACTTATTTTCTCATCGACCCCTTTTTCCTTGGTGATTTCATGACTTCAGGGATAACCCATAATGGATGATTCCAATGTAGTCTTCAAATCTTGGTTGGAGTTGTCTATATCCAACCACCTCCAAAAATATCCATTTGATTGAACTGAACAGACATTTCTCAAAAGAAGTACAAATGGCAAATAATCATACAAAAAAAAGTTCAACATCTGTAACCATCAGGAAAATGCAAATCGAAATTGCACTGGCGGAAGCTAGGGTTGTAGTTCAGTGGTAGACAGCTTGCCTAGCATGTGTGAGGCACTGGGTTCAATTCTCAGCACCACATATAAATAAATGAATAAAATGAAGGTCTGTCAACATCTAAAAAAATGTTTTAAAAAACTGCATTGGGATTCAATTTTATCTTAGTCAGAATGACTATCAAGAATCAAAAAAAAAAAAAAAAAAGAAAGAAAGAAAGAAAGAAAAAGAAAACCAGTTAATGCTGGTTAGAACTCAGGGAAAAAGAAATCCTTATGTACTATTAGTAAGAATTTAAGTTAAGCAACCATATGGAAATCTGTATGGAGAGTCCTCAAAAAACACAAAATAGAACTACTAAATGATTCAGCTATACCACTCCTGGGTATATATCTGAATGAAGTCTGCATAGTAAAGTGATTCTTGCATATCCATGTTTACTGGGGCAAAATTCGTAATAGCCAAGTTATGGAATGAGCCTAGGCGTTCATCAACAGATGAATGGACAAAGAAGATGTGGTCTATTTACACAATGGAGTGTAATTCAGCCAGCCATAAAGGAAAATGAAATCATGTTATTGGCAGGAACACAGATGGAGGGGAAATCAATCCTGTTAACAAAATAAGTCAGACTCAGGAAGACTAGTATCATGTTTTCTTTCATATGTGTATAAAAGACAACATGGAAGTAGAAGAGAGACTATCAAAGAAGAGAAAGGGTCCAGGGTAAAGTGTGTGGGGAGGCAGTGAGAGTTAGGGGGGGAGAAATGATCCAAGTATGTTATATGCATGTACAAACATGCCACAATAAAATAATTATACTAATTAATATGCACTAAAAAAAAAGAATATCCACTTGATGATCCAATAGCTCAACAAATCCAAAAACAAGATCTCTATTTAAAACCTAGCCTCTTGTAAGACATGGTGGTAATACCTGTAATTCCAGCAACCTAGGAAGCTAAAGCAGGAAGCTTTCGAGTTTGGGGCCAGCCTAGGCAACTTAGCAAGACAGTCTGCAGCTCCATGAGACGCTGTCTCAAAATAAATAAAAACAAAAAACTGGGCCTCCCCTTCTTCCCCATTTTGTTTCATCTCCCCTGGACTCCTTACTCATGGTTCTGTCCCACTTTTCACTGGTTCTGTTTGTATGTTCTACCAACTAAATGCATGTTTTTGAACTGTGTCTTCTCTCCCATTCCTACTGCCCTGCTTAAATACAGTTGTTGTCAATTTTCTCCAATTTTATTTCTTCAACAAATTGGAAAGGAGCAAGAGTAGAAGCTGAGCCCAGATGAGAGATGATGGTAGCTGGGACTAGTGCCATGGTGGTTCAGATGGGTAGGATTCGGAAATAAAACAATGGGACTCATTGATGGCAGGGCCGTTAACCAGAAGGGGAAACATGAAAGAGGGACATAGGTGATCAATTGAGTGCTGTGCTTTAGACAAGTTCAGTTTGAGGTTCATGGGAATGTGTAAGTGGAGAAGGAACATAGGCAGTTGGACATAAAAAATTGAAACAGTAGGAAGTTAGAGAAAGGCAAGTTCCGAGTGCCAAAGGCTCCTCAATTTGAGAGGCTGAATAGAAGATGAGGAGCCTGTCTCCCTCTGTCATCCCACAAAAAGAAGAAAAAACAAAACAAAAAAGCACCCAAACTGGCAGGGGATGGCCAGAGAACATGACATCACAGAAGTCAAGAGCAGAGAACACTGCAAGTTGGAGGGAGGGGTCAGATATTTTGAATAGTGCTGACAGTTTGAAAAAGATACGGCAAAGTTGATGACTTACTTAGCACAGAGATTGCTAGTGACCTTGTTGGGTGCAATTTGTTGAAGCTGTTGGGGAAGAGTCTGGATATGAAGAGGTGAAGAAGGGAGAGGTTAAGTGTGGACCACTTGGTTGTGATAAAATCAAACTGGGAAGGGCAGTGGAGGCTGTAGCTGATGATCCCTGGGACATAGGATTTTGAAGTTTTTCTTAGGTTGGCAACTCCATAATATATGGAGCTCTTGGGATGATCCAGGAGAGGGGGAAAGACTGGGAGCTACAGGATAGAGAAGATGACTAAATGCAGGAAGTCTTGCAAAGTGAGAAATATAGAATGTGAGGATCCAGACAGGAGGAGAGAAGGTTTTTTTATTCTAAGATGGGGTGTCAGGAGTAAGGACTGAATTACGGGTTTTGAAACTGCCCTGTGACAGAAGTAATGCCCCTCTGAAGAACTCACAATGTGAAGGTGTCAATCGAGATAGTCCAGTTGCTATGGTGACATCAGCCGCGTTCAGTAGGGGGTTCTGTGCCAGTCACAGAGCTTTTCAGTTCTTAACCTTGAGATTCAGATGTCAGCTGCTTGGGGGTAGAAAATTATGGTTGCAAGCTGATAATCATAACCGGGCTGCTCATATTCATGCCGTGGCTCTGCTTGCTTTGAAGAAACTTTCCCACAATAACATTTTCTATGATAAAAACTTAAACGTTCGAGCTGTTGTCATTGCACTCCATCCAAGTGGGTCCCAGCCCATTCTCCATTTTGAGTGTGTCTGTTTTTTCCTAATCCTCCATCACCCTTCGCCCAGTTTCCTGAATTAACCATTGTGCAGGTCACAACAATGGGGGAAGCAGGAGAACTCAGGACACAGATGGAGACAGGTTCACAGAGTTGGTGGGGACAAGTTGAGAGCATGACCATTTTGTTACCTTTTATCTGCCCAGTGAAGAATGTGCTGAGACCAATCAAATAAGTAAAAAATATAATGAAATAAAAGAGATACTAAAATAACAAAGTGAGAAAAAAATTTGAAGACAGAAGAAAAGGTATGAAAATCATCTTGAACCATAGAAAAGCAAGCACTGGTTACTTAATAAATAGCTCCTATTTACTGTCTTATAGACAGTGTGAGAGCTATTTTTAGACATCTTCATAATTTCTAACAGTGAACATTTTGTCCCAAGATCCTTGGAAATTTTGCAAAGTTATAGAGAAAGACTGTGAAATTAAGGTTAGTGGGAAATGGTGAAAATGACCAAGTTAGAGAACCAGTTCCCCAGAACTGGATGAGTTCTTGCCTGAAAGAGAAGTACCTCAGGTATCTTTCCAGAGGTCCAGGAAGATTTCAGTGTTCTCAGGTAGCCATGTCCTATCACGTACTGGGTGAACTCCCTTGAAGAGCGGCAAAGAACAGATTGGGAGCCTCTGGCACTCCCCAACCATAATATCAGGGAGTTACTGACATGGGTAGAGGTACACTGGCCCAAAATGGAGAGTTTTTAAAAAAATGCTTTAAGAATCTATAGTTTCAAAATATGGAATGTGTTTTGATAGACTCAAGGGGGAAACATGGTCCCTGGATCTGAAGGGAACTGGAAGACAGAGTGCTATCAAACAAGAAAGTTAAAAATCTAGAAAGGGGTGGACTGGGGAGATAGCTCAGCTGGTAGAGTGCTTGCCTTGCAAGCACAAGGCCCTGCGTTCGATCCCCAGCACCGGAAAAAAAAAAAAATCTAGAAAGGGGTCAGTCTAGAGCAACATGTCCATAGCAATGGAACATTCTGGACAAAGTTCAGAAGATCAGTGCAGAACAATCCCTCTCACCTTGGGACAGTGGCCTATGGAATTAAGGGTAATTAAAGAAGGGATTCTGGTCTCGAGAGTTAGAACAAGAAGGGAAATGTCCTTTAGGAACGAGTTTTAAAGACTTTATGATCTGTCAAAAGGAAAATTCTCCCTAAAACAATCACTGAACTCACCTTCCAAACTTCTGTATGTCAGACTTCCTTTAGGAAAAAAAAAAAAAAAAAGGTGAATAATTTTGAAATATTCCTACAGATATAAAAGAACAAGTCCTACTTAAGCACTGGAGTTGTGTGTATAAATTCTATAAAGTGATAAAGTTGAGAAAGACTTTTCTCAGAACTTATCCTTACCCAACCTTCAAGAGGTCATCACTGAGAGAAATGTTATCAATGTGGAAATAAAATCTCAGTATAATGGGCCAGAAAACAATTCCTCATTCTTTCCAACTAGCTTTATGTTAGTCTGTTGAAGGCCACAAGCAGGGAGGTAAAACGTGAATTAAGATCACAATGATTTCTTCCACACTTTTCTTTTATGCCTTATTAGAAATTTCCACTATTTCTATCAGTTAAGGATATGTGTGTATACCTATACATATACACATATAATTTACTTAAACCCAAAATATGTTGAAACTCTACTTTTTACAAATTTCTATGGAGTAAGAACTACCCAATTTATTATATGGGTTGTCTAGACATTTCAATGATTAATTATACCACATATAACAATGTAACAGGGAGAAAAGAGTATCTGCCATATTTAGTGAATTTTTATTTTAGCATTGGTCATGCCAATGAATACCACCTAGGTAAGGAAGTTTTAGCTCCTGAGTGGCAGCCCCTCCATGTGGCTGTCTGAGGCCTAGGAATTTGGTATTCCACAGTATTGAGAAAATGATCTGTGGGTTCAATTTGTCCCATGAAACTAATAGGATGGCCTTAGGCCTGAAAGTACAAATCCTGTTGGGTCATCTCAGTCACCACCTTCCTTCCTAGTTGTCACCAAGGACAAAGAAGCACATCAATGGAGTTGGAATGGCACATGGTAATTGGTCCAGTGTTCCAAATGCCATCAGCACAAAATGTTGTGTTTGCAGCTAAAGGTATGAACACAAGGCAGTAGACTTTATTTTACAAAAATCCAAACTACAGTTTCTTTTAATGTCATATAATGATTCTTAAAAGAATCATCTTCACTAGTGAGCTACCATCAGAAGTGAAAACCTTTAAAAATCTCTATAAAAGTTGACCCTTCTTTCTTTCATACTAATATAAGCATTTGAGTCAGTTGGTCAATGAAGTTAGGATAATGAAAAAAATATTATTTGTGTTATTATTTATGTTTGGATTTTTTATTTATGTAGGATATTTGTTAAAAATTCTGCTCATTAATTTCATGTTGAGGCATTGAGAAAGTCTATGGAAAAGTTTCCAAATGATACTGTTGTGATGATTCATGTGTGTGCCTTCAATAGGTATTGAGTCCTACTGCATGAAGTAAACAATAGACATAATTCTCATCGTTAAAGAGTTGATACAACCTCTTATAAGCAATATGAGTAGAAATTCACATATGCAAATTAACAGTGAAAATGAAAATGGATTAGAATAAAATTGTCACATTTTCTAAACTTAAATAATATTTGATATGCCAAATTTGTTTCCCACCTGGGAGCTCAATATTTTTATCTTGAATTACTACTGCGTAGGAAGATATGAATTCAATTGCAACCAAATACCTTAATTTTATTACTTATCTTCAAACACATTTAGATGTTTGCATAGCTTAAAACACTGCACATATTTAAAGGGATTATTTCATAAAAGAAACAAACAAACCAGGTAACAGATTGGTTAAATGGTTTCCCTCAGTGTCATCAAACTATTTCAAAAAAATAATTTTCTAAGTGAAATATATTTATAGTCCAAGATTGGTAATTATCTAAAACAATTAGCCATGTTGAGAATGAATACATTTCTAAAAATAAGTTGATTTTTACATTCAGTTCTCCAAACATTTTCACTTAATGTTCTTTTACTCTAAAGAAAGTTACTATGGGAGATCACTTTTTGCCACAGAGATGTGATACATATTTAAAATGATTAAATGCTGTGACCCAGCAGCATTTTAAAATGAGGCATCACCATGTAGGGGGACCTGAAATGACGACACACAATCTAAGGAAAAGCACAAGTTGTATGAACATAATTAATAGGTTTGCTTTCAAAAGTTCTTAGAAGTCTATTTGTATATCCCTGTACACAGAAGTATTATATGCAATACCCAAAAGGTGGAGGCAACCCAAGTGACCACGAAAAGACAAACAGATAAACAAAGTACAGTATTCACATACGATGCAATATTATTCAGCCTTTAAGAAGAAAATGCTGACATATGCTACAAATGAATGAACTTTAGGAACATTTTGTTAAGAAAAATAAGCCATTCACAAAAGGACAAATATTATATGATTGCACTTGCACATGGTACCTGGGATAGACAGTTGAGGGACCTCCAGGGGCTGAGGGAAATGGAGAGTGAGTGATGGGTATGGAGTTTAGTTTGGGAACATAAAAACGTTCCGGAAGCTGATGGTGGTGATGGTTACATGACCATGTGAATGGATCTAATGCCCTTGAATGGCATATTGAATAATGGCTTATATGGTGATTTTATGTTACATATATTTTGCCATTCTAAAAAAATGCAGAAAAAGTCCTCCACATTATATGAAATGGAAAAAAAAAAACACATTCTTACAGACAGTTCCTCATGGTAATAATCTTTGAAACTTGTAAATAATGGAAACGTTTTTCTAAGGAACAAACTCTGTCTATGTACTCATTCAAATAAATCATCCTTCCTCATTTATGAGCTGAATGCTCACATGACAAATGAAATTCATTTGCTGTCCATTTATTTGGAACAGCCATCATTACATGGATCTAATGTGTCCAAGTATGCCACAGCAAGCCATCTCCAAAGGAAAGAAGATTTAGTGTGGTTGAAACATGGGTTGGGTAAAAAGATAGTAAGCCTTGAATAAATTCATGAGGTTAATTTATAGCAAAACTAAAGGAAGAGGAGACAGAATAACAGACATACATCCAAGCATTGATAGCAATGCATAGGGGTGTTCACCTTTGTTTGAAGTCAGTATGAACATGATTCATCCTGTATTTTGGCCATGATCTGTATGTTGAGTTGGCTTGGCAGAAGGCCAAGGTGAGGCTCACTACAGAGGGAGAGAAAAGTAGGAGATCTGAAAACAGGGGACAGGAGAGAATTTGAGGGGCAGCTGAATGGAGTAAGTAGGAAAGGGAATGAACAGATTACAGCTCAGTTTCACATTTGAAATTAATAATGAAAAAGAATGTTGAAGAATAATATGTGTTAACCAGTAAATAAAGGAATTTTGGCAATAGGAAAGCATAGGAAGTTTGAGGAAAGATTATACTGAACAGGTGAAGAATAACTGGTATCAGGGGTCTGGCTGGTGACGTGAGAAATCAAAGTAAAGCATGTACATGTCTATAAAACCAGGTGATCTCTTATTTCTTGTGTAGCTGAACAAACTGTCCTTGGTATAATTAGAAACATCAGCTTTAATGGGACTAAATGTCACCCTCACTGAGCATCCTTCATGGGCCATCAGGCTGGACCATGCCTCATTTCACTGCACATCAGTAAAACTCCATTTCTACTTGGCTAATGAAAAGAAATTCTGGTACAAGTACAGAATTAGAAGCCCACCACTTTAGAGGGCTATGCCCTTTTCTTATTATCATACTGAAGCATTATCCATCTGCAGCTGCCAAATACCAGCCAGAATATAAAGGGGGCCTACACAGTTGAAGCATTTAACAAACCTTAGTGCCTTAACCTTCTTAAAATTCCTGAAAGATAAGCAAGTGGAAAGTGTTGAGTGACATACAATTTGCGCTTGGGCTAAGTTCCATTATTTAAAACTCTTTCACCAGCATCTCCTACACCAATACACTATTTCCCTGCCAAGGAAGAACCATTTGGTACAGACCTGTGTTGATACAAGTGTTGCAAACGGAATTAACCTCCAGCAACAGCAATGGCGGGATGTAAACCAGATTATTCACTTTCTTGGAAACTTTTTAATCTCTGTGAATCTTTAAACAAAGCTTTCTCGTATCCCTAATTATCCCCATGAAACTTTATTAGCATTAATTTACCTAATAATTTACCATCTAAAATTGAAATCGGTGGCAGTATTTTCGTACTAAGTCACCATTCCAATATATCACCAAGTACTCTTGGAGTCAACCAATCCCACCATGTTCCTTTCTGTCCTGTGCAGTGATCACTGAGCATTTCTCTGTCACATTTTCCCCTAAAAATACAAGTTCCTCTGATGCATCTTTTAATAATGCTCTATTTTGGAGGCCAGTGCCGCAGGACATATTGGTGGATATTTTTATGTGAACTCATTATGAGTTTGACAGTGACTTTTCACTTTAAGGGGCACAAATACCAATCACATTTTTCATAAAAATCAAGATTATCTTTTTTTTTTTCCATAGTGGGAAAAAAAATCATGTTTCTGGTTTGTGTGTGTGTGTATGCTTGTGTTGTTATACGATACCTAGCCACAAATATTTAAAGAACAAATGCTGTGATGGTACCTCAGCTATATTTCCTTTAAAACGTGGTTCGATGAGCGACATTAAATGCTTCATTTAATATATGTATTCTCAATGGGGGCAATTTCACTCTCAAGGTGGCAAAACTTTATTCTTAGGGCGTAAAAAGCTATCTTTTATGTATCAAGTACAGACACACCTATAGTTCATAAACAGGTGTACAGTGGTATAAATATATCTGTGGTATAAAATTACATTCTGGGTGCAATTGTCTAGAAAAGGCTCCTTAAAGGGATAATAATGAGAAAGGTTGAAACTACTGCTTTTTTTTTTTTTTTTTACTGTACAAGTCAATGTTAATACAGTAACATAAAATGTAGTTATTGTTAGGAATACTTAAAATCTGCAGACATCATTTTCTCTGAGACACTTTTTCTTATTTCTGTGTATTTTGTAACACTGGATCTCATAAGGGGTTGAGTCCTTTCCCGTCACAGGACCCATTACATCCTCCTGTGATTGCCATTTAACTGCAACTCCTTGCCACACTTTTTACTCCAAGAGAACAAGACTGTCTTCATCCATTCTTTAGACCTTTATAGAATACCCACTATGAGAAAGATACTGGGCTTGCTGCAGGGAGTACAGTAGGAAACCAGTCCAATAAGGACCTTGCCACCTGTGACATCCTACTTGTGACAAAAATAGACCAGAAATAGGTTGATAAACAAACAAACAAAAAAAAAACATAAACAATACATAAAACAATCTACAAACTATAGATTGAACATTCCTTGTCCAAAATCCTAGGATTTCAGATTTTGGAATTTGGGGGCCTTGGGAACATTTTCATATACATAATGAGATATGCTGGGGATGAGACCCAAGTCTAAACATGA
This sequence comes from Sciurus carolinensis, assembly GCF_902686445.1. NCBI lineage: Eukaryota > Metazoa > Chordata > Mammalia > Rodentia > Sciuridae > Sciurus > Sciurus carolinensis. Next base: position 26,899,456 of record NC_062224.1, read on the forward strand.
TATTCATTTATGTTTTATGTACACTTTCCACACCTGAACTGAAAGTATTTTTATACATTTTTAGTGTGCCTATATTTTTACTGTGACATATCTATGAGGTCAGGTGTGGAATCATATGGCATCACGTAGATGCTCAAAAAGTTTTGGATTTTGGAGCACTTGGAATTTTCCAATTAGGGGTGTGCTACCCATATTTCATTAAAGTTCTATGGAAGAGATAAATGATGACAGATGGTTAATACAGATGTTAATACAGTCACAAAACATAGTTCTTTGTTAGGGATACTTGAAGATGAGAGGACTCAGGTGCACAATGGTCAAGAGGAGAACGCAAGCCAGAGGGACCAACAGAGAATTTGAGGGAGCAGGTTGTGGATAAGGGGGGAATCACAGTACCTCCCCAGCAGTGAGGAGGGGGTTGGCAGGAAAAGTCTGGCCAAAGGAGGTAGTTTCCACATTGCCTTTTAAACCACAGTAAGGAGTTTTGATCTACCTAAGAGCAGTGGAAAGTCAAGATTTGTCTTTAGACAAGATGAGGACAGGATCCAATGTGAGTGTGAAGAAAATCCCTCGGACTGCCCTGAGGAGAGAGGATCGGGGGAGCAACCGTAGAAGAAAGAGCCAGGTTGGATGTCTATTCTACTAGTACTAGTTTGAGCGACAGGATGTGGCAGCAGCAGAGGTAGAGAAAAGGGGACTGGGACAAGTAACCTGAGTTGAGAAGACAGAGTGGAAGGTCACTGTGTGGATGTTGGTGCACTTGGCCAGGTGAGTTTCATCTTGGTGTTAACCTTGACTGTTTTCTCAGTCTCCTCAGCCAAGCCTGCTGTCAAGGAGAGATATTCCAACACTCACCTATGATACTATGGTATATTCTAGCATGACTCCACCAGGTACTCAATAGGAAGTGACAAGACTCAACAAAAGCAGCCAGGGCGCTGCAGGTGAGCCATGGGGAAAACTCTCCAAGTCCTGCCCATCCTTCAAAGACCAGCCCTGTACTACTTCCTCCCTGATGCAATCCAGGTTGCAAACGATCTCTTCTGACTTGAATAGATTTTATCACACTGATGGTTACAATTACAAAATTTGCCAGTTATTTCCTAGTTATGTATTGCAATAGCTGCTGACCTAGGTCCAGAGTAAGATGTTGAAATATCAGTTATGATTCCTTTTATTTAAAAAGTACCCTAGAGCATGTGAGGGCCACTCTACCCTCTTACTGTATGCTCCCTTACTCTGACATGCTTTCTGAAGAGGAAGCAAGGAGGAGCATCCAGTGCTGAGGGTTTTTTCACTATTCGCACTCTATATTTACCTACTACCCCTTGCAAGATACCTCATCTTGTGGTTTCGATTTTTTTTTTCTTTTTTCAAGTACCAGGGATGGAATTTGACCTGACTACTGAGCCACATTCGCAGCCCAATTTTGTATTTTTTTATTTAGAGACAGGGTCTCATTGAGTTGCTTCATGCCTTGCTTTTGCTGAGGCTGGCTTTGAACTCGCAATCATCCTGCCTCAGCCTCCTGAGCCACTGGGATTACAGGTGTATGCTACTGTGCCCAGCTAATGTGGTTTCAATTTTATTCAGCACATTCTTTTCATAGTATTTCTTAATAGTTGTTAAAATCACTGATGTTTAGGTGATTAGAGGTAAAATGCATACAAAATATCTGCCAAGGAAAGAAGAAAACTGCTTTTGTTTAAGGATGCTTTTAACCCTACTGAATGTGCACATGCAGGCACTGAACAGTTGTGTTTCCCTCAATTCAAACCCAAGATTTGGGAATGATGCACTTTTATATTTTTAAAGGCAATCAAGAAGAGAAATATAGTACATTGTGATTTTATAAAGCATTCTTTCCTTATGACTGTTGAAACTATGCATTCATGGTACAATCTGCGGCTTTATGGACTTCTCAATTTGAGTATTACATTGGCTCTAGGTAAACAGAGAAAATAAGTTTTTTTTTTATTAGGGCATTATAATTATACACAGTAGCTGGATTCATGGAATTTGATTTTAATCCCTACCCCTTCCTTTCTCCCTCCCCCAATTCCTTCCTCTAACTCTGATACTCCTTTCACTTGTTTATTTACTTTTGATTGGTACTTTCTACATATACATAAAGAAGAAATTCTGTGGTACATTTATATATGCATATGATGTGGTTTGGTTAAATTCATTCCATATTACGTCCCTTTCCCTGTCTCTCCTCCCTCCTTCGTCTCCTAATCACTGATTTTCTCTGCCTGTATGATATTCAATCCTCACCCCACACTAACTTCTTACCCTTATTTTGCTCTAGCTTCCACATGAGAGAAAACATTTGACCCTTGATTTTCTGAGTCTGACTTATTTTATTTAGATGTTCTTCATTTCCATCCATTTACCAGCAAATGCCATAATATCATTCTTCCTTATAGCAAGTAAAACTCCGTTCTGTATACATTCCACATTTTTTTGATCTATCCATTTATTTACAGGCATCTAGTCCAACTCCATAAATTGGCTATTGTGAATTGTACTACTATAAATATTGAAGTGGCTGTATCACTATAGTGTGATTTTAGTTCATATGGATAAATACTCAGGAGAGAGATAGGTGGGTCCCATGGTGATTCCATTCCTAGTTTTTTGAGGAATTTCCATACTGCTTTCCAGAGTGGTTGTACTAATTTGCAGTCCCACCAACAACGTATGAGTTGTACGTTTTTCCCACATCCTCAAAAGCATTTATTATTTTTATTTTTCATAATTGCCATCCTGACCGGAGTGAGATGAAATCTTAGTGTAGTTTTGATTTGCATTTCCCTGGTTACTAGAGATGCTGAACTTTTTTTTTTTTTTTTTTTTTTTGTATATTCGTTGACCATCTGTTCAACAACATTTTTACAATGGAGAGAAGTGGCACCACCGAGTCTGACAAAGGGCCCTCTGCTTCATGGGGCCACCCAGTTTCTTCCATGTTGGCGAGAATAGGCCCCCTCCTGGATTCTGGGTCTGCATTCTGAGTCATTCCAACCTCTTTCTACCTCTTATTCCTGTCTCTGGCAGCGAAATGCCACCTTGCTCTTGGCAACAGCAGCTCTAGAAACAACCCTATAATGTGTGTCCATCTCCTGAGATGCACTCAGAGCAAGCCCTGGGACTGGCATTCCCTCCTTCAGACACTGGCTGCTGGAGTAGGGATCTGGCAAAAGGACAATGGAATACTGAATGTGCTACATAAGTCAGGGATTCTACCAAGCATTCCCCATACACTGTTCGGATTCAACTCCTGGCCTCGTTGTTGATTAATTGTGTGACTTTAACAAGTTACTTCACTTCTCACTACTTTGTTTCATTAATTGAAAAATGGGGGTTAGAGCACACACTTCACAGGGTCCTCCTGGGGAAGAAAGGAGTAAGTCCCTGCAAAGCACTCAGTCAGACCCTTGGCCTCTGCCTTAGCTGAAGCAGGAATTTTTCCTCACCATAGCTAGATCCTCTGGACTTCCTGCAGTGGAGGCAGGCCTGTGTTCTCCTCTTTTGACTTAAGGAGTTGGATATGACTCTGCTGCCCCTAGCACCATTTTCAGGCCTCAGGACTCCCCCAGGCATGACCTGCCTCAGGAATGCTCATTCTGTCACTCACACCTGCCTTCCTGTTGGCTTCAGCATCGGGCTCACAGGATTAACCTCCACCCTGTTCTATAATCACTGTCATAACTTCAATATCCACCATGACAACTTTCGGGACTACTAGAACATAATTCTCCAGTTCTACTGTCTGTTGCTTCTAGTCCCTCCCCATTTCAATGTTATGCCTCTTTAGCTATTGCTTTTTCTTTCGTGTCTAATTTTTTTTTTAAACAAAGATGTGCTTTTTCTATCTTCCAAGACTCATGTTCCACCTGCAGCCTGGATTCCACATTCTCTCTAGAGTAGAGATCCTCAAATCAGGGTTCCCAGATCGACATCAGCAGCACCAGGGAATCTGTAAAAAATGTCAATTTTGGGACTCCCTCAGATCTATTAAATAGAAATCTGGGGGTGCAGATGAGCAGTCTATAAAGAAAGCACCCCCCCCCCACACACACACACTGCCATGTCCCCCTTTCTTCTGTTTCTTTTCTTCTACTTACTCATGTTCAGGTTTCTCATACCCTCAAAAAGGTAAGAAGAAAAATCTGATTCCTACTCCTCCTATAAACTTCATTTAAATATTATGTTTGGTTAACAACATACTCTAAACAAGGCATATGACACAGTTTGTTTGCATTTTCTTTCAAAGATATTCCAAAATTGGGTTACTACTCCATCACACGCTATTAACTCTTCTTTCCAAGACCAGAAATAGCTTCTTACTTTCCGAACTTTAAAGCTCTCTTTCTCCTTGAGCTCTCAGCAGCATTTGGCATTGTTGAACACCTGCTTAAGTCTTGAAAGCCTATCTTAGTTTCCTAAAGAGCAAGTTCCCAATTTTCCTCCTTCCTGACCGTCTTTTATCAGCCTCCTTTACCAGTTCTCTTTCTTCTATTGATGTAGGACAGATGAGGCTGGACACCAGAGGAATTTTCAGGAAGCAGGTTTATTTAAGGTACAGTGATCCAGAAAGGCTAATGCCTAAATATCTCTGGACCCCGAGTCTGGAAATTCTTTTAGATTTATACTCAGTGGGATGGTTACATGACAGGCGGGGACATAACAGTTACTCTTTGTCCCATGTTCTTAGACTAGACAGAGGTTTTATAAGTTTTTACTAAGAAAAGAGAGATAGTATCTTTTGTACAGCAACAAGCTTGAGACAATCTATCATACCTTTTGTGTGCAAGGCTGGTATTTACAAGCAAGAAGCAGCTTCAAACCACACTGAGTTCTCTGCAGAAATCCTGCTGACATTCTTTGTAAAGATACTGTAGACTAAGAGAGAAGCTTATATGTTACAAATATGGTGTGGGTTTCTGGAGAAGCTTAATTACAGTAAGGGTCTTTGGGGGCTACTTCACTATCTCACTGGGAACTTTCCCTCATTCTTTCCACTCATGTTCTTTCTATTTTCCCTACCACTTGTGTCTTTATAGATTCAATTATCACCTCTAGGGGAATCACTCAAAATTCATCTTCCTATGCAAACTTCTCATCTTAGCTGAAGTTTCACCCAAAATGTCACCTTCTAGATGCTTCCAACCCCGTGGTTTATAGTACCACAAACTTAACACATCCCAGAGTCAACTTATCTTTAGTTCAAAACAAATTCTAAGTCCAATTTGTTTTTTAATTATACCCTCATTCTTCAAAAGTACTGTAGAATGTCCCAAAAGAGTATTCCAGAAATAGTCCAGAACTTTTTAAAAACACATTTTTAAAGAGGTTTTTATGGACAAATAAGTTTGAGAAATGGAACAATGCCATCTTTTTGAATGTTCACGGTGCATATTAACATATTAGAGGCTCTAAGAAATTATGCACCAAATAAATAATAAAGTAGATGATTGCAAATGGATTTGAGCAAGGTCTTAACTTCTGTTTTAATAATAAAGATCGTTCCTAGGAACAGCCACCAATGCTACTCGTATCATTCCATCTTATCCCTCAGATCAAACTAACTGCCTAGCTTTCTTGATTTTTCCTAGCAGAGATTTATTTCTGGTCCCATGGTCTCTGAACTTCAGGCCTCAGCTACTTCTTGCCTAAGAATTGCAACTGATCATTTCATGTTCAGGCTCCTGAACTGCTGATCAACTATTACTAGTTTGAGGCCAGATTATCATTTCACTCTCAGGTTCAAAACCCTCACTCAATGAAAGAATAAACGTCAGAATACAGAAAATAATATTCCAGGTCTTGTCCCTGCTTGCCATCCCCTTTTCTTCCCTCTAGTCTGTGACCATTCAGTTTCATCTAAAATTGACCTTTGACCCTTTAACTTCCTCACATCCATGCTCTTGTTCTTACTGTTTGCTTCATCCTGAAAGGCTCTCATCAGAGCTTCTCAAATTCTTACCTTTTCTCCACAGTTCAGCTACAATCCCACTGCCTCTACAGAGCCTCCTGATGCTCTGTCTTAACTTATAACAGCTCCTTTTGAAATCCTGAGGCACTCTGTTCATTGCACCATCTGGCTTTCTGTCTTCTGCAAGAGCATAGTGAGGACACAGACTCTCATTTATATCTATCTCCCCAGCTGTACATAATACTGTGTCTTCCTTGGAAAGCTCTAGAAATAACCTGGATAATAAATAAGGATCACATCACATTGACCTGTACATAGAAAAGGAATCTCATACTCCTTCATTCAGAACTAATGATACTGTAAAGTTACTACATGTGCAAGAGAAAAGAAAATTCACCATGTTCTTCCTTCAAGTGCAAGCTTTCAATACTGAATGCTGTAATTTTGCTAAATTGATGCTCTGTTGGTTACTATAAACACCATAGTTCAAGATAAACTATCAGACATGGTAATTTGCACCAGTTTCCCGAGTGCCAGCTGCTTAAAATTTCCTCCCTTGTTCCTAAGAGAAATAGGATGGGTTCAGATTCCTGAGAAGACATTAATATTGAACTGAAAGATAATGTAATAATGTTAATGCATGAGTTATTAGCAAAAATACCAGGCAGAAGCAAAACATGCAAATGATTCCTACTTCTATCCTTACTACACAATCACCTCAGGTAAGAAAAAGTTGGAAACGAGTTTAGTTTGTTGCATAACAAATCTGCAGTAAATACTTACGTGAAAACAATAAAAAATGGCAGTTTCCTCTTTTCAGAAAACAAAGGGCAAAACCATTTAAACTTATAAAAACTATTAGAAAAAGGTCAAAAAGATTTTTTTCTTTTTATTATATTATTGTTTACTCTTTCCTCCCTCTATTTACAATTCTAAATGCTATAATCTTTCCCTAATACTTCATCTACTATGTCACTTAATCCTCTCTATATATGGAAAGTAAAGGGAAAAGGAAGCTAACATTTATTAAATTGTCACAGTAAGATCCACCACGTGACTATTATTTTATAAGTTATAGAAATCTACAGTGGCCTACAGAGTAGATAAGATGAAGTGCTCTGGAGTACACATGCAAACCAAATCCTACCTACTTGTTTATTAGTGGTGTGACCCTGAGCAAGTTACTTAATAGTGCCCACAGCCCCCAACCCCTGCAAAAACACAAAAAAAACAAAAACAAAAAAAAAACCTGGGACACTATTTCTTGTAGTTGTCATAAATATTAAAAGAGATGATATCTATAAAGTACTCAGAACAATGTTTGGCAGTGGTAGACTCTTTATGTAATAAATATTCTTAAACTAAACAGAAAATGCCATTAACTTAGTAATTGGCTGCAGGACACACAGCTAAATAAATGATAAAATCTGGACTATAACCCAGATCTTTCTGGATCTTTTCATTCTACTGTCCTCAATCGAAAGTGCAGCATCTAAAAAACTGAGGGGAGATGGGTGAGACTTTTCACCAACTTATAACTGAAAGGATGCTTATCATGGGTTGAACTGTGTCCCTCAAAACGAACATGTTTAAATTTGAACCCACAGTATCCCAGAATGTGAACTGGTTTGGAGAAACGGGATTTATAGAGGTAATCCAGCTGAGTCATTAATAGGTCCTAATGCATATAACTGGTGTGACAATTAAAAGGAAATGTGAATGCAGAGACATACATGCAGGAATGTGAAGACACAGGAAGAAGATGACCATCTACAAGCCAAGGAGCAAGCCCTGGAACAGATCCTTCCCTAAGCCCTAACAAAGAACCAACCTGGCCCACACCTTGATTTCAAACTTCTGGCCTTCAGATCTATAGGCAATACATTTCTGTTATAGGACCCCCAGTGTGTGGTATTTTGTTATGGCAGCTCTAATACAACCTGTGACCACAATCCATGTTAAAAAGCAAAGCCTAACAGAGTCCCTCTTGGAACTGGTTCAAAGCTTCTTGGGAGAGGCATTGTATTCATTTATGCAGGCTGCCATATTGAAGTACCACAAACTGGGTGGCTTCTACAAGACGGATATATTGACCTATAGTTCTGGAAGCTGGAAGCCCGAGGTCAGGGTGCTGGAGATTTGGTCTTAGATTTGTCAAGAATCCTCTTCTTGGTTTATGTGGAGGCAGGGCACATCTTCTTGCTCAGTCTTCTAGAGCGGGGCTTGTGGAACTTCTCTCATAGGGGTACTAATCCCATCCCATTCAGGAGGGTCTATCCTCATGATCTATCAACCCGCCATGATGTCCACACCTTTACCACAAGCATCTTGGGGGTTAGGATTTCAACCTAAGAATTTGAGGGGGACAGGTCACAGCAGATGAGGTCATTGAGAGCAGTGGAAGTGATGATTTTTTTTTGTTTGTTTGTTTTTTTGCAGTACTGGGGATCGAACTCAGGGCCTTATGCTTGTGGGGCAAGCACTCTACCAGCTGAGCTATCTCCCCAGCCCTTGGAAGTGATGAAAAGGGAGTATTTTCCAGACTCTAATGGAGCATTTACACAAGTTGAATCTCCCAGTTAGTCCCTTGTACCCAGAGAAGAAACAGAACTCTCCTCTTAGCCTTTGGAGAATAATATTCATTCAAATTAGTTAATGCCCTGTAAGATAACCTGATAAATTAGGTCTATGCCTTCCTCTTAAGCTTTCCAATAATGGCAGGTTCCTGAAGGAATGATGAGAATAGCCTCAAAGTACTTCAAAAAATAACAGCTATATCCACACAGTGTACATGTATATTGAGAAAATTACCTTTTATGTTGTAAATAAATACAATTGTAAATTGTCAGTTGTACATCAATAAAGTTGAAGGAAAAAAATTTTTTTGCAATAATTAAAATGAAATTTAGAAAAAGAGAAAAAGAAAAACAAGAGAGAATGGAAGAGAAGGAAGAAAACGAAGCAAAGCAGAATGACTAGAAGCCAGCAAATGATGCAAAACACAGCCCATCAAGCGAGCCTCACCCTTTTTGGATGATCATTACCCAAATGGACTCCGGTAAGCACCTTGTGTCTGGACTACCACCTAACTCATTTTCCTGCCTCCACTCTTGCTCTGAATCCCATAGACTTTCCTACAACCAGTGCTTTTCATTTCTTTTTCCTTTTCTGAGTGCTCTTAAAATTTAAGATTTAAATCAAATCAGGCCACTCTCTGGCTCAACACCTTCCATCTGGTCACAATCAGTCCAAAGGCTTCCCCACCATCCACAAGTCCCCGTGTGATCTTCTGCCTGCCTCCTGGTCCCCATTTCCTGTGCTCAACACTGGTCTCTGGGCTGTTCTAGGATGTGCTTCAGAAGTTCTGGTTTTCTGGTTCCCACTGCCTGGCATTCTGCATTCCATCCTCCAGATACCCACATATACCCCCTCATTCGGGTTTCTGCTCAAATGTCACCTCCACTGAGATGCCGTTTGTGGTCACTCCCCAACTCCTCCTCCACTTGCCCTTCTTCTTTGTGCTATGGTCTGAATGTGCCTCCTCAAGTTCATATGTTCAAACTAAATCCCCAGCACAATAAGATTATGAGGTAGGTCTTTAAGAGGTGATTAGGTCAGGAGGACACTAGCCATGGGACTTGGCCTTTATAAAAGGGCTGAGGAAGCCCCTTTGTTCCTTTTTGCTTTTTGAATTCATCTGCCATGTAAGGACACAATAAGAAGGTGCCATCTACAAAGCAGAAATTGACCTTTCCCCAGACAGTGAATGGGCTAGCAGCTTGATCTTGGACTCTTCCAGCCTCCACAACTATGAGAAAGAAAGTTCTGTTCTTTGTAAATTACTCAGGCTAAAGTGTTTTGCTATAGCAGCAGGAAGAGACTGAAATAATGTTTCTCATCACTTAGAGCTATAGCACATTGTAAATGTTTCACTGGTGTGAGCACTGTTCCCTCTTACTGAACCATAACCCTTCTGAGGCAGGGACTTTGTTTACCTATGCATGGTAGCAAGGACATGGCTGACACACAGTAGATCCAGAAGGCAAGGAGAGAAAGAGGAAGGGAAGGAGAGAAAGACGAAGGGAAGGAGAGAAGGGAACAGGTTTCAGCCAAGAATCTGATGAGACTTCTCTTCTTAGGAAGAATGTGAAATCTGATTTATAATTGTCTGAATACCCAAACCTCAAGGACCCTGATTCATGGTGTGACAATCTGAAGAGATATTTGGAGCATGATTCTGAAGGTGGTAGTGGAAGCTCATACCCATGAGCCTGTTCTAAAGCAATTCAGAATAACTGAAGTGGAAGGTGGGTTTCAACATGTATCTTGAAGGGGATCAGACCATGTGAGCCCCAAATATGTCACTTAGGCATAAACATTACCTTGGACTAAAAGTAACTGAGAATCAACAGATTCTGGAAGAATTCCTGACCTTACCCTCATCTGCCAAAAACCAGGGCACAAATGTTTCTCTCATACCAAAGAAATTTTTTAAAATATTTTATTTTTTAGTGTTGGGACGGGTGAGTTTGCTGGAGACAGAACCCCTAGGCAAGTGCTCTACCCCTGAGCTATGCCAACAGCCCCTGAAGAGCACCTCTTTTCACTGGTGACAGCGTCAGCATTGAGATGAGTCTGCATAAGCAGCTCTTACTAAAATAACCCTTATCCTCCATTCGGCTCTCCATAAATTTCATTGTCACTTACCCAAGATGTATCATCCCTTGAAGCCCAAACCCCCTTTCCCTTGTTAAAAATAGTATGTAAGTCTTTAATCCTACCACTTCTTTGAGTTGCACTTTTTTTTTTCTGTGAACTCTTATGCACATCAAGTATTAGTAAAATTGTGTCTTTTCTCCTGTCAATCTGTCTTTTGCTAATTGAATTCACAGGCCTTTAGGGTAGAGAAAAAGAATTTCATCACCAACAACCTTAATTTTACTATTAACTCACATGCTTTTCTGGTCAATTCTATTTAGTGCTTAGCCAGACCACAACTCAAGAATTTAATTTGATGTGTGTTCTACTTTGTTAGAGCTCTATTTATAGCACATTCAGACAGAAAAGAACCAGGTAAGAGGGCAGGAAAAAAAAAAAGTCACATGAGGACTTGGTCATTTTTAGTACAGAAAAAAAAGTTTAAAGAGGAGAAGGCTAATCATATATACCACAGGGCCCAGAATTGGGATCGAAGAATTGATAGTAAAACAAGACAGACCTCCATTTTATATAAATCAGAATGTTTTGACGGAGCTGCTGGCAGAGGGCACAGGCTGCCAGCCAAGAGGAGAAGAAATGGCCTTTCTGCAGGGCTGTGGCACTGAAGAGCAGATGGATAACTGGCTTGGAACACTTCCGGTGGCATGTGATATAAATACAAGCAGAGCACAGACAAAGTCTGAAATCTTGCAGGTGTAGCTACTACCCACCAGCTGTGGGGTCTTTGCTGCCTATCAACAAATTTGGGCATCAGTTCCCCCATCATTAAAGCAAGGTGGATTAATTTGGTGACTGTCTACTAACACAGTTCATCAGAGCTCAGGGTTCTAAGGAGATAGCTCAGGGATGCTTTTGTGTCTTTTGGAGATGGTAATCCAACTGAGCCACTTTGTTGAAGACCCCAATGCAAAGCCACTTCCCTAAATCTAATAACACGGTTTTGTCATCTGTTTCAGAAACTGAGTTCGGACAGATCGCATTTGGAGGGAAGAAACATGTTCTACTAATAAGAATGTAAAGACCCACTCAAATAAATAGATGCCCCTTTCACTTAGGAAATCCTGTAAGTTGGCATCATTGACCAGCTAACAGTTTTTAAAGAATATGATACTTAAATTATTAAATTTTGAAAATTTGAGTTTAAAATAGTTTAGGCATTTACTCTTTTTAGTTTAATCCAACTATAGTGATAGAAAAGTCCATTTTAATACCTTCCATATATCTGTATTAATATCTCTTGATTAAAGAAGCTTTCCAAAAATCTAGTAATAAACAATTTTCTATGACTTTGGAATTTTGAGGCAATAGTAGTCTATGCCCAAACAGAAGACGATTCCAAATATAAAGTGATCTCATATTTTATAAATAATATAATTAAACTTCTTATGGTCAACACTTAGGATTGCAAAAGAAAGTCATAGGCTGTGGCAGAGACTCAAACATGCTCACTAATCTCATTTTATTCCTTTAACTACAGACCACAAGATTTTCAAGTTTTCCTTGCAGATAGATAGAGCCCAAGTGTTTGCGTTTTGGCCAGTGGAATATGAGTGGAATCCATACCTGCCATTTTCCAGGCTGACAATAAAATAACCCAATTTTTTTTGAGGGTAGCTCTGAAGGCCACATGTTGAAGATGACAGTAACACAAAATGGATGGAACCTGGATTTCCATGCACTGCCTAGAGAAGAACTTGCTCAGAGGGTGTTAAGAAATAAATCTTTACCTCAATAAACCAATGTGATGTCTGGGATTATTATTGCAGGTGGTATTGCTTGTCCTAATATAAATGTCAACTTAAAATTTACGTGCAGACTATTCAAATGTCACAATTTATAAATAAATACTAATTTCCATACCCATACTCATATTTCATAAACTTTCTGCAAACTTTTCACCTAGCTCCTGAACATTAGTGGAGATACTGGCTCATCTAACAACTTTCTATTAGAAACTTCCATTCAACATGTTAGAATTCATAAGTTTTTGAATCCTTCAATCTACTATAAAACCTAAGATGTATAACTGTAAGATCATATTCCCAGAAATGAATGTTAAAACTCTACTTAAGTGCTAAGACAAATTTATTAGGTGAATTATATGAACACATCAAAATAAGATTGACTGAGATAGTTCAGGCCAATGTATCTTCAGCAAACAGTACACTGTTGTTCAAAAAGACTAATTAAGAATGTGCCCCTGTACCACAGATTTATGAGGGTTCAAAGATAAGGTGACTCTCTTTTCTAAAGAATGATTTTGAGGGGAAAAAAGCCTCATCTTACATTCAGGCATATGTGGTAATGGTTGGCAAATTCTTATTTTTGAACATTTATTTTTGCATATTCTCTTTCTAAGTGCAGATGGAAAAAATAAACATGATTTATTTTTGTTCAGTTGTATAAGCTCATTTGGTTTTGGCATCTACATGGAATGAGAACTGAGTAACATTTTGTATGTATAAGAATCTCTGATTATTTTCTCAGGTGCTTTTGGGTTTAAAAAAATACCAAATATGTTTTGCAAGCAACAGTATTTCTGATTATAAACCCATATGTAAGTCATGGACAGTTAATCCACACATTTTCAAGGACTAAGTTTTTACTCCTAAGTCCTTTTCTAATTTATTTTATTGGTAAATGGTAAGGAAGAGGAATGTAACAATGATTGCTAGAAAGGAAATAGCATTGTTTTGATTATTTGAGTTCTATTGTCTTTTTTTTTTTTAACTGTTGTTCTCTGCTCTGTTCACTATGAACAATTTTTTTTCAGATAGTTCCAATTTACACCTTTTCTGCCAAAATTTCTGGGTTAGCAAAGTATACCTGAAATGGCTTCTAACACTTTATTTGTTAGAATAAAGTATTCTAACAAGTTTAGAAAACAGTATTTTCTAAACTTCTCTACCAAAGATGAGGAAAGAAGACTAACCATTAGCGATCACAAAACATAATTCATTATTTGTGTTTTACCCTTTATTTTACTTGGGTTAAGGTTTTTAAGGTTATATCTAACAACTTTCATCTTTTAAAACATTTTTCACAGAAAGTATAATTGGTTCTGAAGTTCTCTTTTTATTAAACTTATTGTCTAAAAATAATCTAAAAGCATTCCCTAGCCTCTTACAATGCTTAAAAGTTGTCTGTCTCTCCAGGTCTGATCTCTGCAACAAGTGGTAATGTTTTGGGCTCATGAATGATGTGACCAGAATTTGTCAGACTCTAAGTAGATGCCAGTAGTTTTGATGTGTATCTGATTGTATATGCACATGCATAAACCAAGTTTCAGGACAGACAAATCTATTGAAAATTTTGGGGGATAGCCAAAGTCATTATTTCGTCATTTTATTATTGTCAGACTGAGGTAAGGCGGTGATGGTTGGAAAGGGGTAGGGGAGTTTCAGCAGTAGCAAGGACTCCACTCTCACAGAACTTTTTTTTTTTCCCCTTCACATAGATGCAACATTGTTAAATCAGGTGGAATTTCATGGGTGTTTAATGACATCGCTTATTACCAAATTGGCATCGTGCCTCCAGTCATCTGGTGCTTTTCTATGTATCAAAATGGATACCTGGTATATTTCATATTTACAGAATCTCTGCCAACAGCTACCAGGTTGGATCCCCCCAGTGAGAGGCGTGTGTGTGACACACAAAAGGCAGGAGAGAAGCCATATTATGGCTCCACCACCAGCAGACAGCATATGTGTGGGCATCAGCTGACAACAGGTATTTCAGTTCTGTGAGGGTTCAGGAATTCCACAAGGTCAAAACTAGTTTCACAATCATAGTGAGACCTTATTAGTCTTCTTTCACTCTCATTCTCTCAGGACTACTCAGTGGAATTTTCCAGAAGTTACATGACCTGTGATGACCTTACCACTCTGGTAGAGAAAAGAACATGTGCTTGTATAGTCTTATGGCTTAATATTTTGTTTTGATTTATCATACAATAAATATTAAGCCAGGCACAGTGGGGGTACGCCTGTAATCCCAGCAGCTCCCAGAGGCTGAGGCAGAAGGATCTCAAGTTCAAAGTCAGGCTCAGCAATGGTGAGGTACTAAGCAACTCAGTGAGACCCTGTCCCTTTAGATTATGTAGAAGGAAATGAGAGGGAGGGGGGTATGAAAAATGGTGGAATGAGACAGACATCATTACCCTATGTACATGTATGATTACATGAATGGTGTGAATCTACATCGTGCACAACCATAGAAACAAAATGATGTGTACCCCATTTGTGCACAATGAATCAAAATCCAGTCTTTAAAAAGAAATAAATGAATAATTAAAAAAATAGGGCTGGGGATGTGGCTCAGTGGTCAAGTGTCCCCGAGTTCAATCCATGGTACCAATAAATAAATAAATAAATATCAACACATACAAGTACATAAAAGTAGTTCTAGATGTTCCAAAAATTTTATGGTTATATCAGACATGAGACCAAAGATGTTTGAGACATAGACTATCCTAGGTTGTATCCTGAAAATCACCTATCTAGTGCTTCAGGAAACTGCAATTATCAGTGTTGACTTTCAGCAGTTCTGACAACATCTCGAATCTTTGAAAGCTACTGGCCAAGCTGAGAACTGGCATCATCCCCCAACTTAATTCCTCCTGTCCCTTCAGGTTTTATAAGTACCTAGTTCCCTCTATTACAGTATTTCATCCTTGAATATCTAAATTGGTTTTGTTTTCCTGACTAAATCATGCATAGAATTGAATTGTTGTTCGATGCAGGATACTATGAATTTGCTTCTAGTAAATCTTTAAAATCATACCATGTAGAAAATCTCTTCCCACCTCCACTAAAAATTAGAAAAAGCTACCCCTCAAATCATCTGCTTCAAGTTGATAGCCAACTCTCAATATTCTATGCTTTAAAATGATTATTCTGTCCACAACATGCAACATCCTTCAGAGAAAGTTCAAAATTAACTAAAAGAGCTTCACATTACAGTTCTTATTGAAACGGATATTAATAGTTTACCACTGTGTTCTAACACAATAGCTGTGATCCAGGTAATTCAATAAAGCAAACACCTGATCAAAAACAGTATTTTAAACTGCAGAAAAGAGGACTAGAAGCTAGAAAGTTTCCAGCTTGCCACAACAAATCCTTAAAGCTTTTTAAAAAAATATAACTATAAACCCTAAATTTCACTCACAAACCCATTGTCTAGTTCCATTTAGTGTTTGCGCAAGAAAGGGACTTTTCTCTACCAAGAGTGGCTGACACCAGCATCTGCAGCTTCTTTGATGGTCTTACCACTCTGTGGTAAACCAAAGCAAATTCAAATAGATGCCTGAGTTGCCGAAACAGCAGCGTTTTTTCTTATGTGCTTGGTCTTGGATCACAACATTACCATCAAGAGGGGTCTGCACAATGCAGAACTTAATACCTAACACATCCCCTGGTTCCTATTCAGATTAGGAGAAATATTAGGACACAAAGTAGCCTAGCTTTACAAAAGCAAAATGTGTTATTTGTGGTCACTAATTCAGTTACATTACACTGTTACTGTTCCTAAAACAAATCTTTCTGTCTTCTGCTTTGGGAACATGCTGGCCCCTTGCATGACAGCCTATCTGCACCTTGGCACAGTGCCTCTTACCTAACAGGTTCTTGAGTATCTACGTGTGCATGCGTATTTTAATAAACAGTATTATTAGAACAGTTATGCTCTAATAAGGTGAAAAAATAACAACATGAAGCCCCAAAGAATAGAGGCTTGGGCAATAATAAAAATTAGCTGGTATTGGTCATCTATCTTTAATCTCAATATTGATTATACACATAAAAATATATTTAATATACATTTAATAATACTTATATAGTAAAATATATATTTATATATTAAATATGTTTATATATTATATATTTATAACATAAATATAAAATATATAATATAAATTATGTATAATATAAATATATAAAAATAAATTATATATAAATATATATTTATATATATTAAATGTTTATATATTATATACTTATAACATAAATATAAAATATATAATATAATTATATATAATATAAATATATAAATATAAATTATATAATTTATATGTTATAAATATATATTATATATAAACATATTTAATATATATATTTTACTATATAAATATTATTAAATGTATATCTAAATATATTTATATATAAAATATTATTTTTGACCATATTGCTGATTGCTTTGGAAGTATAAAACCAAAGAATTCCTTTTTCCTACAGATTTCTGAAAATTTTATATTTATAAACAATTTTCTACTGAGGTGTAAATATGCCACACACATATTTACCCTGCAGGGTACAAGTTGTCAAGTTTTAACTTATGTAACTATCTGTGGACACCATCACCACAAATAAGATTATGACCCAATCTGGATATCAGGAGGGGTAAGGGGAAAGAATTTACAAAGGAGCATGAGGAAAGTTTTGGGGGTAAAGATAATGCCCACTGTCATTTAAAATTTTAAATCTTACTTCAGATAGAATACATATATTTTTGTTTTTTTCTTTTTTTTGGTTGAAACTTCAGTTATCTTTGGAGTTAAGGAAAAGTCTTAGTAGTTAAAATTTTAGATTATTAAAAAGAAGGATATTTTTGGTTGTCGTCAGTGTTGTTTTGTGTTTAACAAGATTTAGAAGTCCATCTTTATTTCTAAAATTATTCTTTGGAAAGATAAATAATAGTCTTGGGATAGAAGCAGGTCCTTAGCAAAAAGATCTTTGGGAATTATCTACTTTGTTTCTTGAGTTTATGACATGAGCGGACAGTAATTTTGTCTTAATTTCCTTGTTTCGACTTTCTAAGGGACAAAACATTGCTATTTATACTTAAGCTTTTAATCAAAGGGGGAAAATCTGGTCAGCTCTTAATTGGTCATATCACAGACTTGTAGAAGTAAAGTCTATGTTGAAGTTGGCATTACTGCAAACTCTGCAAAAATTCAGTCTAGATTTTAAACAGTATGTGTGTTCTTATAAGCAATAACCATGTGAAAATACAGAAGATGTGTTTTAAGGCAGTTTTGAAGAATTTATAAAAGCAGCTTGGGACCTACTTAAGCCATCAGTAGAAAAGAAAATTCACTCTATACCCATAAGCAAATGTGAATGAATAGAGAGGGTAGATAAGCCAGCATATTTCGTATTTGGTTATTTGTAGTATTATAAAATCTCAAAGGAGATATCCACATATAAATACGAATGCAGAGGTATATGAGTAGACTCAAATGACAAAGATTACCTTCTGAAGCAACCCATTTGTTAGATATATTTCATGAAAATATGTAAATGTTTTTCTTGTGGAAAAAAACAGGAATTTGGTAATATCAACTTGTCACCCTTCCCCAAGATGATTTACACATCAGAATTACATCCACCTCTCTTAATAGTTTCTTCTGGAGAACATGCCCTCACAACACAAATCACAGATCAGAACATTTCCCTTGTTGTGATAGTGAACTGTAATGAGATGCCTACAGAAATTAACCTATAACCCCTAAAAAAGAAAAAAAAAAAAAAACCTCATTTATAACTTTAAACAGGATAAAAATAAGTGTCCCCTTTCTCCCTCTCCCTCTTATACCACAGAAATATAGAGTGTAAACATTCTGTGTGACACTGAGGGTTTTTTTTTTTAACATTTTAAAACATTTTTTTTAGTTGTCAATGGATCCCTTATTTTTTTTATTTATATGTGGTGCTGAGTATCAAACCCAAGGCCTCACACATGCCAGGCAAGCACTCTACCACTGAGCCACAACTCCAGCCCTCCACTGAGTTTTTTGTATTTAGACTTGATTCCCAGTATTTTAGAGTAGCCTTGATACCGGTTTGACATTAGATCCAACCTACTTGGAAAACAGTTTCTTCTTCCTGATTATTTTGCATGATATGACTCTTTTTAAACATCCTCTTGATTTTCTTTTTAATTAAGTAGGTAAATATAGTCATGAGTCATGCGACAATATGTTCTAAGAAATATATCATTAGTGATGTCATCACTGCATAAACATCATAGAGTATACTTACACAAGCCTTTATGGTACACATGTCAATCACTCAAATGTGGCCTCTAGTTGCAATCGCAACAGAGTAAACATCTGACAGATGAGGTTGCTGTCAGCCTAACATGGCAGAGTGTTTTACAGTAAACAGTTTTTATTAAGTAGGAGAATACTCCAACAATAAAAAGTACAGTAAACCAGTAACAGTCATTTGTTATCATTATTTAGTATTATGATGAACATAATTGCATATGCTATATTTCTACATAGCTGGCACAGTAACAGGTTTGCTTTCATCAGCATCAACCCAAACATGAGTAATGCCCTGCACTATGACAATATAGTGGCTACAGTGTTACCATGCAATAGAATTTTTTTTTTTTTTAAAAGAAGGCATTCAACAAGTTTGTTACCAAGAGAAGCAGAACATACTCACTGGTGAATAACAGAAATTGCACAGATAACTAAGTTCAAATTTTTGAGCTTCTTTATAAATTTTTTTGGAACTACCATCATATATTCAATCTGTCATTAACTGAAATATGTGGTTTATGATTACAATTGTAAAATAGAGGATTATACCAAAATTCAGATGACATAAAACGTAATATAAACCTCATGAATGTATCTGCCAATTCTGGCAATGTGACTAACTTGACATTTTGGACAATCATTCTAAGGAAGTTAATAACAAATGTTAACATTTTTACTTTTAAGAGGTAGTGGTAGACTTTTTCCAGGGTTGATATCAGACTCAAATCCTCGGATTAAAGAAGCACAATAAATCTTAAGCAGGAAAAATAAAAAGAAACTTGTATCCTGGCAGATAATAGTGACACTATGCAATACCAAAGTCAGAGTTCTGGCAAGAGGTAGGAAGAAAAGAGATAGTATGCAAAGAATTTACAATTTTGCCAACAGCTGACTCCTCAGTAGTCAGAAGTCAAAAAGATGGTAAAATATCAACTTGCAAGTTCTAAGAAAAAAAAAACTGTCAATGTAAAATCATTTTCAAGCAAAAATATCTTTCACAAATAAGTTTTTTCAGAAAGACAAAGACCTCGTCATCAAAATGTCCTCTTGAAAGAAACACATGAAAAATTTTAAGAATAATAATATTAGAAGGAATTCTTGATACTCATGAAATATTTTAAAAAAGCAGTAGTAATTGAAAGAGTAAAACTAAACAAATATGGATTTATTTTGGAAAGGTAAATAGTGAAAATAATATCTAATATTCAAGGTGAAAAACAGATAAAACTAAATTACTCTCAAAAATAGAAGTCAGGAAGGCCAGTAGGTTTAAATGTTTTAAAGTTATTATATTGAACAAAAGGAGGGTATAAAGACACTGATTAACTTTAGATTATTTTAATAAGGCCTGCTGAAATTTCTAAGGCATCCACCTAAACTTAATAAACCCAGAACCATAATGTGTAACTTCCAAACTAGGAAAAGGTTATTTTTTTAAAAAATCATCCTTCAATAAATTAATAGTGAGATGAGGCTAAAACAGAAAAATTGATAATGATAAAAGCACAAAGATGCTTCAACACTACATTTTTAAAAGGCAAAAACTATCATACTGAATTAAAAAATAAGTAAAATACAATTGAGCTATGACCCATTAAACACACACACCTAAAACCAGAGAACAAAGACAACAATGCAAAAACCTATATGCATTAGGGAATTAACATTTTTATAAATAATCCAAAGCGGAAATAAAAAACTGAAAGTAGAAAATACTTAGCATTTAATAATAATAATGAAATACTACACAAGAAATCTTGTGAGATATGGAAAACCAGGTTCTTAACGAGAAACATAGAAAACTTACATGAGTAACAGAAGAGAACACAAGAAATTGTTCTAAATATCCAACTTAAATGAAAAAGGAAAAGAACTTAGAATAAAAATTTAAGAGGAAAAATAAAAACAAAATAGTAAACAAATATAAACTAAACTTTATTCTTTTAAAATATCAAATAGTTAAATATGTAGTGAGATTTATTGAGTAAAAATATTGAGATAAGGCCCAAGATTTAACTAAATATACTGCAGAGATTAGAGAATGAGAATATAAATTTATGCCTAAGAAAAATCTGAAAATACAGATGAAATGGAAAAAGAACTAAAAGCTATCCTACCCAAATAGACATTAGAAGTGAAACCTGTAAGAGTTTTATAGTAATTAAAGAATTCGGGTCAATATTTGGATCTTTGTACGAAAAAACAAAAATCACAGTATGTAAGAGAATTTTCCAAGTTCTAGAAATATTCAAGGAAGAAATTATCAGGAACGTGAAAATCAAAACACACACACACACACAACTGTATAGGAGTAGACTCAATTTCAAACCACATGAGAAAGTGCAAGAAAGGAAAGCTTTTTTATGACCAAACATACAATAAATCTAATAACATAAAAAAAAATCTTGGAGCATCAAATCCAGCAACATATTAAAAAAGGCAAAACACTGTGAAAAAGTCATTTATTCAATTATGCAAATTCATATATAGAAAATCTCAATATAATTTACCACAATAAAATTTTTGAAGAAAAAAGTTTATAATTATCCTAAAAGACGCAAATTGAACATTTGATAAAATTCAATATTGATTTGAGACATCTGAAAAAATCCAGTCAACTAAAAATAGAAGAAAACATGATTAACATGATTAAAGTATGTCTGTAGAAAGCCCACATCAGATATTATGCTAAATGGTAAAAATAAAACTCTCTAAGTCTCCCTAAAATAAGAATACCCACTATTCTCATATTGTCATGGAGGTTCCAGCCAGTGCAGTAAGTTGAGATAAAACTGAAATGTTAGATTGATATTTCTTTATTTATAGTGTATATCTGTCCTATCTATGTCTGATAGAATTTACAGAATTTACAGAAAAACTTTAAACATTTAAGTTTAGGAAGACTGATAAAAACAAAGATTTTCAGACAAAATTAACTGCATTTCCATAATCACCAAACAGAAAGGGGGGATGATGGTAATAAAAATGAAAAAATAACATGCACAGTAACACATATTAAGTATAAGCTTTAAGTTGTTTTTTTTTTTTTTTTTTTTTTTTTTTTGGCAATGCTGGAGAGGATGTAACAGAGGCTAGGCAAGTGCTATACTACACTGAGCTATACCTCTAGTTCATAAGCATGACTTTCATAAGAAAAATGTAAAAGACATTGAAAAACTAAATGAATGGAGAGACCATTCACATTAGTGGATAAAAATGTTTCAATATGATGATTACAAAGGAATTTCCCTCATGTTTATTTACAGACTTAAATGCAATCCTAAACATCATCTCAGCAGAGTATGCTTGTTTGTTTTTCTTCTTTTTTTTTTTTTTTCCATATGGTATCTAAAATTGATGTGGAAGAGAAAGATCCAAGAACTGTCAATTCTGTGCTTAAAAATATGGTGGGATGACACATTCAAAATGTGTCATTATTTTCACATGATGGCAACTGAGAGAGTATAGCATTGACATGGTAAAAGGAGTTCTGAAATAGACCAAATCACATGTGGAAAAGTGACTTAAAACTAAGCAGGCATTTCAGACTGAGGAGGAAAAACAAGCTATTCAAAACATGGCGCAGGAACAAACATATCCTGCAAGAAATCAGATCCCTACCTCACTCCATGTACAAAACATAAGTTCAAAGAGACTGAGGGCGGGTTGGGGATGTAGCTCAGTTGGTAGAGTGCTTGCCTTGCAAGCACAAGGCCCTGGGTTCAATCCCCAGCACTGCAAAAAAAAAAAAAAAAAAAAAAGAGAGAGACTGAG
This sequence comes from Sciurus carolinensis, assembly GCF_902686445.1. Classification (NCBI taxonomy): domain Eukaryota; kingdom Metazoa; phylum Chordata; class Mammalia; order Rodentia; family Sciuridae; genus Sciurus; species Sciurus carolinensis. Next base: position 26,921,937 of record NC_062224.1, read on the forward strand.
GGGTTAAACACGGAATAAAAGTTTTAAAACTCTTAGAGGATGGGGAGGGGTGTAGGATGTAACTGTTAATGGGAAAAGAAGTGAGTAAACGGAGGTACCTGATCAAGGGAAGAGTGAGAGTGGGATCAAAAGAAGTTGGTCTTCAGCATGAGAAAAGGGAGAGACTCCAAAAATAGGTAAATAAAGGAAAGTAGAGTGCAAGAAAAAAAAAAGAAATAAAAAATTAAAAATCAAAAACAAAAAGATCTATGGTTCACAGTCATCCACTACCCAAACCTCCCAGTCCTCAGTATCTCCATGTGAGTACGGTACCTCTTAAAGGGCCTCCAGTCTCCTGGAGGTGTCTCAGGAAGGGAGGCGCCACTCCAATGATGGGTGGCCACGTCCTCAGGAATAATTCAAAATGTCTGCACCAGCCTTCAAAGAAGCTGGGGAGCCTGCATCAGTTATGGTAAACTCTTATTTTAGAATGTATTTGTTACAGGTATCAGAATTCCCTCCCTGAATTTATATTTTAAGGCTCTATATATCTCTATCTTTTGCAAAGATACAATAAAAGACCACATTTAAAAAAAAAATCTTGTGGATTTAAACTTTATTTTTTATCTCCAAAATTTGACTTAGGTCCACCTAAGGTTGTTAAAAACTGGAAGCTCTTTGAGGACAATAGTTTTCAGTGAGCACAGTAGTTGTCTTTCTTGAAGAAATTTATTACAGTATTTGCTTGATGATAGATATGAATTTTAGAAATAGTAAGTAAAAATGAATAAAATACCATGTGATAAGCAAAAAAAAAAAAAAAAAAAAAAAAACCTTTTAGAATTAAAGATAGAAGAATTCTTTTTGAACCCAGAGTAGCAAGGGATTTCTTAAAGCAAGATCCCCAAAGTACAAATGTGACAGAAAGGAGACATGTCCAACCTGATTAAAATGGAGAATGCTTTGTAAATGTGACCACAGTAGCTACATATAGGAAGGGAGCGAGGCACACCAAGTGCAGTGTAATGATGACCTTCCACAATGGGAGGGCCAAGGCAAGGGCAACAGGGAGCCTTCAAAGCTATCAGCAACATGCTGTGTCTTTAATTATGGATGGAGTATAAGAGTTCTTTAAATCTTTCTATCATAAATTTTTATGAGTATTATTTTGAAACAATTGAAAATATATATTATATATAGCTTTATGTACATTGCAGAATTGAAAATTAAAATATAATTGAAAAGCTAAATGGCATCTTATTTTCCAAAACATTTATTATATGACAGCATATTTATGATCAGCACCCACAGAAATGAAAGCCTATTTATCAGCACATGAGAGAAAAAACTCTTTCCAATAGACATCAAGCCAAATAATTACACTTGTCCCCCTGGCCTCAATTCCCATGTTACGAAAGCAAACTGAACAATCCAGTGGTCTGCACAGGGTAGTAGATGTGTATGTCTCATGCTCGGGCCCTTCATGTTACCATAGTCTCTTCACTAATTATTACAAATAAAATAATTATTACAAATATGGTCAAACTTTGCCTGGACCATATATTCAGGACCTTTGTTTATGGAATACTCACAAAGCAGACTGATACATACATGTGCATGGTCTCTCTCCAAATACATACACATGTGCATACTATGTACATATGTGTGTTTGTATATACATACCTATACACACACACGCACATATATATACACATATATATATTTCAAGATACCCAATTTATTTACATCATCATATTGCAGAAGAGCTCTTTAGATTCTGGGCTGGAATGGATCCTTGCCCAAGGCAGGCAACAGAAAGCTGTGGCAGCTGCCAGTCAGGACTCCAGTCACTTAGGTACTCCTTTCTCCTAGTAGAGACCACCTCTGCTGATCTATGTGGCTCGTACTGTTTTCTCTACCCCCACCAGAACGTTTTCTGCAAAGCCCTCTTTGTATTACCGCTATTAAACCTACTAAGTTTTTTCACTGAAGAATGCAAGGAAGCAACTGCTAGTCCTTCTACCCATCACTCACAATACTGGGCATGAAGACGGCAAGTAAACTGACCACACTGATATTCCCCTGAGGTCACCTGTAGTGGTGAAAATAAGGCATAATCTCGAAAATATAAGTTATAAGATGAAGATGGCAAAATGTGATTACGGCCGACGTTTTAGGATTCCATTCACACATTCCCTATGACTCAGTAGGTCGTGTGATTCACTCAGTTCATAAATATTTATTACCTCTAGAAAGGAAATAACTCACAAATGTCAGCAGGACAGGTCTCGGTTCAAGTTATGTATGTGGGGAGAGAAACAAATAACCCAAAATGATATCATAAAGGCTGCAGGAGAAGCATCAAAGAGTTGACGGTGGGAGGTGAAAAGTGAGGACAGTTGGTCGGACAGAGTGACAGACCATGCCTGAGGCTGCTGAATGGTAGGGAATCTTTCAATGGAAACTTGAACCTTTGGGCGGGAAAAAGTCCTTTTGCTGAAAACATTCAACATTGCATTTCTTTGCCCCAAAATCCAAAAAGATGGCAGGTTTTATTTAATCCAGGGAAAGAGGACAACTGGGCAATAGAATTATCCCACCACAATCCACACGCAGGATTGTCTCTGTACAGCTCATCGGCGTTCTAGTTATTAGTTATCTAAGTCAGATAACTAATCTGGGCAAGAATAAACAGGAATAATGTGGTGATTATATTTTATGTGAGTTAACACAAGATAAAGCAACTCAAAAGCTCACAGACTAGTAAACCAATGGAGGCACATGGCCAGGCTAAAACACAGAAAAGAATTACCTCCCACTATCTGCTAAGCTCCAAAGGATGTTTCAGTTTGGTTCACGTTCATGCGAAACATTGAAAAATCTTAAAACAAAATGTCGAAATTGCCAATCCTTGACAACTGTTTAAACTAGAACACACTTAACAGCTATAGCATGTGAAAGTATTTAGAGTACTGTGTACTGGCCCAACCCTCTGCCTCCACACTAGACTAAACACCATAGCTAAAACCAGAACTCTTGAGAATTTATGTGGTCATCTCCTCAAGTATCTGAGAGCGAAGGAAAACACTCTACATACTTAGGGCGATGTCCCATAGTTCTTTGGCACCAGCCACTCAGACGGGAGGAAAGCTGGATTATATAGAGATTCTTATAATTTGTACGTCCTTGGAGGTGGGGGTCTTCGAAGATGCTAAAAGTATAAGCCAAGATGTGTGGCTACCAGCTGACCATTTCTCTGGAGAAAACTTAGATTCTGTCATGTATTCAAAAGCATTCACAATTCAGAAAAAAGATAAACAACAACTGTTTTGAAAAGTTCTTTCAATAAGGATGCCAAATTGATGGTATAACAAACATTTTTCAGCCAAGGAAAGGCACACATATTTAGGGAAATGAAAAAGATTATTTCAAGGATGAAGATGAGAAATCTCTATTTTTATAACTCACATTGATAGTTCTTCTTGGGCCAAAGTCAGCAAGGGCAGATGAACCTTTACTAATGTTGAGACATTTTACATACATGGGAACTTAGTGGGGAAAGTTTCTTTTTAATTACTCAAACAACTTTCTTAAAAAAATGTCCTGCTTTATATTTTGCCAAAACATTTGCAAGAAGTATAATATTAAAATCAAATGGTTTGTTTTTGGCAAACCTAAACTTATATAATACTTAGAAGAAATTTAAAGTATTATTTTAAGGAATAAATATGACTTTTAAATTTTTTTAAAAAACAACCTTTTAAGTTCTTTATGTGTATTTCCTGGACCATAAATCCCTATAGGAAGGGTCAAATTCACATGAAATGTCAAGTGACATTCTGTACTGAAGATGTAGGTATAGATGAAACTTCAATTAGTAGAAGGAGATGGTTAATTTTATGTGTTGACTTGATTGCACTAGGGGGTGTCCAGATTAAATAGTATTTTTGGTTATATGTGTGAGCATGTTTCAGATGCAACTAGCATTTAAAATGGTGGACTCAATACAGTGGATTGTCCTCTCAAGGATGAGTAGGCATCACCCAATCTGCTGGAGTCTTGAACAGAACAAAAGATGGAGGAAGGAGCAATTTATATCCCCCACTCCCCCCCCCCTTTTTTTTTATCCTATCTTCCTGCTCGAGCTGACCTGGGACATCCATCTCTTCTTTCCCTTGAACTGGAATTTATACTATTAGCTTGGTCTCTGGCCTTTGAATTCTAGCTGGAATTATTCCATTGGCTTTCCCAGGTCTCCAATTTACAGATGGCATATCATGTGCACCAATATCGTACAAAAATATATCTCCATCTCTCTCTCATTACATCTATCTTTTATCTCCCACTAGTTCTGTTTCCTAAAGAACCCTAATACAAAGACTCAAGTTCCAAGAGTAGGTCTTGGTTTTCCAGCAAAAGATTAAAGCTGAAGTGCACAGTTATTAGTGTATCAAATCTAAATAAAACATTTAAGATTGATCAGGTTCAATCCCAGTACTTGCCCCATAAAAAAAGCCTTTATCAGATTTTTAATTATTTGGATAAGAGGGTGCTGACTCCTCTGCTGCCCCGGAAATTCCACTTCTGAGGTCGACCAGATGGATCCTAACCCTCAGTGACAGTTCACATTAGCTGTGAGCTGTGACCCAGCGTGACACCCTTTTCCTCTCATTTTTAAAGTTAGGAGTGAACATAATGGTATCCTACACTACTGTACAGTTAGTTTTTAAATGTCCTCTTAGATTGGGGACCAAGGCTTCATCATTTTATAACCCCGAGCCTCTCACACACCAAAGGTAGGTGACACTGCAAGAGCATGGAGTGAATAATGCATGAATACAGCACATGCGGATCTTTACTCAAAGGGGTTCTATGCGCCATTTTCTGCATCCTCCACCTGACTATTATGTGCTTCCGGCAACTTCAACGCACAAGAGGAACTCACTGGTCACATGCTCAGAGGACAAGCAAGCAGTATCACATGTGACTGTTCAGACTTGTCACAGGCAAGTGCCTCTAATTCTGCTGAATGCATCTGACACTAGGATCCTTGTAGAAGGAAAGTATAACTTAACACTAGTCTGTAAAGGAATGCAGGGTGACTCAACTCTAAGATAACAACTGGCCCAATAAATATTTCATTCAAGGGTGACTATAGTTCTAAGGAGACAAAGTCATTGTGGTTTAAAACCCAGGGAACAGTTAGACGGCAGGCTAGTCCGTCTACATTTTTGTCTCATTTCTGCCCAGCTCACTTCCTGTCCCAACCTGGGCAGGAGGGAGGCTGGTGAGGTTTAACCTCAAATATTCAGGAATTGACACTATTCTTTTTTAAAGCAGTGGGTGTTAATCTTGCAAACAAATATCAGTACAAACAGCTCTCAGGAGGAAATCACTAGAATATAAATAACTTTGATAAGTTATGTGATTCATCTTCCTTTCTAAAAAGGAAAATTTAAAAAAAAAAAAAAGGAAAACTAAGTCACAAAAATTTCTTTTAAAACCATCATGAAAGCTCTTTCTTAATCTTCCTTGATAACACATTCTTATCTCTCTCTAGTCAACAGTAACATTTAAATTCACATTTTTGTCTATGAAAATTTTTAGACTGTTTCTTTCATGTTTTTTCCTTAGAAACAGACAAGTAATGAAATCACTTTTCAAGTCATGTCATTATAATTTCAACTTTCTCCTCTTCATCTTACTTAAGCTATTTTGTTTTCTTCCTCCAGCATCTTAATACAACCTATTTCCTAGATATTCAATTATTTTTCCATTTCTTTACAGGAAAACTTCCATTCAAATAGTTTTAAGCACATTTTATTTATATCTCTACTTAACCAAGAATAGAGTACATTCATCCCCAAATCGCATCCCTTTAACTAACAACTTATTAGTTTCAAGAAAAAAAGTGAGTGTTTTGCTTGTGAACTCTACTGGTATTTTCTAGACTCAAGAGAAAAGAAAAAAGTACAGGTGGTGTTTTTACTTTTAAAATTGTTTTGATAATTAACTATTTTGTCTTTATATAGAAAAAACAGTCTTCCCCCTTTAATCCCTCCAGAACATTAAACAGAGAAAAAAGTAAGATATTTATAGTTTATATCCTTCTAAAAGGGGTTGGTTCATGGCTTCGGTGAAAGAATGTAGGATCAGAATCTTGATCCTTGCCCGAATTCTGCTACTTAGGAGATCAGTGACCTTGGGCACAATGTTTCACTATCCATCATTTCCTCATCTATAAAATGGGGTTATTATATGTTTCCTTCCTTCCTGAGTAGATGCAGAATGTTGGTTTGGTCTAACTGACCTCTGTTTTCTGATTAGCAAATCTATTCTGCATACCCCACCCCTCTAAAAAAACAAAACAAAACAAAACAAACAAAAAAACCCCTGCCTCTTGCTCTTACTGTAACTTCTTTTATGGTGTCTTGGTTTACAAGATGAATGAACAAAGATACATGGTGTGTGTGTGTGTGTGTGTGTGTGTGTGTGTGTGTATATACATATATATATATATATATATATATATATATATATGGGGGGGGGAATACTATACAGTCTTAAGAAGGAAATTGTCATACATGACAATATGGATGAGCCTTAAGGACATTAAGCTAAATGACTTAAACCACCTCCAGAAGAAACAATGTGTGATTGCACTTACTCGAGGTAGCTAACTTAGCAGTCAAGATAATAGAAACAAAGAGAATGTCGGTTGGTCAGGGGAAATGGGGGGCTGTTGTTTAGATGAGTACAGAGCTTGTTTTGCAGGATGAAATGTTCTAGAAATCTGTTGCACAGCAATGGCAGTACAGGGACACTACTGAACTATTCACTTAAAAATGGTTTCAGAGGGTAAAAGGCAAACAACCTTCAGTAGAGTTATTTTAAGATAAATTGAGAATCAAGTGAGATTTAAAACAAAATTAAACCAAAATAGCACACTTTATTGGGCCCTTTCATTAGCGATCACCTTGGTCACCTTATAGAAACTACCTAGCAAAGGTTGGGTCCCCAAAGAGACATTCAGATGACAGCAGGGGCATTTTTTGTCCTGATTGCCCTCGGAGCCTTCCGCACCCCACCAGCACTGAGGTCTGTCTGCTCATTCTTAAAGTATTTGGATCCCAGGGCTGTTGGTCTAACACCCAGCACTGTTGATCGCAGCGCTCGGCCCAGGGACACACATTTCTAGCTATCGCCCTTCGACCACAAGTTTCTGGAGAGAGAAACCACATCTCAGATTGCTTTTCCCCTAACTCCCACTCAACAGTACAACTTAGTCCATCAAATGTTAAGTGAGTGGAATAAAATCCCTACCAGATTTGCTTTTTTCTTAAAAAAAAAATTATCTTTGGGGGGCAGAAACTCAGTAGACCAGAGAGGTTGATTAATAAGCTCTACATAGAGGTTTTTGTGTTGTTCCCTGTTCATTTCTGGTAGAGAAAAAGGAAGGGAAGAATCATGTATTTATAGCTGTGTTTACAATGATACAAAGATATTCAGTTACAGCTCTTTGAGAAAGAAAAAGGCTTGAACCACAAAGTTTATAATAATCCTTCCCCAATCCATTTATGGTTTTGAAATAGCCAGAAGTCTTTATTATGTTAACATTCCTTCCAAGGGTTCTTAAACAAGAGTATAGTTTTAAGTGTGGGCAAACCTTAATCCTCTCCAACTTCCATTAATAAAAACCATCAATGTATCTTGCAAGACTGTTGAGTTAGAATATCAGGTTCTTTTCAAAATGTGTGACTCTCATCCACAAGAAATTTAAAACTAACTCACAGGTAGATTGCCAAGATAAATATAACCCTGCAGAAATCAGAAGCCATGTAGGATTTTATTCCAGAAATATTCAGGTGTTAGAAAACAGACTGTGGGAAGAAGGCAGCAGGATTAATCTTCCCTTGACAACTAAGAGGTCTATTCTGGTGTGACAGAGAAGAAGAGCGTACATCTTTACCATCACGGAGCTCAGAGTCACAGTTCAGGAGACCAGATGCATGCCTTGGTTGTGGGGACAGATGAGGGTACAATCTGACCTGCCACAGTGAGCTACTGGGAGACCAAGGAAGAGCGTCAATGTCAGTCACATCCTGCTCAGGTCTGCAGACACTGAACACGACAAGTCTGTCTCACAGCACTTACCAAAAAATTAGAAACGAATAATGCTAACAGGATAGTGGCTGTATAAAACGGCATATGGAGACTATACTTAATTCAAAGTCAACCAAGACTTTGGTTTTGTAACTTCTAATACAGACTTCCCATTTGACATGGAACTCCTTGACAGCAGGAACTGTACATTCCAGTTTCCTGTGCCCATTGTAAGAGGCCCAGGGCAGGAGGAGAAGATTCTAGGACCCCTGCATTTAAATATGTCAGCTCATTCAGTTACTACTGCAACCCTGAGAAGCAGGACACACTAACATTTTACCAATGGTTAGGGTTAGGGTTAAGGTCAGGCAAAACTGAGTTTACCATGTAAGTTCTCAAGAGGTCAAACTGCTAGTCCACAGCAGAGATGGAATGTTTCACTGAGAGGAATGTTTCACTGAGAGGAGTTGCCACAGAGACCAAGTGACCCATGACACCTTCAATATTTCCTATCTGATCCTTCATAGAAAAAAAAAAAATTGCTAATTTCTGGATCAAGGCTTCAGACTTGGGAGGCGGGAAGGTAACACTGCCAGAAAGAGAAAACAGGGAAGAAAGGGTTGGAAGGAAAAGACAAGGAGCTCCATTTTAAATTGATGGCAGAATTGATAGAGGTGCCCAAAAGAGGAAGACCCGAGATGCTAACGTGAGGGAGGTAAGTCAGAACCAAAGGCGCAGATTTACAGTGATGTCTGAAGCCTTGAGTGGAGGAGATGGTAAAGGAGAGGATGGCGGTGGTTTCAAAAATCACTATGTTCAAAGGAAAACTTACACAGAGATTTCACTCTAGAACATGAATGGGGAAGAGAGCTATGGGCTACATCCTAGACGGAACACCCAGATCACAAGCTGTGGGGCACCCCTTTGCCTCATGGGATCCCCTGGGACTCTCCAGAGTTGGACATGCACACCAGTAGCTCACCTAAGGCCATGAACAGTAAGCAGCAGGCTAAGGCCCCAGCGTTTGGGTGGATGGACTTCCACATCTCAGCAGAGGGGACCAAAAGCTGATACACACGAGACTGAGCAGGAACAACCGGAGTGGCAGCAGTAGTCGGTTTTGTGTTGTAGCCAGTGCCTCTAGAACGGAACTGACTTACTAGAGAAGGAGAACAAGGGGAGACGTCCCCTTGTTTGCAGAGACGTCCAGGAGAGCTTAATGAAAGGTCAATGGATTTGGTGATTAGAAGATCACTAGAGAACATCAGCAAAAAGAGACAGAAATCAGTCTCATGGTGAGAAAGAGTGAGTGAGGAAGGAAGGAAAAACTGGGAGGAGGAGGATAAAGTCTGGGTGATGAGGTAAGCAGAAGGAGAGAAGGAAAAAGCATGCTGTGGAGGCTTTCCTTCTTCCAAAGAGGTAAGGAAGAAAAAAAAAAGATAGGTGTGGCAGATTGTTCACAGAAAATAGCTGCAATACACCCCTTTGACTGCTAGTCTTGGTATTTCCCATCTGCACCAACTCCAAGCTTTGCCCTGTGACTTGCTTTGGCAAATGACACACAAACAGACTTGATTTCACCCGTTGATTTTTGTTCTCTTTCAATGCCACCCTGAGCCCACAGGTGAACAAGTCCCACCCAGCCTGGTGGAAGACAAAAGACCTCAAAGAGGAGAGCAAAACCCTAAGGATGACAGCCACCAACCCTCAGACATGTGTGACAGGTCATCTCCTGGTAAGAGCTCACCTATCTGCTAGCCGATGTTACCCGGGAAAGAACTACAGTCAGCTTTCAGCCACCAAGCTAAGACTGGATTGTTCTACAGTAAAAATGAGAGAATTTTTCTCAGTTTTGTAAGAGCATGAGCAAGAATGGTGCTGATAGTATCAATAATCAACAGTATTTCAGAATGCCATAAAGACAGAGCTTTGCTTTAAAAAAATTTCCTTCAAATAATTTACAATGAGCAGTAATTGGGCATTAAGTGTCACTGTTGCCATTACTATTATTGTCAACTAACACTGGAGGGGACCGGAACAAAGGCAGTCTTAGTGCCTGGGACTGTACCTACCCAGCCATAGCATAAGCAAATGCAGAAGCCTAACCCAGGCCCCAAGGTATTCTACACACTTTTTATTTCCTATGCATAAGAAAGTTCAAGCTAAGTGAACGTATGCATGCTGCTGAAAAGCAGCCTTGTTTTTCTAACATTTCGAGAAAAATGTATAGACATTTTGACAAAAATTTAAATTTCAGTAGATGGGCTAGAAGTTGAGGAAAAACTCAGAACAAAAAGAAAGAATGATTACAAAAGAACTCTCTAATCAAACCTTTGACAAACTAGAGAGCCAGAAAAAGAGGAAAATACAGGGGAAGAGATTATCAAAGAAAAATAGATTTCTAGAACTGAAGTGACTGGCCCTTCACATTGAAGGCAAGAGACACCAAGCACGAGAAGCAAAGATCCACTTGGAGAGAGATCAGACCAAAATGTCAAAATGCCAAAGAAAGAACAGTTCTCAAAATATTAGAATTAAAAAAGCCAAAACCATACTCAGTCAGAACGCCACCAGCAATCATAACACCAGAGCTGGACGGCAGTAGACGGCACAAAGACCTATCTTTATGGAACTGACAGAAAACACTTTTTGTCCCTGAATAATATACCCAGCCAAACCATTAATGAAGGTAGAATAAAGACATTTCTAATTGGTAGGATTTCAAAAAGTTAACTTTTTTTCTGGAAGGTTCCATGTTTTCTTGCTGCCAAGTTTTTACTCACACTGTTCTCTGTGCTTTCCATCCCTGATGGCCTAGCTCTACTTCACCCCCTGCTTTCTACTTCCGGAGCTAAACTTCACATATCCATCCTGTGAGGTCTAATTTTAAGCCAACATCTCCTCCAAGAAGGATTTTCAGTTTCAGCCAGCAAGGTACAGTCTTTTCTTTTGGATGCTCACAGTCCTCTCTAATCTCACAAGGAACTTGAATTCCATTTTTTTTTTTTTTTATTATCATGACTTTTCTCCCTAAACAGCAGAAGCTTCCTACAGGTACAAGACCTGTCCATTCCTCCTTTGTGGCTCTGGTCTTACAGTCCCTCTTACATACCAACTGTGCCATCAATTTCTATAAAATGCATTATGTTCTATCACCCTATATGTATGAGACATTATAAAAATATTTTATAGGTGTCCTATAAAACTTTGTATGTTTTTATAGGAGTCCTATATCTAGGATGATGGACATAATGGGTCACTATAGTAGACATTTAATGACAATAACAATGACTCAAAATTTATTGTTGATCGATTCTACTAAGAGAATACCACACTGAACCTCTTATATCTATCTCTTCTCCAGCACTTGCCACATCCATATTTACCAACTCAGTCTCTGCATATAGGGAAGAAAGGATGATTTTTGGGAAGGGAATAAAGAAAAAAAAACTGTTCTTTAAACTAAAAAGAAAATATGATCCAGCAATTCACTCTTAGGTGTATATACATGAGAAATGAAAACATATGCCCATGAAAAACCTTGCAAACAAATGTTCACAAAATGCATTATTCATAGTACCTAGAAAGTAGAAGAACCCAAATGTCTTCCAATTGATAAATGTTTAAAAAAAATTGGACTATATGCTCAATAGACTATAACTTGGCAATAAAAATAAGGAAGGGCTAATACATGCTATAGTATGAACATTAAAACTGTATGTAAGTGAAAGTCACCCATCACAGACTTATATGAGTCTTTTTATGTGCAATATCCAGAATAGCAAAATCGAGAGACAAAGTTGAATAGTAGCCTCCTCAGGCTAAGGGAATTTGGAAATAATGGGGAGTTAGTTACTGCTAGTGGGGATTTCTATATCAATTCTTAAATCAATTTTAGAAAATTTTTATTGCCCCTCCAAAGATTTCAACTCTGAATGTACTAGAAACCACTGATTTATATACTTTAAAGGAGGAAGTTATAGGTCAACAAAGTTGCTTGTAAAGAAAGAATGTATAAATAAATTCCTATATGACATCTTTAAAGCAATCTTAAAGAACATCAACTTGAACAAGGCAGGGTTTGCAAAGTATGTCAAAACTAGCCAAGATCAAAACACATATTTGGGATCAGAAAACACCAAGTTAAAAAACAAGGTCATGTCAGTTGGTATTTACTTGCCTTAAAATTAAACATAAAATCTGTTTCTCATAGAGTTCAGGAGAAGCCATAACAAAGCATAGTGAGGAGTACTGGGTTTTATTGGCAGCATAGAGTGCCTCCTTATATAACCTTTTTTAGGTCACTTAATTTCAAAAGGCAGTGTCTCTACTTGCCAATTACCTTACCTCATAATGGTATTATTAAGGCAATTAATAGGCAATGTAGTTCATCTTTATATAGGACCAGGATCTGAAAGCATAACTGAGGTTTATTCCTTTGCATCCACTTATTACATGTGATTTGTAGGGTGAGTAAAAACGCCAACTTATAAAGTCTTTCTGTCTGAGGGATTGTTACATAATAGAGAAAACAACTGATTCTTCCAAAATGGAAGAATTCATATCTTTTTCAACTTGAAACAGGTCCCACAAAGTTTACTGATAAAACAAAAATAACCTAATGAAGAACTAGACATATACAGTTCCTCTTTTCTATTTTTTCTTCAAGGATTTTAGAGTAAGTCAGACCTACAAAACCATGATTTTTTTTTAAAAACCTTTTTTAGTTGTTGATGGACCTTTATTTTATTCATTTATTTATATGTGGTGCTGAGATTTGAACCCAGTGCCTCACACATGCTAGGCAAGCACTTTACCACTGAGCCACAACCTCAGCCCCCAAACCATGATTTTAATGTAAACTTACTTCCTAGTCCTTTTATAGTCTTTCAGAACACATTTAAATGCTCACCCTGGAATAACTCATTTGAATAAACCAAAGGTTTAAGAGACTGATCCCTTTTTAAAGAGAAACTAATGTAAATAAACTATTTTCATTAAACATAGGAAACAGTCCTTCAATTATTATGTCTTTGTTTTGATTTCTCTTTTTCTTCCATCTTCTATATCACCTGCAACTGTAAACATTTTAGGCAGAATGACAAGCAATGTGAACATGGTTTGATTTAGGATCAAATTTTGATCCATGTTAGCTTGAAAGATTTCAAAGTTCTCTGCAGCTATGTCACTTAATTCATGACTTAGAATACACAGTCATTGACAAAAGTTCTCCGATCAGATAAAGATTTTGAAAACCAACTTTGTAATACATTGGGGATGTAGGATGACGTGATACGAATCTGAAAAGCTGGTATGTGAAAATTACATGAATAAATTGGCTTTTCACCGAACCATCTTATTTCAGGAATACAAACTGTTATTTCTTTTCCTTGACTTTTCCTGACACCTAGGTGCAAAATATAGAAGGTTGCATATGAATTCTCAATTGTGACACATTAACGACCAGCAAACTTTGCAGCAGTTAACTTTATGGAACAGTCATTATTTAACTCTTATTTAATTTCACTTTCACAGCATTTCCAATGACCGGTCTTGGTGGAGCAGATCAGTTGATGGCAACTGGATAAGGCTACCCCTTGGTCCATCAGCTCCCAACACAAAGCTCTCCTGGCTCCTGATGTTTATGAGCTGTCTCGCATTCCCTACCAGTTGAGGTGAGAACACAGTCATGATATACAGAAATACTGCTTTTAAGAAGTCAAGGTCTCCTGGCAGCTCCTTGGTATACTACTCTGGCAGCTGAGCAAGAGGTCATGAATATTACATAAGGACTATCCATGCATTCAAACCAAGTCTCCAAGCCAGGATTCCCATAGCAACACACACGGGTTCTACTCGTCTTGGAGAAGCAGCGGTGAGCAGAAATGCTGTAATGCTACCCTGATTTTCCTAGCACGATCAACACAGTACTTTTTTTCCAAAGCAGTTATTTATTTTTTTTTCCAAACGAAAACCAACCGTGTTAAAATACATTCACTCAGATGATACCAAGTATCGCACAAACATGCCTTAAACATGGACAACAGTTTATGCTTTAGAAATAGCTGTTGTTCAAACGACTACATGGTAAAAAAGAATTCAAATCATAATTTCATTGTGAAATAAAATTCAGCCTGGAATTAATTCTATATGTCACATCTGATTTCCAGTTCCCCTCCTAGATGCACATATTGCAGTATAATGGAATGAAGAAGGAAGTGCGATCCTCCAAGGGGAGGATCTCTTCAAATCAATAACACCTTTTGCTTTCTTGTTCAAAAGCATAATGTATTTTTTTTAAATATGAGATACCACTATAAAATATAGAGTAAAATTTGGAGGAGAGATTGTTCAAGATCAAGAAAATAAACATGAACTTGAAGAAAGTTTTCCCCCCCACCCCCACCACAGATTTGGCCTAGGAAAATGAAATAAAATATTTGGATATTAGATACCATTCTTCCTCTTGATGTATTTAGAGATCCTTCTGTGTGTGTGTGTGTGTGTGTGTGTGTGTGTAAATAAACCACCCACCCAGGGAAACAGGATGCTCAGATTATAAAACAAAAGGGAAGATCATTCTTACATATCATACTTCCTTCTACCCAAGGAAATAAATACGCTCTATTAACTTTATCCTTTTAATATTGGACAGTGGAATGCTCTAAAAGAGCAAATGTGGGCTTAGAGAGAAACTTCCACAGGTGGTCCATCACAGCACTGCCTGGCTTGCTAAGAAAGGCCTTGGCAAGGAAGAAATGGTTTTACCTTTGCTTTTTCCAACTGTGCCTGGGCCTGTCGCTCAGCTTCTCTACGCACTGCCTCCCGGTCCTCCTCCAGAGACACATCTGAATCGGATGGACGGCTGGTGTAGGAGTCTGCCGAACCCTGGAGAGGAAAATGTATATTTTAAAATAGATTCAATGCATGATGTTTGCATTGGGAAAGTCTCACTGACGTGGCAGTTTGCTTCCTCGATTGTGCTATAAATTCCTGAAAAGATGAGAAAATAATCCATTTTGCAGCAACCCAAGCTGGAAAAACATACTTGATGTTGCAGACCCTTCAGGAGGGTAGTTGTGTCCACCGAGCTACCATTCCTTCCCAAGTCTCGTATTCCAGAAACTATTCTTTCTGGAAACCAAAACAAGTACCTTTAAAATTAAACCAGCCCAGTGGTGCAGTGCAGAGCTGAAGGGCACTGATGGGTTTCAAGGATAGCTTCAAGAACAATGCTAAAGCAAGTATTCACAACTAGAAAGACATTAAGCCTACCCCCCCCCCGAAAAAAAAAAAACCATAAAAAAGTCTAATGAGTTATGAACTTGAACTCCCCCCAGATGTCACTGCCTGGATATGACTCCCATTGTAATCTGAAGAATCCTTTTATACCTTTAAATACACCTGCTACCTTCCCCAGCAAAACTGTAATAAGACACTAGCAGCTAGCTTTTCTCCCTCTTTCAGCAACACGTTTTAATCACCTTTACATAGATATTTAATAAGAGCCGTCTCCAGAAAACACCTGCCTGGAATATCTCCTCTGGCAATAAATCACAACGTAAGAAAAAGAGCTCAAAAAATGATAGGAATCTCCCTAGCTCCCTCTCTTGCAGTCCGGAGCACATTAACTAAATCCAACCACCCTCTCTGCCTGCACTCACTGCAACACAGAAAAGCAAAGAAAACAACGTCTCCCCCAAACGAAAGCCCTTGAGCTTACACAGATATCAGAATTCTTCAGCCTTCCTCCCTTGGCTCTTTTCAGAAGCCTGATCCAGGTGGCCTTCATTAGCTAGACAGCGCCTTTAACGTCCGCAGCTGCAGCCCGGGGCACAGATTCTCAGTGCACGCTGAGCCCGGGAGAATCCCAGCTCCCTTCCTATCCATGCTCTAGGCAAAGCCCCTCTGCTCCGTCCCCTTCTGCCAGGGTTTTCTCTCCCTGTCCCAGAAGACTCCCATCCAAGGAGATTCTTATTTTCCCCTTCCAAGGGTATCAGCACACACTCGAATTTTTTATATGTCTTTCAAAAAAAAAAAAATCCTTCAAGTGCAATGGCATCATCAACTCGTTCTAAAGTTAATGCATCTTATTACCCTAAATATTCTCTCCCCTGCTCCCCTGCTCTTGGATTGTTAAAGGAAATTAGTTGTAAGAGAACCTTTAAAAAAAAAAAAAAAAAAAAAAAAAAAAAAACACCTAGTGCAAAAAAAACGTATGCAGTGACATTTGCAAGTGCAAAGTTCAAGCCTTATCTTTAGAGATCTGGAGGGGAGGGAGGAGGGGGAAGGAGAACGCACTCCCCGCACTGGGCATGCTCCATATGTAGCCTTTTTACGCAGATGCTCACATCACACTGTTAGTCTATGTTAAATTGCCATTTTACATTCAAAGTGTAAACAGCTGGAAAGGTCTCTTTGCTTCTATAGTAACGGGCACATGGTATGTTTGTCAGGTTTCTGTTTCAGATGAAACCTTCTCTCACCCGACAAAGCAAGTAATCATTTTATTTAATAATCCCTCTCTATGACCTGCTACAAAAAGTATGTCCTATGTCATAAAGGCAATTCACAGATAATAAATATTATATACAGTACTGGATGGCAAAAATCAAACTGCTTATCACTCATAATATAATATAGCTCTTTATTGCTTGTGACTTTTCACATAAGATGTAAGACAGAGATTTGGCCATTTAATTAGGACATGGAAGTAATCACAGCCCTATAAAGCAATGAGTTTAACTGAGCTCAAAATGACTTTGAACTGCTTCTCCAACAGAGAAAATGACATTTGAAATAAGCCACTGGAATAAATAACTGTGAATTGTTATAACAATACATAAGAAATTTCAAAGATTGGTTGATTTGTTAGCTTGTGTTAAGATTCACAGAATACAGTAATTGAGTCCAAACTCTTCTTGTAGATAAGGTGACTGGGGCTCAGAGGAAGGATGTTAAAAGGTTATGAGTAGCTTATACGAATGGACTTTTATTTTTAAGGATCATTTATGAAGAAATGCACACTTCTGGGTTTCTAAAAGTTAAACATAAAATTGAAAAACCAAAATGCACTTATTTAAGTGCAGTGGGAGAAATTATTCTATAAAGTCCCTCCCTCCCTTCCTCCTTTGGTTTCTAGGCTAATACCAATTTTCCTGCTCTAAATGCTAAAAATAAATAAATAGAAAGATAGATAGATTATGGGTTTCAGAATAAGAGAGCTCAACTATACCTCAATTTAATATCATGACATAAATAGATTATCTATATTGTTATGAAGTGAATGAAAAATGCCTGAGGAAAAGAAATGTATTTTAATCTTTGTTCAAGTAAAATTTACAAGGCACAAATAAATCTTGCAACACAGCATACACAGTAGGGGATTCCTAATCTGCCTAGAGGACTTCCTAAACTGGAAAATGACCAAGAAGCACAGTTTTTTCTCATAAAGGACCTCAGACCCCACTGTCGCCAATCTTGGCATTCTGAAACCCCAATCACCTGGCTGTCAGTTCAGGCCACATCTCAGTGAAGAAATAAATTTTCTATCATTAAAGAACCTCAAAATAACTGGACATGGTGGTGCATGCCTGTAATCCCAGTGGCTCACAAGGCTGAGGTAAGAGGATCACAAGTTCAAAGCCAGTCTCAGTAATTTAGCAAGGCCCTAAGCAATTTAGTGAGATGCTGTCTCAAAATTAAAAAAAAAAAAAAAAAAAAAAAAAAAAAAGAACCTTAAAATGACATGAGGTATGTAAGGAGAGAAAGAACACATATATGATTTTTTTTTCATCTCAATTCCTGTTAAACAGAATAAGATTTTAATAGTCAGATGCTAATAGTCAGATGTCACTTTCACATTGCATAATCATTTTGAGAACTGTTTCCAGTTTTAAATAATAAGCAATTTTTAAAAATCTCTTCACTGACCCTTGACAATGATCTTTCAAATATTTACCGCAACTTATTAACCTTTGATTATTTTATGAGCTGTCACTATGAACTAATCTTTAGCTTATTGAAAGAACCAGACTGCTTTCATTCCTTCCACCTGATATAGTATAGACTTTCAAACTATTTTTTTTATTATAGAAGTTATATGTACTGTTGTTAAAAGAGACACAAAGAACCATCACCTTAAATTCTGTACCCAGACACAAACACTATTAAAGAGTAGCATATTTTCGTCTCCAGAGTTGTTTGAAAGTCACCTCCTAACATATGCATTACAATTAATCTCCTTCCTTCTGGGAGTGTGGATTTATACAGTTAGAAGTGATATAGCTAATTAAGCTTTTGCCTTTGGTACCATATGGACTTTCTGGGTCATGGTGCCTCAAGTAGTCCTGTTAGGAACATTTGGCAGTCATTTCCATAGCTCGCGAACAGGGTCATTACAAGATGTCCCCTTGATCTCTGCAGTTCCTATAATGTGATTAGTTAGTCTTCTGCAGAAGGTTTTGTCTTTCCCTCTTATTTTCACATACCCACATCATTTCCTTGTCTACATCTCAATCTTCACATTGCTAATTATACAGTTCCAAACTGCAGCTTGAGCCTAAGGTCTACCCACAGTGCATCCCAGGATCTTCCTCTTTGATCCTTAGAACTTTCACTGGGAAAGAGGAAAACTTAGTTTAATTCGATTAACTTAAGCTTTTATCAAGTTTTCACTTTCTTTTTCCACTTTTATGTCAAATATTTGCACAAGAAAGCATCACCCTTTTCCTTTAATGCATTTGTATGTGTCGTTTGCTTTTATGATGTTATACTCTGTTTCTTAGTCACATATTTTCGGCACCAGTTTTCTTGAGTGTTCTTATTTTTTTTTTAATTTTTCTTTTAAAGTCAAAAGGATAAGACTTGTAAGTCTACTTAAAAGTGGCATCTTGGATCCCAAATTGTGTCATCTCTTCATATGAAATCTAAAGCGACATTCTTGAACAAAATCAGCTTTTCATAGTACCCCAAGGACTATGATTCTTGACAAGTCTTTGTCCTCTTCAGACTCCATGCACAGAACTGTGCCAACCCAATGGCAAAGTGACTCCAGCTGTTTCTCTTTAACCTGCCATTAAGAGACAGGACATTCCATTGCCGCATGGGCCAGACGCACATTTTTTAGAATAAAGCAAAATAGACAAGGACCAAAGGGAAAGAATTCTGTGTCTACTGTTTGATGGTGGGGTGATAATGCTTTTATTTCTCATATCATCTCTTTCACAGTTTAGAAGAATTAACTTTTGTTCTGGGAAGCAATCTAGATTTCTTCAGAAATCTTAACTGCAATTCCCTGCTTCATTAGTTTCTTGGTAAACTATTCATGGATAATGAGAGATCTGAACTTTTTTTAAAATAAATATATTTATTTAAATTTAAAAGTCGAAGTAACTTATTAAGGAAAATACAGGATGCAGAACAGCATTTCCTTCCTGACCTCATTTTTGTAAAATATATCACATTTTTGTAAAGTACATGAACATAGCAAGGTATGGGCAGTTTTGGGACCCTCAAAATTCAGCATCTAGGATGTAGACAATGACCTTCTCATTATGATAGGTGATCTGAGAATCATTATAATTATATTTATTCCAACAGTAATAGAGAGACCCCTTCAGAATTCACAGAGAGGAAAGGAATTTGTTGAGGAGAAGCCTAAAAAAGTGGGGGGAAAATGAGAAACAGAATAAGAACATATGGATGTCACATAACCTAATACTGACTTAAAGGTAAAATTTTAAATGCTTTTATCATAGAAAATTTCAAACATATATAAAAATAGGACAGAAAAATATAATGAACCCTCATGTATCCTTGACACAACTTCAACAATGATCAACTATGGTCAATTAATCTTGATTCATTTCCATCCACATCTACTATTTCCCCTCAACCCTTGGTTACTTACAAGCAAGTCAAAGTTATCATTTCATGTCTAAAATATTCATTATAGATCTCTAAGAGCTAAGGATTCTCTTAAATCATAACCACACTCCATTAACATACCTAAAATCAGTAATAATCACTTAATGTTGAAACTAACAAGGCAGTATTAAAATTTCCCCAACTCTGCCACAATTTTAATTCAAAGTTTGGTTTAAAGAGAGCAAAATGAAGTCCATAAGGTCATTGTGTGATTTGAGTCTCATTTAATCTTTAAGTTTGAGAGATCTCAACTTTAAAAACTCAAAGTGTATAATGTATTGCAATTAAGCACATTTTCATAAATACTGTGTACTTAGTTTGCAAATATCATAAAATTACTACTCAATTCATACAATAAGTCATGTGATTGACTATCATTTGGTTTGATGTCATCATAGTAACAGTTGACAGTAAAGAATTTTTGTGAGTTCATTTCTGATAGTTTCATGATTCCATAAAAGCTAACAGGTTAGTTTCAATTTTATCAAGAGAATGAGAAAAATTTTAAACTTTGTGAAGCTATAGTATGTGATAATGGAGATGAAATTTTGTAATAACCAAAGCCACAATAAAAACCCACAAGCATTTATTATTATTGCCCTGAAACTCTTAAGTGCCATAACTATAGGCTAAATGCTAGAAAGGAGGCTAGGAAAAAGAAACTTCCTTTCTACACTGAGCTTGATATTCTAGCAAAGGTAGGTTTTTTGTTTTTGTTTTTGTTTTCTCCCAAGTTAGCAGGAATAAACAATGCTATAGGAGAAAATAAAGACTGAGATAATAGAATGATAAAGCAGGGGATTGTGTTTTAGTTAGGGTCCTGAGATCAAAGTCCAAGATGACACTGAGTTAAAACCCAAAGGATAAAAGAAAATACTTTGCCCTGAATTGTATTAAGACAAGAGATGTCCAGGTAGAGGGAACAGCATATGCTAAAGCCCTGAGGACAAGACACGGTTACATGTTTGATGAATTGCAGAAAGGCCAGTGTGTGATGTGCTACCCTTCAAGGAAGATTTGTTTAAGCTTTCTCAGTCCCTTTCCACCCCATCCC
The DNA here is from genome assembly GCF_902686445.1 of Sciurus carolinensis. Classification (NCBI taxonomy): domain Eukaryota; kingdom Metazoa; phylum Chordata; class Mammalia; order Rodentia; family Sciuridae; genus Sciurus; species Sciurus carolinensis. The sequence goes on from NC_062224.1 coordinate 26,943,001, forward strand.
ACATGGGTACATACCCAAGCAATTCTGCAAGAGACTTCTGCATTTATGCAGCATCATCTCAGAGGGACTTTGTACATAAATGATTCTTTTAATTAAGAGTGGACATTGAAGTTGCTGTTGGTAAACTCCATGTTATTGGAAATGTCAATGTTTTATGAGACTTAAACAGAGTTCTTGGGTTTTCTTCTTTCTAAACCTAGCCTTATTTCTTAGAGGTTAAGGAGTGTGTGCTTGAGATTGTTCTACATTGTGTTAATAATGATGACAGTCAACTTACCCTTGATTTGTGAAGGATAACAATTGTGTCAGGAACTGTGCTGACTCACAAGTATTACCTGATTTAATCTCTAACTCCATTTTACTGATGGGAAAACTGAGGCATAGAAGTTAAGTTACCTGAAGAAGTTAGACAGTCAGTAACCAAAGGAATGTGGAGTCAACTTTTAGCAGTCTGAATTCAAGCCTATGTGTATATCAGTTCATAAAAATAAAAGCTGGAGCAAGCCTCTACATGCAACTAATGTTTCTGTTATTCAAAAACACTTTTTTTTTCTGTCTGCTAGTCATATTATAGCCATTTCTAATGGCTATAAAGTCATCATGATGACTTTCAAATTATTCCCTCTAGCTTCTTAAGGTTGGTGCTCTGGGAAGTACCTTTCTCTCTCTCTCATGCACCCACACACACATTTTCATAAATTTTAAAATTTTATCTTCCCAAAAGGCACAACAAAGGTATAATGAGGATCTCATGGAAGAGATAATTTCACATTCACTAATGTAGTGCTAATTTGTAGACTTGGCTGCTCCAAATATCTTGGCTGCTCAGAGTGTCTCAGGATGATGATATACTCTTTTCCTTACTTATACACAATGGAAACAATAGTACAGATAGATAAGTAGAATAGGAGAACAGGCCAAGTCAATTTTTCTTTCTTCCCTCGAAATGAATATAACTTTGGCAAGCTGGCGTTCTATAACCTCCACGGCTGCTAACCCCTGGGGATAATTTTGGTGTCTCCTGAGCCATCTTTCTGTTCAGTTAGGAACACTTGCTGGTTTTCAGCCTCAAAGGTGAAATTAATTGAAAACTACCAATGATCAGTCTAAAACACAAAGATGTGACTAACTTGCTTATTATTAAGAGTAACATATCAAAGCACTGTTATCACCTTGTTATTCCTTCAAATGCCAGCAAAATGGCTGTTTACTTTTTATACAGGAGCCTCTGCCCAATATTTGACATGGTCAAAAAACACCATTTTTAAGAAGTTAAAATTATATGGTCACTTTTAAGATTATTTTGAATTCTGGATTTGTGGTATAATTTCCATTCGATAACATTAAAACATATTGGGTGTATTTGTGTATAGACTAGATTTTCAGGAGTTTCATATATATTTACCAATGGTGTGACAGACAAGAATTTTTCTGCTAATGTAATTTCTTATGAAAAACTCTCTTTCCAGTCATAAGAATGAAAATATTCAGGCAAGAGGCAACTCTTTGGTGAGAGAGTGTCGTCGTCTCAATATATTGAAGACAGTTGAATGAAATGGGGAAAAAGGGGGTGAATGACTTGCACGTGGGAGTTATGGAATAGGAATTCCTGGTGGAAACTCGGCATGGACATCACCATGTCTCATCCATTCTGTTGAATCCTTTGCATGGCATGCACATGCTATTATTTCTCTCTTCCTAAGACAACCTTCTGTTGACTCCATTTCCTCTGTAAGCTCCTGCCCATTGTTTTATTCTCCTTTGCAGAAAAAAAAAAAAAAGACACCTAGAAAATGTTGCCTATACTCACTCCAATCCTTTTCCAATTCTTTTTTTTTATATTTTTTTTAGTTGTAGATGGACACAATACATTTATTTATTTATTTATTTATTTATTTATTTATTTATTTATTTATTTATTTAAAATGGTGCTGAGGATTGAACCCAGTGCCTCACACGTGCCAGGCAAGCACTCTGCCACTGAGCCCCAACCCCAGATCTCCGGTTCTCTCTTAACTCTACTCCCCCGACTCTGCAAAAGCTCATCAGGGCCCTCAGTTTTCTAAGACTAAAACCCAGTGATCAGTTCTCAAAGCTCTACTTTTCAACCTACCATATTAGTTAGCTTACCTCATAGTCTCCTACCCTCTACTCCCTTTCTCAGTTTGATTCCAAGAAAGCACTCTCCTGGGTCTTCTCTTACTTCACTGGATGCTCCTTTCAAGTCTCCTTTGCTAGCATCCCCTCTTCACAGCTGCTACACCCTCTTCCTGGTGCCTGCTCCCCGACCCTGCACACACCCCTCCTTCCTGCTCCAACCTCACTAGCCTCCATGATGTTAGTCACATACAACCAGGAATTCTCCCTCCCCAGATTTCTACACCTAACTATCACCTCCTTCAAGCTCTGCTCAAACATTTCAATGAGGTTTTCGGTAATCTCATTTAAAACTGTAGTCCAGCATTCCCAATCTCATCCTGTTTTACTTATAAAAATGATGCTTTTGCCTTCTAACATGTAATTTATTACTATATGGACTAGTGTCTGTTTCCCTCCACTAGAATATAACCCTTACAAGGACAACATTTTTTTTTTCAGTTTCATTTGCTCATATGCCCCAAGTGCCTAGAATATTTAGAATACTGCCAACCACAGAATACATACTACAATGGAATTTGTTGAATGAACGAACAAGAGATGACAGAGAGGGAGTCTATTCTTCCTCACATATTATATCTTGAAGTTCTCTAGAACTCCTTACATTCCTAAACATTTCTAAGCATTCCCAAACATGTTTGTATCTTTTCCTTCAAAACAAAACAACAGAAATTTGGCTAACTATGGTGAGTAGGCAATAAATATTTATAACAAGTAAAAGAATAAAACAAAGACTTCAGCTCGAACATATCCCTGGTATTATTATCATAAACTTCAGCAAATACCAAGTTCGTTAACTTTGCAAAAATGTCAACTATAGGTCAGTTAATTAAATAACCGTGTTCCAAAACAAGAAATGCGCTTCAATTTTTTTTTAATAAAGTAAGTACCCTTAAAATTTATATGGCATCCTTCTTTCAAAGAATTTGAGATTTTATATTTTGAAAATATGATGAAAGTTTATTTATTTGTGTGTGTATGTAAGTGTGAAGTATCTTTTCCCATTAATTTCACTTTTGATTCCAGGAACTTAAAGTTCCAGTCTTAAAACTACCAATGACTCACTGCAGAGGCAAAGACAAGCCATGTAAATATTCCTCAGGCTAATTCCCCCCTCGGCAAAATGAGAACCCTAAATGGAGCTTATTAGAAAGAGTGCTCTTGAATTTTTCCTTACAAATGGCTGCAGATACATTCTAAGTACTATATGTTGTATGAATGTTCATCACTTCTCATACAGCATTCCTTATAAAGACGGACTTTAAATTCACAGCAGGAAATCTGATGCAGATAACTTCTACGCAGAGTGTTCTAAAACATCAAACCCCTACAGGAGGGAGCTATTTCTTCAAATAATTTTGAGCAATATACCTATATAGGTATACCTATAACATGTCGTGTGTGTGTGTGTGTGTGTGTGTGTGTGTGTGTGTGTGTGTGTAAATGCTGGGGATGGAACCCAGTGCCTTGTACATGCCGAGTGCATGTTCTTTCATTCTTCCATTGCCCCTTGAGCAGTATATTTTATAGAAATGCTTTAACTAAAACAAATACAAAACAGATACAAAACTGGAACATCTAAACTGGCTCTCCACTGCTAAGGAAAGGCCACATGAAAAGATGAAACATCCAAGTGTCAAGGCCTTTTCCTGAGTTGTAAAACAATCAAACCAAAGAATCTTGGCTCATGTCTTCCAAGGTGAATTCTCCTGAGTGTCAAGGAACCATCCATCCACAGACACTAATGAACAGCCACCCTGTGTGTCCTCAGAGAGCTACACTGCTGAGAAAGTGGTATGGCTTCAGTTTTTATTAAGAAGTTTAATCTCCAACATTTTCTTGTCATAATACACAAGACATACTAATGGATAAGAAATGATTTAGATAGATATAAGTAGACAAAAGATATGACTAGAAAACTGACCCACAAAAATCAACTAGTCGTGGGCAACAGGAAAAAGTGTGGAATCTCACTAAACTAAACACAGTACTAGTTTCCTCAGTCACTTAGTATTCTTTGCAAAGGGCCAATTCAAACTGTCTGGAGGTTGCAATAACTGTGGTACTTTGATATTTTGTTGATAGTTTTTGACTAGAATGACCTTTTAGGAAGACAAATTTCTCCCTTCTCTAGACATGTATCCATATGTATCTAGATTAATCATTTTATTTCTGGACCTGGCTTCAGCAATTTCTTAAATTATGATCTAGATACTTAAACGACCTTGAAATAATTACAAAGACTAAAGAGTATTGTCTGTAAGCAAATGTGTAGGATGATTGTAACTGGGAAAAGCAACAAAACCAAACCCTGAGTCATTTCCAATACACACATTCATGCATGAAAAAATGCTAGAAGTACCACCACAAAAAATATCAGAAGAGATAGGGTTGGATTACTTTGCAGAAACAATGGGGAGGTTACTTTAAATCATTTTCTGTAAATGTTAACATTTTTGTGAACAAAAGCAAAAGCCCTTCCTATAGCAACTGAAATATCTTGGAGATTTTTTTGATGTAAAAAATGATGGTTTGCCTATACATATTTTCTCTAATTGATTTAACCTTGATCTTTTTTTTCTTTAACTGTAGAGAAAAAAGCCAAGACTAGGTCTCTTGACAGTAATAAAGTAAAAAGTTGGTACAGAAAATATGCCAGGCAAGAAATAAGAATCAGAAGAAAAATACCTAGACACAGAATGTTAACATTGTTTCCTTGTTAAAAATGTACATAATGATGACTTTTCACCTAAAACATGGTCTTTTCTCATGTGAACATTTGAATTGTTTGTTAGTATTGGGTGAAGTCCTTAAGCAGGCCAAATGACTCAGTAATTTGGTAGTAAATTATTAATATACTGCTCTAAAAGTCTGACCTTCCAGAGAGAGATGACTTTGGTTCGGAGAGATTTAATATTAAAAATAGGCTACACGATCAGGGATTTGGTTGGAAAAACACCAGTGGTATAGAGAGTTTAGTAATACAGCACCGCAAAGTACCCTAGTGACCTAGTAGAGCTAATTCATCCCTTAAGCAACTCCTTACCTTTGGGAAGTGATTTAAGAACTAGAGATAACCTGGTTCATATGCATCTATGTATGTAAAAAGGCTGCAAATTTTAGATAATTCAGCTGGAAATGTACTGTTGGAATAAAATATTAATGTTAGAAATTCCAAACTATGTTAAGAATGTTTAATAAAACACTGGACACAGACATCTGGTCAAAGCAATTGATGTCACGTTTTCTGTCTCACAAAGGAGAATGCATTTTAAATACATATTCAATACACGGAAATATCTGCCGTTTTATATTTTCAAGTGTAAGGAACTTTGGTAAAGCTTTCATCAAGCAGGGCAAAAATGACCTGACCATTTGGTGAGGGTTAGAAATGGCTGGATGAGGATGGTGACCACTGCCTGTCAGCTTGTGCCCTGACTCACAGCTTGGAAGAGTGTGTGTTATATACAGATACAACTGCTATTAAGACACATCAGACTCAGGCCTTCTTAACCAAAAATACACCTGCTGGATCTTCCACTTCACATAAAAGACTATCATTTATCACCATTTATAGCATTACTACTTTTTAAATTTTTTTATTTCTTTTTAATTATACATGACAGAATGTATTTTGACATATCATACATTCATGGAATATTATTTCCCATTTTCGTGGTTATACATGCTGTGGAATTACACTGGTCATGTATTCATATATGAACATAGGAAAGTGATGTTTGATTCATTCTACTGTCCTTCCCATTCCCGTCCCTCCTCCCTTCCCGCCATTCCCCCTGTCCAATCTGGTGAACGTCCTGTCCCCTTGCCCCAGGCCTATTATGAGTCGGCATCCACATATCAGAAAGAACATTCAGCCTTTGGTTTTGGGGATTGGCTTATTTCACTTAACATGATAGTCTCCACTTCCATCCATTTACTGACAAATGCCATAATTTCATTATTTTTTTATGGCTGAGTAATATATATCATATTTCCTTATCCATTCATCTACTGAAAGGCACCTAGGTTGGTTCCATAACTTAGCTATTGTGAATTGAGCCAAGCATGACAATTCTTATCTTCCCTTCCCAACATATGTAACCATGATAGTGTATTACCCATGATGAGGGCAGAGAGCGCTGTGTCCCCCAACCCCAGTCCAGTGCTTGTGTGAGAAGAAGACCTGGGTGGGGCTTCCAGTTTAGTGAGGGAGCTGTACATTCTAGAGGTAACAACAGGCTGGCAGTTTTGGTAATGCCTATAAAGGAAAAATGCGGGTACTGGCAAAGACAATAGTAAGGAACACAAGATGGGACTCAGAAGAGGGTTCCAAAAGGAAAGAGATGTAGGCTGAGTTTGGAAGTTGAAATAGTTACAGACGGAATTAAGGGAACAACATTCCACATCAGAAGGACCAACGTGAAGGGGAGAAAGACCTTAATGTTCAAGGAGCTGGAGTTAACTGAGAAAGAGGAGCATTTTGGAATAACTGAAGGTGCTTTCTGGAGCTCAGTACTTCAGGTACAAGTTGATGCATTTAATGAGGAGGGAAATTAAATTATAGTAGTACCATTCCTTCCTTAACTTCTGGGTGGTCAGCTTTAGTGATTCTTCATCATCACATTTATATCCGACCATTCTTTCAACCACTGTTGACCTAATGCCAGGCACTGAGGCAGATTCTCTTTGTCTGCAAGTAGCTCACAGTCAGAACCTGGTCTCTCATCAATTGATATTGGAAAAACTTCACAACAGAAAAGCTATACATCTTGCTGCATAAAATTAAAAGTCATAAATAAAAGACCATTAATAAAACTGGAAACATGTTTATCAATGACAAAAGTTTGAGACGTTTATTATATACACATAATATATATTAAATATATATAATTACTTATCATCTGACTCAACCCAATACAAGGACAGCTGCATGAATATAGGATTTCTGCTGTCTCTATCTACTACCTAGTATCTAGAACAGGACTGGGTACACGTTAGAAACTCCATAACTATTTGTTGGATGAAAACGAAGCTACTCGTTTTCTTGTATGAAAATATCATTGCCATTCTTTCCACTTTACCACCATAATACTAGACAAATCACTAATCTCTTCTGGTTCTTGTGGCAGTTTTCTAAATGACTCTTCTGCTTCTACCCTTTGCCCCCAACTCTGTGTGTGTGAGTGTGTGTATGTGCGCGCGCGCACACATGTCTGGACGGCTTACATTACTTTTTAAAACATTTTCACTTAAACTAAAATCCAAAATGCTAAGTTATAAAATTTGACCTTTGCTTACATTTCTGAACATATCTTGTACCATGATAAACATTTATGGGCAAGCCAAAAGGTGTCTTGCTCTGTCATTTCAAACCCTGGAGGACAAGTAAAATAAAAACTTCTGTGGTCTGGTGAGAATTCCATGGATTATTTAGCAAATAATATATCATTGATAATTCCTTCCACTGGGGAGTCCAGTCATGAGGAAACCAGCAGCTGGTCTGGGAAAACTGAGTAACCAGTATAGAAAAAGAAGTCCACAGCAGGTGGAGCAAAAAGCAGTTCCTAGGGGTGATATGTTTGCAGAGATGAGGTAAGGAAAGGATTACTCCCTGGGAAAATCTGGAGCAATCTGGACGATGCTAGAAAACAAGAGTTCCAGACTAAGCAAGTACAATTCTTTTTTTTTTTTTTTTTTCTTCCACCACCTGCTGTAATATTTGGCCTTTTTTAGTGAGCTGAAAAATAACACTAGAACCCCACTGTATATCAGTTATACCACATAATAACATGTACAGTTTTGCTTATGATGATGACATGGTAAAAACACACGAAAGTCTCACTCCATCATGTAAGTTCAATCCTTTTCAAGTTAGAGTTTGATTGTATTCATGAGGAACTAAATACAAGAATTTTTTCCCACAGCATTCAGAGAGACATCTGATCAGTGGACCCTACCTGTCTGTGACCAGCAGGATTTTGTAGCTCAGTGTGAGTCACACTGTGAGTTCACGTCATTAGGGAACGATGTTTTTCAGGACCTATTTCTGTCTTTATGTAGCACACATTTTATTAATGCAGTGCTCAGTAATACGTTGCTACTCCTCCACATTCCAAACTCTGTAGTCAATTAAATCATATTAAAATGAACCTTCTATTATGTAGGAGAGGTGGGGCTTCCTACTCATTATTACTGACAACAGAACCAAGGGGTACCAGCCAGAAGGATAATTTCCCCAGCTGGAACTGCATCTGGAGACTTGGTCTCAGCAATTAGTACTAACAACTCCGTTGATCTCACTTCTTTCTACTTTCAGAAAACCAGCTGCTCTCATTCTTCAGAGAGGCCCCTGGGGGTGCTTGCAAGCAAGGCAGCCCACCAAGCAGGGAGGGCGCTACAGTTTTCCTCCTGTTGGGGGAAATGTGCTAATTAACATGAAATTTGGATTGCATGAGGATTGCAGAGAGAAAAGTTTACATTTGTTTTTTAAGTAGTATCCTCCAGTTGGCATATTATTTCTTTCAATTCATCTTTTTCTTCAGTGATATGAGAAGTTAAAAATATTGCAATGGGGCTGCAGTTGTGGCTCAGTGGTAGAGCACTTGCCTAGCATGCCTGGGGCACTGGGTTCGATCCTCAGCATCACATAAAACTAAATAAATAAAGTTACTGTGTCCCTCTACTTTACAAAAAAAAAAAAAAAAAAAAAATTTAAAGAAAATATTGTAATGTCTCTTTCTGTAAATCTAATCCCCAAAATTCATTTTCCTTGTTAATAAGCTGTCATTTGCTTTCTAAAGTAATTTAATGTGAGCTCATTCTCAAAATAATTCCTTAGGCCCATACAAAGAATGTGCTTGGATTCTTCTAGACTGTTAACATTCAAGAATTTTCAGAATCAAACCTTTTATTTTGGGCTAAAATACAAACAAAATGAAAAGTTTGCTTGGTGATTCAATCAGCACTTTAAAATATTTTTAAAAAAGAATTAGGAGCATTTCATACTTGAGATTCAAGCAGTAATTAGACTGAATCAGAACTAAAAATGTTATTTTAAAAATCTAAAAATATTTGAAGATAATAATGTCAGTCATAAAAAGACAAGTAATACATGATTCTTGTTATAAGTCCCTATGGTACTCAAGTTCACAAAGCAGAAAACTTGTCATCACCAGGGGTTCCAGGGTGGAAAGAACAAGGAGTTAGTGTTTAATGGGTATGGACACATACATGGAAAAGACAAAAAAAACTTCTGGAGATGGATAATGCAATAATTGCATAACAATGTGAATGTAGTGTACCGTACTTAGTGTCATAGAAATATACACTTAAAAATGGTAAAAATATTATGTCAAAATACATTTGACTGCCAAGTATAACTAAAATGAACAAATTATTTTTTTTTAATTAAAAAAAAATCCATCTGATTAAAATGCAAGCTGTAAGAAGTAGATTTACTGTTTCAGGCACACAGATGTGCATACCTTTCTTTTAGGTAGAATTTTTAGGTACCCTTTTGATTCATATTGAAACTTTTCTTGTTATAAAGCAAAACAAGACTTATTGACTGTAATTCTTATTATTTATATCTTGTTTAATATTAATAAATTTATCCTAATTAATTTGTAGTGTACTGACTTCTTTCTAAATTATTGTCCATTATACTACATAATATAGAAAATAATATAACACCAATTTCTGTGATGCTTAACATTAGATTGTATTTTGGAGTATCAAACTTTACATAATGAGTAAAAATGTTCACTTTATGTTATGCATATTTTACCATGATTTAAAAAATGGAAAAAGAAAACATGGTTTCTGGTAGAAAATTCAGAACAGTCTTCAATTTAAAAAAGTGGTGATCTCTTCAGAATTAAAAAAAAAAAAAAGTGATACAAAGGAAGACCTTTCTTTAACAACTACACTGTAATAAAAGCAGTTAAAAAGAGGAAAAAGAAATCAAGCCCCCCTCTCCCTCATAAGCACCTAGGACTGCACTAGACTAGGTTGGCACTCAAATTTGTTTGGGGGAGTTAGGAGGAGAAGGGGAAAAGGGAGTTATATTTTGGTTTTTAAAGTGAAGCTCCAGGGCTGGGGAGATAGCTCAGCTGGTAGACTGCTTGCCTCGCAAGCACAAGGCCCTGAGTTCAATCCCCAGTATCGCAAAAAAATAAATTAAAAAAAATAAATAAAGTGAAGCTCCAAATTCCAACCAGCCCCATTCTGAATGCCCTGCACAGTGAAGAGGCTGATTCAGAAATAGTTCTATCGAGTCATGAAGAAGGCTAATAATTACAGCTCTGATTTATTAATGGAGTTATACATCTTGAATAAAGCAATCAAATCTAGAGAAAGCAAATCCTGTAATGTGCCTACTGAATTATAAAATTCAGAGAATTTCAGGTTGTGTCAGTGTTTTAGGTAACAAATCATTTCAGCACTAAAATACCCAATTAACACTCATTCAGAATTAACATGTTGACATATCACCAAGTAAGCTGTCATTAGTTGAATATAATAATTCCAATGTGAAAACTGACACATTTCAGGCTTTGCATTCAGGCCCAGGGAGAAGTTTACTATAATTATCCGTTGATTTTCTTTGTTGCCAGTCCCTGTAATTTCACCCTCTCAGGTTTGCTAGTCTACAGGCCTGCACCCACACCCCGCCAAACAAATTCCTAATTAGACCATTTTCCTAATGATAATACCTTCCACTAGCAGCTGAAGCATAATGTTCCTGGCTCCTGATTAACACAAAGACAATGACCTTTCAAAACAGCCCAAAGAAAGAGTTCAAGGACCCTGTGGATGTCATAATCATCATTTCCCTTCCAGTCCCAGATCTGGGTAGAAATTTAAATATAACATCTGAATAAAGGAGCGAAGGTTAATGTTTGTGTTGGCAAGTATAATTGTCAGAAATCACAATATAATTGCTTTCTATACAGGGACATCTGCAGTGAGTTCCCAAATTTTATACTAGACTCTTACAGAAAGCCTAACACTTTCGCTGGTATAAAAATTCTTTCAGGGTTCTAACCACACAATTTATATCAGGGATCAGCAGAGTATGACCCCTTGGTGTCAGTCAGTCCCACCGCCCATTTGTGTGTGACTTGTGAGCTAAGAATGGGGTTCCCAGATTTGTTTTCTTTTGTTTTTGGTAACTGAGATTGAACTCAGTCAGGGGCACTTGAACACTGAGCCACATCCCCAGCCCTATTCTGTATTTTATTAGAGATGAGGTCTCACTGAGTTGCTAAGCACCTCACTTTTGCTGAGGCTGGCTTTGAACTCACAATCCTCCTAACACAGCCTCCTGAGCTGGGGGGATTACAGGCATGTGCCACTGTGCCCAGCGGGGTTCACGGGTTTTAAAAGTTGAAAAACGATGAGAATATCATCTCATGACATGTGAAAATTACATGAAACTCAAATTTTAGGGTTCATAAATAAAACTTTATTGGGACTGGACACACTCCATCATGTAAGGTGGAGTTGCCATTATTCAGATGTTATATTTAAATTTCTACCCAGATCTGGGACTGGAAGGGAAATGATGATTATGAGATCCACAGGGTCCTTGAACTCTTTCTTTGGGCTGTTTTGAAAGGTCATTGTCTTTGTGTTAATCAGGAGCCAGGAACATTATTAATAACTACCACTATTCTATAGTACCAAAGGAAGGGTGTGCAATGGAGACTTCGAAGCTGAAAACATTTACAAGCCAACCTTTGACAGAAAAAAGTTTACCAACCTTTGTATGAAAACACAGGCCAGACTTAAAATGAAGTACTTTGCAAAATATTGGCAATGATATTGATAATAAAATCAAAGTATTACTTGCTTCCATTACCGTCTTTTACAAGAGTAATTAAGAGGTTTATTTTTAGAAGTCTTCCACATGGCACATGCGTGCGTGCACACACACACACACACACACACACACACATCCTCCCCTTGTCACTCACCTAATTGAAATTATTTACATGTAATTATTAATTATTTACACCGCCTTAGGCCGTTGGTTTTTAATCCAGTGACTACCTCAAGGGATGAAAAATATTTTTTTTTAATTTTCCAAACTAGTCAAAGGCATAAAAATGGCGGCACCTTGATGGAGGTTTTCAGTTTATCAGCAAACCAGGAAATGGAACCAACCTTCAAATGTAGACACAAGCAACACTGTTCCGATATGGAAACTTCACATCTGTTGATAATCATAGGTCTTGGAGAACCAAAGACAGCTCTCAGAGCAGGGGCTGCTGTAGTCCCCAACAAGGGCCCAAAGAGAACTAAATTGGCAATTGCTTATTTACCGCATTTTGTGACAAAGACTGACTCCCATTCATTCCCCGTTTAAAGGAACAAGCCATCTTTGAAAAAAGGAGAAAAAGTCTTCATCAATCAAAAGCTGCTTTTTCTCATTTAACTTGCTTGTTATTTTCCCAATGCATAACTCTGAAAACTCTATCCAAAAAGTAAACACTACCTCTCAGAGGATTTAGAAAATGGTTAATTTAACAATGGATTTCATCCCTATTAGCACATCGAGGTTATCTTAATAAAGATGTGATATCTTTCAATCATAGATAGGGATAGGGTAGGAAGGTTGCAGTCACAGGACAAAATAAAGGGGAACAGGACACTTCAATCTCAATCACTTTTGATCTCTGTGTCAGTGAATTTTCTGTTACTGTAACAAATATCTGAGATAAATTCAACTTAAAAAGTAGAAAGGTTTATTTTGGCTTCCGTTAATGGAGGTTTCGTTCTGTGAGTTGCCCCACTGCTGTGGGCCTGGTACAGAACATGATGGCAGAAATACACGGTGGAGAATGCCATTCACCTCATTGACCATTAAGCATAGTAAAGAGTAAAAGAGGAAGAGTTTGGTGTCCACAATTCCCTCCAAGGACACATCTAAACACCTCCCACTGGGCTCCACCTCTTAAAGGTCCCCCCACCTTTCAAAAGCACCAAGCTGCAGACTAAGCTTTTAACACACACAGGCCTTTGGGGGACATACTAGATCCAAACGCTAGCAATCTCTAATACGAGAGAAAATAGAAACTTCTCCTTTGGCTAAAGCTTGGGGGCACAGTCTCTTGCTTTCACCAAATTAGACTGTTTTTTTAGGAGGCAGTGCAACAAATATTAAATCTGTTGCTTCTTAGCTGGGCAATCTTGGACAAGTTACATAAAAGTTCTAAAGCTGATTTTCCTTATCTGAAAAATGTGGAGGAGAGAGCACCTGGGTACACAGAGTTGTTGTGATATTAAATAACATTCGTAAGGACGATGCTGGTGCATAAGTGCTCAATAAAATGCCATTTGGTGCTGCTTTGTTATCATGCCACTGTATAGGACATGAAATGCTAGTTAGTCCGGCTGCTAAGCTACTTTATACAGTAAGGGCCACCTACCTCGGTGACAAAGGTGACTGGAAAATCATTCAGACTGCAACCAATTATCTTTGACTAATTTGATATTTCCTGTGGTAAAGCCCTCAAGACTCCTGTCCTCAGGAAATATTTTCCTTCCTTATAATTCAGGATCAACTCCTCTGTCTTTTTGGTGTGTGTGTGTGTGTGTGTGTGTGTGTGTGTGTGTGTGTATGAAGGGGGCGGGGGATGAATTCAGGTTCTAACACAAGTTAGGCAAATGTTCTACCACTGAGCTATTTTTTTTTTAATTTGAAACAGTCCTTTTTGAAATTATTATTATCATTATTTTAATTTGAGACAGTCTTGCTAAGTTGGCCAGGCCGGCCTCAAACTTGCAATCCTTCTGCCTCAACCACCTGAGTACCAGAAATTACAGCAGGTGCCACTGTACTCAGCTAACGTCTGTCTTCACAGAGCTGTGACTCTTTTTGCTCCTTCTCCCTGGCACCTGTTCAGTCAATGACCCTCCCCTAAGCCTTCCTGGAAATTTCAGGTTTAAGTCTTTTCTCACTCATCTGCAGGCCAGATGTTATAGATTAGGTCTTAAGTGTACCCCAAAGGCCAAGGTATTAAAGGCTTGCTCTTCAGCGTGGCCCTATTGGGAGGTGACAAAAACTTTAAGAGGTGGGCCTAGTGGGAAATTTTAAGTCATTTGGAGCATGCCCTTATGGGGACTGTGGGACTCTGGCCTTTCCTTGTCTCTTCCACACCTGGCTGTGAGGTGAACAGCCCTCCTCTGACATGTACTTCTTCCATGATGCACTGTGCTGCCACAGGCCCAAAGAAATGGGACAAATGGGCATGGACTGAAACCTTCAAAACTATGAGTCAAAGTAAGACTTTCCACTTTACAAGTGAATTCATTTATCTCAGGTATTTGTTATAGGAACAGAAGGTTAACTAGCAGCTGATCACTGTGACTCTCTGGCTGACCACTGCAGTCCTTTCATGTCTGTATCAAAATGTCACTTAGGTCTTGTATCTATGATTTCCTTTTCCTGTGCCATTCCTTCTATCCTTCGTCACCATCTCACCCTGACATACATAGGATTACTTATTTTTTCTCTAAAGCAACACAAGCGTAACAGTGCAATATGGGACGAAGAGAGAGGCTAATTTTTTTCTAGAGCTTCAATTGCCCTACAATGAATCTTCAAGATTTCCTCTTACAACTTTGCTCTTTGTCTACATCTTAATTTTGTTTTGGAAATCTCTACGGGATGGACATCAGCATCACCTCAACAGTACGAGTCTGGCCCAGTGACACATGGACTTTAATAGAGCCCTCCTGAATAAATACTTCCCCCAAAGTAAAGAACACGCCAACTGAGTTAGTTGTTCTAACACCACATTCATTAACTATGACAACAAAGGCACACACTGAAGAAAAGTCTGAAGGAATAGGCAGGTTGACCTCAAAGGCTCAAGATAGGCAGAGGGGAAATCCTGAGTGGAAGAGGATGGAGAAATGAAGCAGTTAGATTTTGCAGACAATTGGCCCACGTTTGAATTCTAGTTCTACCTCTTCTTAACTATACAATCCTGGGTACATGTAAAAATCTCTAAACATCAGATTCCTCATGTGGAAACTGCAGATGATTTTTAAAAAATGTTCTGAATTTGGTTAACATACATCAATCACTTAACAGTAACTAACCAAAAACATTCAACAAATAAGGCTTGCTATCATTGCCATCATTGTCACCATCTTTTCACAGCAGGTTGAAGTCCCTATGGAAAGCCAACCAACTTGTCTGGGAGAAAAGAAACTAGCATCAAGATTTAACAGTGGAATCAGTTACCAATCAACCTGAGACTGGGGCAGGAGAACGCACCTCACAGGGTTCAATAATGCCTGCTGGCTGGATCCGTGACAGGGGAGGGCGTGTTCCTGCCTCCACCCAATCACAGAACCTCAATAAGAGAAATATTTATGATCTCCTTGCAATGTAGCCTGAAGTGAGGTGTCCTCGTCTTTTGTGAAATGTGATCCTCCATTGCTAAAGATTTTGCATTTCATAGCAGAGTTTTGTTCTCCTTTTTGTTGTTTTCTAACACACTGGATCTAGGGTGCTTCTGGCACCGTCAACAGGGCAAATCTCTAGAGAGAGCCACACAGATTTCTGGACAGCAGTCATGCTACTGAGCTGCTCTTCAGTTAAAGATGTCATTCAGCCGTTTCCAAGAAAGAGATGGCAGCAGCAGAGGCAATACTGTCCCTCCTAGTGAGTTCCTTAGGGAATTTTAATGGTGAAGTATGTTCTCTGAGGAGAAATGAGGGACACCAGATTCCTTATCTGTCCGTGGTACAAAATCAAATCAGAATTGGTATAATGTTCATTTAGTGAAATTCCTTTCTTGTTCATTGTGGCACAGGATGAACAACAGTTCTCAGGCTATTGAGAAACGTCCTAAGATCTCAGACCTCCTCCTCCCCAGAGTGTTGTACAGCCAACAAAAAGGCCAGGCCCTATAACGTCATGTAGGCCTTATGTCACTAACCATGGTCCCCGAAACAGCAGCTAGCATGTAACGCTTGCATATTATGACATATGCAAGACGTGCCAGATAATTTCCTATTTATTACCTAATGTACTCCTCACAACAATCCCTGAAGGTAGGTACCATTGGTACTATTATTGATCCCATTTAACAGGTGAAGCATGTTTGGCAAGGTCACACAGCTAAGTAAGTGACACAGCCACAATCTGAACCTGGGCTATCTGGGTCCAAGTCTACATCATCTACCATGCTTCATGAGGTAGACAGGAAGATGTTCACCCAAAAGGACAATTCAGAGAAAATGAGCAACCACAAATCCCTAGCAGCATGGAGGTGACAAAGGAGTCAGACACATCCTGGACAAGCAAATTAGAAATACATATGATGGTTTCAAAAGGAGATATTCATTTTCTGATCCTTTGTTTGCCTATATATAAAATGGGGATAATGATACCATTTCAAAATACATGGTGAGGATTCAACTTTAAATGTGGGGAGAATTCATCACTTAGTACTTGGCATCCTCAAAAATAGCAATCAGCAGATTCAATGGAAATTTAAGTTCTTTCCCAGCTTCACGTAAAGGAGTGAATAATGTCCTTGTCCCATAGGGCTCTAGACACTAAGGCCTCAATTAAGGAAAAGGTAAAAGCCATGCAATGAAAATTCACCAAGGACTAAGAGTAATAATAGCTGACATATACACAGCATGTCCTATACTAAGTGTCTGAACTATATTAACTTGTTTGGTCTTCAAAATCACCTTATGACATAACTTGAGCTAAAGAAACTGAAGTGCAGACAGTTTAAGTAATTCATCTAAGGACACAGAAGGAAGAAATCTATCACTAAAAACCACATGACTTAAAAAATATGGAAATCATTTTACATCAATAGTAACCAGAAATATGCAGATGTTTAAAAATGAGATAATATTTTCAAATATCAAATTAGACATTTAAAAAAAAATCAGTCACTGTTACGATGGAACTCCAATGGAAGTCTCAATTAGTATAACCTTCTTGAGAAGCAAATTGGGAATACATATTACACTTTTTATTTATTTATTTATTTTTGTACTAGGGATTTAACTCAGGGGTACTTAAACACTGAGCACATCCCTATCCCTTTTTTGTATTTTATTTACACTGAGTTGCTTAGAGCCTCACTAAGTTGCTAAGGCTGGCTTTGAACTTGTGATCCTCCTATCTCAGCCTCCCAAGCTGCTGGTATTATAGGTGTGAGCCACTGTGCCCAGCTCATATTATATGTCCTTATATAGATATTCAGTGGTTCTCATTTTCAGAATCTATGTGAAGGAAAACCATTCAGATACCAGAATGTCCACCACGGAATGATAGATATTGATAGTTGATGTGTGTTTGTGTATAAAACAACCTAAGTGTCCAACAATGACATTATAATTTGTTAAAAACAGTGCTCTGAAATTTATATTCTAGAAGCATGGATAACTTCCTAGGTACCTAAAGAATAACGGGAATTCTAAGCCAGCATGAGCTCCTGACTAGTAGGCTGCTCCCCATCCCCCACTGGGATTAGCTCCCTGATAAGCTCCCTTAATATAGATGAGACTTTGTGGCTAGTGGTTTTAGCTTGTCCTGGGTTGTTTTTAAATCATAGAATTTACTGAACAGGTGATTCTGACGGCCCTCTGAAGAAGGTTTGCCAAACATTCCTTCACATCTTGCAACCTAGAGAGCAGAATGTCACTTTTCTGTGATCTCAATTGTGAGTCAAAGAGGCAGAATCTGAAAGGCATTTCATAGCTGTTTAAGGGACTGCACAGACTCTAAGGGAGGAAGGGAGAGGGGAATTTAAATGTCAAGGAACTAAAGAGTTGCAGCTATGGTCTTGGATTTTCAATTTAAGGATTCTTTCATGGTTCAAAAGAGACTAGGTCATTATTTTTCACTTTAATCCTAAAAACACAATATGCGACAAAGATCAAACCACAGTGCTCCAGATCCTCTTTTCTTTAGGACAAGCAGTCATTATTTTGGACTTTACAAAGTCCATTCAGACGTGTAAGAAAGATATACCCTCCCACCTAAATCTGCTAAATTTAGTCTGCCTGTCCTAATCTGTAACAGCTCAACTTTAGGTAAATAGGAGTGAATAACATTATGAGTTAAAGATAAATAGAAGTGAATAACAATGAGTTAAACTGATCATTTACTGAGGGTTTGCTGTGGGAATAAAACTTCACCTACATTATATCCATTCATCTTCAAAACAGAGAGGCAGGTATTGTTTCATTAGTATTCCCATTATACAGATGGGGAACTAAACCTTAAATAGGTTGATTTACTCAAAATTACTCAATGCTATTATTAAGGGGCAAAGCTGCAATTCAACCACTCATTTAACCTCAAGGGATATGTTTTTGTTTTGGGGGGGCATTTTTTGGAACCAGGGATTAAACCCAGAAAAAAAAAAGCTTGTGGCTTTTCCACTGAGCCACAAGCCTCTTTCCCAGCCTTACTCTTTAAGACAGGGTCTTACTAAGTTGCTTACGGCCTTGCTAAATTGCTGAGATTGGCCTCAAACTTACAATCTTCTGCCTCAGTCACCCAAATTGCTGGGATTACAGGCTTGAGCCACTGAGCCTGGCAAAGCATATGTTCTTAACCTGTGAATCCAAATAAACTTCTCTGAAATTAAAGAATCATACACCTGGTGGAGCAAAGCAGCTAGTCTGTATGTGAAGTCCTTTTTACACCAGTTCTTTTAGACCATAATGAACTTATCACCTGAGATTCTATATTCCTAACAAGTTCAGAAGTGATGGAGCCACAGTGGTCCACTGAGCACCCTTGGAGTAGAGAGGATCTGGTTGAAATCATAATTCTGCCTTTTTAAATTTAATATTCAATTCTTCAGTTGCCATATTTTGAGAGCTCAATAGCCCAACAGGGCAAATGGGTACCACACAGGGGAACAGCATCTATGTCAAACATTTCTATCAAAGAGAAGGTTTAGTTGGACAGCGATGGCTAGAGTATGCCAATAGTAGGGCAAGTAACTTCCAGGAAAGGGGACATAACAGCTCATTTCTCCCTGGGTTCACATATTATTGAAAATCTTTGAAAAAAGACAAATACAGTCCCCTCTTACAATTTCCACTGCTGGCCTAGTGTACCCTCTAACACAACATGACAAGGAAACATATTTTGTCATGTAAGATAGTCCTTTTAAAAGTAGCATATTTTAATGTTTCTCAGTGATATATTTCTTCTTAAAACTAAGAAACATCAGTGATCTTAGAGAAAAATGATTCTTCTTACAAAAATTAAAATTCTGATGTGAATGTATTAAAAGTGCAAAGTTTAGACTACTGATTCCTAATCATAAGCAAAGTATATGATGTTTCAAATATTTAATAGTGACTAATCCATACCCTCCAAATGTTATCAGTGATACAAACAATATTTGACTTATGGGGGGACAAGGGCAGAAAAAGGACTTGGGAACTAAAATGGAAAATATTTTTAAAATAGCTTAAAATTTTAATTTGAAGAGTATAATTCTGGAAAATTTTATTATAAAGTCTAGAAGAATTTTCAAAGTTAGTTTTTAAAACAGTTATGTAGACCTCATGTTATAGAACAATCAAACTCAAATTTAAATTCCAGGGACACTTAACAACTAAGCCACACCCCAGTTCTTTTTATTTTGCAATAGCATCTTGCTAGATTGCTGGGGCTGGCATTGAATTTGGGATCCTCCCGCCTCAACATCCTAAGTCACTGGGATAAGAGGTGTGTACCGGAGATCTTTTCATTTCAAACTTCCAAATTGGGAAGAAAAATTCCAATTTGGGTCCCAATAACCAGAATGACCTAAGTTAATAAATCCACAGGAAATTTACCTATCAAATGAACATCAGATCCTCAATGTTCCTGTTGCTACATTGAGGCCAGCACCTTTTTTTTCTCCCTTAATACAGTGACTCATGCTGTACTGTTTAACATGTTCACATACCTTAAATATTTTTCTTCATTGTAGAGCATATGGTTTCTCAAATTATGTGGGAAAAAAAAGCTATTCATCAAAAACTGGTTACTGTACATAATCATATACAACAGGTGTGTAATTGAAACAAATGAGGGCTAATTAATGAGTCTGTATTTCTAAAATACTCTTTGGGGGGTATTTATTCTAAGAAGTCATTTCTGTGTCTGTTTATTTTTAATTTTAAAAATAATGAAAACCTGAAACACATTTTTAGGAATGCTCTTTGAAATGTCAATATCATTCCTCAAAATACTTTTTTCCCTTTGACAGCATGTGCTTGAATGCATCTCTTACATTGTTTGAAAATTCTGCATGAATCACAAGATAGACTCTAACCACAGAAAGCAGGGATCAACGCTGGATAATTTTCTGTGTTATTTACACAGAAGTTTTCTCTGCACTGTGCTGAAAACATGCAACCACTTTAAGTTCCTGGGAATATTTGAATGGAATCATATCCTACTCTTTAAAAATTTTCGCTCCTTTTCAGTGACCTGAGGGAAAAGGGTAAGAGAAAAAAAAGTCTCTTTTAAAAATGGCCATATTAATACTGAAAACCATTTGGAAATTTTAACAAAATCCTTTGATCCTCATACTAAAATAACAGCTTTGTCCACAGTTGCATTTCATGGCTGGAATAAAGAAACCAAATTAACGAGAAACTGTGGGCTCTCAGTTTGTAGGAAGTTCATTTGCTTTTCAGGAGGTTTCTGTCCTCCTAGCTATGTGACAAGAAGTAAAATCATCCCATTCTAGTATGTCCCTACTACCCCTGAAAAGGGAATTGATTTTTAGTGGAAGAGAGTCAGAGAGTCAAAATTCATTCTTTAATACAGGGTTGTTTCTTAACAGTTGAACTGTGGTATTAATTGAACTTAGAGCTTACAAATCTTATAAAATTAACATCAAATTACTATCTCAATTCATAAAGATATTAAGGAATCAGAAATACAATTACTGAAATCGAATCAAATGATACGACATTTCAAAGAAATACATAGTTTAAAAATACCTTTCCACAGTTTCAAATACAGCTATAACTTAAAAGTTCAGCTTCATCTTTTATTAGCAGTATGTGGTGAAGCCAGAATTAAAGACAGGCAGTTAGTGTAGAATAGGTAATCTGGTGGAATTGGTGGAATCCAGGAAACTGAGGTGAATCTGAGCTCAGGAAGTTAGAAATGCCCCTAGGAGATTGGAATGTTCCTGTCTCCAGAGCCCTTGGATACCACCCCTCCCAAAAGGTTGTTAATGAAGCAACAAGTGAGCAGACAGACAGTTATAAGTCAATGCCCCCTAGCACTTCACCTTGACCCTTCCAGCCCACCTGTCCACCCCTGGCCATCCCACTGCATCTCCTGGGTCTACTCATAGTCAGGAAGGAGAAAGATAAGCAGGGAGAGAGAAGGAGAACAAAGGAAGCTTTAGTCTATAAAAGGGGCAGGGTACTCTCACTTCTTGGGATACCAGAACACTAGCCATGGCCCCCTTCTCTCTCCTGGGAGAAGTCTGTGTTACTGCCTTTAAATAAAACCTGGTGTAAATGCTTGCCTTGGTGTGCTTCTCTAATGTTCAAACTTCACCATTGGGGAAGCAGAACTCATCACCAATAACCAGTGGTATCATATCATTACATATCACCTACATAATGATTAATGTGAATTTTCACATAATTTGTTGGATTGAGAACATAAAATCCTAATTAGATATATATTCTTAAATTAAGCACTGTTTTTCCAATGTTTAAAAGCAACATTGCTTAGAGTGAGATTTCACTAATAGTTTCCTAAATATTCAGAAATGACCTAAAAGAAAGTTTTACAACACAGAAAAATTCTCAAATCAATTGCTTTCAGCCATCTTTAACAGATATAATTTCGCTGGACAATCAAATTTAATAATCTAAATTGCCTAAAGTTACACTTACAAGGAATTTTGAGCACATCTTCTCAGAATATGTTTAAAGATATTGCAAACTATTTCAAATCCGAGTTCAAGGACAAAAATAATCCCAAATGCAACAAATCATACAGTTACAAAATGTGTTTGCTAATTCAAACTTGGTTTTGAAGTATTTCAACATTTGCCTGTCCCTTAGAAACAAACTGTTTTATATTACTGTAACAGCAAGCACTTGAGCAGAAAGTTTAAAAACAAACTGAAGAGTTTTAAAACCTGATGAAAATGTAGTTCATAGAACTGGGTTCTCAGCATGGCCATTGAGAGAGTTCCTTCATAGGAAGCTAAAGTGCATTATCACAGTGACACTGTTTCCACAGCTGGAATTTAGTGACATTAGTTTCCCACGCTTGGCAGGGCCCTTAAAATAAACTCTCAGGCACCAAAAGACAAAACATGACTATTCACAAGCATTTCAGGAAATGATAGTTGGGAAAACTGATAGAAAATTCCACAACCAAACAAAACCATTTTTTGACATAATATATACATTTATGTATTTTTAATTTTTTTTTTTGAGATGGGGTCTATGTTGCCCAGTCTGGTCTTGACCTTGGGGTTCAAGTGATCTTTCTGCCTCAATTTCCTGAGTAGCAAGGTCTATAGCCTCTGGCCACCATTCCCAGTTTTGGTGTAACAAATTACTGATTACTAAAAAACTAAAAAATAAAAAAAAAATAAGCAAATAAAATGGTGGACCAGGGAATTTTCATTCAAGTTTCTATAAAGTGGGTTAATCACATGATCCAGACCTAGACATCAAAGAACTCTTAAAATTCAATGGCAAACCAGCAAACATTCCAATAAAATGAAAAATAATGGAAAGGTTGGGCTGTGGCTGTAGCTCAGTGGCACAGTGCTTGCCTAGCATGTGTAAGGCACTGGGTTCAATCCTCAGCACCGCATATAAATAAGTAATGTAAAGTTCCATCAACAACCAAAAAATATTTTTGAAAAGGAAAGATTCATTTCCCATTTACTTGATTGGGTAGAAAGATTTTCTAAGTACTTAAAGGAAACTCAAGTGTCAGTTTATAAAAGTTAAAGGATTTAGTGACTTACTGGATTTCATATACCCCACAAGCCAAATGAACAGATTCTGATGTCCTCAACAAAGATACATGTATATATTTCTTTTCTTTTTTGATCTGCATTTGCTTCAAATTATGAATAGCTTATATAGGAAGGTCTCTAAATCCTACAGTGGCTCTCAAATAATATGGCTCTTTTGTCAAATTTCACATAGTGTATACCAAGAATGTCACATTATCCCATCTCAACCTTATGATCCAAAGAAAATATTTCAACAAAAATTTGCATTTTCCTATATAGCCTATAAAAAAAAGTATAGCAAAAGCCTTGCTAAACATCCTTCTAGTAAAAGGACAGAATTTCTGCCAAGGAAGCCATCATATTTTAATTAGAAATAATTTGGCCAAATATCTGACAAGTCTAAGAGGCTATATAGATTGAAATTAAGTAATGTGCAAAAGCAGCTCAACCTTGGGTGAGATTTTGGAAAAAAAAAAAAAAAGATGAAAGCAGACAAGGAGAAGAGCCTGGATCACCTCTCATTTATAAATAATTGGCCATTCAATAGTTGTTAATTAAGAATGTTCAGGAA
Organism: Sciurus carolinensis; assembly: GCF_902686445.1. NCBI lineage: Eukaryota > Metazoa > Chordata > Mammalia > Rodentia > Sciuridae > Sciurus > Sciurus carolinensis. The sequence continues at coordinate 26,966,734 of NC_062224.1, forward strand.
GGTTGAGAAATAAAAAGATGCTTTAAAGAATATCTATCTGGTTCTCTTGTATTCTGATGAGAATCTCAAGGTCAGAGAGGTTAAATAACTTACTCAAAGCCAATCAGTTAGAGTGCATGCTGGAAACAAACTCCCAGATGGTGTCTTTAGCCAAATTTCAGGATGGGAAACAAAATGCAGTAAACAGCAAAAATGAACAAGAAACAGGAGAGCCCTGAACTCTGGAAGCAAGTTTCACTACCAGCTCAATGGGTAATTAACTCTGAGGCCCAGGGCAAATCTCTTAACCTCTCTGGACATTAACTTTCATGATTAAATCAAATGGATTGGATTAGATGGCTTTCTACAGCTCTTTTTACCTCTAACATCCCAAAATTTTGTGCCTACGAAGAAGAGCATTTGCTAAAAATCCTACCCTAAGAACAAGGAAAACTGTATAGACTTCTGGATTATGGAGCGTTCTTCAATCCCCTGCCAGTTTTAAGTCTGTCCTGTTATACATAATCACAAGAATGAAAGTGGAAAAAAAGGAGGAAAGAAAGACTGCCTGGGAGATGGGGTTTGGGCAGAAAGTAGAACTCAGAAGACATACAAAGCAGAGAGGGCAGAAGGGAGATGCACGTGAGAGTACTGGAGGAGATAGACGCAGGTTGTAGGTAAGAAGGTATAGAACAGACAGGAGGAAAGAGAAGGTTGAGAAATGGAAAAGAAAGAGGAAACAAGACCAGAAGAACAACTGAACTGCACTGAAGCCTCCACTATTAATAACAGCCTTAATTAAAGACTGCTAGCGTTAAATATTTAAAGCACTGATAGAGGACACTGACCCAAAATTATTTGTTCTTAAGAAAACCTATTTGATTGGTATTATGGTTCTCATTCTTTTATTAAAAAAGGAACTGCTGTTCCAAGATGTTGGATGCCACACCCATAGTCACAAGAGTACACAGGTGAGGACATAAATTCAGATCATCCGTCTCATACTTGCTTTTCTCAACCATAACATGCTGCCTTTCATACCTCTTAAGTAAAATACTATTAAATAGCAGCTTTGAACTTACTAGTACAGGAGACTGAAGGTACTAGAATGTTCATGCTGAACTTAAGAATACACACTCTGAAAGCTGTAAGACATAGCTGTAAGACAGCTATGTCAGTTCGTAACTTGCACAGCACACACTAACCAGCACAGAGGAGTCTCCCGGGGGGGGAACAGAGAAGGGCCCAGGAAAGATCTAGGAAGACAGCTGAGCTGACTGGTACAAGTCATTCTCAAGTGAGGAGATCTGCTTGGCAGTAGCCAAAAAAAGTTTGCACAGGAACCAAGGATATTTGCCTATAAGGCAAGCCTTACCCATCCATCCTGCAGAGGGCATGGAATGCCAGGCTAATCCATTTGAAATTTATCCTATGAACAATTAAGGAGCAATCCCAGAGTTTAATGCAGTGGCTGGAGATGTTATGACATTTACAAAATCTATTGTGCCAGTCACCGAAGAATACTCTTTGAGAAGAAAGGTCGACGGGGAGATTCTGAGGTGGGTGAGGAGACAAGACTGGGGAAGAGGCAGAGTGTGAAAATAATCGAAAGGGGACAATGACCCAAGTTCAACACACACCCAGCTTCCACTCAGGCAAATGGGGAGCTCACCTCACGTGCTACCCTCATTTCCTACAGCAATATTCTTAATAAACTTTCCATCTTTATGAACCTTAAAATCCATGATTTCACAAACTACTAATTTTGCTCTTTTTTTTAATACTTAAGAGATTTTAAATCAATTTACTTTCTGTATACATTCTCTAAAATAACTAATAGAATCAATTATTGGGTGGCTAGGGAAAAAATAAAATAGTAATTACAGACTATAAAGAAGTAATTTGGAACTTTAGATTGTGCAGAGGGGATAAGGGAAGGATTGGGGCAGCGGGGATGGGAAGGACTGTAGAATGAGACTCATGTTATTACCTGATATATATGTATGATTACACTACTGGTGTGAACAACCAGACGAATGAGAAGTTATGCTCCACATGTGTACAATGTGTCAAAATGCATTCTGTCATGTACAATCAATTAGAACAAATTTTTAAAAATTAATAAAAAAGGTTAAAAAAAGAAGTAATTTGGTAAAACTGGTCAAATTTCTATGAGTTTTACAAGAATTTATTGCTCCTAACAAAACATTTGGAGGAAAAGGACTTTAGCTAAGCATCCCTCAACTAGTTATAACAAAAATAGTCACAGTACTATGAAGCAAAAGTGATGACTTTAGAAAATACTAAGTGATGACTTTAGTTAATACAAATTAACTTGAAAATGTTTTAATAAGCATGTTTAACAAGTTCTTAAAAAGTAAAAAAAAAAAAAAAAAAGGATTAAAAGAATAAGAAATTTGCCTATGTGCAGAAATACCCAGAAAGTGATTGGATCTTGAGGAAAACACTATTAGATTGGTCATTAGTTGTTAAATAAACTATTCTAGAGTTGCATAAATATGGGACAGTAGAAGTTAGTTTTGGGAAAAGAGCAATTAAGTATTTTACCTTAGACCTCATAACAGTAGTAGTGCAACCAAGAAATTGAACCCATATGACTGAAAATTTCTTTGAAGTCCACTTAAGGTCATTCACCTAAAGGTGATGGTTGAATCCAGAGTGTAGATGAAAATTTCAAGAGGTAGGTTCTCACAGGAGATAAGAAAGGAGAGAGTTGACCGTAGAGCTCTCGGGGGCATACACCTTCAGGAGATGAGTGGGAAAGCCAGATAAGGGGAAGAGGTTAGGCACAGAGAAGCAGGAGGCAGAAAACACCAGAATGAGATGAAGGACGGATGAGTAACGGATAAGAAAATAGGTTACGTGGAACCAGGATTGTCGACAATCACCCTTGGCTTTGATGATTAGGAAAGCATTCCTGTTTTGTCCTTCTGTCATTAGTAGGGAATTTCACTAGTTCTGCAAACAAAATGGCAGTGGAAAGGCTGTGGATTCTGAAATCAGACAACCCTGCTGTGCCACCTGCCAGCTGTATTTGGCAGGCCCCTGGTCACCTGAGCTGCAGGGTGCCTCCGTGCTGTAGAGGGGGAGCTCTGGAGCCAGCTCCCTTGCTCATGTCCTACTGCCCCATTGCTTAGTGCAGTGATCAAACCCACCACTTAAATTTCTGTGCCTTGGTTTCCCTTATTTGTAAAATGGAAATAGTGATAGATTTACATAGTGGGACTTTGTGAGCAATAAATGAGCTATTAGTTGCACTCAGTAAATGTTAAAAAGAAACTCTGAGGCTTAGTGTCTCTCTATATACAACAGAGAATATTTCTGAGGTTGCTTGAATACTGATGTCAAAGAAATCTGGGTGTTCATTGTCCTATCCTTAGAATGCTGCTTTATGGATTTACTAATGGAATACAACTTTCCTGTACATGATCCTGCATCATGTTGGCCCTCTATATACCTCTGCCACGTTACTGCTCCCAGTGTAAGTTCGACTTCCTGTATTTGTGGTTTAATTTCAATATACAACACTTTATTTTCCTCTCAGGAGACTCAAATTTATAACCCAGCCCAAGGTTCTTCACTATTACTTATAATAGAAAAAGGCATAGTCAATCTTAACATCAGAAAAAAATGGTGAAATAATTAAAACTCAAGAATTGTGTCAATAACATGCCAGTTTAAGAAGTACATCATTTGAAACCAAATATACCTTTGGAAGGATGCATACAGGCTTCTTCGAGACTATTTTAGATTAAGATTTTTGTCTGCAAAATAGATTCCTGAATCATTTGGAAGTGAAAAAGAAAAAGCAATATGGTAGCCAATGACTATTAAGACCACCAAAATATTCCTTTTCAGTCATCACCATTTGTGTGACTATTTTCAGTTACTCAGGCATAAATTAAAGCTGACCTATCATCTCACAAGAACCTACTATGTAAAAGGATTGCACAGGGAAAAAGTCACTTACAGCATTTCTAATATTGTCACATATGTGATGGGAACAAAAACAAAAATGATTTAGATTGAAGTGTTTTGGCTCATGATACTGTGCAGACAGACATAAAGAATCTATAAATAACCAAGTTATTTCCAGGTTTTCATTTTTTAGTCTATTGTTTGTTTCTAAAGCACAATTTACACCTCTTTTGTCACCAACCTGACTTCCTTCCACTGCTTTTTATTCTCTAGCCAACTTTCTCCATCACCACCAACAGACTAAACTATATATAGTGAGAATTCTGAATTAAGGAAAACGACATACCACAATGATAGTCACCTTAGAAAGGAAATCCAGGGGCCATAGTGCAGCCATGATAGAGTTTCATATATGGAGGGAGTAAGCTCATTAAAGCAGGACTATCTATCATTAATTGCTGTTTTCCAAGAGCACCCTGCACAGTAGTTTCTCAGTAAACATTTGTTAACTGACAGAAGAATGTGTTTCCCGTCTCCCTGCATTCCTATTCATTCTTTTATTTCTTCCTTAAACATTTGCCTTGCACTTCTATGATACACATAATAAACTACATGTCAAGGTTTTTATGGTAGACAAGGCAAACATGATTCTGGACCTCAGTGAAGCTAATAATCCAGATTGGCAGGATCCAAAAAGGATGTTCTAGAAATCTGTTTCAGCATTTTCAATTGTCTCAACAACCAAGGAACATTATAGGCACTATGTGCACAGTGACCAGAGACATAAATATCCTGCCTTATACACAAAAAACCCCATGGGATTATAAACTGAGTGTGTGTATCTTTGTGACCTCTAAACATCCTGCTGGAATTCATGAAGGTGAAAAGTCTGCTTATATGACTGTCAGGATCTGAAATGTAACTCTAGTTTGCAAAGAAGTCAAGTTTTTTGCCTAATTGTAAAATATACTGAAATTTTTAGAAATCAGAGTAGAATGTGAATCAAAGGAAGATCATATTTCGTTTGGGACTCTATCAAAAGTGGCTAAGTCTTGTCACCAGTAGCCACACCACTAGCCATCACCACTGTTAATGTCCACTTACAGCTTACAGCTATGATATTCATGATCCCTACGTGAAGAGGAAGGCATCTGACAACATCATCACATTTTCTGGTATGGTCATGCCAGCATCATTACAAATTATGCATAATTACACTATTTCAGAATAGTTTTTATTTGTTTAGGTCAGCATTTTGAGGTTTTAAAAAAATGTGTGTCAGTTGTTCACACATAGTTAAGTTCATTTCAGGATCATAAAGATATGGGCTGAAATTCATGTAAAAGAAATAGAATCTCATAGAAACGTGAGCTACTGGTCTAGACAATAAACACATCAAATAATTTCATTTGCAGGAAACAAACCAGGTGCTGTGACAGAAAATATTGGGAAGAACCACTTTATACAGAGGAGTCAGGGCACATCTTCCTGAAGGTCTAGGATTAGAGAAAGGAGCAGGGAAGAAATTCCCAAAACAAAAAACAACAACAACAAAGGCAAAAATTAGCAAGATCCTTTTTCAAAAAATATGCAAAAGTTGCATATTCATTTCAACACATAAAAAATGGCTGGGGATGTGCCTCAGTGGTTAGGAGCCTCTGGGTTCAATCCCTGGTAGAAAAAATACTTCAAAAAGTTATGAAGATGGAAAGAATGTCGCTTGTTGGAAGAACTTAAAAAAAAAAATCAGCGGTCATGGCAGTGAGTGACACCAGGACACAGGGAGGCACCTTCCTAGCGGGTTTAGAATTAGCATGATACAAATGAGGTATGAAATATTTTGAGGTTATCAACATGGCAGGAAAAATGGAGGCCAAGACCCAGACCGTCAGTGGCAACATTGTTGTTCCAAAAGTTCCAGCCACGAAGGAATTAAGATGTGCATGTAACATGGCAGCAAGGGGACTGTGTTGACACCTGGGTGGCAGGTCCAGGTCTCCTAGGACGTAGAGGTTGCTGCAACATTGTAAGGTCCTGATACAGTGACCCTTGTGAAAATCTTCCAGAAAGATTTTTACTTTTGCATACTTTTCCTGTGTTATTTGACTTAGATCCCACAGGGGAGAAAAAAAAGTTAGATGAGTCCTGGGAGCCCAATCAGTTGGGCTTAGGCCAATACTTCTTTCATGACACCTAGGACTCCAAATTTAGCAGGGGTTCTGCCATTGTATTAAGAAAACCCAAAAACCCTACATTCAAGTGTTATAATCATTCACGTGATCTCCTTTACCATCCCAAGAACAAATCACGTGCAACATGAACACCAAATGGTTAGTTTCATAGGGAAATCCAATTTTTAAAAAGTAGTAGAGTTTTCTTTTTTAATCTAATTTTTTTTCCTGCTTAGGTTTGTACCTGGGAAAGAGTAGTCACACACAAGTAAGCTTTATGAAAGACATGTTCACTAAATATATGTTCCTTATATCCAGCCAAAAAAATCTAGTAAAGTCATATAACAAAAGGTGTTAGAAGTACTGTGCTAAGCACCCTGAAACACTAATAGCTTCTCTTCAGAAGTGACTTCTGAAGAAGGAACCCACTCAGGGTTCTGTAGATGTATTATAATGCTCAGAACCCTGCCAGTTCATGTGTAGACTATGCTGATAATGAACCTATTTGATCATAACCAGAAAGTGAACTTCCATCGACTGCTCTGCCTTACTTTTCTAAGTACTCTCTTCCTCTCTATTTGGTCCTTTGGCCCACTGTGTTCTCAAACTGTTCTAAAGATGATTCTCCTTCACCTCCACAGCTATGGTCAAGAAACAAATATGCAAAAACAGCAACAACAAAATCCAAACAAAATGACCTTGGCTTCCTTTTCAGCCTTCACCTTCTGTGACCTCAGCTGCATCAAACACAATTAACCAATCCACTTCCATTTGGCTCCACTTCAGGCTCCAACACAGCTGTTATCAAAGGAGGTGCCATTTTCCTCTGCCCAGACTCCTCCATCAGCCTTCCAACCTTTTCAAAGCCCCAAGCAAGAAAGTGGAGGGGCTAGAGGAGAGAGGGTAGATTAGATTGGGACAGGAACGAGTGAAAAGTTCTCAGGGACCTCACCCAGGAGACTATTTGCAAGAGAGGACAGATCAGGCAGAAGGAAACAGACATGCTGATCATCACAACTGTTTGTCAAATGACCAATACCTCAGTATCATACAGTTCTTTTCCATTCTCAAAATTTCCATCCTATAATCGTCGAGGTCTATAGGGTCATATTATTGCAAGTGAAATGATAAGGGAAATTGACTTTCAGAGATGCCAAGTCATCTGTCCAATGTCACTCAGCTAATGAAGGCCTACTCCAGTTTTTTGAAGTACCATAAGTTCCATTTTAATACTAATCAAGTACTCGCCAAGCTACCAGGCACTTGCTGATACTGAAAAGCATCAAGATTCTTCAAAAATACTAATCAGAATACAAGTTTGACACATGCCTACAAAGATTTATTGCTTATACTAGAAATAAAAACTCTTCATAATATTTTATTATAATGATTTGGCAAAGAAATAGTATTGAGTATTATTTTATTTCCTTGTATGTCAATAAAGTGTGAAGAAAGCTTTTAAGCCAGGGGATCCAGAGGCTGAGGCAGGAGGATCTCAGGTTCAAAGTCAGCCTCAGCAACTTAGGGACCCTCAGCAACTTACCAAGACCCTATCTCAAAATACAATATAAAAAGGGCTGGGGATGTGGCTCAGTGATTAAGCACCCTTGGGTTCAATACCTAGCAAAAAAATAAAAATAAAAAGGAAAGCTTTGAAGAACTAAACTGCAAATCTAAATTCATATTCTCAAGTTAGATTTCATAGAAAAACAAATGTCGACAGTTCATTATCCCCACAGCAATACATTTCTCTGACCAAGCATTTGCTTTTCTTTCTCATTTCAATTAGTTTTAGGTGTTTTTGTGGTTAATTTTACTTTGATGTGTACCTTATCTGAATTGACACAGATTAGTCAACTATGAAAAAATGGAAATGCTTACACAGTTTATATTATAGATATTGAGCTAAAAAGAGTAGAGAAGACTTGTGTCCTTAACCAAGGTTTTTCCAAGTCCATAAAAATTTAGATTGCATATAAAATCATAAATTTTTAAAGTTCAATTCTAATTTTAAAACATGAGGTCACCTAGAATTAAAAGGTGGGCCATATTATTTGTGAACAAAAAAATTATAAGGTTTTTATCTTTTGATATCTTTTCACTGAAAAGATCACATTTCCCTGCTATCAAATTTATATAACATTTCATTATGAAAAATAGCCTCAGTAAAATATTTTTGATTTATAAGTATAATGATGTTATATTCTGTTCATAGTTTTTGTTGATACTAATGTATACATTCCTTCATTAGTTAAGATGAGAAAATCCAATATACTAGCTAATAATTTCAAATTGTGCTAAATATTACCTGTATTTTTTAAAAATGTCATATACTAGCTGGGCACAGTGCTGCATGCCTGTAATCCCAATGACTTGGAGGCCAAGGCAGGAGGATCACAAGTTCCAGATGAGCCTCAGCAACTTAACAAGATCCTGTTTCAAATTTTAAAAATGGGCTGAGAATGTAGCTCAGTTATAGTCCCCATAGGTTCCATCCTCAGAACTGCAAAAAAACAAACAAAAATCCATATACCCTGAAACGCCATGAAGCTATCTTTCCTTTCAGTATTACTTGCAAAACAATTGTGCAACTGAGCCCAAATGGTGCCTTGCCATTCATATAACAATTAAGTGGCATACATGCACTTTTGAGAATGACAAGTTTAGTTAAGAGAAATTCTAACAAAGCATCAACTAGCTACACCTTGAAGAATTCTTATAAGTGCAACTCCTAGAATGCTTTTAAGCCATGTGCTTGCTTAGCATTCGTTATTACTAGTTACTTTCTTTCCCACTTTATCAATCTGACTGTGCTGTATTTCAATGTCCTTCCATGACAACATTAGTCACTGCCCAAATTCCACAACTTAAGGGCATTCATCCAGCAGTGACTAGTGCTATCTGCATAGCCCAGTTAAGATAAAGCAATTATGTTCCCCTGGTGTTGTCACAACAAGACCAGATGCCTTGTCTTTTCCTGCTTCCCAGAAGAGCTCTGCATTGGGACGTGACATGCAGAAATCACCTCATGCATGCCATCTACAAGGGATGCTGATGTGGATGCTGATGTGGATGCTAAAATTCAGGTTCAGGCTGAATAATGCTTCGGTGAATATGGTCAATCCAGCCGATTCCAGTGCATTCTGTGAAAACACAGAAGGAGCAGATCTGCAAAATTATCATCTGTTGAAGCCCCAGAAGCAGGTCACATGTTCTCCTTGGGAGACTGATCTGGCCTTGAATAAACATCAGGAGGGCAGAGGATTTGAAGTCCCGTGAGGTCTGTTTGCATTTTCAATGCCATAACCATCTATTTTCTTAGGTTTCTGAAAACCAGCTGCCACTTTAACTTGTTGAATTGACAAATTAATCTGAAAAAAGCATTTCATAGATACCACATTTTAAAAGGGACTTTATAACTGAAAGAAACATGACCCTGAAATCTTAAATGATGTAAAAATTCTTGTAGTGCCAAAATTAGTCATTTATTTCATTGCATTGAATTGAATTAATCTTGTTTCCTTTGTTCCACAATAAGGGCAGAGAGGAATTATGGAAATACACTGGGTTGGAAATTATTTCTCTCGACTTGTGCAGACCACCTGGTTTGCCATAGTAAAATGGGGGAAAAAAGTAAAAAAAAAAAAATAGTAATAAAGGAATAAAATGTGTCCCCTCAAAAAAGTGAAGAATATTTTGAAATTTCTGGATAGGGCAAATCGATTTTTAAGTTCATTTCCCTCAGTTGAAAGATGTCAAAAGAATGTAAATTATGAGAAAATAATCAGAATGTAGCAGAAACACAAAGATCTTAGCTCAGTCCACTTCCCCCAGACACTTTCTTTCCTATTTTATGATTTATATTTTATTACAGAATTGTCTTCAATAACCCCTCAGGATGATCACAGACAGTATGAACTTAATCCTAAATCTATAATTGCAAAGTATACACACACACACACACACACACACAGCAATTCCAACAGAGCATGATGAGAAATCTGGTGACTAACAAATTTCAGCAAGGTAAAAGAAGGGTGACAAATAACAAACATGCAGTCTTTGTGAAAACATCTTTACTTTTATGTCCATTCCCAGTGGGGAATGAGTCGATATTCTTATTTTCCTGAAAAGTAGCTGGGATGTAATGATAAAAAAAGTAGCTCATTTTTTATTTCTAACTGATCATTCTAGAAGATGGAGCACTCTTGTCATAAACATGACTTGTTTAGAGAGGATTAAAAATGATTTTTAAAGCATGACTTAATTTGGAGATGATCAGGCTTTCATAAACTCTGCCTACAAAGTGAGGAACCTACAGGCCTTGGATTTTGCTGCTTCAAGACTTGCGGCCTGCTTGGCTCTGGGAGGGCCACTACTGTTCAGCTTCATTTCTATGAATTTACAATTCCAAGTTATCTCATGTAAGTGAGATGGTGCACTATTGCTCATTTTGTGTGTGTGTGTGTGTGTGTGTTTTACTTAGCATATTGTCTTCGATTTTAATGACATTTTGAAAGCCAGGTTTATGCCGCCAGAAAGGAAAATAGTCCCAGAGAAATCATGCATTCTTACTCAGCTGTAGAAATTCAACTTATATTTTCTCAGCCCCAAAGCAGACATTACATCAGTACTCAGAAGCCATTATTATTTGCCTATTGCTCACTTATTAACTTGGGTCGCTGTATTAATCTAACGCTCAGTGAAAACTGTCTTTTGGGGTCTCTTTAAACAAACAACTTTCAACAAAGTCTCTGCCAAAGTCACACAGAAGCAGTCAAGTGGAGGTTCTCATGGGACTCACAGTCCCATAATGTTCTGTGAATTCCTCCCCTTCACTTGAAATTGCAAAGAAGAGAGAATAAGGTTGAGGTCCCTTTAAACCATGAACTTCTACTGAGCTCAAATTTAGCCATCAAAATCATGTCAGGTTCTCTATCTACTATGTAACACATTATATAGCTTTCTTTAAGGAGGAATTTTTTCTTATTATAGATGAACACAATAAGTTCATTTTACTTATTTTTACGTGGTACTGAGGATGGAACCCAGTGCCTCACATGTACTAGGCAAGTGCTCTACCACTAAGTTACAAACCCAGGTCCACATTATGTTTCTTAATGAAATCATCTTAAGGAGGTAATTGTCATATCCTCTAATTTTTGGAACTCAGTAAACATATTTAAATCATACTGAATTCCACAGCTCCCAACATTTTCAACTAATTTTTTATCCTGAGACTCCTCTAAATATTTATGTCTCTAATACAGAGATTCATGAATCTTTATTCCTCAACATTTGCACAGTTGGAAACATCGTATCTTTTATCCTGTTATCTCAATACATGGTAACTTCCTCAATGGAGACCACATTTAGCTTCACCTAAATAGGTGAAGCTATCTAGGTGAATTCACCTACATACATCATGTAGGTGATTTTTACTTTTGGCAATAACATAAGCTTACTTTTTTCTATACGATTATATTTCAGTGCATAAATGAGCATCTTTAAAAAACACCCAACCATCAAACTGGCATTAATTATTCACAGCGCACTGTGAAATTCTGGAAGCTGAGCTGTGTTAGATGCCCAAAACCTCCTGAAGTGGAATTTAGCCTTGAAAGAGTCCTCCCAAGCATGTTCACTGAACATCAAACATTGTTAAACTAAATCACAAAAATGATCATAAGCCTGGGCCCTGCAGGAAATCTCCCTTGCTCCACTGGTATCATGCTGTACAAATACCTGTGCTGCTAAAATCCAAGATATTAATATTGAACATACATTCTTCAAGCAATTGTTAGAGTCTTAAAAAACTAAATGACATACACTGTTCTGAAGTATTTTGAGAATATGGAGTCAACTCTCAAACAGAGCAGTGGAGAGAGAGAAGGAAAAATATTACTTTCATTTCATAGGTGAAAAATAGATATATCAATCAATTTGCTTCAAAACTAGAAAACCTGTGCTAGAATCAGCAATAAAATCTTGCTCTCTTTTAAGCACAGTGAGATATGTCCATCCTATCATATTCTCAAATCAAAGCTGTTTTCTGTCACTGAGTAACTATAAAGATCAGGAGGCCAAGAATGGCACAAAACAGACTGTAGAGAGAGCGCTTGGATCAATGGCGTAAACCTGTCTGATGGTGGCATATCTATTTTGTGTGTTATGGATAAGGATCTTAGATGATTTTGCAAGTCAAATTCTATCTTCTCTTAAACAGATACTTTAAAATACCAGTAGTGGGAAACAAAGCTTTAAAACTGGACCCATATTTAAGGATGGGTAATTACTCTTTGCACGGTTTACCAATGACAGAATTTACATGAAGGTCAAAATGGCAGCAGGTCCCTTATCCAGAATCAGTACAGGAAATTTCAGTTCTCCAACCTTAAGGGAAGCGTATCAGGTCCCTGAGTGGTCACTCCAAGTGAGCCATGCAGGAGCCACAGGGTCCTTTCAGGACCTGACAGCCCTCAATCAATAAAAACATGATTTACTCGCTTATGCTGGCCTTGACAATGAAAAATCAGGAAATAAGGTGAGACAGACCTCGTTTTTCATACCAATTGCAGCTTGAACCCTGAGTGATTTTTTTCTTTTTCTGTGAGATAGTTATTAGCTCCCTGCCCAAAATAAGTTAGATAACTGAATAAAGTCAAAGCTTATTATTGTTCCACTTTCCAAAAGTGAAGCTTAACCTTTCAACTACTCTGTTGATTTCTACTTATGCTAATACTATTTTCTCCAAGTTCCTTTAGTGATACCAGCCGGGTGCTACAATTTTCATTTAAGATCAATTTATAAGAAAGGAAACATTTTGATGGCTGAGACTAGTTAGAGGAAAAACTGTCTCATAGTTCATTCTATAAAGAACTTCTCTTAATACTTCACAAATTAAGATCCCATTTTATTCTATATGTAGGAAGCCTAAAAATAACTGACATAGAAATGCAAAGAGCATACAAATATTCAGAAAATATCATTCACCAAACAGAAATTAAAGCAAAATTGTATAACTCTTACACTTAAAGCAGGTATTAATATCTAATGTTGGGTACACAGGGTTAGAACACTAGTATATTCTAATGTTGGCATTGTCAGCTGGTAGAATCATTTTGAAAAAAGGTATCAAAGGCATAGCCACAGATAACAAGGACATTCAAACCCATTCACTGTGCAAATAATCCCACATCTGAACATTTATCCCGAAGGAGTTATTCAATGGAGCCAAAAACCATATGCTCACAATTGCTTTTATAGATTTATCTATAAAAACAAAATTAAAGAATCAACCTAAAAGTCCAACAATAAGTGACCATTTTATTTAACAATGGAAAATCCACACAATGTTATATTATACTGATTATACAGTTATCTTAAAATAAGGAAGGAAAAAGAATCCACAGTAGTTTGTACAGCACAGTTACAACCAGAAATGTGGATATGATAGCAGAAAAGGCCCAGAATGCAACATGCCAACATAAAAATAATTGAACAAGAATGGAGAAATTAGAGTCGGGCATGGTGGTACATGCCTACAATCCCAGTGGCTCCAGAGTCTGAGGGAGGAGGATCGTAAGTTCAAAGCCAGCCTCAGCAACTTAGTGAGGAGGCCCTAAGCAAATTGGTGAGATGCTGTCACAAAATAAAATATTTTTAAAAAGGGCTGTGACTCTGTGGTTAACTGCCCCCTGGGTTCAATCCTGGTACCAAAAAAAAAAAAAAAAAAAAAAAAAAAGAAGAAGAAGAAGAAAAGAAAAGAAATGATAAAATAAGAAGGCATTGCTATATCCACAACATTACAACATTTCTTTTAATTTTTAATTTCTTCTATTTTTAATAGTTTCTACCTTTAACTCATTGCTTCATGAGGCAAGGTGATATCCAATGGGTTGGTGTCTCTGGGAGGTGAAGCCAGCACTGCATCCCTGTGTATATGACTAAGCACTAGTCTCACTAGCACTGTACTTTCATTTAAATAAAAACCGTATCTGAAAAGTGATGCAGAAACCTGTAGCCTTGGGCCATTATTGATTTAATGATATGCAAGAATACACTGTCACATGGTAACTTCCTCTTTTTAAAAAAAAATGACTTTGGCAACATGAAGGTAAGGAGAAAGAAAGAATAATATTGAATAATTACTAGATTTATAAATTTTTTCCATCAATGGGGACTGAACCCAGGGTCTTGTGCATGCTAGGTAAGCACACCATGACTGCACTACATCTTTCAGCCTAGAATAGTAAACTTCCCTCATCCCTTTGCTTATTTTCTTTCAGGAGCTCTGGTTCTTTACCATTTGGGAGTTAAGGACCACATTGAGAATTCACTGAAGCTAGAAAATGGTCACATGTACTTAGACTAAAATACTGACACAAACTTTTCAAGGGTTTCCACTTGCTCTCCCAACCTCTTCTAGAGGATCCACACATTTCTAATGAGGAGACACCATGTCTCAAGGGTGTTATTTAATCTCTACCCTTTCCTCCAAAATGCAGATAAAAAATGACTTTCTCTTGCTGCCTATCAAAAATACTGTTTGGGATTTTGGAGATAAGTTCTTTCATTCTTAGCCACTGGAGAAAATGTAGGGAGGTATACACATTCCTAACTCCGGGTACTATGCTGAATAGTCTACATATAATCATTGTCTATAATTAATTTTTTTGAAAGATATTACTCCTCCTAATTTTATAGATGATGAAACTGAGGATCAGAAAAACAATGCTGGCTGAATCAGGCATTAAGGGGATATTCTAGGATTCAATGTCAAATCTGATTGAATCCCAATACTCACTCAAATTAGAAATTAGAATAAAATACAGGTAATATCCTAAATACATAGAAAGACCTTCACAAATCTGGAAGATCACCATGTTCAAGTTACCTACAATGCAGGAATACCACAATCCATGAAAAGATAACAAGTGTATTTAATACTAGGTGGACTGATTTATTTTTTATTTTATTGCCTTTGGCAGTGAAAAAATACTTATCTGTTCAAAACTGCATTAGTTTATTAATAACATTCTAATGCAAATGAGAAATAATGTCTAAATATGTTTTCATACAGAAGGGGTTTGGAATGACTTTAGAAATTACAACTATTATAACTGAAATTGTACTGGATAGAACAAAGAAAGACCACATAGTTTATCTGGCATTCTAAAAAGCTATCCCAAAATGCATTTACAGACACACACAAATATGCATATATAAATTTACATATATTTTAAAGTTTGCTTCATTTGTAATACTGTCCAGCCCTAAAAGAAAAATTTCTGACATTATTGGAGAACTTTAAGGAAGAGCTGATTAGAAGTGTTAAATATATAGAAGAAAATCATTAAAAAGTTCTTTTGAACACTAATTAAAAAAACTCCATGTGTTTAAAAGTTCTATTGTAACACATGTGTTAGGTACAATGAGAAGCATTCAGGATACAGGAAACAAAAAAGTCTAGAAAGAAATAGTTTAAAAGCATACACCTTTCTGAAATTAACTATAGGGTACATTACTCAGGTGACTATTTTAGATTCATACAGAGTAACATTTCTAGTAAGTAAATGTGACATTATTATGCCCATTTCCCATGCTGAAACTATTCAAAAATGACTGGTGGAATGGATTTGGCAATTTAGGTATTTGGCAATTTGAGTTTTGGGTTATATACTTTCCCAATTCATAGCAATTCATAGCAATTTCTCTTCAGGGAAAAATACTGCAGTTATTTCAGGTCTGATAAGATTCTTAGAAAGTAGGGGAGTCTGCAGGGAAATGAGCATTCCAGTTGTCTCTTGAAACAAGATACATTCCATGCTTTTATAATCACATCAAAATGGACTCTACAGTCATGAATAACTTCAAAAAGACCAAAACAAACCAGCAAACAAACAACAAAACCCCAGGCACAATGGGACAATTATTGAACAATTTCTAAACTAAATATAAGTAGCATTTGAAAAGTTTCAGAAATTTGCGTAGAGTAGCTAATGCCCAGAAATCTTTATATGTTGAGTGCATGAACTGCCAGTCATGACAGAGCCCAAAGGAATACAGTCATGCTATACAAAATCTAACGGTGACCAATACAAGAAATGGCCTTCTGTATCTTTAGACAGTTTTAAATGAAATGTCATGAATGATCACGGAAATCATGTCGAATCAAGCCAGTGTGTCAAGAGTATATTGATTTGGACAAAACAGAAGAAATGGTTACCATACAGGTATTTTTTAGTAAGTATTTTTCTTTAAATTTAGCATAATTTGGAACAAATATGAACAAAAGAGGTAACCTGGAAGGAATTTTCAACTTCTTTTAATTGACTTTCAAATATTTCTGCACTTTATTAGCACAAATATTTGTAACCTTGTGATTTTTATAATTTACAGGCTCTAATTTAATTTTAGGTTCTGGAATATTTTCTTAACGATTTCCCTAGAATAATGATAATGATAATGACACCATTGTCAATAATGATATAATCTGCTTTAAATTCTCTTGAAACATAGTATTGCTAATTTTACAGATGATGAAACTGATGCTCAGTAATATAACCACTATCATAAAATTATATCATAAAATTATCAAAATTATATATTGATATAATGATATGATCTTTTCTGTAAAAGTTCTAATCCAAATTCCAAGACCCAAAGATTCAGTCCTTTTTTGTGTTTGTAAAGGTTGGTGTTAAGTTTTTCAAAACATGAGAATCTCTTGTTTGTATGCAATTAAATAAAATAATTTTAAAGTGACCAACAACAATAAAATCTTAATTTGCAGCAACATAGGAAGTCAAATCATCCTCATTTCTAGGAAGGTCTCAGAAACAAACAAAAAAGTCAGTGGATAGATGGTCAGATCCATCCTTTAGGCAACAAGTGTCTGCTTGCAGCTGGGAAAAGCATTTCCATTTTCCACCAAGTTTTCCAGATCCTTTCTCTCCCCAAAAGTTACTTAACGGATTTCAGCAAGGTAGCGTTTAAAACCAGAGTTACAGTTTTACTTAGCTGTTAATAACACTGAGTGACATTTCTGATAAGCCAAGAAAATCCTGAAAAACTAACACAGCTAACATGATTTTAGTTTGAGCTCATTAACAGTTAAGTACATTCTCCTTTTCTTTAAACCACACCGTGCATCTGGTCTGCCTCCCTCCCAGTCTGCTTACCCCAGGAATAATGAATTTAGTCTGAGGAGACATGAGGCGTCTGTCAAGCATGCCAGCCCAGTTCCGAGGGGGCACAGCACTCCAGCGGGAATACCCTTCACAGGAGCAAGAACCGCTCCGTTCCAGTTAACCAAGGCCAAGTCTGGCTGCACTGAACAGCATAGTAATCACTTTCTTTTTCCTTGCTGTTTTGGGGTGTGTAGTCTTCGTTGGTATGACTTTGTGACTTTCTAAAGTTCTTCAGATTACAACAGCTCTCTGTGTTCCAAAACCAGTTAGGCACAGCAGAGGAGCCCATTAAAGTCAATTAGCAAATGCAAGTGGGAGGGTCTTTTTCTACTTTGAATGACGTCAGCTGGCTTGGAAGAAAGAGGCTTGCAAACTTGTCAAAGCAGAGTAACACTTCATTAATATCAGATGCATGCCTTCAGGCAGCACTGGTCACAAAGTGCTTAGAGATACTTTCTGTAGTATAGAAAAACAGATTGCACAACTGGATAAGCTCTTAGCATTCAACTACTGTTCTGAAAAACTCTGGAATTAAAGTAAAAACATTCTTCTACTCCCACCCAGTGAAGAAATATTTTCTTTTTGGCATATGAGAAAATGATATCTTTCTCTTTTGCTGCCTTTAAAAGTTCTCAATGCTTCTGGAGAATATATTTTATAGTCAAATAAGTATCAGTATAAGTTTATATTTAAGTTAAAAACTTCTTTTCATCCAAAGATACTCAGAAGTGAAAGAGTAACCACAATACTGAGAACATATTTGCAATGCATATGACAAATGGCTACTATCCAGAAAATACAATTTTTTAAGTCAATAAATAAAAGACCTGCAACCTAAATCAAGAAAAAAAGGCAGAAACAGATAAATCATAGAAGAGAAGATCCTAGTAGCCAGTAAATAGGCTTAAATGCTTCACTTCATTAGGAATCAAGAAATAGAAACCAAGGTCAGTCACAGGTTGCCTCTTCACACTCCTCAGAATGGAAATATTCAAGAAATCTGAAAATACCCTATCTTGAAGATGTCAGGCAAGTCCTGGCAAGGGACAGTTCTTGGATCAAATCTAGCTGGCCAGCCACCTGTTTTGCACGACCTGCAAGCTAAGAATGTGTTTTACATTTTTAAATGATTGGGGGAAAATATCAAAAGCAGAATGATGCTTTGTGACACATGAAAATTATATGAAATTTAAATCAGAATTCCATGCGGGAGGGTGAGGGTGTTGGATGTGTGTTAGGGGCATAGTCTAAAATCCCAGAGGCTCGGGAAGCTGAGCAGGAGCATTGTGAGTTCAAAGCCAGTCTCAGCAATTTATTGAGGCCCTCAGCAACTCAGCAAGATCCTGTCTCTAAATAAAATGTAAAAAAGGGCTGGGGATGTGGCTTAGTGGTTAAATGCCCTGGGTTCAATCCCTGGTTAAAAAAAAAAAAAAAAAAAATTAGCATTCCTAAATAAAAGGTTATGACATAGCTGTTCAATTCACAATAGCCAGATTGTGAAACCAACCTAGATGTCCTTCAATTGATGAATGGATAAAGTAACTGTGGTATATATATACAATGGAATTTTACTCAGCTATAAAGAATAATAAAATTATGGCATTTGCAGGCAAATGGATGAAATTGGAGAATATCATGTTAAGTGAGATAATCCAATCTCAAAAAACCAAAGGACGAATGATCTCGCTAATAAGCGGATGATGACACATAATGGGGGGCTGGGGGGCACAAATGGAGAAAGGAGGGACTGTATAGAGGGGAAAGAGAGGTGGGAGGGGTGGGGGGGAAGGAAAAAATAACAGAATGAATCAAACGCCATTACCCTATGTAGATGTATGATTACACAAATGGTATGCCTTTACTTCATGTACAAACAACATGTATCCCATTTGTTTACAATAAAAATAAATTTAAAAAAAGGTAATGACAACCAACCACCCTTTTCTGTACACATATGTTCTATGGCTGTGTTTGTCCTACAATAGCAGAGTTGAATAGTTGCAACAGAGACCATGTAGTTCACAAAGCCTTCAATATTTCTGTGGCCCTTCACAGAAAAGGTGTACAAAGCCCTAATGAGCATCAGCCAGACGTTCATACGCCATTGGTGAGAGCATGCACCAATTGTATAGCCACATAGAGACCTGGTAGAATGCAGTCAAGTCCCAGCGAGTTGGCTCTCCCTATCTACAAGTTCAGCATTCATGAAATTAACCAACCACAGATGGAAAATACTTGAAATAAAAAACAAACAAAACAACTGCACCCGAATTGAACATGCAGACATTGTTTTACTCACTATTTCCTAAACAGTACAGTATAAAAACCATTCACATAGCATTTACATTACATTGGATATTATAAGTAATCTACAGGAAGATGTGAATAAGTTGTAGGTTAATACTATGCCGTTTTATACAAGGGACTTAAGTATCAACAGATTTGGGTACTCATGGGGTACCCAATCCCAACATTTATTATCTCTTATGTTTTTGACAGTAGTTACCTGTTGAGATGCCTTTCATGTTGTACCTGTGAGCTAATTTTGTTTCTTTGCTGAAGTATCTATTCAGGTCCTCTGCTTTTAAATGGTGCTGTCTCTTTTCTATTGAGCTGTGAACTTCTTATATATTTTATGCATTAACCCTTTAACAGATATGTGATTTGCAAATATTTTCTCCATTGGCCACTTCCTCATTTTGATAACTGGTTCCTTTGCTGGGCAGTTTTTGAGTGTATTCTAGTGTTGCCTGTATATTTGGTGTGACATTCAAAAAAATCTTTGCCAAGGCCAACATCAAGGAGCTTTTTCCTCATGCTTTTTTCCAATTTTATGGTTTTAGATATTATACTTAGGTCTTTAATTCATTTTTAGTTTTTTTGTGTGAATGATATAAAATAAGCATTCAGTTTCATCTCACTTGGGGTATAGCAGAGCCTGTACCAGCAGGTATGAGACCCTGGGTTTGATTCCAGGTAACAAAGAAAAAAAAAAGAACCTATGATAGAATTTGTATAAAGTTTGAAAACATGAAAAGATACTATATACTTTAGGTGATAAAAAGTATAAAGATTAATATGAACATGATGTGCCAAAACCAGCATAGTGTTTTTGTCTCAAGAGGAGACATATTTGAAGGGTTAATGGGGGTGTAGCAACTTTATTAGTGATATTTTGCTTCTTCTGTTATTATTTTATATGCTTCTTTGTAGTCTGAAATAATAAATAAATGTAGAAAATCAGGAAAAATGTTAAAACAAATTATGACACAAAAAGTGCCAGATCGTTACACAGCCATTAAAATATTTATGGGACACTTTTAGTATGTAACAAATAGGTGACAGATAAAGCAAAAGAAAAATGTTGGCCACAATTTGCTTTCACAATAAGGACAATACTGCTAAAAATGTTTAGAAAAAACTTATATGGAAACATATTCACTGTTAACTGTGGTTGTGGGTTGCTTGGTAGCTAAGATTTTTTTTCCTTTTGAAAAATTTAGTACTTTTCAAATCTTTTAAAATGGGTTTGTATTACTTTTTCAATCTTGAAAATTATTTTTCAGTGCCTAACAGGCAACCAACAGGCAAATCTAATTTTGCAGGGAAATTAGAAACCTTTATTTAACTCATGATTTACTGAATAGGATATTTTCTCTTGCTATGAGGACCGACATTAACTTGTAGAAAACATACAGAAAGAAAGAAATTTGCCCAGTAGAAATGCAAACGTTGTCTTATGTGAAAGATACCCCCTCCCTCAATTATGGATTTATTGCCCTGTGGAGAATTAGTCAGTACTGTATCTAATTTAAGAGTCTGAACCCATTCTTCCTTTTCCTGTTTCTAAATTTTATGTCACTTCCATAATTTTTTAAACTGGCTTTATCATTCTGCTGCTCCTCTCAATGAATTAAAAAAAAAAAATCTTTGGCATATATCCTTTCTATATTTGTTTGAAAGAAATGTTGTGAAATTTTGGAAAAATTATACTGCACACCAATTTTAAATTTGAACCATAAGTTCTTTCTCTAACACTGAGATAGATATGAGGACTAGTTTTCCAAGCCCATCCCACTTTCATTTATACAACCATTAAAATATATTCACAATGGAAAAATGCTAATAACTAATAATGACTTCAGGTAAGCAATACACAACTGAGATTCTAAAAAAGAATGAGGATGAACTTCTGAATGAAACGTGGGCAGTTCAGTGCTTTCCCAAGGTCTCATAAACTCTCTAATACTAAACAATAGTAGTTTTTCTTGTGTGTGGTTGTTAAAAGTATATTATTCTTCTCACATGTTCAGTGGGAATTTTTCTTCCTCTCAAATGGATTTCAGAGATATTTTGTTGAGGTCCTTGGGAGGAGCATGAAGAGAAAAGCTAAAGAAACTAAGGTAGAAACACACACCCCACTAAAAAATAAGACTATGGAGGAAAGGAAGAGTTGAGATTATGAGGATAGGAAGTGACAGAGTTTCGATGAGAGACAATCTGTCATGCCAGAAACCAGAAGAAATAAGAATTCAAGACAATTTGGTCACTTCCCAGGGATAAGAGCATAGAAAACAGAAATAAATCTTAATTTAGGTAAGTAAAATCAGATCCAATAGTATTGCTTGGTTTATCATACTTCCAGCAAATTTTCAAGTTAGATGATCATAATTTAGGGAGTAAATATCAAAAATACATAGCCATATTATAGAATAAAAATGTTAAAACAGCACTTTTTTTCTAAGTATAAAATAAATTTTCTGCTTGTAATTCATTTTCATTGTTGATTATTGGAAAATAAGACAACAGTAGGAAAAAAAAAAAAAAGAAAACAAGGAAACACTCATCCTTGTCATCCCTCAGGTTCCTAATCTGCAAAAAGGGGCTCAGACTTCAAAGGATAATTGTCACGATTACATAAAACATCTAGTACACATCTGGCATATCAGAGTTTCCAAATAAATGTTCGTTTCCTTTCTATAACTCAGTGGTTCTCAACTGGTAGTGATTTTACCCTGTAGGGGACATTGAGCAATTTCTAGAACCATGGTTGATTGCCACAACTACAAGAGGCAGGGGGTTTACTGGCATCTCCTGGTGGAGACCAGCAATACTGCTCAACACACGAGCAGGATGCAGGGCAGCCCTGGGACAAAGAACAATCCAGCTCAGAATGCCCATAGTGCTGGGACCGAGAAAATCCACCACAAATGAAGATGACCTTTGTGAAGCTTTAAATTATAACCAAGAGGACAGAACACGAAATTCATATCATTTCCAGAATGACTTCAGGTTGCCTGAAAATGGGAGAGGGGATTAGAGAGGCAAAGGGGAAGAACAGGAAAAAGAGACCACTGTGGTTTTGGAATAACTCTGAAGCAGCCCCAGAGGGCTCCCCAAGTGCCTGCTTATTCTGTGATTACAGGAGAAGCCCACAGAGGCCACGGGGTAGCTGGGTGTGGGATTTCAGAAGGAAGGACCTGAGGTCTCTGCAGTCCTGAGGAGTCTTCCAATCACTAACTTTTGCCTTAGTGTATTTCCCATTCCATTCCTTCCCATCCCCACCTCCAAGATGTCTTTGCTAAACTGTGAAAAAGGCTTAATGACAATGAAAACACTATAACCAGAGGGCTCCTGGAGAGCTGTTTTTATAACTGAAGATGCATGCTGGCTCATCTGAAAAGAGAAGGATTCTCCTCATTGTTAGATTGGTATGCAGTCTTGTTACTGTCTACCCACACAGAAGGCTGGGAGGACAGCCTCAGTAATTCTGACTCCTCCCTGAGACAGTTTTCCCATTTGTTGTTTTAAAGTGTAAAACAGCAGCAGATCTTTCTAGATGGGGAAGTAGTAGCCAAAGGATAAATATGTTATGTTGCCAGGAGACGGAAAAAAAAAAAAAAAAAACAGAGAATTTTGGAGGTCACATATTTCAAGTGGTCAGTCCAGACTATTTATCCAACAGAAAAGGATTGTGAAAAATTCCCTTGATCACACCCCAACTCAGAGTTTAAGCATCAATAGTGTTGTCTTTGATTGCAAAAGGCCATGATATGTATACAAATATGAATCATGCCATAATACAATCATGGTATGTATTAGCCAGACAGTGAATCATGAAAGCAAAACCAAATTAGCATGTGCACACATTAAGGCACACATGTGTTTTTGGTAAATAACAGCCAAACACATCATTTCCTCAAGAAATAAAAATAGGAAACAATTTCATGCCAAAGTAAAAAACAAAACAAATATTCTCCCTCTCTCACACACACACAACTGAGTTTTCATTCCACAGAACAATCTATCACTAATAGTTTTCTTTACTTCATTTAACAAAACACCAACAGAAAAACTAGTTCTTGACTGAAGACAAGAGCAAAGAAAGAGCAAAGCTATTTTGTCCCAAAGCTGTATTACCCCAATGCTATACTATGGAACTTCCTCAGATTTTATTCCCCTAAGTAGCCCATAATCATCTCTGCTTCTGATTCCTCCAAATGCACTGGAGTTGAGAATTTTCACTAAAACCAGATACTCCAATAAATGATAAATACATGAATAAAAAGGCCTTCCTTTTCGTTGCATAAAAAAATTAGAATGGGGAAAACATGGTTGAATTTTCATCTCTCTTTTCTCCTTGATGAAATAGCTGTTTCCCATTTATGTTTATGTACTATGCTCTTTATCACACGTGAAGAGCTAAACAATCTCCTTTTTTTTTTAGAGGCAACTGTAAATACGATGAATTTTATTTTTTTATTTTTTATTTTTTTGCTGACATACTATGAGGCAAAACAAAATCAACACCATACAAAATAACTTTACAAAATATCATTCACATCATATTTAATCAGATTTACAGCATTCTGTGCATGTTAGGGGTTATGTAAGGAGGTGAAAAAACACTATGCCAAACTTTTAATATTAGTTTATATACACACAGTAAGAAACAAAACAAGTAACTGTTAGGTTTTCCATGAATTTATTGCAAAAATAATGCAAACTACTTAACCTAGTAAGCTGTAAAAACAAACTTGAAAGGACCCAGCTCAGTTTAACACAGTAGGTGCTCAGTGTCTCAGCAACAATCTCCTTTTGAGATGCCAAATTAAATTCAACCATATCACCACCAACCAACTGCAAGAACGGAAAAGTTCTCTGCTTCCCATCTCCCACCCCCATTTTTAGATGGGACACCCTCAAAAAATGAATACTTTCATGAATGAGGAGGTGCAGTGATTTTTATCTAACATCAAAGCAACAAATTAAACAATTTTAGGATAGAGAAGGTGTTTGGGGCACTCATTTGACCTTTCTAACACCCCTGACCATGGATCTGTTCAATTGTCAATTTGACTCTGAAGAACATGGTTGGTAATCTTTGGTACTTGTAACCTACAACTTAACATGGTAAAACTTCTTTTGATACCACTAAAATTAATTAGACATCTTTTGAGAGTTAACTATGAAAGAACTACTGGTGACTTTCTATAACAGCTGAATGAATACTTATTTTGTATATTACGTATAATGTTTCAATATTTCTCAATACATTCGCCACTGAATTATTCAATACCAGGCTGATGCTAGGGAAGACACCTGAAAGGCTAGATTCCTTTCACCGTGTTTTTGTGAGACTCTCTCTTGTCACATTCCTCAACCCTCTTTTCCCAGCTCTTCTCTATCCTGCAATCATAGGAGTTTTCCTCCTGAAATTTTAAATTCTCACCTCTCTTTAAGAAATAATTATTTTGTCATCCTGCATTCTATATGCTCCCTTTTCACCAGGTTGAATTTGCTAAATGTTCAAGACTCTTGAATTCAATGTTGACAAGATGCTTCTCTATACATTTCCAGAAGGCTTTTCAATCCTACCCTGCCTCCTCAAAAAACAACCAATTCTTCCTCCCACGCCCCAATCTTTTGAACTACAGTCAACTGCATAACCATCCTCTTGTCCAGACCCAAACTTATTAAGTCTTGTCCATTCCAGCTCCAAGTGCTTCCCAAATCCAACCCTTGTCACCTCTCTCATGACGACACTAACTCATCTCCTGGTTGCTGTCCAGTTGCCACAGAGCACCACGATGGTCTGTTATGAAGCATTACACAGATCACTTCTAACACTCTGCTGCTTAAAATCCTCTACCCAATTCTCACTGCACCTGAAACAGCCATCGCTTTCGGGGCCTATTGAATACTGGCTTCTACCCACATCACTGATGTCACCTCCCTCAGTGTCTTGTCACCTCCACATTGCAGTCATACCTGACCCTTCTGTTCTCAGACAATGCCAAAAGCACTCCTGTGCTGGGGTTTCTGGTACTTCTCCCCTGCCTGGCAAGCTCTCCCTGGACACTCACAGGGCTGCCTCTGTTTATATCACTGAAGTCTCACTTCAGACCTCATGTTCTCAAAGAAAGCCTAACTACTCATGCCAAAGATGAAATACTCTTCACATGATACTATCTGATTTTCCTTATAGTCACATAGCAATCGACGTTTTAAAAATGTACATCCAAAATACATAGATTATATATTTTCCTGTATATTAAATACACCATTCGTGAATGTTTATATAATGCATGCATGTGTGTGTGTGTGTGTGTGTGTGTGTGTGTGTGTGTAAATATTTGCTTTCCCCAATGATAATGTGTGGCGCCCACAGTCTTTCCACCATGTTGGTGTCTGATTTAATGTTACCACCACCAATGGAACTGTTGCTCTTGAAGTAACACAGTGTGGCTCAAAATTCAGTAAAACCTTGCAGTACATTCAGTAAAGTGAAAAGTATACTAGATTTAGATTTGGAAATCTGAGGTAGTCCCAGCTCTGCTGCCATTAGCTAACTGTTTAAGTTACTTGATATGCCTGGGCCTCAGAGTCTTCTACTGTAAAGAATGAATGTTCCACTAGTCACTCTAAAGAGAGGCTAGAAATCTAGCCAATGTTCTAGGAACATTATTCTAATAAACAGTTGGAGGGGAAATGGAGGAAAAGACTTTATGCCATAATCTTAGTCCATTAGCTGTTAAGAGCTACCAATTACAATCTCCAGGGCTTCTTAATTTAAGGAAAAGAAAACAAAACAAAAGAAAGAAAAGACCTGAATAAATGTTACCTTCTTGGTTAACTGAATTTCCAGCTAATTTCTATTTAAACAAAAAGCTGTTCATGTTGTGATTTCTGGAAAGAGAATATCCGATAACTACCTGCATTTGTGCTTGATTACATATGTATTGTATATTACTAATATATCACTAATCTGTGCAAAGTTTGCCAACATTTTCAGTATTAAATAATGAAAATAATGAGTCTTTATGAGGTCTTTAAAAAGATTCTACATTTTAAAGACATGAATTTTTAAGTTCAATATAATAAAAGGAAATAAAACAGATGTGGAAAAATAATGTGGGATAAAAGTACTATTTAAAAAGGAACATACAGGATAGCTAAAAAATCATGGATTAAGATGTGGTGGTTCTCACAATGTGATTTCATTTTACTGACTTCTCCAGTGTGGTAGTGAAACAAATCCTGGTTTGTAGGTGTAAATTTAGCATAAAGCACAAAACTGCAATTGTTTACACCCTGATTTTAACTACAATGACACATGTTTACATTCATAATATTTCCTTCCCTTTTTTATTATGAGATGATTTATGAGTACCAATTCTGGAAAACATATATATCCACAACCACATTATAAAAACAGAGGCATGATTCATCACTGGTTTTTTGAGAATAAAAACTTCTTTTATTGTTTGTGGAACTTCAGGATATATCACAAGTAGGTTCCTATTCATGTATTAATGTGATTCGTGACTGCTTAACGCTTCACTTGGGAGAATGTTCCCTGGGTCTCTACCATCCTTTTTTTGTAATGCAGTTAACCATCCACATTAATAAAATTTATTCCTATATTACCCAAAGTGTGCACACTTAATCTGAATGTATTATATACTGCAGCCGAGTGGACTTGGGATTAGGAAAGCAATTAATTTTTTTTTTTTAATTCCCACAGTTGAATGACAAATCACATGCTTGTATACAAATGACAAATATGTACATCTTTGGCTTGCAGTCCTAACTTTTTTCATGATATTCATTCTTCCATCAGCAGTCCTCGAAGGGAGAACCCCAAGACCATTTTAGGATGTCTGTGAAGTCAACTCTCTATTGAGTGTCAAATGAAAAACTGGAGATACCCCAAAGTAAGTATTTGGAAGATGTAAAGGTTTTATGTCTCTTTATTCTCTAAATGCCAAAATCATATACCACCAATCTCTTACCTGCTGTTTGTTCATATGAATAGGTCTGGAGCCCTGAAATTTACTTAATCTCTGACAATACAATGGTTGGTTTCATTGAATCAAAATTGCCAGACATGGTGACACACACCTGTAATCACAGTGGTACAAGAGGCTGAGGGAGGAGGATCACAAGTTCAAGGCTAGCTTCAGGAATTTGGTGAGGCTCTAAACAACTTAGCAAGACCCTATCTTAAAACAAAAACAAAAAGGACTGGGGATGTGGCTCAGTGGTTAACCACCCCTGATTCAATCCCTGGTTACCTCCTCCTGCCCGCCCCCACCCCCACAAAATCTATGGTTAGTTCAACAGAAGGGCTCTCCTTAAATATCTAGTTATTCTACACTGTTCCTTTGGAGTGACAGAATGAGCTGTTACAGAGGTGCCAGTGTTTGATGATGTGTACTGAGCCCTGATAAGCAGGATCCCCTCAATGTCTGCATAAACAAACCATAGAAGCGTAACTTAAGTCTGGGTATAATTGAGAATCATTGTGGCGAATCCATGAGTTATCCTAACAATGAATATGATGGATATGATACGTGGATAAATCAGGCCCAAGGCAGGTGTGTAAATACTCTCACTTGCTTTAAACCATCAGTGTTCAGCCTTGCTGCAAAAGTGGACTCCTGGGAGAACTTTCAGTTTCACCAGTACCTGAGTTCCACACCCTGAGGTTCTGACTTAATGGATCTGGGAGGCAACTTGGGCATGTGGATTTTTAAAAGCTCCCCAGATGATTCTAAGGCACAGCCAAGATAGAAAGTCACTGCTTGAGGGATGCGTGAATTTTTGTCTTTTCTCTGCATGTTTCATCACTGTTCAGACTATGAATCTTGAAATTTTGTACCTCTGGAACTTATACCATGAAACCTAGCATTTGGTGGTGGTTGCCTGGAGGTGGCCCTGACACACTGTTTTAGTCAGCTTTTTCATGGCTGTGACTAAAGGATCTAACCAGAACCATCATAGAGGAATAAAAGTTTATTTGGGGGTCTCACAGTTTCAGAGGTCTCAATCCATAGACAGCAGGCTCCATTCCCCAGGGACTCCACATGAGGCTGAACAGCATGGTGGAAGAGTGTGGCAGAGGGTAGCAGCTCACATGGTGATTAGGAAGCAGAGAAGAGACTCCACTCACCAGATACAAAATACAACCCACAGCGACGCCCCCAGTGAACCACTTCCTCCAGCCACACCCCACCCACCTCCACTTACCACTCAATCTCATCAGGGATTTAAGGCTATAGCCCAATCATTTCTCCTCCAAACCCTCTTGCATTGTCTCGCCCGTGTGAGCTTCTGGGGACACGTCATCTAAACCATAAGACACCCTGCCTCCAAGAGTGGCTGCAGTCCAATCTATAAAGAACTCAAAAAACTCTACACCAAGAATGCAAATAACCCAATGACAAATGGGCTAAGGATATGAACAGACACTTCACAGAAGAAGATCTACAAGCAATCAACAAACATATGGAAAAATGTTCAACATCTCTAGTAATAAGAGAAATGCAAATCAAAACCACCCTATGATTCCATCTCACCCCAATTAGAATGGCGATTATCAAGAATACAAGCAACAACAGGTGTTGGCGAGGATGTGGGGAGAAAGGTACACTCATACATTGCTGGTGGGGCTGCAAATTAGTGCAGCCACTCTGGAAAGCAGTATGGAGACTCCTTAGAAAACTTGGAATGGAACCACCATTTGACCCAGCTATCCCACTCCTCGGCCTATACCCAAAGGACTTAAAATCAGCATATTACAGAGATACAGCCACATCAATGTTCATAGCTGCTCAATTCACAATAGCCAGATTGTGGAACCAACCTAGAAGTCCTTCAATTGATGAATGGATAAAGAAACTGTGGTATATATATACAATGGAATATTACTCAGCCATAAAGAGTGATAAAATTATGGCATTTGCAGGCAAATGGATGAAATTGGAGAATATCATGCTAAGTGAGATAAGCCAATCTCAAAAAACCAAAGGAAGAATGTTATCGCTAATAAGTGGATGATGACACATAATGGGGGGTGGGAGGCGTTAGTGTTAGGGTTAGAGTTAGGGTTAGGGATGGGGGCAAGAATGGAGGAAGGAAGGACTGTATAGAGGGGAAAGAGGGGTGGGAGGGGTGGGGGGAAGGGAAAAAAATAACAGAATGAATCAAACAACATTACCCTATGTAAATTTATGATTACACAAATGGTATGCCTTTACGCCATGTACAAACAGAGGAACAACATGCATCCCATTTGTTTACAATAAAAAAAAAAAAGTGGCTGCAGTCTCACCAGTTACCCCCCCAAACAGTTCTTATTTTCATATCAGTCTTAACTTTCCATCAGCTTCAAGTATTTGGCACTTCTGATCCATGCTCAAACCCCATGCTGCCTTTACACAGGTCTGGGACACAAGTGTCTCCTGCCCTGGTCTTGAACCAGCCCTGCCAGGCTCACTCAGTCCTAGATCCAGAGGCCATATGCATACAAATCCTGCTCATCTGCAAGAGAATGGTTAGATACTGTCTGACACTTCCGCCCTCAGCAGAATACAACACATAAATGTAGTCATTAATAGCACTACTGAAGCAATTCAGTACTTCCAGATGTGCATATTTCCACAAAACAGCATTTGGGTAGGTTTGGATATTACTGGAAGCTAAAGAAATGAATCACGAGAGAATCATATTGCTTTTTATTATGAAAATGTAATGGATATACTTATGAAAAACATGTGAAAGCCCTGCGTTTTTGTGGTTACTTTACTTGGCCCCTGAAATCCACAGGTGCTTTGGAATAACATTAGAACATATTTCAAGGCATTATCACAAACACAATGAAAAATCAGGAATGTTCTAGGAATTTATTCTTTCATATCATGGAAGTCTTCCTAGTCTTCAAGAATATGTAGACTATGGAAGTTCTCTTAAAAAATATTACTTTTGCCAAGTGCAGGGTGGTACAACCTGTCATTCCAGCTATAAGGGAGGCTGAGGCTGGAGGATCCCAAATGCAAGATCAGCCAGGGCAACAGAGTGAGACCCTGTCTCAAAACAAAGCAAAAGGGGTTGGAACATAGCCTAGTGGTACAGCACTTGCCTATCATGCATGAGGTCCTGGGTTCAATTCCAAGTGTGGAGATTACTCAGAAAACTTGGAATGGACCCACCTTTTGACCAAGTTATCCCACTCCTCAGTTTATACCCAAAGGACTTAATATTAGCATACTATAGTCACGCTGGCACATCAATGTTTGTAGTAGCTCAATTCACAATAGCTAGATTGTGGAATCAATCTAGATGCCCTTCAACAGATGAATGGATAAAGCAACTGTGATATATATACACAATGGAATATTATTCAGCCATAAAGAATAATAATATTATGGCATTTGCAGATAAGTGGGTGGAATTGGAGAATATCATACCAAGTGAAATAAGCCAATCCCAAAAAAGCAAAGGCCAAATATTTTCCCTGATAAGTGGATAATGATATACAATGGGGGCTGGGGGAGGAATGGAAGAACTTTAGATTACATAGAGGGAAATGAGAGGGAGGAGGGGGTGGGGGTAAGAAAAATGGTGGAATGAGACAGACATCATTACCCTAAGTACATGTATGATTACACGAATGGTATAAATCTACATTGTGCACAACCATAGAAATGAAAAGATATACCCAATGAATCTAACTGCAGTCTGTAAAAATTAAAAAATAATTTAAAAAAATAAAAAAATAAATGTTTGGATAAACAGCAAATAACTAAATAAATAAAAACATTACCTTTTCCTTTCTGAATTAACAAGAAGCTAAGTAAAAATTTGAAGAGATTCCCACTGTTAGAAGAGTATACTGCCATATTCTTAGGGAAAGCAAGGATATCTTAAGGCAACGCTGCCTCCAAGGGAGTTTTGCATATTAGCACCCAATCGGATCTGATTTATCTGCAATATTTAATGTAATGCAGTCAGAGGTCACAGCAGTTCTGATGGAGTCTGATAAGGTAGGGACTGCATATTTACCTCCATCTGCTTCCTGGATTAAAACACATGAATTTTCTGCTATTTGTTTTTCTTGCATAAATTACATGAGTTAGGTCAACACTGAGTTGTACTTTGATGAACAAAGTCTCACCTTGAGACATAATTCTGAGTTCACAGCACCATTTACTTTGGGGGGAAAACTTTACATTCACTAATAATTTATATTGAATTTTTCCATTTAATTCAAGGTCACATTCATAGTCACCATACTTCATTTATTTCCAAATTAATCAACACAATTTTTCCCTTTTTTTCTACTTTATTTTTTTCCTGTTTCAGTATACCCAGTAATTAATTGTAGTACTACTATCTTTAGTTATTCAATTATCTTGAAAACTGGAGACACAGAGTCAGTCTAGGCGACAGGAAGCACCAAGACTGAGCCCTGACTGCTATCGAGTAGCTGCGTGATCTAGGCAAAGTGACTTCGTTCTATACATTCTCATTTCTGCCACCAAGAAATGGAGACACGCTGGATAGTCTGCATGATTTGTGGGGACCAGTGTACAATGAAGATACGGTACCTCTTATCAGAATTAGGATTTAACATGGTAATAGCAGAGCATTGATTCAACTGAAGGGTCCTTCTAACCACATCCCATGAAGCTGGCCTGAGAGATGTTAACAGTACACAGTTCATGGAGTTAATGTGAGGCGTAAAGAAGATAACATAATGTGCTACAAGACTTATGTTTTCTCATTTTTTAAAAAAACTTTTTTAGTTGCAATCAACCTTTATTTTATTTGTTTATATGTGGTACTGAGACTTGAACCCAGTGCCTCACACATGCCAGGCAAGCAATCTGCCACTGAGTACAACCCCCAGGCCCACATTTTCTCATTCTGATGTACTCAAACAACTGCAATCAAATTATAACACTTTAAAGTACTTTAACCAAACTTGCTACTTATTTTTTTGGATAGAAAAACAGATAGGAATTATACAGACTCCTGTCTGCTTTCAAGTAGAGTGTAATAACTGAACGTGATTATATCATTTCATTAAAACTTCCCAAGTAAGTGAATTTTCCAGTATTAGAACTCTTTTCCTCAACTGGTTAAAAATTTCCCATTTAGATCCATTCTGA
Source organism: Sciurus carolinensis (assembly GCF_902686445.1). NCBI lineage: Eukaryota > Metazoa > Chordata > Mammalia > Rodentia > Sciuridae > Sciurus > Sciurus carolinensis. The sequence continues at coordinate 26,999,470 of NC_062224.1, forward strand.
TGGGAAAATCTCTAATTCCATCCATTGTTATGGAGAATAAGTGGAATCCAAGTCGAACTTTTCTGATGCCTCAGATTCATAATGATCAACATTATTGTACTATGATTCTATTAGTGCTCCAAATAAAATATGCACAAGAGTAGATAAATTGTGAGATAAGTTCTACAAAGGTATTTTATACAAAGATCATAGACCAATTTTAGAACTGTGTAATATTCAGTGAAAAACAGCAAGCCCCCAAAGATGATGCACATAGAATGTGATTTCATTTATATGAAAAGTATTGAAAATATGCAAAATGACTGACTCTATTGCTTAGGGATGTGTACAGAAGTTAATGATAAGGAAAAGCAAGGTGATTATCATTGTAAAAATCAAGATCATGATTAGAGTTTTTGTTACAATTATCTACATGCATTTCATTTTCAAAACTTAAAAACAAACAAACAAACAAAAAGTAGCCAGGCATAGTGGTGCATGCTTGTATTTCCAGAAGGTTGGGGAGAATGAGGCGGGAGGATCACAAGTTCAAAGCCAGCCTCAGCACCTTAGCAAGACCCTAAGCAACTTAGTGATACCTCATCTCAAAATAAAAACTGACAAATGGGCTGGGGATGTGGCTCAGTGGTTAAGCACTTCTGCATTCAACTACTGATGGGGGAAAAAGAAAAACCTTAAAAAAATAAAATTTTATGTTTAGGTAGAAATTTAATAGATTATTATTACTATGCCTATAAAAAGCACTAACTGAATTTTTTGCTATTGTTTACCATTATATTCTGGACATTAATCCCATGTTAGGTGGGTAGTGTTAATATTTTCTCCCATTCTGCATTCTAATATTTTCTCTTTACTCTGTTGACTGATTCCTTTGTTTTCCCATCAATCAATTTAATTCCATTTGTCAATTTTGCCTTTGTTGCCTATACTTTGGGGTTCTTATAAAAAATATCTTCCTGTGTCAATGTATTTCTTCTTTGTTTTAGTCTAATAGTTAAATAATTCAGTTCCTACATTATCCATTTGCAATAATTTTTTATATATGGTATGCATACATGTACCTATATGTATCCATTTTTCCTGGCATAATTTATTGAAGAGTTTGTCGTTTCTTGAATCCACGTTCTTGGTACCTTTACCAAAAATCAGTTGATTGTAACTATATGAACTAATTTCTGGATTCTCTATTCTGTTCCATCAGTCTGTACATTGGTTTTTTATGCCAATGTACCATGCTGCTTTGGTAACTATAGCTTTGTGGTGTACTTTAGAAACCAGGTATTATGATGCTTTCAATTTTTATTTTTGTTCAGAATTTCTTTGAACACTGCATCTACTGTGATTTCATATGAATTTTAAGATTGTTTTTCCTATTTTTGCAAATAGTGTCATTAGTATTTTAATAAGGAATGCATTAAATCTTTAGATTGCTGTGGGTAGTATGGGCAGTTTAACAATATTAATCCTTCCAATCCATGAACATGGGATGTCTTTCCTTTTTTGTGTGTGTCCTGTTCAATTTATTTCATCAGTGTTTTATAATTTTCACTGTAGAGATATTTCACTGAATAGATGTTTCTCAAAAGACACAGAAATTACCATGAAATATGTGAAAAAAATTTTGACGTCACTAACCAGAAATGCAAATCAAAACCACGATGAGCTATTTTACCCCAGTTAGAATGATAGTTATAAAAAATACAAAATTAATACTGGTAGGGGTGTGGAGAAAGGGTATTTCTTATATACTGTTGGTGGGAATGTAATTTACTATAGCCATTATGATAAAAGTATGGAGGTTCCTGATAAAAACTGGGAAAATTGGTGAGGGTATGGATAGAGAGGGACTGGATAACAGATACCAACATACAGTTAGATGGCAGGAATGAAATTAGTTCTAGTGCTCTAAAGCATAGTCGGGTAACAAGCTACAATTCATCTTAAATCTAAAAACAATTAGAAGAGGTAGAAATCTTCTGGCACATAGAACTGAAAAACACATGAGAAGATGGAAATGTTAATTACCCTTATTTGACCATTACATATTATATATAAGTATCAAATTATTATACTATATCCTATAAATGTATAAATATTTATCAATTTAAAGATGTCTATTAATCTAAATGAATTAGCCAGCTGTGATCTCTAATGCAAAACTAAGAAATTTAAGAATTTATTCCTTGCTGGTCATGGTGGTACATGCCAGTAACCCCAGCAACTCAGGAGGCTGAGGCAGGAGGATCTCAAGTTTGAGTCATCTTGACAAGTTAGTGAGACCCTTTTTCAAACTGAAACATTAAACAGTCTGGGGGTTTAGCTCAGTAATAGAATGCCCCTGGTTTCAATTCCCAGTATCCCCCCACACACGATTTATTCCTGTAATGGTAATTTTGATAACATATCATCTATTTTGGTCTCACAAATAGAGTCATTATTTCTTTCACATTTATCAGATTAGTATGACATGAAATGCTTATTTTCTTTAGAGCAAATAAAGACAGTGACAGTTGAATTCATGGGTGATTGGTTCCAGGACCCCCCATGGATACCAAAATCCATCAGTGCTCAAGTGCCTTAAAAATGGTATAGTATTTCCATATAACATATGTACATTTTCTTGTATGCTCTAAATTATATCCAGATTACTTTTTAAAAACAAAATACAATGTAAATAAGTACTATGCTATATTATTTAGGGGGAAAAATCACAAGGAAAACAGTCTGCATATATTCAGTACAGAATTTTTCCCCCTAATATTTTTAATCTATGCTTGAATGACCTTGCAGATGCAGAACTGTGGCTCTAGAGGGCTGAATGTATTTCACAGTCCTGAGATCACTGTTTCTAATTGGCTTATTCAATCTCATTCAGGATAACTTTGTAAAATTATGAAAGTGTAGAATGTTTTTATGGACTGACGCCCTGTTATATTATATATACATTTATTAAAAAAATACGACAAAGAAGACACTCATTGAGTTGGTGAATGGCAAAGAACCTTAATAAGAAACCAACAAAGTATCTGCTCACTGCCTATTATAATGCAGGAGACTGCATCCATGAAGGTTAACTGACATGCTTTCTCCACCGTTATTCAGCATCTTTTAGGGATTCTTGCACTGAATGCAATCTCTTGGAAATGACAGCTAATGTTCTCTCATTTCCAAGATTTCTGTTCAGGGGACTTTCCCATGTTAGATTTCTCAGTATTGGTAATCCACAATTCCTAAGAGCTCAGGAGGGGACAGAGTTGAAGATGTCTCAGGAACCAGAGTCCCAGAGGAGGTTATGGTTCCTGTGATTGTCACATATCTAGACTACTGAAGTGACTAAAACACTTAAGAAATCTGCCTCTGAATTGCCCATTTGCCTTACTCCTAGAAGCAAGTAGCAGAGCTAATGAAGTCCTCCAGGTACTGAGGTATTCTTGAATGCATAAGAGCTGAAATGTATGCTAACATAATCGTCCACAGTGTAGCTACACCAAGTTGATCTAGTCAACGAATGTAATCAGTTAGGGGTGTGCTGAAGTGCAGTTTGGGGTGCACTGAGGCTGAGTATCAACTTCTCACTTATCTGGCCTGTGTGAATGAACCAGAATTCATCAGCTTTACCTGTGAAGGATGATTCTTGCTTGTCCATTTCTCCCCGTTTCTCAGAGCATCATTTTCCTCTAAGTTTGCCCTTTGGAAATATTTGTCTGCAGTATGGGAAGGATTTACTAATTAGTCTCCTTAGAAGGAAAAAATGTGAACTTTCTGTATGCCTTCAGTTCTGTCAACAGTAATTTTAACCGTAAATTGAGTAAATTAAGTAAGAATTAATTTTTTTTTGGCAAAACCTCACTCTTATGGATATGGTTATTCTACTTATAATTAAAATGATTTTTGAAAGCATTCTAAATTTGGCTAAGTATCAAACAAGGGCTTGACACACAGTGAAAATAAATCATCCTCCATTTATATACAACTACCAATGTGTACTATATAATTTTACAGTCCATCAAAAAGTAAAGAGTAGTCAAGAGTTATGGCGTTCTAACTATATTTTCTTTCAGTGATTTCCATGCATTAATTCATGTGACCTCAAAAATAATCCCTATTGGATACATATAACTATCTCCATTCTACTGATAAGAAAACAAAGGTATGTGAAGTTAAATAACTTGCCCAAACATCATGCTTAGTTGTAGCAGGGCTGGGATTCTGTCCCAGAAATCTAGATCTAGGCTCCTTACTACTCTCAAACATTACATTTTGCTGCCTATCATAATCATGAACTGTTTTGTACAAGGACTTAATTATAAACTGTGTTTTAAGTACTAGGTTTTTTTTTTTTCCATTTTCCAGGACAACATCTTTAAATATATATTCATTCATTCAATTAAACAAACAAAAGATATTTATTTTGTCCTTATTATGTTAAAAATCCCAAAGCTACATCAAAGCAAATTAAGCAAACAAAGCAATACCAGCAACCAAGTCTTTGCTTTGACTAAGGATGCTAACGTTACCTATGCTCAATAATCTTCTAATCTGGTTGAAATATGGAAGAATATATAAGAACTGGGTATAAAAGAGTCAACAGAGTTTGATATGAAACTTGGAGGAAGAAATTAATTCTGGGTCAGTCTTTGGAAGGAATGACAGGTTTTTAGAGAAATAGCATAAAAGATGGATCAGGGGCTGACTGAAGGGAAGCACAGTTAGTTAATAGTGCCCTTGGAAGAGACCCAAGAGCAGTATTATAGGAGGACAATGAACCTGGCTCACAGTCACGTCACACACTGCGGTCTCTACCACCAGCCTTCTATTCCAGTTTCACTGGCCTCCCTGTTCCTGAGTCCACCACGCTCATTCCTCCTCAGGGACTTTGTACTTGTATCTGCCTGGAAAACTATAACCTGGACCACTACATGGTTTTCCCTTGTCACTCAGGTTTCAGCCCGAAGGTCACCTTCTTGGAAACGTCTTTGTAGAGAAAAACCCACCCTTCTCCTTAATTTGTTGGTTCATTTGGTTTTCTTCTTTACCATCTTTCTTAGTTAAAATAGATTCTTTAAAAGAGCAAATATCCAAACCTCCCCCACCCCACCCCTGCCCACCATCTTCCTTATTTGTAGCTAGATTCCTAACATACAGAGCAATATCTGGCACAGAGAACTCAATAAATATTTGTTGAACAAATATATGAATGAATGAAAAACTAGGAAATTTTCAAGAATGGCAATAACAATAGGAAATTTTCAAGAAACAGTTCCTATTCCTTAGAGTTAAAAGCTAAGAAAAAAAAAATTTATAGGATGAAGGCCAAAAAGAGGTCATTAGATTAAGCAAGGAGACCTTTAGATTAAGCAAGGTTTTGAAGACCATTGAGAAGATAGTTGTTGCAAAGTGGTTTTAGTGGGTATAGGAGCCTCAAACAAAATTGCTAAGGGTTCATGAGCACATGAGGGTAATGCTGTGTTTTCTTTTATTCTCACTAGGTTGAGGAAATGACAAAAGTAAAAAGTAACATTATTTTTACAAAAGGAGCTCACCCTTTCTCTTCTCCACTATTCCAAGAAATGTAGCACTTCTTTTTGGAGCTAATTATAAGAATACCACTTAGGGATGAAGAACATTGGGAGGGTCAGCTGTGGCTAAGAGTGCCCTTAGACTTTATGTGGTCCTAGTAAGGAAAAGTATAGACAATCTGGAGGGAAGCCTTTGGTTCTATGCACATTTTATGCAGGTTAAGAGTATTCTATTCATCAAAAATGATTTTTAATACAGAGATCATTTGAGATAGTATCAATGAGGACTCACTGAACTTCCCTTTGGTTACCTGGCTTGTTTCACATTGCTAAGATAATCGATCACCCAACATTTACTTGGAACTCAGTATATGTCATCCCCTACTTCATTTTTTATTCATTCTTATGCAATGCTGGTATCAAACCCCAGGGCCTTGCACATGCTAGGCAAGTGCTCTAGAACTGGCTATACACCCCCAGTCTACATTTCCTACTTTAGACATTTGACCTATAGAAAGTGAATAAATGTATACTGATACAGTTATGGAATTTCTTTAATACACTTAGGAAATAGGCTGGGCATGGTAGCACATGCTTGTAATTCCAGCTATTTGGAAGCTAATGCAGGAGGATCACAAGCTGGAGATTGACCTGGGTAAGACTCTGTCACAAAGTAAACAATAAATAGAACAGGAGATGTAATACAGTGGTAAAGCACCACTGGGTTCAATTCCCAGAACCACTCGGCCCCCCAAAGAAACCATTTGGGAAATTAATGTTTCAAGTCACTATTAACCCTTTAGAAAGTTTGCATGAAAATGAAAAAATATTGGTGGTGTATTCCTGGAGTTGACCAAACCCATGAATTTTAGCAATTTGGAAAGCCTGTTGTCAAACACAATCATAACATTTTAGAGAGCAGTAGGGATGCTGCTAAATATTTTACAATGCACAGGACAACCCTTTTGCAACAAAAATGATCTACCACAAAATGTCAAACTATACATTTTCAGCTAAACAAATTATGAGAAAAATAAAACTCAAAATTTCCATTTTTTTTCTCCCTGCATTTTGCTGTTATCCATACCCTTGAGATCTGTATACTGGAAGTGTTACATAATGTTGTTCTTGTGAGCATCTCATCCAGCTCTGCATTTAATGAGATCACACTGCAGCCTGAAATTAACCATAGTGGGAGAATTTACACTATGGAAATTGGCAAGTGCTATAATCAGAACTTTTTACCTACTTTGTGGATAGCTAGATATTAAACATTTATCAGCACAACACTGTTTATCTATGAACTAGAAACTACTTTATGAATGTCTTTAAGTTACAAGATTAGAATTAGTACAGGAATTTCCAAGGGTAAGAACCTTAAAACAAGAAGTCAGAATTCCATATGTCTTTCCCATGAGCTTTTGGAATTAGTAAGTTTTTAGTGTTTATGGTTTTTAATATTAACAGGTTTCCAGAATGAAGTACAATTCTTCTTTTGGACTGTTATTGCTATCATAGTATAATATTTCACGGGAGCTTGTAAAACTTTTTATTATGTAATTTTTTTTTTTTTTTGCTCTATTTGTTACAGCAGGTGCTATAGAGTTTATGTGCACAGAGAATGGGGACTAGAAAGAACCTCAGAGGTAACAGGGGGATGCTAATAGATTGATTTGGTTATACTGATTATTTTAGAGTGGCTTATTCTTTTTCCTTCCAACAAATGTGAAAAGATGAACTGTGGAATATCAACTGTTTAAAGATGTTTCCACCCACCCATCTCCAAGTCAGTTTTCAGACAGTGAAAAAGGGGAAAAATACTGATATTACTGACATAACAAAAGGACTATGTTCTATTGTGATTCAGGTCACAAATAATTTGGTCATTTTTCTCCATGTCTGAACACAGTTGGGCATCTTTCAGTATCCTTATCAAAAATGAACTTAATATTTAAATTAATGAGTAGAAATATTTCTTAGGATTATTTTTTGACAGGTTGATAAATGGGCCTTTCCCCCAAATCCCAACTTTTAGCAGATTTATAAAAATTCTCTTTTTTAGAAAATTATTAACTACAAAATGGGGATTATAGTATAATAGTTATAAGTATTGAGTTTTCATTTATACTTATGTTTAATCATTCATTTACTTAATAATCATTAGCTATTGATAATAAAAAGCTAATAAGGGGTCTGGTGGTATGGTTTAGGGATAGGGTTCCAATATGGTATGCACAGGCCCTGGGTTCAATCTCCAGAACTGAAAAAAAGAGCCAATAATATTCTGAGGTTACTTTAAAATCATTTGGTATTCTACATGTCAAGTTAAAATATTTACTGGTTGACCAGAAGCCTCTAATAAATTGATTCCTTTCATCAAAAGCCTGTAATATTTCAATGGAGAAGAATTAACTTTATCATAAATAGATGACCCAGAGACCATTATTTGAGTAGTAACCACAAATAGAAACCATTCTTTGAAAATGATTAAGTAGGAGAATACAATGTTTCGCATTAGTGTGGGAACATACCACTTTCCTCAATGGAATACATCTGCAATTCTCTTAACCAGCAAGAAACCTAAGAAGCAAAAGTCAGGCTCACAAGGAGGGATGATATCTGCTGAGTTGTGTGCAACATTTTCTTTTTCCTCTAATAGGTTGATTTAAATAAAACTTTGAATTTAACCTCAATTTCCCATCTTTAGACCCTGAGCTTGGGAGAAAAAGGGAAGCGTTGACATGCTCCATGTTACTTTTAGAATAAAAGATAGAAACCTGGAAAAGATAAAAGCTAAATTCAGAGAGGCAAAGAGGAAAATAATTAAATATATCCAATTTTGTATCAGTATAAAGCAGTGGTGATTTTGCCCTCCCCAGGAGATGTCTGGACCTATTTGGGTTGTCACCACTTGGAGCAGAGATGCTACTAGCATCTGATGGGTAGAAAGCAGGGAAGCTGCTGAACATCCAAGAACTATCCAGCCCTGAATGTCAATAGTGCTGAGTTTGAGAACCTGAGTATTATTACAATAATAATATGTTGCTCAAAACAAAGGGAAGGATCCTGGAGAAATGTATCACCAATCACTTAAAAGTTTCTTTCTCATGAATCATTTGTATTGACAATTCTTTGCCTAATGCGACCACACTAAATAATACTAGAGACCAGGTTCTGAGAGCATGCCAGGCACTGGGCTATGCATTTTGCTGGCATTATCCTGACTCAAATTCATTACCACTGTATGATATCTGTGCTATTATTGGTACCAAAAAAAAAAAAAAAAAAAAAGATTATTTATCATCTAGTAGCCTCTAGAGGTCAGCAGTCACTTGCTTTGTCTCTCATTCAGTAAATGTCAGCATGATCTTGTATGTTGTGACAAAAAAAATCAGTGTCATGGAAACTCACCAAAACTCAGTTGGAATATCAAATGAATAACCCCTCCAAAGGTTCCACAGTACTAGGCAATATCGAGTACAGGATTTATCAAAGGTGTTCTGAGTTAGATGGAAAAGGCACGCAGTAGTCTCAAGAGCTGAAGAAAGGCAAACTCCAATCCAGTACATAAAGGGGGAAGACATCAGGGATTTGAATGCCCTGGGCTATAAGACTGGTTCCTCATCCCTTGTATACCCCTGCACCCAAGCACCTACAAATAATGGATGTGATTGATAAAGTGACCCAAAGAAAGCTAAGCATATCTATCATAGTCATTGATAAGGACATAGCAGCATCTGGGTATGGCTGATTCTTATGTAATCTTATAGCCCAGATGATAGGAAGTATTCTTTGATTCTCTGTGGGTAAGCCCAGGAAAATCTAGAATTAAAAAAAAAAAAATGCTGATTTTTTTAAAAAAATTCTAATTAATGTTAAATGACTAAATTTTTCTTTTTCTTTCTCCCCCACCCTGTACTGGGGATTAAATACAGGCATTCATGCATGCTAGGCAAACTCTACCACTTAGCTACCTCTTCGGCCCTTTTTCATTTTGAGACATGATCTCACAGACAGGCTGGCCTTGAACTTGTGATCCTTCTGCCTCAGCCTCCTGAGTAGGTGGTAAAACAGTCATGCACCACCACACTTAGTTTGTAATTAGCATTTTTAGGGAAAGGAACCTATTTGTACTTCTAACATTTTTAATATTTAAGAGAATTTTCTCCAAGTGAAAAGAGATCAGGCTTTTAATTCCCATTTTAAATAAGTAATTCGGTAATTGGTTTAGACTGGGATTTTCAGTTAAAAACTTCTTAAGTTTACATATTATATTGACCATTGAGAAAATCTTTGTTTTCACCATATTCATGATTTTAATTTTAATTTATTTCATAAGATTTACTTGCGGGGTGAGGGGATGGCTCAGTAGTAGAGCACTTGCTTAGCATATGTAAGGTCCTGGGTTGGATCCCCACCATCGCAAACACATTACAAAAATGGTTTACTTTTGTCAGTAGGGCAACTTACATGCTTTAAAACGATAAGGAATATTAAACGTATTAATACATAAATGCATTTTTAAATGAACTGAACAAGGAACAAAGTAGTGTAAGGTATATACTAATACATTCAAAAGTGGTGAAAGGGATAATAATTGGAAAAAAAAAAAAAAGTGTAGAAGGTTCAGCCAGGAGTGAAGTAAACTGAAGTGTTCCACCCCAAAGACTACAGCATCCCCTACCTGGGTAGTTGTGGGGTCCCCACCTGGTGACTCCTTGACTATGTACCATAGAGAAATCTGACTGCCATTCATTCCCAGCCATCTGTGTAGGATGACAGCTGACATGTCACCCAGGGATGACAGGCCTCCTGGGTAAACAACTTAAACATCAGCAAGAACCAGTGCCACCTGCCATCTGAACCAAGGTAGTCCATCACACACACATATTAATGAATAAGTCATCTGTCAAATCAGATACTCGCAAAAGTCCAAAATAAATAGAAAAACTGACCCTTGGAAACAAAGAAAGCCAATGTAAAGCAAATTCAAGTTAGGATTGTTAGAGTCGAGAGATTTATATGTTTTATAAAATAAGAAGAGATGAAAAGCAATAAGAAAATTCTTGGACATTAAAATATACTTGCCCACATAAAAAAAAATTAATGGCCAGGATAATTAATAAAATGGCTGAATTTGAAGACCAATGTGGAGGCATAAGAAATGAACAATAAACAATGATAGAAAATATGAAAGTTTGAAAAACATGGATAAATTCAGTTGTACCAATATTTATTAGAAAATGGAGAAAATATAAAAAGCTCAGATGTCTCAAGCTGCAAATTCTACTCAATGTTAACCTGCTGATTAAGAAAGACTCAGACCTAGCCTTATCCTAAAAAGTATTTGAAATTCAGGGATAAAGAATCAGCTTCCTCAACAAGACTCCTAAAGCTCAAGAAGTAAAATCAAAAATAAATGGGACCATATCAAATTAAAAAGCTTCTTCATAGCAAAGGAAACAATCAAGAGCATGAAGAGAAAACCTGCAGAATGGGTGAAAATCTTGGCCGCCAGCACCTCAGAGCAAGCATTAAGCTCCAGCATATATAAAGACCTCAAAATACATAATACCAAAAAAAAATATCCAACCAACAAATGGGCAAAGGAATTGAATATGCACTTCACAGGAGACATACAAATGGTCAACAAACATGAAAAAATGTTCAACAACTCTAGCAATTACAAAAATGCCATTAAAACTACACTGAGATTTCATTTTACTTTGGTCAGAATACAAGTAACAGTAAATGTTGGTGAGAATGTGCGGGGAAAGGTACACTCATACATTGCTGGTGGGACTGCCAATTGGTGCAACCACTCTGGAAAGCAGTATGGAGATTCCTCAAAAAACTAGGAATAGGACCACCGTTTGACCCAGTTATACCACTCTTCTGTATATATCCAAAGAAGTGAAAATCAGCATACTACAGTGACAAAGCCACATCAGTGTTTATAGCAGCTCAACTCACAGTAGCTTAACTAGGGAATTAAAGTGTCCTTCAACAGACGCATGGATAAAGAAGATGTGATACACACATATACATATACACACAATGGAATATTACTCAGCCATAAAAAAGAATGACTTTATGACTGTCTCGCTGGTAAGTAGATGCATCTGGAGATTATCATGCTAAGTGAAATAAGACAATCCCAAAAAACCAAAGGTTGAATGTTCTCTCTGGAATGCGGATGCTAACACACAACAAGGAGTGGGGCAGGGGAAGAACAGAAGTTCAGTGGATGAGATAAAAGGGAATGAAGGGAAGGGAGGAAGATAGGAATAGGAAAGAGAGGAATGAATTGGACATAACTTTCCTATGTTCATATATGAATACACCACCAGCGAAACTCTACATCAAGTACAACCACAAGAATGGGATCCAAATTAGAATAAGTTATACTTCATTTATGTATATTATGTCAAAATACACTGTCATGTATATCTAGAAAAAATAAATTTTAAAAAAGAGAAAAGGAAAAACCAAATTATCTACAAAGTAATCAGACTGTTAGGTTTCGTAATAACTGTGCATGACTTAAGAAAGATTGAAAAAAACTTCTGAAGGAAAAACATACTTTGAAATTTTACATGTATACCAATATGAATTATTAAGCATGATATCAATAAGAAAAGAAATTTGGAAGTTCAAGTCAGAAATTTTACAAGACACACATTATTTATATACATTTTTATTACTAAACTTTTTAAAGCAAAATAGAAAAAAATGTCCATGAACAAAGACTTCCTGGGCTATCATCCACATTATCAGCTGAATATGACTGAGAAGTAGAGGAAATCTGAAAGAAAACGGGAGGATTCACTGACTAAGAGATATGGAAGAGTCCCCCTTTGAGTATCAACTTTTAATGACACCAGAGTACATTCCCTTTTCCATGAAACTGGCATGTCAATTTTATCTTCATAACCATGATATTATAAATGCTGCCGATTAGTTTTTATTTTAAAAAAGCAGAGTATGGAATGAAGCTAAAGACTCAATTTCTGCTTCAGAACAGAATATAAATGATAAAAATAAAACTGCCAAAAGCTGGAAGTCAGGAGGTGGGTGGGAGTGTGTTTCAAATTTCTCATCTTTCAAAGTACATAAAGTTAATAAATTTCTAAGTAGGGAATGAAGTACAATATTTAAATCTATACCAGTAACCACCATATAAATGGAGATTTGTAAACCAATTAAACAGTGTTTTTTTTTCCCCCCTAAGGAGTACACTTGTGGAAGACACTAGAGAAAAAAGGAGACATTTTACCTTTCATACCTGTTTGCCCTGTTTGGACAGTATTTTTGCTCTATGCATTTATTAGTCTCCAATTAAAAAAAAATACAATAAGACAAAAAAAGTTCAGAAACAAGTAAAAACATCCAGGAGAGAATTACTGAAAAAACATAGCCTACATCTTTATGTCCACGTAACTTAAAAATTGAAAAAAAATTTTTCCCTTTTGCATGCTTTCTAACAGAACAAAATTATTACCATCAAAGTCGACTTAATTTGAGGGAGCATAAAACATGTTGTTGAAGAACTACAGAATCCAACCTTAATTGGCAAATTCTAGAATTTCAAAGACTAAAGCTTTTAAACACATTCTGAACATACTGTACAACAGAGGGAAAAAAGATGTACTTCTCATGCTGGAAATAAACTATTTGAAAATAAAACAAACTTTAGAAGTTGTATAACTGAGCATCTACAAACAGATTTAGAGTTAGTGGCAGTATCATCATTTTGAAAGATTATCAGAATCATGCATCAAATGATTGCTTCCTGGAGCAAGGCTTAGTGACTCTGGTCCCATGTTCCCTGAGCAAGAGAGGTGGTCTCTGACCACCTTTAGAAACACGTGTGCACAGCATCAGTCTCAATCTCCTCCCCTGTCTTTGCTTTCTCAGTGCCTCTCACTTCTGCATTTCTCACCTCTCAGGAAGCTCCTCATCGATTCCCCAGTCACCATGACAGGAACTCAATAGTTGTTAGTTGTCTGAAGTCTTATATTCTCATAACAACTGGTCTCAGAAAATATCTTCATTTTATTAATTTCAAACTGGCAAACTCAATGTCAACTTGAAAATTATTTTCCTATCTCCATTCTAATTGTCTAATCGATAATCCATTTGTTATAAGCACATTTGAGAACACACGCCTTCCTCCTTCTCAGTCGGCTGTTTATCAGGATATCCATTATGAAATGAGTGGAAATGAAGAGGATACAAGAAAATCCATCATCTCTTAAGGGTCTCTGGTGTCTAAGGCCTGGGATGACAGATGGACAGCACATACCAAGTAGCTTTGGCTTCGTTCAGTGGGACCATCTACTTCCCAATCAACTGGTTTCAATATTAAAAGTTCAGGGAAGTCCTGTATTTTTGTAACTCTTGGAGATGTACAACTCTGCCCATCTTCCCATTTCTGAACATTCCCCTATTCCAGTAACCAAAGGAATTTGTGCATTTACACATACAAAGCATAAGGTAACAGATCCAGAAAATTACCATTTGATATTTAAAAATTTTCAAACCATTCCCGACAATAGGCTTCTCTTTTAGTCAAATACTGACGATGTTCATTTTAGTTGAAAAAGTGGTAATGTTGAGGGAAGAAAGACCATGATATCACTTAAAAGGCATACACTTTTTAAAGCAATGTTGCAATACTTCCAAACCAAAATGAGAATAGAGTAAGTTCATATTCAAATATTCCTCAGTTTTTAAATTTCACTTTTCAAAGTATTTCATTTTCTGGCTGATATCAGCAAACACACATCAGTGAGCTGATGACATTTTATACAAAAGGGACAACTTGTTCACCCCAAAAAGTCGTCAAGTCATTCCCTTGACTCATTTTGCCAAGAGCCAAAGGTGTCAAGCGTACCTTATGGCTTCCATAACTTTGCTGGCTCCTGGACTTGGCACATTTAGGGTTGTTTTTGGCAGGCAGATGGGTATCCGACTTACTATTCATTATGGCCTCAACAGCCAGATCTCATGAACTGCTGAAAGTGACCTTGTGGCGAAACTGAATGGTAACCCAAGAAATTACTGTGAATGCACTTACAGCATTATATTTTAAAAACATACTTGGGACTGTGGATGTAGCTCAGTGGTAAAGCGTGTGCCTAGCATGCATGATACCCTGGGTTCAATCGCCAGCACTGCAAAAATTGCAAATAAATAAATAAATAACAATTTTACAATAATCTTTACAACATTTCCCATTCATTTCATTCAGCGATCTCACATCCTCTTACAGCCTGGATATCACATGACACTTCCCCCTTCCCATCCCTATTTGCTCTCTTTTAATTCACAGAACAAATATTTACTGAGCTCATCCACTATGAACCACTGAGCTGGGAGCTGGGTATTGAGTGAAGAGCAGAAGAGGAAATGTGTGTTCTTTGTCTGCACTTTAGCGAGGGAGAGAGGAATCAAAAACAGTTGTTATAAGATTGCAAATTCTAAGTTCCATGAGGAAAAACTAAAGCATCCCTTTACCAACTTTTGAACATTCCTCTGGGTTTTTCAAACGCCATTTTACCTGGCTTGGTTTTCTTCTCTACTATCATCCAGTATGTCACATGCAAAATCTTGTCCTTGACCTTGGATCCTGACTTTTGTTTAGTAGAGAGACTTTTGCTTCCTTATCAGAAATCCACATGCATAACCCTTACATCTTCTTGCCTTTTCCCCAAATTATTTTAAGCAAAAGATCTCAACTTTTCTTTATATTGTTTTACCTTTTCTGCTTCTTTGATGACAAACCTACACCTCGCCTTCCCTGTGACCTTGAATGCCTGTGCAGTATCTTGGGGTCCTACAACCTCCTCCCAGCATCACGTGCTTCCCTCCCTGGACCACTTCACGGGACCCAGCATTTCAACTGTTCACTCTTTAACAACCTGGAAGTCCTTACTTCTTGGCCATTTTCTGTTCCTACCTTTTAACTCTAAAATAATTTCAGACATTTTTGGGGAGGAGTTACTGTGAATTGCTGGAAAATTTCAATACATACCACCTAATGCATTTTTTTCATGAATTCAATGATGCTTACAATTATTTTAAATAAATATTTCTCATCCTATCTGACTCTGCCCTCTACTTTCCAAGGACCCCATGTGTTCTTCAACAAGACTGATGTGAACCAAATAGAATTTACTCAAAATTCACAGCACTGACTGCAAAAAATTGTACACATCCATTCATGTTGTCTGATTGTCTTCAAGGTTTTCCAAACGCTAGACCTCTGTTTTTGAGCCTCTCTACTCCCACTTCCTCTGTCTACAAATATTCCCACATCTTCCTTCAACCTATTTCCCCTCCAGTACATGTGCCTCTATTTCCTCCTTTTGAAAGCAGGCTGTAGTTTGTCTGTCTGCTTTTAACACCCACACTCCATATAACTCATTGAATTTGTTCTGGACTTTCCCCGAACCCTTGAAATTCCTCTTCCAAGATCATAATTAAGTGTCCTCTTACTGAAGTCCATTTTGACCCAGTGGATGCCCCTACTCTTCCTCTTGATATCCTTCCCACCCTTAGTCATGAAATGGGGTTCTATTTCTTGTCCTATCTCCCTGAAAGTTCATCAAATTTACATGCTGTGTCTAAACATGGGAGGATTCCTTAGAATTTCTCCATTAATCCTCATCTATCCCAAGGATCACAAACGGCAACTGTGATCATTTTCTGCCTTCCAGATGGGTTTAGTTTGGCCTACGATGTTGTGTGGCTGTTTATATCGACGCTAACTCTCACAAGTTAGAAGATTTTACATGAAATCTGAACATATCTTGTAAAGCCATAGTTCATACCAATTATGAAAGGAGGGTAAAAGAAATTAGAACGTCAAATATTTGGTAACAGTGAAACAATAAAAAACTGACTTCTTCTTTCATGTAAGGAACCAAAAGTTATATTCACTGAAGATTTTGAGGACATACGCTGAGACATCAGTGGGTAAAGGATACTGATGTTCTGTTCTCTTTGTCAAATTATCCAGGAGTTAACTTCAATGTCCCTGTTACTTGTTTGATCTCATGCTATTCTGCAATCATATTTCAAAAAGGATTTGATTCAGAGTCCTTTAGAATACCTTCCCTCCAAATGTTGAACTTACTAATAAAAGTTGAACTACAAAGCAAGTGAGATGATAAAGTAATATAAGACTTGAATTCCAAACCCTGTTCCAGTCACATAGTATATATATTGCCCATGAGGCAGATGCCATTTCTTTTAATCCAGAGGCTCTTCTTATTCCTAATTTTCATGATAGCAAAGTTTCCATGGGGAAGAACATAAAGTACATAAAGGTGGAAAAGTAGAAGAATCTGCAAAAGCAAAGTCATTTTAACACATTTCTCTTTTTATTTCTTTGCATAAGACACAAAAATATATGCTTGGCAGTAATTAATCCTCAACTTGCATTTTTCAAAGTTGATGCTTCTTCAATTTCTATTCTATCTCATTCCAAGAACAATGCATGCATCTTTTTGCAGAGGAAATAAAAAGTGGGAGTGAAAAAGTACAGCATGACCTACAAGCAAAAGGACTACCCTAGTTTTAATTAAGAGCAGAGAGAAATTTCTTCTTCGTACTTTATCAACCATGCTGAAATGTTACCCCACATACCGTAATTTTTCAACTCCTAATAGCATAGAGCTAACATCTTTGAAAGATTTACTTGTGTTTTGAAAACAAAAATCCAGCAGAGCACAGGGAGAAAGGATGTCTGGCAATGACGGCATCAGCCATGGTTGCGCTGGCTGCATTTGATTTCTTACCGTGGTGCCTCCTAGCCCACTAAGCCTGGTTGCTAGGCAACCAGGGCAGCTTTCCTGAATATAGATATTAACAGGTTTAGGTTGCATTGGGAAAAAAAATGGGAGTGAAAATGAGCACAGACTTATCCTTCAAACCTGGAAATTTGGGGAAACGAGCCATCTTTTCAACTCAATATTTAAAAACAAAAGTGTACAAGACCTTTTATGATTCTCCACGACTCTTCTGGTGGAGTTTATTTTCTTATTTGAGGTGACACACTTGCCCATTGTAAAATGAGAAATATCCTTGTCCGCTGTCACCATGACTTGCAATTTTGTGTTTAAAAGCAGTGGTAGTTTTTCTTGAAACCAAATAAATTTTAGTCTCATTTCAACAAAAGGAAAACAGTTTTATAATGTGGTCTGTGTCAAGATGTGACAGACAGCATTTTATTTGCAACTAATTGCTAGAGGTCAGTAAATCAGTAGTTCAGTCTCAAGTTGAAAAGACTAGAAAGCTGACTTCAGGGAGATATGTAACTAGTGCTACAACTGGTCAAGTATTCAGCTGGGACATGGACCATGAGGTAGCTCAGATGGATAACTGGCCCTAAGTCTTCTCACCTTTCATGTAGTTGTGTTTTTTTGTTTTTGTTTTTGTTTTTGTTTTTTGTTTTTTGTTTTTGTGGTGGGGTTGTACTGGGGATTGAACTTGGGCACTCAACTACTGAGCGACATCCTCAGCCCTATTCTGTATTTTATTAGAGATAGGGTCTCACTGCGTTGTTTAGTGCCTCACTTTTGCTGAGGCTGGCTTTGAACTTGTGATCCTCCTGCCTCAGCCTCCCCAGCCTCTGGGATTATACTGCACCCAGCCTCATGTACTTTTATACCACCATTAAACAGAAAGAAAATGAAGACAGGAGTTGTCATACCTTCTAGGACTTTAGCCCTGGTTCTTAGGAAGAGAAGCAATTGTAACATCTGAGACATGTTACATTGAGATGTGTTTCTTTTCTTTCCTCCCTACCTCCAATATGTCTCACATCTTGCCTTTCGATCTGCACTCTTGCACAGTCTTCAGGGAAAAACACAAACAAGAATAAACTCTCCCTTTATTCCTTTATCTCCAAAGGCTACATTAGCGGCTAACATGGTGTCTTAGTCAGCTTTTTAACCACTGTGACTAAAAGATCTGACCAGCACAATTGTAGAGGAGGAAAGGTTTATGTGAGAGCTCAAGCTTTTAGAGGTCTTAGTCCATAGAAAGCTGGCTCTATTTTTCCAGGCTCCAGGGAAAGCAGAACATTACGGTGGAGGAGTGTGGCAGAGAAAAGCAGCTCACATCATCAGGAAGCAGAGAGACTCCACTTTCCAGATACAAAATATATACCCCATAGCTACACCCCAATTCCCAACTCCTCCAGCCACACCCGACCACTTTAATTAACCCATCAGGGGTTAATTTACTGATTGGGTTAAGACCTTACAACCCAATCATTTCTCCTCTGAACCTTCCTGCATTGTCTCACATGTGAGCTTCCGGGGTCACCTCACATCTAAACCATAACACATGGTTCAAACTTGACCTCCTTCACTGTGAGTCTTACCATGAAAGTAAAGACCCTGGAGAGAGTCATGTGAAGCTTCAAAAGTTTAAAGGATACCTACTTACCAGTAGGAATCTAGAGACAGCTCTAGGAAGACAGAAAGCTGTCCCGGCTCAGCTCAGGTTGCACAAGGCTGAAATCTGCCTGCAAAACTAGACAAGTCTACCCCACACCTGTCATTCATATTTAAAAATATGTGCTATTATCGCTGCTGCTGTTCAGACCTCCAAGCAGCAGAGAAGGTGCAGCTATGAAGCCCCCACCGAACTACTTAGACTGTTCCTTGTCAGGATCTGAGCATCACGGAGACAGTATCACACAGTCTGTTCGACAATTCAACAACTAATTGTCAAACGAGCGATTCCATTTGGATTTCTCTATGTCAAGTTGGGACGCCTGATGTGAGCAATTCTGAGAAATCTATTACAATGCTATTTCTTTCTTCTGCTCTGGCAGGTTGGTAACATTTCTACTCTCAGCTTTCCTAACTTAAATAGAATGCATAACTTGGGTTATTTTCATGAGTCCTCAGAAACATGAGATATTCATCTCCTTCCTATGCATCGAGAGGAGGCTCGGCAGATTTAGGCTCATGGAACCAGCAAGCCAAGCAGAATGCCCACCAGAACTTCATCATCCACCTCTTGGTACTTGCCTTCACGTTATCAGAGAACAAAGCCAGCTCATGTCATTCTCTTGGTTTGACTTGAGAAGTTAATGACGATCATAAATTTAAGAGATGGGAACTAGCAAATCGTGCCAAGATAAAAATATGAAACTTCTGTGGTGACAGAAGCACTGATATGTTTGCACTCCTGAACACACAAGTCCCCTTTTTTGAAAGGAGTGGGTGTTGCTCTGTACCTTGAGAAATTCCATCTCATTTTTTTTTTTTTGTATGCAAGTTAAAATCATGCTCTTTTCTCACCAATTGTCTCATTTTCTTGGGAATTCACAGGAGTCCTGAGGAAATTTCACCTTCCTTTCCATTTTGAATATTCTGTTCATTTTTTCCCCAGATGCTTGTTTTTTTTTTTTTGTTGTTGTTGTTTTTTATTTTTGGGGTGCTGGGGATCGAACCCAGGGCCTTGTGCTTACAAGGCAAGCACTCTACCGACTGAGCTATCTACCCAACCCCTCACTTGCATTTTCAACATTTATTTTCAAAGGAATAGTAAACACCCAGAATTGTGAAATTATTTTGAAACCTGTTCTCTTCTAGTAACATAAATTTAAGTTTACTTTATACAAGGGCTCTACCTATATATGTGGTGAGGATGACTATAATGATCTCTGTCATTTCCCAAGACCCTTGACAGTAAGACTTACTTTGGATCTTGGCTTAGAAGCAGCAGAAGTTTCAGGGGTGTGGGAGTCACCTTGGTAGCCAAGCAGTAGGAGCAGACGTACAGAGGGAGGGACACAGAACGAGCATTCGGAAAGGCAGAGTCTCACTGTGGAAGTGACGGGGAACTGGGTGAGAAACCTAGGCTGATACGGGATTATGGACATTCTTAAAAGCCAGACTAAGAAATCTGGATTGGCACAATAGGTTGGTCAGGAAAAATCCCACTGTTCTCTTAAGGTATTTCTTGTCAAGAATGAAATTATGGCATTTGCTGGTAAATGGATGAAGTGGGAGAATATCATGCTAAATGAAATAAGCCAATCCCAAAGAACCAAAGGCTGAATGTTATCTCTGATATGCAGATGCTAATTCACAATAAGTGGGGGGATGGGGGCTAGGGAAGAATAGAGGTACTCTGGATTAGACAGAGGGGAATGAAAGAAGGCAAAGGGGCCTGTGGGTATGAAATATAGTAGAATAAATTGGACATTATTACCCTATGTGCATATATGATTACATGACCAACCAGTGTAATTCTACACCATGTACAAGAATGAGAAGCTACACTCCATTATGAATGATGTGTCAAAATGCATTCTACTATCATGTATAACTAATTAGAACAAATAAAAAAGATGAAAAAGGTATTTCTTATCTTCAAAATACATATTCATAGCATTCTTACAATTAATCCTCACCAAACTACGGTGAATGTAATGCTTCCCACTTAGCAGGTGAGAGATATTAATTAAGATATTAATTTGGCTCAAATCACAAAGCTGATGCCTACTCTAAATCTAGAGTGGTTCACAGGTATAGCCACAATCTCATCCTCCACTGAACTTCAGATGACTTTACAACACAGTGATTTTTTTTCTAGAAAAAGCTTGAATCCTCCCCCTCCTTTCCACCATAATCATTTATTTATACTGCTATCACAATAAAGCAAGTAATTTATTGCCCCAAACAGAACACTTCTGAGATTGAAAGGAGACACTATTAATTGTTGTGGCAACAGGCATAACATGGGACGCCTGTCACCCCAGGTTTATTTTCTGTTATTTTGGTTCTGTTTTGTTTTGCAGGGCTGGGGATCCAGGCCAGAGCCTCATGCATGCCCAACAAGTACACTACCCCTGAGCATCCCGTCCCTACCTTCGTTTTAATGAGTACTTGTAAAACAAGCCTAACATTTACTGGATAATTTGAAATCTCTCATAGTGGAATCTCTCCAACTTTTTCTCCAGAGGGAGGTGGCATGCCTGAACTTATCTCCATCTAAGAGCATACGAGGGTCCCCCCCCATCACAGAGGAAAATACCCCACCTTCACTTCCGCTTTACCTTTCACTTATAACAAGGGTTTCTCCATCTGACACTCTTACCATACATGGAAACACAGAGTAGTGGTATGTTCTTTCTGAAAGGTGCACTGAGTTGGCTGGCTGAGGCAGCTCATGCCACGAAAGCTGTCACTCATAGCCCACACTAAGGCAGGAGTAGTGGGAACAAAATCCCTAAATTGGGCACTGTCCCAGATCCTTTGGAACGGGTTGTGATTTCAGAACACACTGCCAATTGTTATTGCCTCTTGATTTAAGGGAACAATTCACAACTGATTCTCCCATTCCTGGGCCCTTTTAAAGCCCCATCTAAGATTCATCTAAGATGAATACTTTCTCCTAGAAACACCACCCAACACAGGCAGGATTCCCTCCATTGTTTTAGCTCTCAGGGTGACCTCGGGGTTAGATTTTAAATGATATCTTTCTGTACCAGTTTGAACTCTCTCTCTTTACCTTCTCTCATACAGAAAAAGTGGAAGCTGATCAGGATACTTGATGACTTGCAGATAATTATTTGATTTTCTTCTTCCTTCTTTATTGCATTCCTTCCCCCTTCACTAGATGATCTTCTGATTTAGAAACTGCCTGACCCCAAGGGAAAGCATGTTCACCTCCCAGGGTGAAACATCTTCATGGAATGACAGGGTCCCCCAAATGCAATCCAATTTCTCCCTCAATCCCAGACATAAGAACTAGCAAACTGGAGGATGGAAATGCCCACTGAGTGAAAGCTCCTATAGTCTAACGAGTGGGCTTAAGCCCAGGCAATAGAAGGCAGAGGGCAGCGAGCAGAGGGGCCTCTGGCTTAGCTGGCCTCTGGTTCTGGATAGCTCAGGCATCTGCTCTGTGCAGGGAATTCAGTCGGGTTGGGAATATTTCATTTATGTACAGATGATGAGAAACTTTTAAAGGATTTTAATCTGCTTGGAAACAAATGAGAATCTGGGTTTAAGGAAATGCACTAAACAGAAGTGGTTTGGAATGGATGGGAAAAGGGGAAGTTTGGAAATTAGCAATCAGTATGGAGGCTGCCATGGAGCCTAGTCAATACAAGAGGATGAACTCCTGAATAAGCAGTGGAATTGGAAAACGAAGGACAAAGGAGCAAACAATTTTGCTAAATTACTTATACATGATGACACTATGATAAGCACTTTTTACATATTATTTTAAAAATACGCCTACAGGAAATTTAATAACCTCATTTTATAGATGAGCACACTGAACCTCAGAGGTTAATAATTTGTCCAAGGTCACACAGCTGGTGGTAGAATCAGGATTAAACCCAGATTCTATCTCCAATGCACATATTTTCCCATTACAGTACACTGTCAATAATGCTTTGAATTTGAAAAGAATAATGTCACCAGGATCAGAAACAGGTAAGAGGTTAGTTTTGAGAAAGGGTATGACTATTCCCTTTTAAATAACTAACCCTATGAGTTTGACCTATGGTTATTTAAAAAATATGTGCATTTTAATATTAAGTAAATGTAATTAATAGTAGCAGGCTATATACAAATACATATTTCTTAAAGCTTTATGAATGACTAAAGTATCACATATTATTACTCGCTAAAGTCAGCCTGTTATGATCTCTTAGGTTTCTAAGTCTACACTTAGAGTTAATCTATTTAGAAAAAAATATATATTTACCCGGGGAAGAAAAAACTATCTCCATGTGTGTCTGGAAGAATCTCCGTGGATATGGGCACAGGTAAATAACTTGTTTCTATCACCAGAAACACTATAAGTTCCTGTCAATTATGAATGAAGGTGAAAAAACTAAAACCTGCCTAGATTTTGGAGAAATGTTTACTAAACCTTGTAATGTGTCTTAATAAGGGAAAATGGGAGAAGAAATAACAGGAAGATATTTCTGATGACAGTGGCATGGATTCAGAGCATAAAAAGGAAAAAATACCAAAGTGAATATTTCAGAAATTGTTGTCTGAAAGATGATCTAGCTGTTACAGAAAAAAATTTGCTACTCAAATGAGGCAAAACCTGAATAAGAAGTAAACCTCCAACAGAGTTACAACATGAAGCGATTCAGTTTGAAATCTGCCAAGAGAGAGACAGAGAGGTGGGGTGGGGCGACAACAGAAGTCAGTGACTCTTAACAATTTGGAAGTCATCTTCATGCAAATTAGGTGAAATATATGACCAAGGAAAGGGGACAGATTTCTGTCCCTGAAGGACACTTTTTTTTTTCTTTTTTTCTTCAGAAATGGACCAGTGTCCTACTCTATATGTGTTACGTTTAACAGTCATGTTAGGTTTTTCACCACTTTCTAGTACCATCTGTTTTATAATAACAGGCACATACTTAGTGAATTTACTAGAAGCATCTCCATCATGAAACAGAAAGCAAGCCCCAAAGTTCTGAGTTTATGTGATCTCCAGCACTCTGCTCCATAAATTTAAGTACTCATTTCTGTTCTTTATAGTTTCCCTTCATTTTCTTAAATAAATTGTATTAATTTCTAATGGTGCATAATAAAAAATTTAAAAACATCTAATGAAACACTATACATAAAAAAATAACTATATACAGGACCACAGATTTAGAATGTTAGAAAGTTTATCTTCTCTCATATAGAGCTAACTATTTAAGTTAGCTCTTAAATAGTTAAGAGATTAGTATGAGAATTTGCACAGAAGAATCCGAATGGGCTTTGTTATTTTTGTATTTCCAAGGTGAAATGACTTTTTGACAAAGTAGGTGTGTCTGACATAAAGTCAGATCACATTTTAACTAGTCTATACAGCTATCATGAGCAAATGTCTGCAAGGTATGTCTAAAAAACAGACTTCTAGAAGAGTCTTTTATAGTCACAGAACATGTGGAGACTCTACTGTGCACTTAACTATGTCCTAATAAAAATATATAAGTGGCTACAGGAAGAACTTTATGTGTTTCATATAACTGGATACTTACCCTTAAATACTCTTTTTTCAACATTATCCTTAATTTTAGTTTAAAAATTCTTCTAATTTCTATACTCCCAAAACACCATCATGCTCATTTCAAACACTCTCAATGATGTGGATAATGGTAATACATTTCTCAGTTCTTTTTTTTTTTTTTGCGGTGTTGGGGATCAAACCCAGGGTCCTGTGCTTGCAAGGCAAGCACTTTACCAACTGAGCTATCTCCCCAGCCCCATTTCTCAGTTCTTAACAGCCACAGCCAGTGGTGAAGCATCAGAGTGAGGAGGTGATCAGTCCTGGTGAAGGTGCACTTGCTCAACTCTCTGACCCTTCTTCCTGCCACCTGTAACCCTTACCTGGCAAGTGCTAATGTGTACTATTCTATGAAGTCTCTACACTCCACAATTCCCTGGCAATTTGAGTGCTAGGATTCAGGTCTGTTTTGGAATCCCTGAAGAATCAATTACTACATACATGTGACTATTGTTGGTGCTCCATATCTGCTAGTTCCTGTACCTGTGAATTCAACCAATTGTGGAACAAAAATATCCAGGAAAAAAAGAGAAATCTATCTGTACTGAGTATTACAGACATTTTTCCTTGGTATTATTCCCTCAGCAACACAGTGTAACAACTATTTCCATAACACTTACATTGTATTAGGTATTCTAAGTAATCTAAAGATGATTTTTCTATTTGGGAGCATATGCAAAGTATAGGCAAATACTATGCCATTTTATATGGTAAAATTTCAGTATCCACAAGGGTCCTGGAACTGTTCCCCTGGAAATTAGAGATGACTGCACATAAAAGAGACATAAGTTCAAGAAATGTCACTACAGTCCAGTCACTCCTGCCTTCTTGCCATTCCTCACATACGCCAGGTGTGGCCCTGACTCCTGGCCATGTGCATCCCAACATTTCCTTTGCTGGGAATGTCCCTTTCCTACATGCCCCCTGCCCCCGACTGCCTCTGTTACCTTCCCCATCTCTTCTCAAATAAGCTCAAATTGACAAACCAACTTGCACCATCCCTCTCAATTCCTGCCCCTTTCCTAACCTCTTCCTGGCTGGATTTCACTCACCATCTCACACACTACCTATCTGTTTGCTTTTTGTGTGTCCCCCCTCACTAGAACGTAAGCCCCATGAGGTCCAGGATTGTCAAGCACCCTATTCACTGCTGTTTCGACAGTGCTTAAAGCATCTTAGAGAGGTACTCAATACAAATTTGTGGAATGACCAGTGAACCCTCATGCTAGGATGACCTGATCATCCTTATCTTAGAGAAATAGTAGTCATTGCCATTGTCTTCAGACAGGGAAACTGTCAGGCACATTGAATCATCTGCCAGCACCAGGTGTGCACAAGGAGAGGGAAGGTGAAGTGTCACCATGTGCTGGTGGTGTTCAGCAAGATGTGTCTGTGTTTCTTGCAGGGGGCAGAGTGTGTGTCCAAGGAACTGGAGGAACCAAGGGGTGAGTTTAAAACCTACTCTCACCACTGAGTTCCCTGTCTGAATAAAGAGATGAGATGAATTGTTTTATTCTCCTCCTGGCTCAGGTCTAAGTGAAAGTGCAAAAACAGGATTAGCAGAAACCACTCACTCTATACCACCAAAGATCTCGCATTATTGAAGCAACCATGACTGATGAAAATTAAAGCCCTGGTCAACACTGAAAATGGCTTTCTATACTTGATGTCCAAAAAAAGGAACCATATAATGTTTATCAATATGAATCATTAGTTCATTACATCCGCATCACATATCAACCAAATTGCTGTTGTATTATTACTGGGAATATCAGAGTAATTGCACCCATAAACTTCACTTGTGGCAAGCTCCATGCAGAGATGGTTGTAACCAAATAGAATGCATGGGGACATTTTTAACCTAAGAAAATGGAAATATTCTGATGCTATTAAAATAAGTTCATGTTTTTAGCCAATAATTGGATCTTTAAAAAAAAAATAGTATAATCGAGTCAGAAGTAAACCAAACCCAATGGCAGCCAGAGTTTTCAAAAGGTTTCCAAGATTTGCCCCTCATGACAAAAGCACTCCATTAGGCAGGCACTGCTTTGGGAGAATTAATCCTTTAGGAGGATTAATCAGATGAAGGAGCGGATATACTCTTGAAGCTACTCCTTTTTTGGTGTTCATGTGCTGGCAGAAAGTACCGACCTTCATTTGGGTATCAGAATTTCCATGAAAGCACCGTAAAGAAGACAAGACACACACATCTTAGGTAGGGGCCTAAGATCACACAATCATGCTCCTTTCTTGAAGGAAGGAGTGAAGATTCAACAATAATTTAAACCTATCAATTTTAATAACAAATAACTTCAAACATTTTGTAAATTTGTGTGAAATAATTTGGGGAATTGTGTTTTAAACTAAGATATGCCTTTGTTAATTAAGTATTATAAAGAATAACTGTCCAAAAAATAAATAACTGTGCATAACAGAAAAAGATCACAATAGCACAATCACTGTCTTCAGACAAATATTGTGCTATTTCACGTAAATTAAGAATAGCCTAACTGGTCAATTTCAAATTAAAGTAGCAAAAAACACATTTCTTGTACAAAAAGACAGGATCATTTATGTTTCTTGATATACCTTAAGAAAACCATAATCATGGTTAAGAAATTCTGAGATGAGTATGGGTGAATTTTCATGTGTTGGTACCAGCTAAAAATCTGATGTTAGACAAGTTTATGTGGAAATAGAAGGAAATCCATCTCCCTATTAAATTTAATGTTTAGCTCACTAAATATGATAGCAGGGAACTAAAGGCACTTGTTTTTTAAGAGTTTACAGATTGTTCTCATTATTTTGAGCTCAGTCTAACAAGCTTTCTATCTTTAAAAGAAATTACCTTGAAACAATATTAAGGATTCAAAGTGTATGAGGATTAATATGACATTGTTCTTACTGAAATGTTACACTATCACTATACATGCTTATTACTGATAGAAATTAGGCATATAAAATTAAGAAATACTACTATTATGTTTCTAAGGGTGAAAAAAAGGGAACATATTGAAAATATTCCTAAATAATGAAAATTCTACACATTCTACCCATAAAGTTTGAATTTCCCCTTCTGTCCTAATCTGTTCTAATGTTGAAAACGTTTTAAAACCATAGCCTGACTTTGTACGAATACATTTAAAATCTGTATGGGTATGTGAAGAAGAAGTAACTGAAAATGGCAACACAAACCTAGAGTTTACTTGTCTTGTAGTTCATATTTTAGCAAGCTCACCATCATGATTTTGCTGAAAAATTTCTAACACTTTTATTTATACTTCTCTAAAGCAAATGCTTTCTGAAGGTTTTCCAAATACTCCTACTAACATGAAACCATTAAATGCCTTTAAGTTCTCAAATGATGTGTTTGTGCTTAAAATATATTTCGAAGAGATATAAAATCATCATCTACTTACCCAGGAGACATTTTTACCCTTAGGTACTTTTAGCATGGCAACATGCAGAACCAAGATGGTCAACAACAGTTTCACCAACATGGAAACATCCAATGGAGTATATTTCAAATGTCTTTGTTACCCAAATGCAAAAAGTTCTCTGGTTTGCCAGACACAGATATCATAAGTAACAATGAAGATAATCTTCAGATAACCCATCTTCCTTCCCGGTATTAAGCATCTGAACACAAACATAACAGTCAGATTGCTACAGTAATCACGCAGTCAATAGAGGCAGAGGTTGCAACATGTAAATCTTCTATGTATCCACAAAATCCAGTTGGATATTCCCTTAAAAATAAAAGTTGAAGCCACGTGGATATGTCCAAAATCACAGAGGTGTTCCTCCTTCAGGGGTTCAACTGTAATTCCCAATTATTCTCCAAGCTTTACTATAAAGCTTGGTAGCTCTAGCTTGCAATTATTAAGAAAAACAACAAAAGCAAAGAACATTTAGGAGACCTTGCAGGTTAGCTGCTGGTGGCATCCATTTTAGAAGGCACCAGTCTCCAGTGTTTCCCAGAGGATAAAGAGAATGCAGAGCTCAGTTTCAATAAATAATACATAGCATCAGATACAATGTGCACCTGGAAGTACCTTCTGCGCAGCCTCAGGAGGATGTGGGTATTGCTCTCTCTGCAGTTTCAGAGACTCACAGTGCACCTGTTGTTGATGCAACGTTCCATGAAAGGCTGGTATCCTAACAACCGGTAGCATTTGTTTCTAAGGTAAGAGAAATAGAACTCCCAAAGGGGAAGAAATTAGAAGTCCCAGATGAAAGAATGAGGCTGGAAGTCAATGTAGGCTCTCTTTCCTTTGTTTCTGTGCCCTTGTGTCCCCTTACTTTTACCTCCTGTCAATCTAGATTAACTAAGAAGATCCAGGCTAAATTTTGCAACTATCAGTAGTGATTAGTGTGAGATGATGAAATCGGATTATACAGGCGAACCTCTGCCTTCTCCCTCAGCAAGCAACACCGTGCAATTGGAAAGCCTGCTGTCCCTCTCTCCCCTGCATAAAGCTTTCTGGAAGGCTCTGCTGGAGGGAACAGGCTACCAAGAGAAAACCTGATCCTCTGAAGCTGCTCAGATACAAATAGAGGGGGAAAGAACTATTTCACTTTTTACTTTGTTTTTCTTTCAACTTCTAATGCTCTCTCAGATTAAAAGCAAAATTATTATGGAAAAAGGCATCCTAATATTTTCTATTGCATTAAAATTTCTTCCCTAGTAGGGTAGCCACTTTGAGAGACTCAGGTCACAGGAAGTGATGGAGGGGGTTGGGAACTGGGTACCAGGGTTTTGTTGTTGTTGTTGTTTTTCATCATTATTCCAAGCACCACACTAATAAAGTTACATGCATTCAGGGTCAAGCAATGCTTGAAGTAGGTGTTAAAATCAACACTTTAAAAGAAGAGGAAATTAAGATTTAAACATATTAGATGACTCTTGATGAAGATCTAATGGGCCAAGGCAATGCTTTTTAAACTCCTCTCTGAAATCAAATGGCATCTCAATTGAGCCTCTTTCAATTTGGCCTAAAGGAGATACATTTAGAATAAAATTTTATTAAGTATAAAACAACTAAAGGGAGGATATAGAATTCACTGCATAAATATCAATGCTGCCAGTAAATGACTGACATCTCCGATGACTTTGTGCTATGCATTCAACACATATAGTCAATGAAAACAGTTCATGTTTGTTAAATATGTTCTGTGTGGTAAGCATTTTATCTTTTTTTTTTTTTTTTAAGAAATTTTGTCTTTAATCCTATTCAAGTCTACAGGTTCCAAGCTGATTTTGAAGACAATCCAATGGTTCAAGGGTAGTATGACTAAACCCCAAACTCTAGGGAATTTAGAAGGAAAAAAGGATTGAATGGCTCACCTCTGCCTCCCTCAACTACATTAACAGGCGCGGATATGACGAATGGGTTAGGACATTTCAATGCTGCTGTACCTCGTGGATGCTTCCAGGGTTCCCACCCACTGGATCACTACTGACTCTGGCAGGGCACCCGGTGGCAGTGGCCAACAAAATCTCACCAAAGGCTTGCTGGGGTTCCACGCGGAACCCACACTGAGGAGCAGAGTAATAAAATACTGTACTTGCACACCTCTAGGAGGAGTAAAATGGATTCCCACTCCATGTAGGCCAGCAAACTCAACGAGAAAGAAGCTCAAACCCAAAGTTCCCTCCGCGGCCGCTAGGGACACTCAAGAGACTTCAGGCGCCTCCAAGTTCTGAAGACCATCACATGACACAAGCCATGCACCTGAAAGCAGGGGCAACCCGGCTCACGGCTTGGTTCCAGTAAGTGTCGACTGGAACTCCATCTAAAGTTGGAGGGAGCAACCAGCCTTGCCAACGAGTCAACATCTGCAGCTACACTCCCGAAAGCTCTCTCCATGACGGAAGTGCACTAATCTACCAGCATTTTACCTTTTTAATCTTAATACAATGACAAATGCTTCATTGACCAATTTGAGATGAATTTCTTTTTGGTAGAGGCAGTATTAATCAGTATTGAATGAAAAAAGGGAAAAACTTATATTACAATTAAACTTGCAGATAGAAGTGGAATTTAAATCAGTTCAAAATAAGAAAAAATTCAGATGGGCACAAATGGAGATAAAAGGAACTTTTTAAATGAAGGATTGGCTTGATGGTGCGCATGCTCTTTCCTGGTGTCAATCTAACCTGCCTCATTTTACTCTAAACTTCTAAGGAGATGGCTTACATCTACTGTGTTTTTACTTTACTCTTCAGGGATTATGGCATTTTAGGTTGCTCAATAACTGTTGTTGGCTAATTGGTTACAGGTCTATTATGAAATTTTATTAAAACAGTTCTTATGAATATCATTTTTGGTTAAAATTTTCTACAGTATAATACTATTGAAAAATGAATAAAGCAGTCTGAAACCTGATGTTTCCACTGAACTATGAATGCTAGGGATTATTTTACTTTTGTATTTGTATACTTCGAAGCTCATCACAATCATGAAGGGACAATTAGTGGTGCAAGTTTAGTGCTCTTGAAGTTGCCATTCCCACAGACCACGTGAATCCAGATGTGCTTAACTTCAGATCTTTCTAAAAATACTTAGTTTCAAACTACGACTCAATTCTTGCCCCTGAGTCATATGGTCTAATGTTATTATGGGTTGAACTGTCACTGGTGTTCCTATTTAAAAGAAAGGAAATTTGGACCAGAGGGAAGATGACGACTAGGGGAGCAGATGACCACATGCCTGGAGTGGTGCAGCTACAGTCCAGGAATGTCATGGTCGTCATGCGTGGCTTGTCAGTTAAACACCAGGAACTGGAATGGGCCAAGCAGGGCTCTTCCAGATCCATTAGCAAAAGCATGACCCTGATCCTACCTCAGTTTTCCCACTTCCAGTCTCTAGAACTATGAGACAAGGTTGCTGTGTGAAGCCACCTGATTTGGGGTACTCTATTAGAGAACCCCTGGAAAACCTTCTGATAATGCTTTGGAGTACTCCAAGTTTTTTTTTTTTTTTTTTTTCATTAATTTTGACACAAAATCTTGCAGATGGCAGAATTTATTTTCAAAACCTGATTCTTATGTTATATCTTATGTTTTATCTTTGACTTACATTTTAATTTATGCATGGATTATCAGCATATATCACATCTTAGGCCTCGACCTGGAGGACCTCTTGGACTTCAATGAGTCTCTGGCTGTGTAGGTTCATGAACTTAAATGAGGGAGAAAAAATTATATCTTTATTTTCAGTACTTTTGACTGAAATTTAGCATTCTTTCAATTAGGAATACTAACAGTAAGCCCTGGTATTGGCGGTACTACTGATATCAGTAATGGAAGTCACATATTCATATCAGGTTACAATTGATTCAGATATATTGAAATTTTATGTACATCCTTTAGTTAATTAAATACATACTGAATTAATTAGGGTAAATTTGCTGTTTGCTTTGCAACTGATACTGAAATGTATAAAAGCTTTAAAATTATCAGCCAGACCCCCCTGCATATACCTGTAATCTCAGCGACTTGGAAGACTGAGGTAGGAGAATTTCAAGTTTGAGGACAGCCTCAGTAACTTAGGAAGGCCCTAAGCAACTCAGCAAAACTGTTTCAAAATAATAAAATTAAAAAGGGCCAGGGATGTGACTGAGTTGTAAAGCACTCTGGGTTCAATCCCTAGTACTTTAAAAAAATAAATAAATAAATAAATAATTTAAGTTTTTCTTTTTTTTTACTTTGTTGTATATTTGAAATTTTTCATAATAAAATGTTGTAAAAATACTATTTAAATTAGTACTTCAGAATTATAAAAATAATTATACTCGATAATGAAAATAATTAGACTTCTTAATGTATTAATAAGTAGTACATATGTTGCTATACCACAAAATTTGTTCAAAATATTTTCAAAACTATATTCCCATAATTTCTTCTGTAATTATACAAACTTCATATTGTGTACTTAAAAATATTGCTTCCTGAAGGACTCCTTTGGACTTCATGGGACTTTAAAAGGATCCATGGCAAAATCAATTTAAGAATTTCATCTATAAGATCGTTACGAAAAAAACTGGTATGCAGCAATGTTTTTCCACAAGCTATATGAAATGTAAAAAGTTTTTTTTTTTTTTACTTATGGTAAGCTTAAAGTAAAGCAAATAGATAAAAAACTATAATGTCACATCATAACCATGTACAAAAGTAAAACCTTGCTAATATCAAAGCATTGCTGAATTAAATTCTATGCCAGTTACCTAGTTCTGTCACCATTTAGAGTGTAAACAAAGTATCTTAAAAAATTAATGGCATCATATGATAAATTATGGTTCTGTGGGTCCATTGAGTTTGGATGGACAGTTTATATTTAAAGACTGACAAGGTAATAGGCAGCGAGCTCAGTTGGACATTTTGGTTAGATATCTGAGAGAGCTTGTGTATATGCTGGCGGTCATGTAGAAGCTCAGCTGGTCTGGTGCTACCGCAATAAAACATGAAACTTCTCTGTGTGACCTGAGCTTCTTGCAGCATGCCATCTGAGTTCCTAGAGACAGATCTTCAGAGCAGGCATTCTGAGAAACCCTGAACAGAGCTGTGAGATTTATACCTCACCTTGGGACACACAGCATTACTTCTGCATGTCATACTTGTTAGAAGTGAGTCACAGAGTCAGCTCAGAATCAGCAGGAGGGGACTATACAAAGATATGAATTCTGGGCATGTGGTTCATGGGAGAGGAGAAGGGCATCTGTGGAGACCAGGTACAACTCACCCACAAAACTACCTCTCATGTCAAGGGCAAGCTCTGAGTGTAACCCTGCATTGGAGAGATGGGACTGCTATTAGTCACGTTCACCTGTGCCTCCAATTCATTTAGCTCCTTAGTTTTCAAGGAGCCCCATATGAATTCCTTTCCATTGAATTTCTTATTTTGGCCTTGGATGAGTAAAAATGGGGCCAAAAATGTGATTTAGTAGTCTTTGGTTCCTCATCATCTGTAAAAGTTCAGCCACTCATTCAATTCCTTCAATAAGAGCAGTGTTTCTTGAAGACAAGAAATGCATTG
The DNA here is from genome assembly GCF_902686445.1 of Sciurus carolinensis. NCBI lineage: Eukaryota > Metazoa > Chordata > Mammalia > Rodentia > Sciuridae > Sciurus > Sciurus carolinensis. The sequence goes on from NC_062224.1 coordinate 27,033,080, forward strand.
GTTAAATATTTCTTTCTTTTCATATACTTCCCATTTCTAAGAGCACATATACTGCCTGGTACACTGCAGTTACCCTAAAACAATGGGACAATTTCTATCGTCAGAAAAAGAAGATGTGCAAAGCGAACATGGCTTGTGGAAGTGGGCTGCAAGACTAAAACAGAAGTTATCATCGCTATGCATGCTCAGCAGAGGACATGCCAACACTTCTGTGCACACTTTGGGGAGGAGGAGGGAACCTGGAAACTCGATGATGGGATTCAGCATTTTCCTTTGGGTGTTTTCAACAAAAGAATTGAACATGACTGTGTCCAACCAGGTTTATTCCATTGATCAAGGATATTTCATTAGGTCCTAACTGAACTTTTGGTGGAATTTCTAAAATTGGAAAACAGAAAAAGTGGGCCAATTAATAAGTTAGATAATATTGAGAAAGATACACTTAGAAAATAACTTCTTGTCCTGTCCATATGACTGTTGAGGGGTCTCTGTTTCCTGACAGATTATTTACTCTGTGCTAGGCGCGGTGCTAAGAATTCTATAAAGCATTACCTCAGTGAGTTCGTCAGTCCACCTAATGACCTAAAAGGCAGGTTCATTACTCTTAGCTTAAGTGATCATTGGCAAAACTCAGTTTTGATCCCCTAACAGTCAAACACCAGAGCCAGCCCGCTTGATTGGACTGTCTTCAGTTATGACATGCTCCACTGTCCAGGGCTGCCACCCACTGAGGGGCACGTAACAGGTCTGTAGCTCACATCTCTGTTACTCTGCATCTCACAATCTGAATGCACTTCTGACTTCAGCCATAGCTGCAATAAATGCTGTGTGAAACTTAGAGCCAGCCATACAGCTCTGCATCCTTTTCCCCAGAATCTCATGTCCTGCAAACATGGACCCAGCCCACCAGTAAGCCCAAAAGTGTGGAGGAGTTACTGCTGCTAGACACAACTCTCAGAGAATAGGGGGCAGGAGTGGAGAAGGTTTTCACTGACCATCTCTAACGTGGCCGAGTGGGGGAGGTTTCGGTACACTTTTGGGGATGGGGTGGCGGGGCAGACTGGTGGAATCCAGTCCCCTTTGGGTACAGCCTTGATAATGTCCCTTTATATTGGTTCTTCCTTCTTCTGTTTCTCAGGAACTCCCTCTAATACACAGCCTGCACTAAATCCTCATCTCCTGCTCTGTTTTCAGGGAACAAGGCCTATAATGAATAGACACACCCATCAGTAAGCAGCACACCACCAATCAGTGGCAAGAATGGAGTAGATGTTCCAAACCTGTGAGCTTTTCTTCTGCAAATTCACTGAAGTGTGTCCCTACTGAAGGAAGTCCTTGGAGATTAGTAAGTAGCTACAGTTTTCACATTCAGTCCTCTAAGTGATCTTGCTGATTAGACTCAGATCCCCTTGAGGGCCAGTGGTTTGACTTTCGGTGTTGTTTCTCGCACAGAACCTAAATAACTGCAGAGCATTTAACAGGTGCTCAATTAGCAGGCGCCAATTAACTAAGTAAGTGGTCCTTACTCTTCAGAATGTTACCTCTTTGTTTTCTAACCTATTAAAAAAACATGTAGTATCTTCCCTGGGAAATTTTATCCATCTATGTAATGCTTCATCCTAATCTCCAATTGTTCAACACAAATGAGTGTTATTTAGTATGGACATGTCTATACCTAACAATCCATTAAACTCCAGTTGAGCAAGTACGGGACAAGGAATACAGAGTTGGAGTCAGACCCAGGGTTAAATTCCAACTCTTCTACTTAAAAACCATGGCACTTGATTGAATCTGTTTCTTTATCTTCATGTAGGTATTACCCTACTCCAGTGAGATGAAATCAGATGCAAAGCAGGTGGCATAGTAAATAGTGCCTGAGGACCCAGAATCCCTCCTGCTGCTGGATCTTGCTTGGTCTTTATGATATACTTGTTGTGTGATCAATACATAAAACCATTTGAGCCTTAGGCTTCTCATTTGTAAGGGCAAGGTAATTTCATGTTTACTTCATATACCTAAAGCCAGACTCAAATAAAATCATGCATGGAAAAGTTACTTGAGATTTATAATGGTAACCACAGCGTTTCGGTCAGTTTTTTCACCACTGTGACCTGACCAGCACAATTGTGGAGGAGAAAAAGTTTTTGAGGGCTCCTGGTTTCAGAGGTCTTAGTCCATAGAAGGCTGGCTCCATTCCTCAGGGCATGAGGTGAGGCAGAACATCATGGCGGAAGAGTGTGGCAGAGGAAAGTAGCTCACATCATGGTGATCAGAAAGCAGAGAGAGGGACTCTACTCTCCAGATACAAAATATATATCCCATAGCCACGCCCCCAATTAGCCACTTCCTCCTGCCACACCCCACCATCCTCCAGTTACCACTCAGTTAATCCATCAGGGATTAATTCACTGCCCTGGTCACAGGATGAATGGGAAGTGAGACAAAGACTCCATCTTCTCAGGGGAGAGCAGTTTTCTAATATGTCCACTCAAAGACAGCACCTTTTTCTAAAATGCCCAGCAGGGCCCTAAGTAGCAGAGGCGTGAATTAAATAATTGACTTTAGGACCAAACTCATCAGATTCAAATTCTGGTTCTGGCATTTATTAGTTATATGATGTTGGATACAGTCTCTCCGTGTCTTCATTACAATCTACAAAATTAAAGGTTTTGTTTGTTTACAGCACTCATAAGAATTACGTAAGTCTACTACACAGGGTACTGAGGATATATACCGGGCACATAGTAAGCACTCAGTACATGCCCAAGGTTCATTATCATGGTTCTTCTGTTATAAATGTAACTTCTACAATAATCCAAATGAAGACATGTACCAATTGTGGTGAAACACGGTACTAGTGATTTAAAACAGAATTGCGTCTATTCAAAACCAATGTATGTGGGTTCACACTTATGAGTCAGGCTAATTAACCATGTGTATGTTTGTTTTCTGATTTTTTGATGAATATAACAGAAAAATTGATGACCTCAGTTGAAAGGACTACTGAAACATGCAGGTTATAAAAACCTAGCTCTGATGATTTGAAACAGCTGTCAGAATTTGTTCTCTTGGACAGGAAATTGTTTGGTTCAACTCAAGCCAGGGCTATTAGTACCAATGACTTTGAAAGGTTCCATTTGAACATTTCCAATAGATGGTCTAAAATTCTGTCAATAGGTCATGGCACTTCTTATGATAATTTATCGGATGGTGATTTATCAACTAAATGTTGACCCTTGTTGGATTATAAACTGCTCAAGGGCAAGAAGTATATTCATCATTTTAGTGTTCACTATTATGACATATTATATACAAAAGTTACTGGCTGAAATAATGCAAATGCCTGCCAAGTGAACTTCAAAGACACATCCCACTAGAACATACTGCAGTAATAGAACCCAGAGAGGACAAGGACATGGATAATGTCATAAAATAATGCTTCTTAAGCAAGGGTCTAACCACATCCTGTCCCTCTGGATGGAGTCTTCAACAATGACATGTCATTATTAATAACAGTTACAAAGGCATCTTCTGGCTTTGACAGTAAACACGGGGCAGGTGGGCAGGAAGTGGGTGGGGCAGTAAGGGAGGGAGGGGCTCTCTGAACTTCTTCCAGAAAGGACAGAACCATTTATTTTACCAGCTCTGGGACAGCTTTCAAAAAGACAGCCACTTCCTTTCAGATCTGATTAATTTGGCCAACCAGTTAATTAAAATGCCCTTGATCAGAAAGGCATGAAAGAACGTATATAGTGAGGATTCATAAGATTCCTCACATTCTCAATTTTAACCATGACTTATTGGAGATGAAGAAAAAAAAAAAAACTATTTTAATCAATGAATCCAAAATATGTCAAAAAATAGAATGACTATCTTTGGTTATCTTAGCCATGGTCTATCTCCATTTCTTTTTATTACAAATAAAATTCTGGTGCAAATAAATCATGTTTTATGAGTATAAATGTAAAAATATTAGGATTGTCATATTTATGGTTCATTTTCTTATCCTTCTCTCCAGAGATCCTGACACTGGGACTTTTACCCATTCCTTTATCTCTTTGCCTTGGGGATACCTAAGAACTTGACTCCACCCAAACCCAAAGGCCTAAGATGCCCCAAGAGTCTTCCTTGAGACCTCTCTTCACATCAATGTAGATTTATGATCTTGAGACTAGCTCCTTATTTTTCATGGCCCCAAGTCTTAAACCAGATTCTATTATCTTTTCAGTCGTAACATATGTACAACAATCATGATTTGTCTTTAAATGAATCTATATAGTAACAGTAATAATAAGAATAATATTTCCCTATAACTAGGCTTATTGGTACATAAATCTTTGTATGTTAGCCTAAAAATATCAATTTCCAGGTAGTCCCAAGGTTACTCAAGTTAATCCAATATTTAAGTCGAAATTTTATGTGTAAATAACCACATTATATTGTAGCTGGTTAGAGGAAACTGGTTGCCAAATTTACACAGTCTGCGTAAGTGAGGCTGTTTGGCTCAAGATTCAAATGCAATCTTTTTTTTTTTTTTTTAAAGAAAATAGCAAAAGAAATGCCTTTTCTACCTACTATACTATTAGTTTGAGGGGATTATTTGATTCATCTTTGTATCCTCCAGAACAGCAGTGTATCAGATATGTGCTAAATATTGATTAAATGAATAAACAAACATCATTAAGCTAAAAATTAAGTCTGTCTTGCTTTATCATTCATCAGATATTATGCATTAATTATTCTTGTTTTATGAACCTCTGCATATGTATTTCACCTCAAACATATTGATTCATCAACTCATTTAAATTTATGCAAGCATTTGCATTCCCTCTTATCTCCTCAGTTGACGGTCTTTTTCCTTGTTCTGTTAGAATTGAGGACATTTTATTAGAATTCAGTTGAAAAGAACAGAGATCACTGAAGGCCCCTCAAGTGAGAGGGTTTTATTTAAAGACTAGTCTTGTGCAAAATCACAAAAGCTGGGCAATCAGTCTTGGGAAAGTCCAGGGACAGGTTCTTATCTTCATGGTTATGCTCTTCCATGACCCCAGTGTGCTATTTGATAGAGTATCATCTTTGTAGGCCACGGCTCCTGCAAGCTCTACTTCCTGCATCTGAGCCACTCATGACTCCTTTCCTGTATTCTCTCTCTCTCTCTCTCTCTCTCTCTCTCTCTCTCTCTCTCTCTCTCTCTTCATCACGTAGTTTTATCACATATTTGCTCAAAATTTGGGCTTATAGTCACTCCCTATGACAAACCCCCACACGTGCTGATCTTTCAGCAGGGGCCCTCCCTGCTGATTCTGTGAATTTCCCACTAATTCCTAAGCCAAGGTGCCTACCCCAAGCAAATTCATACTGGGCGCCTGTTAGTGGGTGTGGGTGGCAGTGCTGTCCACGTAGTTCCTACAGAGCTGCCCTCTGACAGTAATTTTGCATTAGACTGACACAGAGGACCACAGACTGCTCAGTATGTGATTGACATTTCTAATAAGATTGGCATAATCCTTCACTTCTTTATATCGCTTAGTTTCACTTGTTTTAAGTTATTATGAACTGAAGTCACTGTTTTTGCTTTTGTCCCAGGTTTGCAAAGGTTCTAATCTTTTGCAGTGTGAAGCTGGATGCAATACATGGTACACAGATGTTTTTTGGGTTAATTGACCATTATTTGAGATCACTATAAAGTTTATTTTGATACTGACTTATTGAAATGTATGAAAGAGTGGCAATGAACAAAGAAGTTGAATCACAAGTCCCTGACTTAATCTGAATGAAGTTTCACCATTCACTGGTTGCAATAAGTCACATTTTTTAAAAAATTTATTTATTTAGATTCATTGTACACAAATGGGGTACAACTGTTGTTTCTCTGGTTGTACATGAAGTAGAGTTGCACCATTTGTGTAATCATATATGTACATAGGGTAATGATGTTTGTCTCATTTTGTTAATTTTCCTTCTCCCATCCCCTCCCCACCCCTCTTTTTCCTCTACACAATCCATCCTTCCTCCATCCTTGCCTCCCACCACCCCCCATTATGTATCAACATCCGCTTATCAGAGAGATCATTCAGTCTTTGGTTTTGGGGGATTGGCTTATCTCACTTAGCATGATATTCTCCAACAGCAAGCATTTACCTGCAAATGCCATACTTCTATTCTTCCTTATGGCTGAGTAATATTCCATTGTGTATATATACCACAGTTTCTTTATCCATTCATCTATTGAAGGGCATCTAGGTAGGTTGTACAATCTAGCTATTGTGAATTGAGCCGCTATGAACATTAAAGTGGCTGCATTACTGTAGTATGCTGATTTTAAGTCCTTTGGTTATAGGCCAAGGAGTGGGACAGCTGGGTCAATAAGTCACATATTTTGAAAATAGAGAAATTGGTTCATATTACTAATGGATGATAAAGTTCTACTCTAAATTTTTTTTTGGGGGGGTACTAGGGATTGAACTCAGGGGAACTCAATCACTGAACCACGTCTCCAGTCCTATTTTGTATTTTATTTGGAGACGGTCTGACTGAGTTGCTTAGTGCCTCATTTTTGCTAAGGCTGGCTTTGAACTTGTGATCCTCCTGTTTCAGCCTCCCCAGATGCTGGGATTACAGGCATGCACCGGCGTGCACCACCACTCCCGGCTGTACTCTGAAACTTAAAAGCTTGGTTTTCATTGGTCTGCATGGCCATTTGAAAAACCATTAACAAAACATTTATTGTGTTAGTCTATGCTTTACAAAGGGCAGAGCCATTATTTAAAAAGACAAAATTAAAGTCCTGATGAGCTGCACAAAAGAATATAAACATTGTATTTTCTTCATGCGCCAATTCATTCAGCATGAGAATAATTCTTTGTGCATACCCTTCCATGAACTTCCAGAAGCTGGTATTGAAGGATGGGTTGTTCGGAAGTCTCTTGTATCTATTCCCCTCCTGTGAAGGTAACTTTGTCCCTTCATGAAGAAGTCCTAGCATTCCCAGGATAATGTTAGGAAATAAATTGTGAAGGCCAGTATTTAGATGGCACATCTGTCCTTGCATCTGACTCATCAGAGGTCTGGCAAATGCCTGTAGCCTGAAATCTAATCATGGATGAAGCTGTAGTAACTCTGAGGGACTGCGGTTTTCTCCAGGTAGTAATGCAGCAGCACGTCAGAGCGAAATCTGGGCTGACTTAATGACTGTATAAAATGCCACAAGAAATGCGTCTCATCAAGGGCTTAAGAAGGTAGGGTAAACAAGGGGCATTCAATCAACTCAGAAAAAGTCATCTCGTCTTCTCATTTTTCATGGAGCAGTGAGGTGAACGAACCCAAATCAGTGTCTTTTAAAAACGTATTCTTTGATCTGATTGTACTGCCAATCATGGCTGGAGAGTTCTGTTTGACAGAAAAAACGGTGCAATAAATCACACAGGAAAAAGATGAACAATCAGTAAGTTCCCTCCAGCAGTGATGGCTTTGCCCTTTGAAGTGGAGATTCATTTCAAAATTTTCAGTGCTGTTTGGTCTGCAGGAATAAGAATTCTATGATCTTTAAATGGTAATAAGCACATTATAATTATAGTTCAGAAATAAAAATTCTATGAAATTGGTTGCTTTGCAGGGATTGACCAAGAGTTCTTTAAAAGAATAAACTTTTAAAATCATAAGACTTTAAATAAAGCAGAGGTCTGTACTGTAGTAGGAAAAAAAAAAAAAAAAAAAAAAACACCACCACATGGATTTCTCTTTTAAAATATTTGTGACCCTAAAGGAGGCAAGCTCTGACCCTTTCTCTACCCATTTTCAATCAAACAAAAATTCATAGGTGAAACTTGCTTAGAGCCCTTACATATAAGCTTATCAGTTGTAGGGACTATAGGTATTGCTGCTTTATCAGATCTGAGGAGCAGACCGAACAGAGTGGATTGAGGAAACTTTTTGCCAGTGATTAAATCAATTTTGGGGAATTTTGGTGTTCTTTCAGTTTAAAAAAGGGGGGGGAGGTTTGCTGAGGGTCATATTTTGAAACAATTTGTAAAATCTTATTTCTCTTCCTACTGGGTGCTTTCTCTCTCTTTTTTCTAAGATGTAAATTTACTTTCATCAGAATAAAGCAGGCAGGTCGATTTATTCGAGTCATATTAACCTTGGTCTGAGGAAAGTTGCCAGTTGCTTTGGAACTTAACCATGACACACCTGAACACACAGGAAAGCCTCTTTCTTTCCATGGCATCTACAATGATTTTATAGTTGGAGTGTGGAAGGATTCCAGGGAGAGGAACTTCCTGAAAATAAGAAATCCCGATTGTATCTTTCACTCTCGACATTCCCATAAGCTGCACCCGCTCAGACCCGTGGTTCCCACCAGGAGATACACATGGTAGGAACCGCACAGAGCAACCAAAGTTGTCTCTTGAAAGGAATTAAGGGGTATGTGGTATTTGGGCACTTTTATCAATCGTCTCTTCAAAGTGTTGTTTGGACAATTCTGTAAACTTTGAATGCCATAACTGAATAAATTATAACCACTTATGGGTCATTATAACTACTTATGGGTCATCTGAATAAAATCTGTACTGTCATTTAATGAGTTAAATGGGTTCAAATATTGAAAACTTCAGTTTTCACCAGACACTGACACCATTGGAAAAGCATTTCTGGATTTTTCCTTACAAACTCCATCACTACCAGCTACCTCTTTCACAATCCCCATATAGATAACTGGGACACATCAGAATTGCTAAACTGGAGTATGTTAATGCTTCACTTTCTAACCTTTCATGACAGAAGTGCATGGTTCAATAAAAAAAAAAAAAAAAAAAAATCCCATCATGTCCTGTGTATATATACAAAGAACACCAATAGTATGGCTCTGCCTAGGATCCTCTTCCCTTTCTTTCTGGAAAGAACACTTGGATTTTATGTTGGGAAATTCTCCTCTAGCATACTCAAGGTTGATTAGAAACTGGGCTACTCTGATCCTCTGGCCCAGGAAATATGAACCTTGAGTAACTTGACACAAGTTGACCTGAGGTGGACTGACGGGGCTCAGAGGAAGGACTTCAAAGAACTAAGCCACAGGGACACCCAGTCTCTCAAAGCTGCTCTGACCCAAATTTCACATTACCTTTGATTCACTTAGCTCTCTAGCAGCCAGGGTACCCTAAACAAGGATTTTGCATGAAAATCCAACAGAAGCTTGGAACAGTGTCGCATGCCTGTAATTCCAGGGGTTTGGGAGGCTGAGACAGGAAGATTGAGAGTTCAAAGCCAACTTCCGCAATGGCAAGGTGCTAAGCAACTCAGTGAGGCCCCATCTCTAAATAAAATACAAAATAGGGCTGGGGATGTGGTTCAGTGATTGAGTGCCCCTGAGTTCAATCCCCAGTACCACCCCAAGAAAAAGAAAAAAAGAAAATCAAACATTATTAAAAATGAAATGATCAGAAAGCATCCCTGAGTTTCGAATTCTATGGATCTGTGATCATTCTCAGGGGTCTGCATTTTAAAAAAAGAATTCATAGGAATTTAAATGCTAGTGGCCCAAAGAATACATCAAGAAACATTGCTGTACACGTGCAATGAACTCCACATTTTCAATGGGGGAAAAAAAAGTGATCTCTCCCATGTATCAGCAAATAATCTTATCTTACCTAGACTCTAGAAAGCTCTGGAGAGCAATTGTGATTTTTAGAGGCATGTTTAGAGGGGGAAGGGGAAAGGAGAGATTCTAGATCTTCCAATTAGACTTTTTTAAAATTTTATAACTGACAATCAACAATAAAAATATGGAACACTTCACGAGTTTGCATGTTATACTTGCTCTGGGGCCATGTTAATCTTCTCTGTATCGTCCAATTTTAGTATACGTGCTTCCCAAGAGAGCACCAATTAGGTGATTTTTAAACTATCCCTTCCCCAACATCCTGCTCTTGTCTTCCTTAACTGCAACCCTTGAAAATCATGAAGAAGTCTCTGTTCCTAATGAGACTGTGTCCCACTCATCAAGAGATGGCAATTCTCCCCTCTGAATAACTTTTACTTTGTTTCACCATCCATCGGCCCCCCAGGAAGCAAAGATGACTCATCCAGCAATGACACTATGGTAGAGCAGCCAGTGAGGTAAGCGGCAAGTTCCACAGACTCACTGAGACCACTAGCGAGAAGGGGAAAAAACGTAAGAGGAAGAAAGAAAAAGCTGGTAAGAGATGGAAACAAGAGGCCCAGGGTCTCAGCCAGTGCCCAGAGAAGCTGCCTTGTCCCTCAATCTCTCTATTCTATTTGTTGTCTGGAAATACCAGTAGGTGACAAAAATTATTTATTCCTTTCATGGGGGGGGGCGTGGAATGCCCATATGCACACCACCAAAGTGCAAGGAGAAACGAACCCAGGTAACAAACAGTGAAGCTTCTTCTGATGATTCAGACAGAGGAGAACTGGCCGTCATGTCAATGTAACACCAAGAAAGAGAACAAACACAGGAGTCCAGCTCAATGGAAACAGGTCTATTCAGCAGAAAGGTCATCCTGCAATGGAGGCCTCGAAACCAGACACAGAAGGCTGCTGCTACCTGCCTGAGCTTGGGCAGGCGGGTGGGCTAGGGGTGTACTGATGAATGACACGGAAAACTGGAGCTTCCTGTTGTATACATGGTGAAGATGTTAGGGCCGTTTTTAAAATGTGTAGCTGCTAAAGCCTTTAACTCAAGGCTTTGTATAAATAATCGAGCAGTGTTTTTATTTTTAAATGGCTATGCTTAGAGATCCTTCAAAATGTGGTTCTGTTTTTAAACATGTTTATCTACTTTGTAACCACTGTTTTTAAATAAAGTTAGTTTGTGGTTTTGAGTGAATTTCATCATTCACATCAGAACCAAGATCCTTCTGTGCTTGAATAGTTTCTTGTTATGGGTAAATAAACTGGTTCTTGCTTTAAGTCTTTAAAAGACACAGATTATAATCTGAGCAGTAAAAAGAGCCTAACAGAGTGAATTGATTACAGAGTTTCAAACTCTAGCAAAATTTCTTTTCCAGTTTACACATGTTGACAAGACTAAGGAACCTAACTTTATACTACCAGCAAGTTGCATGTGTGTGTTTATGCACACGAGTATAAAATGGATTGTGCAAATACATAAAATGAAGTTTTCAAATCATAACAAGTGGGAATGGAAGGGTGGTTGTGGAAAAATAAGAATTTGATAATATTACTCCAGCATTAGCTTTATATTTACTTAATAAGTTTTGAGAGTCTGTCTACAGGCCAGATGTTCTTACTGGGCAACAGGATGCAACAATGAAAAAGGAATGGATTAAATGCAGAGTTCAAAGAGAAAGAGGATAACCAAAGGGATAATTATGACAAGGACAAAGTACAGTTTTGTTTTTGTTTCTGTTTAAAACTGGGGATTGAACCTAGGGGTACTTTACTACTGAGTTACATCCCCACTCCTTTCTACTTAATTCTGAGACAGTTTTACTAAGTTGCTGAGGCTGGCCTCAAGTATGTGATCCTCCTGTCTTGGCCTCCTGAGGACCTGGATTATAGGGATGTGTCACTGTGCCCAGCTAGTGAGTGCTCTTTAAGGAAAGAGGCAAAGAACTAACCAATTCTGAGCAACAGTCTCTACTGAGGTGCAGAGGCAAAAAAGAGCCCTGGATGTGGGGAAGTTGTGAGACATTCCATGCCACTGGAAGCTCAGTGAGAAGGGTGCTAGGGCCAAAGATGCTTGATCAAGAACAGTTTTGTAGCATGTGGCTGCGTGGACTTATATTTTCAGAAAATGACAATCAATTGAGGGTTTTAAGCAGAACACGATTGCATTTGAGAAAAAATCTCAGTGGCAGCTACATAAACAATGGAGAATGGATTGTTGGAAAATGAAGACTAAGATGCAGAGACACTAGTTGTAGTAATTTGAGAAGGAAATAACCCGGGCCTGCAGTAGGGTTGAAACTCAGAACATATCCCAGAGCTCTTTTCTACTTTGATAGGATCTGAAGTACAGGAGAGGGACAGTGAGGGACATATCTGGCTTGGACAAGTAAAACAATGATAATATTTAACCAGACCAGTAAGGTGGAAGCAGATAGAAGTATGGGTGGGAGAAGAGAAGGGTGGGGCAGAAATGGGGAGGAATGAGACCAACAGACCTGAGCTCAGTCTTGCAGAGGCCATGTGTGCTGACGTGAGGAGTTTCTAGACACAAATGTTCACATGGGTCTGAAATGTGGTGGGAAGATCTGACCTGGATATAGAGATTGAGGAGCCATCAGCTTTTACACAGAATAGTTAGAATAGTTTTCCTCCCATTTCTCTTGTCATTTCTTCTTCTTCTTCTTCTTCTTTTTTTTTTTTAACACAAAATGAATCATTTCAATCATTTAAGGTGTACAGTTCAGTGGCATGAAGGACAGTCACAACATTGTGAAGTCACCATCCACATTCATCTCCAGAACTTCTTCATCTTCCCCAACAGGAACTACACACATTAAAACTCCCTTAAACACTCCCTCCTGGAAAACCACTGCTCTAATTTCTCTGTATAAATTTGACTACTCATATAAGTGCGATCGTATAGCATTAGTCCTTTTGAGACTGGTCTGTTTCACTACGGATAATGTCCTCAAGATTCATCCATGCTATAGCTTGTATTGGAATCTCCTTCCTTTTTAAACCACATTTTGTTTATCCATTCATCTGTCCGTGGACCCTTGGGTTGATGCTTCCACGCCTCGTCCAGCCATTTCTTCTAAGGCTACCTTTTCCAGATTTTTCCTCTTCCAGGTATTCCTCAAATGTGTGTTTGCCTTCACCAGTTTCTCCAGAGCTGAAGACAAATTTACATCCGCAGAAAGAAGGAATAGCAGTTCAGGCAGGAAAATGGAGATATCAAACATAGATGGGAAGGAGTGGAAAGAGAACTATGGAAACAGGAGAAAGTGGCATCACAGAAAGGAGAGGAACCACGGTCTTCAAGACCACGGGAGGGAGCCACAGCCAGAAGACAGGACTATGCGGCCATGTTGACTTGTATGTCTTCAGTCAAGGAAGATGACTCGGGGAGCAGCATCCATCAGTGGAACCCTCTCAAATGACGTCACTCGCCGTTCTTTTGTTACTCAGGCAACATAAAACCGAAGGCATGCCGGAGTGCAAACGAACAACAGGATTTGGTCAGACTTCATGGAACAGGTTCTTAGCAATGCAAAGCACAGGACTTGAACCTGACTCACAGTTAAACACCTCTATATGTAACAGCCCATGAAGGTGGTTCCTACAGAATAAGCCAGGCCTTGCCCTTCTTTATTTTGAATATACATGCCAATTTCTCAATCAACAGATTCTCCAATTTATGGGTTAGTTTCACTCAATGTACTTCTAGTCAACTATTTTCTAATGTGCTAGAATATGTATTTTATGTATATTCTATTATATAATAACAATATAAATTTTTAAAATTTATGTGTAATGTAAAAAAATTATATATATATATATTTCATAAACCATTCTGGAAAAGGGCAGGGGATAAATTCAGGCATTTATTATTCAATATGTAATGTTAATATTTATTAACTAAATTATATTAAGCTAATATAATAATTAAATACAATGAGAACATTAAATATTATAAAAACAAAATTACAAAAATAAACTGTACTCCCTACGAAATATCTAGTGATATAAAAAGCAAAATCCCACCAATTCCTTCATAATTCTGTTTCCAGGAGCCATCCACATATTGACAAAGCCTTCGACATCCCATTATGCAAATACCAATGTAGACTGGACACACGTGGAGTACATGTGATCATACTACATACATTATTCTTCACCTTGATTCTTACATAAAGTGTGTTAGAATTTGTATTTGCTTCTATGTCAGTCTGTACAAATCTAGCTTTTTCTCTTTAACTTCTTTCTGGTATTCACTACAACAGGTGGTACACCATTTATTTCCTCCGATTATCAGGTAATTCTGTTATGTTAAAACATTAATGTTCCATAAACTGTCCCCACCACTAGACTAGACTCCTCTGAGAACAGAGATGGGAAGTCTAATTACCCTGTATTTCTAATGTTCAGAGTAGCCCTGGGCAAAAAGCAGGTGGCCAGTAATTGCTTCAAGAAGAAACAGATGATGACTACTACACTCTGCATAACTCAATGAACTTTACAAAGGCTTTCCTTTTTTATTTTTTAGGCAGTGCTGGGGAGTGAACCCATGGCCTTGTACTTGAAAGTACTCTGCTGCTGAGCTATATCCCCAGCCCACAAAAGCTTTCTTTGAAACAATGAATGCATCCTTCTAAAAGCAATTCCTGTTACTCAGCATAGGAATAGTGCTTAGATGCAGAGGTGGGTGGGAGTAATGATAAAATAGTGCACAAGTATTTATTAAATGCCTCGTGTTTTCATAGCTGAACAGTAACAGTCACAGAAAATCTGTGAGTCAATTATTAATTTATATAGTCTTATGAATTAACAGAGTCTCCATTTCACAGGAAATGAAATCAAGGCACAGAGGGAAGGAGTAGCCTGCCCAATGGTGCCCAACGTGCAAAGTCTAGGTCTCTGTTCCAGGGTCTCTTGTGATTCACATATGAAACCTCCTATGGAAGGGAAAGCAGTGGGTGGTGACAGGGATGTGCCGAGAAGGCCGTGGGCAACTGGAGGGTCCTATGCCCTGAAAATTCATCAACAAGCTCATTCTCCACACATGCCCAGCAGTCACCAGGGGTTGACTTAATTTCATCTCCCACCCTTGATGTTTATAGGAATGTTCATCTACCTTATTCGCTATTCATTAATGTTATTGTACAGGGAGGCTTATACCTAAGGCAAAATCCAAAGCTCTGAGAAAATTTAATTATTAAGTAGTATTTCTGTTGTACAATATCTAAAACTCAGGTTTGATATTTTGAAGCTGAGGTACCTTGCTCTAATATAGGCACATAGCTTCTTAGGGGCTTTCTCACCTTCGAGAGAGGTAAGTATGAATTCCAAAAAAGAAAAAGTAAATTAGGACCTTATGGTACCTGAAAAACCTTGAAGGGTCAAATTAAGACTTTTACTATGGCCAAAGTTAAATGCTACTAAAAACTCATGCAATTCCAAATCTGAAGAATCAACAACCTCTCATATACGAATTTGACTTTAAAAGACACCGGTCTTAAAGATCAAGGACAGGGCTGGGGTTGTGACTCAGGGGTAGAGCACTTGCCTAGCATGTGTGAGGCATTGGGTTCCAGCCTCAGCAACATATAAAAAATAAAGATATTGTTTCTGTGTACAGCTAAAAATAGGTTTAAAAAATATTAAGGACATTTGAAGATGCATCTGGAAAAATCAATTATATTTAAAGTATATAAAATACAATTTTATAATTTGACTTATGAGTGAAAAACTAATTCAAAAAATATATTAGCTGCAATTCTACTAACCAGAAATCTCAAACAACTGGCACTTCAGTACTTGAGTTCAATGATAATTCATTTCTATACTCAGAAGCACTACAAAATTTTCATGTTAATTAAATTTAATTATAATCCAATTATTTAAACCTAGAAATACATTCCCAGCAAGATGAACAAAACACTGTACATGGAATAAGATTAAGTTTCAATTTGAATCTCAGCTTGATCCTTAATGTGGACGCCGGCCTTGGACAAGAGTTAATTTTCCTGATTTGAAGGTTTCTTTTCTATACCATGGTGATATTATCACTTGCTTTAACTATGCTTAAAGGTTGCTTCAGTGTCAAGTCAAACAGTGGGGAAAAGCTATTTTGTAAACTTCGAAGACTATGTGAATGTGCATCAGACAATCGTGCTAAAAAGAACTTAACTGGAATACTGCATTGCTTATATCTATGCGCTAATTTAATATTATTTGGTACTCTCGCTACATTTGAATGCTCTAAAAGTTCAAAACTGATCCCACTCTAAGGAAAGTGTGATCTTATGAGAGATTAGGAACAACTATGGACTCGTTTATTTTCTAATATCTAACTCACTTATCAAAGCTTTTCAAGATTACTAGTATTAAGTAATTAACATAGGGAACAACAAAGTCATAAGCAATTACCTAATTTCCCTTTCTTCCATCCCTGTTCCTTTCCTTATTGTTGTTCCTCTGGCTCATGGTGTCATGAGAATAGATGCATCAGGCAAAATGGAGGTGCTCACAAACTATTTAATTATAGCTCTCAAAATAAACCTTCAAAGTTTTACAATTATCCTGGTTATACAGGAGCATAGTGAGGCTAAAAAAGAGAAAAGATCTTCCCACTATCACACAGTAAATAAGTGACAACATCAAGACTCAAACCCAGGTCAAGTCTGATTCCACATTCTAATTATATCTCTGAATATATATATATATATAACTTTTCTCTTCCAGCATTTTATTAATCACTAGTTGCTTTTTCCCTTGTCAGTTCTTATTTTGAACATAACTGCCTCAAAAGACAAATAACCTAACAGAAAAGAAACAAGAGGCTTGAACAGGTACTTCACAAAGGAGGATAGCCAAACGGTCAATAAAATATTTGAAAAAATGCTCGGCTTCCTTAGTTATCAGGGAAATGCTAAGTTACACCACAGTGGGATGCTTCTACACAATTGCCAGACTGGACAAAATGCAGAAGATAAAACCAAGCCCAAAGAAGCATTGCTGGTGGGAATGTACATTAGTTGAATATTTTGGAAAGCTGTTTGCCACTATCTACTTAAACTGAATGTATGTATACTACATCCTAGGCCTTGGCAATTTCAATCCCATGTTTACATTGTACAGAAAAGCACACATAAAATTTATATGTCACAACTGTTCACAGCAACAGTGTTTATAATAGCCCTAAACTGGAAACTATGCACATGTCCATCATAGCAGAATGGATGAATTAGGGTTTAGTTACATAATGGAATACTACACAGCCATGAAAATGAGAAAGCAACAACTATGAGAAACCACAGAATCAAATAAATAAAAGAATGAGTGGCATAAAGTGGGCAAAGAGTATGCTCTGTATGAGTTCCATTCATATCAAATTCTGAAATAGGAAGAATGAATTTATGATGCTAAGGGTCAGCTGAATGACTACCCCTGGGGGTGGCAGGGAGAGTCAGGCAACTGTAGTTTTAAGGGAGGATAAGCATCATGATAATATTTGGTTTCTTCATCACACAGGAGTTCACTTTGTGAACATTCCTCAAGTTCAATACTTAAAATATCTGCACTCATTTTCCCATGTTTGTAGTACAGGCTGAGCTTCCCTAATCTTTTGACTCAATATCCAAAACATTTTGGATTTTGAAGCATTTCAGATTTGGAGATTTCCAGATCAGAGATGCTCAACTGGTAGTCTATATAAATATTCCCAAATCCAAAAAACTCAAGAATCTGAAACACCTCTGGTTCCAAGTATTTTAGACAAGGAATATTCAGTCTGCACAGTCATCTGTAGGTATCCACAGGGGACTGCTTGCAGTCTCTCTCAAGGATACCAAAATTTATATACAATGAAGTAGTATTTTCATATAACCATGCAATCCTTCCATATACTGTAAACCATCTCTAGCTGATTTAACATCTAATACAATGTAAATGCTATGTAAATGTTGCCTTTTTCAGGGAATAAAGACAAGAAAAAAAGTCTGTGCGTGTTCACTACAGATATAATTTTTTCCCAATATTTTTAATACGCATTTGATTGAATCCACATATGTAAACCTCATAGACATGAAGAACCAACCACACTTCAATAAGAAGTTTAGCAAAAAGAGTAACCATCTCCTCTCTCCAAAGAGCGAACATTAGAAGTGTTTTACAGAAACACACAATTTGCCACATTTATATACCCCTTTAAATCAAGTATTTATTCAGCTGATGAATTTTCATATCATTTAAAATATTGTAAGATAGTTTAGGTAAATATAGGAATTACTTCTAAGATATAAAGCAGGGTTCTAAAAGAATAATTGTAAGATGTAATAATAATAAAATAATAAAGACTAGATCTCAAAAATAAGTAATAATTTCAAAAAGAGTCTTATGAGCGAGTCCTATGAAGAAAGAGGGGCTCCAGTCTGCAGGCAGAGCCCGCTACTCAGAATAATTTTTGAATATGAATGTGACCTCAAACCAATTAGGAAAGGGAGCCTAATAAAACACAGGCTTGGAAAAGTGAAAACCTAGAAATGGAAAACTATGGCACATGCATATAACTTTCTGCAAAACCCACATATCTTTCTGAAAGACAATGTTGGAGTAGGAGGAATTCTTAAGAAAGCTGTCATACTAAAAGCAAGGTAAAAGAACTCGTGGAGGATTGAGATACACATACAGGTATGCAGCATTGGCAACAGGGATACTGTCTGAGATCTGCATCATGAGCCAAACTGTTTGTCATTGTGGGAAGATCAGGGTACGCTGAACACAAACAAAAACAACACGTCGCTAGGCATGATCCTATGGGACTCCTGTTGTATGCGTTGCCCACCACTGACTGAAATGCAATTATGCAGCAGTGATGGGATGGATAGATAGATTGATAGATGGATGGATAGATAGATAAACATATTGTGTGATTTATATATATCTAATCTGATATGTAATATATATTCTACATATAATTATATTCAATAGATACATATACATAAATGTTGGAATTTAGTACTGGTATGATCTGCATCATCAGTCTCCTAAACTGACAACAGATTTGAGAAGGGGCAGCAGGAGGGTCTCATGTGAGAAGATCCTGAGCAACAGCAACACACCGGGCACCATTTGTCCTGCTGTGGGCCTGGTTACTCAATGATTACCTTCCATCTCCAACTGCTCTGCAGGCAAATTAGGTCTCACTCATGGATTTAAACATAGCAGGTTCTTTTTCTCCCAGGAAATGAAATATGTTTCCAATTTCACATACCTCTGACTCTGAGTTGGCTATCTATAAAGAAAACGGAAATCAACATGCTAAGCTGTCAGAGAAGACAGGACGAAACAGCAGCAGGTGGGTTACCAGTTAGAAAGCCTAAGACACAATGCTCTAAAATAAAGGAAAATTTATTTCTAGTGACTGAGCTTTATAAATTTCTCTATTTTCAAAATAAGGTTTTGCTATATTTTTCATGGTTCCTTAACCAAAATACAAAGTAAAAAAGTTTGAGAATTAGCAGATGAACCCAATCCCTGTACTTTTCAGTCATGATTCCAAAAAAATGCAGATGATGCTGTCTCCTATTTATTTACATGTTTGATATAAGAAAAAGGACAAAAAGAAGTAGAGTATAAATTTTTACTTGGAAGTCATATATCAGAAATCTTCTATACAAGAGGCATATGTAGTCATAGGTATTTTCTAAATCACTATAAATGAATAAAAAAATATATAATGCTATAGAAAATTCTTAGTTTTCATTATTCCATAAAACATAGATTTTAAATTTTAAGTAGTTTTATTTTTAATTTAAGGTTTTCTTTAGGTGGACAAGTCTACACACTGAAAAGTTTTTAGTGCTTATTCCCAAATCTTATTAAAAAGCAATTACTTTTTCTATTGGAAAAAAGACTCATTTGTCCCTGCAGATGTCGCCTTTAAGAATCTTGGCTGGCTACCTCAGTACTACATTTACTCCTGACACTTCAACTGTTGCATTCAAAAGACAAATGGCACCAAACACATAACAATCACAAAAACCTCCAAAGGAGCTTTTGGAGCTTTTAATTATTTAATAAAATTGGATCTCATCTTTAAGATCTAATAGGAGTGCAATTATTCCTTCCCCACCCTCCAAACCCCAGTCTCCAACTTTATTGTTTGGCGAATATCAGATTTTGACCTTGTTTGTCCTGCAAGTCTCACATCGCTCTCTTCTGCTGGCCAGTTTCCCAAGGTCACAGATTTCTTTACATTATACCCTTAAGAATTGATTAGCTTTCTTTGTCAATTTTCTATTTGTTTTGCAGCCAGGAATCTCAAATCAGTGTCAAGCAATCCGCCACTGCAGTCTGGCCAGCCTGCATAAACCCTCCTGTTCCCCTTCACATCACTCCCTGAAAATAAAGTAACTGCTTGCAAAAGGAGTATGAAAATAAAGCAAGCGCTTCCCCCGGAGCCTGTCGGCCAGTATACGTACGACCCGGCATATTTCAATTAGCCTCCCATCGTTTGAAGTAGTGATACCTCAGTATGTGTGAGAGTCTGCCTCATAGAATTTAATACTCAGACAGCCATTTTGCAAAAACACAGCAGGTCCACGAAACAAGGGCTATTTCTGTGAAATAGTCAGAGCATGATAAAGCTGTTGTAAATGCTGGCGCTATTCCAAGAGCTCTCTCATCCATCAAACGAGTCTCATCTCCTCTTTTTCTGAGGCTGTTCGAGACACGATTTAACATTAGCCTCTGTGGCTATCTTTAATTTGACAAACTCCATGGTGTTTATCTCGAGATCCCCCCCCCCCAATGCCATAATTCAAACAGGAAAGCAGAGCTAGCTACTCTGGGTTCAAAGAGACTATCAACTGGTTTGAACTGATACAGATATCTGAGACAATGGACTTGCCACACCAGATCCCGTGCAAGTAAACCCCAACCTTATTAAAGTAACATGGCAACAAAAGATAGACAATAACAACATCTCTGGGAAAATCTCAGAATCTCATAGACCTCAGGTGCCTTGAAAACTCCTGGTACAAATGATCGATCATCTCTTTGGTTCAGCACAGGGATTAAAACATCGGAAAGAGGCAACATGCACCCGACAGACACAAATAGATTTCCAGCTCCAAGCCACAAAATTCTACAGCAATAGAAACTTACATAGGACACCCGTACTCGCCGGCGATGTACCAGCCCGCAGCACTGCATGAAGAGGGGGCAGAACGCAGTCAGCGTGTGGCTTCACCAAGCTGCACCGTGCCGTGTGTCCTCGTCACAGACACTGTCCATTTCTTCCCACCTTCCACTCCCAGGTAAGAGGCACGGGCTGGTCGGCACTTAGCTTCAGCCTCCTAGGTAGCTTCTACAGAAACTACCATTCCTGCAGCTAAAACTTTGTTCTCCCTGTTTGTCTTTTTTGTCCCCCCCCCCCTCCCAGGTAATCTGAGATCTTTTTCTTCAGGGGGGAGGTTGCCTATTGGCAGAAATCTACAAAAAGTAGCATCTCTCTTCCTGAAGGAACTATTGCTAACACATACTCATGACTGTCCAAATCATCGGAGTTTCTTAGCAACGTTTTTACTGTAGCCATGCTCAACTCGGGAGACTGTCAAACATCAGAGAGTCTTGTATTTCTCGACCCTGCAGCACACTGAAAGAGGCGGCCTACCCCTGCTGCTGTTGATGTGGCTGCCTCTGAGAACGCGCTGCTCCTGCTGCTGCTCGGCTATTATTGCCTTCTCACAATGCACAAACTGGCAACGGCATCCTTGATTCAGTGTTACCTCTGTAACATTTTGGGCATATCTGATTTGCCAGTTCTCCCTCCTCCCCTTACCTGAAAAATTACCGAGTCTAGACTTGAATTCACTGTGGATTCCTAGGACTACAGAGCCTCCCTCCAATTTGTCAGATGCTTTGTCCTGCAGTATGTATTTCACATGAATGGTAAGGAGGATGGATGGGGTGGTCTCAGGACCTTTCTTGCTCCAGCACCCCGCCTGCAGTTTTTCTGTGCTTACTGCCACATACTCATTTTTTTTAAAATACTGAAGCCTGTTAAACAAACATCACTCTGATAAGCAAATCTGATCAGAGTCAGATCTAATTAATTAATTACATGCTATCATTTAGACACTATAAACTAAATAAGGCCACCTTCCGGGCCAGAGAGCGTACAAGTCAATACTCCTTATGAACTCTGGTTTATACCCTTTCCTAAAGGCGGTTCTCAGAGTCGGAGCTGATCCTAACATTCTTCCTAAAGGACCCTGTACATGTCACACCTAAAAAGATGAATCATTAAAGCACTGGGGATTCAACTATTAATTTAATGATATCAACCATTCTAATAAGCTATGATTCACATAACCTTTTAGTGTGCCACAGATATTGATCCAAATCTGCACCCACACCCAAGTCATTTCTTATACTGTTGTCACATAAGAAGGCAAATTAATTATCTCATGCAATAGATTAACCACTGTTTTGCTCTTTAGGCCCATGGAATGTGAGAGTCTGTTAATTCTCAACATTTTGCCAGTGTTTTCTTGAAAACCTGCAATTTAAAGTAACAACTCTGTATTATTATTGCTATTATTACTCTTATAGACTTTTAGAGCCAGAAAAAAAGATTTCTGCCTTAATGCAGTTCTCTTATTTGACTTACGAAGTAAGGGAGACCCCAATGGTTGTTTTGTCTATCAGGAATATGATCAATGGCATAATTAATAGTCTGTAATTTACATAATTTACAGTCTGTGAAAATTCTATAATTTTATCACATACTAATTAATCCTCCATGTTTTTTTTTTTAGATCCAAAAGGGAAATAATAGATTACAGAGAGAAAGTAAGAATACTTTTATAATTAGGTCAGAAACCTTAAGTAAAGAAAGCTAAAATAAAATTTCTGAATTATATTACAAATTGGCTTTTGAATTAAGTCCTGGGAAAACCTCAATGTTTTCTGGACCATACCCTATATATTTCTAGTAGGTAGGATTTCAATTTGATTTTTTTAAAAGAAACTTCAGTGAGAAATATGGAAACAAAAGAACTCATATAATAAAAATTCAAAAATTTTAAGCCCCTTCATACATTTAAGAAAATAACTGAGTAGAAATAAAGAATAAAAAAAAAAAAACCTAAAGTTAGAATAAGATGAAAACACTAAGGAAATGATGTAGCTCTTGATTCTGAATTTGATTTGGAATTCACTTAACTTTCATTAACTATGATATTTTTAAACACAATGGGAGAGAGATTCCCTAGTTCATTGGAGATTCCACCCACCCTGTCATTCAAAGATCCATGAAAGAATACTGAGCACTAACTAATTGGATTTCAGCAAATCTTTATTGAGCACCTTCTATTTGCTCAGCACTGTGCTCAGGTGTGGGGATAGCAAAGAATAAAGCACAATCCACATATGCCTCTAGGCGCTTATAAAACAACCTAGGAAGAAGAACAGTGTTTAGGAGCAATGGACCATCAGAGAAACAACTCCTACCTAACAAGGAAGAAATGTTGAACTCTGCAAAGGCAGAGACATCTAAGCTAGCCTCTGCAGGATGGCAGAACTGCATCCAGTGGAAAACGCAGAGAGAGTCTCAGGCAACAGGGTATTAAATGCAAAAGCCACAGATGATTATACACAGTATGTATACACAGTATGTTCAGAAAAAAATTCTTCATATAGAACATACAAGAAGAAGGTATACGGATTAAATATCTGTGGTATATCCAGACAGTGGGGATTTATACCAAAAGTCTTCAAACTAAACTTAGTTCAGTCCTTGTTCCTGTGCATAACCCAAGCCCTTAGCACAGTGAATGACATACAGAGGGTACAGCAAACATTCAGTCCTATCCTCAGTATCCATTATTTTAACTATAATAATGGACCTATGATTGTTGGTCTAAGATAAATATCCCAGGTTCCACAACCTGGATGGCATGTGACTATATTCTGGTCATGAAGCAGAAATGGCATGTGGCCACTCCTCCTCGGTCATGCCCTTAGTGGGACCAGAGCACATTTTGCCCTATCTCAGTGTAGACCAGCTGATGAGAACTGGACCAGCCACTTGGGAAGATGGCCAGAGACTCAGGAGAATGGAACAGGATACAAAGGGCCCAAGACTCTTGGACAGGGAGCTGTCCTATCAGCTCTACGGCGGTTATCTCTGGACAGTACCGTGAAAGAGAAAGAAACGCCCATATTGTTCAAGTCACTTTTACTTTTACTCTCAGTTAAAGGGAAACCTAGGCTTTAAAAGTATCTCAAAGTGTTTCTGGAATGAGTCATTCACAGAACCCAAGACTATGGAGTGGCAAGGAAAAGGAAAGAGAGGAAAGGGAAGAAGCCCTGGCCGGCTCTGAATGGGGAAGTGCCCAGAACACAGCAAGAAGTTTAGATTTTACCTAGCAGGGCTTACAGAATTACAGAAGGTTTTCAATGTGAAAATACCTTTTGTTCCATTAAGAAGTAGGAAAAAAAAAAAAAAAAAAACAAAAAAAACCTCCCCTAGACTGGTCTAAAAGTACTGGCCAATAATTCAGTATTAGTGACACATTAAAGTTTTTTTGAGATTCCGCACTTGTTGGCAATCAATGTCCACTAAAGAGCTACATCAAATAAAGTCAATTAAACCAGCTTCTTGGTTCATGTGGCTAAATGACAAATCTAATGAACTGTTTGGTTCGTTTTTTATTCTAATACATGGTTCCTTAAAAGTAAAATATTGAGAAGTGGCAATGAGATGCAGAACGACAAAAACAACAGAAATAAATGCAAATACACCTGATGTCAAGGACAGGTTTTTTTTTTTTTTTTCCTTAATCTAAGAGCTCTATTTCTGGGCAGTCCTACTAAGTATGAGAATGTCTCCTTAACTACTGTT
Source organism: Sciurus carolinensis (assembly GCF_902686445.1). Classification (NCBI taxonomy): domain Eukaryota; kingdom Metazoa; phylum Chordata; class Mammalia; order Rodentia; family Sciuridae; genus Sciurus; species Sciurus carolinensis. The sequence continues at coordinate 27,057,642 of NC_062224.1, forward strand.
TGCCAGGAGAGAGAGAGCACACAGTAGGTGATGGTGCTCCTCCAGAAAAAGAGAACTCTTTAGTAAGAAAGAATAAGACCAGGTAAGAGTCCATCTCAGCTGTGCATGGTAGTGCACGCCCGTAATCCCAGTGGTTGGGGAGGCTGAGGCAGGAGGATCTCAAGTTCGAAGCCAGTCTCACCAAAGCGAGGTACTAAGCAACTCAGCGAGACCCTGTCTCTAAATAAAATACAAAAAAGGATCAGGGATGTGGTTCATGGGTTGAGTGTCCCTGAGTTCAATTCCCTATACCCCACCCCCCAAAAAAGAGACAGTCTCACAAAAGTTGAAATTGAAGGGTAGTTACTGGAGGCTGGAAAATTGGGGGCCAGGGTGGGAAAGGGAAGGTAGACCTATGGGTACCAAGTTACAGTTAGGAGCAAGAAGTTCTGGTGTGCTGTTGCACATGAGAGTGACTGTAGACTTCAAAGAGCTAGAAGAAGTGATTTTGAACATTTTTACTCACAAAGAAATGATAACTATTGAAAACAGATATGTTTAATCCGATTTAAACATTTCATGGCACATACCTATATCAAAACTTTATACGGTAGTTACTTTGAATAACTCATGTTTTTATTATGTATCAGTTATAATTTTTAATTTTACAATGCAGAAAAGAAAAACAGATCTAGAGAAGCCTTCTGAAGTGGAACTGTGGGTGTCTCACCAGGGACGACTCTGCTTGAGTAGATGGCTTCTTGTGGATTTCTTACAGGAAAGGGGTCTCTGCCCTCAAATGCTGCAAGCCTATACACTCCTCGCTCTCCTCCTTCACAGTGGGTTGTGGTAACAATATAATCATAAAAGTAATCACAAACATACCATTAGAAACTGGTAAGTTCTGTGAATGAAGGGACAGAATGCTATGAGCAGGTAGACATCTTCCTGAAGAGGCATTTCTAGGGGGATGCTGTAGCAGCTGAGGTCTGGAGTGGGGCACAGAGGTGACAGAACGCAGGAGAGAAGAGGCAGGGGAGGGAGCAGAGCAGCCATTCTGAGTGGAAAGAACAAAATCTACCCAAGGTCTCGGCACCTTTGGGGAGGTGAGATTGCTGTTTTAGCAGCTGGGACACAAGTTTAGGTGGGGAGGGACTAGAGGTTAGAGAGGCAGGTAAAAGCATCATCAGGACGAGGTAAGGGTTTTTTATCTTTATACTAAGCAGTGGGGTTCTATCCAGGCAGCCAAGAGGCACGATCAAATTTGTATCATTTAAAATACGCATTGGCAATAGAATTGATGCTAGATGGACGATGGCTACAGAGGAAGCGAAAATAGCTAAAAAAAGGATGATGTTATCTTGAATCAGGGGGTAGAGGTGGGTTCTCTTTGATCTACTGAGGTGTTTAGTTTTCCTGACTAACATTCCAGCCTTGAATCGGGGGGTAGAGAAGTGGATGAATCTATGAGATATTTAGGAAATGAAGCAGATAAGTACAGAAACAGAAAGAGAAGTCCAGTATAGAAGACATATATTCTCTACTTCTCTCATTTCTGGACCTTTCCATTCATCATTCAAGTTCAGTCTCCTGTCACTCAATCTGTGGTCAGCCTTTATTTTCAGTTCCTGTTGGCTTCCATTCTTTTTGTTCATGTTTTTTTTTTTAAAAAAAAAAAAATATATATATATATATATTTTAGTTGTAGGTGGACATAATACCTTTATTTTATTTTTCTATGATGCTGAGGATCGAACCCAGGGCCTCACACGTGCCAGGTGAGAATACACTGAGCCACAACCCCAGGCCTGGCTTCTAGTCTTGATTCCATCCTCACCTCTCTCCTTAGGATCAGGAGCAGAATCCCTACCTGGTCCCTCCATCTTCCATTTCAACCTCACTTCTCTAGCTGCCAAAAAGCACCCTCCATTTCATTCCAGCTACCACAGGACCAAAATCCTTTCTTTCTCTAATTGTCCTTTATTTCTCACCAAGGTATCTGGGTTCTCTTTGATCTACTGAGGTGTTTGGTTTTCCTAACCAATATTCCAGCCTTTCTTTACAGTTCTAAGAGCAGGATCATGTTGGTTTCCCAGTTACACATAGAAAGCAGCAGAAATAAGCAAAAGAGCAGCCTGCAGCAGAATCAGGGGAGAAGAGTGTTTGTAAATTAACAGTCGCCACGTGTACTAGACGTCAAGGGTCAGCTGAAGGTATGCTTTGTGTTACAGAGTCAGACAACACATACTACATCAGGTGAGAAAACCGTGTAACCCTAACAAACTCTCCTTCTCTCAAAGCCCAGTCACGTTGACAGAAGCACAGGCCCTCAACGGAAGTCATTTCAAGTCAAAGCCAGTCTCAAAGACCACAACAAAGAATCCTCTCGCCCTCAGCCACACTTACTCAAAAATCCTTTTTCTTGCCTCCCCAAAGTCACTTGAGAGTCTGCCCTCATTTCCCAAGACAAACTAAACCAACTCCCCTAGGAACTTGGTTTCCTGATCTCTCCCTCAGCCTAGATCCCCCAGTTTTTTATAGGGTAGACTTCTAAAGTTACTGCCACCTTTTATTCTCTTCCCATTTTCTCCACATCACCCATCACTCAGATTCTGAACAAGGAGAGTCAGCAAATAAAAAAAAATCTTCAACGTGTTGGCTTAGGATCAGACTTCCTTAACAGGACTCCCATAGCACAAGAAATAAAAGCAAGAATCAACAACTGGGAGAGATTCAAACTAAAAAGCTTTCTCTCAGCAAAGGAAACTATCAGAAATGTGAAGAGAGAACCTACAGAGTGGGAGAATATCTTTGCCACTCATACTTCAGATAGAGCGCTAATTTCCAGAATCTATAAAGAACTCAAAAAACTCTACACCAAGAATACAAATAATCCAATCAACAAATGGGCTAAGGAAATGAACAGACACTTCACAGAAGAAGATCTACAAATAATCAACAGATTTATGAAAAAAATGTTCAACATCTCTAGTAATAAGAGAAATGCAAATCAAAACTACACTAAGATTCCATCTCACCCCAATTAGAATGGTGATTATCAAGAATACAAGCAGGGGGCTGGGGAGATAGCTCAGTCGGTAGAGTGCTTGCCTTGTAAGCACAAGGCCCTGGGTTCGATCCCCAGCACCCTAAAAAAAAAAAAAAAAAAAAAAGAATACAAGCAACAACAGGTGTTGGCGAGGATGTGGGGAAAAAGGTACACTCATACATTGCTGGTGGGGTTGCAAATTAGTGCAGCCACTCTGGAAAGCAGTATGGAGATTCCTCAGAAAGCTTGGAATGGAAACACCATTTGACCCAGCTATCCCACTCCTTGGCCTATACCCAAAGGATTTAAAATCAGCATACTATAGAGATACAGCCACATCAATGTTCATAGCTGCTCAATTCACAATAGCCAGAGTGTGGAACCAACCTAGATGACCTTCAATTGATGAATGGATAAAGAAAATGTGGTATATATACACAATGGAATATTACTCAGCCATAAGGAATGATAAAATTATGGCATGTGCAGGCAAATGGATGAAATTGGAGAATATCATGCTAAGTGAGATAAGTCAATCTCAAAAAACCAAAGGACGAATGATCTCGCTGATAAGTGGATGATGATACATATTGGGGCGTGGGAGGGGTTAGTATTAGGGTTAGGGTTAGGGAGGGGGGCAAGAAAGGAGGAAGGTAGGACTGTATAGAGGGAAAAGAGGGGTGGGAGGGGTGGGGAGAAGGGAAAAAATAGAGAATGAATCAAACAACATTACCCTATGTAAATTTATGATTACGCAAATGGTATGCCTTTATGCCATGTACAGAGAAACAACATGTATCCCATTTGTTTACAATTTAAAAAAAAAAAATTCCTTTTCTTCTACCTCTTGAGCCCAAATTCTCTCTACCCTGACTTCAGGTTTTGTACTACAGAGCAGTGGGCAATGTTGGAACATTGTTAGATGTCAGTGAAAGGGGGACAGAGAGCGGACAAAGGCAAAGTTCTCTAGGTTATGGGGAGTGGGAAAAGGAAGGAAATAGAACATTCATGTCTCAGAGCTTCCCATGACACCCTATTTTTTCTGGGACTGTATCTGGTCTTTACTCATTATAACAAGGAAACTCAGTCTGTACAGGAAAGAAATAACTGCCCGTTGGGTGAAAAAAGGTAAGGCACACTATTCACATTAAAATATTTCATGATCAAATCCATGATGCTAACCGGATATACTGTTTCCCAGCAGTTATCTTGATTTCCTCTTGGATTGGGAAGATCAAGGAGAATATACATTGTCTCAGAATTCACCATGAAATGATCCTGATGATTTGATAATTTCATGACATACCTATAAACTGCATATATTTTTTATTAAAATTATTTTGTCATTCACATCAGCCTGACCACAAAACCCACAATGCAACTCATTTTGAAAAAATTGATTATTTCCAACTTTTTGAAATTCCTTGAACTCTAGTAGAAAAGATTAAGAATAACAACAGCCAATAGGCACTGTCTCCTACTAAAGTTTTAGTTTCTAGAGTATTCTAAACACTTTACTGGGAACCCCATGAGATAAGTCCTGCTTTTACCTCCAATTTATACATGGAGAAAGGAAGCACCATGAGTTAAATAAATTAAGGCAATGTCAGTCAGTACTTCCTGAATCCTGAGCCCATGGTGTTGAACACTGTCCTATGTTCTCTCTGCAAGGTAAAAATTTACAAGCTGTCCTTCGAGGAGTACACAATGGTTAATTAATGAACCAATCTGAACATAGAGGGAACAGTTTTCCACTTTCCCTGAGTTGCCTTTCACTGAATTTCCTTCTAGCAGTTTCCCAAATCACCCTTGTCTTCTTTAAAATATTCCCTCTCCTGAACATTTTTCTTTCCCTTTTTTGTGAAGCCTGAAATCCTACCAAATGCAAAATTCATTCTATGTTGCTGGTGTGTCGTGTTATGAAAATTAAACATCTTTTAAATATAGGAGCTCGAACATGTGAAATTATTTAAAACCGGATTTTATCTCTACCTACCTACCTGTCTATTCCCCCTCTTGTTTCAGAAATAATTTAAGGCAGTTTGCAAGAATAAATAATATCCAAATAGCATGAAATAAAAGGAGGACTAAATGGGAGAAAACGAATAAGAAAGATGGGGACACAAAATGGAGGCAGAAAATGAGTCTTAAAATGCATCCCATAATAACCAATACACTTCCTACAAATGAGCCATGAATTTGGCTCTAAGCTTTCTAGCAGCCAACTCAAAAAGGGAAACTCGGTCAGTTATATAATTTACTGGCCATAAGCTTAAAATAAACCCAATGCTCAGAAGCACCACTCTGCTTGGCACTAACAGCAGACACTGAATTCTCCTGAAGCCCCATAAAAAGGAACATCGTGTAAAGGCACAAACAACATTCCTGATGGTGTCTTTACGGTAAATGCCACAGTGGGTTTTAGAAAGTTGCTTCTCAGATTGACCTTCAGAGGAAGTTAGACATCTCACACCATCGCAACCACAGCATCGTTCAATAAAATAATCTGGTGGAGTGTGGGGAAGAGGGACTGGGCCACACCCTCACCTCCTCACGGGTCTGGCTTGACCCCATAGTGATAATGACAAACAGCAGAAGAGCGAGCATTTACTCACGCAGGCACTTGGCCAGTCTTATCCTCATGACAGTTACAAAGAGGACCATTATGATGTGTTCCTGGGCTCCAAATGAGTAAACGGACTTAAGGAGGGGAGCCACTTGGTTTATGCCAAACCCAAGCAGCTGAAACAGGACTGGACCCCCAGCCTGTTGAATTCCAAAGCCCTTGCTCCCATCCTGGGGGACTCCAGAGTTTTAGATGTATCTTTTACCCCGTTTCTCATCAGTGCACTCTGAGAAATGTTAAGAGGTGGGTGACCTTCAGACCACTCGACACGAGTCCACATGAACAAGCAATCATCAGGCTGGAAGTGGGATACAACACCAGTGTGCTTAGGAGGAGGCCACCCGTTTCAGCTGGCTGTCATCGAAGCTGGGTATTTGGTTTTCTCTCCATTGCTGGTAAGTTTTACAGAACAGGAAGAGGTGGTGGCACGCTGCCTCAGCGTGGGGATACTTTGGCAGCAAGGACAAACCTAGGAGGGAGTTGGCGCTCCAGCCCAACAATAGTGGATTTTTGGATCAGGGGTTAAGATAGCACCGATGGCCAAAACCGAGAATGAAGTTAAAGACATATTTTTTCCTAGTCCAGAAACAATTCATCTAGGTTGGTTCTAGGCTAGCTTCCTACAGTGATCCTAAGTATTTGGATATCTTAACTTTTAATTTTGTACAAAGGTAAAAGACTTTCTTTCACAGCCACTGCTTGCTGAAATACTCTCCACGTGTACAACAAAAACCTTCAAAGACGTGAGATAAATCTGAGGACAATGAGGTAAATCTGAGGGACCAGTTAGAAAAGATGTGGTCAGATAGCCAAACGCTAACTTGTCTTGGTAGCATTTCATTAAACTAGCTAATTTTCACATGTCTTCAGGACACAAATGGGAGCTAAAAACAAATTGTATATGTTTGTTTTAAATGTGTATGTTTTAATTTTTTTTTTTTTTTTTTGGTACCAGGGATTGAACCCAGGGGCACTTAGTTACTGAGCCAGATACTCAACTCGCTCAGCCCAGTCCCCACTTTTGGAAAAAAATTTTAAAATTTGAGATAGGGTCTTGCTGCTACCTTGTTGAGTTTGGCTTTGAATTGACAATCCTCCAGCTTCAGCCTCCTGAACTGCTGGGATTACAGACATTCACAACCACATCGGGCTCCATATTTTATATTGGTGCATTATACCACATCATGGTGGGATTCACTGTTTCCTATGCATGCATACATTTTAGAAGTAGAATGACATTAAAAATTATTAAGAATCTATATACTAGGATATATATCCCCAAATAAGTTAGCAAAGTATCTAAAGGAAAATAGAATACTATAGTATTCTATTCACTTTTGGTTAAATAAATGAATCAAGGAATACCTTAAATCATCCTTGACGTTAAAAAACACATTTCAGGTCAAAACCCAGGCATTGATAATAATAAAATAAATTTAGGGTGGATTAAGAAGCCCTTTAGAAAATAGAATACTATAGTATTCTATTAGGTGCTCCTATCGCTCATGTTCATTTCATTCTGTTGGTTTGTTTTGTAATGCTGGGTATGGAACCCAGAGCCTCGTGCATGCTCGGCAAGCACTTTACCACCAAACCACATCCCCTGCCCTCATTTTTTACTTTATAATTTTTAATATATGTTTCTAGTTTATCTTATAATAAAAGGAGATAGTATAATAGTCCTTCCTACCCTAATATGAAATCAAATGTTCTCTGATTACTTTAGAAGGTGAAAGCAGAGCTTTGGTGAGTTCCACTCAGGATTTCTAGGTGCCACTAATATGCAGCCCCATAGTATATGTTAACGAAGAAGAAATCAAAGTCAGTCAACAGCAAAGAACCTGCTTATATTCACAGGAGCAGTTTCATACAATCCAAAATTTTCCTTTTAAGAACAAGGCAAGACAATGTTCTTTAGAGTCATAATTTTGTATAGATTTTGGTCAAGATTCTCATGGAAATATTTCCCAGATTTCCAGGCTTCATTCTAAATTTTTGTCTTCTATTAATCTGGAATCTGAAAACAAACTGATATTACTAATATTACTGGGTCCTTTTCAAAATATATTACAATTCATTAGGTGGTTTCAATATTCACTTTTGGTTAAATAAATGAATCAAGGAATACCTTAAATCATCCTTGACGTTAAAAAACACATTTCAGGTCAAAACCCAGGCATTGATAATAATAAAATAAATTTAGGGTGGATTAAGAAGCCCTTTAGAAAAAATAAATGCAAAGGAGGAGGAAGGGATGGAGAAGAATTAGTGTTTACAATAATGAAAAAATCAAAATAGGCAGAAATCAATGAGCAATGAGAAATTTTTTAAAAATAAAAAATTTGATATGTTAGTCCGCAGGAATAAAATGTAACCATTATTACAGTTAGTTAGACATTTGTATAATTCCAGCTACCCAAATTGAGAAAAAATTTATGAAAATTTGGCAGAGAAATTATGGAAGAAATACAAAGTTGTTTAAATGATTCAAAAAATAAAGTCTAAGGGAAACAAAATAAATTGGAGTTACTAGCTTAAGCTATGATAAATGTGCTGTCTTCCATTATTTTTTCAGGAAATAATTTCCCATTCATTCAACCATCACCTCTTAAGGACCCTCTGCACGCAGGCCTGGTTTCAGACACCAGAGATGCCCAAGTGAACAAGTGAAAATCTCTGCTCCCAGGAACTAGGCAAGAACGGAAATGTCAGCAAATATTTTAAAATGTCAACCTGCAATGTTTTTGCATTTTATGAAAGGGGATAAAGAATGACAGATAGGGATGGGTAAGTTTCTACCTTATTTATGGTAGGCAGGAGAAGTCTCTTAGGAAGAAGAGCTTTAAGAAAAAGACAGTGAAAGAGATGTGTTTGCAGGGGGAAAAAAACCCAGGCAAACACACTTCTCCCATGGAAAAATCCAAAAAGAAGGTGCTCGTGGTCTGAGTTCACTGAAAGGCCAGCATTCTGATCATTTGGGTTCTTTAGGTCATCTTAGGAACTGGACTTTATTCTGTACGTGAGGCAAAGCCACTAGAGGCTTTGAAAAGGACACATGATTTGACATACCTCTCAGCAGTGGTATTCTGTCTACTATGTGAAAACTGCCAGGGGTTAATGTGGAAAAAGAGATCATTTCTGAGACAATTGCAAAAGTTCAGGTAAGAAAAAAGGACCTGATGAAAGGCATTTGTGGGGAAAAAAAAATTCTTGAATAATGGTTGGATTCTGGATATATTTTAAAGACAGAGGTGACAGAATTAAGCCATAGATTAATGTGCTAGAGAGAGAGAAAGGAGCCAAGAATGAGCTCAACTGGGGGCTGGAGGGGGCAGGGGGAGGGTAGGCAACGTTGCAAATGGCAGTTCCATTTTCCAAGAGGAACACTTAAGGAAGATCGGCCTTGGACAAGAAAACAAAAAATACATTTGAGGGGATATTAATGTTGAGAAATCTATAGAACATCAATGTAAAGAGGTCCAGTAGGCAATTTAGTATTCAGAAGGGAGGTCTGAGTACAAATAGAACTTGGAAGTCAGTATACAAATAGTCTTTAAAACCATGAGTTTTGGTGAAATTCCCTTGAGATGAGGTCTAGACACTGATTCCTGGGGCATTTCACCATTTAGAGATAAGAAGGCTCCAGCCAAGGAGTGATCAGTGAGAGAGAGAAAACCTAGGTGCACGTGGTGTTCTGAAAGACACAGGAAATGACTTCGCTGGCCCACAGCCTGTACAAGACAGTTAAGATGAAGACTGAGAACTGATCATCGATCTGAACACTTGGTGGCCAATGAAGATTGTGACTGGAGAGAATTCACTGGCAGGGCTGGATCAAAAGTCTCAATCAAGAGAAGGAAGGCAAACAATTTGATAGGTAGGTAGAGACAATTCCAAGATTTTCTTTAGCAGAGTATAAAAATGAAAACATAGCTTCAAAAAGATGTGGGCTCTGGCAGTGCTTCTGAGGAGAAGGTATACAGGTTAAAGGGGAACACAAAAGATGCTTCAAGAGAGAAGGTGGATAACTGTAGAAGCAAAGTCCTTGGTGGGACCAAAGGGATGGAACTCCATGCACAGAGGGAACCGAGAAGATAGTTAATTCACCCACTATAACATGAAGGAAGGCAGAGAATTTGGGTACCAGTGGATAGGTTTAATGGAAGTTATAGGAAACTCTTTTTAGACAGTTCCATTTTTCAGATACAATTAAGAAAAAGATCATTAACTGAGAATAAGGAAACACAAGAAATTTGGAGTTCTGAGGACAAAGAAGGTGTGTTTAGAACCTCTCAGGAGTGGCTAAATGGATTTGGCCAGGGAAATACAAAAGATAGATAGTACTGTCCCCATAATGGCCAGGTCTTACACCCTCCCTTTCCTCCTTTCTTGTTCATCTGCTGAAATTCAAGGGCAGAGTCAGTGAGAATCAAAGATATGAGCCAGCCTTGCTTGGAACTTCCCAGGACTATTGAACAGAAGGAGAGAAGAGCAGAGCATTGAGAATGTTTGACGGATCATGGAACCTACAGAGAGGAGGGAAGAAAGAGAAAGCATAGTGGCAGTGGTAAAGTGATAATCAACTATGAAAAAAGTTGGTTACAAAGATAAAACTACAGAACAGAAAACAGGAAGAATTCTTAGTAATATCAGACACATCCAATTATATCATAGACTTTCCCTTACAAGGTATCTTCCAAAGAAGTTTGTCTCATCATAATTGCATTACCTATGGAGCAACATGGTGGCCAAGCAATGGATGGAAAAATCCCAACTCCTCTTTCCCTATATGATCTAGTTACTTGAGAGCACTGTAAGGATGACAGATGGAACAGAAAAAAAAAAAGGGGCTTCTCAAATTTAAGATCAGAAAGAGTAGAACCTGGCAACAATCATCAATTAAGGCTAAAGTACTTCAAAACATAGTATTTTGCCCAATTATTTTTATCATCAGACCGCAGAAGTAGTTTATTATTCTAATTTATGAACTAGACAGTACCAAAGGCAAAATATATTAGGAATATTTAGTTTTTGAAAGATCTAACTCATTATGTTTGATAACAAGTAGATTCTCTTCTTCATAAAGAACAGTTCATTTGGGTCCTAAAATCAACTTTATCTAACTCTGAAGAAAAGGAGTCTTTCTGTGGAATTTCAAAGCTAACATTTATATATTTCAGTCTTACTTTTTTGATGTGGCAGATGCTATGGTCTCACAAGGCTACATTTTACCTATGGTCAGCAGACGGGGGTGCAATTTCAAGTAGTATATGCAAAGTAGACTAAAGGGTTAAAGAATCTACTTAGTTGGGTTGAATATAAAAAATTGGTTTGGATCCATCAGCATTTGAGCTAATAGGTCTCAGCCCTTGGTGAAGAAATTAACAACCTAGAGATAAATACAGAGTCCATCTTTATCTCACTTATATAATGGAAGAAACAGAGGAAATATTGTGAAATTAAAAGAGAGAAATCACGCCTATGTGGTTCTTCCTTTCAAAATTCTAAAGTTCTCTATAGTTACAATATTTATGATAATAGTTTAACACTAACGGGGTGCTTTCTATGCACTGAGCACTTTCATTTTATTTTTTTCCCAATTTTCACAACGAACCTGAAGGCTAATATTTTTGTTCCAGCTTAGCAAATGGGAAAACTGAGCAGAGAGAAATTGACTGACTGGCTTAAGTTCACTTATCCAGGAGGAAAAATCAGGACTTCAGTTTGAGGCAGTCTGAATGGAAAACTGTTGTGCTTGATCCTGCTATTGTTGGGATCTTAAACACCCTCCAAGCACCCAAAGGTGTGTGTGTCAAATGTTTGGTCCCCAATGTGGCCCTGTGGGGAGGTGGTGTAACTTTTAAGAGGGAGGGCCTAGAGGGAGGTCATGGTCATTAGAGGCCTGTCCTCTAGGTTGACAGTGGGATCCCGTCTCTTTCCTTTCCTTTCTTTTGCTTCCTGGCTGTGGGGGGACTCCACTATATGCTCCTGCCATGATGTATTTCCTTATCATAGGGCCAAATCAGATAGGGCCAACCCATCATGGACTGGTACCTGCAGAACTGAGCCAAAATAAACCTTTTTTCTTTATGAGTTGATTGTCTCAGGGTTATTGTTACAGTAATAGAAAAGAGGACTGATACAACCTCTGAAGAACTCAGCCTTTCCTCTGAGGACTTTACCCTCAGGGACCTAGGACATTACTCTGTTTTTTGGTTTTTTTTTGTTTGTTTTTTTTGTTTTTTGTCCTATAGCTATTCTCTAGATTCTAGGAATGGAGGAGCCCATAGAGTATTATCTTATCACTTATTCTCGCATGACAAAAAAATACTCTTTCTTCACTTGCTCCCTAGCACCTAACCAAGGATGCCTATGGATTGCTTCCCAACTCCTGATTAACATGGGGACTAGGCAAATTTGAAAGCAAAGTCAGAATAAAAAGAAATGAAAGGTCTTATTGTACAAAGGAACTCAGGAACACTTCCAACCTCACAGCTCATGTCTCCAGGATTATGGCCTCTGAATTTCTGATGTTAGAATTCTGTGCTCTGCCCTGGGACCTACCCTGCTGGAGAGCAAAGGAATAGGAATCTTTGACCTTCTCACTTCTTGGTGAAACAGAGGCATTCACGTGGCTAACTCAAGAGGCCAAAGACATTTTGTACTGTTTTTGGCAAAAACATAAATCCAAGCAACAACAGGATGGGATTCCTTCCAGCAATTCTATCTTGGTTCTCCTAAACACACACTGCAGATTCCTGGGACAGTCCACACATCACGTGCCTATATGCACGCCCAAGGGCTACTATAAACAATTACCATCCTCCTGAGGACTTAAAATAAACTGATTATCTTACAATCCAGAAGTCCAAAATGAGCTCCCCTGGGAAAAACATCCAGGTGTTAGCAGGTGGTCATCCCTCCAGGAGATTCCCAGGAAAAATCTGTTTTCTTGTCTTTTCCAGATCTCAGGGGCTGCTGTGTTCCTTGGCTCATCTTCAAAGCCAGCAATCATGTCCCAGTGACCTCTGCTTCCGTTGTCACACCTTCTGTGATCCTGAGCCCTTTACCTACCTGGATGACTTACAAGGACTCCTAGGATTATACAGGTCCCATAACACAGAATCATCTTCCTGGGTCAAGATTCTTAACTCAATCAAAATTGTGAAATTGTGTTTTCCACGTAAAGTAACAAATTCACAGTTTCCAGGGATTGAGACATGGAAATGTTTGGAAGGTCATTATTCGGTCAACCATCATGCTCATGCCTTTTCTAAGGTTACTTCTCTGTCAAACCCTAACAGATCTCAAGCCTTCTTACATAAGGTTAACCACAAAAAAAAAAAAAAAAAAAAAAAAAAAAAAAGGCTGTTCAGAAATCTGAAATGAACAAATGAAATCAAAGCTCCCAGACAAAATCGCTGAGGTGCACTTGAATCTTTGCTATGGGCAAGCATCAGTATTGGGTTCCCCTGAATATGTATACCATGGTTTTATGAGCGATTAAGTTGCACATTAGGAAAAGTCATACCCTTCAGGAAGCCTATGGCCACTGACCTGTGGGAATTGAGAAATGGTTTAATCATCCTAATTTGACTTTTTGAAACCATTTTTGTTCAAAGGTAAAGTTTTGAAGTCTACAATTCATTGTTGAATTCAATGATCTCATTCTATATGAATTGCAGAAAAGAAGCCAGACATCTGTGGCTCCAAAATGAGCTTGTTTGATGAGGTTTTAAAAAGTCCTTGAATGTCTTTTGAGGATGTGATAGAACTGTAGCCAAGGTCATGGCAGCAAATATCAAGGACACTGTACTATACAGAAGCAAGTCTGGATCTTCTTGATTGAGTGCCTTTAATATCTTTGATAGAGGGCAGCAACCTGCACCACCATAGCATCATTGAATTCTCCAGGCAATGCAGCCCTCTGGTTAGCAGTCGCTCCGTTACACAGTTAAGGAAACATGATTCCAAAAGTGTCATGACATACCCAAGGACACACCGTGAATGAGTGTCACAGCTGTGATTCCAGCTCAAAGCCCTCAGACATCAAAGCCCTTGTTCCTTACACTCTAAGCGATCTCAAGTTCTTGGTCTCCTTCCCCACTCCTCCTGCTTCCATGCTCCTAAAAACAATCCCCATAAAGAGCCAGAGTTACCCTTAACACAAAATTTCCCACCTTACTTGAGCCTAGCTATCCAGGAGTCTGATGAATTGCTTTTTTGAAACTTGAATAAGTGTCTTCACAGAAACTTTGGGTTTAACTCTTCATCATATTTAATGCGACAGTGTGTTTGGATTGCTGGTGAAATCTAGGGATTTTATGTCTTAGTAGTCTATGGGTTCTAAAGTAGTCTCTCTTCATGTTTACTGGTATGCTGGATAAGTTTTAATTTTATTGAAAGTATAATGACAATTCAGAAAGTATCAAAGAAAATTTAGTTTTTGCCTCAATATATATAAGTTCAAGTATTTTCTTTTTTGCTTATTTTCTTTAAACATTTGCTTTTTACCTAATTATATTTAAGTACACATACTTTTTTTTTTCTTTGGTACCAGGGATTGAACTCAGGGGCACTCAACCACTGAGTTACATCCCCAGGCCTACTTTGCATTTTATTTAGAGTCAGGGTCTCACTGATTTTGCCTAGTGCCTCGTTTTTGGTTTTGAACTTGAGATCCTCCTGCCTCAGCTTCCCTAGTCACTGGGTTACAGGAGTGCGCTACCACGTGGCTTAGGTACATATACTTTTGATTCACTTTCCTTCATGACTGTAGCTTTACCAATTTGTAAATTCTATTAATGAGATAGTTTGATTCCTCATTTACATGTTTGCCTCAAATGTTTTCCTAACATACTTTCCATTTTGTATTCTTGTCATGAAGTATATTTTTAAATCCCAGTATTTCTTCTGTGCAAATATTTTTCTATCACATCAAAATTAACTTTATACCTGTATACCATGCTGATAAAGCTACATGTTTTTAACATTCTTATTCTAATCATGGTTTTATATTCAACTCTCTAACTTTTTACTTAGTTTTGACAGAGTGTGGATCTAATTTTATAAATAGTTAGCCTAATATAATTTATGTTGTTAAATAACTATTGCTCTATTATTTTATTATATATTTATATATTACATAAATTGAAGACCAGTTGGGAGTTCAGTTCATAATGCTCTATTGTTATGAATAATCCCTTTTCCATGCATCTGTATCTATTACCACTAGCATATTTACTTGAATTTGAATACGGAATATGAAAAAACAAAACAATGAATATATATTTGAATCTTGTTTCTTGTTACTTGACCATTTTGTTTACCATTACCAAAGTATAACTAAAGGTTAATCTGCTGGCTTACCACCCTTCTCTTTCAAAATATAATATAGAAGCTCATTTTATCTGGTAATAAGTATTTGAACAAACATTCCAAAAGTTATTTCTCTGGATTTTCAGTAAAATATACATTAAAAGATCAAAAATTCGGTAAAAGTAGATATAAATAAAAATTACTAAAACAGCATCTAAATTGTCCAGGGTGGCTTCAAAGTATACTTAGCTAACCACAGAAATGTACCAGGTAGTAAGTGGGACAAATGTGCCCTTGTGTTAAGCAGAGAAAAAAAAAATCTCTACGGTGCCACAGCAAGAAAAGCTATTAATTAAACAAAACAGCATACATAGGTCATTTCCTGTCCCGTTCTCACGTTTCTAAAACATTTTAATTTTTTAAAGATATTTTCCCTTTTTTTTTTTTTTAATTTTCATGGTACTGTGTACTACAGATTGAACCCAGAAGTGCTTTACCACTGAGCTACATTCCCCATCATTTATTATTATTTTTTTGAGACAGGGTCTCCCTACATTTCCAAGTTCTCACTAAGTTGCTAGGGCTGGCCTTGAACTTGTGATCCTCCTGCCCTAGTCTTCCAAGTTCCTGGAATTACAGGCACATCCACCATGCCTGACTTGGACTGAAGTCTTGCTGACATATTGAAGATTACCAGGATTGTGTTTCAACTTACTCTACCAAATGTTTGTTGATGGTATGGATCAAATATTATCACAGAGTGAAGGTCCCAGGTCTGACCCATTAGTCAGCTATTGTACTTTAGGTTGGATAAGTCCACAAGAAATGAGGTCTCTGGACCAAGAAGTATGTGGTGCTTGGTGTCATGATTTGGGGAAAACTCTCCTTTATCAAATACTCCCTTAAAATACCTTAAAGTTGTTTTTTTTTTTTTTTTTTTTAACTCTATGAAGAATTCCTTTGTCTTGGTAGAACTGAAGCTAAATCTATGAACCTACTTCAATGAGATGTAACTCTATATTTAGTATTAAATAGGTTCTTGAAATACTAAATTTATAGATGCCTACAAATAAGCATTTCAGCATATTAACATATGCTTTTTTTAATTTAAAAATAAAAGGAATAAAATAACAATTATCCATAATTCTATCACCTACTTAACTGATAGCATCTTGGCATATCATACTTCTAGGTTTTTTTAAAGTAGAATTCCCCCTATTGCTTTTATAGAAATAATTCATCAAAAAAAATTTTTTTTTACAATGCAGGAAAGGACTAAGATAAAGCTCTTTTAAATCACCAGTACTAGCATCCATAAAGAAATATAGTAGGGCTGGGGTTGTGGCTCAGTGGTAGAGCGCTTGCCTAGTATGTGTGAGGCACTGGGTTCAATTCTCAGCACCACAGATAAATAAATGAATAAAGGTTCATCAACATCTAAAAAACATTTAAAATAAAAAAGAACTATAGTGATAATTTGAAGACAACTCTCCTTGCAATTAGATTGATAACATGGTTTCTATCAAAATGGAATCATCCTACTGATATTTTTCTTTTTATTTTTATATTTTGCGGTCTGTGTTGCTAGGTTGGCTTCAAACTCTTGGGCTCAAGGTATACTCACTCCTGTTTCAGCCTCTTGAGTAGCTTGGACTATAAGCATGTGCCACTGTGCCAGGTTTGGATGCTATTATTTTAATTTTTTTGTGTGTGGTATAGGGATTGAACCCAGTTCCCTACACATGCTAGGCAAATGCTCTTCCACTGAACTACATCCCCAGTTTGATGCTGTTTAAAGTTTTAAATTCAACTTTACTTGTTTTAGTAAATTAATGTTAAAAAAAAAAGTAAAAATAATGGAGCTTCAAATAATGATTGTTTTACACAATAGCTGGTGTTTTCTAAATGACCTCTCTAAAGTTAAGAATAGACAATAATAGAAAAATAAGACATTGGATTTATTATTTTCCTTCTCTTTCTTTCTTCCCTCTCTCTTTCCAGAGCTGGGGATCCAGGACCTTACACATACTAGGCTCTTGTTCTCTTGGAGTTTTTAATTCTGGAGAGCAGAAATTCTCCCCCTGCCCTAGGAGACTGTAACTAGCACACCCTCACTTCCTCTCATTTACCCATCACACAAGTCCCACTTGTTTATATTATTTTTATATCTCAATGTTTAAAGCTACCCTTTTTATTATGTAACATTCTTCTGTTTGGGATCAGTTCTGTATTTAAATGGGTTCCATGCTTATTATAGATTTTCCCCCACACCTCCTTTTTTTCCTGAGCGCTCTCTTTTGATCTGCACGTTAAATGGCTGAATTTCATTGTCAAGTTGGTTTCTCAAAAAAGGCTCTCGGGTGATATGTTCTCTGAGGTTGCTCATGTTGCTGTTATATTGAGGGAACATTTCAAATGCAAACACTGTCCTTAGGTCATATGCTGTTCCTTCAGAACTTTGTAGAAAATGTCCCATTGTTCTCTGGAATTAAGAAGTAGGTACATGAGAAATGTGAAGATGCCTGAGTTTTTCCTCATCTGAAGAATGTTTTTCAATCCCCAAAGTTTAATAGATATTTTATACCATATGTTTGGGAAATGCAATGTATTCTTGCAAACTTCATTTCAAAGAATATGTCTTTTTTTTCTTATCATATGATCTATTTTCTTCTTTTAAAATATCAATTATTCTTCTGATGGGTCATCTTTGTGTTCTGTGTTTATTGATTTTCCTCTAATGGCTTTTCACATTAGTCTTTTTCAATCCGGCACCATGGTACATGACTGTAATCCCAGTTATTCAGGAGGCTGAGGCAGGAGGATTGTAAATTCAAGGGCAGCTTTGGCAATTTAGGAAAACCCTTTCTCAAACTGAAAAATAAAAGGGCTGGGATGTAGTAGCTCAGTCACAGAGCAGCCCCAGGTTCAATTTCCAATACTGACGGCCCCCCAACACACACACCATTAGTCCTCACCTGCTGTCACTATGATTATCCCAAACCTTTCCTCTGTGTCAATAATTCAGTTCCTACAATGGGTGATCTTTTCTGGGCTGTTTCTGATGCATTCCTTCAGGAATGATAGTGTTTTATTTCCTTAGACTGCTCTCTCCCCTGATTTTTTCTCATTTTTTCCTGACTATAAAATCCATATTCTTGTCACTCTTCATTTTTCATTGCTACATGAAAATACCTAAGAAAAACAAAAGGAAAGATTTTTTTTTTTTTTTTGGCTCACAGTTTCAGAGGTCACCTGGCTCCATTGCTCTGGCCTGTGAAGGCAGAACATCATGGTGTGGAGGGTTGGTGCAGCAAAGTCGCTCACCTCATGGCATCCAGGAAGCAGAGAGAAACAGAGAGAAGGGACTTGGGGCAACAAGTAGCGCCCAAGGGCACAGTCCAAGGATTCAGTTCCTTCAGCTGGGTTCTACCTCCTACAGTTTCCATTACCTCCCAACTGTCCATGCAGTTATGAATCCATCAGTGGATTATCCCATTGATGAAGTCAGAGCCATCCTGAGCCAATCACCTCCCCAAATTCCAACCTCTGAACTTTGCAGCACTGGGGACCAAGCCCTCAACCAACCAGCCTTAAGGGAACATTTCAGATCCAAACCACCGTACGACGTGTGAGGCCACTCTGAGAAATTTCCTTCTGATCCTTGGTGCTCCTTGCAGTCTGAGCTCTCTTGCTTCTGCTTTAAATACTCCTTCCTATAGTGGTTTTCAGGTACCATTTTGTTTGGGCACCTTCTGATTCCATTTCTGTTGTTATTCCTTCCTGGTCAGCTCTTCCCCGTCACTTTGTTGAAGAATGGGTAAATTCTTCTATGATACCCCAGATCCATTTGTTTTTTGACCCTTGAGCTACAGTTCAAGGGATAAGCATTTCCTATCCCATTATTTACAAAGAAACAGAGTAAGAGTTGTAATAAAGGCATGGGGACCCAGGGTTCAAACAGAGTGCAGTCTGTTACAATACTTGATCCCTGGTCCCTCTTCTGGAACGAGCTACTTTTCTCCTGATGGTGAGATCCCTTTCTCTTGCTTTAGAATATTTCATTACATAGGTTTGGAATTTTCATCTCCACAGAAAATACTGGTCCTGCTGTTTATTTTCCATCCCACACATTTCTGAGTAGTTTTCACTACTCCTTACTTTTGGAAGGAAAATATAAGGGTGTATGTGGGAATGCTTCAGGCTGCTTCCTCATTAGAATTGAGCTGTACCACAAGCTTCTGTTCTGTTCCAGAATCTTCTATTTTCCTTAGATGCCAGTTTCTGAAGATTAATGCTTTAGATTGTGCATGTTTTTTATTTAGTTGCTGTTGATTAAAAAAATGTTGCTAGTATTTTACTTAACGAACTTTTAGTTCTCTAGGCATTAGGAAAGGGACCTGTTGTGATAAAATTTTAACCCACCATCTCAACCCCAAGTAGGGTACACTCATTTTCTTTGTATGCACAGTAGCAGAAAAGAGCTCGGTGCCTGCTAGGGCTAGCCACCCATGACCCGTGTTTTCTTCTTATATCTACTTCTATTTCTCTAGCTTGGATGTCACAGGTGGCTTGCCTTGGGATGATATACCTACAATGACCAAGGAGGTCAGTTCAGCCAGTCTCACCTACACTGCAGAAATCCCCACTTTACCTCAGTGACTAAGTCCATTCATCCTGGTGAGGAGGCCTGGATAGAAGAGGACTGTTGTCCAGCATAAACACACCACACACACCTACCTGTCTTGAGGTTTATCTTTGAGAATTTCAGATTTTTGTTTTCACATATATTTTTCCTTGCCTCATTTTTGTGAGGTCATTGTTAATTTTTTATTTTCTGTTTTTCTACGTACCTCTTTACAGGTCCTTACATCTTTAATGGAACAAAGTAGAAAACACATAAAAAGAAAAGCAAGCATTTTTCTGTGGCCACTCTCAATGTAGTCTCTTTGATGCATTTCAAAATTTGACCATAGCATTGTAAGTGGTTTTTTCTTTTATCTATTTCTTTTTGAATACTTTTTATTCTCAATGCTTTTTACTTGGTATACTTTTAGTTTCATAGTATAATTGGCTCATTCATTTATTTGCAATATTAATTTTTAACTTATTTCATGTCTTGTTACATTGGACTGAATTTCAAAAACAGTATAAAAAATGTTTGCTCATATTTTACATTTAATGAACTTTATATTTAATGGTGATTTGGTGCCCACTTTTTACATTCTAATTACTAGGTTTACTTTCTAGCTTTACCCCTTACAGGTTCTGTGACTACACAAGTTAACTTATCACTCTGTACCTCAGTATTCTCACCTCTAATATGGGGCTGAAATAGAACCTACCTTCCCAGGTTATTATGACTGGTTCATATTGTTTTTCCTCTTTTTCCTTTGTTAAAGAGCAAATACATACGTTACTTCAAGAGCATTGGTTTTGTAGTCAAACATGGGTTTAAATCCAGCTCTACTATAAATGTGGAAGAATCACTATTTAACTCCTAACACTGGAGGTCAAAATGGAGTGGCATGATACCTGTAGTATAAATAAAACTTCACTCTTACTAGAATACAGGGTAGCTCCCTATTAATTTCACTCCCCCAAAACCTCTGTTACTTTCACTATGCTCCATGAGTTGTAATAGTTCATACTTTTATGTGGCATGTTTCCTGAACCAGAATAAGCTGAACATGGAATTCTGCAATGAATCCGTAAGAGAATAGCAACAGAGGCACAGCTGGTGGAGAAGTTGCCCACACAGCTCATGCCACCTCCACAGTGCTTACTGGAAGTGTGACCAGGTATCTTCTCTGTTGGAAAAAGGTCTACAAGTATTATGATAATACAATGTTGGCCTTCTCCTTGTTTGAGGTTGTGTTTATCAAGTTTTGCAAATTTCTTTGTGGTTGGGATTATTTTATTTGATGATGTCATTTACTTCGGGTTTCAGTGTACTGAGATGTACCAAACGCCAGTTTGTCAAGAATCATGGGCATCCAGCAGGGGTCCGATACTGGATGAGGAGCTGGAGAGTCATTCAGTGGGGAGTAAAATGCACCTTACAACCTCAAGGAGTTGCAACAAAACTGCAGCTATAACAAGTGGCCCAAGTCGATGCTGTGAGAACCGACAATTTATCTGGTCTGTGAGTTCAGGGAAGACTTCCCTGAAGAAACGAGGCAAAAGCTGAGATCTGAAAGACAATGATGTGAACTAGATGAAAGGGGGATGGGAACAGCAATCCGGGGAGAGGGACCAGCATGTGTGGAGGCTCTGTGGGAGGAAGGATCCTGAAGAAAGGTCAGTGTGGGTGTGGTTCCACTGAGACCAGATCTAGAGAGAATTCATGACACATCACAAAGGTCTTTAGGCAATTCCCCCCCCCCCAGCATGACTGTGGTATAATTGGCAAGTAAAAATTGCAAATATTTGAAGTATAAAATTTGATATTTTGATATATATGTACACTGTGAAACAGTCACCATAATCCAACTAATGAATACACCCCTCACTTCACAAAATGACCACTGTGTCACGTGTGGGGTAAGAACCCTTCATTGCTAGCCTTCTCGTGAATTTCAAGTATAAGGTCCACTACTTTTAACTGGCTCACAGTATCTTAGATTTCCAAAATTTACTCATCCTGCCGAGTGAAGCTCAGTACCCTTTGACCAATGTCTTCTCGCCTCCTCTCCCTTCCCATCCCCACTCACCCGACCCTCAACTTCAAAGCTTCAGATAATTTTTAGGGAATTTGTACTTGTCAAAGGAATAATGGCAAGTCAAGGAAGGATTTTAGCAAGAAGGATTTAAGATTTTGAAAAGACCACTTTCCACATTAAAAAGACCAATCTGGGTAGAGAGAGCATGGGAAACGAGGTAGGGGGAAAGGGCAACCTTGAGAGCAGAGTTGGCAGAGGGACCAGGTAGCTCAGGTGAGCTGGCAGAGAAGGAGGAGGTGTTGGCACCTGTACAGTAAATTACCACACCAGACCAGAGGAACTGGTGACTGTCTGGCTTCTGGTTTCAAGGGAGGGGAAGGTTATCAAGAATGACTCTAAGTTATGGGTTTGCGTAACCAAAGAGAGAGAAATACCATTTGCTGAGGGAGGGAAGACTGAAAGGGAGCCAGGTCTGGGGAAGGCAAGATCACAAGGTCAGTCAGGGACACGTTGAGCCCGAGGTGTCTGTGAGAAAAATCCAGAGGGGGCGTCAAAGAAAGGGCTGGATTTGTTCCCCAGAAAACTGATCAATATCAAGTCACCAGGCTCTGCCCTCTATGTCCTCAGTATCTCACCACAGGCAAATGACCCAAATCTAGAGTCGGGCAGGACCCTATTCTGAGCACACCACACGACCGACAGCTGAGAAGCCTGAGCCACAATCTGCATACGACTTTAATCAAAGGTCGGGCTACATTTTATACACGCAACAAAAGAATGCTCAGTTATTTGAGTCACTGTGAATATTTTGCAACATGTTATTTGGATTATAAGCTAATATTGTCCAAGAAAAAGTCCAAGTGGAACCGAACAAAATGTCAAGCAGAATATGCTTTTAGACATTTTTCTAATGTCAATGGAATACTCAGTTTTTGTTACGCTAGTTCAAAGCATGAACTATTCCTATCATTCTGGTCATTCAATATTTTATGAAAATATTATGAAATATGAAAATATTTAACCTCTTGCACTTAAGAATTAATTTTTTTTCATATGAGGCTATTCAATAGTCCTGAGTTTATTACAGTTAAGGTAGAGAGGCAGTTATGTACCTAAGAGGACTCTGAAAAGTTATGTTTATGTACACATCACCTGACAAGTGACTCCAGGGCTCAGAAACTGTTAAGTCCTTCTTTGAGACAAATAAAAGCATTTAGCCCTTTATCAGATTCCAGGGCAACCTAGAAACCAAAAACACAACCTAAAACAATTAAGATCCAGGATTAATTGGTATTTAAAACCATTTTCTACTTTTAAAGTAGAGTCAATTTTTCAAAACCTAATATAATAATTACATTTAACAGTATTTTAGCTTAGTCACAGAGCCTTCCTTTGTTCTATGGTTTAAAGCAAAGTCCTGCTTTACTCCTTTTGACCACTGGGTGGCAAACTTTGCTAAGGAATACAGTCACCATCAAAAACTTTTTTAAGATTCAAGTTAGTTAAAGCATTTGGGTTACAGTTGCCATCAAATCTTAAAATACTTTCCTTAAAATACTTTCCTGACTACTGTCAGGTATAACTAATTAAAGCAATAAAATATGTTTTTAAAAATACTTTCCTGAGAGGTCATATTGCCACTGTAATTAAAAAGTAAATTCACAAATTTCACAATTACAAACTTTAGATATAATCTGAGACTTCTTTCATGTTCTAGAAACCCTGGGTCAAAAACAGTCCAATTGTCTGCTGCTGCATTAGTTAATGGCACAGATGGAACTCGTGCTCAGACCTCTGGCTTCTCCGTTCAGTACTTTTCCACTCTGTTTTTAAGAACTATAGCACTTAGTATTATCTGAATGAATCTATTCTGGCAAATATTAAGTCATTCCCTCGTGAAGAAATTTTGAATCACTACAACCCATGGTTTTGGCAGTCAGTTCACTCATGCTACACTCTTTAAGGCAACTTAGTTCAAAAAGTTTTAAACGACCCTTTAAGAAAGTGTAACAAGTAATTCCTTATGTTAGATTCAGGTGGTATTGGTGGGGGTTGGTTTTTGTTTTTTTCTTTTTTGGATCCCATTAGGTGGAAAGCATTAATTGAATAATAGGAAAAATGAAAAGAATGAAGTGGGTTTGAGATAAGAAACGAATTGAAAAATTGAACCAAGGTAGATCTCAAAACTCTGGCTTTCCACAGTACAAGTGAGCATGTGCGAGGTGGTTTTGGCATGCTAGCTATCAAAAGCTTGGGTTTTATTAAGTGAAGTCCAGATTAGAACTGGAAAGGTTTCATGAACTGGTGCCAAGAATCTGAAAACCAAAACAGACTTTAATCATGGTTTGGATACACGCATACTATATGCTAATCAGGAAGCTGTGTCTGGGATGGATATGGACGCTACATAAAATCAAGTGCCAAGGAGGAGAGTTTTAGAAAATAGTCTTCATATTTCCCATCTCAGAGTCAGTCTACATCTGGACCACTCTTCCATCTGGAAGACTTCCAGGACAGGACGAGACATCAGATCCAAACTAGGATAAGCTCCACACTACAAAGAGGATGAGGATCAGGGTGTGGGGGGCTACCCGAGAATCACAATCCTTCAAGCCATGAAATACCAGTAAATCAAGTCTAGACTTCTCAGCATAGTACAAAATACTGTCTGGGCTAATTCCTGCCTCTCTTCTGACAATAGTTCTCTGCCATAAATCCAGCCTGTCTTCAGGTACAAGAGGATGCTCTTGTATACCCATACCCCACAGGATCTGGAATATTCTGGCATGTGGTCCCCGGCATGATACTATTGAGAAGCGGTGGACACTTGAAGAGATGGGGCCTAATGGAGGTTCTTAGATCAATAGGAATGTGACCTCAAAGGGGACAGTGGGACCTTAGCCCCTCCCTTTCCTTTCCTGACCATAAGATGAGCAGTTTTTCTTCACTACGTGTCGCCTCACTACAGGGCCACAAGAAACAAGGCCAACTGATCAGGGACTAAAACCTCCAAATCAAATTTTTTGAAGCCAAAAACAAATGAATCCTTTCTCTGTATAAGCTGATCATATCAGGTAATGTTCAAAGTAACAGAAAGCTGACTAACGGGCCTACCACACCACCCTGGGCCCACACTCCTCTGAGCAGCTCTTGGTTCTTCCCGAGACCCCACATCTTCCTGTCTGTAGTTTCCCATGTGTAGAAAGGTCAAGACTCAGTTCAAACAATACCACCTGTACTCGTTTTCTAGGGAATAACAATACCACCACAAAGTACCATAGGCTGGGTGACTTAAAGCAACAGCAATAGTCTCCCTCAGTTCTGGAGGCCAAAAGTTCAAAATCAAAGTGTTCGCAGAGCCCTGCTCTCTCTGAAACCTGTAGGGGAAAAGCTATTCTATGACTTTCTCTTAGTTTTTGGTATTTTCAACAGTGCTTGAAGTTCTTGTGCACGTAGATCCATTAATCTAATATCTGCCTCCATTGTTACATGGTTGTCGTGTGTGTGTGTGTGCACGCGCGTGTGTGTCAATTTGTCAATTGCCTCTTCTTATAAGGACATCAGTGGCTTGGGGCCCACCCTAATCAAGAATGACCTCATCTTCACTTGATTATATCTGCAAAGACCCTATTTTCAAACAAGGTCACATGCACAGGTACAAAGCATCAGGACTTCAATGTATCTTTCTGCACCACACAAGTCAACCCCAACCAACACTGTTTTCCTATTCCACTCACCACCTCTCTCCCCACCTCTATCACCTGTCTCAATCTGTACCTCTGGGACAGTGCTGACCACATTGGAGGCAAGTGTTACCCTGCAGGATCCCTGGGGAAGCAGGGCTCCTTTTTGATTCTTGAGTTTGCCTTGCTCTTTGCACGGATCTCTTTGCATAGATTCTCGGGTCAATGAAGGAAAATGATTCTTTGCAGTGTAACTCTGGAAAAGATCTGGTTTCCTGCCTTTTTCCCTATAGCTAAGCTAGAATGTCAGATTAAAGTAATCCCCCCAAAAGGAGATCCTTAGCTGAAGGGAGGTTCAGGTGCAAGGCTCCTGAACAAGGAAGGGTTGGGGCCGAGTGATAACTGTTTGGATCACGGAAGCGAATGTATTTTAGGACGTCAATAGCTTCCAAGAGAAGCAGGGAATGGTAGAGAGCTGGCAGGCTGTGGGACACACCTGTCATCTTTGGGGAGCAACCCTTTTTAATTACACAGTGACAGGTCTCCTACGTCAGTGAATCTTTTGTGCCATAGCTTGACTCCAAACAAGTGCCTTTCATTTTCCCTAAGCATTTTGACCAATAACGACACTTGGATTTCAGGCTTCTGCAGAAGGTGGCCCTTGCTCTGGAGGGACCTATGGAGACAGCTCAGGAGCTGTAGACAACATGAACGATTGTGCAGGGAGTGAAATGGAAAGCTGTGTACATTTGCTGAATGCCTTTCTTTTTCTCTGTACCTCACCTGCTTCTCAAGGATTCGTGACTCCCCATCAACACAAACGTCAGCCATGGGCACATGCTCTGCCCCCATTTCAGAGACTGAGGTGGTGTTGCTACAACCAGTCTTACTTCTGTATCCAGTTTTGACCAATGGCAAGTTCTCCTGCTTGTAAGTAGATGCGGTCATGTATGACCCAGACCTGGGTCAGAATCCAGATCGGGTTACAGCCAAACTGGAGCCATGGGGTCAAAACCAACCAAACTCTCATCACCCCTCTGGCTCAATAAGTCAACAGCAGCAAGGCAGTCAGAGGTCTGGGTCACTCCAGGTAGGATCAAGACCATCGGCTATCTCCAGCTCACTGGTCTTTGGCCATTGGACAGGGAGGAGCTGCAGTGCCCATCCAGAATGGATGTCCAACCAACCATTTCTTATTATGACTCTCTGATTAATCAAAGACACCCTGCCTTTCTTTTAGAAAGGGGGCCTGTATCTTTTTCTACTGCAAGAAAATACATGTTTTCACAGACAGCATTTTGATTCATTGTGCATAAATGGGGTACAACTTTTTGTTTCTATGGTTGTACATGATGCAGATTCATGTACATGTACATATATGTACATACATGTACATAGGGTAATGATGTCTGTCTCATTCCACCATTTTTCATACTCCCCTCCCTCTCATTTCACTGTACATAATCTAAAGTTTCTCCATTCTTCTCTCACCCCCACCCTCCCACCCCCATTATATATCATCATCTACTTATCAGGAAAAACATTCGGTCTCTGGTTTTTTTGGACTTGGCTTATTTCACTTAGCATGATATTCTCCAATTCCATCCATTTACCTGCAAATACCATAATTTTATTCTTCTTTATGGCTGAATAATATTCCATTGTGTATATATTCCACAGTTTCTTTATCCATTCATCTGTTGAAGGGCATCTAGGTTGGTTCCACAATCTAGCTATTGTGAATTGAGTTGCTATAAATATTGATGTGGCTGTGCTACTGTAATATGCTAATTTTAAATCCTTTGGGTATAAACGGAGGAGTGGGATAACTGGGTCAAAAGCTGAGTCCATTCCAAGTTTTCTGAGGAATCTCCACACTGCTTTCCAGAATGGCTACACCAACTTGCAACTCCACCAGTAATGGAAAAGTGTGCCTTTTCCCCACATCCACACCAACACCTATTATTGTTTGTGTTCTTGATAATAGCCATTCTAATTAGAGTAAGATTAGAGTCGTTTTAATTTGTATTTCTCTAATTATTAGAGTTGTTGAACATTTTTTCATATATTTATTAATTGCCTGTATGTCTTCTTCTGTAAAGTGTCTGTCCAGTTCCTTGGTCCATTTATTGACTGGGTTCTTTGTAATTTTAGTGAAAAGTTTTGTAAGTTTTTTATACATTTTGGAGATTAGTGCTCTATCTGAAGTGCGTGTGGAAAAGATTTTCTCCCACTCTGTAGGCTCTCTCTTCACATTATTGATTGTATCCTTTGCTGAGAAAAAGCTTTTTTGGTTTGAGTCCATCCCATTCTTGCTTTGATTTCTGGTGCTTTGGGAGTCTCGTTTAGGAAGTCTGGTCCTAGAGCAAGTGGGAGCTAGTGGTGGTTTCTTGAACATGCATTTTAGAAGTCCTCAATTAATGTTTGTACTTTTAATTTTCTGTATTTTTTTAATACTGTCAAGAACTGAGTTCGAAAAGCAAAGGTCATTTAGAAAACTGTTTTCATTTAATTTTATAAAATCATATCCTTTATGTGTACATATGGATCTACTATTTATGGAGAAAGTGTGCTTAAAGCACTTTTGACAACTTTGGAATTAAATTTATCTGTCCTCTTTCAAAAAAGAATACCAATTAAACACATAGTAAAATTATTCAGAATGAATATGATCTTAAGGACAACTACATACATAACAAATTTGGTAATTATAAAATTACCTAAGAATTACACATCCTTGTAAATGCTAATCATCCTGCATGCACATAAAGAAATAATTTAAACTTTCTCATGATTATTTGCAAAATTAAAAGTTGGGTGTAGTTTAGTTCTTAAAAAAAAAAAAAAACAGAAGCAGGCTGAGGAGATAGCTCAGTTGGTAGAGTGCTTGCCTTGCAAGCATAAGGCCCTGGGTTCAATCCCCAGCACCGAAAAAAAAAAAAAAAAAAAAAGTAATATAAAATTTACCATTTTAACCATTTTTATATGTTCAGTTCAGTGGCATTGAGCAACTGTCACCACCACCCATCTCTACTTTTCCTCCTCCTGAAATCTATACCCATTAAATAACTCCCCTATTCCCAGACTCTGGGAGCCCATTTTACCTTCTGCCTTTATAAGTTTGGCAACTCTCAAGGCCTGTAAGTTGAATCACATGGTATTTGTCCTTTAGCTGCTGGCCTTTTTATTTCAGCATAATGTCTTCCAGGTTTGTCCATGAGGGAGCATGTGTCAAAACTTCATGCCTTTCTAAGGCTGAAAGTTTTTCGGTCATAAGGATATGCCACCCTGTATTTATCCGTTCCCTGGCTGATGGGCATCTAAGTTGTTTCCACCATCTTTTGGCTACTGAAAATAATGCTGCTATGAACACAGTTGCACAAGTCCCTTTCCAAGTCCCTGCTTTCAATTCTTTTGGGTATCTACCCAGAAGTGGAATTGCTGGATCTTATGAGACTCTGGTTCATTTTTGATGAAGTGCCATATTGTTTTCCATAGGCTGCATCATTTTCCATTTTAACATATATTGGAAGATAAAAAGTGACCCAACACTTCCGTTCCATGCAGAATTAAGTCAAAGAACAAGACCCCAACCGTGTTCCCTACCATCCTGGACCAAGGCGGCAGAGCATGTGTCTTCCCTAGATGGAAAATGTGTTGGTACTAAGCAGCCTCTGAGGCCAGCCTCTGACCTGGTAGCCTGTACTCCACTGTTTGCCCTGTCTGCCTCAGGTCTCAGGGCTGGGAAACTGGCTAACCCCTTGGGATTGCAGTCTTATGTTCATAGCAGCAGAGGTCTTCTAAGTTCTGAGCAGGAAATATTAGAGATATAGAGGATTTCGTCTAATTTGGGCAATCTCTAGCAGCAACCCTTTCCACATGGCTCAGACAGACACTGGCTGACCCTCTGCAACCTTTGCTGGACATGTTCTAAACATTTATGGAGACAGAAAGAAAGGGGACACACATTCTTCTAAAACTAGTTCCTACTCAAATTGATTTTCAAACATGATCTCTAAATCAGAGTTGGACCATGAGTTAATGAGTAAGATCTTGGGAGTTGGCATTTTGTTTGGTATTCTTTTGCATCCTAGAGAACCTAGACTAGTACTTCTTTTACACAAAGTGGAAACTTAAGATAGTATTTATCTTAATAGATAATGTATTTACAATAATATCTACCTATTAGGGCTCAGGAGTCAACTGGCTCTTCCAACAATGATATTCAAATTGCTGGTAGGACTTTACCTAAAGTTATGGATTGGGCACAGTCTATGATCAAACCCTAATCCTTAATTCCCAGTGAATTTTTTTTTTTTTGTAAGCTATCATCCCTTTTTTAACAAAAAGAAATCTAGCTAGTCACAGTAATTGAGGGAACAGATGTTTCCACTAGAGACTAGCTCCCAAGTCTCAAGTGCTTACACGTTTTAAAAACAATAAACAAAAAATTGCAAGTAAAGGTTACTAAACACATAAAAGTGGCAACATTGCTAATAAATTAAGAAAGCAGACTGAAGTACTCCATCCTCAAGTGCAGGAAGTGAAGGGTGCTAATTCTTGGCACGTGAGAGTCCATGCTCATCAGATGCCTAGACTAAATTGCCGCCCCAGACTGTCACCAATATCAGGTCACAAGCATGTATGTTTTTCCAAGCTCTCAAAGCTATTTAAAAGACACTGGGAAACTTGAACTTATGTTTTTAACAAAATACACAAAAAAGAAATTTTTAAAGCTTAAAAAAATGTAATAGCCATAGAAAGAGCCATTTAAATATTTTATAATAGTAAATTTCAGGCAAAAAGTGACATACTATAGTTCAGCTATGCCATCTGATGACAATCTTTTGCAAGTTCTAACAATTAAAGGGAGAGATTAGTATGATTCTGACACCCAGGAAGCATATTTTTAAGGACTGACAGATAAACAACTCTCTCACTAAAGCAAACACTGTAAACCATGAAAGAAACTTAAATTATTCCTTTCCTCTGTATTAAGAGGTTGAATGGTACAGAAGTTAAACCTTGGCAAGTGAGGCCAGGTGGATATTCAGATCTTCCCTTGACCTCTTTTGTCCCTTAAGACCCTTCTTTGGTAAAATGAGAACTGATAATCCTAATAATGTGCTGTCTGGCTTGGTCATGAGATTGAAATGAGCAATTACATATCAAATAAAGTGGAGTGTTAGTGATCTCACTATGTCTTCTGTCCTTTAGGTAAATTCTTTCTGCTGTGCTTTGGACATTTCCTTTATTATTAATGCCCCCAAAAGGGAGAAAATCGTAAAATTTGTATCACGGTTGTCTTCAAAAGAGCTCAAAATGTTTTATATAAATACCTTTGTGGTCATTTTTATGTGGTCAGGAAAGGAAAATAGCCATTAAAAGACAAATTTCAAAAAAAAATAATAATGGTACCTCAGACATGGGACTGCCAGATATTCTTTTGGTGCACATGTTATCACAATTGCTAAGAATTCTACAAAAGAAAAGCAATATTTACAAAGAGGTCTAGACAAGGGGAGTGTTAGGGGTTGAAAATCCTAGTTGGAGACACACTGGTAATAGTGAGTCCTAAGTAAAAAAGATAGAAAGCCATTAGAGAGTGGGGAGACAGTGAGGGAGGAAAGGAGGATGAATTTTGTTTGGAAAGTACGCCATTATCATTCTGTACCTCTGAAATGCATAGATGCCCTAAAACACCAAGTTTCCACTGTAAAGATGCAGCTGCCAATCAGCCACTAACTGTAGCATCAAATTTTTATGAAGTGCCACTTTACATGCCAGTTAAGATACACTGGGTAAGAAAGAGATGAAAGCATATGATATGTGTCTAGTTGAGGAGAGGATTCAAATACATACGAGAAGTACACAGGACAAAGAGCTGAATGCACTGCTATGAGCCAGGCCCTACGGCATCCATAGTTATAGGATTGGGGTGGTACTGTTTAGTTTGCATGTGGACCATGCCTAACAGAGCTATTCCTGGACATGACCTGAGGATACACAAAAGCTGAGATTCTGAGAAGCAACCCCTCACTCCAACCTGCTGACTTTCTTCCTGCTCCTCCTCCAACTGACTCAGTCTACACAATTATGCACATTTCCATTGGTGCCATTGGACAATTTTTTGAAAGAATTTATGGCTCACTTTAATCTTTTAACACACAGAACTATTGATCAGAAACTATAAAGTCAACCCTAGACTTTCTTCCCAGGGTCAGATCCAGTTCACATGGAATGTAAAATGGTCACTTGTAATTAACTAAGGAAATAGGCATCTCCCATTTCGTGTGAGATGAGGAAGTTTGACTAAGTGATTCTTAAGATTCCTTCTAGATCTAAATGTCTATATTCTTTAAGAATAGCATGCTGGGTTTCAGTCATTTATAAATTGTTCCAAGAGAAAACTAGATTTTTCCACCAATTTTATTCTTCGTTCCCTTTACAATTTAGTACCATGTATCCTGATATCCTGATGATGTATTTAAATCTCAAGCAACTACACAGGAAACCACATACTGTGCACAAATGCTATTGGATGCTTTCACGTTCTGGAAATAAAGAGCTCTAAGCATATCATGCTCAATAAACTTTCCACATTAATTTCTGTCCATTTGTTTAATAATATTATGGAAAACAAACAAAAAAAAGATGGAGGTAACAGGTTGAGTGTGACAAAGGACAAATCTTCTGCACAAGATGGAGCTCATTCTTTCCACTTTTATTTTCTAATTTTAAGGAAATTGTATATTATTGCAGAAATGTTCACCTGTGGTGATTTGAGATATTTTTGACACTTCCACCGCTTTTTCTAACAATTCCAATTCCATTCGTGGTTGTTTGTTGGAGAACAAGGGAATGAGGGGTTCTGTATCCTTCTCTTGGTGTGACTCTAACAGTGAGCTAGCCATATTGAACTAGGTAAAGAGAAAAACGCCAGTCATCTCCTATGTTAGGTATTCTAGTGAATAAGGCAGTAATATCTATCAATACAATCAGTGAACAAAGTATTAGTTATTGAGCGATGGGTCAAAATAACCTGATTGATGAGCTAGTTCAATAATTCAGGGCAACATACCATAATCTAGATTCTTCAAATGGTAGGATTAATGCTGTATCTAAATTCACTGTGTTAAATCTTCATTTAAATTTACTCAACTACATAAAAAAGAAATAAACACAAATATCCTTTTCACAAATGTTCTAATATAGCTTTAATACTAGTCATTGCCACAAATTACTATAAATGAAACCATAAATGTATAAATTTGTAGTTAAGAATTAAGAACTTCTACCATAGTGTTTCATGTAACAATTATGATACCTAATAAAGAAGTCTTCAAAAAACTCATTTCATTAACTTTAAGATTGAATATTTTTGTGTCAATGAGTATTTTAAGGATCATTAGCATAAAAATGTAAATACATTTCTTAAATGATTTTGACATCTGTCCAAGTAAAACTGAAAAAAAAGTTTAAAAGTACATTTTCTGTTTTCTTTGTACAGTGCTACTTTAAACTATTTAACTCCATGAACTTTAAAATCCCACATTAAACTTGGCTGGGTACATATCTGTGGTCTAATAAGACTAATTTTAGATCTCTGCTATTTTCCCAAGCAGAAATACAACTAAAGTTTTGAACTTCTGCCTCAACCCCTGAATATGGGAATAATCATTCTTGTTTTCTAAGAATAAATAAATAAAATTATATAACTGAAATTATGGATTTAACCTTCGGATTGGCAATGTCCTGCTCTCCTGTTTTCATTAATATATCAATATTACCCATCCTAATGGATAATACTGATTTCTCATAATTATACTAATGTTGCTCATATGACTATATAAGGAATAGTTGAAATATTTTATATATGCATACAATCCCCGTAAAAGCATTTTTTAGAACATCAGAGAAATCCATAAAGTGTGAAAAGGATAAAAAATTAGCCACTTCACTCAAAGTAAAACTGGCATAGGATTTGACTAAAGATCTCAGAGCAATCTTTGTCCCACATGCTGAGTGTTCTACAGGTACCATGAAACTTATCCAAGGTTATGCGGCTATAAGCGTGTTTGCCTTCAAATACTGGACATTGGTCCTTCAAGGCCAAGTCCTTCACTACTCTGCTACATGATCTTGTTGGACTAATGAAGTGGTTTCCATCTTTACCCCAAAACAAGCTAATTTTTTTTTTAAAGGAGATAGCAGATAATCCAACTTTTGGTTTTCATTTATATACAAAAAGAAAATACACTATAGGAAAGGTTGTCCTCTCACTTGGAAGAATGCTACCTCTCTCTCCTCTCAGAGGATACACACAGGGACCTCCATCTTTCTCTCACTCTCTTGATGAACAAGTTTATAATGATGGAGTTAAGCACTGAATTAAAAGAACATGAATATCTCAGCTCTGGGCCTTCCTGCCCCTTGGTCCACCAGAGTTCGGTCTGAAGCTTGGTCTCACACCTCTAATTTTTACACCTGCTCTCGCCTAGCACCTGAATCTATGCACCTGTGCTTCTTATCCCTCTTTTTCTTTGGAAAAATTCTGATTTATGCATCAAAACCCAATGACTATGACATCACCGTTCTGAAGTCCCCCCCAACCCCATTATAGAATTTGACATAAAATTCCTACTCTAGCTTCAGGAGATGAAGTTATTACACTTCTTATGTGCCATCCTTGGAGTCATGGATGAACATGGTTTCGTGTTAGTGTCTTTTTCCTTGATTAGAAATTTCAGTTACCATGCAACCCCTTCCTCCTCCTTCTCAATGTACATTTCCAGGTGGGACAGTAACAGAATCTGAAGGAAACACTAAAAAGGGAGAAGCTTTGTAGTATCATAGGATTTGAAGTTAGAGGCAGCTGTGTCCTGACTCGATGGAAGGCTTTCTCTTGTATGTGTGAGAGGTAGTTTTAATATTCCCTGGCCTATTCCTCCCATGAATTTCTGGAGTGAGATTTAACTAAGATTATCCTAATCTGTAAGTGATAAAACATACAAAGAGAAGACCAAGAATCTGCTATAGCTGGGATCTGAAACATTCCCCAAGGCCCATGTGTGCCTTGGTTCTTAGCTTTTAGTGCTGCCCTGAGGTAAGCAGCTTTGCTCCTCCATGCTCTCCCCACCATGATGAGACAGCAGCCCAGAGATGATGGGGCTAAGTGCTTATGAACTGAAACATCTGAAACTGAGCCAAAATAACTTTTCTTCTTTTTAAGTTGATTTGTCTCAGATATTCGCTATAGTAATGGGAAGCTGACTAACACAGGATCCTTTCAATCATTTTTTGTTAATTAATGATCATTTAACATTCACAGCTCTATGTGCACACACTCACACACAAAGGGCTAGAAGATAATAGATAAAAAGAACACAGGAAGATAAAGCTTTAAACCTCATCTCTGCCATAATTTAGGTTTTTGGCCTAGGAGTCAGAACAGAAGCAGGTGCAGAAGCAGTGAATTGATGTATGAGGGGCATTAAAACACCAGTGAGGTAATCTGATCTCCTTGCAGTTTCAGAAAGCCAACAAAATGTATGGTCAGTCCACCTCCTGCTGAAGTAGCCAGTTTCAGTGATTGAAAATTTAAAAGTACCATGTATAATTGCTAGCCTGTTCCCCCACTGATAGAATGTTTAAAATATTTGAATATGATCTGAATGAGGACCAGTGCCTAGCCTGTCTGTAGTGCCCACCCAACCTGGCTCAGTACTGACTCAGGTCATACTTCTCAGAGCCTCAGTTTCTGTCTTGTAAAATGGGGACATATAATATTTATTGTGAAAAATCTGTTATATTTTGAGATAACAAAATGTTTGCATCAAGTAGGGACTTCATTGGAAGCTAGTGGTGTGGTTTTTAAGATGACTCACCATGTCTCCACTCTCTTTACTCTTCCACACCCCCACCGGCAGGAATTTGGCAGTGTCCAATATTAAAAAGGTCTGATTGACTCCTTCAAACTCAACAGGACATGAAAGAATACAATGGATCACGTTTTTTAAAAAAAAAATCTGATACACAGCCAGAAGTTTGAGAAATAGCAGGTCTTGGCTAACAAGGGAAATAAAATGTCCACACTAAATAATCATGTAACCTTGGTCTGGAGCAAATAGCTGATATCAGAAAAGAACAAAGACTCTGGGAGAGAGAGAGCCACAGAAATCATTGGTGCCCAAACTAAGCTCAGAGAAAATTGATGGACTTGGGTAGAAACAAATTTCTGCATCAGGATCAGACTGGATACAGTGGAACAGGAGGGTTTGGGCCATTTAACCTGTTCCTGTTCCTGCAATCCAGAAAGTCAGCTTGACTTCTATTTGGCTTTATTGACCATGGAAGCTTGCAATAATGTTACTGCGTTGAAGAGTGATCCTATATCAGACTGAACTCCAAGAAACACTGGGCTTGTCAAGATTGTGGGACACAAGCCTGTCCCCAGGCAGAAACTCCTACTCTGACACAGGAGACCAGGTTCTTGTCCAGTTTCTATCAAGGACAGGTTTTGCAACCTGATCCAAGTTCTCTCACTGTCTATGTCTCATAAAACTGAGAATATAAACATCTGCTCCGTTGCTTTGTGGGTTAGAGAGGGAAATTTTTGGAAAGTAAAGCAGCTACAAAATGAGTGCCTGTAAGGAGTCAATCTTATCAAATGGAATGGAATTCCTTTAATTTTGTAGAAAACTTCTCAAAATTCATTGCATATCTAGTTTGTTAATGTGTTTCCTATTAGCATGCTGAGCTTTGAGTGTAGAGAGCAACTGGACATTTATTTTGAAGGGAGAAGTTGGGAGAGAAGGAGGGAGGATAAGTCACAATAGTAGGTTTTAAGTTACTCTATATTTTAAGTGTTTGTTTGAGTTCTCAAAGCCCTTTGTTATGGTTTGGATATGAGGTGTCTCCCAGAAACTCACGTACGAGACAATGCAAGAAGGTTTGGTGGAGAAATGATTAGGCTATAGCCTTAACCTAATCAGTGAAACGGATTAACTGAGTGGTAACTGGAGGCAGGTGGGGCGTGGCTAAAAGAGGTGGTTCACTGGAGTGTGGCATGGGGTGTACATTTTGTATCTGGAGAGAGGAATCTGTCTCTGCTTCCTGATCATGATGTGAGCTGCTTCCCTCTGCTACACTCTTCCACCCTTATGTTCAACCTCACCTTGAGCCCCAAGGAATGGAGCCAGCCACTTATGAACTGAGACCTGTGAAACCTTGAGTCCCTAAATAAGCCTTTCCTCCTCTATAGTTGTTCTCGTCGGGTCTTTCAGTCACAGCAGCAAAAAAAGCTGATTAAAACACCATTCTATGCCAAAAGAACACAGAAGAGAACCAGGGAAAAGATGTTTTAGGGAAGGAAAACACTGCAAAGCAGTCATATAAGCCGAGCATTCCTTAGCTGAAAATTCAAAATCTGAAACATTTCGAGAACCAACATAATCATACAACTCTGCTGGTTCAACGTATGCTTAGTTTAATGCAAAAAAATTAACTGAAATATATTATAAGATTATTCAGGCTTATATGCATAAGGTGTATATAAAACAAATAATTTCATGTTTAGACTTGGGTCCCATTACCCCCTAAAATTCAATATCTGAAAACTCTTCTGGTCCCAAGCATTTCAGATAACGGATACTAACCTGTACTTTATTTTACACCTGACTTGTTATTACTAATCTCTAGGTCCATGTAAAAGTGGTATTTATGAAACTAAATCACATTATTTCCAAGAATGAAAACAGGCCCACTATTCTCAGGGAAAAACAAAACAAAAAACCTTCAGTTAAAGTCACAGTATGTTACAAGAAGAGCAGGTGATTTTTATTTTTTATCTTTTGTACATATTTCACTTCATGAAAGAATGTCCATTTTATAAAAGCATAGAAGTTCCAGTTGTATTAGATGAAAAATAACACAAAGGGCAGATGGTTAAAAAAATCTATAAAGGGATTCTGTTGGTAAAATCGAAGACAAAGAATCTTACTATCTTATTATGATGAGAATTTTATTTTTAAAAGGGTAAAAATGAAATGAACAGGCTAATAGTGGTTGTGTCTGGTGATGCCATAAAAATATTTCTGGTACTTTTGAATTTTTCAGTAGTAATCATGTAATACTTTATAAAGAAAAAAATCTTTAAGAGCAGAAAGTTAAACATTAAAAAAGTACGCTAGGAATGTTATGTTTTGTGTGTTTTTCTGCATATGTATTTAAAATAACTGCATTTTTTTTATTATTGTAAACAAATGGGATACATGTTGTTTCTCTGTTTGTACATGGCGTAAAGGCATACCATTTGTGTAATCATAAATTTACATAGGGTAATGTTGGTTGATTCATTCTGTTATTTTTTTCCCCTTCCCCCCCACCCCTCCCACCCCTCTTTTCCCTCTATACAGTCCTTCCTTCCTCCATTCTTGCCCCCCTCCCTAACCCTAACTCTAACCCTAACACTAACCCCTCCCACCCCCCATTATGTGTCATCATCCATTTATTAGCGATATCATTCGTCCATTGGTTTTTTGAGATTGGCTTATCTCACTTAGCATGATATTCTCCAGTTTCATTCATTTGCCTGCAAATGCCATAATTTTATCATTCTTTATGGCTGAGTAATATTCCATTGTATATATATACCACAGTTTCTTTATCCATTCATCAATTGAAGGACATCTAGGTTGGTTCCACAATCTGGCTATTGTGAACTGAGCAGCTATGAACATTGATGTGGTTATATCTCTGTCATATGCTGATTTTAAGTCCTTTGGGTATAGGCCAAGGAGTGGGATAGCTGGGTCAAATGGTGGTTCCATTCCAAGTTTTCTAAGGAGTCTCCACACTGCTTTCCAGAGTGGCTGCACTAATTTGCAGCCCCATCAGCAATGTAAGAGTGTACCTTTCTCCCCACATCCTCGCCAACACCTGTTGTTGGTTGTATTCTTGATAATTGCCATTCTAATTGGGGTGAGATGGAATCTTAGGGTGGTTTTGATTTGCATTTCTCTTATTACTAGAGATGTTGAACATTTTTCCATATGTTTGTTGATTGCTTGTAGATCTTCTTCTGTGAAGTGTCTATTCATTTCCTTAGCCCATTTGTCAATTGGATTATTTGCATTCTTGGTGTAGAGTTTTTTGAGTTCTTTATAGATTCTGGAGATTAGCGCTCTATCTGAAGTATGATTGGCAAAGATAAAATAACTGCATTTTTAATTATAATAATTGCTCTTGAAAATCTTGTAAAATACGTCAAGATATTTGCTAAAGAATGTATGAAGAATATTCTTTTGATTTCACCAAAAAATCAAGTATACTAGATGAAATTTCATTTCTCCTTTCAACATATATTGCTGGACGTTTATTACTGATTAGCTTCATTAATGATATACTATACTGCAGTACCATGGAGTTGGAATTACTTAGGTCAATTATCAATATCCAAAAATGTATAAATATGTTTGGTCATATGATTTAATTTATAGTTCATATTTAAAGACTGGATATGTAGAGATTAAGGAAAAGAATAAGTTACATTACATGCACGTACAAACATACCATTATAATGAAACCCATTATTTTGTGTTACTAAAATGCACTAATAAAAAATAAAATCAATTGAAGAGTTATTTCTAAAGCAAAATTAGTAATGTTAAGAATTCTAAGTGGTTTCATCTGTTTCTGTGTCATGCCTGTAACATATGAATATGATTGACAGCAAAACAAAGTGTTCTCAAGTTGTGGCAGATGGGATTTATAAGTCATTTATGTAACACACAGAATGCTCACAGGAAATAACTAGGGGAAAAAAGCCTAATTTTGAAACAAGTTTCACATTTTTATCTTCAATGTACTCTTAGATTTCAATCTTACCTTTTTTATTCCATCCATGAATATTTCAGCAAATATCTCTAAAATATTGGTACTACTTAAAAACAACCTGTAAGAGTCATTATCGCAAACTAAAAAATCAATTGAAAAAAACAAAAATCGTAGTGATTCTTTGCAGACTTTGGTCTGTTAACATTTTTCCTATTAGCTTATAAAACATTTTTTTTCATATTTGTTTAAATCAGGACTCAGATAAGGTCTATATATTTCAATGGATCTCAAGTTTCTTTAATCTGCTGGTCCCTGCCATTTCTTCTTCTTGCCTGCCTTGCAATTTGGTTATGAAAAACACTGGTCATGTGTCCTACAATTTCCGATGATTGGAATTTTGCATCCTCGTGTTGTTAGTTCAATATATTCCATAGTAGATTGCTATTTATATCTAGAGCTTTGATCAGATCCTGATACGAGTTTGAAAGGACACTTCATAGATGCACTCCTACTAGGAGGTACCACTGTCAGTTTCTTCGTTTCTTCTACTCCTTGTGAACTTAGCAATGAACCCTGACACTGCCTAGAATCCTCGGGATTGCAGAATGCTCAAAATTTTTTATCCTTTATTCACTTTTTATCTGAAAGAGAAACCCTGCCTTAACTATTTGCAAGATTTGGAGAATGATATAATACAAAGTATTTTGTGTTTGCAAGCTTTTGAGAAAGATCTAATACAAAATATAGTTCAAGATTTTAGATCGACTTCAATGACTAAATGGAACTGTGTGCTAGAGAAGAATGAGATATTCTTTTCAAACATTTTACTTCTTTTTTTAAATGAGTGTACAAAGGTATTTAAAATGCTTTTAAGTGCTCACAAGTAAAAGGTTTCTTTAATGGAAATTTGTGATCTAAGGAATTCTGAGAGAAAAAGCAGAGAGTTCTAGGAATAAGCAGATATGGGTGCTGGCAGGAATCACTATTATTCTTAACCCTCTTGTTGCTCCGTGACCCAATCAATAATACTGTTATGTGGTCTTGGAATTAATTTATATACTTGGACTTGAAAGTAAGCAGGTGGCAACTTTGAAAAAGTCTTAAGAATTAACAGAAAAGATGAAGACCTGTGGGACATGGCATATTCTGGCCTCCCCTGCACCCTCTCCCCTCTCTCTTCTGGGAGCCCCTCTCTAATAGAGGGCAAAGCAGACAGTCAAGCCAAATTGCTTCATTCCCCATTGGGGTTTATTTCTCTATATTGCAAGAAAGACTATGTGTAAATTCCTATGAAAGGGAGTAATTCAAACTACATCCCCTTAGGATTCTCTAGACTACAGAAAAAAACAGACAATCATATCCATTAAGATGGAAAGTAAAGTTTGTCAGAGGTAAACCAGAGAGAAGATAATAATAATAATAATAATAATAATAATAATAATAATCAGAAGTGATCAAATGTTAGGGAAATATTAATGTAAAAAATATGACTAGGAAACAATACCTGTATTCCCAAGGATGCTCCAACTGGCTATTTAATTTACAAGTGACATACACAGAGCAAGGTAAAATTTCTAATATGTTTTTGGTGCTGATTCACTTTGTCCTTGACAACTGTGCCAAGGCTATACACACAGTAAGAGGAACACGGCAAAAGGAAGAGAAGATGTGTTCTCTATTAACTATGTTTAAAAGCTAGTCTTCTGTTACCGGCCTTCTGGAGAAGGTCAAGTGTCTTTGCCAACAGTACCTGGAAGCTGAATTATCAGGTCATCTGACTCCCTCCTATTTTTCACCACCAGTTCAAATTGCTTCTCTCCCCACCCCTAGAGAACAATGATTGCGGAGTCATTTTATATTTGAGGCAAAATGGGATTAAGTTATAAACCAGCAACTCTTTGAAATTTACTTGTCTTCCTGTAAAGACAAGAGTGGAAAAATACCATTTTTGGATTCTGGAAGTGGAAATACTTTCAATAGAAGATGAATTTCAGACAGACATGTTCCCGTGCACAGGGAGCTGATCGCAGGGCAGGTACGACATCTCCACACGATTTCCTGGATCTCTACTTTCTCATCTAGAGATGAAAAAGTTATAACTGGGAACATTTAATGTGTCTTAGAATGTGAAATTTCAAGACTCTATACTTTTACTATTTCAAATTAATTGAACTAGATTCTATAGCGACCAATATATATCTGGAAAACAAATCAACTTGTCTATTTGACTTTATCAATAGGTTATTTAGCTGAACTGATTAGTCAAAATGGCACACTATCACTCCATTAAGGGATAAAATGGTTTTGGATTTTAGTAAGACAAACTATAAGAAAGAATTAACATTTGGTACAGATTAGTCAAGCAAGAAATATTTCTATTAAATTGGTAATGACATGTTAGACCACAGTGTCCTGCCTCAGGCCTTTGCCATCAGAGGCCCAGTACACACACACACACCCATTAGAATAGTTTTTCCCAAAATCTTTAGAGTGTTCTGCAAAATTTAACATGGGGAAGCAAGGGTACATGAGTCCTGTCCCAGTATGATACCAAGATACAACAGGCTACTTGTGGCATGAAACTCCTAGTCAAAAATGAACATATGCAAAACTATTGCAAGCAGGGCAAGACCATTAAGGCTAATGGAGATGCAGGCATTTCCTGGAGTGGAGACAGAGGAACAAATGTTTCAGTGCATGAACTGGCTTGGTCCCCTTTGTCACCTCATCTTCACACTCTTAGCTCCAGTCACACTGGTCTCCAGGATATTTCTGAACACAGTAGACATACTTTTTTTTAAAAACATTTTTTTAGATATTAATAGACCTTTGTTTTTTATTCATTTATTTATATGTGGTGCTGAGAATCAAACCCAGTGCCTCACACATGCGAGGCAAGCGCTCTACCACTGAGCCACAACCCCAGACCATAGACACATTTCCTTTACAGGCCTTTGCAATGGCTGCTCCCTCTACCTGGAATGGTCTCCTCCTAAATATCTGCATGACTTGCTCCTCACATCAAGTTTTAATCAAATGTCACTCTCTTAGTGAGGGCCATTTAAGACTAACATATACACTCAGTTTCTTATCTTGTTCTGTTTTCTCATTTTCTATAACACTAACAATTGATATTTATTATGTGTAATTGTATCCTCCAACTAACATATAAGCCCCATGTATGCAGGAATTTCCTGGGGTGCATACAGAGTAACAAGAAAGGTGTGCTCAGTGACATAGCCCACATGCCTGGTTCATGGCACATGACTATTTGTTCAATAAATGTACAAATAAATGAATGGATAAAATGATTCTATTTATAGTCCAGGAAGGATTTCTGGGTTATCTCTAGCAACTGGTCCATGTAGCACAAGTAAGTGGACCAGTTAAAGGAATGTATCTATAGAACCTCCATCGTGAGATGTTTATATGGCTACACTGTTAGCTCCATCAACCAGGCAGAAATCAATATCCCTAAATATTTATGCTTGATTTTAAGAAATGTTTCATAAAGACTTTCATTTTGGAATATGGGGAGGTTAGGAATGGCTGATTTTTTTAAATGATTTTTTAAAACTATTTGAGGGGCTATGAAAGAAAACAAAGGCACCCTGAGATGGTGCTCCAGGCTGCTTCCCCCCACCCCAACAGATTAGCATTTATGTTATTAAGAGCTAAAGAATAATACTATAGCATTTGCAAATAAACTGATGGATTTGGAGAATATCATGCTAAGTGAAATAAGCCAATCCCAAAAACCAAAGGCTGAATGTTTTCCCTGATAAGTGGATGATGATATATAATGGGGGGGTGGTGGTAAGGAGTGAGAGAAGAATGGAGGAACTTTAGATTATGTAGAAGGAAATGAGAGAGAGGTGGGGTATGAAAGATGGTGGAATGAGACAGACATCATTACCCTATGTACGTGTAAGATTACACGAATGGTGTGAATCTACATCATGCACAACCATAGAAAGGAAATGGTGTACCCCATTTGTGTACAATGAATCAAATTGCAGTCTGTAAAAAATTAAAAAAGAGCTATGCTAGTTCTTTTAAAAATGTGTTTTATAAAAACTAAATGTTTTTAAACCTCTGTGGTAGAG
Source organism: Sciurus carolinensis (assembly GCF_902686445.1). NCBI lineage: Eukaryota > Metazoa > Chordata > Mammalia > Rodentia > Sciuridae > Sciurus > Sciurus carolinensis. The sequence goes on from NC_062224.1 coordinate 27,100,898, forward strand.
GCCCTCTCACATTGTATTACTACCTTGACTAAGTCAGGTACCAATAATGGCATATCCAGTTATAATAACAGGACATAAGCCTATCAAAAATATAACCATTTTGCTTGTTTGTTCATCTTGGGACTGAAGGGATCTAGGGAAAAGCTCTTCTGGTGATTTCTATCAAACAGACTCAGAGAATCTCAGGTAAGAGTTCACAACATGTTTTAAGTTAAACTAACAAGAATTGTACAATGACAACCCCAGAGCTTCACATAACCATGATAGGGCGGCTGCTCACAGCCCAGCTAGAACATCAAGAACTGATCTGAATAAAAGCAATAAAAGCACCCTCCCGGTACCAACATTAGAATAAAAGAAAACCAGACGGCTTTTAAACATCATTATGGCTGCAGGAGTGAGAGATGAAGAGAGAAGAAGGAAGAGGTTGGGGGCAGATGGATTTATAGCCACCCAAGGGGTTTGGCTTCTCTCTCAAACTCAATTCCCTAGAGCAATGCTCACCAAGAAGTACAAATAAAATACATATTCATGAAATCCCAATCATAAGAAAAATCATCTGGGAAAGAATAGCAAAAGTCAGAACACATATAACCATAAAAGAGATTGGTGAGTGTTCATTTTTATTTCCTATGAGCTTTCCAATCACCTCTAATTCAAAATGATTGTTTTTTGTCAAAATGCGTTAGGAGAAAAGCTAGACTTGAGCTTGTGCCCTCTTTTTATTGAAAGTAGTTTTGTACTTACTTAAAATTCTTTGCAAATCCTCAGATTGGTCCCAGAAATGCCTTATTCCCAGGGAGCCTCTGAGCTCAGCACTAGCTGGAGCTGAGCCAGAATGCAAGCAACATGTCTGGCCGTCCTGCCAGACCTGCCCGGGTGCTTATAAAATTCTGGAACAAACCAGGCCCCCTGACTTAGATGAATGTGATGTGCTTCAAAAATGGTAAAAGTCAGACCCCGGATGAAGTAATCAAGTTTGTGGGCTGCTTCTGAAATAAATACATGAATTCATTCAGAGCCACTGCTATCTTGGGAGGGAACACTAGATGTCACTGCTCCCATGAAATGCCACCTTACAAACCTATATGTGAAAGCAAGGGCACACTCGGTAGACCTTTTACTCTAGTGGTCTTCATTTTTATACTGTGGGCTTAAGTTTCACAACCAACATGGTCCATGGATTTTTAGTCAATTTTTCTCTTAAAAATTAAATCCATTTAGGTAATAAGCATTACATTTTATTGTGATCATCAGTATTAAATTCTACCTTCCTCTTATCCCAATCTGGGCAAATTATCCCTGGAGAGGATAGGGCACTGGGATACACCAGTCTGGACGGAACACACAGGTATAGCCATATGTTGCCAAACCGAAATTCTTCCTTACCATTTCAAAAAGAGTCATTTCCAAGTTCCCAAAGGTGCCCTATCGCATCCAGGTTTGAAACTCTCGCTATGATCCAGCAACTATGAATTAAAACTTGTCCCAGGAGAGGGGATGGTAGATGACCTTCCTGACTGGTTGCCATCATACCATGCAACATATTGTCTGCGTCATTCCTGTGCAAGGTGAAAATGGATGCTGAAGCAGAGGTCCTGTTTTAAATCCAATCCAGGAGGAAATGCTTGATCCAAGTCAGTTTTAGGATACTCAAACTTTAAAAAAAAAAAAAAAAAAAAATTGAAATAAAGTCATGGAAACAAACTTGAGTACCTTTTAGGAAAAGGTTGAATGCTTCCACCAAAATACTCAATCCAAACATAGGTTATATAAATAACAGTACAAAGAAGAACAATGATGCCATTACTGTGTATAAACAATAGAAGCAAAAATTCTGGAAATTCATTTGTGTGCTAATGTGTATCAGAAGGAATGCTAGAGAGACCAATAACCTCTCAAACTTAATTCCATTCCTGTAAGTAATTAAATTTCTTTGGTTCCTCTATTTTGAAGTTTTTGCAATTAAAAGACCTAGCACATTTAGACACATATAATTTTGTTTATATGATAATAAAATGAATTTTTAAAATTAAAGTTATCCCTATGTACTTAAAAAAGGGGTGAATTTCCATACAGTACAAATTTATGACAGGAAAAATAACAAGTACTAGGAATATTTCATGAAAGATATATAGATATATATAGAATATATATAGAATATATAGTGGAGTTTAGAAAATAACCAATTATACCACTGATTGTTTCTTTTGTGTGTTCCCTGATACACAATCTCTAATGAGAGGATCATATTGATATGAATAATTAATGAGAATGTTGATATTTGTATATGAGGTTTTTATTAATAACAATGTAAAGAAATACTTCTTTTTCTGAAAGGGATATTGATACTGTGAGGAAATTACCAGGAATTAATCTTTTATTCTATTATATTTAATATGTGCTCTTATGTATTTTAGTAACTACTACTAGAACAATTTCCTGTTAAAAAGTTAATTTAAAAAAAGAAAGGCTGAGAATAAGGCAGAAAATATTCAAATATCATGGGGGAAAAATCTATATTCATTTACTAGTTGGTAATTATTCAATTATCCACTGCATAATTTATTATTTTAAAACAAAACATTTAACGGTCAAGATTGCTTGAACATTGAACATGCAAATTAATTAGAATTGACCTATGTAAGATTAATTTCACAAATGTAGTCTGAAAATTCACAAGTCTCATGTAAGACTTTTTTTATTTTTATTTTTTTTTGTCTTCAGCATCAGAAATCTTAACTTTTTGTTTCTTTTATTTGGGGTTCCACCATCTAAATAGCAAGGGCATTTTCTTCCCATATATTCACAGGGGCTACTGTCCACTCTCACCTGTCCAGCAGTTTCCCCATGATTAAAGTTGTCACCTGTCTACTCCCAAAGATTTTGTAATGCTTTTCTCAATAAGATATGAAATTTCTCTTACAGCCAAGTTGAAATATGTCTCTGAGACATTCAACTTTCAAAAATTTATTTTGCATTATATATTAAATAGAAAAATAGATAAGTATTATAGGAGGATTTTTACAAGCTTCTCTTGTTTTTACAGTTAGTTTTTAACCCATGTAAATGATAGATTTTATCTGGATTAAATAGGTACCATAAGCAAAAAATATTATATGTAAAACATGTTTAGCATTGAGAAAATTCAGTAATCAATAGACAAAGTATTCAGCATGACTTGGATGTGCAGAATGATTTTTTAAAATTTTTTTTTCAGTTGTCAATGGACCTTTTTTTAAATTCTTTATTTATTCATAAGCGGTGCTGAGAATGGAACCCAGTGCCTCATGCATGCTAGGCAAGTGCTCTACCACTGAGCCACAACTCCAGCCCCTGCAGAATGATTTTTAATTTTTAATAAACCAAGAATTATATAAATATATCAATAATAGCATAAGCACGTAGCACATATTGATCAGTTACCACGTGACTTAAAACATTTTACATGCATTGTCTCGTTAAAAATTCAGATCCAAGTGAGTGAGTTACTCATCTCTGTTTCTCAGAAAACAGAAGTTCCTCATAGTTCTTGACCAATGAAATTGTTCAGACTCTACAGAAGGCTCTCTTAGCCATGATATTATATTTCTTTGTAAGTATCCCAAAAAAGATATGGGGTGTGGTATGGGTATGACCCACAGTGCTACAGATCAAAAATCAATTTCCCACCACATACTCCATAGCAATTACATTCACAAAGGTGGCTCTGACAATTTGATATATGTTGTCCATGACACATCTACAACACTGAAAACATTTCTAACAGCAAAGAGCTCTGAAGTGCTTTTGTGGGATAGTTTGCATTAAAGAATGAAGTGGGAAACTCATTGGGAAAAATACCTTTTTCTTTTTTGAGCTCAGAAAAATTAATGTTTAACCCTACATGACTTTGAGGCAGTATGAAATGAAACAGCACCAATCTTTCAAGAGCAATGAGGAGGACCTCTAACAGATTCTGAAAGACACCAATAAAACCTTATATTGCACACACTCTCCAAATCCAAGGCATGAGAAATTGCCTATTTCCTGTTCAACAGATGAGGAGACCAAGATCAAAGTGGTTAAAGACTGCTTTACTGAGCTCAGTCACTGCGCTTCCAAGAGTCTACCACTACCCTCGGCCCGCAGTTCCAGGGGTCCCTGGGATCTCTCATGTGACCTGCTTCATGGGGTCATAAACCCCAAATGAGTTTTGAACACCTTGCTTCTACTAGTGACATTGGGTGATATGAGGCCAAGATGGATGGGCATTGTAGAGTAAGGATGCTTTATTCCCTTGCTCTCTTATGTGCTTTTAACACCAATCCACAAAGTCAAAAATACTAACACATTTGACCCAAGGTCCTACGCGCCATATTGAATTGATTAGTACTGAGGTTCTCTCCCTAATCTGCTTCAGAACCCATCTTATTACTATCAATCCCGTGATTTAGGTTTTGGTAGCAGGGAGTAGAGGTTTTTAATTTACTCTAATTTTTTTGAAAAAAAAAAATGTTTTAGTTGTAGATGAATACAATACCATTATTTTACTTATTTAGTTTTATATGGTGCTGAGGATCAAACCCAGTGCCTCATACATGCAAGGCAAGTGCTCTACCACTGAACTATAACCCCAGCCCATATTTTCTAAAATTTTTAACTCTGATAAATTTGCTTATCAAACTTAAAAATAACATCCACATAGGTGCTGGATATATGGCAGATCCCTTGCAAATTTGTAAAGGGCAGAGAAGAACCATTTAAAAATGGTTCTGGAATAATTTATTATTCAAATAGAAATTGAATTTGACTCTTCCCTCATACTCTATACAAAAATAAGCAAAAAGTTAAAAGATTTTAAAGAATGTTATTATGTCTTTGTTATTAAGAAAAGATTGTCCACACAATGAGAAATAAAAATGTTAAAGGAAAAAATTGTTAAGGTTGACAATATCACAAATTAGAATGCATTCATCAGAAATGAAGTGAAAAAACACTTTATAACCTGGGAGTAGATATTTGCAACACATACAACTGACAAAGGATTACTGCAAGAATATATAAATATCATAGGAATGAATACAAAAAGCAACACAATATATGGCAGAAGCTATAAAGGTAAGGTATAAAAGCAGAAGAGGATTAAACAAAATATTAAAGTCTGACATTTCCATGTTTTAAGAACATGGGGGAATGAAAACTCTTGCTATTGGTGCATGTAAAAATGCTACAGCAATTTGGGGTGACAGTTTGGTAATATCTAATCAAATTGAAAACACGCACACTCTTAACAGCAGACATTCCACTCCAAGGCATTCCTCAAGCAGAGCTTCTCCTCTGAGGCAAATGACATCCAGGTATGACAGATACCAATCTGCTCCACTGTAGGGGGTTAGGCCAGTTGCTGCAGCTGCAAACAGTCTGCAAAAATATTTTCTACAATAACTCAGAAAACATTGGGAAAGCACTGCCCTAGAGGAATGCCTGCCTGGGTCCACCAGTGTTCTTGCACCCAAGTATTCATAGTGTCCTTCTTGAGAATAGGAATGAAGAAAGGAAGGGAGGGAAGGAAGGAAGAAGGGGCTAAATGTCTATCAACAGAAGATGAAATAAATGAATAACCCTACATTCCCACAATAGAATATTGAACTACCACTATGTGTAGCATTATGGATAAATTACAATGTTTAAACAAAGAGGAGTTAGAAGCACGCTACAGTACTCTATTTATAAAGCTGAAATATGTAGGAATTTTGTAGGATGATATGTCATTACTAGACATTAAATATATATTCATACATAACAAAAATACTTTAAAAATCGTGGGTCTGGTTTTAGAAATTTAAGGTGGTGGTTTCTGCCAGGGCGAGAAGGAGCACATAAGCGCATAAGCAGATCAACATTGGCAATGGAAATAAACCCAGTTCATGAAGCTGGGCAAAGGGAATGTAATAATGTATTGTTCTTTGCACTCCTTTGAATGTCTTAAAAATCACATGACAAATTAAAAAAAAAAAAACAGAAGGCAGTCAAGCTACTAATAAATGTCTATATAAGGAATGGGGAATTATGTAGTTCCAAGATTAGTGTTTCATAGGTGATTGCAATGTCCAAGTAGAACACGTCCATCACATCACAGATACTTGGTACCCTGCCTTCTATTTTCCACACCGTCTACTCTTCCATTTTCTTCTCTCTCTACTCTTCTGTTTCTCTTGTCTTCTACTTCTCACCTTCAAACCAATTTACTGCACACTCCCCCAGTCTATTTATAAAATCAGTAACAATAGCTGGTACTTCCGGAGGTTTTTCCATGAGCCAGTCTCATTCTCAGTACTTCAGATGCTATCTCATTTAAACCTAACCATTCTATGAATAATTATAGTCTACAAAAATAAGCCCGTTTACACGTGAAGACATAGCAACTTAACAAAGATTAAGAAACTTGTCCTAAATCATGCAGGTAAAGAAATAGTGGACCCATGATTCTAGTTCTCAGGCTCTGAGTCTAAAAGTCACACTTCGTATGAGCTGTAATGTTCTACTTTCTACAATATACATGCAAACATGCATTTTATACATTTTACACTTAATTAAAAGCTTTTTAAATTTTGTTTGAGCCAGAGTCTTATTGTGTTGCCCAGACTGGTCTCAAGCAATTCTCTCACCTCCCAAGTAGCTGGGACTACAGGTGTGCACCACCACACACCCACCTCTACTGAAAGGCATTTAAATTCCTTGACCTTGGTGAAGATGAGATAGGGTCAGGGGAAAACTTATTAAGTTACTTATACATTTTCGGTCCCCAACAAGAAATTAATCTTATTATATTTGTTGCTAAAAAAAAAAAAAAAAATCAAATCAAGGAGGTAGAGTCCTTCATTATAATCATTCATTTTTTCAAACAAGAAAACAGGTTTAGAAAAGATAAACAAATATAACCCAAGATTATAGGCAGTTGGCAAGTGGCAGAGTCAGCACTCAAAACCAGGTCTTTGACTCCATATGACACTATTGTCTCCACAGATTCACACCACACAACTACCTTAGCCAACTCCTAAGGTTTATGGGGTGAACCTTCTTTCGCTTTGTTCAAAAGGATTATAGCTCCTCATCTCAATCAATAAGCATGCCATTGATCACAACTACAAAAGTGTCGCATATTCACATACACGTGTGTGCTTACATGTATATATTTCTACTCTGGAGCTGCATCATCCCTCTGACATACTCAGGCTGACTCTGGATGGCAACTCAGGGGTATTTCAACATGATCTAAAAGGCTGAGGACTCACCTGGCAAGCCCTGCCAAGCTCCCAATCAAGCCTCCAGGAATGAGTGATTCATTTTCAAACTGAGGGGGAATGATATTCTCTCCTGTAAATCCATGGTAGAACTTTTAACAACTACAGCAAAACTTCAGAGAAACGAGACTTATGTACCTAACAGCATTAAGACAGGCTTCCTTTTCTTTGTCCTATTCACTTCCAAACCCATTCACTCAATGGTCTGTCAATAACCAAATTAGCATCTTCTCATTTGCATATCTACTGTTTTAATCTTCACAAAAATATTGCTTGAAAAATTTTTTTCCAGACTGTTAAATCTGTCTAAGGTACTATTCAGCACATAAGATCAAGAAAAATTACAACTTGGGGAATACTAATCTCTAAGGTCAAAAAAGATCATCCTGTTGCCCTTAGAACAGATTTGTTGAGGTTGGGGGTTGTAGCTCAGTGGTAGAGAGCTTGCCTAACATGCATGAGGACATGGGTTTGATCCCCAGCAATAAAAAATAAAATGTGCTGGCATTAAAACAATAAGATCTTCAAAATATCAAGTATTAGCATGCTATATATAAATGTATATCAATAGCTAATATAGTGAATTCTCTTTAGCTCAATAAACATAAGTATACAGACTGTAACATGTTTGCAAATTTTCAATCAGACTCCTTCACCGCCTGTGTAATAAGCTCAAAATCACTCTGATCTTAGGTATCAACTTATAAAACCACTCAGTTGATGAAAAGCAAGTGGGGGAACATCTGGAAAAGCACATCCTTACTTCTGTTTCCTGCTGTAAAAGTCTGAAAATAGGCAGACTCTGCAAGTTAAGACCTTTCTTGAAAATTCAATAACCATTTATAAGTTAAAGCAGAAAGTTCCTGGAGAAACACATTCATCTATCAAGAAAAGTTTTCAGTCTTCCAAGAAGTTGATCTTCTGTTAAGCTGTTTCTTTGTGTGTGTGTGTGTGTGTGTGTGTGTGTGTGTGTGTGTGTGTGTGTGATGAAAGCAGAGTTTCTGGATACACTAATAAGACATACCTTTACCTTATGTTTCATATGTAGTTAACCTCATTACCCACCAGAGGGAAATGAATCAATGCAGCAGGTAATGTGGAATGGCAGCAAATCTGGAAAATATTATATTAGTTTTGCATTGCTTAGTTTGGTTTGTGTTTAAATGCGGGCATTTTCCACTTGAGATCCAATGATTTTACAGTCATCTCACAAAACAATGGTGCACACCATGGAATCCCACACACGTCACCACCCTGGGTTAATATGCAGCTATCCATGTACCCATTCCTTAGAATTCCTCAGAATTATTTGTGCTCAGGGGTTTTCTATCTCTAAACATAGTATTTTCTATGGCTTAGACCTTCTCTTAAAAGGCAAGTTTAAGAACTGCTGTTCAAGTGGCTGAGATGAATGTGGAAACACAATTCAGACCTTCAAACTGGGTTCCAGTCTATGAAATGTAACAAATGAGGTGATCAAATAAAAAATGAGGAAAATCTGCAGATCTATGAAGAGGTGTCATTAAAACAGCCTTTTTGAAAGAGAAAGGGGGAAAGGGGGTTGGGAATTCCATCAAAATACAGGAAAGATCAGTAGAAGAGAGAAGGGGACAGAGGGGAAATGAGGAGGAACTGAATAAGAACAGAGGAATGAATCTGGCCAAACTTTCATATGCACTTGTGTGAATCAGTGAATCTCAATATCAAGTAAATCCACTGGACACTGTGAGGGGAAAAAAAAAAAACCAAAGTGCAGAAAGATCAGGAGAGAGGGAGGGGAGAAAGAGGTGGGGGATATCCTAGCAAATGAAGTATATTCCATACTTTTGTGATTACATCAGAACAAATCCTGATATTATTTATAACTAAAGAGAATCAATTGATAAAAAATAGCCTTTTTGATGTTCTTCACAAATGGCTAAGGGCTTGTCAGACAATCGACACATTTACAACCCTGTGTCTTAGTATTTGGGTTAACTGTTATCTTACAGTCCCTCTGGCAGGAGAGATGCACTGCATATTTGCAGCTTTTTACAATTCATAGTTTTAAAAAGCAGCAGCACAGACAGAATACACATGCATCAACTTGCACCATGCAGAATTTGATATCAAAACTGTTAATTTGCTGTCTTTTTGCTGGTTCAATAACTTTTCGTAATAATTCTTTTTTTAATTTGTAAACTATTTTAATAATTTTAAATTGTATGTATTCAAGGCATCCTTTTTTTTTAATTTGCTCTAATTAGTTATACATGTCAGTAGAGGGCATTTTGACACATTGTACACAAAGGGAGCACAACTTCTCATTCCTCTGGCTGTACATGGTACAGAATCACACCAGTAGTGTAATCATACATGTATATAGGGTAATAATGTCATCCTTACCACCCCCACTCCCCCTCCCCTTCCCTCACCAATCCAAAGTTCCTTCATTCTTCCCTTCCCCCTACCCCTATTATGGATCAGCATCTGCTTATCAGAGAAAACATTCAGCATTTGGTTTTATGGGTTTGGCTTATTTTGTTTAGCATGATATTCTCCAGCTCAGTCCATTTACCTGCAAATGTCCTCATTTCATTCTTCTTTAAGAATTGTGTATATATAGCACATTTTCTTTATCCATTCATCTGTTGAAGGGCATCTAGATTGGTTCCATAGTTTAGCTATTGTGAATTGAGCTGCTATAAACACTGATGTGGCTGTGTCACTATAGTATGCTGATTTTAAGTCCTTTGGTTATGTATAAACCCAGGAGTGGGAGAGCCGGTCAAATGGTGGTTCCATTCTAAGTTTTCTGAGGAATCTCCATACTGCTTCCATAGATGTTGCATCATTTGCAGTCCCACCAGTAATGTATGAGTGTACCTTTTCCCCCACATCCTTGCCAACAATTATTATTGCTTGTATTCTTGATAACTGCCATTCTGACTGGAGTGAGATGGAATCTTAGTTTTGATTTACATTTTTCTAATTGTTAGAGATGATGATCATTGTTTCATGTTTGTTGATTGATCGTATTTATTCTGTGAAGGGTCTGTTCAGTTCTTTAGCCCATTTATTGATTGGATTATTTGCTTTGTGTGTGTGTGTGTGTGTGTGTGTGTGTTAAGTTTTTTGAGTTCTTTATATATCCTGGAGATTAGTGCCCTGAGGCATGTGTGGTAGATTTTATCCCATTCTGTAGGCTCTCTCTCTTCATATTAATTGTTTCCTTTGGTGAGAAGAAGCTTCTTAGTTTGAATCCATCCCATTTATTATTGATTTTACTTCTTATGCTTTAGAAGAAGTCTTGTTAAGGAAGTCTGATCCTAAGCCAACAGGATGAAAATTTGGGCCTACTTCTTCTTCTATTAGGCGCAGGGTCTCTGTTTTAGTGCCTAGTGTCTGATCCACTTTGATTTTTGTGCAAGGTGAGAGATAGAGGTTTAATTTCATTTTGTTACATATGAATTTCCGGTTTTCCCAGCACCATTTGTTAAACAGGCTATCTTTTCTCCAGTGTATGTTTTTGGCACCTTTGTCTAGTATGAGATAATCATATTTATGTGGGTTTGTCCTCTGTGTCTTCCATTCTGTACCACCGGTCTACATGTTTATTTTGGTGCCAGTACCATGCCATTTTATACATGATGCTTTATGTAGTAATTATTCTTAAGTAACAGATGAAGCTGAAGTTCCTGCTATGTGATATGCAAACTAATCCATTATTTTGCTTTAAAATGTACATGTAAATATTTTGGAAAGGAAAATGAATAAGGAATCAAATGATAAAATAATGTGTGCAAATGATTTTCTAAGTTTTCTGGTACTTGCAAGCACTTACATTATAGATTTAAGTGACACATGAGGGTGTGGGGGTGCGTAGGTGTGTGCATCACAAACTTTAGGTATTTTTTAAAATATTTTTCTAATTGTAGATTGGCACAATACCATTATTTTATTTATTTTTATGTGGTGCTGAGGATTGAACCCAGTGCCTCACACATGCTAGGCGAGCACTCTACCACTGAGCCACAACCCCAGCCCGCAAACTTTAATTTTTGGTAAATGATAACAGTCTGTTTTGTAATTCTTTAGAATAAAATTGTTATTAACTAAGATATACTATTTTCTGCCCCACCACCAATTTATGTTTTGGTTTATATGTATCTATTAGCCTGTCTTACCTGCCAGTAAGAAATGCAAATTGGCATCAACCTTCTCAGCCAGCAGGTGCCACCCCCTCCCACCAAATATGCCCTTTAAAGAGATCAGAGCATGCTGGGGAATTCATGGAAGAATCTGCACGTGCCCCCAGAAGTTTGGAGGAAGTGCGTGGTACAGCCTGTGTCTTGCTTCTGAATCTTCTTAGAAATGTCTTTTTAGCAGGGGGAAGGCTTGCTGCAGAAACTGTTTTCAACAGAAGGTGGCATTGATGGGAAGAAAGAACAGGCTCTAGGGTGTGGCCATTCCTGTGGCTCCAGAAGACATAGTGTAGAGGTGGGAAAATGGGGCAGCTGCCTGACCAAGTGGATGCACCATCTTGAAGAGGCAGCTAGGGAAGAAAACTGCTTCTAGAAGTCAGAAAGGGGGACACAGCTTCTTTCTCTGAGAATTCTCGTCAATGTAAGGGTTTGGGGTTTGGGGAATCTGAAAACCAGGTTTATCCAGTCCTTGGGAAATCACTCCTAGAGGTCACCAGCAACATATGGAATCATTTCAAACCAGGGTAAAATCAAAAGCATATTCCCACCTCTGGAAGGTTATATAACATCTTTGCTTCCCTGATTTCTTGTCTACATCATAGCACCAGAGGAGGTAGGCTTTGACAAGGAGCAGACAAAAGTTAAACACCACTTTCTCTACCCAACTCCAAGGAGCTGAAATGCAAGAAAGAACTGATGAGCAGAGCCAGGCCTCATCCATTTCTAAGACTCAGGAATCTGACTGAAAGGTCTTGAAGATCAGATTTTATGCATGTATGTGTAACTGGAATTTCAAACTGTACAGGACATTAAAAAGAATCCAAAATGACTGCTCATTTATACAATGTCAAATGTTATTAAGACATGCTCACCCAGTGGATAAGTAAAAACGGATACAACACAGACATCGAATAGAAACCAAAAATAGCAAAATTCATACTTTGTTCAAATAACTAGAGTGAAGTCATCCTCTCTGCATACATAAACAATAATAGTAACCATTTATAAAGCTCTCACTTGGCTAATTGTTGTGCTTAGTACTTTAAAAAAAATCTCTTTAAATTTCAGAATACCATATGTGAGATATATGGAATTTTTATCCCCATTCTATCAGTGAGAAAACTGAGGCTAGCAGTGAGCTGTAACCTTCTCAAAGAGGCAGAGGTAATAAGTTTACAAAGATCAGGAAAGTTAAATTTCAGAACATAGAAAGCATAAAATAAAGCAAAAATACACTTGAGAGCTACAGATCAGTACAATGGAGTCTGGAATATGGGATGAAAATTAATTTTTTTTCTAGTAAAATGTAAGAAATCCAGAAGAAGTAAAGCATTTTACCGCTAGTCATAATTCAATAAATTGCTCATGAATTCATGAATTAAAATGAAAGGAAGTCTATTCTTAAAATTGATTTAACAAGGAACTAGAGCATGAGATGCTCATCTGATCTAAAGCAACATGTGGATTCATTCACTCCACAAGTGTTTTTGTGTGTAGACCATGTTGAGGATTCTTTGTACAGGCGTTGTACAGGTTCTGAATGTATAAGAGTAAATAAAACAGGTTAGGTACATCCCTTAGGGAACTTACCACATATAACTCTATCATTTCATAGTTTCATTATCTCATAACCCAGAAATTAAAATATTTGCTTAAGACCACACATCAAATGTCAGGATAATCGTTATAAAGCAGGGATTCTGAACCCTATTATGGATTAAATATTGAGGAGACCTTAAATCTTAAAAACTATCATTTCAAGAAAAAAAGAATCGATTTATGTCAATTAAAACTTTTATCACATTAATGTTTGAACCAGCCTGCCACACAAATATACAATGCACATCTGTGGATAATTTTCAGTTCAATTATTGTGCATTCTAACTGGTGTTTAGTGGTAATGCAGCATTTCATGTTATACTTTCTTGGTTAATGCAAAATCGATATGCTTCATTATAAGGTCAGTCGTGAAAAGCATAAATAACAATTTATATGAAAGTTTACATGTGGCAGCCCCAAATACACCACAGCAACAAAGAGACTGATGAAAAAGGTTTGGTTTCTATAGCAACTATCACATGGACCATCTGTAAGCTGAACCACAGCCATGGAAGCAAAATGAGCACTTTTAAAGTCTGCAGTGGGTCCCTTTGTCTATTTAAACATAATGTTAAAATTTAATATTTTTATTCTATATGGATAAGCTTCTCCTTTTATTTGCCATTTCACAATCTGATTGCCTTTTTGTTTGAATGAGCTTGTTTTTATTGAAGCTTATAAATCTAACCTTTACAAAAATGAATGTATTTTCCTGCTGAAACTTCCATGCTTAAATGAATAAGCACAAACACAATGGATAATTGGCATAAGCAGAGAAACATGGAAATTGTGAAAAACTATTATATTTCAAAAGACAGATTCTATAAAATGCTATTATAAAACTACAGTTCTTTGTTTATTTAGTTTTTTTTTTTTAATTCCAACAACCTGCTTGTCATAAAAGCTGTCACCAGCAAAAAGCAGAGAGAGAAGGGAAATTACCACACAATTACTTGTTCCTTATTCATTACCATATATGTAATTGTGCTGCTCCTCTACAGTTCCTGCTCAAATCAGCATCATTTATATGTCACTTAAATTTCTCTCTATATATACACATGTATGTATGTGTAAGCATGGTTGGGTGCTTTTCCATTGCTCTTTCCCCCTTGTGAATTCCTTTTTTTTATGAGGGTACCAATTTGTGGAATATAAGAAAATAAACATTTTAATCGTGAATAAAACTTCTACCTTTATAAGGAATGCTTTTCTGAAGTCATTTATGATGTGTTACTCAAAAGACCCACAGGAAAAAAGAGAAATCTATAAACATCAAACAAGGAAAAATGGAAAATTACCATCCAAGGGACAAAATCTTTGGTCAGAGGGTCACATACTGTCCAGCCTGCCTTATGGAGATGCCATGGTTCTGGCCCCAGGGTGTTTTCTCTTCAGCTCCTCTGCATTATCGCTCTGTAACAATTTCCATTTCCCAAGCATCTGCCCAACCAGGTCTACCTCCAATTGGTTGAGTTTGGAATTCAGAAGGAAACAACTTTTCCCTGAGAATTGTGTCTGGATGCTGTGACCCATTTCCTTGGGTCTCTGCTGTACCCATGAGATGCTGTTCTAGAGCTGGACGGTCTGGCCTCTCAAAGGTTGTCCGACAGAAGTTTAAAGCATCGATCCAGGAATGGTTCACATAAAGAGGATCTTGTGAATGGAGCTTTCCCAACATTTACTAACAGAGATGATATGAAACAGACAATCACACTGTGTCAGACTGTCCCCCACAAAAGGGAATTTCAATGTGAAAACATCAGATTACAAAGGCAATACCTCCTGAAACAAAGACAGCAAGGGCAAAGAACTTGCTGTTTCTTGAAGCAACAACATTCCAGATGGAAGTTACCACACAGGCACAAAGCAGAATGGATAAACATCCCAAAATAGAACGTGAGAGTGATTCTGGAACTATGGACTCCAGTACAACCTTCTCAATGCATTCTCTTTGGCTTCCATTTATGGGGCAATGACTCTGTACCAGGCACTATGCTAAGTCCTTAATCTATATTCTAATATTTTCCTAAGGACTCATCACTTGTGTATTATTAGCCTCACTTTACAGATGAGGAAATGAAGGTTGGAAGGATCTAAGAAGCAACCTGAAGCAAGTGACAGGGTTTATTTTGGGGCCTGAGTCTCTCTGACTCCACAGTCCAATGTTCTTACCATCATAACCTTTGGTGCCTCAACAGAGATGGAGAAATTGATGTCCAGAGAGAAATGGTATAAGTATGTAGTCACAGTCAAAGAAGAAACCAGAAATTAGATGGGTTGTCTTTCAAAAATCATGCAAGATGATCTCAGTTTCTATCCAACTTCACATAAAGGCAAGTGAACAACTTTAACATGGGCAAGTTCACGCTTCTGTGTTGCTAGAAAACTTTTTCACCAGCATCCTTCACCCCACAGACAATTCTATTTCAGGACTCCAAAGCACATATTCTCCCCTGACCAAACTACCACCAAAATAGGAAACCATCTAATAGTAAACTGCAAAAAATTTGGTGAAAGCAACATTCAACCAAAATTAGTATTTTAATCTCTTTCTCTTAAGTGATATATAAAGATTAGTCACATCATAAATTTTGCGAGCCAAAGCAGATGAGAAGCTAGAAAGTAGGTATCCATCAAATTCTACCTGGTTTGTACTTCTTGGAATTCCAAATTGTATAAGATATTCAAAAAGTGACACTGGATCTTGTAATAAGGCAAGTAGGTGAGAAATCTAACAAGGTTACTATTTTGAAAGTTTGAATAATCAACCACAAGGGCTAGAAAATAATATTGCTCACTACATTTCCACTAAATAAAAGATTGTATACAATAGTAACTAATTACTTGGAGTGATTTAAGTAATAAGTACACAGTAACTCTCTTGAAAGAACATTGAAAAATGATTATCATGTAGATTTTGATGGGCTATAAAATTGAAGCTAATGAGTATCAGCCCTACTAAACTGCAGAAACCAAATTCTTACCCCATTGTCCAGAGTCAGTCTGTGACATGGAGGTGAATTTTAATGCAAAAAATACATGTAACGCATAAACCTGTTGTTTCAACAGGCCAAAGCTTTCTCTATGGAGTCTTCTTCAGGTGTGGTGGCATCAAAAACCAATTTCTAAATGGCAATTACTGTTTTCCTCACCTCTCCAACTGTCCCTACTTAAGAAACAAACAACAAATAATTGCCGCTTGACAAAAAATATTATAAAATTAATGCATTCAATAAAGTTCTGACATTTTCTTAAAAAATAGGGTATCAGAATACTAAATTCTTCAATTTGATAAACACTATGAGGGGAAAAATAGAAGACCAATTCACTTACATAGATAAAATAAGGATCAAATACTACTGGAAACATTCTAAATATATGTAAAAGTGAAGGATCATTTTCATTAGAACTTTTAAGTTTTATTATTTAAAAATATTTATACTCATTCTCATGTACTTTTTCAAACTTGCCTCTCCTTTTATTCATAAAAGGATACATTAAAATTTCAGAAAGGTCCTATGGTATAACAATAATTATAGAAAGCAGAATGAATTTTATAGTCGGTAAGATATATGTGTTGCATAAGTCAAGATATTCTCAATTATGACTTCCATAATGAAGATTTTCAATACAACAAATTTTTTATTATTCTTATTTTTTATTTTTTTTTTATTTTTTGGTGCTGGGAATTGAACCCAGGGGCACTCAACCACTGAGGCACATTCCCAGCCCATATATATGTATATAAAAAATATATAACATGTATAATTTTATTATATATTATATATATGATTTTATTTATAATTTTATTATATATTATACATGCGATTTTATTATATATTATATATAATTTTATTATATATAATTATATATATATATATATAGAATACACTTATTTTATTTAGAGACAAGGTCTTGCTAAGTCACTGCTTAGGGCCTCAATTAGTTGCTGAGGCTGGCTTTGAACTCATGATCCTCCTAAACAGCAAAATTTTAAAAAATATAATTCAATGTGTACAAAAAGAGGTCTAAATTAGATTTTGGAGCAGCAAACTTAATGCCACTAAATGCAAATGATCACTAGTAGTGGCCTTTGGTTTTTTAGCATTTTGTCATTTATTGAGTATTTTGAATAACTGAAGAAACTTTAGTATTTTCAGTAGCAATAGTTTTAAATGTTCTCTGCTCAAAGATGCCTTTCTTTTAAAAAACACAATCTTAAGTACTCTATTTGAAAGCCATTATTTTCTCACTTCCCTCTTTAGTCAACTTTGTTTACAATGATACAAACCCGTCTCCTATCCAACTCGTCCACACATCCTGCTGCCTCTACCTTCAAATGTATCTGAAGCCCAACCACTTCTGTCTCCAAGCCCTCCCACAACATTCCACACCAAGCTACCATCCCCTCTGCTACTGCAACAGCCTCCTCTCTGGTCTTCCTTTCTGTCTTATTCCCCAAAAGTCACTTCACCCAGAAGACAAAGTGATTCTCCTAAAATGTGAATCAAATCAGGTGCTTACCTGAATCAAGGTCCTTCAAAGGCATTCTAAATCACTTAGAATAAAACTGAACTTCCAGCATAGCCTATAGGATCGCACATTATCCAAACTCTGACTTCTTTGACAATTCCACTTCCTGTAGCTCTTGCTCCATCAGCACAGGCAAGCATGCTAGTCTTCTTGCTCACTTTCGAGTATGCTATGCAAGATGCCCCCCCCACCCCACCCCCCGAGCTTCCGGATCTTGGGCCGCTGCTCAGTCCTAGATCATTTCAAGGAGATCCACTGGGTCTTGGCTTAGCAGCTTTCCCCAATTTCTCTTCCAAATATCAGTACAGTGTCCACTTATTCTGTTTTTCTTCCTAGCAGTTGACATTACATGACATTTTATTAAACATCAATTTATACATCATCTCTCCCTCCAGTAGAGACAAACTCACTGAGGAAAGGGATTTGGGGTATCTACCATTGCAATTTCCAGAACCTTGAACAGTGCCTGGTTCACAGGAGGCCCCTATGTACTCAACTGCTTTCCAAAGAGGTAGATGGCACCTTCATAGTTCCAAAGCTCCTAATGTACCTTTTTGCTACTACTTTTTTCGGCTGGGACATGCAGATGTATTTATTGAGCACCCACCAGTTGAAAGACAGTAAATGAGACACTATGAGATCAGGAATGCAGAGAAATTTTACCTTTAGGGAGACCAGAAATAAGAAATGTGAATAATATAGCAACACACATTGCTTGCAATAATAAATGCTAAAGTATTTAGAGTATTGGTTAAGTGATTTAAAGTAGATTGTCATAAAATGCTTCAGAGAGAAGAGTTGAAGGTGGACCATGAAAGCAAGGTTAGGACACTAGCTTATTAGAAAATGAAAATGCAGAAGCAGAGGGACATATCATTTTAGGGAATGATTTCTAAGATCATTTAGCTAAAGCTCAGTTTTACTGTGCAAGTAACTTGGAAGATGATTCTGCAAGAGTAAAATAATACAATTGTCTTAAACGAAGGTTTAAAGGTCTGCATTTTTTCCAGTAGGCAAAGGAGAACCATTTAACATTTTTCATCAGCGTTATGTCATCAACAACATATTTTAGAGAGATTAACCTAGTGGTGGTATACGAACAGCCTAAAAGGAGTTCCACAGGCAGAGACACAAAAGAGGAAGCTCTGTAGAACCCAGTGTAGTGGTCACTGATGGTGACTAACCCCAATTTCATTCACTTTTCAATAATATCCTAAATTTTGTTCAGGTTTCTGCCCATTCTCCAAAAGAGGCCTCATCCGCCAGGAGAAGTTGGCCCAACTGTATTTTGTCTCAAAGGAAATCCCAACTTCCTGTCACTGACCTGGTCCATAAGTCTAGCTGTGCCACTTAAAAGATGTCAATCCTCTGATGACAAGAATCAGTTCAGAAACATGCCTGTGGCCCAACTTAAAGCAAAGAAATACCAAGGGATGTCTTCTAGAAACTTCCAGGAAAAGAGTCCTCTTGGATGTCCTTGTAGACACAAAATTTAAGGATCTGAGCTCCCATTTGCTGAAAGAGGATGGAGCCAGAAAAATCACAAAGAAACATGCTAGAGTGTTTGGCATAAGTCTGTCCTGAGGTCTGCTTTATCTCTGGACTTTCAGTTCTGTCAGCCAATAAAATTCCTATTGCTTAAGCCAGGGTGAGTTGTCCTTTCTGTTATTGCAGGCAAAACCATTCTAGTTGATATACCTTAGGCATGAAATAAGAATGGTGTCTGGAGTAGGTTATTAGCAGAGGGAGTGAAGGAATGGGAAGGAAGGGATTTGCTCATTCAGTAAATATTTACTGAGTGCTCCCCATGTGCCAGGTCTAAAAGTTAGTGCTAAAAGAACAAGAAGGACCCGACACAGTCCTGCCATTAAAGAGTTCTGTATGTATCTGAAAACCATCAATCATGGTCATGATCCTTACAGTACTGCAGTGGTTAGGAAGCCCCGTGGGGACAAAGATGAGAGAAGGGGAGAAAGACAGGGAAGGAGAAAAGGAGAAGGAAAGGCAGAAAGGGAGAGGGGGAAGGGCATGGGCAAAGGAGAATGTAGGGAAGAAGAAGAGAAACCTAATGGAGCACCCTAAATTCAAGAATAGCTGGAAAAATTCAGGGTGGGGTAGAAATAAAAGAAACTTCACTGGAAAAACCAGAAAGGGAGAGAAATTGGTGATCTACACCTAGCTGCCTGGAAGACAACTGTTCTGAAGCCTTCATGAATTGGGGGACAAAGGAGGACATACATACAGAATGCATTTCATTCATAGGCATCCCACGAAAAGAGCAGATAAGGTGCCCCCATTGCAAAGAAAGTGAGTTTACTTTAGATACCAGTGAGATTAAATGATATCAAGTCTTCCTTAATAAGAGATTGGCACAGAGGCAGCTCTCACCAATGATGTGTGGCTGCAGCTACCGCCGTCACTGTGTTGTTTGACAGCTAAGCGTAGGGGCTTAAGTAAACTCCAAAGCCACATCCTGGATCCAAGTCCTGCGGTTTACAAACTACGTGAGTATAAGCAATTGACTTCATCTCTCTGTATCACACTCATGAAATACCAATGGTCATAACAGTAGTAGCGTCCTTTCAAGGAAATTCCTCTGAGCATGGAACCGGTTGATAGATGTCAAGCACATGCAGAACAAAGCCTTGCATGCTCAGCCATCGTTGATGCTCCTGCTGGCACTTATTTGCATTGTGATCAGAGTACCTAGAATAAAGATTTTTTCACAGGCTTCGCAGAGGTCCAAACTACAGCTTATTTTTAAGACTGCAACTGCATTTTTATCAATGAACCCAAGAAAAGTATTCTCTATACCCAAGGGTTGACTCTCATGATGAATGCAAGTATACAGTTCACAGACATTACAGAAGCTCTGACTCCTTTTTCTTCTTCAGCGGAAGCTCTGGGAGAAACTGACCAGCTGCCACACTGAGGGGTAAGCTCTACTGCTTATCTCTAAAGGCAGGTGTCATACTGAGAAAGAGCTGCCTGGACCCCATCAGGCACTGACAATCCCAAGAGATTACATTCTTGGCATGCCTGCCTGAAGATTGCTGTGCATCCCTCTGGCCAGAGGCCAGCAGCTCATAACCCACACTCTTGGTGAGTGGAATGCGTTTATGAGATATTCACCAAGGGCTGAGACACAACCTGTAACCACAAACAGAGTGAATCTAATGATCGCCCCAGAACATGAACTGAGACCTGGGTTTCTTGGCCCTAGTTGGTAACTTGCAGAGATGAATCACCCCACAACCTCTTGAACTGCCAGGTGGGTCAATTTGTGTTCATGAACTTATACTTGTAAACTTTCTCAATTGCAATAAAGTATAGTGTTGGGTGTTTCCATTCGAAGCACTGAATCTATTCTCCCCTGTTTACATTGGAACATCTCCTGTGGCATTTAAAGTCTCAAAATATGCAGTTTTATGTAAACTTACTAAACTGGCTAACAACTGTTTAATGACTGCCTAAAATAACTGAAGTGAAAAAGAGCAAGCCCCATTATATTTTGGAAAAGTATCCCCGAGATGATCTTGAACTCTCCTTTGCAATAGCTGGATATTTAAAGAAACGTCTTGTCTGCATCATACTTGCCGTGTATTTTTAAATTCAAAGGGAAAGATAGTAGATACCAAGTACTAAGAATCAACCTAATTGTAGTTCCCTACATATTGAATCTAGAGTTAGATGTTTAAAACCAGAAGTAATTTTTATTTCCAAAATGAATCTTTTGACAAACAGGACATCAGGTATTGCTGTAAAATGAACACCATCCTGTCTAAACTGCATCCTCTTCAACATGACTGGAACTGCTAAAAGCATAATGGCAAGTACATTCATTTCATAAAACACAGACTTCAGCTCAGAGCTGTACAAGACCTGTAAAGATAAGATCAAATCTAGACTGTATCTCAGAATCCAAATAACTCTGATTCTCCTATTCCGAGTGAAAGTATCCCATTGGGAACTTTGAACAAATACATCTCCCCATACCTACCCATGCCCCAGCTGTGGCTTTTTTTTCCAAAATACTAAGGTCATAGAAGGAGAAGTTGCAGGAAGAAACCTGGTCATAAGGCGTACCACCAAAAGCACAGAAAGAATCTGAGAATTACAAAGATGTCCAGAATCTTCTAGAGAAGGGAAAGAATCCTCCCTGGAAAACTGAGCTATGGTCTTCTGGCCTTTACAACTTGGAGTATCCAGGTCAATGTGGGACTTGAGTTTCTTAAGGCCCTGAGGAGATAAGCTCTCACCAATGCTAATCAGGCAACCTCAACTGGAAAGACCACTTTGTGTGTTGGGAGAAATCCTAGTTGTTGGCTCGCAGCAGTTAATGTCTCAAGTGTGTAAACTTGCAGAGAGGAGCAATCCACTCTGACCACTTAGGAAAGTAAACAACTGCCCCCAAATTGACCTAGTGTTACCAAGGGAACCTATATAGGGGCCTGGTGGTCTGATCCCCCGTGGCACATTGTGATTGGGTTAAAAGTCTATAAAATGTACGGTTTTTCCTGCAATAAATGAGTTTGCAGGTTGCTAGCCACAAGCCTGCTTTTACCCAACTCCCGGGGTCTGGGTTCTGACTCTGTGGCTCTTACCTGTGCCTGAGCTAGCCTGGCACCTGCTACATTTGTGTACTGAGCCAAGTCAAGTAGACAGATGAACCTCAAAAGAGAACTCAGAAAATGAAAACCTGAAAGATAGGGATGAAGATAACACTAGGGAAAATGTAACTGAGGCCTCAGACCTGCAGAGCCATCTCTGACTACTTAAGCTTTGATCCTGAGATCCCTCAGGCCAAGCTCCTTCTAGTCTATGTTCAAATTCAGTTTCTTATAAAAGTGTACTCTTCTCTTGAATGCTACAAACCATTTCCTACCCCAGTACTCCAAAACCTTCCTATCCTGCTCTACTTATTTTTTCTGTAGCAGCTATCACTTGCTAACAAACTATAACGTATTTCACATGTTTATTGCTTAATATCTCCCTCTGCAGAATGAAAACTCACAAAAGAAAGTTAGTTCATCCCTTTGAGCCAAGGACGTTTCATGAGCACCCAGGAGAGTTCTGGAACATAACAGTAGTGCATAAGTATTTACTGAATAAACAAACAAATCTAAGACTTTCAGATCTGTCTCCATGCCTGGGCAGCTCTCCCCACCTTTAAGGGGAGAGGCCTGCAGCAAACCCCTCAGAGGTAAAATGCTCATCAACCCACTATGCCAATGTGGGGGAGGCAGATCATGAGGCTAAGCCAGGAGACTACAGTTGTGAGGTCCAGAAGGAAGGCCCTACTTAAAGGGTCCTTCTAGAACCTATCTCCTTGGAGAGCTCCTTCCTCCATAATAGCTGGCAAGACAAGGTGGGCCTGGTTTCCCTTTTACTTCAAAGAACTCTTTCTTCATGTGGAAACCAGGAATGGCCTAATGAAACAAATTGATTTGCCTATCCTATCCACAGAATGGCCGTATCAAAACAAACACCAAATTAAGCAAGCAAACAAAACAAACAGAAAATAAGTATTGGTGAAGAAGTAGAAAAATTGGAATTCCAGTTCACTTCTGATGGGAATGTATAATATTTAATGCACTATAAAAAAACAGTTTGACATGTCCTTAAAAAGTGACATAAAATTACCATGTGACCCTGTGATTCTATATGCCCAAAAAACTGAAAAAAGGACACAAACTAGTTCACATACACACATGTTCATGGCAGCAGTATTCATGAGAGTTAAAAGGTATAAATGAACCAAGTCTTCATCAATGGATGGATGGCTCAAAAAATTGTGGTATGTCCATTTGATGGAATATTTTCCAGTCATAAAGAAGAATGAAGTACTGCTATACTGTGGATGACCTCACAAAGCATTGTACTAAATGAAAGAATCCAGGGCTAGAGATATGGCTCAGCACTTGCCTAATGTGCTTGAGACTCTGGTTTAGATCCCCAGCCTGCTGAGGGATAGTGGAGACACCAGACACAAATTTTATAATTCTATTTATATGAAAAGTCCAGAATGGATAAACCCCATAGATACAGAACCCAGCTTGGTGGTTGCCAGGAGCTAGATGGAGAGAAGGATGGGTAGAAACTGCCTAATAGGTAGAGTCTACTTTGGAATGATGGAAATGTTTTGAAACTAGATAGCAGTTGTACGACACTGTGTATGCATTCAGTACCACTGAATAATTCACTTTGAAATGGTTAACTGAATTTCAAATCAATTCATTATTGAAAATTAGTAACTGAGGGGCTGGGGTTGTAGCTCAGTGGAAAAGCACTTGCCTAGTGTGTGTGAGGCACTGGGTTCAATCCTCAGCACTGCTTATAAATAAATGAAAAAAATAAAGGTCCATCAACAACCAAAACAATTTTTTAAAAATTTTTTTGAAAAATTAGAGAATGAATGACATCACTTAGAACCACAGACCAAGACAAAGAATCCTTGAAGTTTCTAGAAATCAAATCCACCAGGGTTTGGTCTTTAAAAAAAAAAAGGAAGAAAGAAAGAAAGAAAAATAAGTGTCTTTTGTGGCCTTGTTACTGTCTCTGTACCAACTGGAGACCACAGAAATGGGTGTGAAGAGAGAGCTGACATTCAGAATTCAAGTTCAACAATCCCCCCTCATCTGTGCAGTGTATGTTCCAAGATCCACAGTGGACTCCTGAAAACTTTGAACAGCACTGAAATCACTGAAATTTATATAAAGGCATGTATACTTACAAACTTAAGCTAAATTTGCAAACTAGACAGTAAGATATCAACAACAGAAATTTTAAAAAGGAACGATTTTAACAATGTATAGTCGTGATAAAGCTATGTGAGTATAGTGTGTATGTGTGTGTGTCTCTCTCTCTCTCTCTCTCCCCCCCAAAAGATGGATTTTCCAATTAATATTTCTGGACCCTGGATGAGTTTCACTAACTGAAATTGTAGAAGACAAAACCACAGAAGGGGATTGGGGGGGTGACCATATTCGTCATCCTAGATTCCTGTCTCAAGTCTATTTATCTCCTGTTAGAACATACTTTGGTCCTTTTCATCACATGTAGATCAAGAAAACTAGATTGGAAGTGTTCTGATTTTTCTCCAACTTGAATCACTGAAATAAGGATGTTAAAGAAGCAATATGATCAAGTCAATGGATCTCAAGTTCTAGTTCCTTCAACTAGGCAAATCATTTAGCTTCTCTGAACCTCAGTTACTTTGTTAGAAAAAAAGAGATCAGAATGTCCACCTTATTTGTTTGCAAAAGTTATTTCAACTGTTAAAGGATAAATAGAAAAGTACTTTGGAAATACTCAGCTACCAAGGTCCCCCCATTTCTTATATTTTTCAACTCCATCTATTTCTTTTCATTTCACTTTCACTTTATATGATCATTATCCTTTTATATCTTGTTTGCCTTAATCTCCTAAGGAAATCTACTTTCAATTTACTGTTTACTATACATTCTTCACTCTACCACCAGATGGTCTTTCAAAACCAAACATTGATGATGCCCCACTTCTGCTTAAAACTTTCTCAGTAGTTTCCCATTGCCTCAGGACAAACTCCCAGTATGGCTTCAAGACATCTTATGATATGGGCCCATTTTAAACTCTTTACTCTTATCAACACCCAACTCAGCTCTTGAGCCTGCCATCTTGCCTGAAATAGTCTCTCTCTCTCACCTCCCCCATCTGCCCCTACCCCCACTGCTACCACATTTTTAAACCCTTTGCTGAATAAATCTAAGCATAAGATTTCAATAAGACATTGCCTCTTCCAGAAAGTCTTCCATGACTCAAGACTGTGACATGTGCCCTTTCTACACAGAAGGGTCATTCTAGGAGGTAGAGAGAGAAAACATACCAGGTGGATGATTGGGGCCTTCCCTAAAGAAATAATGGTGATGGGAATATACTGATGTATTAGAAGCTGCCCTTATACAACCATTTTCTT
Source organism: Sciurus carolinensis (assembly GCF_902686445.1). Lineage (NCBI taxonomy): Eukaryota > Metazoa > Chordata > Mammalia > Rodentia > Sciuridae > Sciurus > Sciurus carolinensis. The sequence goes on from NC_062224.1 coordinate 27,126,454, forward strand.
GGACCTTCTGGATCTAGTAAATTCTATGTGACTATGTCTATATTATTAGGCAGATCTTCTAACACTTGGGTTATAGACACAAATCCCAGAATGAATGTCCCTTTCTGATTAGCATTTGCCAAGAGCTTACTACTTTCAAAGCATGGAGAAGATATAGATGTGAGTGAAACATGCTGGAACTTCAAGGAACTCCAAACACAAAGGGACTCAAGGGAAAAGAAGTCAGTCCATTGCATCTCTGCTTGTGAGGTACTGCATCCTCAGTGCTCGTCTAAGCTTCATGAAAACCTTAAAACACACACATACAATCACTCCAAACACACACGCGTGCATACACCCTTTCACTTAAAAGAAATCTTCTACAAGCATTTGTAAACAGGGCTATGATCACAATAATAGTAGCCTTGTCTACATGAACAGAGTTGAATCCTTCTAAGCAGACTTGGAGTTTGGAAGAGGTAGCCTTTCTAAACTGATATAGCCCCAGGAAGCAGATGTGGCCAAATTTCAAGTCCTATTCATATACCTAGCATAGTCTTCTGTGTAGCAACCAATAGGCACTATCTGTACAATGGTGAGTGGTGCTCAAGCCTGAGTAGGCTTCCCTGATCCATGTCCTTTTTTTCCTCTATGATCAAATCCCATGTGAAGAGGGATATGTCTGATGCTCAATGTTTTCAACCCATTGGAAGAGATGGACATGGAGCCACCCTTGCCCAAGAAGGGGTACAATTTATAAACTCCTCCAAGAAAGCACTTACCCCTGGACTTTTTAATTCTGGAGATGAGACTCAACATTTGCCCCCATTCAACAAATGTCAGTCCTTAAGAGGTTAACCAAAGATATAAAAATCATGATTTTTATACCCAGGATCAACTATCCTCTCTTCATTTGTGCAGGTTACAAGAAAACCTGATCAAAGGTCACTTATGTTGACTCCAGGGAACCCTAATATGTCACTGTGATCACCTTTGAGGAACAACAATTTGTTCTTCTGCCATGAAAATGCCTCTACCAAAGCCATCACCCTTCATGGGTTGTCCTCGTGTGTCTTGGTCTGTTCAGGACAACCTGAACATAACTCTCACAGAATACCATAGACTGGGTGAAAGACAATAAAAATTGATTTCTCACAGTTTTAGAGACTAAGGAATCCAAGATCAAGATGCTGAAAGATCTGGTATCTGGTGAGGGCCCGACTTCTAGTTTGCAGATATGTTCGTTCATTGTATTTATGCATGGCAAAGAAACTGAAGAGTCAACTCTTTCCTATTATAAGGGCATTTATCTCATGCTGAGGGCCCTTCCTCATGACCTAATTACCTCCTTGAGGCCCCATCTCCTAATATTATCACCTTGGGGATGAGAGTTTCAATGTTGAGTTTTGGGGGGACACAATCATTGGTCCATCTGATGATTCATCTATGAGACAGGCTGAGGCAATAGAACCTGATCATTTCATCACAAGACAGCTCCCCATGTGGTTACAGAGGCTGCAGTTAATCCTACATTGCCTCTCCTACATGGCTTCTCCATGTAGCTTTCCTATTTTCCCACCTACTCAACCTCCAAGCACACTAATAAATAATCTTCTGCTACAGTCTATTTAACAGCCTGCACCACAGAGAACCCATCCTGTGGCACTGGCCATAGCCCCATTTCACCAATATACTAGTATGGTGGAAAGAATATACTACCAAGTGATATAAGGCCATAGATTCAAACCCACATGAATAATTAATTTCACCTAAATAAAAACCTTCAAGGAAAATAGACTGCAATCCCATTTATAGAAGGATGGCTCTCCTCAAACTATCTCCTCATCTCTTTATGTCAAGATCATCAACAAATATCTTCATGTGCACAAAAGAGCATGAGACCAGGAGGACCATATTAAGTGTCGTGAAATACTCAGAAAATAAATGTCATCATTGACTTCTAATAATTAGGCACACCTAAAACTAATTTTTAGAAAAACTATGTGGGAGGGAAGAATAAGTCTAAAAAGAGCAAACTACTTAAAATGTGATGGTATCAAAGAATGTTTCCTTTAGAGTCTCCTTTACACTCCATTCTCCAGTCTAAAAATTTCTTTCACCTAAGGAGCTTTTTCATCTTTTCTTCATGTGTTGGGCATATTTGTATGGTGGAAGTGGAGGAGTTGACAGTTCTCCCTTGTTGGTTTACACGTTCAGCTACAAGAGGTAAGCAGAAGGCATTAGACCCATAAGCACTTTTCCTGGGGCTCTGTGATTACTCTCTGATTTTGAGCACACCATATTACCTTCCTACAGGTTAATAGATTCCAAATAAGAAGAAAGGGACAGCTCCTACAGCTCCTCTAGTTATAGGATTTTATGTTCCCTGAATATTAGCAACAATTAAAACTTAAAAATTGAAGAATTTTTATACTATTTAATTTGAATCTTTTTTTTTTTTTTTCTTACTTGGTCAAGTAACAGCATTTCCCAGAACAGAAATACTATCGAATTTATATGGAGTATAAATTCAGAAATTGGATAGGTTGTTAGTTGAATATGAAGGGAGCATGTCACGAGAATAAACTTCCACTTGAAAGTCATGACAATCGAGACACAGAAGCAAATATGAGTATGTTCTGAATTTCCAAAGCTCCCTACCCATTCTCTGCTATTAAAATCTGGAGTTATCACGACCTTGTTGGCTTCATATATTTTGGATTGTCATCCAAGGGCTGAGGTTCAACAGAATATGCCCACAAGTTTTCCACACATATTTGTGACTTGAACTGTCTACAAACATGGAATCCCCCAAGTGGCCACATACAGGTAAACAAATGAAAGCGAATAGACATTATTCTTTGCCTAGTAGACAGGTAAAGATTTAAAAGAATGATAACATCCAATGTTAAGATGCGATGGAAAAAATGAAGATAGTTTAAACTGACGGCAGCTTAAACTGATCCACTGTTACAAGAGGATGAGTTAGCAGCACATAACAAATATTTGAAATAGTCTCACTCAAGGCTGAACAATCCCACTTCCAAAAATGTGTCGTTAGACAATAATCTGACACCAACTTTCACCATTGTGCTGCTTTTAATAATGGAAAGAACCCAAATTGTTATAATGGAAATCACTTAAAAACTGCTATAAAATGAAATGATATTCTGCCACCAAAAATACTGAGAATTATGTTTAGTGAAATAGAAAAGGGTTCACAATATTCATCTTAATGGGGAAATAAAGCTACAGAACAATGAAATAATTTGGAAAGAAAAAAAACCCAAAACATGCACACCCAACACAAATGTTTGAATCCAAGAATTCTGGGAGGAATATAAAAGTACAATATCCAGAGGGGTTGTGTGATGTGTTGACCCTTTTTCCTATGGTTCTCTTCAATGAATATGAATTTCTCATTAAATAAATTAGTAGCTACTTAATGACATATTTACAAGCATCTAGTTCTCATTCTCAATAAAAATCCTCAAAACCACAACTGAAACTATGAAATTAACCAGTTCTGAAGATATCAGAACACTATCAAAATGTAAAATCCCAACATATTGAGGGAGTTACTTCGAAGAATTTGTTTAAAATATACAGTCCTCTAAAGTTTATTCTTATCCTCCCAGAGCCAATTCTGATACTGATTTGAGTTCAAGTTTTAGAATGTGAAATACACACAGAAATAAACCAAAATTTCCAGTGATGATCTTATTTGATATTGTCTTCTTTATCCTATATTAAGCATATTATTTACATCAGAAAAATAACAATTTTCACTTTTTATATGCTGTAAGGAGATGATTTAGTGATGAGATTAAATACCTGTCTCCTTATCCTTTCCTGAATTTCCAAAATCTTACTTCCATCATAAAAAAAAAAAAAAAAAAAAAAAAAATCAGTAGAAATTCACAAACAAAATCGTTTTAACTTTTGAAGGTTAGTAAAAATGTTGAAAGTCTGGAAAGGGCTTAAACAGTAAATGAAACTTTTGGTGGTGTGTCTTATTGTTGTTAACAGAAATATGACACTTGGCACCTAGTTGTCTTACAAGCAGTCTGCAACCTATGCAACAGGGTCATAATCAAATGAAATTTCAACAGTTCCAACACTCAAACCACTACCTTCACCCCGTCATCTTAACCACCTCTGTTGTTGTAAACCCTTCATTTAATATTATTCCAAAATTAGTTCTGGACTTTTCAAAAAGGCCATGTTTTGAAAGCTTAAGGTTAGCATTTTTGCATCCTTAACAAAAGCATTGTTCGGTCTTTATAAAGTCATTTGACTCTGAGCATGCCATATCAAAACACTCTTTAAAAGATGATGCAGAACATTAAGTAACTGAATGTACCAGGGAAAAAGCTTTAAACAAAGATAATTCATTTTATTAGATTAAAAAACATTCCCCCAGGGCTGTTTTGCCTCTCAGAACAATACTGTATAATACAGTTAAATGCTTCCTCTAGAATTTCACTTGAAGGTTTAAGAGAAAAAAAAAAAGAAAGAAAAAGAAAAAAGAAAAGAAAATGTAAAAACCTTCCATGTCATGAAGCTAAATTCTTCCTAAAAAGTCTTTTTCTTCTTATTAGTACAATCCCTTTTAAAATATTGCCATGATATATTTCTTCTAATTTTTAGCCATTTGAGCAAAGTATCAGAAATTTGATATGTAATGACACATCCTAGCTTGTCTTGGCAACATCTAACTTATACCCTAAATTCTAAAAATGTCAAAGCGTGTCAACTGGATGGACTGTTTTTGGGCATTTAAATTGATTTTTTTTTTTAAATCTATTTCTAAAAACAAGACGTTAAATGATTTAGAATTTGCTCTAAGTAGCAGGTTCTTCTAGCTACCTTCTCTAGCTCTTGGTGCCCAAAGGTACTGTCCTTTCTACAAGTACATCATCACCTCTTTTAACACCATCTCCTCTACTGGCTCAGCTCTGGAGCTGCTTCCTCCAGAGAGCCTGCAGGAACTGCTCAGATTACACTGGCTCCTCACGTACCCCCTATCCTGGCTTCCTTTCTAGGGTGTCAGTAAAGGACTTATTTTAATTGAATTACCCCCCCCATTCCTTCTCAAGGATACACATTCATAGAAGCAGGGACCCTGCATTTTACTACTATTAAATCCCTCCGCACAACACAAAGACAATTGTATAAAAGATAAGCCATTTTTTTAACTGATTCAATAAAGTGGATGCTGCTAAGAGATATCCCCTTCCAAGAAAGACTTCATGTTTCAGACACTCATTTAGTAAAATACCCATCAGTGTCTTTGTTCCAATGTCAACTCCAAGAGGCCTTTCTGAAACACCTCCTAGTTACCCTTCTCTATCAGTGTGCCCTGATTTATGCTTCTTCAAGCCACTTTCTGCTCCTGACGCATGTTGATCTGTTTCCCGTCTCTACCAGCAGCATGCAATCTCCACAAGATTATGATTTCACCTACTTTGTGCTTCCCTGTGTCTCAAGCACTGAGAATAGTTTCTGGCAACAGTTAGCACTGAATAAATATTGGTTGAATGAATGATTGAATGAATGAATGAATGCATGCACTGGGTATGAGCTACACAAACAGGAACCCCATTCACACACCCTGCCCCTAATTTTGACTATCCCTGCCCATCCTTCACCAGCCTTTCCTCAAGGTGAAAGATGTATTTCCATTTTCCTTTCTGTTTTCCAAATGCTAGCTACTCTGACATCAGTACTATTTCAGTTAGTATATAAAAACAAGGACCCTGCTAGAAGCTGTGTCCAAAACAGTCCAAGATGCCAGAACAAATTCATTCCTCTCAGCATTTCCAGGGCAACAGCAAACCCAAGATGACCTTCCAGTTTCCTTTTGCCAAAATGCATTAAAACCCTGCTCAAATAAACGCTCACCAGAAGCGGGTGAGCTCACCATATAAATGGAATTTAAATAACACATTTCCTATCTGGAAGTACTTTGTATACAATTTGGGTAATCTGGTTTTGTTAATAAATTTTAGGTTGAACAGAATCAAGCTACCAAAGAACTTTTTTAAATTTAGTTTGCTACAAACTTCTTACAAAGTGAATTTTAAGGTATATGAAGATATTTTAATTTTTTAAAAAATATCAGTTAAGAACATTCTACAGAATACCTGGCCAGCAACCCTCATAACTGTCAAGGGCATCAAAAATAAGGCAAGTCTGAAAAAATATCACAGCCAAGAGGAACCTAAGAAGACATGACTACTAAATGCAAAGTGGTATCTTGGATGGAACTCTCAGATTAAAAAAAAGAAAAAAAAAATCCTTAGGAAAAGCTAAGAAGACTAGGATAAAATTTTAGCTTTATTTAGTAAAAGTATAGCAGTATCAGCACATGAATTATAACAAATGTATCAAATTAACCTAAAATGTAAAAATAGGGGAGACTGTTCATGGGTTATATGAGAACTCTCTGTACCATCTTGGAAATAATATCATAAAATCTAAAACTATCTTAAAACAAAAATTTGTTACAAAACAGTATTTTTAGTTTCCTTTGGTATTTTAATCTTAAATGCCTCATGCTTCTAATGACCGTGAAGACTTGGTAATAAAATCTCAGTTTGGTCATCATCTCAAGAAGTTCAGCCTTTCTCTTGTAGTTTTCAACCCAATGCAATTGAGTTTGGCAAGTGTAAATTCATCTACCACGTTGTCACTGGTTCAGAGTGAATAAGATTAATGTAAAATCCATGCTAGGGAATTTCATCTGATGTTTTACGTCTAAAATTTTTACCTTACTTAAAAACTGATAAACAAGAGCCTCAGACCAAGTGGGCCAAAGGGAAAGCAGCCCACCATTTGCCCAGGGAAGGTCTGGCCAGAAGGAGCTGCCTCTGCAGACACCCACGAGCCCCCAACCAGCTTTCTACAGTCATCATTTCCCTACAGACCCACAAACTCTTGGAGACGAAATCAGACTGCACAGCAAAGACAGATAGCATCCTAAGAGAATGCCCACAGGTATCACTAATTGTTCTTGGGATTTATTTGACTGCAATTTAAAATTCATCTCAAATTTCAGAACTACTGGCCATTTATTTTTAATGGCAAAAGAGTATAGTAAATTCTTTATTTTCTAGGAAGGCTAAACCTTAGGAGAGTTTGGTACCAAGTTCCAAAAGGCTGGGGAGGTTTAATTAGGGCTGTAATATTATGTTTACTCACTATTAAGATTAAATGTGTTCATTTTTGAGACTGTCTTAAATTGTCAGCCCTTTTATCTGGAGAGAATTTATGGGAGAAAGGAGAGACTTAGTTGAGATCATTTTGGTCTATATCTTAGATGAAGAAAATTTTAGAGGACAAGATGACCGTGGATCAATAGATGGTCAAGGAAGAGACCAAAAATGGTACCCAAAGATGCACCTGACCTCCTTGTTTTCATGTTGGCTAAAAGTCTTATTATGAATCTTCAAAGGATTTCCTCTTTTTTCTTTCACTGAATTTTCAGAATTTAGTCAACATCTGCTGTGCCAGTTATTTATTTGGGATTTATACTGTCCTTGGTCCTCATAACTGCCTCAGGAAGGAGGGGTATGTTTTCCCATGTTGCAGATGAGGATGCTGAAATGAGGGAGAATGACCTTCTCAACACCACTTAGTGACCAAGACTAAAAGCCAGTCTTATCTGACTTCCATTCTTCCTATCACTTTAATACTATCTCCCCTGGTATCACAATGAGAAATCTTTAGCATCAAGGGGGACATCAAAGAAAAAGCCCAGGGAATTTGAGATACAGGTCACGCCCCTCCCATGGAACTAAAGAATTAATTAGCTCCACTTAGAACAGCCCCTTCATCTGGGAGGTAACTCTACCACTCATCCTTGGACAATTCCTATCCCTGTGCACACTCTGATTCAGGTCTTATTCTTGTCACCTGTAGGAGTGAGAGAGACCACAGCTATATGTCTTATTCCACTCCATCCTGTTACATTTCTATGTTGGCAAAATATAAGACCATTCTTCTGTCTCCAGAGAACAAAAGGCAAATGAGGCTACTAGGTTTCTAAACTACAGTCTTATATGGCCTCGGAATTCTCCCTTGCATAAATACCTACTGATACGCTAACTTGGAAGCCAAGAAAAGAAACTATAAATAGCCCCTGCTCCAGCCAGCCTAGGAAGCAGTCCGTAGTCATGCCAACTTGTACATATCAGCATGGAGATGGAATCTTCGGGACACGTCTTTTCTGAAATACTTATCTATACCAATACCATGAAGAATAACACCTAAGTTGACAATAAGCCAAAAGCGTTCTTAGGAAATTCTGCAAGTAGGAGAAAGGTAAATTTCATGTTAGACTAAATTGAAGACAAAATTTCATTTGAGTTTCTTATCTGAACTTAAAGGTTTTAAATTCATTCATTCAGGTTAGAGCAAATTTTAAACATATGCAAATGTGTGTTTATTAATAAGCAAAAGGAAAATAACCAGTATGCAATTCTATAAAACAAACACGCTGCTTAACTAAAACACTTGGAAGAAATTCTTAAATCCTATGTTTAAAATCTGCTAATTTGAAGTCATCTTTATCCAAAGATTGCCAAAAAAATAAATGAAAAAGAGGTAAACATTCAAGTCCCATTAAGGTACATGAAGAATGACTTGATTCCAAAAACCAAATCTAACTACAAAAAATCAAAGTCTTATTCAACAAAAATTACCAGTTATGTTACAGACTAAGTGGAAAGAAGATGGTATTAGAGATGGGATAGGGGAAGAGAGAAAAGGAAAGAAAAAAGGGAACTTGACCCTGTTGGTGAGCTCATTTGCTCACGTTTTTAAGGGGCAAGGGACCCTTATTAATGGTCTGGGGAACATATCTACGATCAATAACTATTTTCTAGGTAGAAGGATTGCTATTCCTTCTACTTAAAAATCTTCTCTCCAAACCTCCTAATGTGATTATGTTTTCTGATGTTCTGCTGAAAGGAAGTATAAAATATTAAAGTTATTAGCATTTCTTTCATAGGATTCAGTTTATATTGCAGTGAAAATGTTTGTAGTCAATCAATTGGCAAAAGTCTGCTCTATAGCAAGGCCTAGAAAATTCAGATCTGTTTATGTGAAGGTCTCAACTGGACCAAACAACTGCTGGAACTGGAACTGCTGGAACCAAACAACTGTCTCTGTCTCTCTCTTTAAAAAGGTAGACACAAGTGCTCAAATTAGATCCAACCACTGCTCTGTTTACTCATTTCTTCCCCATCTTATACCTGCAAGGTTTGATAGTTGAAATACCCCGGGCTCTTTTATCTAACACTGCTTCCCTATGAGTCAAAGATCCTCAGAATTTCAAGCTGACTTGCTAATGGCTGAATCTTTTAACAGTCTTCATCCCCATGGCAACACCAAGCTGGGTCCTTACAAACATCTAAATGGATTTCACTTAATTTCTGCTAAGACCTTACATCTAAAAGACACATGCACTCTTATACCCACTGTTCTTACTTTCATCCAAAGCTGTTTCTGTCACCCATACGAAATAAAGAAAAGAAAGAACCCTCTTCCCACATCACTACCTTTTTGTGACCTAACCCTACTCTAAAGGAATACATAAAAGTAAGAGGCATCAAAGAAGCAATCTGTTGGCCAGTAGGATCCTTGCAGACAGGACTCCTATCTGATTCACTGCCATGACTTTCAGGGTCTGGCATGTATTTAAATTATGATATACATGCACAATTCAGATATTTAATAAATGTCTCCTGAATGAGAATGAATCTGAGCTTACTATTTAAGCTCCAACAAAGCCTATGAGGTATATTTAATGTTTAAAGTACTATTTTAAAGCACTCTGAAAAATCGCTGATGGACAATCACCACCAAAAAAAGGAAAAAATAGAATTGTGTGCATTGGCATTACAATGGCAAACCCCCGCATTCTTTTGGACATATTGATTCAGGAGATAATGATACAATACAGTCATCAAACTTCTCTTTTTCCCAAATTCAACTCAATGTCCTCAGTAGCAACCACCAAAAAGGCAGGGGATGGGAACTGCAGTGAATGCATGCCCCCATGGGAAGCCCAGAAGAGAGGGCACCACCATCCTGCAATCAGTATTATTCCTACATCCTCATCCTCACTGGAGGGCCATCTTGCCATATTGGACAGAACGCCACACGCATACACCAACTCTACTTTGTGGGTGATTTGTGGGACCCTTAAAGGGGTTCTATACATTCTCCTTGAATGTCTTCAGTACCTGAAGGCCAGGTAAAGGGAGACAGTGCTCCTTGTGGAAGCTCCCCTCAGTCACCACTCAAAAGGGTACCCTCCCCAGCCTGTCCCACACCCTCTCACTGCCATTACTACCACAGTCCAGCCTCTTTACCTCTATCCAAGACTCCCACTCGCCCTGCCTTATCATCTCACTTCTTAGGTCCTTTTGCTATGTCTCTTGAAATTCTGAACCATGACAGAGCTTCCCCACCTTTGTCAGCTCTGAAGTTGACGTGCGCCTTTGTCTCAACATTCCCTGAAACATGGCAGCTCGCAGCGGACCACTCCATGGTAGCCAGCCTAAGTGAAGATGGTCACCTCCAGACTATTTTGCCTCCACCCTCTAAATTCTAATTCCTCAGTTTGGCATTCTAGCTCTCCCTTTCCTTCAACCCACCTGTCTAGACTTCACTGCTCCTAATTTTCAAGGCTTCCTGGGTGCCAGGCAAAACACCATCCACCGTTTTACAGAAATCATGTTTCCTTCTCCTGTGGCTTTGCTTATGGTGGTCCCTTCTCCTGGCACCTGTTCTGTTCTTTCCCATTCTCATTGTTGGAAGTTCAAGTTTAATCTCTCCTCTATTATTTCTAAGATTCCTTAGTCAGAGTATGATCTTCCTTGATACTGAATTTCCACAGCATCTTCTCTATTTCCCTCTTTAAGACATTTCCCCTTACTTCTATTAAATACATCATGTGCATAATTTATCTCCTCACAAAATATCCTCCTTGGGTAAGTTTCCTGGAGTTCAGAGACTCTTATCTTTTCAGATAATTAACCACCCCACTGTCCTGTATTATGTATTGGGCTTTCTAATTCCCCAAAAAAATAACTGATGATTTTTCTTCCTTGTCCTGTTTGTTCAAAGCCAAATAAACCTATACTCAGGTGACGTGGAGCAAACACTCTGTGGTCATGAATTTAATTGTATAATTTTCCTTGGCATTCTAGAAATGATGCTTATGAAAGAATAAAGTGTTCTCATGCACAGTGGGCTATGTCCAAAATTTAATCCAGTCTCAACACCCCACCAATATCTGCTCTGAATACTACCCTCATGTTTCCACTGCAAAGGCACATAGGTACTCCCTGCTGGACTCCACAGTAATTCTAGGGTACAAAAGGTCAAAAGATTGGAGTCCCCAGTCCTCCATCAGTGGCTCTGTGTCTTTGTACATGTGGTTGCACATGCATGTGTGTGCATGTGCATGTACAAGTGCATGTATATACATGTGCATGTGTATGTAAAGGAGAGAGATTTTGCCAGGTGTGGTGGGGCACACCTGTAATCCCAGGGGCTTGGGAGGCTGAGGCAGGAGGATCATGAATTCAAAGCCAGCCTCATCAAAAGGCTGGCGCGAAGCAACTCAGCGAGACCCTGACACTAAATACAAAATAGGGCTGAGGATGTGGCTCAGTGGTCAAGTGCCCCTGAGTTCACTCCACAGTACCCACACCCCCGCAAAAGAGACGATTTCTGAAGACTTCATAAATAGGATGCTGTAAACTTTAATGAAAACCAATATGTCTCATAAAATTGTTCCCCAGTGCTTATTTAATATTTCAATAAATCTCACTTGTTCTTCATACATATGTTTTCATTTTCACCAAGGTGCATGTCCTTTGACTTATATCCCTTTTATTTAATATGCCACAAAGTACACCGGTGGAGAAAAGGTGACCAACTGCATTCTGAGGGGCAGATCCTTGTTTCCCACTTCCTGCTGCTTTTCTGAGCTTTTATTCAAAGACCACTCAACACCAGACTAGGAGCACTATGAAAAACGAGAACAACAAGGAACATCTGACATTTTATATTTTGGTGCTGGGGAGGAAACACAGGGTTTTGCACATGGAAAGCACGTGCTCTACCACTGAGCTACATCCCCAGCCCTGTACATTCTGTGTATTTCAGACAATACCGTTCTTTTTTTTTTTTTAACACTGATCAACGTAATAACATTGTTAAACATGTTAAAAAACATGAAAAACCCTAAAGTTTTATAGGTTTATTTTAAAGATTTTAAAACAAGACCTTAGAAGAGTGAATTCTCATTAGCCACACAAAATGATCTCAATCTCTAGTTGCAAGCAGTTAAAAGAACAGGTTTGCAGGTTATTTATAAAGAATTGTTATGCCACTGATGCTATAAAACTCTTCAATTTTTTGTGTGTTTCTATAAACTGACATCTTATTTTAGAAGCCTCAAACCAAAGGGAAAAGAAAGTCTCTAATTTATTAAACATTTTTGTTAGTCAAGGAAAAAGTTCAGAGGTGCTAGTAAATCTGGACTGCATTAATTAATGGGAGAAAGAACAGATTATCTCACATACACACTCCTCTGTAGTGCCTGGATCAAGCAGATTTATATAAGGTAAATCTGAAGTCAGAATTAAAAGTGTTACCGGGCACAGTGGTACGCAACTGTAATCCCAGCAGCTCAGGAAGCTGAAGTAGGAGGATCACAGGTTCAAAGTCAACCTCAACAACTTAGCAAGGCCCTAAGCAACTCAGTGAGATCCTGTCTCTACATAAAATCTAAACAAGGGCTGGGGATATAGCTCAGTGGTTAAGTGCCCCTGAGTTCAACCCTGGTACCAAAAAAATAAATAGAAGTGTCCCAAACTCCCATCATCAAAGGTGCTAAATTGTTACCCTCTCGATTCTTAGGAAGATTAAGTAAAGACATGGCAAATTTGCAAATTTTAAAAGGTAAGCATTAGAGAATAGTTTCTATGTGTTAGCAGTTATAGAAGGGAATCTCTGTATCACTCTCCACAAGTTTCTTTTACTAGATTTGTATAATAAAGTGCCTGTTTAATAAAGGCCATCTGAGACTCATGAGCCTCCACTTTTTGCTGGCAAACAACCCCATGTACCACTAGTTTGAGCCAATTTTGCAAGGATATTTGTGGTACTTTTATGGAAATATAAAATCTATACATTTAAAATCTCAGTGAATTGCCAAACATTTTAGAAACCTACAAAAATGTAACAAGACAGTCCACCACAAGATACAAGCCCCTTAATGTCAAACAAAACACACAGTGTCCTTATTTCTCATGTTAAGAAAACATGTTATATTAAACAGTTGAAAAACATGTCTTCCTGTAGTCAGGAGCCCCAATGATTCATTACATAGTGCTAACAGCATAAAATATGAAACCATAAAGCTAATATTATAAGGAACCCTGAACCCACCCCAGGTAAGTCAAAACTATACTCAAAATTCCTATGGTTTTCAGTTCTTAGGAACCTTATTCCTAACATGTTTCAGAATCTTTCAGCCAGGAATACATTTCTCACCTGTGGGTATAAAGAAAAAATATATATTCTTCTAAAATAAGCTACTAGCCTCAATGTTTTATTAGTATCATTTGAGTCAACAGAGTTTGTCCTGTACCAGCAGTATGCAAATGTAAACCACAGTATTTGACAAATTATATTTACTTCATCTGATCTCTTTCATTTCTCACCATAACTTTATAAGATGGGCCTTATGATGCAAACTGACGCTCACAAGGATGAAGTCACTTGTTCGGGATCAGACGGCTGGTGAGTTCAGGTGTGTGAACGGGAAGATAAGCAGCCTGGCTCTGGATTCTGTGCTCTTTAATGAATTCTGTCACTAAATGACACACATGGACATGCTAGTCATTCACTTGTCCATTCACAACTCCACACAAGAAGTAAAACAGATGTTGGATTTATTAATGAATTTGGATGACACTAATATGAATGAACCTTTGATAACAAAGACAACCTGGCCTGGTACGGTGGGAACAGAACACCAGAGTTAAGTTTTGCCTCCGTCATTTCCTAGCTCTTGCACCTTGGACCCAATTTCTCTGAAGCTCTTTCTATACTCTCAAGGATATTGTATAGCTTGAAAGCAGTTACCAAAAAACACACGCAAAACTAGACAGCACAGTGCAAATGGAATCTAATGAAGTGAAGATTCAATGGGAAAGAGTTTTCAGTCCACTATTCAGATGAAAGAGTTAGCTTTTTACCCACTGAAAGAACAAGATGTTGGTCTTGTACTCCGCCAGAGTTTTAGACTTCTACACTTATAACTGCCTTTCCAGACATATTCCTAAAATGAGGATTAGGTTCTTCATAGCAAGGGGACTGGGCACGGATGCAACATCTACTTTCACTCTGTACACTGAATGTGGGGCAGGGCAAAGAGACAGTTAAATAAACATCACCTATAATGGACATCAGTGACTTTCACTGATAATGTGCTTGCCCAGCCTCTCCTTTTTACTTTTCGCACTTTCTCTACTCTAACCACACTATCACACATACCCATTTGGTTCAAACTGGTCTATTGTGGTATTTCATCCTTTTCCATGATAGGTCCTAAAAGGTGGTATATAAACTATGCAGGTCAAATAACTTCTTCTGATTTTTTTTTTTTAACTGGAATTGGGAAGGATGAAAAGGAATCATTTTTTCTCTGCTATCAAACTTGGGAAGAAGAGAGTCTAGAGCTTCCAATGACTGTGGCCCTGCCTGCATGAGGAATCTTGTATGTGGTAAGATAGAACCAAACACCTATGTAGGAGGTTCACTATTGGCAGTATCCTGCCCTGTCTGGTAATATCCCTTTTACAACTGTACATGCCAACAAATCCTATTTTGCTTATGCAAATTTGAGATGAGATTCTGACACAATAAAAACAATTCTAGTGTTTCAAAATCCTCAGAAGAACCTGCATGAAACCTCCATGAGGGACCCTAAAGGCCAGCAGAAGACAGAACTACCCAAATCCACTGCTAAATATAATGAAAAAGGATCAGTACAAAGGTCCAAGAGCAATAGGAACAGCAATTGTCTCTGCATGTATGCCAAATGTGCTTTTAATGACAAAGGCAGGAGTACCAAATATGACACACACCAGTGTGAAATACCTCACAGATTGGCAACCCAATCTTCCTTTCCATTGAATTAAGACTCCAAGCAAAACTTATCTCCTTAAAATTATGTTCTAAATTTTAATGTTAATTCTCCCAATTAGTAAGATTCTCAAACATCTTGTCAAATTTCTCTAAGATTTCGAATATTACAGTAAAATATGACAATGCTATATTCAAGCTAAAAAAAAGTTTGTTTGTTTTTTTTTAAATCAAGAACATGATTTCCTAGTTTCTAAAACCAATGGGACTCTGCTCTTTAGTACTGTCACTGATACCAGGGATCTGCAGTTGAATGAACCCATACATTTCCTGGTTGCTTAAGCCCTCCTGAGTCATGTTTGCCATCTCCTGTGATTTAGAATTCTAACTGATATGCCACATTTATTTTCTCTTACAAGGTTCAACATGGAGAAATTCTTGGGGGAAGAAGTGAAAAGGTAGAAAGAATAGAACTGAATTCAATCAGAAGACTTCATTCAGAGGACAACATGTGGACCATACAATGATGATTCTTATCACCAATCCTCTATATTTCATTCTACAGTGAACTAGATTGGGGTAGTAGGGTTATGGGAAATATATTTTCTGAATTATTTTTAAGTGAGCATATGTTCATTTTATGATCAGGCAGAAAAACCTCTTTGTAAACAAAAAACACAAACACTGCTAGATCTTTTAAACTGAATGACCTGGTAAACATACCCATGTCCTCCAAATGAAAAGACCTACTCAACTGCATGAAGACTCTTCTAGTCTTACCAACCCTGGGACACATTACTTCTGACTATCTTTAAATTAGACTCACTAAAAAAAAAATACATGCCAGAAATATAATTTTAAAAGTAAAAACACTTTTGTTTTAAAATTACCAAACACAATTGTATTCTCTTATTTTTATAGAAAATCTGTGGTATTGTAGCTGTCATTGGTATAAATAAGGTTGTGAAGACTAGTCTAGGTACCTACTTGCCACTAATTATATAGACTTAATGAGATTATAAAAGAACCAAATAAAAGATAGTTGAGATTTCTTAGCTGTTAATAGACGGTGGAAGGGAAAGAAGTCTCAAGATGACACTCATTTATGAGGTCTTTGCAGGGAAACACAAACCAACCAAACCAACATCACTGGCCTGTATAAAGGAGCCACCCCTGTTACATCATCTACAAGGAGCTTATGTTATGGGGAAATAAAATGTTTGCTTTTCCAAGGAGATTTCTTGCTCCACCACTGAGTGTCAGAAGAGGAAACACATTGATCAAAATAACCTAGGGCTTGTTTTCACACATTTAAGTAAAATGTAAAATGGAATGGACACAATGGATTATTGTGCCCTCTGAGGGCAGGGAATGAAAAATGGCAGTGTAAAGTGATTACTGTGTTCTCAATGTAGTGCTTCATTCCAGGAAATAAAAAAAGGGGGGGGGGGATGGTGAGAGGAAGAATTCAAATCTAGAATATTATCAAGAAATCATTTTTTATGGAATTACATAACACACTTTGCACAAAATTGACCTCTGAGGGGTGAAAAATCACCTAATTGTGAGCTGATGAAGAATTCTTCTCCTCGTAGTTGGTTTAATCAACAGTCTTACCATGCACACCATCAGCAGCCTCCCAAGCTTTCAAGTAAAAATAAATAAACCAGAACCAATAATTTTTTTAAACCCAGCTATATGTAATATGCAACATCGGCATGATTAATTTTTAAGACACAGATGCTGAAAATGAATTCTCCGGCATTTCTGCACTCAAGGGGCTCAGAAGCAGCAAACGAACTGCTGGGGTGTGGGGTGGCCTGGGAACTTGCTGAGCGGCCTCACTGCCTTGGTAAACATGGCTTTCACTCAGGTTGTAAAATCGATGATTTGTCACCTGCCTCCAAGCTGCACATACCCAGTGAGTGCTCTGGATTTCCGTCTATAGATTTGTGCTAAGAGATTAGGAGGAAGCTGAATCGCCTCTCCCCCAACTGGCCACCCCCTATGCTGGTCTGCATTATTAGCCTCACTTTCCAGAGCAGCTGAGAGTTGTCGTAACTTTCTCAGATGCCACAGGTATCAAGCAGCACCGCCTCAAACAGAACACTATTTTCTCCCAGTCAACTCAAACATGTCTGATGTGTGCTATGGGTTAAGTAGCCCTACGAGAACAGGGTTGTGGGCTGGGGATGTAGCTCAGCTGGAAGAGTGCTGTCCTCAGAAGTACAAGGCCCTGGGTTCAATCCCCAGCCCTGCAAAAAAAAAAAAAAAAAAAGAACAGGGTGGATATACCTCCCTCTTCCTGCACTTACACACACCGTGCATATTGTACCATGATTGCCGTATCTTTAAGCTGGGAACTATTCTAGGCAATTTTACCTTTAAGAATAGGGTGGAGACAGGTGCCCCCTTGTGTAATCCTTGCTACTCTGGAGCTGAGGCAGGAGATTGCAACTTTGAGGCCAGCCTGGACAATTTATCCAGACCCTGTTTCAAAATAAAATTTTTAAGAACGGGCTACCCATGTAGCTCAGAGGCAGAATGTTCCTAAGCTCAACTCGCAGTACCACAAAACAAAAAAGAACAGGGTAGGGACAGGAGAGGCTGGAAGGCCAGTCCCAGGGCTCCACAGACTTTCTAGTTGCGTTCTCAATAATTTGGAAGGGAAATGGGAGGGCTTTGGGATCCAAAAGTTTTAGAGGCCTCCAACCTGCTCTGCTTATTTCTTTCCTTCCTTTATCCATTCTGCAGAGATCTGGGCCCCTCAACATTTTTCCCCTCCCCTCCACTATCCGACCCTGAACCAGACCTTATAAGCCAAAGAACTGGTGCACAAGTAGCTATCCTCAAAATAAGTGCATTTAATCTCTGAAACATATCTAGGAAAACATGCATTTAGAGATTAAAGCGAGGGAACTCATAACTGTATGTAAGTTAAATTGATTCAGATTTGAACTACATTTTCAAAATCTGTCACTGCTAATTCATATTAGGAACCCTATGACCTTAATAATGTTAGATTACATAACTAACCTGAATTCATCCTAAATGTAATCCTAAAGTCATCCATATAAGGAAACGTACATATACTTGAACATATATAGTCATAAATAAGATATAAGTTCAATTTATACTTACAGTCCATTTTGTAAATTATGAACTTTCTCACAGGCCACACTCTTGATCTAAAGTCTAAAATAAAACACAAAAGTTTTGACCCAGAAACCCACAATTCTGCCAACCACAGAAAGATAAACATCTAAGTCAATTTAATGTTAGTTTAATAAGGCATGTCATTTGTTAATAAACACACTGCCCTTTAAAATTCTCTACACTAATAGAGAAAGCTATGAAAATACACCCTTATTTAATGTTTGTTGGGAAAGATCACTTCCGGAACAGCTTTCTCAGAACCAGTATACAGCAGGTCCTCTGCAAACGTGGACTCCACCCACTTCAAATGGAAAATACTCAGAAAGCAAAAAATTGGGTCTTTACTGAGCACATATAGACTTTTCCCCTTGTCATTATTTCCTAAATACTGATCATATATGTGTGTATGTGTGCATGTGTGTATATACATGTATATCTATGTATTATACATATGTATATTAACAACTATTTCATAGTATTTATCTTGTGCCATTTTAAGTAAGAGATGATTTAAAGATGATATGGAAGGATGGCCAGCATGGTTACCCACTCCTGTAATCCCAGCAACTTGGGAGGCTGAGGCAAGAGGATCATAAGTTTGAATCCAGCCTAAGCAACTTAGTGAGACCCTGCCTCAGAGTAAAAAGTGATGCAGAGGACCGGGAATGTGGCTCAGTGTTTAAGCACCCCTGGGTTCAATTCTCAGTACCAAAAATTAAAAAAATAATAATAATAAAGTATATGGAAGGATAGGCATAGGTTTTGAGGAATACTATGTCAATTTACATGGGGCACTTGAGCAGAAGCAGATTTTGGTATCTATGGGTGTCTCGGAGCCAATTCCCTGCAGATACCAAGGGACAAGTGT
Organism: Sciurus carolinensis; assembly: GCF_902686445.1. Classification (NCBI taxonomy): domain Eukaryota; kingdom Metazoa; phylum Chordata; class Mammalia; order Rodentia; family Sciuridae; genus Sciurus; species Sciurus carolinensis. Next base: position 27,145,628 of record NC_062224.1, read on the forward strand.
ACAATATGTGAATAAGACATTTTGAAAGTTGCATATGTGTCTTCATTGGTATAGCAGTGGTTATGAGAAAAGCAAGCTGACCCCACAGGTGGACCACTTGCAAGGCCCAGTGGCAAAGACACCATTTTTAAAAATCTCAGAGGTTTTGCACCTTACATGTCAGGACTTAGCTGCACTACATTCATCAGGTCTCATCTCCCCCCAACGCAGCACAGCAGAGGGAGCTCACCCTTTCCTACCTGCCTTTGCACAGGATGAGCTCTCAGCCTGACACAACCCTTCCCAATATCCTCTCCTAGAACATGCATCCTCATCCTTCATTACCCAGCTTAAATCTGACTTTGCTGAAGCACTCTTTCTACCTTCCCATGGTGGAATTAGTCCATTCCCCATGTGCCCACCATATTTTACATTAACCTTTATTTAATGAACCTTAAAGCATGAATACATTCAATACTTAAATTCAGGAACTCTGTCAGACAGAATGTTGGAGAATGAAACATACAAGTGAATATATGTATGAGGGTCACTGGAGAGAACTTAGTACAAATAGTCTATCCAGGCTTGAAGTACATGCAGTCTTGGCTTGTTATCAATTTGTTTTCATGACCAGGCATATCCAAAATGGTCCAATAAATTATTCCACCATAAAATGAAGGAATCTTCAAATCCTGAATCCACAACCACTCTTATGCTTTGAACAAAAAAGACTAAACACAGATGACTGAACCGAGACAACTGTTTGAACATAGTCCTACATGCAACCTTTCTTAAAAGATGGTTTCAATTCATGTTATTATGCTCAGATTATATTTTGCATCTCCATGATGGCTAGTGCTTCTTATATTAACTGCAATAAAAAGAAATGGTTAAAAAAATGCTAGAAGAATTATTTTGGTCTACTTCACAGGAATATTGTAAACATGTCACAAAAGACCATTAACAAGCAGAGCTGTCTAATAAATACTAAGCGATCCTTCCAAAAAAGGTGATTGGATTTGGTAAAGGACACCATCTTTTGGTAACCTAATAGCCCGATTTTCCAAAAACAACATGCTCTGCACCCGTACAAATGACCTAAGGCAGAGAAAGAATGGCCCACTTTCAACTTATATGACCACTAATGACTACTTCTACTGGAGCGGAACCATCTATTACTCAGTGGCACCAGTTCAAAGAGGTTTTCCATAAATTCATGGGAAAAGCCACAAAAAACGCAACAAAGCAGCTGTTTGGGGCCATAAACTCCCTAAACTTTAACTTGACATCTATAAGGAAATCCTATTGATACTGTGATTGCACATGGTTTTGTCTATTGGAAAAGTTTGAAACGATGTTTTTTAAAATTCCAAGACTCTTTAATAAAGCTGTCAGTGTGATGTCAGCCTCCACCTCCTAACTGATCTAATTGTGCCCATCAGCTCCCAAAATGTCTCTAAAGAGGTAGGCAGGCAGATGCCATCTAAGGAGTCTTTTCCCAACTTCCTTCCCAACCCCACTCTACCTCAGTGTGCCTGGTGGGTCAGATGTTCAAGTCTGGCCCCTCCAGCCCTACCCTGGGGTCCTAGTCACTCTCAGAGTTTCCACCCCTTATTTTACCCATCACCATTTGGCTTCCTCCTGCTCAACACTACTCATAAAAAAAAAAAAAAAAAAAAAAAAAAGTCCAAACCTGTAGCAAAAGTAAAAATAGGACAGTTAACCTTGTATAACCTCCATGCAGATTCATTATGAACATCTTTCTTTATATATGCTCCATATTAAGCAATTTTTAAAATTCTCCATGGTTCTGCAACCTTGCCTTAGGTGAACTCAGTTCTTGGGACCCATTATTTTGCCCATATGTTGCCAGAGTCCCATTTCAGAGGGCAGGACCCTGAACCTTATTCCCACAGTCACAGTTGCTGGCTTTGGTCCGAGGACCCAAAACCACCACGTCCTTTTTCAGCAGATTTTGAACATTACTGTTATTAAGTATCTCTTATTGCCCAACAAGCACCCAAACCATCCCAGGAATACATCAATTTGATATAAATTCCTTGTACTTTTAAGTATATGAACTTGGGCAAATGAATTAACTCATCAAAGACTCCATTCAACAGCACTCACTGCATTGAGTTGTGCTAACGATTAAAATGCTTAGCAGAGTGGCTGGCACATTGTCAACACGTGTCAGCTGTTCTGTCATCTATTTTCAAATATATTCTTTGAAAATGCCTGATTTTCCAAGTGTGGATTCATTGGCGCATGCTTCCTCAAGCCAGGATGCTACATTGTACCCATGGTGGCAGAGAGGCCCCCTGTGATCTGATGCCCTCGTAAGCCTCCAGCCTGGTCTCCCATCCATCTCTCCACGAACCCTGACTGAGCATGCAGGTATTGACACAGCTACCATGCATGTAGATTGTTTTAAATTACTGTTGGGATCCACGCTCAAATGCCATCTTACTATGCAGAAATCTCCAGTACGTCCTTCAGGTTCAAACAGGACCTTCTTTTGCTCTTCTACAAAAATGTGCATTTTGGAGCTGCTATTTATTTGATGCTTATTCATTCACCATGGTGTGGTTCAGTGGTAGGGCACTTGCCTAGTATGCATGAGGCACTGGGTTCGATTCTCAGCACCACATATAAATAAATGAATAAATAAAGGTCTATCAACATCTAAAAAAATATTATTAAAAAAACTGCATTTCCTTCATGTTCACACAAATGACAACATGTTAGGAAGTCATGTTTTGGGTGCTACTTCCCTCTTTTTTTCTATATGACCCAGTCTGGTCTCTTGAGCTCTTCCACATAACAGAGCTCAGTCATGAGCCAGATCCTCCGGGAATTAGTTCCACAATGTACATGTGGAGCCCACTGACGCTAACAATCCATCTGGCTGTGAAATCTTTCATAGGGCTTTCTAGACTTCACCATTTTCTGGTTAGCAAAGGAACAGGACTTGAAATCAAACCTGGAAAAGAATAAACAATGTTCCTTGGTATGAGCCACATCATGGTGAATGAATAAGCATCAAATAAATAGCAGGAGATGACAAATGATGCTTTTTCCACAAGAAACAAATGCACAGCAGGGCATTCTGACCCATCACGTGGGCTTTCTTCTTGCAACAGCTCTCCTTGTAATTATCAGAGAGAAAGACAAAGTGAAACTCCTACTTCCTCCCTCTTTTGGTATTAAACTTCTATAATCTTGAAGTAATAACTGCAAGACCTTAACACACTTAACCAGGTGCTGTGATAAATGGAAGAATAAAAATTAGTTTTAAATAATCTCAGCACACTATGAAGGACTCTGATTTGGATATATCATTGCATTTTAAAATTCAGCCCTGTCTTTGTACATAAGAGAAACAGTAAAAGGAAAAACCTTAAAATCACAGATTATTTACTCACACATAAATGTTGCATATTCATCGCTGTCATGAAATATAATTCATCTTTGTATACATGCACCGTTTGCAGATATTTTATCTGTCAAATTATGCTGAAGAGCAAACCAGTCTCTGGGTTACACTGATGGATGTAACCATCAAGAGCTTGAAGTCTTTTAAACATTTTATAAATCTCACATGTCATTAGCTACATGTTATCAGGGCTTTAGGAAGTCATTTTATACTTTAGAGAAAATAATCTAAATAAAAATTCACATAATAAAGATACAAATTAAGATGTTGGTTGAATTTATTAAGTTGATTAGGTACTTTAATAAAATTAATATACAAAGTTACTCCATTTCCATATGAATTCTGTTGACACAGCGGAAACTCACCTTTGTACTCCTTTATTTCTCTAGCAAAAGATGTCTTCCAGACTTTGACATATACTGATTTTTTGATTCAATACTAACATAAGTCTGTTTTCATATTAGATACTTAAGGTGCAAGGAAATAAAGTTACATGAAGCTAACTATAACAGTCGCCATCTGTTATGGGTTACATTGTAACACCCCAACACCTCCAAATCATATATCAGAGTCCTAACCACCAGGACCTCGGAATGTAACATTTGAGGATAAGATCTTTCTAGAAGTAATCCAGTTAAAATGAGTTCATTAGGATGGGCCTTAATCCAATATTACTGGTATTCTTATAAAGAGGGGAAATTTGGACAGAGACACCACAGGAACAAAGTCCTGGCATGAGAGCAACCATGGAGAAGCCAAGAAGAGGGGTCTGTACAAGTCCTTCTCTCTCAACCTCAGAAGGAAGCACCCCATGACACCTTGACCTTCAGCTTATAGCATCCTGAGATAAGAACTTTCTTGTTTAAGCCACCCAGAGTGTTACTATTCCAACACCCCTAGCAAACTAATGTCATCTGTTCTCTTTTCCTTCAAATTACAAATTTACATGTTTATTTTGATGGGGCAGGGGGTATTAAAGGGAAAAAAAATGTTACCATTTTCCAATTTTCAGGTAGATACCTGGACCAATAAGAAACCAACAAACTTTTCAATGGCGGTGAGACTTCTGGATGTGAGTAAACACCAAGGTTAGACCAATAAGCTGGGCCCTTCTACCTTCTTCTCAAGGTAGAAGGTGATAGTTTCCAAGAATGTAAAGTTGGTGAGGTCACAACACACTCAGACTTTCAGGACACAGAGGGGAAAACAGAACACAGTGCCCTAGTCCGAAGTCCAAAGGAGCAACTACCCCCATGCCATCCTGTCACAGGTGTGAAGGACAAAGGAATGAGGACTGAAACTTTCCTGTGTACACCAAGGACATATTTACAGATGCAAAGCCTCATCCAACATGATGCTCTAAAAGGTGGTGACAGATTGACGAGGTGGTGGCAGGGGACAGGGACTTCCTAAAGAGCTTTCACTACATCTACCCAAATGCAAGTCCACAGAAGAAATGACAAATGTCCTCCCGACCTCCTGTGGTCAGCGTCCTGGTTTTAGCCTTCCTTTATCCCCTATTCCAAAATAAACAGATGGAGAAAGAAACTATGCTAAGCTCCAAAAACAGGGGCCGGGCTCAATGCCTTTCCCCCATCTCAGGTGTGGGTAATGAACACCCAGGCTTGGTCACAGGTGTGGAATAATGACAAAATCAGAATGTTAACTTGAACTGAACCCTAACAAACGTTTCTGAGATGCAGTCCAAAAATCTCAAAAGAATTTCTTCAGTACCTGACAATCAAACAAGAAGATTTCCAGCAACAAATCAACAGGGAGAGAGCTGACAATACTTATATGATAAAAGACAGAATAAGGAAGAAGGAACAATTCCTTATCATACTAGACTACCTTAGTTAGCATGCCTGTGAGGAACATGAATAATTAACTTTAAGTGAAGTAACTGATCTCCAGCAGTACTCCTAAAAGTTTAGGGTTTAACTGAAACATACACTTTTCGTAAACTCAGTGTTTTAAGGAAACCATTTTCCTACACCTACTAGTTATTCCACATTCACTTATCTGAATAAATTTTCAAATATTCCAGTGGGGTTAACTCATTGTATGACTTCTGAAATTTTGCATGGTTTAGCCAAGCAGAAGATGAATTCAATCAGGCATGAGGTGGAAAGCATAATTCAAAACATATCTGTGAATAAGAACATACAGCACCTGCAAAAATAATACTTGATTTTTAAAGCGATATGCTTGTCTTAATGGAAAAAACGTATGCAAGAATTTTTAAAAAGCCTCAATGCACAAAATAATAGAGACCAAACCAAGACTAAATTTATAGTTGAGATGTTCCAAATACATGCAAACAACCTGTGAATGAATATTTCTCATAATCATACCCTGGTTCTCCCACAAAATTATGAATTTATAGACATGCTACAACTAAGTAGCTATTATAGTACAAAATTTAAATTTTGTTTTATTACTTTCAAAAGCACATGTCTCCTAAAAAGAAAAAAAATATTCTTAGAAGTACATAGGCTTATGCCATAGAAAGAACAAGGAATTTCTTTATCTGTAAATATATTGTTATAAAAATATTTTCAAAGAGTCCAGGGCACATGAAAGATTCTGCCATTCACAAAACCCAAGTGAATGCCTAATAAGATCGACATTTACAGGAAATCACAGTGGCAATAAATCTAGTGCTTTATTATTTATAGTTGTGTTTGTCATGAATACAGCATAACAAGGCAACAAGCCAGTATTTAAGGGCTGAAAGATTTATCCAACCTTAAACATATCAGTCTACACAGGCCTGGAGTCTGTAATCATTATCGCAGTTTAATCTGTCTTTGCAAAACAAAACTAAAAAAAATAGACTCTGTGTCGCTGTGATTAATCATTCTTATTTAAAGCCAATCTGAACTAATATAAAAGGTCCAAAAAAGCATCACCAAGAACATGGTACTGGGAGACGGTGGAATTTGTTTAGAATACCATGTTCTGAAAGTGTCATGCAACCTTCTGTTAAATATTTGGTTCATTCCATTTTGTCATCCTGATTTGTATTCTGGAAGCCCTTGGAAGCTACAGGATTATTTCGTTACAACCACAACATATGTTGGTGAGCAAAATCCCAGATTGGTTGCCGGGTTCTTCCCCGCTCACCGCAAAGAATAACGGAACTTGAAAATTCCAGACAGGGATGTTGAGTCCTAAGGCTCAACTTTCTGCACCAAGGACACCAGTTGGTACAACTCAGCAACCTATGAAAAAAAACAAATCAGTGTAAACAGTTCCTGAGTCCTGACCATACATGGCAGGAGCATACAGTGGAGCTTAGATGACAGTGTACTCTGAATGGAAAGTGGCCATGCTGTGGAATTATCAAAATAAAGCAAAACTGGCAAGTCATCTCCTTAGCATTTGGTGTTCATCTTCGGAAGACTGCCAGGTACATAAATGTTGCCAGGGAGAACACATGTCTTTAAGAAAATGAAGAAATAAAAGGAAAAAGCAGGGAGAGAGAATGGGGGAGGGGGGAGTGGGAGGGAGGAAAAGAAAACGAAGAACTTGGCTAAATAAGCAGTTACAGTTACTAACACTGCCTCCTCCACCCCCTACAGTTGCTTTAATTCTGATGACCAGTACTTATTTGCAGATGTACATAGTTTTCCCTGACCTTGGCAATATCAAAGCATTTATACAGTTAGCAGTTCTTGCACAACCACTCAAAAAGAACAGCACAAATGTTCTACCCTTCAGTGCCAGGCAGCCTCTGTTGTTCCTTCTATCCCACCTATTTTTCTTCCACTCCATTAATTTACCCACTTAGGGTCTAGTGTTAAAATAAACTGCTTTATTCTTTCTAAACAGCAGACCTTAGGGATTTTCTTATTCTTTATTTTGATGAAGTTGGGAGGAAAAAGAGCTGAGATATAAGAAAACTTAATTCACTTCATGAATTTATGCCAGGAACCAAATGCAAAGGGTTTTAAGAATTACAGCCTTTCCAGATTTGTTATGATAAAAAAAAAAAAAGTCCTCTCATGCATGGGTCTGTTCTCAACACGTAGCCAGAGAGTACAGAGTTTATACTAGAGTCAAAGACAATTTCAGTATCTACAATTACCTTAAGAGTCCAAGATAAGCATAAACAACATGAACAGTATTCATTAATGCTACTTAGTGCTTACAAGTCAGTGCCTTGAAGCTTTCAATCAATTAAAATATCTATTAACAAAGCAAAGGCCCCAGCAGACTGAACTGTTTGCCCAGGAGACTAAGGTGACACTGGGTGTCATTCATGTGTCCAAGTGAACAAAATTCAGAACATGGTGATTCATGGGCTCACATCAACCTCAGTCAAAGCTCAAAAAAGACCAACACAATGTTGCAGGAGATTCACACTCAAGTTCATTTCTTTTTTTTTTTTTTTATCTGATATATTGTGATTTATTTTATTTTTATTTTTATTTTTACAGACTGCATTTTGATTCACTGTATGCAAATGGGTACAACTTTTCCTTTCTATGGTTATACACAATGTAGATTCACACCATTCATGTAATCATACACATTTATAGGGTAATGATGTCTGTCTCATTCCATCATCTTTCATACCACAGCCCCTCCCCCTCTCATTTCCCTCTACGTTATCTGAAGTTCCTTCATTCTTCTCTTACCCTCCACCCCCCTACCCCCATTATGTATCATCATCCACTTATCAGGGAAAACATTTGACCTTTGGTTTTTTGGGATTGGCTTATTTCACTTAGCATGATATTCTCCAATTCCAACCATTTACCTGCAAATGCCACAATTTTATACTTCTTTATGGCTGAATAATATTCCATTTCTATTTTTTTTAAATGTTGCGGGGCAAGGGTGGGCACAAACTAGGATTCCGAGCAACTTTAATGGAAGGTGTAAGGGAATAATGCTCTTTTTAAAAATCATACTGCCTAGTGAAAATTCACTTTTACTATAAGGAAGGAAGTTAAAATAGACTAACTTTATATCTTTGTATGCTTTCATCTTAAAAACACTGGTAGGACTCTCTCCACAGGTCCTCCTTAGTTGAAAGGATTAAACTTTGTGATTTTCATTAATCTCTTTCCTTTTTGCTACAAGGGAGGGGAGTATAGCATTATCAGTCAAGTTAGCAAAGAATCTAGAGTTAGCCATTTAGAGTCAAATTCTGACTTCAATCTCTTATCATGTGACATACCATGGAAAAGTTACTCTACCCGGCAATGCCTCAATTTTCTCTTCTATAAAATGGGATTAGTTACAACATGCAGTAAATATTTGATGTTAACTATCATTATCTCCTCTGCCATGGTCTATTTCTTATTTGGGTTTTAACTGATGTTCCAAATAGGCAATGGTATTTTAAACAACATTATAAACTCTTAAATAGTAGCTTGCCAGGCATTAGGCACGGTTCTAAGCAATATACAAATCTGAACACCTATTACAACTAACTTTGGATGGAGGTACTATTTTCCAGAAGAAAATGCTGAGGGACAGAAAGGCAAAATTATCCAAAGGTCCACTGTACATGATACAGCGAGAAAACAGTCAGAGGTCAGGTATTTAACCACTACCCTGCTTCTTGGAGGAAATCATAATAAATCTCACAGCATCATAATTTATGAAAGAGAAATAAGCAAATTATAAGTTCAGGAACTAGTGTACATCTATCACATGTAGGTAACAAAGAAATGAGACTTAGGACTCAAATGAACTACAATTAACATTCTATTAATGCTATAGGAAAGTGTGAGGAGGAAAAAGGGCTATCTTTGAAATGTTTGCTATAAGGTTAGTTAGTTCATCACTTCACAGAAAAACTATATATAGAGATTAGAACCAAAAGCAACCTTATTCCTAAGGCCCATGGGAACTCCCACTAATCAGAAGCACTGATTAGGACACAGTCCCTGCCCCATATTTAAGCATGGGACTGATGTTCTGGAGGAAAATAAACTTCAAGAGGAAATTCACCCAAGTCCCCATGTTTAAAATATCACTAACTTCCAATAGGCTGTTAACATTAAGTGCCAGAAAGGTGGTTAATTGGTTAGATAATAATGACCCATCATCATTGCAATAATTCTTTAAAAAAATTTTTAGACTTTTATTTATGTTTATGTGGTGCTGAGGATTGAACCGATTGTCTCAGGAGTGCTAGGCAAGCCCTCTACCCCTGAGCCCCAGCCCCACTGCAATAATACTTAATGCAACTGTAATCTTGTATCAGAGCCTAGAGCAGATACTTATCTATAAGCAATTTTTTAAGACTAATGATTCTTCCTAGTAAGTGCAGTTAGGGTACCACAGATAACGTCCAAAAAATAATAATCAACCGAAAATTCAGAAAGTTTAAACAACGTGTAAATGCATTTTATCTTTTGAATTCATAGTTTTTCTTCATGTTCATATTCTGGTATGTTCCAATATGTTTCAGTATTTCAGTAAATAGGTAACAGTTTTGACCAAATGGCTGTAGATCTAGTTACTGTGACTAATGGGATATTTACTACAAAGAATGATACAAGGTCCTCATAAGCGATTTCATATTATATTCATGTATGACATTCCACAGATGTTACCCAGATCCAGCCACAGGAAATTTGTAGATTTTTTTTAAATCAGGAAATGGATATTAATACCACAACAAACTTCCACTACACTGTCACAGAATGGCTGAAATGAAAAAGATTACCATCAAGTGCTGACTAGGATGTGAACAACTGAAACTATCATATGCTGCTTTTGGGAGTGCAAATTGGTACAACCACTTTGGAAAACATTCACCATATTTAGTTTTCTGGAACACATGCTAACCATGTGATCTAGCATAGAACAAAAATGCATCCATATGTTTACCAAATATACATACAAGAACTGATAAAGCAGTATTGCCCTCAATAACCCCAACTGGAAATAACTCAAAGTTCATCAAGCAGAGGTCATATAAAGCATCTATGGCAGCCCCATACAATGGAAAGCAATGCAGCAAAGAAATTCAGCTGATTACTAAAATGTACATGATAAATAAAACAATCAAAGTTGTTAAAAGAATTCAGACACAAAAAGAACTGATTTATATAAAATTTTGAAGTCAGGCACCAGAATGGTCTTAGAAGGATAGGTTACCTTTAGTGAAGGAGGGAATACAAATTGACAAGGACCACAAGGGGCGCACCTGGGTCACTGGTAATGCTTATTTTTGCTTATGCTTATCTATTATGTTTCCAGTCATGTTGTAATGCTTATGGTTCTACTAGTATGTTGACTATATGAAAATTCAGACTCATTTGTGCCCTTCTTGGCATATATATATATATATCACATTATCAAGAAAAGAATTTTAAAAATTAAGAAAAAGCTGGGTACAGTGGCACATGCCTATAATCCCAGCAATTTAGGACTGAGAGGCTGAGGCAGGAGGATCACAAGTTTGAGGCCACTTAACAAGAGCTTGTCTCAAAAATTAAAAAAAATTTTAAAAAAGGGGGGGCTGGGGATGTAGCTCATTGTTAAAACATCCCTGGGTTTAGTTCCCAGTACCAAAAAGAAAGAAAGAAAACAGGCCTACTCTCAAGCCTGACTGTACATACATCTCTATCAGTGTACCTGAGCTACCACAGTAGAGTATCAGAGGATGACTTAAGCAACAGAATGTTCTTACAGTTCTGGAGACTAAAAGTCCAACATCAAGGGGTCAACAGAGCTTGTTTTTAGAGAGGCTTCTCTTGTTGACTTTCAGACAGCTACCTTCTGGTTGTGTCCTTACACAGCTTCTCCTCTGTGTGCACAGCATCCCTGATGTCTCTTTATCTTCTTATATGGACAATGATCCTATTGAATTAGGGCTCCACACTTCTCATCTCATTCAACCTCAGAGGACCCCTCTGAAGACCCTATCACCAAATACAGTCACAATGGAATTCTACATATGAATATTCAGGGAAAGTAATTATAGAATTCTATGTATGAATTTTCAGGGGAAACAATTAGCCCAAAACAAACCGATATTCTTAGATATTAAAAATCAAACTTTTAATGTTTCTCTATACAAAATTTTCACATTTCCAACCTCCAAAATTTAAATCTCAGTATTAAAACTGCCTAAAGTTTCCCATTGTAAATGTCCTTATAAATATGTTATTTGTAAAAATAAAATTTGAAGGTTTTAAAAATTATATGCAAATAATTTTTAAGTCAAAGATGATATTTTTAAATGAAGTCCAGTTATATTGACCACTTCTAATGCCAATTATATATGTACCCAGGTCACAGACAGGTAAGTGATATACATCGACACAAGTCCCTTGTTTAACATCTACTTATGATAAACTGAAAACATTTAAAAGGTGTTCTTTCAAATTATGTACAAACCCAACATGCTTACTGTTACCATCTACCACACATTCTGCAAATGCTTTCAGGAGATCACATCTATTATGTTTCCAGTCATGTTAATGAGAGTTTTTGCTTATTTTCAAATGGGAACAAAATATGGCCATTTTAATGTAATAGAGATTACATTTTCCCAAGGAAAAATACAATTAAAAAAAATTTTTAGTTGTAGATGGACACAATACCTTTATTTTATTTATTTATTTTTTATGTAGTGCTGAGTATTGAACCCAGTGCCTCACATATGCTAGGCAAGCACTCTACCACTGAATTACATCCCCAGCCCCAATTTTTAAACTCCAAATTCTTGCCAAAACTGCTGGTTTGCCTTCAATAACTGTGCAATTGGCACACAGGATCTTGGAGGACTGTCTGTGTATGGTTATTACCCCAAATCCATGCCATAGTGAGCACCTTGTTCTATTGAGATTCAAGGAGACGTACCTCTACTTCTACATTTTGGAATAGATTTTTTGCCTTCTGTAATGGTTAATTTGAATTGTCAACTCAATTGGATTAAGAGGTGCCAAAGATTAAGAGGCTTCTGGATGTTTCAATGAGGGTTTGTCTAGGAATGATTCACATGTGGGATAGCTAACTGAAGAGGAGACCCTCCCTACGAATGGCCAGCACCATCCAATAGGATGGTGGCTTGGATGAAATAAAAATAGGAAGAAGGAAGCAACAGCAGAGGCAAACTCCATTCTCCTGAACTGGTTCTTGATTGCTGCTGCAAATGCCTGAGGACATGAGATTCTCGCTCCTTCACTCTTCCAAAGCAGACTTTGCAAAGTGATTCTCCAGTGAGTTTTCAGAAGCCTTCAGTCTCGGACTGGGATAACACTGTTGATCCCTCTTGTTCTGAGGCTTCAACCTCTTGGACTGCATGGCTACTGGTTCCTCCAGTTCTCCAGCCTGCAGATGGTCACTGGCTTACATGACCAGAAGCTGGATAGTCCACCATCTAATAAATCCCCTTTTAATAAATCATACTTCCTGTTGATTCTGTTCCTCTAGAGAACCCTGACTAATACACCTACGTACATTCTCAAATATGTTTTAACAATATATATCTACATTTAGACTGCTTAACAGTTCTCATTTATAATTGTTCTCAAGCAAGAATGCATTTCTAAGAACATGTCAAAAGGAAGATATTGAGGAAAAACAAGTTCCAGTTACTTTATACTCAGTGTGTGAATCCCTCCTAGTCTTGTGAATTGAGTCCTCAAAATTCCACAAAAGAGGAATAAATAAATACAGTGCCAAAGGGACAGTTGTTAAACAGGGTTCAGTGACTGCCTTTTGATGAACATTTTCAAGAGCTTAAATGAGAAATAATAGACTCTATACTATTAGGTTTCTATTTGCCACATCTTGCTCATTTAAATATTGGTTTCCATGCAATTTTGACAAGTTGCTTTGGTCCTCCCATGTTCAGCCCTCATCTCATGACTCAAAGTTGTGGCCTTAGCCTCCCAGGTTAGATCTCACTGTCCCAGAGGCAGAATAGATATGGATACTTGAAATGGAAAAGACTTTGGGTAACTTCCCTTTTGCCGACTCATGTAAGTATAACTCAAGGCCTTTCATTCATGCCAAGGACTATGAAGTCCCTTCTGCCCACAATTACATCATACCAAGGCAAACATCATGGGTTCCTGCTACAACATTCCTAGCTCCTTCTGACACCACCAGAACAGTGCTCTAGAGCAGGCTTCCCTTGGCTTCATCTCTTTTCTTTCTAACTATTTCTGGGTAAACAAGTTCCGCTCCTTCTTAGCCAGTTCTCTTAACTTCCTGCAATCAAAAAATTCCCAGTTGGCAGAGACCCAAAATTTTTCCAGTAGCCTAAGAGTTAGTTACTCAGACATACCAGTGGCATATGCAAATGCTGTGTAGAGAACAGACAGCTGGGCAGGGAGCATCCTCTGATGGTATAAGTATGAGGAGGCAGCAACAAGCCAGCATGGAAATCCCCCCATGCAGCAGGAAGACAAGTTTAAGGACAGTTGTAGCTAACCATGGGAAACAGACCTGAGGGAAGCGCTTGGGTAGTGCCAACCAAGGGTCAACAGACTTAATAAGAGGGTCAAATGTGACCATCTCCAATAAAAATAGAAATAAAATTTCCAAGGGGATTTAGAGAAGACCCTCCTACCAGAAAAAATGGGAGTGGGGAGTGGCAAGGGTATAATCTAGAGCCATGATGCAGGACCCAAGAAACAATACGGAAATGTGACATCCATAAGAAATGGGGCCGCTCTCCCAGTTGACAGATTCTTTACAAGAGCACTGGTCCTCACTGAGCCAGGAAAGCAGGTTCCCTTGCAGTTTTCCTCCTCATTTTCCACTCCACCCAGAGGCGTCAGAGGGAGACACATGCTCACCCACATCTCAGGAGACTTCAGTCTGAACAAACCCACAGCCCTGGCAGGGCTGTCTGCCCACGTGCTTCCTGCAGGACTTGAAGTCCTTTCTGTTACCAAATAGAAGAGTGTTTATGCTAGGGAACCTGACACTGTCTGCTTAGGGGACAGTTCCAGACCACTGGGCAGAAACACACCACACGTTAACTGAAACAAAACTAAGCCTCCAAAGAGGGCAATCATTTAAAGAACATCAGTGACGCCATGTATTCTACTTAACCTTGGAAGCTTCAACCATTTCTTGACCAAGAACAATCTTCTCTTTCTCAATCCAAATCCAAAGAGGAAGAAGAAAACTCCAGCTTGAGGAACTGGATGTCACGTCTCCCTCCCCTGGAAACCACCAAATTCAAAACCCAGCAATCTTTCCTGCTGTGGTATTGTCATTGTTATGAAAAAAAAAAAAAAATCCTCCCTAATGCAGTCTACACTTCTCCTTCCCCAAATTGCCAGGAAAGACTGCAATTCTTATTCACAGTCTCACTCACATTGTAAATATTTTCATTATGAAAAACAACACAATTTTTACTTTAATTCACAGTAAAATCATGCCATGTAAATCTTAAGAGTTTAAGATGACTCTTTAAAAACAATAATTCCATTTTAACACACACTTTTCAAAACCACGAACGAAAGACCTCCCTTACCTGCCGAACAAAACTGTTTGAGGTAGTGTCAGATGATGTGCTCCCATCGGATCCTTTAAATCTGTTTTTCTTTCTGGCTCCTTTTCCATATGACTACCAAAAAAAAAAAAAAAAAAAAAAAAAAATGAGGTTATTATCAGGCCCTTTCACAGGAATCTAGGCCTAGTTCTAGAAAATATCAAAGGCCAAAACAAGTAAGAAACTGCCACTAAATGGGCAAATGGAAAATTAGTACTGGTGGAATCACAAAAATTTAAGTATATGGGGAAAAGGGGTTTCTAGACAAAGCATTTAATAACTACTGAACAGAAACAATTTATGCTATCTGCAAATATCTTTAGCATCTTTTCTAAGCATTTAAGAAATAAGCATTTAAGAATAAGACATTAAAGATGATTTGTTTCAATAATAGGATCCAGTCGAGCACAAACATCTACAAACGAACTTGCTTTTTCTATTGTGTCTACAGTTTACATTTGAGCTCTAAAAATGTATTATGGCAATCTATGTGTAATTCCAAGCACAAATAAATTTATTGCAAATATTAAACATTAAAACAAATGAAAAATTATTGAAAACTGAACTTTAGAATTAAAAATGCACAGGTCAGATTCCTGCCTATAGCAGGCCTTGAGCAAATTTAACCTTTTCAAGCATCATTTTTTTCATCTTTAAAATGGGGCTGTTTTAAGTAAAATAATGTATTTATAACATTTAGAACAACATCTAGTACATGATGAAGGCTCAAACTAATATATAAGAAGCAACTCCACAAGAGGACTGGAAAGTAAGGGGTGAGATTGGACTAAAGAATATAATATGATGGCAATTACTAGGCTCATAAGATCATTGAATTATCAGAATATACAATCATGCTCTAGTTATATAGTCAAAGTTTTCATTAAAAATATAAACCAAAATATACGTAGTACTTAGGCAAGCTGAAATCTATTAAACATTTTTGTTTTGAGTAATTTAGGTAAGTTTGCAATCAGTGAGAGGGTGGTATAATATTAAAGCAAGAATTTTTCTTAAATATGTTTGTTCTCTTCCAAGTATCTAAGGGATTTATGTAATACAAACGTGTTTCCATGACATTTAATTAACTCTGAACTTCATAAAAGGAAAGACAAGCTAGGCTGGGCTTTCATAATGTAATATACAAAGCTCTTCTCACTTCACAGCTTATTCTTCTTTCTTACATAAACATTATTCAATAAACTGTTGAAAAATAACATTCTTTTAACTATACTCTTCCTTTTCCAATTATTATGTAAAGGTTTAGACAGAAGTATCTTACAAGGCCTAAGAAGGCAAAAAATCAGGTATGAATCTCCTTAAAATTATTTTTAAAAAATTATATTATTCCAAATGTAAAAACACTTATTACCTTGAAAGCATTGTTAAGGCCTAACATGTTTCTTATGGGAGGGTTGGGGACAATCTATGTTAAATATGCTATTTATCTTCATAAGGAAGATCAATTATTTGAGAGCAAAGACAAAATACCATCTTATACCATTTTTCCTTCCGGGACCATTTTGAAACTGGAAAAGTGTGTCTTTGCAATCCTGTTGTTTATTTCAGTTTTTTAATGATAAATATTTTACTTTTCAGCTGCTTGGGTGTCTCAAGCTTTTTCATGGCTGCTCATAATTGCCCAATATGCACTGTGAGAGTCACACGATGCTGAAGACATTCAGTCCCACAGGTAGTGGCTGCTTTGTGCAAACAGTTAGGCACATTTAAAACCTCACGTTAATTTTTCTAGACCCCTGGGGATACTGTTAGCAAACAGTATTTCAGGTGCACTTAGCTACCTATGCAATGTAAAGATGGGATTAATAGTTTAACTGTCCTAAAACACAGTTTGCATACTAGAAAATAACACACCGAATCAGACGAAAACTGGTGACAGTTTTGAAAATACTGTCTTCCATCACTTGAATGCTTGAGTATGACTTACACTATTAACTTGCTCATATTTAATACTGTTACAGCAAATCCCTATTCATTATATATTAAAGTCAAAATAGATAATTCAATTCTGTTATTTTACTCACATTAGCATAATTTCTCTATTAAAGTGTCCTTTCTTTAATTGTACAGAAACTACTCAATGACTTTTTTTATATAAATCAGGATAAATAAAGCATCTCTGAAAAGCTAATGGGCTATTTTTATGTACTTTAAAAATATTAGTGAAAATTTATACTGCCATTACAAAATTAGACTTCCTTTTATCCAATGCATATTTAAAATCAAGTTCCTCTTGCTGAAATAACTTTTTCCCATTACTCTAAATCCTTGAAAATAAGTATTTCATCTGGGGAATTAGAAAAAGGTGAAGGTGAAACCTCCCCTAAATGGATAAAGGTAAGATTAAGTGTCCAAATATTTAGCTGACTATATTTAAGAAAGAAGCATAGTTTTCTTAATTTTCTACTTCAAATACAGGTACTTGCATGAACAATGGTTTCTTTTTTTAAAAATTTCAGGAGTATTTATGAATACCCAGTACTAAAAGAGTTATCCATTAGGGTAGCTCTGGTTATAAGCAAAAAAGGAGAAAAGACAGGGGTTTGGCCAGAGGATGGTGTTACCTATACATTCTCCCTGGTATCAGCAGGTCCCAAATCCTCCTCAGAACAACCCAGAAGGTGACCATTTTCTACTCGTTGCCTATTAACTACATGGAGCTTAATAAAAACAAACTATGTCACTATAGTAAAAAAGGGGAAAAATATGTTTAAAATCCTTTAGTTGTCCTAAAACGCCAAACTAAGATTTCAGATACAAAAAAAAAAAATTTCTGAAACTTCCACAATTTTATTAAAAATATGCTCAAAATTCATCATGTCAATATCAGCTCAGTATGAATATCTTGACACAAAGCAGTTTTTCAACATGGACTCTACTAGATAGAGAACAGTGAGAAGAAATAGAGGAATGGATTTTATTCAACAAATGAATGTTCACATTTTCAGAGGCAATTAAAATCTAATTTCTGAATAATCAAAGGAGACAGTAGTAATTATGCGTTTTCAGTTAACTGCAGATTACAGCAGGGCACACAAAGTTGCCATGGCAGCCCCAGGGGGACAGGTATAAGATTGATGCCGGTTCTGGGTTCAATGGCTACATACCTTGACGGTTCTACCTAGGAACTGCTCCCCATCAGCAGAGTCCTGATGCCTCACGTTGATTTTCATTCTCAATTCATATTTGTCGATGTTTATCCCTTTGAATTTCATTTTCCTCATTTTATGGACCCAAAGCAAACAAAACCAAAACTACCCAGTGAGGAATCATCCACTAAATCTCATTTGCCAATAACTTAGCGTGAACAAGGCTGTCAGTCCTTTACTAGGAGGGAAGTAGCTGAGATTACTCCCCAGAAAAGGGGAAATATAAGTTGGCTTTTATATAGATCAGTTCACACAAAAGCAGAAAGAAATCAGGAAGTAGCATTAACAGAGCCCTTTGTGGGTAAGGCACATGAAGGAGAAAGGAAGGATCAGGACTGCATATAGAGGTTTACCCAGGGAGGAGGACAGGGGTTGGCCAGGGACTCTCATGGTCAGTCTACCTCCTGCCATGCTGGAAAAGATCTGAGAAAGGCCCTTTTTAGGACTACCATAATTAATTTTAACTCTCTGTAGTTGTAAAGTGGTATTTCACATATACTATCCGTAGGACATAGACACGTCTTCCAGTCACAAATTGAAGAGTTCCACCACCCCTTAGAGGGTGAACAGATTTCACTCAGCTTTTCTGGAGAAGACCAAAGTTACCCACTGATAGGATTCAAACGGGTTAAATATGCAACAGGTAAACTAAGTCTTTACATAATAAAAGCACAGAACTACCAGAACAACTACTCCTCAATTCAATCAGGCATTATATTTCAAATTTGAAAACACTCAAACTGATTGGCATATTTTTAAATTTCTCTCGTGCAACTCCAGAACAAAAATACCACTCAAAATGAAAATGACCAGTGGTTAGGAATGAAGGTTTTTGCAAAACATATAAAGCACAGGACCCATGATCATTACGTTTGAAGAATGCAGAAGACAAATTTGTACCAGGGACCTAAGAACGTTTCTGGAAAACAGTGCTGACTCGGTTTAAAAGCCACAGGAAAAAAAAAAGGCTGGCGCTCTTTTTTGATAAAGCTCCTCACTACAGCAGCTCAGGATGTTGTCATTACCAGGCCTTAGCCCTCCAACCTGCTTGGTGAAGCATCTGGCAAAGCTGGCCTAGGGCGGAACCAGCTGGGATGTGTTGCTAGGAGCAAAACAAACAGGCCCTCTGCTTACTGCCTGTTCATTTTCAGGTGTGACTGGAGATGCTGGTTACAATCTCTTGAAGGCCTAAATTGGCCAAACTACTGTTTCTCGTCCATTTCCTCTTCTGTCACCATACAATTTTCAATCCCAGTCACTAGCTTCCCATCCATCCAGGAGCTGTTCCACTCCCTGGAGAATTACCAGTTCCATACTTTAGAGTAAGGCTGTCCACTAGCAATATAATATGAGCCTCCTGCCTATTTAACATTTTCTAGTAGCTGCGTTAAAAAGGCAAACAACAACTGGGGAACTTCTTTACAATGATGCATCTTATTTAACCCAACATATTCGAAAGATTATCACTTCAACATGGAACCAATTTAAGTTATTCAGATGTGTTCTTTATTTCATATTAAGTCTTGGGATGCATGTGTGAATTTCATATTTATAGCTCACCTCAATTCAGTCGAGCTATATTTCAAGTGCTCAAAAAACTATAGGTAACCAGCATGTATTACAGTAGGCAATGTGGACTTGGAGCTTGGAGAGTCCTACATGAGCACTTGACTTTAAAGATGGAGACTGTCCAAGTTTGCACCAAAATGGTTTAACAGGTTACTGAAAAGGCAATGCAATCTGCTTACATCAAAACCTTCAAGTGCTTGCAGTTAGATGGCCATTACCTTCATGTTAAGTAGCGCATCCATTCTGCTTATGAAAGTATACTAGGGGAAGGGGTTGGAACGTAAGAGGGTGTTCATTCCACTAAGCAAGATTATTGATCCCCCCCAAAAAAAATGACTGTGCAGATTGTGAATCTACATCTTTTGCTTTTTTCATATGAAACTTTTAATATAATCCTGAGGTGAAGCGGAAAAGTTTCTTAAAACCGATAATTACAGGTTCTGTTTGCAAATGGTAGTTCCATTTCTCGGTAGAATTACTATTACTCAGTGCCACAAGAGAAGAGGGATGCTCTAAAGATAATTTCCTTTCTCAGGTGGTTTGACAGCTGGTCTTTGTGCCCACCAGAGACACAGAAAGAATGGCTTTGCCAAGTTTCACACAAGCCTATGATGCCATGATTAATCAGATATAAAATAAACAGGGCAATGTTACTCTCTAATAATGGATGTCATGTGAACACAATTCAAGCAAAAACTGCTTTCATTTTTGGAAGGCAAAGAAAGCAAAAAGAGATTCTGTTGCCATTCAGTGTTTATACCTCACCTGCTATACAAAATGCACTCCTCTTTCCTCTTCACCATCCTATATCTATGCAATCACTTACCAATTCCTGTGGATTTATTTTGAAATGTCTAGTGTGAAGACCTATCAACATCCATAATCTTTTTATCCCTTTAGGCCGTATTACCTCTTGCCCAAACTCTTACATCAATTTTTTCTGGCAGCCCTCTTTCTGTACTCCAAACTATACTAACATTCCCAGGTGGATCTCCTCAATGAATTATCAACATGGCTGCTTTCCTGAACCCCTTTTACAGATGCCTATTATTCAATACACCAAATGTTCCTGCCTCCAAGTTATGGACTCAAATTGTCTCTTTAGTCTGATGCCTGACCATACCTAATCTGTACCCTTCCACACTCTTTTTAAGCTAGGGATTATAAAAGTATGCTGTGAATGTGACTTCTAACTTGTGTGATTGCTTCACAGACAGCCCCCTACTATTTCAAAATCTGTTGTAATCTCACCCACCCTTCAAATTTCTTTTTAATCTATGAAGTCCTAATAGATTACTCAATGAAGAATATTTGTGATTTATGCCTTTTAACCCTTATAATATTCTCTTATGGACCCATGACATACAATGGCTGTGCATTTGTTATACTTCCAGCTACTGGAAATGTAAGTTTTTGAAGGCAGAAATCATGAATCATTTCCACATTGCAGCTGCACAATAAATATTTGTTGACTTATGTTTAATTATATAAACCACTAAGTAAATTACCTCTTATCTGAAGGCAGTCATGCTTCGTGTCAGCCCTAACTTTGATCTCCAAGAATTTAGGAACTGTTTTTATTATATGAAGACTTTTCTTTTAAAAAAATCCCTCAAGGAAGATCAAAGAGAAAAGAGACTTTTAAAAAGTCCCTTCCTCTATCAATATTCAAGACCTTCATCCTAGAATAACCAAGGTCTCCGAGTACATTTTTCATTCTCATCTAACCCAGCAAGGCAAGCATCTAGATCAAATCAGGAGTCTAAAACAAATGTGAAGAGTAGGAGTTAGAATCTGGATCCTCTGGCAGAGGTTACAAGAGAACACAGCTAGTTAGTTACACATCACCACATTGCTGGTGAAGCCAAGCAGCTCAGGGTAGACTAAAATCTTGCTATTTCACTACCACAAAAGAAATGTATTTCAGATTATACAAGTCCTTAGTTCCTACATTCTTCCCATCTCAAATCAAAATAAATTATGTGTTCTAAGTTAGCACATTTATTTCCCAGTAGTCAAAGAAAGTTCAATAAAGCTGGACTATTATGCCACTTGGAGTTATTATTACAGTATCAAAATACCTCCAGCAGCCAACTTCCACCTATCAAAATAACAACAGCATTGAGACATGTGCAACTTTCATTAGGCTGGCTCACACCACTCCACTACCACAATAAATAACACTCTTAGATGATCTCTCATATACTTTTTGTGTATGTGTATGCACACATACATTTATACCCACCCCCCATGTATCTTACTACAATTTACAATCTGGCAAATATAGGATTGAAAGCCAATGTCATTAAACAGACATTTCTCCAAAAAGATGCTTGCATAGTAACCCTAACCTCTTCACAGCACTCCCAGCCAGCCCACAGCTAGGAGTCTGAAGTCATTTCCCCGCCAGGCTAAAAGTTGAGAGACTCCTTACCGCTGAGATCTGGAGGTGTCAGTAATCTAAACTGTACCTGCCAAAGCCTTACGTAAAAGCCACCTTATCATTGCCCAACGCCTACAACTGACATCTCTTATTTCACAATGAGCAGAGAAGCAGAATTTTTCCAGAAACCGCAAATACTCATCCGAGAGGAAGGGGATCCTAGAGTTCCCCGAAAGAGCTAACATTTCAAGGGAAATAGAAAAATTAAAACTTTTCTTTTCCCCAACTCTCTCTCCTTAAGGGAAAGGAACAAGGAGTCTAGGCAAGCTTTGGTAACTGCCACGGGGGATAACCGAGTGGTCGGGGCGAGGTAACACCCCAGGTGCTGAGGGTGGTCGGCGCTCCTCCGAAGGTGCCCGGCAAGGTCCACCGCCCATCCCCTCCCCCATTGCACACACCCCCACTCCCACCCCCGCTAGGAGCTGGACCAGAAGGGTCGGCGTCGGAGAAAGCGCTGCGGGAAGCTGAGACCCCTCCCGCCCACTCGGACTCACGATCTTGAGCAGGTCCAGTCCACTCGCCTGGTTCATGTCTCTCCATGTGCCTCTCCCGGAAAGGAGCCAGGAGAGCTGAGCAGAGCGGCCGGGAAGACCGGCAGGTCGCCCCCGCCCCTTCGCACTTGCTATTCGGAAGCAGAGAAAAATGGAAGCCGAAGAGCCAGGGAAAGGCGCAAAGGGGCAGGGTCCCCAGCGCCAGGAGAGAAGTGGGTGGCAAACGGCAAGGGGAAGAGGAGGTGGCGAGGAGACCCGGGAGCGAGGGAGCTGCGAGGCCAGCGATCACGGGAGAGGAGGCGCGGAGAGAAACGGAGGTCGGCGCCCGGGCGGCTCACAAAGAAAGAAGGCGCCGCGCTCTCGCTACCTGTGCTCCAAGCGCCCCCGCGGGAGCCGCGTTGTCCAGCAGTTCCATCTGGATCTCCTGCGCCACCGCCGCCGCCGCTGTGGGAGGCGACTTGGACATGTCGCTTTGGACCATTGGCAAAAAGTCCGCTGGAAGGAAGCGAGCGGCCAGCCACTGGCCGCGGGTCCCCTCCTCCTCGCCCCCGCCCCGCGGCTCTTCGGGGACCGCCTGGGGCTCGGGCCCTGCAGCTCAGCACAGCGCCCCGCAGCGCCCCAGGGCCCGGCTCTCAGTGCGCGGGACCCCGCTGGGCCATTGTGCAGAGCCGGACGCGTGGAGCCCGAAGGTGGTGGCTCAGGCACTCGGCTGGGTGGCCGGGGCGAGGGACTCCTTCCGTGGTGCAGCAGTGCTGGCGGCGAGACGCGAACTGCGGGCGCCGGGGAAGGTCCTCGCCAGGAGGGAGGGAGCTCCGGGAGCGCGAGCCAGGGGGAGGCGCGTCGGAAAGCGAGAGTGACAAGCAACCGACACCGCGAAAAGTTCCTCGCAGGAGGCGCGGGCCGCGTGGGCTCCGACCCAGCCGCTGCGCGTCGCCGTGGCACACGCGTTGGAAAGTTTTCAAAGCCACGAAAGCCAGGCCTGGTGCCCGGGAGGTGACTCCGGCTGCAGAGCTCAACTCCCGCTTCTCCAAACCACCTCCAGGACCTAAGAGCCTCTCGGCGGGCGGGCAAGAGCCGGTCACTCAGTTCTTAAGTAGAAAGTTTTAAATGGGCAAAGGCTTCATGCAGCTCCAGAGAGCAAGTGCCTGCAAAGAACATCCATAGTAGCTGAAAACTCTATGTCAGTGATGAGGAACCGAAAAGAAAAGGGACTGATGGATTAAAGATTGTGTGCCCACCTGAATCTGCAGTTGACCTCCTTAACTAGACACTAATCGACCAAACCTGAGTTCAGACTTTTTTTTTTTTAACTTCTATTTGTCTTAGTCTTTGCTTTCTTTCCAGGGTTGATGTTTGGCTTAGACTATTCTACTCAGATATTCCTAATAAAACACCTTTTAATGGTCGCATCTCATTTCGACGAATTTTACTGTAGTAGAAATCTCTGTACAAGTTTTCCAGGCGTCTGAACGAATTTGTATCAACAAAATAAAACACTTGTGTACACTTTAATATTCACGCAAAAGTTTCCTGCAGTCTTCAGTTGCAGTACTTGTTCTCAAACACTAAACGGATATTTTAAACTTCTGTCCACCCACAATACACTGATTTGAGCCAGGCATTAAGAAAAAAAAAAAAAAAGTTTTGATATGGCTTAAGATTTAGGTATATCCAATTTGACACTTATTTTCTCAATCTTTAGGGTTAATGCTCTAATGTCATTTTAATTTACATTTTACTAAATAAAAACACTAGAATATCAGTCTGCAATTATTTAAAAAGGGAGAGGTGTGGGCCATGTTCAAAAAACAACAAAGTATGGAGCTGAGAGCTGTGGTTTAGAATAAGGGTGGTAGCCAGGCAACAAAGAATGAGGCACCCTGCCTTGTAGGCCTGGTTAGGGAGCTCCCCAGCTCCCTAGCTAAAATTTGTTTTGTTTTTGAAATTTATTTATAACAATTAGAAGTGCTTTTAGATACATGCATTATGTTGTATGTTTGTGTGTGTGAAAATGAAAAATAAATTGTATTTAAAGCTTTGTTAACCCCATGATCTTTTGGCAATATCACTCTTCTGGCCCTAATTATTTAAGCAAGCTGTTGATTTTTCTTGAGGATACGTTTAAATCTCAGGGATAACATCAAATGTACACTAGATGGTAAACTCTAATTAAAAAAAAAAAAAAAAAGATGCTATGGACTATGCTTATTCACCAGGACACACTTGGAAAGCCAGCAGGTTGTCCTCCAAATTCTTTCAAGATTAATTCAAAAAGTATGAGTCAAGTTTCTATTTAGTGCTACTGACTGAGCGCAGCCAAAGAAGACCAGATCACTGCCACCTTGGGGCTCAAGTCTAGGCACTGAGTACTTGGAAGTTAATTAATACATACTTGAATGAATGGTTTAAAAAAAAAAACAAAAAACTTGAGATTTGATAAAAGAGTATTCCCCTGACATCCTTCTGATTTCTTCAATCATACTTAATTATTTGTGCATCCTCTTTGAATTATGACCATTTGGGAAGTAGAATTTTATCTTTCATCAGATTTCTAAAAAGACCACAAAATAACAAAACAACCCCCAAAATGACTTTTAATAATGGTTACACTTATAGCCAGAAGGCAAGTAAAGTTTGAATTAAATGTTCAAAAGTGATACAGTATATTCATTTCATATATTCTATGATACTGAACTCTGTTTCTATGCTTCTTGAAACTGCTAGACAAAGTTCCTTGAGGGCAGCAATTGTTTTCATCTTAGAATCCCCAGCACTGTGGAGTCTGGTGTCTGGCATTTAGCTGGAGCTTTATAACATCTGTTGCATAAATGAATGAATGAATGAATGAATGCTAAATGATAACTTCCTGCTGCTTTAAACAGCATACAACTTAGCTTGCTTTAACATACAAAGGTAACATTTGCCTAATCATGACCTCCATGTGAACTATGCTAATTTAATTAACATGTATTGAACACCCATACAATAGAGTATACTCATTCAGATTTCCTGTCTGGCTTGTAAAAGCTTTCAAATGAAAAGCAACAAAATGTTACTCCTTTAGAAGGGAGAAAAGTCAGAATAAATATAGAATTAAAAGGCTTGGAAAACTGTCAATGATGCCTTCTATCATGGTCGATTTTCTTATTTTTAGCAGTTTGACTTGAACTGGGTTTCAAAGCATAGATGAAAGTGAAAATTTGATAAGTAAAGCCTAATCCTTTTAATGTTAAAAGTTACGCAAATGCAAGAAACTCCATCAGTAATGGATGTACCATCGTCAGCAGAGGCATTCAAATGCAGATGACTAATTTCTTCAAGCTGTATGTTAGCTTCACTGTGCTCATTAGTCCTAGTAATGGACAGACATATTCTAGGCATTACTAATGCTCCGAAATGAGAACAGGGGCTGGTAAGAAACACTGGCCAAGGAAGCCAGAAGTTTAAAAGAGCATTTTTCCCCCTAAGTGGAAGAAAGCATGATTGCAATTACTTTATTTCTCCTCTCCCACTTGAAGATTTGTGACTACATTTATACCTGTGCCTTGTGTGGTTTCTCATTTTACTTAGATCATTTTTCACCAGACAGATCTGAATTGGGGCCATTATTAATTGCATTTGCATAAGTTATATCTGTATTGGCTACAGACCTGACTCAGCAGAATGCATTTCATGAAGTTACACATTGGCTGTTTGTAAGCCTGTTCTATCAAATGAATGTCCTGAATTACAGAATGTTATTTGAAAGCATAAAATGATGCAAGTAGATCTATCATTAAAAAAATTGTATGTGTGTATTTGAGAATGTGGGTATAGGGAAGGATTAAAACCAGCATATGCAAATGGTGAGGGAAAGCTTAGATTCACTTTCTCATGAAAGGCTTCATGGAAGTGAAATTTCATGAGTTCTCAGATCTACCTAGGAGAAAGCATTCTGGAACATCTAATATCTGTATAGCACTTTTTAGTTTATAAAGCACATTTGTTATTTATGTTTTATCCAAACCTTGTTACAAAAGTGACAGTTGAGGCTTTGGGGTGCAGGCTTGGTGTTAAAGATTTGTATACACTGTCTTGCCTGTGAGTAACATACTATGCCCTTTGTTAAAGTAAGTCAAATTTTGGGAACAAATGAACCCTAATGAGAATTTTTTTTTTCTTTTTTTTTTTTGCGGTGCTGGGGATCAAACGCAAGGTAAGCACTCTACTGACTGAGCTATCTCCCCAGCCCTTAATGGGATTATTTTTAAAATGTATTCTTCTGATATTTAGTGGAGGAGTTCCCCATCTGAAGCTCTTCGTGTTAATATTTGGGAGTGAAGACTTGAGTAACTGTCTGTCATCGTGGTTTCCAAGGGGGCTGCTATTGTTGCCATGGTTATTCCCATCTGGGTTGGTCAGAAGGATAAAAAACGAATGATGAAGAGCAGGTGGTGGTAGATGGTGGGATTTGCAAGTTTTTATTGGCCAAACTTGGAAATTATACACATCTCCACTTCCATTTTACTAGTTAGAACTGTGTTGCATAGAGAAACTACACAGTAAGTTGAGAAAAATGGTCAAATTGTGTAGTTTAGGAAGAAAAGAAGGCTGCACTTTCAACAGCGAAGACTGACTGACTTAACCAAGCCTGAATAGCTGACAGGTGACAGAGATAGGACTTAGCCTTCCTTTCAAACCCCAACTCTAAGACTTCTTGTCAGTCAATCATAGAGCCTGTCACACAGGTTAAGACTAAGTTGTTGGTTACAGAATCAGATTTACCTGTCTTCTGCTTGCACGCTGGGATGACTGCAGCAGTGTACCTGCTAGAAATAGAACTGTTCTCATAAAATAGCTGTGAATTGAAGAAAGTTTATCAATACATGCCATTTGTGTGTGTGTGTGTGTGTGTGTGTGTGTGTGTGTGTGTGTCCCCTCACGCATGCAGGCACAATAATGCTATAGGAATAAATAACACTGAATAAGGTATAGCTGCTGTACTTCTAGAACACACAGTAGGGTAGGGAAGACACAAACAAGGAATGATGATCATGATTACAAAAAGATCAGGAAAGAATGTTCCATGCAAAAGGCCAGAAATTACAAAAAAATAAAAATAAAAAAGAAAGGGAAGAAATTCTGTAGGACTTGAAAATAGAGTTGGAAGGTAAGGGGACTGGTAGGCAGTTGATAATGAAAACCATCCAAGTTACCCAATCCTTTGATTTCCTAGGGATTCAACCTATCTGTCAATAAAATGTTCCAAGCAAACACTTTGGTCTCCCATGCTTTTTCTTGCCAAACCATTTTTTTTTTTTAACAGAAGGTACAAACACATACATGTACACCCACAGGTTGTAGGACTATAGATTGAGACATCCAGTTTATTAAGAAGTATATCCAAATTTATACATTCACCATAGCCAATTTATTTGTAGCTGAGATTCCTAGTTCTCCATACCCCCTTGTGAAGAAACTTTTATATTAGTTTGGCACTTTGGTACCTGGAACAAAGTTTGTATTTTTCTCTGTCTCTCTTGTAGCTAGCTACATCTCTATGGCTCCATTGAGCATAAGTAAAGTGTGGGTAAGGAAATTTTGGGAAGGTATGTGCTAAAGTTGAGTGAGAATAAAGGAACCTGGGTCATTGATTATACCATAAGGCCACCATGCCAGTCCAGAGTTGCCAACTTGTAGAGTCCTTTTAAGTGAGGCAGCAATGCACTATTATGTTGCTAAAGTCTATGTTAAATCATACATAAGCTAAGGATCCTATTTATTACTCAAAACATCTCTTTTAAAGTTAAAACCTTTAAGGAATTATTTACCTTACTTTGGTTTACATATCACAGGAATTCTGGTCTCATAAAGTGAGTTGGGATGTGTTTCCCCCTTCTCTATTTCTGGAGAAATTTATGTGTAATGAGTTATAGATTGATCCTAAGTATCTGGAAAAATTTAGTGGGTCTGGAGTTTTCTATCTGAGAAAGTTCTAAATTGTTAATTTGATAAAGTACTATTCAGGTTATCTATGTTTTCTCAAGCATTGATAGTTCTTGTTTTTTAAGAAGGTCTCCCTTTTCAGAGAAAACCCCACATAAACACAGTTAACTCATACTGGACAAAGGCACCACAAACATACATTGGAGAAAAGATAACCTCTTCAACAAATGGTGCAGGGAAAACTGGAAATCCATATGTAGTTAGATGAAATTAGACCCATGTCTTGCTGCACAAAACTCAACTTAAAAGTGAATCAAAGATCTAGACATTATAACAAGAATCCTTTATCTACTGGAAGAAAAGATAGGCCCAACATTCCATTATGTCAGCTTAGGAAATGACTTCCTCAACAGGACTCCTAAAGTGCAAGAAGTAAATTCAAAAGAGAATAAATGGGATGGTATCAAACTAAAAAGCTTCTTTACAGCAAAGGAAACAGTCAAGATCACAAAGAGAGAGGCTACAGAATGGGAGAAAATCTTAGCCACCTGCACCTCAGATAAAGCATTAATCTCCAGGACATATAAAAGACTCAAAAAACTTAACACCAAAAAAAAAAAAAAAAATCAATAAATAGGCTAAGGAACTGAACAGACACATCACAGCAGAAACATGAAAGGTCAACAAATAAACATCTCTATCAATTAGAGAAATGTAAATTAATACTGCACTGAGATTTCATCTCACTCCAGTCAGAATGGCAATTATCAAGACTACAAGTAACAATACATGTTGGTGAGGATGTGAGAAAGGGGTACACGTATACATTGCTGGTAGGAATGCAAATTGGTGCAACCACTCTGGAAAGCAGTATGGAAATTCCTCAGAAAACAGACTGGAACCACCATTTGACCCAGTTTTCCTACTCCTTGGTATATACCTACCCAAAAGGACTTAAAATCAGCATATTACAGTGATACAGCCACATCAATGTTTATAGGAGCTCAATTCACAATAGCTAAGCTATGAAACCAACCTAGATGCCCTTCAACAGATGAATGGATAAAGAAAATGGGATATATAAACACAATGGAATATTATTGAACCATAAAAAGAATGACTTTATGACATGTGGTGGAAAATGGATGAATCTGGAGACTATTATGCTAAGCAAAATAAGCCAATACCCCAAAATCAAAGGTTGATTGCTCTCTCTGATATGTGGATGCTACACATAATAAGGGGGAAGAGGAAGAATAGTTTAGGGAAAAGAGGGGGAAAGGAATAGGAAAGACATTATTCTGATATAACTTTATTATGTACACATGTGAATTCACCACAGCATCATGTGCAACCACAAGACTGGGATCCTAATTAGAACAAGATGTATTCCATGTTTGTATAAATAAGTCATATTATATTCTACTGTCATGAATAACTAAAAAGTACAAAAGAATTAAAAATCAATAAAAAAGAATGTGTCCATTTTATCTTAGTTATTGACTTTTTGGCATGAAATTTTTATTAATATACTCCTATCCTGTGAATATTGATGTCTTTCATTTCAATCCTGTTATGAATATTTACATATTCTTTTTTATCTCCATCAGTTTGACAAGAGAGTTATAAATATTGATCCCTTCATAAGCCAGTTTTTGGCTTTATTGATTTTCTGAATGTTTTTAGGTGCCCATCATTTATTTATTTAATAATTATGAAATAAGAAATAAATGCCTACATTGATGCCTAAACTTTTAGTCAGTGATTTGACTGATATTTTTCATAGGCTGAGAAGTATTACTTTAAACAGTCCATAATAGTATATATAACATTAGAAAAATGGGAACAAATATTTTGATTCATTATAGACATAATATATTCTGTCCCTAACAAAACTTAAACAATAATGAAATATATCTCTAGCTTTTGAGATTTCTTAAAGCAAGTTTTTTATTTTTTTAAATCTTTATTATTTTCTTTGTTTTTGCTTTCTTTAGGTGAATTTGCTTCTCCCTTCCTCCCAGTTTCTTCACATGGAAGCTTAAAATTTTTGAGGTCTCGTGTTTGTTCTAATGTAAACATGATTTTATAAATTTTCCTCTAAGCTCCTCTTTAGCTGCTTTTTAACTCATGTTTTTCTTTTCAGGAAATTCAATGTATTTTCTATTTTTCCTTGTGATTTCTTCTTCTAACCCATAGGTTTGTATAGAAGCAGATTTTTAAAGTTCTAAATATATGGGAAATTTTCCAGATGTTTTTCACTTTTGCTTTTTAGTCTTTTTCCATTGTAATCAGAGAATATAGTTTACTTTCATTCACTTCAAATTTAATGAAATTCATTTTATGGTTATGGCTCAGGAAATATCTGCCTTGGTGAATTTTCTGCATATTCACATGAAATAATTTGTGTTCTGCTGTGGTTGGGTTTAATGTCAAATGCCAATTAGATGAAGTGACTTGTGGTATTTTTCAGATTTCCAGTATCCTTACTAATGTTTGTGTTTACCTGTTCTAATCAGTTAATGAAAAAAGAGTGTTAAAGTTTTCAAGTATAATTTTGGTTTTGTTTATCTTTCCAGTCTTGCATTTTGGTTTTATGTATTTTAGAGCTTTGTTATTAGAATTATTATAACTTTAATATGAATTGATCCCCTCAATCTTTATGTAGTAATTTTTTGGTAAGATTTCTTTTCTGAAGTCTACTTTGACATTCAGATAACCATTTCAGATTTCTTTTGGCTAATGTCTTTTTATCTTTCCTATCCTTTTATTTTTAGCCTTTCTATGTTTTTATGTTCACACGGGGTTTCTTGTAAGCAGCATATAATTGCATTTTGCCTTTTTATTCAATCTGGCGATCTCTGACTTTAATTGGGTTGTTGTTCAGTCCATTTACATGTAAAATTATTGAATTATTAAATCTAATATTACACCATTTGCTTTCCATATTCCCATCTGTTCTTTGTTCCTTTTACCCTTCTTCTCCCGCAGTCTTATGATCATGAATGTGTTTTAGTATTTTTATAAATTGCCACTGCTGTCTAATTAGTTATACCTAATTTAAAAATTTTTAGTGTTTGCTTGAGGGTTTTTATATACACGTTAAACTTATTACAGTCTGCGTCCAAATGTTATTATACCATTTTACTAATGATGTGAAAACCTTAAATGATACAAAACCGCCAATATGCCTTTTTTTTTTTAATGTGGTGCTGAGAATCAAGCCCAGTGCCTCACACTTGATAGGCAAGTCCTCTACCACTGAGCTACAGCCAACAAATTTTTTATTGTTATTGTCGTCCTGCATTTTGTTTCTGCTTATCATAAAACCTCACAATACGTCAGTATGTTTTGTTTTATCAGATATTTTTTAATAAGATTAAAACTTTAAAAATATATATTTATCATCATGTTTACCAAGTTTCCATCTAGTTTCATATTCCTTCTAACTAAAGAACTGGTTTTAATCTTTTTTAGAGTGCAGGTCAGCTGGCAATGTACTCTTTTAGCTTTTGTTTGTCTAAAAAAAAATTTATTTCATCTTTATTTTTATACACCTTTTCTCTAGTTACAGAATTCTAAATGAATTGTTTCCTTTCAGTATTTTTTTAAATTATTTTTTAAAGACTACATTTTTGATTCATTGTACACAAATGGGGTACATCATTTTATTTCTATGGTTGTGCACAATGTAGATTCATACCATTCATGTACATAGGGTAATGATGTCTGTCTCATTCCACCATTTTTCATACCCTCCCCTCCTCCTTCTCATTTCCCTGTACATAATCTAAAGTTTGTCCATTCTTCTCTCACCTCCCCACCCCCCACCCCCATTATATATATTATCATCCACTTATCAGGGAAAATTTTCAGCCTCTGATTTTTTGGGATTGGCTTATTTCACTTAGCATGATATTCTCCAACTCCATTCATTTATCTGCAAATGCCATAATATTATTATTCTTTATGACTGAATAATATTCCATTGTGTATATATACCACAGTTTCTTTATCCATTCATCTGTTGAAGGGCATCTAGGTTGGTTCCACAATATAGCTATTGTGAATTGAGCTTCTATGAACATTGATGTGACTGCATCCCTGTAGTATGTTGATTTTAAGTCCTTTAGGTATAAACTGAGGAGTAGGAAAACTGGGTCAAAAGGTGTGTCCATTCCAAGTTTTCTGAGGATTCTCCACAATGCTTTCCAGAGTGGGCACACCAATTTGCAGCTCCACCAGCAATGTGAAAGTGTGCCTTTTTCCCCAGATCCACACCAACACCTATTATTGTTTGTCTTCTTGATAATGGCCATTCTAATTGGAGTGAGATGAAATCTTAGAGTTGTTTTAATTCACATTTCTCTAATTACTAGAGATGTTGAACACTTTTTTATATATTTATTAATCACCTGTATGTCTTCTTCTGTAAAGTGTCTGTTCAGTTCCTTGGCCCATTTATTGATTGGGTTCTTTGCATTTTTGGTGTAAAGTTTTGTAAGTTCTTTATAAATTTTGGGGATTAGTGCTCTATCTGAAGTGTGTGTGGAAAATATCTTGTCCCACTCTGTAGGCTCTCTTTTCGCATTATTGATTGTATCCTTTGCTGAGAAAAAGCATTTTAGTTTGAGTCCATCCCTTTTATTGATTCTTGCTTTGATTTTCTTGTGCTTTGGGAGTCTTATTGAGGAAGTCTAATCTGAAACCAACATAATGAAGATTTGGGCCTACTTTGTCTACTACTTGGTGCAGGGTCTCTGGTCTAATTCCTAAGTCCTTGATCCATTTTGAGTTGTGTTTTGTGCAGGGTGAGAGATAGAGGTTTAATTTCATTTTACTGCATATGGATTTCCAGTTTTCCCAGCACCATTTGTTGAACAGGCTATCTTTTCTCCATTGTATGTTTTTGGCTCCTTTGTCTAGTATGAGGTAACTATATTTATGTGGGTTCGCCTCTGTGTCTTCTATTCTGTACCATTGGTCTTCCTGTCTAATTTGGTGCCAATACCTTGCCATTTTTGTTACTATTGCTTTGTAGTATAGTTTAAGGTCTGGTATTGTGATACCTCCCGTTTCACTTTTCCTGCTCAGGATTGTTTTGGCTATTCAAGGTCTCTTATTCTTCCAGATGAATTTCATGATTGCTTTCTCTATTTCTATGAAGAATGCCATTGGGATTTTAATCAGAATTGCATTGAATCTGAATAACGCTTTTGGTAGAATGGCCATTTTGACAATGTTAATTCTGCCTATCCAAGAACATGGGAGATATTTCCATCTTCTAAGGTTTTCTTTAATTTCTTTCTTTCGTGTTCTGTAGTTCTCATTTTAGAGGTCTTTGACCTCTTTTGTTAAATTGATTCCCAAGTATTTTATTTTTTTCGAGGCTATTGTGAGTGGGGTGGTTTTCCTAACTTCTCTTTCTGAGGATTCATCACTTATAATAGAAATGCATTAGATTCATGTGTATTGTTTTCATATCCTGCTACTTTGCTGAATTCTAGAAGTTTTCTAGTGGAGTCTTTTGGATACTCTACACATAGAATCATGTCATTGGCAAATAGTGACAGTTTGAGTTCTTCTTTTCCTATTCATATCCCTGTAATTTCTTTGGTCTGTCTAATTGCTCTGGCTAGTGTTTCAAGGACTATGTTGAATAGAAGTGGTGAAAAAAGGGTATCCCTGTCTTGTTCCAGTTTTTAGAGGGAATGCTTTCAGTTTTTCTTCATTTAGAATGATATTGACCATGGGCTTAGCATAGATAGCCCTTACAATGTTGAGGTATGTTCCCACTATCCCTAGTTTTTCTAGTGTTTTAAGCATGAAGGGGTGCTGTATTTTATCAAATGTTTTCTCAGCATCTATTGAAATAATCATATGATTTTTAACTTTAAGTCTATTGATGTGATTAATTACATTTATTGAATTCCAGATGTTGAACCAACCTTGCATCCCTGGGATAAACCCCACTTGGTCATGGTGCATTATCTTTTTAATATGTTTTTGTATGGGATTTGCCAGAATTTTGTTAAGGACTTTTGCATATATGTTCATCAGGGATATTGATCTAAAGTTTTCTTTCCTTGATGCACCTTTGTCTGATTTTGATATCAGAGTGATACTAGCTTCATAGAATGAGTTTGGGTGGGTTCTCTCCTTTCCTATTTTCTGGGATACTTTGAGGACTATTGGTATTAGTTCTTCTTTAAAGGTTTTATAGAATTTGGCTGAGAATCCGTCTGGTCCTGGGCTTTTCTTTGTTGGTAGGTTTTTGATGGCTTCTTCGATTTTGGTGCTTGAAATTGATCAGTTTAAATTGTGTACATCTTCCTGATTCAGTTTGGAAGGACCATATGTCTCTAAAAAGTGGTTGATGTCTTTGATATTTTCTATTTTCAAAGTAGCTTCTAATTATGTTATGTATTTCAATGGTGTCTGTTGTGATCTTTCCATTTTCATCATGAATTCCCTCAGTAATTTGAATTTTCTCTCTTCTCTTCATTAGTGTGGCTAAGGATTTATCAATTTTGTTCACTTTTTCAAAGAACCAACTTTTTGTTTTGTCAATTTTTTGAATTGTTTCTCATTTCAATTTCATTGATTTCAGCTCTGATTTTAATTATTGTATGTCTTCTACTACTTTTGGTGTTGATCTGTTCTTCTTTTTAAATGGCTTTGCGATATAATGTTAGGTCATTTAGTTGTTGTCCTTTAATTTTTTAAATGTATGAGCTCAATGCAGTGAACTTTCCTCTTATTATTT
This sequence comes from Sciurus carolinensis, assembly GCF_902686445.1. Taxonomy (NCBI): domain Eukaryota; kingdom Metazoa; phylum Chordata; class Mammalia; order Rodentia; family Sciuridae; genus Sciurus; species Sciurus carolinensis. The sequence goes on from NC_062224.1 coordinate 27,180,889, forward strand.
CCTGATGTCTTCTGTTATCATCGCATCATTCAATAGCATATTATTTAGGCTCCAGGTGTAGGAGTAGTTTTTGTTTTTTATTTTATCATTGATTTCTAATTGCATTCCATTATGGTCTGATAGAACACAAGGTAGTATCTTTTTTTTTTTTGTATTTTCTAATGGCTTCTTTGTGGCATAGCAGATGGTCTATTTTAGAGAAGAATCCATGAGGTGCTGAGAAGATAGTATATTTGCTCGATGATGGATGAAATACTCTGTATATGTCTGTTAAGTCTATATCATTGATTGTATTATTTAGTTCTATACTTTCTTGTTCAGTTTTTATTTGGAGGATCTATCCAGTGGTGAGAGCGGTGTGTTAAAGTCACCCACTATTATTGTTTCGGTTTATTTGATTCTTAATATTGAGAAGGGTTTGTTTGATGTACATAGATGCTCCATTGTTTGGAGCATAAATATTTAAAATCATTATGTCTTACTGGTTTATGCTTCCCTTAAGCAGTATGAAATGTCCTTCTTCATTCCTTTTGACTAACTTAGGTTTGAAGTTCACTTTATCTGATATGAGGATGGAGACCCCTTCTTTTTTTACTGAGTCCATGTGCATGGAATGTTTTTCCCCATTCTTTCATCTTTAGTCTGTGAGTGTCTTTTTCTATGAGGTGAGTCTCTTGAAAGCAGCATATTGTTGGGTCTTTCTTTTTAATCCAATCTGCCAGTCTATGTCTTTTGATTAATGAATTTAGGCCATTAACATTCAGGGTTATTATTGTGATATGATTTGTATTCTTGGTCATTTTGGCTTATTTTTGATTTTTAACTTGACTTGGTTTCTCCATTGATCAGCTTTTCCTTTAGGGTAGGTCGTACATTTGCTGACTTGTATTGTTGTTTTTCAGTTCCTTCTCATGAAATATTTTGCTGAGAATGTTCTGAAGTGCAGGCTTTCTTTTGTAAATTCTTTTAACTTTTGCTTATCATGGAAAGATTTTTTTTCATCATCAAATCTGAAGGTTAATTTTGCTGGGTATAGGATTCTTGGTTGGCATCCATGTTCTTTCACAGTTTGAAATATATTATTCCAGGCCCTTCTTGCTTTTAGTGTCGGAGCTGAGAAATCTGCTGATATCCATATTGGTTTCTCCTATGTGTAATCTGATGCTTTTCTCTTGCAGTCTTAAAAATCCTATCTTCATATTGTATGTGTAGTATTTTCATTATATGTTCCTTGGTGTGGATCTGTTGTAATTTTGTGTATTTGGTGTTCTGTAAGCCTCTTGTATTTGATTTTCCATTTCACTTCTCAGGTATGGGAAATTTTCTGATAGTATTTCATTGAACATGTTGTTCATTTCTTTGGTTTGTATCTCTGTGCCTTCCTCAATCCCAAAAATGCTTAAATTTGGTCTTTTCATGATATCCCATAATTCTTGTAGGTTCTGTTCATGATTTCTTACCATCTTTCAGTTTGGTCAACTTTTTTTTCAAGATTAAATATTTTGTCTTCATTGTCTGAAATTCTATCTTCCATGAGATCTATTCTTTTTTTTTTATTATAAAATTGTAAACAAATGGGATACATGTTGTTTCTCTGTCTGTACATGGCATAAAGGCATACCATTTGTGTAATCATAAATCTACATAGGGTAATGTTGTTTGATTCATTCTGCCATTTTTTCCCTTCCCCCCCTCCCCTCCCACCCTTCCCCTCCATCTATACAGTCCTTCCTTCCTCCATTCCTTCCCCCTCCCTAAACCCAACTGCAACCCCAACACTAACCCTTCCCACCCCCCATTATGTGTCATCATCCACTTATTAGCGATATCATTCTTCCTTTGGTTTTTTGAGATTGGCTTATCTCACTTAGCATGATATTCTCCAGTTTCATCCATTTGCCTGCAAATGCCATAATTTTATCGTTCTTTATGGCTGAGTAATATTCCATTGTATATATATACCACAATTTCTTTATCCATTCATCAGTTGAAGGACATCTAGGTTGGTTCCACAATCTGGCTATTGTGAACTGAGCAGCTATGAACATTGATGTGGCTGTATCTCTGTAATATGCTGATTTTAAGTCCTTTGGGTATAGGCCAAGGAGTGGGATAGCTGGGTCAAATGGTGTTTCCATTCCAAGTTTTCTAAGGAATCCCCACACTGCTTTCCAGAGTGGCTGCACTAATTTGCAGCCCCACCAGCAATGTAAGAGTGTACCTTTCTCCCCACATCCTCGCCAACACCTGTTGTTGGTTGTATTCTTGATAATTGCCATTCTAATTGGGGTGAGATGGAATCTTAGGGTGGTTTTGATTTGCATTTCTCTTATTACTAGAGATGTTGAACATTTTTCCATATGTTTGTTGATTGCTTGTATATCTTCTTCTGTGAAGTGTCTATTCATTTCCTTAGCCCATTTGTCAATTGGATTATTTACATTCTTGGTGTAGAGTTTTTTGAGTTCTTTATAGATTCTGGAGATTAGCGCTCTATCTGAAGTATGATTGGCAAAGATTTTCTCCCACTCTGTAGGCTCTTTCTTTGCATTGCTGATAGTTTCCTTTGCTGAGAGAAAGCTTTTTAGTTTGAATCTATCCCAGTTATTAATTCTTGCTTTTATTTCTTGTGCTATGGGAGTCCTGTTGAGGAAGTCTGGTCCTAAGCCGACATGTTGAAGCTCTGGACCTACTTTTTCTTCTATAAGATGCAAGGTCTCTGGTCTGATTCCGAGATCCTTAATCCATTTTGAGTTTAGTTTCGTGCATGGTGAGAGATATGGGTTTAGTTTCATTCTGTTGCATATGGATTTCCAATTCTCCCAGCACCATTTGTTGAAGAGGCTATCTTTTCTCCATTGCATATTTTTGGCCCCTTTGTCTAGTATGAGAAAATTGTATTTATTTGGGTTTGTGTCCGTGTCCTCTATTCTGTACCATTGATCCACCTTTCTATTTTGGTACCAATGCCATGCCATTTTTGTTACTATTGCTTTGTAGTAGAGTTGAAGATCTGGTATTGCGATACCCCCTGCTTCACTCTTTCTGCCAAGGATTGCTTTAGCTATTCTGGGTTTTTTATTCTTCCAGATGAATTTCATAATTGCTTGCTCTATTTCTGTAAGGTACATCATTGGGATTTTAATTGGAATTGCATTGAATCTGTATAGCACTTTTGGTAGTATGGCCATTTTGACAATATTAATTCTTCCTATCCAAGAACATGGGAGATCTTTCCATCTTCTAAGGTTTTCTTGAATTTCTTTCTTTAGTGTTCTGTAGTTCTCATTGTAGAGGTCTTTCACCTCTTTTGTGAGATTGATTCCCAAATACTTTATTTTTTTCGAAGCTATTGTGAATGGGGTAGTTTTCCTAATTTCTCTTTCTGAAGATTCATCGCTTATATATAAAAATGCCTTCGATTTATGTGCATTGATCTTATATCCCGCTACTTTACTGAATTCACTTATGAGATCTAAAAGTTTTCTGGTGGAATTTTCTGGTTCCTCTAAGTATACCATCATATCATCAGCAAATAGGGATAGGACATACACAATTTAAATAGACCAATTTCAAGTAATGAAATAGAAGAAGTCATCAAAAGTCTTCCAACAAAGAAAAGTCCAGGACCAGATGGGTTCTCAGCCGAGTTCTACAAAACTTTTAAAGAAGAACTCATTCCAATACTTCTCAAAGTATTCCAGAAAATAGAAGAGGAGGGAACTCTCCCAAACTCATTCTATGAAGCCAATATTACCCTGATTCCTAAACCAGACAGAGACACATCGAGGAAAGAAAATTTCAGACCAATATCCTTAATGAACATCGACGCAAAAATTCTCAACAAAATTTTAGCAAATCGCATACAAAAACATATTAAAAAGATAGTGCACCATGATCAAGTGGGTTTCATCCCAGGGATGCAAGGTTGGTTCAACATCAGAAAATCAATAAATGTCATTCACCATATCAATAGACTTAAAGTCAAGAATCACATGATTATTTCGATAGATGCAGAAAAAGCATTTGATAAAATACAGCACCCCTTCATGCTCAAAACACTAGAAAAAATAGGGATAGTGGGAACATTCCTTAACATTGTAAAGGCCATCTACGCTAAACCCATTGCTAATATCATTCTAAATGGTGAAAAACTGAAAGCATTCCCTCTAAAAACTGGAACAAGGCAGGGATGCCCTCTTTCACCACTTCTATTCAATATCGTCCTTGAAACTCTAGCCAGAGCAATTAGACAGACCAAAGAAATTAAAGGGATACGAATAGGAAAATGAGATCTATTCTGTTGGTGATGTTTTCTATTGAGTTTTTAATTTTGTTTATTTTTTCTTTCATTTCAAGTATTTCTGTTTTTTTTTTCTTTTCAGAATCTCTATCTCTTTATTGAAGTGTTCTTTTGCTTTCTACATTTGTTCTTTTAACTGTTTATTGGAGTGATCATGCATTGCCTGCATTTGCTTTCTTATCTTGTCTTTCGATTCATGGATCATTTTAATTACGCAGATTCTAAACTCTTTTTCTGTCATTTCTATTGCCATGCTGTCAATGGATTCTATCAAAATAGCATCTTGGTTTGTTAGGGACACTTTCTTCCCCTGTTTTTTCATATCGTTTCTGTATATTCCCCTCTAGCAGTGAAGATCTGAGGTACTGCAGTTTCTCCCCTGTAGTCTTACTGTGAACCTGCACATTTCCAGTGCCTCTCCTTTGAGGGGGAGATCGATATTAGCAGCACCCAATACAAACAATATGCGGCCCTAAACCAGACAGCCCCTATAAAGACTTGAACATTATTGTAATAAACAGGATAAGTTTGATTATTATCTACAGTATTTCTAGTGGTGGACGAAGAGGATGGGAGGGGTGTAGGATGGAAGTGAGTAAATAGAGGTACCTGATCAAGGAGGAGTGAGAGTGGGGTCAAAAGAAGTTGGTCGTTAGCATGAGAAAAGGGAGAGAGAGACTCAAGGGAATAGGTGAATAAAATGAAAATAGAGTGAGAGAAAAAAAGAACAAATAAAAAATTAAAAATAAAACAAAACAAAAATCTATGGTTCACAGTCATCCACCACTCAAACCTCCCAGTCCTCAGTATCTCCATGTGAGTGTGCTACCTGTCAAAGGACCTCCAATCTCCTGTAGGTGTCTCAGGAAGGGAGCCGCCCCTCCAATGATGGTGGCCACGCCCTCTTGCAGTCTGCACCAGCCTCCGGAGAAGCTGGGTAGACAGGGCTGCGGGGCGGGGGGCAGGGGGGACTGGGGGTGGTCTCTGCATCCGTCTGCAGTAGGTGGGCCTTCTTTCAGTATTTTAAAGACGTTGACATAGTTCCTTATCACATCTGCTATAATTTTACTTTGTTTCTCTGTAGGTGAAGTTTTTTTTTTTTTTTTTTTTTCTTCTTTAAGGCTTTTGGTGGTTTGTATTGTGACTAGGAATTTTTTTTTTGTTTTCCAATTTATCAGTAAAAGATTCAAATCATAAGGAAGCGCTTCTTTCAAATCACAAGAAAACTTAGAAATTATTTTGTGATTTATTATGTCTGGGTATCTCCTATTTTCTAAAAGTACATTTATTAATTAGTGTTAATTCTTTAAGAACTTGATACAATTCAACAGTAAAGGCGCCTGGGCTTGCAGTTTTTTATGAAGCAAGATTTCAGTTAAAAACTGAATATATAGAGAGACCATTCTCTATATAATTTCTTGTGTTAGTTCTTAGTTTTTTGTGTCTTTGTACCAATTGGTCCATTTAACCACAATTGTCTATTTTATTGGCATTGAGTAGTTCATAATATCCTCTTCTTATCCTTTTCATATTTGTAACCTCTAATTTTGACTCCCTTTTTGTTTCTGATGTGATAAGTTTTTTTCTCATTTGTCTTTTTCAGGTATAACCAAATGACTGTTGCTAACTTTTTGTATTTTAAAACAATGTGGGGGCTGGGGAGATAGCTCAGCTGGTAGAGTGCTTGCCTCGCAAACCCAAGGCCCTGAGTTCGATTCCCCAGTACCAAACAAACAAACAAACAAACAAAAATATATGGTTTTCTGAGACAAAATATGCTTGTTTATGATCTGTTATTTTTAAAAATATGTTTTTAGATTCATTTGGACAATAGTTTAAAAGATATTTGGTTTATTTGATTTCTGTATTATTTGTTCATTTTTAATTTGTTGATTTCTATTCTTATTTATTTATTTATTTTGCTATTTTTTGTAGTACGTTAGTCAGTTTTTCATCGCTGTGACTGAAATACCTAACAAAAACAACTTAGAGGAGGAAAAGTTTATTTTGGCTCATGGTTTCAGAAGTCCAGTCCGTTGTTGGCCAACTTCATTGCTCTGGGCCTGAGAGGAGGCAGAACATCATGGTGGAAGGGCATGGGAGAGGAAAGCTCCAGGAGGCCAGGAAGCAGAGGATGGGTGGGGAGAGGGCAGCAGGAGCCAGATACACCCCACAAGGGCACACTCCCCATGACCTACTTCTTCTGGCCCAACCCCAGTTGCTGACAGTTACCACCCAGTACTGTGGTCCTTTCAAATTATTAATCCATCAAATAGATTAATCCACCGATCAGGTTCCTGCTTAGTCTAATCATTTCACCTCTGTTCATTCCTACATTAACCAAAGAGCTTATGGGGAACATCTCATATCCAAACTTAATATGTGGCTACTTAAAGTATAAATTTAGACTTTTTTTTTAAAACCATTAACATTACAAACTTTAGTTTGCCATCATTTGATTTCAAGGATTAAAAACAGAATGTACAAAATTTAAACATTTCATTAGAAAAGAAAAATAAGGGAAATATGAAAATACAAAAGCTATTTTACCTGATTTTTTTAAAGGTATTTTTTCCTGAAAAAAATATTCTATTAAAGTGAAAATGTCAACATAGCTGTTGATCAATATATATAAACTTTTTAAATAAAAATTTTCAGCAGGGCTGGTATTGTAGCTCAGTGGTAGAGTGCTTGCCTAGCATGTTGTAAGGCACCAGCTGCAATCCTTAGCACCGCATAAAAATAAATAAATAAAACAAAGGTATTGTGTCCATCTACAACTAAATTTTTTTTTTAAATTTTTAAGCAAAGATAAATTTTTACTTAAGATTTTTGAAGTTTAATTACATATTATTAAAATTATAATTCTTATACTTACCATCTAATTGCCAACATAAAGAATCAGTATTATATTTTGTACATGATAATTAGACATACCTGTATGCAAATTAATGCATAAAATGAGTTGTTTAATGTTACTAAATTTCAATGGTCACCGTATGCAACTGTTGGAAGCACTAACCTAATTGGTTAGTGCCTTTAGAATCAAGAATTAGAACACAAGAGTAGCAAGAAAAGAGACTCGGCTTTATTGGTATAGAGCTCTTCACTACTACGCAAGGATCCTCTTGACTCACACTGAAAGAAAGAATTTGACAAGTTAATTAGTCTCCTTTCATAGGTAAGTGCTTACATTACTTGAACCCTCCACTCACTCTGGGGCAATGTCTGCCTCCAGAATACCAATAGCATTTGGAGTTAATGTTTCCTATTTTAAAGACATAGAACATGGGATGGGGGTCTTTTCCTGGGCTGTGGGTGATGATAGTCCCAAGAGCAGATGCTTCAGGTTGTGCTGTGCCTGCGCAGAGCGCAGAATTCCATGGATGAAGTATAATTTATCTAGGATTAAGAGTGGTTCTGCTAGTCCTATGACCATAGTCCCAGGGCCAATGGCACAAACATCTGGAAATTTTATCTACAAGCACATACCTTCAATTCAAGCAGCACAGGTTTGCTTTTACACAGCCTTACTAATGGTGAGCTCCAATTCCAAATTGCAAAGCACAAAGGAAAACAAGTCACCATGAGTGAAAGTCAGCAGAACAATAAAAAGAAGAAGTACCTTTCTAACATTCTCATAAAATGGGGTCGGTAAGAGTATTCCATCCAGAGAGAAATTTTATTTAATAGCAGAATTTGTTGGGCTGGGGTTGTAGCTCAGTGCTAGGGCACTTGCCTTGCATGTGTGAGGCACTGGGTTCAATTCTCAGTATCGCATGTAAATAAATAAAAGAAAGGTTCATTGAGAACTAAAAAAATATTTTAAAAAAAAGAGCAGAATGGTATTCCTCAACCCTCTTACATTCTTGATCCTTAAGAACAAGGAACATCTGATTATGCCTACCCTTCTTCTTCATTAATCAATAATCAGGAACACACTCCAACCACGTCATAGTCTTCAGAGTTACATTGAAGGACTTTCTTTACATATGAGGGAGAAGCCTAATATTCTCTGTGTGAGTCATCATGGAAATTGAGTTGCAAGATCAAAAAATGATCCCTTCAAAATGTAATGCCCTCATAATTCTAGGTAAGTTTCACAAAGTTTTATGTAGTGCATTTAGCAAGTTGGGGTAAGTAATAAAACAGGTTGCTGCCTTTGTTGCTATTTTAGTTAATGACTTCTAGAAGAATATAGCATATTCTGCTTTTGAAATCCTGTATGAAAGGCGACAGTCTTGGGTTCTACACTTAAAACATGTGTTTACTCAAGTATTCTAATGGTAGCTACCTCCTATCAAATACTTAATCTGTACTATACTAAGCACTTCACATAGATCATTTCATTTAGTCCACATAGCAATTTTACAAAGTTAGCATTACTGTTTCTATTTAATGGAAAAGTAAACTGAGATTTGGAGAAATTAACTAACCCCTAAAACTCATGCAAGTATTAAACGTCTGATGCTTCTGGATTGACAAGGTTGTACCTTTGAAGTTCTTAGTCATGGATGAAGAATTAGTCACATCTCACTGTTTCATGCTTGGTCAGTCTGTCCTCTACCTGGAAGCAACTACCTCCTTCTCACTGAGTTAACTCCAACTTCTTTTTAAAATTTTGGTCCAGAAAATTTACCCTCGTGATTCTAGTATGGGAAGAAGCCCCTTGAGGGCAAGGGCTCTTTTTATTTTGCATTTATTTTGTCAGATTGAATTGTTGACAATAATTTGAAACTTTCAGTATCATAGCACATGAAAACTTAAAGTAACTCAAAGAATTCACAATTATAGGACTTTAAAATCAGTGTCTTTTTATTTCTCTGGAATTCATGATCTGGATTTCAACAATGCTCCTGTTTCCCACATGTGATTTTAATAGATATATTTTGACTTCATTAATTCCCACTAACGAAATAATTTCAGAATGAAGATGGTGCGTAATAATTTGTGTTCAAATGTTTTGTACACTCTGATTTCAAACTCTTGAAAAACTACCCGTTCTCACGTTGCTATTAGGACATAATTGAGTTCTTCCTTTGTTACACAAATCAAAGAAGACCATGTCAAGTCTTATACAACCCTCAGATAAGTTAGATACTGGAAACATACAGAACTTTGCATTCCCAATTCCAGTCCTACATCTTCTTAGATGATCAAATAATCAGAAAATTTTATCCACAAGGAACAATAATAGGAATATGGTTATTTGGAGATGAACATTTATTCATTTATTTATATGTGGCGCTGAGAATTGACCCCAGTGCCTCACATGTGCTAGGCAAGTGCTCTACCACTGAACCACAACCCCAGTGGAGATGAATATTTATGATAACATGTAACTGTATGAAGAATTTTATATGGAGTGTAAGCATTAGTCCACTCTTTAATGCACACACAAAACTCACTCATGTTCAGTTTCAGTACTCCATGGTGCTTTTCCTTGTAAGAATCACATTTTTAAAATAAGTCTTTTTCTTACCTCTCTTTGAAAAAAAAAAAAAAAAACAGAATGATTATATTAAACAAAGACCACATTGAGATGGTTCTAGGATGCAGAGTATTTTTCTTTACATCAGAGAACTCGTGTTAATAATTGTTCGCTCTGGGCTAAGCAGTCTGCCTTCCATCAATCATCCCATGCCACCCTCCCCACCCACTCAGGGGAGTAACTGCCAACCTACAGTGGAGGGAACTGTAGGCTCAGAAAAGAAACAGCCTGCTGTCAAATATTTAGTTCATAGCCATTAAAATTATTGTAAAATTAAACAAAATACTAATCTTTTACTATTACTGAAAGGAATACTAGTGTAAACAATGAGAAGAACAGATCTCTACAATTCGACCTCATTCTTTTTGCAGATGTGTCCCTAGCATTTGTTGTGATTCCTTCTTTGTTTCCATTTTTAACTGTTCCCACCATTTGTATTGGCAAGCAAATCCGCAGTAAAATGCCACTCAACTGAGAGACGTTCTTAATTTTCCTGTTATGTTTTCACTTTTAGTTACTGCAGTTCTAGTACTGTTAGTGGATTGTCTTCACTTAAATAGCCTACATTTCTGTCTTTTTAAATGATCCATATGTGAATGCTTGTTTCTGTCTTTAAGACGTACTTAGAAAAAATTTTTTTCAACAATTACTATAACATGTAGTGACATATTTATGAACCTTCTTTTTTTATTTTAGGCACACAAATAATATCATACTCTAATCATTTTTATTAAGGTAAAATTCACATAAAACAAATGATTTTAAAGGCATTTAGTACATTTACAGTGTTATATAACTATCACCTTTATCTAGTCCTGAAATATTTTCATACTCCAAATAGAAACTCTTCTCAGAAAATGGGAATTGTGATTTCTCAGACCTTCCTCTTGCTTTTCCAAGTATTTTTTGGCTATCTGGGTTCCCTTGTAGGCATTGAGTGTTCCTATCCATGGAACTGGGATGTCTTTCCATTTACGTGGGTCTTCTTTAATTTATTTCAGTAATGCTTTGTAATTATCATGCACAAGTCTTGAAGCATTTCTGTAGTTAAATTTATTCCTAAGTATTTTATTCTTTTTAAATATCATTTCAGATTATTTATTGCTAGTGTATAAAATATGTGATTCTTTTGTGTGAATATTATATCCTGCAATTGCTGAATCAATTAACTCTATTAGTGTTTCTCAAAGATTATTTAAGATTTTCTTTGTATAAGATATCATCTGTGAAAAGAGGTAAGTTATAATTCCCTTTTTAACTTGGATACTTTAATTTTCTTCTCTTGCCTAATTGCTTTGGTTTAGACTTTCAGTAAATGGTTGAATGGAAGTGTTGACATTGGGTGACCTTGTCTTTCCCCATTAAATAAGATGTTAGCAATGGGTTTTCATAAATACCTTTTTTCAGTTTCAGGAAGTTTCTTTTCATTACTACTTTAATTCTCTTAAACATTTAGCCAAATGTTTAAAGGTCAATCCTATATTAATATTATTCTACCCATCTACATTATGAAGTGCTTTCTGGTCCACTGTCTTTCTAATTTATATTTTTGTTTCTATTCCAGATAGCCCATATTATACTATTTCCTCATAGACAGGAACATGTAATTCATGAAAATCGGTTTATGCCAAGGTTCATATGACAACCTTCATAATTTTAGAAAAGAAGTCTGCTTTAATAATACGTTCTGGAAGACTGAACAATTTTTTTTCTGTTTAATATTTCATAAAGTATTTCATAGAATATTGCTTTTATTATTGTGCAGGCTTAATTTCTTATCAGAAATAACTAAAAATATTGCAAACAAATAAAGAGATACAATTAATAAATAAACACATTTACAGTTGGGGAAATTCCAAAATTATTAGCTAAGTTAGTAGAATTTTGACAGTTTTGTCACCAAGTTAGGCCATATAATTCTGGCCCAAGATTATATAAATGAAATTTCTAAGTTTGCTCAAAATGGTTAAAATTTTAGGACATTCCTATTAGATCAAAAGAGTACTTGAGTATCATCCTTTGCTCACTGAACATGACTTTTTTTTTTTTTTTTTTTTTTTTTTTTTTGCGGTGCTGGGGATCGACCCAGAGCTTTGTGCTTGCAAGGCAAACACTATACCGACTGAGCTATCTCCCCAGCCCTGAACATGACTTTTTAATATATCATTGACTGAACTATCACAGATTTAAAATGGACAAAATGGTGATCTTTCAAAAAGATTAAAAAAAAAAACCCACTAGAATTATTGACATGACTGTCTTGACCAATATCTGGAAGTGTTAAACTGGAGTCACTTAATTTTCCTCAGTCCAGCTCTTACCAGTTGGGACCCCATACTGGTAATTTCTTATCTCTTGTCAAGATGATATAAAGCCTATTACAAATTCCGGGATAAATCTTATCCTAAGAATGTGGCCTTTGCTTATGTGGCCTAAATGTTTATAATTTAATGTAATTACATATGCTCCTCTAACAAAATAAAAATAGTTAAGGCTAGGGTTACCAATCACATTTCAGTGGGTAACACTGCCAAAATATTTTATTTTTTTATATTTTTCTTTAAAGTAAATCAAAATTAGAGTGTGAAGTCTTAAAAAATAAGAAAAAAATTCATTGTCATTAAAAAAAACCTCTATCAGGAAGAGTTTTCAGGGGATATGATGCTTTGTTGCACTGAATTCACAGGAACGCCATTGGAGAGGTTGGAAAAACTTTCAAAATATTTTAGTTTAGTCAAATATTTTGTTCTTATTTATATATATTTTTTGTGATACTGGAGATTGATTCCAGGGCCTTGAACTTGTTAGGCAAGCACTCCACTGCCAAGCTACATTCCCCAGCCCTTTTAGTTTAATTTTGTGATAAGTTCTTGCTAAGTTGCCCAGGCTGGCCTCAAACTTGAACAATCTCCTGTTTCAGTCCTTCAAGTAGCTGGTATTGTTGTCAAATATTATCTGATCTTGAAGTCCCAGGAATCATCAGTCTGAACAGTTTTCATGGAAAAACTGGACAGACTCTAAGTGATTTTAGATGGTGTTATGATAAATGTATTGAATTGATTCTCCCACTTCCCAAAGATTATCTGCGTTTCTCTAGACATGATGAAAAATATTTCCAGTTAGAAGAGAGTGCTAGATACTGAAAAATCTAAAAGTGACATATCGAAGTCACAAAACAAGACAGGTGGTCTCCATGGTAACTTGGGTGGTGTTTTTTAAATGATAGTTTTGACAAGGTGCTTTAGAAGATGTAAGAACAAGTTCTAGATTTAAACAGGAATGACTTGTGTTATTAACCTTAATAGTCTTCATTGTTAAAGGAAGAAGCTATGGTAAATTTCCATTACTTCTCAAAAACTCTATGATTGAATGAAGAGAAGCTGAAAACAAGAGAAGCACTATATCAGTTATTATGTGTTCCATTTTCCCCCCTTGTTTGGAGATACCTATTTCCATGAAGTTTCTAAAAAGAATTTCGGATTATTCAATATCTTCCTTTATACTGCATTCCAAATAAATTATAGCAGAAGCATCTAAAACCTGCATTATCATTTTGATAGGAAAGTGTTTTGTGGGGAATATCTAAGAACATTGCCCTGAGCCAAATATTCTCTTACTATAGATTATGATGAGTAAGGACATCACCACATTTTGAAGCATATTATGTTCTAATAAGCAATCCACATGTCAGAATCACTAGCTTTCTGAATCACATATTTGAGAAAAATGTCTCAATCATACTTGAAGAGGCACCTAAAAGGTCTTTATAATTGTAGAACTAGTAGCAATATTTTTTTACAGATATCATATATTAAATCTAAGCATTCCAAAGATATTTATACTAATTTAAGTAGCTTAATAATATTTCAACAACTAGGTTTCAAACTGCACATGAAGAACTTTGGGAGTGACCTGTTATTACACCTAGGTCACAGAAATAAAACAGACACAAAATGCCAGATGGCAATGATAATACCCTTTTGTTTATCCAGAAAAATCCCAAGGATTTTTCTAAGTATGGAAGAGTGTGCTTAAGCACAGTCCCTGCAGAGAGAGCAGAAGTGTGCCTTTGATCTCACACACTGACACCACATAACAATTTGGGGAAGGGCTGTGTTTGCTTAAAAATGCAGTAATGGATTCTTGATATATCAGAGAAGTAAAGATACTGTTGAAATAATGACACAATATTCTACAAAAAGGAGGCAGGTTTTCATTAAGCAACAGAAATATTTCAATGAAATGTAGGGGCAAGAGACCGGGGCTAGAGCTCAGTGGTAGAGCACTTGCCTGGCATGTGTGAGGCACTGGGTTTGATTCTCAGCACCACATACAAATAAACAAATAAAGGCATTCTGTCCATCTACAACTACAAAAAAAAATTTTTTTAAAAGAGAAATGTATGTGCGATTTGATTTTTTTACAGCATATACTAGGTTCTTGCAATGTACCAGGAACTACGCAAGTACTTCATAGATTATTTAAGCTTCACAACAAACCTTCAAGGTGAGTCCCATTATCATTTCCAAAGTATTCACACTTAGCAACATGGAAAAAGATTGCCCAAGACTACAGAGATAATTAGAGACAAATATTGATAAGATATGTTTGTGTATACATATATGTATGTATATGCAATCATATATGTATGTATATGCACACATATATATGTATGTATATGCAATCTGCCATTGATATTAGAGATCTGTTTTGGAATCATTTAATAATCAAATGGATAAAGAACCAGAAATTCAAAATTGTAGAATTTTGCCAACTTCTAGCATTGTAGTTGGATTTTAAGTCGATGAAATGAAAGACTCTGTTGGGTGTTGGAGTGGTGAGGGAGAGCAAGAAGGAACAGAAGAGGAGAGAGAGAAAGAGAAGAGGGTTGGAGGGAGAGGTAGGGACCCAGAAGCAGAATTATCCATTGAAGTCTCGTTGAATTGAGGCCGTTGTTTAATTAACTTCATTTTGAAATAAAGCTGGTAGTCTAAGGTCTTGCAACTAAATAAAACTCCACAATTTTCAAAATGACTTATTGCTCTGGGTGATATGGTGTTTCACGGGCCTGAGTTTGAGTACCCACAAATACCACACTGTTCCTTGTGAACCTGAAGGAATCTTTTGCTCTTTCTAAAGATCAGGTTTCTTGACATATATCTTGGGGGAAAATAATCCCTACTTTTTGAAGTCGTAGGGATTTTACATACTAATAAACACAAGGTGTTTAACAAATGGTAACAGATTCCTAAGTATTAATCATCCTCTTTTGCTTTCCAATTAAGACAATGAGCAGCAGTCTCTTGGGATTGGTTAACCTTCACTTACAAGTGGGAGCAATAAAGAGATGAAGAGAAATTTACAGTCAAAATTCTCAGTTTAATAATTCTGTTATAATTGTTTATTTCAGTGTCTTTTCTGGAATCATTGTCTGGTAGCTGTGACTCCTTCAGATACTAAATTCTTTATATAGTGACTCTGATGCCTATTTGGTGGCTACGGGCAGGGTAAGAGCATTACCTTCCCTTTGTGCTAATGTGGCTGTCCAGATCTACACACACACACACACACACACACACACACACATACACACAAATGTACCACATATGGCACACTTCATAGACACTAGTTACATTGCACGCAGGATGCACACACATCTCTATTACACATGCTCCCCACGTACCCCACATAGCATATATGTACCAATCATGTACCACGTACACAATAGACAGCTGACACCTACAACACACATACATCACAAACACAACCTGCACACCACACAGACACATTCAGCAAACACACCACAACACACAAACCTCATATCCCTAAGGATGAGAGATGGAAAAGTGTATTTCCTAGAAAATAGAAGACTGATATTCTTTAACACTTTCCCCCTCCACAGTTCTAATACAAGGCCAGCTAAATAACTGTGAATAGATAACGTCCGTTTGAATTAAAATGCTGCAGAAGCTCTAGACTCAGAACATAAGATATCACATTTATTTCTTCTTGCTGGTGACATCAGGGCAATCTGAGCATAATAAAACAGAAAACCCCTGAATACATCTCCAGCAAAATCTCTTAATCAAATCTTTTGACTTCCTTTTCCACAATAGAAATACTGCTCTGCTAATTGCCTCTGCTAGAAACTTCCCTGGTCTTCTTCTTCTCTTTCATCTCTCCATCCAATCGGATAGGAAATTATATTAATTCTTTCTTTTTCAAACGCCTTTCAGTACTGCTGCCTTTGTCCTCTCCTGCCAACATCCTAGTCCATGACTTCCACTCAGGATTTCTCACTTTCCATCTAGAAACCTCTGCAGGGTTGTCTGGAGGCTCTCTTTCCACGCTCCTCTGAACACTGCCAAGAAATCAATTTATAAACAAAAACAGGTCATCATCTGCTTATCAGTGAGATCATTCATCCTTTGGTTTTTTTGAGATTGGCTTATCTCACTTAGCATGATATTCTCCAATTTCATTCATTTGCCTGCAAATGCCATGATTTTATTCTTCTTTATGGCTGAGTAATATTCCATTGTATATATATACCACAGTTTCTTTATCCATTCATCAATTGAAAGACATCTAGGTTGGTTCCACAATCTGGCTCTTGTGAACTGAGCAGCTGTGAACATTGATGTGGCTGCATCTCTGTAGTATGCTGATTTTAAGTACACATAATGAGGGGTGGGAGAGGGGGCAAGAATGGAGGAAGGAGGGACTGTATAGAGGGAAAAGAGGGGTGGGGGAAGGGAAAAATAACAGAATGAATCAAACACCAATACCCTACGTAAATGTATGATTACACAAATCATGTACATACAGAAACAACATGTAGCCCATTTGTTTACAATAAAAATAAATTAAAAAAAAAAACCAGGGCTTGGGGTGTAGCTCCGTGGTAGTGCACATGCCTAATATGTGCTAGGCCCTGGGCTCCATCCCCAGCACCATGAGCAAAGCAAAACAAGAGGAACCACTGCGAGCCAGGTCGCTGGTGTGGGGAAACCTCTTTCACTAGTTCTTGCTGCTGGGAATCTCAGCATGGGTTGTTCCTGGTGGAGGTCCTTCCAACCATCCCTCTCTCCTTTCAGAGACCAGTTCTGTTGGCTGAGGGTGGAAGCTCTGCTTCCTCCTGACCTCCTCTCTGCACGTTCCAGTATTGTCTGCCACATTGTAGTCACACGTATACATTGGTTTCTAAACAAATTAGTCATTTGAATAGAAAAAGGATTTGACCTTTTCTCCAGCTTACAAAACAACTTCCCCTCCAGAGTCCCCTCGCTTGTCTGTCTGTCCGTGTTTGAAAATAATTAATGCAAATGTTAAGGGGCAAATCATAGGATGACTTAAAAAGCTTTGGGAGGGATAAATTATTTGATTTCCTTAATGAATCATGTTCTATTATTTCAGGCATATTAGAAGAAGACAGATTGTAAAAGCAGATACATATAAATGTGTTACTAATGTAGCGCTCTGGAAATAGTCATTATCAGATCTTTGTGGCAGTAAAAACAAAACACATGATTGAATCGAAAGTCTGGCAAGAGAGAACAGACTGAATCTCATGAAGGACCTCTGATGGGATCTCAAAGTTTTGGGGATCTTTCTGTTATTACCTGCATGTATGCATGTCTCGTTCATGAGTAAAAGCCTTTAACAGATTGCTGGGAGCTAAATGCTTGTGTCCCCTCAAATTCATATATTGAACTCTTAATTCTCAACATGGAACATGGGGTCTTTGGAAGGAAATTAGGTCATAAGGATGGTGCCCTTATAAGAAAGGACAGGAGAGATACTCATAATTTAAGTACAATTTTTAAAGATAACTTAACCCTGGTTTGGCTTATTTTGCGTATCTCATTTCAATTCCAAAGGAAAATTTTTAAAAATTCACATTATTACCTTAGGTAAATTATCTATCTCATAATTTAACACATAGCCCTAGTTAAAATTATCTCAAGATCACTCTTTTTACATGATAATTTGCTATTTTTTGGTTTGTTTTTCTTTGTTCTAATTAGTTATACATGACAGCAGAATGGATTTCGATTCATTGTACACAAATGGAGCACAACTTTTCATTTCTCTGGTTGTACATAGTGCAGATTCACACCATTCATGTGATCATATGTATACCTAGGGTAACAGTCCATATTCATTCCACAATCTTTCCCACTTCCATACCCTTTCCCTCCCCTCACTCCCCTCTGCCAATCCAAAGTTCCTCCACTCTTCCCTTGCCCCTCCCCTCATGGATCAGCATCCATGTATCAGAGAAAACATTTGGCCTTTGGTTTTTTGGGATTGGTTTATTTCACTTAGATGATATTCTACAACTCCATCCATTTACCTGCAAATGCCATAATTTTATTCTCCTTTAAGGCTGAGTAATATTCCATTCTGTATATATACCACAGTTTCTTTATCCATTCATCTATTAAAGGGCATCTAGGTTGGTTCCACAGTTTAGCTATTATGAATTGAGCAGCTATAAACACTGATATGGCTGTATCACTGTAGTATGCCGATTTTAAGTCCTTTGGGTGTAGACCCAGGAGTGGGATAGCTGAGACAAATAGTGGGTCCATTCCAAGTTTTCTGAGGAATCCCCACACTGCTTTCCAGAGTGGTTGCACCAATTTGCAGTCCTACCAGCAATGTATGAGTGTAACTTTTTCCCGCATCCTTGGCAACACCTATTGTTCCTTGTATTCTTGATAATTGCCATTTTTTAAAAATTTATTTTTATTGTAAACAAATGGGATACATGTTGTTTCTGTTTGTACATGGAGTAACAGCATACCATTTGTGTAATTATACATTTACATAGGGTAATGATGTTTGATTCATTCTGTTATTTTTTTCCTTCCCACTCAACCCTCCCACTCCTCTTTTCCCTCTATAGAGTCCCTCCTTCCTCCATTCTTGCCCCCTCTCACCCCCCATTACGTGTCATCATCTGCTTATCAGTGAGATCATTCGCCTTTTGGATTTTTGAGATTGGCTTATCTCACTTAGCATGATATTCTCCAACTGCATCCATTTGCCTGCAAATGCCATAATTTTATTATTCTTTATAGCTGAGTAATATTCCATTGTATATATATACCACAGTTTCTTTATCCATTCATCAATTGAAGGACATCTAGGTTGGTTCCACAGTCTGGCTATTGTGAATTGAGCAACTATGAACATTGATGTGACTGTATCTCTGTAGTATGCTGATTTTAAGTCCTTTGGGTATAGGCCAAGGAGTGGGATAGCTGGGTCAAATGGTGGGTTCATTCCAAGTTTTCTAAGGAATCTCCACACTCCTTTCCAGAGTGGCTGCACTAATTTGCAGCCCTACCAGCAATGTATGACTGTACCTTTTCCCCCACATCCTTGCCAACACCTATTGTTGCTTGTATTCTTGATAATCACCATAATAATTGGGGTGAGATGGAATCTTAGGGTAGTTTTGATTTATATTTCTCTTATTACTAAAGATGGTGAACATTTTTTCATATGTTTGTTGATTGCTTGCAGATCTTCTGTGAAGCGTCTGTTCATATCCTTAGCCCATTTGTTGATTGGGTTATTTGTATTCTTGGTGTAGAGTTTTTTGAGTTCTTTATAGATTCTGGAAATTAGTGGTCTATCTGAAGTATGATTGGCAAAGATATTCTCCCACTCTGTAGGCTCTCTCTTCACATTGCTGATAGTTTCCTTTGCTGAGAGAAAGCTATTTAGTTTGAATCTATCCCAGTTATTGATTCTTGCTTTTATTTCTTGTGCTATGGGAGTCCTGTTAAGGAAGTCTGATCCTAAGCCAACAAGTTGAAGATTTGGACCTACTTTTTCTTCTATAAGATGAAGGGTCTCTGGTCTGATTTCAAGGTCCTTGATCCATTGTGAGTTGACTTTTGTGCAGGGTGAGAGATATGGGTTTAGTTTCATTCTGTTGCATATGGATTTCCAGTTTTCCCAGCACCATTTGTTGAAGAGGCTATCTTTTCTCCATTGCATATTTTTGGTCCCTTTATCTAGTATGAGAAAACTGTATTTATTTGGGTTTGTGGCCGTGTCCTCTATTCTGTACCATTGATCTACCTGTCTATTGTGGTGCCAATACCATGCCGTTTTTGTTACTATTGCTTTGTAATATAGTTGAAGTTCTGGTATTGTGATACCCCCTGTTTCATTCTTCCTGCTAAGGATTGCTTTAGCTATTCTGGGTTTCTTATTCTTCCAGATGAATTTCATGATTGCTTGCTCTATTTCTGTAAGGTATGTCATTGGGATTTTAATTGGAATTGCATTGAATCTGTATAGCACTTTTGGTAGTATGGCCATTTTGACAATATTAATTTTGCCTATCCAAGAACATGGGAGATCTTTCTATCTTCTAAGGTCTTCCTCAATTTTTTTCTTCAATATTTTGTAGTTTTCATTGTAGAGATCTTTTACCTCTCTGTTTAGATTGATTCCCAAGTATTTTATTTTTTTTGAGGCTATTGCAAATGGAGTTGTTTTCCTAATTTCCCTTTCAGCTGTTTCGTCGCATGTGTATAAAAATGCTTTAGATTTATGTGTGTTGATTTTATAGCCTGCTATTTTGCTGAATTCATTGATGAGGTCTAGAAGTTTTCTGGAGGAGGTTTTTGGATCCTCTAAATATAGAATCATGTCATCAGCAAATAGTGACAGCTTAAGTTCCTCTTTTCCTATTCGTATCGCTTTAATTTCTTTAGTCCGCCTAATTGCTCTGGCTAGAGTTTCGAGGACAATGTTGAATAGAAGTGGTGAAAGAGGACATCCTTTTCTTGTTCCCGTTTTTAAAGGGAATGGTTTCAGTTTTTCTCCATTAAGAATGATGTTGGCCATGGGCTTAGCATAAATAGTCTTTACAATGTTCAGGTATGTTCCTACTATCCTTATTTTGTCTAGTTTTTTCAGCATGAAGGGGTGTTGTATTTTGTCGAACGCTTTTTCTGTGTCAATTGAAATAACCATATGATTCTTATCCTTAAGTCTATGGACATGATGGATTACGTTTATTGATTTATGGATGTTAAACCATCCTTGCATTCCTGGGATGAACCCCATTTGATCATGGTGCACAATTTTCTTAATATGTTTTTGGATACGGTTTGCCAATATTTTGTTAAGGATCTTTGCATCTATATTCATCAAGGATATTGGTCTAAAATTTTCTTTCCTTGATGTGTCTTTGCCTGGTTTGGGTATGAGGGTGATATTATCTTCATAGAATGAGTTCGGTAGAGTACCCTCCTTTTCTATTTCCTGGAATACTTTGAGAAGTATTGGAATGAGTTCTTCTTTGAAGGTCTTGTAGAACTCGGCTGAGAATCCATCTGGTCGTGGGCTTTTCTTGGATGGTAGGTTTTTAATATCTTCTTCAATTTCATTGCTTGTTATTGATCTGTTTAAATTGTGTATGTCCTCCTGGTTCAGTTTGGGATGAGCATATGTCTCCAGAAATTTGTCATTATCTTCGGTAGCTTCTATTTTGTTGGAATACGGATTTTCAAAGTAGCTTCTCATTATGTTCTGTACCTCAGAGGTGTCTGTCATGATATTTCCTTTTTCATCACGAATTTTAGTAATTTGAGTTTTCTCTTTCCTTCTCTTTGTTAGTGTGGCTAAGGGTTTGTCTATTTTGTTTACATTCTCAAAGAACCAACTTTTTGTTTTGTCAACTTTTTGAATTGTTTCTTTTGTTTCAATTTCATTGATTTCAGCTCTGATTTTAATTATTTCCTGTCTTCTACTACTTTTGCTGTTATTCTGTTCTTCTTTTTCTAAGACTTTGAGCTCTAATGTTAGGTCATTTAGTTGTTGACTTTTCATTCTTTTCTGGAATGCGCTCCATGCAATGAATTTTCCTCTTAGTACTGCTTTCATAGTGTCCCAGAGATTTTGGTATGTTGTATCGTCGTTCTCATTGACCTCTACGAATTTTTTTATCTCCTCCCTGATGTTTTCTGTTATCCCCGTTTCATTCAATAGCATATTATTTAGTCTCCAGGTATTGGAGTAATTTCTGTTTTTTATTTTTTCATTGATTTCTATTCTCAGACCATTATTATCTGATAGAACACAAGGGAGTATCTCTATTTTTTTGCATTTCCTAAGGGCTGCTTTGTGGCATAACATATGGTCTATTTTCGAGAAGGTTCCATGTGCTGCTGAGAAGAAAGTGAATCTGCTCTTTGATGGATGGAATATTCTATATATGTCTATTAAATCTAGATTATTTGATTGTGTTATTGAGTTTTATGGTTTCTTTGGTTGATTTTTGTTTGGAAGATCTATCTAGTGCTGACAGCGGTGCATTAAAGTCACCCAGAATTATTGTGTTGTGGCCTATGTGATTCCTGAAATTGAGAAGGAATTGTTTGATGTACAGGGATGCACCATTGTTAGGGGCATAAATATTTACTATCATTATGTCTTCCTGCTTTATGGTTCCCTTAAGCAGTATGAAATGACCTTCTTTATTCCTTCTGACTAACTTTGGCTTGACGTCCTCTTTATCTGATATAAGGATGGAAACCCCCGCTTTTTTACTGAGTCCATGTGCATGGTAGGTTTTTTCCCATCCTTTCACCTTTAGTCTGTGGATATCTTTTTCTATGAGATGAGTCTCTTGCAGGCAGCATATTGTTGGGTCTTTCTTTTTAATTCATCCTGCCAGTCTATGTCTTTTGATTGATGAATTTAGGCCATTTACATTCAGGGTTATTATTGAGATATGATTTGTATTCCCGGTCATTTGGGCTCATTTTTGGTTTTTAAGTTGGCTTGGTTTCTCCTTCGAGTGGTTTTTCTCTAAGGTAGTTCCTCCCTTTGCTTACTTACATTGTTGTTTTTCATTTCCTCCTCATGGAATATTTTGTTGAGAACATTCTGTAGCTCAGGCTTTCTATTTGTAAATGCTTTTAACTTTTGTTTATCATGGAAGGATTTTATTTCATCTTCAAATCTGAAGGTTAGTTTTGTTGGGTATAGGATTCTTGGTTGGCAACCATGTTCCTTCAGAGCTTGAAATATGTTGTTCCAGGCTCTTCTAGCTTTTGGAGTCTGGGTTGAGAAGTTGGCTGCTATCCGTATTGGTCTCCCCCTATATGTAATCTGATGCTTTTCTCTCGTGGCTTTCAAAATCCTATCTTTATTTTGAATGTTAGGCATTTTTGGTATAACGTGCCTTGGTGTGGATCTGTTGTGATTTTGTGCATTTGGTGTTCTGTAAGCCTCTTGTATTTGATTTTCCATTTTATTCTTCAGGTTTGGGAAGTTTTCTGATATTATTTCATTGAATAGGTTGTTCATTCCTTTGGTTTGTATCTCTGTGCCTTCCTCAATCCCAATAATTCTTAAATTTGGTCTTTTCATGATGTCCCATAGTTCTTGGAGATTCTGTTCATGATTTCTTACCATCTTCTCTGTTTGGGCAACTTTATTTTCAAGATTAAATATTTTGTCTTCATTGTCTGAGGTTGTCTTCCAAGTGGTCTCGTCTTTTGGTGATGATTTCTATTGAATTTTTTATTTGGTTTATTGTTTCCTTCATTTCAAGGATTTCCATTTGGTTTTTTTTTTTTTTTTTTTTTTTTTGAGAAACTCTATCTCTTTGTTGAAATGATCTTTTGCTTCCTGCAGGTGCTCTTTCAGCTTATTGGTATTATCATTCATTGCCTGCATTTGTTCTCTTATCTCATCCTTTGCTTCGCGAATCATCTTAATCATGTATAATCTGAAGTCCTTTTCTGACATTTCTTCTAACATACTGTCATTGGATTCTATTAATAAAGAATCTAGATTTGTTTGGATCAATAAAGAATCTAGATTGTTGGATCATTCCCTTGTTTTTTCATGTTGTTCATGCATCTTCCCCTCTAGCAGTGCAGATCTGGGATATTACAGATTTCCCCCATAGGCTTATAGTGGCCCTATAGGTTTCCAAAACCCTTTCTTTAAGGGGAGATCAATATTAGCAGTGCCCAATTCAGACACTATGCAATCATAGACCAAATAACCCCTATGAGGACAATAACAAAATTGTCATAATAAACAGAATGAGTTCAAATATTATCTTCAGTAAAACAAACAAATTTGCAATAAGGTCTGCAGTTTCAAATGGAGGACAAAGAGGATGCAGAGGGATGTAGAATGTGGCTGTTAATGGGATAAGAAAAGAATATACAGAAGTTCTAGATAATAGAAAGGGTGAGAGTGTAATCAAAAGAAATTGGATGTTAGCATGCAAAAAAAGGGAGAAAGAGACTCTAAGGGGACAGGTAAACAAAAGGAAAAGAGAGCAAGAAAAGTAAAGAAATAAAAACAAATTTTTTCAATAAGGAGAAAAAAGCAAGTCTACAGTATAACAGTCATATAGTAATGAAACCTCCCAGAGTTCAGTAGCCTAATGTATGAGAGGTACCTGACAATGAGCTTTAATTCTCCAGCAGGCATCTCAGGATGGGATTTGCCCCACCTAAAGATCGGAGCTATGGCTTCTAGGATTATCCAAGATGGCTGCTCTGACTTTGAAATGTGTTGGTAAATGGGGAGCTGCAGCTCAGGGTGTAGCCGTGGTCAGCAGGAGGTCCTGGAGGTGGGATGTGGTTGGTCAGGAGGGGTCCTGGAGGTTGGGTGTGTTTGGTGTGGTTGTGGGATCCTGGAGGCCACTTGCAATCAGTTTGTCTGGGGTCCCGGTGATAGGGCACAGTCAGTTGGTCTGGGGGTCCTGGTGGCAGGGAGCAGTCAGTCGATGTGAGGGCCCCAGAGGCAGGGAGTGATCGGTTGGGCTGAAGGATCCTGGAAATGGGGCTCAGTCAGTCCGGCCAGGGTCCTACAGGGCCTGGCTGTTGTCTCAAAATGGTGGCAGCCACGTGTAATCAAACCTGCAGGTATTGTACCAGTGAACTTCCAGGCAACAGCAGGCAGCTGGTTCTCCACTGGCAGTCGGTGATCAGTTTGCTGACTGTTGTCAGACGATTGGGAGGTGAACCTTGTGCGTTGGGTGATGGATAGGTGTAAGGCAGGTGATGGACAGGCGAGAGTCAGGCAAATAGCGGATGATAGGTGCCTGACAGTGAGCAATCTGCACTCAAAAAAGGCGTTGATATGCTGGCAGACTGCAGGTGATCATAGCAGACAAATGGGGTAAACAGCAGGGGATCGATAAGCAGTAAAAACTGCCTTACCAAGAAACAGATATCCTCTGCTTGAAACCAGAGTTACAGAGCGACAAGGAACGCAGCCTCCCTGTAGTCTGCCATCTTGGATCCCCCAATAATTGCCATTTTGATGTGAGTGAGATGAAATCTTAGAGTAGTTTTGATTTGTATTTCACTAATTACTAGGGATGTTGAACATTTTTTCATATATTTGTTGATCCCTTGTACATCTTCTTCTGTGAAGTGTCTGTTCAGTTCCTTAGCCCATTTATTGATTGAGTTATTTGGGGGTTTTTTGGTGTTTTTTGAGTTCCTTATATATTCTGGAGATATTTGCTCTATCTGATGTGTGTGTGGTGAAGATTTTTCCCATGCTGTAGGCTCTTTCCTCACGTTATTGATTGTTTCCTTTGCTGAGAAGAAGTTTTTTAGTTTGAATCCATCCTGTTTATTGATTCTTGATTTTACTTCTTGTGCTTTAGGAGTTTTATTAAGGAAGACAGGTCCTAAGCAACATGATGAAGATTTAGGCCTACTTTTTCTCCTATTCAGTGTAGGGTCTCTGGTCTGATTCTTAGGTCCTTGATCCACTTTGAGTTGAGTTTTGCACAGCATGAGAGCAAGGGATTTAATTTCATTTTGTTGCATATGGATTTCCAGTTTTCCCAGCACCATTTGTTGAAGAGGCTATCTTTTCTCCAATGTAAGTTTTTGGCATCTTTGTCTAGTATGAGATAACTGTATTTATGTGGGTTTGTCTCTGTGTCTTCTATTCTGTATCATTGGTCTACATGTCTATTTTGGTGCCAGTACCATGCTGTTTTTGTTACTATAGCTTGGTAGTATAGTTTAAGGTCTGGTAATGTGATGCCTCCTGCTTCACTCTTCTTGCTAAGGATTGCTTTGGCTATTCTGGGTTTCTTATTTTTCCAAATAAATTTCATGATTGCTTTCTCTATTTCTATAAGGAAAGAATTGGATTTTATTTGGAATTGCATTGAATCTATATAAGGCTTTTGGTAGTATGGCCATTTTGACAATATTAACTCTGCCTATCCAAGAACATGGGAGATATTTCCATCTTCTAAGGTTTTCTTTAATTTCCTTCTTTAGTGTTCTATAGTTTCATTGTCATGGTATTTTACCTCTTTTGTTAGATTGATTCTCAAGTGTTTTATATTTTTTGAGGATATTTTGGAATGGGGTAGTTTTTCTAATTTCTCTTTCAGAGGATTCATCACTGATGTATAGAAATACATTAGATTTATGAGTGTTTATTTTATATCCTGATACTTTGCTGAATTTATTTACCAGTTTTAGAAGGTTTCTGGTGGAATTTTTTGGATCCTCTAAATAAAGAATCATGTCACTGGCAAATAGTGATAGCTTGAATTCTTCTTTTCCTATTCATATCCCTTTAATTTCTTTCATCTTTCTAATTGCTGCAGCTAGAGTTTCAAGGACTATGTTGAATAGAAGTGGTGAGAGAGGCATCTGTGTCTTGTTCCAGTTTTTAGAGGGAATACTTTTAATTTTTCTCCATTTAGAATGATATTGCCCTTGGGCTTAGCAGAGATAGCCTTTACAATGTTGAGGTATGTTCCTAATATCCCTATTCTTTCTAGTGTTTTGAACATGAAGAGGTGCTGCATTTTATCAAATGTTTTTTCTGTGTCTATTGAGATGATCGTGTGATTTTTATCTTTAAATCTATTGATGTGATGAATTATGCTTATTGATTTAGTTTTGTTGAACCAACCTTGTATCCCTGATATGAACCCCACTTGATCATGATACACTATCTTTTTATATGTTTTTGTATGCAATTTGCTAGAATTTCATTGAGAATTTTTGCATCTATGTTCATCAGGGATATTGGTCTGAAGTGTTCTTTCCTTGGTGTGTCTTTGGTTTTAGTATCAGGGTGATACTAGCTTCATGGCATGAGTTTGGAAGGGTTCCCTCCTTTTCTGTTTCAAGGAATACTTTGAGGAGTATTTGAATTAGTTCTTCTTTGAAGATCTTGTAGAACTTGACTGAGAATCCATCTGATCCTGGGCTATTTTGGATTGGTAGGCTTTTGATGGTATCTTCTATTTCACTGCTTCAAATTGATCTGATTAAATTGTGTATGTCCTCCTGATTCAGTTTGGGTAGATCATATGTCTCTAGAGAATTGTTGATGTATTTTCTTGTATTTACTAAGAGTTACTCTGTGGCATAAAAGTATGGTCTATTTTAGAGAAGGACCCATGTGCTGCTGAGAAGAAAGTGTATTTGTTCATTGATGAATGGAATATTTTTATATATATCTGTTAAGTCTAAGTTATTGATTATATTATTGAGTTCTAAAATTTCTTTGTTTGGAAGATCTATCCAGTGATGAGATAGGTGTGTTAAAGTCACCCAGTTTTATTGTGTTGTGGTCTATTTGATTCCTGCAATTGAGAAGGGTTTATTTGATGTATGTAAATTCTCCATTGTTTGGGGCATGAATATTTACTATTGTTATGTCTTATTGATATATGATTCCCTTAAGCAGTATGGAATGTCCTTCTTTATTCCTTCTGACTATCTTTGGCTTGAAATCCCCTTTATCTGATGAGGATAGAAACTCATCTTTTTTTATGCAGTCCATGAGAGTGACAGTTTTTCCCTTCCTTTCACTTTCAGTCTGTGGATGTCTTTTCCTATGAGATGGGTCTCTTTAAGAGAGCATATTGTTGTGTATTTTTTAATCCAATCTGCCAGTCTGTGTCTTTTGATTAATGATTTTAGACCATTAGCATTCAGGGTTATCATTGAGATATGCTTTCTATTCCTGGTCATTTTGATTTATTTTTGGTTTTTAATTTGACTTGGTTTCTCCTTTGATTGGCTTTTCCTTTAGTGTACCTCCTCCTCCTGCGGTCTTTCATTGTTGTTTTTCATTTCTTCCTCATGGAATATTTTGCTGAGAATGTTCTGTAGTGCAGACTTTCTAGTTGTAAATTCCTTCAACTTTTGTTTATCATAGAAGGTTTTTATTTCATCATCAAATCTGAAGCTTAGTTTTGCTGGATAAAAGATTCTTGGTTGGCATCCATTTTCTTTCAGAGCTTGGTATATGTTGTTCCAGGACCTCCTAGTTTTGAGTTTTGGGTATGTAATCTGATATTTTTTTCTCTTACAGCCTTTAAAATTCTATCCTTATTTTGTATGCCAGGCATTTTCATTATAATGTGCCTTGGTGTGGATCTGTTGTAATTTTGTACATTTGGTGTCCTGTAAAGCCTCTTATATTTGATTTTCCATTTCATTGGGACATTTTCTGATATTATTTCATTGAAGATTGTACATTTCTTTGATTTGTATCTCTGTGCCTTCCTCTATCCTAATAATTCTGAAATTTTGTCTTTTCTAGTTATCCCATAATTCTTGGAGGTTCTGTTCATGGTTTCTTACCATCTTCACTTTATTTTCAAGATTATCTATTTTGTCTTCATTGTCTAGTGATCTAGTCTGTTGGTGAAGTTTCTATTGAGTCTTTAATTTGGTTCATTGTTTCCTTCATTTCAATGATTTCTGCTTTTTTTTTTTTTTCAGAACCTCTATCTCTTTATTGAAGTAATCTTACCTGCATTTGCTCTCTCGTCTCTTTGTTGAGGTGATATTTAGTTGCCTGCATTCATTCTCTTATATCGTCCTTTACTTAGCAGATCATTTTAAATACGTACATTCTAAACTTGTTCTCTGACATTTCTTCTACTGTACTGTCAATGGATTCTATTATTGTAGCAGCTTGGTTTGTTTGGGGCACTTTCTTTCTTTGCTTTTTTCATGTCGTTTGCGGTGTCTTCCCCTTCAGCAGTATGGATCAGAGGTATTACACTTTCTACCCTATAGATTTATAGTGTCCCTGCAGGTTTCCAATACCTTGACTTTAATGGAGAGATCAATATTCACAGCACCCAATGCAGACAATATGCAGCCTTAAACCAAATAGCCCCTATTAAGATGTTTACAGTTTTGTCACAAAAACCCAGAAATGATGGGTTCGATTATTATCTACAATACAAACAGTAAGTTTGCAACAGGGTCTACAGTTTCTAATGGTGGAAAAAGGGAGAACCGGGGGATGGTGGGTATGTAGGATGTGGTGTTTATGAAGTAGGAGGTGAGAATATAGAGGTATCAGATCATAGGAAGAGTGAAAGAGGGAATCAGTAGAAGTTGACTGTAAGCAGGAAAGAAGAGAGAAAGAGACCCTCAGGTGACCTTGGGGATGTTCTTCCAGGTCCTGGCTGTTGTCTCTACATGGAAGTGGCCACATCCCTTGTTGGTGGTGGTGTCAGCATCAAACCTGTAGGTACCTTGATGCTGGACTTCCAGGCCCCAGCTGTGTCCCACAATGGAAACTGCCCCAACTAAAGATGGTAGTAGTGGCAGCACAGGTAACCCAAGATGGCGGTGGAGATGTCCCAGGACGGAGGCGACTGCTTTCAGATGGATCTGAGACAGGGAGCTGTGCGGTGGTGTTGGTAGCCTGTTTGGAGATGCAGTACTGTGCTGGGTGTTGTTGCGGTGGGCTATTTGTCATTCTAAGGTGGAGGCTATCATGTGTAGGGGGTTATGGTGGTGGATGCAGTGTCTCAAGATGGAGGTGGGCCTGGGGATCCATGCATTGGTAGATGGGGAGCCACAGTGTGGTTGGGTGTGGTTCATAATTTACTCTTTAAATGGAAAAGCTCTTATAATTTTTATTTTAAAACCATCTCAGAATGGTCCCTAGGTCTTTTTAAGAAATAAAAATTAGAAACATGTTTGAAAACTCCTCTATCCTTCCCCCAGGGACCAGCAACAGAGAGCTTAAAGCAGTACATCACCATGTTGAGAAGGGTTAATTATTCCCCTTTATTTAATGCTATATAATATGATAATAAGTTCCAGTCTTTCGAATAAGGATTTTTAAATAGTCCATTAATGCGATTCCTTAAAATTTGGTATAGATACTTCTGCACTGTACTGAGGAACTTGGACTTTCTGTCTTGTTACCTTCATTTAACATAGAATTAAATGGCAAATGAGTCAGACACAAAGGGCCCACTAATATGAGTAATCAATCTTTTTTTTTAAGTTTTGCAAAGCAGGTTTTATGGAAATGGTTGTTATTTTCAGCAATTTATTTTACTTGAAAATCATTTTTTAAATTCTTTTTATCGTGATGGACTATCATGTCACAAATCACCTTTGTTATACTTATTTTGATATATTGATGATTGGTAATATAATCTGTAATGCTCTTTAAAATTCTGAGATGATTCAAATGTGATGCCTGGGTATGGATTGTACACAGAGTTCAAGAATTTTAAAACTTCATGGAATTTCTGTGAAGATTAAATGAAATCATATCCATGAAGGACTGGGGTTATTTTGAACATAGTGAACTCTCCATGAAGGTTGCTTATTAGTATAAATGTTACTAATATGTATAGGTTATTAGTCACATTAGTGGTGGTATAAAATGCTAAAGGTATATATGACTTTCTTGTTGTTTAGTTCTAGAAAAATTTGAGTTAGGTAAATTTCTTATTTTTTATCTTAGTTACTGTAATCTGAATTAGTATGATTCATTCTATAGCATGCTACATTTTAACTAAGAAAGATTATGAATTATTCCTGAAGACATAAACATGAAAGTATTTCATTTTAAAGAGATTTTGCAACTATAAAGAATGTTCTCTCTATAGAATTTTTGAACCATGCCCTCTAAACCAGTTGGAACTCTGAATTATGCTTAATCTTAAATGAGATAATTATTAGATCAAATTACTATCTTAAAGTAACATAATATGTGTTATGGTTTAGATATGAGGCATCCCCAAAATTTCATATGTGAAATGATGCAAGAAAGTTTAGAGGTGAAACAATCAATTTATGAGAGCTTTAACCTAATCTGTGCATTAATTCACTTGAATGGATTAACTGGGTGGTAACTATAGGCAGGATGGGTGTGACTAGAGAAGGAGGGTCACTGGGGGTGAGCCTTTCTGGTATATATTGTGTTCCTGGTGAGCAGATCTCTCCTGGTGCCATGTCCTGAGCCACTTTCCTCTACCACACCTGTCTGTCATGATGTTCTGCCTCACCATGGGCCCAGGGCAATGGAGTCTGCCATCTATGGACAGAGATCTCTGAAACCGTGAGTGCCAAGTAAACTTTTCCTCCTCTGAAATTGTTCTTGTTAGGTCTTTTGGACACAGTGGTAAGAAAGCTCACTAAAACTGTATGCTAACTAAAAGGACTCAGAGTTGTGAGTTTTTGTCTTTTCTTCGAAATGTAGCACACTCACAGGAAAATGCAGAGGTCATGAGCATGCAGCTGGGTGCATTTCACACAACACACATGTACTTGTGTGATCAGTGCTGATAAAGGTAATATATTAGCACCTCAGAGAACTCTCCCTCACCCTTGCCTTCACCTACCACTCTGCCACACCAGAGAAAACCACTACCAGACCTGTAACACTGTGCCTTAGATTCTCTATTTTTGAATATCTGATAGTATGTACTTTGGGTGGATTGTTTCTTTCCCTAGCATTAATGTTTGGAAGATCCATGCAGGTTGTAGAGTATAGTTGTAGTTTGTTCATTGCCATTTCTGTTCCATTGCATGAATACATGATGATTTACTGGCACAATCTTACTGTTGAAGGACATTTGGATTGTTTTGCTGCATGGCTATTGTGAAGACTGTGATTATGCACATTCTTGCATCTATCTTTGACTGACATATGGATACATGCATATTCCTAGGAAAGGATTTTAGGCATGGTGTTCAGATTTAGGAGATGTTGTCAAGCAGTTTTTCAAAGTGGATGTGTCGGTCTATATTCCCCTCAAAAGAGAGTTCTATTTTATTTTTTTATTTTTTGGTACTGAAGATTGAATCCAGGGGTGCTTAAACATTGAGTCACACACACACACACACACACGCACACGTGTGTACATATATGTATATGTGTGTATATATATGTGTATGTATGTGTGTGTGTGTGTGTGTGTGTGTGTGTGTGTGTCTTGCTGAGTTGTTTAGAGCCTCACTGAGTTGCTGAGGCTGGCTTCGAACTTGTGATCGTCCAGTCTCAGCCTCCAGAACTGCTGGAATTACAGGTGTGCATCACTACACCTGACCCCAAAGATAGTTTTCACTGCTTCACGGTCTTTCTAACACTTGGTATAATTAATACTTTTTACTTCCAGCCAATCTAGAGAGTGTAGATTATCATGAACTATAAAGGGTCTGAGATTTTATCCTATACTCAGGCTAATTAACTGACCATAACTTCATGGAGCTTGGAAGAAGATACAAAGCTCCTGGGTTGGAGATGCAGGACAGTTTATCATTTCAGAACCTAGTAGTCACTGGAGTATCAACACTTCTGTCCAGTTCTTCAAACCCCTGCTCCACAGGGTAAAGCAAAGAAAACCAGCAGGTACCTGCCTGAGCAGTGGGTTGTATAACAATAGAGGAATTCTGAGTTAAGAAAATATAAATCTTTTATAGTGGGCAGAAAGCAAGCCTGTTTTGCTCCAGAGGCAGACAATATCTCTAACATCGAATACTGTACATGATACAAACATTTTTGAGAAGCTAATCTGAAATAAAAAGCAGGCTCTCAAAGTAAAATATGGAAGACAAATTAAAGACCAATGGAGAATTATCTCTAGATGGTAAAAATGCATTGCATTTTTAATTGTCTGTACTGCTAGCTAATGAAGATAACTGTCTTATTTATTGGTCTATTGCTCTTCTGAGAAGTGCATGTTTGAACCTTTTGGTATATGTTTCTGTTGGGTGGTTGTGGTGATGGTTGTTTTATAATTTATTTGTAGGAATTCTTTATTATGGATATCAGTGCTTTGTTTCATAAATATTCTAAAAATATCTTTTCTCTGTGGCTTGCCTTTTCACCCTCTTAATGTGTCATTTGGTGAACAAAAGTTTTAAATTACAGTATTGGCCCCCAAATAGAAAGGACAATAAAAAAGATAATGATTCTAAAATGACACCCACCGTCTTAATCTGTCTGGGTTGCTATAACAAAATACCTTTTACTGGGTAATTTAGAAAGGGCAGAAATTTATTTTTCACAGTTCTGTAGTCTGGGAAGTTCAAGATCAGTGGGCAAGCGGACTCACTGCTGAGGGCCTGTTTTCATTAATGCGAAAGGTGGGAAGGGACTGGGGAGCTCCCTTGAACCTGTTTCCTAAGGATACTAATCCATTCATGAGAGTGAGACCATCATGACTAATTACCTCCCAAAGGTCCCATCCCATAATGTCACTATCATGAGTATCAGATTTCAGTGTGAATTCTGGAGGGACACATTACCAACACAGCACCCACATTTCCGTGGTCAAATTATTTTTGAGAAAGCAGAGTAAGGAAAGTATTGTCTTTTAGATAAATGGTTTAGGTTAATACATATGAATTTTATTTAAAAATGAACATTAAACATGGTGTGATCCTTACCTCACACCATTATATAAATTCATCCCTATGTGAACTATTGAGATAAATACACAATCAAAAACTATGAAGCTTTTAGAATTAAACAGAAAAATATCTTTGTGACTTTGGGATAGGTAAAAGATAATTGCAAAGGACACCCATACTTAATCATGAAGAAAAAAGTAATAAAATTTGACTACATTAAAGTTATAACTTGGAATTATTAAGCTGAGCTACATATATGCAAGTTTGACAACATGCATTCTTATTGATACTTTTTTTTAGATCTTCCCCTTCCAGGCCCTTTTCCAATACTACAACCAACTTAGATTCTGAAAGAATAAAGAATGTATAAAAACCAACTTGAAACTTCAAAATATAATCCTAATAGCTTCAAAGTTAGAATATTATAATAATGGAGACTTTATTTACATGTTTTAAAAATAAACCTAATTTTTCATTATGGGTTCCATCAGTATATTTAATATTTTTCTTGTTGCCACAATGATCAGAAGAATCAATATATCTACTAACTGGTGACCTGCTATCAATATACTTGACACACCTTACATGTTTTAATCAATCATTTTGTTAAAAAAAAAAAAAAAACACTTAATAGAAGGTAAATGGTGTTTGCTTTGAGAATGCTTAGAATCTTTAAAAAAGATCTGAATACCATCAGAAAACAATGCTGTTCATTGATTAGCAGGGATATGAAGTCTGTGAACCCAAAAAAGTTTACGTCTCAGGACCTATGACTGGCTTGGATCTCCACCCAGAACCTGGAATACTCCAGTGATTTTGTAGTTTTAACTTTATGTTCCTTTGCGTATACAAGACACTTAGAATGGTGTAAACTTGAAGCCCTAGATACCTGGGCCTGCCCCTGTGGACAGTCAACAGTTTCATTTCCTGTCTGTCTGTAGCCTTCTCTCTATCCACTGGGGTCTGATGATTGCCCATGACCTCTGCTTCCTCATGAACTCAGTGCCTGTGACCCGTGTGGACTTCTCTGACCACTCTTACTTTCAGGATGACTTCGAATTCTTTCATAACTATCTAATTCTTTTATTATTTCCCTATGAAAATATAAGAGAAGAATAGGAATTGGCTCAGGTTGTTCTTTTGTACCAAACCACGTCAGAAATCACACTCATCAATCTAGTGAAATGATGGTCTTGTGCCAACCATCTAGTCCCAACCCAGGAAGCTCCATGGGATATACCGCTGTTGCCTGCTCCTCAACAGGGACCCACTGCCAGCTCCCATACATCTCTAATTCAACAGAGAATCACAATTTTGAGTTGAAAGTTCAGAGTCCTAAGTCTGAAACATGCAAACTTCATTGCATAAATATGAGCATATGGCAAAAACTGATAACCTTGAAGTAAGAAAAAGTTCCAGATTCATAAAATTATGGCATTAACTTATAATCTCTGAGATTGACTGTTGACCTCTGAAGTCCTGGTTTCGGGAAACCTTAAAATAGCCCCAGATCAGTTCTTCCATGGAATACTGTGGCTCACCTATGGAATGTCAGCCTGTGACGTGGAGGGACAGGGGTATCCTAGCATTTCCCAGAGCAGTCAGATTTACAGCATGCGTCACATATTATGGGGACAAGAGTCATTAAAAAATCAAATAATTTATAATAGGGGAGGCACACCCAATTACTACTAAATTATTCTTGAGGTAGTTTAGCCATGGTGTGGTTTGCTTCATTAATTGAGATTTAAGTCAGAAAAAAAAAGTTGATAATGAAGATATTTAATTACGAGAAAACATTAGGAAGTTTCCAAAAGTGCTTAGAATAGGCTATGTGGTCATGGGACAGATAGAGAACTAACACAGCGACACAACGTACATGAACATTTTATAAGGGAAATAAAATTTGTCCCACAGAAGGAATCAACTGCTCTGTGCGTGGGTGGAGAGACAGTTGGGAACACAGAGCCAGAGCCGAAAAGAAAAAACACTGTTGCATCAAAGTAGTGGGCTGGAAAACAACCCCCTGTCTATCAGTGAGATAGAGAACCACAGCAGAAATACTGCACAGCAGGCGAGGACTTTGGGTTGGTTCATGACTAGGTTACCCTGAAAACTTCAGGGCTCTATCAGGTCAGGCAGGCTCAGGGAACCTAGCATTTCTCTTCCTGTGTGACTTTCCTTTGTCAGACAACCCAAGAATAAAGTTCCATGAAGTTTCACAGGTCTCTCTTTTTTCCTTCCATCTCTCTCTCCCTCTTACCGCTTTCTTCTCTCCTTATGAAATGGGCCAGTGAACCAATAGAGAGAAGAGAGGGAAAAAAAAAATTATAAGCGTATGTATGCTTTCTTTTTTTTGTATTTTTGTACCAGGGATTGAACCTAGGAGTGCTTAATCACTGAGCCACATCCCCAGCCCTTCTTATTTTTTATTTTGAGACAGGGCCTCACTTAGGACCTTGCTAAGTTGCTGAGACTGGCTTTGAACTCGTGATCCTCCTACCTCAGCCTCCTGAACTGTTGGGATTGTAGGCCTGAACCACCACGCCTGGTTTATTAATTCCTTCTTTACATGAATGAAAGAGAAAACAATTAAATATAAGCTGAAAATCACTCTTGAACAAAGCATTGTGCTAGTTAAGGAAAACAAAGATCAATCTTGGTCCTGTTAATATAGATCCACTAATAAAACCAGTGCTTATGCAATAAGTCCTATGTCTTCTTACAGCTTGACATTGATCCAGGAACTTTTCTATCCACCACCCCACCCCCATCGTTCCCATCAGTACACAAACGTACTTTCCTCTTGAAAACAAACAAGGAAATACACAAATCAATGAACTCCCCTTAGTCTACTCCCTCTAACCGGAGTTTCCAAAGATTTCTCTTCTCCTCTTAACAAAATTCCTTTCAAAAGGCTATTTATATGCATAGTTTCCAACTTCTGTCCTCCTATTCTCTCCTGAGCTCATTTTAACCAGGTTGTTTCTTCCACCATTCTATAGAAATTGCTCTTCTGTCTTATTCTTCGTCTTATGATCATTTCCCTTGGCTCCTAGGAGCTCCTCACACCTTGCTGGTGGTTCCTCAGTCTCCTTTGTTAATTCTGTCCTATGTCCTGACCAGTTAATGGTGGAGGGTGTCAGGCCTTAATTTTTTTTCTCTTTTCTATTTGCCTTCATTCCTGTGATCATTCCGCCCAGTTTCCTGCTTCTAAATGCCATCTACATCTACATGTGAATGGTACCCAGTTCAGACTTGTCTCCTATGTTCTCATTTACATACCCAACTGTCTATTTGGTATATCTACTTAGATGTGGAAGAGGCATCTCTAACTCATGCCCCAAACTGCGATTCTGATATACTCAAACTTACTTCATTCACCGTCTTTTATTAGTTAATACAAATTTCTTCCAGTTGTTCAGGCCAAATATCATCAGTACCAAGTATCATCATTGACTTCTCCTTCTCAAATTCCTATGGGCTCTACTCTAAATATACAACCAGAATTGTTTTTACTATCTGGATTCCTACCAGCCTGGTCCTAGCAACCACCATCTCTTCTGAATTACTCTACTAACCTCCTAACAGGTTTCCCTGCTTCTTATCTTTGCAAACTCTCTCATCTTAGAGTCAACTCTTAACAATGAGAAAGAGGAGTCAAGAACTCAAGGGCTCTGTCTTCTACCAGCTTTTTTGGTTGGTGGTTTTTCTGCTTACTCTGCTGTATTGCCTGGTTATAATTCCTGATTTAAAGAAGTGTGGAGAAGCCAGAATTACTAAATGATCTTAGATGAGAAAGGTAACCAGAGGCTGGAGGTGAGGCTAGACACAGAGCCAAAACAAAGTTCAGGGAGAATCTGGGGAGACATCGAGCAGCTTCCATGAAGGCTGCAACTATAGAGAGAAAAAGTTTCTCTGACTTATGCCAAGTGTTTTCTCTCTCTACCAGAAAATTGCAGTAAAAAACAACATTGTAATCTTTGCTTTCTGAGGTCAATTTGTGTTTTTTTTTTTTTTTTTTTTTTTTTTTTTTTATGAAACCTTGAGCAAAGAATGGCCTCAAGGTAACTTGGTGTATTTGGTTGTATTGGGGTCGACAAAGGGTTTGGTGCAGGAAAGGCATTGGGGTGTAGAAGATAGAGACATATCCGGTAACCAGGGGTGAAAAACCAGGTTCGAGATGCTAAGAGGCTTGAATTATATCTTATAGACAATGAAGAACTATACTCATTTTTAAACAGGGGAAATTAATGACCAGATCTATGTTAAATTTGGCAACAAATTAGAAATAGAGAATCTGGATGAGGGAAGAGATTTTCCCAATAGTGAAAAAAGAGATAGTAAAAGTTCTAAACCAGGGAAGAGTAAAAGATGGGTAAGGGAAGCTGTGCTTGATATGTAAATGTTCTTTTGAAGATAAGTCCCTCTAGTCACTATCAAACTTTGACCCTTGAATACTCTTAGAAAAAATAAGAGCTGACTTAGAAGTGGAGGTGATAGATGAGATGACTCAGAAGATCAGGTTCAGAATGACTCTGAGGTTCATCAGATACAAGTTTGGTGTAGATAAGACACTACTGTCTAAGAAAATGAACTCAGGGACAGCAGGGTAGCAGCTGTGCTCAGATTTTTAAATGCAGGGTTTGAAAAGCCTAAGGGAAGTTACAGAATATGCTGAACGAGGTACTGGAATGTGATTCTAAACCTCCAGGGAGCTGGAAAGAGATTTTGATGCCATTTCCCAATGTGTCAGAGTTGAAAACATGAACATGGATATGACCATCTAGGGACATTGTAGAGGAGACAAGGACACAAGAGAGTGGACCAGTGAATAGCAGAGAGCAATGTAAAAACTGAAGGAAATTTAAAAGTTGTGTCAGAGGTGGGTGAGGTTGCACACGCTTGGAATCCCACAGCTCGGGAGGCTGAGGCAGGAGGATCATGAGTTCAAAGCCAGCCACAGCCACTTAGCAAGATCCTGAGCAACTCACCAAGATCCTGTCTCTAAATAAAATATAAAAAGGTCTGGGGATGTCACTCAGTTGTTAAGGCCTCTGGGTTTAATCCCCAGTACCAAAAAAAAAAAAAAAAAAAAAAAAAAATTGTGTCAAAGAAATCAAGAGAAGTTTCAAGATTATTTCTCATTCTCACATACACCCCCTCCACCATACATTCTTTTATGGTAAAATAAGGTCCAGATTTATCAAAGGACTAAAAGTCTGTAAAACAATATCCCCGCCACCCCGACCCCTGGCCTGTAATCCCAGCAGCTTTGGAGACTGAGGCAGGAGGACCACAGGTTCAAAGTCAGCCTCAGCAATTTAGCAAGGCCCTAAGCAATTCAACAAGACCCTGTCTCAAAACATAGAAAAGGGCTGGGGATATGGTTCAGTGGTTAAGCACTCCTGGGTTCAGTCCTAGTACAAAAAAAAAAAAAACCCACTGAGTCTGTATGCCCAATGCCTTGTTAAAATCTACCTTTCTCCAGAGTTGCATATCCTTAGCAGGGACGAGGAAATGATAACAACATTCATAATAATAAATAGCCTTTACAAAGGCTCAGGTACCATACTGAGACTTTATATCTAATCCTCATTACAACTCTCTACTAAGTATGAACAAATCAAGGATCTCAGACTTAATGGGCCAGTGGCAAAGCTACAATTTGAATGGAAACAATCCACTTACCTTCGTCCTGTTTGCATTCCATCTCCGTGAGTAGGTATACTTTGAAGATCTGATTAAATGAGGAAGATTAAGAGTCTCACTTCCTATGTGTTTTTGGTAAGAAAGAAGACCCACCACAAAATTTTAAAAAGCAATCAGTGATAGAAGCAGATAATTTAGAACAAATCCAAGGGCAATAAGAGAATTTTAAAAACCTGAGTAGATTGATGAATGGACTACAGTCATATAATAAGCCTAGGTATTGGAACATATGTATTTATTTTCTTAGAAATACAGAAATGGAGATATTTGGAAAGCACTAAAAATAAATTATCTTCATTCCTACCCGGTAGATAATTTCTAATTAGTCTGCTTCCTTTCTTCCTTTGTTTCCTTTCTTCCAGTCTCGACAAATGTTTGGTCATTCTCACTTTATCAGAGAATGTCCAAGGACCTACACTTGAGTCTTCACTACATGACCAAAAAAGGACCTCATTCCCCATGTTATGCTGGAGTCTTCAGATACTTTCTTCACTGGTCCCATGATTGAAGTCTGTTTTTAGATGGACATTTTTCAGTTTAAATAAATTAATAGCAATTTAACTTCATCTGTTATTAAAGATTCTGGAATGTTTTTTCAGCACCCAAGTTGAAAAATTTATTCACTATAGTAAGGGAGATGATAAATTAATATCCTAAGGAGCACAACAGAAGAATTTTAGAACTCAGAGAACTAATTAAGAGTGTTAACAGGCACATTAATATCTCCTTTTATAAAACTGGAAGTCATTGGAATTTTTGATTAAGAAAATTCCAGAATTGTGGGAGAAAACATGATGTGAAATTTTAATGAAAAGGTAGTTATAGAGATTTTGGAACCATTGATAGGCAAAACTAAATAAGAAAAAAAATCATGGTGATGAAGTAGGTGTGTTCTACTCTGGTATGAGAAAAAAGTAGTTTGAATTAAGAGATGATTAATGCAACTGATTAGTAAGAAAAATAATCCTTTAATTGTGTTTTTATAGTTTCTTTATTGAAGATTTGAAAAACTGAATTCTGTCATAGAACAGGCATAATTTAGTGAAAACCTCTATTGTTTCTTTGACTCAGTTAACCAATGCCTTTGGACCAAGATTCCACTAATGGCAATACCCTAACTTCAGAAAAGTGAAATAACCAGGAAGAATTCTTTTGTATCCTTTGTAACAAAATAGTAAATGTAAGTACAGGAAAACTAAAATAAAAAACAAGCAGGAAATTTTCCTCCCTGGGATTCTGATCTCACAACTCCAACCTTGCAAAGTCTGGTTATGATGACAACCCTTCCTAAGAACCATCTTAGATCTTTGTTTACCTTCTCAATCTCAACCTTTACCCTGACCTCACATCACCTGTATTCCTAGATTTATCTCAAACCTTATCTTAAACCTTTCGATTAAATTATGGCTGTATTTTTAATACAATTGCAAATGATTAATTTGCCATTCTGTAATTTTTAACCAACCAAAGTACATTGCCAAAACTGTTCAAACAAGAAATCTTGGTCAGAAGGTACAGAATTACAAATGTATTAAAACATTGGGTTGCTGTGTTAGACACAGCTTCATGCTTTGGAATGTTTCTTCTACTGTGAGCTACAAAATGGGACCTAATAATTTACCATATTTTATCCACATATCCAAGTTGTTGGACAAACATCCTCAAGCATTAAATTTTCTGACAAATCATGGATTCTGCCTGCGCCTAAGGGAAACATGGGATTGCCACGAATCTTAGGATGACAACTATTTGTGGCAAGAACATAATACTAGGATATGGCCTTTTCATATACCAACAGAATGAGTAGCATCTATAGTTACAATCAGGAAGAGCATCAATGTTGTCATTACACAAATGTGAGCAATTTTACCTCTTTCTATAATTACAAGCTTTCAGGCCATCCTTCCTGCTAGACTGGAAACTTCTTTAGAGCAGGCTATGTAATGTGTTGTTAGTGCCTATATTGCCTGGCAAAGAGTAAGGACCCATACCTATTGCACACATGTCATTTTTTGATTGATAGGCTTTTGGATTTTATTGGAAGTGCTGTAATTGATGGTCACATTCACTAGGAAGAATATCCCTGGTATCTTTAGTTTTTCATTTTATAAGCAAGCACAGATCAGGCCAGCAGAGGGCAGTGTAAGAGATTGAGGAACTATTATTATGAAGATGACTGTAAAATACACAGATAGCAAGAGCTGGTTGGAGAGGAAGGTGGAGTTGGGAGACTCTAGGTTACTGTCATTTTCCTGATGCAGACTATATAGTGTTCACTCATTTTTATTAAAAAGTAATCTTGACCCAGGGTGTCAGTGAGCTTTCATATGTTTAGTAGGATGTTCAAGAAAGAGAGAATCCCCAGTTTCTGGCTGAATGCCCAAGTCAAGGGCAGGGCAGTACTTTCCCAAAGTGTTCTGGGTCCCTTAGGACCAAGGAATGCACAAAAACCATCTATCGCAAATTAAAGTATTGTAATATGACTTTCTAACAAAAAGCATTCTCTAGGTCCTAAGAAGCAATTCCACACTCATGAAAGCAGGACCAAAAATAGAAGTTGCTTCAAACAATCCTGAAAGATTTAGTGAATTTTAGACAAAGGGAAAGACAAAGGTTATTTATCTTCCCTACCATGAACACCAGAAGAGCTTAACCTTATTTTTGGCAGTGGGGAAGAAAATACAAATCATGGCTGCAGTTGTTCTCAAAACCAGAGATGCCCATTTCATGCTTCAGAATATGTGAAAGTATTTTGATCATTCTTTTGGAAACTAACTACGAAAGGTCATTCTAAAAGCAACTGTGTGCCTGGGAGTATTATTAATTTATGATAATTTCTAATAATTATTCTCTTTTCTTTTTTTAACCACCTCTTTTTAATTCTTACAGAAATGTTAAAAACATTTGACATCATGGGCAATAGTGTACCTTTTAGAGAACTCCTTAACATCGTCAGTATAATAAATGTATATTTCTTATATACAACGTCTTAGGCACTCTGCCAGCATTATTTGTTCCTGCCCTCAAGTTTAGCACCTACAACGAGTATATAGAAAACAGTTAGAGCTGGGGTGTAGCTCAATGGGTAGATCGCCTGCATGGTATGCAGGAGACCTGGGTTTCATCCTCAGTATGCAGGCATGCACACGTATGCGCACACCCAGGCACAAATAATAAAGCCCATGGAATCCGTTGTCATCTTTTTCCTCCTTCAGGATTTTCCTATCTCTGATACCTTTCTAAAAATCAATTCCAGCAACATTTCTCGATTCCTTATCAAGGGTCCAACCTTGAGAGGTACATAAAAGGAACTTGTAATTCATTTTGCCTTGGGGAAATTCTGCAAACTTGGAGGTTAAGCATTAGAAAAAATGAAATGAAAGGTGCTTCACTCCAATATTGAAAGTA
This sequence comes from Sciurus carolinensis, assembly GCF_902686445.1. Classification (NCBI taxonomy): domain Eukaryota; kingdom Metazoa; phylum Chordata; class Mammalia; order Rodentia; family Sciuridae; genus Sciurus; species Sciurus carolinensis. Next base: position 27,223,472 of record NC_062224.1, read on the forward strand.
TATGTGGACTAAGACTGAAGGGATTAGGCCATTCACTACCTACACAAGAGGAACTCAGAATTCCAGCTTCCAATTGAAATCAGGAAAGGTAACGATTTGGGAAATAGAAAGCAGTTTATTCCTCATAATCACTATAATAAACCTACATTAATTATTGAGAATGCCATGTACTAAAATCCAAATGAATCTCCAGAGTCCATTAACCAAAGATAAAGGAGATTTTGCTCTGTTAAAAATGAAAAGGAGGGCTGGTGTTGTGGCTCAGTGGTGAGCACGTGCCTAACATGTGAGAGGCCCTGGGGTCAGTCCTTAGTACCACATAAAAAATAAAATAAAGGTGTTGTGTCCACCTACAACTTAAAAAACAAAATATTTTAAAAATGCAAAGGATTCGAAATGAAGTCAATCTGTTTAGATATTTTGTTTCCTAAACCAACACTGGATTTAACAGGTTGATGTACTCACCTTTTTGTCTAGTGTGGAAGGAATCTGATGACCCTAGTTCAGGCAATGGAATGGAAGAATAGGCAGAATAAATGCATTGCACAAAATCAGCAAATGCTCCTCAAATGAACTATGACCCCCAAGTCGGCCATGCCCCCTAAATCTGCTATGCCTCAAATCAGTGATGCTTACAAAATCAGGCTGCCCTAAACAGCTTGACATCTACAGAAAAAATTGTGTGTGCATGTGTGTGTGTGTGTGTGTCCGTGATTGTGTTGGAGCAAAGAAGGTTTTTCTTTTCCTAAAAAGCACTATCTCTAAAGGATGAAAACACAATAATTATGTTAATGCTTTCCAAATTACTGGTTCCAGAAAAGGCCATAATTGTTACTCAGTTCTCAATATTTATTTCATATTCTTCCAAAAAGAAAAAATTTTTGGCTAAAAAATATTATCCCTGCTTTCTAAATTCTTACTGGACAGTCAAAGTACTCAAGCAATAGTTTCAGGTAACACAATATCTGTGGACAATTTCTGACCCCAAGTACCTGTCCTTACATGAGGAGGCAGTACCGATGTTCAGAATATGAATTTGGAATTGCACAAAACTGATTTTTAACCTTGCTTGTACAGTTAACAAACTGTGAATTTAGAGCAGAGTCTTTGACTTCTCTCTAAGCCTCAGTTTCCTCTTCCATTAAATGGACTTATAAGAGGGATTAGGGGTATAATTCAGTGGTAGAAGGTCTACCTAGTATGCATGGGACCCTGGCTTCCATCCTCCAGAAATGCAAAAATGAAAGAAGAACAAAATGCAGATTTATAAGGTATCTATAAATGCAGATTTATAAGGTATTCTATCCCATGGGGTTGTTGTAAAAAAGAAAGAATTGAGGCAGCTACTGGTTTTGCATAGGGATAGATACATTGAAGTTATTCAGTGTTAATGATTGAAAATGATCTTGTTTGCAGAATAAAATTTACAAATAGTAGCAATTGAACAACACTTAAAAAACCTAATAATGTCCCACATTTTACCTCCAGAAGTCATGTACTAACTTCTCAATTCTACTGTCAGTTATTTAATATTTTAAATGTACAAATAAAGTTAGCGTGATAAAAATATATTGAAATCACAGATTTTATGTGCTAATTTTTTTTATTGAAGTAAACAACATAAAGCTAAAACTATTAAAAAATATTCACCAGTGTTTCACTTAGAACCAGCTCACGTATCCCCAGCAGTATCTACACCACATAAGACATTTGGGCATTTGGGGAATAAAGAATTTTTTAAAAAGTGGTCATAAAGGAACATAGATAAACATAAAGAAGTAAACAGAGCTCTGAGGAGGAATAAAATCAGAAGACTCCTATTTAAAAAAAAAATCAATGAAGAAATTCATGAGGCCAATGAGATCTTTCTGTGTCAATGAGGCAAGATAACGGAGCAGAAATGTCATCAACTGCCTTGACCTGGTTTGTGGTCCCACAACTGAACAGAAACAGAATAACATGAAGAAAATTGACAAATTTCTTACTGCCTTTTTACATGGGATCACTGAAGACTAAAATACACACAGCTCACACACACCCCACAAACTTAAATATTTGTATAAATCCTTTCAAACAGTCCTGCTCCTTCCTGAGTGTTTAACCAGGTCCTGTTACTTTCCCTCTCTGCACTTTGTTTCCTCCCTGTGAAATGACTTAACACTAACTTCCCAGGTTCTTCTGAGGATTAGATGGGTTAATCATGTTAAAGGTTGCCTGCTGGGCTGTTAAGATCTCACTATGGTAGCTATTATTATGAAAATAAAAAGATGATTATATTATTATAATGATTCATCACAGTAGTCTCTAAGTTTTAACAAATAAGCACCAAGAAAAAGTCAACAGGAGTTCTATACCTGGCCAAGAAAAATTCCTCTTGAATAGATGTAGATGTTTAGGCATGGAAAAAAAAAAAGAAAGAAAGAAAAAAGAAAATGAAAACTCACAGTGTTTTTTTTTTATTGTAAACAAATGGGATACATGTTGTTCCTCTGTTTGTACATGGTGTAAAGGCATACCATTTGTGTAATCATAAATTTACATAGGGTAATGTTGTTTGATTCATTCTGTTATTTTTTCCCTTCCCCCCCACCCCTCCCACCCCTCTTTTCCCTCTATACAGTCCTTCCTTCCTCCATTCTTGCCCCCCTCCCTAACCCTAACTCTAACCCTAACACTAACCCCTCCCACCCCCCATTATGTGTCATCATCCACTTATTAGCGATATCATTCGTCCTTTGGTTTTTTGAGATTGGCTTATCTCACTTAGCATGATATTCTCCAATTTCATCCATTTGCCTGCAAATGCCATAATTTTATCATTCTTTATAGCTGAGTAATATTCCATTGTGTATGTGTGTGTGTATATATATATATATATATACATACATATATATATATATATATACATATATATATATATATATACATACCACAGTTTCTTTATCCATTCATCAATTGAAGGACATCTAGGTTGATTCCACAATCTGGCTATTGTGAACTGAGCAGCTATGAACATTGATGTGGCTGTATCTCTGTAATATGCTAATTTTAAGTCCTTTGGGTATAGGCCAAGGAGGGGGATAGCTGGGTCAAATGGTGTTTCCATTCCAAGTTTTCTAAGGAATCTCCACATTGCTTTCCAGAGTGGCTGCACTAATTTGCAGCCCCACCAGCAATGTAAGAGTGTACCTTTCTCCCCACATCCTTGCCAACACTTGTTGTTGCTTGTATTCTTGATAATCGCCATTCTAATTGGGGTGAGATGGAATCTTAGGGTGGTTTCGATTTGCATTTCTCTTATTACTAGAGATGTTGAACATTTTTCCATATGTTTGTTGATTGCTTGTAGATCTTCTTCTGTGAAGTGTCTATTTATTTCCTTAGCCCATTTGTCGATTGGATTATTTGCATTCTTGGTGTAGAGTTTTTTGAGTTCTTTATAGATTCTGGAGATTAGCGCTCTATCTGAAGTATGATTGGCAAAGATTTTCTTTCACTCTGTAGGCTCTTTCTTCTCATTGCTGATAGTTTCCTTTACTGAAAGAAAGCTTTTTAGTTTGAATCTATCCCAGTTATTGATTCTTGCTTTTATTTCTTGTGCTATGGGAGTCCTGTTGAGGAAGTCTGGTCCTAAGCCGACATGTTGAAGATCTGGACCTACTTTTTCTTCTATAAGATGCAGGTTCTCTGGTCTGATTCCGAGGTCCTTAATCCATTTTGAGTTTAGTTTTGTGCATGGTGAGAGATATGGGTTTAGTTTCATTCTGTTGCATATGGATTTCCAATTCTCCCAGCACCATTTGTTGAAGAGGCTATCTTTTCTCCATTGCACATTTTTGGTCCCTTTGTCTAGTATGAGAAAATTGTATTTCTTTGGGTTTGTGTCCGTGTCCTCTATTCTGTACCATTGATCTACCTTTCTATTTTGGTACCAATGCCATGCCATTTTTGTTACTATTGCTTTGTAATAGAGTTGAAGATCTGGTATTGCGATACCCCCTGCTTCACTCTTTCTGCTAAGGATTGCTTTAGCTATTCTGGATTTCTTATTCTTCCAGATGAATTTCATAATTGCTTGCTCTATTTCACCCACAGTGATTAATCTTTACATTTGTGATTGTTATGGTTTGGAGGTGAGGTGTCCCCCAAAAGCTCATGTGTGAGACAATGTAAGAAAGTTTAGAGGAGAAATGATTGGGTTATAAGAGCCTTAATCCAGCCATTGAATTAATACCCTGATGGGGATTAACTGAGTGGTAACTGAAAGTGGGTAGGGTGGCTGGAGGAGGTGGGTCTCTGGCATGTGGCCTAGGGGTATATATTTTGTATCTGGCCAGTGGAGTTTCTTTCTCTGTTTTCTGATCACCATGTGGGAAGCTTCCCTACACCACATTCTTCCGCCATGTTGTTCAGCCTCACTTTGAGCTCTGAGGAATGGAGCCAGTTGTCAATGGACTGAGACATCTGAAACCAAACCGTGAGTCCTCAGATAAACTTTTCCTCCTCTACAGTTGTTCTGGTTGGGTCTTCTAGTCACAGCAGTGAAAAAACTGACTAAAACACTGTTGCACTGATGATATATGAGATCTTGTTTGCATTCTTCTCCAAAGGACCCTGGGACTTTTTGATTGGAAACCCTGCTTCAAAAATAAGAAGTCATGCCCCATTTGTGTACAATGAATCAAAATGCAGTCTGTAAAAAATTAAAAGATAAATAAAAAAATAAGAAGTCATGAAATTGAGTGTGTTCATATTTACTTGAAACTGAGGATTCACTTATTTCTTACACCAGAAAACCCACTTATTCAACGAGGAAATTAGGAGTGGGTCTCCAACACTCCTAAGAAACTGATAACCTGTAAGTAATAGCATATGGGTCCAGGGACCATTTCTGGGGGCCACAATTATTCTCTGTGTTTTTCATTTGTTAGTTGAGTCAAACAGTGTTCAGATTGTAATTCAGTTTTGCTGTTCTTGATGACAAAATATAAACAAGAAAATTCATTTAAAGGAAGTAAGACATAAAGAGAATAAGACCTTAAAATTTGATAAAATGCAGACAGGCAAATAAATATTGGTCCCTAGAAAAAGACTATTTTGCTGATATGTCAAAAAAAAAAAAAAAAAAAAAAAAAACAATGGTGACAAAATAATCTCTTAGCATTTTCCAGAGCTTATTATCTCTCTCTGAAAGACCCAAAATATTTTGTGAAAGAACAGCTCTTCATCTTGCTGTAAGACAGCTAGGAGATCAATACCCTGTTTTGCAAAGGGTTCAGCTTAATCATGTGATTTTCTGCAAATCTTTATTTCCCTCCAGAGTTGAATAATTTGAGAAATATGTTATTTATAGCACCTGATTAAATTTCAGTGACTTTAAATATTCACCAGCAGACCATGGACAAAGGATGGTCACCTCTTTATACAGGGTCAGAACAACTTTTGTGTTCTCTCTTACAATGCACCAAAGCAACTGGCCAGCTGCTACTTAGGAATTGACTCAACACTTGTGAAAGACTGTGCTCAGAATCTCACCTTAACTCTTTTTATCTTTCTTCTTTTAAAATAACCCCATTCAGCGTGTTTCTGTGATCAAAAATCACAGGCTTTGTAACAAAAGAACAAATAGTACTGAAAGCCAAATGATACCACTATTCCAGAGTGTTTAAAATATTGCTAGATTTGGAATTTGCACCTTCTACCTTTGAGTATTCCATGGTTATGGATAACACTATGGATATTCTGCAAACTGGGGGGTGCTTGCTGCCTGGTCCTAGCAGCATCCAAGAAGCATTTTGAGTGACCTGTAACTGGCAAAGAATCCCTTCTTGGAAAATAGGCTGGAACATTAGCTTCAGTCTATCAGCAATCCAAGTTAGATGGTTTTTTTAAATGCCTCTTGGGGATCATACACCAGTTAACTTCATTGGGTAGTATGTGCATTCTGGAAAGTGTATTCCATTGGGGGACCTGGGGCTGTTGGCCCAGGATCACTGAGGAAGAATAGTGCTCAGCACAGCCTCTCTAGGCCTGTGACTAGCATACAATGCCTGATATTTGTGCAAGACAGAACAGGTCGTGCCAGGAGAAACAAATCTCAAGCCAGTCTAATCGACTTGTGCAGGCCACATATGTATGGTCAAAAACAAGCGTTGTGATACTGTCTCCATTCCCAGTTCTATATGGACTACATGCAGGCTTCTGAGAACTTGTATTACGATTTACAGTGGATCACCTAAATCTGCTCAATCTGCTCAAGAGTCATGTAAAATAAATTCTACAGGTGATCCTTTTGTGAAGTTGAGAACGTTTTAGCAAAGTAATTAATTCTCCCTGTTGACAGACTCAGTGTAATGCTACAATGAATTTGGAAGGGAGGAAGGTCACCCTGTAGGAGCTTACCTGTGTGAATAATGGAGTACAGCAATACACTTAGAGAAAAAAATCTGTCATTTGGAGGTGGTAGGGGAGAGGAAGTATCTAGCTGTTGGAATAATGACATTGAAGAGCAATAAGGCTATATTCACACTCATTCCATGTAATGATCTTCTAAGTTCATCCCTTTTTTTTTTTTTTTTTTGGTCAATCTTGGATTTTTAAATTGAATTACCTCCTTTTATCCTTCATAATTTGCTTATTTTTTCCAGTTTAAGGTACTTTTCATTTTTAGCTATTTATGAGAAAATTGGAATAAAATACTCATGCTAACAATACATTCCTCCTACTTAATGAAAAAGAATTAAGGAAGTAACACAATGATGAATGTTGCAACATCAAGATGCATTATCACATCTTGATCCTTATAAGCTTAAGCAAAGTAAATTAAAAGTAATTTGATGTGCTTAGAACTTTTTAGCTGTGTGACTTCAGGTATGTTAATTAACCTCTCTGAGCTTCAGTTCCAGTCTAAAAGGCATATACTATCGCGTTCCCTCTGGCCGCAGAGAGAGACACGACAAACGTCTGAAGCTTTGGAAGTTTATTGTGCACAGTCCCTCTCCTACACTTCTCTTACTCCCAGCTTCCGCGCACTCCCAGCTTCTCTTCTCTCAGCTTCTTCTCTCAGCTTCTGCTCTCAGCTTCTTCTCTCAGCTTCTGCGCACTCCAGCTTCTTCCGCCCTCAGCTTCTTCCGCCCTCTGCTTCTTCCGCAGCCGCTTCTTCCGCCCCCTTACTCTCCCACCCACCAGGCTTATATACACTTTAACCAATCGGGGGGGGGCACTCGAGGTAAACGCGGACAGCTGCAGGCATAGAATAGGTACACGAGGGGGGCATGCTCTAATCACATCGTTAACTAGCCAATCATTGGAATTCGCTGGTTGTTTACTGTATAGCTGGCCGCTTTTGGCTCAGCGTCAGGCGCCATCTTGACCGTGCCCAAGGCTGGGGGTCCTGGAAACCCCGACAGATCCCCCTTCTTTATTATTAAACTAAGGCTCGGGACCGTGTCTGTCTTAGGTTGAGTGGTCAGCATATGTCCTTACCCGTCATCAGAGCCTGCAGAGCATGCTGCAGCTCCTGTCTTAGGTTGGTACATAGCCACCTCCTTCATTACCCGTCTTTGACTACCGGTCCAGCATCAAGAGCCATACTAATGGGGGGCTGTCGGCCTTTAGGGCGGTCATGGCCTGATGAAAGATAATTTGATCTCTCTATTGGCTAGCTTGTAGATGCATGCCAAAACGAATGAAGAGAAGGAGGCCAAGGCAGAGGAGTACCACCATAGCTCCTAAGCCTGCCCGCTGTTTGACAAATCTATAAACAGAAGAAAAACCATATAGCCATATTAAATACAGAAACAATATACATCCCAGTAGTGTTACAATACGGGCAACACAAAACAGCTCTCAGGGAATAAACGCATCCCAGTCCCAAAAGTTCTTGCAAGGTATCCACTTGTTCTTATAGTAAGTCCACTCTCTGATAGAGTCTCTATGGTCTGTAAGGCTGCAGCTGCATTCTTGGCCAAATGATCGTTGTGGTTGTGTCAATGCTGCTACTGCAAGGACTGTGATAGCAATGATCACGGCTGTTGCAATGTCAAAGCCTCTTCTGTTTCTTGATAATAGCACTGGCAATTCTATATCTGCAACAGAAACTAGGACTGGTAGGAAGATAGGAATGTGCAAATTGCACGGGTGGCAAAAGAACCATTCCAGCATTGTGAGAGATAGCACATGGTTAGTGAACAGTTAAGAGGTGTTATTAGAAATGTTAGTTGGTAGAAACATAAAAGGGAGGAAATACACAAGCTGACGTGGGAGGAAAAGCAATATTACAGCTAGGTCAGCAGAACGAGTTGCTCTACTCTGGGTCTGATTTGTAGTATGATTCCAACGGCAAAGTGCAAAAATTCCTCCTGTTAAAGCAAAGAAAGGCTAGAGATATCCTTGTCACCAAAAACAACATGACCTGAAAAATCATCAGTAGAATTGACAGACTTGTAGAGGAATTGGTGAAAAACAAGAAAAGAAAGGATAAGAAATGTGTTAGTTAGAAGTGAAAAATATGGCCAGGCTAACAATGGCCCATAGGTTCCGGGTTTGCCTTTCCATCTGAGTTTTTGTTATTGGAGGAAGGCTCAGGCTCGCCATTGCGAGGAGGAGCAGCATCACTTGCATGCTGCTTTCCCTCAACAGTAACTAATTTGCACTCGTTAGCACAACGTGTTTCCCTTCTGCGCCTTGGGCAAAGTCCTGGGGCATAAGGTGTAACAGATTTTACTATAGTTATCTCTTATCTTTTGTTAGGGCATTATCTCCTTGCTGCTGATTTTGTGCATCTATTGAAGCGTATTGGCCTTCTCCTATTAACATCTCAACATTTCTATCGGGAAACCTTGCCACTATGTTTCTGCAAGCAGTTTCAACAGCTATTTCTTGCCACTGAGCTCTCCAATTAGACATTGTCATCCAGATAACACTGCTCTGCATACCTGTTTCCAAATAGTCTTAACTGCCTCTTTAAAGTTTTTTCAATGGTTGATGGTATCTCCATTTGCTCCTCAAATACGGGCAGGTTCTACAAATTTTGAAGCTCTTTTTATTAGGCTTAGGTTTCTCCTACCTTTTCCCCTTGTTCTTAAGTTTTCACTACCATTTGGTTATTCCTTTTGGGGGTTCTTAGTTCCCTTTTTTCCCTTGTTCTTAGATTTTTTGAACAATTATTTTCTAGGTCACCACCACTCAATTTTTCCTCACTTTATTCTCTTTAAGAGTTCTTTTCTGTTACTATTAGATCCTGTTCATGAAGATCCCCCTTGTGGCACACTGAGCAGCTTTTTTTCTATAAACTCTGGGCTTATTCTACTAGGGTTTGAACATATGATCATACAGTGGTTTCCTTATTTTCTAGTCCTTCCCCAGTGTTTCTACTGTAAGGTATTCAAAAGCCCTCATCCAAAACCAAGGGGAAACCTTTCCATAGTATCGAGAAATGCTCTAGCTGTTTTTTTCCTTTAATGGCGTCCCATGGTTTTTTAATAGCTCCCTGAGGGGTTGCTGCATTCTGAATAATGGCGTCTCATGGTTTTTTAATAGCTCCCTGAGGGGTTGCTGCATTCTGAATTTAGATGTTTCAGACCCCATTGTTACTAATTTGAATAGCTTTAGTTATGGCAGTTACAATAACAAACAGTGGCCTAGCTGCCAGGAGCAACGAGATTACTGAAAGGAAAACTATCAAGTGTGCCTTAGAACCCTAATTGGACTGCTTCAAGCGTGTTTCTACTTTCACTTTAATTGGACCGCGTTCCACGCGTCAGGACCGCTGATGGCGTATCCGGATACCTTTTAACCCGTGTTCCACGCGTCAGGACCGCTGATGGCGTATCCCGATACCTTTTAACCCGCGTTCCACGCGTCAGGACCGCTGATGGCGTATCCCGATACCTTTTAACCCGCGTTCCACGCGTCAGGACCGCTGATGGCGTATCCCGATACCTTTTAACCCGCGTTCCACGCGTCAGGACCGCTGATGGCGTATCCCGATACCTTTTAACCCGCGTTCCACGCGTCAGGACCGCTGATGGCGTATCCCGATACCTTTTAACCCGCGTTCCACGCGTCAGGACCGCTGATGGCGTATCCCGATACCTTTTAACCCGCGTTCCACGCGTCAGGACCGCTGATGGCGTATCCCGATACCTTTTAACCCGCGTTCCACGCGTCAGGACCGCTGATGGCATATCCCGATACCTTTTAACCCGCGTTCCACGCGTCAGGACCGCTGATGGCGTATCCCGATACCTTTTAACCCGCGTTCCACGCGTCAGGACCGCTGATGGCGTATCCCGATACCTTTTAACCCGCGTTCCACGCGTCAGGACCGCTGATGGCGTATCCCGATACCTTTTAACCCGCGTTCCACGTGTCAGGACCGCTGATGGCATATCCCGATACCTTTTAACTTTTTTATAACCGGTTTAACTTGTATATAAAAAAATTTTTTTAGATATCTTACCTTGTTTTCTTTATAAGGTTTTCATCTTCCCGGGTTTCGGCACCAGTTATCGCGTTCCCTCTGGCCGCAGAGAGAGACACGACAAACGTCTGAAGCTTTGGAAGTTTATTGTGCACAGTCCCTCTCCTACACTTCTCTTACTCCCAGCTTCCGCGCACTCCCAGCTTCTCTTCTCTCAGCTTCTTCTCTCAGCTTCTGCTCTCAGCTTCTTCTCTCAGCTTCTGCGCACTCCCAGCTTCTTCCACCCTCAGCTTCTTCCGCCCTCTGCTTCTTCCGCAGCCGCTTCTTCCGCCCCCTTACTCTCCCACCCACCAGGCTTATATACACTTTAACCAATCGGGGGGGGGGCACTCGAGGTAAACGCGCGGACAGCTGCAGGCATAGAATAGGTACACGAGGGGGGCATGCTCTAATCACATCGTTAACTAGCCAATCATTGGAATTCGCTGGTTGTTTACTGTATAGCTGGCCGCTTTTGGCTCAGCGTCAGGCGCCATCTTGACCGTGCCCAAGGCTCGGGGTCCTGGAAACCCCGACAATATACTATTTCACATGCAGTTTACTATGTGGATAAATGAGCAAAGGGCTGTACAGGCTTACCCCAGTGCATGGCATATTTTAATAAAACTTTACCACATGGTAGATAATCCCAGTTTTAGAAATTGGGGTGCCAAATATCTTTGTAAATGACCTTTGTCTTCCACAACCAGGAGCCCCCCATAGCTCCAGTTCAGCTCAGTCTCTTCTTAACCCTCTGAAGAGGAGATTGAAAGACATTACCAGGAATGTGAAATCAAAATACTGAGCACTTTTGTCCATGACTGCAAATCCTTTAAAAAATATAACCTACTCGTGGACATTCTGGAAATTCTTTTCCTAGTCTTGGCTGTGGGATGTCAGTCTCTTCAACAGCAATGTGTTTACAGATGGTGGCTGTGATGAGGAAGGTCATGTTACCAGGTCATGTCTTTGTGCTGTGTAAATCACCGCTCCAGGAAAATAGGCAGGGGCTGAAAACTCACAGCTGAGTCACTTTGCTGATTAGGAGGAGGCTTGATTCCCTGCTCAAGGCAGTTTTGTGGGTAGGAGTCAAATGAGTAGTTGTGGGGGTGACAGAGTCTTTGAAGCTGAGTCTACCTGCCACAAACAAATTTCAAATGTCCTGGGATTGAGTCGTGAGAACATAAGACAGCACTCGCCTCTCCATTCACTGGTGGCTCTTTGGTACAGATGCTCATAGTTTAGAATTCTAGTAGCCTTGCTTCCCTGCCAGTGAGGCAGTCAGTAACCAATGGAGGGCAGACTTGATGAATCAGGATGCTTTTATTACTGCAGTCCAGGTAAAAGTAGTCCTTTGCCACCAAGAACCTTGCATTTTTTCCTGGACTCAAACCTAATGACCAAAAGATAGGAACACCCCAGCCTCAAATCCTCTCTCTTTTTTTGTTATGTCTCTTGAAATATTATTGATTGGAAATCTCATTGTCTTGGGTCATTCGTGTAGCTATAACAAAATACCTGAAACTGGGAAATTTATAAAAACAAATTTATTGCTTACATTTCTAGAGGCTGCAAAGTCTAAGAGTGTCAGCAGACTCACTATCTGGTGAAGGCTGGTCTCTGCTTCCAACATGGCTCCTTGAACGTGGTGTCCTCACACTGCGGAAGAAAAGAAACCACTTCCTCCTGACCTTTTATAAGGGTCTTAATCCCATCAGGCCCTATTTCTTAATACCATCACACAGGAGTCTAAGTTCCAACATGAATTTTATAGGGACATACATATTCAAACCACAGTACTCATCTTTCCTTTTTCTAAAAATTCCTTTTTAAGGACTCAGAACTGGAACATCTTCTGGAGCAGGCCAAACAGGGAAGTGGAAATAACATGGTACATCTCCCAAAGGCCAAGTTCTGGGTATTATCTCTATCATCCATCAATAAACCTTTAAAGTTAGCACTTTTATCTTTGCATTTCATATGTGAGAAATCTCTAGAGAAGTTAGGGAGTTTACTGCAGCTTGAACAGTCAGCAATGCATGTGGTGAGGTAGAAAAGGCACCTCTGTTTGACTTCCCATTTGTTATCTTTACCTGGTCACAAGAGTCCCTATGATTTTGGTCTTTGTTGCCATCATTCCTCTATTAGGTCTCCATACATTTACCCCTTGGATAATACTTAGGGAAATATCATTTGGGGTAGTAATTCCCAGAGAGACTGTACTAACAGGAGGAGATAGCACTGCAAACTGAGAAAACACATGAGGTTTTAATGCACAGAACAATTCACTAACCCCTGTTTCTTTACATTGGCCTTCATGGAAACATTGAAAACCCTCAGAGAACAAAACTATCCTTGTCCTTCTTTTCTACATGTCAGTTTAGAGGGCAGTTTTTATTTGCAAAAAGGGACATCTTTTTCCCTATACCAGAGGAAAAACACTGCTATTCTATTTTAAAAAGAATCTTCGACTATTAGGCCAGAAAGGGGTTCTCAGTTACACTGATAATGTCAGACTGTGACTGCAGAACAATTAGTGGTCTGGCCATCAATCTGTGGGGGAATTATTCTGAGAAGAAAGGCTCCAATTGGAAAGAACGCAGGGACAGATGAGGCATAGATGGATACACAGAGAGATGGATGTGGAGAGAGACAGATATTTATTATTTCTGAAAAGTTCCATTAATTTTCAAATACTAAGAAAAATAAAGTTTAAATGTGAGTAATATGATCAGTAGATTTAGGAATTCTTTCTATAATTTCGTGATATTTGTAAATATCTCCAATCTGACAATTACGATGTTGTGTTACAATCATTTGCTTACCAATGTATTCATTAGTACCTATTTCTTTCACTTTACTGGAATATTAATATTCAACAAAAATATCTTAAGACACCCATCCCTTGTGAAAACTCTGGCACGTACTTATAAGAACTCTATTTTTTCCAGGTACAGTTGTTTCCATGGTCATTTCTTCCTGTGAGTTTTAACTCCTGATGTAGTCCCGATTCCTCCTTCTTTATCTTTCTCAGTTATTCAGTTTATACAGATTGTCTCAAAATTTGATCTGCATCTTCCCTTTTATATTCCTTCTCCTCTGCCATTTCTTTGGTAAAGGATGACTTTAAAATTAAATCATATTGCCTGGTATAAATATAAAAAGCACAATGGCGAAATTTTTCTTAACTTATTAATGAGGGAACTACTAAGATGTTACCACCACATGAAATGAGACTTTTAACAATATACAAACATATATGATGAAAAGAATTTACGGATTAAAGCAAAATGACTAATACCCCTGGAAACAGTCACCAACATCTCCACCCAATTTGCACTTTCATGAACAAGAATCATTTACATTACATTCTGTTGTTCTTCCCTACAGAGTTGTAAAGAGCTCAAAGGTGGAGACAACATGGAAGCAGTTGTTGGAAATTCAGCAATAGTTTTTTTTTTGTTGTTTTGTTTTAGCAATAGTTTTTGTTTGCTAATACACCTTACATCATTTCTCTTCCTATCTTTTCCTCTTTTGTATTCCGGAGAAAGCTATTAATTTTCACAAAGTTTGTTGAAGTTTTAGGATTTTTACAAGAATGGAACAATAATGGATGATGTCAAACAACCTAAAAAAGCAGGAGAGAACTTGGAATGGGACACTGAGTGTCACTTCACTTTGAACAGCCCAGTCATCTGCAGTAAAGAGATCCTCTCATAGGTCACTTTTCTGCCATCTCCACCAGCCTCTGGGCCATACATTTTCCTTTTCTTCTCCACCCGAAGACCAATCTCTCCACCTTTCTCATCCAGGTCAGTACTGAAACTTTTTCATTGACTCTAAGGGCCTATTACATCTTTTCCCACATAAAGACCATTTTTCTACATAAGCAGTATTCTGTCCTCCTTGATTTGCACAGAACCATTGGCTTTGAACACTGAAGCATTTTCTTTTGTTTATTCAAGCACTCAGGCTCTGAGAATATTCTTGGAATCCCAGCCCTTAGCACACAGTGCATCTTCAATAAAATCTTGCTCTTTTAAAACTTAGGTAAACAAAACCAAACTAGTTACATGAAGCTCAGAAGCCAGCCAATCTTCAATCCTCCTTCCCTCTCTTCCTTCTTTCTTTCCTCCTTCTCACCTCCCTCCCTTTCTCTCACCTAGATCCTCAACTTTCCACATCAAGATCTTGTCTGACTTGTGATTCCCTTTCTAAATCATATGCCTTGTGCATTTTCCCTTACCAAGGAGAATTTATAAAGCGAAAAAGGGACCTCTCCCACCCACCCCAAGTACCCTTTCCACAAGCTGTCTTCCCCATTCAGTCTGTGGGTGGGTAAGGGTGAGATATACAACCAGGCTGGTAACTGAAATAATGACAATCAGAAAGACGGAAAAAAAAAGCACCCACTCAAACACAATGTTTCTTGTACATTAAATCCCTGCTATTTGATGTATTTCCAGATTGTAATAAGCTAAACATTCAACTTGTTATTGGAGAACTTAAGTTTTCTATTTTTGTACAGAAAAATAAAACTCATGAAATGAAATGATAGTTCATTTATAATTACAGCAAATGCAGAGACACTTTGATAGAAAGGCCAAATCAATGCCTGCCACAAAGAAAAGCCACTGGGACCAAGGACTACATTCACCCATTGGTGAAGGATAAATGCTCCTTCGCTGCTGCTTCTTTTTTTTTTTTTATTTCAAACTCTAAGACATGAAGTGGGGCAGGCAAAATATTAAGTCTGTATGGTAGGGCTAGGGGGAAAATATTTATATAGATCACTTCAGTGTGTGATGATAACATTGCAACTCCAAGTGCAAATGCCTACTGTAAAATCTGCAGCTGATATTTGGCAACCCATGGTCTGTAATTTGGGGCTCAGTTTTCTCTGGGGAATTCTCCAGGTTTTCATGAACTTTCTAAAGGAAGACAAGGAGAAGACTCTCTGTCCCATATACTGATTTCTCGCAACTATCTGTGAGATTCTCATCTTCCATTTGCAGGTGATAAAAAGTTTACTCACCAAAGTAAGCTAGCTGGTTATACCACCTGCATCTCAGGTTGGAATGTAGGTTTCTTTGACTTTATATGTCATTTATACTGGTTCTGATTTTGTGATATCATGCTGCAGCTGGAAGGTTGGTCAAAAAGGATGTCATTTTAGCAATATTCAGGAATTCAGAAGATTTATTCATTTACAGGATTCATGCAGCACAAACCTTAGGGAGAAGGAAATACAAGAGGGAAAAATGAATAGTACTTGTTATACAGGATCATCTATTTGTTATACAGGGTTGTCTATTTAGTCTCCTTTCAAGTTTCACACACTTGGCCTTATTCTTCATTCCTGTTTTCATCACCCTAGTCTAAGCCCTACTCACTGCATTCCTGAGCTGCTACCTCAACTTCTCCCTGGGATCCATGACCGAACATGGATCAAACATTCACACTGTTCCAGGGCACACACAGTTCTTGCCTCAGACAACTGCACTGCCCTCTCAATGGCACCAGATATATCCTTGCCCCAAGTCCTTGTCTTCTTGTCTGACTCCTCATTTACCACGCCTGGCTGTAGCTTGGTGTATCCCGGCTATCAGGGATATGCTCTCCTCTGAGTTTCTGTAGTACTTAGGGATCCTCTCTGTTCGTTCTATTTCCCTAGTCAGATGATATTCCTTTGAATCTCGAGATTTGGTACGTAGTCAACATCTAGGACAGTGTCGAGTTCAGAGCAGGCAGCCAATGCATGCTGATCCACTCTCGTTAGGGAAGACCACTAACAGAGGTTGAAATATTTGAAAAGTGAATAAAATGCGTTGGGTTTGATATAACTGGGAAAAGAAACAAATTTGAAAGAACTCTTAGGATTGGCTAAATGCAAACATGTATGAAAATGACATTGGGAAGCACTTATCTATAACAGATGCCAGTATAAAACATGTTTCAAAACACAAAGTCAGAGACTCTTTGGAGTTACTCTGTACCCTATTAGCCCCACTGTCCCCTCAGGATTCCCTCAAATCAGATATGGAGGGCCTGGCAATGCATGACAGTTCAGGTCCTTCTTCTCCTTGTAAGTGCAGAAATCAGAGTTCAAATGTGTTGAACCCCAGGTACTATCCATACACTAAGTGTGGAAGATGATGGACCCAAGTCAGCCACAGTTATGGTGAAGAGCTGACGATAAATGTGAACTCGTACTTGCTCATCAGGTCCATCGTTCAGCAGATGGATGTCTAGGCAGGACTCAGGCATCTGCTGAATGGAAATCCACACCAAGCTGCCTGGGGTGAAGACTAAGACAAGATCAAACATCCATGGGTAAGAGTGAATGAGAATGGAAGGCGCAAATTGACCCAGGACACTGGCGAGGGTAAGTTTGCTTTCCAGGAATTCTAGGGGTGTCTTACCTAAGGTCTTAAGTTTCAAAGATATGTTGAATTCATCTCTAATATGCATCCCCACACATATTTGCTAGGGGAAGTCATGAAATTATACTTCCCTGATCTTAATGGTCTTTATGAACAAGCTTTCATTTTCCCTGTCGGAAGATCCTATGTGACCATTCTCCAACTGCCCATTTCTTATATGGCCTCAATGTACATTGACTCAGACTGTATTGTCTTCCCTCCTCCCTCCCTCCCTCCTTCCCTCCCTCCCTCCCTCCCTTCCTTCCTTCCTTCCTTCCTTCCTTCCTTCCTTCCTTCCTTCCTTCCTTCCTTCCTTCCTTCCTTCTTCCCTTCCTTCCTTCCTTCCTCCCCCCCCCTTCTCTCTCTCTCTCTCTCTCTCTCTCTCTCTCTCTCTCTTTTTCTTTCTTGTCTTTTCCCAACCCACAACCAGTTCTAACTGCTTACAGTTTCTGGATAGTTTCTCCATAAGTGATTTTTCTGAACTTTGCAAATATTTAGCCATTCCAACACTGATTTAAAATACCACAGTATTTCCTCTCGTAGACTCAAAAGATGATACCTCCTAAAATGTGAATCTGTAACTTCACTTCCTTTCCCTTGCCAGGCACTGTACTAGGTCCTGGAAAACCCATCCAAAAAACAGTCATTTCCCTCAAATAGCTTATGCAATATTTTTCTTGAAGGACAAAGCATTCTCGTATATACTTTCATCCTCAGAGATACACAAAGAAACACTCTGATTCCTTCCCACATTACCCTGATGTTGTGCAGAAATTTAAAACCAAACACCGAGTGATAACAGATCATTATTGTATTTTGTTCATCTTTAAAGGAAGATGGCAAGCTAGGGGGAATCTCTTAAGACATCAATTTCCATGTGAATGAAGAGGTTTCAGTCTGCCTCCACACAACCTGGTGTATTCAAAACCAGTAATACAGTCTCCGCATACACATGGAGTCAGAATCCTATCATTTGGGGTAACTTAACATTATGGGAATTTATATACAACTGTTCCTTTCTACACAAAACCTTTGTTCTAACTACTCTGTAATTTCTAAAGCTATTCTATTTTGCTAAGGCCACCCAAAATACAGCCTGGGTGAAGCCAATGATTAAAGGCAATCGACGTGGATAGTAGGTACAGGGAGACCAGCACGTTCTGAAACGTCTTGACATTAGGCCGCTAAGCAAAACACCCCCACTCTTTTCTAAAAGGAGGATGGCCTTTTATCTGTTGGTACTCAGAGTCTGTTCAAACAGGAAGCTTTGAACTGGTGCGTTGGGCACACTTCCCGGGAGTTCCACATATCTTCCTGTGGCAGTTGGCCAAAGAACGACTATTCAAGGATGAGGCTGAGCTTTGTTTGAAGTGCTCTGTGTGTCTTGGCGGCTGGCTCTGGAGCTCTCCGCCATGTTTTGAGCTTTCTTTTCAGCCCATCTGAAATCTTTCTTCTGGAAACAGTTTTGGCCCATGAACTAGAGCTCAGGTTCCAATTCTACCACTTTACTTTCCTTAATCATTGCTAAAAATTCCAGAGAGAATAACAGCTGGGTTTCCACATGAAATTAAGTGCCTGTGATAAACTGTCTTGCCCCATGGTTACACATTTCCTTTAAAAACAGGACATATCCTTAAGGTCATCATCATTGATCTCTACCCTTCAAAACTACAGAGGGGTCTCAGCCAAAAGCAATGGGGAATTAGGACCCCACTCCAATGCTGCAGTATCGACTTTCCTAAAAAATGACATTTGAAAAAATATAGATGTAAAATGCAAAATTGAATAACATTACTTAGGGCATTATTTCTCTTAAAAATCTCAAGATGCCAACAACTTTATAGCATTTTTTAATAGCATTCCTCACACTTCAGGATTTGACCAACTCTCAACAGTCAGGAATCCACTTGCTGCTGCTATGTTTTCACAACACTAGACAGCGTTGCAAAGGAGGCCCTGGTCCAACAAAGATGCCCTTTGTCAAAAACAGCTTCCCTATGCAATCTATGCATTCAATATTTGTTGGATTAATAAGATTATCTTTAAGTTGCAAAGAGCTTGTCAATGGAATAAACATAAACTTTTTGTCAACAGTGTCTACAGACCAAGTACACTCAGCAAATTCAGTTGTTCTGAAGAAAAGTTTAAGATAGGAGGGTGGAGATGACAGAGAACAAGATGGAAAGGCATGTTTGGATATGGCTGACCAGGGAGCAGGAAGACCCATGAGGTTTTGACCAGTCCCAGATGTTTCCACAAACCTGCTTCCTTAAAAAAGCTTCCAGAATGAGCAAAGGAATCATTAGGAGGCAGAAGGGGATGGAGAACCATTCTAAGGCAGTTTCTTCACCTTGAAATTTTCCTAGGACCTGGGATCTCCCACTAGTTTCATGGAGGAAAATGTCCTCCATGATTGTTCTCTAGAAGCCAAGAAGTTATTCTTCATGTCTCAGTAATGACGTAGAACTTCCTAAAATTCACTGAAAAGGTGTGTTGTGGGCAAAGGAGAGTGAGTGAGTCATGTGGCTCTCTCCCGGATATGTTTTCCAGGTAGAGGAAGTGAATTACATACAGCAAGCAAGCTTGGCATATCCAGGAGAAGAGAGGAATGGAGAGACTGGACTTGAGAAAGAAGGTCAGATCTTGGTGTGGACACAATGGTGAGGGCTTGGGTTTACTGAGTGAGAGGGGAAGGATTAGAGAATTTTTTGAGTGGTGAAATGTCATACCATGATATTTAAAAGGTTCATGTTGAGTTGGCATGAAGCATTTATTTATTCCTGGCTGAGAAGACAGGGAAGAGAGAACATGAGAATAAGGCAGGAGCGGAAGTCAGGGAGGGTGGATGAGAGATTGGATACCTCAGTGAATCCATGACAGCGGGTGGAACTACCTGAGAAGGCAGAAACGCAGGGGAAGCACAGTGTAGCATCTGGATGTAAGATGTTGTAAAGGAGTCAGGTTGAGGGATACAATGACTGGGTGTGAACACAAGAGTGAAAGGTGAGAATGAGGAACAGGATTTCTGTGGCTCCAGGACTGAGAGGTTGGGGTCTAGGGCATCAGGTTGCTTACCTGGAGAATGAAGGCAGCTGGGATTCTAATAGGGTCTGTGGTAGTGAGGATCATGTCCCCAAGTTCCTTGTAGCTAGAACATTACATAGTTTGGATTTATAAACATAATCAACAATTAAATAAGTGATAACTGTCAGTGACATTTGGTGTGTGATGTTGAATAACAATCAGTTAAGAACTCCTTTGTTTTACTAAAGCAATTCAGTGTTCCTATCCATCCAAACGTTATTGTGTGTCACGTCACAGTGGAAATGGGACAGTTTGATTCAGAAGTGGATCTGAGCAACCATTTATTACCTGGGTGGCTTACCTTCTTCAAGAATCTGACCTTATTTGCAAAGTAGAAATAGTAATGTTGACCTTACATGATTGTTGAAATTGTCACCTGCTATCGCATATATGAAATGACTACCTAAGATGATGTATCTGGAACCTCTTCTTTCAGTCTGTGCCTGTGCTTGGCCAGATCCACGTGGGAACTACCATGTTAATAAAATATGTGCCCCCCCCATCCCTGGTCCCAGCTGATAAGTTTCAATGTGGACATCTGACTTAAGTAAATCCAGCATGCTCTTCTCCAGCATTTTGCACTTGAACCCATAGTTAGTCTTTCTCCTGTGACTGAAAAATCCCAAAGTGTCAGTTACAAAAGGTGTTAGATTCTTTGAGAGAAGTGGTACTCATTTATACACAGGAGCCAGAAATCTCTCCCTTTTCCTAAACAGCAGAGCAGGATTTCTTAAAACAATCATCAAATACAGCATGAGTTAACAGCAGTGTACCTGGCAAGTCTCTGGGTCTCATAATTGCTTTTACTTTTTTCAGGTATTGTTATGTAGATTAGAAACTGGGCATCAAAAATCACCTCTGTGCCGGGCTTGGTGGTGCATGCCTGTAATCTCAGTGGCTCAGGAGACTAAGGCAGGAGGATCACAAGTTCAAAGTCAGCCTCAGCAATTTAGCAAGGCCCTAAGCAGCATCTATCTCAGTGAGATCCTGTCTCTAAATAAAATGTAAAAAAGGGCTGGGGATGTGTTTTGGTGGTTAAGTGCCCCTGGGTTCAATCTCTGATATAATAATAATAATAATAATAATAATAATAATAATACAATCACCTCTGTGACTTATTAGACACTAATATGGAGTGTACATGTGACTGTGTGCACCTGAGCAGAAGGGAGATGGAGATGGGGAGGAAGAACAAGGCAGGCCCAGGGGAAGGACAAGACGACAAGAAAGAAGAAACGAGAAGGAAATCCAGCTAAAGGATAAACAAGTCTATAGAGCCCTCCCCACGGAGCCAGAAGGCGCTTCTCTTCTCTACCCTCTTCTTCAAGCTGAAGTCTCAAGGGCTGCCGGGAAGAGTCGATGAAAAACATCAGGTTTCTTAATGTCAGAAGGAAATGAGAGAAGACACGAGGTGATCCGGAGCTGGAGCACAGCCAGAGGAGTCAGAAAGAGGGGGGGGGTGACTGTTCTTCTGAAGAGCGTACCTTATAATTCAAAAAACTTAGTCACCAGACTCTGAGAACAGATAACGAGAGTGGGAGGAAGTACGGAGGAGCAGCAGTTGGGGAAGCATTTAATAAAACGCTGCAGGTCGAAAGCACCCATCTCAGAGCTCTGACAAACCCAGCATCCGGGAATCTCGAGAAAACCAAAGGACCAGCTCATGGTCCACGCACGCAGATCCACGCTGTCCTGTGCAGTGCCAGTAAAACCAACACCCAACCGATGGAGGCTTTTCATGTGGGAGACTATTTTTAAACATCACCTACCCGCTGGGCATGATTCTGTTCAGTCCTCACAGGATGATGGAAAAGTTCTGACAGTGACCACTGCCTGTCTCAACAGCCTCTGTCTAACACTCGCTCCGTGTGCAGCTCAGCCTCAAGATCCCTCAGCACGCTGACCACGAATCAAGAAAAATTGCATTTTTAAAAAATGGTTCTCTAGGGGGACAAAAACAAATGTGGATGCTGAAATTTTCTGTCCATACTCAGGTTACAAGCACACATATGATTTGGTGTACAAGTGAGATTTATACCTTTGCATCAAAATAAAGACATTTTTAAGTTTAAAAAATATTTATAGAGAATTTCATGGAGTCCTGAGAATCTACCACCAACACTCTCAAGGTTTGTGATCCTGTTTTAAGTTCAGGGAACCACTGATCATTTTATATTTCACCTGGGCCTCCGCTTCCTGCTTCTTCTTCTTCTTCTTCTTCTTTTTTTTTTTTTTTTAATTTTATTAGTGCAGTATAGTTATACATAATAGTGGGGTTCATTTTGACATAGTCATAAATGCATGTAACTGTTTTTAGCACAGCTTATTTCTTGCTGACACTATTTAGGATGAACTGGTTGAGTGAGGGTGGAACTAGAGGTAGCCACACCTCAGTATCTATTGCAATCACTGAGGCTGAAGGTGAATGTACTGCAGGACCAAGACCGGAAGGGAAGTGAGGAGGAGACTATAGAACAAAAGGAGGAGGGGAGAATCGGCTGGGAGAACTGGGAGAAAAGAAACACTGGTTCCAAGTGTAAGCCACCAAAGACATATGTCTTTAGGTCCCAAGCATCCTAATCAAAACTATTGTAATGTGGCAAAAAGATATTGTGTACAGTGGATTAAACAAAAGTCTCTAGAAGGAACACTTAGTCCCTCTTGAACTGGGGTTTGTAATTAGAAGCCTTGGGCACTGCCTGAACCCTTGCAGGTCCTGGAAGCCCATATTCTCCTGGCTCTCTGTTTGGTTTTCTGTAAACTGACAGGTAGGTGGAGAGGGTGAACTCGATGTTTAAAAACAATCACAGAGCAGACTGCCAAGAAAGATCCAGAAAAAAAAAATTGCCCCTGATAAAAATTAATTGTGGAAATCCTTTTATAAATTGTACCAGCTAAAATGAACCTAGCTTTTAAAAGAGAAAAAGATGAAGTCAGAGATAAGATTTTTAAAAGTAATTTCAAATAATTAGTATGTTCTCTGCAAACAGAAGTGAACAGCTTGGCTTTCAGAATAAATGGCCACTGTAGCTGTCTTTGCCTAGCAGGGCCACCTGCATAACCGCCCTGATTGTGTGTTGTGGTTTTACCCCCCAACCACTCACACACTGTAGCCCACCCAAAGACACAGGAAGGATTTCCATACAAAAGAACCTTTCTTCTGGCACTAGCTGCATTTCAGTCAGATTATAACTGAAGATCAACACATTTCTATTATCGTCACACTGAGGTTTGATTTTTCTACTGGCACAAAGTATTCTTAAAAATAATGGAAAATTACCCCTGTTTATTTCAAAGAGCCATGCTGATTTCCTCGAAACCCGTTGTACTTCAGCGTTGCCCGGGGCAACAGGTTTAATTCACAGTAGATCCTACTGGTGACTGACAGCTTAAGAAAGGTAAAGTTTATTTGTAGCAGATTTGAGATCAGATATAAAAGGTTGGTAGAAATAGGTTTGTAGAGAGTCATCACACAGTTAGGAAAACAACAGCAGTTTGTAGATATGTTGAGCTAATGAGAAAAGGCTATTACATAAGTCTGAGTTCCTGTGAGAATCTGCGTGCAAGCTATTGGTTAACTTCTAAGAAAAAGACTGACCCGAGGCATGGAGTTCACCAAACAAATCCAGTTAACACATTCTCACACAGTGAACAGATGTCACTATAACAAATTCAATCCAAATACTTTATCGAAAGACTCTCAGACTAAGTTAAAAGTCAGACACAAGTATTCAGTAGATATTAACACAATAGAATCTGAAATGGACTTTGCAGATTTCACTGTAAAATATATACATTTTGTAAAATACATATATATGTACATACCTACATATATATGGGGCTAGATTACTGGATATGAATGTAATTATTATCATTTTGTTGATTTACTTTTCTTTTGAAGAAAATAAGCTACTGGTGAAATTTTCAAAGATACACATTTTCAACCAAAGTAACATCTCCAAGTGAATTGTTTATTGAACATAGCTTCTGGTGAATACTAATTTGCTAGCTAACTCTGTCATTTGACAGTATTCTCTATTGAGTCACTGTGACTCTGATTTCATGTTTACAGTTAGAGTTACTCAGAGGTGATGGAAAAAAACTGCCACACTCATATTTTCAGTATTGTGTTGTATTTATTTCCAGATAAAATTGATGATTTATCCTATCATGTGATTTTGTATCATGCATGCACTTACATTGCAGAGTTCCATAGTGCTATATTTACTTGATCTGCTTCCATATCTGACCCCCCCAGTATCTGGAGTACCTTTGAGAGCAGAGAAATGTCTCTATTTTGAGTTCCCCGCCAAGTGCCTTGTAGAACTTGATAAATGTGTATGGGATAAATGATACATGAATGAATGAATGACAGCTTTCTTCAGTGTCTGCCAATCATCACACCTACTATGATATAGAACCTACTATGGATATAGAAAACCATCGAAGGGGATCAGAGTATGTCACCCCAACACATGGGACTTTGGTATACTGTTTAGAGCTGAAGGAATTTGAGAATCAAGATATGTAAGGAGAGTTCTTTTTCCTTTCCTGATCTTTCTAAGAGTAGAGCATCCATTTCCCCTTGAGAAAGCATCCCACCACCAAACCCAGTCCAATACCAGAAATAGAAGTTCAGTTCTTATCCCTGGAAACAGGGAGTCAACACCAAGACTAATTTGTATAAGCAAATCTTGTTAAAATAACTCTTGTCTTCCATTAATCCTGCCTCTATATTTCCTAGTTCTTTCCTCATGGTTGATTGCTTTTTAAAACCCTAACCACATTTTTTTTGGGGTGCTGGGGATAGAACGCAGGGCCTTGTGTTTACAAGGCAAGCACTCTACCGACTGAGCTATCTCCCAAGCCCTGTATTTTCTTTATTAAAAAAAAAAACCTATAAACCCAAGTCTGCTTCTTTGAGTTTTATTTCTCTTCTGTGAACACCCACATGCATAAATATTAATCAAATCTGTGTGCTTTTTCTTCTGTTAATGTCTTTTGTTATTTTACTTGGTAACCACCCAAGAAAAGAACCCAAGAGGTTAGAGGATGACCTTTTCCTCCTCAACACCCTTCTATTTGTTCTTATCTCTTTTTCTATCCATCAGAGAAATCTTTGTCCTGGCTGCATACATTTTATTTCTTATCCTTTACTTCTTCTTTTAGCACTGCAAAAGTTCAGGGTTAAAGCAACAAAGTTCTACCTTGACCCCATGAGAATCTTTTTAAGGACTTTTCCTTTTTGTTAATGTCTGAATTCAAAGAATAAACTCAGAGAGCTTCTCCTTTCCATCTCTTGCTCTATTACATCTTCCCTCTCTCTGCCTCCTGGTCAGCCACGAATGAAGCATCTGTCCTCCACCACAGCTTCCTACCATGATGTTCTGTACTACCATGAGCCCAGAAAACTGGACTTGGCCTACCATGGACCTCTGGAAACATGGGCCCCCCCGCAAACTCTCCCTCCCGTAAGTTGTTTTTATCAGGTATTTTGGTTACAGCAATGTGAAGTTAACATGTTTCTCTTCCTCCTTTCTTTACTTTTCAGCTATTTGTTGATCATTTCTTGTGTTCTACATCAGCATTGACCAACAGAACTTTCTGTGATGATGGAAATATTCCATCTGTGTGGTGATTACTAACTACCCATGACTATTAAGCAATTGAAAGGTGACTGTTGTGACTAAGGACTTTTAAATTTGTTGATTTAAACCTACATAGCCGTGTGCAGCAGTGGTTCCTGTAAGAAAAATTACAATCTAGATGTTTCATGGGATTCACCAGAATAGAAGGTATTAACTCTCCCACCTTCACCTCCTGCCCTTTCCCTGCTGCATTTATAGATCTGTAGTAAAGAGAAGCTCCATATGAAAAGCACCTTTGCAGAAGACAGCAGGTGAGCACTATAGCATGTTCCATGAACTCAGAGGGGAGACACTTGCAGTTGGGGTGAGCTGCAAAGACTCCGGACAGTGTTGGGTAAGACTCGGACTTGCGATGATGTCAGAGAAAGGCATTTGGGGAGGAGCAAGGGACATGGCAAAAGCAAGGAAGTGCAATGTGTATTTAGCAATTGTGGTGTGGTCCTGGTGGCTCAGAGCCCAAAACTCAAGCAGGCAGCTGTGAAACTCAAGCTAGAGAGTAAGTTGTTTGGAAATGGTCTGCAAAAATCTTTGAAAGTAACTCAGGAATTTGCAACTTTTTTCTAGGAGTGATGGAACATCATTGAAGGCTTTATAATGAGGGTCACATGATCCTATTTTCATTAAAAAAATCACCATAGAAAATAAACCAGCTAGACACAGTGGTGCATGCCTGTAATCCCAGTGACTGGGAAGACTGAGGCAGGAGGATAACAAGTTCAAGGCCAGCCTCCACAACTTAGAAAGGCCCTAAAGCAATTCAGTGAGAACCTGCCTCAAAATAAAAAATGAAATAAAAAAGGGCTGGGATGTAGCTCAATGGTAAAGCACCCTTGGGTTCAATTCTAGTACCAAAAAAAAAAAAAAAAAAAAAAGAAAAAAGAAAAAGAAAAGAAACTCAGAAAATCAAGGGTCAAATGTTTTCCCTTTCTCATATGTGGAAAATAAAGCAAAATAAAGGAAAGAAGGAGGTGGGGTTGAGGAGAGGATCTGATAGCATAAGGATATAGGAAAGATCAGTGGGAAAGTATGTGAATTGGAGGGAAGGAGGGAGGAAGGAATGGGGAAGAAATACAGACTGAATCTAACAGAGTCATGTCATATATATATATATATATATATATATATATATATATATATATATATATATAAATGTTCCAAAGGGAATATCTCTTTTTTGTATATGTAGAAAGTACCAATCAGAACAAAGTAAAACAAAAGATCAATAAAAGGAGAATAGATGAGGGAGATAGGGGAAGGGAGAGGGGAGAAGAGGGGAGGAGGAATTGGAATTGAAATCAAATTCCTTTTATGTATAATTATATCAAAGGGAACCAAAAACTTTGTATAAATATAAAGCTCTAATTTTAAAAAATCACCATAGAGATGGTGTGGAAGATGGATGACAGGCAGTTGCCCTTAATGTTGAAGACATCTGTTGAAAGGCTGTTGGCATCATGGTAAGAGGTAATGGCAGGGTGCTTTAGAATGGCGGCAACCAGGAAGACCGGCTCACGTCTCCCCAGAACTGCTGTGCCCGGGAACAGACTTGATTTCTAATACCTATGCACTACAGGGTGTTCATCCATGTATTTTTTTTTTTTAATATTTTGGTTTTTTTTTTTTTTTTTTTTTTTTTAGATGTAGGTGGGCACAATAGCTTTATTTTTTTATGTGGGGCTGAGGATTGAACCCAGGGCCTCACACATGCCCGGCAAGCACTCCACCACTAAGCCATGTATTTTATGAACACATTTTCAAGTGCTTTTCAGACAGAATGACAGTCAGGGGTGAAAATAGATATGGCAACCCTGGATCTGACCATAAATAATGAAGAGAAAGAACTATTTTAGGTTTTAAACCCAGCTCTGTGAATCGGTAAGCCTCTGAGGAGTCTGGACAAAATTGTGAAAGAGTAAATGTTTTAGAAGCATTCACATCCCCTTTCCCTATCTAGGCTGCATGACTGACATGAACTTGTTTATTGATAATGTACTATGTTCTGGGAACTTCAGTAGGATCTGTAATACTGTACTAGTTTTCTATTGTTGATGTAACAAATTGTTACCAATTAGTCACCAAATACAACACAATCTTATTATCTTACTGTTCCATAGATTAGAAGTCTGTCCTAGTTCTAACAGCACTAAAATCAAAGTGTCAGGTAGGCTGCCTTATATTCTGGAAGCTTTAGAGGAGCCTCCATTTTCTTCCTTTCCAGCTTCTAGAGGCCACCCCCTTTCCCTTCCTCAAGACCTCTTCTGTCTTCCAAATCAGTAATGGCCAGCCAAATGCCTCTCACCACAACCCCTGACCTCTTCTGCATCCCTCCTCCACTTTTGAAAACCCTTCCCATCTCACTAGGCCCAAATATCTAATCCAATATTTCCCCTTATTTAAGATCAGCTGATTAGGAATCATGAATCTGTCTGCAAACTTAATTCCACTTTGCCATCTCCCCAAAGTTCTGAGCCTTCATCAGTGTGCAGAATCCCTTTTGACACAAAAGGTAACATTGACAAATTCCTGGATTAGGATGTGAGAATCTATCTTTAGGGGGACTTTTTTCTGATTACTACAAATATTTTCTTTCATTGAATCATCACCACAGTATTACTGTGATTATTTCCATTTTCCAGAGCCTTACAGTACCAGTACTATCATCCTTCTGTGTTATGGGCAATGAACCTAATGCTTCAGGAAGTTAAGTGAAATGATTACAAATCACACGCGCTATACCGTGGCAGACCTAGGATCTGAATATGTCTCTCCATTTCTGTCTCCCATGTTTCATCTCTTAACCACTAAACTTCACTAATTCTCTCAGGACTCTTTTGCCCTACCTACTCCTTTTCTGTCTCAGAGCACAGTAGTTTCCACTTCTCCACAGGTAATATGTTCCAAGACCCATAGTAGATGCCTGAACTACTCAGTATTGAATCCTATGTAGATTCTATTTTTTTCCTACACATATACTTATAATAAAGTTTACAAATTAGACACAGCAAAAGAATAATAACTTAAAAATAGTTACAATTACATGCTAAGAGTTATGTGAATGTAGTATCTCTCTCTCAGAACACCTTACTGTGTCTCACTTACCTTTCCTGCAATCGTGTGAAATGATACTTAAAGGAAACACTTTGCAGATTCTCTTTGGCATGTCTGAATCGCCAGCATCACTACTCCTATGCTTTACAGCAATTACTTAGTAAAAGAAAGGTTACTTGAATACAAGCATTGTGACACCATGGCAGTCGATCTGATAGCTGAGATGGTTAATAGGTAATTAGCTGGTGGGTAGCATATAGCGTGTAGACACACTGGATAAAGGGATAATTCACATTCCAAGCAGAATGGAGCAAGATGGTACAAGATTTTATTATGGTGTTCAGAAGGATGTGAAATTTAAAACTTATTAATTGTTTATGTCTGGAATTTTCCATATATTTTCAGACCTTGGTTGACTACAGCTAAAACTATAGATAATGAAGGGATATTCTCCACCTCACTCCTCCTCCTCCTCCTCCTCCTCCTCCTGCTTCTCCTCCTCCTCCTCCTCCTTCTTCTTCTCCTTCTCCTTCTTTTTCTCTATGCTGGGGTGTGAACCTGGTAATAAATACCCTACCAATGAGCTACATCCCTAGCCCTTTATTTATTTTATTTTTGAGACAGGGTCTCACTGAGTTGCTGAGACTGGACTTGAATTTGTGCCTCACAGGGATGTGTGATTACAGGTGTGTACCACCACACCCAACTGGATTATTTTTTTCTGTGTTATCCCATCAAAAAGCATGATAGCAGAAAAGGATATAAAACTAGTTGAACTTTTCAAGTACAGGAGCTTAAATGTGCCTTAAATGGTACCTAGGAACACTGGTCTTTGTCAAGGCTGATAAGTACTAAGGTAAAGGAATAAAGCTTAAACTTGAGAAATTAAAGGAAAAAAATCCCAAAATTCCAGAGGGATATTTGAGTTTGAGGCTTCCTCAGCCCTTCTGAGGCATAGCTCTGTGTCTGCTTTGCTTGCTGTGGGGAGAGCCTGGGCCTCAAGCAGTGGCTTTAGAGACAACAAACCTGCTATCATCTTGATCTTGAACTCCCAGCCTCTGGATGATGAGAAATGAATCCTATTCTTTATTAAATCTCCTGGTTTGCGTGTGTGGTGTTTTGTTATGGCGATACAAACACTAAAACAGAACACAATCCAAGAAATAAAGGTGGTCATTTTAAAATGCTGTATTTTCTAGCAAAGCCTCCAGCTGGAAATAGCCCTGCCAAGACTTTAGCCCAGTGACACTAATTGTGGAATTCTGACCTGCAGAATTTTACAAGAATAAGCCTGTATTGGTTTAAGCTGGTAAATTTGTGGTAACTTGTTAGAGCAGCATAGGAAGCTAATGTACCTCAGAATCACTCTCAAGATGTCACACCAAAGACCTCCTAGTGGGGAAAACCCTGTCCTTCTTAGCCTCTTCTCGGAGGCTACCAGATAAGATAGTGAGAGGAACACAGGTTTTGGAGGAGAAAAACCCAGACCTGATACTAATTAGTGTTTCTAGGGAAGAATTCTTTTTTGGCGATTCTCAGAAAATTTGTATGTTTTTCCAAATCCTGAGAAAAGTAGTTGAGCTATTGGGGAAAGGGGACAAGTAAATTATAATTCCATAGAATGAGTTAAAACTTAACTGTCAACGTAGGGGAGGAGCATTCACAATCTAGCCACTCTAACTTGTGGCTGTTGCTATGTGTATTTCCTGTGTGTTTCAAGTTTCAAAGCATTTATGACTTTGCCTGCTACCAACAGTGAGTCATTCTGGCACATAAAATAAATACTAATAAGCTTACACATGATGTGTAAGTTTACACACATTGCATGCTGTATTTAAATCCTGTGAATGTTCTAAGAAATAACAAGGATGCAAATAAGTCCTTAATTTGGCAATTTCTGCATGAGATTTGTTGTAGGTCTTTTAGCCTTATAGGAGAGTCAAATGTCGCATTATTAGTACCACCCAATAGGATTGCTGGCATTTCTCAGTGTTTTAAATATTTATCATACTCCATAAATACTATGAAATTTAATGTTTCTTATTTATTAGACAAACTTTTTTAAAACTGTCTATAACACTAAGTAATGTATGTGAAAGAATGTTGGAAGTACCTTTGGAATAATTTATGATTTGGGGAAGTCCTGAGAAATCCAGTGATTTCTCACATTACATCTCATTCCTGAACTGCTCCCCTAATTACTACCTATCAGGAATTGGAAACACTAGTTCAGATCCCTGCCTTATCAATATACAAGTGGTTCAGTCTGGGGAAAATTACTATTTTGAGCTCAGACATTGTTATCAAACAAAAGAGGACACCACCACCGGATACGATTGCTACAAGGATTTAGTAAGGATTGTATGTGGGAAGTGCCTGTGACGTAGTGTTTAAAAACACACAAATAATTCAGGAAGATCTGAGGGTAAATTGTCAGGACTTTGGATTTGTTACTGAATTCTTAGACATAACACCAAAAACATGAGCAACTAAAGACAAAAGAGACAAACTGGACTTCATCAAAATTAAAAGTTTTGATGCACCAAAGGATAGTACTAAGAAAGTAAAAAAGACAACCTACAGAATGGAAGGTCTAAACACTTGCAAATTGTCTATCGGATCAGAGATCTATCTGTTCCTATATCCAGAATATACAAAGAACTCTCAACTCAACAACAGAAACAACCCAATTAAAACACAGGTAGAAGGACTTCCCATTCCACATAGAAGGAGCTGACGACTCACCTCTCTGTTCCCCCCCCCCGCCCCCCAAGTAAAAAGCTGAATGATTAAGAAAGCAACAACTTTCTTCCATACATGAGTGAAATGAGGTCACAGGGCATAGCAAGGCCCTGGAAATTGAAAGAAAGACAGGCAGATACAAAGAATCATGACTGACGGGAATAGAAACACTCGGGTGGCAACCTCCTCAGACACCAGGCCTTGTCAACACTGAGCTGTGGTCGATTCATTGCTGGAGCCTGGATGTGGGCAAATCTGAGTTAAAAACTCCTGGGGACCAAGTCACCAGGGTTCCTGTGCTTTGGTGAGTCTCACCCCCAGGAATTTGAGCAGGTTCTCACAGTAAATATTGGTAAAAAGTTCCTTCTTGCATCAGGCAGGGAGAGGGGGGGAAAGAGATATGCCATTTTGAAATACATCAGAACACTCTTTTTAACCAGGTGTGCCCTCAGGATAAACTAGTTAACCAAGTCTAACTTGCTGGGCTGACTGACCCCAGGGAGAGGGAAATATCAAATTCCAGCCACTCAGGCCTTCCAAGTAGAAGAAATAAAATACCCACATATAGTTCTGTCTAGACATCCAATCCCACATAATGGGGGGAAAATGCTGAGAAACATCTGTGAAGTTCATTGCCCCAGGGCACAGGCTTACTGAAAAGCTGAACCTTGGTAGAAGGGCTAGGAAATCCTTCTTCCTGCCCCTCCCCATCACCACATTACCAAAGACCTACTTAAGGCAGCATTGCTTAAAGAATAAAATTGATAATAAAACTCTAGTGAGGTTAATTTCAAGAATGAATAGACGAATCCCAATATTAGCGTTGTAGACTTCAGCACCCATCTGTCAGATGTCAAAAATAGACAGATCCAGCAGGCAGAAAAATCACTAAGGTGAGCTCAAGACCATCATCGATCAACTGGATATAATTGACATATAAAGACTACTTTATCCAACAGCAGAATACACATTCTTTCCAAACTCAAATGGAACTTTCGCCAAGATAGGTCAATTTTTTTGTGAGGGGAGGGGTACTGGGGATTGAACCCAGGGCACTCAACCACTGAGTCACATCCCCAACCCTATTTTGTATTTTACTTAGAGAGCAGGGTCTCACTGAGTTGCTTAGCACCTCGTTTTTGCTGAGACTGGCTTTTTTTTTTTTTTTTTTTTTTTTTTTTTTGCGGTACGGGGGATCGAACTCAGGGCCTTGTGCTTGCAAGGCAAGCACTCTACCAGCTGAGCTATCTCCCCAGCCCCTGAGACTGGCTTTGAAACTGCAATTCTCCTGCCTCGGCCTCCCGAGTCACTGAGATAGGCTGTGGTGGTAAAACCTGGCCCAGGTTATGAAATGAAATTATAAAAATGTTATGGTGAGAGAATGCCTGGGGAAGGGGTCAGTTCCACTCCTCTCTCTCTCTCTGCCTTTCTCCAGGAAACCTAATTAACCATGGCTCCCTGCCTTTCGGATTGTCAATCACTTCCTGAAGAGTCCGACTAATCCCTCCTGAAATGTAATAGATGTCTGTGAAAAGAGCTGCTGCTTCTTATCTGTTCTGGGAGCATGCTTTATGTTAGAGACCCTGCACCAGGCCTTCAGTCACATAGAATTTTTTTTTTTTTTAAAGAGGAAAAAGCCCCAGTGATAGGATGGGTCTAAGATGACATCGAATAACCTATAAATATTGTGAGAAACTGTGGATCAGGGCTCAGAATTTGGAGTTTTTGTCTGCCTCTAGGTCTGTTGGTGTAAAATAAAGTTTGGAGTTCTCCTCTCTGAGTGCTGCTTTTTGCTTCTCCACCCTCTGCTTCCCAGAACAAGGCCACATTTGGGCCATAAAACATACTTAATAAATCTAAAAAAATAGAAGCCAGACAATGTCGGCTCTCAGATTATAATAGAATTAGACTAGAAATCAATAATAGAAAGAAAGCCCTAAAAGTTGGAGATTAAACAACACACTTCTAGCTAATACATGGATCAAAACAAAAATCTCAAGAGAAACATAAAATAATTTTGCACACAATAAAAATGAAAGTACAACTTACCAAAAAATATTCAAGGTGCAGAGAAAATAGCATTGAAAGGAAATTTTTAGCATTGAATACATATATTAGAAGAGAAGAAACATATAAAGTCAATTATATAAGTTTCCATCTTAGGGAGCTAGGAAAGAAAAGCAAGTTAATTCCACAGTAACTGGAAGAAGGGAAATAATAAATATTAGAGTGGATATCAATGAAATTGAAAATAGTAAATCATTAGAAAAATCAATAAAATTAAAAGCTGCTTCTTTGAAGAGGTCAATAAAATTGATAAGCCTCTAACTAGGTTAGCTGAGGAAAGAAAGAGAAAACAAATTAATAATATGAGAATTAAAAATGAGAAATCACTGCAGAGCCTATGGACAGTAAAATAATTATGAAGGGATATTATAAATAGGTCTATACCCATAAATTTGATCACCTAGGTGAAATGCATCAATTTCTTGAAAGTCACAACCTGTCAAAACACACACACACAAAGAAATGATCTGAATAGGTCTATATCTATTAAAGAATTTAGTCAATAATTAATATTCTGCCAAATCAAAAGCTGCAGTCCCAGATTGTTCACAGATAAATTCCACCAAATATTTAAGGAAGAAATTATAACAGTTCTCTACAATTCTTTCAGAGATAGAAGCAAAGGGAATACCTCTTAATTTGGTCTACAAAAACTGCATTAACCTAAGAACAAAATTGACAGATTACAAGAACAGAAATGATAGACTAATCTCTCCCAGGATGACAGACCCAAAAGGTGTCAACAAAATATTAGCAAATTCAATATTGTATTATATACCACAACTAAGTGGGCTTTATCCCAGTCATACAAGGGCTGGTTTAAAATTAAAAAATCAGTTAATGTAATTAAATAGCTAAAGAAGAATCACAGTTGGGCACTGTGACACATACCTGTAATCCCAGTTACTCATGAGGCTGAGGCAGGAAGATTGTAAGCTTGAGAACTGCTTGGGCAATTTAGCAAGATCCTGTTTCAGAATAAAAATCAAAAAGGGGCCCAGGAACTTCTTCGGGACCCTGGCCTACCCTGGCTCATGTTGCAGTTTCCCATATACTAACACGTTTGGAAGCCGGTGAAGCCATCTGGGATTATCCCCAAAGCAAAAGTCACCATCTTTAGGTGGGGCAGTTCCCATCCTGAGATGCCTGCTGGAGACTAGGAGCTCACTGTCAGGTACCTCTCATGCATCAGGCTACTGAAGACTGGGAGGTTTGAATAGTATATGACTGTTATACTGTAGATTTTTTTTCTTTTTAAATTTTTAAATTTTTATTTTTCTCACTCTGTTTTCCTTTTATTTACCTGTTTCCTCAGAGTGTATTTCTACTTTTCTCATGCTAACAACCAATTTCTTTTGATTCCACTTTCACTTTTCCTATGATCTAGTACCTCTGTATTCTCTCTTCTTAGCCCATTAACAGTTATATCCTACACCCCTCTCCATCCTCTTTGCTCACCATTAGAAACTGTCTACCTCATTGAAAACCTATTGGTTATACTGTAGATAGTAATTGAATTCATCCTCTCTGTTTATTATGATACTGTTAATGTCTTCAGAGGGGATATTTGGTTTAGGGATGCATATTGTTTCGACTGGGTGCTGCTAATATTGACTGCCTCTTTAAAGGAGAGGTAGTGGAAACCTACAGGGTCACTTAAGCCTATAGGGGAAAACTGCAATACCTCAGATCTGCACTGCTAGAGGAGAAGATACACGAATAACATGAAAAAAGAAAAAGGGAAGAAAGTGCCCCCCCAAAACCAATGACAGCCTGATAGAAGATATGTCAGAAGGAATCCAGAATGTACATAATTAAAATGATCCAAGGAGCAAAGGATGAGATAAGAGAGCAAATGCAGGCAATAAAAGATCACACCAATAAACAGTTAAAAAAGCAAAAGCAGAAAGCAAAAGATCATTTAAATAAAGAGACAGAGATTCTGAAAAAAGAAAAAACAGAAATCCCTGAAATGAAGAAAACAATAAACCAAATTAAAAACTCAGTAGAAAGCATCACCAAGAGACTAGATCACTTGGAAGACAGAACCTCAGACAATGAAGACAAAATATTTAATCCTGAAAATAAAGTTGACCGAACAGACAAGATGGTAAGATATCATGAATGGAACCTCCAAGAACTATGGAATTTCATGAAAAGACCAAATTTAAGAATCATTGGGATTGAGAAAGGCACAAAGACACAAACCAAAGGAATGAACAACATATCCAATGAACTAATATCAGAAAATTTCCCAAATCGAAAGAATGAAATGGGAAACCAAAAACAAGAGGCTTATAGAACACCATATGTACAAAATTACAACAGATCCACACCAAGGCACATTAAAATGAAAATGCCTAACATACAAAATAAAGATAGAATTTTAAAGGTTGTGAAAGAAAAGCATAGGGGTAAAACAATTCAGATATCAGTAGATTTCTCAGTTCAAACCCTAAAGGTAGAAGAGTCTGGAACAACATATTTCAAACTCTGAAAGAACATGGTTGCCAACCAATAATCTTATACCCAGCAAAACTAACCTTCAGATTTGAGAATGAAATAAAATCCTTTCATGATAAACAAAAGTTAAAAGAATTTACAAATAGAAAGCCTGTACTACAGAACATTCTCAACAAAATATTCCATGAGGAGGAAATAAAAAACAACAATGAAAGACAGCAAAGGGAAGAACTACACTAATGGAAAAGCCAATTAAAGGAAAAATAAAAAATAAGACAAAATGATTGGGAATACGAATCATATCTCAATAATAATCCTGAATGTTAATGGCCTAAATATATTAATCAAAAGACATAGAATGGCAGATTGGATTTAAAAAAAGACCCAACAATATGCTTCCTTCAAGAGACTCATCTCATAGAAAA
This sequence comes from Sciurus carolinensis, assembly GCF_902686445.1. NCBI lineage: Eukaryota > Metazoa > Chordata > Mammalia > Rodentia > Sciuridae > Sciurus > Sciurus carolinensis. Next base: position 27,259,833 of record NC_062224.1, read on the forward strand.
AGACATCTACAGACTAAAAGTTGAAAGAATGGGAAAAAAATATACCATGCACACAGACTCAGTAAAAAAATGGGGGTTTCCATCCTCATATCAGATAAAGTGGACTTCAAGCCAAAGTTAGTCAGAAGGGACAAAGAAGGACATTTCATAATGCTTAAGGGAACCATAAATCAGCAAGACATAATGATTGTAAATACTTATGCTCCCCAAAATGGTGCATCTATGTAAGTCAAACAAATCCTTCTCAAATGCAGGAACCAAATAGACCACAGGAAAATAATACTTGGTGACTTTAACACACTGCTTTCACCACTGGATAGATCTTCCAAACGAAAACTGAACCAAGAAAACATAGAACTCAATAATAATTTAGACTTAAAAGATATATAGAAAATTCCATCCATCAACGGGTGAATACACTTTCTTCTCAGCAGCCCATGGATCCTTCTCTAAAACAGACCATATGTTATGTCACAAAGCAGTTCTTAGTAAATACAGAAAAATAGAGATACTACCTTGTATTCTATCAGATCATAATGGAATGAAATTAGAAACAATGATAAAATAAAATACAGAAACTACTCCAACACCTGGACACTAAATAATATGCTATTGACTGATTCATGGATAACAGAAAACAATAGGAATGAGATAAAAATTCTTAGAGGTAAACATGAACAACAATACAACATATCAAACTATTTGGGACACTATGAAAGCAGTACAAAGAGGAAAATTCATTGCATGGAGCACACTCAATAAAAGAATAAAAAGTCAACAAATAAATGACCTAACATTACACCTCAAAGCCATTTACAAAGAAGAACAGATCAACACCAAAAGTAGTAGAAGACATGAAATAATTAAAATCAGAGCTGAAATTGATAAAATTGAAATGAAAGAAATAATTCAAAAAATTGACAAAACAAAAAGTTGGTTCTTTGAAAAAGTAAACAAAATTGATAAACACTTAGCCACACTAATGAAGAGAAGGAGAGAGAAAACTCAAATTACTAAAATTTGTGATGAAAAAGGAAATATTACAATAGACACCACTGAAATACAAGACATAATTAGAAAATCTATATGCCAATAAAATAGAAAATCTCGAAGACATCAACAAATTTCTAGAGATATATGATCCTCCCAAACTGAATCAGGAAGATATACACAATTCAAACAGATTAATTTCAAGCAATGAAATAGAAGAAGCCATCAAAACTCTACCAACTGAGAAAAACCTGGGACCAGATGGATTCTCAGTGGAGTTCTATGAGGCCTTGAAAGAATAACTAATTCCGATGCTCCTCAAAATATTCCATGAAATAGAAAAGGAGGGAACCCTTCCAAACTCATTCTATGAAGCTAGTATCACCCTGATATCAAACCAAAGACACATCAAGGAAAGAAAACCTCAGACCAATATCCCTGATGAACATAAACACAAAAATCCTTAACAAAATTCTGGCAAATTGCATATAAAAACATATTAAAAAGATAATGTACCATGATCAAATGGGGTTCATCCCAGAGATGCAAGTTTGGTTCAATAGCGGGAATGTAATTCATCACATCAATAGACTTAAAGTTAAGAATCGTGTGATTATTTTAATAGATGCAGAAAAAACATTTGACAAAATACAGCACTCCTTCGTGCTTAAAACACTAGAAAAATTAGGGATAGTAGGAACATACCTCAACATTGTAAAGGTTATCTGTGCTAAGCCCATGGCCAACTTCATTCTAAGTGGAGAAAAACTGAAAGCATTCCCTCTAAAAACTGAAACAAGACAGAGATATCCTCTTTCACCACTGCTATTCAACATTGTCCTTGAAACACAAGTCAGAGCAATCAGACAAACCAAAGAAATTAAAGGGATATGAATAGGAAAAGAAGAACTCAAGCTGTCACTATTTGTCAATGACATGATTCTATATTTAGAGGGTCCAAAAAACTCCACTAGAAAACTTCTAGAACTAATAAATGAATTCATCAAAGTAGCAGAATATAAAATCAACACTCATAAATCTAATGCATTTTTATTCATAACTGATGAATCCTCTGAAAGAGAAATTACGAAAGCCACTCCATTCACAATAACCTCAAAAAAAAAAAAAAACTTGGGGAATCAATCTCACAAAAGAGGTGAAAGAACTCTACAATGAAAACTACAGAACACTAAAGAAAGAAATTAAAGAAAACCTCAGAAAATGAAAAGATCTCCCATGTTATTGGAGAGGCAGAATTAATATTGTCAAAATGACGATATTACCAAAAGTCTTATACAAATTCAATGCGATTCCAATTAAAATCCCAATGACAAACCTCAGAGAAATAGAGAAAGCAATCATGAAGTTCATCTGGAAGAATAAGAGACTCAGAATAGACAAAGCAATCCTGAGGAGGAAGAGTGAGGCAGGACATACCACAATTCCAGACCTTGAACTCTAGAGCAATAGTAACAAAAACAGCATGGTATTGGCAACAAAAATAGGTAGACCAAGGGTACAGAATAGAGGACACAGAGACAAAACCACATAAATACAGTTATCTCACACTAGACAAAGGAACCAAAAGCATATAATGGAGTAAGGATAGCCTCTTCAACACAGGGTCCTGGAAAACTGGAAATCCATATGCAGTAAAATGAAATTAAACCCCTATTTCTCATCCTATACAAAACTCAACTCAAAATGGATCAAAGATCTAGGAATTAGACCAGAGATCCTTCATCAAATAGAAGAAAAATTAGACCTGAATCTTCGTCATGATATCTTAGGACTGGAATCCCTTAGCAAGAAATGAAAGTAAGAATCAAAAACTTAGATGGATTCAAACTAAAAAACTTTTTCTCAGCAAAGGAAATAATCAATCATGTGAAAAGAGAGCCTGTAGAGTGGGAGAAATTCTTTTTTACACACACTTCAGATAGAGCACTAATCTCCAAAATTTAAAAAGAACTTAAAAAACTTTATACCAAAAACTCAATGAACTCAATCAATAAATGGGTTAAGGAACTGGGCAGACACTTCACAGAAGAAGATATACAAACAATCAAAAAATATATGAAAAAGTGTTCGACATCTCTAGTAATTAGAGAAATGCAAATCAAAACTACTCTTAAGATTTTATTTCACTGCAATTAGAATGGCTATTATCAAGAACCCAAGCAATAATAGGTGTTGGTGTGGATGTGGGGAAAAAGGCACACTCATACATTGCTGGTGGAGTTGCAAATTGGTGCAATCATTCTGGAAAGCAGTATGGAGATTCCTTAGAAAACTTGGAATGGAAACATGATTTGATCCAGCTATCTCACTCTTTGGTCTATACCCAAAGGACTTAAAATCAGCATACTACAGAGATGGAGCCACAACAGTGTTTACAGCTGCTCAATTTACAATAGCTAGGTTGTGGAACCAACCTAGATAGTCTTCAATAGATGAATGGTTAAAGAAACTGTGGTGCATATACACAGTGGAATATTGTTCAGCCATAAATAAGAATAAAATTATGGCATTTGCAGGTAAATAGATGGAGTTGGAGAATAATGCTAAGTGAAATAAACCAATCCCAGAAAACCAAAGGTACAATGTTTTCTGATACGTGGATGATGATACAAAAATGGGACTAAGAAAAGAATGGAGGAACTTTGAACTGAGTAGAGGTAAATGGGGGGAAGGGGCAGTGGAAGGAAAGAGAGTGGAATGAGACAAACATCATTACCCTATGTACATGTATGATCACACGAATGATGTGTATCTACTTTGTGCACAACCACAGAAATAAAAGTTTTACCCCATTTGTGTACAATGAATCAAAATGCAGTCTGTAAAAATAAAAATCAAAGAAATAAAAAGTAAATAACAAAGGATCAGGGATGTAGCTCAGTGTTAAAGTGCCCCAGTGTTCAATCCCAGTACTGTAAAAATGAATGAAAGAATGAATAAATAAATAAGTAAAAAAGAGAAATCACACAATAATATCCATAGATGCAGAAGAAGCACTTGACAAAATCCAATACCTATTAATAATTTTTAAAAAATCTTCAGAAAAGGAATGGGAGAGAACTTCCTAACAGAACACCTACAAAACAAAAACAAATTCCCTCACAAAACCTTACAACTAACATCACACTTAATGGCAAAGCACTGGAAGCTTTCCCACTAATATCAGGAACAAGGTATCCAGGATGTCCATTCTTCTCATTCCTTTTCAACATCAAGAGGAAGTTCAATAAGACAATAAGGAAATGCAATAAGAAAAGAAAGGAAATACAAGGTATACAGATTGGAAAGGAAGAAATAAAACCATTCTTGTTCACAAATGACATGATCATCTATGAAGAAAATCTGAAAGAATCAAAAAAATACTCCTGGAACTAATAATTAACTATAGTAAGATTGCAGAATATCAGGTTAATACACAAAAGTCAAAAGTCAATTTATTTCCTCTATACCATTAATGAAAAAGTTGAATTTAAAGTTAAAACTATTTTTCCACTTACATTAGCAGTCCTCAAAACAAAACACTTAGGTATAAATCAACAAAACTTCAATGAAAGATATTGAATAACTAAACAAATAGAAATATATTCTATACTCAAGGATAGAAAGATTCAATATCCACAACCTGTCAGTCATTCACAAGTTGACATAAAGTTTCAGTGAATGCCAAATCAAAATTTCAACAAGTTATTTAGTAGATACCAACAACTGATTGAAAGTATATATGGAGAGATCAAAAGACCCAGACTCAATTTTGGAGTGATGCTAGCAAACTGTGAGACATAGTATAAAAGAATAGTTATCAAAACAGCATGTGACTAGCAAAAGAATAGACAAATAGATCAACAGATCTTAATGTTGCAGAAATAGACCCACATAGTCAACTAAGCTTTGACAAAGAAATAAAGCAATGTAATGGAACAAAGACGGTCTTTTCAACCAATGGTAGTGGAACAACATGGTATCCATGTTCAAAAGCACAAATCCAGACACAGACCTTATCCACTGCACAAAAATTAACTCAAATGCTAACATGGTACTCTGTTGATACATACGATTTAATGTGTCTATCTTTGTTAGAAATAAATTTAATTTAAATTAAAAAACTAACTCAAATACATCACATGTGTAATTGCAAAATGTAAAACTAAAAAATTCCTGGAAAATAACATAGGATAAAAAACTAGATGACTTTGGGTTTAGTAAAATACCATAAAAAATTTTAAAAAAATTATAGCTGCGCTTAATTAGAATGAAATTTTTCTGCTCTATGAAGACAATGCCAAGAGAATAAAGAGATTAGGAGAAAATATCTGCAAAAAATTTTACCTGATAAGGGACTATTATCAAAAATATACTAAGAACTCCTAAAACTCAATAATAAGAAGACAACTTGGTTTAAAACTTGGCCAAATATCTTAATAGATACCTCACCAAAGACGGCATACAGATAACAAATGAGCTTATGAAATGATGTCCCACATCATATGTCATCAGGAAAATGCAAATTAAGATGACAGTGGAATGCCACAGTATTCCTACTAGAATGACCAAGCTCCAGAACACTGACAGCACCACATGCCGAAGAGGACTCTGCTTCAGTGCTGGTGGGAATGCCAAATGGCACAGTCACTTTGGAGGTTCATTTGGTGGTTTCCTATAAAACGAAATATACTTGGGCCAGAGGGACCGACAATTGTGCTCCCTGGTATTTATCCCGAAGAGTTGAAAACTTATATTCACCCATCAATCTTGACAGGGAAGCATATAACAGTTTTATCCAGAACTGCCAAAATTTGGAAGTAACCAAGACATTCCTCAATAGGTGAATGGATAAGGAGACTGCGGTACATTCAAACAATGAAATATATTCTGCAATAAAAAGAAAGGAGCTATAAGCCATGAAAAGACCTGCAGGAGACTGAAATGTGTATTACCAAATACAAGAAGTCAATCTGAAAAACCTATATACTGTATGATTTTAACCATATGACATTCTGTAAAAGACAAACCAATAGAGACAGTAAAAATATCCATGGTTGCCAGAGGTTAGGGGGAGGGAGTGATGAATAGACAAAGAGAATTTTTAAGAGTTTGAAAATACTCTACATGATACTACAATGTCAGATATATTTTATTATTTATTTATCTAAAACCTTAGATCATTTCCAAGGGTACTATAATGTTAACACTAAAGTTACACTATGGAGAAATCCAATATAAACTATGGAAGCCGGGTGATATTGACGTATCAAGGAAGGTTCATCGATTGTAACAAATGTAACTCTAGTAGGGGATATTGATAATGGGTAAGGCTATTTACAGGTGGGAGATCTCTGTTCTTTCTGCTAAACTTTTCTATGAGCATAAAACTGCTCTAAGAAAAATAAAATCTACTTTTAAAAGTAGGCAAAGGACTAATAGACATTTCTACAAAGAAGATACACAAATGACCAGTTAACAGATGGAAAGATGTTAGTATCCTTAGTCATTAGAGAAATGCAGATCAAAAGGACAGTGAGATACAATTTCACTCCTACTAGGATGAGTACAATAATAAATAAACAATAAACGGAAAACAGCAAATGTTGGTGGAGAGGTCAAGAAAATGGAACCCTTCTACATTGCTGGTCTGAATGTAGGTTGCTGTGGAAAACAGTTTGGAAGTTTTTCAAAAAATGAAACATGGTATTTTCATATGGCCTAGCAATTCCAATTCTGGTCATAATCCCCGAAAGATTGAATTTAATACTTCAGGTACTCATATGCTAATGTTTATTAGAGCAAAGTCAAATACTGAAAATGTGACACTGTCCAATGTCCATGGACAGATAGATAAATGAAAAAACAAACCAACGAAATATATATGTGAATATATATGTATATATAGTCAATAGAATATTATATAGTCATAAAAAGTAATTAAGCTATGATGCATCTCACAGCATGGAAGAACTTTAAAAACTTTATGCTAAGTATAATAACCAGACATTAAAATAACCAGACATATGGAATATCTGGAGTAGACAAATTCATAGAGACAGAAAGTAGATTAGAAACTTCAGAACCTGGAGAGAAGGGGTGAGGGAAATTATTACTTCATGGCTACCAAGTTTCTGTCAGGATAGTGAAAGAATTTTGGAAGCACAAATGGTACTGGCAACATGTCAGTGTAAATGCAATTAATGCCATTGCATTGCACATTTAAAAATGGTTAAAATAGCAAAGATTATGTCAAATATAAATTTCTACAAATACGAATTTGACAAAAAAAAATCCCCCAGTTTAATAGACTAATGAATCAAAAATGCTGCTTAAGATCTTTTTGTCATCCTTGCTCCAGAGCAGAGACACAAATTCTGTGGATCTTAGCCCAGATTTCCAAGGGGAAAACAGACATCAAAACAAGATGTTTCTCAAAGGTATTTACCTCAAGAAGCGACCCCAGGAGATAGAAGAAGAATAGTGCAGAGGAGGAGATGCGGGTGGGTAGTCCTGCTGGGGCAGTTCCCGGAGCTGGGTAGAAGGTGTGCCAATCATCTTGCCCAAGAGCCTTTAACAGTGCTCCCCTCCTGTCTGGGGAAGCAGGTCCCGAGGTTGATGCAACTGCATGTCCGGGCTGCACAGGACAGGGTATCTGCAGAGAGCTCTAGAGAAGTCCCAGGTCAGAACATGAAGAAGATCTGAGTATAGCAGAAGCAAGTGCTAGCAGGTGACATCTGGGGCTCAAAGTGGCCAGGCAGATGCACGAAGGTGTATGAAAGAGTCTCTGTGCACAGCAGCACAGGATTATAAGCAACAGAAGTCTTACTGGGAAAACCTGATGACATGTAACTCAGAAATCTCAGCAAGCAGGCTGGGGAGATAGCTCAGCAGGTAGAGTGCTTACCTCGCAAGCACAAGGCCCTGAGTTTGATCCCCAGTACCACCAAAAAAAAAAAAAAAATCTTGGGGAAGCTTCTCTCTCTCTTTTTAAAAATTTGTCCTCATTATTTATACATGACAGCAGAATGCATTTTGACACATCATACATAAGTGGAGTATTCTCATTCTTCAAGTTGTACATGACATAGAGTTATACCGGTCATGTAATCATATATGTACTTAGGGTTATACTGTTCGATTCATTCTGTTATCCTTCCTACTCCCATGCCCCCTCCCCTCCCTTCACTCCCTTCTTTCTAATCCAAGGTAACTCTATTCTTCTCTAGCCCCCTCCCTTATTGTGAGTTAGCATCCGCATATCAGTGAAAGCAACTGGTCTTTGGTTCTTTGGGACTGGCTTATTTTGCTTGGCATGATATTCTCCAGCTCCATCCATTTACCAGAAAATACCATAATTTCATTCTTCTTTAAGGCCGACTAATGTTCCATGAAGTTTCAAACTATTAACTGAGACTTCTGAAGGCACCACAGTTTTACATCCATGTATCTGTTGGCAGCTGTGATTCCTGACTCACCTTTATGTACATCTGCATTTGAGCCCAACTCCTCAACGTGCCCCAAATCTGTTTCAGCTTCCTGCCTTGGCCCCTTACACGGTCCACTCCCGTCACTTAGGAATTCCTTCTATCTCTTGAAGAAAAGATCTATTCTTAAAGGGACAGATCAAATCCGTCTTCTTCCAAAAACCCCCTCCTGACCTTGCTGTCTGACAGGGGTGAACCAAGCTAGAGAGCTAGAGGGGCTTCCTGGAGCTGGACAGAGTGCAGGATGAAGCCTCCAACTGGACAGTGTGTGGAACCCAGGGCAGACTTGAGAAGTGAGTGATTTAAAACTGGATTTCTAATCTAAGAAAGTTAAAGTGAGAACAGAAACAACTAACACAAGAGCAGCATTGAGATGAAGAAATCAGATGAAATAATAAGCAAGGAACAAGAAGGCAGAGAACAGGGGTCAAGTCAGTGTGTGTGTGAACCAGACACTGGTCTGGAAGACCTTTCCTCCTCAGAATTCCCGACACCATCCACATTCATTAGATGTCACTCAACAAACCTTGCATTACCAAGAAATCTGTACTTGCTTTATCTCACTGACAGATTGTAAATTTCTTGAAAAGTAGGATCATATATTTTATACTGTAGGCAGTAAAACACACAGTATTTTTTAAAACAGACAAAAAAATGTGGAATTGACTGACTTGAACATATGGGCAGGGGGTGAAGGTCCTAGTAGAGTTTTTCTGTGGCTGATCAAAAAGGATATGGGAAACCTACCAAGGTGCAGTTGGACAGGAGGAATAACTCCCCATGTTCTATAGCAGTTGGATAACTGGTCAACCTCATTTAATTGTCTATTTCAAGATAGCCGGCAGAGAGAATTTTGAATGCTCCCAAACAGAAAGAGAATAAATGTTTGAGGTGATGGATTTGCCAATTACCCTGATCTGACCATTATATATTGTATAGATGTATTGAGATTTTGCACCGTATTTTGTAAGTATGTACAATTACTATGTGTCAATTAAAGGTCTTAAAAATACTTAAAAAAAAAAAAAAAAATGGAACTGGGCATGGTGGTGCATGCCTGTAATCCCAGTGGCTGGGGAGGCTGAGGAGTGAGTTCAAAGCCAGCCTCAGCAAAAGCAAGGCACTAAGCAACTCAGTGAGATCCTGTCTCTAAATAAAATACGAAATAGACATGGGAATGTGGCTCAGTGGTCACGTGCCCCTGAGTTCAATCCCTGGTACCTCCCACCAAAAAAAATAAAAAGGAATTGGAGCTGGGTACAGTGGCCGCGCCTATAAATATCCCAGCACTGGGGAGGCAGAGGCAGGAGGTTGAGGCAGGAGGATCACAAATTCAAAATCAGTCTGGGCAATTTAGTGAGGCTCTAAGCAACTTAGCCGAACCCTATCTCAAAAATAAAATATATATAAAGGGCGGGGGCTGGGGATGTGGCTCAGTGGTTAAGTGCCCTTGGGTTCAATCAAAAAAAAAAAAAAAAAAAAAAAAAAAAAGGAATTGGAGTGGGGAAAAGGTGGCAAGTGGAAAACCTCTGCTCAGGCCACGAGCACCATTATCTAGAGCTCCACCTCCTGAGTGGGATCAGAGAACCCTTCCCCCTCTGACCCCACATGTCCTTCGTTCTAAATTATAAGACAGAAGGAAGGGACATATTAGAGTTCTGAAAACCGGGAGATGTGAGTCAAGAGCGGCATTTCAGTATTGAGGGACAGAAGGTAAGTTTGGCAGAGAAGAAGATGGCACAAGGAAGATGTTGCCTCCCTCCTAGTTCTTTTTCTTGGGGAGTGAGGGGTACCAGGGAGTGAACTCCGGGGCACTCGACCACTGAGCCACATCCCCAGCCCTATTTTGTATTTTATTTAGAGACGGGGTCTCACTGAGTTGCTTAGGGCCTCACTTTTGGTGAGGCTGGCTTTGAACTCACGATCCTCCTGCCTCAGCCTCCCGAGCCGCTGGGATTACAGGCTCCCGCCACTGCGCCCAGAATCTCGTAGTTCTTTGGAACTTCTTAAAACCCTCCAGCTGCGGGAGCAGAGGTGTGGGTGGTTTTGAGTTGACCCTCCCTCACCAGGTCCTGCCTGTGAGAGGCAGCAGGGGGCCCCCTAGCGGGCGGACTTTCTGTTAGTTTTTCCTCACAATAGATGCATTGCCACCGGGGGCCTGGAGCCAGCCTATCTGTCACCATAAAACACTAACACGAGGCCGGCCTACTGCAGAGTTAGCCTTATCTGAAAGGCATTATGTGATCAAGGAGACTTGGCAACCTTCACGGGCTGCTCCGGGCAGAAAAGGCTCAAGTGTTGATTTTCGCTTCTCCAGCTCCCTTCGACTCCGCTAAATGAAGGGAGGGCAAACACAATGTCAAAGCGATGACTGAAAGGACACAAACCAGAGACAGGCTTGCTAAGTTAAGTACATTCAAAGGAGAAATATTTACACTTTACATTTTAAATAGTCCCCAAGGGATGCGCAATATGTTTTTCATCTCGCTTGTGTTTAAGAACTTATCGTACTCAAAAAGCAAAGCGGTGCCCTCGAGCTGTGGATTCAAATGACAGTGATGTTCTTGTCACATAGATCAAAATAGCAGACTCAGAACATAAACGGGGCTTCTTAGGCCCATGCATGGAACACAGGTCATTTCGTTAGAAAAGGTGAAGGGCCGCACCCAGGGCAGGCGCCCTGTCTGCGGCCCAGTCTGCCCGGTCCTCTGGACAGGAGCAGCTAAAAGGTAACAGGTGTCCCCGAGCTTCTCCTGGATCACCAGGTAACACGGGTGCACGTTTTCCAGAATGTGCTTCCTGAGATGCGTTTTCCTGGGAATGAGGTGCAGATTTGTGCAAAGCGGGGGGCGGGGGATTAGGAACATTCCTGGAAACTCACAAGGCTGGGGGAGGCAGGAATATGTCTGACCTGAGGCGACCTACGACTTACAGAGTGGGTGGAAATGGGGTGGTTTTAGACTGAAGCTCTCTTGAGAGAGAATGGTGAGTTTTCAGGGTCCCTGCATGATCATAAAGAGACCTGTGGAGTTGTTTTCTGCAGAACGAAGGATCACCCGGGGAAGGAGAAAGGGAGAGTTGGATGTTAGAGCTTGGAAAAAAAAAATTCTATAGAAGGAAAGGAGAAAAACAGGAAAAATGCAGGACATCTGGACAGGTGTGTCCTGCTCTTCATCTCCAGCATGGGTCACAATTGTGGAAAATTCCAGAAGGGTTTGCCATGGCTCCGAAGTATGAGGGAGGCCGCAGTCAGTCTGCCAGGGTTTAGGTTCCAGCTTCACCATCTTCTTGACTGACCTGGTCAAGTTATTTAATCTCTGTGAGTAGCTTTCCTCATCTGATACATGGGGGAAATAACAGTATTTACATTTTCCTATTTTAATAGACACTTTGTGCCAGAAACTATTCTTAGCAATAAGTATTTACTCATTGATCCTCACAATGACACTGTGAAGCAGTCAGTACGGATTTGTTTTGAGGAATACATGAGATAGCACAGATTATCACTTATAAAGCAGCACCAAAAATGCAACAAGTGCTCAATAAATGTCACTAATATTATTATTGTTGCTTTTCAATGGGCTCAATTTAAGCGTTACTCATTTTTTAATAATGGGTGGATAAAAATATTAATAGAAGTAATAGTATAACAATAACTATAATTTTTGAGTGTTTATTATTAAGCAGGAAATGTTTTCCTTTACATATATCATATTAGCCTTGCAAGGCAGAAAGTGTTATATCTGTGATGGGAGCTAAGTCTCAGAGAAGTTAAGGAATTTTCCCAAATTAATACACAAGTACATGTCAGAGTCAGCTCCAAAACCCATGTTCTTTGAATACTTCAGGCTATGGAGGGCAGAACTACAACAAATTTCACTATCAGTGAACAGACTACAGATACTCTTTGACTTAAAATAGGGTTACATGCTGACAAACTCACCATAAGTTGAAAATATTTTAAGTGGAAAATGCATTTAATACATGTAACCTGCGGAATGTCACAGCTTGGTCTCACATACCTTAATGCGGTAATGCTCAGCACACATCCAGTAGCCAACAGTTGGGCAAAGTCATCCAACACAAAGCTTATTTGTAATAAAGTGTTGAATAGCTCATGCAATTTGTTGAATTCAACAAACTAGTGTTTGTTGTCCCCAAACACCAGTGCACTGTAGAGTACCATTCAGCCCTGTTCACTAAGTGGTCTATACCACAGAGCAGCAGGTGCTGTGATCCGGGTTCAGTGGGAACAGAGAAGTGGAGATGATTTCCCTGGGTTTGACGAGACCTGGGAGAGTCAGAGGATGTTTGGAGGAAAACATGCTTGAAGCACACCAGACCGGACCACGTTGGCAAATATACACAGGTGGGAAACAGCAAGTGTTCAAGGAAAATATACAAGCAATCTGATTCTGTTGGGGCATAAAACACAAGGCGGGAGAAGACAGAAAATGTACCAGGAGAATTAGAAAGGCAACAATCATGGCGAGTCTTTATTCTATGTCAACCACAAGAATGTTTTCCTGAAGATGACAAGATGAAAATACTTTGAATTATCTTTTTTTGAGATTGTTCATCCTAAGTTTTTATTAGCGCTTTTGGGAAATATGCAAACTACCGAGAGTCTGAAAAATGAATAAGAGAGCATTTTTCCATGAGGGAGCAAAAAGTCTAGTAGAAAAGAGAGACAAAAAAGAGTTAACTTCAAAACTTTGGCTGGATGCTCTGATAGTGACCTGGATATCTGAGAAAAGAACACCCACATGTAGTTGGCAAATCCAAAACAGCTCCAAAAATAGTTGGGAAAGTGCTTCCCGTTCCTGAATTGTATGTGGTACAAAGTTGAGTCTTTGTGACACAAATACTTTTTCATTCTCACTTGGACCCTTGAACACGCATCAGTTCCCAGACTTGACGGGGTTTTGGAGGTCATCTAGTGACACATCTCTTTTTAATTTTTTCATTTTATCTTTTCTTTTTTGAATTGGTGCATAATGGTAGGATGTATCATTACATATTAGTACAAGCAAAATATAGCAATATTGTTAGATTGTTGGCCAATATCATTTGCCAAAATTTCCCCTTTTCCTTCCCTCATCCCTCCCCCTGCTACCATTCCTCTATTCTACTGATCTTCCTTTGATTTTCATGAGATCCCCTGAAAATTTATTTTTTCCTCTCTAGCTTCCACATGAGAGAAAACATGTGACCCTTGACCTTCTGAGTCTGGCTTATTTCACTTAACGTAATGGTCTCAAGTTCCATCTGTTTTCCTGCAAATGACATGATTTCATATGTTTAAAAGCTGAATAAAGCTTCGTTGTGTATATAGACCATGTTTTCTTTATCTGTTCATTCATTGATAGACACCTTGTCCGGTTCTATGGTTTGGTCATTGTGAATTGTTATAAACATGGGTATGTGTGTATCACTATAGTATGATCTTGATTCTTTATGATAAATACCGAGAAGTGGCATGACTGGGTGGTATGGTGGTTCCATGCCTAGTTTTTTGAGGAATCTCCATACTGATTTCCACAGAGACTATACTAATTTACAATCCCACCAACAGCACAGAAGTGTTCCTTTTTCTCCACCTCCTCTCCATCATTTATTATTGTTTGCATTCTCCATGACTGCCATTCTGAATGGCGTGAGATGAAATTCCATTGCAGTTTTATTTTATTTTATTTTATTTTTTGCTATGCTGGGGATTCCATTGTAGTTTTGATTTCCCTAATTGCTAGTGATGTTGAACCACAAATCTCTTTGATCAGAATGGGAACCTGAACTGGAGACTCTCCATTCAACAAAGCTTTTTCACTCTTGGAAGTGCACATCCTGTAAGGTGATCTCTGCCTAAAGCTTCAGACTGGCTTCATCAGTAGAGCCTTCTCCGTTCCCCCACCTCTTGTCTGAGGCAGTGCCTATGGTGGGAGATGCACAGGACCAGGGAATCTTTGTGGGCCCAGTCAATTATGACTGTGTGGTCCTGGAGAAGTTACCGGGACTTTCTGATCCAAGTTGCTCATCTTCTACAATGATTTTAATGGAGCTTAAATGACCAGAGAAATGATATAGGCAAAGCACTTAGTATCCTGCAAATTAAGTTCAGTAATATTAGCTATTACTATTTATTTTTAAAGCACAATGTCTAAATATATCTGTACCCTCACTTCTTCAAAAAAACAACAAAAAAACCCCACTTTCTTTTATGATCACTCCTAAAATGTTTGTCCCAATATTGAACTTCTTACCTGAAATATGGTCTAGTAAAAACAAAATGCTTTGTTTTCATTGAGTAGAAAGAGTATTTAGGTAATTTCTGACATCTATTCAATTTGTAACATTTTCTTTTATTGTGACAGCCTATTCTTTTGTTGTGAATCTGAGCTAGGTGATGTCATATTCACAGCAGAAGTCATCCTCGTAGACTGGCCTACTAACCAGGTGTGTCCCTACACATTTTTTAAAGGGCGGTACATTTAAACTTCTTAATGAAACTAGTTTGTTTATCCATTATAACCACATTATGTCATCTCTTTTTCTAACATTTTGTCATTGGCTTTTGCTACTGACCAAAAACTCAAAATGAGTAAACAGCACGTTATGTTTACTGATCAGTTTATTCAATCCCAGGCTGACTTATTGACAGAATGTTCCTAACTTCAGAAGTGGCTATGGTCTAAAAGAAATAGAGTCTCAGAATTGTTGACATATTATCTCTCCAACTTTATATTCATATGACAGACTTTATAAAATGTATAGATTTTATTTTGTTGAAAATTTTAGTTTTAGGTTCAGAATGCCTGACAGAAATTCCCATAGAGTCTCTTACCTTGCCCCACCCCCAGTTTCTCCTATTATTAATGTCTTGCATCACTGGTATGCATTAGGGCTGAATTTTTGTTATACACCTTACATGGAGTTTGAGTATAATGGCCTATATCCACCACTATAAAAGTGTTTCACTGCTTTAAAAATCTTGTGCTCTGCCTATTCATCTCTCTTCCCCTCCCTCCAAATTCCTGGTAACCACTAATATTTTTGCTGTCTACATAGTTCTGCCTTTTCCAGAATGTTCTGTGGCTGGAATCATACAGTATATAAACTTTTCAGATTCACTTCTTTCACTTAGTAATTTGCACCTAAGTGTTATGTGTGTCTTTTTATAGCTTGATAGCTCATTTCTTTTTATTGCTGAATAATATTCTATTGAATGACTATATCAGCATCTCTTCATTCATTTATCTACTAAACACATCTTACTGCTTCTTGTGTTTGACAAGTGTAAACAAAGCTGACATAAACAAACATGTGCACACTTTTGTTTGGGCATAACTTTATCAACACATTGGAGTAAATTTCAAGAAGCAAATTATTAAATCATATGGTAAGAGTGCATAAATAAATGCAACTTGTCTCACACAGTGGCTATAACATTTTGCATTCCCAAGAGCAGTGAACAAAAGTCCCTATTGTTCCACATTCCTGCCAGCATTTGGTGTTTTCTGTGTATGGGATTTAGCCATTCTAATAGATGTATAGTACTATTTCATTATTTTAATTTGCAGTTCCTCAATAATGTGATGTTGAGCATCTTTTCGTATGCTCATGGTTCATTTTTATACCATCTTCAGTGAGGTGTCTGTTTAGATCCTCATTTTAAAATCAGGTTATTTTATTGTTGAGTTTTAAGAGATTTTCGTACATCTAGGGTAACAGCCCTTTTACAAACATGTTCTGCATATATGTTCTCCTTGCTATGGCCTATCTTTTCATTCTCTTAACAATGTTTTTAATACAGAAGACATTCAACTTCTTTTTTCATGAATTGGGTTTTAATTTTATTGAAGATTTTTAGTTTTGATCAGGAATGGGTATGGGATTTTGTCAAAGGTTCTTTCTGTATATATTGATATGATCATATAATTTTTCATTAGTTGATGTGATGAGTTACATTAATTGATTTTCAACTGTTGAATCTGTCTTAACTACTTGGGATAAATTCCATTTGGTTAAGGCATATAATTTCTGAAAATACATTGTTGGATTCAATTTGTTGACTTTTTTTCTTGAAATGGTGTCCTAGGCTCAAGTGCTTCTCTTGTGTCAACCTCCTGAGCAGCTGTGACTACAGTTGCACACCACTGTACCCAGCTTGTTGAGGATTTCTGCATCTGTGTTCATGAGAGACATTGGTTTGTTATTGGAGTGATGCTGAGCTCACAAAATGAGTTAGGAAGCAGTCTCTCTGCTTCTGTCTTCTAGAGGAGATTGTAAAGAATTGTGTTAATTTCCTCTGTGTTGGTTAGAGCTCACCAGTGAAGTCACCTAGGTATGGTGTTTTCTGCTTTGCAAGGATAAAAAAAATTGTGTTTTCATTTTGATTTGGTCAAAATATATTCATTTTCTCTTGAGATTACTTCCTTGGTCCATGTGTTATTTGGAAGTGAGTTGTTTAATCTCCAACTATTTTGGCATTTTCTAGCTATCTTTTTCTTATTTGTTTCTAGATTAATTTCATTGTAATCTGGGAGAAAACATGATTTCTACTCTTGTTAAGGTGTGCTTTCTGATCCAGGATATGTTTTGTTTTGGTGACTATTCTTGTGAACTTGAGAAGAATGTGTATTCTTCTGTTCTTGGATGAAGTGGTCTATAGATGTCATTAGATCCAGGTGATTGATGATGCACTTCATTTCAGCTATGTCTTTACTGATTTTCTGACTGCAGGTAGTCAATTACCATCTACTTCTCTTTCCTCTCTATGAATGGGAGGCAGTTGAAGTATTCATCATTAGTTACAGATTAATCTATTTCTCCTTGCATTTATATCAGTTTTTGCTTCACATATTTTGCCACTTTGCTGTTATGCATGTACATGTTAAGAATTATTACATCTAGGATAATTGACTTGTGTATCATTGTATAATGCTCTTCTGTTTCCTTGATAGTTTTTTTTTTTTTTTTTTGGCTGCAGTGTGCTTTGTTTGAAATTAATATAGTCACTCCACCTTCCATTTGACTAATGATAGCATAGAATATCTTTCACCATCCCTATTTTTATTTTTATTGAAATAAAATATAGGTAATGTAAAATTTACCATTTTGACCACTTTAAAGTGTATAGTTCATTTGTGTTAAGTAAATTCACGTTGTTGTACAACCGTCAACACTATCCATCCTCAGAATTTCTTTATGATCTGAGGCTGAAACGCCGGATCTGTTAAATGACAACTTCTCAAGTATCCTTTCTGGGACCCCTAATATCCACCATTCTATTTTATGTCTCTGTGAATTTGACTCTTTGAGGTATCCTACATATGTGATATCATACAATATTTATCTTTATGTGTCTAGTTTCACTTTGCATAATGTCTTTAAGATTCTTTCATGTTACAGAATGTATCACAATTTCATTTCTTTTCAAGGATATATAATATTCTATCATGTGTTCATATCCTATTTTGTTTATCCATTCATTCATTGATGAAAATTTGTGTTATTTCCACCTTTCAGCTAAGGCAGATATATGGCTCAGAATGGCAGAGTACAAATACCTGTTTGAGTCTTTGACTTCAATATTTTGGGATATATATATCTAGAAGTGTCATCGTTCCTTTAATGTAAAGTATCTGTGTTTTTATACTTAAACCAGGTGTCTTATAGAAAACATGAAATTGAGTTTTAGTTTTATAATCCACTCTGCCAATCTCTATCTTCTAACTGGTGTACTTAGACCATTGGTGTTTAAAGTGGTTATTAGTATACTTGTTACTGCTTTGTGTTCATTGTGTTTTTTGGCTTTTGGAGTTTTTTCTTGTTTGTTTTTTTTTGGGGGGGGTTGTTTTGTTTTTGTTTGCTTGCTTTTGGTTCTCCATTCTTTTTCTTGTATTTTTTTTAGTTTAAATTCAATATTTTGTATGCTTTCAGTTTTTTCATCATATCAATTACACTTCAATTTTTAGGTTTTTTTTGTAGTCATCCTTGATTTAAAACTAATCTGAGTTCTCTTCCAAATGATACTGTCAATTACCATGTAGCACAAGTATCTTAACAGAATTTTCTCCATGTCTCTTTCCATCCCTTATGACTATTGCCACTCAAATTATCTGTAAGCTAGCCTATTTTTTTTTCATTATTTTTTTATTTGCAGTACTGTGGATCAAACAGGACAAATACTCTACCACTGAGGTACATAACTAATCTATTTTTTTTTTGTCTTTTAGTTTGCCTTGTAATTTTGTATTGAAAGTCAACATGATATGCTGAATAAAAAGAAGCATGATAAATAGTCCCTTAGTGTGAGATTTTTGTTTATCTGGTTAGGGATTAGGTTTTGCTTACTGTTTGCAGTAGCTGTTATTGTCAGAGGCTAAAATTTCCTGTTGTTCTTTTTTGTCTGCATGTTGTCTTTGGAGTTCCCTAGAGAACTCTTCTAAGCTAACATGCAAGATATGTAGCTCTCTTGGTTGCAGGTTGCATTTCTTTGTTATTATACAAGAGCCCTATTGATGTATTTGTAATATGTGGGGAAATGAAGCACTCTATAATTCTAAGATTAGAGCTCAGGGATTCTGGGACTATGAGCTGTGACTTTCATAAATCTTCTCAGTTTTATTCGTTTCTCCATCTTAGATAACCTGGAAAGGTTTGGGATGGCTGGAGTTAGTATTTTCCTTCTCCCAGGTTGGTAGTTGCTAATAAAATACTAGATGAAAAGAATCTGAGAAAATTGTTTCTCTGCAGGGCAAGCCTTGTTAAGAACAGAGTGCTCTGGCCCATTTCAAAATGGTCACTTTTCCCTCCCCTCACACACACAAAAGGGTTTTACTCTGCTCTCCATTGTGAGAGCCTGTCATGCAAGTGAATGTGTACGCTGCCTCAAGACTAGTATTCTCCTTTAGAAAATACCCATTATGCATGTTTTAGTGTATAGTCTTCCAGAAACTTTTCAATAAGTGTATTACATGTAATAGATAAGATATACACTATATATTCATAAAACTGAAATGATATGCTTAGTTGACAATTACATTTGTATTCAAAGAGCCATGAACATCTTCTGTAACAATAAGCATTTGAAATATTAATTTATAATACAGGATTTCATTCTCCCAAGAGGTATTAGTAGAGATTCCTCCTATGGAAAAAGAAGAGGAGGCCAACAAAAGAGTAGGGCACTGGTTTCTTTTCATCAATTTTAGTAGCATCTGTGGGTATCCTATATAAAATTTCTTTAACAAAGAAAAAAAAAACACTAATGTTTTTGTTTAAACCTATGTGTTTAAGCTGCTCTTCTACAGCATTGTTCTCACGGGTTGAAGGGTATTTAATTTAAAGGTTTACTTTTGAGGTTTGCTTAATGCTAATATTCATTATTTAAGTTGCCTCCAACATCATTGTCATGTTTTCAAAGACTCATTCTATTTTCCAGACACACATCTCCTTCATTTGTGTCAACAAATTTAGAATTCATGTTTTCGATGTCTTCATCCAGTTTGTCTAGAAGATTGTTGAACAAGTGAATCTAAATAGGGAGTGATGATTAGTGACACTTCTCTACTTTAAAGTCAGTTCTTAATCCAGGATTTTAAAATATAGTTCTTCAAATATTTATGCTGATGAGAACCCTAAGACTTTAATGTTTGGGAATGTTCTTCTGTAGAGACTATGAGTTTCCTAAGACTGACATAATAAATAATTCAGTTGGGTGACTTAAAACAACAGAAATATGTTCTCTCACAATTCTGGAGACTTGAGGTCCAAAATTGAGGTATGCAAGTGAGTGCCTACGCTGCCTCAAGACTAGTATTCTCCTTTAGAAAATACCCATTATGCATGTTTTAGTGTAAGTTTCTGGAAGACTATACACTAAAACATGCATAATGGGTATTTCCTAAAGTAGGCACTACTTTAGGGCCATGGATTCTCTCTGGTTTCTATGGAAGGATCCTGTCTTCCTTGCCCTAGCTTCTGGTAATTGCTCACAATCCTTGGCATTCATTCCTTGGATTATAGCTGCAGTACTCCAGACTCGGCCTCTGCCTCTGTCTTCATACTGTGCTATCTCCCCTCTGTGGGCAGATCTTCTTATTAGGACACCACCTAAATACACATGACTTCCACTAACTTCATTACAGTTGCAACGACCTTATTTCTAAATAAGATCACATTCAAAGGTTCATGCTTGAGATGAACATTGGGAGAACACCACTTGAACTATTATACCATGGCTGCTGCAGTACTATACTACTACACTAGTGACTTCTGCAAAAGCTGTAGACTCAACCCTAAGCTATGTGCTGCCTGACATGCAGCGGAGGATACTAGCAATACCACTTCTGTTGGAGGGACAATCCTTATAGAAAGCCACATGGCCAGTCCTCAGTGAGATCATAAGGGATCATCAAATCTAATCTCTCTCAGAGGAGGAAATGCAGGTCTAAAGACACAGTTCGTGGTAAATCCATAGTTAGGTACTCTGAGCACTTTCTTTACCATTTCTCAAAGTTGACAATGAGAAAACCAAGAAGGCAGTGGGATGCAAGGGTGTGAGTACAAACAGGAAAGACGTGCAAATCCGTTTCACAGGTCTTTCAAAGAAGCACTGGCATGTGAGGCAAGACTACTTTGGATTGAGGAACATCTCACATTTTTTTCCTAAATTTCAGTTGGATTTTGAGAGGTGCATGACAACATGGGGTTTATCCCCTCATGCTGAGGGATACTAGTTGGGTACATGCAACCTTATTCCCCAAACAACGGGTTACATAGGCCTTATTGAAACAAGCCAGGCCTCAAGCAGGCACATGCCCTGTTTCCCCTCATGGTGCTGAAATCTTTCCAGGGCTGGTTTCATTTCCTCAGCAGGTGCATTGGTAAGAAGGGGAATCAGTTGAACTACTTTTTGTTTTCCCTGAGTTGAAATCGAGTTGTGACAATCACTATGACCTTAGGAAGATTCCTCTCTGTCAGGTTCCATTATTCAACCTCAGTGTAACTGGAGAGAAATATAATAGGCCTTCACTTGTTGTGAGCGATAAAGAATGAGGGAGAGAGGGGCTCACAGTGTGTAAGCATTATGCTACAAAGCCTGCCTGGGAGGCTGTACAGAGTGGAGCAAATCAGAAGGGGTCCACCTCTCCTGCTCTGGAAGTAAGTCAAGGTGAAAATCATGTAGACAGTTTTGAAGGACTGGAAGGAGCTGGTTTGGGGGCTTTGTAGAAGATGTAGATACATAAAAAAGGTTTGATCTCCATTCTCCACCAAGAAAAGACATTTTCTTGACCAAAGGAACAGCACTGAGGGGTAAACTGTGAAACTGTGTTGAAAGAAGGGAATATGAGTTACTATGGTGATGATGATGATAATGATGATGATGATGATGATTTTACACTTATTGAGTCATTAGTACTTTCCAGGTACCGTGCTAAGTGCTTCCTGAGTAGTCCCAGAATGACTGCACCACAACCCTATGAGGGAAGGTCTCTTTTTAGCCCCTACTTTGTAGAAAGTAAAAATTATTATTCCCTGAAGTGTAGCTGAGCTTCAAAGTTGGAAATTTTAGAGGCTGAATTCTTAGTGACCACATAAGAGGTCAAATGATTATCCCAGCCTACCCTAGTAATTGGGTGACCTTCCCATTTCTTTCTAGTTTAGAAGTACACAAGGAGTTGTATATATGCAGCATCCAGAGAGGTGTGTCTTAGGAGGGCGGGCGTAGTCTCACCTGGTTAGCCTGGTTCTGAAGAGGGTGGGGGTTAGAGTAGCCACAGTTCATGGGCATGGTCAGGGAAGACTCTGGTGCTGATTGGCGTACAGTAGTGTCGCCATTTTTTAGGCTTTGTTCTGCATGACAGAACATGGGCCTATTTCCCTCTCCCTAAAGGTGACCCTGTCAGTGAATGATGGATGTTCAAATAAGATTTCTGCATGATTTGCTCTTTGATTTTTCTCCAGGAGCATTTCTAGTTCAGTGATGAAAAAACAAATCAATCACCAAGTAAAAATACAGTGTAATCCCTAAATTTAGGCCTAGGAAATAGAAACACAATTACATTATTGAAAAGTCCGAATTCAAGGAAAAATGCCATATACCTCAAGAATCAATGGGTAACACCAAACTTCTATTGCTGAAAAGGATCACGATGGTCAACCATCCAAGATTTGGGTTCTGTTCGTATTTAGAAAGGCATGAGAGTTGTGCTTGTGTTTTTATCATTACTGCTTGATTTTGAAGAATAGAGAGTTTCAAGCAACTTTGTTTCGGTCTGTGGTTTACTGTCTGGAACTCAATGTGGATTAGGAAAAAGGAAACAGTAATAAGTTCAAGAAGAGAAGAAATGGGGTTCTTAGAAAGCTGTCCTCAGAAGCCACTATGACCCACTATCCTTAGGATTACCCCTGAGTGGCCAGGTCTCTGCTTATAGTCAGGGAACACTTGTGATAAGGTTCCAAGATACTGAGTGTCTCTCTAACATGTATGTCCCTCTGACAGCTGGCTTCCTTCAAGTTCCTCACCTCACCAGTGTCAAACTCACTCTAATTTGAAGGTTATAGAGGGAGCAGCTCATTCTAAAAATTTTAATTTAACCAGTTCCAGACTACTCTAAACTTGAACTGGAAACAAAGCCATCCATCAGAGCTATTCTAGATAAGTTGGTATAAATGAAGGCTTAATGTTAAAATACCTGACCTGGCACCAGGGATGAATCATGAGATGTCCACACTGTGTTTACCTATCCTTGGGGTTATCTGTGCAGCTACAATTTATCCTCTTAACAAAAGAAGGGCAAAGCTCTACCTGTCAAATCTGCTCACCTTTCAGGGTAAATGTGACTCAAAGTACTATCTGTGGACTCCCCATCCAGCAATTCCAAGGACTGATCTGATGTTATAAGGCAAAGGGATGAAGAGAAGGGAGTTTCAGGAACTCATGTCTAGCATGAGTTTTTTAGAAGTGTTAACTTCCTTACTCAAAAGCACACAGCTTTTGAGCAACAGAGTATGCACCTGTTCTTTCCTGAAGCCAAGCCTGCTTGACTTCTGTTGTACCAGTGGTGCTTAGAGTCATGACCCATTCAGTAGCATCAGCACCACCCGGACAGTCATCTAAATCAAGGTGTCAGTCCCAATTCAGATCTAGAGAATCAAAACTCCAGGGATGAATGAAGCCAGTCATCTGTGTTTCCTACAGATGAGTCTTCGGGTTGATCCTGACATACAACCAGGTTTGAGAACTATTGCACTGTTCAATGATGCTTCTTTAAAAGCAAGCTCCAAAGACAACTGGGGAAGAAGCCCAATCCCCTTTGAAATCAAAGAAAAGTGATTGAAAAAGACTGTGTTTGGGTGGGGGGCATGGCAAAGAATATCTACTCATTGGTGAGTAAGAGGAGAGAGAGATGACTGAAAGCCATGAGTCATTTTGGCAGTAAAGCAGGTTTTTTCCCTTGTCAAGATAATCCTTAAAAAAAAAAAAAAAAAAAAAAAAAAAGGGAAAAATATTAGGCATTCGTGTTCCAAGAAAAAACATGACTAAAGCCAGGGTTATTTTCTATTTTAATAATTTTGCTAGGTTATCAGTAATGTTGCTTATTCATTTCATAAACTTACCTACTGCAAACCTATTTAGGATTCTGTAATTCCTTGGAATAAATATAAAACATACCCCACTTGTCAGGAAGATTATTTCCATAAATATTCTCTGTTACACAATCTGTGAGTATTTAGGCATTAATCTATTGCCTTGACTCAACCTTTGTTATTTTAAAAATGTTCAAACTTCATGTTTTGTTTCCAGTACTACCAGCCTGGAGCAGATTTCCTTTGGTGACTTAGAAGAAGAAAGCTGACATATTATCCTTTGGGCTTCCCAAGGTCATAAGCACTCTTGAACCAGTGAGTAATGCCTTCAGGTAGTCTATACCATATCAGCTCTGGGAGGGAGGACTTGACACCTGACATCGGATAATAGAAGGTCATACAAATCACCACATTAAAACGAGACTTTATTAC
The DNA here is from genome assembly GCF_902686445.1 of Sciurus carolinensis. Lineage (NCBI taxonomy): Eukaryota > Metazoa > Chordata > Mammalia > Rodentia > Sciuridae > Sciurus > Sciurus carolinensis. Next base: position 27,284,336 of record NC_062224.1, read on the forward strand.
ATTTCTTTGTTATTTAGTTTGCTTTTGATTTTAAAATCTCACAGGAAAAAAAAATATATAAGTGACATCAGAAAGGTCGCAGCTGATTTCATCCCAACAGGCATCTGTCTACTTCAAACACTATGAACAAATATTCTTTCATAGGGAAACAACATTTTTTTAAGATTACTAGAATTAATTGAGTTTACACAAAATAATAAGTTCCATCACAGTGTTGGAAACAAAAATCCAAAATTGCGATGATGACAGTCTGACCTTTAGATATTTCCAAAACCAAAACTGCATTTAAAAATTAACAGGTTAATGAATTCAAAGGCACCTACTGCACTTGAGATAAGAAATGCTTAATTTACTAATCACTGTAGAATACAACACAAGAAATGAAATGAGACCATGTAACTTCATTTTCGATGGAATTTTGAGAATGTTAATTTATATTTTAATGTTTTGTTCATATATAGCCAAGAGTAAGAGAGAAAGCCAACCTAAGATCAATCCAATGTTCTGCAGGAGAAACATCATCCAGGGTCGTCGTGTTTGAACATGAGTCATTTCAGGAAGCTAAAAAAAGAATGAAAAACCAGAATAAGATCCAGATATATTCAACTGCTGGGAAAAACTTGGTGGGAAAACATGAGAGACTCTGTTATTCAGAACTTAATAACCTTTAAAATTCCCCAAACAGTTACAGAATACTTAATACCTATTCTTACCATGAGTTTGAAATGTAAGCTAAAATAAGCCGCGTGATGGTGGTTCTAAGGGTCCTAATATTGGCATGAGTCTTAAAATGACATGGTTATCAGCTGAAGCCTAATTCCACTTGCTTTTGCTTTCAGAAACCATTTAAACGTGAAAGAGATAAAACATGAAAGGTATGACTTTTGACTGTTCTGTTCAGGCTTATGCTTGTTGCAAAGCATCTACAATTTTTTTCTATTCAAATAAATGATCAAGGACTTCCTGACCTTTAGAACAGTAAAGCCATCATTTCCTACGTCTATAGTTTATTCTCAGAGAGACAAGTGGAAATGATTTCACATTTGTCAAATGCCATTTAGAGGGAAATATTCACTCAAGCACCTGTGTGAAGTGCTCCAGTGTGTTTTTGAAGCCTATTAGTTTGAATCCCTCATCCCGAGAAGGTCAGAATGAGTGTCTCTCTTTCGCAAAGAGACATTTCTATTGCAGGACAGGTGAGGTCAACATGGACTGCAGATTTAACTCAGTCTTGGTGTGACTGACATCTTGGGTCTGATAATTCTTTGTCATAAGACCTTGCCTGTCCACTATTGGATGTTTAACCATGTCGCTGACTTCCACTACATATCAGTTGCACTAGATATCATTTGCACCTCTACCCTGAGTCATGACAATCAAACTAGTCCCCTGACCTTGTCAAATGTCACCTGGGAGATAAAAATCTCCTGCAGTAGCGAACTACTAGATTATTTTATATCAAACAAAAGATGAACAGATAATATATTTAAAGGTTTTAGATTTATGGCAATAGAAAACAGGAGGACACATTGCAAATACCTATGGAGGAGCATCCTAAAAGTTCTATCTGAGTATGCTTGAGATAGATATTTTTTCTTTTTAGTAGACAATTTACTGGGATAAGGATTTGGATTCTTGTGACTTGTTATCTTGCATTCCAGCATTTATCAGTGGATAAAAAGACAAAACAGCCTGTAATCCCAGCAGCTTGGGAGGCTGAGGCAGGAGGATCTTGAGTTCAAAGTCAGCCTCAGCAAAAGCAAGGTGCTAAACAACTCAGTGAGACCATCTCTAAATAAAATACAAAATAGGACTGGGGATGTGGCTCAATGGTAGAGTGCCCCTGAGTTCAATCCATGGTACACCCCCAAAATAACATAAAAATAAAAATAAAAATAAAATAAGTAAATGAAAAGACAAAATAGGATCCTGCCTTCTAGGATGGTTGGCCTTAAACACATTGCATGCCCTTTTGGTGTCTTTATTCCATGTTTAAACATGCTACTTTAGAGAAATCCTGTATGATCCATAAATTATTATAAATTCAAAATGACATTTTGAAAAATCTATAAACTGGATAATACATAATCTTAGGCTTCCAATTTTGTAGTCTAAGTAACTTAATAAAAGGAAGCTGAAGCATTTAATTTTATTTTACATGTTACACATCATATATATTTATAATTACATTTATTTAATGTTTAAATTTGGTATAATTGTAGCAAGTTGCTCATAGAGTTAACAATGTGTTTACGGTAAACTTTCCCCATTTCTTCCTAGTGAATGAACACTTACCATTCTATGAATATGACTGCTTTGGTTTCTAACACCTGGATATTAATCTGACATCCATAATGGACACAGCAGCATCGTAGAATTCTCTATTAAGGTTTATATGTATAGGGAAGGAATAATATTTGTTCTCAAAGGATCCTTGAAGCATTAACAAGATGTACTGAAATTTCCTAATCTCTGATTCTCAAGTCTTAAGTAAGTTTTAATAGTTGACTTCATGGTCAGGTGACATGATCAACAAGTTTTCCAAGTTATATCTGACTTTCTCAGTGACACATAATTATACTGACTGTGGTCACTTAAATGGCTCAAACCTGGATGAACCTTACTTCCAAATACTGAGACATGACATTGTGTAGTTCCCTTTTCCTCTTAGTTTTTAAACAAAATAATTAATGATCACTTACATGATGTGACTGAATAAACAGCAAGTCCTGCCTCTACTGTCCTTCTGTACCTGCTGCGGTTCACCTTTCATAAACAGGAGAAGTGGTTTCTGGAAAGATTTTCTTGGCAAAGACTTATAAAATATGGACCATTGATTGAACCATCAGGATTGTTTTGAGTGGATTATTGTGGAGGAAAATACTTCAGACAATATGAAATGGTTTAACTAGAATGGTTCTAGTTTAATAGATTAGAACTGAGATTAATTTTCAAATCACCAATGTCTTAATGAACCTACAGTTTAGAAAGCTCATTTTCAAATTTCTGTCTTCTCCTCAAACTTCGAATCAGGGTCTTTGGGGAGAAGTTGATCTTAGAGGGCAGAGTTAAAAACAAAAAAGCTTTAGATAAAGAAAACTACAGAGCCAGAATTAGTGTCTTGGAATTTACAGCAAAGATCTGAAGCAGCTACTGTTCTGACTAAATCCAAGTGTCAAAAATTTTTTAAAAACATATGAGTCACAGTATCTCTTATTGTTCTCACAAGACTAAGCACGTACATCTGCTGCTTACCTGCAGTGTCTGACAAATGTTAGAACTGAACACGCCTGTTTATGAGAGTCAGTGACCCGATTCTGGTGAAAAATCATTATTGCTTCATTCTGAGTAAGTCGATGGCATCCTCCACAAGAAGACATCACGAGTACCTCACAGCTCTGAGGTAACATTCCTGTCAAGAACCCTGCCTGGTAGAGTTGGTGGAGTTTGGTGGAAGGCTCTTCTTTCTTCTTAAGATAACTGATTTTATGGTAACTTGCCATCCATTCTGATGTGCCTTCTAGAAGCACATCTTTCTAGTTTTTCAGAATGCCCTAGCTACATAACTACACAATCTTATGCAGTGCTTATTTTATTTGCTTTTCATTTATATTCATTTGTCATGTTCTTTCTTATATCTACTCCTACTCTTTACCCCTTTAATCCAGCAAGAGATGAAATTATTAACTCCTTTGAGTTATGTAGAATCGTTGCCTTAGGGGAAGATAAAGACTCACCAACAATCACTAAGATGTGACATCAGAACTAGGACAAAAAGCCAGGTCAGCTTATTACCACAGTGGACCCACGAAGACCTTCAAAAACCAGGTCTCTATCTGAAATCTAGGCTTGTCTATTATGCCAGAACCTTTCTATCTAATTAGAAAAAGAAAGGAAATTTCCAGTGCTAAAATGTCCAGTTAGGGATAAAATCATCACTGCATATGAGGAAAATATGATGAAAATATATGATATAATATACAGATATCATGTTGTCTTTGTTATAAAAGACATCACAGTATAAGTCTATGTTTTCAAAGACAAACGATGTACATTTGAAAAAAAGACATTTAAAAAAATTAAATTGCAATTCTGTAGATAAGGGTAAAGGAAGTCACATTTAAACAAAAAAGAAGTTTAAGGGGGTACTCATCCCGAAATTGAAGTTTTAATTTTAATTTGGGTGGTCTATCTGAACTTCCCATGTCCACATATAAATTGGTTTGGTAAGAAACTCTGCTAAACTTGCTCTTGAGCTAATACTTGACTCTCTTTAGCATGATAATAGATGAACATATGAATCATAATATCTCTTGCACACATACTGAAATACCAAAAAGCATTATAAAAAGTCTTTCCAAAGGACATAAATATAAAATGCCAAAATTCAAGCCATATCTGATTACAGCTTTTCAGTGCCTCTAAATCTACTCATATTTTTCCATTTTAGTCACTAAAATTTGATGAAGAAAAAAGGTTCACAGCAATTAATTTTCAAAAGCAAATATTTTTTTCTGTTTTAAATATTCCCAATAAAGAGTTTAAGGGCCACCCTTCCACCCTGGCTTTCAATGAGAAAGGGGACTTTAATGCCAAGGAAGTTAAATCCTATTTTGAGCAATTTTACAGACCTTGATTTATCCTATAAGAGTAAAAAGGTGAGACAATGGATAGAGTATGTTATCACAGGACCAAAAGAAAATTTAGCAAAAGAACCTTGCCCAGAGATAGTGCTAAGAGAAATTCTTTCAGAGATTTAGAAACATTGAAATGGAAAAGCAGCTTGCTTTTTAACCAACATGTTTAGCAAGTTTTCTTTTTTTTTTTTTTTTTTGCAGTGCTGGGGATTGAACCCAGGGCCTTGTGCTCACAAGGCAAGCACTGTGCCAACTGAGCTATATCCCCAGTCTAGCAAGTTTTCTAACTCAATGCAATGAATATAAAGACATGACACTCAAGGAGTGGTAATTTTCTGGAAAAAAATTTTTTTCCTAAAAAGTAGTTGTTTAGTCTGCCATTGTTAATTCTTTTTTAATTTTTAATCAAAGTATATATAAAAAATTCCTTAAGATACACATAGCCCACACACTGATGGTGACTTATCACAGACAATATTCCCTTCAAATTCTCATTGAGATGTTGTTATGGTTAACCACTATGTGGGGTTTCTGAATATTTTAGAAAGTGATATTAAGTAAATGTTTTGAGCTTGAGTTCGTCTCCATAGTTGTATTCCTCGTCAAGCCAAAGCTTTAAAATAAATGCTCATAGAGAAAACTAGGAAAATGCATCAGGAGAGAATATAGATGAATAGCAATCAGGTACCATGTAATAATTACATATTAGGAAGGACCTGTCACAAAGAAGGATTATGCATAGAGTACCCTCTGGATTTAATATTGGGTCTCTTATACACTGGAGTCTCAGACTCTCTCACCAAGCAAAGCCTTTTCTATTTCCATCTGTAATTTGAAAATGGTTTCTTACCCATTATTGAATATTTCAATGTTTATTTCTTTGGTGATGCATAAATGTACATATTGAAGGAGAAAGATCAGCATCTGGTGCTTTCAAAATAGGCAAAAATGTCAAAGACCTTTCATTATTAAAAATGTACAATTCTAGTACGGAAGTTCAATATCCTACTGAAAACTTTTGGTATTGCCTCTTATGAAGGTAAAGTTGTATTTCAATAATTTTTTTTTCTTTTAGGAATGCATAGCCTTTGGCATCATGAAATTTTAGACATGATTTTCTTCTCCATCATGAAGCCTACTTGATAAGTGATTTATGCCATCTTCTTCTCAAGAATGTCCTAAAACCCATGGTATAATTGCATCAGATAAGCAAAACCATGTTTGTTCCTGAGAAACAGGATGAAGAGAGACTTAGTTTGGAGGACTTCTTAATTACGCTTGATCTCTAGAGAGTGTCCTTGTTGTTGGTTGTTTGCCTTCTACAAGGACAAATTAAATCATTTCAAAAGGGATGAAATGAATGTTAACCTAGCTTGGCTTTGTCTGTCCTTGCAGAAAGTATATGTCTAAGAACAAAATTGAAACTTGTGGGTTCAAGTCACCATTTGACTTAAAAATTTCCAATTACTTGTTTGCATGTACAAACTATGTTCTTAAAAAGTCTGGGTCTTCCGGTTTCCAGTCCAATATATAAGGAGTTCAGAAATTACCACTCTGTTCCCACACATTAAAGAAACAAACAAACAAAAAGACCAAATGAAAAATAAATAACTTTTCTTAGATCCATCAAAGAAGAAATATCACCAGGCATACCACTGCCTTAGAGACTGAACAAACAGCATGGTGGATTCAGAGATTCATAATTCATCAGGAGCAGAAGCCTAAGAGCAGAGACTTCTTCTGAAACTGGTGCCTGGGCTAGAACACTTGAATGACTTTCTGGAGGCTCAGTGTGGTCATCTTTAAGAGTTAAAAACTCCAGGGAACCCAGGCACAGAGAGCATCCAGCTTTTGTGAATCACAATTCTAAGAACTCTACAGGGGTCCTCACCATGAAGATGAGATAGATTTCCCTTCAGCTTCCGGCAGGGGAAGGGGAAAATGAACAGCTCACAAACATACCAGAGCATTCAGCTCTTCTTAACAAGACCTGCCCTCAGGGAAAACTAGTTAACCTAAGGCTAACATGTGTGGGTTTATCGGGAGCCTAATCTTCCTAGGAGAAGGGAAATACCCAATTCCAGTCCCCTCTAGTCATTGTCTCTTGTGTGGATGGGGGTGGGAGGAGGAATGAGAAGATTTTGTGAAGCCTGATGAGCACAGACCAGGGGCACAGGTTCACTGGGAGGGTAGGCCCTATCGAAGGATGACAGAACCCTTCCCTTCCCTACACCTTACTGCTACATTATTAAAGACTGATTAAGTACAATTCCTTGTATTCAGTATATCAGCTCCATCTTTTGATGACAACATCTATATATAGATAGATATAGATAGATAGAGATATAGAGATAGACATGTAGATATAGATATATAGATATGACATATTAAAAGTAAGGAGGAAAACAGTTTAGAGAGACTGAACAACCATTAGAACTGGCATCAGATATGGCAGGAATGTTGGCATTATTAGACCAGAAATTCTAAAATACTATGATCAATATGCTTAAGGAACTTAACATCATGTAAGAACAGATGTACAATGTAAGCAGAGAGATGGAAATTCTAAGAAAAATCAAAAAATAAAAAATAAATGTTAGACAATAAAAACTAACAAAAACCAAGACTGTCTTTGATGGGCTTCTTAATAGATTGGACATGGCTAAAGAATCTTTGAACTTCAGACCATTACAAAAGAACCTTCAAACACAAGCATAAAGAAAGAAGACTAAAAAAAAAAAAAGAATATACAAGAATTTTGGCACAACTACAAAAAGTAAAACAAATCATAAGGAGGAGAAAGAGAAAAGAGAAGAGAAGCAATATTTGAAAGACTAATAAGAAATTTTCCAAGTAAATGTCAGACATCAAAGTAGATTTGCAAGAAGTTCAGACTAGCATTAAAAAATAATAGTAAAATCATACTTAGGCACATCTTATTCAAGCTTAAGAAAATCTTGAAAGAACCAGAGGGATGAGACTTATTTGAAATGTCCTTAGAAACCATGCAAGCCTGAAGAGGATGGTGTAAAATATTTAAAGTGTTAAGAAAAATAATCCCTACCAACCTAGAATTCTATGTCTTGCAAAATTATACTTTGAATATGAAGACAAAATAAAAGCTTTCTCAGAACACAAAAATGGAGGGAATTTGCTGCCAAACAAATGAGACGTGCCTTGTGAGAAATGGCAAAAATTCCTAAAAAAGGGAAAATGACAGAGGTCAGAAACTTGGAAGAACATTAGACGAAGAGTAAGTGAAGGTAAAGGAAACTTTTAGTTTATTATTCTTAATTGGTCTAACAGATAATGGTTGTTTAAAATAATAATAATTAACATGTTCAACTACATATACTTATGTAGAAGTGAAATGAGTGAAGATGTGATAAAAGGGACAAGAGGGGGGAATTAGGACTATTTTGTTCTTTTGAAATGTTTACATTACTTCTGAAGCACTGTGGTATTATCAGGAAGACTATGTGGATTAATTGAAAATGTATATTGCAACTCTAGGACAACCACTAGAAACTTTATGGAAGTATAATTTATTCTAGAAAGGAGAACAAATGGAATCATATGAAGTACGTCATTAAAAACAAAACAGGCAGAAAAGTGTGGAAAACAAAAATAGCAACAGAGGAAGAATTAAGCAAAAGAAAACAGATACGAAAGTGGTAGATATTATTTCAACCATATCAGTAGCCACTATTTCAACAATGGTCTAAATATGCCAATTGAAAGACAGTAATTGTCAGAGTGGATCTAAACAACAAGAACTGATTATATGCTGTCTATATCCTACATACAATCATATATGTACAGACAATCTACATATATAGACAATCATAGATTAAAAAGCAAAGGATAAAGAAAGATATACTATGCTAACACTAATCAAAAGAAAGTCAGAGCTACTATATCACCTATAGGCAGAGCAGGCTTCAGATGAAGAAAACTTACTGGGAATAAATGAGAAATTGCATAATAATAAAGGAGTCAAACCTTCAGGAAAACATAAGATCCTTAATGAGTGCTTGATCACAGAGCATCAGAATATGTGAGGTAAGAACTGGTCCAATTGCAAGGAGAAACCTTTAATTCACTATTTTATTTGGAGAATTTAACCCTCCTTTATCAGAAATGGACAGATCTAGTAAGCAGAAAATAAAGACATAGTTGAATTCAATAGCACCATAAATCAACTGGACATAATTGACACCTATTGACTACTTCATCCAATGAAAGCAGTTTAAAAATTCATTTCCAAATCAAAGGGAGCATTCACCAAGATGGATAAGACATCACAAATTTAAAATAATAGAAGTCATGATATATCTGCACTTAGACCATATTGATTAAACTAGAAATCAACAACATAAAGAAAACTGGGAAAATCCCAAGATACCTTGAAATAAAACATATCTAAATCACACATAAGTTCATGAAGAAATCTCAAATTTTTGAAATGGATGAACACGAAAATAGAATTTATCAATATTTGTGGAATAGAGTAAAAGCAATGCTTAGGGAGATGATCACAGCATTAAATACATGGCAGGAAAGAAGAAAGATTTAAATTAACTACCTAAGCTTCCATCTTAGGAAACTAGAAAATGAAGAGCAAATTAAACCCAAAATCAGCAAAAGAAAAGAAATAATAAATATTAGAGCAAAACATTAGATAAATCAATGAAATTGAAAGCAGGCAATCAATTCAGAAATTCAACAAAACTAAAGATGTTTCACTGAAAAGATTAATAAAATAGATAATTCGCTAGTCCAGCTAACTAGGATAAAAGAGAGGTGACATAATTATTAATATCAGAAATAAGAAAGGGGAAGTTAGTACGGATCTCAGACATTAAAAAGATAATAAAGGAATATTATGAATAACTCTGTACTGACACCAATGCCTTGAAAATGAACCAATGCCTTAAAAAACACAATCTGCCATAACCTACAGAAGAAAGAACAGACACTCTGAATAGGCCTATATCTATAAGAGAGATGGAAACAATAACTCTCCAAAAGAAAAAGTGCAAGCTCAGAGGACTTCACTGATGAATTCTACCATTTAAGGTAGAAAGTATAACAAGTCTCAGAAATCTCTTCCAGAAGATAGAAACAGAGAGAATACTTCTTATTTTTATGAGACCAGTATTGTCCTAATAATAAAATCAGACAACATTAAAGAATAAAAAACTACAAATTAATATCTCTGAAGAATACAGAAGAAAACTAACGTCCATAAAAATATTAGAAAACCAGTATTGTTAGTCAGTTTTCCATCACTATAGCAAAATACCTGAGTTGATACACTTATATAGAGAAAAGGTTTATTTTGGCTCACAGTGTTAGAGTTTCCAGTTCATGATTGTTTGATCCCATGGCTTTGGGCCTGTGGTGAGGCAGCACATTATGGTGGGAGCATATGGCAGAGAAAGATGCTCATCTCACGGCCAGGAAGTAAAGAGAAGAAGAAAGGAGTAGAGTTCCACAATTCCCTTTTAGAGCATGACTCAAAAGATCTAGGGACCTCTCCCTAGGACCCCTCTCCCAAAGTTTTCACCACCTCTCAATAGGAACATACCAGGGACCAAGTCTTTAACACCTGGGTCTTTGCCAAACATTAAAGATCTAAACCACAGTAAAATCCAACACTATTTTAAAAGAATTATAAATTATACCACAACCAAGTGGGATTTACTCCAGGTATGCAGACTGGTTCAACATTCAAAAAATCAATGTAATTCATTGTATCAATAACTAAAAATGAAAAATCACATGTTAATAGCAACAGATACAGAAAACAGTTTACAAAATCCAATGCCCATTCCTGATTAAAAAAACAAAACCTCTCAAAAAATTAGGGATAGGAGAAGACTGCCCATCTTGATGAAGAACATTTACAAAAAAACCTAAAGTTAATATCATCTTAAGTAGTGAGAAACTAGAAACTTTTTTTTACTAAGATTAGACAAGATTGGAAAACAAAAGGCATCCACACTATGACAGAGGAAATAAAACGTTGTTCACAGATGACATAGTCATCTATAAAGAAAACCCAAAAAAAGATTGACAGAAGAGCTCCTGGAACTAATAATTGATTATACCAAGGTTTCAGCATACAAAAGTCAATTGCTCTCCTACACACCATCAATGAACAAGTGGAATTTTAAGTTAAAAACACACTACCGATTAACGTAATGAAAATGAAACACTTAAGTCTAAGTTTTACACAATATGTATAAGATCTATAAGAGGAAAACTTCAAAACACTAAGGAAAGGTATCCAATATCTCCAAAGAAATGGAAAGGATTCTATGTTTAAGAATAGGAAGATTCAATATTCCTCAAGATTTCACTTATTCCCAACTTGATGTATAGATTCAATGCAAGTCAAATCAAAATTCCAGCAATTAATTTAGTGGATATCAATAAGCCAATTCTAAAGCTTATGTAGATAGGAAAAAAACTCAGAAAAGCTCACTCAATATTGAGTGACAAGAACTAAGTTGGAGAACCGAGAGTGCCCAATGTCAACTTTAGTATTAAGTTTCAGTAATCAAACAGCATGGCATGACAAAACAACAGAGTGATCAATGATCAAAGAGAGAGGCGGAACGGGCCCATTTTAGCAAATGGTGTTGAAGCAACTTAGGGTCCAAATGTAAAATAAATAAAATCAATATAGATATGGATCTTTCACTCTTCTCCAAAAATTATTTCCAAAAGGATCATGGAATCAGGTATCCCAGCCACTTAGAAGACTGAGGCAGGAGGATGGTAAGTTCAAGGCCAATCTCAGCAACTTTAGACTCTGTCTCAAAATAAAAATTAAAAAGGGCTGGGATGTTGTTGAGTGGTTAAAAGGCCTCTGGATCATACACCTAAATGTAAAATGCAAAACCATGAACCTCCTTGAAGATTACAATAAACAAAATCTAGTTTTCCATTTACATGTCTCTCGACAAGACATCTATCTTAAATGATTTTAGATTGCTTTTACTAAATATCAAAGACTGAGGAATTTATGAAGAATAGAGTTTTCTTTAAGTCTTGGCTCTAAAGACAACAAAGTTCAAGCTGAGGCCACCATATTTCGTGAAGTGGGGACTCTTTGTAGGGTCTCCAGGCAGTATAGCGTACCGCAGGGTAAGACAGAACATCTTAGTTCAGGTCTCTATATGAAGCCACAATCGCACTGGATTAGGGCCCCATCCTTAGGGCCTCATTTAACTGTACTTCCTCCCAAACATTCCACCTTCAAGTACCATAATCAAATAAAGTTTTCAATCTTTTAATATTTCACAAGGAGAATTACATGAAATTTGGTGGGGACACTCAATCCATAGTAACAAAGATATAATCTATTAAATAAGGAACTGATAAGCTAGACCATAATAAAATTAAAAACTTCTGTTTTGTGAAAGACAATGTTCAGATAATGAGAAGACAAGCCACAGAGAGAGTATATAACTTATCTGATAAAGGACTAAAATTCAAGGAACCAAAAACACAACAATAAGAAAATGACAACTAATTACAAAATGGGCCACAGATATGAAGACATTTCATCAAAAAAGATACCCAGAGGGCAAGTAATCATACAAAAATACGCTCAACCTTACATAGTATTGGGGAACTGCAAATTGAAACATTGAGCTGCCATTGACCATCTATCAGAATGGCCATAATCCAGGATGCCAGCAACACCAAGTGCTGCTGGGGATGTGGAGCAACAGGAATGCTCATTCACTGCCAGTGGGAATGCAAAGTGTTACAGCCACTTTGGAAGATAGATACCAAACTAGGTGGTTTCTTCTAAAATGAAACATATTCTTACCATAGGACCTAGCAGTCAGGTTCCATCACATTTATCCAAAAGAGTTGAAAACTTATGTCCGCACAAAATTTGAACAGGGAAAACTTATTATGTTGACATAAAAAAGAAAAAGAAAAAGAAAAAAAAAAACGAAGCTTTATCCATAATTGCCAATGTTTGAAAGTAACCAAGATGTTCCGCAGTGGGTGAATGGTTTAATAAACTATGGTGAATCCAGACAGTGCAGTGTTATTCAGAACTAAAAATAAATCAAGCTATGAAAAGAACACAGAGGAAACTTAAATACATAGTACTAAGGGAAAGAAGCTGATCTGAAAAGTCTATGTACTATAGAACTGTAAGACATCTGGAAAAAGGTAAAACTATGGGGAAAGTAAAAGTAAGAAAGGTGGACAGATGTTGTGGAAAAAATAAGGATGAATAGGAAATAAATACAGGATATTTAGGGCAGTGAAACTGTCCTGTATGATACTACAGTGATTGATCAATGTTGTCATATGTCTGCCCCATAGAATGCATGACACCAAGAGGAAACCCTAATATAGACTATGGAGTGCAGTATAAGGAGGTGTCAATATAGGTTTGAAGATTGTAATAGATGAACCACCATGGTGCAGGAGAACAGTAGGGTGTGTGTGGAGTGGGGAATAGGAAGCATATGAGAATTCTCTAGACTTTCTGGTTTGTTTTGCTGAGAATATAAAACTGCACTAAAATAATTTATTAATTTTTAAAAATCCACTTCCCAGTTATTACTAGTCTTATTTCCAGTGCTCAATAGCCACATCTGTCCAGTGGCCACTGTCATAGACAGTATATAAAAAAAGAAAAGGCTACTTTATCTATCCCTAATGTAAACTGAAGAAGTGCTCTTACCTTGGCAGAAGCTATACATCTGCCTGGAAGACCCAGCATGGTCATAGATCATCATTTTTATATCCTACCCACACATTCCTGTTACTCTAAAAATAAAAAAAGGAAGGAAAAACTGTAGCATATTTTAAGTTACTGAAGTGTTTGGTGTCGAGGTCCAAACTAGATTGTGCCATCTGAATGTCTTCTATTTATACTCAGGGTAAGATTCAGTCCAAGTATTTTCCACGTTATACCACCAATGAACTAAATTTTTTTTTCAAATGCTGATCACTGCTATGAAGTCACTGGAACATCTCCCTATTGCCAAACACATGGATAAAAAAATGAAAGAACTAGTCTTTTGAACATTCATAGTCCATATTTTTAGAACAACGTTAATAAGTCATTCAACTAATTTTTCTCTTGATGTTTTAAAGACCTTTGCTAATTATTGGTTGATAGCATGTTATCTAAACATTGATTACCCAGAGGCACATAGGAGTACTTCTATATGCACATATTGCATATGATTCTTCATGACACCCATAAGTTTACCCAGTTTTTGCAAAACCTAAGAATCTGTATAATTCTTTATACATGTACTATCTCCAAGAAATGTCCCAGAAAAAATTATTCTTGAAATAACAACATGCTAAAAAACTGGTATAGGGTCGCAGTTGCAGAGCGAGCTGGTGGGCGAGTCAGGCTGCTTGCATCACGGAAGTAGCAGGCAGGCACCCAACATGCCTGCCTTGCAGAGCTGGGTGGCAGGTAGCTAACCTGCCCAACCACCAGGCCAAAGACGGACGCCATCACTGAACAACCCTGCCCGACCACTACACCGAGGTTTGTTGCCATCACGGAGTTAGCCAGAGGCTTCTTTATGGGCTGGTGCAGGCATTTTGAATTACTCCTGAGGGCGTGGCCATCATCATTGGAAGGACATCTCCCTTCCTGAGATGCCTACAGGAGGCTAAAGGACCTTTGACAGGACCCAGGAGTCAAGAAGAGGAGATATTGAGAGACTCCGGACCAACTCAGAGCCACTGGGGAATATACCCCACCTGAAGACCACCACCCCTAGAAGGCCAGCTTCCTCTTGAAGCACTGCATTATCAAGTTCCTCCAAGACTTCAGGCTACTGAAGGCTAAGAGGTGAGTTATTGGAAATCTACAGAGACAATATTAGTCAATAGAGGAAATCAGCAATATCTCAGAGTTTCACTATTAGAGGGGCAGATACCTGAAAAATATGAGAACACAAGGGAAGAAAATGTCCCAAACAAACCTAGATGGTATAGCAATAAAATCCAATGACAGCATGGCAGAAGAAATGTCAGAAAGGGAGTTCAGAATGTACACAATCAAAACGATTAGGGAAGCAAATGAGGAGATGAAACAGCAAATGCAGGCATTGAAGGATGAGATGAAAGGGCAAATGCAGGCATTGAAGGATGAGATGAAAGAGCAAATGCAGGCATTAAATGATTGCACCAATCGACAGTTAAAAGAGCAAACACAGGAAGCAAAAGATCATTTCAATAAAGAGTTAGAGATATTGAAAAAAAAAACAAACAAAAATCCTTGAAATGAAGGAAACAATAAACCAAATTAAGAACTCCATAGAAAGCATAACCAATAGGATAGAACACCTGGAAGACAGAACCTCAGATATTGAAGACAAAATATCTGAGTTTTGACAAAATATCAAAGTTGACCAAACAGAGAAGATGGTAAGAAATCATGAACAGAATCTACAAGAACTATGGGATATCATGAAAAGGCCAAATTTAAGAATTATCAGAATTGAGGAAGGCTTAGAGAAACAAACCAAAGGAATGAACAATCAATTCAATGAAATAATATCAGAAAATTTCCCAAATCTGAAGAATGAAATGGAAACTCAAGTACAAGAGGCTTATAGGACTCCAAATACACAAAATTACAATAGACCCACACCAAGGCACATTTTAATGAAAATACCTAACATACAAAATAAAGACAGAAATTTAAAGGCTGTGAGGGAAAAAAAAAAAACAAATTACATTCTGGGGGAAACCAATACGGATATCAGCAGATTTTTCAATCCAGACCCTAAAAGCTAGAAGGGTCTGGAACAACATTTTTTCAAGGTCTGAAAGAAAATTGATGCCAATCAAGAATCTTATACCCAGCAAAGCTTACCTTCAAATTTGACGATGAAATAAGATCCTTCCATGATAAACAAAAGCTAAAAGAATTTACAGAATGAAAGCCAGCATTACAGAACATTCTCAGCAAAATATTCCATGAGGAAGAGATGAAAAACAACGATGTAAATCAGCAAAGGGAGGAACTACCCTAAAGGAACAACCAAATAAAGGAGAAATCAAATCGTCAAAAAAAAAAAAAAAAAATGAGCCAAATGACCAGGAATACAAATCATATCTCAAAAATAACCCTGAATGTTAATGGCCTGAACTCATCAATCAAAAGACATAGACTGGCAGGTTGGATTAAAAAGAAAGATCCAACAATATGCTGCCTGCAAGAGACTCATCTCATAGAAAGAGATACCCACAGACTAAAGGTGAAAGGATGGGGAAAAACATACCATGCACACAGACACAGCAAAAAAGCTGGAGTATCCATCGTCATATCAGATAATGTGGACTTCAAGCCAATGGTAGTCAGAAGGAATAAAGAAGGACATTTTATACTGCTTAAGGGAAGCATAAATCAGCAAGACATAACAATCATAAACATCTATGCCCCAAACAGTAGCTCATCCATATACGTTAAACAAATCCTTCTCAATACCAGAAATCAAATAGACCACAACACAATAATACTAGGTGATTTTAACACACCTCTCTCACCACTGGACAGATCCTCCAAACAAAAATCAAACAAAGAAACCATAGATCTCAATAACCCAATCAATAATTTAGACTTAATGGACATTTATAGAATATACCATCCAACCAAGAGCGAATACACTTTCTTCTCAGCAGCACATGGATCCTTCTCTAAAATAGACCATATTCTATGCCACAAAGTTAATGTTAGCAAATACAAGAAGATAGGGATAATACCTTGTATACTATCAGATCATAATGGATTGAAATTAGAAATAAATGACAGAATAAAAAACAGAAACTACTCCAACACCTGGAGATTAAATAATATGCTATTGTATGATGAATGGATATCAGAGAGGAAATTAAAAAATTCTTAAAGGTAAATGAGAACAAAGAAACAGCATATCAAAATCTCTGGGACACTATGAAAGCAGTTCTTAGAGGAAAATTTATTTCATGGAATGCATTTAATAAAAGAAGAAAAAATCAAGAAATTAATGACCTAACACTATGGCTCAAAGCCCTAGAAAAAGAAGAACAGAGCAACACCAAAAGTAGTAGAGACAGGAAATAGTTAAAAACAGAGCTAAAATCAATGAAATTGAAACAAAAGAAACAATCGAAAAAATTGACAAAATAAATAGTTGGTTCTTTGAAAAAATAAACAAAATTGATAAACCCTTAGCCACACTAACAAAGAGAAGAAGAGAGAAAATCCAAATTACTAAAATTCGGAATGAACAAGGAAATATCACAACAGACACAATTGAAATACAAAACATAATTAGAAGCTATTTTGAAAATCTATACCCCAACAAAATAGAAAACCTTGAAGACATCAACAGGTTTCTAGAGAAATATGAATTACCTAAACTGAACCAGGAGGACATACACAATTTAAATAGATCAATTTCAAGTAAGGAAATAGAATTCATCAAAATCCTACCAACAAAGAAAAGTCTGGGACCAGATGGGTTCTCAGCCAAGTTCTACAAAACCTTTAAAGCAGAGCTCATTCCAATACTTCTCAAAGTATTTCATGAAATAGAAGAGGAGGGAACCCTCCCAAACTCATTCTATGAAGCCAATATCACCCTGATACCTAAACCAGACAGAGACACATCAAGGAAAGAAAATTTCAGACCAATATCCTTAATGAACGTTGATGCAAAAATTCTCAACAAAATCTTAGCAAATCACATACAAAAATATATTAAAAAGAGAGTGCACCACGATCAAGTGGGTTTTATCCCAGTGATGCAAGGTTGGTTCAACATCCAGAAATCAATAAATGTAATTCACCATATCAACAGACTTAAAGTCAAGAATCACATGATTATTTTGATAGATGCAGAAAAAGCATATGATAAAATACAGCATCCCTTCATGCTCAAAACACTAGAAAAAATAGGGATAGTGGGAACATTCCTTAACATTGTAAAGGCCATTTACGCTAAGCCCATGGCTAATAGCATTCTAAATGGTGAAAAACTGAAAGTATTCCCCCTAAAAACTGGAACAAGGCAGGAATGCCCTCTTTCACCACTTTTATTCAACACTGTCCTCGAAACTCCAGCCAGAGCAATTAGACAGACCAAGGAAATTAAAGGGATATGAATAGGAAAAGAAGAACTCAAACTATGCCTATTTGCTGATGACATGATTATATATTTAGAGGAACCAGAAAATTCCAACAGAAAACTTTTAGAACTCATAAGTGAATTCAGTAAAGTAGCAGGATATAAGATTAATGCTCATGAATCCAATGCATTTTTGTACATAAGTGATGAATCTTCAGAAAGAGAAGTTAGGAAACCTACCCCATTCACAATAGTCTTGAAAAAAAAAAATACTTGTGAATCAATCTACCAAAAGAGGTGAAAGACCTCTACAATGAGAACTACAGAACACTAAAGAAAGAAATTAAAGAAAACCTTAGAAGATGGAAAGATCTCCCATGTTCTTGGATAGGCAGAATTAATATTGTCAAAATGGCCATACTACCAAAAGTGCTATACAGATTCAATGCAATTCCGATTAAAATCGCAATGATGTAGCTCACAGAAATAGAGCAAGCAATCATGAAATTCAACTGGAAGAATAAGAAACCCAGAATAGCTAAAACAATCCTTAGCAGGAAGAATAAAGCAGGGGGTATCGCAATACCAGAACTTCAACTATACTACAAAGCAATAGTAACAAAAACGGCATGGTATTGGCACCAAAATAGACAGGTAGATCAATGGTACAGAATAGAGGACACAGACAAACCCAAATAAATAGAGTTTTCTCATACTAGACAAAGGTACCAAAAATATGCAATAGAGAAAAGATAGCCTCTTTAACAAATGGTGCTGGGAAAACTGGAAATCCATATGCAGCAGAATGAAACTAAACCCATATCTCTCACCCTGCACAAAAATCAACTCACAATGGATCAAGGACCTTGAAATCAGACCAGAGACCCTTCATCTTATAGAAGAAAGAGTAGGTTCAAATCTCCAACTTGTTGCCTTAGGATCAGACTTCCTTAACAGGACTGCCATAGCACAAGAAATAAAAGCAAGAATCAATAACTGGGATAGATTCAAACTAAATAGCTTTCTCTCAGCAAAGGAAACTATCAGCAATGCGAAGAGAGAGCCTACGGAGTGGGAGAATATCTTTGCCACTCATACTTCAGATAGACCACTAATTTCCAGAATCTATAAAGAACTCAAAAAACTCTACACCAAGAATACAAATAACCCAATCAACAAATGGGCTAAGGATATGAACAGACACTTCACAGAAGAAGACCTACAAGCAATCAACAAACATATGAAAAATGTTCACCATCTTTAGTAATAAGAGAAATGCAAATCAAAACTACACTAAGATTCCTTCTCACCCCAATTAGAATGGCAATTATCAAGAATACAAGCAACAATAGGTGTTGGAGAGGATGTGGGGAAAAAGGTACAGTCATACATTGCTGGTGGGGCTGCAAATCAGTGCAGCCACTCTGGAAAGAGTGTGGAGATTCCTTAGAAAACTTGGAATGGAACCACCATTTGACCCAGCTATCCCACACTTCGGCCTATACCCAAAGGACTTAAAATCAGCATACTACACAGATACAGCCACATCAATGTTCATAACTGCTCAATTCCCAATAACCAGATTGTGGAACCAACCTAGATGCCCCTCAATTGATGAATGGCTAAAGAAACTGTGGTATATATATACAATGGAATAGTACTCAGCCATAAAGAATGATAAAATTATGGCATTTGCAGGCAAATGGATGCAATTGGAGAATATCATGCTAAGTGAGATAAGCCAATCTCAAAAAAAACAAAGGACAAATGATCTTACTGATAAGCGAATAATGACACATAGAGGTGTGGGAAGGGGGCAGGAATGGAGGAAGGAGGGACTCTATAGAGGGATAAGAGGGGTGGGGGGGAGAAAAAAATAACAGAATGAATCAAAAACTATTACCCTAGGTAAACGTATGATTACACAAATGGTATGCTCTACTTCATGTACAGAGAAACAAGATGTATCCCATTTTTGTTTACAATAAAAATGAATTAAAAAAAACTGGTAGTAAATTAGAAAAACTGTTACTCATTAATATATATATCTTTATTAATACAATTTAAACTTGAAGAAGCAAGAAAGAATCACTGGATAGACTAAGTTCCTATTTCTGTTTCTAGTGAGTTTCAAAAACAAGAGAAGGGGGCTTATGTGGTTGGTGTGGAATCCTTTTGACTTAAAAGTTTGTCTCCAATTCATATATATTTTATCCACTATAGCATTATATTTTTTAAAATACAGATTGTAGAGCATATCCTTCTGTTAAATAATAATGAATTAAGTAGAGTCTATACTGTTTTCTACTCCTAAGATATAAAAAAATTCTAAATTCATAGATTCAGCTTAGTTGAAATACACAGGTACTATCTACCCACAATTAAGAATCCAAAAGGGAAATTAAGAAAGTAATTCCATTTACAATGGTACCCTAAAGAATAATGTATGCGAGAATAAAGTTAACTAAGAAGGTAAACCCTGTACAGTGGCTTGGTCTCCAGTACAGCAGTTTTGGGAGGTGCTGTGAACCTTACTGAGTGGGGGCTTAGTGGGAGGTTCTGAAGTCTATGGGAGCAGCCCTCGTGAGGGATTATGGTAGTTCTCCTGGAACTTGAGTTAGTTCTCACAAGACCATGCCTGACCATCAGATTTGCTCCTCTCAGGCTTTCTGTCTGTTCATGTGAATCTCTTGACCCCAGCTTGTACTCCTACCATGATGCCACCCATGGTTAGGCCCCTCTCAGAGGCTGAAGCAATGGGGTCACCTGAGCTTTGACTTTCAACCTCAAAAGCTATGATTCTGGGAACCCACCACTTGCAGAAGGAGTCGAACATCTGTGGTCCTACACTTTATAAGATGTCATTTTGTAATAAATAATCCAGTCCTGTAAGATCCAGTACACCCTGAGAGGTGAGCATGAATCTATTCATGAGAGTGGAGACTCCATGAGCTAACTACTTCCACCAGGTCCCAGTTCTGAAAGGTCCCACCACCACACTAGGGACAGGCTTCCAGCACATGGACCTTTGGAGGACAAACCATATTCAAACCATAACAGAATCATTTACTGCTTGGTAAGATTCATTGTCATTACTTTGCACTTAGAAACATAAAATTCTGTGTTGTGTATAGATCTCAGAGTTCCAGAGCATAAATTCAGTTCTCATGTTTCATAAATAATCAGAAAGCTTTCCATTTCTGGAGAATTAAAAGCCCTTCTTTTTAATCATCTGCAATGTTGTCTACTTCAAATTTCTTTGTGATTGACAGATATAAACAAGATGGCGGAACTGACGCCTAGAGCCTCCTTCCCTTTAGGGAACCTGGCTGAGCTTCTGATTGGACCTGGCTGGGAAAGGAGAGATGAGGTTTTATCAACTACAAAATCTCAGGAGGACCTGTAGAATTTCTCTTTCTACAATATTCTGGAGAATGGAAATTTGCTCTTGAAATATTCCTTTAAAAATACCGTATCAATTCTTGCTTTTAACAATCCCAAGAGTTTAATTCAGTAAGTTTGGGGTGTGACTATAAAGTTTTCCCTTTTCTTTTCTGGACTTATTTTCTTGGTTGCCCCTTTTAACACCCATGAAAAGGGAAAAGTTAATGTGTGTTTTATTTTAGAATCATATTTGATTCTTAATAGTCAAATCCTTAACACAGATTACTATGTTGATTGAAAATATCCTAAAATTGGTGCAGTTCCTTTAAATATAGGTCCTATTTTTGAACTGAGGTATTTTTCAATTTGTAGCTATGTTTTTTTTTAAAAAAAAAAAAACTCCTAATATAGCAATTTAAATCTTTTCAAGCAAGAAGGCAAGGACCACTGTTCTCAGTATATATGAGATAGGCAAACTGGAGACTTCCCTCAAGATAACCTTTAAAACTGCAACTTTTAAAACTTTAATATCTGTTCAATATTCACATACAGGATATTTCAGGCTTGTAAAGTCCCAATAATATCTTTCCAAAGAAAGTCATGATGCAGTTTTCAGCAAAAGATAAATGAGAATTTATTCTTTGGAAACTGAGTTGTAAGATAAGGATCACATCATGTATAGTTAGGAGTGAAAAATGTGACCTGCTTTTAGCCTCTATTTAACAATTTACCCCTCCATTTTCCCTAGGGGAAGCAACTCACTTAGACAAATTCTTAATTGTGTACTTAGCAAAAAGATAACCATCAACCAGTTTCAGTATTTCCTAAGAAATGATTACTTTGGATGGTGTGTGAGGCGGAGGGACAGAGAGGAAAAGGGAGAAAGAAAGAGAGGTTCAAGAAGAGCTAGAAGAAAAGAGATATTAGCAGAAAAAAAATACATAAATAGTCCCAGTATTCATTTTTTATATCATAGAGAAAGTTCAGCACTTATCAAAGTTAGGTCTATTAATCATTATCTCAGTAGAAATTTTCTAAAGGTAGGGTTCAGCTGATTTTGACACAAAGAGAATAGAAGTCTTTCAAAGTCATTGGTAAGAATGATTCATACTTCTTGCTTTTGTGAGAGAATAATTGTGAATGCTAAATTATATTAATTTTGTTACCTGAAGTGAGTTTTAAATACAGGTCATTTCTAACCTGTATTTAATTAAATTTCTAATTAAAGAGTATTTTAAATGATGCCAGTTGCACTCACTGATTTCAAGTATTATGCAATATTTGTTGAAAACAATTATGTATATAAAGGTTGCTTCTTATGTATTTTTCTCACAAATTTTCCCATTCCCATGGATAGATGATGTTTAAAGGGTGTTACCCAGCTATTGCCACACTTATAAGAAAGGGTGACTTGTTTTTTAAATGGAAAGGGATTCACTTATCAGACTTGACTTGGTGACTCTATATTATTCCTGAATTGCATTGGACTTATCTAGATTTCTGATTGACCCAATAAAATGCAATAAATTGAAGAAAAGGAATAAGAACTGGTAATGTGCCTCAGGATAGAGCACTTGCCTACCATGAGGAAGGCCCTCAATTAGATGCCCAACACTATGGGGAAAAAAATAAGGGGGAGAAGAGAATAGGATCATATCCTAAAAGTATGGGTACGATTATAGTTTCAATTTATAGTCATGTGATTAAAAAAAGAGAAGGTTGTTTTTTCAGTTGTTTTTATCCAATTTATTACCCTGAAGCTGTTGCATTTACCAAACCAAAATGCCTGTAGAGAAGTCAATGATCTACTTGATCTGGACTATTGATTTATTGACTGGGTTGAATACTCAGATCTTATTTTGCATTCCTGTGCATTTTTTCAAGGTGGAGAATCTTAAGTTCATATTTAAAATTCTCCTTATTTGCCTTTTCCACAAGAAAAATTATCTGGAAATTAGAAAAAGCTCCAGGGAAAATATGGCTGTGAGATTCCTTCTTGAAGATATTTCATAGAAAAGGGTAGGCAATAAATTGTTCTCCATTCTTCCCAATCGTTCCTCTGTTACTATATAAGTGAAATCATCAGCAATAGTCTTGAAGAAGAAGAGAATTTTAAAAAGAGCATCCAAAAATGTGGGTGGGGGGCAGATTTGGAAAACTATATGGTAAGGAAAATTGGGTGGGATAGAGGTTGGAAGTAGGACATTTGGTTACCTGTCAGTATTGATGTGGCCTTGGTCCAGGACCTCTCTCAGACAGCAAAATATGCACATGCTCAAGTCCCTTACAGATAATGGAGTAGTACTTACACATAACCTACACACACCCTCCCATATACTTTAAATCATCCTGGATTATTTATAATACCTAATGCTGTGCAAATGCTGCATAAATAATTGGTATACCATGTTGTTTAGTGAATAATAAGAAGAAATGTGTCTGTAAATGTTCAGTACAGATGCAATATTTTTCAAGTATTTTTGATCTGCAGTTAGCGAATTCACGGATGTGGGTCCTACAGATACTGAGGGTTACCTGTACTCTCAACTCATTTGCCTTGAATTTGCGTGGAAGCAGCAGCTGAGCTTTGTTTTAGTTTCATTCTGCCTAGCTTCCTGAGCGATAGCTCCTCCACCATCAGCGTGGGTTGTGCTAATGTAGAGCATGCAGGGCAGGTGCCTAAGTTCCCCTATTCTAGGGATATCTCTTGGTACATTTACAGGACAGCCCCTTGAGATTTCTATACATATATTGCTATGGAAACAGCTTCTGCAGAATATAAAGCCTTAAAAAAATGCCCAAAGGTTTGAAACTTTGATTCAGATCCCAAAATAAGCCTTTCCTTGGCATAATCCATTCATGTTTTTTAAAATCAATGAATCTATGCTTTATATAACAAATCATAGTAGTTAATAAAATGAAGTTTCTCTATCTGATCTGCTGAAAAACAATACTTGAGGGCTTGTGTCTTCCTTCTGAGTGATTTTGTAAACTTTAAAGAAGTTGCACATAAGAAATCCTCTAGAGTTTTAGTTCTGAGAATTTTCTTAGAAGGAACTTTGGGTTCTCAGAGGGAATAAGATACTCTCGGTGCTGGGGATGTAGTTCAACGGTAGAGTGCTAAGTCAGCATGCATGAGGCCCTAGGTTTGATATCCAATGCTGCCAAAAAACAAAAACAAACAAAATGATGTTCTTACATAGTTGCTTCCATTCTAAACACATCTAAACCTAGTTTAGCAGCAAAGGAATGTGTTAGTTTTCTGCAGCTGCTATTTAAAAATAACCACAAACTTAGTGTCTCGAAACAATACAAATTGACTATCTTATAGTTCTGTAAGTCATAAGCTTGACACGGATAACCCCATATGTCAGCTTATCTGCTATCTTTTCTGAGGCTCTGGGGTAGAATCCGTTTCCTTACCTTTCCCAGCTTCTAGATGCTACTGCACTCCTTGGCTCCTGGCCCCTTTCCTCCACCTCCCAAACCAGCAATGCTGGGTCTTTCTGACCTTTCTTCTATCATCCCTTCTCTTTGCTGACCACAGTTGGGAAAAGGTCCTCCATTTTCAGAACTCATGTGATTAGATTGGTACCATTCGATAATCCAGAACAATTTCACCATCTCAAGATCCTACACCTTAATCACATCTACAAAGTCCCTTTTGACATGTAGACTCCCCATATTAGGATGTATGTATCCTGGGGGGGGGGGTGGCATTTTACCTGTGGAGAACAAATTTCATGAAATCTTTGTAGCAAATATGAGACGATGAAAAAGACAGCAAACCAATCAATCTGGTTATAAGTAAGATTTAGAGAAACTGGGCAGGAATGATAAATAGATACTAATTTACTAATCATAGGAGTTGTTAGTTGTATTAGATACTTATATTATGTGCACCTTAAATACCCCATCTGGGCCTCAACACTTACTTTCCAAAAGGTGGAGTGTAAGAGGATGTAAAAGATTATCTTGAGCAGACAGTAAGCAAGAAGACAGATGTGGCTCTATCAACATCAGACAAAGGAGACTTCGGGAGGACAAATTTGACCAGAAACAAAGACAGACAGTTATGCATAAGAAAAGCATCAATTCGCCAAGAAGACACAAACCCTGCTATAAACTGAATGATTGTTTCCCCATAAAATATGTATGTCAAATCTCTAATATCAAATGTTAATGCTTTTGGAAGTAGGGTCTTTGAGAAGTAATTAGCAGAGTGTGGAGCTTATGATAACATTATCACCTTCCTAAGAGATTTAAGATCAAAATTCTCCTCTTTTGCTTCTCCTCTCTCCCTCTCCCCATCTGTGAAAGGGCATGACAAGAAGGCATCTGTCTAAAAACCAAGAGGAGAGTCTTCACCAAGAACCAAATCAGCTATCACCTTAATTTTGGACTTTTCAGTCTTCAGAACTGTGAGAAATAAATTTCTGCTTTTAAGTTAATCAGTCCATTGTATTTTTATAATAGTAACTCAGACTGACTAAGAAAACCGCTAAATATGCATGCCTCAGAGCTTTGAATGAAAAAAGAAAAATTGAGAGAACAAAGGAAGAAATAGGTAAACCCATAAATATAGGTCAGTGTTTCAATAAACAAGTAGAGAAAGAAGTCACATAATTTGAAAATACGATCAGTACTATCAACCAGCCTGACTTAATCGACACTCACAGGACTCCACATTGAACAACTTACTTATTTACGTGCTCTTCAAATGTATTCACCAAAATAGTCTATCTTCTTTGTGCTAAACCATAAAATAAGTCTCAAAACATTTCAGTCGGTTAAAATAAAATAAAACTATCTTTAATCTAAAAGGGAATTGAATTAAAGTCAAAACTAAAATATTTTAGAGTTTCCTTACCTATAGGTAACATAATTCTATATAACACATAGATCAAAAAGAATAAAAAAAACTACATGAGAAATTTAAAAACATTTCAAAATGATCAATATTGAAAACTCAACATATTAAAAATATGTGAGAGTCAGCTAAAGCAGAGCTTCAAAGGAAAGGCATAGCTTTAAATGCTAATATTAGAAAATAATAATGGTTTAAAATACATGATATAATATTTTACCTCATAAAGCAAGAAAATAAAGAGAAAAGTAAATACATTTAAGAAGAAAGGAAATAATAAAGATTATAGTGGAAAAAAACAAAATAATCATAAAGCATTGATAGGTAGTCATTGCTAGTTTTTCCAGTTATGACATTTGTGCTTCCTGTTCCTATAAACTTAGGCACTGTTAGCTCACAGATTTTGTTCTTGGGGAGAATGCACCAGGGAATAAAATAAAGTTTCCTTTGAACATAAAGCTATGGCTACTACCTGATCATCTGGTGTTCCCATACCAGTGGATCAACCACCAACAATATGTCACTATGCTGGTGGGAGTCCTCATGTAAAGCTAGGGCTACTGCCACCTGATGGGGGCAGAAGGAACCTATCTAGAAACTGGGGAAGTCCTTGGAGTATCTCTTGGTGCTCCCATTTCTGGTATGATGGTAAAAAGGCCACTACAGGAAACAGGACCTGACAAGGACAAAGCAACTAAGACTCAGACTCCTCAGGAGGAGGATCTGTGTCAGCCAAATGCTGCCTGGAGGTGAGGAGGATCAAGACTGGGTGCTGGAGGACGGAGATGTATCAAACATGGCCTCCAAACCAGCAGGGTCTGGCACTTGTTCCGACCATTATTTTGTATCATGTTCTCATGGAGTTTTTGACCAGCTACCACCAAACATGGACTTCGGGACACAGACTTTGGGACATTTTTAATTTTAAAATTAAAAGAGGTCATGAACATATCTGAGTGGTGGAAGGGATCAACTGTTGATGGACATCACTGTGTTAGCCTCTATTCTCTCAGTCCCATCTTCTACCCTAGCCACTGCTGCCAAGATCAGTTCCAAGAGGGTGTTAACTAGTTTTGTTCAGATCCTTGCTTCGGTTCTATACCACATTCCTTTCTCCTATTTGGGGGCTCTCTGATGTCTTGGCACATAACCCCAATGGGAATGTCCTGGGTGCTCAAACATGCTTAACCTGGAGGTTTTGAAAAATGGGACAAGAGCCCGTAGATAAAAGTCTTTTCACTCTCCAGGTAAGTTTAAAGGAAATTTTTAAGGCTTCCTCAGAGGGACCTGTGGGATGGTCCAGAATACTGGTCAACTAAATAAAAGTACAATGCTTTATCAACTTCTGCTTCCCTGCTTCACTGTTCCAGCACTTTGCTTCTGCTCTCCGAAGTCACCTCCCAACAGAACTGCTTTCACACTCACCCTTGCTTCTGCTTTGGGGAAAAACCCACTAGGACACTGATTTTCATAGCAGAAAACTGATTTCCTGGGGCCACAGAGAGCTCCTTCATTCTTGACTTCCTTTAGAAATGAATCAATGCAACTCAGAGTCAGCATGCTTGGGTAAGGCACTCCACTTCAGAGAAAAGGCTGGCAGTTTTCCCCAGAGAAGACTTTCTTCTTTGCTGACCTCATTGCTAATGGCCCCATTCTTGCCCCTCATTCTTTCTCTTTTAGGACTTTGAAATAACACACTCCATTTCTTTGAAATGAACAAACAAACATCTAGCTAATCTTTTCACATTAACCCTGCACAGAAAGTGCCTGGTAAATATAGCAAATAACCAGTATATGAGAATATTCCCCTTTACCCTTCAGTTGCTGTCATTTATTTTCTTTGCTTTTCACAGAGTCTTGGAACCCTGCTTTCTTCTCTTTAAACGACAGACTGTTTTCATTGGCATAACCCCAGAATCCAGCAATAGTTAAACTTGCTGCTATGTGAAAGAGCTGTATTTGTTTAGAAGTTACTCAGAAGGCCGTGAGAGCAGGCGACCTGGATTTTAGGAAGCAGCCCCAGGAAACTCAGAGTATTTACTTTCCTGTCTTTTTGCCAGGATGCTGTTTTTTCCTTGGCCAATAGTAATCTGCAATAAGGTCAAGACTTACGCTAGCTGGAGTCTCATAGGGTATCAGCTACATTGCTTTCTTATAAAGCAATTACTTACCCTTACCAGATAAGTCGCTGAGACATTGGGGGGGGGGATGACACATTTAGTTTAGGGTTCTACATGACAAATGGCACTTGATAATCTTCCCAGATCAATTTTGGAAGCTGAGATACCATAACAAAGAAAAAGAAATGACTACATACATATACATCCATCAAACTTGAAGAGAGATTCGGTCTGGGTTAAAAAGAGAATAAACTTCAAAGGAATATAGCAATTGCCCCCAAGTGTCCCATAAAGAAAACAGAAACTAGAAATCTGAAAATCCGAAGGCTCATGAGTCCGAAGATTGATATGCAGACATTTTTAATAAAAGATAGAGCATGTCATGTAATGGTGAGTGACAGTTTTGTTTTTGGAAGTCACAAAAAGCTAGAAATCTGGATTTCTCACATGGGAGGGATCACAGGATGCTGTTGTAACATTGACCACAGGGTGGGGGATGGGATTCAGAAAGGGAGGTAGAATCTACTCCACTTTTAGCTTCATTATCAAAATTAATAAAACTTTTCTGAGAATCCCAAATAATATTTAAGAACTTTTCTAAATATGGAAGTACATTTGGTAATGACCTCAGCTACTTGAATTTCATAAGAATTAAGGAAAATGGTGGTGTTTATACTCTGAGAGTTCCCTTTCTGAAATCTTCCCTTCTGAATCTTCTGGTTGCATCAGCCCAAGTTCCTGCCTCCATAATTTTTTCTTCATGAAACATTTCTTTTTAGTCACTTTTGGGGCAATAGCTGAATTCTGCCTGGCAGATCTATTACACATATTACCCTCAGCATTGCTTAGTTTGCTTCCTCTTCTCTAGGACATATATAACAACTTAATTTACTTTCATTTAGATTGATTTTTCAGTCTTCATTACTTTTGCCAATTTATTTAATTTTTATCTGCCCTAGTCTAACCCATCAGAAGGGATAATCACTAGGATCTTTACCTCAAAGATATTTTAATTGTATACAAGTCCAGAAAAGGGCAATCTGAAAAATAGACTGGTTTATATTATGGGGACCAGAATTTAAAAGGCAAAAATAAAATTTAATTAAAATAAAAGGGTAAAATTTCCCAGAATCAATTCCTTCATAAGAATGTATAATACAGAGAATGAAGAATGATAATTGAGTTGTTGTTAGTGTCCCCAAGGACCTTTTTAAGAAACATATTGCAATCTTATAGAACAACCACTATCATAATCTTCTTCGTTTCTCTAGCATCATAGACGTTTGGCAGTTAAACTCAAAGATGAAATTTTTATTTTTAAAGTATGATTGATTAATTGGGTCAAACAACTATGAATGACAAATTCCATGGAACTATTTTGTCTTGTGTGAGTAAAATGGTTAGTTAATAGAACACTTCATTTGTCAGCAGGAGGTCAGGGCATTATATACAAGCTGCTAAAACTGGAACAGAAAAAGCTATAGTCTACTTTTTGACAATCAAAAAGATTTCATTCTTTCCACTTAAAGGACTAAAAGAATGTCAGTATTATCTGTACCTCAAATTATGTTTTCTGCCTACAATTTGCCTTCTTGGATTCCACAGAATATTTCCTTAGTCATTTACATTATATTATTATCTATATTCTTCTCTTTTCCCTATCTATCCTTCTGTTTTAATTGCTCTTTTTTTTTTTTTTTTTTTTGGAGGAGGAGGAACATGGGATTAAATCCAGGGTCACTCTACCACTAAGTTTCATCCCCAACCTTTTAAATTTTTTAAAATTTTGAGACAGGGTCTCACTAAGTTACCCAAGGCTGGCCTCAAACTTGCAATCCTCCTACCTCAGCCTCCTGAGTAGCTGGGATTATAGGCATGCACTTTTAAAAATGCTTTTGCATATTCAGTATTTAGGAAACAAAACAGAAAAGCCAAAAAAGCTTACCATCTCCACCAAGGATAAATATAAGAACATTCCAGCGGTGACTGTTAAGATCCAGTCTTGAACACATGGATCAGTGGACACTGAGAGGCCAATGTATAGTCCTACGAAGGCAGTTAGTGCACTTATAAAATTCATCAGGATGGCAGTCTTAACAGAAAGTCCAGAGCTTAAAAGTACAGCAAAGTCTCCTGAAGTTTAAGGGGAAAAAAAGAGTGTAATTATCATTTAACTAGTGATGTCTTTGAAAAGTAATGTGCTATTCAGTTGTTTCTAATCTCAGAAGGTGGAACCAATTTCTTTGTAAAGTTGACTGATCCAGTTTGTAAAGCGCTTTCCTACATTTCTCTAGAATTTTCAGCGTGCTCATTCTACTGTTAGGAAGCTGCGGTGTGAAAGTTCTATTCCTTTTGCTTCTCCTAAATATAGTCTATACAGAAAGGTCTGTGACATATTCCTCAGTTCCTGATATACTGTGGTATCTTCAACTTAGATAAATGCAAAATAGAATCACCCTCTACCCCAGGGTTGCTGAATATTTCTGCCTGGCAATTTGCCAGGGGAAATCATGACATTATTTGGGCTTCTATGACTTACTGATGCAGAAACTGCTGTGAGGAAAGATAAAACTACTTTAAGAGATTTTTTTAAAAAATCATTACATGTCAGTAGAACAAACTTTTCCTTTAGAAAATCATTTTGCTGCCTTAATGATTATAGAAAAACAATCTTCTTCCATACATACCTATCCTCTAAATAAAGAATGATCTATTAGTACCTTTCCAAAGTATCTATTTCTTAGGTCTCAGGGATCAGAAGAGATGAACATCAAATAAAAAGACAACCTGGGACTCTCCTTCCTAGTTCCATTACATAATTGGTCCCATGAAGAGGTCTTGAAATAATTTTTGCGGGTCTATGCAGATTGTCACACTGCCCTGTGATTTGGGGTTAAGGATCAGGCGCTATACCACTATCACAGTAGTTGCACATAGGGCTGTAGGGTATGGCTTCTAGATAAAGTATACTTTAATAAGCTCAGGATAAACTATTCCAAGAAGGATGGGTTAGCGATGAGCCAGTGATAAGACTTTGATCAATGAACACTCTTGAGCAAGGGTTGTCCAAGGGGCCACATAGGCTGAAAGTGGAAGCAAAGAGAATGACTACTGAGTCACGTCCCTAAGGCACATGTGTGCACACCCATGTGCACAGATCCATCTCTACTATTTTTGGGTCTGCTTCAGAAATCTTTATTCTATCTCATCTTGGCTCCTGGGAGGCAGGACTTGAATTACAGGGCTTTTAAGATTATGCGGGAAAAAGTCTTATGTGTATCTGCTACCATATGCCTGTCATTTCAATTCTATGCTTGGCTTTAAACATTTTGTTTAAATCAAGTTGGTAAAACCATGGATTGGTTTCAATTTAAATGTTATTTTATATCATTGGCCTGTTTTCTAACATAATGGGTAAAGTTCCCCTCTTAACATTTTCCCACATTTAACATGGAGAGTTTAAAGTCCTTGCCAAAGTTCTTTAAAATGAGAGTTCTCTGAATGACTCTCTCATACAGAATTCTCTGGAATCCACAGTTATTTCTGGACTTGGGAAAGATCATAAGAATCGATTTGAGTTTCATTTCAAAGTATAGGAATTTTTTTGTGTCTCCCTCTTCTTATAATTTGAATAAATGATAAATGTAAAGTAATCATCTTTCAGTCATATGTTGGAAAAAGTAAACCATGGCTAGAAATATATTAGGACTTTCTCAACAATTAGCAAAAGAGTGATTCTACTGTCGGACTTACCCATTTCATGTGGAATTTCATGACACAAGATAGCAATTGTTGTGGTCACTCCTGATTCAGATGAGGATGAGAAGGCTGCTCCTAGCACTAAGCCATCTGCAAAATTATGCAGGCTGTCCCCAACCAGAATCATTATGGCTAACAAGCTAATGGCTTTGCCTACAGAACCAAACAAAGGCATGAGAAGCGTCAGCAGAGCACAACATATTTCATGAAATCCTTTAAATCTGACCAGCTTTCCCATCTGCCCTTGACATTCTTACATTGCATCTAGTTAAATAAAGCTACTTTGTTTCAGCTTTCAAAATTAATCAGGACTACAGGTGCAAATATGGTAGCCAATGTGATTAAAGTGGTCACTGTTTTCCCCACTTGTCTGATGAATAATCAGATGAATTCTATGCTGCAATATAACCATTTTATCACCTGTTCAACTAGGCCAAAAGAAAGAAACAAAAACAATGTTATGATTTCCCAAAATACTTCCAATGACCTTTCCATTTGTCTTTTATATTTTAAAGTAATTTAAGATCTTGGCTTTGCATCCCCCCTACCTATCCAAATTCATATGTTAAAAACTATTCTCCTAATGTGATGGTATTAGAAGATGGAGCTTTTGGGAGATGATTAGGTGATGAGCACAGAGACCCGTATGTGGGATTAGTGCCCGTAGAAAAGCAAAGTCAGATAGCTTCCTTGGTCTTTCTACCACATGAAGAATCAGTGAGAAGGTGCCATCTGAAAATCCTTGTCTTTGAGACATCCTAATCTTTCAGGTTCCAGAACTGTAAGATAGAAACTTCTGTTGTTTATAAACCACTTTGTCTATAGAAGTTTGTTATAGCAACTTGAATGAACGAAGACAAATCTTCCTGCAGAATGTTATTAAAATGGAGTTGATTTACCAAAACAGATTCTCTGAATCTGATGGTCCTTGTGCCAGTTTGCTGCAGTGTATGTTTTGCCACCATGTGATCATCTTTTGTCTTTTCTGTTTGGTGCTACTGACCATCCTAAAGGGTTTCATTCACTCCCCAACTGTGACTGGAACAGAACCATGACTATCAAATTCCGGCTGTCAAATTACCTTTCAAACAATTACTCAATATATTTGTCTTTTTGCAAAATAACTTTCAGTACTAGACCAGTTAGCTGTTGAACAAAATAAAGAGAAGTTTCAGTTTTCATGGGATTCTGTGCTCTGATTAAGCATGAGTAGATGAAATAATGTTCACCAAAACTGAATTCAAGTTTTTAAAACACAGACTTCTGCTTTGAAAATTCTACATTTTAGGTTATAACCCATTTATAGAATTAACAAACACAAAAAGTATTTTGAGGGTAACATTTGCTCTGACAGTAAAATGCCCAGGCATAACACTTGATGGGAATAGGCATTCACCACTGTCATAGTCTGAAATTTTATTCATTATTCAGCTGAATGTATAGTGTGCAACAGGTGTAAGCAGTGTTATGGTTTGGATGTGAAGGTCCCCCAAAAGCTCACACAGGAGACAATGCAGGAAGGCTCAGAAGAGAAATGATTGGGTTGTCAGAGTCTTAACCCAATCAGTGTATTAATCCCATCTGAGATTAATAGAAGTGGTAGGGTGTGGCTGGAGGAGATTGGAATTGGGCGTGGCTTTGGGGTATATATTTTGTATCTGGTGAGTGGAGACTGAATCTCTCTCTCGTTCTCCTTCATGATCACCGTGATGTGAGCTGCTTCCCTCTGCCTCGCTCTCCCACCATGATGTTCTGCCTCACCTGGAGCCCCAAGGAATGGAGCTGGCCTTGTATGGACTAAGACCTCTGAAACTGTGAGCCCTCAAATAAAACTTTCCTCCTCTACAATTGTGCTGGTCAGTTCATTTAGTATAGCAGTGAAAAAGCTGACTAAAATAAGCAGGAACTGTCATTACTGTTAGAACTGAAAACATCATTTGAATAATTATACTCCATAGATATAGAAGGAAGTTATCTTCTGGTTTCCAGCCCATACATGGTCGAAGACTGAGAGGAACTATTATAATATGGTTTGCTATTTTACTTAGGGAATGTGATTTGACACATTGCCTAACTCATACCATAAAATAAGTAACTTCAGTAAACAACAATCAGAGCCCAGATTTTTAGCCAGGAGGTTGTATTGCCTGTGATAGAAAGGTGTCCTGTTATCTAATTTCTAAACATCATACTTATTTACAAATATCACTTATGGCCTTCTTGAGGTTTATTAACTCATTTTATTCTTTATTACAAATGGGCGAATTTCAGGCAATAGTCATAAATGCACAAAAAAGTATTGCATTAGTAAATTCAGCCAGCTCTTACTGGCATTCTCCAGAAGCTCTGAGTCAAATAATGATACTTGTCACTTAGCAATTCATGCCAATTTTCAGAGATAATCTTTGTGAAAAATAATATTTTAAAATTTAAAGTGATATATCTGACCACAATGCAGCATGCAAATAAAATTATGATTTCCCTGTGCCTATATATACTTTTAATATTAATAGAATACATACAAATGAAAGATTTTCAACCAATATATACTCTACTAGGAAACAGTGTGGCCTATTTCTGCTGTCTGTTATTTTATTATCTCTGATTATGGGTTTCTAAATGTCAGAGTATGGATATGTAACAAGCCACAAGGCAAATATGCGCATTTGCATGTAAGCCACAAAGAAGACTATTCTTTAAGATAATTTAAACAACATTTAGAGGAAGATAAGCATCTGTTGGTAATTTAATGTACTCATTAGAGAAATATCTATAATATTTTACCTTTGCTCTTGTACCTGGCAGTCATATTGTATTAACATTTCCTATTTATCTGAGGTTTTCCATGGTGAAACATGAGCTGGAACTAATATGATTTTGTTTTTTGTTTATTTAAATCAGACTGGGGATAGGATTTTCACATCCTGTCTTCTGAAACACAAGCTGAGTTCTACCAATGAGGGAATATGAAACAAGTAATCAAATGTTTGAAGCTAATTCATTGTTTTCCTGGCAGAAGGACCATTGAGAATTCTAATTTGGATTTGTTCACTATTCATTCTGAAGGCCAAGCTTGATATCTGAAATGGGAAGATATGCAAACTACAAAATATTTGAGTAGAATATTACTACCCCGATCTAGTTTCCACTCTCATCCTAATTTGACTTGGCATAGCCTTCTTTCCTCTCCTCCTTTCTTTCAAAAAGAAAATAACAAAAAAATGCCTACTGTGGACCTACTAAGTGCCAGACACTCTAAATTAATCCTGGAACTAAAAATTTAGTAAGGAAAAAATTATTAACAATGTCTTAGAAGCAGAACTTGACAGCACATGTAATTACATATTTTGAATAAAATAAACACGTTAATTACAATAATGTAATGGCTTAGAATAGACTTTGTTACAGTAATCATGGTTATAATGCTAATAAGTATTTGCTTCTATTAGGATTTATATCCCAAATGATGTAGCAGACCATGGATAAGGAATGTTCTGATTTTGTTCTCCAGTGCGCACACAGTGCATATAGCACAGCATATCTTTAAACACTTCTGGAATGAATAAAAGAATGTGAAAGAATCTATGTCTGAATGCATGCATGAATAATCACAAAGAAATTGCTGGTGTATTAGCAATTTTTTTTGTTTTAGATCCCCAATGCTGGAGTTTACTAGCTATCTTGGGCAATAAGTTAACCCCTCTAACAATTGCTTTCTTCATTTGTAAAATTTAGAGAATATTTATTTGTACTTAAGTTGTCAGAGACTTGAATGAGATAGTCTACATCAAGTGTTTAGCATTGTGCCTGGCCTATAAGAAATGTTCAGTTCTTGGTAGCTGTTTTTGTCACTGATTAACTAACTTACTATGGTACAATGGGAATAACTGATCATAACTGGTTAACATTAAAATATTAGGAAGTTTGTGTCACAAAAGAGTAATATAAATGAGAAAAATGGGGCCAAGATTCAAGAGCCACTAATGAAAACCAAAACCCAAAACAAAAAAGTTCAAAGACTTATTCAGAAACATAGCGAAGGGGCATAAAGTTCTATCTACAATTGGTAAATTGAATTCAGAAACAGCAAAATGGAGAGAAAAAAAGACTGAAAGCTAGATGAACAAATGAGGAATTACAGAGTAAGTTGTGAATAATGAAACATCACCAAATTTGAACTCTACTGTCTCAATGTCAGTATAAGTAAGACAGATGTTTGTGAGAACTTTCAGTTGACTCCCAAAAAAGATGAAACACCAAGGATATTTCCACATTTCAGAGTGAATTAAGTCAGAAAACATCATATAAGCACAACTTAAAAGGAGCCCAGATAACCATGCATGTGTATACACTGGTGATTTCAGGACATCTCCATCTTCGGCAAATGGGGAAAATGCCATTTTAAAAGAATAAAGTTGTTGTGAATGTGTAGTATGTTTGGGAGACAGATGAGAATGAGTATTTGTTGAAGATCTTATTGTAAAGTTTTTAATAGTGAACTAGATATCTATTATGAAATTGTATGCTTTTGTCATATTTTATTTTGAAACAGATACGGCCTTTTTCTATGGTACCTACTATACTTAAGGATGAGGTTTTTTTTTTTTTTAAATTGGTACTCACATTTTCTGTGGGTGGCTGGCATACTGTCTATGGGACTCTCAGCAGCCTGTAAATCTTCTGGACCTTTCTATTTCAAATTAAAAAATAACTGGTGAAAAGTGGATAACAGTCACATTTGGCTGAAACATTAACTTCTGAAGAGTCATATTGACTTTTAAAAGGCATTTTGATACTCTAGGTATATGTTAGAACTACTAAGTTTCATGGACAATATGTAATCTAAAACTGAAAACTGTGAACACAGCATACTTTTTAACACTACCAAGATTTAGATGAAAATAGCACTCTTATACAGATCCGTACTTTCCATGCACGGCTGCAGGCTACTGAGAGACAGTCTGTAATTCAGACTTTTAAATTATGAAAGCTTTTATGAAACCCAAAAGCTGTAGGAAAAAAAAAATGATCCTTGCCCTCATTTGTCACATCTCCTGTAGCGTGGATAGTAGATCCAGGATTCCTCTTTTGCTCTGTAAGCAGAGGGCATATTCTGGATGGAGAAGAAATGCATGCAAACCTAACGTTTCATTTCATCCACTGTAGTATCATGTCCTCTTGTCATTGCTTCTCTAATCAGTCAGAGTCTCGTCAATTTGGAAAGTGGATCAACAGACTTACATAAACAAATAGATCATTAGAATTTTTCCCCTTCACGCACAGAGAAGATTTCGAAATTGCATTCTAGAGTATCAGTTATATGATTTATTTCAGAGACAGACTCAGTTCAGTTTTTGTAGGACACCCCTTCTGACTCAGATTCTTAATCTGTTTTGTGAAAAGAATGCTTCCTTCCTAGTGGCAAGTGTGTCCTTTAAGAAACAGATTCACATAATTCTATCATTCCAAATTAGAGACATTCTAAAATTTTTTTTTATTTTTACAGACTGCATTTTGATTCACTGTACACAAATGGGGTACAACTTTTCATTTCTGTGGTTGTGCATGATGTAGATTCACCTTATTCATGTAGTCATACATGTACGTAGGGTAACAATGTCTGTCTCAATCCACCATCTTTCATACCCCCGCCCCTACTCCCTCTCATTTCCCTCTACTTAATCTAAAGGTCCTCCTTAATGACTATCTTTTGTCATGTAGAAGAGAAAGTAAACAAAGTTTATGTGATACAAAAACAGCAGGTGTGCAAAGGTAGGCTGTTTGTGGAGAAGGAAGGTGAAGAAATAAGACAGGACCTCAAGGACACAGTTATATCAAAAGCCTGACCATAAAAAATGGTCATTTTCGTAGAACTTCTTGTTCTACTCAAACACAGGGGTTCAAATATTAATCCTACAAATTAACCCTATACTTGTCTCTTTAAGTGGAACGAGAATATTGTTTTGAACCTGACTGGAATTGTATTTTAAGAATGAATATGGGGCTGAGGAGATAGCTCAGTGTAGGATTAATATACCTCCTGGCAGAAAAGGTATATGTTATCACTCAATGCAAAGGAAATCAGAGGCAAATGTTCAAGGCTCCTTGTTGGTTAGGACAAACTAAGGGTTTTCCTCCTTTAAGCTACACTTTCTTGAAAAAATGGGAAATGGAACCCATAAAACAGTTTTAAAAGTTCACATGATTTCTATTTGACTTTAGGTTGATCTTGCAGTTTAAATACTAAAAGTAATGGTGAATATATTATTGAGCTGGAGTGTTCCAAGAGTTCAAAACTAAATTAGCTTCAGAGGTTTGCTTACATGCATCTTGAGGTTCTAGACCCTTCATTGAAACAGAAGGAATAAAGCCTGCAGTAAAGTGATTTCAAAACTAATCCCAGCCCAAAGCTATCTTCTTTCACAGCACATTTAAAATATCTAAGCAATAAATAGAATATAGTTTTCAAAATCATTTTAAAAGAATCTTTTTGTGTTCATGTCTCTGAGTTGGCATGAGATCTGCAATCTACTACCAGACTTCTATTTTTGCTGTGCTAATCTCTCATGAAGAGCTAACTTATCTCTACTCATTTAGGAATCAATCCTTGAACTATAAACTACCTATACCAAAGCTAGGGTTACAGGAAACAAGACTAGAGTTACATATCACTTTCATATTTGTCCTATCCCTATACTTGTCTCTTTAAGTGGAATGAGAATATTGTTTTGAACCTGACTGGAATTGTATTTTAAGAATGAATATGGAAGATTTTGTTGTAGAAAATTCAGTGGAATCAAAGACCCTCACTATGGAACACCTCAATGGACAGAATCAATTCTCTTCTGCAAGATGAAATAAATACCCTAACCCTAGATACACTAATCCCTTGCTCAACATTTATTTGCATCAAGCTACAAGTGGCTAGGATCACACAGAATGGAAAATCTAAAGATCAATTGGTTCGTGAAAACTTGTAAACAAAATTATAAAAATTGATTGTTGTATCTATCTGATCCATACGTGTTACAAATGGTACAGATAGCAATCACTTAAATCTGGGACAGAGATTTTTACTTTTTAAAACAGCTTCAAGTATGTGATAGATTTTTCCACAGTGTCCATCACGGTCAAAAATAGGCAAATCAGGAGTGGATTCCATTCAATCTACCCTACTGATTTTTATCTGTTCAATG
The DNA here is from genome assembly GCF_902686445.1 of Sciurus carolinensis. Taxonomy (NCBI): domain Eukaryota; kingdom Metazoa; phylum Chordata; class Mammalia; order Rodentia; family Sciuridae; genus Sciurus; species Sciurus carolinensis. The sequence continues at coordinate 27,323,420 of NC_062224.1, forward strand.
AGGAATAAATGAAAGAAGGCAATCAAGTTAGTAGCATGCTTCATTCAGATCAGTAACCTACCAACTGGATGGTTGAAGCAGATTTGCCTCTGCCTGACTGGTCACTTAATTCAGGGTTGAGTGCAAGATGGTGGGAATGTCCCACGTGCCCATTAGCCAATGACAGGCCCTGCTGGATGAGGATGGCTTAAAATTAGTGCGGAAGCCAGAAGAACACAGGTGCAGCTTTGTTAATTCCATTGAACATTTTGCTTATTACTCAAAGTGTTGGGTCTCAGAACACTAGGAAAATGTCCTCATGATGGATATTTGCTAAAATGTCTCATCTTGGAGAAGCACAGTCCTGCTCTGAAACATCACGCATGTTCAGAATGCTTTAAGAACACAACTTTAAAAAGATCTAGTTAAGAGTAACAGAGGTTTGAATGGTGGTAGTTTTTATATTGCTTTTTATTAACTAAAATTATATTTAAGCAAAATTTAATTTTAGCTCCTTCAGATAGAGATACCAAAATGGTAATCATCCACTGTGTTGTACTCCATAATTACTAAAATAATATCTCTAGTAAGGTATTCATCAAATAGAGCATGTGTAAATATTTGTATTCCTTTTATTTCATGCAATAACATGATTCTTGAAATTGTATTCTTGAAACTCATTTTAAGTTTCCTGACAAGCTCAAGGACAATCTAAATGAACTACCAGTTTAGGTGTTCAGAATTTCTTTTACTCATTTCCAAACTGGTTAAACATCTAACCATTCAGTATAGATAGATTGGTATTATCGTTTAGCTTTCCCTGTCCAGAAATGCTAATGTACTATATAGAAATGGAGATCTGTTGCTGCTATTTGTACTGCTTGAGATTAGAATGTCATTTGTGGAGGCTAATTTCCTAAATGTTTTGGGTAATTGCTATGATTAAACCTGGAACTCATAATTTTTTAAGTTAATGTAGCATCCTAGCTTGAGCCCCAGGCCAAAGAAAAATCCTGCCTCATTGAAACAAAATGTTCACAAGATTTGATTTGAAATCTGTCTGAAACCTTGACATTCATTTATTAATGAAAAGTTTCAAATACTGAAAAGCTTTATGTGAACATGCAGATAACCACTTCTTGGATCCTGCCATTAACATCTTACTAAATGTATTTTATTGCATATCTGCCCACCTATCATCCCTCTGTCCATTCCTAAAACCACTTTATTTTTTGATGCATAAAAAATAACTTTGTACAAATTTAGGAATGGTAGTAAACAAATGTTGATATTTTAAAAGAATAATGTTTGCCCTGGGAATTAAATCTAAGTTGCCAGTTGTTATGTGGAAAGGTAAATTCAGGGAATAAGTAGAAAACCACAAGACTGAAAAGCCTGGGAACTTTGTAATGAAAATTGGCTTTAATTTCTTAGAGTCCTTCATAAAAATTTACCTTTTAAACCATCCTATCAAACTGGTTACTTATTTTTCTTATGCAACATTGTATAAGAACAAAGGAAAAATAATTCATAAATAAGTCACATTGCTTTTTATATTTCATTATATATGAGGAAACATCAAATAAAGGCACTAGGAAAGAAATTATTTGAACTGGAAAAATATTTGCTACATCACATTCCTGAGCTTCTAGTTTTGTTTCATTTTAAATGCCCTAAAATAGATGATGGCAGGTGATTTTGTGAATTTTCAAAGTTTTCATTTGTCTTTATTTGTTTATAGATAAGTTGAAAGACATCCTAAATCCTGATTAGTAGCTAGAACTTTGAACCACTTCTTTTTGTTTTATTATTTTTAAAAATATATTTAGGGGTCAATGGACCTTTTATTTTACTTATTTCTTTATGTGCAGTGCTGAGGATCAAACCCAGGGACTCACACCCGCCTGGCAAGCACTCTACCACTGAGCTGCAACCCAGGTCCTGAGCTGCAACTCCAGTCCTGAGCCACTGTTTTACCAAACATGAAATTGTGTCCTGTTCTGAACCAAACACGAAGATTATGTGGAAGGTTGTAGCAAGTACATTAACTGACCAGCAATAGATTTTTAAAAAATTAAGAGGAACTTATTAGAATGAGTCTTTAAATTAGAATTCATTCCTTGCATAGACAAGTTCATGAAGATACCAATACTTTTGAACAAAGACATTTCAAACAAAACATATAAGACCTTGGAACAAAAGATAAATTAAACTTAAAAATTACCTTGGCATTTGGTGATACAAGAAGAATAAAACATTTTTCTATCAAAAAAAATCCATGAATGCCTCCAATTAAACCCATCAGTTTCCAAATATGACCTTTGCTTTCATGGAAATGTTCAAACTCTGTGACTTCCTGCCTATCTAAACCAAGAACCTAAAAAATAAAAAAGAAAGAAAGAACTTTTGATGACTTAGGTATCAAATGGTAAGCACAGTGATTTAATGTATTTGACTTTAAGTCTGGAGATCCTATGACAACTGAAATATTCAAAGCTCAGTTTGCTTTTGGTTTTGGGTATGTGAATATTTCCACTACATAGTTTAATCAGGGTCAAATAAATTGTATACAGTAGAAAATAAAGGAGAGCTTTGAACAGCTTGTACTGATGAATAAAATGACATCTGGGTTTTATTTCAGCAAGTGACCTAGATTTTCATATATTCTCTGTGTTTTGGCTGCTTTTTGTTTCCAGGAGTTATATCTGCAACTGTTGATACATCAGTACTCTATATCAATATGATTTATATCCAGAACACATAGAAGAATATGTTTCACTTGAGTTTTATTCTCTCCTGACCCAATTCAACTAACATAAACTTAATAAATATTCAGATAAGTAAGAAATCCATCTGGAAGACATTCCTTCACTTGTATATAGTAGGATCAGCAATACCATCAGCCCTCTGGGACAAAAAAAAATTACATGAAATGAGTTGAGAACAAGAACTTTGCTCTGGTTGACTCTTCCTACTTTTTTTTTTTTTTTTTCAATCCATGGATTGACTTGATGATTTCTTGTTAGTAAGTCATTGCATATCATATTCCTTCCCCAAGATAAGGAAATTTGTAAAATAGCTTCGTGGTTTCCAGATTTAGGACGCTCCTGACCACTAAATTAAAAAGAAAGAAAAAAAGAAATTCTGTATAGATTTATGTGTTTATGTTCATACACCTATGAATATAGGTATCTACATGTGTACTCAGGTACAGATGGCCCTCCATATCCACAGCCTACATCTGCAGATTTCACCGCATATTGGAAAATATTCAGGGAAAAATACTGCATCTTTACTGAACAAGTACAGGTTTTTATTCTTGTCATTATCCCCTTGATAACACAGTGTGATAATCGTTTGGTTAGTATTTACATTGTATTAGGTATTATGAATAGTCTAGAGATGATTTAAAGTTTAGGAGGATATGCATAGGATATATGCACATACTACATTCTTGTATGTAAGGGTCTTGAACTTTCTTGGATTGTGACACACTTTGGAGTCCTGGAACATATCTCCATGGATACCAATGGGATGTACATATGTATATGTGTGAGAATGAGTGTGTACCTACACACATACTTTGAATGTACAGATATGACTAAAATCCAACATGTCATTCTATTTTTTTTTGGTAAGAATGTTAACATATACCCATTAATGCTTGTAATTACCATTATTTCATACACTAGAAAGCATCACAATATCACAAAATAAAGCAGAAGAAAACACCTCAATCGTAGGGTAGAATGTAGGTCTTTAAGTTGAATAAATTGACCCAAATAAAAAAAGAAATCACAACAATGACATTTGTCTCATTTCTGCACAGATTTTTTGAAAACCTGGGTCCCATTCAGGAACCACTGAGTTTTCTAGCTTTCTATGACATTTGTACTGCATCTTTCTTATGCTTTCTAATAATTCTTGTTCTCATCTCTTTTCTCAAGCAAAGAAACTGCCCTCTAAATTTCAGGAACCAAGGTAATTTTTAAGTTCACTTCTGTAACATTTCCTATCCACCCACAAGCTCACCTCTGCTGCTTGTAGCTAGCTGTGTGCTCCCCCTAGAAGACAGGCTCAGGCAGCCTTCAGATCCTTTTTGGCTTCCCAGGATCCCAGGCAGTAAACAACTCTGTAACCACTGTGGTGACCTAGAAAAAGGCCCTGGCCACTGCCTCAAGCCAATAATGAGCCCTGAAATATTTCCAGAAAATTAGATTATGAGGGAAATTAAAACTAATAATGGTTTGTTTAATTTCTCCAATGCTCACTTTACGATTTTCCAAACATCACATTATTTTTGAGCCTCTAAGCAACAAGAGTGACCCTGTAGAAAAGTGCCAGAGGCTTATGGAAAATTTTTAGCATCTTGGAATTTGCAAAGGGCAGGATCATTGGTCTATGGTTACCATCCATATGAAGAGATTTCAGAGGGAATAGACATCTTCCACTCTTTTAGTATCTTGGGTCTAAGAGCTTTCATTGCTGATAAATAGAAAGCCTCGGATCACTTCAGCAAGAGGCTAGCTTCCGGAATCTTCCATTTTAATTAAGACAAATCCAGACCATCATCCAAGAAAGAATGAGAAATTCGTTCTGAGGGTTTCATTAAAGAGATGTTAATGATGGTGCTACACAGAACTGTGGGCAGAGTCCAGGGTACCAAAAAGGGATAAGCAACCCCAGAAACTCAGTCCCACCATTAGGGTGGAAAGGACAAAGACAGGAAGTGATGTTACTGAAGTTCATTGAGAGAGAGCTATGGAGGAGACCTCTAGCTGTGAAGAAGGCTCATCTGCTACTTTTGGAGCAGATGCCAGTTCCAGGAGGGAGATGTGAAGAAATACCCCTGCCTTTCTCTCCTCCTCTCTTGTGCTTCCCATGGGCTTGACCCAAACAAAATCCAGCTGCATAGGAGCTGAGGAGATGCAACCTTTTGGGGCAGAAAAGAGAGAAAAGTGGGGAATGGATTTGATATGGGGGAGTAAGAGCAGGCAACTGGAGAAAAATCACAATGACCTCTCAAAGTCCATTCTTTTCTACTTATAGACAATGGATATTGGCTTACTGAATCTATCTTAGTAAGAATCTAGATCTGATTGCCTTTTCTTTTTTTTTGTTGTTTTAATTTCAAAAGTAAGAATAACATGAGGTGAGCTTAATGTCTGGTCATCTCTCCCTTAAGTGCTGAGAAGCTTAGGGCAAATAATACTTCTTTTATGAAGGAGAACACTGGCTGCTGTATTTATTCATTGAAGTCACTGTAAAATTTTGTGTAAATGCCTCCTGGTGTTAAATGTAAAGAGAAATTCAACATACTCCATCTAAAATGGAAAGAGACAGATTACCTGAGGGATAAGGTGGAGCAGGGCATCCCCAGAGAGTGTCCCAACAGCCAAACCCACAAACAGCTGTAAAATAAGGTTGTAGTTCTCTTCACAGTTGTGGAAAAGGACCAGTGCTGTCCCAAGCATGGAACCCAGTGTGAGAAGTGTCACAGCCACTGTGCTGTAGCCATATTCTAAGTCAAAGGAGATCACAAACATGCTTTAGTTACCCAAAGTGCTAGAACCATATATCTTACAATGACGGTTGATAGGGTGTGGGCTGTGATGTAAGTTATATATGGGAAAGTTTTAATTCTTATGGAGAAGAATGGACAACTCTGAAGCTTTGTTCCCCACAAACCTAATACCCATGGAGATGATATTAGGGGTTGGAGCCTTTGGGGGATAATTAGGTCACGAGGGTTCAGCCCTGACATGGGGCTGAAGAGACTAGAGTTCTTTATTCCACCAGGTGAAGACTCAGTGAGAAGACGCCATTTTATTAACCAGAAAGTGGACCTCTCACCAAATACCACTCTAATAGCCCCTTGATCTTGGACTTCTGAGTCTCCAGACCTAACTTTCTATCATTTACAAGAACCCCACTCTACAGTATTGTTACAGCAAGGACTAAGACAAGACTTTCACTTAACCCCCTTGCTTTGAAGTTATTCCAAATACTCCTTACTAAAAATAACTGAGGAAATCATAAACATAGTTTACTTCTGAACCACAAAGAAATTAACATCTCTTTCTTAAAACTACAACAATACTAACAGACACTAGAATGAGTTCCATCTAATAGGTTTGAAATTTTTCAAAGGCAAGGATGAAATGTTATAGGGGAGCCTGTAGTTTGACCCCATGATAGATCTGTTTCTCTACAAAATGACCATGTGCTTTGGAAGAACTTCTTCCCCCAAATTCTCAAAACTATATGCAATGTTGAAAGTGGTTATTATTCCCAATAACTAAATGAGTGATTTTATTGGTGAAAACTAGTCAAAAAATATGAATGGTGGATAATATAAAGTTAAACTGACTACATTTTTGATTATTGCAATAATTTTTTAACCCCTGAAATTTGTTTCATGGCTCCAGGCTTCCAAGTATATTTTTAGTATTCAGAAAAGTAAAAAAGTAAGATTAGTAAGATTATTCAAACAAAAACAAATATATGTGAAGGTGAAGACATAAAGGAGCAGAGGAAGAAAGAACATGAAAAGAGAAGTGTCTCTCAAAGGCAAATACATGACTTGGTGGTAAAGAGTTATTCCATGGCATCATTTTTATTTGACTGAAATCAAACAATTCAGTTATCTTAATACTTAAAGACCTATGTACTTTTTAAGAAAATTTCCTCTTAACAATTGTTATAATGGAAAATATACTTTTTTTTTTTACTATGCTTATGTTTTTCTGGAAGGTTCACCCTTCACATTATATTATGTCAATGGTACAACTGGTAACATGGTAATGGGTTTATGATTGTAGGAGGACTTTTGTTGATTCTACCTTCCAAATTATAAAGGGGTCTCATATTGAAATGGAGTTGGTAGTGTACTCAGATGAAGCAAGAAAATCTCAGACATTAATTCTCCCACATCCATTGCCTTTACTGATATGGACCTTTCATAAAATGATTAGGGTAAATGGAAACTTATTCTTCCATAGTTGCAGAGTTTCTGTTTGGCAACATGAAAAATGTACGAAAGAGCTGTTGCACATAAATGCAAAAATATTTGGCACTTCTGAACTACACAATGAGAAGTGGTTACAGGGGTTGTGGATATAGCTCAGTGGTAAAGAAAATAATTAGTATGCATGAGGTCTTGGGTTCAATCCCAAGCACCAAAAAGTTGAGATGATAGATTTGATTTTGTGTAAATTTTACCACAATTTAATTTTTTTTAATTAATAAAAGGGCTGGAGATGTGACTTAGTGGTAAAGCACATGCCTGCATGTGTGAGGTCCTAGGTTCAATACCCAGCACTGAAAAAAAATTTAAAAAAAAATTTAAATGGTTGGAATGGTCATATAATTATATAGAGGTTTTATTTCATTCCAGTTTGGTAAGAATACCCATGCTATAACATATCTAAACATTTCCAATGAAATTTCATCTCTCATTCCTCCCCAGATAGACTCTATATGGGAATGTCATTATTATCATCTAATACATAAAGTTATTGAATTTTAACTTGGGCACCTAGATTTCTAATAAAATTTAAAGCTGTCACATTTTTTTAAGGTAGTTACAAAAAACCATAAAAAGTCAAGAACTTCCAAGGAGAAATTAGGGTCTGACACTTCCCAGGCAAAGGGCAAACTTTCAAGTTCTTCTGTTTTCCTGCTCTACTCTCCTTTGTCCTGTGGGTAGATAAGATGAGGCTGAGAATGAATGTTTCATAACATCCATTATAAAATCTTTTCAGAGCCTCTGTGAGTCAGATTTTGCCTGCTCTCATTTGGGAAGGACAGCCTGAAAACCATAAAATCTCAGAATTTATGGTCAAAGGACTCTCCTAATTTACCCCAGGTCTCTGCATAGGTGCCATCGTGTCTTGATTGGAGTCAGATGACTTGCAGATTGTTCTAAGCATTTTCCACCATTACAATAGACCTTGACCTCTCTATTAAATTCTATGCCATTCCTGAGCAGCTCCTTTAACTAGGTCTGAAATTTGATTTAAACATGGGCATAATCCACTATTCCAGAAACAATTAAAAGTGGCACTTAAGGGTTGAGTTACAGCCTTCCCAACAATATTTCCTTAATAATGTCTCCCTGTGTCCTCCCTTTTTTAATGTAACATCTTATATTCTATAATTTCCAAAATCCAATACAAGCCTTTTCCTTTATTTACATAATACAAATTTTTAAATTGAGGACAGTAATGTTTTTCTAGGCTCTTTAGTGTGTGTTACTTGTGGAGTTTTTTCCTCAGGCAGATAAGTCCTTAAAAGAATCTAGAAGTTTATCATAAAGGGGATAAACCTTTCTTCATAGATCTTGAGTTTGAAAACCCTTTCCCAAGCTTGTATGTACCAGGCACTTTTTGGGGTGGTAGGAGTATAAACATGCTCACCCATTGTGAGCATCACTGTCCACTAGGTGCTGGATTATTTAGCTGCTCACTTTTAAGGACACTTTTTTCCCCTCCCAGTGAACAGGGAGTCTCTGGTATTTAGGCCTGGCAGGCTTTTGTTCACATAAAGTCTTCAAATGAGCCAGTTGCTGCTGTAGAATCCACTGTGACTTAGAAGTGAGTTGCTGAACAATTCAGCTATGATGGGCATTGCAGGCTAGCTCAAAGAAAAGAATGCAGTTCTGAAAAAAAAATACATATGAGGTCCTGAGATGAATGGCAATACTTTAGAGTTGCATGTGCTATCACGTTTCTACTCTATGTCATGGATATTCTTAAGCTACTCTTGGGGGAGGGTCCTAAGTTCACTGAACACATTTCTGTACTCATGAACACTGTGGAATCTCACAGATACCCTGTGAAGTCTGTGAGAGAGCTTGCCTACTACAGTGATTCAGTAGGACACAGGCTAGTGCAAGCATTGATTCTGTCACTTCCTGTGAGTGCAAGTGTTGATCCCTTCGCTTCTTACGGCTGTTGACTACATCTGAGAGGCTGGTATTCCACTGAATTGGTCACCTCCATTCAAGTACATCTTTGGTTTGCCTGAGTGTGCCTTCATTTTGTATATGTTCCATGATGTGTGAAAGGCTGAGAAGCACTGTAGGATATCACTGTTTTTCCACTGTGCAGAAAAGAGACAGCTTTGGGGAAGCAGAAATATGCATAAGGTGACAGGGTGGCTGGGGAGGGAAAGACATGACTTAGTTCTACACTTCAGTTTCCAATACTAATGTGTTTTCTCTAATACCATGTCACTTATCAACAATGGGTTTTTAAGTTGAACCATGATTGAGTCAAATATGGAGGACAAAATCAGTATATATAAATTGTGTACAGAATATGAAATGTTTATTAGAAAGCAGTATAATAGCTATAAACATGAACTCGGGGACCAGTTTGCGCAAGATTAAATTCCAACTTCATCATTTACCACCTATATGTCCTTGAGTATGTCATTGAACATCTCATTTGTAAAACGATTATAATACTAGCACCTACCTCCTCACATTATCGTGAGGATTAAGTGATTTGGTAAATATGGAATGTTCAGAACAGTACCTGGTACATGGTAAGTACTCTGTGCTCACTGTTATTATTACATACATTGTGTTGATCAGCTTCCTGATGAAGAACCAGAACTTACTCTCCAGTGTAGTGGGTAAAAGTTTTGCTTGCTGGTCGGTGGGCAAGTGGCAAGAGCAGCTGAGTAGTTGCTGGATGATCCCTGGACTCATCTGCTTAAAGTCCTCCTTAGAAATGGGGGAAAAGCTATTCCGTAGAAATATCTCCACCAGCTGCTGAGCAGAGAAGCAAGTCTGTTGGGGGAAAACATGCTGTTACTAACCTCGGTATTAAGCCAGATGGGCCACCAGTTGCCACTCTGGAGGAACAAAAAGTGAGATGAAATGTGGACAATGAACACAGAAAGTCATTACTCCCCGTTTCCCTGCTGCTCTTTGTTAATTAGCCTTTTGTTAACATCCCAGGATTATTTTACATCTTGCATCAAAGTCTGCAGCACCTTGCTTTCATTCTGAATCTTATTGAATATTTCCTGCATACTTTTTTCTTTCCTGAAAAAGCACATCGTGTTTTACAATGTGCTGCCTGGCGGTGTAACCTGCAGCCTAAATAAGGCTCGGTGCCTGTGTTTTGTTGTTTTTCAACATAGCTAGGACTTCACGTGATAAACAGGAACTTTGTGGTAATGAGGTCGCTATCTTTAGTAATTCCCTGATTTAATGAGCCTGTGTTGGCAACCTGTATTTCCAAAAGTGATAAAACTAAGGTTAAAATTTTTATAAGTGAATTTTGTGTCAACTAGCTGGTAGACAAACACTAAATGATATGACTACTTCTGGTAATTGACATCACTGCTCCACAGAACAGTAGAAATTGTTATTTCCTATTGTCTATACCTATTTTAATCTTAATGTTCATAATTTTCATATTATAGACATATTTATTAAGTAAAATTTATAAATAAAAAAGCAACAAGTCTCTAAAAATTGCCCAAAGGCATTTTTTTTGTCTCAGAAATGAAAGCTGATGTTTTATACATCAAAGGTTCCAATATAAATGTTTTAATGTGTGAATGAAAATGGCATGTATTTTCACAAGTACAAATGAATGACTTATTGAAAGAAGACCCCAATGCAATATATTTGTGATCTTTAGTTGCAATCAATAAAGTATTTTTAGAAAATTCAGTGCTTTACAAGTCTATTCTGATTTGCTACGCTGTAGAATTTTAAGATTTTTAAACAAAGACATGTTTTTAATCAGAAAATAATGATGACACATCAGCTGATTTTTTTTTTCAACCATACAGACACAAAAAAATCTTCTGGTGATGGTTCCATAGATAAGAAAGTTTTATCTTGATTAGGAAGCTTTTGGTCACATGAAACAGAAACCATGCACACCAGAAAACCAGGAGGAGACCACAGTGGAAGGACACATAGGATCTCAGAGAATCCGGGCACTGAAGACCAAGCTTCATAAGGAGTGGCAGCCCAAACTGGATAATCAGAAACAAAGATGTGTATGCATGTGCACGCAGGCACACCAAGTGCTTTCTCCTTTCTGCTTCCTTCTACATGTATCTACTTCCTTCTACACTTTGCCATATAAGTCCCAACTCATCACCTAAAAGTTAAACATGTGGTATTCTTCCCTTAAATAAAATAATGTGTACTGAAGGCAATATTTTTTTCAAACCATTTGTTATTGAAGAAGTATAATTATTTCATCATTAAGAATACTGCCAAAAAGAAAGGGAAATTAAGCTGGGCACAGTGGCGCAAACCTGTAACCCCAGCAGCTTGGGAGGCGGAGGCAGGAGGATCTTGAGTTCAAAGCCAGCCTCAGCAAAAGCAAGGCACTAAGCAACTCAGTGAGACCCTGTCTCTAAATAAAATACAGCATAGGATTGGGGATGTGGCTCAGTGGTTGAGTGCCCCTGTGTTCAATCCCCAACATCCCCACCCCATACAAAGAGAGAGAGAGAGAGAGAGAGAGAGAGAGAGAGAGAGAGAGAGAGAAATTAGTAACACACTTTTGATGATGAGATCTCCCTCATAAATATCCTATGGGAAAATGGGAAAATGCCTGACCTGTAAATAAGAGTAAAGAGGCAAACAAGGACAGAATATCATGCATCTTTTTCCAGTTCATTGTCAAGAGATCATAGTTTCTAGTTTTAGAATACCCTCTCAGAGAGAATAGTTATTCTATTATAAGCTTCTGTGCCCTTGATCTTTACTTACTGCTGCTGTGCAAGTCATTATTGTTTTAAGTTTCTTCTGAAATCACTAATATGAATGTCTTGATGGTGACTCATTACATTCTAGAAAATTTTAAAGAATAGAATGAAAATATAGAATATGTGTCCAATAATCTTTAACACATCTTTATTCCTTTGCATAAAACTTCAATATGGGCTGCACATGTGTTGATGGCATCAGACTTCTATGCAAGCTTGCAAATGTATTCTAAAGTAATAGCTCCTAATCGTCAGTTTTGATAATCACTTGGAGGGTTTATTATAAGACAGTTTGGGGCTCCATTCTCAGGGTTGCTGATTCAGTAAATTCTGGGGTGGGGCCTGAGAATTTGCATTTCTTTTTTAAAAATTATTTTTGGTTGTAGATGGACATAATACCTTTATTTTGTTTATTTATATTTACATGGTGCTGAGGATTGAACCCAGTGCCTCACTTGTGCCAGGCAAGTGCTCTACCACTGAGCTACAACCCCAGCCCCGAGAATTTGCATTTCTAACAAGTTACTTGGTGATAATAATGTTTCTGGTCAGGGATACAACTTGGAGAACCATTGTTCTAAATAACATAGGCAGGGTCCTCAGATCTGATGTTCTATGTTAGGGTCCCATCAAGAGTCATGAAGAAAGTGACATATTAAGAAAGAGAAGAATAATTGCAGAAGAGATAGTTTCATTTATTTTGCATAGTCAGCACAAAAAATAATTGTTAATGTTCTTAAAAATGCATGCCTTAAATAAGTAAGCCTAAATTTTAAGAAATAACCTTTGTTCCTTATGCAAATGAAGTTTCCATAAATCAAATTTATTCCCTTCCTGAAATATGGCTCTGAAGAAGCACTTAAGGATACTTTACAAAGATTAATCTGAAGGTCATTATTTTGTCACCTTCCATTGAATATAATAATCATGAGTTTGAAAGAATCAATTCTGATAGATATATTTTATACATAGCATAGGTAACAGAAATTAACTTTTTAAAATACATAGTAGCAAAAATATTTGTATTGCCAATCATGCATTCACTTATGAATACAACATTATTATTGGGAATATGTAGGGACATTTTTCTGTTTTAGGATAATGATTGTATTTCATAACAGTATTGCTCATTTAAGATATAAAGAACAAAATTTTTTTAATATATTAAATCCTTTTCAATGAATAATGTAGTAGGTACCATTTCCTGAACCATTTTCCAAATAATAACATAGTTGTTAACAATACAGAATATGCTATCAGATAACCTATTATATATATATGTATATATATATATATATATATATATATATATAAACACATGCACACACACATAATACATACACATATCTTCTCAGTTTCTTTGAACTCAAACATTTGCTTATGAGCTCCATACCTCATTTACAGGATGCAATAATACAAACTAATCACATACAGCTATTCTAGTAATTAATGAAATAATGCAGGTCAAATAACACAGTGCTTGATGTATAATAAGTGTATATATAACAAATGCAAGTCATTATCATGGAACACTGATATCCGATGATCTTAAATGTCTAGAGCAGGGAAGGATTTTTTGATCAAAGTTGGGAAAAGATTAATTTGTCTACTAATGAATCTCTCCAGATTCCTTAGCAAGCCAGAGTTAAACATGCATTTCCAGTATTTTTCCAACTTCTATGACCATAGCACCTAAAAAGAAGCTGAGGTAGATCAGTGAATGTTCTCTGAGACACAACTATAGGGAATACAGATAATAGATATGTTTGTAGGCTCACGTATCAACTTTTTCAAAATCCTCAGTACCATCTACTATACAAATATTTTCATGTTGCTCACAACCTAAAGTAACTGCTTCCTAATCCAACCTAAATTTATTTATGCATTCCTGTAATTATTTATGCAATGTTTATAACCTCTTCTGCCTTGGGTCCTTAAATACAGTGCCTATATTTGTTCAGCACTATATTTATCATGCCTAGGATGGTGACTGCTACAAATTAAATGTTTGATATATGTTTTGTGAGTTAATTTTTATGAATTTAATATTGACCCAAAGAAGAAAAGAGCAATATATGTCATTCCTCTAAATATCTTGGCCTAATTTTTATTTATATAGGAATCTGCTTATAGAAAAAGAAAACTAAGAGCATACCAAAGAAATAGATTATTTTTACTTTTCCTTGAGTTTTCTAGAACTCTCACAGTTTGACCTCCTTTATCAGTAGCAAATGGTGGTTATTAGAGAAGTAATGGAAATACCTGATCCCAGGAAATTGGACCATCTTCTGAATCTTTGTCCACAGATACAGATAGACGAGGATAGCCCCAATCATGGATTGTTAGGTTGTTTTGTTTCCTTTGAAGTTGATAGCTTTTATCCTTTTTAATACAGGTGTTTCTGCTCCAGAGAGTATTGAGGAGTTGGTCTAGTTCTAAAAATTTCATACAAAATTTGGTGTCACATAGAATAGGCAGAACTTGTTCAGAATAAATACAATTTCAGTGGCCACAGCATACACATTTCACAAGATAAATTTTGTTCTAATGAAAAATCAAGGTTTCATTCTGAACAAAGACAGAACATTTATACCTCACACAAATATTGATTCTCACAGGATCTACCTAAGGTGAACCAATCTTTCAAAAGTATTTTCACCATTTTAATACCCTAGAGGTGATAAAAGGTCAACACAACTAATGTCTTCCATTGAGCAAAATCTTTTCCTTTAATACAAAAGTATAAATTAAAGAAGATACTGGCCTACTTTTTAGGAAATGTATTTCCTTGGGTCAATCTACATCCTTATATAGATTGACTATTACTTTAATGTAGTTAAGTCAATCAAAGTATCTTCCTCTTAAGTGAATATGAAGAAAAGAGAAAAATAAATGAAAGGGAGATGAGATTACAGACACAAACTAGGTCTTGTTTTGTAGTGATATTATGGAATGGATGTAAGTTTACAGACTGCAATTTTCTTCTCACTATTACTCCAGGTTTTTAAAAAATACTTATACAGAGAAGAATTAAATATAATAGAAATTTATATGGATTTATCAATCCTTTTACATGTTAATAAAATGTCTTTGGTATTTTCCTAAATGCTATCATCAGTGGTAGAAAAAATACAAACTAGAGTTTTATTTTAAATGATCAGTTTTCAACAACAACAACAAAAAATCATGAGACTTTCAGAGAAATGGGAAAATGTGACCCATGTTCAGGAAAAAGAGCAGTCAACAAATACATCTCTGAGTATTCCCAGATGTTGGTTTTAACAGACAAATTCTTCAAAGCAGTTAATGTAAGCATGTTTAAAGAAGTAGAGGAGATCATAAAGAATAAAAGGAAAGTATGAAACAAGAAATAAACTGATAGCAATTTTCAATAAGGAAATCAAAATTATATGAGAGTCCCCTTAGATATTAAGGAGAAGAAAATATAATAACAAATAAAAAATTCACTAAAGTCATTCAACAACGTATTTGAGAAGACAGAAGAAAAAAAATCACTAAACAGTGAAATAAGCTAGACACTGAAAATCCTGTTGAGTTTTTCTCTTACATGTGGAAGTCAGAAAGAAATAATAAATTTTTTTAAAGGGGAAGGGTCTTATGATAATTATAATGGGGATCAGTGGAGTATAAGAAGGATAAAAGGGGGAGTGAGGAGGGATGGGAAAAGGAGGAACCTCAGAATGAAATTAACCAAATTATGTCATGTACTTGTATAAAAATATCACAATGAATTCCACTTTTATGCACCAATTAAAAATTAAATCAATTGAAAATCACTGAACATAAAGATAAATTAACAGAAAAATCCATTTTGAAGAATAGAAAGAAAACAAAAACAAAAGAACAAGAAGTCTCAGAGAATGATGAAACACAAGAAGCATATCAAATGTATGTATTGACAGTCACTGAAAGAGAGGACAAAGAGAAAAAAAATCAGAAAAATATCTATTGGCTAAAATAATGGCTAAAACTTTCCAAGTTGATGTAAAAATTTAATGTGTTCAAAAAGCTTGTCAAACACCAAGCAGGAAATATATAACAATATCCACACCCAAACACAATATAATCAAATTGCTGAAAGTCAAAAGCAAAGATAAAATCATGAAAGCAGCAAGTGAAAATGACTTATCACATGTAGAGGAGCATCGCTATAGTTACCTGCTGACTTTCCACTGAAACAATGGAGACCTGAAGGTAGTGGAATGACATATTCAGAGAGTAAAAAGAAAAAAAATTGTCATTTAAAAACCTTATAGCCAGCAAAATAATCCTTTAAAATAAAGGTGAGAAAAAATTCCATGTAAAAAATGGATGAGAGAATTCATTGAGAGTAGAATCTGCCATATAAGAAATACAAAATTAAGTCCTTTAGACTTAAAAGAAATGACCCAAATGTACCTTTTGGTTAAATTTTCCATTTTGTTCAAGTCTAATGGAAAAATGAAGAGTACTAGAAATATAAGAATGCAAGTTCATTTAAAGACATTATAAGTATATTTTGCTCATTTGTTCTCTAAATTTAATGAGGAAATACTATAGGCTTTTCTTTAAAAATCAGCAATAGAAAAAGAATGCTAATCCCTGCCACTATTATTTAGTATTATATTGGGATTATTAATCAGTAGAATTACACAAGAAATAATAGAAATATAAGAATTAGAAAGAGACAAAATTATTTTTTTAAGATGATATAATTATATAGCTGAAACTCCTAAAAAAATTAATGTAATAGTAAAATAACCAGAGCAGGTTATAAAATTAATCTACAAAATTATGGCTTTCATATATCTAAAGATAAACTAGAGGATGTAATGAAAGAACACCTCATTTAAGATATCCAAAAAGAAAGTTAGATGTCTATGTATAAATATAACAAGAAATTCCTAAAATCTGTGTGAGGAAAATAAAACACTCCACAAAAATATACATGTAGACATGAACAAAGGGAAAGACAATTTTTGTTCTTGGATATAAAGGCACAATACCTTATAAATACCATTTCTCTTTAAGTAATTTTGTATACATGATATACATTATTAAATGTACATATTGCATATATATATAATTATGCATTTTTCTATCATAATAAAATTACTTCAAGTTTTTTTCTTAGAGCTTGATGATTTGATGGTATTCTTTAGGATGAACAAGAAAACTAGGAAAAATCTGAAAAGAACTATGGAGAAGGCTAGCTCTGTTAGACATTTAAGTATACAAGAAAGGTGTTATAAGTAAAACCATATGGTATTAGCACATGAAAAGACAAGTTGGCAAATGCAACAGACTAGAAAATTTAGAAATGGGCTCCACTGTGTTTAGAGCTTTGTTGTATTATATGAAAGAATTTTATCAGATCAGTGGAGGAAATAATGCATAAGAGGTATAAGAAAAACTGAAGAGTTGCATAGAAAAATTAATCTGGATCTATTCCTCATGTTATACACCAGAAATAATCCAAACTATATCAGAATTGAAAACATACAAATACTAGAAGAAAACATGGGTGACTTCTATAACCTGGGAATATGGAAAGCTTTCTTAACTATATCAAAATCCAAAAAGAGTAAGAGTAAAGTTTGATTACTTAATTGCATAAAAATAAAAAATATTTGAAGAAATGACTGCTTCCAGGTCTGAGAGGAAATGTACAGGACAAGCCTGGAATATCTTGTTATTTTGGAAAGCAAGGTAGATACAAAATATTTTAATGATATTTGTCAAAAGGACTTAAAATCAGCTTGAATAAGATTTCACAGGTCAAGGTGGGAACAATATAAGCCCCAATTAGGATAATAATGACAATCAAAAGATGAAATAAAAACATTTATTAAAAATCTCATTGTTTTTTGAAAGAAGCGAAGGAATGTGTTACTATATTAAAAACTGTTCCATTAAAAGATCAAATTCCTTTAAGAACAGAGGAATTTCAACAAAATGAAAATGATGAAAGGAAGTTCTTCTAGTGTAGAATCATCACACCGATAAATAAAGTAGGAATGAGAAAATTAGAAGATCACCATTTTGCAAGCCCTAAATAATCCATCTATGCAATGATAATCAATAATTTACAACTTCTTAGTAAAGAGACAACCAAGTATTACATGTTTCATGGAGAAAGATAGCAACTATAAAATAGTATTCCCAAATAAACAACTGAACACTCAAGTCTTCACATATAACAACCAACATACATGAAGTGCTGCACATAGAAATGCATGTTCAAAAACTAAGAAAGCAATCAGCAAAAATCCAGATGGTAAAGAACCTTCCCCCCCCTTATCAAAGTCATTTGCAACAAAATAGGATGAAGGAGGGGAACATGACATCTATTAAAGATATTTAGGAGATTTCCCAACAATTTTCATTTTATGAACCTTATTTGGATCCCGATTTTTAAAAAAAAAATTCTTTTTAAAGTCAGGAAAATGTGAATGAGCATTTTTATGATATTAAGAAATCATTATTTTTTAGTTGTGATATTGGCAATGAGATGCCTTTAAAAAATCTATCTCTTGCCATCTTAATGCAGATTTGAAAAATAAGTCATATAACTTTTGAGTCATCTGTCATCTGTCTTAACCAGTACAAAGAAATGTGCAAAAAAAAAATCTGATTTCCTTCCTGACATCCTGTTTTATCTAAGAACCCCGAAAATGAATTAGCAAAGACAGAAAATTTTTGTTATATTTATTTAAAATTAAATGACTCACATATAGGAAGATAAGCAAAGTGTTATTGATCCTCTTGAACCCCACGAATTAGTCTTTCATTATTCCACGCACCACTTTGCCACCCCTGGCCCATTATTATCTGCCCTTTAGGAAAGGATTTATTTAGGCCTATGGCAGACCCTGAAATCCTTCCATTTGGCTTGAAATTATAATTTCCATCACCACCGAAAGGCGCCCAATCCATGTTTACACCTCATCACCACATAGACCTCATAACCCATTGGCCTTGAAAGGTCACCCGAGCCCTCTTACTACACACCGAAATAAAATGGTACTTAAAATATAACCAAACGAATTCAGTAATTGAAATGCTTCAACCTTTGTTTTTGGCACAATCATTTTGGAAGATGTGACTTAGAAGTTAAATTCATGAAAATCCTCCTTACCTGAGAAGTGGAGAGTATTTGTCCTATTCAAGAAACTGAAAATATATTCTGTAAAATAATCTGGGGTTGGCAAATTTCTTCGTCCCAGACAAACACCCTGGAGGGACAAAGCAATGATGGTGGCCGCCAGCCTGGGAAGTGTATTTTCATCGGCACCGTCACTACTCAAGATTCCAGACTTTTTGTGCAGCCTTCTAGTTTCCATACACTGAAATCAGATACAAAGTAAAGAAATAATCATAACTTCTAAAGTGATTTTGAGTAAGATAGCTCTAGGATTTCCCCCTAGGACAAGACACAGTCCATCTGAAAGAAGATTGAATTGTGTGTGGGAACGCCTGTCATCCCACAAAGTTGTCTCAGATGCAACTGTATTTACAAAATACTCACTTCTTTTATCCACCACGACACTGAGTGTTCTAAGCCCTACTCCGCTGGTCCTCAGTTACCCAGCCTCTCACTATCCTCTCATGGATGCACTTCTCCCAAGGTCATTTCCTGCTCCTATAGTCACATCCTCTCGAATCTCTCCCAGCTCTGAGCATACAGCCTGCAGGCCAATGACTTTCATGTCTACATTCCCTACCTTGACTTCCCTGGCCCTGCTGCCTCGACCAGGGTGGGCCACTTCCACTTCCCCTCAGCCCTTGGTCTCAAGTTCAATGTGTACTCATTACAAATCTAAGTCAGTACAAGGCCTGTGTTCTTTGAACTCTTATAGGACATATGACATGGGACCTTTTTCATATGTATGTGTCAATTTTCCTCCATTAAACTATAAATATCTAAAAGGCTAGAATTTTGCCTTATATACTACTAGTACTCCCATTCATTGGTTTAAACATTTATTGAATGCCTGCTGTGTGCCTGGCATTATGCTAGGTATGCTAGGCCCGCTACATATGAAGGAGAGAATATGTTTGCCAAAAGAGAAATCAAAAGAAGGTTATTGTGTCAATATTAAATTCTTGTGGCCTGGGACAAGGAATAAAGGTACTCACTGGATTAACTCTTTTTTTTTTTTTTTTTTTGGAAGTCTGTAATTGGTAAACTTGGCAGGAGCATATTTGTTGCTGGGGTAGACAGCAGAATGGAAGACTAAGAAGTCAGTTATCAAAATTTTGATAGACTTGGGGACATAGCAAGAAGTTCTTTGCATGAAATTTTATTATTTGCATGTATTTTAACAAGTTAAAATACTGGGTTACATGAACCTCACAGCAGTATGAGTCTTTCATAGAGGTTGTGAAACAGTAACCCTTACAAGATGCCATTGAGGATAAAGAATTCCAACCACCACTTTCACCCTTGAAGGTTTTAGGGTGTAACCAAGAATGCCCATTCTCCAGGCAAGGGTCAGGGCTGTCAGAGAGCTATGCACACAACCCTATACCAAGAAATCACAAACAGTAAAAGGAAATGAAGAGGTTGATCACTAAGGGATTATGTCAGGAAGACAAAGCTGTTTGGAAATGAGAATGAAGGGATGGAACGATGTTTATGTTCTGCTGTTCAGGGAGGTGGGCTGCACTAGGACCCTACGATGTGGAGCTATTTCTTTTGGGGTGTGAGTGAGGTTCATCTGAAATGGCGGTTGGTGGTTTAATTTGTGGAAGCTTAGTCCTTTGCAGATCAAGATCTGGGGATGCTAGCGGAGGGTCTGATGCGCCAGCACCTGCCATGACCTCACATCATCTGGTCCCAAAGAGCAGCAGTCACAGTGAGGTGTCAACAATCTTTTGGAAAGTCTATGTTGACTGACTTCCTAGGGAGTCCTGGGTGCTTGGGCTTCATGACTCTTTCCAGGAACTCGGAAATGTGCTCTCTCTAGGAGATCATTGGTCTAAGATCTAGCAAAGGTTCTGACAGCAGGGGCTCAATTCCTGTTGACTGAAAGTTATCCACATGATACTATTTTATCCTGTTCTAAGGATGTCTGATCTCACACTCAGAAACCCAGGTATTGGCAGTATGTGTATAATAACCATAAACATAGACTCATACACACCATCTGGTTTTAAGTGCTGGTCTTCCGCTTCCATTTAATTTGCATCAAAAGACAGTAATGGGAGGCTGACTAAATTCCTAGTGGCTAATTTGAACCCATCTTGTGTTGTATAGATGTTAAAATGAAGCCATTATATATAGGCACACCTCCTAATTAAACAGAAAACTGATTTCTATCAAGGAAATTTTTCCTAAAATGAAAATATAAACAAAACCATGGGCCATCTTTGACATTTACAGAACTAGAGCTACGATAGTGATGTTTGCAAAGTCCCTAGTAAACAGCCTTTCTATTAGTTCTGCTAATAACAAGAAAGATTAAACTCATTTATGGCAAACTGGAGGATATGTTTGCTGGTCATTAAGTCAGAGCATGACTATTCAGATACCTTCAGGTCACTAGACGCCACCCTGGAGACCAAGAACCCAAACTGAATACTTCAAGAGAGAAAAAACGTTTTCACCAGTTTCTCAAAATGTGGTACAGCTCCTCAATTAATTCTGCCAGAAAAAGTAACTTAGAAAAACTTT
Source organism: Sciurus carolinensis (assembly GCF_902686445.1). NCBI lineage: Eukaryota > Metazoa > Chordata > Mammalia > Rodentia > Sciuridae > Sciurus > Sciurus carolinensis. The sequence goes on from NC_062224.1 coordinate 27,344,820, forward strand.
ATGTTCAGAGAACTTTATCTTCGGGAACTTCCCACTGCAACCCAGAAAGCACAAACACCATTGAAAGGTCAGTGTTTGCTGGAATAGTAATGAGGCAACACATGAGCAGGTGCTGTTCCTTTCCTAATGGGAGCTGAGAGAGATGAGAGGCATCTGAATGGACCCTGTGCACATGCAGATCATGTAATAAAAAACCACAGAAGGGCTTTGTGACTTGTGCTGACTATCATGAATAATGCCTTTGGCAAGATGCTTCTTTGGGAAAATAATTAACAATGAATTCATCTCTCTCAAACTGTTTCTGCCTTCTTCCCTGGCCAGAAGGCAGGGTAGGTAGACACATTACACTCTACCACTACAGTTCAGTCCTTGCAGGCTCATTAAAAACCCGTGAGTCACTGGAGTGCTCAAAGGGCATCAGAAGAGTGAGTTGCCCATCACCTGTCCTGCCTACCTCCCCACCCACTGGCTTCTGGCTAAAACTCATCTTCCAATTAGTCATCACATTTCTACTTTTAGACTCAGATTTTTAACTTATGTCACTTACCATGCCGTGGATAAAAACCATAAATACTTATCTTTCTGTTTTTGAAAGACTCGGGAATCATTAACTGACTAAATAAATAAATAAGAATCTGCGACTGCATCTGAGCAGCAGAGCTAGTTAGCGATTGTGCCCTTGTTACCTGGCTTCTGGATGTGTCAAAGTGCTGCCTGGTGAAAGCCAAGATATCTTCTGTCTCATTCTGTGAAAGGAAATAGGAGTCTTCATCCTGCCTGAGGCTCAGGAGGCTGTGTAGGTAAAATTTATACTCTTTATTACTCATGTTGAACTTTGAAGAACAGATCTCTTCCTGGTGAATAATGTAATAGAGGAGGAGAAGAGAGACTCTCTGGACCACCTCCTCTCTAAGCTGATCTTCAAGGTCTCCTCCAGCTATTAGTAATAGGGCATCTGGTTCAAAACACTGTGGAGGGGAGGGGAGAAAGAAACAGAAGCAAAGTTTAATAAACAGCTGACAGTCATGGGGTCTCCACTACCTGTATTTTATGAGTAGAGAGGGAGGGAGTCAGGTCCAATAGCTAGGTTCACATAGGAGCACCTCCGGTGAACTGCTAATAGAACAATAATGCTCTCCCTGGAAACCTTTTTTCTAAGAGTGGTCCTTCTATCCCCAACCATAGTTATCACAAGTTGAGATCTGCTGGTTCACATAAAACAATTCTTTGGTTTTTAAAATTATATCCCATTACATATCAAATAAAGTCCAACTCCTTGCAGTTTTCTTCTTGATCTAACCCTTGTCTACCTTACCTGCCTCACCTCATCTTAGCCTTTCTCTACCATCTAACGGAAATTCTGCCCCTGTGATTTTTCTGTCAGTTCCTCAAAGCTCTTTCCCCACATCTTTTGGGTCTCCTTGTTCCCCTTATTTCTCAAGTCTCAGCTTAAAGTGTCATCCCTTGAGGGAAGGATTCACAAAGACCTGCCTGCCCCCAATCTCTGTTCTCCTGCACAATGCTGTCCAGTAGAAATATAATGCAAGCTACCTGTGTTTGGAATTTTCAAGAAGCCACATTTAAAATTTCAAAAAATCATGAAATTAATTTTAATAATATTTTATAGAAATTCATATATCCACAATAATGGTCATTTCAGCATGTAATCAAAGATTTAAAAAACAATCAGTTCTGATGAACCATGTATCAAGTGCCCAATAGCTACATGTGACTATAGCTACTATGTTGGACAGCACAGCTCTGGAACTTATCATTATTTTATTTTCTTCATAGTATTAGTATTATAAAATTAGTTTTTGCTTGCTTATTTTCTTTCTCCCCCATGAGAACAAGTGGACCATCAAGGCTAGGTTTTGTCGATTTTGTGCAGTTGTACTTAGCCTATAGCACAATACCTGGAACTAGCCTGGTATAAAAATTCAATGAATGAGTGCCATCTGTCCCTCATTGATCTTACCAAAGATAATTGCTAAAAATGTTTCCATTGAAGGGAATCAGAACATATACAACTCCCAAAACATACCACCTTGGCACTCTGACACTGTTGAGCTGAAGGCAATTAAAAACCAGGAGATGAGGAAGGTCTCTCTGTCCTCCCCCTTTCTGCCTAAACCCCATCATAATTTCCCATGAGAAACATTTCCTCCATGTACCAAGAAGATGAAAACATTCTTATCACTGGAGACAGAGTTGATGCAGATATTCTTCTATACAAACTTTACTACAAAAACCCTAATGAATGAAATTATTCCCCACCTATTTCTATTCATTTCCCCACAGTTTACCACCCCTGCTCCCAAGCCCTTTTTCCTTACTCTTTTCGCGTCTCCGCAATTTATTGCTCTTTGTTAAAATGGTATATAAGCCCCTGGGTCCAACCACTTCTTCTGGGCTTTCACATCTTCCTGTGAGGTTTCCCATGCCACATAAAAACGTTAACATCAAATAAAACTTGTATTCCCTTTCTCCTGTTATTCTTTGGTCAGTTCAGCAAACAGGCCCCAGTCACAGATGCTAAGTGGGTAGAAGAAAAGTCTTTTCTCCCCTATCCTATCACAAGCTACAGGCAGATGTGGCTCTTCTTTCCATCTGTCGGACCGGGGAGGGACTCGAACCATGGTCCTTGCTTATGCTAGGTGAGCGCTCTCCAAGAGGAGCCATCTCTCCAGCTTCAGATGTGGCTCTTCTAACCTGAGAATTTCACATAGTATGAGGGGTTAGGGTTAATACCATAGGACAGTATGAAAAAAGATGGATACAGGAACTGTGGATAGGAAGGTTTCTTAGCAAGAGCAGCTACCTTTTGTCAGAGACAGCTGGAGAGCTAACAGATTCTCACAGAATCTTAGAAGCAGCTCCATTACCTAGCCACAACAACCTTAGAATGAAATATTGAAATACCTGCCTGAGTCTCAGGGTGTCCCTACGGGGGGACAACTCACTACAGTATCTTTGAATTTGTTTCCTTCTGAGGTGGAAGTTTTGGAGGTTCTATTCCCCGCCTGCTGTGTGACCCAGTGGCTACCCTCTGGTACAAACCACTGGATCCAGAGAAAACAACTATCACCCATTTCTAAAGCAAAGCATAATGATGTTCTTCCCCAAGCTAAGGAACCCCATTACCCACAAGTTCAACTGTAGGGACTTGAGAACTCAACAAAGTGAGGATACACAGGATTTATAATGAGAGGGATGTTTACAATTTTAGCATTTTTCAGGATTGATACCAACAACAAGTGAACAAGTTGAAACAAAAGTGCAATAAAGTCATTCTTTGTGCCCAGCAACCTCCTGAAATCAAACTAAGGGTAGTATGAACCAAACTTGTAATTATTATCAGTTCAGTATCCAGCACTATGCTAAGTGCTTTAATATACAGGCCCTCCTCAGAGTATGATCTAATTGGTTCTGGAAAATGTTTAGGATAATGAATTCTTTTGACAGTGAAAACCCTTTTCCATTATTTTAGATGGAAAAATAAAATATTCTCAGCCTGCATAATAATCCAACAAATATTGTCATATAATGTAAGGTATTTAGAATACCAGGTATGCAATTTTTTTAATATTTATTGAATTGATGGGTACATTTGTGTGCAATATGCAAAGATACTGAACACAAATAAGAATTATATTTTCCTTCTATGAAAAAGTGTACCTATAATATGTGTGGAAACCAAGTCTAAGAGTTGATAGATAACTAATTTAAAGTCACAGAGCTAACAATGGTTAATTGTACTAATCTTAATTCCTACTTTGGCAAGGATAGGCCTTATTCTCTTATTCCTTTCTTTTGTGTCCTGGAGAACATAAACTGTGGACCCAGTATGTACTTGATGTTCAGCCCTCTCAAGCAGTTATTTTCTCTCCTTCCTATTTTATAGGAAGAGAGATCAATTGGGAGCAAGAGAATTGGTAAAACTCAAATAGCAATCATAATGAGAACATTATATAGGCAGAGGACTGAACAAATTCATGCTGATATACTGATTGGTGGTGGGGCTGGGTCAGTTGGAAGGAGAACATCAACACCAAGAGAGGATGCTCATGACGTCACCAGACCATGCACATATAGCCAGGGCTAGGACACACAGCAGTGAATGTGGTCACGCTTCATCCAGTCTGAGGTGCTTGAGACTCCAGTCCATCAATGGCTCCTCTTCAACATTTTGCCATGGTTTTTCAGGATTAGAATAGGGGGTATGGAAGCTGGGGAAGCTGAGAATTGGGTAGGCATTGTAATTGTCTAAGCATTACAGAATTGATTTGTACAAAGCACACATCACAGAAGGTAAACTACCTTCTGAGTTTAAAAAGTTTAAACCCATTATGAAAGCATCTAATTTTGTGTGACTAGAGATTTCAGTCATCTGGAATGGCTAGGTATGACCTAGCCCTTGCTTTAATTTTTTGAGGCCTGCTGAAAAAAAAGAATAACTGTGTATCAGTTGACCGTGGGCTGAAAACTTTGTTCCCTATGGTGATACTAGAATTTTAGAAAAGTTACCCTCATACAGAAGGTGGTGGCTTGAGGAATGAATGCTGCAGAAAACAACAAATGAAATAAATAAGGAAAAATGAATTTCTCCCCTGGCCACAGACATGACAAAAAGAACTTTGTGGGGAGGGTAGGGAAGGGGGACAAGAATTTTCACTGTTTATTTTCATTATTAAAGTTTTTAGCAGTTGACTGGATTGTGTTTGGGAAAGGATGTTTAGCCAATTTTGCAAATATTGCCACCTCATAGGCATCAAGATCTGTCCGAGGCTGCTGACTCTGGTGAAGTGATTCTTTGTTAAAGAAGAATGGACCCATTCAGGAATAATCCAGTGATTTTCCTTTAAATCTTATCAGGTGGAGGCATAAGGTTTAAAAGGGAAAAAAAAAAAAAAAACCCACACAGATTCTAGGAATTCATTTTGAAGACTTCATAAAGCAATCAACTTTGGAAAAAGATTGATTCAAATTCAAGCTAATAGGCTACCCAGACGCTTGGAAATAATTGTCCATTATACCCCAAAGCCAAATCAGATTGCCTAGGTAGGTAATTCAGCTTCGCTTATTGCTTATGCCAGGTGAGAACCTCAGTGACAAAAAGCAATATGATAATTTCCTTTTTCTACATCTATAAGACAGCTGTCAAACTTGCAGGATGAACTTTAGAGGTTTTAACCCCAAAGTTTTTAAAATTGAATTTTGATTCATGGGTTAATTCACTGTCCTCTTTTCAATTCTTAGATTTTTAAGAGGTCTTGTTTGGGGAGTGGGAATTTTTCTTTTTAATGGACAATTATCAATGGTAAAATACAAGAAGGAAATTGCATTTCTTCCTTTTCCTGCCAAAGGGCTGGATGGCTGTCAGCTGATGGCAGACCCTGACTCTCAATGGGTCTGTACTAGAGTTAATGACTTTTATGACTGACAAAAAGAAAAGTATTTACTGAGACGAGTGAAGTAAAGTTGTTAAAGATGCAAGACAAAACTTGTAGTTTTCTACACTTTATCCCATGAAAGTTATGACAAATGAGTCAGAAGGTGGACTGGGTATGAAATAAATGAAGGACCTTTATGTTTCACCTTACAAGTGGCTGAGAATTGCCTGGAGAACTTGGTTAAAATCCTGAGCATCTGGAACAGCTGAGGGGAGCTTGGGGGACAGGAGGGAGAGGGACTCTGAAGAATATCACTGCTCCAATGTCCCTGGACCAGGAAGGACCGGACATTACCATGAGGTACAAGGAAGGGAAGGCGAGGAGGGAACTTGATCTCCTGTGCCCAAGCTCACGCGCGTATGTCCAGGAGATCCCCAGAGATATCCCTGAGGAGGGACTCATTAGCTTAGTCCTGCTGATGAGGAGGCCAAGGGTCGGCAGGTCCCAAAAGCTGGAAGGTACAAAACCAGGGCGCTTTTCCCTTTAGGAGCCCATAGGCTCATGGTTCCCATTAGTACTGAAGTAGGCTCACTTAATCCCCTATTAAGTCCACTTAAACTGTTTCTCATTAAAAAAGAAAGAAAAGGTCAGGATCACATAACAACTACCCTACGACTATAGATAGAATGGGTTTATTTTTAAAGGCCCAACATTTTTAGAAACCTCAGATTTTCTTTTAATTCTATGTTTACCTAGACTTACAATTGGGAACATTATTTTCCTCCTCACAAATTCAAGGCCCCCTCTTCCCTCATTTTTCCAGACATTGAGAGACACGAGCTTACTCCCTTACCCTCTCATGCTACTGTAGAGTTTCTAGCATGAGCTCTGCCTACCAGCAAAGTCCCTGAGATGATAAGAGACTCAACAGCAAACTGAAGACCTAAGATTTGGGACAGAACCTGGTGTTTATAAAATCAGGAAGACTCTGCTTCCACTGGTTTCTCATGAACGACAGGGAGACAGTCCCTGGGTTCCTTGTTGACAGGGAATTCGGGTGAGCAGAAGCCCCCTGAGCAGTTGAAGCTGAGAGTCTCAGCAGCAGCAAGAGGGTGAAGCGATTATACTATTTCAAGGCCTGGAATGAAAATAATTCAAATGGAAGCCAAATGGGTCAAATTCTTGATAATGTCACAGAAAACAATAAGTATGAAACAATTCCTTCCTCCCCAACCCCAAAAATGGAGAACAATCTTGCCTGTTTACATTCCCCCTCTAATATGCAAGCAGCCTTAATAAGGCACTTCATGCTTTTTAAAGGAGAACATTGCCCCAAAGCCAATTCTCAGAGGACATTCGTAACACATGATTCCTGGGTTCTTCCAGAGGGACATCTTCTGTTTCTATCTAGCTGTATATGTATTAATGTCATCATACATGAATTGCCTATTATAACAAGTGTCCTCTGGGAGCCACTGAGCATTTTAATAATTATTGAATTATTTATCACTCAAACAGAGCAAAGAAAAACTCTATGAGCAAGACCCTTTCTGTCACCAAACAAACCAAAAAAAATCACTTGGCCAAGAAATGCCTCCCCATTACCAGAAAGAACTACGTGTGATTGAAAAAAAAAAATTCCAAAATTTATTTTGGAAGCAGTTATTTGCATCTGTTTTATTTATGCTTTCATTTATCTATATATTTGTAGATTCTTCCTCCCCAAAACTTCATGGGTCAGGAATGGGATGGTGAAGATCAATTTTGTTTGTTTTTTGTTTGCAGTTATGTTAAGACACAGGGCTCTCACCTTGTACACTGTTCTTATCACCCCTCTACCATGGCACCACCCACCCACAATGGGGCGGATTCTCACCCTCCAATGAATGCATATTAAAGTGATCTGGAGAGATTTTAAAAAACCAAATCCATCCTGGGTAAGTTCAGTCTCCATCTGAGAAGGATAAGGTGCCAACATGGGTATTTGTGAAAGCTGCCAGCAGATTCAGAAGTGCAGCCTGTTGGGGGATCCACTTTGTAGACTAGGAGAAAGTTCTGATGTGGACCTCAGAAGCCATTGATCTAAGTTCAGGTCTGCCTGCAGTATTTCTGTCCCTCAGCTCAGATTCCTCATTATGAAGACAAGTATCCAATCATTAACTACCTACCATGAAAATTTTAGAAAACACCAATCAATATCTAGAAGAAAGTACTCAAACATTGAACATTAGACAAACATCAGACTGCTATAATTATGCTACAGAAAATAAATAGCATCTATCCAACTAGTCACTGTCAAGTTGACTGCAGCCTCTAAAAAAGGATTAGAAAATCAGAAAGAAGAAAGGACTAAAATTTCATGCTCATAAATACCTCTGAACACACAGAAGGGTTCTAGAAAACATCGACACTACTCTCTCAATAACAACAAAAATAAAAAAAATTCTCTATCTTTAAGTGTTCTCTGCAGAAGGCTGAATGGTTTGTTGGATCCAAAGTATGGAAGTTACTTGACCCCAATGCATTGCCCACTTGGATTTTAGAGCTGCATTTCCTTTTGCTTTGCTGAAGTAACTCTAGCATCCATTACTCTTTTGAACACACCTTGGCACCTGACCCCATTCTATTTCACTAACCAGCTTGCAATCTCCTTGCATTCCATTTGTCCTCCGGGGGCACCCCGTCTTCTCCAACAGTGTTTTGATGAGGCTTCGTGAGTGGTTGAGGGGTGGGTGGTCACCAGCAGAGAAAACCTGTAGTACTTCTGCCAGTAGGCCTTGACTCCCAATACTGCTGCTGTCCTTGGTTGAGGGTTTGTCTGTCTCAGTCAAGGGAATCAGACTGAGTAGAAAGAACAATGGCACCCAAAATTCTGAACGTTTGGTCCACAAACACATTTCCACTCTTCCTTTACTTTGAATCTGTCTTAGATGGGGTGAGTGGGTGGCTGTTCACAGGATAATCTTGAGACCAGAAGAATTTCTGTGGTAAAGGGGGGAAATAAAGGCTTCAATTATTGTGCTTGCAACACGTCTGAAAGGATTCATTAATTGGGTGGCTAAGCTGATTGGCAATGACAAGCTGTTTCTAAACAACGGGAGGTCTGTAGGTAATTTTTATAACCCCAAACAGCAGGCAGGAAAATACCGTGGCCGTCAATTTTCCAGCTGCAGAAAAAGAGCCAAGAAGCATGTCAGATCGCCCATACCAAAGATTAGGGAGAGTAAGTTGTCTCTTTTTTTGCAGGCGGCACAAGTTAGAGGACTGGGAGGGGAAACACCCTCCTCCAAGCTCATTGTAAAGAACCCCAAGAAATTTGGGGTCTTTGTCACTAAAGTAAGAGAATAAAAATAAAGGAAAAATAAATTCAATATATTGTCAACAAAATGTTGAGTTAGGAGGTTTCAGACAAGGAAAAGTACTAGAGGAAAACAGCACTGTTCAGAAAATACTGTTCACTCTTTAGTTGATTAAGAACCAAGTTCTGGAGAATGAATTATCTTAGAACAACAAGATTTCAAGATCTCAGAAGCCCCAATAAATCCACTCACTTAATGGTGACTAAAAGGATAGGAGATGATTTTCAAGCCAATCAGCTTTGGAGAAAAAACAAATCTCATCGGATGATTGTTTAAGGAATGCAAAATGTTAACAGCAACTCATCTCAGAACCTGGCCCAGAGATGAGCTAATAATGACCTTGGGGTAGTAACAAAGATACCGGGAATACTTCTGAGGTTAACAGGAGGAGGGGGGTTGAGAATCTTTCTTAAGCTTCTTATGTTAGCATTTTAAAAATGACAGAGGATGATACAAACATTTCTAAACCCAGTGCTTACCTTAAGAAAGATAAACGATTATTTATCTGGAGTTCCGCAAGCTTTTAAATCTCAGAGAACATTTTGTGGTTTCATGTCCGTGTTTTTAAAATTCCTTGACTGTACGCTGGGAGCTGGAGGGGATTATTTCAGCCCAGAGAAGTTTTCAGTTGCTATGGAGAGAGCTGCTCAGAAGGTAACAATGAAGGTGGGTAAAAGGAACTTTCTGTCAGGTTTTTAGGATAATCAAATAAATCTGGTTAATAAATGTGTTCTTTTTATATTAATATTTAACTAATTTTTTTGAAAGAATCATCTACAGTCACTTGTCTTTCCAGGGACAGAATCTAGGTCAAAGAAAAAAAAAATTCATGTTACAGAATAGAAGAGACTTTAGTGTTCAATCAAGATTTTTTTTTTCTTTCCAACTAAATCTGTGATAACTATTTCATCCAGACTTAAACTAAGCAGTTGTTGAAAAGATAGATTCTTTAGAGCCTTACTTATCTCACAAGGTGCAGAAGTTTAAAAATCGAAGGCATTCATAAGTAGAAGTTTTCAAACAAAATTTGTGAAAGGAGTAACACTCTTACCTGAGAATTAGGTAGAGGCAAATGGGGAACTTTAATTAGCTGTATAGATTATGATCCCTGGGTCTGTGGACTTTGTGATATTCAGGCCCTGTAAAAATGCAGCCTCTGAATAAGTTATTAGTGGAAAAAAATGACTTAGGGAATAAAGTAACCAAATTTATAGGAGGAAAGAGAAGTTAAAACCCAAGACTTAAAAGTAGATAGAGAACAAGCAAATGATAACAGCTCACAGAAACCCAACGTGATGCAGAATTCAAGTCTATATATATGTGTGTGTGTGTGCATGCAGGGAATTGGGCTGTTGGTAGGGGAAAAGGGGAGAATGAAATTGGGATAATTAGTCTTATTGATTAGTAACTGAATATAAAAATTGGGAACAGGGTGAGATAATCCTGAAAGAATGCTGGAAACACCGATAGACATATGGAAGGCAAATATTCCCAGAAAATGCCAGGCTTCTCTTTAACCTATCACAGATGACTGGGATTGACCTCAACTGTCCAGGAAAGGAATTGGCCTCTTTCTCCTGAGTTCCGTGGTAAGAGTAATTGGAGTTAAGAGTGTGGAATCAGAAAAAAAAGAAGCAAGGTTTGACCAAGTTAGACCAGAGTTAAAATCTTCAAAATGAGGTTCCTGCAGAGGCAGGGACAGGAGGAAGTAGGCTCCAGGGAAAAGGTCACTGAACCTAAGCTCCCAGTAGGATTTTGCTTGTCCACTGTTGCTACCTCCACAGCAGGGACCACTTGAGCTTTGTTCAAGGCTTGGCCCTACCTCTTCTCAAAGACTTGATCAGATTACCAAAGAAAAATAGCCTAATACCTACTGGACAAATTAGCTCATCCTACCTTATACCAGCAAGTTCCTGTGCTTTGCCCTGATCTCTGTAATTGCCCTCATAGCCTGGTCCTGCTTCAATGAGCAGAACCTTAAATCTGCTCTAGTCCCACTGTATAGAACCTGCCCTGTTGCTGTAAGACTAGACCCAGATTTGCTCTGACTAGTATTCCCAGGACAGTGACCTTCAGGGACATTGTGACCTGCTTCCTCTTCCCTTATGTCAGTGTTCAGTCTGGAAGTTTCACAGGGTCTCTGATTCTCTGACTCATGGTGGTAGCTTAAACCCTTCATAGGCAGCCTGCCTGCTTCCACAACAAACCTGAAATCCACCTTTCTTAACTGTTTTTACTTTCAATTCAAACCAACATCTGGGGACACTAAATTTCATCTGTTAACTGTATAAAGAAGGAGCTGCTGTTGATTGACATTTGTGAGGTATTTGGCCCACCCTAGGAACTAGTCTCATCTGACACTGTGTTTGCTAACATGCAATCCTTTACTAGTGCTATCGCAGCAACACGGAGTGGTAGTGCAGGTTCTGGCTGGTCACTCCTCCTCCACTTCCATTCTTTGTCTTTGTGAGTCCTGGACATCCAACTTCTTCTTCGTGCTAATACAATGTATTTATATATGTGCCCAGTCTTGATCCAGAAAGACTTTAAAGGAGCCCACCAGAATACAGCCCATAAAAGTTGTCAGCTATGTAAGGTGAGACTGAAACAAAGGAGGTATCTTGTAGATATAGCTCAGGATTCTGTGTATAATTTTGCAGGTAAAGCACTGTACAACTTTGGAATTCATATTCACTTCTATAGTAGTCAGGTTTATATATTTGTTGCAATTTTGCAGCAGACGTTCTGAGGAAAGACAGCTTTGACCAAATCACACATATGCATACCTTGTGACAGGGAGAGGCGACTTCAGCCAACCCCCTTGTGGGGCCATGTCTGGTAGTACATCAGATCTGCCATCTATGAGCTACCTCTGGGTTTCACCCCAACCTTCACCTTTATGCTTTTTTCCTTCTTTTCAAAGATGCTAACCTCTCTAAATAATACTGGTATTTATTGGCATTTATTAAGTATCATGCATGCTTTAGCACTGTGCTAAGTAACTTTACAGTTTATCATGTAATACCAATTAAACCTAGTGAAATCCTCACTGTACAATCCAGGAATGCCCTGGGTTACACTTCCAGTAGGTGCCCCCAGAAATCCAGTCCCATCCACATCCAAGTTGGTGCTTGAACAGCCAAGCAATGGATGCAATGTGATCCTGGTTTAGTCAGCTTTTTCGCTACTGTGACTAAATGATCTGATGAGCACAATTATAGAGGAGGAAAGGTTTCTCTGAGGGCTTGCGGTTTCAGAGGTCTTAACCCATAGAAGGCTGGCTCAATTCCTCTGGGCACCAGGTGAGGCAGAACATCATGGCGGAAGAGCATGGCAGGGGAATGTATTTTGTGGGGGGTGGGGGGGGGGGAGAGAGAGAGAGAGAGAGAGAGAGAGAGGAGAGGAGAGAGAGGGGGGAGGCGGGGGAGGAAGGGGAGGGAGGGAGGGAGGGAGAGAGGAAGAGAGGGAGAGAAGGAGAGAGAGAGAGGGAAAGAGAGGGAGGGAGATAGAGGGAGGGAAAGGGGAGAGGGGGGAGGTAGGGGAGGTAGGGGAGGGAGAGAGGGAGAGAGGGAGAGAGGGAGAGAGGGAGAGAGGGAGAGAGGGAGAGAGGGAGAGAGGGAGAGGGAGAGACCACTCTCCAGATACAAAATATATATCCCAAAGCCACGCCCCAATTCCCACCTCCTGCAGTCACACCCTGCCACTTCAATTAATTCCATCTGGGATTAATTCACTGATTGGGTTAACACTCTTACAACCCACTCGTTTCACCTCTGAACCTTGCTGCATTGTCTCACATGTGAGCTTTTGGGGGACACCTCACATCCAAACCATAACAGATCCCATGTTTTTTTATTTCTAAGTCCCAGCTTCATTTTACGAATCAATGTGGGGAATACACAGGTGACTCAGATAAGTGTCCAAAGTAAAGGAAATAATCTGCATTTTGCTCATTTCACTTCCCCCAAAACCCCTTCAGCCCAAATATTCTCAGAGGAAAAAAAAAAATAAAGTGGAACTTCCAAACAAACAAAATTGTAGGCTCCCTCCTTCTAAAATGCTTGCCAATGGTACTTATCACCAGGCACTTGAATCAAATATTATTCCTTCTCTAAACTGTTTCCCCTGAGTATAAACAGAGTATTCAACTGAAAAAGCAGCTCCTACAGGGCTGCAATTATACATCTGTCTCTATGACCTTGCCAAAATTATCATTATTTCCAACAATTTGAAAATGTCAGTTGTTTTGAATTTAACCCTTTGGGTTGTCTTTGATTTAGAAGCTACTAGTTGTAAAAATGATAAAAGAAACAAGAGCCATCAATTTTATGTGCCACTTTCAAACAATATTTTTCCTCTTATGAATGAAAATCACATATGATCACAAATAAGAACTGTAAAACAACCACAACAACAACAAAATAGAAAATACCTAAGAGTACTAGGGTGGGAGGGAAGATGATCTAGAGACAATGTGTGATCTTTTGGTCTGTCCCTATTATTTTAAAGTAATTTGGACCATGTGTTTAATTTTGTGGTTCATTGTTCCTATTACAATGTTGTGTCAGTCTCTTTGGTATGACTCCCAGTCATTTCAAAAGTTCACCTTTCAGAGAAGGAAGATGGAATTGGAATAAGGTATGATCCAAGTTGCTCTATGAGCCCTTGGCATTCTGAGTGAGACTAATAAACCCTTTCTCCATGAGATCATTTCCATCCTGTTTTCTGTTGGTTTGAGCCAAATGCAAACACCGGTACAGCTTGAGGCAACAATATGTCTTGTCATCTCTTTCTTTGGCTGTTTCTTGAAGTGACATTTTCAGGCAAAGAGGAGATGGAGGGAAATGGAGAGTTGCTATTATTATGCATGGTGGGTGCTTACTTTCACATTCTGGCACTTTGAGCGAATGTCTGTGTGAACAAGGCCTGTACTATTTCTCTGCATCATGAGTTGACACAAATGTGCTCACTCCAAACAAGATGTGTGACCCCTCTCGGTTTTAGTGCATCAGAAGTCCAAAAAAACTCCATGGGCTCCTCTGCTTTAGGGTCTGTCACAAGGTCACAATGCAGTTGTCACCAGGATTGGAGTTCCTTTAGAAGGTCCATGTGTTGGTCAGCCTTATATCACTGTGATCGAAATAACTGACAAGGAAATTTAGAAGAGGCAAAGTTTATTTTGGCTTCACAGTTTCAGAGGTCTCAGTCCATGCTCAGCTGACTCTGTTGCTCTGGGCCTGAGGTGAGACAGAACTTCGTGACTGAACACGTGGCAGAGGAATCTTCTCAGCTCATGGCAGCCAGGAAGCAGGAGAGAGAGAAAAAGAAGAAGTGAGCGTGCAAACCACAAAGAACAAAACACAAACGCTGTAGTCACACACCCAGTGAGCTACTTCCTCCAGCCACCCCTGACCTGCCTGCAGTTACCACTCAGTACAGAAATCCATTCGGGGGCTGGGGAGATAGCTCAGTTGGTAGAGTGCTCGCCTCACAAGCACAAGGCCCTGGGTTCAATCCCCAGCACCAAAAAAAAAAAAAAAAAAAAAAGAAGAAATCCATTAGAATTATGGATTGATACCCTGATCAGGTTACGGGTCTCCTAATCTAATCATTTCACTTCTGAGCATTCCTTCATTGTCTCACACATGAACTTCCAGGGGACATCTCATATCCAAACCATAATGGTCTGACTGGGCAAGCATCCCCTTTTGAGTTCCTGTGGTTGCTAGTAACCTGATGGAGTCTAATCATAGAGCGACATCCTTATTTTACTCTTAGAAGTGAATCCCACCAATCCTCAAGTAGATGAAAAGGTATAGGACATGAATACCAGGAGGCAGGACATTATCGGGTGCCTTATGGTACCAAGGGTAGAAGAGTGGAGAATTTTGAGTCATCAGATTACCACAACATTCTAAAAGACTGTCACCCATACTCTTTTCTGAGGAACATGTAGCTTCTCACATTTTCTTCATCACTTAACCACTCTAACTTTACTTGAGTTAAAGGACCCATGGATTAGCTATAAATAATACCAAACAAGAGATACAGTCTCTTGATTTATTTCATTAATATTTAATTTATTATTTAATATTTATTCAGAACCTTGAGTACTAATGTAAAATATTGGGGATTTTCTTTTTAATTTTGTTTTTATTTTTTAATTTGCTGGATCCTAAAATTAAGAACTCATTATAGTTTGAGATTTAAGGATAACCATAACCATTGCTATGGTTTGGATGTGGTTTGTCCCCCACTCTGTTAGAAGCTTCATCCTCAGGGTGGTGGTGAAGGGACATGGTGTGAAACCTTTAAGAAGTGGGGCCTCCTTATCGGTCCTTAGGACAAAGTGAGCTGCCTTGTAAGAATTTGAGGTAGCCCACTTAGGACCCCTAAGTTTTAAGACTGAGCCTGACTCGTGAATCTCTTTTTGGCTTCCTGATTTGAGATGTGATTGCTTCCTCCTACATGTGATTTTACCATCATGATGCCAGTCACTGCTAGAACCTACCAAAGACTGTAACAATGGAGTCCCTCTGATCTTGGGCTTTGAACCCTCAGAACTATGAGCTAAGTAAACCTTTTTATCGGTATAAAGTTAACCTGTCTCATATATTTTGTTATAGTAATGGAAACAGACTTATATAACCAAACATGTTATTTCACAAACCAAAAATATTACCATCTTCAGAAAGTTTTTAGAAAAATAGACCTCTGCTTAATGCTTTATTCTGCTTTTAAGATTAAAATTTCCCTTTTGAATAGCTTTAAACTACTGACAATTTAAAAAAAAAAAACTTTGAACTCAAATATTGCCAAGAAAGAATAAGTTGACATTATTTAACATTATTTATATTACTTAAATTATTGGCATTGACAAACTTTCCACCAAATAAACTATTCAATGTTTATTCTTCAATAAATTTTAATCTTAGTATAAAAAGGAATCTTTCTAATAATTGTGCAGTCTATGTCATTTTTTAATCATTTATATGTAATGTTATATAATGACTATGTAAAATATACACATGGCAAAATAGTATATCATAAAGTATAAATGATATTTTTCCTCTTAGGGATGAAATACATAGGGTTTTCCTTCTATGTTTTATTCTTCCCAGGTTTTCTATATAAACATGTATAATTTCACATAGCCAGGAAAAAAAGAATTTTTAAAAAATGAAGATTGGACTAAACCAATGAGTTTTCTCTGTATAGATGGTTTGTGTTAGCCTCAAAACTCTTCCAAAACGTTCCTAGAGGGTACTCTGATCTATAATCCTGAGAAGAGTGGTCCCTGTGTTTTCGAAGTTATGTTATATTGTTTGTGGAGCTGAAGGTCCTCCTTTGAAACCGAATTTTAAAACCACAGGCCTTAAATTGGGCTATGGCAGCCGTGGAGTCCCACAGAACTGAGAAACAGAGCATCTGCTCCAAGTAGGACTTCTTAAGGAACCTCTGATTCTTCCTTGTTTCATTTTTAAAATAGAAGTACATCTGTCCCTGGGACCTTTTGGGGTTTTGCACATCCAGATGCTCAGCTAATGGGACTTTCACACCCAATTATTATCCAAGTTTTACTGTGTCATTCTCAAAGAACATCCCCCACTAGTCTCTCTCCTTTTGGCTCCTTCTCCAAAGTCACCTTCCTTTGCTTCTATGACACTACACTTATCCCAGACTGCAGTGGTCCTTTCTCCACTCTCTATTTTAGGTTCCAGCTTAAATACAACTTCCTTTGGAAAGCCTCCCATGATTCCCCCTGGTGGTAGAACCTCCATCACATATGTCCTATAATACTTTGTTTTTATGGTAATTAATACGTTTATATCTGTTCTTACCCATTAATGGGGCCTGGGTCTTAATCATCTTTGTATCCCGAGCATCTAGCCTTGTGCTTGATAGCACTGTGAGCTGTCTACTTTAATAGAGCCACTTAGCTGTATCTGACATTACCCAGTTTGAAAAAAAAAAAGTGGATACAAATCAAGCTTTTCAGAATCTACTGATAAAGGTAGAATCAGAGAATGCCTATGAATGAATGGAATTCCTATGTTGGAGGAAAGGCAGGACTGGCAGCAGAAGGTACCAGTTTAGTGAAGATAAAATATGACAGTGCCCTTGAGAGCCAGAGGTGGGCAAAAGCAGCACACTATGGAACCTCAAGTTGGTCCACCAGTTTTCCCAAGAGGACATTTCAGGAGTATGTCACTGAGGAAGTAGAACTTGCTTTGCAGTCACTTGGCTAAACCCAACTATCTAGTATTGAGAAAACCATTCCTTTTCCAAATGGCTATGTCTATCAGTCAATAGGTACGGTGCTATTGACAGAAAATTAGAGTAGTAAAGGTGTGTGTGAGAGAAACATGGTTTCTCTTTATTTGCTTTTATCAACTTCAGTCTAACTCTGAGCCTCCATGGAGGTTGGTTGGAGAGAAATTCCATCCTAAGGTAGAACCAAAGTCCTAGGTCAAACACCAGGGAAGCCCTGAATCTGTGCAGCACTCTGGTGATTGCTAAGGGGTCTCTCATTCCAATTCCTGTGTCTGCTTTTGTTCACTGCCCTTGCTATTTCCACTCTGCATGTGGGGGTCTCAGAATCTTTACTGAGGCTGGAAACCTTTTTGCCTGGTTGTAGGTCCCCTCTGAGGCCTTGTTATCTAGGCCACTGCTTCAGTACTGCGGTAACTTTCTAGTCCCCAGATGACCCCATGCCCTTGTCAGTGACATATCCCTTATTCCTCTCCTTTCTCTCAAAAATGCTTTCTTCTCTCCTCTCATCTTCAAGGACCCCTGGCATCTTTTTGATGAAAATTGGCTCTTACAAAAGACAGAAGGAGCCTTTGATACCAATCAGTTCTGCCTTCTCTGTGCAAAAACTCTGGAGGCAAAAGAACACTAAGATTCTAGCTACTGGCTTGGGATATGGAAGAAAATACAGATTTTAAAATAAATAATCCCAGAATGGTTAATGTTAGGGAATCAAAGTTGTCTTTACCATTTATTTGAAGAAATGTTTCCCTTAACAATATTTGAGAAATGATTTCTAAAACTTCTTTAATAAATAATGATTTACTTACACAAGCACACATTTTGAATGTGGTATGTGAAATAATTTTCACATACTATACTATAGTTTGTGGGGAAAACGAAGATCTATACTATCGAGGCTGTTCTCCCATGTGCTAAGTCCATGGGAGATCACCAACTATCCCCAAATAACCCTAATATGAAGGGGCTGAAGATACAGTTGTTGTTGGGGGGGAATTGCTCAAATCTAACTAGAGAGGTTAGTACTTCATCTTAATGGACTGAATCCACTGTGAAAAATAATTCCACTCAAGGATTTCCTTTTTAATTAAGATCCACAGTATTCTCTTTAAACTTGATGGTGTTGAAATTAGAAAGGAGACCAGCAGAGTAGAGGAAGGGGACCAGGGGAGGGAGGAGGAGAGGGAAAGAGGTACTAGGAAGTGAAATTGACCAAATTATGTTATATGCATGTATAAATATAGTCATAATATATGCCCCTATTATGTACAATTATAATGCACTAATTTAAAAATTAAAAAATTAAAAAATCTGATGTTGAAAAATGACACAATAAAAACAAGTTCACTGGACAGACACTTTACAGAAGAAGACAGACAATTAATAAATATATGAAAAAGTGTTCAACATCTCTAGTAATTAGAGAAATGCAAATTAAAGCAACTCTAAGATTTCATCTTACTCCAATTAGAATGGCCATTATCAAGAACACAAACAATAATAGATGTTGGCATGGATGTGGGAAAAAGGCACACTTTTACATTGCTGGTGGAGTTGCAAATTAGTGCAGCCACTCTGGAAAGCAGTATGGAGAATCCTCAGAAAACTTGGAATGGACCCACATTTTTGACCCAGTTATCCCACTCCTCGGTTTATACCCAAAGGACCTAAAATCAGCAAACAACAGTAACACAGCCACATCAGTGTTTATAGCAGCTCAGTTCACAATAGCTAGATTGTGGAACCAACCTAGATGCCCTTCAACAGATGAATGGATAAAGAAACTCTGGTATATATACACAATTCAGCCATAAAGAATAATAATATTATGGCATTTGTCAATAAATTGATGGAATTGGAGCATATCATGCTAAGTGAAATAAGCCAAGCCCCAAAAACCAAAGACCAAATGTTTTCCCTGATAAGTGGACAATGATATATAATGGGGGTGGGGGGTGGGGAGGGAGAGAAGAATGGGGGAACTTTAGAATATGTAGAAGGAAATGAGAGGGAGGAGGGTATAAAAAATGGTGGAATGAGACAGACATCATTAGGCTATGTACATGTATGATTACAGGAATCGTATGAATCTACATTGTGTACAACCATAGAAACAAAATGATGTACCCCATTTGTGTACAATAAATCAAAATGCAGTTTGTAAAAATTTAAAAGCTAAATTAAAAAAAAAAGAAATAAAAATAAAGTTCACAATGAACTGGCCGTACTGATGGAATTTCTGCCTCTTTCTAGTCAACATCATGACTTTTTTTTTTCTTGAAAAGAGAAAGGATTCTTTAAAATAATGAAATTAATTTCACAAGTCTTTTTATAATCTGGATTTCTTTTAAATTGCATCAGAATAATTGATAAAACACCGCTTGTTTTAGATTTCCAGATTGAAAGAGAAGAGTTCCCAAGACTTCCAAGCACATTTAATTCAGAAGTAGTCCTTTGTGTAAATGTCATTCCAATGACTCCATAATCTTTCTAAATGTGATCTATTAATTAAGTGCTCTGTTAGGTATAGTCCTACTTGTAGCTTTTAATGGTGAATGTGGAAATAGGAATGAAGAGGACCGCCAAGGGGAAAGCTATCAAGTTCCATTCAGAAACTTTAATGACATGGTGCAGGTATTGCTCAAAGTATCCGTGCTGTCTTGGATTTGTTGTTGGGATCTCAAGCATCCTTTTATACTCTGCCAATACAGTGGCGAGAGTAATTTCAACACCAAATATTTCTTTCATTGATAGTTAGCATATATCTCAAACTCCTTGTTGAAAGTTGTAAGGTGTCTATGTGACACTGGTCCTTCAACTCCGTCAGGGCAGGCGCCACGTATGCTATAGACTCAACTCTTCAAGTCTTGGTAGTGATCAATGTCTAAGAGATGAATCCATCGGGTGACAGCATTGATCATTCCTGTGACTGTGATTTGGGTCCCAAAGCTCAACCAAATGGACATGGTATTATTTTCTGTGCTAACTACAGAATGGCCTGATAGAGTCACTAGTCACCAGGGTGATACCCTTTGCAAATGTGTCAAATGTTTCTGGAGTTTGATGTTATAATCTGTATGTTTAGGAGGACAAGATATATATGACCAGGTGCCCTTGACAAGGACCTGGCCACAGCTTTTAAGCTCAAAGCTTACCTTGTTGTCGGTATTCTGTTTTGACTGTTTACATTTTACAACTTGATGCTTCAATATCAGATGCAGGGGAAACTGAAATGTCATTGGTTGAAGATGTGAGCTAAAAAAAAAGTCAGAGCTAAAATAAAAAAATGCATGAGTTATAGATTTTGTTAGCTGCCCAGGTGTTGTGCCTGTGATAGTTCTTGAAATACCACATTTTTCTCTGTTATTTTTTATTTTTTATATGTGTGTGTGTGTGTTCCTTGGGATGGGTGGCAGCTATCATCCCAAGGCAGAGAATAGAAATTGTTGGAGACATTGTGACTCTTTCCACCAAGAGCACTTTCATGGTCCTGGGGCTTTTTTTGGTTTTTGTCTTAGTCTGTGTTGGCAGGTATAACTTCTTGGCTGACTCATTCTGTTTCCTGTGAAGGAACAAGTGTTTTGTAAGCAGTTCTTTGATATCCTGAGGCTTGGCACTCTGGACTACACTTGGTTGAAGACAGTCCAAAGGAACACAGTGGCTTGGACAATGCAAGGGTCAACATCAGGAAGGGTTACCTGATCCTGTCTGGCTCTCCAGGCTTGTTCTCCAGACTCCTTTCTACCCACATGGAAAACCCTGAGATTTTGCTGCCTTTCGGAGAAGGAATCTGGCTTTCAAGAAAGAACAAGAAAGAAGCAAATTAAGCCCAAGACCTATACACATCCTGAGGGGAAGCTCAGAGGAAAGCCATGGTTTCAGAAGCACCCGTTGGCTGAGACTCCTCAGAAATTGTGCCAGATTCTTTCCTGCTTGGCAATGGAGTTAAGTCAGCTGCTCAGGCTGGAGTTCCAGCCGTGTCTGTTTTCTTCATGTTCTGCTAGTTTGGCTGTGTGTCTACACCGGATGAGGCATGGCCCTGCATGGAGTGAAGACAAGAGACCCAGTACCTACTTCATAATACATATATTACAGGTGCCTGAGACTAGTAGCAGGTGCATCCAGCCAGGTTGCCATCTATGTGACTCACAGCAGAAGTAGCCTGGCATATACAATATAGGAACAGACACTTCCCACAAAAGCATTTCTTGAATAATTCATCTCTCACTATAGCCTATTGATACATGGCAGCACCTGAGAGAATCCTGGCATGGCCCCGTCAAATTAGAACTTCTTGTAAGACTCAAACTCAATAACCCAAAAGGCACAGAAACTATAGAAGTGTGGCCCATCTCTTAGCTCAGAACTTTTCTGATGAAATCAAACCTTACCAGTCAGACAAACTGTCATATTCAGAGAAGTAGATTCCTACAGACTATCACCACATAACCTCCCTTCTTCTCTGCTGGAAACTTTAAATTCCCCTCTTTCTCTGTCCCCATCAGCTCAAGAGTCAGAGCCTTTGAGTTTCAGCATCAACCTTGGGGTGGCACATGCCAATCAACAGAGCACTTCAGGATTATGTGGAATCTCATTTGGTTACATGCAAGTGTGTCTAGGATATGATAGGTAACCAGTTCCCCCATTACAATTATATCCAAGTGATACTCTGATTTTCAAAAAAACTGAGTAAGAAGAGACCGAATCCCCTTCAAAATATCCTTGGTGATTATTTTCTCAAAGAAGCTGATATCATTTGTTTCATCTGCCATCTCTTTTCTAAGGAGAATAAAGCTGGATTACTAAATCTTGACAGTCACAAGCACCAGAGGTTTCCACTTTACTTCCTTTTAGAGGATGAGCAAACCCTGACCCAAGAAGCCTGGCATCTTTGTGGAGTACATCTCTATGGTGAAAACACTCTCTTGGTATTACCCACAGCCCAGAAAAATGGTTCTTTCACGAAGATCTAGGTTCTTACCAGGATTACAGAATGTTTGGCCCTTCCCTTCCTGGGGTTCATATTCCAAGATTAGACAAATAAGGCAAATATTTGCATGTACATACTCCTCAATGGTGCTAGTAAAGGAGATGTGGGAAGAGTATAGCACCTAGAAGAGAGTACAGGGGAAAGTGCTGTGTTAGCTCTCCATCACTATAATAACATATCTGAGTCAATAAGCTTATAAAAAGAAAAGGTGATTTTTGACTCATGGTTTTAGAGGTTCCAGTCCATGATTAAGAAGACCCATTGTTTCTGGTGGTGTGATAGCAAGCACTTGATAACAGAGGTGCACAACAGAGCAAGATCACTTATATCATGATCCAGTGAGCAAAGAGGAAGAGAAAGGGGTTGGAGTCCCACAATCCTCTCCAAGTGCACATACCCAATGACCTAAGGACTTTCTACAAGGTTCCCACCTCCCAAAGGTTCCATCACTTTCCAATAGCACCAGCCGGGACCAAGTTTTTAACGCATGGGTCTTTGTAGACATTTGAGATCCAAACTATAGCAAGTACAAAAGTGGATTTTAGTCTCTATGGTTCTTAGTTAATAAACAGAAAGAATAGAGAAGTTGTAGCTTTAGTTAATGCCTGTGCTCTTGGACATGGATTATGTAAGATTTCCTTTGGGGAAATTCTGTTTCAATACAACATGATTCCAAAATAGAGTGCTCATCAAAGTCATAGTCTAAGACTGCATACCTCAATCTCCTGAGATGTCTACTGAGATGCATATTTCAAGACTCTCATGCAGGTCTATTTAATCAGAATTACAAGCATGAATCCAGATAGAAATGAGTTTTGAACAAGCTCATGTGGCTCTTAGACCCAACAAAATTTGAAAACTCCTGCTAAGACCAGGAATCAAAGACAGACCCAGAGAATTTGAACTTTCTTGCCTTTAAAGAAAAAATATTGAATCAACAGGAAAAAAATAACCTGTGTTACTTTATAGGGTTCTTTAAAACTCCCAGGGAACTGTGTGCACAGAAACTATAATCAGACCCCTAAAAGGAAAGTCATGATAGGAAAGATTGCCACTCATCCTTCAGGGCTAGTCAATGTGATCAATAATGGTTGCCAAAGCCTAATCAGGTAGAGCCACCATGAATAATGCTAATATTTTAAGGCCACCACAGTACAGTCAGGATCTCCTGCTGGTTCAGGAATCTTTCTGAAGTCAGTGTCACTTTCCTTTGAAGAAGCTTCCTGTCCAAATGAAAAACACTGTTTACATAATGTTAAAGAAATGCTAACACCAAAAGGCATGTTCCTGGTACGCAGTTCAGTGGTTTGGGTGAAATTTCCTGTTGAAACAGTCTCTTGATACATTTTTTATGATAATATCTATTGAGGTTTAACCAAAAACAATGTCCTAAGGAAATTTTCTTATTTGATATTTGGACACAATATCAACTCCCTAAGAAAAACCAGAAGTATGAAAAGGGAAATTATAATGTGGCAATTTTGGGTCATAACTTCTCTGCTAAAAAATGCATTATGAGAAGCTATTCTACAGCAGGAAATTTACCAACTGCTCTCCCATAACTGTGGGAGACATTACTATGTTCATGTTCCCAAGAGTTTGACCTAATGGGGAATCCTGAGGAATAATTAATACCTTCAAGCTAGTACTATTTAACATTTTTTTTCTTCATGTCTTTTTTGCTTTGTGCTGCTTTAAGAGAAAACCACAGACCGGGCAATTTATAAAGAACAGCAAAACTTAACTTCTCACAATTTTGAAGGCTAAGTTCACGTTCAAGGCTCTGACATCTTGAGAGGGACCTCTCACCTGCTTGCTATCCTCACATGGCGAGAGGCAGAAAGGCAATAGAACTGAAAATCTCCTGTGGCCTCTTACTGAACCTTAAATACATTCACAAATAAATCCTCTTTGCCTAATCACTTCTTAAAGGCCCCAACTGTCAATACTATTTCAGTGACTTTCAACACCTGCATTTTGTAGGGGACACAGTCAAATCATAGACTTTGGTTATCCAATAGAATCACCTGAAGTTTCTGTTTGCTTACTCTACTGTGTTAAGGTGATGCCTGAATCCCACTTCCAGGTTCTAATCTAACTGTCTGGGGGAAAGCCCAGGTAATTACAATGTGCATAAGAACACTCACGGTTAACAAAATTGTTTTTCCGTAATATGTCAGCAGAGAATAAATTCTCACTCATATAGGTGCTTTATGTTCTTATTAATACAAATGTTTCCAAATTAAGATAGAATTTTCTACCTCCTATTTTGTTACGAAGAAAATTGTTCTATGCATCCCATAGTTATAGGATCTAAATTTCTGGGGTGTATCTGAGTCTAATTCATCATTAATCTACTAGGGTAACATCATGGCCTGAGATTTGAATATCTGAGTTTAAAGGAGTATTATTTTTGGCATCTTTTAAATGAGACCAGATAGCACATAATGCAAGTTTGATTATGTAGAGAGACATGGAGTCTCTTTGGTGGGGTTACATGGGTAGAGCCGAATACCACATCAGGGTGTTATGAATGCAGATCAGCTAGAGGGAGGACCTCACAGAAAAATGACTCCTGTCAATATTTGAGTGTGAACCCCACGCTCTAGTCCCCGACCACCTCTTGGTCCTCCCATTTTATGCCCAGCTATTTCTCAGTCCAGTGACTTTGCTCAAGTTTGTCCTCTATCTAGTGTCCATCTCTGCCTTTCTTTTTCCTCCAAGATGCTTTCTACTCATCTTCAACGTTCTGATCAGGTGTCCCCTGAGTGGCACCTCTCTCGGGACTGTTCCTGACATTCAGAGTCACTCTGTACTAAAGCTAAAGAAGCTTACTTTTCAGGGCCACTCACTTGCAATGGGTCCCTTCCAAGACCCTAGCTGTCTTTACACGGGGTCATATTTTTGAAATAAAATTTGTATATTTTAGCCACAGTTGACTTAGACTTTTCATTTTAACTACAGCTCCATCACAATCCTCTTGTGTTGCATGGTGTCGAGTTGGTCATGAACATTCTGGAGAATCAGGGTAAACACACATTGAGTTTAGAATACATTTGGTTTGGGTTTTAATGGAATAATATTTTGATATGGCTGTTGATACAGGAATGGTATATCAGTCAGGATTCAACCAAGAATACAAATCCAGTTGGAAATATTAAGAGACTGATGATCACGAATAGTGACGTATGCATGTACACATACAGATACACATTACAAGGAATTGGCTTATACAATGTGTCAGACTGGCTATGTTAGCTTCTTGTTACAGTGATCAAAATACCTGACAAGAATAACTTAGAGGAGAAAAAGGTTATTTTGGGCTCACAGTTTCAGAGGTCCCAGTCCATGGTTGGCCAGTTTCATGGCAGAAACATCATGGCAGAAGGGCATGGCAGGAGGAAACCTGCCCAGCATATGGAAACTATGAAGCAGAGAGAAAGAAGCCAGGCGCAAGACAGAGTTCCAAAAATTATACCCCAATCAGGCATCAGACCTAATTCCTCTAGCCATGACCCATCTACCTACAGTTACTACCGAGTAGTCCATTCAAATTAGTAATCCACCAGTGGATTCATTAATGGATGAGGTTACAGCTCTCATAATACAATCTTTTCAGCTCTGAACATTGCTCCATTGCCTAAGACATGAGCTGTTGGGGAAACAGTCCAGATCCAAACTGTAACACTGGATAAGCAAGTCTGAAGTCTGTAAGATAGGCCATCAGAAAGGGAAGATGAGGCAGCCAGAGCTTCATGGGCCAAAGTTATACTCCACAGGCAGGAGTCCCTCCTTCCCTTGCTTCTCCCAAAGAAGAGGCAAAGCCCAATTTTAAGGCAATTCAACTGATTATGTCAGACCAATGCAGGATAGTTTCCCTTTCAACTGACTAATGCAGGCGCACTCAGGGTAACCTTCTGAATGGAAAGTCAATGAATTAGGGACTTTACCTCTGCAACATCTCTTCACTGAAAACTCAGGTTTATGTTTGAGTAACAGTACCAGAGCTCAGCCTACTGAAGAGGACACATTAAAATGCCACCTCCCAAATAGCTTCTGGTAATATACCTGTCATCCCGGGTGCAAAACTATCCAACCTGACAGGAAGATTGAGGGTCAGATTTTACAAAGTATTAGTGTATCCTGATGTACCCAAAGCAAATAGGAATTAGAGGAGAAACAAGATTAGAAACACTTGAAACCCAATCTACTCCACACAAACTTTTTCTATCACCAGAGTCTAAAAAAATGTAAGTTGAAATTTTAATTATAATCAATGCCTACTTAAAGTGGAAGATGTAAATAATAGTGTAGACAATTGTACACCCATTATAATTGCTTTTATAATTTCAATTTTTCTTTTTTCTATTTTGATGAAGTTTTGTTACTAGAGTTCTGGCAAATATACAATTTTAACTGTAACTTGGAATGTTCCAATTAAAAATTGAGAAATTCTTCAATAGATTCTGGCAGACTGAAGATTTAGGTGTATGAAAAGTATACATCTAAATCATACTCATCATTTTTTAAGTTAATTAAAGAATTAGGAGAAAATACAAACAAGGTTAATGGGAATATGAAACAAAGCAAATAGTCGTGAAACCAATGGAGATTATTCTGAGATCCAGAAAGAAATTTTTATAAGAGAATTTTTTATCATTCCCAAAATAGTAATTTATAATGAATAGATAAATTAATGAAGAGATTATTAGATTATATCATAATTTAGTTAATGAAAATAAGTAAATTCTATGAACAATAGTGGAAAAAATAATTAACTTTTAAGCTTAATTTGACACAGAATTCAACTTCACAAAAAACTCATAATATGTTGCCATGGTTTGGATGTGATATATCCCTCAAAGATTCATGAACTAGAATCTTGTTCTCTAACATAATGGTATTGAAAAATGTTAAGACCATTTAAAGGTGGGGCCTATAGGGAGGCAGTTAGGTAAGGGAGGCACCACCCTTCTGAATGAATTTGTATTTCTGGAAAGACTGGGTATGTTAGCTTTTCTTCACTGCAACCAAAATACCTGACAAGAACAACTAGCAGAAGAAAAGTTTATTTGGGCTCATGGTTTCAAAAGTTCAGTCCATGGTCATCCAAATCCGTTGTTCGGAGTCTCAGGTGAGGCAGAACATCATGGTATAAGGGTGTGGTGGAAGAAAGTTGCTCAGCATGTGGCACTTGGGATACAGAGGAGGAAAAGGCCATGGACAGACATAGTCCAGGCTATCCAGTGATTTATTTCCTCTAATCATACCTCACTTGCAGTGACCACCCCGTCATTCATTTAAGTTATAATCCATCAAATGGACTGATTCACCAATATGGTTACATTTTGCATAATCTAATCATTTCACTCCTGAACATTCCTGCATTACCTAATACGTAAGCTTTACAGGGGACATTAAAGATCCAAACCAAAACATTCTGCTCCTGGCTCCCCAAAGCTCCATCTCACAATACAAAATGTACTTATTCATCCTCCAAGAGTTCTCCTAGTCTTAGCAGTTTAAGCACTGCTCAACTGTCCAAGTATAAAGTCTCCTTCAAGACTCAAGGCAGACTCTTGACTATAAGCTTCTGTAAAAATCAAAAGCAAGTTACACGCATCCAATGTCTAATGGCACAGAGTAAACATTTCATTCCAAAAGGGAGGAATAAGACCATAGAAAGGAAGGGATCACAGTAAGACTGAAACCTAGCCTGGCAAATACTGGGTCCTGTAATTCTGGCCCACAAAACTTGGCTGTGCCCTGCTAGCAACCAGGTCTGTATATCTCACTCTCCATTTATACCTTTGGCATGTTCTACTAACATATCTGCTATATTGTTTCGAAATGATCTGCTTGTATCTGAAGCACCACTAGACTGCTCTTCTTATGCTTCTTAGCTATATTTGAATCTACAGAGGCTAGCTCAATGCCTGTTAATATATATCAGACATGCAAGAAATATTTGATGAAATAATGGATAAAAATGTAAACAGACACATGAGTGAATACTAAAAAATGGATGAGTCGAGGATCTCCCAGCCTCTATGGACACCACCTTTATTTTTAGAGTTCAAGTAACCGACTTTTCACATTGAGTTCAACCAGGAAAAAATATTCAAAAAATTCTTCCAGCAATTGAATTTTGATGAAAACCTGATATGGTGCAAAAGATAGTGAGGAGATCAACTGCACTTAAATATCCAATCCCCAGAGAGAACTTCCAGTTAACAACAACAAAACAAACACAAAAAACACTAAAATGACCAAAAGCAAATGAATAAAACAGCACAAAGACTGTTCTTCCCCACCCAGCACCTTCTCCCAAAACATGTTGCTGATATTTCAGTACTATGTTTGGATATGCATGACTTATCTATTTGATTATGTGTCAGAATGGATAATGTGAGAGTGTGAAATACAATACTCAGCAACCCTGTCAAACAGTTTCTGCAAATGATAAGATATATATATTGCTTGGAGTCCAAAGTGTTTTCTGTGAGCTACAATGAAAAGACTTGCACAAAGAATTTGTAAACCAGGCTCACTTGTGTATATCTACCATTCCATATTTCTAATTTTCTCACATATTTTGAAGGCAGAAAACACACACACACACACACATACACACAGATTCCCTTAGTACAATTCACCGCATACTGCTTGACTCTATAGCCATTATTTCCACTGGAATTTCTTCAAAGAGAACATGCTTTGTTTTTACCGAGAAAATGAAAAGCAAGTTGTTTTCTATTATTTGTGCTATAAAAGGAAGTTGTTTGAGCCCAAGCTTATTTTCCACACTTGATCACGTTTCCTTACTTCCTTTTGCTCTCTGTCACCAATAAGTTGGGGTATTAGAAATTCATCATGTTCCCCTACTTATTTGGCTACTTCTTAATCTTTTTCAAATTATGAACTTTCTTGAAAATATAGATATCCATCCCCAGATAAAGAAGGAAAAAATGTGAATAAACATGTTTGCATCCCCACCCCATTGCCTCCTCAAGGCCATTTAAGGAGTCCAGTCCCGTTCGTTGGCCCTGGGTAAAGAACTCCTCCCCACCAGTAAAACCTTAAGAAAATAAACGGATGAGCGGGTGGGAGCGTGCTGGGTGTGACCGTGAAAGCTGATATATTTCACAATATACATAAAGCTTTATTTATGACAAAACTCTTAAGCAAAAAGGAAAGAAATTATTATTTTTGTATTTTAATTATTCAATTAAATTTATTAATATAATAAAATAATTTAATTATTTTAGTATTTAATTTTTTTAGCATTGTTGGATTCTGAGTTGAATCAATATTCAAGGGAATATCTGAAAAAATGTGCAAGTATGGTGAAAAACTCATATTCCACTGTGTTTTAACAACATGCCTTTTCCAAACAGATGAAGAGTTCAACTTAAAGAATTCCTCTGCTGATAACATCATTTATTTTAAGATTAAAATTTAAAGTAAATAAATCTCATTTTAAAAGCAAATTTACACTTAACAAGAGCACCAACATGCAAATCTATTAAAAATAGACCTTGTCTTTAATGTTTATTTCACATAATCCAAGTACATCCAGTTAAGGAAATTTACATTTTTCACATCTTTGCCCTCCTGATATACATATAACAGTACAAAGAACAATCTGTAAAGCCTGGCTTAAGGAAACAAGAGTCTCAACCACTTTATTCTTCTGCATGTGGACAAATACATTTCTAAATTATTGGAGTGAAATCAAGACTGGTGAAAGTGAAAACCCACTAAATTTTTATTTCACCTGAGGTTATTTGTACTGTTTTTAAAATTGTCTTCTAGTTGTTGGATTACAATTTAGTGGGTGCATATTTTGGGGAGCTCCTTGAAATATTTCAAGAGGCTTAGTTAGTTATTTCTAGAGCTCTTATAATCTGCATGAAGTTGATACTGCTTACCCGGTAATGATGTGTAAAAGGTGGCATTGTAGTGCTATGTATTCACCTAAGATATTTCAAACAGTGCTAATTGACATTACTAACTTTCTTTGGTGAAAAAATTAGCAATTACTTCTTCAATTAGGCAAGGAAAAAGGACATACTATTATAATACAGTCCTAATTTTTAAAAGGAACAATCACATTGAATCAAAGAATTTAAAACTTTAGTTACAATTTTCTGAAATTCAAATACAACAAAATCACATTATGAAAAAAAATCACATTATGACACTAGATGACCACGTGTTCATTCTGCTCAATGTTGCTCATGAGATCTTTCGTATCACTAGTTCCTGGGCTCGATCGACTGTTAAAATAGAGAGTGTTTTCAAAGGTGCCCTCTTGAGGTAGGTGCACACGTCTTTTCTTATACAAGAAATAGGCAGCAATGCCAGCACCCACTAGAATCAGGAGGATGACAAAGACCACAGCTCCTGCCACGTTGGAAGACGGTCTGGAAGGTTCCATCTTCCTTGAGTCAGCTATAAATAAAATCATTAGGAAACAAGTGGAGAGAGAGAGAGAGGGTTCTGCTAAGGAACACAATACAACTTTCCTTGTTGAAAAACTAAAATACATGAACATTCTTTCAAGTGATATTTATCAAGCAGAAATGCAAGGCATAAAAACAAAATCAACAAGACATAGAGGATGATTTAGAATGTTAAGACTATGATTCAGTTGCAGGAATGTTGTATGTCATAGCACTGAGCTAACTAATCAATATTTTAAAAATTACACTCACATACGCGTTTTGTTTCAAAGTAATTCAAGACAAACACATTATAAGAAGGTAAATAAAAATTATAACAATAATAATGGTTATTTAAAATAAATGAAAAAATTTAGGGAAAAACTAAGAATGATGGAGATTTAAATTCATGAATATAATTAGTACACAAATAGCGTTCATGAGGATAATAAGGGCACTCTAGGCAAGCCATAAATTTCACCTTGAGCTTCTTTCAGCAGTCAACAAAATGAGTAAAATAGGATTAATTACCTAATTCAAGTTGTCCATAAAAGTTAAAACAAAAAACTTTGCTATAAAAAGAAAAGATTATCTGGGTGTGGTACTATACATCAGCAATCCCACCCAGTCATGGCAACTTAACAAGACTGTCTTGAAACAAAAAATACATATATATATTTAAAAGGCCTGGGGACATAGTACCTGTCTGGCATATCCATGCCCTGGGTTTGATCCTCAGTACCACCACCAAACATACACACACAAACCCTACTAGGGTTGAGAGAAATTTCAAGTTTCCTCCAGGGGTTCTCATAAATTCTTTGTAATAGAGCCAACAATGTATTCAATAACTTCGTAACATAAAAATACCAACCTGACTCCAAGTCCTATTTTACTAAAATATCAATCAAGGTAGATTGATGACATGAGAAAGGCTAGTTAACTAAAACAATTTTACTTAAAATGCAAGAGGAGTAGGAAATAATTATTATGACTTTTAAATGAAACTATCATATTACTAATACTGAAATTTCATAATGGTCTTACCTTTTGTTGTCATTAATGTATGAGTAGGTTCAGCATCAACAACTGTAAAAAATTTTTAAAAATATTTATAAAAGTCCAAAGTAACTGCACGTAGATAGCAAATTTTATTTGGCTCAGTAATATACGGAATCCTGCATATTTGGTGATATGGTATGACATGGATGGATGGATGGATGGATAGGATCAACAGAGAGATACAGATACAAAAAATCTCCATCTCCATATATCTATTTTTCTGTCTATCCAAGCTATAGTAGCATCCTACAAATATACAGTGATTGTGGACACATTGGAAGATCTGAAAATGTGATTCTCTAACTTGTACTTGAGCACTGATATTTTATAAAATCCTACCAAATCTACCCATAAATAAAATATTCTAGGCTAGGAGTATTGAAATTCAGCCCACTGAAGCCTAACACATCACACAACATTTGAATGAAAAGTAAAATAAGGCAATCTTGGACTCTGGGGTGCAAACCATTAAACCAACATTCCACCGGAGGGTGTAGAATATTTTGAGTTAAAGAACACCAAAACTTTGAACAATTCTAAAATAACAAAACCAACCACCCAAGGCCCTGGGTTCAATTCC
This sequence comes from Sciurus carolinensis, assembly GCF_902686445.1. Classification (NCBI taxonomy): domain Eukaryota; kingdom Metazoa; phylum Chordata; class Mammalia; order Rodentia; family Sciuridae; genus Sciurus; species Sciurus carolinensis. The sequence goes on from NC_062224.1 coordinate 27,376,919, forward strand.
CAGCACCAGAAAAAAAAAAAAAAAAAAAAAAAAGAAAACAAGGCAATAGAAGTAATTTGTCTAATTTGTGTATTGAAACCTCTATCTCATTAATCATTTTCTCTCTCAGAAGGATATTAAGCTGGGTGGAATGGCATCAAAATATTATTGAAGTCCATACAGTGACACATGGTGAACCATTAACACTCTTAATTTCTCAATCCCTTTCCTTTCATGGTCTTCCACTCCATCTCAGATGGAAACTGAGTTAGTCTTATATGACTTATTCCATGATCAATTCTGATTCCTCTCCAGAGTCCTGGCCTCTTCTGTTTTGAACTGGTGACTACTTTACCCCTTTCCTCTTGTGTAGTAAGGCTTTGTAAATGGGCTGTCCAGATCACTTGCAATTTTGCAAATCCATAGGCATGAACATCCCATTATAAACATATTGAGAAACCAAAATCACTATGTCAGCTAGCAGCCAGAGCATTGTTCACTCACTCACAGCTGGGCAGCAAATGATCACCATGGCAGAATGAATTTTTCACTATTAATGGAAGAAAGCTTGCAATGAACCTGTAATCAATTAGAATCCCACACCTAGCATCTTACTATATGAAAGAAACTGGCCTGTGAACATATTTGCCACATGATAAACTTCTTACTTACTTTTTGGTCTTTTACAAATATATCCTTTGTAGGAAGAACAGTGAATATTATTCCAAAACCCAGAAGATGCGTCTAAAGCTACACAATCATTTCGTTCACCAGAGGGATCGCCTGTATTCCAGTTGACAAAGGAGACTGGATTGTTGTTTATCCAGAGCCAAATTCCTAATCATCAAATAAAACCAATAAAAACAGAAGCTAAAAATAACTCATCTCAAAACAAGTTCAGCTTGCTGTGCAAAATTTCTAAGCATATTATTTTATACTAGAATCAATAACTGTTTACAACTAAACAGGAGAGACTATGTTTATTATAGTGAAATAAACCAAGGAGAATATGTTTATTATGTAACTTGAGTTGAAAATATTTTTCTAATTAATACAACTATGTACAGCTATCCTTCCCGAGTTTTTTTATTTGGGAAAAAAAATGTTCTTTAAACCTTCTTAAACTTAGCTAGAGAATATATTTTTTTGTTAGCAATTGTGAAATAGTATAGTAGATAAGAACTTTGGGGGTTTTATCTCAAATAAATATGAGTTTGAATTTTCAAACTCATCACAAAGTAATCATTACTTAAGGCAAGACTTTCTGAAACTGAAACTTTGTTGTATATAAAAAATTTTAAACTATTTGCAGTTAAGCAACAGTTCTGCAAAAGTTACCTTCAACATTTCTGAACAATCCTATCCAAAAATTGGTTTTACTTTTAAGAGGTTCAACACGATAGGATAGAAAACTGGATTCGGCAGCATTTTCAATGGAAACCAGAGTGGAACCTGAAAAGTATAAAAGTATATATGAGGGGTGTAACTTTAAGTAGCCGAAAATATTTTTATAAACAGTATTGATGACAAGGGCAATAAAAATCAGCCAAGCATCTCCACTAAAGAGGAGCAATTTCAAAGAGTGAACATTTGTCTTTTTCAGTTACCATTCTAGGGTAAAAATGTAGCTTTCCAAACCTCATTTGTGTACAAGCCTTGGACTAGAACCCACAAACATGAGGAAGACATAGAATAAGTCAATGAAGTTATGGTTCAGGGACCAGTTACAAATTCAGAATATGTTCAAAGGAATGTAATAAGAGAAAAAAATCAGTGCATTATGCTTCAGACACATCAACTATTCATTTTGGGTGAAGCAGCTAAAAGGGAGGATGGAAAAAATAGAATTTAAGTAGATTGGAGTGCAGCATTTTATGTACAAGGGAACAAAAATAATTCCAGGAAGAAATAATAAGAGGAAAGACAAAGAAAGGAAGTGTAGAACTTCTTTAGGATCAGAGACGGCTCAATAGTCAAGTGTAACACTGATCTGGTCAATGGGGAGATTAAAAAAAAAGATATGGATTAGGACTCTCTGCAGATGGCAGAAGATTGGTATTTAGAGCAACACGATAATAAAGAACAATTTTTTGAGGCAGCAGAATGATGCCATGTCTATAGGAGTATTATTCCAGCTTCATGAATGTCTTCCATAGGACCATTCGAAGTCAGAAGAGAGAAAAGTGGAACTCAGATGAGCATGAAATTAATAATTCATAATGAACTGTCAGTATTAGATTTTATAGTAATAATCTATAGATTTATAATAATAACTAGTATATTCCAAGCATTTAATGACATTTTATTTTGGACTTTAGAAGCATTATCTCATTAAATTTTCACAAGGCTTTATTAAGTAGGTACTGTTAATACCCCATTTTGTAGATAAGGCAAATGAAGCACAGAAGATAAGTAATTTGCTAAGATCCTAACACTAGCAGGGTAAAGACTCATGGTATGACCCAGCGTCCTGAATAAATCTTACACCTATATCCCATTCTACTGGATCCTGAGTTGTTCTCTTGGTGATTGGTTGGTTGTTTTTTGTGTGTGTGTGTGTGTGACATATTGATGAATGAAAATCATTCATCTTATTGGCCAGAGAATAAAATCACCCACAAATGAAAATAAAGTTCCTATATATTCATTGCAAAATTTTAAACATACTTAACAACATGAAAGAAAAACTTTTTTTTTTAAATTTAAAAACCCCAAAGCAGTCTTCAATTGACATTAAAAGAAAAGACAGAGTAAGGGTCTCCAAAAATCATTTCCTTTACAAAAACACTGAGAACAACAACAAATTTGTCAAAAGCAACTTTTGTCAAAAGCAAGTTTTTCAGAATGCTGAAAATTAGACAGAGGCTTGCATTTTATGTAAGAAAAATTATTAGATCTTGGTAATAACAGTAAGAGTTGTGGTGTTTTCACTTGTCCTAATACCATTGTCATTAAGGTCTATAGTACCCTTAAAAACCAACAACCCAAAACCACAGTAAAAATCAACAGCTTAGAAGGCACTGAAAGGATGAGTATGGTGTTGGAGCTCTTTCCCAGCTGTTCTCAAATGCAAATGTTTGTTATTTAAAATATTATTAATAATGTTAATAATTAATTAATAATGTTAATAATGTTAATAATGTTATTATTAATAATATAAATATAATCAAATATTATTGATTAATTATTAATTATTGTTATTAATAATCAAGATTAATTGTTATTCTTATTGATAAACAATATTTATTATTATTAATAAAGAATGTCCATTATTTAACCTGCCAGATAATTTCCTAGAAAAAAACCACTTGAAAAGTATATCCTCATTTGATCTTATTCAGAGATCACTCATTGCAAACAGTTTTTCCTGGAAACATTGATTTAAAAAAAATTATCAGTGGCAATTACTGAAGACATTGATAAGAGTAGGGGCAAACAATAAGCTAACAAAAAATTAATAGTAAGAGATAGGGAATGAAATGTCTATAGGGGACTTTAAAAGTATTGACACATTTTTAGGGAACTAGAAGTTCACAGACATGCACTGGGTATGTAATGCCCAGGGTGGTGTGCATGCCTAAAAAAGGAAAAGGTCTTAAGTTCTTACTTCTATCTAATCTTGAGGCTCTACAAAAGCAGGAGGTGAAGGTTAATGCAGAGTATTAAACTGCATGAACGGGTGTTGAAAGCACATCCCAACACACAGACAGATTCCCTTAGCAAAACCTGGGAGACGTAATCAGTTCTAGGCACTTTAAAACATCTGTGTGTATGTACCATGTCTAGGAGACCCACATCTGTACATGTCCTAATCAAATTGTCAAAAGACTGAGCATCGTGAAACCAGCAAGAAGGACATGACAACGCATACAGAGATTATTTTTTTTCTCAGTAGAGGGTATTGAACCTAGGACCTCACACATGATAGAAAAGTGCTCTACCATGCCCCTAGCCCACCAGATATCTTAACACTAATTTCTCATCAGAAACCACAGAGGCTAGAAAGCTGTCAGAGGAAATATTCAAAGCTCTAAAAGAAAATGTGTATTGATCAGGAATTTTCTATCCAGCAAAACTATCTTTCAAAATCTCAGTGACTCAGGAGGCTGAGGCAGGATCAAATGTTCAAGACCAGCCTCAGCAACTTGGTAAGATTCTGTCTCAAAATAAAAAATAAAAGGAGGCTGGGGATGTAACTCAATAGTAGAGTGCCCTGGGTTCCATTTTTAATCCACAGTGCTGAAAAATAAAAGAAGGAAATATTAAAACATTCCTAGATTTTTCTAAAATGAAGAACCAGGCATGGTGGCATATGCCTATAATCCCAGTGACTCCAGAGTCTGAGGGAAGAGGTCCACAAGTTCAAGGCCATCTTCAGCAACTTGGCAAGGCACTCAACAATTTAGTGAGACCCTATCTCAATATAAAAAATTAAAATGACTGGAAATATAACTCAGTGGTAAAGCACTCCTGGGTTCAACATCTAGTACCAATAAATAAATACAAAGAGAATTTTGCATTATAAGAGACACTAAAAAGGATTCTTCCAAATGGAGAACATCATGCTAAGTGAAGTAAACCAGACTCAGGAAATCAAGGGGCAAATGTTTTCTCTCAGGTGGAAGTTAGAGCAAAATAAGGGAAAGAAAGAGGAAGGATTGAATTTAGATATAAAGATATAGTGAAGACCAACGGAGTATAAGGTGGAGAACAAGAGGAACAGAGGAAGGACAGGAAAGGGGAGGAAATATGGAATGAATTTAACAAAATCATGTTATATGCATATATAAATGTACCAAAGGGAATTTCACCTTTATGTGTATGTAGAAAGCACCCGTCAAAAATAAATATAGGAATGAAAGAAAGATCAGTAGAATAGAGGAAGGAGAAAATGGGGAGGGAGGAGGGGAGGGAAAGGCAGAGGAATGGGGATTGAAAACAGATTGCTTGCATGTATGATTTTGTCAAAATGAATTCCATGACTGCATAACCATAATGCTATGAAAAAAAAAGAGGATCCTTTGGCCTGAAATATGAGAGCATTGTGAAATTCAAATCCACATGAAGAAATAAAGAGTGCTAGGAAAGGTAACTTCATAGGTATGTGTAAAAGATGGTACAAATGTATGGTTGTTTACAACTACTTTGTATTGTGTCTGATTTAAATATCGCTACATATAGCAATAATTGTCAATCTTTGTTGAAGGGTACTTTGTTGAAGTGTACAAAGTATACAGGTGCTTTTGTGTGACAGTAACCGCACAAAGCAGGGCAGAGGGATTGGAGATTTGTAAGAGCAAAGGTTTTGTATACAACTAAAATTAAATTTATGTGAATCTGAACTAGATTGTTGCAAATTAAGATGTTAATTGCCATTCCCATGGCAACTACTAAGAAAATAACTAAAAATATATAGATGCTCCCTGATACAATGAAATTATGATTTTATAGACGATTGTAATGTGAAAACATTTAAATTGAACCATAAGAAGTTAGATGGCTAACTTGAACCATCTACATAATAAAATGGAAAACTAAAAATTATCTATTTAACATAAAAAGGTAGAAATGGAGAAATAGGAAAACCAAAATGCTTAAGACATAACACCGAAAAAAAAATGTCAAAATAGCAGATTAAATCCTACTTTATCAGTAACTACACTGAATTTAAATAGAGTAAACACTAATGGAAAAATTGGAAACTGGCAGAACACTAATGTTAATTGATTAGAAAGAGCCTACTAAATAAATATATCTAAAAAGGAGATACACTGGAGATACAAAGACACAAAGAGTTTGCATAGATAAGAATAGATTATGCAAACAATAACTTAAAAAGAACTGGAGTGGGTATACTAATACTAGACATTCAGAAAAATTATTAGTAGAGACAGTGAAGATAAATTTTCATCAAGAAAAGATAATTGTAGACCTTGTACCTTACGACGGAGCCAGCCTCAAAACAGATGAACCAAAAAAAAAAAAACAAAAAAAAAAAACAAAAAAAACAGATGAACCAAAAATTGATAAAGTAGATTTCATCTATTCAGAATTTAAAATTAGAGGTCAAGGTTGACTTTTGAATAAACCCAAAGACAATGATAATATAGCCCTTACATCTGTTAGATGAAGAACCCCAAGTTAGGGAAATAAAAATGTAGCAAAAGTAATTCAGTAAAATATTCAGTGGGATTTAACTAAGTAACTTTTAAAATGTGCCTTGAAAACCTTTATTTTTCTTGGACTATTTTTTCCAAAGGGAAAATCATTCAACTATATCATGTCTATTTGAGTTTTACTTTGCTTTTCTTCATTCATATAACAGTCAAATGTAAAAAACATGTCTGTTAATGGTAAAGCAAATTGGTTCCTAAGTCAATGAGTGATAAGAGTTTAAGCATATTTTGGAAAACTGAGGATGAGAATCCAAACAATTTAGAACTCTGGGGTAGAAAGATTTGTTTAGCAAATAATCGATTTTTATCTGAATTTCCTAAAATTTCAAAGTTACAAAATTAGAAATTGCATTTAAGGGACATGACGTGGGCCATTCTGTTATTGATTAAAAAAAAAATTAAAAAATAAATAGGTAGAGCTGAGGATGTAGCTCAGTGGTAGAGCGCTTACCTCACATATATGAGGAACACATATATGGGTTTGATTATCAGCAACACATATAAATAAGTATAATGAAAATCCATTGACAACTAAAAAATATTTAAAAAAATAAATAGGTAATTTTACATTCCTTATATTTTTAATGTATAGTGTTAGTAATGTCATTGAACTGTAGGATACACAATTGTAGAATTTTCTTTTAGGAAATGTGGCTCTTACCCATTCGAAGGCACTCTAGAGAAGCTTGACCCCAGTTCCTTGTAAATGAAGACTCAATATAGTAGCAGTGACCATGGAAAGGAATCCAAGCAGAGTGCTCTGACTCCGGACATCTGCCAGGCAGTTGTGGAGGTTCAGTGGCAGGTATTTCTATTCATAAAAAGATAGTTAAAGCAAAACCTGAAGTTTCTACTGTATATAGAATAATATTTTCACAGCTAAGGAGAATTATTATCATCTCAAATAATAAAAAAGAAAACTTCTAGTGTTCCTCATGTGACTTCATTTTTATTGTTGGCTTGTCACTTATCATTTTAAATATATTTCAACAGAATGCACTATGATATAGTAGCAATCAATCATAATTATAATTAAAGAGTGTAAACTTATAAATACCTATAATAATGTTAAAAGTTTAGAAGAGGATATTTGTAAAGGAATTCCTTTTCAAGTCACTCTTTTCTTTTTCTGGAACCCTAACTACTACAAATTCTTCTTAACTATAATAATAATCCTTGTAGTATAATTTATGCTATACTTAAGAATTCCAGGGTTGTGTCCATATTATCATTGGTTCTGATGAATCTGCATGCATTCTGATATAATTCTATTGAGAAGGCTGTGTTTTTGACATCAAAAGAAACATAATTTCTTAGGGAATTTATCATTGTAGATTCGAGGACAACCTCAATAGCAGACATGCAGAGATTTATAAAGAGCAAATAAACTCTAGAAATGAAGAAAATTTCCTCTCTCCATTATTTTGACCTATATATATAGGTTGACAGCCAAGTTGATCTTTGATTAGGTGAAGGAAGATGTTTTAGTTTATTCTTAGCTACACATGACACACTTATTCATAATATCAACAATGGTGCATAGTCGCTTATTCAGAAAATTCCAAATTTTCCAACTGTTTTTGTATATTTGTATATCCAATTACCATCTGATCTTTTGCAGAGAAAGTAAAAACTTTCATTGCAGTATGATGTCTTCCAGTAACCATCAACATCCAGGTAAACACATGCTGATTTCATCTTTGGCTCATCAGCTGCCCAATTAGTGTACCTCATCCTCCATTTATCAGTCCAAACATATTCATTGTTGGTCTGCAAGAATAAAAACAACCATGAACGTGGACACCATGCTTCATTTAGAAAATGCCAAAAGAACTAAGTGAAGAAGTATATTCAAGGCTGTGATTTGACCAAGAATCTTGAATATCTGCCGAGGAGCAGAAGGAAATGGAAAATCAAGTGACTAGTCCAGAGAAAGCGGAAGAAGAAAAACTAAAAGCAAATTATCCTCACGTGGGACAAAAGCCTGGAGGTTCAGATTTTAAGAAAACGATTGCAGAAAGGACAAAAATACTTTGATTCTGGGGATTACAACATGGCAAAAGTAAAGATGAGAACAAGCAACTTCCTACTGCAGCGCCAGATAGGACAGAGGTCTCTGGTGACCAAAGGACCTTCCTCAACTGGAAACCATCCCTTGTTGCTAGCAAGCTGGCTGGCTGATTAAAAGAGCGGTTCTGCATGAATTTTCTAGTTCCCATTATTCTCTTCATATGTTACTTATCCACTTTTTATTCCTTTCATTCACTAAGTCATTTGAGATTGACACTTTGCAGGTACCAATGGTGTGTGCTGCTATTGTAAGGGAATATACATGTGTAGAGGTTTTGATTAGTTTTAACAGTGACTGATGAAAAGGATATGTTAGAGCAACATAAGTAATCTACTTGAGAATATTTGTAGACATTACCTAACTCCTAGTGTGGGTTCCAACAAGCAAATTTTACAATTTTAATGTTTTGGCCTTCCTCACTTCATCTTAATTATAGCTTGGTATGTTACTCTTATTTAATGTAACTTCTGCCTTCATTTCTTCTGTATTTTCCTTTTGGATTTTGTAAAACAGAAGACCACACATTGGAAGAAAGGTCACATAATTCAAACATAAATAGAAGGGACTCCGAAAGATTTGTATAACTGTGCTTGAACTTGAATGACCTTAAACCTGTTTCAGCTTTAACAGTAGAATTTTACTTGAGCAGTATTTGCCCATTCTGGTTAACTTACGTGATTTCAGTGCTTCACAACTGCCCCCGAAGCAAGTATTCTTAATTAGATCTATAGTGCTAAATACCTTTCATTGTTGAAGATGTGAAAAAAGTATGCAGGTGCATCAACTGTTGAATTCACTTTTGTGCCATTTTTGTAAATACAGTAGTTTTTACTGTATTTACACACAACCTTTCATAAATATCTATATTAATTGCACATATTAGAAAGTAGATGATAAGGGGCTGGGGATATAGCTCAGTTGGTAGAGTGCTTGCCTTGCAAGCACAAAGCCCTGGGTTCTAACCCCAGTAACAAAAAAAAAAAAAAAAAAAAAAAGTAGATAATAAGCCAACTAGAAGCACAAGAGTTCCTCCTACACAAAACTCTGTTTTATTCCATTTGGACACTTAATTTCTTATCACATTTAGTCAGACAAACTTACGGTCACAAACTGATAGCATCAAAAATATTATTTATCAATAGTGTCCTTTTAACCATCTAAGGTATTTTATAGCTGACGTATAACATTAACCAGAGATAATTTGATTTTTTTTTAAATTCAAACATTTTCCCCCTTTTAACTTCATTATTTAATTTACCAAGTCAATTGTCAAAGATCCAATGACAAAAATTTAAAGCATGTGTTATCTCATTGGAGCTGGAGAATATCATGCTAAGTGAAATAAGCCAATCTCCCCAAAATCAAAGACCCAGTGTTTTCTCTGATATGTGGATGCTAATTCACAATAAGGGGGTGGAAGCTAGGGAAGAATAGAGGTACTTTGGGTTAGACAGAGGGAATGAAGGGAGGGGAGGGGATCTGGGGGTAGGAAGGATAATAGAATGAATCAGATATTATTACCCTATGTACATATATGATTACACAACCAGAAGAGTGAGAAGTTGTACCCCATTTATGTATGATGTGTCAACATGTATCAACTGTCATGTATAACTAATTAGAACAAATTAAAAAATCAAAAAATAGAAAAGATCACTTTATATACCAAAAAAGAATTTTTTTAGTATTCTCCCATGTTTGATAAAATAATCCCTGAAAAATCACTGATTCCACAGACATAAAGTACTGTTTTAGTCATAAATATTGGGATTTTGGAAAACTAATCATTCTAAAAGTAAAGAAAAGCCTAGTTTAAACTCATAAGAAAACTGTGACCACATCTGTGAGAAGAAAATGAATGATTTGTCGAATGGATTAATTATTAAAAACACAGTCAACAGAAATGTAAAAATGTCTCACCTAAGTTTAATCACTAAAATCATTATGGATGATTTTAAATATTCACTTCCCTTCTTAGAAAATACTCACTGCATAAAGTATAAATGTCCAGCACTGCATCAAGTCACTGGAAGTTGTATAAAATCTGACAGCAATCTACTTTCCAGTTTCACCTCCCTCTTATCCTTTTCCCTCTTCTTGGCATTTCTTCTACCATCCTAAGCTACATTTTAAAAGGCTGACTTTCCCGAAAAAGCCCTCTTGGTCCTCTGCCCTGGCCCAGCTCCTTCAATAACACTTCATAGGTGCCTCTCTTTAAAACTTCTGGTCTTATCCCTTAATTGACACCTCTATTTCCTCTATTTTGGAGGTTTTTGAGTTGACTGACTCGGTCAATATGGAAGGACAGATGGGCCACAAAAAATCAGAAAGGACTCATTTAGGAATATTTTGGCAACTTATCACTCTTAGTTCTGGGCCTTATCCCTTGCTCTGCCTATTCACTGCCAATCTCCCTTTTCTATGAAAGATTATAGGAAATTGACTGCAATGAAGTAATTCTCACATTTGAATGAAAGCTCTACAATTTGGGGACCCATAACAACTCTAGAATAGTTTTCCACAAAAAAAATCAAAAGTATTCCCATCACCTAGATACCCTGACCTGCTTTCTTAATTCCCATTTCAGAGTTGTAAGCTTGACACTGGAAAGAAATAAGCAAATAGTAAAAACTGCTCAGATGAAGAATATAATTTTAACATTTAAAAGCAAGAATAGAATGAATAGCGATCAGAAAAATTTTAGTTTGATTTCTGACACACATCACTAGCCTACTAGATCCTTGAAGGCAGTGAATCCTTGAAAGATGGAGTCTTATTAATGCTAGTACCATTCACATTGCCCACCACAGTTTATTTCACATAAGTGTTCAACAGAATGAACAGAAAGACAATCATTTAACCACAATTTATCAATCATGTCAAGTTGTACATGTTTTCAGCATCTTACCAAGTTACTGTTCAGGGCAATCCATACAGGCACATTAAAAGCTTGCATCTGCATCCATGCAAATGCATTACTGTAGGGATCCAGAATACTAGAAATTAGAGAATTGTAATCCTTGCAATATTTCTCTGCGTCATGCCATGTTAACTTCAATTTCATGAGTGAATAGCTGCTTTCACCATATTTAATAAAGCCACCTTTGGGAGTTGTTGTTGGAGAATGAGGCAAAGAAGGGTCTAGAAAAAAATAATTATTTTCATTAGCATTACCAGTAGTCATTAATCGAACATCATAAATCCAGACTGTCAGGTGTTAAAGTATCTTCATGAGCCCTTTTGCATCAGAAAGCAGAAACTTTATTTTTTAATCCATTTGCCTAATTAAACTAAATAATTTCTGAACTATATTTAGAATACTAAGGTGGATGTTTGATCAAGTATCCAAACTTAAAAAAAAAATGATTGCAAATTAAGTGTGATCTAATAACTGGATGAAAGAAATACCACAGTTTAATTCCACAAATTAAAGAAAACCTGTCATCCTGTCATGCCTGATTTATTTTTCTACCTTGGTCAAATGTCAAAGTCAAGCAGAGTCTTCCTCTCCTGTCCACATTTATTCCACTCTATCCTTGAGTTTGCATTTATTCATACCTGTTTGACTTTACCTGTGAATAATTCACTTTCAGGAGATTGTTATAGATTCTCAAGTGACATTCTACAAACAATAGTTACTGGTTCATTTAACCTTGGTCTAGAATCAAGTTTTACTCTTACCAATGATCTTCTAGATCCTTCCTTAGGCCCTGACATCTTATCCAAACTGAGCCAGGGAGCTGAATCCCCTGTAAGTTAGAGTCACTTCAGCTCTGGATCTTTCCTTCTTAATGTCCTAGCATGGGTTCCTAATCCCTGCTTTATGTTCATGCCAATATTCCAGGTCACATAAACAAGACACAAGGCAAAGCTTGTTTTTGTGGGCCCTAGGTGATGCCCTGGAGCAGAGGTCAGCAAAAAGCAGCCAGAAGATTAAATCTAGTCTATTTTAGTTTTATAGCCCATGTACTACCAATGGCTTTTAAACGACAGGGAAAAAAAATATTGCTTGATATGTAATCATGATATAAAATTCAAATTTGCATCCGTAAATAACATAGTTTTATTGGAACACAGACACACTTATCTGTTTACAAGTTATTTATGACTGTCAATGACCACAGCAGAGTTGAACAGTCCCAACAGACATTTATGGCCAACACAAAGTAAAATATTTACAACCAGGCTCTTAACAGAAAAAGTGCCCCCTGGCCTAGGGTTCTAGATATCCTTGCCTACCTGTTTTTGTCCTGGCCAATTTTCTGACCTCTTACAATTTATACCACCAGTCTACCACCTGCCCTGTTCTGTTTCTATAGAAGTACTGAAAACTTTCTTTGGGTTGTGCCTCCTACGAAGTGACTTCATTTCAGCAAGGGACAGTCTCCCTTTCTTCTGCTGTTGCTGCCATCTTGTGTTGACATAATATCATTAAACTAAGAGACCCTAAAATGTTAAGGCTCACGTGGAACTGCCTTACAGCTCCCCAACACGAGGACATCTGGGCTCATAATAATGACACTGAGAAATTTTGAACCATTAAACATAACAGGTGAAGCTTGAGGTAAAACTAATAGAAAAAAATGTTCACAGGTTATATACACCGAGGTAAATTTAGCTCTTCTATCCATTTTGCTTATTCAGAAAAACATTCATAGAAAAAAAAAAGTAGAAGGAAAAAAACCTAAAATATTAAGAGATTGTTTCTAGTGATTAGATCATAGCAAAAATGTCTTATGTCTTTTTTTAAAACAGTGTTTCTTTATTTTAAAAGATTTTCCTATCTAAATAATATATTTTGTAGAGGATTTGGAAAATACAGAAAACCAAAATGAAGGCACTTCAGCTGCCCTTTATCCCACTATCTGAAGATAACAATTCATTCCTATTTTCTCCTATTTCCTCAGTTTGTTTATTCTTGATTTTTAAGGGGATTGTGATAGCAATTTTGATCATTCATAGTTCATGTGATTTCATATGCTACCTTTTTTCACTGTAGCACTGTGAACTTTTTAAAATATCTTCAAAATATTCTATCACTTAAGTTTATAAGGAGAAAAATAAGATTTTGAATAAGCTTGTGAATCACTATTCAATTCTGAAAAGAGTTCCCTCTTTGCCCATAGAACACAAGAAAGATGGCAGCTCTGATACTCCTGGGCCACAGTACAGGCATCTCTAGGGTCAGCAAGGGGATTAGTCCCGGGACATCCCTTCCTTCCTTGGATCCAAAACCTGCAGGTACTGCAGTTGCCTATATGAAATGACATCTAATCTGATTTAAACATTACACAATATATACATGTATTGAAACATTGCATGGTACTCCCTTGATATGTACAATATTTTATGTTTTTATGTATCAGTTAAAATTAATTGAATAAACAATAAAATAAGATGATGTATCCACTGTGCACATATATGTATATTTTAATCATCTCTAGATTATGTATAATACCTAACACAATGCAAATGCAAGGCAAATGTTGTTATGCTGTATTGCTTAAGGCATAATAACAAAAGAAAACATCTGTACCTGTTCAGTACAAATGCAATTATTTTTTCCAAATATAAAAATATCAAAGATCTGCATCTGGTTTGATCCATGGATGTTGAATCATGATACAGATACAGAGGGCCAACTGTATAAAGAGGGAGGGACATGGCCTAGGGCTGACTTGTCGATGAAGAGTTAGAATATCTGCAATAATTTTCAAACATCTGAAAATATCCAAAGTGATTTTCAGTCCTGTCATGAGCTAACATTAGTTTCCTGATTCCCCAGAAAGTGTTGAACAATCTGTTAGGTCTGGGAGAACAAGTGCCTTCTAACTCAGTCTCATCCTCCGAGGGCTGTTCTCAGGATAAATCCCTTCCTACTCTCAGCCCTCACCTCTAATTGATTTTTAAATTTCTGATTCTTTTGTGTAGTTAGACATTATTACCTAGCCTATTAGCAAATTCACTAAACATTACAATGTGTTGCAACCCTCGTATTGATTCACAGTCAATATTCATATGTTCTGTTTTATTTTTATTTAGGCATGTCCAGTCTTCCTAGGAAAAGAGAAACTTAAAGACAGATCTCTACAGTTTTTAAGATACAGGATATAGGACAAATAATGATGCTTTGTGCCAGCCAATGCTTCTCACATTCTGTGCATTGAACTGTAGTATTCCTATGCTGATGTTTAGAACAAGGTACCCGTAGGAAAATATTCCAGGTTTCTAACAGTATTAGGTTTTGAGTTCAAGTTCAATCAGCACGGAGCTCTCTGTAATGATGAGGGAGCAGACTCCTGAATGAAGAGTGGAAGTGGCTCTCTTTCATCTATCAGCCTCGGATGAAATAAAGCGACGAACAAACCAACCAACTGATGTGCAAAAATGGTTCAGTTTTTAAAAACACACTCTAGAACCTTTCTTTCACAGGCAGGTGAGGCCTGCTAGGACTCACCAGAATCAGTCTGGCATATGTAGCCTCGCTTACTGTCACAGGTGTCGTCCATCCAAGTCCCTGCATCTCTCGATTTGCCTCCAATGATAACAACACAGTCGGCCTGCACATTTATGGATAAAGAAAAAAAAATGAATTAACAACTATTAAACCAGTTTGTTAATAAGCAAAAAAGATCCCTTGATATTCTTAACTTTTGAGTTTTAAGGTAGTCTAAATTACAGTATTAGTTTCCAACTAACTGTATCCACCCTCTGTGCAGATCCTTCACATTTGAACCCTTGCTATCTGATTTTAAAACCAAACAGATTGGGAAATATTTTAGACATAAGTCTGAAACTTTGCTATCAGAATTTTTATTAATTGCTACTGAAACTTAGGAATTCCATATGACTCCTCACCATCCAAAACCAGAAGTAAGTATTTTATGCTTAAGGGAAAATGAATATAATCCATATTTTTCATCATTAACTCAATTTATAAAAGTATTATTTCAGTTTCAGAGCAAATCGCTAGTTCAGCTAGAAAGTTTCACATCTTATTTATAATTTTACTAGGGAGTATGACAGGGTTGGAGATATATTCCATTTTTTAGTTGTGAATGTGTTTTCACTTTCAAGTTTCCTTAGAATAGTCTAACAATCAAAAGTGAATGAGAAAAGTCTCATGAAGACTGTACCTGCCAGTGATTTTTTTTTTAACCTAGCCATTATAATGACTACAGCTTACATTAATAATGTCTGACGCTGGTCTAAGTGCTATGCAAGTAATTAATTCATTTAAACTCACACCCATCCTGTGAGGTAAGTACTATGACTGTGCCAGTTTTTAAGACAAGAGAACTAAGGCACAGGGAAGCTAGAGAGCTTTCCCAAGGTCACACTGCTTAGAGCACTCAGGCTGTAAGCCTACACATTAATGTCAAGTACCACTGCTTCCCAATGAGTGAGAGACGCAAGGTGCCCTGGGGGCAGTAGGGCTCCCAGGGAAAGGGGTCACATAGCCACAAAGGAATGGAAGATTAGATGTAATGCCAGGAACTTTTCCCAGTCTACCAGCACGCCAAGGATAATAGAGCAGAAAGATGGAAAGAACTTGCATCTGTGGCATTGCTAGTGATCCATGTATCTCATTTCACCAATTTTAAGATGCGCATCTTTTGTATACTAACTTTTCTAAAATAAAAGATGCATGTCATGATCAGAAGCACATCAGAGTTTAACTGGCAGTTATGTTTTTGAGTGGCACATACAATCACAGTGAATTTTTCAGTCTATGGTAACTTAGGTATTATACCTTAGATGTAATGAAATACTTGTAATTAGTCTTTCAGACTCTGGACTTTGTGTCATGGAAATGATCCATATTCCTTACTGTTGAAACTGGTTTGGGGTGTGTGTGTGTGGTTTTGTTTGTTTGTTTGTTGTGGGTCTGCTTTTTTTTTTTTTTTTTTTTTTCGTATTTATGGACTACAACATCAGTCTAGATAAACTCACCATCCCATAGAACTAAGTCACTGGTGCTGGGTCACCTAACCACATGAAAGTGGGTGAGGACATGAATGCAGTGGCCAGTTTCTGAAAATTTCACCCAAGTACAAGGCTATGGACGACCCCATCAGCTATCCTTAGCTCAACTCTGCAAAGAGTTAGTTTTGAATCATTTAACTTCCACCCCTATCTTCCTTCCATTTCCCCTTCCTTTTTAAACTTAAATATAAGAAAAATGCACACTTAGAGTGTGCATTCTCTTTCACTCTACAAAACGTACCTTAACAATTTAAAAGAATAGAAATCAGACACACTAAACTCTACACCACAATGAAAATTAACCAGAAATTAGTAACAGCTAGAAAACCCGAAAATACTTAAAATGAAAGAAAATATTGTCAATGATAATAAACTGATGATACAAAAATTTAATTTTTTAAAAATGTGACTGCAGTTCATCTAAACAAAGCAAAATGACAGAAGTATCACTGTGAAGTAAACCTAGCTTTAACCCATTCCCTGAGCCACGGTTGATGGCAGCCCACGCTGCCACATGGCCACCATGTCGACCTCCATGCCTCCAGCATCCTGGTACCAAGAGCCTCAACTATCCTGTACCCTTAAATCCTACGTTCCAAAGATTCTCCACCCACCCCCATCCACAATCTGAGTTCTTTTCTTCCATTAGCCTGGCTCAGAGTCTCTACTCTACTCCAAAAATCCTGTGGGTTTAAGTGTAAGCCTTTTAAAGGTAAAAACAAAATCTTACGTTTCTTCACTCTTCTCACAATTCCTAGCATGCTGCTGGACATCAGCAGGGTGACTGTTCTATTATATAAGAATAAAAGTAGTAGAATAAAGAAGCAATAGTCTGGGCTGGGGATATAGCTTAGTTGGTAGAATGCTTGCTTTGCAAGCATAAGGTCCTGGGTTCTAATCCAGAGCACCGCAAAAAAAAAAGAAGCAATAGTCTTTGGCTAATGAACAAAAACACTTAGCACAATATTTGGCACACAAAACATCCTGTCCATAGGATCTCTGTCATGATGATGCTGATGCTGATGCTGACGATATCTTTAGAAGCAGTAGTAGCTTCCAGACCTGGACCCCAAATACTACAACAGCTGCAAGGAGAAAGAGGCAGCTGATGGAAACAAAGTTGAGGACCCTGGTTTCAAGTGTTACCACCAGCAATCCATCTTATCACAGATCCAGTTTTCCTCCTGCTTACTACCACCAATCTCCCAAAGCAAAGTGCTCCCTACCAAACATATACCCCTTCCCTCAAGGCCTGAAACGGTTAAAATCTGTAAGAATGAACCACAGTAAAGAGTAGTCTTGTAGACTTTTTTCCATGGGAAGTTAATCAATAATAAGATGACTCTATTGAAGCTGAGAATGTATAGAGAAGTGATCTGAAAGTCATATTTACATCTTCATAAGAAAGACTGCTTCTTCTTCCACCAGGGTAACCTTTCCCCCAGTTTGTATAATGAACTCCTCGCCCATCCGTCCAAAGGAACGTGTGCTCTGAATTGACATCGTTCAGCCCAGTCCAGGCATTGAAAGTGGAGTCCTTCATAAGATAGGTAAGAAATGCTAAAAGAAAGTTTCACAAAATCATTTTAAAACTCAAAATATGGAAAATATTTTTAATATGTTCATTTTGAAATACAGAGCATGTAAAAAAAATTCAGAGCATGTGATTCAAGTCTTTATTATTATTTAAAAGCACTTACGGTGAAAACAAACACATACCTTAGTATCATGTTAGCCACTGAGCTCTGGACTTTGAAAAGTTTCCTACCATAAAAGACTAGGTTTTATCTAGGCTACTGGACACAGTTGTGCAAGCTGCACCCTGCACAAAGCACCAGGGTGAGAGACACAAAGGAGGCTGAAGTTCATCCCATGCCCCACTCTCCATGTTATACACCCTGATCTGGGTTGTGGTTCCCTACCATCCAGAAGAAAGAGGTACATTTTTTTTAATTCATAAGAAGTCATCCTATGAATTAGCAGCTCTCCTTATTATGAAAATAAAACACTCCAATTATAACTACTATAGAAGAGAAGGCTCTTAACTCAGAACACTTCCAAAAATTGAAACAAGGAGCATTAGTTTCTCAAACTAGCTGTATCTCAGATTACTGAAGCAAAAGAGCTACCCAGGTGGGATTCCTTCTGGATGGCCAACTCCTAGGGGTCACTGGTACTGAGTGTTCCTGGATCCAGTGCACATATGATGCTGAAGTGTTCACATCATTGGGTAAAGAGATCTGGAGAAATTCAGATCATGTAGAACAATATGGCATCTTGTTCCTTTATCGGTTCTGTGGCGGAGAGGACAGTGGCAAATACCCAGGATCTACAAAAGGTTTCAATGTACATGTGCCACATTCCCTTTCTTTAGCCCATCCCCATTCCACTGTGCCTTCTACTGCCAGCAACTGTGCCTAAACCTTTGGTTTCTAGGTGGATGAGTGCCTGCTTAAAAGAACAGCATTCTGTGAACATTTATGCTTAATCATGTCTCCTGAATGTAAATTGGAATGAAATAACTAAGTTCTTGGGGTTTCTAACAGAAAATGCACTTGAAGTCTACAGAGGTGCATTGGTCTGTTTACTGATGAACCAGTAATTCCAAGAATCGGCCATTGTCATATGCTAACTCTTTGCAGAGTGGTAGAGCAGTAATCAGCTCACCCAGAGACTTACATTTTTTTCTCCATTAACTAAAGGTAAAAAAGCAATAACAAAAAAAAGACTTCTTCCAACATGTTTCAGAGAAATAAGAGCATGGGTAGATATTTACTTTGGTTTTATTTTGCTTCATGAGTAAGATCCTAACTTTTGCCTATTCCCAACTTGACATGAAATGTGGAAAAGTTCCACCTGCCAATATTCAGCACTGACTTTTTTCACTGCCAACAACCACAATAAGAATTCAACAATGTGTGCCTGTTTTGCCAGGAATAATGTTATTTTATCTGAAAATTGTTTCCTTCTGTACATCTCTATTACCCAGGTTCTAATTTTGCTATGCCAGGAATCAGTACTTTGTGGTTAAGAGAGGAAATCAATTATTGTGTTTCTCTGCTGGGTAGCTAAGCCCAAAATATGGAGGCCAGTTAGAGAAATGTGAATGTAATATTCTTGTAATGTGTGCTGTGGTTTGACCCTTTGCTTTGGGTGTCTGGCAAGTTGTTGAACTTGTCAGAGGTTCTCAGTGAACGCTTAGTTGGTCTGTTGTACAATTTGTTCTAGAAAAGCACATGACAGCATTTATACAATAAACACAAGGAAAGCACCCCACAGGTTTCTAGTTCCTTCTTTCTTATACGTTTGAAAATATGTCATTTTTGGTAGTCAGTGATTTTGGAAGTCAAAGAATCTCAGAACAAAGAAAATGTAGAGAATATCCAGTTCACATTTTTTTCCTACAACATTCTCATTAATTTATACATACAACAAACATCTAATGAACCTCTTTGCTACAGTAAGTGTGACTCTATCAAGTGTCCACCTGAGTGTCCCCCAATTTAAGTCTTTGTGTCCTTTGGAAACCTCAGCTCCCTCACTAAGCATCTGATCTGATCAGGTCTTGATATTGGAATGGCCTCTTCATTTTGAGTCCAAATCTATAGCCCTGTAACTGCCACTCACTGGTCCTAGATCTTTCTTTGGGGGCTGCTCAGGATAATCCTTCAAACTGTTGAACCTTAGGGTCTTTGATTCATGACTCACTTGCAGTGGTTCCCAACCTCTTTATCATTAGACTGAATCTCCTGCAGTTGGTCAACATCCTCCTTAAAAAGTGAAAATCACAAATCTAACCTAATACCTATCTTAGCAAAGTCTGCCCCCAAAAGACCACACAAAGTGGTCAAGCAATTCTTTGGCAACAGTAGAATGAATTTCACCATCTGCTATAGGGACATGGCAATATCTCTCCTTTGATGCTCTTCATCACTCTGGTTCATCCTTACATTTGATAAAAAAATTTTTTTCTATATTTGTTCGAAGTTCACATTTATCAGTTTGATTGTATTATAAGTTATAGGATCATGTGACTAGAAGAGAAGTAAATGGGAAATCAGCAATGTTTCCTTTTAGTCTTGGAACCACTCTTCTCTGGATCTTTGGGAAACAAACTGAAATCCAAACTTCACTTTTACCAGTGAAGTTCCCTGACTCAAGTCTCTCTGAACACCATTTCCTCACTCTCCAAATAGGATAATAATTCCTGCTTCATGGAGTGGCTATGAAAATAGAAAAATATTCTATGTCAGAAGTCTACCATGACGCCTGCAACTGAATAAAATCATTCTAAATAAGTGTTGCTGTTGTTGTTGTTGTTTCCCCTTACTGGTTTCTACTCTGAAAAACCAAAAAGATACAATCAGCAATCCTACCATCCATGAGCAAACTTACATATTTAAATTCATCAATGACTGGGAAATGGTCTGCTTACCTTGCTCTTTTTCATTGCGTATGGATACCAAATTTCCTTTAAATCCTATGCAAGCTTTCCGTGCCTCTTGCCAATTTTTTCTTTCTTCTTCAGCAAATCCAAAGATTTTGAAACACTGAGATGGAAGGAGAAAAACTTAGGTTAATTAAAGATAATAAAGTTTGCTCTGTGGAAATCAAAATTATTTTGGCTGGGGTTGTAGCTCGGTGGTAGAGCACTGGCTTACACCTGTAGGACACTGAGTTTCATCCTCAGCACTACATAAAAATAAACATATAAAAATAAAGTTATTGTGTCCATCTACAACTAAAAAATTATATATATATATATACATATATATGCATATATATAAAAACAGAGCTAAATACAAATTTTCTTAATAACCAAATAGGGATTGAAAAAAATGTTAACTTTTGACTTACAAAGTTTTACTCTCCCTTGAGATAAAAGATACAATGATTTGGATACCTCAAGCATGTTCTCACTTTCTATTGAGAATTTGTCATAGGAACCTCCACTTATACTTGCCAAAACTTTCCTAAAGTGCTGAGTAGGCAAAAGCTAACTTTGAGCAGAGAGATTTGCAATGTCATGCTCCAGACTTGTCAATACCAGGACTGCAAATAATTCTCCTAGTACCTTGTTATTGTACAAACTCCAACCTTCTTTACAGCCGCCTGGGCTCGGGGGTGTAGTAGGCATAACAGTGGCATTGATGCTGCTGTTGTGTCTTTGGCAAATGAAGGCATTTGGATAGCCACAGTTAATGTCATTCCAAAACCCTGGCAAAGAGCAAAGTAGTTAAATTAGTCTTACATGTTTATGTTTAAAAACACTTACTCTACTTTAGAAGTGTGTTTATATTATATAAGGATTCTCAAAAATGGCCTAGAATAGGGCTGGGGAGATAGCTCAGTTGGTAGAGTGCTTGCCTTGCAAGCACAAGGCCCTGGGTTTGAACCCCAGCACTGCAAAAAAAAAAAGGTCTAGAATATAATCAAGTGGTTTTTGTACCAGTGACTAGAAGAATCCATGCACTATCCCTTTTGTTATGTCCTTAGACCAATAATAACTCAGCTTTATAGAGAGATTTCTATGAACCAAGCATGTGCTTGGTGTTGCAGATACATTAACTAATTAATAATCACTAATAATAATAATCTAACAATATCTAAGCATCTGTACAGTTTTAGATGCATTATCTCATTTAATCTTCACAAAATCAGATTATATCATTATTCCCATTTTAGAGCAATAATATGGAGCTAGAAAAAGAGATAAAGGTGATAGATAAACATTCTGGATATTGACCACATGTAGGATCATGAAAAAAAATTTAATTTGGGAAGAAATGAGAAGATTGACTATCATTTATTAGTTTAATGGTAAGCATCCTTACACATTTCTCCTTATAAATTGATAGCCATGCCATTAAGATTAGAAATCTCCTTTTCTTGCCTGACTTAAGTGCACACTTGCTACTTTTAGCCTAAGGATGTAGGAAATGACACATAACACCACAAAACAAACTCCAGAAGATTTTTGTGTTGTCACCTGAATTTGTATACATGGTTACACAGTTTTCATCCTCATTTGCAAAATTGGGTTCACCTGTGGCCCAAGCTACGTAATCCACTTTACTTCCATCCATCCAACTGGAAAAGAAAATTCAAGCATTTTGCAACAATTCATTCAGTAATAGTGGGCTACAACCTAGAGATGGGAAAGGGCAAGTCAATCAAGGGTAGGGAGCACAGGATGCTAAGCAAACAGAAGAAGGAACCAAAAGAGACTGGCAGGAAAATCCCAAATGCCCAGGCACTTGGTTGTCCCTTAGCACCATGCCCCTCTGTAGCAACCCTCATGTCTCTGGGTCAAATTCACAAACAATATAAAATTGGATTTAATCTGGCAAAATATCAACTATCTTTGTTTTAGGATATCATCAGTTATTAGTAAATCATCCACTAAAATGTATTATACAGATATGAATAATGGATACTGGTCAGTCTATCTTCTTTCCCTTCCCTGGAAGAAGCTACCTTTAGACCTGAAGTAGGAGAAGAAATGAAGATCCCAATTACTCCGGAAATTGACCAGAAGCAGAAATCCCTCCACAGTAGTATTCAGGTATGATTCCCACATCACCCATAGAGAGGCAGAGAATACAGAATTTCTCATGGGGTTCATTCTTTCAATATTATGTTTCACTCTGGTTATTTGTAAGGTAGGTGGGTCAATGCCTGTTTTCCTAAATTATAGAAACCCAAAGATTGTGAGAGCTGGAAGGAAAAGAGATCATCAGATCCTGCCTTCTCATTTTAGAGATGATAAAATAGGTCCTTTAAAAATAAAGGGCTTGAAGTAAAGACTCTTGCTCAAATAAGTTAATAAATGTCACAGGGAACATATGTGGCTACAATATCTATGCATAAGCCAGGAGGCCATATCTGTGCTTCAAATTCAGAACATACATTTTAATAAATAAGGAAAGAAATCCCAAAATAGTACTAATTTCTTCCCTCCTGCACAGTTTTTCTTGTTTCTATCCAACAAAAAGCAGAACAATCATTTTTTTGAAAGGAAAGTACTTTGAGCAGTTGAGACGTACTCAAAACCCTACAGCTAGGCAGTTCGTAGGAACCAGCAGTCAGAAAAGGATCCTGTGGGTCTAGGAACTATTAGTCCAATGGGACCATGATTTTTAAAATAAATTGAGCATTAATATCTATCTAATTTCCTAGTCGATGATTTACTGATGGCTGAAACAAAGACTGGTGGCATTTGCAGATTAAATTCAATTTTGAGTTGTTTGAGAATTATTAATGTTAAAAATATTTAACAGGATCAATTATAATTCTTTTTTACTTTCTTAAGGAAGACTTCAGAACAAAAAATACTATATAACGCTTTAAAAAGCATTCAGCAAAGCATTCAGCAAAATGCAAAATAACTCAAAGATATTTATCAGATTACTATCCTAAGCAAAGTTGTTGTAGCTTGATTTTACTTACGTAAACTTCTTATCCAAGCTAATCAATAAACCAATAAAATATGGTGTCTGTGCACCATTCCTGTTAACCTGGAAGATGAAATTTTACATAAAATTCAATTCACAACCACATAATAATCAAGTTCTTAAATAAAATCTACATATTAACAAGTCTATATGGAATCTTTTCTAAGGTTCATGAAGAAATGTTTTATGTTCTTCATAGTAATAGAAAAAGATATACACACAATGTATCAACCCACATTTATAAAGGAAATTTCTTAAGTCATTCTCCATAATATCAAATGCCCATAGTAGGTGTTGAAAACACCCTTTAAAACAAAGTAGCTAGAAGAGATTATGCATCAAAGCAAATACTTTTATATATATATGCATATATATGGATTTATATACATTGTATATATTTAATGCATATTACTTATATTTTATATATGGATTTAATACATAATATATAATATAAATATATATAATATTGCATAAATAATGCAGTCAGATTACATACTCATACTGATGTAATCAAATGAATTTTTTTTCTTTCAGTATGGATCAACTTATTTTTTGCTATTCTCCCTCTTACTTCCTTTCTTGGAAACAATTAGGGATGCCATGAATATTTTTAAATCAGAAAGATCCTGAGTCAAGCACTCTTAGGAGAAAATAAACTATACCTTCAGCAATGCCTGACAATTTGGGGACATCCAAGAAAGATTTTTTTACATGAATAATCAAGCTGTACTACTTGTTAACCAGAGATTTGATCCAAATAAGATTTCTGAAAAATTATTAACCAACATATATGACATAAAAAGGGTCCAGGAGTGATATATAACAATTTGTTAAGACTTAATATCTTTGAAAAATCAAATTAATGAATTCAAAGCCATCAAGTATGAATTCTCATAAAGTCCAAACTAAAAAACGCTTCTGGATTCTGCAATTCTGCATTGAATATTCAAACTATAAGGTAAAACATCCGTCAAGGCCCATAAGGGAGGGAGCTTCCATTATAGCCACCCGAACTTAGGACCTGCAACTTTAGCAGTTTGAAATTCTATCGTGGAGCGCCAAGGGTAGACATTATTTGTGTTTATGACAAGTCGCTGTTTCTTAAATTAATCATGTTCTTACATATTTCCATAGGAACTTCTTTTCACTTTCACTTTTAATAGAAACAAGATCACCAAAATTCCTCTTGCAGAATGCTCGGGCATTGTCCATGGTTTCCTTCTCTTTGCTAAAATAATACTGGTAGTCTTTGTAAATAACCCATCCATCCTCAGTGACTGGTGGATCTGAAAAAATGGTGAGAAAAGGTAATGAATTTTACTTGAAGACTCTATAACTTTGAGATCCCAGAATAAGCAGAATTTCTATATCAAATACAGACTGTATTGCTTAAGGCCAAATGTTCACCTCTCACCAACCCTACAAAAACTAGGTAGTTTCTCTCCCTAAATTCCATTTGTCATTAGAGGGTAAAAGAACACCCAGTGTGATCATAGGATAGCATAGCTGGAAGCAATTATGTAAGTGCACCACGGTGTTCTAGGTCCAGGAAAGTGAGCTATGAGAAGTCAGATTTTATCCCAATCTAAGAAATAACTTTTTATAGATGATCTTAGGTACATCAGGGTAGAATTGGAAAACCAAGGAATTCATATACCAAGAAAACTTCTAAGACTTCTTCCAAATAATGGACTTTTGTGGTTCTATGCTATAGGAGACTGAGCAAAGTCCCACAAAAATACTCAGGTCTTAATTCCTGAAATCTGTGGATGCTATCTTATAAGGAAAAAAATTGTAATTGTGATTAAATTAAGTATTTTTTGAAGGCGAGATCTTCTGGGCAGACCCTCAATGTAACACAAGCCCCCTTATAGAGAAATGGAGAGGGAGATTTGACTATGTAAGGGTAATATGATAACTGAAGCAATATCCTGCAATGCTGGTTTCAAGGAAAAAGGGACTGGATGCAAAGGAAGCAGCTCTAAAAGCTGGTAAAAGCAAGGAATCAGACTCTCCCTTAGTGCCTCTGAAGGGAGTATGATTTTGGCCCATTAAGGCCAATTTCTTCCAGAACCATAAGAGAATAAGCATGTGTTATGTAGTGTGGTGCTAGGGATTGAGCCTAGGGCCTTGGGCATGCGAGGCAAGCACTCTACCAACTGAGCTATATCGCCAGCCTAAGTCTGTTGTTTTGAGCCACCAAATTTGAAGTGATCTGTTGCAGTAGTCATTGGCTACATGCTAAAGAAGAGGAAATCTGGGCCCTTTGGTTCATAAACCCATGGGAAGCTATTCTAACAGGTCTTAGGTTTGTGCATATGAACTTCTTTCTAGAAAAGAAAATCCAACCCTGCATGAGAGTCTCAAAGATACAAAGAACCTGCTCTCCACCCTCCTTGGATAATTTTTTTCATTGATAAAGGGTAAAGGTGCGGGGAAAGACTACCAATACAGAAATTGGAAAATATAGAAACACCTACTGTCTTGAGGAGCCGGTGTTGGCTCTGGTTTTAAGGTTTTTCCTGTAAAACAAGAGGAAAAAATAGATATAAAAAGTGCTTGAACTTCTGTGATCACAGGTCCTTCTATTTCCATGGGTCAATAGTGCTAAAATCTTTATTGTTCTCCCCCTACCCCCTCCACTGCCCAACTCACTTATGTTGAGAGGATGAAAATGAAGGAAAAAGAATTATTAATTAAAATTTAAATAAATTAGGTACAATAATGGTCACCAGAAATTGGAAGATAGTTTCTAGGCACATGTGGTAACTTAAAGGAAAGAAAAGAGCACAAGTTTTAAAATCAGGAAGGCCAGCTTCAAATATAAGCCTAGATTTAATGTGTTTATTTTGTTAACTGCTAAAAGGGATTAACGGTATGTGTAAATAGATGGGGTAAAATATGTGAGTTATTGGTATGCAGTAGGTACTCAATAGATATTAGGTTTCCAGTGAGATACCTTATAGTTAGCTGTGAAATCACTTAAAATTTCATTATTCAATTGTGAACTATTTATGTATAAAATATGAATATATTTTCTCAAAGAATCTTATTAAATATGCTTTATTAAAATTTAAATTAATTATTTTTCTTTCTGAGGAGTTAATAATGTATCTGAATTTTCTTGGAATCTGATAAAAGGACTCAGGTTACCCACCTTTTGGGTTAATGTATTTAACATCTAGAACAGTAGAACAGAGTTGTTTTACTAATAATACAAAAAGGATACTAGTCATTGGCATCCAGGACACCTTTTTAGAAACATGGTCCCTGGTTCATCTGTTCCAAAACTTTGAAAGCACTGTCTAAGCAGAAGGAATAAGGAAGCTAAGCAGCCAGGGAGCAGGGGCATTGAGGTGCCCTAGCGGCTGAGTGGGGCAGCTGCCATGATTTCCCAACAGCAGAGGGCGATGTGGTTCCATTTATCTATTAAACAAAGGAAGCTGATGTAGATATTTAGTTCAAGGGTATGTTTGCGTGTTTGTTGTGTGTTTATCTTAACATCAGAACCTGGATCTCTGACCTCAGTGTTTGACTTGGATGTGTGGAACTTTCTGAGTCACCTTATAACATGGTTGGTCTAATGGCATCAGGGACTTCCAAATGGTGCTTGAACTTAATGTCAAATATTGAGGTGAGAAATCAACACTTAAACTATGCAGACCTGGAACAGCTTTAACCTATTTGATGACTGGTGTCAAAGGTTAGAGGTGAAAACCAAAAAAGAAATTTCATTGCGCTTTTATTACTCTGCTTCACAGTGCAGGTCACCCACCCACTCCTGCTACTGTAGAACTGGGCCAAAATCAGAGCTGCTTATGGGAACAGTTTTGGAGGATGTGACTCTTGTCCTGGACTTTTGATCTTGTGTTCCTTTGGAACATTTATCTGTGCATGATGACTTCATTCTTATCCTGTGAAGTGACAGTCCCTGACAGTTCCTTTATTCTGTAGTTTGTTTGGTTCCACTAATATAGAGAGGACTCAGGGGTGTCAGAAGATTCGTGGTCCAATCTCAGAGAAAGGGAAGGGCAGTTGATCATACCTTTTTGTATTTGGCAGATCCAGTTGTTAAGATGTTCACAGTTAATATCATTCCAGGACATACCAGGCTCACCCTTCAACTCACCACAGTACTCAACATTTTGATAATTATTAGGTTCTCCATAAGCCCAGTTTTCATATGAAACCTGTATTAGAAACATTACATTCGATCTTAGCCCAAAGACCAAGAAGCAGTGCTATATTAGAAACAAGATTGCAACTATTAACGATCTGTGTCAGGTCAGTGTCAATCATCTGTCCAAATAGAACAAAGAAATGTTTGCATTTGTCATCCACTTATTTATTTTTTCACCAGAGCTTTGACTTGAAAGCAGTTTATGAACATGAATGAGAAAGAAATAGCTTTTATTACATGGAAACTTTTGAAGTTGACTAAAGTAGGAAATTGATTATTATGACATTTTCTTTGCTCTCTTTAAATAGAATGGATCCAAGGGCCACAAGAGTGGAATTTATACATAGGAAAAACTTAGCAGAAAAGTTCCACTTCTCAGTATGGGAAGCTACTAAAACTACTCTTAAAAGATAATATTTCAGTGAGTTGTTGGAAACTTTCTGTTTATTAGATCGGTAGGAAAAAGAAATATAATTAATTCTTCTTACAAAGAAAAATACCTATAAAATGTTGCTAACAAACCTACCAAACTTTGCCAAAATGAGCAGTGGAAATCAACAGAAGTCCTACATTTAGGTACTCTACAGAGTTTTCATTGTGATCAGAGCCCACAGAATTTTGGACTGAGCACTATGATCTTTTTTCCAGAGATACGAATATAAAATCCAGATATCCATGAAGTCACCAAATAAACCATTCTAAGTACCTTGAAAAATTGCCGGTGGGTTACAAGAGGAGACAGAACTGAAGTGATACAAAATAATTTCCTGTAACAACTAAGATGGCTAAATATTGCCAGCAAGTGCCACAACATTTTATTTCCCCAATTCTGAGAATGGAGAAATCGGATAAACCCTAATGGAAAAGTAAAAAGTTGTGCCCAATTCTGCTACCTAGAAGAGGCTATATAACACTCAGTCTTGAAGAATTTTAACTACTTGCACACCAATTTTGTATAGAATGAAGATATTTTATATGAACTAGTGCAGTGAGTTTCTATTCTTTTTTTTTTTCCATCCAGTAAACCACATTATTGCTTTGGGTTATCAGGAGAACTATTTACCCAAGAGCAGGCTACAGGTCCTCAAAATGTGTTTATTTTGCATAAAATATTGTATCTAGCCATCACAATAGCCTGTCTTACTGAAAATTTTAATTAAGTCAAAGGATAACATCAAAGTAAATACATGAATGGGTAAAAATGATGTATTAAATTAAATTACTCACAGGAGAACCATCACTCCAGGTGAAA
The DNA here is from genome assembly GCF_902686445.1 of Sciurus carolinensis. NCBI lineage: Eukaryota > Metazoa > Chordata > Mammalia > Rodentia > Sciuridae > Sciurus > Sciurus carolinensis. The sequence continues at coordinate 27,406,017 of NC_062224.1, forward strand.
CCCTCTGAAGGACTTCCATAAGTCAATCCCAACCAAAACAGTTCATGGTAGTGCCCACTACCCCTAACAAAACATAAAGAAAACATGCTATTTCAAGAAACAAGTTCAATAACCTGTAAGACTTACCAGATTTGAAATTTACCTCCAAAATATAAATTAGCAGACTAGTTAAAAGATTTAACACCTAAAATCAAGTATTGTAGAATAGATATGTGTTTTGGTACAACCTAGAAATATAACGAAAATGGCCCACTGTTTGAGAAGAAATCCTTGCAAAGCAATGAACATTGGTAATTTATTCATTCATTTGATAAATGTGTATTGAGTGTTTCCTAGTTGGTGGAGCAATTTATGACTGAATTTAAACTTCTAAAATTAAAGGAATTTGAACTAAAAGTAGATCAACCAGTGCCCATGAATTTGGGACATGAAACAGGTGTTTAAAGTAACATCATGACCCAACAATTTCAGAAATGAAGCATTTTGTCAATATCATTAACATGAAATGCAAACAGGTAAAAGAAAAGGCACTTACGTTATTAATCGCCATATTATTTGCTGCTCCTCTTTATTATTGATGCTAGCTAGTTCTCCACCCAGAGCTCGACAGAAATCTCGAGATTCAAACCATGTCTTCTTCTCATGTTTTCCTTTTGCAAACAGCTAAAAATATGATTTCAGAAACCATTTAACACTTCATAGCTTGCCAAATCAAAAGAAGTAATCATCTGCTTTTGATGAGATGTCATTTATAGAAAAGTAAAACATTGTAATATCCCCAAACAATATAATTCTCTTCATGTAAAATCAACTTATGAGTGAATGCTTGGGTAGGAAAACTTGGGGGGTGATATTTTTGAGAAAACCTTAGAAAATAAAAGCATTTTATTAGATAAAATTATTTCATTAGATTAGAATCATAGAAGCATATGAATTATGTACATAGCTCATTGTGGAGGAAAGAGGTGATTTGGTTAAAAGTGAAAAGAGGACTAGAGATGCAAAAAAAAAATAAATTTTTGGTGCAGAAAAAAGCAAACATATAAGGAAAGCCTTAAGGAAAATGACCTCCCTAAAATTGTGCTCTAGCTGGTTATTCTGTTTAGCTTCAATGGTGAATAACCTCACAATCTTCCAACACGTGGTTGATAGTGTCCTTCAAAACTACCTTGTCTTATTTCCTCCAGCTTGCACATTTTAATAACTAGTGGAGCACAAAGCAAAGACGGACACTCATCTGGCAGAAATCAGTTACAAGGTAAACTTCATTTAGTGACTTTCATAATTTAGGGACTATTTCCTATTCTCCAGGGGACTGCAAATAGAAACTATGAAATGGAATCCACAGTGACCTTCCGGGATGGATCTACCAGTATGTAACAGAACAGGAGTTCATCGTAGCCACTGACTTGTATAATTTTCATTCATTGTTCATGAACATCACCTGGCAGGCTATGGGAAAAGGGATTTGCTTTTAATGGACTCTGGATGCCTAGGTTGTCATCAAGAAATGTGAGAAAACCTTCACCTTGACCTGAATTTGACTTGAGCAAGTTTTCACATCAGTAGCTTCCAAGACTTCCAAGTCTCCAGTGAGCACTTTCCCTGAGGTAGACTCCAATACCAGATTTTATTTTCTTAAATAAATTTACTATTAGCTGAAAATGATCAGTTCCCACATGTTAATACTTACAAAGGTGGTCTATGTATTTCCAAATAACTACTAACTCCAACCCTGTCTAAAACTTCATCATTTCTCATAAAGCAAGTATACTGATCTGTTGAACAGCGATCTGAATATTGTTTAGTGGAATTCCTAGTTCGCTTCCCAGCTCTGGATAATTCTGTTGCTTATCTTAAAAAAAAAAAAAAAAATCTGCAACAAATCTCCACAGCCTACCACCCTCAGGCAAAGGGCTCTATATGCAAGGAACCTGGCCTTTATGTAGTGAAGCAAAATTTACAGAGATAACAATAAAATACCTAGTCAGCTTTGGGTTAGTCCTCAAATAATCCAGTCTCTTCTCTCTTGGCTCAATATATTCCCTTCTATATAAAATAACTTTTAATCCTAACAAGTCTACCTGGATTGAACAACTCATTGATCTCTATTGCTACTGAGGCAGGAAGGTAGACCATGCATACGCAGATAGGATAAGGCCCCAGAGAGGGGAAGGAGGGAATGAGGCCTAGAGAACATCCTGTCCCTGTCCTTGACGGCTTCAACCACAGTGACTCTTCCTTAACTACCCCTACCCCTACTCCTAGCAACGGCCAACTACCAAATCTCTAAAGCACTACTCTTGTGCCAACAAACCCTCACGCCATCTTTATGTAAATAAAGGCTTGAAAACTACTCTCTCTGGATTTGTTGGAAAAGACAAAATAGAATTGACTGGTCCCTCTCTGAATCCTATACCCAACCAATCACCTATAGGGACAGATCGAGACCATAAAAAGCTCTAGACAATAAATCTGTTGGCAACCCTCTCTTGGAATCTCTCCCTCTTGGAGAGCTCTGCTTACTTTCTATTGCTGTAATAAATCCTGTTACTTTGCTCTCACCCTTGTGTTCATGAATTTCATTCCTCTAATTTGCAAGATAATCCATCCATCCATGCTCCATGGTACACTACTAGTGGGAGTGACCAGCTCAACTCCCCATATTCTTTCTTCAATTAGAGACACTAGACAACTTCATTCTGAAACAGGTTTTTTTGTTTTGTTTTGTTTTGTAATGCTCAGATGGACCCCAAGGTCTCACATATGCTACGCAAGGGCTCCACCACTGAGCCATGTCTCTAGGCCTGACAGACATTCTTCATCAGTCTCGCTGAAGAGTCTTGTAAGGCATGTCATGACCATATGCCATCAAAGAGGTCATGACTGCAGGACAATAATATTAAGCAGTAGATATATTTCTGTACTTGCCTAAATGTGACTTTTTCTAGAAAGGATGTGACATATGAGAAAGAAAGAGATGGGGGAAAGGGGGATAGATCCAAATTCTTAATTCATTGAGGTTTTATTTGTTTCTGTTTTTGTTTCTATTTCTGTTTGACTGACTGTTTATTCTGGTGAACTTGACTGTATCAGGAAGAAATAGATGGTCCAACCTTGGAATGTGCAGAATAAGAGTAGATACTGGGCTGATATTTAACGGGCACTGAAAAGCCACGTGCCCCCACCCCTCCATGCCCTCGTCCTCCATTGGTATGTCCATCAGGGATGAAATCAGAAAAATGAAGTATTTTCTCTTGAATACCTCCATGGCACTATTGGAGATTAGTTTGCCAATTAAGTTAGCTGAAGCTCCAAGAGCAGGCAAAAAATGAGATGCAATAGGATAGCAGGAGGGGGAACAAAATTTCTTATCAAGATGAAAAAAATTATGAGCTCACAATAGGATCAGAAAACCTGGATGAACAGAGAAAACAGAGAGGGTATGATAATAGGAGGCGGGTGAGGAAAGACTTCCACAAGTTACATTTGTGTTGTTGGCTGTGTTTGTTGGTCTAAACAGGCCACCAGCACCCACCCAATTGATGGTCAGATTCTCTCTAGATCAATAAAATCAAAATAAAATTTCTAGGGTGTTTGCTTTTTTTTTTTCCTGCATATTTGTCTAATTCCTTAGGTGATTCTTTGGGCTGATGGATATTGCCAATTCTTTATTAGCTTAGGGACAGATGCTTACCTTGAAGCACAAGCTTGTTTTACTGGTGGTGCCCCAATCCTCCGGACACTTGGGCTCGGGAGTTGTCGTGGGCTCTGGTGGCCGAGTTACTCCTTCTGCCCAGTGCTTGCACACAAATTTTGCCTTTTCATCACATTTCAGAACATCCCATAAACCCCCTGCAAGCCCTGTTCTCATGGCAACACATCCCGCCTTTCGCCCTGCATTAAACACAGAAAGCAGAATTCAGTCCCCAGGTGCCGACCGCGGGCCTGCCATGCGCACAGCTGCCTGTTCCAGGCGGAGGGTCAGCGTGCGCGCTCAGATCTGCACGCGGGACGCGGGACAGGAGGGCGGTACGGCAGCATTTGGCCGGAACCATCTCTGGCCTTTTATTTACATGGTCTGTATCCAACTGAATTATGATTTAGTCATAGAAAGTTTTTATAACATTTTGAATTTCTAACATCTGGCAGGGCACCTCACACATAATCATACCGTGATACAACATTTTAGTGTGATCAGAAGTGCCATAATGACAAAGTAGTGGGTTAGTGCTCCTTCCTTCCTTCCTTCCTTCCTTCCTTCCTTCCTTCCTTCCTTCCTTCCCTCCCTCCCTCCCTCCCTCCCTCCCTCCCTCCTTCCTTCCTTCCTTCCTTCCTTCCTTCCTTCCTTCCTTCCTTCCTTCCTTCCTTCCTTCCTTCCTTCCCCTTTCTTCTTTAGTTCTTTAAGAACTTTTTCTCCCCTTGGGTCCTTGGTGGTCTCCCAGGGCTAAAGTGGTTTACAGACTTCAAAATGAGACACTCCTGAGGATGAAGATTTCAGGTAAGTTACTCAACCACTCTGAACTTGATTCCTCATCTTAAAACGCAAGCACAGGGCTTTGCTGACAGAGTTGTGACAAATGTCAACTTCAAGAAGTACTTAAAATAAAACGATGAATATGTTAGGGGGAAGGACGAAGAAAGGGGTCACTTATGGAGAGGGCATTAGACATATCATCAAAGAAAGTCCCTAGGGCTTAGGACAGTGAATCACAGAGAACCTTATTGACACAAACATCTGGAAAATGGGAACTGGTATGTCAAATCTCCCTGGTGGTAGTTAATTGTAACCTCTTAAGGGGACGATGGTTTCAAGATCATGCCACACCCACGCCTTGTGATGAGTTTCTCAGGACCCTCCAAAGGATACTGGTTGAGAGTTATACAAAGGGTCCCAAACCACGTAAGGGAAGAATGTGAAACTAAAGGAACCCCAAACTCAGAGAAAAAAAAAAAAAAAACAGATTCTCTATGAGCCACCTGGTTCCTATATTGTATGTAACACTCATTTCATTTCTACCTATACTCTGTGCAACTCCGTGCAAATTATTCCTTTAGGATTTTAAAAACTGGTGGCTACAGACTCCTGTGGCCACTTTGGCTCCATGGGCAGATCTCCTCTGCAACAATATACTAAGCTCAATGGTTTATAATTCTGTTTCTTCGACATGGTTATTTCCAAATATTAATTAACTAAGAGCTTTGAAATCATCCTAATTTCTTGCTGTTCCAATGAGTTAATATTTTTATGCGTGATATTTTAAAGGACATTTATGGGCTTAGATGTAATTCTCATAATTCTAAGAAGGTATATCTTTTCCAGAATATTTTCTCTTAAATACCTGATGTCCTGACACTCCAAGAGTATTCTCTGACTCCCACAATAATCCCCTCCCCTTTACAGTCCTGAGTTGAAACCTGATTACTCTGGAATACCTGAGAACTGGACCCCCAGAATTGGGTCACCATAGCATGAGGGGAACGGCCCAGCAGTTCCTGCCTGTTCTTCTCATTGCACCACTGTTCCCAGCTACAGTTTGATTTGTTTTTATTCCCCTGAAAGACATTCCTGGATTAATCTTGCAAAATCTTACTGCTGAATGAGCAAAAAGAGGCAAAGTAAAGCCAAAGAGTAAAAATGACCATTCCAACCAATTTTTTTTTAAATACACATTCAGTTCTTAACATCCTACCCAGTAACTTTAAGACTGAGCCATCATCTGATTATTTTTCATAAAGTTCAATAATTTAATAATTATACAAGAATCACGCCATTCAGATTGTGGATCTGCTTTTCTTATTAGAATCTGAGAATGCAAATTAAAATAACTCCAGGAGATTAGGGTATATTATTAGGTCATATAGTAGATACACACACTTGGACTATTGTTTTCTTTTTTAGCTTCTGACTCAGGAACATGAAATATTTTCTATAAAGGATGTTGAATATGCTGTGTTTTGTCAAATAAGATAGAATAGATAGATAATAAAATAGGCAGTTGAGGAAATGGCCCTCATAAAGACTTCTGTAAATGGAAAGGCCACTTCATGAGATTAAACTGTAAAAGCATGACAAACATTCTAGCTAACTCCTTTCTTCCCAGGCTGCTACAAGGGGAAGATGGAATAGACCTGAGTGAAGGCTACAAACTCAAGGGCGAACCAATAGCCTTGGCACTTTTCCAATACCTGATTAGCATAGATTTTGACCTATTGCATTGGTACATCTCCAATGCCTGATTAGCACAGACACTGAGCAACGCCCTTAGTTATATAAAATGCCAGTAGTTATATAAAAACTCCTAGACTAGCACACTTAAGTGACAACCACAAATGGGTCCCCTTTGAGGGAATTCTGTCTCTCTTTTTCTCACTTGAATAAATCCTACTCTTTTACACTCAGTCAAAGGGTTAAACATAATCACACATTCAAGATATTAGAATAATGAATTCCACATAAGCAGTGTTCTTCACCCCACCACTCAAGAACAATAATATTTCTCTTTATAGTTGCACCGAGAAGTTGTATATCCATTTAACAAAGGTTTAAGTTTTCAGAAAGTTCACTATTCAGAACATTTATGACCACTTAGGATTTCATAAGTGTTTTTCAAATAAACCAGTACCGAATAAACCAGCAATTTCTCTCTTCCTCTTTTTTCCCCTTAGAACAATGAAAACTCATGGAGATTTAAAAAAAGAAAAAGAAAAACAAAAAGAGAGAAATATAAACAGTTACTGAAAGCACAATAAATTTCCATATTCTACTTGGAAAGATTCAGGGAGAAGTAACCAGTTTGGTCTGATGGATTCCTAGAACGAACAGATCCCTACAAAAAGGTAGTGCACATACCTGGCATGTCTGAATTCCAGTGGGTGAACTGCACCTCCTCCTCTACTGTCCACTGAAAGGTCCCTTTGTTTTGTATATCTGAAAGTCCTATCCAAAAATATTTTTCAGGTCTCAATCCAACCAAACTAGTCAGGAATGCTTGTTCATATCTTTAAAATAAAAATTAATATTCAACTAATCTTTAGAAACATTTACATAATTTTTAAAATCTTATCAACATGAAAAGTATCTCAGTTCTATGTTTGAGCTATGATTTAGTTGGTAATGCAACCATATTGTATTATAAAATTTTGTAAAAATTTCCACTAAAGTAATGCAAGTTTTTAAAGGAAAAATGTAGAGCTGAGGTGAATAAAATCATTAAAATATACTAACATCACTTCTGTTACCCCTCCTCAAAATACAAAGGAAGGGACTATATTAATTTTTTAAAAAATTCTTTAAACAATCTTTTCACTTCTTAAGCAAGCCAAACACTCCACTCCATTCTTGATTAAGCAAGCAGAAGATGTTGCAAATGCAATAATCTCTGTGGATTTCTCCCTCAATTTCATCCTAATGTCTCAACTCTGAAACAGAAAATTGTCAAGAAATAGAAGCAAAAATCCAATCTCTACAAAGAGCCAGGGCCAGATTCATGAATTCTAACCTTTTGCCTTTGCGTCCTCATCCTGGAATTGACGTCATCGGATAACAATGCAATTTGTTTGACAAAGCAACCAAAGTTTGTCTTAATTGACGACAGTAACACAGACAGAAATCTCTCCAACAAGAGAAAGTTTTCAGAATGAACAGACAGAGAAGTAGATGACTTTAAAGAGAGCAGAGAATGAATGTGGAGAGATGTAGCAATAACAGAACATTATTTGACCATAGTCTGAATGATTTCATGCACCAAATCAGACCAACAAAAGTTCCAAATGCAACACATTTTTCTTAAATATCTGAAAACCAAATTTAACAAGTTAGTGGGCTCCTAAATATAAATGTCACTGAAGACACAGAAAAACTACTGTAAAATACAGTGAAATCTTGTACATAGTTCTTCAGTAGACCAACAAATCAACGATCAGTGCAGATCAGAACTGTCCCTGGGGTACTTAAAGATAGGCACTTTATCTCCCCCGTCAGAAGATGAAAAGTGTTCTGATTTTCAGATGTTTGCATCATGAGTGTGCAGTGATGTATTAGCATTTAACTATACATGAGAGGAAGATATGCGTTGAAATACAGTTGTTTTATAAAGACTATAAATATTATGACATTCATTTTTACCACTGAGCTATATCCCCAGTCTTCTATTTTTTATTTTGAGACAGGTTCTCACTAAGTTGCTTTGGGCCTTGCTAAGTTGCTGAGGTTGATCTCAAACTTGTGATCCTCCTGCCTCAGCCACTCGAGTCACTGGATTACAGGCATGTGCCACTGCAGCCAGTCTATGAAAAGATTTTTAATATCAACAATATCCCCTAGACTTTTTATTGAGTTGGCTTTGAAAGACCAATAAATATAATTTATTTTTATAATATTTACTAATACTCAATTATTTTTGCCTCTTGACTACAAAAAATAATATTTTTAAGTTTCTTTTAATTTTCTTGGGTGCCCAATGCAAGGCTTTACAGAGAATTAAGTGAAGAATGAATAAGTAAATTTGAAAGATGGATTGTATCTTAGAGGTTAAAAGTTATATAAAATCTTCTATATTCATTTGATTTTCTTGACTTGTAAGCCTATTAATGAAGTTAAAAAAAAAATGGAAGGATGGAAAGACTAAAAAAAATATTCTCTGTGATACTTTGAGATAGATAAATAGATAAATAAGAAATAGATAAATAGATAAATAGATAGGATTTTGTCCTCAACTCCAGGCTCAAAATTCTGATATATCTTGTTTTATAGTAAGTCATTATACTGTCTCATTCTGGAGGGGTCCTGCCCCATGCTGGGAGAGAGGGATTCTGCAGAGGAGCCAAGAGGAATGCGAACAGCAGGCCTTTCTGAGTTTCTCCAGCCAGTCCATTAGCAATCATGTCTAGCCAAGGAAGTCTCCATTAAAAGCACAGAAGGACAGGGTTCAGAGAACTTCCAGACCAGTGGACACATGGAGGTTCCTGGAGGGTAGCACAATCAGAAGGGCTTGGAAGTTCTGTGCACCTTCTCCCACACCATACCCTGTGCATCTCTTTATTTATATCCTTCACAATAAACCAGGAAATGTGTTTCCCTGAGTTCCCTGAGCTGCTCAAGCAAATTAATTGAACATAAAGAAGAGGTTGTAGGAAGTCCTACACAGCCAGTCAGAAGCACAGGTAAAACGACCTGGGACTTGTGAGTGGCGTTTGAAGGAGGTTTGGGGAGTCTTGGGACCTGAGTCCTCAACCTTGGGTTGACTCCTTCATCTCCAGGTAGATAGTGTCAGCAACTGTATTGGATTAGTGGAGACCCAGCAAGTGTCTGTTGCAGGATTATTTGCTGACTGGTGGAGAGAAATCTTTACAGATCCCAGAACTGATCTGTGTTGTGTGTCTATAAGGAGCAACTGAGTTTGATGGTCTTTCCTTCTGTATCCTCAAATTCAGTCTTTTCTGTCCTCTTTTTTTGGTGGAGGAAGTGGCAAAAATAAAAAATGGGATTTCAAGTTGACAAATTTTACTTATTTTTCCTGTTTTAAAATTTTGACATATAGTAGATCAAATAAAAGTTCACTCTAAAACCACATTCATTAGATTATTAGAAAATTGTTCTGAATATTGCTTTATAATACTAAAAGTAGCAAAATATTTTACAATAATTGCAATTAAGAATTCAAGTAAGAATATTGTTTTTAATGGTTTTACTTTTGTAAGCCATACAACAAGGTCACACATAATTCACTCTGAAATTTAGAGCATACTGATAGGCCTTACTGGAAACTTTGTATTATTTGACTATAATTTAAAAATAAAATTAAAATAGTTACATACCTGTCTTCAACGGTTGTCAAATAAGCTTTCTCATTTTTGCATGTTTGGTTGGCTTCTGCAAATGTTGAAAGTGTGTGTCCAATCAAATAGCAGTAAAAGCCATGCCTTTTCCAGCCCTATTAATGTCATCAAGCAATAGAGAAAAAAAGCATATTATCATGCATATATGTTAAAAATATTTTTTAATAATTATTCTATCATGAAACAAATTAAACAGAAGTGTCTAAAGAACACAAACCTGAAGGATTTGAAATGCAACAAAAATTATATATATATGTGAATATATATATATGTGAATATATATATATATATGAATAAACAACACAGTATTACATTGTCCCTCCCATGAGAAATTGTGAATGGTGGTCATTCTCCTCAATTCTGATGTGTCCTTCAACTATTTGTGAAATGTTCACTGAAGAAACTGAACAGAATGGCTAAGATTTCAGTTCAGAAAAGTAACTATGGATAATAATTTGAGAAATAGCAAGTCTGGCCATCTATAGGGAACAATCATCAATAGTGAAATCAAATCTATATCATCTGATCATAGAAGAGCACTTGTCCCACCTCAAGCAACACGACTTGATGTGGCTCCTCTCCCATTTGTCAAATACACAGAAATACTAGATAAACACATGGCAATAAATGAAAAACCCATAATGGAGTTTCACAGGAAGAAGGGGAACTCTCCAAGTACCAGACATAAGTAAAATATTAAAAGCTAAATGGAATAATAGACAATCTGAGATTGTTGTTGTCTACTGGTATATCAAATCCAGATTAAGCTCCAAGGGGCTGGGTATTCCTGTCCATACAGAATACAACATTTGTGTTTTAACCCACCTGAGGCAGGGAGTTGGAATTGAGGCCCTTCTATGAAGAAGATACTAGTAAGGATAGCCTTTCTGTGAATGGAGAACTAGAAAACACTAGGCACAGAACCAAAAAATGACTAGAGTCTTGTCATCTGTCTGGGATTCTGGGTATCAGGAAAAAAATATTCTTCAGTTTGAAAATAAATGCCAAGTCTGTGCCACAGAGGGATGCCAATTCCAACTTTACACTATTCACATTGTATAAGATCCATGGCCAAAGTATTAAAGTAATACTTGGTCTACATAGGGGGGTTTCTTAGGCACTGAAAGAAGTAGGATGCGCGCGCGCGCACACACACACACACACACACACACACACACAAACATACAGCAGAAATATTTCCATACCAGATCATCTAAGACGATGACACTTGGGGCTAGGGGTAGGAATAGTAGACCCCCAACTCATAATCGAAAATTACAAACTAGTCAGTGCAGTGGCACAAGCCTGTAATCCCAGCCACTTGAGAGACTGAGACAGGAGGATTCCAAGTTCAAGACCAGTCCCATATATGTAAAAAGTGACTGTGGATATTATGCTATATGCACTTGAAGTTACCTACTGGAAATGTTCTTGACAGCTCACAGGATCATAGACTCCTAACACCTCGGTGGCACTAATTCCCATGACCTGCCTTCATGTCATTGCCCTCACCAGGCTCCATTAGGTGTACCATTTTATTCCCTGTTCTCTTTTCCAATTCTTAATGACATTCTAAACGGAACTACCGAATCATGTGTAGCCCCATATTAACTGTAGAGAATTTTCAAAGAAAACTTTCAAGAGAACAGTGATACCAAACACAGTAAACCACTGAACATTTAGACCATTGAAACATTTTGATTCTAATGAGACCAAAGCAATGTCTCATATAAAGTAAAGCCAACTGTATCACATAATATTGACTGATCTTAAATCACTGTGTACATTCTGTACTCACTTTCTGGCAGCCTGTTTCTACTTCCTCTGATTCTGGAGCTTGGGTTTGTGATTTCATCTTGCAGATGTAGTCAAGTGGCCGCTCACAGGCCCTATCTGCCCAGTACCCATCCTTTAGGGAGCACAGAAAAAAATAAATAAATGATTATCTGTTCTTTGATTTTGATGCTATTTTCTTATAATTGTGATTCCAAAAAGGAAAACTAAGATTCAATGTTGTTAAGGGAATATGGCAACTATAAAAGGGAAAGGTAAATTAATGGTTTACATGTAAACAGCAAATTTAACTCCAGCTATACAGATGTAAAGAGACTTAGGACTTCAAATGATTTTATATCATAGATGTTCAAGCTATTGCTTAGAGGAATCTAAAGATAAACCAAGAATTCCTATAGGTTCCAGAATGATTATTCTCACTTGGAGGTTTTTATGCAGCCTTTTTATCAATCTCTGACTCACCTCAGTCTTCAGGCTAATCAAGTACATGCATACTATCCAGAAAAATATCCTCACCCAATAAACCAACCTTGAAACAAACCTAAAATCAGTTGTCTTTTCTCTCTTCTTTCTATCTTCATTGGTTAGTGTTTTCGGGCATTTAAGCCTCAACTTTCCACCTCATTTCATATTCTACCCTCTAACCCTTCCTTAGACATGTCATGATAAAATGACTTCGCCCCACTTTCCCATAATTGCTAAATATCTTGAAAAATACTTTTGTATTTTCTGTATTTAGTTATTCATCTTTTGTTTGGTCTCAACCCATTGCAATCCTCCACGTACTCAATGCTTCAGTCAGAGTAACATTTATAAATTACAAATTTGGTCTTCCACTTCCAAGATAATACTTGTTTCTTGATCTCAACACTAATGTTCCTATCTACCCTTCTGTCTCTTAACTCCTTCCAGCTCCTTAACAGAATTATGCTCTCTGGTTTCTTCTGCCTACTCTTTGGGTAGTCAACACTCACTCTTTTTTTAAGTTTTCAATTACTGAATATAAAATCAGCAACAATGACAAAAATAGTAGCTAATATTTATTAAACAATAAGTTTGGTCAGGAACTGTGTACAATGTATGCATTAATCCATTTAATCTTTACACCCACATGTGAGCTGGGTAATTATTATCCCCACTTTGCAAATGAAGGAAGAAGTCAAGCAGCAAAACCCAGCTTCTGTCTGCCATATGCATTGTCTATTAACAAAATACAACTAGATGATATGTGTCAATTACTATAACATCTCCATGTAACCTGAAAGAGCAAATGTAACTCTTGAAGTACAGATTCTTAGTTTCCAGAATGAAAATCAGATCAGTCTCTACCCAGAGCAACCAGATGAAGAAAGAACCAAAGCTCTGATTTGCTCAATAAAACTGTCTGGTTGGGGGTACCATAACCACACATAACCCAGCATAGGAACTTATTAGTAATTAGTTACTAGTTTATTAACTAGTAACTAGTTTCTAGTTTATCTTTGAGCAAAAAATAAAAAATTCTTTCTCTTTTCTTTCTGGTCTTCTTGAAAATGTCACTTTGCAAGACAATTGAGAGAAACTCAAGAAGCTAAATCTGAATCTTGGTTCGATTTTGATCTATATCAAATTATCTCAAATGGAAACACTCTCATCAAGCATGCACGATAAGAGGGACAGAAGAAAGAATCCCTGACTTGACAGATGTCAGTAAAGCTGCCTTACCTTCCCTTTCATCACAACACAGTCCTCCTGCCTGTTATTCTCATGGCTTGGTTCTCCACGAAGCCATTTGGTAAAAGTCACAGGAGTCCCATCACTCCACTCAAAGTACATTTGAATCTTGAGGTCATTTAAGCCAATCCACAACTCATCATTTGGCTCTAAACAGGACGAAAAACACAAAAGTAGTATATATAAAGGTTGTTTTCCAAAGGTCAGCAGGGTACAGGGAAAGGAAGGCACTTTGCTTTGTCAACACAACTCCTCTCCCTTGATACTATAACTGTCATAAAATGTAATCCTCTTGGGTGTTAATCTGACCTACATGTTGTAGACTCAGATGTAAACCACACTTTATGTTGTCAGTCGTAGGTTGTGTAATGTTTTCTTTGCATTGTCAATATGACTGCATTTTTTAGTTGCCACTATTACAAATTATATCTCCTGTGAATTGTGAAAATGAAATTAATGTAGGTCTACTATTATATTCTCTCTTGTGAAGCTGCTATTTGTTACAAATAATTTTCCATGCCAACAATATGTAAATTGTTGGAAATATGGTATCCAATATATAAAAAACTTCTTTGACTAGAATTAAATCATGAATATTTTTAAATAACAAATTTAAAACCAATTCTATTTCACTAATTGTTGGTATCAAGAATATTCTAGGGCTGGGGATATAGCTCAGTTGGTAGAGTGCTTGCCTTGCATGCACAAGGCCCTGGGTTCAATCCCCAGCACTGCAAAAAAAAAAAAAAAAAGAATATTCTAGTTGCTTCTGTTAATGAACAATCACTTTATTAGTAGAAAAAGTGATCTAAACAGTGATAAAAATATAAACGAAGGAGATTGGTATCTGACAATTGGCATTTAGGTTTTAGTCTACAAATACAAATGACTTGAAATCATTTTCACCATGAAATGTCAAGAAACACTAGCAAAACTCAATAACAAGTTTAAGATCAAAATAACCAATAAAGATCATTTATTTTTCAAATTCCATGGAAGACATTGCTGATTTATAAGGAGCTAGAAAATTCTAAATATCATAACAAAAATGGGACAAAGTTGCAGTAATTGAGATATAAGATTCCATGCCTGGAAAAATAAATATTTCCAAACAAAAAAATTAAAGAATCTATAATTCAATATCTGTCTAATTTGTATAACTGGAAATTCCATCATGATTTTTTTTGGTGGGGTGGGAGTACTGGGATTGAACTCAGGGGCACTGAACACTGAACCACATCCCCACCCCTATTTTGTATTTTTCATTTAGAGACAGGATCTCCTTGATTTGCTTAGCACCTCGCTTTTGCTGAGGCTGGCTTTGAACTCACCATCCTCCTGCCTCAGCCTCTCAAGTCACTGGGATTACAGGTGTGCACCACCGTGCCCAGTTGATATATGATCTTTTAATGGTAAAAAAATACTTCAAAGGATTATAAAGATGATTTTTGATAGAAAATGAGAAAACTATCATAGTACATAGATAATTCCCTAAGTGGTTAAGTTTCTTCTTAAAAGTTGTCATTCAGCTTTGCTTTTGGAGAAGTCCTTGACTGGCCTTATGCCAGCTCCAGCAGGTGTTTCCAGAGCCACGAAGCATGAATGACAGTGCCAGGGTGACCCCCCTTTTCCTCTCACTTGAGTTGGCAGATCATGATCTTTTGAGCAACAAATATAGGTTTCAAAGAGATCTCATGCATCCCCTAAGGATTTTAGTTGAAGACCAATGTAAGATTCAATTCCCAAGTCCCACAATTATAATAAAGTATTAAAAGACTCCTAGAAACATATTTTGTCATAAAACTGTTCTCCCTATTCAGCTTTTGCCATTCCTAATCACACTCATGAGCCTACAAAAATAGACAATGTGTGAGTGTAAAGTCATTAGGCAAATTTCCCAGGGTACGCAATATTCTCAATCCCACTCAAGGATGTGTGCAAGGAGAAGGGTTTCCAGTGGACATAGGTGGTAGGAATAACAGGGTTTGGGGACCTTTTAAATCTTTTTCTGCTACTACTCAGTTTTTTCTCATCTACTTGTTAATTGCTTTTCCTCCCGGGTACTCCCTGCGGCTGACATCCATTTCCAGGCAATATGTATGTCAGGAAGCAGCAACTCCATCACCACTATCCACTTCCTCTTGTTTTGCTGGGTGGAAATGAAGAACAGCTGCAGCTATTCAGCAGCCTCATCAGTGGAAGATGAAAATGATAATCATTTAATCAACAAGAACTGCAGAAGGCCCATTATTGTGATGTTGTTTCTTAGCTTGCTCTTCTCCGGGACCAGCATTCTCAGCTCATTTTACCCATCTTTTATTTCTGCTTAGTACATTTTCTATGCACTTTAACAATTATATACCTAAATTGAGACCTCAATTTCTTTCAAACCAAAACCACTCCAAAAATAATGTGTTTTTTCTGCTCTTCAACATCCTAGTAGCATTAGCTGCATTAATAAAGAAAAGAAAATCCAAAGTTTGAGATAGTGCATTCAGAGATGTTTCTTGTGAGATAAAATATGGGCCTTAAAAAAAGAAAATACACACCTACACACAAGTAATTGCAAAAGTTAAACATTGTTGGTAATTTTAAGGTAGACATCTCTGAATCCAGACTCTACATGGGAAAACAATATTTTTAAACTATCCATAATTTGATTACATATTATAAAAAAATAATTGAATTACCTTTAGTGATTAAAAATGCTTTAGATTACTGTACAGTTTTTGCACTGTGAGCATGATTAGCCTTTGCTATTCGATTTGTATTGTTTAGTTATTAATTTAAATTTATTAAAATTAACATTTATGTTAATTTTGAAGACAGAGATGGGAAGGAGAAAGCGCTGGAGCTCAGCTTATTACCAGTATAAGGTTTCTCACCATATCCCAGCTGGGAGAAAATAAAGTCAAACTCCTCAATGCTATGGATACTTGCAAGGTCACCACCTTCCTTCCGACACTCAGTCAAGGCGTCCCTCTGGATTTTCTTCTGTTCTCTGTGAATCTTGTAACAGTTGCCTGCATATGGCCACCACTGACTAGGACACTTAGTAGGCACATCACTTTCTGGAAAAAAAGATGATTTGGAAGGCACTTAAAAGAGAAGTTTTATCTAAAATGATAATAATATTTGCCATCATTCTAAATATAAAACAATTCATAGTGTTAGGCAAATAAAGGTAATATTTATTTTCATCTCTGGCAATATAGATTCATAAATGATAGGCTAGACATAAATTTTTTGCCTTGTTTTTAGACAGAAAAAGTGAATCCATCTTTAATGTCAAATGGGAAGTCTCTTTAAAAATGTGTACCTGCAACAACACTACACTGAGACAAGGTAGACTAATTTTACCAACATCCTAAAACATCAGCAAATCTGCACTAAGCATCTATTATGCACAGTTTCAGGCTGGAAGCCTGAAAGTTTTGACATAATACATCCTCTAGAATAGTTCACTGTATCTTTTTCTCCATGGACCTTAGGGAGCCATGATTTTTCAAGGAGGGCAATACTCATAAGGCAGGCATGAGAAAGATCCGCACTGAGGCAGAGCCACCAAGGAGCCTCTGCAACCACAGTAGCATGAGCCAGCCACCTGTGCCTCTGAACCCACCCACCCATTTACTCACTCACAAAAGATGGTGTATTATTGTGGTAGGAGAGCAACAGAAATTTAGAAGTCTTTCAGGCAAAACTTGAATTTTCCATAGCTATGTGATTTTAAGCAAGTCCTATTGCATACATGAACCAGAGTAATCTCATGTGTAAATATTTTTAAGTAGTATTACTAATACTAATATTAAATTACTCATCCTGTGTTCTTTTGAAATAGAATAGAGATGATATGCTTGTAAATGACAAACACCACACATTTATTATTAAAGAAATCAGTAGTCAACACTTCATTATTGCTATGAATGGCTATGGTCAAATTCATAATTGTAAATGTTTACTCTAAAAGTAATGAGCCAGGGCAAGTAAAGAAGCTTGAAGGTAGACTCACTTCACGCATCCCTGTATGCCCTTAAACCTGACATAGGCCCTGGAACATGACGGCTATAGTGAGTGTTGGTTGCAGAAAAAATTGAAGTTATATTTGATACACAGCAGTTTATTTTTGCAATTCTATAGACACTCTTTTAAACTGCAATGTACCTTGGCTAGAAAGGGACTACATTACCAAATAAAGGTCAATTTTATATATTTAGGCTTGATATTAAATGTTCTCAAACATGCGACTTTAGTAAATGTTCAATTCAGGAGAATTTTGATGTCATTCTTTTAAAGAGTCAATCCCATTTTCTCTAAAAGCAGAGAGTCTCTGAAACATCCTTGGTTAAGCCCAGGATTCCGTGCAGTCACAATTTAAGAAAGTAGACAATGCAAAGCCCTAATACTGCACTATTATAATAGAAAATGCATATGTCAAAAACTCTATTCCCTCAATGCAGTTTAGATTCTGTATACTTCCAGTGGTAATGGGGGTGGGGGAGGGAGAAAAAAAGAAAAATATCTTTTTTTTTTCCTTTTGTTAGCACAGCTCTGCAGCCCTCTGGTGGGATATTTTAATTTTGCTGTCTAGGAAACAAGATAATGTCAGCCAATGCTGAGGACTTTAAAACCTGAACAGATAACCTTTCAACATATTTTAAAGCATGTAAACAACTGAGCAGTGCATGCCTGTAATCTCAGAAACTCTGGAGGTTAAGGCAAGAGGATCCCAAGTCTAAGGACCAGCAACTTTGTAAGACCCTGTCTCAAAATAAAAAGAAGTGGGGGTATATCTCAGTGGCAGAGCATCTCTGAGTTCAACCCCTAGTACCACGAAATAAACAAACAAACATGAAAACAATACGATCAAGTAAAGTAAGAGGAGTTCCCTCGGCAGGATCCCACAAAACATCACTATTCCTCAACAGCAGCATTGTCTACAATGCAGACCACAAACATAAGCCACACACATAACTTTTAATTTGCTTAGTAGCCATAGTAGGTAAAAGTAAAATAAAACAGGTCAACTTCACTTTAATAATACATTTTATTTAACTCAATATACCCAAAAGATTTTCATCTCAATTTGTAATCAATAAAAAATGAATATTTTACTTTTTTTCATGCTGAGTCTTGGAAATCAAGTAGATTCTACATTTGTAGTACATCTCAGTTTGAACTAAACACATTTTATTTTCACAAAAGCCACATGTGGCTAGTGGTTGCCGAACCAGACAGTACAGTCCTATAGACTTGGGAATGTGGGCAAACAAGGTAGTGTTGTAAGAACCCACAGGTACCAGGGTGAGTTCTTGCCAGAGGGTTCACCAATCGTGAATGCTGCAAAATTTGATCTCTGGTATGCTTTCCCAGGCATTGGTTTAGCAGGGTTTATAGACTACAGAATAATCCAGATAGTACAGCTATATGCAAAAACTAAGTGGAGATTGGAAGTAAGGCAAGGAAGGAGCAGTGGAGAAATAAGAATGGACTAAGTGCTTGACCATACACATGCCACTTTCAGGAAGAATTATTAATATTTATATTTTATAGATGAGGGACCTGAAACTGGTGGGTTAAGCAGTAAGGTCAAATTACAGAATTCTGCCTCCCACGTGAAAAGCATTATAAAATAACCTTTCTCCTCTTCCCCAAAATGGCAATTTCAAGTCTTTGAAAGGGAACTAACTGTATGAGCTCTTCCAAGAAAGAAGAATTACACTATTTCAAGAAAGAGGAGATGAAATGCAGCAACGTTTGAGGTCTCCCTGAGACATGTCCACAGACATTCTGAAGAGTCTATAAAGCACAATCAAGCCCCATGAACCAGGACCCTCTTTTACAGCCATTAGAGATCTTGGTCATCTCTATAGCTATTGACATTACAAGCATTCCTACTTTCTGATCCAGCAACTCCACTTCTAGGAATTATCATGTGCATGAAAGGAAATGTATAAAATTATTTACTTCAGGATCATTTGTAATAATGAAAGCTTGGAAGTCAACTACAAATCCATTAACAGAGGATTAGTCAAAAACTATAGTTTGTGCAATGGCTATCATTCAGCCATAAAAATGAATGCAGAAGCTATTCATGCACTATATGGAATAGTGAACGAAACTCTTATTAGGTTAAATTTTAAAAAAACCTTAGGGTAAGGACTATATGGATAGTATGCTGCCGTGTGTATAAAACAGACAAAAATAATTATAAATGCATTTGTTTATGTGTAGCTAAGGATAGACATGCAGAAACGATGCATGTTCCAGAGGGGGGAACAGTGTGGTAGAGATAAGTGGGGGAAGATATTATCATTTATCTTTTGGCACCTTTTGAATTTCTAGCTATGTCAATCATGTTTTAAAATAAATGAAATTGCTTCTAAAAGTCAAGGAGAAAGAACGCAAGAATGCAGCACTGTCAGTTTCCAAGCAGGAAAAAAAAATTAAATAAAACCCTGGGAAGCATTAGTTATTCCTTCACAAACTACTGATAGTAAAAAATGGAGTTTGTTTTTCCTCACTTTGAAGAAAGAATTCATCCTCACCTTAGCAATTTAACTCTTAGATAAGATTTATAATGGAGAGAATCACTGAAGTTTTTCCTGGGGCCCAGTCTATATATGAAACATTCAGTTACTATTTTTTGAATATTTTATTCCATTCTGTGAAAACTTCAGGGTTAAATGCTGCATTGAACAACTTTGGAGCCCAGATTGATCCCTGAGGACATGATAAAAATATCCCTTCCGGTATTTATTTTCTAGCTCAGATTCCAGTGTTGTCACAAGTGCAAGTGGTATATACACTATATATATATATATATCTATATATATATATATCTATATCTTATTTCTCTTTTTTTTAACACGTGAGAAATGATACCTACCTCAAAGGGTTGGGAAGATAAAATTCTTATTTATGTCAAAGACTTTGCATAATGCCTGAACACTGTTACACTCTCAGGAAACATTACAACCAGCGGTAGAAACCAACAATAAAACTGTATCACCTATCAACTATTAACAAGACCTCTGGAGTCATTCCATACAATTTTAATGAGGCTGTAATTTCATTTATCTTTAACTTCTAATATTTTATGCACTTCAGATCAAATTAATCACTCACCTGAAGGAATAATGAAAGTATTCAAGGTATTGTTGCCTTTTTTACATATATAGCCTAGTTTCTGAACACATTCCAAGTTTTCCCATTTAGCATTTTTTCCAGGATTTAGCGACACACAGCTTTTTCCAGGTTCAGTTGATGGGCTTCCTTTGAGAAAATGAGAAAGTTAAAGTGGGACTATTACACGTAATCCAAGTAGACAGTTTCCCCAGTCTCACATCTTCATCCTCGAGAGTTAATGGATCACCATTCTGTCTTTTGCTACACATTCACAAATATTTACTGATTGTAGAGCAAAAGACATGATGGGTATCTATTTTTTTCCTTGTCGTTGGATCATTCCAATCCCGGAAATGTTGATTACAAAAATGCACTTCTTTGAAATAACCTTTTCCCTGTCATAAACAAATAAAGCTAGACTTAAATTTAAACAATCATCACACTAGATTATATCATATATCACAAAGCAATACCTACAAAAAGAATATATGATGCTCCATATTAACCATTGTCAATACCTACTGAAAAACCAAGACATCTTACCAGGGTAACTATGAAGACCAGTCTAGAGGATCTGCATATAGGGAAACTTTCTTCAATTAGAGAGAGGAGACATAAAGAAAGACAGCCAAAGGCCATGGAAGGGAGATCTGGAATTACAACATGCTAAGCTCCCAGAACCAAGTACTTAGTTCTTTCCACTTAGCCCCCTGATGAATAATTGAGGAGTTAAACCGCTTATTCATTTCTTACTCTAAACTGATTAAAGATCCAGATAGAGAACATTGCTGATACAGTGGATACATGCATTGCTACCTGCATTTCTCTGCTCTGTGTTCCTCTGCTGCATGATTTTTAAGCCAGTACTCCAAACAGCTACATCTCACACCTGAAGTCAGGGCAAATGAGCTACATTCTGCTAGTGATTCTGCCCTGTGACTTTTGATGTATATATAACCTATGCCTGAACTTCCCTTCCCTACCTACCAGATGGAAATCATGTTACCTGCTCCACAAAGTTTTAGCAGAAAAACTTCTAACACTACACAAAGAACAAAAGTTAGTTATAAAGAGTTTAATACACTTATAGCTATTAGTTATTAATTCATATATTCAATAGTAAATCACATTATACATTTGTCTAAACAGAGCCACTGCCAACTTTAAGATATCAAACAGTGGTCTTGAATGCTTTAATAGTCATTACATATTTGAATTCACACTTATTCATCATTTATGTAAAATATCCTCACTTGAAAAGCAAATGTTTTTTAACAGATGCACCACTTGGTAAGTGCGCAATTGAAATGCTTGATTGAATGATTTATGCAAAAGTAATTTATAGAATTCTATAAAGTTTCTAATTTTATTTTTAGAAATCTCTTGTGCTGTGTGAGAAGGCAATTTAGTTCTGTACCTACTTTTCAGGAATTTGGTTTAATATTTCCCATTAATATTCTACTTTCGCATCCTCACCTTCACCAAAGTTAACCCCTAAATTCTTGCACTGAGCTCTTAGAATACAAGTGCTTGAAAATTATAATTCTTACTCCCAAAGTGAATAAAGAAAATGACCTATTTTATGTTGTACAATAATTTAGCCACTCTTAAGAGAAGAATATACCCTAGTACCTAATATACAATTATTATTGTCTAATGATCTATTGGAATCCAACTAGTATTCTCTAGCATAATTTGACAGAATGAATAGACAGACAAATGAAATTCTCACTCATAAAAAGTACATCCCTTATAGCAATATTGACTTTTCATATCCCAGAAGAAAATAAAGGTGATTATCATGTCAATCTTAAAGCAATAGGGTAAAGGTTATAGCTTGGTAGTACAGCATGTGCTTAGCATGCATCAGGCCCCGGGGGGGGGGGGGGGGGGGGGGGGGGGGGTTAAAGCAACAGCCCCATAGCCATCATGCCCTGAAGGAATATATCCAAAGTACAATTTCAAAGTAAAAATCTAATCAATCTGAGCCAAAACATAACCTCTAAAACTTCTATCATGTTTTAGCATCTAGGTATGTGGAATACTATTTATCAAATTTCTTATTTTTTAAAAAAAATACAATCAATATAGAAAATAGTTTAGTTTTTGAAGCCAAATGCAACACACTTTCAGTGATGTTAAAAGAAGTCTGAACACATCAAAGAACACTGTCTCAGTATTGTTGTTCATAGTAGAAATGATGAATAAAGATGTGACCCATATGCTAATCTCTTCCTTCTCCACATCCATGGCAGACATTACTGTTCATTAATTGCACTCTTTCCTAAGGAGCCAGGATTGGTACTGTAATGTCATTAGAGGGATTGGAATCACACTCAAAAGAGGGCCTCTAGCAGCTACTAACATTGAGGCAAGAAGGTAGACCATTCATAGGCAGATAAGATAAGGGCTTTGGAGAAGGGACCGAGGGAATGAGATCATTCCGTCCAGGAAGGAGACAAGGGACATTCTGTCACCACCCCTGGCGGCTTCAACCACAATGGTTCTTCCTCAGTTACCCCTAGCCCTAACCCTAGCAACGGCCAACCACAAAATCTACCCCTACCCTAAGCACTTCCTTTTGTGCCAACAAACCCTCACTTCCACCCTTGTGCTAATAAAGGCTTAGAAATCACTTTTCTTCAGATTTGTTGAAGAAGACAAGACAGTTGATTGGCCCCTTTCTGAATCCTATACCCAACCAATCACCTATAGGGACAGACAGATCCAGCCCATATCAACGCCGAGATAACAGACACCTACCGGCGACCCTCTCTTGAGACAACCACCCATCACTTCAGGAGCTCTGTTTTCTTTCTATTGCTCTAATAAATCCAGTTATTTTGCTCTTACCCTTGTGTCCATGGATTTTATTCCCCAAATTCACAAGACCAACAACCCACCCAGCCACACTCTGAGTTACTATTAGTGAATACTAAAAAAACCTTTTAGCATTAGTCTTTTTGTTTTCTCTGAACACATAGGACTTACCTTCAGGAATTAGCCTCCTCTTCTGTTCTGTTACTTGTATGTTATGACAACATAGAAATAATTAGTTCACACCATTTTCTATCCTCCAGAAAGTCAGAAAGCCATTAAAGCTTTAGTCATTCCCTGACTCTAGTTTCTACAACCAAACTACACATTGTCAAGAGAAGTGCTAATTAATGTTTATGCTAGTAGGGAATATTGTAAGCTGTGACTGAGGCAATATTTTTAATCCAACTGTACTAGAGTAAAAACAGCAGAAAATGGTATCAGTGTAGACCTTAAGGTCTTTGTATTAGTAACAGCAATATTGCAGATATTTCACAACCAAATTAAAGAGAAATTTGTTGATCAAGGATAATTTCAGTTCATTAAAAGTCATAGTATGTATATGTGTGTGTATGTGTGCGTGTGTGTATATACATATATATAGATAGAAAACCATAAATATTTAACTACCGTATGTAACATTATATGTTACATATTATAAACATAATTTATGTTTAAGCACTTTCAGGTAATTTATGGATAAGTATTTTCAACTGGAATGTTAAAAAAATTCAAATAGGACAAAGATTTGAAGACCAGTCATATAGAATGTTAAAACCACCTTGCTGGACTTTACAAATATTTGGTGGATAACACTTTCAGGGATAATGAAAAGGTAGAGATGTGTGTGTGTGTGTGTGTGTGTGTGTGTGTGTGTGTGTGTGTGTTTGTATATATCTCTTCTTGTATACATATAGTAATAATTCTGTCATTGTCTTTAATAAATCATGGTTCGGACCAGCTTTTGAGTATAATACCTTAACAAATCAAGAAAGTCATTGAGAATTCATACTGTAAACAGAGACATGTATTAATTTGTGATAATTCTAGAAGACAAGTTCTTATCCCAAGGAACTGGAACTCTATAACCTTATAGTTCTAGAATATTCAAATCTAGTTAGTAGATTGCAAATTAAGGTGAGAAATGGACTGTGATCAATGAAGTCTCCCAGTTCTCCTCTTTGTGTTCTTCATGTGACATGAAAAGGTCTTAACAGCATCCAGGTGAACTAAATTTAGATTAATTCAATCAAAGACAGGCTCAGTTTTACCTGGTAACCAGTTCAAATACCGGAAGGGACTACCACCACTCCACTGCCAACCAGTGGTGAAACTCAGACTGTTAAGTCCAATCCAGAGTCCTGAAGTCAAGGAACTGGTTAATCCTATACGACAAAAAGCAAAAACAAAAATGAAACAGATACTCAGAAAACACAGTGAAATTAAACTCAGAATTGGTGCTTGAATCAAAATGTAAGAGAAATAATAATTATCAAGCCTGACATTTCTCCTTTATTTCTGCTAATAATCAAAAGTAAGTAAAACTATTACCTTCACTGACAGATAAAGAAACTGAGGCCAAGAGCACATAGGCAAGCTAGTAAGACTTTTGCTGAGGTTTCAATCCAGATATAACTACGCCAAACCCCATCATCTTAACTACTACATGCTTTCTCAAGAATATTGTGAATGTGCTTCTTACTTGGATAAGTTGACTGTGATTAACTATCATCAAATGATGACATTTTACTTCATTTGAGAGTAAAAATAAGATTTGTTTCATATAAAAGCCAAAGTTCTCTGTGATCCAAAATTTTAGTGAATATTTTAACCCACCATGTTCATGAGTCATTTTTACTTCAACCTCAGTAAGTTTTGAAAGTTTCAAAACTTATTTTAAGGATTTTATATTTTTATGTCAATTTTTCTTCTTTATTAAAGTGGTGATTCAATTCAAAGCACCAAATGTTTCTGTTTATCTAAACTCTTTACTTAGGCAGATAATAAAGCATAATTACAATCAGATTACAATGTTTAAAACTCTGTATGAGGCCTATTGTGGAAGTTAAAAAGCTAAGCATAGACACAGCATGAACCTCCCAGTGTGAAAAACTAACCATTATTACCTTTATCTTTTTAGAAAACATAGAGAGGAATTCACTGTTCTCTTTAAACTATTTCAGTTGATTAAAAACAAATTAAAAATAAAACTATTCTTTGCTGTAATAAAATACCAACCTAAGCATGTATACATGTTGGTAAACGGAAATGGGCCAGTTTTTGGATATATACTCCCCAGTCAAATCTTTCAGTGCTAAGAGTTACCAATTATGAAGCACTTATAATAATTAAATTGCTGTTTACTCATTTAATTCTCATAATTTTTTTTTTTGTTTTTGCTCTTATTGTTTTGGACCTGGGGATCAAAGACAGAGCTTTGCATATTCGAGGCAAACACTTTGCTACTGAACTGTATTCCAGCTCCTCATAAAGTTTTATAGGAAACTGGGAGTTTAAATGAGATGACAGAACTGGAAATTTGAACCGTGACACCAAAGCTCAGACTCGATAATTCTAAGTCATTAAATTTTTACCAATTTTTCATGAGCTTGTAACAGACACACATTCATGTCATGTGTTAAAATGGATGGGGGAGCTCTGGATCTCAATGTCAAAAGTCATCTCACACTTTTTACACCCCAGTTCTGTAAGAGTGCAGCTTGCTTTCTTAGAGTTCACGTGATCTGTGTGTCACCCTGGTCTTGCTCAGCATCTGGCAGAGAGGCCTTTGCAAACAGAGAACCACTTGAGGATACTGATAGGTTGAAACATTGAGGTAGGTTAAGGCTTAATAAATTGAACCGATCTCAATACTGGATGCTTGTGGTAGAACAATATGGTGGACCATATTGTGAGTTCTTTAAATAAAGCAATAAAAGAAAAATGGGGTAAAATTAAATACTGACATGCAAAATCAGTGGAAATTAATTCAAATCCACTTACTTTTATCTAGCATTCTAGGAAAAGAAGTATTTAAGAGCTAGCACAGTGTCATTTAGTGTGAGAGCTCTTTAGTCCAATTCACTCTACAGATGAGAAGAGAGAGACTGAGCAACTTATTGAGAGTAATGTGGAGGATTAGCAGATCAGGATGGAAACACAAGGTTCAATTTAGTTTTTCTAGTGGATTTAATCCTTATTGAAATTAAATTTGCCTGTGAGTTATTATTATAATACCTTTTGGAGATAATTTTAAATGGTAGAGCACCTTTAAGCAAAGAATGAACTAAGCAAATATTTCTAATTCTAATACATGCTTTAGCTCCCAAAACAATAGGTCATTGCCAGGACTCACTCCTGTCATCTAGGAAGACTCAGAATTGTATACTTCAACCTTAGAATTTTACCACAAAATCCAGAAATATGTATTATAAGGTTTTGTCAAGGAAATAACATTATCAAAAGGGAAAATGTTTGTCTAGTCTTAAATCTGTGAGGTAAACACTATCAAGCATGATTATACTCATTTTAAAAAAACAATAAATGCATCCACATTAAAATCATTTTATAGTTATTCATGTCACCAACTACTTCCTTTTATCATTTTAAAATATTATTTTAGCTGTCATGGGTCTTTATTTTTTTTTTTTTTATATGTGGTACTAAGAATCAAACCCAGTGCCTTACACATGCTAGGCAAGCACTCTACCACTGAGCTATAACTACAGCCCCTGACATTTATCTTAATCATTATGACAATTATTTTGAGTACTATCTTGGTATTTGTGTTCCTTTAGGAGAAAGAAATCAACTAGAGTACTGTCCCTCCTCATTATAAGTGTCAAGAGGAGACACCTGTTTACCACACTGCACCTTAGAAATATTCTGAGATCAATATGATGTTGATAATATTCTTTATGTTAACAATTACTCTATTAATTACCATTGAACACTGAATAGTTTTTAACAAATTATTTAAAGTTATACTAATCTGAATAATGATTATCTGTATACTGGCACATGGGTAAACTAAAAAAATACTACATAGCTATTCCCAAAACCAACTACTCTGGGATTTTAAGAATTTATCAGCTAAGAAAATAAGCATAATTAAATTTTCAAAACTAAATAACTCATTGATTAAAAAAGCATTAAAGTATCTTTTGTCTAAGGTTGCATATTTAAATTCCTATTTGGCATGATGAGCTATTTATAGGAAGTATCTATCCTTTGACATTCCTTGTCAATTCTAGGTACTTCCAAGTTTGTCTTAGATAATTAAATTAATTAATACTTTTTAAAATAGAGCCTGATGTATGGGCCTAATAAATGTAAGTGATTCCTATTATCATTATTATTACTATTAATAGCTACATGTTAAATTAAAGTATGCAAAAAGATGTGATTTAGAAACAAAATTCAAATCCTGTGTTAAATGATCACTTAAAGGCCTGGGATTACAGCTCAGTGGCAGAGTACTTGCTTAGGATACACAAGACCCTGAGTTTAATCCCCAGCACCAGACACATACACACACACAAAAAAAAATCACTTAAAGCATAGCAGCATCAACCATAATTTTTTTCTAACGTGCATTTATTATTTTACAGAGGAACAGACCAAAATATTTTAGGATTGCTAAACGAAGCATCAATTTCACATGCTAAATTTATTTTTAAAATGAATTCTTCTGCACATTCTGTCTGAAATGATGATAAAGCTGCTTTTGAACTCACTTATGATAGAACATGTATTCATGTCCAGTATTACACTGGTATTTTTATTTTCATTTCAATATAGAGGTCCAATTTTGTTTTCTCGGCAATTCCAAAGGAAACTGGTAAAAACATTCAGAACAACAAGCCAAATTTTGCTTCCTCTATCTCATTTCAGTTCTGTAAATCCTAAACCTGCACAGATATAATTATAAATCTGATTCAGGAATTGAAGATTAATAGAGTTGTCCCAAGATTTTTCAGGGCAAAAACAGAAGTGAGATGGTGAAGTGGCTGTGGCTAATGTTGCAAAGGGGTTTCTAGGCAGAAACTTTTTGTCCTACAGATAACATGAAATCAGATCTCCAGCCTGGAATACAATTGCTGGAGCAAGGAGAAGTCAAGTGTAAATTAAGGATCTCAGGAGAGCTCTAGGGAACACCAGAAACCTGTCCATTCTGTGAGACACAGGCAGGGTGAGATGGAAGAGAGACCTGAATTCCAGCTCAACTATTTTCTGAACTGGGGGCATTGAGCAAGTTTCCTAACTTCTCCCTCCTTGTCTGTGATCTTATCTATAAAGTGGGATGATAATATTTAATTACAAAGTTGGTGTGGACTTTGTTTCTGGCTCACACCAGCTGGTCAATAAGTGATAGCAAATTTAATTTCAGAGTCACTACACTGGCTTAGTCATTTATAAAAATGATTATTTACTTCTCAAAATCTTCATTTAAATAAACCTTATTTTTAAAGTATAACTATTTGTGGGTTCCTTTTTATGGCATATTTCTCCAAACAGAGAGGATCACAAACACCTTCTTACCTTTATTTCCTAGATTCTTCCTCATATATCCCAATATTGATTGCTGTAAAATATTATTCTTCCAGTAAAAAAAAAAAAAAAAAAAAAAGGAATGCCTTCCCTCTATTTTATTTTTTACATTTCCTCTTAGACATTCTTTCCTGATTGCTTGATATTTTTGACTTAGAAAGGCAGGAAGTACTACAAATCTCATTAGAAAAGTCACTCTTATCCAGGTTCCTGTTAAACTTTGCTGACTAAAATTCCGGACACATGGATAAGAGTCAAATAAGCATCTGAAGTGAACTCAGCCCTGGATCTCTGGGGGCTTGTTGGCTCCCTGGTGGGCATGCTGATAGCACTTGTTGACCAGGGAAGCATTTCCTGCACTCCCAATCTGATAGTGGAGTCCAGGGTCCAGGACAGACTAGTGGGGTAAAGATGCTATCAGCTCCTATCACCCCTTTCTTCAATGGAGCTGTTGAAGAGAATAAAAAGTGACCGATGCTCCATTCTCTTGGCTTCCAGAAGGCCAGAAAACAAGTAAAAATTGTAGAAGACAAGAAAACACAACCTGCAGGCACCAAAAATACACACCAACTGAAACCATTTCAACTCTGATACCTGTTTCTCCAACAGGTGCAAAAGTACGGCTAACTCCAGCATCGTCTTTAATCTCCTTTTTCTATTTCTTAATTATCTATTTGAATTTACCTTGGTCTCTATCCATGCCTTCTTCTCTCTTTTCTTTACTCATGATTGTGAATATTAATTGCTCTGATCCTTCACCCAATATTAGGAAGGCACCAAAGACCAATACAAAACAGAATAATTGAGCAGACCAAGGCAGAATCCTATCTCTAAGTTCATGAATGCACACAGTGAGGTCATATTGCTTTTCTATCTTCACTCTGTTTAATAATAACTTAGAGGAGCACTGTGTTCCAGCTGATGAAGGATATCATCCAAAAACAGTTGGAAAAAGGGAAGTGCTAGGAAATGAGACAAACCTGGAGGCATGCTGTAGCCTTGTTGGGGCACACACACTCTCTCTTTTAGCAGATGGATTCACTGAGGCATGGAAGCCTCTGGTTGCTCCCCACTCCCCCTCCAAGGTCTCCCAGTTTCAGAGCAGCGACCCAGGCAGTCTGGCTCCAGAGTCTACACACTCTGCTGCCTGGTATTTGTACCTGGATATAGCAAGTGCTAATGCAGTGTTTAGCTAGATGTGATCCCTCAACTACCTGCTCCAAAATCTCCTGGGAGGTGGATAAAATACAGATTCCTGGGCCAGCTACTGGTCTGGAATCTCAGAGATCTAGGTCTGACCAACTTCACTCTAGCAAAATTCCCAGATGATACATAAGCAACTTCACTTTTAAGAACCACTGCACTTATTGTCTTCTTTCCAAAATCTGTTTCATTGTCCAAACATTAGGTGGAATTTCTAAATAATATTTTTTATTATGCTGTATCATTGTTTGTAAATAAGGAAATGTTCATGGAAAGGCTTCTGGAAGTTTCTGTGTGACTCTGCTTGGGGTGGGGGATACATCTTCACAAGACATTCCTCAGTTCAGCCATTTGCCCCCTAATCCAGTCTCCACAGAGACTTCAGATTCCTTCCTTTGAAGGAAGAAATCTTCATTTAGCATTTTGTACCTTTTCATTCATTTTTTTGTTTGTTTGTTTATGTCCGTCTTACCCCCTTAGACTTACTGTTAACAGGACAGGGTTGGCTTTGGTGTCCCCAGAACCTAGTACAATGCCTAACACATGGGTAGCTGATATCTTGTTAAATGAATCAATAAGTTAAAAAATAACAAATTAATGTCTTTATACTCTTGTGGGGGAAGTGGGGTAAATATGTAAATAACTGTCATCAAGGCGGGACACAGATAAGAGAAATGTAAAGGGAAACAGACAGGACCGTCTTGCAACCGTTTAAGATTTTGCAAATTCCAGAATTAAAAAAAAATGGCATGGAAAAGATGCAGAGGTGAGAAGCATGAGACGTCTATGTCATCCAGGAGGAACACAAGACTTTTCTTTTGTCAAGATGACAAAATGCATGAAGGGCAAGAGCAGTAGGTGGACACACGACAGTCTTTGAATCAGGCAAAGGTTCTTTATTAACTATTTGATAAGAAATGAGAGGCCATTAAGGGTATTTGAAACATGGTAGTCACAGGATCAGAGATGTATTAATCTAGTAGCAGTGTCAGTGAACTGGTAGGAGGGGACTCTGAAGGCAGGCATTTGAAAGTGCTTTTGCTCCCAGACTTATTTCTGGCCCTAATCTCTCTGTTTGACTTCAGGTTAGTTCTGGATAATGAATACTTACCCAACACGTACCACTGCCTTTCATCCAAGAACAATATCACGCATGATTGTGGAATCTTTTACTCTGAGTCAGATTAGTCCTCAGAATCCTTCTTAGCATATTCTCTAGAGATCCATCATAACCAATAAAACAAAGTTGACCATGAAATAAGACCTATTTTCCATTCTTGGCATTGTTTTCAGAGTGCAAATCTGTCATATCCTCTGAACTATCTGACCAGAGACCACCTGTATCATGATGTATATAATCATATGTGCTGAGTACTTTTAAGTTCAATTATGTAGAAATAAAATAATCATGACTTTACTTACAACTTAGTTTTCTTTTCATGTCATTACCTGTCAGGTATGTTTGCTCATGAATCTCTGTGACACTCAAGAGCTCAGCATCCTGTTGTTGACAGCTCTTCCTTGCCTGGTGCCAAGTCAAAGCAGATTTGGAGTTTATCTGGTAAAGAACGTTGGTCAATGGATCTTTATTCCAAAGGTTTGCACTGCCCTCAACTGTAAAAGAAGTCAGACAGAATTTGCTGTATGGGACATGGAAATATTTCCAGCAAACAATATTTTTTAGCCCATCCTATTAATATTATCTAAAGCATTATCTTTTTATATCTTTTCTTTCTTTTTATTTTGTTTTCTTTCACTAATTGATAAATCCCAATTGGATTCTCTTCACTTCTGAAATGAAGAGTGGACATTCAAAGAAACAATGGCATCCAATCCCTTCCATGAGACTAAAGAAAGAAAAGGAAGCATCACCTCCCTATTTTCAACAGGGGCATGTGGGATCAGATGAGCCCAAAGTGAGGCAAATATAAAGATGAAGAATAGACACCAGTCCAACTTTCTTAATCTACAAAAGAGTTGGGAGAGGAAATAAATATATGTCTTCTCTCTGCAGGTGGGTGCTTTGCCACATTCCAGTGTGGTCCTTTGAAGAACAAACGGCCTCCCAGGGGAAGGTCATGGACCCACATGGGCAGACCCATCTGTATCTCAAGTGGTTTGGTCTCAGGAACATTGTTTCAGAGCCTCATTTTCTCAGTGCAAGAATATGTTCAGTCTAGGAGAAGCTCTTAGCAATAGTAGGTGCTGATTATTAGCTTTTCTTCCCTCAGAATAAAAAAAATATATATTATTTTAGCTTATCTGTTTCTTCACTTATTGTATGATTCCCTACATACTATACCCTATGAAAGACCAATAAGGTAAGGATTATTTTAACCTTTTGCATATAAGATTTTTGGGAAGTTAGTAAACAAATGGAATATTTTTGTGTGTTTAATGTTGTGAAACTTCCCTTTTTTCTTTAATAATATAAAATTCTGCCTACAAACCATGTAAAGTAATAATCTCATTTATGTTGTAAGGAATAGGTAAAGAATCATGTGCCTTTTCAAACTTTCTGAGTCATACTCAGCTTGCTAAGAAATGAGGCTCTTTTCCTTAGGCATACAGCCTCCAGTGCCATGATTCTTAACTCCAGATCTGTTTTGCTTTGTATCTGATGAGGAAGCAACCGCAGACGTTTCTGTCATACACACACCACACCCTGTGATGCGAAACGTGCAGTCCCATGGCACATCAGAGAGGAAGAAAAACATGTTAGAATTTGATTCAGACAACAACATAGAAATTTCTAGGGTTTTGTGTGTATATGGAGCTGGATATCAAAACTAGGATCTCACACACGCTAAGTGGGCATGCTACCACTGAGATACACACCCCCTAAAATAACTGTAGTTATTGTGTGTTTACATAATACATTATGTATTTGCATAATACATTAATATTTAATATTTGTGTATTTACATTACTATTTATTATTTACATCATATGCTTATATGACACTATATATTTGTATAATACATTAATAAGAAATATGTTTAGATAGTGTTTTAAATTACAGGGATCTGAGGCCTTTCAAGTTTAATGTCCTTACAAGTGAGATCATCCAGATGAGACTAAGTGGGGGTTAATTTGAAAATGAAGATATTTTAAACAAATATTTTTAGAAATTTGGGAGGTTTGTTTATAATTTGATAATAAAGAGATAATAAAGGAGAATTTGTTTCTTGTCTAAGAATGGAGGAAATGGATATAAATGACCAACAGAGGAAACACAATTGATTCTTCATTTAAAGAAAGTATATTTTCATTTTAAAATTAAGAAATTAAAATGCTGTCTCTTGATTAAGCCATAGATTTGCTGACTATGCAGCATCTCAACAAAGAGTTCAAATTCCCACAGCAAAGCTGCACAACTAATGTCAGAGGCTAAAGCTGCGAGCTACAGAGAATCGAGAGAACGGATCTTTTCCTTTTCCTATTCCCAAGATACTGAAAAACAAATATCTAAATAGAAGGAAGACATTACAATAAACAATGTAAAGGATAAGGAAGAGAATATATTTAGTGTCACTAGGTCAATAACTGGTACCTCACTTGTATTGAACCTGCGTATTTCAGGATAATGTAAAATAAAATACTCTTCCAAAAGGAATATAAAGTGAAATGGATTTTGATATGACAAAACCCCTTAAGGTATTACATTTATAAATTTGGCTTTAAATTTTTAATTACGTATTGAAATCAACCAATTTTTTATCTCCTGTCATTATTTCACATTTAGCAGGGAAAATAAATCATTTGACTTTGAAGATAAAAATTAGAAGAGACAAGACTAAATATTTTTCTAATGAATTTACTCAGGATGTCCCTTCAACACATATCCAAGGATAGCTAAGGCTGTGAGGATTTGTGTGTGTGTGTGTGTGTGTGATTAGTGAATTATCATTTATCCTCACATTTTAGTCATTAAATCACACGTTCATGCAACAGCTCCTTTGTGAACACTACATAAGTGAAGGATGCTATAGTCAGACCTATGAAATGACAGATTTATAAAAAAACCATTCCCACTAAGTAAAAGAGAAAGATTCCTCAATCGTTAAAAAATTAGTACTGTTTTCTTGAAAAAAAAAAAGTTCAATATTTTTCCAGACACACACAGACTTCTAATGTAAATATTAGACATCTATAAGCCTTTAATGAGTTTTAAATTTCTAAATGTTGATAGAAAAGAGGCAAATTCTGTCAAATTTAAGCCCTGAGCTATATTCTTGGTCTTTTTTTTTTTTCTTTTTTCTTTTTTTTTTTTTTGAGACAGGGTCTCACTAAATTGCTTAAGGTCTCAATAAGTTGCTGAGGCTGACTTTGAACTTGCAATTCTCCTGCCTCAGTCTGCCAAGCCACTGGAATGTGCACCATCATGCCCAGCTCAAATTTCCTGTCAATGGGATGATTAGGGGCTATAAATCCAAACAATAAGTGAGGAAAATTCTTAGATGTCTCCCTTTAATTTGGCAAATGAAGATATTTTTGAAAACCGTACTGTTTTATAATAATGCTTGGCATATGTAATTACATGTGGGTTTGTGGTCACAAAAGTTTATTAGTAAGTGATGCTATTTCTATTCAGGGGCTGCACTTCCACCCTGGACCACCTTGGATGCTCCGCCTCACCCCCACTTCTTTGCAGAGCCGCAGGAGAAAGTTCTGGAGGATGCCAGGAAACTGCAGTTGCTATGATCTAGTCTAAAATAGGAGGTGAGAGAGGTTAGGGGTCAGAAGTTTAGGCAGCTGGCATCAGGAAGGATGTATGTGATGGGAAAAGTAGAGCAAAGAACCCACTCTTTTCCCTGGCCTCAGCCCCAGTCCTCCCTCCAATGCTGATCCACTTCCCCACCC
Organism: Sciurus carolinensis; assembly: GCF_902686445.1. NCBI lineage: Eukaryota > Metazoa > Chordata > Mammalia > Rodentia > Sciuridae > Sciurus > Sciurus carolinensis. The sequence continues at coordinate 27,440,925 of NC_062224.1, forward strand.
ACCTAAAACCTGCTACGCTGCTGCTTTACAGATTCCCAAGCAAGAGCACCAAGAATCCAAATGTTCTGGTATCTTCCCACCAATAAAATGCAGCGCCACTTATTTTGCATTATTGCAACGACGACTGAACTTTCATTTAAAAAAGATCTTTAAGCATATAATTTACCCATTCCCATTGATGCATAACTATGTTAAATTAAATGACACCCTCTTTAACTTTTCATTTGCTCTGTGAGAAACACTTTTCACTACATTGACACAAAATGCAGAAATCCCACCACCCCCAGCTCCAAAAAAAACCATATCATTTAAATTCTGTGTTTGATCTATGGTTTGGCAAAGGTAAAGCATATATGGGTTGGGGGAATGATGTGCCCACCTCCAGTGTTAAGTAAAGTCTTAGAAAATAACTGAGAGTTGGTAAAACTTAAGGGCTCATCTAATGCAGGGAAATGTTGGGACAATGATAGACTCTTTTTAGCAACATCTAAATACACACAAAAAGCCCAAGAATGGGAGTCAGGTCTGTTTTTGTCTTCAGCCCCTATGGACCATTTTCTCCATTATAAAACAGGAGCAAGGATATCTGGAAAGGATCAGGGTGGAATGCAATGAGATAATAAATGTGAAATAACTTTGGGGGAAAATGATGTAGGGAAACATAAGGTCTTATCACTGTGCTGCAATACTGAATATGCCAAACTTTCTTGGATAATAAACAGTTACTTACATTTCAATGGACAAAATCCAAAGAGCTTATCAGTGTCGTAGTCTGTGGTGGTTCCACACCAGAGCCATCCATCGGACCGCCCAGCACTTGTGCAATCTGCATACCACTTGTTTCCAAACTTGAATGGAAATGCACAGGTGGCTCCATTTGCATTGCCCAGCAGCGTGTACATGACTAGGGAAACATTGATGGGCACTTAGAATGTGAGTGGTACTTCTTAACATTGACTTTCCAGTAAGAAGCACATGAAGGAATTAGTCTACTCTCCTCATCATACTTGGTGTGTCCATGTCGGGGGGATTCACTTTTTTAGGGGGGCGGGGTCTCTCTTTCCCTTCTTCCCATTTTTTGCTGGGTATCTGCATCAGTCTCCTTAATACTACTTCATTTCCACTGCCTTTTGGAACACATTTTCCTCCTTCCTCTTACATGGTAATAGTGGTCAGCTCTATTGATGCCAGTTTTAACTTCTGCATTTCCTCAAAGCAGAAGAGGCCATCCTTCCTCTTGCTTGGAATCATAACATTATTGAATCTTTAGATCGGAAATAACTTTAAAGCTGTGTAGCCCGAAACACACAGGCAACACTTAAATTCCTCCAGTCACTTCCTGCCTAGTCGGCCCCCACTTAAGTCCCTGAACAGTGATTATGAGGAGGGAGGAATTTGGACCTAGTTCTCTAATCCACATCATGAAAGAAACTCAGACCTATTCAGTATCTATAATCAATCGTGATACTTGTCTCTGTAAAGTCTGAATTCGAACAGATTAAGTGGGAAGCTCAGGATTCAACAGGAAAAGAACACTGGAACAAAATGCAGAATCATTGTTGATTATGGCTTGGCTTAAGACGAAGGATTAGAAAGTTCATACCTATCTCCACCAACAACCAAACAACTCACAAAGTTGAATTCTTCAGGATTCCAAAGTCTCTGTTTAAAGGAATCCCCACTTTGGGCGATAACAACCATCTACATTGAAATATTTGACCCTTTGCCACTGATGGACATTCAGAATTTATTTTAAGTAAGAATACTTTCCTTAATTACATTTCATAGATTCCATAACTTGAAAACATTTTCAAAGACATTTAAGCATTTAGAGAATAAAAAGTTTGTAATGCATGTAGCCCATAGTAAGGGTATAACAAATGTCCGCTCTCCCCTCTTCTGCCTTTTCCTTTTCTTTTACTCAATATACTTATTCCAGTAAGATTTATTTTTAATTACCTCAAAATTAATTTTATATCAATTAGTTAGTTGTTAATAATTTCAGAACACTATTCTAACTTTAGATCTCCTAAGTTATAGGACTAGTCTTCCAAATCATAAATTGTCTAGGGATGTGCCAAGTCTTAGTCATTGGGATTCCTGTTCCTTCGTATGAAGAAAATCCATTAAGACCTACTCAGGGCTAGTTGTACTGTTTGTTAAGTTTGTTGGCAAATTTCCTTGCTGAATTTATAAATGCCAATCATAAATGGCTCTTTCAAGACTAACTTGGTTTACTGGACAATTACTGAGGCATTCTGTACACCAGGCATTGATGAAGCCACCAGAATCAGGCTCCGCCCCAGCCACCTCATTAAAGAACCCTAAAATTTTTCTTATGATTCTCCAGACTTCCAGATAACCTAAATCCATCCAGGTCTACAATTCTGATTCTATTATTCTAAAACAATCCTTAGTCTCAGCCAATGCCCCAGCTCCAAAATGCTTTCAGTTCTAATATGTAGTCTTGTTAATGGACCTCAAGGTCACTCTGAGGGGTTAGACCTTCTAGCAGGATGATGATTTTGTTGGGAGATCATTAGAGAGTATGTGATCAATGAACCATCTGCATCAGGTTCACCCAGGTCTTTATAGAAATCATTCTAAAGTTTCCTGGGCCCCTCCTCTTATATGCTAATTCAGAATCTGAGTGGGAAAGGGAGCTTGGGATCTGCATTATTAACCAGTTCCCCAAATGATTCTTGAAACATATTAATAGAGGAGGACCTCTCTCTTAAACCCCGTGGATATTTGTCTTCAAGTAAAGGGAGAAGAGAAAGGACGGGAGAGGGGAACTTTGCTATTGTATTTTAAATAAAATGTCTGATGATGTCTTAATGCCAATCTTCAAATTGAATTCCTCAGTTAGCACAGTAGTCCTATCTATGGAATTTGACCCACTTAAGTTTGATTCTTCCTCGTGCTGCCCTTTTTAATTTTCTATGGAGGGTTGTGTTGCTGAGGATGCCTCTCTTAACATTTCTAAATCTACATTACGGTCAATCAGTGCTACAAAATAGCTTTTTTTCTGAGCTCTACTTTCACCCTATCTCAATTTATACTCTCCTCTTCTCTTTATCTGGACAGAAAGTGAAAAGTGGAAAAACCATCTCCTCTCAAAGAATGGAATTTCTATGCTCTGCCTCAGCTGTGATAAGGTACATTCAACTCAGTCACCCCAGTAACAAAGTGATTTTGGAAATAACAATCTCTTGTTCCCAAAGACAGGTTCTTTCTTTGACCTTGAGGTTGTTCTAGATAACCCTTCACAGTGATTAAGTATCTAATTGAAATGAGGTTATAACATCAACTTACTCAAGAAACCAGCCTTTGTGAAAGATTTCAAGTCCTTTTTTTAAATTGTTGTTTTGTTTCCATTTAGCCACTAGAGAATGAAATTTGGCTAAGATAAAGGAAGACAAAATACTCGAATTTTACTTTTTCTTCAAAAGTTCAAGAAACCAACAAAAAAAATTTCCCACCTGACTACTGCCACTACTTTTAAGAGAGTTAACTAAATAAGTTGCATGTTAATTTACAAACTAATTCCTCAGTTTTTTCAAACTGCATATCATAGTATCTAAATATCCAAAGGTTGACAAAATAAATTAGAAACATTTAGAAACCCAAATTGTCAAGTAATTTGCCAAAATTTCATTTGAGGCAATCTGAATTTGTGAAGAACATCGTTCTTAGGGTGACTTCTCCAGGGGTAACTTACACAAAAGCAAAAGAAAAGTTTGGTTAGAAGTTTTCATCACTACAGCCTTATAATATTAAATAGGTTTTGGATCAAAGACCATAGTGCAAATTGTTTTCTAAAAGTTGTACCCCGTTGCTTAAAAATATATGTAATTTAGAGAAATTCAAAAGAAATGCTTTCCTATTAATTGCAAAAAGCTTAAGTATTACTCAGGACTTTTTAATCACATTTATTCACTATCATGTTCTCTAAGAACACAGAATAATTCAAATCATAACTGATCAATTAATACTTCTAGTGCAGATCATACAAGAACATGTTCATTTTCTTGAATGCCTGCTAAGAAGATGAAAGAAGTTTGACACAAAGGTAAAAATTTCCAAGTCTCTTACCTTCATAACCTCTAGAGCATAGATCATCTGTGGTTCCATAGATCTTCCACCTGCTCCATAAACCAGATCCCTTGTAAAGCATAATATTCTTTTCTTGTCTGTTGCCATAGTTGAAAAATAAATCTTCATCCTTGATCCCAAAAAGTGTGTCGTTCTTGCACTCCCATTTCTGAAATTCGCTTTTGGAGTCGCAGGCATACAGAGTGACAGGAACCCAATCAGTTTTTGATGGCACCCCCAAGCATAATTTAAAAGCAACACTCATAACCTGGGATTCAGAGACCCATCGGAATTTCTGTGATTCAGCATTGGGGTTGCAAACTGCAGTTTGGACTGCACTGGGATTTATTGCTTCCACACAGCGCTTGTGATCCTCATTGTAGATTAAAAACTGCCTAGTGTCTGTCAAGAAGAAGAAGGAAAACATTTGTGAGTGTGTCCACAGAAAGGGGACAATATTTGAGGTCCAAAGCTTCCAATAAATACTTATGCTGACAGGAAAAGACTGAAGGTAACTGTGCCCTGAACCCTCTGTTTCCTTCCTGGGTTCCAGGAACCTGGCGGGAGAGACAGGGGCTGGAAGGGTCCGCCATGTTTAGCACCTGTAGCTGGTGTCAAGATGGCCTGGTTATTATTATGCGGAGCCTTAGGAAAAGGAGCTCTTTAAAAGCTCACGAATGTCAGTGGAGGAACATGAAGAGCAGATAACAGAAAGAATGATATAAATCTGAGAAAAGAAAATGTGCATCATCAAATACAATAAGCCTTAAAATTGATACATATATATCCTAAAACAGGATTTTGAACTGTCATACATTCCAGTCCTTTTGGAAGTAGATAAATGAAACCTAGATATATGTATTCCAGAGATGGCTCTAGGAGTTTTAAAATGATTTTAAAAAATTTTTACTTTATATCATTCTGCAAATGATATAAAGTAAAATATATAATTTTGTTCTCCAAATATTTGAAGTGTTTTCTTGGTAGTCTAGGTCAGACTAATACAGCAAAATTTTTTTGTTTTGTTTTTCTTATTATTTTTTTCTCTCCCAATGGTAGATTACTAAAAGATTTAGCATCTAGAGTATCTATAATATTGTTAACTTTCATTTTAATGTCTATACCTTTTTTATAACCAAAAGATACAAAAATAATTATTTGTAACATTTTCAATAAAACATAAATCAATATAAGGTTTATATCATTTGTGATAATATTTTACATGAATAACTTTCACAATGTATTTTATGCTTATAATTTGAAACTGGTGATTTAAACAAATGTGTACAGATAGCTTTTACTTATAGCACATAGCTACCAACTGGCAAAACAGGACTTCCTCTTGCAAAAAAAGGAAAGAAAAAGAGATCTGGTAAGCATATTTTTTTCTTTTAAATCAAAATTGAATTCATGTTGATTTTTTTTTCTTTTTGAAGAATATACAAATGAAAAGAAATGAATATAAATTAAATACTTCTCTGAAGTTTTCCTAAATGTCTTTTACTGATTTTGCATGGTTCTTCCAAAATGAGCTGGTAGTTTCTGCAGATTTTTGAGAGTCTGAATAAAGGAGCTCACTATTTTTAATCAAATCATTCCAGTGAAATAAAACCAAGATTAGTAGCACTAGATCTTCCTCTGTTTCACAAACCAGGCTCCATTTACTAAATTCAACTGTCCAGTGAGGTTAACACCACCTATACACTGAAATCATTTCCAGGATCTTTCGACTTAAAGTTTATCATGAATCTCGGCCTCAAGAGATTATTTTCTCAGGCATGTTTCTCGCTCTGCTCTTGCCCACACTTGCTGGAGACCTCTTGTCTGTGTCCTACCCGGGTTCTTAATTCTATGCTACTTGGGACTGCTGCATGAATTTCTCAGCTCTTCCTCATTTATGCTGGTTTGGTTTTTGGAATTTGGATTCAATAAAGCCTAGATCCAGAATATGTGCTTCTGTTGGCATCTCTGGAGAAATGTGTCAGTGGAACATCCCATGTCTAACCAAATCTCATCCCCCAATCCCCTTCCAGTGAACCCCTGCCCATGCTTGATCTCATTTTGTTGCTGTCCATGTCCTCATGTGACAAAACAAGTAACTTCCTGCCTTGGTGATAAAATTAAAAATTTAATAACATGGTGTCTTGTTCACAATAAAAAATAGGAGATAAGAAAATACAAACTTCCTTTTTAAAAAAGTTACTATGATCATTTACACACACAAATGGAAATTTGGTCTCCCTTAATCTACAAAGGTAATTGTTATGGTTTAGATATGAGGTGTCCCCTAAAAGCTCATGTGTGAGACAATGAAGGAATGTTCAGAGGTGAAATGATTAGGTTATGCAAATTGTAATCTGATCAGTGGATTAGTCCACTAATATAGGTTAACTAGGTGGTAACTATAGGCAGGTAGGGTGTGGCAGGAGAAAGTGGGCTCTAGGGGCATGCCTTTGTTGTTTATACTTTGTTCCTGGTGAACGGGCTCTCTGTCTCTGCTTCCTAGTTGTCATCCTGAGCTGCTTTTCTGTCAGAACCTTCCCCCATGATGTTCTGCCTCACCTTGGGCCCAGAGTTTTGTAGTCAACTGATCATGGACTGAACCTCTGAAACCATGAGCCAAAATAAAATTTCCCTCTTAGTTGCTCTTGTCAGGTCTTTTGGTCACAGTAATGCAAAGTTGAATAAAATAGTAAATGAATTCTGAAAATTCTTTTATTTATTTTGACTATTCCCTCTGCCATTTTCCAATTGGACTTGTCCTTGACTTCTCAGATGGCTTTGCTCATTGTTAATCATAAATATTTCTTCTATTTCATACCTCAGTCATTTTTATTATGTTGTTGAATAGTAAATTTATTAATTGGTCAAATTTGGTCAGTCATCCAAGTGATAACCAGCCAAATAAGGTTAGGTGCATAAAAGGCAATGCATGACTAGTGTTTCTATTTCAGATGTGTGGGGTTTCTACCATGTCCCATGTGGATGAGAAAAGGGTTAACTGCTGGAGGTCAATGTTGGCTATAAATCAATTAATTACCCATAAACCTATCTAATCAATAAACACACAAGAGCTAACACTCTTTTCAAATGAGAGGGGGCATGAAGGATGGGGCCATACCGGATCTGACCTCTAACAAGATGGAGTAGCCCAACTCTCCTTTATTTTGTAGTCCTACAGGTAAAGAGACCCAGACTGGGAGGGGCTTCTTCTGTGATGGACAGGATGGGGTGGAGTTAGGGGAGCCATTTGCTCAGGGAAACTTTCATATAACTAGATGGTGAACCACTCCCACACAGGGGCCACCTACTCCCCGGGGATCTGGAACAGCCCCCATGCTGCCAGTTCCTGGGAGTCAGGCCTTGGTGTCCCATGGCTCAACCAAGTCTGATTCTGCTAGATAAAGATGGCTCCCCACACAGATGGTTTATACTTATTTGACTTTTATTTTATTTTATTTTGGTACCAGGGATTGAGCCTAGTGGTACTTAACCATTTTGCCACATTCCCAGTCCTTTTAATTTTAAGTTTGAGACCGGGCCTCACTGAAATGTTTAGGGTCTAAGTTGCTGATACTGGTTTTGAACTTTCAATCTCCCTGCCTCAGCCTCCTGAGCTGACTTTGATTTTTATGTGCCTAATTTTCATCTGTAGCTTCAACTTAATTCTATTCTAATTATGGTGACATTTAATGAACAAATATCCAATATGCCTTTTCTTAATGGAACCACCATCCACCCAGATTTATAAACCAAGAACCCTAGGGTGAACCCAGATTCTCTTTCCACTCACATTCCAGGACAATAGTGGAATATACTGATGGTACCTCAAAATGTGGCATGATGACTACTTTTCTATATCAACTTGGCAGGGTCATGGTGACCAGATATTGGATCAAACACCAATCTGAATTTTGCTTTGAGTTCTTCTAAGATAAGATCATCATTTTAATCAATACATTTTAAGTAACTTAGATTACCCACCACAGTGTGGGTGGACTTCACCCATAAGGTCATATGAAGACCTTAAGAGAAAATAAACAGGAAGTTTCCTGAAGAAGAGGGAATTCTACCTTTAGATTGCCTTTAGAGTCTGCTATAGTTAGGATCCCAACAACTCATGGGTTAAAGATTTGATCCCCAGGGTGGTGCTTCTGGGAGGTGGTGAGTGCTTTAGAAGGTGGAACCTTGTGGTTGGTCCTTAAGTCACAGGAAGTATTCTTTTAAAGGGGGTCTGTGGGACTGTGGTCCCTTACTCTCTCTCTTTTATGCTCCCTGGTCATCAAATGAGAGCTTTTGCTTTGCCAGGTGCTCCCACCATGATGAGCTGCCTCACCACAGGCCCAAAACGATGGGTCTAATCAATTGTAGGTTGGAACTTCCAAAACTGTAAGCCAAAATAAAACTTCTCTTGATTATCTCAAGTATTTTGTTATAGTCATGGAAAGCTTACTAAAACACTTGAACTGTAGTATCAGTTCTTTCCTGAGTTTCTAGCCTGTTGACTTTGGATTTGCTGGCATCCAAAACTGTATGTACCAATCCATCAAGTAAGACATCTGTCTGTCTGTCTGACTCTCTCTCTCTCTTTCTCTCTCTCTCTCTCTCTCTCTCTCTCTCTCTCTCTCTCTCACACACACACACACACACACACACACAAACACACAAACACATTCTGTTTCTCTGCCAAACCCTGACTAATACATATGCCCTCATTCATTCTCTTCTCTCCCAACTTCACTGTCACCAACCTACACCAAGTTACCATGGTCACACTGCACTCTTACTCTCTTTGGAATGGAATCATCAAGGAAGATAACACCTGATCTCCCAGTTTCCTCTGGGGATGTGGGCCTGACTTGTCACCTGACTCCATGTTGCAAAACCTACCCCATGAAATGATTGTGTCCACTGAATCATTTAAAGGAGTGAGATTTCTTTCTATTGTTTCTGTCTCTTTTCTTTCCCATATTTTTATGGCCATTATAATTATACATAAAGGTGAGACTCCCTGTTACATATTCTTATATGCACATGCACAAGACACAATATAATTTGGTCTGCAGTATTCCCAAGTATTTCCCTTTTCTCTCCCTTCCTCCCTCCCCCTGGTCCCTTTCCTCTACTTGACTAATATACCTTTGCTTTTCATGAGATTTTCCTCCTTCCACCACCTGCCACCTTTCCTTTCCTTTTTTCTCTCTAGTTTCTGCACATGGAAGAAAACACAACTCTTGACTTTCTGAGTTTGGCTTATTTTGCTTAACATAATGTTAAGCAGATCATAATGACATCATTGAGTCTCTTCATTGGATTGACTGTAAATGCACACCACACTTTGCTCACTCAATAATCAAAGTGTTTTCTTTCTCTTTCACCATTATGGAGAGGATTTGGGGCTGAGAGGAGACTTTGGGCCTAACTAAAATTCATTCTCCAACCACAGAAACCCTTTGAGGCTGGTACAAAGGCAGCCTGACTTCCACCTGACAGCCTTCTGGAGAGGGCATGCTCCCGCCCTGCTGCTCCTCCGCCCTCACCTCCTCTCACCACTCTTACTCTCACTCACCACCTTCGAACCACATGGCCTTTCTCTTCCTCAAACACTCCAAGCTCATTTCCACTTAAGCAACTTCATATTTTGAGTTCCCTCTTCTGGAGATGCTTTTTGAAGTTCCTGCAGATGACCATCCTGACTCCTGTTACTCCTCTATGTTCTAACATCCATGACCATCTGATGAGATCTTTTCTTTCTTTGATTTATTTAGCTGTGTTTTGTCCATATCCCTCCACTGCCAGGTAAACACTATGAAAAGTAGAACTCAACCTTTCTGATTTGGTACTGGAGTCTCTCTCTGGAAAGCACAGATTGTCTCTTAACCATTATTTATTGAATGAATGGAAGAATATTTATGAAATCTGAAGCATCTTGACTAGTAACTCCAGTGAATTATTTTGTGTAAGAATGAATGCATGATTATGGGTTTATTTCAGAGGAGGGCTTTCCCTAAAAGTTTATTTTTTCTTTTAGAGCAATTTATGAACATTTGTACTTATGAAAAGAGTACTTGAAATGAAAGGTTTCTATTTCAATACACACTTATCGACTCTTGTTTCCTTTGCTTATCTTTTGACATTAGGAAGCAGTGCGAGTTCGATATTGCCTTTGTCAGACAATTCAAGGAAATGTAAAATTATCACATTGCGGTGATACATTTCATGCATTATTATTCTCTCCAAATCATCAGCCATGTAGTTTTGCTTTTATCATTGTCCCTGTAAAATGTACCCGATTTCCAATGCTATACTTCTTCCTCTGAAAGTATACTTCTAGCCTTGACCCAAAGGCAACTTGTCACATTATGGTCACTCCTCATCACACCAATGTAACATTTATAAACATCCTAGTTGCACTTCTGTAATAGAAATACTGAAAAATGGAACAATTGAGGACAGTGGAAAAGCTACACTCATTTCTCAGTCATCTCATTTATAGGATCTAACATACGAGTTTCCTTTTTTTAATATTGATACATCGTAAGTTTATGATATTAGATCATTCCTCCCTCTTAACTTCATCTTTTCAATCTCATATTTACTTTTCAACAAGTATTTGTCAAACACCTACTGTGTACCAGGCACTGTGCTAGGTACAATTCAAGGCCAAATCAGAGAAAGTTCCCTGCCCACACCAAGCCCACTCTCCCCCATGATTATTCCAAGGCCAGAAACAGCAAGAGCAAAAATAGATTTGGAACAATGTAATAAGTTCCAATCAGTTATCTCAGGTTGAAAATAACTGAAGACTAAAATATCCAATATTATTGATATGAACTTTCTATTAGGCAAGTTTTAACATAATTCAAAATTGCTCATTAACATAAAACAAGTAATTACATTTCTAAATCTACCAGTAAAGAAACTTAGGTTATAAAACGTGAGAGCCGGGTGCAGTGGTGAGCACCTGTAATCCCTGTGACTCAGGAGGCTGAGGATCACAAGTTCAAAGCCAGGCTCAGCAAAACAAGGTGCTAAGCAACTCAGTGAGACCCTGTCTCTAAATAAAATACAAAATAGGACTGGGGATATGGCTCAGTGGTTGAGTGCCCCTGAGTTCAATCCCCAGTACCAAAAAATAAAATAAAATAAAAGGTGAGTAGCAATAGAACTATGATATGATATAGTTTCTAATATACGTTTAGACTTTTTTCACTATCAACAAATAAAATGCTGATGTTAAAATATGAGAAAATAACTTCTTGAAGAAAGAAAAACTGAATAAGCGAGAGGTAAGGGTGTATTCTACAGCAGTGATTGTCAGAACCCCCTTGATTCTCCTTGGCCTTTGCCATTTCAATCAAGTGGCTCCCTCTCTCAAAATGTCAGCACCACATCTTTCTGCCTGGGGACGTTTTTTGTCCCTTAGGTCCTCCTATGCCTGTGCACACACATGTCTAGAGGGATCAGAGAATTAATGTCCCTTTATGAGCTCTCCTTCCCTGGTGGCTCATGGGTACTGATGAACTGTCCCAATGCCCTTCACCTTGCATGGGATGACCCGAAGACACATATTCCACACTGTCACCCAGAGTTCCCCAGCAAATCTGAGCTCCTCTGGTCACAGTGGTCACTGGCTTGTTAACACACTTTCCCTCCCTGTCCCACTTCCCCATTCCCTGTCAGTCCTTCCTGGGATCCTCCCCATAATGAACTGCCTTCAAATCACAGTACAGCTGTCAGATGTCACCTTCTAGAAGAATCTACACTGTCCATTAGCCTCAGTAAGCAAATTTAAAACCTAAAATGCCCCTCCCCCATACACAAGTAACTGAAATCGAGGGAGAAATGCTTATCTTACACCTAGTGTATGGGGAGTGCTTTGTCAGGTGCTGGGGGAGGGGCGGAAGTCATGGTACTGGGCGGAGGAACATCAGACTCTGTTTTTCACCTTGATTTTTCATTCATTCAATCATGGACATTCACAGAACCTACTCATTTATGACACTGCATTTGGTCATTTGGGAAGGTTCAAATATGAATCCAAAAAGGATTCTGAACTTCAGGAGGAACTAGAGGCCATGAGACTTTTCCAACTCACTCCAACTTCCGTCAAAATATGAATTTCTACAGCTTCCCTGGGTCACTCACTCCCATCTCACTGGAAGAGGCCTCTCACCTCCTGCCTCCCTGATTACTCCTCTCCTCTCCTCTCCTCCTGTATCAACTTCAAAATCCATCCCCACCCCCAGCTTGGGGAGAGACAAACTTTGCAGGTTAAGAAGTTGACTCTACACTTCTCTTTCTTCTTCCACACATAGCCATGCTAATGAATTAATCTTCTGTATCCTGTCTATCTGGACATAATCGGAGCGTCAGTGTTTGGTTACCAGGTAACCAGATTCTTCTGCTCACTGGCTGTGTGCCTTTGGTCAAGTTTCATACAACTCTGTGCTTCCATTTTCCTATCTGTAAAATATAGGGAGGTAAGAGGTTCTATTCACTGCTGAAAAAATTAGAGATAATCTAAACAAAGCACTTAGAACAGATGCTGACACAGAAATTGCTCAATCCGTGTTATTATTAGTATCATTAACTTGGGGAAATCAGTCTTGAACACAGTGTGTAATGGTTCTGAACAAGATGAAATTTGAGACAAGAAAGAGCTCATGCATCAGCCTAAAAAAAAGGGAGAGAAGGATGTGGGCAACAGAGACCCCAAATTTTCAGTCTTGGAGTCGGCAGACTTGGGATCAATTCTGGTTCCACCTTTTCTTAACTGCGCTGCCTTAGTTAAACTAGTCATTCTAGCCTCAATTTCCTCATCTGTGAAATGGGCATAATAAGGTCCTTTGATCTTCTAGATGAGTGAACTTCTAAACAAGAGAACATGGGTAAAGCACTGGATATACCATTTTGCACTTGATAAATATTCATTCCTTCCCTTCCCCCTTTTGAAATAAAAAAGTCTATTAAAAAACTGACATAAACACAGAGATCTAAGTCTTTCTTTTAATGCACTATTGTTTTGAACCACATTTACATTTTCCCTAATTAACCTACTCCAGCTGATAAATTATTTCTACTTCTTAGCCTGAGCCAAAAAAGCTTGATCAAGAGTTCCCTCTTGTCCTCCCCAGTGTGTGGACTTCTGCAACCCATTTAGTCTTCTGAGCCTCAGTTTTGTCATCCAGTAAAAGGTAGAATGTGATACCTTCCCATCTGCTTTATGTGAACCTAGAGACTACTGGGGTCTAAGTTAATTCTATAGTTACAGTAAACCAAAAATTACACTTAACTATCAAAAATCTCATCTAGTTAGCTGTCCCAAAGTCTGGATATTAGCACAGCCTTCCAAATACAAGCCCTGAGAAAGCTGTGCCATGGCGGGGTGGGGTGGGGGGAGAGGGAGGACAGCAGGTATTTTTCTTCTACTTAATTTTTATGAAAAATAAAATAAATACACTTGAGGATTAATATTGTAAGACATATTGACGCTGAAACCAAAGTTCCCAGGAGTGATGGTGAGAATCGGTGCTATGACAATAATTATCTCCTTTAACACTGAGATAAGGAATCTGCAGTAGGAAGAGTATCAATCAGGATTTTTCAAGTTAGCAAGGTATCAAAGTTGAAATCGTAATTTGCTTGATGCCCACCCACGGTGAGCTCCCCATGTATACCACAGGGGCAACTTGACTTGCATGCACTTGGTCTTACATTACAGCAAGATCTAAGGGGAGATGGAAAGCAAGAGCTGAGGCTAAAGATCCAGGTCTGCCTCTACCTGTCAAATGGTGACCTTCTGGACATTTGCCTTCTACAACTGTTGCCTCATCTGTAAAATGAGGATTCAAAACATCATTACCCTCTGTACATGTATGATTACACAAATGGTGTGAATCTACATCGTGCATAACCACAGAAACGGAATGATGTACCCCATCTGTGTACAATGAATCAAAATGCAGTCTGTAAAAAATAAAAATAAATAGATAGATAAATAATTTTAAAAATAGGCAGAAAAAAAACAAAAAACAAAGTTTGTTGTCATTTCCAAGTTGCTTCTTGTTTTAATGGCAGGATGCTAAGGCTGCTCTCATTTTCATGATTAACCCTGGTTCTGGCTTCTTCATACCACTTGGTTCCCTGTTTCAGCTGCATCCTGAGAGCCTAGAAAGATTCCACGTTGCCTGTGACATTAACCCACAAAAGCTGGCTGTCACTTCTCTGCAGCTCTGCCTGATTCGGCATCATGTTGTAGTTCAAAATCAATCATCACAAGATTATTTACACCACAAAAATCAGTAAACACCACAAGTCAAATCGATGCTTTCTGTTCTTCTGCAAACCAGTAAGTTTACCAGCACAGACAGCACTGCCATGAGCCAAAACCTCCCATGGCCAAGCTGAACACTGCTGTGGTCCAAACTCAGGGTCCGAGCAACTCTTACTGTGTCTCTGCTGCAGTTATAACCCTCTAAGGCTACGGTGGCAATGAAGTCTGGGAGATAACAGGGCGACAAGAGTAACCAGGGACCCTCTGCTAACCTCCCTGGGCTCCTCAGGGTACAACTGGCCTGTCCAATGGCTTCAGCCTACTGTTGCTTATGGTGCTAATGGGGTGGGAAGCTGCCTTGGAGATGAAAGGAAGGGTTCTGGGTGGAAAGGAAATAAACCAACCGGAAGTAGGGAGACCCTCCCATGGGTAGGAAGTCAGGGAAAGGGGTCCTGAGAAGTCACATATCCTTCAATCTGCTGCCAACCAAGCTGGTGTTCGGCTTTCACCAGACTCCTCTGGTCAGTCATGTGCTACTTGGAGCAAGGGAAGGTAAAATAAGGATCACAGGCTGTTGGGTAAACAAACAACAAAAAATCTGGAAGAGCTTCTTTGCCCCCTTTTATGGCTTGTTTGTTTCTTATTCTCTAAGTGAACAGATTTCAGTACCTCCCTCCCTTTCCCAGTAGCCCACAAAGAGGAAGACATTACTCAGAGGAGGTCATCCTGCTATCTCAAGGAGAGAAACATTCCTACGAAAACTGAGAAATACTGTTTGCACCACAAGCATTGAGTCATTGCAAAGAATGCTGGGAACTGTATCTGTGCTGCCCAAGATGTGCAGCAGTAGCCCCACGGGACTGTCGTACACTCTGAATGAAAAGAGCGCCCATCAAGACATGCTGACACATGTCAGATTTTGCAGAGTTAATTTGGAAAAATAATGTGAAATTATCCCTATGATTTTTGTATTGGTTAAATTTAAAGATGATGGTATTTTAGATATGTTGGGATAAATGGAATACATTAATAAAACCAATTTTGCTTATTTCTTTTTAGTAATGTAGCTTCCTCATGTAATTAATTATGGTTCTGCTGAACTGTGCCAGCTGACAGAGTCCAGATCTCATGAACTGCCTGTGAATTGTTCATCCCGCATCTGTCTGAAGACCTTTAGTAACAAGGAACTTGCAACTGCTCAGCAAACTCTTCTGCTTGAGACAGCACAATCCTTGGAAGATTTTCACTAGTTAGAGTTTTAACTTTGGCCTTGAAGAATATTTTAATCCTCTTGCCCAAGATAGACATCTTGGAAAAGATGGAGATTGGTTAGTCCTCACTACACTGCAATCTTTTCATGGCCAGGTTAAGCAGCTCCTCCTTCCACACTCAGGATTGACTGAGAGGAATGTTTTGTAGCCAGTGCCCCTTGAGCTCCAGGAATTTTTTTAGCATTTTTCTTTCCTTGAGAAACTTTTCCTTTAAATGCTTAATATACTGTGTTTATTGGATAATTCATTACTATGGAGGGGGGTGTTGCTGCTTTTAATAGCAGACCCTCCTGAAGCACTTACTATGGGCCATACTCCTTTCTAAACATATATATTTTAACTCAGGGAATCACCACAACTGATGGGGCAGGAAATATCATTGTCCTCAGTTTATAGACCCGGAAACTAAAGCACAAAGTTATAAATCACTTGCCCAAGGTCACAGAGTTAGCAAGTGGCAGAGGCGGTGCATAGGGCATAGGGTCTTTGCTTGTGTTTTGATAATCACTACTACTTAATGCTTCTTAGGATTTAGCATTTTCTCTTATCAGATACTCTTTCCCTAGAGAGCTTCCTATCCCCTCCCAGCAGGTAGGGAATAGAACCCCTGCACACACTGCACTCAGTGTTAGTTGATTGATGGAAATGAAGGCAAATGAGGCACCAAAAAAAAATCAAAATTGAAATCCCTTGTCTATCATCTCAAACTAGAAGGGAATGAAAATTCTCCCAGGCACTCTCATTCTGAAGCTTCAACAAGCTGAATCTAGAGAAATAGAAAGACTCAACAATTGTCTTTGGAAATCTGAAAAACTCTGAATCTATCCCTAATGTAATCATTCATCTTCAGACAAAGAGTAATAATTAAAAACCCAAATAAATCCACTTATGAGACAGTTTGAGCAATTTAGAATACAAATAAGAATGAGCTTTCTGGCCATAAAAACTATGAATGATTGAAATGATTCACCGGGGGAAAAATGAGTAGAAGTTGTGTGGAATCTGCTTTGGGGGTGCTCCTTGATCCTCTCCTGGGACCTGGGATAGGGGAAGCCTCTCCCGTCCTCTCCTTCTCAGCCAGAGACACTCCCAAGATATGTTGGGAGTTAGATGGAAAGAACCGTACACGGGAAATAAAAAAGAGCAAACCCCAGAACAGGAAATCCTTGCACGAATAAAACAGAGGAACACCTGCAGAAGAGAGGGATCGCCGGATGAGGGAGGGATCCAGGACCAGACTGCACCAGCTGGAGCCCCCTGCTCCAGCTCCCGGCATGCCTGGCGGCCAGGTGGGGGCCACAGGTTTCCGCAGAACCCTGGTGTTGCCCGGGTGCGTGCCTCCTCTCACAGGTATTGACAGGACCCAGGTGTTCATATTAACCCCAGATGGAGACTGTGCCACAGGCCCCTGGTCGCAAAGTCCCCACCTCAGCGCAGACTCACCCAATAGCTGCACAGCAACGGGAATGACAGAGACAAAAACCAGGAGTAGGAACAGACTCATGGCCCAGAGATGATCCTGACTCCCGCGGGTGGAGGAAACAAAACAGCCAGGGCCCTGCTTGTCCCTTGGCCTGGTCCAGGTCCTCAGAGGTGCCCAGCTGAAAAGGAGTGCAGAGGAAGCTCTCCCTTTTAAAGGGCTCCTGAATTTAGGAAAAACCTCCAATAAGGAGATATCCTGTCACATGAGGGTGGTTAGAAAAACAGGAATTCAAAGTTACAACTTTGCTTGGTAAGCTAACTTCTGAGAAGAGCAGGCAGGGGGAAGGGGAGGAAGGCACACGTGTAGGAGAGGGGTGACCACGGGGGAGGAGGGAGGCCATGGCGAGAAGTGAGCAGCCAGGCCCGGCCTGGAGGGGAAGAAGTGAAACCCCAGGGACCCGGCCTCGTGCAGAGGAGCTGCTGGGCCTCCTGCAGGCCATCACCTAGGCCTCCAGGCAAGGCCCACTCCAGAGACAGACATGGCAGGCACTGAAGGGGGCACTTTCATGGTGGAAACAGGAATAGAAGGGTTGAAACTGACCCTCTCATTCTCTATATCCCGTGCTTTTTCTTTCTTCTTTTATTTTTCCTTCTTGGAAAGCTTCAAGAGACAGAGTTCATGTAGAACTTTCTCCTCTAACCAGAAGAAAAGTGAAAAAGAAGCTAAATCTAAGATGGAACCTCAGGGAGGCCAAAAGGGAGAAGGTTCTAGAAGTCTTTTTTCTCGAAAGCCAGAGACAACAGTGGCAAAGGTTTTGCAAGAAAGTCGCGCTGTCCACCTTCAGCCTTCTTGGTTTTCTTCTGTTGGGAAGGATCCTCTTGCTGGAGGAAAATCTGAATCTTTGGGTCGAAAGATATCTATTGGTTTCATGATAAATGAAATTCTCTCTTAAAATAAAAAGGTTAATAGATCTTTCATGAAACTCAATACTAACCCCCACACACACTCCGAATGTCTGTTTTGTTATTTTTTTTTTTTTAGGAGTAAAACAAGAATGAAGAACGTTTGAAACATGGTAATGATTAGATAGCCCACCCGGAACTGGAGTGTGGGAAATGTTTGTAATTCAAAAGGAAGTTACAGAAAACATTGTATTGTAAAAAAAATTTTAAATGGTTTATCTCCAAGCTTCACAATTGTGATACAATTATAAACTTTACTTCCCAATAAAAACTGTGATACAGTGTCTTTCAATTTTTTAGCATTCTAGATTTAAGATTATTTTGGACAGGAAAAGATGGTAAAAATGTATGTCTCAACTGACAAAAAAAACCAAAAATGCCTGCAAAATAGGACAGATGAAACAACAATGTATCATTCTCACTGTTTCACTGATTTGGGGATTAAAAACATTTTAAATACATCATTTGTGACTTTTACATATAAATAAATCATATACCCTTCAAAGGTGTTTGCCTAATTTGGATTCATGTTGATTTCAGAAGGAAAGAAAATTTAAGTGAATTATCTCTACACTTACATTCAGTTTTTTAAAAAATTAAACAAGTGTGTAACTTGTGTCATTAAAAATCAGAATCAGTAATAAAATTGTTGACTCTGAAGCAAAATGGAGTCACACAAAAATATTTGCCCATGACCTTGACCTTATTGAAACAAAAGTTTCATCATATTACAAGAGATGATAAGACCAAGGCAAAAAAAAAAGAAAGAAAGAAAGAAAGAAAGAAAGAAAGAAAGAAAGAAAGAAAGAAAGAAAGAAACTCTTAAAGGAATAGTATCTTAGATGACGGTAGAGTAGGAAATTCCAGGAATCAGTCCTTCTACGGACCTGGCAGGAACTATCTGAAGAACTCTTGTAATTCTAGAGCCTTATCTCAAAAATTTGGAGCATCCAAGGGAGAAAGTGATAAAGAGATTGGTGAGTGCCCGTGAATTTTAACTTTTCACTTGCTGCTACCACCCTCCACCCCTCGTTCCTCATTCCTTAGGCAGCTGTGTATTGAACACATCAAAAAGGAAATTAAGGCCTGGTGCAGTGGCACATGCCTGTAATCCCAGATGCTTGGGAGGCTGAGGCAGGAAGATCACAAGTTCAAAGCCAGCCTTAGCAATTTAGCAAGGCCCTAAGCAACTCAGTGAGACCCGTCTCTAAATAAATACAAAAAGGGCTGGGGATATGGCTCAGTGGTTAAGTACCCCTGAGTTCAATCCCCAGTACCAAAACAAACAAACAAATTCCATTAATTCCATTTACCATAACATCTAAAAGAATGAAAATACTTAGGAGTAGATTTAACTAAGGAGGCAAAAAAAAGTTATAAACTGAAAACTATAGAATGTTGCTAGAAGATCTAAATAAATGGAAAGATATACCAGAGTCATGGAATAGAAGATTTAATGCTATTAAGAGAATAACATTTCTTAAAGAAATCTATACATTTATTCAATTCTTATTAAAATCCGGTGCTGCGTTTTGTTTTGTTTTGTTTTTGCAGAAATACAAAAGCCTATCCGAAAATTCATATGTAATCTTAAGGGACTCCACATAACCAACATAATCTTGAAAAAAAATAGTTCATATTTTTGATTTTGAAACTTAACTACAAAACCACAATACAGTAACCTGACCAGTGTAATAGCATCATAAGAACACCACACATAGGCCAGGGGAATAGAATAGAGGTTCTAGAAATAAATCCTAACAGATGTGGTCAATTGATTCAATAAAGAAAGAGCAGTGAAACAATTTTGTTCTCTTATATGTGGATGTCCATTTTCCTCAGTGAAAACACATGCAAAATAACAAAGTTGGATTCCCCATATACAAAAATTACACTGAAATAGATCAAAAACCTAAACTTCAGAACTAGGACTATAAAACTCTCAGAGGAAAATGTTAGAGAAAAAAAGAATCATCACGACATTTCAATTTGGCAACAATTTTTCCTGGTTATGATACCAAAAGGACAGGCAATGAGAAAAATATAAAGTTGAACTTCATCAAAATTGAAAACATTTTTGCTTCAAAGGACATGATAAGGAGAGTATAAAGACAACCCACAGAATAGGGGAAAATATTTGTAAATCTTATCTGATAAAGGATTAATATTCAGAATATCTAAAGAACAACAACTCAGTAGTCACAATACCACAACCAATTGAAAAATGTGCAGTGGATGCAAACAGACAGTTCTTCAGAGAAGATATGCAAAAGGCCAATAAACACATGTAAGGATATTCTGATCATTGGCTATTAGGGAAATGCAAATCAAAACTTGAAGATGCCATTTCACATCCGAAAAGATAGATATTATCAAACAGATCCAAATAACAAGTACTGGTGGAAAATGGGGAGAAAATTGGGACTTTGGGTATAGGGAATATTAAAATAGTATAGCCACTGTAGACAACAGGCAGTTCCTTTAGACGTCAAATATCAAATTAGCATATGATCTAGTAATTCCAGTTCTAGGTGTATACTCCAAAAAACTGAAAAGAGATATTTTATACCAATCTTCACAGAAATATTATAGGCAAAAGGTAGAAGCAACTCAGATGTGTAACAGGAAATGAATGTGTAAACAAAATATGCTATATGCATATGATAGAATATTATACAGTCAGAAAAAGGATTTCTGATACATGCAACAATATGCACAACCGTTAAACATTATTGGAATAAGCCAGATACAAAGGACAAATATCACTTATATTGCTAAATACCACTTATCTGAGGTATATAGTATAGGAAAATTTATAGAGACAGAAAGAAACAAGCTTATCAGGGGTTGGGGGTGGGAGTGCAGCATTACTGTCTAATGGGTACAGGGATTCTGTTTCAGATGATGACAATTCCTTGAAATAATGACAATAAAACTACATTGTGAATATACGTAAAGTCACTGAATTATACCATTAATGATGGTTACAATGGTAAATCTTATATATGTTTTACCACGATTTTTAAAAATCCAACCCTTGCCTCTTCCTCATGCCCTTCTACTGTTTTGGTTCTGATTCTTGGTTAGCTGTGAATGATGGTTGTTTTTGCCTAGTCATTCCTTCAAGCCAAAACAAAGGAAATTCTCATTACTTATTGGAAAGACAATTGCTAAACTATTTCATTTCCTCCCAAACTTTCTCAAGCATCGGTCACCTCATACTCATTCAGTTCCATAGAAGATGAACTTAGTTCTGCTTTGTTCTGAAATAGTGCCAAGAAAATGAGCTCAACCCATTCTGTGGTAACCTGTCGGGCATACTTTGCAGATATCGAAGGTTCAGTTCCAGAACACAGCAAGAGTGAATATCAGGAAAAAGCAAGTCCCACAAAATGTTTTATTTCCCAGTGCACATAAAAGTTACATTGACAATCTACTGTATTAAATGTGCAATAATATTCTGTCTACGATATGTGCATATCTTAATTTTTAAAAGTTGTACCACTGAACAGGCATGGTGGTGCATGCCTATAATTTGGGCTACGTGGGAGGCTGAGTCAGGAGGATCACAACTTCAAGGCCAGTCTTGGCAACTCTTGTCTCAAAATTTAAAAAGAAGGACTGGGATGTTGCTCAGTGGTGAAGTGCTTTCCTAGGATGCCTGTGGCCCCAGTATCGGGTACTGCAAAAGATAAAAGTAAAAAATAAAAAGTTTTATTGCTAAAAAATGCTGACCTTCCTGTGAGCCTTCAGCGATTCACATCGAAGGTCTTGCCTTGATGCGATGGCTGCTGACTGGTCAGGGTGGTGGATGCTAAAGATGGGATGGCTGTCGGAATATGAAAAAGGTCAACCTGGATGTTTGCCTGGTGGGTCAATTCCTCCTTGCATAAAGAGCACATTCTTTGAAAATAGTGATAATAGACTTCCTCAGTGCAGGGTTGTCCCAACCTCCAAGTTATAAAAAACTCAATATCTTTGAAGCAAAATAAAGAGAAAGGTAATAAAAGTGTATTATTTGCCACAGACAAAACCGGCAATCCCGTCAAAGCTTTTTTGTTTGTTTGTTTTACGGGTAAATTATGGGTATCTTTTATGGGTAAATTTGCTTAAGTGGTATCAAGGTAAATTTCCACTCAGGCAGAAGAAAAGAGAAGATATAATGATATAGTTGTGTATGGATCTTTAAACTCCAGCCTGCTGGGCAACCACTGAGTTACATCCCCAGCCTCTTATAAACTTTTTTATTTTGAGAGGGTCTCACCAAGTTGCCCTGGCAGACCTTGAACTTTGATCCTCCGGCCTCAACTTTCTGAGTAGTTGGGATTCCAAGTGGGCCTATATTTTTATTTTTTTCTTATTCCATATATTCCAGTTCTTACCTAAATAAAGCAAGATACCAACAATATTCACGGTTTAATAAGGAATGATTATAACAATCAAGTTTCTTCGTGTTGGATCATTTATCTAAAATGGCTTTAATCTGAATCATCTTCAGAGAGAATATTTAGGTTTACTGTAATCTACAACATCTGTGTCCAGATTACTTGAAGGACCCGTGAGTTTTACAGTTCTATAACCAATGCTTTACTTTGTTTTGTCTGGCATGGCACACGTTTATTATCTTATTTAATTTTACAAAGTTATTAAATTGGAAGGTTACTTGACCCATTTAATATTTGGAAGAAAATTAAAAAGATAAAAAAATGTATTTATAAACTGAAAGTGACCTATGCTTTACAGATGGAAACCAAGACACAAAAAATGCTAGACTTGTTCTTTAGAACCACACCAAATATTTACTGTTATCTATGGTTTTCAACAATCCGGAATGCAAATTTTGTGTTTATTCCCTCATATATTCTAGAATATCTATTGTAAGTCTTTAAAAAGATTTAAAAAAAAAGATTTTATAGAAAGAGAAATTTTCATTACTATTCCAATTTCAGTGTCACCTCCTGATGGTACATTTGGACTAGACTACTAAAAACCCCAGAGGGTGGATGATCAACAGACAGCCAAGAAGCTGAAAATTAAGTAAAGGCGTCCTCCCATAATGAAACAAATGTCACAACAAAAGATTTACTTAACCATACAAATTTAATTAACAGATAAAAAAAAGTTCATAAAATAAAATGGCTCCAGCAGTGGATATTACATGTATTTTCTTTTGTTATTTACTATATTCTCTAATGGCCTATGTACTTAGTTTCAGGCATTAAGCTTCTAAGTGATATATCGCCACTTTTAAAAGTTTAACTCAATGCACATTTGAATGCCTATGATGACAAAATAACTATTGATACATTCACTAAGTCAAGTCCTGCTCTGAGATTCACCGCACAACGTGATCATTTGTTAAGCAAACTGCCCAGGGTCCAGCATAAAGCAGGCATTTGACAACCTCTCTCCTTTCCCTTTCCTTTCCTATGATCTATTGCAATTTTCACTCAGTAAAAAGGGACCCTTATGTAAAAAAACAAGACTGTGACTTTCACACATGGCAATTTCCAACATTAGCTTTTAGAAAAAGATACTAAAAAATCTAATAAAGAATGTTCATAAAAATTATTACATCATGCAATATATCTGATCATAGAAAGAAATTCAAGTGTATCTTTCAACAACTAGCTTTATATGAATATTTAATGAGGACATAATCATCAGTTGGGTTCCAAATTTCACTTGGGATAAAATGTCATAGAGTCTATTATAGCTATTTCTTTCCAGGAATACTTTTAAATAGCAGAAAAGTAAACTTTTTATCATGTACAAAATGTATATGGGTCTTAATACCAACGACCATAGAAGTTACGAGAATCACAATACAATTTTAATAACATAACGCTGAAACACACAATGTAGAGTTATCACTATTTCATTAGCATAATTTATTGTAATGTTTACTTAAATACCATAGACTCAAAGTCAATTAGATACACAATACTTTTCTTCCTGCACATAATCTTTTGTACATGCCTTCATTACTTACACAAAGTGTTGCCACTTCCAAAATATCAGGCACATTCAAACACTAGATACAAAATGCATTCTAAACGCCAAGTAACACATTTGGGTTTAATCTGAGCACAGTTTATGATTTTCAATACAAAGATAAATGCACGCTTATGTAAAATAGTTTTACATTAAAGAATATTATAAATAATTCACTTCGTAATGTAGACTTTTCTTAATTTAAAAAAATTACCAGGCTGAGGAGATAGCTCAGTTGGTAGAGTGCTTGCCTCACAAGCACAAGGCCCTGGGTTCAATCCCCAGCACCGCCAAAAAAAAAAGAAAGAAAAAGAAAATTACCATGGAAGAATTTGAAAGAAATTATGCATACTATGCATTTTTTTTAGTTTATGAGCATGTAAATACCTGTAGGATTGACAGATAAAGAAAAAGATGCATTGTTAAACAGCATATTCTGAGGTCTTCCATTAAAACATTACAGATTAATGAGGAACTCCAGAAAAGTAAACACATAATTACAGACTTAGAAAACATGCTACAATTTGGTTTATATGAGAACTCATAGGGATATTCACATGTCTAATGAAAGGAAAAAAAAGTGAGCAAATTGCTCACTTTTGAACATAATAGTACTTAGCAAAAGTTACAGTCTTAGATAGCCTTAAGGTTTTTTTTATTTTTCACAAATGCAAGGCTTAAATTATCATTCCCAGAGGGTGGGCAGGGATGCAGAAAAGAAAAGAGGAAAATTCTAAAAATGCATTCAGTTGCTTGTTTCTTGGGGACAGTGCCATTAAATACTCAGAATTTATCGAGTTATTATTTTTTTCAGATGATAAGCTAAGGGGATTCCTTATTCTTTCAATCCTATTAAAGTAGCAGTGTTGAGTTCATCTTTTACATGTAGAACGTGGAGCCCACAGTGGTCTGAGAACTTGCCCCAAATCATAAAGCTAGCAGGCAAGTTTTTGACAGGTGTGAGTAGACCTTTTCTGACAGTGTGAGAAAAACCATAAAACCTGACACAATGAGCCTGGGGGGGCATTTGGTGGAAAGTAGGGAGCACAAGGTCACTTATCTATTCTCACACTACCTGTTACTATGTTCTTGAAGAAACTGACTAGGAAATCATTGCTCAGCAGACACCAGTTGCTCACAAGTCTCCTTATCAAATGGTGAGCCCCAGCTGCAGACAGCAGAGTATCCCAACGTAGTGAAGGCAAATAACATGATTATGTACATGATTATTTTAAGGCATCAAGATATTCATGACATAGCACCACAGATTACTGATGGACGTTGACTTCTCCATATTAACACTCATGCGAGTTACTGCAGCACTAGCAAAACAATGAAGGCTTAAACACAGTCAAATATCTGTTAAAGCAAATGACTTTCCATGAAATCAATCAATTATATAAAAGTTGTTTGCAGTAGTGGAATAAAACGGTGATTCCAGGGTTGGGGCTTATAGCTGTGACAGAACATTTGCTAACATGCATGAGGACCTGAGATTGATCCTCAGCACCACAAAAAGAAGAAGAAGAAGAAGAAGAAGAAGAAGAAGAAGAAGAAGAAGAAGAAGAAGAAAAAGAAGAAAAAAAATATATATATAGGTGTGTGTGTGTATAATTCTGTTTGAAGGAAATTCTGAAACTACAATTTTCAGATTTAAAGAAAGTGGAATCTATAAGTATTCAGTAATTTCAAGCATATTTCCTAAAAATTAATTTTAATTAATTAATTCATGCACTTTTTCATATCAAAGGTATACCTCATTATTGAGTTAAATTACAGGGAAAACATGTTTCTATTTTTAAGAAGTCTTTATTAAAGAGTGCTTTAAGAAAAATGCAGTATACATAACTAAAATGAACTACTAACATTTCTGGAGATCCATTGTAGCTAACTTATATGAGTTTAACTGCTTAGATTCAGCACCATTTTTATACATGAAATTGATATGCTATAGTTATTAAAAATGTTTTTCCTCTACAATCTATTCTTCATTCTTTACACAGTATAAACACATATGGCCCAGAAAAAAATCATTATGAATGTGCATATATGCTTAATGAAGTCTGAGTGTCTTTCCCTTTCTTTTTAAAATGGAGACGTTTCAAAGGTAGAGAAACCCCTGAGTTTGGTTAGGTAATTGAAGTACACGTAAGAGAGCGTCACTAGTACATTTTTACATAGTCCCAGTATGGGTGTGATAGTCCCCAGAGCAATAATTAAACTAAGTCTCACAAAAACAAAAGGCAAATCCTGCAGTAGGATGCCCAGGGAATTCAGAAGAGGGTTCTGGGGAGTGGATACTATTCGAAGAAGAGAGATGAAACTGAATATGTAGACGGGGTACAGCCAGCCTGACTTGTACACAGCTGGGTGACCGGCCACACGCAGCATTTCCACCGTGTCTGACCACAGCAGAAAGCTCCACAGGAATATCTCCGCCCGGACGTCTCTGCGGGACATTGTTCTCAGGATTCCAGAGTCTAAGGAGGGCTCCTGGGGCCCCACTACTATCACAGGAACCTGCCTTTGAGTCGCGGCTCCGGGTGATCGCGACCACTGGGTGGACTTGGCGGCCTGAGCGCTGTCTTCACTTTGACTCACTTGCTCCGCCACGGTTTTTATTTGTTGCAAAGAGGTTACGTAGATATGCCCATCTCCATGATCTGCAATAAATGGATTTATTTACATGTCAATTTAAAATTTTAATATAAATTTTATTAAAATTTAAAATCCCCAATTTGCGGGGTCTTACACGTATATAATCCCAGTGAGTTTAAGGCTGAGGCAGAAGGATCAAAAGTTCAAGGCCCTCTCAGTAATTTGGCGAGACCTTGTGCTATCCCCAGAACCAAAACAACAACAACAATAATCAAAAATTCAAATTAAAATATGATTGTTAGTGATTTCCTTATTTGAAACCTATTTTTTCACACAGAATATAAAAATGGGTTGGTGTGCTGAAAAAATACAGAGGTGGAGAAGGTTCTTGGTATCTTAGTGTCTTCCTGGATATGAATTCTGAGTCATTTTTACCATTTTATTATAACAGCCATTTTTGGTTACTGAGCTAAGCACTTCTACATACTATCTCACTTAGTCCTCAGGACAAAGTAAGAGTATCTCATTTTACAAAAATGGAAACTGAGGCCCAGAAGGTAAAACCCATATACACAGTTAGTATGCACAGAATTGGAATTCATACCCAAATTTGTTTGACTCTGACAAACTTTTAATTTTACAACTGCTATTACCAATCTAGAGGCAAGCTGTCATCTATTCATTACGAAATATATGAATATCAAAAAATCAAATCAATTTAAAAGTTCACCAGTTCAACTTTGCCATTTTGTAAGATAAAACAGCCTGATGAGAGTCTGTACACCCCTATCCTCTAGATGAGGAGTTTGGTAGTAAGAGGGAATCTGTTTAATCACTACAGAATCAGAGTAAAGAGTGAGAAACTGAATTCAAGATTTTTAAGTTGTTCTTTCCCAGAGGTTTTTGAAGTGGTCAGTATTTTTGGTTAGTTTAAAGCATCTATCCATGGTCATGAGTCTGTACACACCAGCTATCTGAATGAGGAGGGCATCTGACCTTCCATCTGTGTGTGTGTGTGTGTGTGTGTGTGTGTGTGTGTGTGTGTGTGCGCTTTCCTCTCTGTGTATACATAGGATGTCGAGGTTGGAGATTGTGAAGGGACCCTCAAATCCCAAGACCTACACCTGATGTTGATGGCATTGTTTTCATTGTCGCTCCTGTCTGTGACGCTGGGGACTAAACCCAGGGTCTTATGCATGCGAGGCAAGCGCTCTACCACTGAACTACCTCTCCAGTCCAGTGGCATTGATTCTATACATGAAAGGTATAACACATTCTGTTTCAAACACTTATCTCCTTAAACACCATTTTTGTTGCTAAGAATTTGCCAGGCCTTCATAAAGTGTACGCAGTGAACATACTCAGCTGCCAAGTTACGTGATAAGACAGAATTTAAAGGGAGTCATGAGATAGAATAGCTCTGAAAGTCAAAGAGACAAAATCGATAAAAATTGGGTAAACTGCATTGAGCTGAAAACAAAAACATTTTTAAATAAATTATGATTAATGAGTAATAAAATGCTTGGTTACTCCATGAGTGTGTTTTAAAGGACACAATAAACCTTGATTGTTTTTCATACAACTTAATTATTTTTAAATGTTTAGGCTCAAATTGAGTATTTTTATAAACAAAAAGATTATCTAAATTCTTAATGAAACATTAGTTCTGGTGTGAATTATTCATAAGTAAATGCTAGGACCCATGATTCTTAAAAACCTCTCTACAAATCTTAAAAGTCACAATGGCTTCAGTGGGTATCATCTTAAACAATATTCAGGTGAGAGGTAAAGTGATATAGAACAACTGATTGTTATTTATTCATAAAATCATTGCTTTTTAAATTCAGAAGCTCACTTGCCTTTGTCATTTAATTTTTTAATAAAAAATCAATATAGAAAACATGGTTCTTAATAGAAAAGAGAACAGTAGTGTAGGCAAAGGGGACCAGGAGAGTGGAAGGGGAGGTACTGGGGCGTGAAATTGGTCATCAGGCATGAATATGTCACAGTGAATCCCACTGCTCTGTATAATAATAATGCAGCAATTTTTAAAAAATGTTTCTTTGAGTATGACATGCCCTAGAGAACTCTCCTTCACCTTTCTTAGTAGAAAAAGTTCTTTGGATGAAATCCTAATCCCTTTGCCAACATGGTGTAAAATTTGGACTTTTGAAAGATGATTGCAAATTCAGCATTGTTTCAAGGCCAGGAAGTGGCCATCCAAGAAGTGAAACATGAACATTTTCTAAACAGTCAGTGAGATTAATAATAGCTGAGAGTAAGAGCTATGCGTACGAACAATGAGTTCCAAGCTGGAGTTCATTTTTGATGAGTTATTAGACCCCAGTCCGTGTATATTTTGTCTTCTACTCCATTTAAGATGAACTAGTTCAGATTTTGAGGTACAGGGACTCTGTCATTTTTTTTTTCCCCCAGTAAAAATCCCAGGAAATATTAACTGGAAATCTCTCCTGACCTCCCAGAGGGCAAAGGAGAGTTGAAACACCAAGATAACTTTTGGTCATTGGATTGGATCAGCAAACCTATCTCCAAGCAACGTAAACATTTGTATATTCACTATTATTCCCTTTGAATCTGTAATTAGTTTCCTCTTCAGATTAATACTTCACAAACTTCCCCTTAGAGCTGGGATTATTTTTCCTGTTGTTAGTTGTTATTTGTTCTATTTTAGTTTAATATATATATGTATAATATAGTATAAAATATATAAATAATATATAATATATATAAATACATAAAAATATAATATGCATATATAAGCTCTAAAAGATACAGGCATGAAGAGAGCAATCCACTCATATTCTAAGAGGTCACAGTGACTATAACAAGTCAATATAATAGCTACTCTGTAGCTCCCTGAATCTGATGCCAGTTGATGAAACTACTTTTTATCTTCACTGTACAAGCTAAATAATTGAGAAAATGTTATCTGGTAAACAGACAAATGTGTAAGTAGGTCACTCCTTATCTATTTGACTTTACCACTTATTTCTATTGTTGTAGTTCTAACTTGTTCCCCAAAAGTCTCTGATCGTTTAGGAGGAACAGACACAGGCTGACAAATCAGTAGTGGAGCATTTTCTAGGTGACTAGGTATTCCTCCTGCAAAGAGAACAGGAATGCCATGGGTTACCTAAATAAAGAGGGAAAAAAAGAAAGAGGAGTTACAAACCAGGACTGAAGCGGATATTGCGGTGTGCTAGTTGGACTGCCAGCTGCCAGGTGCTGCATGGAGCCTAAACTGGACACCAGCAAGTGAGGTAGCAAATAGTATGGAGACAGTCCCCTCCTCATACTGCTGAGTCTCCTTTGTTTATACCAATACCTATAGACCAATATACAGTATCAGGTCTTTAAAAGGAAAATAGTCATCCCTCCCTGCTTGTTCCTAAACACCCATGGAAACCGAAATCTGTGGATGCTCAATGCTCAAGATCCCCCCAACTTCTTTTTTTTTTTCCAAATACTTTTGGTCCATGGCTTGTTGAATCTGCAGATGCAGAAACCAAATATATGAAGAAGTGACTGTAACTTCGGAGAGGAGAGACTATGACAGGGGATTTGAATTGGCCTAGGGAATCCAAGGAAGGTGCATCTGAGCAGTGACAGGTAAGCAGAGACAGGAAGAATAAGTAGGGATTAATTAGGCAACAAGTGCAAAAAGAACTTTCCAGGTGGTAGGAACAGCATGCGTAAAGTCTTCCACTAGTGTGAAGTGAGGGGAGAGATTGGAGAGGGGTTAGGGAGGCAGACAGGGTGGAGGAAAAGAAGAGGAGCCAGTATTTATGAAGTGCTTTCTGTAGACTGGTCACTATTCTAAGCCCTTTATATGCATTAACTCATTTATAAAAACCCTAAGATGCAGATGCTATTATTTTCCCATTTTCAAGAGGAGTAAACTGAGCACAGAGGGATTGAGGACTATTTCCAAGGTCACACAGCAAGCAAGTAGAGAAACCAGAATGTGCCTTCCCAAACTCTAACCACTATACCACACTGTCTGTGGCAGAGACTGATTAAACATAGCCTTAAGGACCAGATTGAAAGTTTTGGACTTTATTCTAAGTTGAGTAGAAAGGCTTTGAAAAGATCTGAGCAAGAGACAGACTTAGAGGAGATGGAAGTCAAAGAGGGCAGTGAAGTCAGCATAGAGGCAGCTGATTTTTCATAAAAGATTCTGACTCACTTCTCAGCAACTGGAAGACAAAGAATTACTCAGAAACAAAGGATGGTCAGTCTTGATTAACGGTCTGCAAATTCCGTTTTTCTTTTGGGAAAAAGGTTCTAATTAAGAAATCTAACTGAATGATTCAGTCATAACACTGAAAAGAACATCTTCCAGAGAAGAAAATTAATAGTTCTATTAAAATCATTTTTTTTAAAACAAGGATGCAAAGATGTTTCTGTCAATACTCTCAGAGAATGAGAGGGATAAAGGCAACAGATTAGAATACATACCAAGGAAAATTATAAATGTTGTTACTTTGACACTATAATACACTCTTTGAGGGAGGAAGACAAGTAATATTACTAAGTAATAAATGCAGAAATGTGGCACCTGTCTGATAGGGTGGCTGTACTGAGGAGGAAGTCAGCATCTATAAAGTAAATAGTGTCTGGCATCTAGAATAGTCACATGGGCTAGATAAATAAAAAGTTGCAATAGCTAGATACTTGACTGCTTTAAATTAATTGGAATAGAATAGAAAGTAACAGAGTATAGTAAATAGCGAAGGCGGCTTGTTAAACTTTGAACAAGGTCACACTGCTACCCAGGATGTCATCATCTGGAGAGATACAAAACTTTGAGAAACAGTGTCACACAAGTTCAAGAGTCGATTTCTCCTATTTTTCCTGTTCACGTCACCAAGAAAAACAGTACCCTGCAGTACGTGTAATATTTGTACCAGTGGAAACAGCTTCCAGCAGCTACCTAGAGCTCATTACATGCTCTTCTTCCCAATTCCACCATTAGTATTCAGTGCTATCACCTTAGTAGCTTGGAGTTGTTCAGGGAAGAAGGGTTTACACCCCAGAAATCAGCAAACACCACAAATCAGAGTTCCCCCACCCACAGCAACTGGCTTACTATTGTCTGTGCTCAAAACTGCATGTGAATGTGATGATGATGATGGTGATGATAAGTCCAAGACCACATTCAAGTCATCATCAAGAGTCTGGAAAAGCTGATGTTCATTCATTCCTAGCTGGGAAATAACTGTGGCAACTTTCTTTAGAAAACACACTGTATTGTTATCCAGAAAATTCAAAAGCTCTAGCACCTACTTTCAGTTCCCTGCTATGCATTGCATAAATTTGACAATAAATAAATATGTCACTTCTGGATTTTATGCAATGTAAAATTTTAAGAGAATTCTTTCATCTCAGAACACAACTAGGAGGCTAAAAGCTCTAACGATTGTTTTCTTCTCTATTATTACTTTACAGATTCTTCTAAAACTACACCAGAATTGCTAAAAACTGATCACATAATCAATTTTAAACTATTCTATTTATAAAGATTGAGAAAATTTCCTAAACTTCCTAATCTTCAGCTTTACATTCAGGCCTTCCCTATAGTTGATATCAATGTTCAGACTAGAGGATGGGATCTAATTTGCTACATAAAAGTAGAAAATCATATTTTATATTGATATGATATGTATTTCTAGATGCTGACCAAAATATATAACATACAAAAATAATGCATGCTGTATTCTTTGTTCCCTTATTTCTATGGGGTTCCCTCAAGTGTTCGTTTATTTTATAATATGTATATGGAGAGAATATATTTCAATAAAACATAAGTAGTAAGATAAATGTTCAAAAGCATACAGTGTATTTCATTGACAAATACAATTAATTCTAAACTTTGAAATGGTTTGAAATGCATCTACTAGTATTTCCTGTATTATTACAAACATCTAGGAGTGTTAGGTGCTCAGACATAGATAAGAGCTAGGCATCCCAGCTTGGGTCCAAGTTGGGTGAAAAAACGTGATACATAAGGAAATAAACTTGCTTCATTAGCTCCAAAACACCTATCCCAGCTTTAATGATACATACTTATGAGGGCAGCTTATTAACATCTTCTTATGCCCACTAGCCCAGGAAATCCATGAGAGGGGGATCTTTCTCTTTTTACTTACTATTGTACCACCCTCAGCACCTAGTAGAGTACCTGCTATTGGTATAAAATAGATCCAACGTAAACATTTGCTGAATAAGAGACAGGAGGAATTTCTTTTCTGGGGTCTGTTAGCTATATACATCTGGTAGGGGACAGATATCTTGTGCTAAGATCAAAAGCATAAAAGCCGGGCCCAATGACAGTGCCCCCAGTGTCAACAGGTTGAAGGACTCTAGAGATCTGCACAGGGTCCACCACTCAGATTGCCCTGCTCTGCCTCAAATTGCTACCACTCTGGCCCCAGTCCTAGAGAGAGCCCTTTAAGCAAGTCCATATGGACTGATTCCACTAACAAGCCCTGGAAGCCATCAGGAGAACCTGGCAGCACAGCCTGGGAACCTGTGTAGCTCATCGGTAAGAGAAGCTGTAACGTGGCGTCGGGCCCAGCAGAGCATGCCAGGGTGGTGTGGCACTTGCACAGCCCAGCAGGATTCAGGCAGACAGACAGATGGCACCAGCAGCAGCAGCAATGGTTCAAAGCATTTCAGAAGATTCTCAGGCAACAGTCGCCCCAGAGGTCACCAGGCAGGGGAAGAAAAGGGCAGATGTGTGATTCCAAGAAGACTGTCTGTGAGTTCATAGGAAGAGACTCTATCACTACCACCCACAATAACCCATGCACATGCTTAGAAAAAGGGGGACTTGGTGTCCTAAAATAGCAGTACAAACAGAGCAGGAAAAAAACAGTGTTCCTATAGAAAAGACTCCACTATTAATATACGCACAATGTAAACAAAAATGACCAAGGACATCTGCACATTATGCCAGCAATCAACTCTCCTCGATCCAAGACAAGAAAATCAAGATGTTGAACAATCATTGACCTTTAATTTCAAACTGAGGCTACCAAAAGCTTTTCTTCGTTGTTAATGAAATGGAAAAATCGAGGTTTGGCATTCCAGAGACATGCATGCTGAACTTTAGGTCCCGGTTTTCCTATCAGTCTTTCTGAAATTTTTACTTCAAAAATATCCTGCCACTCTCGAATGTCTCATTGTACAAACTAAAATTGTACACATTTCGTTTTCGCCCGTTTAGGAGAAAATTCACAATTTAATAACAAATTGTTAAAATCATGCATAGCTATTCCAATCAAACAGAGCCTTCACTCAAGACTTTGATGGCCCCTCATGTCCCATGTCTGTTGGCATCGGGCTCACTCCCTGAGAGGTTTTGGCCCAATGCACATGGATCTAATCCTGACAGCTGGTACTTCATTAGAAGGTATAAATCAGAAATTCTATCCTTCTCTCGCCCCAGTCTGGTTAAATGGCCACTTATTTCTTGAGAAGAAGAAAAACTCCTGGAACTGACACACTTTTTTGAAACTTCCTTCTTCTACATAGCCAAGAGAGGAAAAGGAAGGAAATACCCTCCCTTCTTGGCATGGCGTGAACACAGTGTTCCTCACTCTCAATCCCTGGACACATTGCAAAACACCACATTATGGAAAGCCAGCTCACACTGCACTCATACTGTATAATAAGCTCTTTCTTAAAAAGAAAGAAAGAGGAACTCAAAATGCCATTCATTTTATTCAGAAAAAGAGATTCCCCGCCCCCCGCTCCTGCCATTTTTTTTTCCTTTTAATCTTTGTGACATCTCTTGCATTCTATCTGGTTATATTACATTCCAAGAAAATCTGGAAAGTAATTCTTTTAGGAATTTCGATTTGAACTATCAACTTTTAACTTGATATTAGTCACAACTCCTAATACTTTCTATAATTGAGGGTTCTTATCAGGGTGGGCATCAGAATTGCTTGTGGAACTTTAAAATAGATCCTATTTTATAGATCCTAAGTTCTCTTTTCCTCATCTGTAAGCAGAGCTCCCATGTGTGTGTTATGCTGGTGGGCACCCACGGTTAAGAGCCCCTGCATATATGTCAACAGGTGGCCCCTGATTTCTCAGGAATAACTTTAAATCTCAATTAAAATCCATCATTGCCAGGCTGTGGTTATGGTTCAGTGGTAGAGCACTTGCCTAGCATGTGTGAGGCACTGGATTCGATCCACAGCACCCCATAATAAATAAAATGAAAGTATTGTGTCCACCTACAACTAAAAAATTTTTTTTGAATCATCACTGCCATTCATTTAAGAAATTATTTTGGGGGTCTGGGGTAGAGAACATGCTTAGCATGTGTATGGTCCTGGGCTCAATCCCCAGCACCATTCAAAAAAAAAAAAGGAAAACCAAACTGTTTTGACATAACAAAGAAGAAACAATACAGAAAGGAACAGCTCCTTTTTCTTCTTTCATCCCTGCCCTGCAAACTCCTAAACCTGGATTAGTTTTCTATTTCTAACTTTGCTACTGTCAATGCCTAGATTTCTACTTATCACCAAAGAAACCACATAGTCTTGCGTGGTGGCAGAACACATTCCCTGTTTCACACCCACTGTAACTTCAGCCTGGTTCATCCACCCCTTTCCCTGGCCAGGGCTCACTTCACCCTTCCCCCACCCCAAAGCAGTTGCTCCGGGGCTTCCACATTCTGTTAGTCTCTCCCTATCATTCATCTTCACTGTTCTCAGCAGAAAATGTGCTTCCTATTTCACACACACAAAAAAGGGGGCATTATTAGTTGTGAATGCCCCTGATTGCTTACTTCCATTCCCCCTTATTACTTTCATGATTGTAAACCACTTGGAGAGTTGTAAAAATTTCTAGTGCCTGGCTTCCAGGATTCAAATATCTGAGGATGCACCTTGGTGTCAAAACATTTTAAAGCCCCTTAGTTGATACTGATACATAGCCAAGAGTGAAAAATACTACCCTTAATTAGAGATACAAAAGCAGAATCATTCAATGAGATTTTCTTTTTAAAAATCTGTGCATACCCAATTCCCATCCCCAATGGTCCAGATTCAGTTCATGCTTGGCATTGATGTTTTTGAAGCACTCTATGTTTGTGTTAAACATTGTAGCTATTGGAAGAAATGGATAGAAGTAAGATGGAAGCATAAGCCAAAAAACTTTGCCAGGTCAAGCAAGTTAATCTATTGATTATTGTTACGGTTTGGATGTGAAGTGTCCCCCAAAATCTCACATGTGAGACAATGTAAGAAGGTTCAGAGAAGAAATCATTGGGGTGAAAGTCTTAACCCAGTGAATTAATCCCCTGATAGGGATTGAGTGGTAACTGAAGTGGGGGGTGTGTGGCTGGAGGAGGTGGGAACTGGGGGCATGGCTTTGGGGTGTACATTTGTATCTGGCAAGTAGAGATCTCTTTGTCTGCTTTCTGATCATCATGTGAGCTACTTCCCTCCGCCACACTCTTCTACCACGCTTTTCTGCCTCATCTTGAGTCCCGAGGAATGGAGTCTGCCATCTATGGATTGAGACCTTTGAAATCATGAGCCCTTAAATAAACTTTTCCTCCCCTAAAATTGTTCTGGTTGGGTCTTTCGGTCAGTGCCATGAAAAGATGACAAAATCAATTATCATGTTTAATTTAATAGTTACTTATAAATTAACAAATTTGCACCCTACAGAGAATTCAACTTTTTTTCATTAAACATTTAAATGTAATTTTTTGAAAAAATAACTGATAATTTTCACTTGCATTAAAAATAAAAAGCCTTTTTAAGCATAATATCAAAGACTGAACCAATAGACTGATAGCTTAAACTATGTCGAGATTAAAAATCTCAACATCAAAAACATCACAGTAAAACTGAAAGGCTAAAGATAACTCAAATATATGCTACATCTGACAGAAAAAAACTTAACTTCCTTAATATTTATAGAACTCATGAATCAGTAATAAAAAAAATGGATATACCATTAGAAAAATAGACCAAGGACACAAATATCTTATTTTTTAAAAAATTAAAATTGCCAATAAACCTATGAGAAAATGTTAAGCACGTCTTCTACTTTAAAAAAGCAAACTAGGAAGGTAATAATATACTATTTTGCCTATGAAATTGGCATAGATAATTATGGAATAAATTACAAGGTTGAAAAGAAGCAGGTGTTTTCTTACACTGCCATTTAGAAGGTAAATTAGATTATTTTTTAGGAAAAGCAATGTGATTACATATATAAAAATCTTACGTAGACTTTGAACCAGAAATTCTGCACATAAGCATTTCACCTAGGGAAATAATCATCTGTGCTGCTGAGGTCCTTGTAGCACTTGGCTCAAGTCTTCGGGTATTAAAGAGACTGCACAGAAGGAACTGGACTAGGGCCCCTGTGAGCAGATTTATTTGAAAACTTTACCCTGCCAACATCATACCTGGCACTTCTCACTGTGACAGTGATGTGACAGTGGAAACCATCCCCTTTGCAAGTGCTGAGGTTTTCCACTCAAATAGCCTGTTGACTTCATCTCCAGCGAGCCACTCCTGACTATGCAGTGAGCTCTAACATAGCCAGGTCACTCTTGCCACACCGTAAGGTTCATACAATCCCCTTAGGAGCCCCTTCTATATTTCTTTGCATGTGCAGCCAGTCCATAATAGTCACTTTCTTCTGGCAGCATTGTTGCCAAGAAGTCTGGGCATGAGCAGATGCTCTAGGTCTTCTGAGGACACTCTGCAGTCATCGTCCTGATATCATTCGGCTCTTTTCCAGTAGCAGTTAACTCTCTCAATCCCCAGCTTCTTTTTGACCAGTCACCTCTGAGTGGTTTCTGGTTCCTAAACACAGCACAGGGTCCCTTTAAACACAGACCACCTGCACCTTACAATACATGTATGTGCTCTGTCCGTGACTTGTCTCCCCTCCCCAACTCAACCGCACATGGCCTGACTCATTCTAAACTCACACACACATGGCCTTACTCATTCTAACCGTACCTTGTCCTTCTGCAGTGGCAATGCTTAAAACCAGAACAAATGTGTCCAGCAAGAGAGGATTAGCTGAATATATCATGATTCACTAACATGATGGAATATTATTTGACCAATAAAAATGACGCAGGGGACGATAATGTAATAACAAGAATGACACTTACCTACATATTGTAAAGGAAAAAGAGTTATAAATCCATTAGCTGAACAATTTACAAGATGCTGTTAATTATAAATCTCTAGATTATGGGCTTATGGTCAATTTCCCTTTTTTATTTCCATGAAAATGGATATGTATCCTTTTAGAAAAATAGAATACTAAAAATAAGACAATTCGAAATGGCATGTTAAAAAGTTCTGAGTTTTTCATACGTGTTGTGCCTCCTAGGTGGTAGAGGCCACCACAATGGGCCTACTTTACCAGCAGAGTTGAATGTGCCCAGAGCAGTTTGCAAAGTCACCACTCCCAGAGAGCTAGACCAGAGAGGTAAAGAGTGGGCCACTACCCAATGGCACTGCCCTAGACATGAGTACTGCCTTAGCCCGGTTACCGTGGAGCACGCCTGAAATCCCAGCAGCTTGGGAGGTTGAGGCAGGAGGATTGCGAGTTCAGAGCCCATCTCAGCAAAAGCAAGGCTGCTAAGCAACTCAGGGAGACTCTGTCTCTAAATAAAATACAAACTAGGGCTGGGGATGTGGCTCAGGGGTCGAGTGGCCCTGAGTTCAATCCCTAGAACCCTCCCCCAAAAGAAAGAAATGAATTACTGTCTGCAGTTCTAAACGAAGGCCTTAGGTTACTGGTTTTAAAACATTTAGCATTTGTATTTCAAGTGAAATCTTAATATTCTGAATCTGGTTGAAGCAGAAGTTGGATCCTCTAGAGACCCCAATTCAACCTCCCCCACTTCTGCTATTCCCCTCCACCCAGGTTTTCACAGTAGCTCCTGATAGCAGCCTCTTAGGTTTCCAAATGATAGTTTAATAAACAAGTAGCAGTTGACTTTAAGAAAGTCATTTCCATTGCGGCAATAGTTTTGTTGATTCAGGGTGTGAAATCCAGCTGAAGCTATTTGTACTTCCCAAACACACCCTTCTGCTATGTGCACACCTGAGTTCCTTGAGGTGCAACCTTCCTTTGATGTTGAAAGCTTTCTTCACCATGTTCACCTACAACTCCTACAAACCCCAGATCCCCACTTGAGTTTTTTTTTTTTTTTTTTTTTTTTTTTTTCGGTACTAGGGATTTGAACCCAGGGCCTTGTGCTTGCAAGGCAAGCACTCAATCAACTGAGCTATATCCCCAGCCCCCCACTTGAGTTTTTTCTGACCTCTAATACTGTAGAAAAAATTAAACTCTGCTTCCCCTGTGGCCACATAGAGTTTAACTAGATTTTCTATTATATCATTTTGTAACATGGTGTCCAAGCTGGGCTATGAATACTATTTAAGTAAGTCCCATAGGTAGGACTGAAAACTCCCACCCTAACCATGGACACCTTCATGATGGGTCTGTTTGTATCTGCTGGTTTATATGGGGGTTGAGGAATCCAGGTTGTGGCAAGGGAGAAGAATCTAATGGTGACCATGACTGAGGGTTCAGACAATACAGGAATGCAACATGTGAGGAGAAAATGTGAGTGCCCCAATGGGGGAGGGGGAGAGAACCCCTCAAAAGAAGGAGTCTGGCTCAGTAGACTCAGCCACAAGATCTGTGGGTAGGAGGAGAGACGGCAATTCCCAGTGGAGAAGAATGGCCATTACTTGAAATCAGCAGGTAATCTGTTGGTTCATGTACTTTCTGGGGATAAAAGACTGTGTTTCCAAACAAAAGTAGTCTCTAAAACATCTCCAGAAAAGTAGAATTCAGTGGAAAGAAATCAACATTCCAACTGACAGAAGAAAAGTAATCAGTCTATAAAGCATCAAGTCATATCCCAAAGACAACCACAGGACTAACCTGTTGAGGGCAGAGACTCTAGGCAGGCATGGTGGGAAGCAGCACACAGAGTTCTCTGCACCAGAATGGCAGCTAATAGTAAAACAGGAGCAACTGGACATTCAGCAGCCCGAACCAACTCATGAGAACACAGGAGACCCACCACCGATCTGGATTTAAAATAGGAACAGCAACAAGATGGGAGAGGAAGAGGAGATGCAAGTCCTGTCTTTAAAAGGTTGGAACTTGGCTAGCAAACTTCAGATGGAAATGTTGAGGTGTATGCATTTGTACCCTCAGACCAGTAAGAGGGGACCCAGTCAAGCTGTACATTCTATTCTTGTCATTTGTTAACATTACTGGGGATTGATATTATTAGGCACCATGTGTATCTGTGAAGTTATCACAGATAGGAAAGGATGCTCTCAGAAACTGGCATGGTAATCACTTGATACTGAGGTATTTCCAATGGTAATATTGGTCTTTCCACTAGGTAACTTTCTATTCCAAGTTAGTAGGAAGGATTCCATGGTTCTTTATATTTCATGTATAGAATAATGTAGA
Organism: Sciurus carolinensis; assembly: GCF_902686445.1. Taxonomy (NCBI): domain Eukaryota; kingdom Metazoa; phylum Chordata; class Mammalia; order Rodentia; family Sciuridae; genus Sciurus; species Sciurus carolinensis. Next base: position 27,481,059 of record NC_062224.1, read on the forward strand.
GAATAATTTTATTTAAAAATTGGAAAAGGAAAAGCTACACAGAGATCAAAATTTTGTAGGTTTGAATTAAGTTGGTAAGGAGGATGCAAGTATTCATAAATCCAAGCATTTTAGATTACCTTAGTTTCATATAGTATAAAGTCAAAACTGCTACAAACTAACAGATATGCGCGTATTTCAAATTATCTGGACAGAGCACAAAATGTACTTACTTTCCCCAAATTTTCTAAACCTCATTTACCATCCATTCCTACCCCATTTCTTTGATTCTGAAGTACTACATGGAGTGACACCATAATTAGAGCAGACTTGCTTAGGTTCCTTTATATTAAGTTCTGGGGATAAATGACAATACCCCATGGATTCAAAATTCACACGATTTATTATAGTAACATGCACGTTAAAATGAGTGTAAGAAACTGAGTTGAAAGTTTGCATCAAAATTATATATATGTACACTTAATATTGACAAAGGTATTTTGAAAAAGTTTTTCTAGTGGAATGATTAAACCAGGTATTAATTAACCCTCCTACATTTGGGCAGAACAGAACTCAAAAAGGAGAATCTTAAAATAATCTTATACAAGATGTTCTTGAATCTTCATCCAAGACCAACTTCTTTGAAATCCTTTATTTTGATTCTTATTGTCATCCTTACTGCTGGAAAAATTCCCTTTAAAAATCCAAGTAGGAGGATCCAAGATGGCAGACTAGAGGGAGGCTGCATTCCTTGTTGCTCCATAACTCGGGTTTCAAGCAGAGGATATCTGTTTCTTGGTGAAGCAGTTTTTGCTGCTTATCGATCTCCTGCTGTTTACCCCATTTGTCTACTGTGATCACCTGCAGTCTGCCAGCATATCGAAGCCTTTTTTGAGTGCAGATTGCTCACTGTCAGGCATCTCCGCCTTTGCCTGCCTCTTGCCTGTCCATCACCTGCCTTTCACCTATTCATCATCCACCACTCGAGGTTCACCTCCCGGTCGTTCAATAGCAGTCAGCAAACTAACCGCCAACCGCCAGTGGAGCAGCAGCTGCCTGCTGTTGCCCGGAAGTTCACTGTTACAGTACCTGCAGGTTTGATTACACGTGGCTGCCACCATTTTGAGACAACAGACAGGCCCCATAGGACCCCTGGACGGACTGACTGAGGCCCGTCTCCAGGATCCCTCAGCCTGACCCATTACTCCCTGCCTCCAGGGCCCTCTCATGACTGACTGCTCCCTGCCTGACTGATTGCACTCCGCCTCCAGGATCCGGCAACCAGATCGACCACACCCCACCTCCAGGACCCCTGCCTGACCAACCGCATCCCGCCTCCAGGACCTCCCGCTGACCACGGCCACACCCCGAGCAGCAGCTCTCCATTTTCCAACACATATGGAAGCCAGAGCGGCCATCTTGGATAATCCTGGAAGCCTTAGCTCCGATCTTTAGGTAGGGCAAATCCCATCCTGAGATGCCTGCTAGAGACTTGAAGCTTATTGTCAGGTACCTCTCATGCATCAAGCTACTAAAGACTGGGAGGTTTGAATACTATATGACTGTTATAGTGCAGATTTTCTTTTTTCTCCTTATTGAAAACTTTTTAGTTTTTATTTCTTTACTTTTTTTGCTCTTTTCCTTTTGTTTACCTGCTCCCTCAGAGTCTCTTTCTCCCTTGTTGCATGCTAACAACCAACTTCTTTTGATTATACTCTCACTCTTTCTATTATCTAGAACTTCTATATATTCTTTTCTTATCCCATTAACAGCTACATCCTACATTCCTCCACATCCTCTTTGTCCTCCATTAGAAACTGCAGACTTTATTGCAAATCTGTTTGTTATACTGAAGATAATATTTGAACTCATTCTGTTTATTATGACAATATTGTTAATGTCCTCATGGGGCTATTTAGTCTAGGATCGCATATTGTCTAAACTGGGCACTGCTAATATTGATCTCCCCCTTAAAGAAAAGGGTCACTATAAGCCTATAGGAGGTAAACTGCAATACCCCCGATCTGCACTGCTAGAGGGGAAGACACATGAACATCATGAAAAAACAAGGGAAGAAAATGATCCAAACAAACCTATATTCTATAGTAATAGAATCCAGTGACAGTATGGTAGAAGAAATGTCAGAAAGGGACTTCAGATTATACATGATGAAGATGATTCGTGAAGCAAAAGATGAGATAAGAGAGCAAATGCAGGCAATGCATGATAATACAATAAGCAGTTGAAAGAGCAACTGCAGGAAGCAAAAGATCATTTCAACAAAGAGATAGAGATTCTCAAAAACAAACAAACAAACAAACAAACAAAACAAATGGAAATCCTTGAAATGAAAGAAACAATAAACCAAATAAAAAACTCAATGGAAAACATCACCAAAAGACTAGACCACTTGGAAGATAGAACCTTAGACAATGAAGACAAAATATTTACTCTTGAAAATAAAGTTGCCCAAACAGAGAAGATGGTAAGGAATAATGAACGGAATCTCCAAGAACTTTGGGACATCATCAAAAGACCAGATTTAAGAATTATTGGGATTGAGGAAGACACAGAGATACAAACCAAAGGAATGAACAACCTATTCAATGAAATAATATCAGAAAATTTCCCAAGCCTGAAGAATGAAATGGAAAATCAAATACAAGAGGCTTGCAGAACACCAAATGCACAAAATCACAACAGATCCACACCAAGGCACATTATAATTAAAATGCCTAACATCCAAAATAAAGATAGGATTTTGAAGGCCACGAGAGAAAAGCATCAGATTACATATAGGGGGAAACCAATACAGATATCAGCAGATTTCTCAGCCCAGACTCTAAAAGCTAGAAGGGCCTGGAACAACATATTTCAAGCTCTGAAAGAACATGGTTGCCAACCAAGAATCCTATACCCAGCAAAACTTACCTTCAGATTTGAAGATGAAATAAAATCCTTCCATGATAAACAAAAGTTAAAAGAATTTACAAATAGAAAGCCTGCACTACAGAATGTTCTCAACAAAATATTCCATGAGGAGGAAATGAAAAACAACAATGTATGTCACCAAAGGGAGGAACTACCTTAGAGAAAAACCACTCAAAGGAGAAACCAAGCCAACTTAAAAAACAAATTAAGCCCAAATGACTGGGAATACAAATCATACCTCAATAATAACCCTGAATGTTAATGGCCTAAACTCATCGATCAAAAGACATAGACTGGCAGAATGGATTAAAAAGAAAGACCCAACAATATGCTGCTTTCAAGAGACTCATCTCATAGAAAAAGACATCCACAGACTAAAAGTGAAAGGATGGGAAAAAACCTACCACACACATGGACTCAGTAAAAAAGCGGGGGTTTCCATTCTTATTTCAGATAAAGTGGACTTCAAGCCAAAGTTAGTCAGAAGGGTTAAAGAAGGACATTTCATACTGCTTAAGGGAACCATAAATCAGGAAGACATAACGATTGTAAATATTTATACCCCAAACAATGGTGCATCCATGTATATCAAACAAATCCTTCTCAATTCCAGGAATCAAATAGACCACAACACAATAATTCTGGGTGACTTTAACACACTGCTGTCACCACTGGATAGATCTTCTAAACAAAAACCAAACAAAGAAACCATAGAACTCAATAACACAATTAATAACCTAGACCTAATAGACATATATAGAATAGTCCATCCATCAACAAGTGAATTCACTTTCTTCTCAGCAGTACATGGAACCTTCTCAAAAATAGACCATACGTTATGCCACAAAGCAGCCCTTTGGAAATGCAAAAAAATAGAGATACTGCCTTGTGTTCTATTAGATCATAATGGACTGAGAGTAGAAATCGATGACAAAAACCAGAAATTACTCCAACACCTGGAGACTAAATAATATTGAATGAAACAGGGATAACAGAAAACATCAGGGAGGAGATAAAAAAGTTCTTAGAGGTCAATGAGAATGATGATACAATATATCAAAATCTCTGGGACACTATAAAAGCAGTACTAAGAGGAAAATTCATTGCATGGAGCACATTCAAGAAAAGAATGAAAAGTCAACAACTAAATGACCTAACATTACAGCTCAAAGCCCTAGAAAAAGACAACAGAATAACAGCAAAAATAGTAGAAGACAGGAAATAATTAAAATCAGAGCTGAAATCAATGAAATTGAAACAAAAGAAACAATTCAAAAAATTGGCAAAACAAAAAGTTGGTTCTTTGAAAAAGTAAACAAAATAGACAAACCCTTAGCCACACTAACAAAGAGAAGAGAGAAAACTCAAATTACTAAAATTCGTGATGGAAAAGGAAATAATCACAACAGACACCACTGAGATACATAACACAATGAGAAGCTACTTTGAAAATCTGTATTCCAACAAAATAGAATCTACTGAAGACATTGACAAATTTCTAGAGACATATGCTCCTCCCAAACTGAACCAGGAGGACATACACAATTTAAACAGATCAATATCAAGCAATCAAATAGAAGAAGCCATTAAAAACCTACAATCCAAGAAAAGCCCAGGACCAGACAGATACTCAGCTGAGTTAAAAGACCTTCAAAGAAGTACTCATACCAATACTTCTCAAAGTATTCCAGGAAATAGAATAGAAGGGAACCCTACCAAACCCATTCTATGAAACTAATATCACCCTCATACCCAAACCAGGAAAAGACACATCAAGGAAAGAAAATTTTAGACCAATATCCTTGATGGATATAGATGCAAAGATCCTTAACAAAACACTGACAAACCAGATCCAAAAACATATTAAGAAAATTGTGCACCACGATCAAGTGGGGTTCATCCCTGGAATATAAGGATGGTTTAACATCCGTAAGTCAATAAACGTAATCCGTCATGTCAATAGACTTAAGGATAAGAATCATATGGTTATTTCAATTGATGCAGAAAAAGCATTTGACAAAATACAACACCCCTTCATGCTCAAAACACTAGAAAAATTAGGGATAGTAGGAACATACCTGAACATTGTAAAGGCTATTTATGCTAAGCCCACGGCCAACATCATTCTTAATGGAGAAAAACTGAAAGCAATCCCTTTAAAAATGGGAACAAGACAAGGATGTCCTCTTTCACCATTTCTATTCAACATTGTCCTTGAAATACTAGGCAGAGCAATTAAACAGACTAAAGAAATTAAAGAGATACGAATAGGAAAAGAGGAACTTAAGCTGTCCCTATTTGCTGATGACATGATTCTATATTTAGAGGAACCAAAAAACTCCTCCAGAAAACTTCTAGACCTCATCAATGAATTCAGCAAAATAGCAGGCTATAAAATCAACACACATAAATCTAAAGCATTTTTATACATAAGCGATGAAACATCTGAAAGGGAAATGAGGAAAACAACTCCATTTGCAATAGCCTCAAAAAAAAAATAAAATACTTGGAAATCAATCTAACCAAAGAGGTGTAAGATCTCTACGATGAAAACTACAAAACACTGAATAAAGACATGGAGGAAGACCTTAGAAGATGGAAAGATCTCCCATGTTCTTGGATAGGCAGAATTAATATTATCAAAATGGCCATATTTCCAAAGCGCTATGCAGATTTAATGAAATTCCAATTAAAATCCCTATGACATTTCTCATAGAAACAGAAAAAGCAATCATGAAATTCATCTGGAAGAACAAAAGACCCAGAATAGCCAAAGCAATCCTGAGCAGGAAGAGTGATACAGGAGGTATCACTATACCAGATTTTAAATTCTACTATAGGGCAATAGTAACAAAAACGGCATGGTATTGGCACCAAAATAGACAGGTAGACCAATGATACAGGATAGAAGACACGGAGACATACCCACATAAGTACAGTAACCTTATACTAGACAAGGGTGCCAAAAACTTACAATGGAGAAAAGATAGCCTCTTCAACAAATGGTGCTGGAAAACTGAAAATCCATATGCAGTAAACTAAACCCCTATCTCTCACCCTGTACAAAACTCAAGTCAAAATGGATCAAGGATCTAGGAATTAGACCCGAAACCCTTCAACAAATAGAAGAAAGTGGGCCCAAATCTCCATCACGTTGGCTTAGGACCAGACTTCCTTAACAAGACCCCCATAGCGCAAGAAATAAAAGCAGAATCAATAAATGGGATAGATTCAAACTAAAAAGTTTTTTTCTCAGCACAGGAAACAATCAACAATGTGAAAAGAGAGCCTACAGAGTGAGAGAAAATCTTTTCCACACACACTTCAGACAGAGCACTCATCTCCAAAGTTTATAAAGAAGTTAAAAAAATTCACACCCAAAATACAAAGAACCCAGTCAATAAATGGGTTAAGAAAAGGGGCAGATACTTCACAGAAGATATACAGATGATCAACAAATATATGAAGAAGTGCTCAGCATCCCTGGTAATTAGAGAAATGCAAATTAAAACCACCGTAAGATTTCATTCTAACTCCAATTAGAATGGCTATTGTCAAGAACACAAGCAATAATAAGTGTTGGCATGGATGTGGGGAAAAAGGCACACTCATACATTGTTGGTGGAGTTGCAAATTGGTACAGCCACTCTGGAAAGCAGTTTGGAGATTCCTCAGAAAGCTTGGAATGGACCCACCATTTGACCCAGCTATCTCACTCCTCGGTTTATATCCAAACAACTTAAAATTAGCATACTACAGTGATGCAGTCACATCAATGTTAATAGCAGCTCAATTCACAATAGCTAGCTTGTGGACCCAAACAAGATGCCCTTCAATTGAAGAAAGGATAAAGAAACTGTGGTATATATATACAATGGAATATTACTCAGCCATAAAGAACAATAAAATTATGGCATTTGCTGGTAAATGGATGAAGATGGAAAATATCATGCTAAATGAAATAAGCCAATCCCAAAAAACCAAAGGCCAATGTTTTCTCTGATAAGTGCATGACAGTATATAACAGTGGGGGTAATGGGGGGGAAGAGAAGAATGAAGGAACTTTGGAGGGTGTAGAGGAAAAGGGGGTGGGGGGGTGGAGGGATGGGGATGGAAAAACAGTAGAATAAAACAGACAGTATTACCCTATATATCTGTATGATTACATGAATGGTGTGAATATACATTGTGTACAACCATAGATATGAAAAGTTGTACCCCATTTGTGTACAATGAATCAAAATGTGTCTGTAAAAATAAAAAAAAAATTTAATTTAAAAAAAAAATCCAACTCGTCACTATCTAAAATAAAGCGCCCTTAATTTATTCTCCAAAAAGTGTGCATTTTTTTTAAAGAGAACTTTTGCCTTGGACAGAGGGTTCAGATTAATATGGCAAACACACTCATCAAACACAGTCCACTTTCAAAATAAATTTTTGGTTTTAAGGAGCCAAGAGATGGATTAAAGGATTTAGAGATCCCCAAATCTCTTCAGTTTAAGACAAATACACTTGGCTCTGGAGAACAGGGGTAACTTGGAAGTACTTTTTCCTCAATGAGGGGAGGGAGAGGCTGACTGCAATCTTACCTCCTTGTCACCTGTGCCATTATATACATATGTGTATATATGTGTGTGTGTGTGTGTGTATATTTAGTTGTACGTAGGCACAATACCTTTATTTTATTTTTAAGTGGTGGTAAGGAGCAAACCCAGGATCTCACGAGTGCTAGGTGAGCATGCTACCATGGAACCACAACACCAGTCCACCTGTGACATTTTAAATATAACAACCCATATCTCCTGCCCAAGGACAAAGTGCAAAATGAGAGGCTCAGTTTCCCTGGTGGCCTCTAATTCAGTTTTGCTTTCATTTGGTGGTTCAAGAGATACTGAAAGGGTGGTGGTGCATGACCCATAAATGATTGACTGGCTCTAGTAGTTACCCTGTCACTCCCAAGTATTCTTCTGTAAGTCACTCCATCCACCCCATCAGGAAGTGATCTTACAATATGTGCCCAGTGCTGATGCAAAAACATGACAAAAGCTTAGCCAAGCAATATAAATAGTATACACACTATGACATGAAATTAAATGAAAGCTAAAGGAATTGATGACTAAATAAACAAAACATGCAGTTAACAAATTGCAAGTTTTTAATTTCAACTGAACACTTTGGAGGAATATGGTGTATCTTGGTTTTATTAGTGTGATCTTTGATTTTTGTATAATCCACAACTAAAAATGCATAATTTTTTAGGACACAACTGTAATAGTCATAGTGATTCCCATAGCAAAGGTATCTGAGCTACTTTTTAATTCATCTAAACTTAAGGATTTAAGATAGTTCCTAGAAAAAAATAAATAAGTCTTCAATAACCAGATAATTTCCTTGCTAGGATAACTACTAAAGTGTTTGGCATTAAATATTTGGCAAATTTATTTAGGTGTCAGTACTACCAAAATGCAAACAAGAAATAAGAATAACTGACTACCAAAGAGGTTTAAAAATAGTTATGTTCAGATAGTTTCATTTTCAATCTTATCAGTAATGTTAACCCCAAGATAAGGTATCATTGAACGTGTAATCAGAAAACAGCGTGGCAGAAAGGTGAAAAATATATCAAACTTTTAAAAATATTCATATTCTGGAGAATACTTACTCTCTTCACTTCCTCTGAGAGGATATATCCTGATTTTTTCAATAATATCAACCAAGATCAAGGATAACAGAACCAGGGACACTGGCAGATCAGGTAAGGCATCAGGTAATAAATCAGCAGAGCCATTGATGTTCTTTTGAACCTGTTTTTAGAAAAATCAATTAGACTTATTCAACGACTGTGCTTTCCTTATTCAACATTCTTTCAATAGTCTGCTGGCAGAGCTAAATTAATTATAAATACATTTGATGAAAAATTTAAAGTTTGGTTGTAAGCCTCTCAAGTTTTAAACTGCACTAGGTTTTGAACCATTTCCTAAGAGAGAATAGGGTTCACATAAATGGAAGAGTGTTTCATTGTAAGTGAAGCTTAGTAAATGCGTGCAAAAATATAATAGCCGGTTCCCAGTAATAGTGGAATGGGTAATCCTTCCAACTCCTCTACTAAACAGTGCTTCTGAGAATCCAGCCTCAGAGAGTTAGGGGGCAAATGTTGGCCTTTAAGATCTTCCAAAGAGGGAGAGACCAGGTGAACTCAACTTGGTTTTCTTCCTTCACCTGCTGAAGGTACCTACAAAAAGCCCTTAGTAAGCATCACTTCAATGATGAAATTTTGAAAGTTTTCCCTCTGATGCTACCATAACCATTTCTAGACAGCATTGTACTGGAGGTCTCAGACAGTGTAACGAGAGAAAGAAATAAACAGGGTAAGTACTTAAAATGAAGAAAAACAGGTATTATTATTCAGAGACTATAAGATTATACATGGAGAAAATTCTTCAGAATGGATGAATTATTTCTAAATACCAATGACAAAGAGTTAAAAGAAAAGGCTTTTAAAAAATTTTATCCTTGAATACAAACTCAATATTTGAATTTTTGTGGAAAATAATAAGCATTGTAAAATTTATGTGGAAACATAAAGGGAAAGAAACTCCAGAAGAAAAAGAAGATAGGAAGATCGACTCTTCTGGTTATGCAGAACCATTATAAAGTTATAAGAATTAAGACAGTGTGGTGTTTGTTAGCACAGGAATGAAAAAGTGGACAGTGCGACAGAACAGGTTATGTGTTTGTGCATCTTACATCAAAGGCAAGGCTGCAGAGAAACGTGGGAAGGACAGACTTTGCTAGATGGTGCTTAGTCCATTGGATGTCATTTGGAAAAAAAATAAAATAAAATTTGGCTCTCCAGTACACAACATATACAAAAGTCAGTTTCAGATGACTTTAGTCTAAAAGAGAATGGAAAAGCAACACAACCTCTAAAATATAAGATGGGGGAATATGTTTATGACTTTGAGGTTCAGATTTACAATACAACAAAATCTTCTCAAATAAGTGACCGGAAGCATTATTCATAAAGGAAAGAAACTGATAAATTGGACTATTTTTAAGTTAGAAACATCTGTTCATCAAAAGATATCAGTAAGATATGAAGGGAAGTCAAGAGTACAAAACATAATCAACAAAGGCATTGTAACTGAATAGTAAATCAATTAAAATGTTCGTAAGCATGCGTAGCAACAGGAATGCTCATTCTTTGTTAGTGGGTTCTGTACTGTAAAAATCTCTTTGGAAACTAGTTTGGCACTAGTTTTCGAATTGAACATTCGAAAATCTTATGACCCATCAGTTTTGCTTCTATAAATTGAATCAAATGAAATATGTGCTCATGTGTACAAAACAATTGTTTAGGGATGTCCACAGTGGCATTATTTGTAATCGCCAAAACTGGAAACAACTTGGACACAAAGAGGAAAGCTGATAGTCGTGTACAGTGGTGCATGCCTGTCATCTCAGTGACTTGGGAGGTTGAGGAAGGAGGATTGCCAATTCAAAACCAGACTCAGCAATGGTGAGGCGCTAAGACCCTTTCTCTAAATAAAATACAAAATAGGTCTTGGAACATGACTCAGTGGTTGAGTACCTCTGAGTTCAGTACCTGGTACCAAAAAAAAAAAAAAAAAAAGAGAGTAGAACTGTTAAATGACTTGAAATATTGGGCTAAGGCTTGGCTGTGATGCCCAGCACTATGTTATTCATTCATTCATTTATTGACTATAATATTTTTTTTTTTTTTGTACCAGGGATTGAACTCAGGGGCACTTAACCACTGAGCCACATCCCCAGTCATTTTTTTGTGTTTTATTTAGAAACAGTGTCACTGAGTTGCTTAGGATCTCGCTAAGTTGCCGGGGCTGACTTTGAACTTGCAATCCTCCTGCCTCAGCCTCCCAAGCCCCTGGGATGATAGGCATGCACCACCATGCCCAGCAAACTGTAATATCTTCATAAAATTAAATATTCAACAGCAATAAACTAGTTACATTTAAAAAAATGGGTGACCCAATTACTATGTGTCATTATGATGCTCTAATAAAAAAATATATTTAAAAAACATGGATGACTCTCTCAATCATACTTTTGAATAAAATAAGTCAACCATAATTTGTATTATATATAAGATCATATATATGTCACAAAATAATATAGACAGAGATCATATGTGCATATATATATGACATATAATTTGATTTTCCATTAAAAAATAATTCAAAAAGAGACAAACTTCAGTGGTAGAAGTTACCCTTGGGGAGGAAGGAACAGTCATCATTGTGAGGAGCATGGGGGTGGAGCTTGCTCAGTTTTATTTCTTGACCAGTTTATTTTCTTGATCCAATATATACATATTTCTTGCACCAGGGTTTGCTTTATGTGTTACATGGCTATGGTACATTTTATGTTTTGTGAACATTTCTGTTTGTTATACCTCAGTGAAAGTATAAGAAAAAGAGGAAAGAAAAATAGGTAATGGGGGGTGATACATCATAGAAATGAACCAAAAAGGGCCATCAAACTCCAGATATACCATCATTTTACGACAGTGGTTTTCCTTAGAAAGTTGTAAAGTGAATTTGTAAAGTTCTTGGAAACTTCCCAAGCTACTCCCTTCCTATTTCTCAACAACTTGCAAGTTAGTAAGATTAGTAGAGCATTCCTCTTTGACCTTCTTGGATAATAAAGTTTTCGCAGCCTGCAAGTATTGCTTATAATATTCCTGCCCTGTGGGTGCTCACTGAAGTCCTTTTGAAGCCATATTATTTAGTCAAAACATAATGTCATTTTCAAGTAGACATCGCGTGCAAAGCATTTGTCCATGAATATATATTTTTCTTTTCTTTTTTTTTCAGGAATTGAACCCAAGGGCACTTAACCACTGAACCACATCCCTAGCCCTTTTTATTTATTTTTTTAACTTTGAGACAGGGTCTCACTAGGTTGCTTACAGCCTTACTAAGTTGCTGAGTTTGGCTTCAAACCTTGGATCTTTCTGTCTCAGCCTCCTGAGCTGCTGGGATTATAGGCATGCCCAACATGGATAGCTTAATAAAGATCTTAGAGTGTAAGAGGTTATTCATTTGGAACTTGCCATTTAGAACAGAATTGAATGTTAAACTTCCCTCTACGACCACAGAGGTAACAATTATCTCATTACTTAAAATATATACATGTTGTAATTTGGAAGAAGACCAGATTATATTAGAGGTACACTGCTCAATCAAATTCCAAGAACAGGAATTTTTTAAATTTCAAAACCTTGCAGCAGAAGAAATCAAAATTCCATACCTCGGTCACTGCTATAGAAAAGCCGAAGCTGGGAAGTGTGGTGAGTATTACACACATCATCAGAACAGGTCTCCTAGCAAAGGAGAAAAAATAAGCAAAGCAATAATGTACCAGATCCACAGTTCCTGTTACATTTTGCTAATTTTGCAGTTCCTGTTCCATTCATCTTTAGTTTTTCTAAGAAGCTAACTGCTTCCCTATTTCCATTTCCCAAATGTTTGAGTATGGCAAAAAGGAACACGTGCAAAAAACAGAATTATTTTCTCGAGCAAAGGGGAGACAGATTTCCAAACAATCCAAACAACGAGCAAACTATAAACTGAATGCTTCAAAGCACAAATCAAATGACATTTAACATTTCCGTAATTTATTACTTCAAAACCTACCCAAGAGGACAAACCAGTTCTGGTGACCGATTGTAAAAAAGGACAGCAGCATAACTTTCTCCAGCAAGAATGTATTCCATGTGGTAAAACTGAGTTCTAGAAATTACACTTAGGAATGATAGACTATTAGAAACTTAAAGATCACGTAAAGGAAAAACATTTGGATTTTTTTTTTTTACTTTAACCTAGAAAAGAAAAAAAGTGACACATGTAAAAATGACTAACTTTTCAAATTTGTTTTTGAATCACTTCTGAAACCTTATATGATAAATTAATCAAAGAATCAAATAGTGACAGATAAACTATGACTATAATACTATATCCAAAAATGGTGTTTGGCTTCATTGATTTATGAGAAGACAATTCAAAAGTTTTTTATGATGAAATATTTACCATCTCTTTTCTTAAATACATTTTTTATGTTAATTACATTTACATAATGTCTTAAATAATAGGAATCGTTGAATGCTTTCAATGTCTGCTTGATTCTATCATGCAGCCCCTGTCCTTGCCTCATTATAGATGCCATAGGTGTAGACATAAAAGTTAGCAGGGTAACATGCCCTCTCTCTTAACCAGACCCAGCAAAACAAGGGTATCACCAGTTGTGATGGGATTCAAAATTGGTAGCTTTGCTCCTCTGTGTGAGTCCAGACCCATGGTCCTGCAATACACAGCTCTCTAAGTGAGGCATCAAGATGGTAGAGGGCAGAGTAGAGGAAAGCTACATTTCCAGTTGGTCCACAGCTGGGGATTCAAGTAGCAGGAGTGCTGTTTCTCAGTGAGGTGGGCGAGAGAGGGAATTCACTGAAATTCAAAATCAGACAGTCAGAGAATCTTAGAGACTCAAAAATTTGGGTGCCCTAATCAAAGGGTAAAAAAAGTAAATTGGGGCCAAGTTAACTGTTGTAGTGGCAGCAGCATGATTCACCACCGAGGGGAGAAATAAAACCAGCAGAAACAGAAAAACAATGGACACATTGTTCTAAGGGTTTTTCCCGTAGAAGAGCAGTCTGAACCTAACTGAACCAAAGGCTGCACATTGAGCTGGTGTTTGAATCAACTGGCAAGTGGAAAGCTGAAGCAAGAGACACTGATTGCAGCTTGCTGCTGTGGGAGCCCTGGAGATCATAGCAAATATTGTCATACCTTTCTGGCCAGTACCTACCATATACCCTAGGATGTGCCTGCCAGAACACAATTTGAAACAAGCACAGAGAAGATTATACCTAGTGGGATTCAAGTCAGAGATATGGAGAAGAATACAACTTGCCTTCCCTTGGAGTCTGGCAGCTCACATGACCAGATTTAAAAAAAAAAAAAAAATGTCAGGAAACTGAACAGGTAGACATGATTACACTTGGGAACTGAGCCCGGAAAGGCCATATTCATAGGTGGTGGTGTGTGAAACTCAGGGTTGGCTCCCCCCCCTCCCCCCCACAGCCAATAGAGTTCTTGGCACACTCCTGGGATACAGATGCTGGGTAGAAACTGGCATCTCCCATCCCTAAGGGGTGTGTTAATCTAATCTCTTCAGAGCAGATACCACCCAAAATAGTCCCAAAGACCTGATTAGAACTCAGACCCAGCTTCTGAAACTTCCCATTTAGAACTCTGCAGCAGCCCCACCCTGGGAGTGTATCAATCTGGTCTGTCCTGAAAAATGTCCAATCAAGAGTACTTCCCTTTCTATCCTACCTCTGACTGGTAAGAAGGGGGACTGAAAGCTATTTCAACCAACTTCAGTTTTAAGCTGCTCCAGCTGGCAGCTTGGGGTACAACAGGAAAAGAAGAAGTGTTAAACAACTCCCAACCCTTGCTTTCTCTAATGGGTACATAGCTCAAGGAGAAATGGAAAGTGCAGTAGGACAGAGGCAGTGAACATCCACTTGAAAGCTTTTTCATTCAAAGTTTTTTCCATCTCAGTGGCAATGATTCTTTTTCTTTAAGAATCCCCTCCACCCCCTGCCTTTTAAAATTGTTTTTAGTGTTCTTGCTGTGCTGATTGGTTCCTGGATATATATACATATACATACTTGCTTCTTTTTTCTCACTTTTACCAGTTTTTATGATTGTTATTTTTCTTTATCTTGTCTTTTGAGGGCTAGGGGGTATCGTTCATTTATTTTGGCTTTTTTGCTTTTGTTCATTTCTTTTGCTTATCTTTTTCCTTTCTTTTCCTAGTAGCCAAATTCTCTTGTTCTTACTTTCACTCACTCTTGACCTACTTTGTTTATTTTTCTCTTCTTTCTTTATAGCTATCACTTGTGTCTCTTTTGTTTTCTCTCTTTTCACATTCGAATATTCTAAACTTTCTTTTACCTTCCTATCACATTTTCTTTTCTCTTAATGAACTGTATTTTTGCCATCTTCTAGAACTATTTGGTGTATAAAAAATTCCTGCCCCCAACTTTCATGTTGTCGCAGTTATTGGTAGGTGAATGGTGTAGTTTACACTTGTCACTTACCTTAATAGCTAGATTTAGTTCATAGCTATTTATTATTTTTGCTGTTGGCAATTGTTGACCCCACTATTCCTATTTTTGTAGTAATTAGTGTTGTAGATGTCATATTAGGCACCTGGTATTTATTTTAATGCTGTGTGATGTTTGTTTCTGTTGTTGCTGTTTGTTTTCTCCATTTCTTTGAGGGTACTGTGAATCAATTGGGACATTAAAATTTCACAGGGTAAAGATTCTACAACTCAGCTAAACCCATCCAAAAGACTGGGCACCTTGCTCCACACACAAACTAACCATGCTCAAACTTCAAAGATAATATAATACAATGAATAAAAGAGACAAAAACCCCAATATAATGATCAGGCTCCAAGTAAGAATGGCAGGGGCTGGGTGGGCCTCAGGTCTCACTCATGGACATTGGCTGCTACAGCAAAAAAAGAACTAAAAGAGTGTTGGCACCATACTACAAGGGGTCCAAATCTAGATTGCTAAAATTCAGGTGAGAATATAATGATATGTTCCAAGCTTTGAAAAAAAATAACTGTGAACCAAGATTGCTGTATCCAGCAAAGCTATCCTTCAGAATTAAAAAGGAAATAAAAAACCTTCCAAGATAAGCAGAAACTAAAATAATTCATGAAGACTAAGTAGACACCACAGAAAATACTTAAAGAAATATTACACAAAGAAGAAATCAAAAACAAATGCCAGAACTCACAAATTGAGAAATCTCACTTGAAGAATAATCAAATGAGACACAGGACCAAATTAAACATTAGAAATACATCAAAATGGGTCAGGTGCAATGATGCATGTCTGTAATCCCAGCTACTCAGGAAGCTGAGACAGAATGATCGTGAGTTCAAAGCAGTCTCAGCAAATTGAGGCACTAAGCAACTCAGTGAGACCCCATCTCTACATAAAATACAAAATAGGGCTGGGGATGTGGCTTAGTGGTTGAGTGGCCCTGAGTTCAATCCCAGTACCAAAAAAAGAAAAAAAATAGAAAGAAATACATCAAAAAGGCAGGAATTAATAAACATTTCTCTATGATAACCTAGAAGAAATGAATACATTTGTAGATATATAGGACCTATCAAAATTGAATCAAGAGGACATAAAACACCTAAACAGACTAATAACTAGCAATGAAATACAAGCAGTAATAAAAAGACTCCAAAAAAAGAAAAGTCCAAGACCAGGTGAATTCTCAGCAGAATCCTATCAAATCTTTAAAGAAAAACTAATGCCTATGCTCCTCAAGTTATTTCATGAAATAGAAACGGGTAGAACATGTCCAAATTCATTCTAGGAAGTTAGATGAGTACATACTAAGGAAACTACAGATCACTATCTCTAATGCACTTAGATTCATAAATCCTTAATATAATACTAACAAATCATATCCAACAACATATTAAGAAGACTGAACATCATGACCAAGTTGGTTTTATTCCAGGGTTGCAAGGGTGATTTATATACATGAATCAATAAATGGAATTCAACCCATTAGGAGAATTGAGAGCAAAAATCACATAATGATCTCAATAGAAGTAGGGAAAACTTTCAACTAAATTTGACTCCCACTCACGAAAAAAAAAAATGGCACTGAAGAAACTAGGAGTAGAAGGAACTTACATAACATCATAAAGAATTTACTTCTTGTTTTTTTTTTCTTTTTGTTTCTTTTTTTTTTTTTTTTTTTTTTTTTTTTGGTAGTGCTGGGGATTGAACCCGGGGCCTATGCATGCTAAGTAAGCACTCTACCAACCGAGCTATATCCCCAGCCACATCATAAAGGCTATATATACCACAAACCCAAAGCCAACATCATAGAGAATGGGGAAAAGCCAAAAGCATTTCATTTAAAATCAGGAACAGGACAAGGTTGTCTACTCTCCACTCATATTCAATATAGTACTAGATTTTCTAGTCAGAGAAATTGGGCAAGAGAAAGAAATAGGAGGGGTAAAAATGGAAAAGGAAAAAGTCAAATTATCACTGTTTGCAGATGAGATGATTCTATACTTAGAGAATGGAAAAATTTCCAGAACATGGCTAGAACTAATAAACTCCACAAAGTAGCAGGTTATAAAATCCACAAACAAAAATCAGTTGCTTTTCTATATACCAATAATGAATCTGCTCAGAAAAATTCAGGAAAATCATCCCATTCACAATAGTTTTATATATATATCTAAGGGTGAAAGACCTCTACAATGAAAACTATAGAACACTGAAGAAAGACATGGAAGAAGAGACAAGAAGATAGAAATACCTCCCACGTTCATGGGTAGGCAGGATTAATATTATTAAAAGAGCCATATTACCAAAAGCGATGCATATGGTCAATGCAATCTCCATCAAAATACCAATGACACTCTTCATAGAACTAGAAAAAAAAGTCCTAAAATTTATTTAAAAACTAACAGACCCAGAATAATCACAGCAATTCTATGCAAAAAAAAAAAAAAAAAAAAAAGTCATAATACCTGGCTTCAAATTATGCTAGAGAGCTACAGTAACAAAAACTGCATGGTATTGCCATAAAAACTGATGGATAAACCAATGGAACAGAATAGAAGACAAAGAGACAAACTCAAACAGATAGTCATCTGAACATTGAAAAAGGTGCCCAAAAACATACACTGGAGAAAATAGCTTGGAAAACTGTTTATTCATATGTAGAAGAATAAAACTGGAGCCTTGCACAAAAGTCACCTTGCACAAAAGTCAACTTCAAAATGGATCAAAGACCTAGTAATTAGATCAGAAACTATTCAACTCCTAGAAGAATATGTAGGGTCAACGCTCCAACATGTAGGCACAGGTCCCGATTTTCTCAATAGGACTCCTAAAGTTCAGGAAATAATGCCAAGAATTAATAAATGGAATGGTATCAAATTCAAAAACTTCTGCACAGCAAAGGAAAAAGGAATGTGAAGAGAGAACCTATGGAATGGATGAAAATCTTTGCTAGCTATTCTTCCGACAGAGGATTAATATCCAGAATATACAAAGAACTCAAAACATTTAACATCAAAACAAGAAAATCAAGAAATGAGAAAATGAACTAAACAGACACTTCTCAAAAGAAGAAATACAAATAGGAAATGAGTAAATGAAAAAATATTCAACATCCTTATCAATTTAGTAAATTCAAATCAAGTCAAAACTACACTGAGATTTCATCTCATGGCACTTAGAATGGCGGCCATCAAGAATACAAACAGGGGTTGGGGATATAGCTCAGCTGGTAGAGTGCTTGCCTCACAAGCACAAGGCCCTGGGTTCAATCCCCAGCACAGCAAAAAAAAAAAAAAAAAAAAAAAAATACAAAGAACAAAATTACTGGAGAGGAAATGGAATAAAAGGAACAATTTTACCCTGGTGGTGGGATTGTAAATTAGTGCAACCACTATGGAAATCAGCGTAGAGGTTACTCAAAAGATTGGGCATGGAACCACCATATGACCCAGCTATTTCACTGCTCAGTATTTATCCTAAAGAAGTAAAGTCATATAGCAGCACAATTCAAACTATGGAACCAGCCTGGATAGCCATCCATGGATGAATGGATAAATCAAATGTTGTATATATACATAATAAAGTTTTATTCAGCCATGAAAGAAGAATGAAATTATATCATTTGCAGAAAAATAGAACTTGAGAACATTATGTTAAGCAAAATAAGCCAAACTCACAAAGTCAAGGGTCACATGTTTTCTCTCATATGTGGGAGCTAGAAAAGAAAAAGGCAAAGAAGATTGTGGGGAGTGTCTCACAAAAATTGAAGGGAGACCAATAGAATAGAGGAAAGGGACTGAGGGGAGGGATGAGGAGAGGAAAAGAGGAAATACTGGGGAATGATATTGACCAAATTATATTATTACATCATGTGCATGTGCAAATATGTAAAAACAAATCCCACCATTATATATGAAAATATTTATACCAACAAGAAATATACAAAAAAAAAAAAAAGACTCTCTATATAATATTTGTTAAGCCATATATAGGGCCCTGTTCCTTTTAACTTGGTCTTGGGAAGAGGAGAGTGCCCCAACAATTATTCCTGGGCCGTCTCTTTTTTCTAAATTATCTCCTTTGATTATCTCATCTATTTCCATGGCTTTAAATACCACCCACTTGCCCATTACAAACATGTGCTTTCCTTTTTCCTGAGCTCTGAACTTGTAAACCCATTTGACATCTCCGCCTGGATTTCAGAGGCTATTCAAACTTAGCATGTCTGAAAGAGAACACAAGTCCTCCTCTCCACCACCCATTCCAATCCATCATCCAACCCTGTCTGATTTACTGTCAAAGTTCATCCTCTGCTAAGTTTGTCCATTATCCCTCATCTGAAATATTTCCTATCTTGCTTCCTGTTAGCTAGTACTTCTCTTCTTGTTTACCCACATTCTCTCCATATATTAAAATATAAAACACACCTTATCACTGCCATGCTTAAAAATATACAATGCTGGGGGAGGGGGCAGTGGGGAATTACTGCTTCCTGGGCACAGAGCTTCAGTTTTGCAAGACAAAAAGAGTTTTGTGGATGGATGGAGGTGGAGGTGGTACCCAGCAATGTCAGTATGCCAAGTGGCACCAAATGGTCCACAAAAACAGACAAGGTTGTAAGTTTTATGTTATGTGAATTTTACTACAACTCAAAGAAAACTCTCCAATGGATGTGCAATGCCATTAGAATAAAATTGAACCTTATTACCCTCACCTACCTATGCTGTATGAAGTGACTTCTCTTATTTCTCCTACTCTCATTTAAAATAATCTGTCTTTTCTCCTCTGTTAACTCCAGTCATAGTGGACTTCTGGTTATTTTGTGATCACACCAAGCTGGTCCCACCTCATAATCTCATGCTTCTGTTCCTTTGTCAGGTGCTCTCTACTATATCTGCTCCTTTGACCATTTTTTTTATCACAGTCCATATATGTATGAATGACCTATATATGTAGCCCTTATGATAACCTGAAACATTCATATTGGGAAAAAAATACAAACTTTCAATTAGAGATTAATGAAATAAAAGATAAAAATTGTGTCTTATCAAAATTCAATAACACTATAGTGCTAGAGAATATTGGGCACACAGTAGGAATTCAATAAATCTTAAATTAATGGAATAGTTAATAAATACTGACTCAAGTCTGTTTTACTTAACCAGAAGTCTTACTCCAGAGGCTAGGACAAAGGTGTGAAACAGACTTTCTCTCCTGTCCCTCCGAAAACACTAATCTGCCAATACTTTAATCTCACACTTCTGATTCCCAGAATTATGACATGAAAATTATCAACCCATGTTTGAAAATCTAGACTTACTTCCAGGGCTTGCTTGTGATTAATGAAAGTTATGAATTGCACAGTATCTTCCTCCAAAAAGATACAATGAAACCCCAAACCCCAGTACCTCAGAACTCATCATGTTTGGAAATGGGATCTTTACAGAGATAATCCTCTTAAGGTAAGATCAGAATGGGGCCTATTCCAATATGTTCTTATAAAATTAGGGAAATCTGTGACAGATTTGAACAGAAAGAAGACTGTGAAGCATCATGTGATGATAAAAGCAGAAATCAAAAGAATAACTATACATACCAAGGAAGGCTAAAGACTGCTGAAAATCACCAGAGGCTAGGACAAAGGTCTAGAACAGATTTTTTTCTCCTATCCCTCAGAAAACACTAATTTGCCAAAAATTCGATCTCATACTTCTAGTCTCCAGAACTACCAGATGAACATTTATGTTGCTTAAGTCATCCAGTTGATGTTACTATCTCATATTTCAAGGAAGTGAATGCAGGTTTTGTTACAGAAAGAAGAATGCTGTTACAAATTCTTTAAAATGCAGAAGTGGCTTTGGAATTGAGTAATAGTTAGAGGCTGGAAGATTTTCAAGATGTGCAATGGGAAAAAAAAGGAAAAGTCAATTGCCTTGAAGAGATTATTGGTAGAAACATTAGAGGAGATTCTGGTGAGGGCTCAAAATGGAAAGAGAGGTGCAGAGAAAATTTATCTCATCTTAGAAAATAGATGTTAGGAGCAGAATGTTCCTAGTAATATAACTGATAAAGGTGCTTTGGGTGTTCACCATGGAAATGAGGAAGATATTATTGGAAAATGAAGGACAGATGATTCTTTTTACAAAATGGCAGAAAACTGAACACAGAACTTTTAAGCAATGAACTCAACTTGAGCAGAAGATATTCCTAAGTAAAGTGTTAAAGGCATAGTCTCTTTTCTTAATTGCAATATTGAAGAAGGAATTGTTTGGCACAAAGAAACTAGAACTTGAACATTTGGGAAATTCTCAGCCTATTCATATTATAAAACATGGCAAAATGAGAATACCAAGATTGTGGCTTGTGAAGTCAATCAACCCTTTTAGCAGAAGCACTGCTGACTTGGACTAAAGAAGACAGAGATGGCATAAAGTGAAGGAGGAGATGCTGGGCTTCTAGGACTCTGGGGAGGAACTGACTGATAGAGCTATTTGGTTGCAAATGCGTTCTCCAAAAAAAGGGAAGAATGACTGACTGGTCAAAGGTTGGATAGTTGGTGCTACAACCAGAGGCAAATCCATAGGGCAGGGCAACCAATCAGGGCCAAGGAATTGGAGCTGCTACCCTGGTGGGTCTGGAGGCTGGTCCCATAAAGCAAAATATCCAGCCCCAGAGAATTACTCTCAAGCTTTAAAACCTAATGGAATTTTCTCTCCTAACTTTTGAGCTTGCTTGGGACCCATGACTCCATTTTACCTTCCAATTTATGCCTTTAGGAATGGTACTGTCTCTCCTGTCCCACCATTGTATTTTGGAAGCAAGTAACTTTTTGTCTTATTTCACAGGTACACAGATGGGGAGGAATTTGCACTAAGATTAATCTCACTCATAACTATAAGGAGAATTAAAAAAAATTATTGGTGCATAAATTCACATAATAGTGGGATTCATTATGCTGTATTTGAATATGCACATAACAATTTGATCAGTCTTGTTCCCCAGGACATTTCCTTTCTCTTCTCTCCTCTCTCCCCCTGATTCATTTGTTCTAGACTACTGATCTCCCTTTTATGATTATTTCTATTAGTGCATTGAGTTGATAGACAAGACTTTGAACTTTGAATTGATATTGGAATATTAAGACCTTAGGATATGTTGGGATGCGCAAATCTATTTCCACATGGGAAGAACATGAATTCTGAGGGATCAGAGGCTCAAATACTACAGGCTGAATTTTGTCATCCCAAATAGTTATATTTAAGTTCCAATTCCCAGTACCTCAGAATATAGCCTCATTCATAAGTAGATTTTTTTAAAGAGGGAATCAAGTTATGGTTATAGTAGAGTGAATCCTAACCCAGTATGACTAGTATCCTAAAAAGAAAAAATTTGGAAATATGCACAAAGTGAAGGCATGGAACAAATTCTTTCTAACATATCTCAGAAGAAACCAACCTCGCCAGCACCTTGATCTTAGATTTCTAGTCTCCAGAACTTTGAGATGTTATATTTTGAAGTCACCAAGTTTGTGGTACTTTGTTACAGCAGAAATAAAATTTAAGCTAGAAATTTCAGGCACATCTTGGAAAGTCTACTCGTGGTGAAACTAATGCAAGGATGTAAGCATAGTACAGACTGACTGAAGAAAAGAACTGTGGGTATGGTGTAATTTCCAGAACCCTCCCACCCCCATCCCACCCCCCCAAAAAAAACCTGTTAAGGCACAACCAATAGGCTTCTATGGGAATCTTTAATGAATGACCTATGGGAGGGACTCTTCCAAGAGAGGGGGATAAAACTTCCTATTAGCACAGCAAGAACTCTGGTCTTGAGATTACTCATAGAGAAAGTATGGTAGATACAAAGGTCAGATGATAACTTGGGAAATGACTCCCTGCTCAGAAACATAAGATTCTCTTTTTACCCAACTCATAAGTCAACTTTACCTTGCCTAAGACCACAATCTGGTCTCATTCTCCAACACATAATAGCATTCCCTGTCTACAGTTCAGTAAGTTAATACTACTTGCCAAGTACTAGAGAAAAGCATGCTGCATACATCACTCAAACAACACAATTCTCTGAGTGATGATGAAATTGATGTCAAAGATTTAATTAATTTGCCCCAGTCTCCACAGTAGGAAGAGAAAGAAGAGTTCTAATCCAGGTCTTTCTGACTCCAAAACTCAAGCTCTTCACCACCCTGAAGTATTACCCAGCTCATTTCTCTCTACTTTTCCTTTCTGAGCAAGTTGGTCTCTCCTACCCCTTAAAATAATTTATGTGCTTCTATCTCAACCCATTACTCATATTGATCCCTTTCCTCTGGAATATCTCCCTACTTCTGACCTCCAAGCTTAGCTCAAATCAAGCTTGCTTTGTGAAACTTTCTGACCCTCTAAAGTACAGCACTCTTCTAATAAACTGGAATCCACACACCCCACATACAGAAAAGCTGCTGAGCTCAAGGCACTATGGGGGAATGATGGGGTGGGACTGGGGGTGAGAAAGAAAGAATGAATTAGAAAGGAAGGAAGACACCTCCCCTACCATCAGCATTAAGTTTTGATGAGTCTATTCTCAGGACTAATAAAGGATTTTTAGAGGGAGGTCACACAAAATTCAGCAATTTATTGTGTAGTGCTTTATATTACCTTATCATGTGCAATTGTGTAGTCTCCATTGTGTAGACTACGACATCCATGAGGATGCAATACCAAAGATACTTGGTTATTACCCTGCAGTATGTTGGGAGTAGCACTAGCTAGAACGAAGACTGTGTGGAAAGAGTTTGGACAAGTACTCAGAGTCAGCGGGTAGATGGGCTTGAAGGCCAGGCTAAGTCCTAGGATTCAGTGAGGGCATCAGGTGTTAGTACACATGATATCAGCTTGTGGACAGGCCTGCCATGTTGTCAATGGCTACTCGGCAAATACTTACTTAAACAAGGGATTGAGTGAATGGGAAGTGGAAAGTGGAAAGAAATTCAAATAGGTAAGTGTATAGCTTTTTAAACAAAACTTTAGGGTAAACTAGTGGATCACCATGAACCTGAAGGATTTCATAGGGATTCTCCAACTAAGATATTTAGGAGTGACTCCCAAGGAGGCTAAGAAGATATGTCATCTCATCACAAAATCAAGTGGGACTTCTAGCTTATCGGGAGGTGAGAGTGTGGTCATTTTATTTTGTCATAGCCCAGTGGAACTCACGCACTGGTAATGATTTTGGTGCAAACACATATACTGTGTTGCCAATCAACTGAAAGCATAGCAATATGATTATGCACCATACAAAATACTCAAAGTGATAATAAACTACTGTTACTAGCTTATGTATTTACTATGCTATACTTTTTATTGTTATTTTAGAGTACACTCCAACTTATTAAAAATATTTCTGGGAAGGGTATGGAGGAGAGAGGAATGATGAGAAGATGCCTAATGGGCACAGGGGTGCAGTTAGATAGGAGAACTAATTTCCAATGTTCTATAGCATAGCAGGACAACTATGGTTGACAACAATTAACTGAATATTTCAAATGAGCTAGGAGAGAAGAAATTGAATGTTTCCAGCTTGAAACAATAAATATCTGAGGAGAGAGATGTGCTGACTACCCTGAATTTATCATTACACGATGTGTTTTGAAGTGTCACACTATATCCCACATATAATTACTATGTGTCAATTAAAAATAAAAATGTATTTTAAAAAGAAAACATTTTAAGAATTAATTTTAAATTTTCCCATAAAAGAGTATACCCTATTATGCCAACTGTAGCCTCATACATCTTGTGTTTATGGCTCTGTTGATTGCATCAAGAGGCATGTTTCTCAGCAACTCTCCATTATTAAGCATATGTGCCCTTAATGTCCCAGTAAATAAGGACTAGGAGTAAGTAAGGGGAAGAAGCAAGAACACCAGTTGATGAGGGTTGGCAGAGCCCTAGAAATAATCAACAAAATGCTTTTTTATGTTTCCTTGAACAAAAACAATCAGGACAAATAGTCCAATGCCAGATCTGAATACATAAAAATTTGTGAAGCCATGCCAGTGAGTCAAGTATGTGATGGCCCTGGAAATAAGGGTCTTATTGGGATATGGTAGACTGTCATGGGAAATAGGTAGCTGATGCAAGAGAGATGAGAAAGAAGTACTAGGATATGGGGACAACATATATGGTGGGAAGAGAAAAGAAAAAGTATACATTCACTCATTTATGGGATATGGTAGGGGAAAAGAAGAGAAAAACTACAGTCAAGCATGACTGCATTATTGATACTAAGTATGTGAGAAGGCGACAGGTCCATAGGAGTGTTCTGGGGAGAAGTAACTGTTCAGCACCAGTGTTTTGTTAATGGTATCTTACCAATAAATGACCTCTCAAGGTGCTGAAAAGAACAGGCTTTGCTTCTTGCAGATTAGCCAGTCTGGGCAAGTAGTGCACAGATGTTACTGGTACCATGTGCTGTTTCTGTGTATGCTGCTGCAGGACAGCCAGGTGCTCATGAGACCAGGCTCTGGAGACACAGCAGTCTTGACTCAACCATTCCTTGGCTGTATGACTTTTTAACTCCTGGGCTTCAATTTCCGCATTTGTAAAATGGGGACTATACTTGTTCTTAAATGGAAGAGTTAGGAAATTAACTTAAAAAAAATACTGTGTTTAGAATTATGCTTAGTACATAGAAAATGTTCAATAAATATTTGCTCTTATTTTACTGTGACTGCACCTACTACCACACTATTACCACTACCCAGTGCACATCAGCACACTCTCATCAAACATATTGAGGACTTAAGTAAGGCAAAATGTAACTCAAAATATAGGGATCTTTGAAACTTGGCACCACCCAGGATTCCTGACATGTCATAGTCTGAAGTGCACTCTGAAGGACCTGAGGGAATTCCTGAAATGTAGCTCTGAGTCCATGGACAGTCTGGGAATCTCCACGAACCCTCCAGGGTCATCCTTCCCCCAAGGTGTCTTCTCAGTGGAGAACTGTTCCAGTTTCAAGCTAGCCTTGTAGCTCAGTGGTTTTATACATTTAACGGCATTCCAGGAAAGAATTTCCCTCATTTATTGCAATATGTACTTTGGTATTTGGATATATAGCTTTTCTTTACTCTTCCCAATATCTCCCTAGTCCATTATGAATTATTGCAGGCAACCCTAAAAAGGAACACTAGTTTTAAAAGAATGAGGAAGTGTTTAATCAGTAAAGAACACTGAATTACAGTTTAGGCTCTACTGTTGATTTAATGTATATTATGCTCTGTGAAATGGTTTCCTCCCTTATAAAATGGGAATTACGTTCAATTGGTCAACTTTACAACACTGTCATACAGGTTAAATGAGAAACTGAAACATAAAAGCAAAGTGTAAATGCAAGATACTTGATATTAATTATATTACTGTATTGGCTCTCATTATCCTCAAAACATAAGAGATCTAAAAAATTCTTCAAATTCAAGGAATATCACTGATAGCATATAATTGTCTTCAGTTTTATTATCACCTCTATCATTTATCAGAATCATTCCAAGGGCTAAACAAGATCATATTTAAATGACAATAATAAATTCCAGCTAAGGTAATACACTAGCATTCATTGAGTCCTTACTACCTGTTTGGCGCTATGCTAAAATCTTTATATGCATAATCTGATGCAGTTTCTTAAAAAACACTCCAAGAAAGAAATAGATTGTCCCTGTTCTGTTCAAGGGAAGACAAAAGCTCAAAGAACTTAAATAACACACATAAGCTCTCAAAGTCAATGTCAAAGTTGGGATTTGAACCCAGCTCTGCTCTTTCGTAGCTATATTCCTGGGACAGACTCTACTAGCTCCTAGCTCTCTCTCTTTAAAGACTAGCCTCAAAGGATGCATGGTGCCAATATGAACCTTCATGGGGGCTCCCAAATACTCTCATCAACATTAAATTCGTGAATATTAAGGATCTATGAAATCTCACATGTACAACTATTCATCTATTCTTCAAAAATAATTCATACTTTCAATCCCAACTTTCTACAGTAGCAATAATTTTGTATCATCTTCATTTAGCAATTAAAATTTCACACACCCCATATATTAACATGTATAATATCCAAATGCAAAACTTTGGGAATCATATATAAATAACAATGGAATACATTATCTTTGGGATAAATGTATCCTGATGACATTAAGGGAGGTGCAATTTCTTGAAATACTCTTAGCCTTGAAAATCAAGAAGAATAAGAGATTCAAGATGGCAGATTAGAGGAAGGCTGTATTCCTAGTTGCTCCAAGGTTGGGGACTCAAGTAGTGGGAATACTTCTTCTCAGTGAGGTGAATGGGAGAAGAATTCACTGAAGTGCAATATTGGACCATCAGAGATTCTGAGAGACCCAGAAATTTGGATGCATTGAACAAACTGGGTACATTAGATCCAAACTGGTAGCGGCAGTGGCAGCAGTGCCATTTCACCACAGAGGGGAGGGATAACACACAGAGAAAACACAATGGACAAATTTGGTGTGGAGAATCCTGTACAAAGAAACTGTTCGAATTCAGTTGAGCAAAAAGTTACCAGGTCACCATAGTAACCTGGTTTTGAAAAGTACTCTTTGTTTCTCAACTGGCACGTAGAGAGCTGAGGGCCATAATGATCTTGAAGAGAACGTGCTCCATTTTGCTGCTGTGGGAGCCAGGAGATCATAGCAAATATTGCCATTCTATCCCAGGAAGTACCTGCTATATAGCTAGGGTGTACTTAGCAGAATGAGATCAAATCAGGCACAGAGAAGATTGCATTCAATGGAATTCAAGTCAGAGATATGGAGGGGAGTGAAACTCACTTTCCTTTGGGTCTGGTGGCTCACATGACCTGTTGAAGAGAGTCAGAAAACTGAACAGGCATGTGTAATTATATTTGGAGACTCAGCCTGGGAAGTCCAAATTCATGAGTGGTGAAGTGGGTAAGACCTGTGGAGAGGTTAGTTCCCCTGCCCTGAGTGGAATTCTCAGCAGGTCTCTGAAATCCAGATACCCAGCAGAAATCACCAACTACCTAGCATTATAGGTGTGTTGATCTAACCTTATCATGAGGAAGTCTCAAAGGCCTGATTAAAGCTAAGCCCCAGCCACTGGAAGTCCCGTTTAGAATTCTGCAGCAGACCCACCCTGGAAATGCATCAATCTGGTCTATCCAGACAAAAGTCCAATCAACAGTACTTCCCATTTCATCTACCTTGTACTAGTGTGAAAGGAAGCTAAAAGCCATTCCAGTCAACTTCAGTTTCAGGTCACACCAGATGGGACCTCAGTGAAAACACACACACACAAAGAAAGGGTTTAACAACCCCCAGACCTTACTCTCAGTAAGGGGTCCATGGCATAAGAAGAAACAAAAGGAAGGGCTTGGATAGCTCAGTAGTACAGTGCTTGTCTATCATGCGTGAGACCATGACTTAATCCCCAGAACACACACACACACACACACACACACACACACACACCAGAAAGAAGTGCAATAAACATCCCTCATTGTCTATAGTATTGGCCATTTCAGTGATCTAATTTTCCTTATGTCCCTTCCTGTCTTTCTTTCATTTATTTTTTCAATTTTAATTTTATTTATTTATTTATTTAGTTGGTGTTCTTGATGTTCTGATTGGTTCACAGATGTACATACACATGCATATTTATTTTTCTTTGTGTTTTTAGCATTTTTATGTTTTTTTTTAATTTTTCTTTTTTGTCTTTTGGGGGTTAGGATTTTTTCTTTGTTATTTTGGCTTTCACATATTTTTGTTAGTTTCTCTTTCTCTCCTTCCTTCTCTCCATAATAGTCAAATTCTCTTCTTCTCTCTTTATTATGTTTTATTTTTTATCCTCCTATATAGTCATTACTTGCTATATCTTTTCTGCTTGTTCTGTGTTTACATTTGAACATTCTAAACTTTCTTTTACCTTTCTATCACATTTTTTTTTCTCTCTTTTTTTTGCATTGGGGGAAGGAGAGGGCAGGTACTGGGGATTTAATACAAGGGTACTTTACCACTGAGTACATCCTCAGCCCATTTTTAATTTTTTTTTTTTTTTTTTTGAGACAGGTCTCACTAAGTTACTTAGGGCCTTCCTATGTCACTAAGATTGACCTTGAACTTGTGACCCTCCAGCCTCAGCCTCCCAAATCACTGGCATTGCACCTGGCACATTTTATTTTCTCTTAATGAGTTTCACCAACTTTTAGAATCTTTTGTTTTATGTAATTCCTTCCCCTATCATTAGGTCATTGCAATTAGTATTATAGATTGTGTAGTTGACACCTGCTATTTACTCTAATGCTAGACTTAATTCAGACCTATTTATTGTTGCTGTTAGCAATTTTTGACCCCGCCATTCCTGTTTTTGTGGCAATTAGTGCTGCAAATTCATAGCAGGCACTGTGTATTAACAGTTGTATATTGTTTACTGCTGTTGTTGCTGTTGCTTGTTTCTCCCTTTTCTGCAAGAGGTTAGGAATCCACAGGAACACTATGAGTTCCCAGGGTAGAAATTCTGCTATTGAACTAAACTCAGCCAAAAGATAGGGGATCTTGTTCCACACACATACTAACCACATTCATATTTCAACACTGTTTTAATATAACAAAGAGGGAAAACAAAAAACTCAAAGCAATGATCAGGTTATAAGAAGAAATGGCTGGGAGTTTGGGTTCAAGGTCCACTCATGGTTGTTCATTATTCACACTAGAAACTAAAAGAATTCATGACAACTAAGTGGACTCCACAGAAAATACTTGAAGAAACACTACACGCCGAAGAACACATAAACAAACAACATAGCTCACAAATGGAAAGATTTCATTTAAAAAGTAGCCATACAAGTGAGTAACAGTATCAAATTCAACACTAGAAATAAATCAAAATAGCAGGAATTAATAAGCATCTCCCTATAATAATAGCGAATGTAAATGGTTATCAACTCTCCAATTAAATACATAGACTGGCAGAATGGATTACAAAACAATACTCCACTATATGTCACTTCCAAGAGACTCACCTTACTTGCAAGTCAGCAACCGGCTGAAAAGGGAAAGGATGGAAATTGATATGCCATGCAAATGAAGCCCCAAAACAAGCAGGAGTAACTAGTTGCTCTCATAATTGACAAAGCCAACTTTGAGCCAAAATTACTCAGAAGAGGCAAAGAATGTCACTTCATACTAGTAAAAGAAGCACTTTAACAAGAAGATAAAATTGGTCATAAAAATTTCTGCTCCAAATGTCAATGCATCTAATTACACAAAACAGACACTACTCTTTGTAAAGATTCAAACGCTAGTACATGATACTAGGTTATTTCAACACAGTTCCCTTACCAACAGATAGGACATTCAGATATAAACCCAGTAAAAATAATTCAGACCTAAAAATATAATATAATTCAAACGAACTTAATAGATATCTACAGAGCTTTTCATTCAACAACAGCTGAATTCACTTCCTTATCAAATACTTGTGAAACCTGTTCCAAAACAGAACGTATTTTTAGGCAACAAAGCAAATCAGCAAATACAAAAAAGTCAATATAATTCTTTGTATCTTGTCTGAGCATAATGAGATGAAATTAAAAATCAGTACTAAATAAATTATAGAAATACATGGAGATTGAATGATGTACTTTTGGGTGATAAATGAGTGACAAAGTCAGAGGAGAAATTTTAAAATTCTTAGAATTAAATAAGAACAGTGATACAGCATATCAGAACCTCTGGGATACTATGAAGGCAGTCCTAAGAAGAATGGTTTTTTGGTCCGGTTTTTGTTTTGTTTTGTTTTTTTGGCTTTTGGTTTGGGGTTTGGGGTTTTTCTTTGGAGGGGGTGTTTTGTATTTGGGTATTTTTGTACCAAGGATTAAACCCAGGGTGCTTCACCACTGAATCAGTAAAAACCAGGCCTTTTTACTTTTACTTTTTAATTTTGAGACAGGGTCTTGCTAAGTTGCTTAGAGCCTTAGTAAGATGCTGAAGCTAGTCTCCAGTTTGCAATACTCCTGTCTCAGCCTCTTAAGGCACTGGGATTACAGACAGTTACCCCTGGGCCCAATATAAGAAGGAAGTTTATGGCTAAAAGTGCCTACATAAGAAAATCAGAAAGATCCCAAATAAACAGACTACAGATGCATCTCAAGACCCTTAAAACAAGAACAAACAAATTCCAATACCAGTAGAAGGAAGGAAATAATTAAGATCAGAGTGGAAGTCAATAAAAAAGAAAATAAAAAAAATCAATACAATGGATTAATAAAACAAACTGTTGTTTCCTTGAAAAGAAATAAGATTGATAAACCCTTATCCAAACTAACCCAAGAAAAAGAGAAAAGACTCAAATTAATAAAATAAAGGATGAAAAAGGATAAATCACCACAGATATCACAGATATCTAGAGGATCATTAGGGACAATTTGAAAACTTACACAGTAAAAAATTTGAAAACCTAGAAGAAATAGATACATTTCTACATGCATATGAATTGCCAAAATTAAAATAACGTATAAAATGTTGAAGTCCTAAACAGAACAATAACAAGCAATGAGATTCAAGCAATAAGAAGAAAAAAAAAAAAGAAAAAAAGAAAAGCTCAATACCTGATGAATTCCCAGCTGAATTATGGGTCCTTTAAAGATAAATTAATGCAAGTGTGCCTCATAGTATTCCATGAAATAGAGGGAGGTGGAGCACATGTAATTTCAATCTATGAAGTCAGTATCACACTGATACCAAAACCGGATAAGTACACATTAAGGAAAGAAAACAACAGACCGATATCCCTAATGAATTTGGATGCAAAAATCCTTAATATAAAATTAGTAAATCATATTCAACAAGAAGATTATACATCATGACTAAGTTGGGTTTATTCTAAGATTACAATGGTTTACCACTTTTCAGAGGCATTTCGAGTTGGCTGGACTGTGGAGATCTGAAAGTTTCAACTGCTGCCAGAGAACCCAGAAAGCCCAGAAAACACAGAATCACTTACTGGATTTGTTGTCTTTTCCTGTAAGTTTGTCGAGATTGATTTTAGTGTCTTCAGTCATAAAAGATTTCAGAAGAGGGGATCCAAGATGGCGGACTAGAGGGAGGCTGCGTTCCTTGTCGCTCCATAACTCTGGTTTCAAGCAGAGGATATCTGTTTCTTGGTGAGGCAGGTTTTGCTGCTTATCGATTCCCTGGTGTTTACCCCATTTTTCTGCTATGATCACCTGCAGTCTGCCAGCATATCGATGCCTTTTTTGAGTGCAGATTGCTCACTGTCAGACACCTATCATCCACCATTTGCCTGCCTCTGGCCGGTTCATCACCTGCCTTACACCTATTCATCACCCAATGCATGAGGTTCACCTCCCAATCGTCGGACAACAGTCAGCAAACTGATCGCCGACTGCCAGTGGAGCACCAGCTGCCTGCTGTTGACTGGAAGTTCACTGTTACAGTACCTGCAGGTTTGATTACACGTGGCTGCCGCCATTTTGAGACAACAGCCAGGCCCCGTAGGACCCCTGGCCAGACTGATTGAGCCCCATCTCCAGGATACCTCAGCCTGACCAATCACTCCCTGCCTCTGGGGCCCTCACATCAACTGACTGTTCCCTGCCACCAGGACCCCCAGACCAACCGACTGCACCCTATCACCGGGACCCCAGGCCGACTGATTGCAACTGGCCTCCAGGATCCCACAACCACACCAAACACACCCGACCTCCAGGACCCCCGCCTGATCAACCGCATCCCGCCTCCAGGACCCCCAGTTGGCCATGGCCACACCCTGAGCTGTAGCTCCCCATTTGCCAACACATTTTGAAGCCAGAGCGACCACCTTGGATAATCCTGGAAGCTGTATCTCCCATTTTTAGGTGGGGCAAATCCCATCCAGAGACCCCTGCTGGAGACTTGAAGCTCATTGTCAGGTACCTCTCGTGCATCAGGCTACTGAACACTGGGAGGTTTCATTGCTATATGACTTATATTGTAGATTTTCTTTTTGCTCCTTATAGAAAAAAATTAAGTTTTTATTTCTTTACTTTTCTTGCTCTCTTTTCATTTTGTTTACCTGTTCCCTCAGAGTCTCTTTCTCCCTTTTTTGCATGCTAACATCCAATTTCTTTTGATTACACTCTCAGCCTTTCTATCTAGAACTTCTTTTTTTTTTTTTTTTTTTTTTTTTGGGGTGCTGGGGATCAAACCCAGGGCCTCTATCTAGAACTTCTGTATAATCTTTTCTTATCCCATTAACAACCACATTCTACATCCCTCTGCATCCTCTTTGTCTCCATTTGAAACTGCAGACCTTATTGCAAATTTGTTTGTTTTACGGAAGATAATATTTGAACTCATTCTGTTTATTATGACAATTTTGTTATTGTCCTCATAGGGGCTATTTGGTCTAGGATTGCATAGTGTCTGAATTGGGCACTGCTAATATTGATCTCCCCTTAAATAAAGGGTTTTGGAAACCTATAGGGAGAAATTTGCAATGCCCCAGATCTGCACTGCTAGAGGGGAAGATACATGAACAACATGAAAAAACAAGGGAAGAAAATGATCCAAACAAATCTAGATTCTATATTAATAGAATCCAATGACAGTATGTTAGAAGAAATGTCAGAAAAGGACTTCAGATTATACATGATTAAGATGATTCATGAAGCAAAGGATGAGATAAGAGAGCAAATGCAGGCAATGCATGATAATACCAATAAGCTGAAGGAGCACCTGTAGGAAGCAAAAGATCATTTCAACAAAGAGATAGAGATTCTCAAAAACAACCAAATGGAAATCCTTGGAATGAAGGAAACAATAAACCAAATAAAAAACTCAATGGAAAGCATCACCAAAAGACTAGACCACTTGGAAGACACAACCTCAGACAATGAAGGTAAAATATTCAATCTTGAAAATAAAGTTGCCCAAACAGAGAAGATGGTAAGGAATAATGAACGAAATCTCCAAGAACTTTGGGACATCATCAAAAGACCAGATTTAAGAATTATTGGGATTGAGGAAGACACAGAGATACAAACCAAAGGAATGAACAACCTATTCAATGAAATAATATCAGAAAATTTCCCAAGCCTGAAGAATGAAATGGAAAATCAAATACAAGAGGCTTACAGAACACCAAATGCACAAAATCAAAACAGATCCACACCAAGGCACATTATAATGAAAATGCCTAACATCCAAAATAAAGATAGGATTTTGAAGGCCATGAGAGAAAAGCATCAGATTACATATAGGGGGAGACCAGTACGGATAGCAGCCGACTTCTCAACCCAGACTCTAAAAGCTAGAAGGGCCTGGAACAACGTATTTCAAGCTCTGAAAGAACATGGTTGCCAACCAAGAATCCTATACCCAACAAAACTAACCTTCAGATTTGAAGATGAAATAAAATCCTTCCATGATAAACAAAAGTTAAAAGAATTTACAAATAGAAAGCCTGCACTACAGAATGTTCTCAACAAAATATTCCATGAGGAGGAAATGAAAAACAACAATGTATGTCACCAAAGAGAGGAAATACCTTAAAGAAAAATCCATTCAAAGGAGAAACCAAGTCAACTTAAAAACCAAAAATAAGCAAAATAACTGGGAATACAAACCATATCTCAGTAATAACCCTGAATGTTAATGGCCTAAACTCATCAATCAAAAGACATAGACTGGCAGAATGGATTAAAAAGAAAGACCCAACAATATGCTGCCTGCAAGAGACTCATCTCATAGAAAAAGACATCCACAGACTAAGGGTGAAAGGATAGGAAAAAACCTACCACGCACATGGACTCAGTAAAAAAGCGGGGGTTTCCATCCTTATTTCAGATAAAGTGGACTTCAAGCCAAAGTTAGTCAGAAGGGATAAAGAAGGACATTTCATACTGCTTAAGGGAACCATAAATCAGGAAGACATAACAATAGTAAATATTTATGCCCCAAACAATGGTGCATCCATGTACATCAAACAAATCCATCTCAATTTCAAGAATCACATAGACCACAAACCAATAATTCTAGGTGACTTTAGCACACCACTGTCACCACTAGATAGATCTTCCAAACAAAAACCAACCAAAGAAACCATAGAAGTCAATAACACAATCAATTACCTAGGCTTAATAGACATATATAGAATATTCCATCCATCAACGAGCAGATTCACTTTCTTCTCAGCAGCACATGGAACCTTCTCGAAAATAGACCATATGTTATGCCACAAAGCAGCTCTTAGGAAATGCAAAAACATGGAGATACTGCCTTGTGTTCTATCAGATCATAATGCACTGAGAGTAGAAATCGATGACAAAATAAAAAACAGAAATTACTCCAACACCTGGAGACTAAATAATATGCAATTGAATGAAACACGGATAACAGAAAACATCAGGGAGGAGATAAAAAATTCTTAGAGGTCAATGAGAATGATGATATAACATATCAAAATCTCTGGGACACTATGAAAGTGGTACTAAGAGGAAAATTCATTGCATGGAACGCATTCCAGAAAAGAATGAAAAGTCAACAACTAAATGACCTAACATTACAGCTCAAAGCCCTAGAAAAAGAAGAACAGAATAACAGCAAAAGTAGTAGAAGACAGGAAATAATTAAAATCAGAGCTGAAATCAATGAAATTGAAACAAAAGAAACAATTCAAAAAGTTGACAAAACAAAAAGTTGGTTCTTTGAGAAAGTCAATGATATAGACAAACCCTTAGCCACACTAACAAAGAGAAGGAGAGAGAAAACTCAAATTACTAAAATTCGTGATGAAAAAGGAAATATCACAACAGACACCACTGAGATACAGAACATAATGAGAAGCTACTTTGAAAATCTGTATTCCAACAAAATAGAATCTACTGAAGACATTGACAAATTTCTAGACATATGCTCCTCCCAAACTGAACCAGGAGGACATACATAATTTAAACAGATCAATATCAAGCAATCAAATAAGAAGTCATTAAAAACCTACCATCCAAGAAAAGCCCAGGACCAGACGGATTCTCAGCTGAGTTCTACAAGACCTTCAAAGAAGAACTCATACCAATACTTCTCAAAGTATTCCAGGAAATAGAAAAGAAGGGTACCCTACCAAACTCATTCTATGAAGTTAATATCACCCTCTATACCCAAACCAGGCAAAGACACATCAAGGAAAGAAAATTTTAGACCAATATCCTTGATGGATATAGATGCAAAGATCCTTAACAAAACACTGGCAAACCGTATCCAAAAGCATATTAAGAAAATCATGCACCACGATCAAGTGGGGTTCATCCCTGGAATGCAAGGATGGTTTAACATCCGTAAATCAATAAACGTAATCCATCACATCAATAGACTTAAGGAAAAGAATCATATGGTTATTTCAATTGACGCAGAAAAAGCATTCAACAAAATACAACACCTCTTCATGCTCAAAACACTAGCAAAAATAGGGATAGTAGGAACTTCCCTGAACATTGTAAAGGCTTTTTATGCTAAGCCTGTGGCCAACATCATTCTTATGGAGAAAAACTAAAACCATTCCCTTTAAAAACAGGAACAAGACAGGGATGTCCTCTTTCACCACTTCTATTCAACATTGTCCTCGAAACTCTAGCCAGAGCAATTAGGCAGACTAAAGAAAGGGATACAAATAGGAAAAGAGGAACTTAAGCTGTCCCTATTTGCTGATGACATGATTCTATATTTAGAGAATCCAAAACATTCCTCCAGAAAACTTCTAGACCTCATCAATGAATTCAGCAAAATAGCAGGCTATAAAATCAACACGCATAAATCTAAAGCATTTTTATACACAAGCAATGAAACAACTGAAAGGGAAATGAGGAAAATAACTCCATTTGCAATAGCCTCAAAAAAAAAATAAAATACTTGGGAATCAATCTAACCAAAGAGGTAAAAGATCTCTACAATGAAAACTACAAAACATTGAAGAAAGAAATTGAGGAAGACCTTAGAAGATGGAAAGATCTCCCATGTTCTTGGATAGGCAGAATTAATATTGTCAAAATGGCCATACTACCAAAAGTGCTATACAGATTCAATGCAATTCCAATTAAAATCCCAATGATGTACCTTACAGAAATAGAGCAAGCAATCATGAAATTCATCTGGAAGAATAAAAAACCCAGAATAGCTAAAACAATTCTTAGCAGGAAGAATGAAACAGGGGGTATCGCAATACCAGAAATTCAACTATACTACAAAGCAATATAACAAAAATGGCATGATATTGGCACCAATATAGACAGGAAGATCAATGGTACAGAATAGAGGACACAGACACAAACCCAAATAAATAGAGTTTTCTCATACTAGACAAAGGGGCCAAAAATATGCAATGGAGAAAAGATAGCCTCTTCAACAAATGGTGCTGGGAAAACTGGAAATCCATATGCAACACAATGAAACTAAACCCCTGTCTCTCACCCTGCACAAAAATCAACTCACAATCGATTAAGGACCTTGAAATCAGACCAGAGACCTTGCATCTTATAGAAGAAAAAGTAGGTCCAAATCTTCAACTTGTTGGCTTAGGATCAGACTTCCTTAACAGAACTCCCATAGCATAAGAAATAAAAGCAAGAAGCAACAAGTGGGATAGATTCAAACTAAATAGCTTTCTCTCAGCAAAGGAAACTATCAGCAATGCGAAGAGAGAGCCTACAGAGTGGGAGAATATCTTTGCCACTCATACTTCAAATAGAGCACTAATTTCCAGAATATATAAAGAACTCAAAAACTCTACACGAAGAATACAAATAACCCAATCAACAAATGGGCTAAGGATATGAACAGACACTTCACAGAAGAAGATCTACAAGCAATCAACAAACATATGAAAAAATGTTCACCATCTTTAGTAATAAGAGAAATGCAAATCAAAACCACCCTAAGATTCCATCTCACCCCAATTAGAATGGCAATTATCAAGAATACAAGCAACAACAGGTGTTGGCGAGGATGTGGGGAGAAAGGTACACTCCTACATTGCTGGTGGAGTTGCAAATTAGTGTAGCCACTCTGGAAAGCAGTGTGGAGACTCCTTAGAAAACTTGGAATGGAACCACCATTTGACCCAGCTATCCCACTCCTTGGCCTATACCCAAAGGACTTAAAATCAGCATACTACAGAGATACAGCCACATCAATGTTCATAGCTGCTCAATTCACAATAACCAGACTGTGGAACCAACCTAGATGTCCTTCAATTGATGAATGGCTAAAGAAACTGTGGTATATCTATACAATGGAATATTACTCAGCTATAAAGAATAATAAAATTATGGCATTTGCAGGCAAATGTATGAAATTGAAGAATATCATGCTAAGTGAAATAAGCCAATCTCAAAAATCCAAAAGGCGAATGATTTCACTGATAAGCAGATGATGACACATCATTGGGAGGTGGGAGGGGCCAAGAATGGAGGAAAGGGGGACTGTATAAAGGGAAAAGAGGGGTGGGAGGTGTGGGGGGTAAGGAAAAAATAACAGAATGAATCAAACATTACTCTATGTAAATGTATGGTTATGCAAATGGTATGCTGTTACTCCATGTACAAACAGAAACAACATGTATCCCATTTGTTTACAATAAAAATAAATTAAAATTAAAAAAAAAAAAACAAGAAACAAAAAGAAAAATAGATTTCAAAAATGTTGGAGGTTTAAGATTGTGATCTCTTCTCCTGTGACTTTTGAGTTAAGGCCATCCCCCACAACAAACAAATAGATTTATTTATGAATATTGTCAGAAACAAAAACAAAACAAAAAAAGCAAAAAAAAAGATGGTTTACCATACGCAAATTAACAAATATAATTCACCACAGAAACAGAATTAAGGACAAAATCACATAGTCATCTCAATAGGTGCAGAGCAAACTTTTGACAAAATTCAGCATTTACTCATGAAAGCAAAACAAAACACTGAAGAATTCAGGGATAGAAGGAAGTTACCTCAACATTGTAAAGGTTATATACAACAAACTCAAAGCCAACATCACATTGAGTGGGGGAAAACTGAAAACATTTCTTTAAAATCCAGGAGAAGATAAGGATGTCCACTCTTGCCATGACTATTCAGTACAGTACTAGAAATTTTATCCATAGAAATTGGACAAGAAAAATAAATGAAAGGGATAAAAATTGAACGCAGGATTGATTAGGGAATCCTGTCTCAGGCCCCACTCCTCCTCAATTAGCAGAGCTGATGTGAGCCTAAGGACCTCCCTTTCATCCTGCCCCATTGCTGTTACTGGAGGAGCCAACTTCCCCAAAGTGCAAACAGCAAAATTTGTTTTAAAAAATTTGTCCAATCATGGAAAAGAGCATGTGCAGAACACCCATGTTTGACCTAGAAGGGACAATCCCCTATTAAGACCCCATACCTTTAACTTGCAGTTCATACATCTAATGTAAAGCTTGGAATAGGTATTTAGTGGTTGTGCAATAAGAATTATGAGTAAGACACAAGAATCTGTCAATCACCTCTTGTTTAGCATAAGTCACTCCTTTCAAAAAGCTTACCAAAGGCAAGCAAAGAACTGAAAAGTGCATATAAGACCAAACCCTCTCTGATGGGTGGACAGATGTCTTTGTGATGCTCCCATTGCAAGGCTGCAGCATGTCTTCCTCCAGTAAACTCTCTTAACTGCTTTCCTTTGTCTTGAACTCTCACACCCCACACACCAATCATCATCTAAACACCCCATGACGAAAATGAGAAAAAGAAGTCAAATTATCATTGTTTGCAGATGATGTGATCCTATACCTAGAAGATCCAAAAAGAAAAAAAAAAAAAACTTCATGAGAGGAAATCTAGAACAAATAAATTCAACGAAGACCAGTTTACAAAAATCAACATACAAAAATCAATAGCTTATCTATATACCAACAATGAATCTGCTGAGAAAGAAATCAGGAAAACAGTACTATTCACAATATCCTCAAAAAGAAAAGAAATAAAAGAAACATGCAGGAACAAAACTAACCAAGGAGGTGAAAGACTTCTACAATGAAAACTATAGAACACAGAAAAGGGAAAGCTCTCCCATGTTTATGGACAGCCAGAATTAATAACATTTTAATAAAAATGGTCATATTACCAAAAGCAATATACAGATTCAATGCAATCCCAATCAAAATACCAATGACATTCTTTACAGAACTTGAAAAAAAAATTTCTTTGAAAGAACAAAAGTTCCAGTGAGCCAAAGCAATTCTTTTTTTTTTTTTTTTTTTTTTTTTTGCAGTCCTGGGGATTGAACCTAGGGCCCTGTGCTTGTAAGACAAGCACTCTACCAACTGAGCTATCTCTCCAGCCCTAGCCAAAGTCATTCTAAGCACACACACACACAAAAAAATGCAGTAGGCATCATGATACCTCACTTCAAATTATACTACAGAGCTATAGTAACAAAAACTGCATGGTGCTGGCATAAAAACAGACCAAGGTAACAGAATAAAAGACACAAAAATAAACCCACACCTATACAGTCACTTGACCCTTGATGAATGTGCCAAAACACACATCAAAGAAAAGACAGTCTTTTTAACAAATGGTGCTGAGAAAAATGGTTATCCATATCTAGAAGAATGAGACTAGAACTTTATCTCTTTCCTTGCACAAAAGTCAACTCCAAATGGACCAAAGACCTAGAAATTAGACTAAAAACTCTGCAACTCCTAGAAGAAACCATAGGGTCAACTCTCCAACGTACAGGCACAGGTAACGACTTTCTGAATAGGACTCCTAAAGATCAGGAAATAATACATGGTCTAATAAATAGCATGACTATCAACATTGAAAAATTAGGAAAATGTGTGATATGAAATTCATCAGATAATGTATTTGCTAGAGATGACTGTCCTATGTTCTAATTAAGTAATGCTGAAAGAGTTGAAAAATTGGGATGGCATCAAATTCAAAAGCTTCCGTGCAGCAAAGGAAACAATTAAGAATGTGCAGAGAGAGCCTACAGAATGAGAAAAAATATATATTTGTTAGTTATTCTTTTAACAGAGGATTAAAATCCAGAATATATAAATAACTCGAAAAACTTAACACCAAAAAAAAAAAAAAAATACACGATTAATGAATGGACAAATTAAACAGATATTTCTCAGAAGAAAAAAATGCAAATGATTAACAAATATATGAAAAATGTTCAACATCTTCAGCAATTAAGTACATTTTGTCAAAACTACACTGAGATTCCAGTTAGAATGGCAGTCATCAAGAATACAAACAACAATAAATGCTGGAGAGGAGGTAGAGGAAAAGGAACACTCTCACACTATTTGTGGGATTGTAAATCCCACATGGAAATCAGTATGGAGGTTCCTCAAGACTAAAAATGGAATTACCATATGACCTACATATACCACTCTTAAGTCATCACAGTATAGTGACACATGCATACCCAAGTTTACAGCATCACAATTCACAACAGTCAAACTATAGAATCAGCCTAGGAGCCTGTCAATGAGGGAATGGATAAAGTACATGTTACACACACACAAATGGAGTTTTATTCAGTCATAAAGAAGAATAAAATTATGTCATTTGCAGAAAAATAGATGGAACTTGAGAACAATATGCCAAGTGAAATAAGCCAAACTCAGAAAGTCAAGGGTCATATGTTTTCTCTCATATGTAGAAGCGAGAGAGGAAAAAGAAAAAGAAAGTTTGTTGCAGGTGGGAGGGGGGATCCTGGTGTCTCATGAAAATTGAAGGGAGACCAATAGAGTACAGGAAAGGAACCAGGGGGAGGGATGAAGGGAGGAAAAGGAGAAATGCTGAAGAGTATATTGGCCAAATATATGGCTAGATTGTGTTCATGTACAAATCTGAAACAATGACTTTTACCATTATGGAAAATTACAATACACCAATTAAAAATATGGAAAAAAGAAAAATAGAAAGAATAAAGGAAAATATTGTATGAGACAGAGAAAATTACATGGAATTAGAGAGATCCAGGCTAACAAATTCCAGCTCCACCACTTACTAGCTTAATCACTTGACAAAGTTAATCACTTCTTTAAGTTTCTGTTTCTTCATCTATAACA
Organism: Sciurus carolinensis; assembly: GCF_902686445.1. NCBI lineage: Eukaryota > Metazoa > Chordata > Mammalia > Rodentia > Sciuridae > Sciurus > Sciurus carolinensis. The sequence goes on from NC_062224.1 coordinate 27,523,272, forward strand.
TGAGAGCACAAGTACTTTCACGTCACTGGCGTGTTATCAAGTTTAGATTTAATAACAGAATGTGTAAAGCTACTCGGATGGTGTTCAGTAGCTGTCTTTTCTATTTTATACTGCTAAGAGATAGCAGTGTGATAGTGCTCACGAATGAGGCTATGAGGAAATAGTTCCACAGTTCCCTGAAATTATAAACTGTCATCTATTTAAAACATGTGTAGCTGCCTACACCCACAAACAGAAACTAAAGATTGGAAGAGGATTTCCCAAGAGAAATCACTGAAAAATGTAATTGTTGCCACAAAGCAAGATAGTTTAGCACGGGGGCAGTCCTTGGTCCAGATGTTCAAATGAAGTCTGAGGAGACATCTGAAGCAACCAGAATACCACATGCTCTAGGGGGTAGAAACAAAGGACTGCCCTCCTCCTCACTCTCAATTGCCTCGGGAGATTGGGACCTTGACCTTCAAAGAGATAGTTTAGGGTAGTGGTTAGAAGTATCAATTATACAGTCAGACAACTCTAGGGCCAAAGTCTTCTACTCCCTGGTTGGCTGATCTTGGGGAAGTTGCTTAACCTCCCTAATCATCAGTTTTCCCTTGGGAATGATAATGATAAAGTCATTAAAAGAGCTGTTTCATGAGGTGACATACTCATATGAGGTGGGAACGAATGAAACGAAATCCATATATAATGCTCTCAGCACATAATAAATTATCTGTAAAGAAGCAATTAGGGCTTGATAATGATAATGATAGCAAGTGATATAGGAAAGTTTGTTGCCTGAATGACATTCAGAACACAGAGCTGAGCCAATGTGAAGATAAACAAGATGTACCCCATCTGCGTACAACGAATCAAAATGCAGTCTGTGAAAATTTAAAAAAATAATTAAAAAACAAAACAAAACAAACAAACAAAAAAACCCAAGAACTCCTCTTGGACCTTAGTGGACCAACTTCCTGGTGGTTTACTCTTGTGATCATTTGGACCTTCCACCATTTCTTCACAATTTCTGGTCCAAACAAGAATCTTGGACAGTCGAAAGAACTCCTGCAGAGGGTGACAGGTGGAGGGCCCAAGCTAGCTCGTAGCTACCCACAGGTGACCCTAGAGCTCTGGTCAAGGGTGGAAAGGCAAGGCCCTACACCTCACTGATGTAAGCAATAGCAACAAAAGAAAAAAAAAAAAGTTTATTTCTCGAAAACCCTTAAGAGCTCTGTTCTTGCAGAACTGAAAGTCCTCTGATCATGTTCAGGGGCTGCCACACCCAGTATCGATACTTTAAGATCACTTTATAAACTCCACCCACACTTCACCTCTGGCTTGCCACATTCTCTAGCCAGGTTGCTCTACATAGTATCTTTACCATTAGGCCTTTGCTTATGTTAAAATTCCCAGCTCCTCACTTTTCAAACGTACTCTCTGTTTTTTGACTTTAAAAGATCAGTAAGAAAGAAAATTTAAATCAAAGAAAATTTTTAAGATACCAAGTAAGTAAGAATCATATCTGAAGCTCTGAAAGGAAAAGTTCAAGAGGACAGGGGTAGTTGATCCTCAGTACCTTTAAGTAGATCAGTACAGCCTTTAGCAAAACTGTTAGTTAAACTAACATTAAATCTTGGTTTATTTAAACTATTTATGTTTTGTTATTGAAGTATTTTTTCTGTAAAAGGGTAATAGAATTTATCAACATAGTTAAGTGTGTGTTTTTTTTTTAAATCTAAAAGCACCAGATGCTTACAGGATCTTAGTTAATGGTCCAATTATGCCTTAGGCCTAAAAAATGTAATGTAAACTTTTAAAATAGATACTATTTTCAGTTTAACATCACAGTAAAATTCTATATCACAATCTCACAATTATTATTTGTGTAGGTTAATACTGATAACTATATGCAATTTAGTGTACAGAGACATTAACTTGCAATGTTTGCAACTTAGGATGTCATAGACTCAAGCTAACAGCAGTCTTATTAATACATGTAATTTTTATCACTCAGAAAATTTATCATGAAGATGTAGAAGATACATCAATATCAAAACACTTACAGAAACAGTGATTATACCTTCGCCATTTATCTCTGTCTGAATATTTACACTAGTGCTATGCTCACACCCTTATTCACAGCACATTAGAAAATACCCGAAAGCGTCACAGGGACTCCCTGCTAAAGAATTCTTTTACTTACCATCCTGTGATTTTTTTGTAAAGATGACGTTTCTTGTATAAGATAACTTTTATGGGGACCCAAATCAATAGAGTCACTGAAGCCACATAGGCAATAGAACAGGAAACGATCAGCCAATAATGTGTTCGATCAGACATATTCCTGGTCCTTTGATAGGCAGTGGCAAACTGCTCCATAATCACAAGCGTGGGGACTGAGAAAGCAGCAAACTCCAGCAGCTCAAAAACCATGAGCTTGATCAGTCTTCCAGAAGCCATCCTGGAAAGCAAGCAGCCGGGGAACCCCTGCTCCCCTTTTGACTGTGAGCAGCATATGGACACACAGATACTGAATGAGGATCAAGTTCCTTGTACTCAAATCACTAACCAGTGACTTTATTCTTTTATTGACCCTCATATGGTTCAATGATCTTCTAACTTAACAACCACGGTCTCTTAAAGACACAGGGCCATTATGGAAGTGATCGCTAAATGTATTTGCATATCCATTATTAGAAATCAAATAAACTCTAAATCTTGCCTCAAAACACTGGCAAAAACAGAGGTTTGTTCTAATGTAATGTTTATTGCTAATTTTATCACAAAAACACATATAATATTCAAACCTTGTTAAGTAAAACATGGAACAATGTCATTTTAGAATTAAAAAGAAAGATGTAATCTGACCCCAAATTTTCATATCTAAGTAAATTCAGGCAAAGAGAGATACTCAGACTCTGCATCTTCATCTTAGAAAACTGCCCCTCGTTCTTCCTCAAAGTATTTTAAGAAAGAGTTTGAATTTATTTTGTCAAATTCCTAACTAGAATGTTTTCTTACACTTATTTTCATGCATTATTTCACATTGATTGTCTTAAACCACAGATTAACATTATTTTATTAGTCAGGAAACTAAAATGACAATATTAGAAAAATTTTATCAGGATTAGCACAATAAAAGGTATCTCTAGTCTAAAAGCATATCAAATATTTACAAAACAATAATTATGTCCATGAACATCCTTTCTTCAAGAAATATATTTGAGTCAGGCACAGGGGTGCATACCTATAATTCCAACAACTTGGGAGACAGAAGTAGGAGGATCACAAGTTCAAGATCAGCCTCAGCAACTTAATGAGACCCTGTCTCAAAATAAAAAATAAAAAGATCTGGGGGTGGAGCTCAGAGGTAAAGTACCCCGGGGTTCAATTTCCACTACCAAAAGTAAATGAAGAGTTACACACACATACACACACACGCAAAGAAAATATATTGAGCACTTAGGGTGAGTGCTTTCCAAGGGTGTGAAGACAAATGAATGACAGAGGTTCCTGTCCTGAAAATGCTCCCAGTCCAATGGAGAACACAAACCTATAAACAGCAGAAAAGAGCAAAGGTCAGAAGCAGAAACGCTGTGGTGACACACAGAAGAACTTGTCCTTGGAAAAATATGGATGATGGAGACGGATGGGGGTTGTCAGCGATATTTCAGGCAGAAAAAAGGAGCCAAAGAGGATGCACTGCTTAATAGAGTCTGTTGCAGCACAGCAGGGAAGAGGAGAGTGATGTTAGAAAACTTGGAATGAAAAAAAATAAATCCCATTAAGGATTGGGAGAGGGGCATGGCAGGCAGTGAAAAACAATGTTTTAATGTTTTCTAAAACACAGGAGTCATTTGATCATTTGGGAAGTAAAGGCAGTGCTGATGTGGATAAAGGACAGAAGTGGCATTAGCAGGAGGCAGGGAAGCCTGGTGGGAACCACAGAGGAAGCCAGGCAAAAAGTGACAGCGTTTGCTAATGCAAATTGAGGGGGTGGGTGACCAGGAGGGAACTGAATCAAGAGGCAGTGACTCCTGTCTCTCCTACAAGCTTGCTTCTCTAGGTGGTCCTCCTCCCCCAACCGTGCCTTCTGTCAGACTGATGCAAACCAGGATTTCTCTAGGTGCCTCTCCCACCCATAATTTCCCTCTGGTTTATAATCTCTTTCACCTCTAACTTCAAAGATAACACAGAGCATTAGCATTCATGTGATATGACCTGCTCTTCTCTGTCATGTGGAATGCTCTGATCACTAGCTGTGCTTTCTTGGAGCAGGAGGGAGGCTGGGATCCTTGCCCTCTGCCCATAGAAAGCCCCACTGTGTGTGAAGAAATCATCAACTGTTTTAATGTTGTCCACTGAACACTTCCTGTGTGCAGATCACGGCATCCCTGTCTACTTACATACGGGTCAGGGAGATAACGCGAACGCACAGGTGAGATCTGAGAACACCTATGCAGCGTGCTGCACAGGTGAGGGCTGTGAAGGGTCACACGGTTCCCCAGGGTCCTCCATCCTCCTTCTCCAGCCACATCTGTCTGGACAGACGGGCTCTGAGCCATGGAATATCGACATAAGGCCTAGTGTCACCTGAGCCAGTCGAGTCTCACCCTTAGGAATTTGGACTAAGAAACATGGGGAGAATTTGCTAAGTGGATCTAAAGAAGGCCATGATTGAGGGTTGAAATTCGAGCAGCCAAACTATATGTGCTAGGACCAGCCCTAGCATATTGGCAATACTCAGTAACTCTCTGATAAAGGGATGGATGAACGAACAGAGGCCAAACAATGAGGAAACAGAGAAGTGAGTAGGGTCACAATGCCAATCTGGAGAGTGAGAAGACTGGGACAGATGTGACAGGGAGCAAAAAGCATATTGAGAAAGCACAGTGTCTCCACAGGCACCTCAGGTGGAGAACTCTCCAGTTCATACACATCCCTACACAGGCAGCTGTTCCTGGCCGCCAAAAGGGCTTGAGAATAGCAAAAAAAAGTATGTGTAGGAACAGGGGCCAAAAATCACTCAGAAACAGCATGTGCAAATACTGTACGATTCAGAGGAAAACACCGGATCGAAAAAAATCCCCAAGGTAGAGTAAATCAAGTGAAGCCTTCCCAGAGGAAGTGAGTTTGGGCCCGCACTGATCTTTCTGTTGACTCAAAGCAATAGCTACAATATTCCTACAGTAATTGTCTCTGTGTACTGCAATGACATGTCCTTTGAAAAATATTTCTGAGAGTTGAGGAGGGAGCAGGAGAGAAGCAGGTTGCAGACACTGTGTATAAGAATATCAATGGCCCAATCCCATTTTTGTCTTAAAATATTGTAGTTGTAGATTTATATGTAAATTTTAAAACCCAAAAAGATACTCATCAAACTGTTGATAGTGTTGACCCTGAGGAGTGGGGGAGATGCAGTTAAGATTTTTGCCTTCTACTAATATTACCTGTTTGAATATTTCACAAGCATTAAAGTTAGAAACTGATTTTAGACTAAGAAAACCCAATTTTTAAAAATTCCAATTGAATAAAAAGTTTGTGCTCTATTATTTTAATCTTTCCTTCACCACTTTGTTTTCCCTTACTTTTCTTTAAGCAGAAGTCAGACAAACAAACTTTACTTCCACTTATCCTGCTAATGGCAGTACTGAAAAGCAGTGAAATGTCCAAACAGCAAGCAGAAGACAGAGGAAAGCTTTGAATAACTTTCTCCTGGCTGGGCATTTGCATGTATTGGATTGCCTTCTGCTGTCATATGAGAAAGATGGAAGCACAGCCTTCATGCTTTAACGCTCAGTTCAAGTGTTTCCCACTCTGTGCAACCTTTCTTGACTGACTTCCTCCAAATAGAATTAAGCATTTCCTTCTTTGTGTCAAAATATCTTTTGAATCCTAGGGTAGACTTATCACCCTCAGTCTTTGGTTTACATGTGGTCCCTACAAATCCAAGGCAGAGAACATCTGCTTTCATTTTTGCATCATCATCTCTCAGCACGGTGTCTAGTACACACTAGGTCCTTAATACGTATTCCTGGAAGGAAGGAATGAATAAAGGAAGGATAAGAGAAGTGGGGTGCAGTTCGGGAAATGTGCAGGGCTTTGATAATGGCTGCTCTTTTATTCCAAGGGAATGCTGCCTCTCACATCGACATTCCAGAAGGAGAAATCATGCACCATCTGTCCCAATGTAACCTACTAACTCAGCCCACAACTTCCATTTCCCTGCTTGATCCCCTTCACCCTTGCTGGGCTTGGTCCCAGTTATAGCTAACAGGTCTCCTTCCTTCATAACCATGTCTCCTTAGGGAAAGAAAGACAAGACAAAGTCCTCTTGGACTGCAGATCTGACTACTTCCATGATGAATGTTAGGAAAAGACTCTGACCCTCTCCAAGTATTCACGAAGGCTTTACAGATGCTAATGCTGTATCTTCCCCAGGCTGCCCTCAAAATGAATTTGACCATTATCAAAGAAAACTAAAGAGGATTGTCTGGCCCAGGGGATAACCTTCGACTATTTCAGTTTTTAGTCCTTCTAAAGTGTCATTTGCCTGAATTACACTTAACAGATTAGCAGGCAAGGAATGTTCCTTCATGAGTGATAGAGCAACTAACTAGCTTGGCAAAGGAAAAGAATGCCATTATGCCAACATTAAGCAACCCTGGGAGGAAGGAATGCCAGAGCCTGACTTGGAAACAAAGACAAAGGGAGTTGAAAAAGGGGTTTTAAATCACCTACCCTTCAGCTGGGACCCGTTTACTCCAGGACTGACTCCTTCCCTTCTAAGTCCCCTGGCGATGCTGCTGTACAATTGCACTGCCAATAACTGGCAGGACATGGAGGAGGACATTGTCAAACCACCCAAATTCTTTTCTTGGATTTTTCCAATACCGATTTGAAGAACCCTGTGCCTTAGTCTGCTCTTTTTGCTCTCTTTAAGAACTTCCTGGTAGAGAACAGATTTGGCTTCCTGAGGCTGGATCTGTGATGGAAAGACTTGGTCTTGTGGTTAGAATTCACTTCCATGTAGGAGTGTTGATGCAGTGTTTTTTATTTTAGTAAGCAGAAGATATCATTCTGTCCAGAGGAACACCTGTTCTCCACACTTCCAACTGTCATTTCCTTCCTGCAGGCAGGAAGTCAAAAACTGAAAATCTAAAATTGTTAGTAAGATCATTTGTAATCTCAAGGTTTGTTCATTGTTTTCGGTGGAGGGTTTGTGAAACAAAATGTACAAACCGCCAGGAATGTTCTGGCATATCCGTGGCTTGTTTCCTGTGATCATATGTGGTGATGTGCAAAAAGGCAGAAGCCAGTCGAGTGAAATTGCTCTGAGGATCAAGCTGGATCTTGGGAGAGCCCAGGGAGGAGGAGAAAGTGTGTCTCTGGGCCTCATTTACTGATTATTTACAATTTCAAAAAGTTGCTGATCCTCATAAGCAGGTGTTACCAAATTAATCACCTGAAGGAACTTAGTAAGCTCCTGACACCATATGCTATAAGCCATCGTCACCACTGCTAATAAGCACTTGCAGACTGGACATACTAAATTTATAGTATAGGACAAAGTATAATTTCATCTGTCTGGCTATGATGTAATTTATGCAATTTTGTAAGAGCAAAGATGATGGCAGATTCGCTTTTGAAACCCTTTTGACTTAAGTAACTCTTCTTGAAATTAACAAAATGTAGAGAATGTCCTTCATTTAAAAAAAAAATTATGCTCCCTTGAAATGGCTTTCTATTATAATTACCCAGGTCTTAAAAGAAAAAGAAAAAAAAAAAAAAAACCAAAAACAAATCAATACCTCCCATTCCATTCAATAACCATCACATAAACTGTGTACATAGCAAGCTAGGAATTACAAAAAGCAGTATTTAAGGAAAAAAAGTCACTTCAGTTTTCACAATATTCCTCAAATTTTATTTTTCAAGAGACTCAACAATTTGAGTTGATCTTTCAAGTATTTCAACATAACAAATTTAAGCAAATAAATAAAACTTATTTAAAAGTAGGTACAGCCTTAATCAGTTAGCATAAATTCATCCCAGAGTTTTCAAGGATGCTTTGGCCTAAATTCTCCAAATCTTCACTGTTAAGAGGTTGTTTGCATTTTTCTAATTTTTGCTTACTTAAGTTAAAGAAACTTGAAATGACTCTAGGTAGTCTTGCCTATACGCTCACAAAATGAGGCAACAATTACATAGAGGGAAGTGAGGGGGGTTGTAAAAATGGTGGACTGAGACAGACATCATTACCCTGTGTACATGTGTGATTACACGAATGGTATGAATCTACATCGTGTGCCACCATAGAAATGAAATGATGTACCCCATTTGTGTACAATGAATCAAAATGCAGTCTGTAAAAATTAAAAAAATAATAATAATAATTATCCAGGTAATTTAGTCAACATAGATAAAACAGCTTAGCTTCACATGGGGTTTGCCTATGGGCAATGCTCCCTAATTCCACTGGGTGGTGCAGGTTTCAATCAGTTTTTGAGTTAATGTTCTAAAGACATTGTGGGTTTGGAACCTTCTAGCCTAAGCTATTCTTCTTAAAATGTAGGCTATAAAGGTGTACATAGTTTTGCAGAATATACTGTTTCTTCTTACACTCTACAAGTTTGGCCCATTTAGTTTTACAAACATTCAATGAGAGAAGTCAGAGCTTCTCTTCATCAAAAGTTGCCCAGTGGCTTCCTGTCTCATTTAGAGTCAGAATCGTGGGCTTTGCCATAATTTTCAAAAGCCCTACACCATCTATCCCTCACCTCCTTTCTAACTTAATTTTTTGTTACTGTCCCTCCTCCTTCCTTGCTCTCTTCAATATTCTTCAAACATACAAGGCATGAAGGCTTTGGACCTAGTTATTCTCTCAGAATGTAAAGCTTTCCCTACTATATCCAAAAGGCAGCCACCTGACTTTCTTTAGGTCCCTTAAATAGCACTCTCTTAGTAAGACCACCGATCTAAAATGGCAACACCCCCCAGCCCATTGGTCTATCCTCTTACCTCATTTTTCTTCTTATTATTTAAAACTAACGTCACGTTTATCTTATTTTTTAATTACCTGTTTCCTGAACTAGAATATAAGTGAACTATCATCATCATCCTCTTCCTTCTCCTCCTCCTCATCATCGTTGTTTATTAGGTAAGTTTTTGGAGGACAAGAATTTTTTACCAACTTTGGTTTCTGTTATATACTCATTCCTAGACTAGTACTTGGGGCATATTAAAATCTCAACAAATCTTTATTGAACGAGTAACTGAATGTCTTCCCAAATGAGCTGAGTGAAGTCTACACTCGCCACTGCACTAATGCTGGGTTTTCCAGGCTTTCCAGTCTAGCTGGACCCACAGCTAAATCAGCAAAACCACAGTGCAAAACATATGCCCAGACCATGGTGAGAGCAAAGGGAAGAGGCTCTGATCAATCAGGTAAAATTTAAAATAGGCACATTCTCTTGCTCATAAAACTTGTGTTAAAGAAAACTAAATTACAACCAAACCAGATTTTGTGTTGGGGAAACCCCCAAACCACCACTAGTTTCAAAAATTTGCTAAGAGAACTCTTGGGACTTAACCTATTGTCATAATCATGGTGATGATTTATTACAACAAATGAACTTAAAACAAACTCTTCAAAGAGAGGAGGTACAGGGGGCGACACTAGCTCCCAAGGGTCTCCTCTCCCCATTGAGTCACATAGGCCACAGTTAACTACCCCAGCAACAAATCACAACAACACACATAAAATATTGCCAACAAGGAAGGTCCATTAGATGCTCAGTGCCCAGGGTTTTTTCTTGGGGTTTCTCATGCAAGCCCTCTCTTGCCTGATGTGCTTCAAAATTCCAGAGTCCCAGAAGGAAAGCAGATGTTCATCATGAACCACACCATTCATACAAATCATTTAGGCACAGTAGACCATGTTGATCAGTTCTGGGAATGATAGAAACCCTTCCCAAATCCAAGTTCCCCAATGCCAACCAAGGACCACCCTTGTAAACGGGCCTTTCTAAAGACAGCAGTACAGCCTATGAGGCTAACACCTTTCTGTCCACTTACTCATCCTTAGACCCCAATACTACTCTTCTTCTGAATTACATGTTCAACTCTGCACTGTTTTGTTAAAACTAGACCATGTAAATTAATGAAAATGTCACACATCCAAAAAAATACAGCTTAAAAACTGTCTATCTATGTTTTTAAAAATTGTGCCTTCCCACTGTTTTTTGTTCCTATATTACTTAAGTGTGAACGAACCATTTCAAACAGCTTGTTCATCATAAAAAATACAGAAGAAAACAGACTGTAGTTTTTTAAATCACCACCACGGTGGTAGTGGCTCAGATATGCTTTCTATTTTTGACATCTATTTAGGATCTGACCTAGGTATCTAAATTTATCTATATGACTCTTCTCTGTAATGACAATAATACTTCAGATTTATATCACAGGGCTGGTATCGGACAGTTGGTAGATTAACTCAAACTAGGGGCAAATCTATTAATTTCAATAATTAAAAATTTCGAGTGATAGGACAATTCCAATTGCTTGTAGAATCCAGGCCTGCTGATGCTAAAGAATGTGTTGGCAAGTCTCTAACCAAGCCTGGGTGAACCCTGCACCTTACCACTGTGCTGGAAGAATGATTCTCTTGCTCTCTCTCTCTCTCACACACACACCCCTTGACAGACCATCAGTCTCCCTTATCAGCTTTTTTCTCTTTGAAGATTCCAGTGACTGCATTGCAAAAAATCCTGACTGGAAAATTTCCTTAGCAGACTCTATTCTGTATTTTGGAGAATAAGAGATCCTCAAGGATAGCATATAACATCCTTTTAATTTGTTCATATGTTCAAGAATATAATCTGTAAAATGGGTTCACTTTTCACGGCCTCTGAATATAATGGTGATAATCAAACAATAGGCTCAATGGGTAGAGTGGGATAGGATTATGGGAAGACTCAAAATCCAGCCTGGAGTTTTAAATTGATTCTATGGGACAGAGCTTTGTAAGATAGGTTACCTAAATGGGTTCTAGAGGGTCTCTGAAGCACCTGAAACTATATGCAAAACTGGCAGGAGCATTTTTCTGGGGAGAGGGTCCATGGTTCTCTTCAATTAATCAAGGGCGACTGTGACCTTAGAATTCTGTTTGTGAACCCTATACCAAGTGGGTAAGGAAACAGTTCGAAAGGAGAAGGGTGTGTAGTATCCGTGTTTCCCAAACCACTCTAACTGAAGGATCACTTAGGATTCCAGTTAGATGACAGTTTCCAGTCCCAAGCCTATTAAATCAGAATCTTCAGGCAAATGCCTGGGAGTCTACATGTTACCACATTTCTCTTTGATGTAGTTTGAAGAATTGAGACTTCAGCATCTTTAAAATCCATACCAGATTAGACATTTTATAACTGCATGATTTTTATGGGCCTATTTCTAATTGGGGAAGGGCATGAAATCCTCTCTATATCTTGAAAGCTGAAATGAAAATGGTACCTCAGAGAGTCACTTCTGATTCTGCCAGATGTAGCGCTCCGAAGTTCCTGCATATAATTCTCTTCTCCAGAAAACTCAATCTGGACCTTTTTTTAAAAAATCTTAATGCACATTCTGATTCGTTCCTTAGATCTATCATAGTAAATTAAGACGTGAAGGCAATAGCCACCCCCAGTTCAGCTTGTCAGAAAATTATCAATATTATGTTCAATAATATGCTCTTCCTTCAGATTCTGCTGAGGTATGTCAGTTGTAGTTCCTTTGATTTTGAAGCAAACTTAGAATATTCTACATATTAAGCAAATAAAAATTCTAAAAGTCAACATTTTCCAGATGTCATAGTAAAATGATGAATGGGAAACTGCCTTATAACACTGAATTATTTTTCCAAATAACCTGTCTGGAGCCTAGATCATTTTTAGTTAGATGTCTATTTTAGATTTTTCAAGACTCAATCTCAGCAGCACCACCTACTGATAATTTAAATTCAGTACTTTATGTAAATTCTGAACAATGTGCATATTAAACTATTAACTGGAAAATATGTAGAAAATATTTGGCTTTTCATAAAGTAATGATCATGGTAATATAATTCCACATGATAACATAATCCTAAGTAATAATATAATATAAAAAATTAATATTTTTGCAGGTGGCAAATCAAATTTCATTAAATGGCACTGCTCTGCTTTATTTTAAATGGTTCTCTAGCATGCTGGCTCTGGTCCATTTGCCTCCATCCCCCCTCATTGCCCAGAATTCTCCCTTCATTCCATATTCCAATTGGGCTCAACCAATGAAATGACCAGTAGGAGGTCAGAGACAGCAGGCAAAGCGGTGGTATTTATTTTCTTGTCCCTCTTTTCTACAGTTCTGTCAGCCTGGCTCTCCTCCATAGGTTCAGTTCTCACTGGATTCCAGACACTTGACACTTAGCACTTGCTCTACAGGCCTAAGGGTGGTGACACTTGTGGGTGCCTCAACTTCCCTTGTCTGCTCCCTTAAGTAAATAGTTCTTTCATGAAAGTCTGGGTGTAATTCTGCTTCCTCTAGGGTCCTGACTCTTGACACTCAGACTGTATACTTGAAATGGAATTGATCAGTCATTCAACACTTATTAACTGAATATTATGAAAAAAATTTGCCCTCAGTGCAATGGTAGAGACAAAGAGGAAAAAGATTCTGGTATTCATATTATTAACACATATAAAGAGGATCTGGATTAAATAAAAACTTTTTTAAAAAAATGATTAAATATAACTATTTTAACTTCTATATACAATATTCTTAATCTTAGGTACCAAATAGGAAGGTTCGGTGGCCAATTATGTCTTTATGGTTCCCTGTGAAGGTCTGACCTCATTTACTACCATCAGATTGGAACCCTAAAGTTTACTACAAACAATCTTAAATGAGTTAAAAACCTGGGGCCAATTATTTAATCTATACCTAATGTATACTTTTACATTCTAATGAGTATTCTCACACACAAATGCTCACAATGGAGTCCACACACACACACACAAAGAAAACAAAATTTTCCATGAGTGTCAAAATCCTGGAGAGCAGAGTGGGGACTGTTTCATTCTCCTCTGTGGCTTACAGCATTCTCAGGACATTCTCACACAGTAGAGAGTGATTCAACTGTCCAGCGACAAGATGGGAGGCATCGCATGGTAAATTAGAGTACACGCTTTAACCAGGTTTCAGTGATTCCAACATTCTAACTGGGTCATCCTGAGTAAACGACTATGTTGCCTCATGCTCCTCATGTGTGACATGAGGATGGGAATATTACTCTAGTTTGAGTTATTTGAAAAGCATTTAGACTGGTGCCTGTCCCACAGAAGGAGCAATGTAAGTTACTGTTGAATATATCAAATTAAAGTGATGCTATTTTTTATATTACCTGGAAGTAATGTACCTCAAAGGAACCTTAAGAAATAAAATTCCCTCATTTTATGATAAAAACCGAGGTCCAGAAAAAGTGAATGCAATAAACCACTGAAAAGCCCTTGTTATCCAGATAACCTCATGCCTAAGATCTGCTTGTTGGTACAGCACACTTTAGAAATAGAGTAATATTACCTAATAAAACAAATAAAAAACATTATTACTCTTATAGAAAAACACATGGGCATGAAATTCATCTGGAAGAATAAGAAACCCAGAATAGCTAAAGCAATCCTTAGTAGGAAGAGTGAAGCAGGGGGTATTGCAATACCAGAACTTCAACTATACTACAAAGCAATAGTAACAAAAACGGCATGGTATTGGCACCAAAATAGACAGGTAGATCAATGGTACAGAATAGAAGACACAAACACAGACCCAAATAAATAGAGTTTTCTCATACTAGACAAAGGTACCAAAAATATGCAATGGAGAAAAGATAGCCTCTTCAACAAATGGTGCTGGGAAAACTGGAAATCCATATGCAACAGAATGAAACTAAACCCCTATCTCTCACCCTGCAAAAAAATCAACTCACAATCGATCAAGGACCTTGAAATCAGACCAGAGACCCTGCATCTTATAGAAGAAAAAGTAGGTCCAAATCTTCAACTTGTTGGCTTAGGATCAGACTTTCTTAACAGAACTCCCATAGCACAAGAAATAAAAGCAAGAATCAATAACTGGGATAGATGCAAACTAAATAGGTTTCTCTCAGCAAAGGAAACTATCAGCAATGCGAAGAGAGAGCCTACAGAGTGGGAGAAAATCTTTGCCACTCATACTTCAAATAGAGCACTAATTTCCAGAATATATAAAGAACTCAAAAACTCTACACGAAGAATACAAATAACCCAATCAACAAATGGGCTAAGGATATGAACAGACACTTCACAGAAGATCTACAAGCAATCAACAAACATATGAAAAAATGTTCACCATCTTTAGTAATAAGAGAAATGCAAATCAAAACTACCCTAAGATTTCATCTCACCCCAATTAGAATGGTGATTATCAAGAATACAAGCAACAATAGGTGTTGGAGAGGATGTGGGGAAAAAGGTACACTCCTACATTGCTGGTGGGGCTGCAAATTAGTGCAGCCACTCTGGAAAGCAGTGTGGAGACTCCTTAGAAAACTTGGAATGGAACCACCATTTGACCCAGCTATCCCTCTCCTCGGCCTATACCCAAAGGATATCAGCATACTACAGAGATACAGCCACATCAATGTTCATAGCTGCTCAATTCACAATAACCAGGCTGTGGAACCAACCTAGATGCCCCTCAATTGATGAATGGATAAAGAAACTGTGGTATATATATGTATACCATGGAATATTACTCCACCATAAAGAATAATAAAATTATGGCATTTGCAGGCAAATGGATGCAGTTGGAGAATATCATGCTAAGTGAGATAAGCCAATCTCAAAAAACCAAAGGACGAATGATCTCAATGATAAGCGAATGATGACATATATAGGGGGTGGGAAGGGGGCAAGAATGGAGGAAGGAGGGACCGTATAGAAGGATAAGGGGAGGAGTGATGGGGGGGAGAAAAAAATAACAATGAATCAAAAACTATTACCCTAGGTAAATGTATGATTACACAAATGGTATGCCTCTACTTCATGTACAAATAGAGAAACAAGATGTATCCCATTTATTTACAATAAAAAAAGAAAAAGAAAAACACATGGGCATGCAAATCTATTCTGGAAAAGGGTTAATCACGAATGATTGAATTCTGCTACACAATACACCCACCATTTCTTAACTTTATTATAATTACTACAAAACTAACACAAAACTGTTGAGATCTATAAAGGGTCTTCTATTCTTGCAAACTAAAAAGTTAACCTGTCATCATTCTCTGAATGCCCACAAAAGACACAAAAAACATGGTTTCAAAACGGAAGACTGTGTTACTCACAGCATCGTCAGAAGCCAGAACATCAGCATGTTTGTGTGCCAGTTCCCCAAGAACAGGGGATATACAGAGGTCAGGTGACACTTGGACCTGCAGTGGGCTGTGAAACAAGAGGAACCCTGCGCTTAGAGAACCTAAATAGTTTATATTGGCAAACCTGCCTGCTTTTTGCTCCAATGGGAGATAGTAACTGTATCTTCTTTTTTAATTTTTATTATTAGTTCTTAAAGACAGAATTTTGATTCATTGCACACAAATGGGGTACAGTTTTTCATTTCTACGTTTGTACATGTAGCTTCACCATCCACTAATCATACAAGTACATAGGGTAATGATGTCTGTCTCATTCCACCATCTTTCGTACCCCCTCCCCCTCCTCCCTCTCAGTAATCTAAAATTCCTCATTCTTCTCTTACCCCACCCCCCACTCCCCGAGACCCATTTTGTATCATCATCCACTTATCAGGGAAAACATTTAGTCCATTTATCTGCAAATGTCATAATTTTATTATTCTTTATGGCTGAATAATATTCCATTGTGTATATATACCACAGTTTCTTTATCCATTCTTCTATTGAAGGACATCTAAGTTGGTTCCACAATTTAGCTATTGTGAATTGAGCTGCTATAAACATTGATGTGACTGCATTATTGTAATATCTTCTAAGATTGTAACCAACTTGCTCTAATTCCCATGAGACAGCTCAACCTTCAAAACTATGTTACACAAACATCTCTGAAAAGATAGTTTAGGAAAAGCACAGTCAGTGCCTCTGCTTGCAAGATGTAGAGAACTAGGAAAAAAAATAGGGAGAATTTATCTCCCAAAAATTGCTAGCCCACATTTCCATTTAATTTTTGACAAATTTTCCCATAAATACACCAATCCATCATTCTGATTAATATGAAAGAGGCTGGGACCAAATCTGTTAACTCTGTCTCACATAACATTCAATTAAAACTACACCAATATCAGAAAGCTTGGAATGGAAACACCATTTGACCCAG